>NW_025814823.1:219374952-221897452 GCF_022079265.1 Lynx rufus | reverse complement strand
ACTATAGAATCAAAGATATCTTTACCTTGACATTCACAGTATGTCTCTTTTCATGTAACACGGACGATGTTATTTACCATTCCTCGTCTCGAGCAAATTTAGATGTGTAAGTGGGAGAATGCTGGTGCTTATTTCTCATAAGGTAACTGAAGAGACTCCATGGGAAAAGAACTATCTAACAATGCAACAAAGTATTTGTTTTTATATTGCTACAAGAGTTTTACTGATAATGTATCACTGAAATATGAAATGAAGGAGGTATTGAGGAATCAGCGCCATTAACATTCATTACACAAAAGAGTTTGTTATCTACATACAACTATTTGTATATTCTAAGGCTCACCAAAGGAAGCAAACACTTTGTGATTTTCACAAAGAATATAAAATAATGTTGAGGGACTTTACAGCAACAGTTGGAAATCCCAGTCAAATCGAACACATTTCTAATTCCCTGACCATTTTGAGGAAACACACTTGAGTCATTCATTTGGTTCTAAATAAACTTGATAGAAATTCATCTGGGCATCCTCTCAGGGGACTCTTCTCTACTTAAGTGCCCTTGAGTAGATCTCTCTGGCACAGTTAAGTGCCTAACATTATCAGAAACCCTAATTTTGAACTGCCTTCTTGCACATGAAGCATAAAATTTAGGCAAAAGTGACACTGCCTCTTTCAAAGTCAAATTAAAACACACATATATGTGGGAATTTTTTAAAAGTCAAAACTATTATCATTCAGTGAAAACCCTGAAGCAAAATGTAATAATGTCAAGTTGTTTGTCCACTTTCCTTTCATTTGATTCATAGAGAAAAGTTCTGAAGTCAATCTATAAACATAGTCAAACCTTGCTGAACGTTTGTAGATAAAGAAAATGAAAATCTATTCACATATCTTTTTTAGAGTAGCGTGACAGGCACGGTGGCCATTCCATGGCCACAATCTATAGCTTTCTATAAACCTGCGTGAGGCACACTGACAGAACAAATTAATTTTAATGACACAGTTGATAGAAACTAGAATATTTATCTAATTTGGAGCAAAATAGAAATAAAGGTATGTTTTCAAAAGTATTTAATAATACATGAAGTATTAATGAAAAAGATCTGAGTAGATTCCTTGAAGACAATCATTTGATTACCGTTTTAGGGATGCTATTTATATATCAAGTTTAAGTGTTCCAGAATGTTTTAATTTATTTAAAATATAAGTTTATGAAACAAAATAGATAATCAGATTAGGAATTTTATAATAAAAGAGAGGAAACCCATATACAAATGAATCATCAGGATATGATCTTGGTTTTCAGTTACTAACTCATGATTTCCTCTTTTATTTTTAGGCGTTATTTTTACAAATTGGTGGTGTTACCCATAAATGCAAAGACTACCCTTAGGCACTACCTACACAAATGCAGGTGAAGGTCCCCGAGGGGCAACAGACCAGAACCTGGCACCTGGGCAGATGGTACTCAAGTTGCTGGCAGGTGATGAAGGTGGGGAAAGACACTTGTCATTTCAAATCCCAGAGACCAACGCTTTCAACTCAGAAATGAAAATAAGTCACTTATAACTCCCTGAGGTGGAAAAGGCAGCCACAGGAAATCATTCTAAACCACACCTTCATGCTGTGCCCTAGTCGAACGAAAATAAAGAGGTTCCCTTTGTTTAATAAGCAACTGAAAGTGTTCCTTTCCTGCCTCCCCCAGCTCTTGGCATTGAACATACCAGTGGCCATTTAATCAAGATTCCTTTTAAACTTGTGAATGTTAGTTGAATATCTCAAGAGGTCTGATTCCCTTCACTTTAAAGCCCATTTTGACCCCAAATGCATTAACCTGGGCTGTCGACATTTCTTCCTGTGCTGTCACTTAAGATTTACTCCACATAAAATAAAGAACATCGACCTTGAAAGAGGGGGAAAAGAAAAAAAAAAAACATTCAGCAACCCAGACCAGAATCCAGGCTCTGTCAAAGTGATTTCTTATTCCATTTTACTGAAGGAGTGCCATGCTTTATCACTTCTGAGTTCATGTCTTACAGCTGAGGCAACCCCCTCGCATCGGTAAGTTGCGTAAAGTATCCACGCGCTGTTCATATTGTCACTATGATTTAAAGTGAGAATGGTATTCTGAGGGTGAAATACAACTGAAATGAGGACAGGAAGTGGGACCGAGAAACATTAAATCATGTATAATTAACGGCTCTGCCTGTTGCTGGTCACGTCCCCCCTCCGTAATGGGTGGTATACAGATGCCTTACAGCCGAAAGGGCAGGATGCTTAGTGTTGAAGGTGCCAACATTGTATCATCCTAAATCCCTCATTCAAGTGGGCATCAGAAATAGAAAGAGGGAAAATAAGTCTGATCACTGCAGGTAATTTTGACAGACTGTCACCTGCCTCCACTATTACCATGCTGCATAATCTTCCAAAACTTCTATAAATGCCTTCTGCCTATTAGCATTTTAAAGGGCTTTGTGGCCATCATACTCCCATTCTGGAGCTAGGGATGTTTCATTATCCTCAATTAAACCTCTCTCAGAAGCAAGATTGGCAAGCATTTATTTATATATTTTCCTTAGAGGCAACATGGGAGGCATGGATTTTATAAAGTAGGCAGGGTGCTGTTCCGTGTGGGCATCAAGAGGCAATGCTGCTTTGGAATAATTCTCCTAATGTGAAGCCACCGCCATTAAAACATAAACCATAATTGCGGAAAGCAATTTGCTCAGTAGCAGAGAACTAACAGGATTTCTTATTGTGATTCAATAACAAGGGAGCATGAAGATGCAAGGCTGAAAAAGCTCCCCAAACTCTTTTAATTTTGTTGAAATGTAATTTTCTTCTGTGAAACCAATGTGAAAAGTTGAAATCGTTTCTATCACACTCATGAGCAAGATGTATATACATTTCATGTAAATTAACATTTTCTGACTCAATGAATGTAATACTCTTTCATTCGCACATTCCAAAATGTGAATTAATAAAAACTTGAACCTATGACAGGGTCAACAAACAGCCAAAGCAAATCCACAGCGAGGTCAAAAGTTGATGAGATCCAGGTTCTAATCAGTTTTGTCATACTTTATACACTGCTTCCCTTTCCCTAACAACTGATTATAGTTCAGTACAGACTTTAAAGCAACATGAAAAGTTTATAAATATTAATAATAAATATATTTAAAATCAATAACATTATTAATAGAATCCTTCCTATATAACATGGTCAAAATCAATAATAGCATATAAATATATGAGATGTGGGAGATATTGTAGATTATATACTACTAAAGTCAAAATCAATAGTACCAATCTGGAATCTATTACTTTACCATTTATACTTATAAGAAGATATTTCATCTGGGTAATTCTATTTCTTTTATTAGATACAACGTGGATCAAATAAATGTTAGAAGCCATCAATGACACTAATGAATTTATAAAAGCACATTTATTTGTTTAAAATTTGCTGCTAGCTCATTTCTTTTCATAGCATCATCCACTTGCGAGGGACCAAGAACAGACATATCTTTGTATCTTTTGCTTAATTTTTTTCCCTATTTTTAATGGCAGCACCCAATGGTGAGATAAGCAAGGGCCGGCCTTCCGCAGTCCACCCTGGGTACCGAATGCCTCCAGCGTGCACATGCTTTCTCTGCTCACCTGCCCCCAGCCCTGTGTGCTAAATCACCACGCCGGCTCCTGTGAGCTTTTCTAAAGCTCACTCCCTTCACAGCTGGTGAGTTGACACTTTCCATCACTTAACCTCTTGGCAACAGATGCCTCTCACTTAGGCACAGATGCTGAGTACCCACCCATCTCTAACATTAGCCTTGTGTTCTGACTAATTGGGCCAGCAGAGTCACAATTAAGATTTGAATAATTAGATAACGGCCATGATTACTTTTATAATTAATCCTCATATTGAGTCATCATGATCTGTCCTGGGTGATGACCACTGGCCTATACTTAATTCAAGTTGAGATAATTTGTTTTAAAAGCAAAGCATTACTAAAAAAAAGATCCCCCACCTTTCCCCTAGAATGAATGTAATTTTTTTGCTTAAATATGGCACTATGGAGAGATACATAATTTTCAGCTTTCAATTAGATGTTACAGTGATTTCTTGGAGGATAAGTACTTAATTCAGTTCATGCTAACAATTTTTTTTTTTTTTTTTTGTAAAGGTTCGCAATTTGGCTGCCGTTTTGGTGCTGTGTGACCACATTAAATAAGTGCAGTTTTTTTTTTCTTTTCTCACAAAGTTCCCAGTATAATAAAACCACATACAATAAAAACAAATTGGGATGACCCCTCTCTTCTCTCTCGTCTTCACAGAGTTAACAACCGTTACAGTTTCTCATGGTTTAGCCGTGAGTTCCTTCTCTCGTCTCTGTTTACATCCTGTCCATGTCTGTGATGGCCAAAATGTCCTATGGTGGAACTCTGGTGCTAAAAGTCACCTAAAATCGGGAGTCCAAAACAGACTGTCACATCTGTCCTCTGCTAGTTCCTCGCAGAAGCTGGGTCATCTTGATCCATCCCTTTCTCAGTGAAGGAGCCCTGAGCTCTGAAAATCCGTCTTCATGCACATTTCTCTCCTTCACCACAACGTGGGGGACTCCTGGTATTTTTTTTTTTTTTGAAGTAATGTAAGAGTCCCGCCCCATTTATGCCTCATTTCCAAGCCTTTATCTCCAAAACTGTCACAGCCTCCCCTCATACAGCTGTGCACCTCTGTGTCTATTTCGCCCACCCTGGTGTCTCTCCACCCTTCGAGCACACACCGGCATCCCACTGGCTTTTGCATGAACCATCGAGTCCATCAGCCTGGCACGTCTTCCTTCCGTCTCCATCTAGTTACTACACATCTACTGATTTCTCTTCAAACATAGGTCCTTCCAAGGAGGCTTCTTGTGTCTCTAAGCCATGCCAGGCCCCGCCTTTCTGTATTTCACAATACCATTCACATTTCTTTCAGAGCACATTCCACACTTGTACCTATATACGTTTTAGTGATTATTTTAGCTTATAGCTACCCTGGATCTGTCCCAGTTTCTGACACACAAGAGACATTTCGCTATTAAGTCTATGAATTGTAAGATGGTATTATAATTCAAAAAGAACTAAAATGTGTAGTCAGCAACTCAAGATAGAGAGGTCTCCAAAGTCATTACTGAGTATTTACAACTTGGCCATACATCTCAACAGTCCTTAAAGAACTACTACTACTACTACAACTACTACTTCTTCTTCTTCTTCTTCTTCTTCTTCTTCTTCTTCTTCTTCTTTAAATGTTTATTATTAATTTTTGAGAGGTGGAGGGGAAGAGAGAGAAAGAAGACACAGAATCTGGAGCAGGCTCCAGGCTCCGAGCTGTCAGCCTGATGTGGGGCTTGACCTCATGAACCGTGAGATGCTGACCTGAGCCGAAGTCAAATGCTTAACTGACCGAGCCACCCAAGCGCCCCAGGAACATACTCTTTTATACATGTGTTCATGCATTTAAAAATTAGCACTCAAGTGTTATCATGTGACAAACACAGTACCAAACACTGAGGTTTAAACAAACATAAGATACAGCCTGGGCCTGCACAGAGTTTATAATCTAAAAGGTGACACAAATTCACAAAGAAAATTAGGAAGCAATATGGCACATGTAGTAAAACAGTCAAATTAGGCTTCTGGTTGGAGATGAAGAAGAGCTTCCTGGTGAAAGTGATGTCAGTTCTGAGTTTCCAAGAGACAACAGGAATTACCCAGAATAGTTATGGAGGAGTTTAAGGATAAGAAGGAGAAGAGCAGATACATTTCAAGCACTGTGGACAGCAGAGGGGCCAAAAATACCATTAGGAGTGTGTTTGTAGATTCTTGGGCATGTGACTGAAAATTATTCACAGTGACTAAAGAGAACTTCACAGGGAAAGGAATGGCAGGAAGGAAGGGGGAGGGGAGAAGATGGGGATGTGTCCTCATATTCCATGCTAGAAAGACTGGAGCACATTTCGTATTAACAGAGCGTCAGTGGAGGCTTCACATGGGAAAGTGGCAAGGTTAAGATCATAGCTGGCGAGACAGGTCGTGAAAGAGAAGAGACTGGAGGCCAGGCTATTGACAAGGAGGCCGAATCCCTGCAAGAATGAAGGCCTGACTTTCAGAGTGAAACAGCAATATGCATCTGCAGTCAGAGAATTAGGGAATTGGGAGGCACAACTGAGAACCGCGGCACAGGGAGGAAGCGTGGGGGGGAGTTATCATACATGACGTAGCAGAAGATACTGAGGTGTCAAACATGAATGCCGAACACATTTTAGCTTATCTGGCTCATATATTAGAATCCTACATACAGGCCTCTTGTTTGTTTGTGAATACTAAATGTTCTTACCAATTTGTATGTATAAAGTCTAAGGTGAACTAAAGGTATTGCAAGTTCCCAAATTTGAAATTAATGTTTCTAGGAGAAAACACTTTCAGAATTCTAACCAAGAGGAAGAGGAGATCTAATGGGATACATTGGTTGAAACCATATTCCAAATGCAGTGTTTTTTGAAGCTGTAAATATTAGATGATAGGAAAACTCCCATTTCCTCTATGTTTTCAACAACATATCCCTATTCCTTCTATTTGCT
The DNA here is from genome assembly GCF_022079265.1 of Lynx rufus. Taxonomy (NCBI): domain Eukaryota; kingdom Metazoa; phylum Chordata; class Mammalia; order Carnivora; family Felidae; genus Lynx; species Lynx rufus. Next base: position 221,890,826 of record NW_025814823.1, on the reverse strand, counting down.
GACCACTTTCCCAAGCATTGGAGATTACAAGTGGATTCAAGAGAGACCTGAGGGTTAGAAGTGTACTGTGTGATGAATGGCAGCTTACTTCTGGAATGTGCATAACTTAGAACAAGAAGTTAATCTTTCTTCTATTAGGGGTTAGAGCTACATTTCTTCAGGTTTTTGCTTTGTTTGTATACAAATTTTTTTAAGCAGCCCAATTTGTTAGGCAAATTCTTGGGGAGATCCGTGTTTGCCTGATTGCTCATGTAGTTGTTTTCCAGGAGCAAAGACCCACAGGATTACTGAATGGACCAGAAGACTCCACTGCACTCTTTCACTGCAGAAGAGAATGACAACTTGGTTTGGCTCAGTTCAACTTATTGGACTAATGCCAGCCTACCCACGGTATCATTCAAGCCTTGTTAATACAAAAAAATTAAAATAAAATAAAATAAAATAAAATAAAATAAAATAAAATAAAATATTAGTAGTAATTGTGAATACAGACTGAATTTATGTAGGATTACTTTCTTCTACTTTTTCTATTAAGAACAGCATAGCAGGTAAAAGAAGTATTTTTTGTGGGGCACCTGGGTGGCTCAGTTGGTTGGGTGCCCGACTTCAACTTTGGCTCAGGTCATGATCCCACAGTTCATGGGTTAGAGCCCCACATCAGGCTCTGAGCTGACAGCTCAAAGCCTGGAGACCCTGCTTCGGTTCTCCCTCTCTCTCTGCCCCTCCCCCACTCACACTCTCTCTCTCTCTCTCTCTCTCTCTCTCTCAAAAATAAATAAATGTAAAAACATTAAAAAAAGAGAAGTATTTTTTTAATTGAAATAAGTGGACATTCTCACACGAGTTAGAATCTGGAAATGAAAATGAGGGTGCCAAAACTAATCAGACCTAGCATGGAGTCTGAGTCCTCGCCTCAGTGCTAGAAGATCTATTTGAATGTAGTCCAGTTGGGAAAAGAACGTTCACCCCTGGCTGATGAGAAATAGGAGTTATGAGAAACGACACATTCAGGTACCAGGCCTGTGGGCTTGAGAGCCAATACACTGCCTGCCATTTGATTTATGTCTTCTAAATTCTACTCTCCATCATTGTTTTTTTTAATGAAAAAAAAAAAAAAAAAAACCTTGCCATTTGGTCTACAGGTGCCAAGCGGCTTAAGGAAAGATACATGCTCAAGCTGCAAGTAAGAGGAGATAAAGGGAAGGGCAGTGCTCTTTTTCTGTGACTGCAGTCGTGTGAGCAATGGAGACAGAACAAGGGACAGTATTGCCCAGAGGAGTTGCCATCTTCCAAGAGACATGAGCACTACAGGCTTGCCTGGCAGAAGGCAGGAGGTCAGAGGGGAAAACCCAAGAATCTCGTTTTTGAGAGCATGAGCGAGCACCCTGGGACCTTTCACAAACAGCCCAGTGAGAGTTGAGTGGACCCGGTGCACCCGTCAAGGCAGTGGGTCCTGAGCCATGATAAAGGTGGCACTGATGAAAATCAGATCTATTTTATTAGCTCAGGCCCAGACGTTTAAGTTGCCATGGGTTGCAACAAAAGTTAACTTTTCATCCTCCAGACAAACGGTGCTTTTCTTAGCTTGGAATTATTAGAGACACTGGGAATCAAAGTTGTAGATAGGGTGAGGGGTAAAAATCCTGAAAACTCTGAAACCTAGAGAGATTGAGGGAATACACGGGGAATGCCAGCAAAATATGGGGACCTGGGCCATCTAGTAAATGTAATAAAATCCACACCAGCATTGTGCTTGCTATAAGCCAGGCACTTTGCTAAGCTCATTTATGATGGCGTCTCAATACAGAAACCACTTCTGAGGTCACAAATATTATCGGTATGCTAAACAAAAGTAAAAAAAAAAAATGTCTAAAACTGAACAGGTATTGAGACATGGAATCAGACTGGAATTTCAATGTGTCGAATTGCAAAGCCCATTATTTTCATTTCCTATCACTACACCTTTCAGATCTACTCAGCAGTCCTGGCTGTGTTTCCTGGTGACCTCATTAAGGTTGGGAAAGGCAAAAGAAAAAACAATTTTTGTTATTTTTTGAGCGATTGCTAGTCATCAGGGACTCTGATAGGTACTTTCCCACCCTTTATCTCATTTAATCCTCAAAACAATCAATGATGAAGTATCAAAGTATATAATTTATGGGGGGCCTGCATGGCTCAGTTGGCTAAGCGACCGACTTCAGCTTAGGTCATGATCTCAGAGTTTGTGAGTTTGAGTCTCACATCAGGCTCTGCACTGACAGCTCAGAGCCTGGAGCTGCTTCAGATTCTGTGTCTCGCTCTTTCTCTGCCCCTCCTCCCCATCTCTTTCTCTCTCTCAAAAACAACTGAACATTAAAAAAAATTGAAGAAAAATTAAAAATATATACTTTATGCTTTTTACACACAAAGAAGCAAAGAGCCCTCTCAGTCTTACTCTATTGCCATCGGATTTGTTTCTTCTGATGATTTTTCTTCTTCCCTAATTCTCTGCAAAAAGGAGAATGTTCTGCCAGTTTATTTCCCTTTCTTTGTTGTTCTTGAATTTAGTTCATCATGAGGAAATAAAAGCCTGGGATAAAATGCTCACTCTTTTTTCTGTATGGTATTTCTTTCCCTCTCTCACTCATACACACACACACACACACACACACACACACTCAATCACATTTTCTCATCATTAACCTGTTATTAGTAACAAAAGAGAAGTATTCATTCATTGATCATAGGATTTATCTCTAGATGTCTAGATGGGATAAAATAACATAAATAAGAGCATGCCATATCTTGCTTTGCACATCACATTTCAGAAGTTCTGGGGGAATAGTGTGTGTGTATGTATGTATGTAATTAAATGTATAAAAGTAGAGATATGCATATATATGCGTATATCCATATATCCATATACTTTTATATACATAGGCTATGTGTATACATACATGTATTTTTAAGGAAAAATTAGAATTTTCTCTATTACTAACTGTAGTGTTCTACTCCAGGTAGCATCTGGTAGGCAAGCCACATATACAGTCACTTGAATTGACCTCCAGTAGGCGGGAGACTTTAAACAGCTCTCAAAATCTCCTTATAGGTTCCCTTAAAAATTGGTTATCTGCAAAGGGAATAAGGAAATTAACTCCACCATGCAGATCGGGCTTGAACAATTCCTAAAAGAGCCTAGGTTAGGTTTTCTGCACCTTTTTCCTTTTCCTCTGTTCTGCTCTCTTCCTCAGGATTAAATACCAGTGAGTCTGGTGCACAGTGTAGTTTCTCATTGGGTCTTCTCTCCATTTATCTCACACAATAGACCTTTCCCCTTTCCAAAAACACTTGGTGTTCAGAGCAGGTCAGTTCCACTTTTCCAGTGCCAGTCATCATGAAAAGTTACCATGAGAAGATATTGATTAGTAAGAAATAGCTAGTTGCATTTCTAACCCTAGGGCCTATCATACCCCAAATTAAAGGGTGAAAATAATATTGGGAAGTTCAGATTTTGTCAGAGAGCTCCAGGGAGATGCTTAGGACGAGAAGAAGATTTCAGCAGTGCTACTTGTAGTCTGTTTAGGCAACTCTTCTGTTTTATTCTAAATTGGCTTCTATTGCCTTTGATGAAATCATGTATCAGTAAAGTGTCCTTATTACAGAGTCCTCATCTAAAATTATGCTGTTATTGTCACCTTTTGCTAAAATACATCTGTACAGTAAAATGTCTGGGGCAATTATTGCATTTCCGCTTCGAACTCTCCTTATACACAAAATCATTACCTTTAAAATGTATAAACTATCAAAACAAACATGCATTTTCTAATTTATAAATTTGTATGCTTCTTGCAGGAAATTCTTACACACTTCTTTCTTTCTTTTCTCATGTATCTGTGTGCAATCAGTTTGAAGACTATAAAAGACTTTCTATGGTGCTCTTCACTTGCAAACTGGTGGGATAAAATTCATTATGATAAAAATAACCCAATGAAATGTGTTATTTCTGTCACAATAAAAATCAGTCTCAGGGCGCCTGAGTGGCTCACTCAGTTGGGTGTCTGACTCCTGATTTCAGCTCAGGTCTTGATCTTGCAGTTCACGGGTTCCAGCCCTGCATCAGGCTCTGTGCTGACAGTGCAAAGCCTGTTTGGGATTCTGTCTCTCCATCTCTCTGATTGTCCCCTTCTCCCTTTCTCTCTCTCTCTCTCAAAATAAATAAATAAACTTTTAAAAAAATCAGTCTCAATCATGTTTGAAAAGAAAAAAAATACAGATAATTTATAATTACACCAAAATTCTTAGCTAAACAGCATAGATAATTTCTTTAATTTAAAAAAAAATCACACTATGTTTTTGTCTACCTACCTACCTACTTACCTACCTACCTACCTACCTACCTACCTACATATTCACATAGTCACCATTCACATCAAGGTGCCCGTCTCAAGCACCTCAGAAGGCTCCTTTTGTACACTTTCTCAGTCAATCCCCCCAAAGAAAAGCACTCATGATGTTGTCTAAGTGAATACACTATAACATTATCATTCTGTTCACTGTGCTTTCATTCCATATAGTTATTAACAAGGTTGACATTGGGCTTCAAATTTGGTATGCACCTTGCACACCAAATGAACACCTTTTATGAACATGACATACAGATGATAGTTCTGTTATCTGATAATTTACCTAGTGGAAAACACTACAAACAGGTATTTCTGACATTCTTCAAAATTGTTATGTTTTTTTTTTGTAGGAATCATAACTAACACCAAAAGAGCATAATGCCTAACAAACTGTTTCTGCTTTTAAAATTATACCTAGAAACAAAAATGCTGGGCCTTTTCCATTTGCATGTGTTGTTACCCTCTTGTCAGACTAAGGTCCTGGCTCCAAGACCTATGGAAATTCTACTCTTTATTACTACCTCGCTATAGCAATTCTGCTGTATCTAACAAGTAGTTGACACACAAGTCTCAGGACTGATTTTTTAGAGATATCTTTTACTTTCATTGATACTGGCTTCATAAGAACAAAAATGTTTTTCATTCTGGAATTTCTTCTTGGAATGCCAAACCTATCTACCATTTCAATGAGTGCAACACTAACAGCGTCACCCTTTTAACCAACCCTCAAGATTCTGAAATGTTTACCATGCCTGAGAAGGTTTAATTTTCTTGGAAAGCAAGCAGAGAGGAAACTAGGGCCTAATTTTGGTGACTTGGTGTGGGTCAGAGGAAAGGGAGTGAACGGTCTTTCAATAGCATCAAGCTATAACGTGTCCAACAGGGACCCTAGAGACATGCCTGAACCTAGACACAAACTGTAGAGGAACAATGAAGCAGTGGGGATGCAGGGCCTGGGCATCATGGATAAATTATGGCATTTTCCTACGGAAGAAGCATTTTATCTTGCTTAGTGATTTGTTACTTAATCTATAATCCTACTTTTAAGAACCTGCCTGTAGTCAAAGAATCAATATTTGACTTATATGGATCTGAGGAGGATGATAACCTATGCATAGAGAAGTATGCTTAGAATGGGGGGAAGTTTTCCAAGTCAGGTTCCTCCAAAGACGAATGAGTGACTTTGTGAAGCAAAACATTTCAACTGTACTGCTTTTACCCAAACCAGTCTCGACGCTTTGTGAGCAGGATACTCCCATCACAGACACACACACACACGAAAGATGGTGAAGAGGCTCGAGGTCTATAGGTGTGTGGATACTTCATCATGAGGGGCAGGTCTGTAAAACCTGGACTAAGAAAGGTCTAGAAGAGAGTGGCTGGAAGAAGGGGCTGTTAGCTTCTTAAGTTGGTATGTTGGTCAAGACCAAGAGTAACATAAACCATCATTACCCAACAAGCTTCACTTCTTTGAAGGGATTCGTGTAACACTCACATCACTTTTCCTAAGAGTTTTTGTGTTAACTTTGCATTCGTTGCCGCTTAACTGTGATGGGTTCTTCTCCTCATGTCTGCTGATCAGAGCATAACTGGGTCTGTTTTTTGGTTTTGTTTTTGTTTATTTCCTTAAAATGTCTTAAAAAGAAATTGGCTTAGCATCTGGTAAGGAAAAAAAATCCCAAAGTCTAATTATACTTCTGAGTAAATTACAGAATTGTGGGATATGAAACCTGTTTACTCTTTTTTGTTTCTGACAGGAGATATTTCTATATTAATATTATGTTCCTCTTTAGACACTAGTCCCAACATTTATCTTGGTATTGTATTTTTCTTTGCCTTTCAGATGTTTGCCTTTGGGGGCACTGATAAAAAAACAGCCACATTATATTTGGTGAATCTGCATTAAAAATCACTTCTTTTCCTCACAAGCTATGTAAAATGTCATTTGTGCCTCGTTGAGGCTTTTAGAAAAATCCAGAAATCTAGACCCAGGTGACCCACACTGTTTCTACAAGGACTCTGACTTCTTTTTGAGGATTATGGTTCCAAGGAAGATTGCTTCTAAGTATCTGTGAAAGAAATATTTTCCAGAATTAACGTTGTTGTTTACTCTATATTGATTTTTAGGGTATTTCACTTCACCTCATCTAAAGGACAAACAATAAAGTATAGTTTAATTATGGTAGTATTAAATATACTGTTGTAACCGTTCCTTAACTGTGAGAGACCAAAGAATATCTATTCAGGATATGCTTTTTGACTACTTATTCTCCAGGATAGGCCATTTCTATTGTTTGCTCTACCAATTATTTTCCTGTAAAGATCAAAAGCCCTAATAATAAGAGTTAGTGTCATTTCCCAGCACTAAATATCACCTAGCTATGAAATAAAAAGCTATAAGAGTGGTACTTTTAAAGAGAATGGGCTTTTGAGCTAAAATATGCATGTCCATTGATCACAAATGGATGAGAAATGTCACCCAGTTATTACACAGAAAGGTGCTGATTGAATATACGTGACCTTTACCAAACGTGTATGAACAGCTTTTGCTGTTCATTAACGGATAAGATATCTACATAGTCCATGAGGTGGATAAAATGTATGAAATACATTAGACAAATTTCAGTGGTTGCAGGCATGACAAATTTTTGAATTAACCTAATTGTTACCATATTTTTGTGTTTTTTGACATTTTGTAAAGGTGACACAGAGGAGCACAGTTCTATTCAGAATGGCAGGAATTTAACCGCCCAAGTGGAAGAGAGAAGCTTATGAATAAATGACTGCTTTTGAATTCAGAGAAGTACATTATCTGTCTTTTTCCGCAAATGATTTGTGTACGTCAGCGCCTGTCACCAGGAAAACACAGTAGTGAATGAAACAGGCACAGAGCCTGCCATCAGACAGTTTGGAATTTAGCATTATTATATGACGTAATGAGTTCTGTGATTGGAGTGTAAGAGGCTTACGGTGTGTTATGGAAATTGATAGGAGAGGCATTTTAACTAGACCCGTAGGGGTCAAACTACTTGGGCAAAGTGACATCTTCTGTTCTAAGGGTCAAGAGATTTAGCCAGGAAAAAAGTCAACTTAATGTGACAGGCAGAAAACTTGAAATCTCACAAAGGATGCCTGACAAATCGACTGGTAGGTGAGGCAAGACTAGAGAGGACAGAACATCCAGACTTTGCATACAGACCGATGCCTCAGGAAGGTCTGAATTATATCCTAAAAGAGATGGGGTATTCCAAGGGAAACCTTTAACCCAGGAATAGTAAGATCAGGTTTGTATTTAGAGAGGTCAATATTCTGGCAGTAAGGGGCACTATTTTATGACAAGAAAGTATAACACAGAGACTACAAACAAGTAACAGATGAAGGTGGTATGAACCTTGGAGACGTAAAGATGAAAATCCACGTGAGTGAGATTTAGACGGAGGAACTGAAAGGACTAGATATTGATTGGATATGTAGGGTACAAGAAGTGGAAAGGCAAAGATAAGAGCTGGCTTTCTAAGCTGACTCATTTGGACAGGTTAGAGTATCATTTACTGAGATTGTGTAGAGAGATTACATAGAAAGACTTGGGGGTTAAGATGGGAAGACGTTTTGACCCCTCTCTCCCTTCTTCCATTTCTTCCTTCCTTCTTTCTTTCCTTCCTATAACACATAGATACTAATTATATCATAGCCAGTAATCTAGGTATTGAGGCTTCAGCAGGGAACAAAATAAGGTTTTTATCTTCACCGAGCTTACAGTCCCATTGAAGAACCCATCATCAGGCATAAGTGTTAAATATCAGATGAACAGTAAGGAGAAACAAAGGGAAGGGCTGCTATTTTGGCTGGAATGGTAAGAGAAAACTTCTGTGAGTAAATGATATCTCCTATTCAATTTCAGCTACAATCAACAACAACAACTTATTTCACAAAAGAAGTAGAGCTTCTGCCAGAGTAACACCTAGTATCCTACTTCTGGAATGAAAAGGTCAGAATGTTATTCCCCTAAGAATGTGAGTGACATTAAGTTTGAATAGTCCATTTTGAGTTTGGTTATCCAGCAAGGGTAGATGTAAGAACGTGGCCTTTTCTGTTAGGTTACAGCTGGAGGAAGGAGAACGTGAACATTTTTCCACGTCAATACTAGCAGATATGGCCATCCACAGTCTGCCATTTTTAATTAACTCTGAAACTGAAATAAATGTGTCATCTAATCATGTAATAGAGTCCCTGAAAGTCACATATGGATTTATAGTTGGCCAAACTTATCCTCATTCAACCCCTTATTTGGTTTTAACCTCTGAACTTTCACATGTCCTTGGCCCAACATTTTAAGAGTGTCTTACTCTCTCTCCCTTGAGTTCCACAAAAAATGAATTTTCTCCTCTGGTATATTTTTATTTTGTTTTTTCATTTTCATGTTTCCATAATACATAATATATATGTATAAATATTATATATGTGCATACATATATATTTCAAATTGAAGTAGTGAAAATAAAGTGCAAGATTCAGAATAGAGCGCCAACATATCTGTCTCTCCCTTTCTCAAATCATTTAATGGGATCCCACTGTTTCTGGGTTGAATGTTAAACTCCTTACATAGGCAAATATGAAGTTGCTTCTTCTTACACATACATTACTACATCGTGCTGTTAAACCAGACTAATATGGTCATGGAAGATGGTAGGAATTCTCTTACATTTCTGTGCCTTTGCACATAGTATGACTTCTGTTAGGAACTTACAACCCCACCTCTTCTGTCTAAATACAAATTATTCTTCAAATTAGAGCTCAGATAACTTCTTGGAAGTATCCCATGATCCCTCAAAGTTAAGTCAGAAGCTACTCTGTACATTAATAACACCCTGTACCTATTGTCCGTGATTGAACGCCAGACAGTATTGTAACTGCCTTCTCTCTTGTCTGGCTCCCCAATCCCACCAACAACAGGCAGAATACATCACGAATAAGAACTAGGGCTCATTGTCATATGTCCCTAGCATCTAGCGGAGTGCCTGACGCAGGAGGTAGACGATAGTGACTGAGTAAATTAAGTGGATGAATGTAAGCCTTTTAAGAAATGTGCTTGAAACTTACACAGTCCTAAGGAAAAGCACCACTATGGTTACTTAGGTACTTGCCTCAATTCTGACACATAGACCATGCAATTTACTGATTCAATTGGAACATCCATACAGTCTTTTGTTCACTAGGTATTTTCTGAGAATCTGCTCTATACTGGGCACCATTCTAGGCATCAGGTTGCAGTTATGAATAAAAGAAACAAAAACCCTGCTTCATGGACATCACATTCTGATGTTTAATGTGAGTGGGGAGACAGATAATAAAAAAAACAAGGTAACAAGTGTATGTTTAACGTAATATTAAACATTCTAGAAGAAAAAATATAGAAGAGTAATAGGGAATTCAATCGGCAAGTCTGGATAATAAAAATTATATTACAATATAAATTATACAAAATTTGTGTCTATATTAATGAAATATGGTATTTCCCTTAGGGTTTTATAGGTTTTAGCAATAAAAAGGAAATGTGGCAGTTGGAAATAGAAAAAAAAAAGGTTAAATAGAGGAGAGAACTGAAATCAATATCCTTGCCATTTATTTTGGGGCGAGAAGAAGAAAGTTGAACTGACAAATAATGAAGTCTCAGGACTGCATTCCTAGGAATGGAGGGAACTGAAATGTGAGAAGTCAGCATTTTCTGCTAAGTTTTGAACTTTGGTATGGACTTAGCCTAGGTGGTGCTATGGCCAGAAATTTCTACACATTGGGAAGTAGGTTGGAAAAGCAACACTTGTCCTTAAAGATCACCTTAACTGCAAATAAATATTAGCAATGCTTACCTAAATATGTTGCTTTCTAAAGCACTCAATTATTCTATTTCCAGAATGGGTAAGTGGGAGTCCACAACAGATTGTTAAAAAAAAAAAAAAAAAAAAAAAAGAAAAGTTTTCTCAAGTTTGACCTAGCTCAGGACTTCCTATCACCATTCTTTTGATGGAAAGAGTTTCTTGAGAAGTTTTATTGACTTGACACAGGTGAGCTGGGCTACAAGTCATGTCCTTGAAAATTTACCCACCTGTGGCAACCATAGGGCAGAGGGAGGCCAGAATGAGCGCAGCATTTCTCACTGAGCGACAGCCCTGTCATCCCTGTGAGGTTGTGAGAAACGCATACTCTCAGGCAGCACTCCAGAACCGCTTGACCAAGAGCCCCAGATAATCTGCATGCCCACTCATGTTTGGAGTCGCTGGTCTACAGCTGCAATCCTCAACCTTGTCTGAATATTAGAATTACCCGGGAAATTGTTTCAATCACAGTAATTAGGTCACATGCCTATATATTCTGAATTTATCAGAATAACCTTCATATGTCTCAAAACTGTGGTTCCTGGGTTCTTTGTCAGAACTACTAAATCAATACTCCAGGTATGGGACCCAGGAATCTGCTGTTTTAAGATGCATAGTCACTGATTCCTCTATATATTAAATTGTAAGAATGTGGGGCTTGGGGGCACCCAGGTGAGTCAGTTGGTTAAGCATCTGACTCTTGATATTAGCTCAGGTCGGAATTTCGTGGTGGCAGGATTGAGCCGCATGTGGGACTCTGTGCTAAACATGGTGACTGCTTGGAATTCTCTCTCTCCCTCTTTCTTTCTGCCCCTCCCCCACTCACATGCACTCTTGTGTGCACATGCTGGCTCGCTCTCTCTCTCTCTCTCTCTCTCTCTCTCTTTCTCAAAATAAAGAAACATTAAAAAAATGAATGTGTGGCATGGAGGATGGAAAACAATTAATTCTTTTGCAAAAATGCAGATTTGCTATGCTTATTACTTGAATCAATTTAATCAATATGCAAAATTTGGAATATTTTTGCATATATATGCAAAATTCTCAACATTTATAATTAGAAGACTGAAATTGCATAAAACAGTATGGGTGAATTAGTGGATAGGAGGAAATGATAAGCTTGAATCTATCTGGAAAAAGACATTTAGACAATTATCTTCGAAACATTTTAAAAATATTTCACCAAATATTTATTATGCTCATAATAATACAAAAAAAGACATGCAACATGAATTAGTTTCTTTTTTAAGCAAGGAGTCAGCAAACTTCTGCAAAAGACAAAACAGCAAAAATCTTCAGCTTTGCAGCCTCTACAATATCTTTATGTTCAACTATTCAGCTCTGGTTTTGTGCATGCAAACAACCACTGCCGAAAATAGAAGGGTTTCTATAAACTGTCTACTGAATTACTTTCTTTCAAGAAACATCCACTCATCTGTCTAAATCCAATAGAAAAAAATTGCATGTTCCTAAAATGCAAATACTGATATAAACATAGTGTCAGGAAGTGGTTTCAGGAGCTTCTGGTAAGGTCCCAGTGTGCATTCCTGCTAAAGAGAGATACTATCCCTCATTTTCTCTACGTGACAGATAAAGTGAGGGACTCATAACAAGGTTTCTCATTTATAATAACTATCATCTCCTGATGACCTGAGCAATTATATCAATTATCTCCTTTATTTCACACAACAGTGCTATGGATCAGTACTATCATTATGTTTTTTTCTTTTTCTTTCTTCTTTTTTTTAATGTTTATGTGTTTTTGAGAGACACAGAGGCACAGAGCATGAGCAGGGGAAGGAAAGAGAGAGAGAGGGAGACACAGAATCTGAAGCAAGCTCCAGGTTCTGAGCTGTCAGCACAGAGCCCGATGCAGGATTCGAGGCCATGAACCACAAGATCATGACCTGAGCCCAGGTCGGATGCTTAACCTACTGAGCCACCCAGGCGCCCCGTGGAATAGTACTACCATTAGATCCATTTTAAAAATCACAAAAAAAAAAAACCCACAAAGTTTAGATACTTTAACTTATGTGCCTGAAGTCATAGAGCAAGAAATTACCCTTAGTGGTCATTTGAACCTTGGTAGCACTTGTACATCATTATAGCCACTACACATTTCTGTCTTATCCATTTTCTAATGAGACCATGAATACTTACGATGCTGGGCTGGTTATAACCTTTTAGTTTGCAAAAAAACAAAGATTTACTCAGCTTAAATTAGTAAATGGGACTGCAACCATAGAGAAAAATGTTGAAAACAGGAAGTCTCACCACTGCACAGGGTGCCTGAAATATTACCCAGGATAACACAGCTTTGTTACCCCTCCACAAGAAAGCTCTCCTTTCTTGTGCTTAGCCATTATGGTGACTCAGAAAATGTGTCTCACCTGACATAAAGGAATAAACCTCTTCTTTCTTTTCTACCAACCTCATGACCTCAGCTTATTCATGATTTCTGCAGACTACCATCTGTGTTTTTCAACTTCTGCTCCTGCCCACCAACTGCTGTTATCCACATTTATTTCAGATTTTAAAAGTCACCAAGTCAGGTATTTATTACCTAATAGAGAACATCCTACACTGGTCTGGTTCTTTTGTCATCTACCTGGTATCCATTGGCCATCCCAGAGATGTTTGTTTTACATCTCTGGTCAAATCTACTGTGACCAGTGGGTCTTAGACACATAGTCATATTTTTTGGATGAGGATACCTGTGAATTGTGGACATAACAAACTCCTATGCAATACTGCTTTTAACAGATCATGATCATTCTTTTGGAATAGTAATAAAGGGGGTTATCTATCTATCTCCACACACACACACACACACACACACACACACACACGTGTATATATATATATGTGTGTGTGTGTGCGTATGTGTGTATATATATATGTGTGTGTATATATATATATATATATATATATATATATATATATATATATATAATTTGTTTTCCTGTTATTGTTATATGCACCTAGGATAAGCCAATCCCTTTCTAAAAAAACTAGAGAATGGAAAGTAAGCTGGCTGGTAGTTGGAGATAGATAGATAGATAGATAGATGATAGATCATGTTTCTAAAAATTATTGAATCCAATACTCACAATATCTGTTATAATGTTATTTTTTTAAATGTTTGGGAGTATGTTGGAGCATAATAAACGGTATTTTGTAACTATGCAACCTAACTTCCAGTTACATCTCAGTACATCCTTGGATATGATAGCTAATCATTATTGATTTTCCAGGTCAGTCCTAATTTTGTGACATCTCTTCTCTTTTGTCATAGACTGAACAAAATTTTGGTTTGGATAATGTCACAAATTAACATAATTAGCTATAGGAAATCTCTGCATATACATGGGAAGGTTTATATAAAGTCAGTAGAACAAATAGACTTCTGTACACTTAAATATTAATTTTTCAGTCACTTTCCAACATTCAATTCCAACCATTAGTTTATCTTTTCTTTCTTTTTTTTTAATTTTTTAAAAATGTTTTATTTAGTTTTGAGAGTAGACAGAGTGCAAGCAGGGGAGGAACAGAGAGAGAGGGGGACACAGAATCCGAAGCAGGCTTCAGGCTCTGAGCTGTCAGTACAGAGCCCGATGCGGGGCTCACATCCACGAACCATGAGATCATGACCTGAGCTGAAGTCGGATGCTCAACTGAATGAGCCGGCCAGGCGCCCCAGTTTATCCTGTCTACTATTGTGAGTGTCTTTTGCCATGAACATGAATTCTTCTTAACTTTTCTTTTAATCTCGTTTCACAGAAGTGGCATTGAATTTATATCACTACGTTATAATTTGATTTTACCCTGAGAGTATGTCCACTGCTCCCGATACTAAATTTCAGTTCCAATTATCCACATGGTAGAGAACTTTATCTGTTAGTGGTAATCAGGATCAGCTTGATGCAAAGACTCCTATACTGACTTCTTTCAGAACCAAAAAGAACAAAGTACATGCTTATTTCAAAAACTGGTGGTTATGGAATTTACAAAGTCATTTACTTTGAGTAAGTCAAGAGTTAAACTATTTTGAAGGTAATATAATTAAGCTGTACTATCTTATAAATTATCTTAAAATATTCATGAGTGCCACATCAAACACTGGAAAAGGTCACAACATACTAGGTGATATAAAAGTACAGCATAAATATTAGGAGCTTTAAACGCAGGCCGATCTGAGTGTGAATCAAAGGTCCGCTGACTATGGTATGTCCTTCCCTCGGTTACCTGTCCTCTCCCAGCCTGCATCTCCTCATTGGAGATAACCTTGATGTTATCAATTTTACTTGATGATTATGAAACTATATATGCAAAGTTTATAACCCAGCTGTTTGTCATTTAGAAAACTTGTTAGACACTGCTTGTCCCTATTACCTTTTATTGAAAATGTCACAAAGAGAAAAGCAGGTTATAAATCATAAGGAAAGTTTTAACAGACTTTTTGGTTTAAATTTTAAAACTGTCTACTCTAAGTGAGTTTATCCTATAAGATGTTTTTGGATCCCACAGAAGGAATAAATTACTGTCAAATGAATGAAAAATGGGATTCAATATAGAATGTAGAGGTAAGGGGGCACTTGGAGATAATATAATAAGTGAGGAAAAACAAAAAGGGAAATCTGATTGAAGAGTCAGGTGCTACCTGAAAGCAACAACTCCTAAAATTCAATTGTACCCAATATTTTCTCCATTTCCTTTTTAGCCTACATAATGCAAATTAAGACAACATCTACAATCATAAAACCTCTTTAAAAACTTCAGGTATAACTTTTTAATTTTTATCTTTATTTATTTTGAGAGAGAGAATGAGCAGGGGAGGGGCAGAGAAAAAGAAAGAGAGAGAGAGAGAGAGAGAGAGAGAGAGAGAGTATCCCAAGCAGGCTCCACACTGTGAGTGTGAAGGCTTGAACTCAAGAACCGTGAGATCATGGCCTGAGCTGAAATAAAGAGTCAAACGCTTATCCGACGGAGCCACCCAGGTGTCCCTAGGTATAACTTTTTAAATAAGAACTATAATTGCCTTCATTTTTAGACTTATATATTTCATTTATACACTGACACATCTTTCAATAATCATATACATCAACAAAGTGCATCCAATAAAAGTTCACTGGGTAGGATACCACCATCAATTTTGAACTCTGCACAAGGATAGTCGATAATACAGAGATAGTTTAAGCATTGTAAAAGTTTCGTCATGGCAAATGTGGCCTTGTGTGGTTAATGTTGTCTCTTTCTATGTATCAATAGTACTAAAAAAATAAAAAATTTAAAATTAAAAAAAAAGGAAGAAGAGTAAGATGAAGCCAAAACCTAGTAAGAGCTAACTGTTGTCAACACATTTCTCTCAGGTGTCTTTGAATCAGTTGAGAAACCAACTCTCTGGAGAAAAGACACAGAAGTCTCAGTGTAGCAGAGGCAGATGAATGTCTTCAGTCTTTGGCTAAAAAACATTCAGACAACCAGCAAACACATGTCAGCGCCTATGGGTATCCTGAAAATAGTTTATTCCTGTGAGAGAAGTAACAACATCAACATCAGCCTGAAAAGCTCTCTAGAGAATTTCAGAAGGATGGCCAATTAAGATAAAGAGTGTTTTGACATCTTAATAAAATGCTACATCTCAGGATAACCATAGGAGAAGGGTAGAATCACCATTTCATGAAATATGAGTGCTCATTCTAGAAAAGCAAGTTTAAGATACCATGTAAGTCTTTACATGAAAGCAGCTAGATATTTATTAGATAAATATTGTGTCTTAGCAGAATAGAGTGGTTATTGAAATTCAGTGTTATTATGATATGTACCTATACCTTAACTAATGTTTCCCTGTTTGAAAATCATTTTGAACTACTACATTATAAAAAGGTAAGTGGTTGCTATCATTCACTCACACCATGCTTAGGGTACTAATCAATCTATCATATCTAATTACAGTGATAGAATTACTGTAGTATTCTTGATTACATAGAAATTTACCATAATATGGGATAAAACCGTTAGATTATATGTGCAAAGTAATATAGAAAAAAGTTCACATAATTAAATCCAACTTTGAAAAAAAAAAACTCTTCCATTCTCTCTGGATATTCTTAAACTTAGGAGAAAAATAGCTTTAGAAGAAATAACATGTACCAGTTTATCCTAATTGCGTAGATAATTGCCCTAAACTATGTACAAAGCAAGCTTAACCTCAATTCGCTTTAGTTTGATAACAAAGAGCAACCTCAAACATAAAAGCCAAGATTTCAATAAACACACGAATGTAATCTCTTATTGGAGAATTCTCCTCTCAAAAATAAGCATTTTAGAGAGAAGTTAATTTTTCTGGTCTTTCCTTTTATTAATCTATTTCAGAAAAGAAATCGTTCTCTTCTACAAGAACCATAAATCGTATCAGTGGTATATTAATTCTTTTTGGTTTGTTTTTCTTAACAGTTACATCAGAAACTTTATCATTTTATATTTTAATTCCTAAATGGACACTGTTAAAACATTCGGGGATTAGCCCTAAATCCTTTAACCCACAGGGAGCCCGGGAACATTGTTAAAGTAGAGAGCTGCACAAAATCTCAACTCTCATTTGCAAATTTTCTTTCCATCTAATTTAACTTTGAAGCGTTTCGACTCAGAGATTTCACCGTATGACATCAACAAAACACTTCAATCAAAATCAAGTTACCTTAGCGCTGCACAGTTCTCCAGATTACTAAAAAGGTAAAATGAGAAATTCACTCTCTTTTCATATTTCCCTTTATTTTCTCTTGACGCAAGGCAAGCCTGTTCGTATTTCAAGAGAAATTGCTCTGCCATCTCATTATCCCCAAATGCCGGTTTTCATTCTAGGACACTTGCTTATAAACTAAGCCTTTTCCTGGCATAAACAGTCACTTGCTGCAGTGCAGAATCTCAGTTTGGTCAGAACTTTCAATGCAGAAATTCAGGGCGATGCAGTCCAGCTCTCCCAGCACTTACCTTAATTGAAATATTCTCTGTGAAGGAGGTGAGAAATCAGTCAAATCAACCGTGAATGGGGTGGGGAGATGGAAGTTTTCGATCAACACCCTCCAAGTAGCTGCCTGCGGGGCGTCTTTTTCCTGTTTATGTAGAGCCCCTCACTGTCTGCGAGGACAAAAAGATAAGCTGAAATCCTCAGAGGTTCCAGTGAGTAAATGAGGACTAAGCGATGTTTCCTAACGGGAGATCCTCCGCGAGCATGCTGCGTTTGGTGGCTCCCTAACTGCTGTGATAGGCTCCTGTCAGGTCCCTGGAGCCCCGCGATAATCATTGACCTGATTAGCAGGGAACACTCCCTGTGCGCAGGCAACACACGCGGAGGGTTGGTGGGTCCCCTGGGAATCGGAAAAAGGCACCAAGGCCACTTGGGAATCTTGTCTTTTCCAGCCTAATGGATGAACTACAGCTAGGAGTATAATGTGCAAGGAGATGAGCCACAGTGTTAAGCCATCGGAGGACTTTAAGAAATGTGCTTTCTCCTGCTGTTTTGCAAGGTGCATTCCTGTTAGAGATCAGGTACAGTGAAACAATTAATAGCCTGATAGAGTGGATTTGTAAGAAAAGCCTAAAGCTGAAAAATGTTTAAAGCGATGTGATAAAAGAGATAGCTGCATTTGTCTTTGCTCCGAGCCTGGTACATACTTCAACCTATGTCTACGTAAAATGAATTTAGAGGTTTATCGCAGCCCTCCAGAGTGCAACTCTCTGATTTATTAAAAGTATTCATACTAAATAAGCTGGTTTGGCAGTTTCGTAGACACGAACACTCAAACCAAGGCATGGAGAATACAGCATCGCTTGTGTAGTTTTTCAAAGAGCATGTTAAGTTAGCAACAGACTTACAGAAATGTTTGCATTATACTATTAACCCGAGTAACGTGGGGGAGTAAGACACTGCACCTAACTGAATCATCTCTTCTATTATCAGTTGAAATATCGATTTCTAAAACAAAAACAGAGTATGAGAGGATCCAAAATGTCAAGCACTTTATTTTTTTCCAAAATGTCAACCATTTTAATATAGTCATGTGCCATTAACAACCTGCTGATATCTATCCACTGACCACCTGAGAAGCCCTTCAACATCTCTGACTTTAAAAGTTACCACTTCCCTGAAGAGATCTAATTTCTCAAAAAGGTCACATAACTAAATGCCAAAGCCCCAAATGGTTAATTTTTGACAGCTCTCACTTCTATAGGAGAAAATTATTCAAATAACATAAAAAGAACAGATGAAAAAAGTCATTTGCATGTCTTGAGGGTGAGAAAAATCTCATTGCCAGGGAGAAAACTGACAAATGTCCTCTCACAATGGTGCTGTGTGATATGTTCAGCATTTCTGCTTTTCCAAGGAGGTTTTCGCTTGGGACATATGGCATTCCCTTGATGTGTGTGTGTGTAAGACAGACAGGGTTGGGGGGAGGCTGCATTTGCATTGTAATATTTTAATATTAACATATATCTTGGAAAAAACCACCAAGTTTCAATAAAGGGGTGCACAAAGCATGATAGAGAATGTGTTTGCCTTACATATTGCCAAATAAATTTCAAAAAAGGATTTCATTAAAGGACAAGCTCTTTGATGGCACTTATTGGACAAAATAAAACTTCAGCATAACTGAGTTGCTCTGATAGGACAGACACTTGAACTTAACACAGATGCACTGTGGAGAAGCCCCAGGACAAGGGCTGAGCCTGTGTCCCTCCGAGAGGAGGTCTCTTGCTCCCTCAGCTGGTGGAGGGGGAGAGATGAAGGGGAAAAAACTCAGTCGATACACTTCAGGAGAGGGAGAGTAACTTCTGCTGCTGCTAAGCAGGAAATCCATTATCCAATTATAGACTGGCATTAGAGTATTCTAGTAGAAAAGAGGCTGCTTAAATCAAAATTGATGCACATAAATTGTAAATAAATAGTCAACAGGAAATACAACTGCAAATTCTTCTGTAAGGATCCTGATTAGTTGTTAACACAGCACTTGTAAATGAAAATCTGATGGATTCCATGGTTCTGATATTTGGTCGGCCATGCAGTTAAAGCCCTCTGTTCTTGTACTGGTCTAAGCCTCATTCTGAAGATCTTTAATAGTGGCCTCTTTTTAAAGCTTTTTAATTAAGACGGTGCTTATTTTCTTAAATATGTGGTTTTTAAATTTTTTTTTATTACATTTCTTTCTTTTTGAGAGGCAGAGAGCGAGCCGGGGAGGGGTAGAGAGAGAGAGGGAGACACAGAATCTGGAAGTAGGCTCCAGACTCTGAGCCGTCAGCACAGAGCCCGAAGTGGGGCTCAAACTCACGAACCAAGAGATCAAGACCTGAGCTGAAGTCAGACGCTCAACCGACTGAGCCACCCAGGTGCCCCAAGACAGTTCTTATTTTCTTGAACCCTATCCACCAGTAATTATTGTCCCTGCTAACTTCAAGTGCTATTTGAAAAACTACACAAGCAATGCTCTAACAAGTGTACATACAGTTAAGACAACTTTGTTCCATAGTAGAAAGTTTCTACCTGGAAAGCCCCAACGGCATATGACTGCACTGATGCTGCTTCTAAATGACACAGGCTCCAAGTATCTTTCACCTTAAACCTTAAACATTTTCTACAGACAATAGGAGTGATTCTGCAGTGTTCTTTTTTAACCTATGTTGAATAAATAATTGATTTCATGTGGAAGTACACTTGTGAGTGACAAAGTAAAATGATACCATTACGTGGGGAGTGTGGCAAAGATATGGTAGTGATAGTTATAGATACTACATATGAGATGCTTTCCACATGTCAGATATTTTGCATGGACTTTTACTATAGCTGCTGTCCATGGATCCTTAAAACAATCTCATTAAGCAGATATTATTATTACTACTTTTTTCTGAGAAACTAAACAAATTTATCAGTGCCTTCCAGCCAGCAGAGAGCAGATTCAGAATTAAATCGCAGGTCCTTTCACAGTAAAATCTTGATGTTTAGAAATGTCCAAACACTAAAACCAACAAAAAATACTTGCTTCTAAATGAATAAGAAACTTTTCTTGTTTTTGTGATTTGAAAAATACATTTACATCTTTAAAAAATTAATCTTGTAAATTATGTTTGATAAAATATTATTTTGTAATATTTTAGCCACAGTAAATAGTTATGTATAACTTAGTTGAAAAAGAAATCCAACAACAAAATTTCTTTAGCCTAAAGAATAAACAACCTAGAACTTCCAAATGATGTCATTTCATCAGCACAAATTGTTGCAACAACAACAAAAAATCTCTTTTGCAATTCATCCTCCCTCTTCCTCAGAAATAGTAATTATTGTTTTCTAAACTGGAAAATGACCCTATCCTAATGCATGGCTATCCCAAGAACACTTACTAAAAATATAGTAGGCCAAAATTTTGATGATTTCTGATATTTCAGTTCTCCAGCAGAAATAATGCAACAGCAAAGTTCATAGGAATTGTGGAGTTGAAGAATTCATTTCTAGTGTGTTTATGCATTATCTAGAAGTTTCTTAAACTTCATTTGAATCCTACCATTTCATATGGCCTGCTGAAATTCTCAGACACATTCATAATCTTACAGAAAAAATCTTACTGTGACCACACTTTTTCAAGGCTTCTAATAAAAATTCTGTCTAAAAGAAAAGAATGATGATAACTCAAATTAATTCAGACCTTAAACTTTGCCAAGAAATTTCCCACCTATCATCTCATTTGATTTTTACAGGAATCTTTTGATATAACTTACGATAAGTATTTTATTCATATTTTAATGATGGGGAATTAGGAATAAAAAGAGCCAAGTAATTGTCCTTTGGTCTTTGGCACTTAGTGGAAAATCTGATGTCTTCCTTTTCCAGACAAGTCTTACTGGTCTGCACCGTGTCTAAACAATATGCTTGTCAGTGTCACGTTGTAGTCAACACTCCAAATGGGTATCTAAACGGAAGCCAGTCTTTCTTCATTTACTTGGGTCTGTACTAACAAGCGAGGAATTGAGATTATCGTGTAATAAAGGAAAAACATACTCTGAGCTGATAGGAAGATTGTGATTGATACGCACAGAAATTTCTCCGCTTAGATTTCTCATAGGCATTCATGATCTTGATTATTATGATATTAAGACGATTGTGTTGATGTTTGTCTTATGATTCTTATATGAATCTCATCTTGCTTCTCTGTGGACTTCAGATTCAAATATTACCTCCCTGCATCATTTTTTTTTTGGTGACTTAATTATCAGGAGAAAGGAAATCCCAGAACTTTAGTGTTAATTGTTTTAAATTAAAAATAAACAAATTGAGGCACCTGGGTGGCTCAGTTGGTTAAGCGTCCAACTTCAACTCAGGTCATGATCTCCTGGCTTGTGACTTCCAGCCCTGTGTCTGGCTCTGTGCTGACAGCTTGGAGCTTGGAGCCTGGAGCCTGCTTTGGATTCTGTGTCTCCCTCTCTCTGCCCTTCCCATGCTCAGTCTCTCTCTTTCTCTCTCTCTCAAAATAATAAACATTAAAATAAAAATAATTAAAAATAAATAAATAAATAAATAGTAAATAAAACAAGCAAGGAACCTAGCAAAGTATTAACAAACTGACCTTTTGCCAGCAGCATTGAGTTAACTACTAACACTGGGCTGTTTGGTCAATACTAAGAGATTCTCATATGTTATACCTATTTCGGCCTACGTGTAAGGATAAGCATGGGATGGCTGAATTTAACAGCCTTTAAGGTAAATTTTTCACATTTTTGAGGCCTGCTTTATTCACACACGCCCATGAATTTGAAACACTATGAACTCCTGGAAATAAAGAAAAACTCAACTGGCTATCAGAAGCTTGGACTATGGTCAAAATTCCGGCACTACGAGCTTTGTAACCCGGAGCCATTTCAAAAACTTCCAGTTAAGATTTTATTGGAAAATGTGAGGAAATGAGCATATGTTATCTCTACGATTTCATTCAGCTATTAAATTATGTTATCTATTTGGCTAATAATTTGGAATATCTTTTCTACTTAATTCAGAAATAATCAAGCGGCCAAGAAGGAAAGGCTATAAGCAAATACACTCTTTCTCCCGTCTCCCACCCTGTCATATCCCTAACAATTTTATTCTATAAGTAACATTATGGCAAGAATATTTTGTTTTCATAGCTCAAGTCACTTAAGAATCAGCCAGGAGTCATTGATTTGATGTTGCACATGGAATACATGAAAAAAAATTGCTATTTTTTTTTAAGTAAGTATAATCATTCCTTTGAAAGGACATTGTTGTCATATTACACCTAGAATGGATCCTTAGCCTTTTCTTGTATTATCCTGGTCATTTAAAAATGAACGGCAGTTTAATTAAGATTCAAATTAACTTAAATTAAGGAACATAATTTAAAAATGAACATACAACATCAATATGTTATATTTTTAAATACATATTAAGTTCATTTTTTAAAATGTTTCAATGTTTATTTATTTTGAGAGAGACAGAAAGTGAGCAGGGGAGAGGCAGAGAGAGAGAGCGAGACACAGAATCTGAAGCAGGCTCCAAACTCTGAGCTGTCAGCACAGAGCCTAACGCGGGGTTGGGACCCACGGACCATGAGATCATGACCTGAGCAGAAGGTGGACACTTAACCCACTAAGTCACCCAGGCACCCCAAATTCATTTTCTTAATGTTCATTTATTTTTGAGAGAGAGAAAGAGAGAGTTAGTGTGCATGCATGCACAAGTGGGGGAGAGGCAGAGAGACAGGGAGCAGAGGATCTGAAGTGAAATCTGCACTGACAGCTGACAGCCTGATGTGGGGCTTGAACTCACAAACTGTGAGATCATGACCTGAGCCAAAGTGGGACGCTTAACCCACTGAACCACCCAGGTGCCCCAATATATTTTGTATTCTTAAAACCACATTTGCACTTCAGTAGGAAGTTAATTTAAAATACAACAAAAAAACACATTACATAATTAAAAGAAAACAAGTGACTTTTGGTAGACACAATTGCTTGGTATTTTACCCCTTTCCTGTTAGCTCATATTGATTTTACTTTGCATCTTATAGATATGATTATAAAGTGCAAACAAAATGAAGTAAATATTATGTACAACCTTAAGATTATTAAATTCAATTCATATCAAATTCACTTAAAAACCACTGAAAATTAGTGATGTCTAGAATTATGTGTATAAATTTCTTCTTTTTAATTTTTTTAATGTTTTATTTATTTTTCAGAGAGAGAGAGAGACAGAGTATGAGCTGGGAAGGGGCAGAGAGAGAGAGGGAGACAGAATCCACAAAGCAAACTCCAGGCTCTGAGCTGTCAGCACAGAGCCCAATGTGGGGCTCGAACCCGTGAACCACGAAATCATGACCTGAGCCGAAGTCAGACGCCCAACTGACTGAGCCATCCAGGCACCCCTATGTGTATAAATTTCAAACCACACACATTTTTAGCAATGACCAAAAACAAGTTATTAAAGAATTGCACATAAAATACTACATAATGAACAGTATTCCTTAATAGAATAAAAGAAAGGTGTGTTTATGTCCTTATTGAGCAGATATTTTGACCCTCTGTGGAGAGCCAGAAAGGAGGGAAGGGAAGCCCAGTGATTGTAAATTTATGGAAGGTAGAAAGATCTGGAAGCAGTGGAGTGAAAAGTACTATCAAGTGAATTTGCTGTTCATTAAAAACTAAGACTGAAAAAGTCCTAATTTACATGGACCTCTTAATTCAAAACTATATATTTAATTGTTTAAAGGCATTTCTGCTACCAGGCATCTGTTAGCATCGGTAAAATTAAAAAGAAAAAAAAAACCCTGACAATACCAAGTATAGACAATGATGCAGAACACCTGTAACCCTCACACACTGCTTGAGGGAATATAAAACATACAACCACTTTCAGCAAACATTTTGGTCATTTCTTGAAAAGTTAAACATACACCTCTTATGTGATGCCACTATCTCATTCCAAGGTATTTATCCCAAAGAAGAGAAAGCATCTGTCCATTCAAAGACTGGATATACAGATGATTGAATTTGTTCCTAACAGCAAAAAATTGGAAACAATCCAAATGTACCAATAGATACATGCATACAGCGAAACACTACTCATCAGTTAAAAGGAAAAAAAAAAAAAAACAAACTACTTCTATACTTGAAAACTGAACCACACGGTCTTTATGTTGACTGAAACGAGCCAGACACAAATAGTATATAAGGAACTACTATATAATTCCATGTATAAAAAAATAAAGATATGGAAACTAAATCAAAATGCCAGAATCCAGGAAAGTGATTGGTGGAGGATGGGGGTACAGCAAGGGGTCACAAAGAGATGGTGAAAATGTGCCATATCTTGATTACGGTGTCAGAGGTATACATATCTGATTTGCACTTTACAGGTGTGGAGCTTATTTTACAGGCTACACTCAGTAAAGTTGCAAAACTACACACCTTCCTCAATTTTTCTTCAATGAAACATTACTGTGATTAAACTGTTCATGCTGTATTACATCCAGAATAAGGTAACAACGCGCACGCCTTGAACTCTACTTCCTAGTTTCTACAGGAGCCATATTTGAGATGGAATAAAACCGCCTACTTTATATTTCTAACAGTTTCTTAAGTTGTACACAGCATTCCTCATTCAATCAAAGTTTAAGACAACTTTAAACTTAATGTCCTGGTACCTATTCAGATAATAGTTCAGTAAAATTTTATATAGGCAAATAAAGTGCTATTCCATTTCAAACAATGGCTGCTGTGAAATGCTTAATTCCTTCTTGATACACGTATATCATTGTCCATTTATTTCTAACTTCTGTTTAATGTGTATTGAAATCTCACCATACCGTATCTTCAGCGTCTATGCCACAGCAGGTGACTCTATATTACAGCAAAATAATTGAGCTTTCTCAGGCTCTAACCGCATTTGACAGGCCTTAAGCTGAAAATACTTTATATAGCATCGTAAAGCTGATATTGGTACAGAGTGGCTTTACAGGATCTCCCTCTTGTTCTTATTTACTTATTTACTAAATTGAACTTTTTCTTTGGGTTTCATGGTGACTCCATTAACTTCTGAATACCGTTGTCTCCTTCCACCCGCAGTTACGCTGACGGTAATATCTAGTTTCCTCTCCTGTCAACTTGTTTTTTTTTTTTTTCACTCTCAGCAAAAGTCAATAATTTGCTGCCGCCGCGTCATAAAGAACAAGGGACTTCTATCTGCCTTGCTGACTCTGTTTTCCTTATTAAAATAATTTCAACTCTCCACAGGAATACAGGGTCTTCACATACCCCAGACTGAAACAACATTTGTACTCTCTTGTGTACATCAAATATATGGATTTAAGTTTTTGTAATAATGGTGCAGCGGTAAAAATTGTGGTGAAAACAGCAGCAACTTGGGGGGCTCACTCTCCGGGATGAAAACAGCACAGCGACATGACAACAGCAAACGGTACTTACGGATGCTTGGGCTACTTGCTTAAATCACATTTGCCTTCATTTCCTCAGATAAAAAAGGAGGATAAAAAAACTATGAAATGAGTTCATGGATATGAGGGAATCAGATTGAATGAGTTAGTAGATATGCAGTATCAAAAAGGTAACCTACAAAATAAGGTCCCAATAAAAATTAGCGACTGTTTTTAGTCAAACAGGCAATATACACACTATGAAAACTCAAAAGAAAACTTTTTTCATTGCTTAATGATGATGTCCAATTGGATGTAGGCTAAATATGTCATACTTTTGCGTATATTGTGAACCCTAAGGAAAATTTTCCCATTAGAGATGTAAAATGAAATTATACCATGATATTTTTGGCAATTATGTTACAAAGCATAATAAAAACAATTCTTCTGGACACCTAACTGCTAATATCAAGGGAACAATTTTGACATTTGTAACAAAAGAGCAGGTATATATGTGTGTATACATAAATCAGATGACTTTAGAGATGTTTATTGAGAAAATATTGTGCATTATGTCATTGCTTATAATAGTGAAAAACTGCAGATACTAATGTATTGATTAGATGTAAATAAGAAAGTCTGATAAATGAATGCATCATTAGTATACATATATCAATGTTTTTTTTTTATTTTTTAATGTTTATTTATTATTGAGAGACAGAGATACACAGAGCATGAGCAGTGGAGGGGCAGAGAGAGAGAGAGAGAGAGACAGAATCCGAAGCAGGCTCCAGGCTCTGAGCTGTCAGCACAGAGCCTGACGCAGGGCTCGAACTCACGAACCGCGAGATCATGATCTGAGCCGAAGTCGGTCGCTTAACCAACTGGGCCACCCAGGTGCCCCAATCAATATGTTTTTAACGTGGGAAGGTTTTCAACTGGTTTTTAATAGAAAAAAGCTGATTATCATATAACTTAAGCCTATTTATACATTGTTTAAAAGGTTTTATATGTTTTTATTTACTTCTGAGAAAGAGAGAGAGAGACAAAGCGTGAGTTGGGGAGGGCAGAGAAAGAGGGAGACACAGAATCCTAGCAGGCTTTAGGCTCCGAGAAGTCAGCACAGAGCCCAACACAGGGCTTGAACTGATGAACTGTGAGATCTTGGCCTGAGCCTAACGCTTAACCCACTGAGCCATCCAGGCGTCCCAACCTATTTATACATTTTTAAAGGAAGGTTATGCATCATGAGAAACTCAAGATTTTTTCTTGATTGACATTGCAGTTTTGGTAGGCTAACTCACCATTTCTTGTTCCTAACAAGTGTAAGCTAGAGAAAAATGAAGAAAATGCATAATCTTCGATTTGTTTTACTTATCCCTCCCTCTTCTGATTTTTTCTCCTTTTTTTTGTATACGTCTATGCAAACAAAGGGAAGAAGGAGCTACAACTTACATTCTTGCATAAAGTTCAGGTTTAAATATGTTAAGTTAAAGAGATACATGACTTCTTTCAGAGTGGATGCTGATTCTCTCAAGTTCAGTTTTCGATGACACCAGAAGTTGCATCAACTGAAAAACATCAGTACCAATTTCTTATGGTTGACAAGTGGTATTAGCTGTACACTAATTTTCACTGTATCCTCTTCCGTCAAGAATGGATAAAAATCAATAAACCTGGTTCCAATCCCATAGAGAAACAGGTCAGCTACCATATAGGGGTGTAGCTTGTGGGATGAGACCGTAGCCAGAAAAAAAAGATATAAATATTTTGGTATTGGGTAAAATCCCTCCCATGCTTTTGTGTAATCTGTTTTTCACTGTTGAATGAGCCCTGGAAGTATCATTGTAGTGAATGGGTGAAATCTGAGATGCCTGGTGAGCACTGGAGAAGAAATAGATGAAGAACCCATTTCCTTTCACTTAGTTTCTATTGTTTTCCAACTTTCTATTACAAAATTTCAGACAAATATAAAAAGTAAAGGACACAGTATCGATAGACACCTACGCTCGCATCATCCGGCTTCATCATTTGGCTATTTGTGGCCAATCTTGTTTCCTCTACATTCTCTCACTCTGTTCTTGGACACAGTTGAAGCAAAACCTAGATGCAATGTTATCCTGTCTCTAAATACTTCAGTGTGCTGTGTAAAAGATAAGGGGTCCTTCCCCCCCGATCGCAACATATCCATTGTATCATTAATGCAGTGTTGTGGGTTTTTGTTTGTTTGTTTGTTTTTGTTTTTGTTTGATTTCTGGCTTTGGCTTTGGCTTTGGCTGTAAGTGACTAATGCTATTAGGCATACCATGACAATATAGTCTAGCTCACTATATTTCTGCATTTGGACTGCCGTTGTGTTCCCTGTAGTAGTAGAGTGTTGATGTTATTTTATCGCACCCTTCAAGAAGAGGTTAGCTGGCCAATAATATCTGAAATTTGATTCCAGAAGCTATTACCCTAATTTACCAACGTGTCCTACTGATGGTGGTTAAGAGTAACATCTGAAGGCATATTATTTATTATAAAGCTTAGAAATTGACATGTCACTCATTTGTCAAGGGAAGCTCCATAGTCCCCAGCTGCTTATCGAATAAAATGTAAATTTCTTGCCCATTATTAAAATTTCATCTTGATCTGCCTATACAGTAACTTCCAACCATTTCAAAGAAAAGTCTCTTGAATTGTTATCAGAATACAATTTCCTGATCTCTGCATTTTTATTCTTGGGGCTTACCTGATTTCTTTCCAAACTTCAACATATGTGTTTATGTAAAAGGACCTATAGTATTTGACAGCTCTCACAGTGTTTAATGTAAGTACCAGATATAGAGTAGACCCACAGTAAATTCTTGCTGAACACACGGTATAGTGCCCTATTGAACAAAATATCGGTTTCCTGTAACTGGCAGATGTTTACCAGCTCCATCATTTTACTATTCTGTTTAAAAGCAGCACAGAGAAATCTTTGGGGAATTAGACTTCCAGATGCTTCTGCCCTGCTTGGGTATATGAAAAGCTTTCACAATTCACCACACTAGAACTATCTCATTCAGGGCAGTTATCTCAAAGGGGTTACAAAGCAAGGTCCGTTTACCATTATCACATAGTGTTATTTTTTCTTATCTAAAGACCAAAAATTAGGGGCTTGGTTTCTAATGGAGAAAACACTGGTTATTTTAAGGTACCTTTTTATACACGTCATCTTCCATAATGATAAAAGAACTTTACAATTTCATTAAGTGTTGTTCAGTCTTACTCTATATGTACTCTTCTCCACTTAAAAATGAGTTATTTTTAAATTCATAAAATTGTAATTTTAAGTCTGGTTTTTTTTTACTAATTTTAAACTTCAGGATCTGAAAATATGAGAATTATATATTATTAATAAACATTTCTTGAGAAAATTAATATTTCACAATTTATATCTTCATTTATAATTAAAGCATGAAACTTATTATATTAATGACAGAGGACAAACATACTCACAACTAGTTGCAAGATGATGGATTGTGGCAAACTTAAGTTGCTACACTCTGCTTTTAGTGGCTTTAATTAAGAAAAAAATCACATAATTATAAAACTTACTCTAAAGCATGATGATTTAGCAATAGTTTAAATGCATAAAATTATAATACGAATGGGAGTAAGATTTTTATAAGTAACTTGAAGTAATTCTACTTATTCCAGAATTATTACGACATAAGCTTTATGTTTTCTCTCCAACACTTACAATTAATAGGAAGATTATTATCCTTGTTCTGGTGAACTTTGACTGCTTTCAAAGTTTGAACTTGATGGGAAAATTCAGGCTTTTCTGAATTGAGTTTTGACATGTTCTTGAATGAACATTTTAGCTAAGGATCTCTATGGAGGAAGCCCTCTTAGGACCAACTCCTCAATTCATTTTTCGAAAAGGCAGGGGAATACATGGGCTGGTCAAAGGTCATAATGTGTAAAAATTCTGATGTCTTAGGGGTAAATACTTTATGCTCAGTAGGTCTGAGGTTTGGTAGTGAGCAAACCAGACACAGAAGAGCCCTGAAGCTCGTGGAAGTTGAGGGTGTCTTTAAATTGCCCTGAGACCTGACATAATCTCTTGACCATCACGGTATCAAAAAAGAAGAAAATTTTAGTAGTCTAATACAAGTATTTCTGTTTGAGTTAGTACTGAAGGGCACCCTTATGAGGGATTTTTGCTGGTATGGTTTTCATACAAAGTAAACACGGGAGCACTCTTGTACCACTGCGTTTTGTGACCTGGTATACAACACCGAGACGTCCACTAGAAGGATTTCATTTTTTTAATTGTTTTTTTAATGTTTAGTAATTTTTTTTTTGAGACAAAGAGAGACAGAGCATGAGCGGGGAAGGGGCAGAGAGAGAGGGAGACACAGAGTCTGAAGCAGGCTCCAGGCTCTGAGCTGTCAGCACACAGCCCAACCTGGGGCTCAAACTCGTCAACTGCGAGATCATGACCTGAGCCAAAGTCGGACTCAGAAGGATTTCATTCTTAGGTTTTACATTACACCTCCTGAGTATTGCTGTTATGCAAGCAAGCAAGACTTATGACATTCGTGTAGGTAAAGGGGGTTCTTATAGTAGAAACTCTGCCCTAATCTATTTGGAATTCAGTGTTGGGGCTTTGCCCAGCTAAGCACTA
Source organism: Lynx rufus (assembly GCF_022079265.1). Lineage (NCBI taxonomy): Eukaryota > Metazoa > Chordata > Mammalia > Carnivora > Felidae > Lynx > Lynx rufus. The sequence goes on along the minus strand of NW_025814823.1, from coordinate 221,860,474 downwards.
CATACAATGGCCCCTCAGTATTCCAGAACTACTGAGGAAGACATTAAATCAGAGGAAAGGCAGACCTTCAAGGTAGTGTAAGAAGCCTATAAAAAACAGACAGACATACCCATCAAAGCTACTTTGAGAGGCAACATCCTGCCAATAAAAGATACTCTGACTGAATTGCCAAGCAAAATCAGGGGCAAGAGTTTTGCAAGCCATTGAATCACAAAGCATAAATCCCATAATAGGGACATTCCAGAAGAAACCAATCATTATCAGGAAATTTGTCACTGCCAGTGGGCAATGGAGGCTTATTTCCAGGAGGGAAGCAGGTAAGAGCTAATTAGGGACACAGAGTTATACCAACAGCTACTTCTTAGCAGGACCTGAACTCTTGCCAAGAACAAGGTTATAGAAAGTTTTTGCTAGGTAGGGTACTTAGATTTAGTGTAACATTCCTCAAATCAACAATGTTAGGATATGGCTTATTGGGGATTGCAATTCATCAGTTACTCCAGAGCCTTCTCTGAAAGTCAAGCTCTTTGTGTATTCTGATTCCATATAATATGTCCATTTTATAGTGTTATGTACTTTTCAAAGAGATGGGAGGCATATTATTTCCTTTGAGGATTACTGTATGTTTAATGTGAGCAAATAATATTATTATGTTCATTTTGCAGATGAAGAAATCAAGGCTAACATAAAGTAAGTGAATCCTGCTTGACGTCACATGGATAATAATTTAAAAAAATAAGCTAGACATTTGCTGACGTTCCATTGTTCTATGTTCATTTGACACAGAGTCTGGCAAATTGGTATCTTAAAGGACTAGCTAGTAAATGTTTTAGAGTTTACAATAAAAAGGCAAAATTAAAGATATTTTTATGTACTTAGGATATTTTAAAATGTAACCATTAAAAAATACAAAATAACCACTAAAAAATAAATATTTGGCTTAAATAGTTATTTGCAATACCAACTTAAACTAATAGTGATGTGTTGACTAGTGCTATATCATTATGGATCTCTTTTATTCAAGTTGTATTTTGATAGAAGAAACTTACACTAATCTTGATTTATACTGACCATGCTATGAAATAACAGTCATATCCACAACGTTATAAAATAATATAAATCGTTTCTATACTTTATATACACTAATATTTCAGTTACAAACTCATCAAATCAATCCCTTGTAAAATAAAATTATCATGACTTTCAGTTAAATAGATTTATATTTACATTTTTTTCTCCACAGGTAAAACTCATAGATTAAAATAAACACATAGTGTATCTCGTAGCATTTCCAAAAGTAGAACAAAGATATTCAGGTATCTGGTATCTCCATCATAAAAATATGGTTGTACACTCTGTCCAGACAATGACTTTATGAGTTTAATTATGATTTGTTATGATAATGTAGAAAGGAATTCTAAGCTTATAAACATACACAAGCATAGCTCTTTATTATGTTTCCTCCCATCCTCAGGAAAATTTAACCTAAGAGCGTAGGCTTTGGAAAAAGATTTTGATTTTTTTTTTCCTCAAATATAAGTAAATGGAAGATTTTTATTGAATATAAAAACAAGAAAAATGTCTATATGCTCTTTAATGAAGAAATCGAAACCAATCATTTTGTCTTCCCAGTTTTCCAGGCCTTTATATTCTTTATGAACAAATGATAAATTAAAGACAGTGACAGCAATGGTTGGTACTACAACTGAAATGCCACTTAAAAATCACTATAAATGATTACAGCTTTGCTATGAGCTTTTAAGATTTTTTATCTTGAAACTTTTAAGGCAGTGCCATTGTTTTTTAGAGAAGAGTTTACTGACTACACATTTTTGTAGACGAATGAATGACCTTTAATTTCTTCCCTTACTTGTACATGTAGAAATTACCCAGGGAAAAGAAAGTGCCAATTTGTCATTCTATAGTACGATATATAAATTGAAGTAATCTTAGAGAAGGCTTGGAATCTATGTTTACATGAAAAACAACAGATTCTCTTGGAGGACCAAGGTAACCACGGAAATCTGCCAAATTAACAAGCTTTGCCTTTCTGCATCGTACCATATTCAAGATTTTTCTTCTAAATATGGGCACACGTGGCACTGAGTACTAAGAATATGCAAGAGTGCAGTACTTTGTGTTTGACCTGAAATCATTTTTTTCTACCCTGACTGTGAATAGCTCTAGAACTCGAAGTGTGAATTGACTCTGAACTTATCGTAATGGCAAAACGAAGTTATAAAATAGAGAGAGAGTGTTATTTTGTGCTATTGATATCTACCTATTTTGTTCACGAAAATAAAAATGTAAGTGGATGGTTATTTCTAAAATACCATGATGGTTAGGTCATGTAGAAGGCCACCAAGCATGTGCTCATGTACTTCTGCATGGATATATCTGACATTCGAATATGCACTTGAGGAAATCAATGTAAAAAAAAAAAAACAGTGCTGGATTCAGTAGGGTGTGGTGTAATGACACTTTGGAAAGAAATCCAACCACTTTGTCTAAAAGCAAAAACAAGAAGTAGTGATGATGTTTTTTTCTATGTCACCTTGGCTAGGTGACAGTCACCAGCTCTTCTCGAATCAAACACTAATCTAGGTGTGCTGGGAAGGTATTTTGGAGACGTGATTAAAGTTCGTAAAAAATTGACCTTAAGTAAGGGAGATTATCCTTGATAATTTGGGTGGGCTTATTCAATCACTGAAAAGTCTTAAAGATCATAACTGAAACTTCCCTGAAAAAAAAAAAAAAGTAATTCTTCCTGTGGAGAGCAGCTTTGCCTGTATCCTAGACATGCAGCCTGCCCCCGATGGCCTGCCCTACAACTATTGAACTTGTCTAGCCAGCTCCTACATTTTCAGAAGCCAATTCCTGGCAATAAAATTCATAATATTTATACCCACTGGTTCTTATTCTCCAGTGCAACCATGACTGATACACCTAGACGCTCACTTGATTAAAGATTTAAAAACTTTCTGCACAATTCCCAAAGGGAAAGTAAACCTTTTATAATGTTAACATCAAATACCTAGTGGTCGGCTAACAATAACAACAACAACACAAATAGTAGCAGCAAAAAAACTAAACATCTAGGGATCAAGAGTATAACATGAAACAGAATATGGAATAACAAATTCAGACAGATCATTAATTAGGTTCAGTTGGGAAGACAAATTTCGTCCCCATCTTAGCCACTTTCCTGCAATCTCCCTTTTTCTTTTCTTTTTTTTTAACATTTCTTTTTACATTCAAACGGTTGCATTACTGAGACATCTGCAGCATCACATGCAAGTGTAAAGATAACTCTGTAAAGGCTAACTTCTGTATTCTCTGTATTCCACTATCATCTGTGTTGGTGGTAGATAGAATTCTGTAATAATCCCAATGACCCTCACTCTTCTGTTTTACTTATTTATTTATTTATTTATTTTTTAATGGTTACTTATTTTTGAGCGATAGCGTGAGTGGGGGAGGGGCCGAGAGAGAGGGAGACACAGAATCCGAAGCAGGCTCCAGGCTCTGAGCTGTCAGCAGAGCCTGACGTGGTGCTCAAACCCATGAACTGCGAGATCATGTCCTGAGCCGAAGTCAGGCGCCTAACCGAGCCAACTAGGCACCCCTGACCCTCATTCTTTTATAATAGCAAAAGAAATGTTTGCAGATGTAAACAAAGTTACAAATAACAGTAAATAAAGAGATTATCTTGGTAAATGCAATCTAATTTAATGTGCCATTTAAAAACAGCTTTTTCTCCAATAAGGGATAGAACCAAAAGTCAAAGATGTGAAAAGAGAGGGGTTGGTTTGAGCTTTCCTGTGGAAAGGACCTGAGAGTAGTCTCTATCTGAGAGAGACTCCCAGTCGACAGGGAGCACAGGAGCTCAATCCTACAACAAGGGGGACTTTATTCGGCCAAGAACCTGAATGAGCTTGGAATCTGACCCTTCTCTAGATCCTCCAGATAAGAGGTCAGCCTGGGTGAAACCTTGACTTCCACCCTGTGATACTCTGATTAAAGAGCACAAGTGAGCCTGCCCAGACTTCTGGTATACAGAAATGTGAGATAATAAACAGGTGTTCATTTATGCCAAAAGTTTGTAGTGATTTGTTACATAGCATACAAATAAATAAATAAATAAATAAATAAATAAATAAATAAATAAATAAAATAACACTAACATCATCCACTGCAAGATATTTGAGTCTCTTCAGTACAGAGAGCACATTTTATTTCCTGTTGTCCTCAGTACCATATGTAACAGTTAATTACATGAATGAAAGGAATGCCACAGTAGATCTTAACAACTGACCTTTAATGACTTAGTTTAGACTAGCCCTTTCCCCCACTCTTTGATATCTGTTGATTCAATATAACGTGTAGAAAAAAGAGTAAGACTGGGTACTTTCAATTTTTAAGATAATGTTCATCAATAATATGTCAATAGCCATGTGTATTTTATTCCATTTTAATTTTTGGATGTCACATGTTGTATATTTTAACCTATCTGAATTAATGAGGACTAAAAAAATTGGGGTAATATAGAAAGACCTCCCAATTGCCTTCCAGTGAATTATAAAGGACTTAGATGGGTCTAGAGTGGAGTTGTCCAGAAGTCTGCACTTTCCCTAATTTGTGCTAATCCCAATATGATAATATTCTACTTCAATGGATCAGGCAAAGCATATATAATTTGACTGGGGTGGGGGTGGGGTGGAGGAGATCATCTAGATACTGAGAGATCCAGAGGTTAAATAATCCAATGACTCAGGGTGTCTGGGTGGCTCAGTAGGTTAAGCTTGTGACTCTTGATTTCAGCTCAGGTCATGATCTATGGTTCATGAGATGGACCCCTGCATGTCGCTCCACGCTGATGGTGCAGAGCCTGCTTGGAATTCTTTCCTTCTCTCTCTGTCCCTCCCCTGATCGCATGTGTGCTCTTGCTCTCCCTCGTTCTCTCTCAAAAGAAAAAAAAATAAATGAATAAAATGACTCAGTTTACATAAGTGAATGAGGTCTTATAACTTTTCTTTACAAATTAGAAACATATTAATAATGACTTAATTTGGGGCATTTCAGAAATAATTTAACAAAGGAATTTTTGTTTCACTTTTTGGGGAGATTTTCCCAGAATTTAAGTTGATTGATTTACAAAGGACACAACGGCGAGGATTTTGAAGAGCAGCTACACTTGAAACTTCCAACTAGTATAATTTCAATCCTCTGAGAAATTCCTTTGTGTGAGAAAACAGTACCCTTTAGTGCAACAGACATTTTATATAGTTATTTATAATGTATTCCCTTTCATTTGCTCACAACAAAGAGAAACTTCAAAAATATCAAAACAACACCTGTAGAAAGGTTCTGATTCTCCAGTCCCCTGGTTGCCTGCATTGACTCCCCAACAGCAACACCTACATGGCCATAATGGCCCCATTAGTCTGCGTATGAAATAAGAACTCCAAAGCTGGGAGAAGCGAGCTAAGTTTTCAAAACCTTAGTTTTTAAAATGCAAAATAAGGATAACAATACCTACATTTAAGATCTTTACCTAATTTCAGTAAGACATTCTGGAAAGTTTCATTAATGCTTAGTTCTTAATAAATCGTAGCTGTTATTTACTAGTATTATTAATATAGCTTTAATAACAAGTAGCAATATTTTTATTAAAAAAATAGATGAAACATAAGCGGATCTGAAAAGGACACTGGCCACATTTTAGACCATAATGGGGTACAGGCATTTCTTTTTTCCTATTAATAGGAAAACTGAGCTTTGCAGAATTTCAATGTTAATATTTTAACATTTATTAGTGGGTAAAGTCTTTTTCCGAAGGAAAAATGAGATCATTTCTGTGTGTATAAACCTTTTTTTCCCTTTATGTTCTGGTAAAAAAGTAAAATAAAATAAATAGATAAAAAACAAGAAAATACATTACCCATTTTTCATAAAGAATGACTGAATGATTTACTCTCCTGGCCTCTGACAATCAAAAGAGGAACTCAATTTTATATCACGTGGTGTACATTTTTATCATAAGCTTGAGGAATTACTGTTCTGCTCCCATTAATGAAAACACAAGCATGATTTTAATTAGCCTGAATGTGCCCTGGAAAAGCACAAATCCCTTAATCAGATATGAGAGATGAATACTGGTCACCACCTCTACATGCCAAATTCATCATATCCTTAATAAAAAAAAACCACAAAAAAACACCTTATTCGTTCTTCCAATTATTTCTTCTAATGAAAATTACAGGTGCTGTCATAAACATAACATAATTACAGATACAATAAATTCATCAAAGAAACAGCTTTTGTTTCCCTACATATAAACCTGTTTTAATAGTTACATTAATAAAATCACTTTTACGGAAGGGGAGATTTAAGTTGTCCATTCATAATTACAGGCACAAGAATTCTTCAATTGAGTAGATCTTTGATGAAATCACAGTATTTTAGACATTTTTACGTCATCAAATTTATAGCAGCAGTATCTCAACCCTTCTAGCAAATTTGCAAGTCCATTCCCTTGGCGTGTTCACGGTCATTGTGAGGGACTTCCTTCTTTTCAGTAATACCACTTAACTTTCCCTGGGATTGTACTTATCATGGTGTGCTCCATTCTGGCGTTTTGGAGTGAAAAAGCAAACTTAAATCCATTCTTCTATTTAATCAACTTGCTGTCACTTCTAGGATCAAGTACACATGCAATTTAAATCTATTTTCTCTGCTTTTGCAAAAACAAAAAATACTAGCTATTATGTCTAAAATAGGAATTGGGCTTGGTTTGCACACTAAAAGGGCACAAAAGTAAATTCAAATCGTAGAAATTACATGAACGCCTCAGATGGAGTGGTAATTATCCAGTTATTTGGTAAAATGTTTTGTAATGGTGTTTGCAATTTCATCAAACCCCCTATTAATTTGGAAACATTCAGGTATTTCGCCCAAAATAATTCTACATCATCACTTTTGATCTTTTAGGAAGTTTTGCTTGATTTAGCTTACATTTTAAGCCCACATATGAAATGTGTGCCCTTATACTGGTTTTCCCTTCTTCATCAGCAGTCATTCTGTACTCCAGATATTCTCCATATTTAATCTGTCAGCACAGTCAAGATTGTTAAAGTCTTAATGCCAGGTGGGCTGACCTCTTCTGATACCTCCACACATATACAATTGACACTATTTCATATCCATGCTATTTTTAAATAATAAGGTCATTTTTTCCTAATTGGTAAGGTTCCCAAGTGACATTTCAAAGGGTAATGAAAAATCAGTGAATGACAGTAATGTCTATTGATAAATGAATGAAGGTGTGGCTATGATGCTAAAGATATACTGATTTAGAAAATCAATTTGAGGCAATAGTTTGGAAACTCAACTATGAAATACAGTGCTTGCAACTATTTGGCTGTTTTGGATAAGAACCTCAATTTGTTAATAAGAGTGTGTAGAAAATCCACAGACACGCACACACACGCGCACACACACACACAAATGCACACATGAAAAAAATGGAAAAGAAACAAATTTCATTTATTTTAGACTAACATCCTGTCCTTTTCAAGGACAAAGGGCAAATTGCTGAGCGAATAGTAAAGGAAGCTTATTTGGGCTAACTTTTCATTATGATATGATGCTATCTTTGTTTTTTCCATATTCTTAATATTACATTAGAATTAGATTGTCTTGTTCATATTCTTACTCTTTCCATTCACTAGGAAATAGATTCATGCCAAAGTAGTTTGTTTTGTTTACAAACTATTACAAACTATTGTCACAAAAATGAGAGTTCATAATTCTTTAATAGCCAAGAAGATTCATGGGAGAAGACTGCACAAAGCATTTGCATATCTCTTTTACTTCTTCAACCCGGCTGTAAGAAATGGGTGGAATGCTAAATTACCATCTTTAGTAGATTTATGAATAAATAAAATGGTGTAATAATAGTAAATCACACTGAAATGGTCACATTAGCGTGTTCTTTTACTGTCTTCACATAACAATGCCATATTTTGTGACATGAATTTTATACAGAACATTGGGAAAAAACAAGACTCTATAGGTATCCCCTATTTTTTGAACGTTCACATTAGGCCACTTTGCTTTTAGAATGTCCTCAATTAGTACCTGTTTTTGATAACTGAAAGAAATCTGAAGGGGATTTTTGCTTTCATTAAAAAGAGAGAAGACTGAAAATAGTTTTCAGCATTTATTGTGCAGTGAGCTCTTAGAGTCCTTATACTCCCGGAGCAGCGGGAAAGGCCCTGCCCAGCTCCTTCCCTGGGAACCACATTCAGCCATCTTAGTTAGCATCTTATTCCCAGAGCTTGGAACCTCATCTCTAAGCATCTGTGCTTTATCTCTACTTATTTTGTGCATCCATTAGTACAAGAAGTTTCAAAAGTATGAGAACAGCCAAGATAGGCTGTTTTGGGGGTCTGGGGATGCTAAAAATGTTTCCTTATAAATGATTGGGTAATGCTTCATGTTATGTCAATTTATGAAAGCTTTCATAGGAATGATCCATTTCAGATAGCAGGGAAACCTATATCTTTCAGATAATAATCTTTAAAAAAAGATAATAATCCTGATGATACTGGGAAACTATGTTTATATACATATATATTCACATATATACATATATTCACAAATATTCATACATACAGATACACACACACATACACACAGAACACATTTCATCACAACCATGACATTTCAATCTACAGAACCTCTTCCATTTTAATGTTATTTGTGTCATATCAGTTTGTAACAGAATTATCTGAAAATTAACACTAAAGAGGAAAATCTCCACTTTACAATAGTGATTATACCTTATAAATTAGACTGAGAGTTTTGAATAGAATAACATATATTGCCTTTAATTTGTCCCTGTGGGGTGGAATGTTAAACACAGAGTGTAGAGAATTTATGAAGAATAACTATGGTTTTCTTAATTATTTTAATGATTATTTCTTTCTTTTTTAATTTAATGGGTATTCAACAAACTGTTCATTAGGGGATTTTATGTTTAAATCTATTAATAAAATTAAATGAAAAAGATATATAGTATCATTAAAGTAGCACATAAGAAAAATACTAGTGGTAAAATAACTCTTTATTTAGTAGGTACCAAGAGATGCATATGAAAACCATATTTCACAAGGTAACCCTTTTATTGAAAACAATTGCACCATGAGGGATATTTATCCCTTTCTCCCTGTAGAGGTATAAAAACAAAGTATGTTGTTTTTTTAATCGTAAATTACATACTTTATGGGATATTAAAAGTAGTTCCTAAATAAACAGAATTGAAAAATTGCAAAATTTTAAAGCTTTACTGTATATGGAGATAAAAACAAAACTTTTGTTTGACCTGCTTGAATTGCAGTAAATAAATCAACCACCATTCTGAATGCATCATCTCTATACCAATAAAAAATAATCACTAAAATGACTGAAATAAGGGGTGGGGGGAGGCTTTATAACCATACATGAAAAAAACAGGCAAAGTTTTTGGAAAACAAGAATACATCTATTTCAGAATATATTTTAAAGATTCCTTTTTTTTTGTAATAGCCCTTTAAACAATATGTAAGGATTAGTCATTTACATTCTTAAGGACCACTGAAAAATGCATACTTCATTGCATTTCATACATAGGATTATATTAAATAACTAAAAGAAAAAAATCACTATTTTGTTTCCTATTTTCAATTTGTTTGCTCAGCTGATATTTTATCTTAATAAACATGTCATTTTTTTTTAAATTTCAATGCAATAGAAAACCTCTTCTGTGAATTGCAATTATTTTCCAGAGAGTTGTATGTAGTAATGGTATTTTTTAAAAGCTATTTGGAAATATTTTCTATTATAATCCTCGAAGCAACTTTGAGTTATAAAACCACAGAACGGTAAGTCACTTCCTGGAAATAGTGGCAAAATAAAAATTTTAAGAACTATAAATGACAGAAAGTATTTGGTACATTAAATATAAATGTCCTTATTTTTACCAGTAACTGCCAAACAAACACAGAACCACGGTATCTAGCAGTGACCTTTGGAGGCACATCAATCACACCAAAATAATGGTTAGTAAGATGACATTAAAAAATTTTAATGGCTGGTTATTCTTAGTAATGTCTTCAAGGAAATTACTTTTAGGGCACCTGGGTGGCTTGGTCGGTTGGGTGTCCGACTTTGGTTCAGGTCATGATCTCACCGGTTCGTAGGGTCCAGCCCCACATTGACCTCTGGGCTGACAGCTCAGAGCCTGGAGCCTGTGCCACTCCTTCTTTCTCTGCACCCCTCCTCCTCCCTCAAAAATAAACACTAAAAAAAAGACATTATTCTTGTATTGGAATATTGTGCTGGAAATGGATATATTAATTTCCAGATGATTCTAATACCTTGTTAAAAAAAAAAGAAATACTTTATCTTCATAGCTGGGAAATAAGCTTCTCTCTCTCTCCCACACTTTGCACACCCTCCCTATCCTTCCCATGCTTTGTGCCTCTTTCTTGGCATTCTAGTAATTATGCTTTCAGTTCAATATATATTTACCGAGGTTCTACTATAAGGAATCTCCAGTTCCTCCTGTGTGTGACTACCTTACCTGATATTTAGGGGCCCCATGGGTGTGGCTAAAAGGCAATTTTGCTCCTGTACAAGCCCCTGAATGTTTCAACCACTCTAACTTGTTAGGTTGCCACCATGTCTGGTAAACTAGAAGCATCATCTCAAGTCCACTGTTGGCTAATAAAAATGTCCTCAGTAATTCAATGTTACTGCCGTTTTACTGTTTGATATAAAAATAAAACAATATTAATGCGAGTGATCAAAGACCAAATGTCATTTCTTCAGAGTCAGAATGGTATTTTATAGAGAGACTCTCCTAAGGTACAGTATTTTTTGAACAACATGAACAGCAACATTTTATTAGTGTCCTGGTTATATTTTTGATAGTGAATGATATAAACTGGGACAAGAAAAACCAGATAAGGCCTATAAATTTCAAGACAACACACAGAAATGGGATTCCTATTTTACAGAAGTTTAGTTGAAAGTAAATTGGTTGACACTCTTCTGTCCTGTAATCATGGTTAGCCCACTTTGACATGTACCCAAGTATCAAAATTTCATCAACTAAAATAACTGTTAGTCTGCAGCCCCAACAGTGCCATTATTATTAAATTTATATGATCACTATGGGTTGGTTGATACAAAAGAGAGCATACAAAGTGTCCACATTTTTATAAGCTGATATGGAAAACTAAATGATGAACATCATAAACATTATGACAGTTAACCAATTGTCTCCTTTAAAAACATTTTTTAATGTTTATTTATTTTTGAGAGAGACAAAGAATGCGAGTGGGCTAGCGGCAGAGAGAGAAGGAGACACAGAATTCGAAGCACGCTCAAGGCTCTGAGCTATCAGCACAGAGCCCAACCCAGGGCTTGAACTCATGAGCTGTGAGATTTATGACCTGAGCCGAAGTTGGTCGCTCAACAGACTGAGCCACCCAGGTGCCCCTCCCAATTGTCTCCTTTAAAAAATTAATTTGTGTATTTTCAAACTAATTTACCTGTAAGAATACCATTAAGTATCACTTTAATTAATTCTCAAATAATATGTAGCATGTAGAAAAATAAAGTAAAACAATAGGAGTAAACATTACACATATGGAGGGAGCTATACCTATGCTACCTTGACTCTACTATCTTTATATCTATGAATGTGTGTATATGTGTGTGGGGGTATCTCTATCTCTATTTTATACCTATGCTTTTCTAAGAAAGAAAACTTAGATGCCATAAAACACAGACAAATGCATCAATATGGAAATTAAAATAATAAATTAAAACTATAAATAAAAACTTGAAATATTTCCATCCCATTTGAAAGAGAAAGCATTATTATTATTATTATTATTATTATTATTATTATTATTTTACTTTATATAAGTGTTCATACAAATCCACAAAGCCTGAAATCCCGACCAAAAACTATTAAAAGACTTATACAGGGGGTTCGTGGTGTAGAGATGAGGATACATTCAAAATGACTTATAAACATATGAATAATGTCTGACCATACTCCAGAAATTATGTATTATTATTATTATTTACAAATTTGCATTTTACATCTCATCTTGCATATATGCTATATGATTTGCCTTAATCTGTCTGTTAAAACCTAAAACTTTACTTACAAATCATGGGAGAAAATAATGTATGCCTATACACTAAGTCAAAGTACATCATTATAATATGATAGGCTATGAGATGATTAGTGTATACAGTAAACAGAAACAGATCAACATTTTCACTTTAAAAAGAAATTATTTTACATAATCTTCCTCCAAATCACCCCTTCTTTTTTTTTTTTTTTAATGTTTATTTATTTTTGAGACAGAAACAGAGCATGAACGGGGGAGGGGCAGAGAGAGAGGGAGATACAGAATCCTAAGCAGGCTCCAGGCTCTGAGCCATCAGCCCAGAGCCCGACGCGGGGCTCGAACTCACAAACCACGAGATCGTGACCTGAGTCGAAGTCGGACACTCAACCGACTGAGCCACCCAGGCGCCCCTCGAAATCACCTCTTCTTGTACAACACTAATTTTGGTAATATTTCTTTCATTTTAGACTCCTACATTGGACTAAATCATAGCAGGTATAAAGAATGGATAGGTATACTACAAAGCAAAGAAATAACAAAAGAAAAAAATAGTAGTGCATATTGAGTCTGAAGAAATAAATTAATGCTGGTGATTTGAGGGGCGCCTGGAGGGCTTAGTCGGTTAAGCGTCCGATTTAGGCTCAGGTCATGATCTTGCAGTTGGTGAGTTAGAGCCCTGCATTGGGCTCTATGCTGACAGCTCAGAGCCTGGAGCCTGCTTTGGATCTGTGTCTTCCTCTCTCTCTGCCCCTCCCCTGCTCATGCTCTATGCGCTCTCTCCCTCTCCCTCTCCCTCTCTCTCAAAAATAAGTAAACAGTAAAAAAAAGTTTTAATGCTGGTGATTTGACTTTCCAAGTGATCTCCCCCAAATGTTTCCAATTTACACCTCAGTTTGTCTTGTGAACATTTAAGGGTAAAACCCTTTACAAAACATGATATTGGCAAGGTATACATGCAGTTTAGAAAGAGAATTCACTCTGTGAAACGGAAGATGATGAAGGCAACATGCTGAGCAGGACACTATATAAAACACCATGGATACTTTATTATAATATATAAATATTTGACTTGATTCTAATATATTTTTTCATATAATGTCAAACAGTTTATTATATTGTTCTCCTTAATTTTTGTATTCATAGTGAAGATAGACTAGACACAGCAAAAATTACCTCCAAGATATGGTTAATATAATTTCCAAGTGATTGACCTTCTCTTCTCACTGGCATGTTTTGTATATTTGAATCTAATTGAACTAAACATAACAGAAGATTCAGGCATGGAGCCAGCATCCTTCTTGATTGACCCTGCTCTGAATGCCAACTCTGAAGGAGCTTCAAGAGCAGATCAACCTCTCCAGGCAACGTTTAAAATAGATTCTGCTCCTAAGCAACACAGCTATATACCTGCTGCAACTGGGAAGAATTCTCCAAGAGTTTACATGTATTTAACAGTTGACAAACATTGTCATTTGTCACCCGTATGTCTTTCCTGGTGAGGCCTGTGTAACACATTACGTTTTTTTGAAAAAAAAAAAAAAAAAAAAAACAGCTGGAGAAATTGTCAAACAATCCATCCTTGGGGCTCGTGGGTGGCTCAGTCGGTTGAGCGACCGACTTCGGCTCAGGTCACGATCCCGCGGTCCGTGAGTTCGAGCCCCGCGTCGGGCTCTGTGCTGACAGCTCAGAGCCTGGAGCCTGTTTCAGATTCTGTGTCTCCCTCTCTCTCTGCCCCTCCCCCGTTCATGCTCTGTCTCTCTCTGTCTCAAAAATAAATAAAAACGGTAAAAAAACAAAACAATCCATCCTTTTTTTAGGGCTTGGAAAATTTTGAGAATTGAAATAATTAACAATCTCGTGTGTCTTATATGCCATTCCAATAATTCTCAGTGTAAACAAAATCCATGAGAGCATTTTTGAGCCCAGAAAGGGAGATGATAATTTAAAGCAGGTGAATCTATGGTAGACCTTACTAAAAGAACTACTTGGAAAAAGGGGAAGACTACAGGAAGGAAAGAAAAGGCATTAGGAAGATTTTCCTTGCTGGCACTAATGTAAGGCAGGTAATCAAAAACTTTCTGTCCAATAGGTGTAAAAGAAGACTTTTGCTAATTTAAAAAGTGAATATAACCATAACAAATCCAAATGTGCCAGGAGGAACATATATTTTGCATGCAGCCCAAAATCCATGGACCACAAAATCACAGGAAGAGCCCTATTGTATATATTTTCATTTAATTGCACTTTTATGATTATCTTGCCCATTTTGAAACAGAGAGCATGGATCTCTCTATATATATGCCTATATACAGAGAACTGTCAGTGTAGGTATAATTTCAAGGTAAATTGAATCCCCTGTATTATGTAGTGAAACAATCTATTATTAGGATGACAAGCTAATAGGCATCAGATACAAAAAGTGCCAGGACAGAATAAAACATTTTGTTCATTTTTTCATGTCCTTTTTACTTTAACCAAAAATTTAGGATTCATGTCAATTAAGTTGATTCTAGTTCCTTGTACAACATTTGCAGAAGAATATCTATCCCAATATGGCTTCTTACAATCAATACATTATCTTCCTTAATATAAAATATTGTAGCATGTCAAATGGAAATGAAAAGACAGCTGGGGTAGTAGTAATTATATTGGACAAAATAGGCTTTAAAACAAAGACTGTAACAAGAGACAAAGAAGGACACCATATAATGATAAAAGGAGCAATCCAACGACAGGATATAATAATTGCAAATGTGCACGTAACATGGGAGTACCTAAATACTTAAAACAATTATTAAACATAAAGGAAGAGATTGACCATAATACAATAATAGTAGGGGATTTTAACACTCCAGTTACATCACTGGATAGATCATCCGGAGAGAAAATCAGCAAAGAAATAGTGGCTGTGAAGGACACATTGGACCATGCGGACCTAACAAGTATATTCAGAACATTCCACTCAAAAGCAGTGGAATACACATTCTTTTCAAGTGTGCATGGAACATTATTCAGAACAGAGTACATGTTAGGCCACAAAACCAGTTTCAATAAATTAAAAAAGACTAAAATCATACCATGTATCTTCTTCAACCACCACATTACGAAACTAGAAATCAATCACAAAAAATAATCTAGAAAAAACACAAATGCATGGAGGCTAATAACATGCTCGAAACAATGAATTGGACAACCATGAAATTAAAGAGGAAATAAAAATAGAGAGAGAGATAAATGAAAATGAAACACAATGGTCCAAAATCTTTGGGATTCAGCAAAAGCTGTTCCAAGGTGGAAGATTATAGCATTACAGGCCCAACTCAAGAAACAAGAAAAATCTCAAACGATCTAATCTTACACCTAAAGGAACGAGAAAAATAAGAACACAGAAAACTCAAAGTCTATAGAAGAAAATAAATAATAAAGATTAGGATAAATAAATGGAATAGAGGCAAAACAAAGAAAAAAAAGAAAAAGAAAAGAAAAAAGAAAAAGAAAGACAAAAAAAGCAAAAAAAAAAAAAAAGCAACTGCAGTGCCTGGGTGACTCAGCCATTTGTGTCTCACTCCAGATTTAAGTTCAGGTCATAAACTCCTGGTTTGTGGGATCAAGCCCCATATTAAGCTCTGTGCTGACAGCAAAGAGCCTGCTTGGGATACTCTCTCTCTCCCTTCTCTCTTTGCTCCTCGCCCACTCCCTCCCTCAAATAAATAAATAAACATTAAAAAAAAAAAAAAAGAACAGACCAGTGAATTCAGCAGTTGTTTCTTTGAAAAGATCAATAAAACTGACAAACCTTTAATCAAAATCACTATAAAAAGAAAAAAAAAACGAGAGAGAGAGAGAGGACTTAAAAAACTAAGATCAGAAATGAAGGAGGAGAAATAAAAACCAACACCACAGAAATACAAAAGATTATAAGAGAATATTATGAAAAATTATATGCCAACAAAACAGAAACCTGGAAGAAATGGATAATTTCTCAGAAACATAAGCTTTCAAAACTGAATCAGAAAGAGAGAGAGAGAAAAAAAATTGAACAGAGCAATTATCAGCAATGAAACTGAATCAGTATTAAGAAAAAAAAAAAAAAAAAAAAAAAAACCTCCCAACAATTGAAGTGCAGGACCAGATGGCTTTACAGGTAAATTCTACTAAATATTTAAAGAAGAGTTAATATCTATTATTCCCAAGCTATTCCAAAAAAATATATAAGAGGAAGGAAAGTTTCAAATTCATTCTATAAGGCTAGTACTACTTGGATACCAAAATCAAACAAAAGTACTGCAAAACAAAACAAAACAAAACAAACACTGTAGGCCAATATTCCTGATGAATATAGATGCAACAATCCTCAACAAAATACTAGCAAACCAAATCTAACAATACATAAACAAAATTATTCAGCATGATCACGTGGGATTTATTCCAGGGATGCAAATCAATATTTGCAAATCAATCAACATGATACAACACACTGACAAGAGAAAGAATAAAAAACATATAATCATCTCAATAGACAGAAAAACCATTCGACAAAGTATAACATCCATTCATGATTAAAAGTTCACAAGAAAGGTTTGGAGAAAATATACCTCAACATAATAAAGGCCAAATATGAAAAACCCACAGCAAACATCATACTCAATGGTGAAAAACAGAAAACTTTTTCTCTAAGATCAGGAAAAAGACCAGGAAGTCTATTTTCATCACTTTTATTTAACACAGTACTAGTAGTCCTAGGTACAGCATCAGACAAGAAAAAGAAAAATGGCACCCAAATGGCTAAGGAAAAAGTTAAATCTCACTATTTGTAGGTTGCATGATATGATAAATAGAAAACTGTAAAGACTCCACCAAAAAACTACTCTAGAACTGATAAATGAATTCAGTTAAGTTGCAGGACACAAAATTAATATACACTAACCAGTTGCATTTCTATACACTAATAATGAAGTAGCAGAAAGAGAAATTAAGAAAATGATCCCATTTACAATTGCACACAAAAGAATAATATCTCCAGGAAAAAAAAAAAAAACTTACCCAAGGAGGTGACTTTAAAAACTATAAAACATTGATGAAAGAAATCGAAGATGACACAAACAAATGGAAGGACAGTCCATGTTCATGGATTGGAAGAACCAATATTGTTAAAATGTCCATACTACTCAAAGCAATCTATAGATTTAATGCAATCTTATCAAAGTACCAACAGAATTTTCCACAAAACTAGAAAAAAAAATCCTTAATTTATATGGAAGCACAAAAGACCCTGGATAAATAAGGTAATTTTGAAAAAGAAAAGAAAGCTGGAGGTATCACAGTTCCAGATTTTAAGATATACTACAAAACTGTGGTAATCGAAACAATATGGTACTGACACAAAAACAGAAACATAGATAAATGGAATAGAACAGAATAGAGAGTCTAAAAATAAACCTACACTTTTATGGTCAATTAATCTATAGTAAAGGAAACAAGAATATACAATGGGGAAAAAAGTCTCTTCAACAAATAGTGTTGAGAAAACTGGCCAGCTACATGCAAAAAAATGAAACTGGACCACTTTTTTACAGCATACACAAAAATAAACTCAAAATTGATTTAAGACCTAACTATGAAATCAGAAAACAAGCAGTTTCTTGGGCATCAGCTATAGAAACATTTTTCTAGCTATATCTCCATTGGCAAAGGAAACAAAAGCAAAGTTAAATTATTGGGGCTACACCAAAATAAAAAGCTTTTGTACAGTGAAATATACCATCAACAAAACAAAAAGGCAGCATTCGTACTGAACAGAAGATGTTTGCAAACGATATATCAAATAAGGGGTTATTATTCCAAATATCTAAAGAACTTATACAACTCAACACCAATAAAACAAATAATCTGATTAAAAATGAACAGAGGATTTGAACAGACATTTTTTTCAAAGAAGACATACAGATGGCCAACAGACATATGAAAAGATGTTCAACATCACTAATCATCAGCTAAATGCAGATTAAAATCACAATGAGATATCATTCTATACCTGTCAGAATAGTTAAAATCAAAAACAAGAAATACAAGTATTGAGAAGGATGTGGAAAGAAAGGACCTTTTTTTGGTGGGAATGAAATCTGGAGCAGCCGATGTGTAAGCTGGTGTAAAATAGTATGGGTATTCCTCAAAAAATTAAAAATAGAATTATCACATGTTGCAGTAATTCCATTGCTGGGTATTTACCCAGGGAAAATGAAAACACGAATTTGAAAGGATATGTGCACCCTTATGTTTATTCGTAGCATTATTTACAATAGCTAAATTATGAAAGCAACCCAAGTGTCCATCAATAGACAGATAGGTGTGTATACACACACACACACACACACACACACACACACACACACACACACACAGAATATCACTCAGCCATAAAAAAGAATGAAATCTTGCTACTTGCAACAACACGGATGTAAAAGAGGGTACAACGCTATGTGAAATAAGTCAGATAAAGACAAATTCCATATGATTTCACTCATATGTGGAATTTAACAAACAAAACAAAAAGACAAACAAAAAACAGATTCATAATTAAGCAAATAAATTGGTGGTTGCCAGAGGAGAGGTGGGTGTGGGGGGGTGGGTGAAATAGGTAAGGAGGACTAAGAGTACACATATCTTGATGAGCACTAAGAAATGTACACAATTGCTGAATCATTATATAGTACACCTGAAACTAATATAGCACTGAATATTAATTATACTTGAATAAAATGTTTTAAAAATAAATAAAAATTTAAAAAAGAAATATTATAGCATATACCTATTTAAAAAAATTCCACAAAAATTACTTCCCATCATTCTAGATATAGCCATGCATAAATTTCAAGAGAATTCATTTTACTCTTAGAAATCCAAACACCAGTCTAGGATTTCTTAATTGCAGAGTTACCTCCATCTACTCTTTCTTAAATATTTAGGTACTTTTAAAAATGATAAATATTGATTTTTTCAAATGCAATTTTTTGATACTGTACCTATTTTTGTTTAGACAATGGAATTGTGATTGCTTTCACCAACATTACCTTCATATACACAAAAATGAGCACTTGGAAAAATAATGCAATGTAATTGTCCTGTAATTATGGGACACAACAGTGGTAAAGTAAAAGTTACCAGGTCGGTGATAAAACAGGGAGACAGTTCAAAACATGGAAGCCATAAACAAAGAAACGGACACACAAAAATGCTGCCTCTAATTCCCTTAAAAAAATAAGCAGAATTTGTATCGCTATGGTCAAGAAAATGAACTAATAACATTTCTAAAATAATTATTGTTAACATGAACCTAGAACGGTAATTTTTCACACTATAGGTTATAATTAACAAAGAAGAAAAAAAACAGAAGGAAAGGAGAGGAAGCAGTAGGGTGGAGGGGGAGGAAAAGGAAGAGGAGGAGGAAGAAGAATAGGTGGAGAATAGAAAGAATAGAACAAAAGAGAATAGACTAGACTAGAACAGACATTTCAGAAAAGGTTTGATCTGGTAAGGGTAAATATTATTTCACATATTTTTTTTAAAAATATACACACAAAGTAAAACTGCTTTTCTTACTGTGCGTTGAAATTTAGAACATTAGAAACTCTTGTTTGAATGTTGACAAATATATATTTATTATAAATACTATTTATATTTAAATATTGATGACACATAAATACATTTTCCCACAAAAGCCACATTTTCAAAGCTAAACCCCTATTTGATGTTAAAATAACAACTTTATTTCAACTCATCATAATTTCAAACTCAGATTTAAGACTACTTTAAATTAAATTCCTGCCAACATGGCCCACATGTGGAATTAATGGCTAAACTAAAATTTATGAGAGCCGTTCAATAATGGCTTGGTGTAACACATGTTTGAATTGTTGCCTTATTATGAAATTAGAGTATGCAATTTAATCTTGCCACATGTGTCTATGGTAAATATTTTGGTAATTACTATTTTAAAAAGTATAGTGTTTTAAAAATATATTTTATGAAATGCTTCTATTTTTTCTAGTATGTTAGTGTTTGTTATCCTACAAATAAGTCACAGTGGAAGAATAAAGACCCTCCTGTTAAAACTGCTTTGTATCAAAACAATCACAAGACTGGCTATCAATAAGAATGACTCCAGCTTACTTGTTGCTAAGGCTAAAAGAGGGTTAATTAAAACGTTATTGATAAAGATCTACAAATATGCATTATAAATAGCTTAAATTAATTCCAACCAAATTTATACCCTTTGAATTACATAAGGAAACAAATAAAGGACCTTTGCAAAAGTTGCATATTTAATTTCTTACAATTAATTGGAATAATGCAGATTTTTTATGGGTCATTACAAATTTGCATTACATTTACATTATATACAAAAGGGTTTAATCATAGCTGTTACCATCACTGACAGGTACAGGTATAGAGATAATATCTTCACCAAGACTTTCTCACTTAGTTTTTTTTTTTTTTAAACAATCAGTGTGGTTCCTAGAATAAGTTCTAAAAGTAGCACCACTGACATTGATTGTACGTTTTAATTGTATGTATTTTTCTCAAACTCTCTATCATACTTCTAATCAACACTTTCCTACTTCTGTATTAAATATTAGTCAATCAGGGAGAATGTTTTTTATATATATGAGCCCGGGTGGCTCAGTTGGTTAAGCATACAACTCAATTTTTGGCTCAGGTCAGGATCTCATGATTCCTGGGATCAAGCTCCGCACGGGGCTCCATGCTGACAGTGCAGAGCCTGCGTGGGATTCTTTCTTTCTCTCTCTCTCTCTCTCTATCCCTCCTCTGCTCAGCCTCTCTCTTGCTCTTCCATCCAAATAAATAAACTTAAAAAAATAAAGAGTATATATATGGATGCTCAAATTAAAAAAATATGAAATTATTCTAATATTTATAAAGACAGTTAAATACCACTAAATATTTAATTTACTTTACCGAATTATATTTATATGTAGATTCTCAGATGTGTGTGGATTCATTTCTATTTATTCTAAAATGTCACTTCTACCTCTTTCATTATTTTTCATTTGAGGCTATATATTAAATCATAACTCAGCAGCATTTTAGCATGGGGCAGAACTAATAAAACTCCACGTGCTTAGCTTTCTGATCATTTAATTTGATAAAGTCCTGTCAAAATAATGACACACGAAGGTGTCCATATTCTAATCTCTCATCTCTATATCCACTCACTCTTCTTTAGTCTGTACTGTGATGTCAGGGTCAGGGATCATTGATAAACCTCCTTTCCTGACTCTTGCCAGCTGACGTTCTAGCCAATGATGATTGGGAGTACTTAGAGGGCGTTGTGCCCCCTTTGGAAAGGAGCAAAAGAACATCTTCCTTATTTTCTTTCCAAAACAAGCAGTATATCCCTGGCAATGATAGGTGGTGCTAGCCTCCAGTTTTTCTTAGCTCCATCTGGACTAACCATGTCATCCTATCATGCCCTCTGAGACTCCAGTCACATTCAGGAAATGCTCTTTCTGCAGATAGCTGAGCACCAACTCTGTAGGACCCCCCCTACTGAGCTACTAGCTTTGATAAAGGCAACTATTTCTCCTTTTCTCTTCAGTCTTGTCCCCTGTGTAAACGCTTCCTGCTGCAAGTTTTAGTTTTTGATTTATCTTCCTTTTTTTTTTCAGTCGTCTGTCTATAATCCCCTGTAAATGCTCTGTTAAATCTACTTGTCTTCATTTTATTTCTCGATGGCAGCACTCCAAAAGATTTCCTCTCTTGACTTTCTTCTTATAGGGCACAATGTTCATGAAAGCTAGAATTAAATATGTATCATTACCTTGAGCTCCTGAGATAAAGGTATTTTTAATATTTATCTGAGAATGGAGAGAATCTTTCTAAAATTTATTTTTCTACATTTATTTATTTGTTTTTGAGAGACAGAGCACAAGTGGGAGATAGGCAGAGAGAGGAGACACAGAATCCGAAGCAGGCTCCAGGCCCCAAGCTGTCAGCACAGAGCGCGACGCGGGGCTCAAACTCACAAAACGCGAGATCATGACCTGAGCCAAAGTCAGACGCTCAACAGACTGAGCCACCCAGGAGCCCCTTGAGAATCTTTCATTTTGGGGGCTATCCAGTGGGATCTGGTCTAAGCTTTCTTTATAGGTAGGTGTGTATAGAAAGTGTATGAATAGTAACTGTTTATACCAAGGAAATTGTCCACATTCACCACACTCCTATTATGTAATCTAAATCATTTATTTTTGAGTAAGAATGGTTTGAAGACTTAGGACATAGAATGTCGATAACAAATGTACAACTTATCTCTGGTATGGAGATGGGAGACTGGGGGTACAGCTATGTAAGAAGGGGTAGTATTACATTAGTGACATATCAGTTGAATCTGAAAACTTAATGTTTCACTTCACATATAATTTTTACATTTGCAATAAGATGATTAAAATTAATATACATCTAAAATATATAAAGGATACTTTTTGAAGCTTACTAAAGTATAATTGACAAATACAATTACAAGTTATTTAAAATGTACGACATGGTAATTTGACATAAATATAAACTGTGAAAAGATTCCCAATTTTTTTAAACTAACGTATTCATCATCTCATATATTTAGTCTCTCTCTCTCTGTCTCTCTCTCTTCTGATCAGAACCTTTGACTCTCAGCAAGTTTCAATTACAACTGTATTAGTAACAATGGTTACCATTTTATACATTAGATCCCTAGACCTCACACATTTAACAATTGTTCAATTTTATCATTTGGCTGATGTCTAACTTATCCCTCTCCCCACCCCCATCTCTGGCAACCACCATTCTTTTTTTTTTTTTAAGATTCCACTTAGTAATACCATGCAGTATTCATCTTTCTCTCTCTCTGACCTATTCACGTATCATAATGCTCTCCAAGTTTATCCATGTTCTTACAAATGGCAGCATGTCCTTTTTTCAAGGGTAAAAAATACTCCATTGTATACAAATACCACATTCATCCTTTCCTCTGTCAATAAACATTTAGTTTGTTTCCATTCCTTGGCTATTGTGATGACACTGCTACGAATATGGTGGAATAGATTTCTCTCTGAAATAATGATTTCATTTCCTTTGAATACATACCCAGAAGTGGAAAAGCTGGATCATATTATATTTCTATTTTTAATCTATTGAGGAACCGCCATACTGTTTCCACAGTGGCTGCAACAGTCTGCATTCTCACCAACAGTGTAGAAGGGATCCCTTTTCTTCACATCTTGACCAAAAACTTGCTATCTCGTCTTCTTAATAGTCTTTCTAACAGATATAGGATCATATCTCGTTGACATTTTCATTTGCATTTCCCTAATGCTTAGTGATGTCAAGCACCTTTTCATGTACTTGTTGGCCATTTGTATGTCTTCTTTAGAAAAATGTCTATTCAAGTCCTTCGCCCATTTGTTAATTGGGATTTTTGCCTTTTTGCTATTTAGTTATATAAGTTCCTAGTATATTTTGGGTATTACCCTTTTATTAGATATGTGGTTTCCTAATATTTTTTCCAATTCCAGAGGTTGCCTTTCGTTGTAGTTGCTGATGGCTTCCTTTGCTGTGCAGAAGTTTTTAGTTTGGTATAATCAATATTATTTATTTTATTTGTTTATTTTTATTTCCTTTGTTTTTGTTGTCAAATCCAAAAAGTTAATTGCCAATATCATGGTCAAAGAGATTACCTTTAGATTCTCTAAGAGGAATTTTATGGTTTCACATCTCATATTTAATTCTTTAATCTATTTTGAGCTCATTTTTGAGTATTGTGTAAGATAGGGGCCCCGTTTCTTTTGAATGTGGCTTTTCAGATTTTCCAAAACCATTTATTAAAGAGGATATTCTTTCTCCATTGTATGTCCTGGCACCTATGTTGAACATTAACTGACCATATATGTATGGATTGATTTCCAGGGCCTCTATTCTGTTATATTTATCTATGTTTTTATGTGTTTGATGGCTCCATGAAAATACATTACTATTTGATTATGATGCCTTTGTAATACAGTTTGAACTGTGATGAATCCAGCTTTGTTCTTCTGTCTCAAGATTTAATTGCCTAGGTGGGGTCTTTTATGCCTCCACACAAATTTTAGGATCGCTTTCTCTATTTCTGTGAGAAAAGCCATAGGACTTTTGATAGGGAATGCATTGAATTGGTAGATTGTATTGCGTAGTATGGACATTTTAACACTATTAGTTCTTCAAATCCATAAGCATGGAATATCTTTCCATTTATTTGAGTCTTTTTAAATGTGTTTCATCAGTTTTCAGGGTACATATCTGTCATTTCTTTGGTTAAGTTCATTCCCAAATATTTTATTCCTTGTGATTCTATTAAAAATGAGATTGTTTTTGGGGCGTCTGGGTGGCTCAGTCGGTTAAGTGTCTGACTTCGGCTCAGGTCATGATCTCACAGTTCATGAGTTCGAGCCCTGCGTCGGGCTCTGTGCTGACAGCTCAGAGCCTGGAGCCTGCTTCCAATTCTGTGTCTCCCTCTCTCTCTGCCCCTGCCCCACTCATGCTCTGTCTCTTTCTCTCAAAAATAAATACACATTATTTTTTTTTAAATATGAGATTGTTTTCATTTATCTTTCCAAAAATTTGCTAATAGTGCACAGAAATGCAGCTGATTTTTGTATATTGATTTTGTATCCTGCAACTTTCTTGAATTTATTTATTCATTCTGAAGTTTTTGGTGAAGTCTATAGGGCTTTCTACATATAACATCAGTCATCTGCAAACAGTTTTACTTCTCTTTTTTTTTTGGATTTGAATGATATATTTCATTTTCTTACATAATTTATCTCGCTAAGATTTCCAGTGCTATATTGAATAAAAGTGGTGAGAGTGGGCATTCCTGCTTTATTTCTGATCTTAGAGAAAAAGCATTCAGCTTTTCACACTTGACTATGATGTTAGCTGTGTGCTTGTCATATATGGCCTTTATTATGTTGAGGTAAATTCCTAATTTGTTGCAAGTTTATTATTATTTCATTGGGGAACTAATGGCCTATAATTTTCTTTTCTCCTATCCTTCTTGTCTGGCTTTGTTTTCAGGGTTATTCTGGCCTCATAAAATCAGTTTTCAAGTACACTTTCCCAATCAATCTTTTTGAAGAGTTTAAGAAGGACTGGTATTCATTCTTTAAATGTTTCACAGAATTCACCAATGGAACCATCTGGTCCTGAACTTTTCTGTGTTGGAAAGTTTTGGATTACTGATTCAATTCTCTTACTAGTAATTGGTCTTTTCCAATGTTTTATTTATTCATGATTCAATCATGGTAGATTGTATGTTCCTAAGAATTTAGACATTACTTCTAGATTATCTAATTTGTTGGCATATCATTGTTCATAGTAGTTTCTTTTGATCTTTAGTATTTCCATGTTGTCATTTATAACGTCTACTCTTCTGTTTCTGATTTTTTTTTTGTCTTAACTCTTTTTTTCTTAATCCAGCTAAGGATTTGTCCATTTCATCTTAAAAAAAAAAAAAAAAAAAGACAGCTCTTCATTTTGTTGATCTTTTTGACTGTCTTTCTAGTTTCTGCTTCATTTATTTACACTGTGCCCTGAGGGCCTGTGCCTCAGGTTGCAGCCATAAAAGTGGGAACACCAGATGTGTGAATAAGCTTCACTCAGGGAGATGATGGTAGACTTGATTTATTTTTGAAGTTAGTTGGAGGAAGAAGGCAAGGAAGTTACCACCAGCTTTTTCAGGCTCCTTGAAGGATCCCATGTAGTTCTGAAATGTAGGCAGGTTAGAAACTGAACCCGCAAGCAGCAGCTGGGAGAATATACATTCAAACTCCTTCTAGGAACAAACTGTTAAATAGATGTTTTTGTTTGTTCCTTCTGTGCTAAGCTAAGGGACATAGCTGTCAAAGTGTTTAATAACTTTCTTTTTCTGATAAGCAATAGCACATAAGTACCAATTGGTGATGCATGATAACTTATAAATAGCCACAACTGTTTAACAACTGCTTCTTTGGTTGCTATAGTGCTATGGGATTCATAAAAGCAAGCCCCACTGGTTCTTAGAACTAGGTGAACTGGAGACCCATCTCTTGGATGGCAGCCTTAAAAGTTGAGTGGCTGTATATATGATCCAAATCTTACGCTTCTTAGAGAGAAGCTGGGATTGAGGGTTATCTCCCAGTGGTAAGTTCCTGTTTAGGGAGCAGAGTTTATGTTGAGAGTGTTTCAGGCTTTCCCACTTGTTTCAGTGAGGGTATTTTCTCAACTACTTGATGTTTCACAGTCCACTCAACTGGTTTTCAAAAATGTTCTCAAAAAGAATTGACTGGTGTCTACCTGTATGATCAATGCATCCATAGGAGGAGGGAAATTCAGGAAACTCCTATGTCACCATGTTGGTGACATCAATCATACAGGGGATATTTTATGTTTTAACGAAGTATGTATTTGAAGTCCTTTTGAATAGACCTGTCACTATATTTCAGGGCTAATTAATTCAAGTAAAAATGGCTATTAATGACACACTTTGTGTAAGGCACTGGAGCAAATACACTTATCAGTAAGACATAATGCCAGCCTTAAATCTTTATAGTCTAAAATCATTTGTTCAATTTTCTGTAGAAAGCGAACATTGAGCTTTAATGTCTGGTATAATCTGAATAACACGTAAGTCACAGAAATTAATAGAACAGAATTGAACTAACGTAGAAGAAAAAAATCTATTCTAAGATGTAAGCTTTGAAATTTCAGTTCTACTTTACTAACTCGTTTTACATTTCTGAAGAAAATGATGAAATATAAATTGAAGACAATATTGAAAATACAATATAATTTAAGTCCCCTGGGCATTAATTCAAAGACAAAATCCTTAAGTCATTTTGGATAAATCTTTGAAAAGAAAACAGAGAAATGTTCAAGTTTCAATATTTTATTTTAGTAAAAATGAAGTTCTATATTTCAGCTAAACACATGGCTCCTTAAGTGATATTAACTGTGCTCCACAGAATATCTTTACAATACCTTCTCTCAAAAGGACTCGTGAATTTGGCTTTGGTAATGACATATGATAGGTTTTCAAGTATAAATATTTCAAAATAAAGTTACATTTATCTCTCATTAGAAATATTATTCATACCTATAAAACATTATTTGGATCAATTTATTCTTAAATATTTTATATTCTTCTAAATAGTGGGTCAAATTTTCATTAGTAAAGTTGGCATTGCAAAGAAACAAAATGTTAATATTTTATATTTCAAAGTCTTTAATAGGAGTGATAAGCTGTATGAGTTAATCATACCAGTCACCTCAATTATATAAATAAAAATTCTGGACTGAATTTAAACTGTAAAGTATGTCTAGGGTTATAAACAGTTAAGTACCTAAAACTTATACACCTTTAATGCTAAAAAGACATTCAATATTAGTCCAAAACACTCCCAGGCAAGAGTAAGTGGGCCCAGAGACTTTATATTATGTAATTTATCTAAAAACATTTGCTGGTTGTGCCAGAGTCAAGTCTGAAATGGAAATTAAATATGCCTAATAGGGTTAGCAAATGTCCACTAAACACATAGATACTCCCTTTTCTCTTCCCATGGATTCATTACTCTAAGTGATTCCAACTTTCACTCAGACTAACACTTCATAATGCTTCACATATTTGTACGTCGGGCTAAACCACCACACTGACACAGGACTAATGAAAAGTTCGGCAACTTTGATTTACAACTCGCCTCCGTATTAATAAGTACCATGACTGAAGAAGTTCTATGTATCATTTAGTGTCTAGTACACTGTTTTATTATGGAAATGAAAAGCTACTCAAAGCAAAAATTATATGTAAGCTTTAGTTCTCAACACATGTGTGTAGGTATATAAATAAATATATGCTCAAAATTTAAATGGACAAATCTTGCATGGGTTCATGAAAAATTCAGTATATTTCCATGAATCCCCAAGAACTTAAACTCGGTAATATACCTTTTGTAAGGTAGGTCATTTCATATCAAGAATATCTTATTTTCCAATTTCACTTATTTTTAATCATTAATATTTCAAACCCTAAATATCAAGAGACTCCCAGGAGCATTTTCAGTGTTCTTGAACCATTTCAGGAGATATTTCAAATCAGAGTGAAAATAATATGTCTGCAACCTCCGTAGTCCTTCCTTGTCTTACACAAAGGATAGTTGTGTATAAATACATGCAGAAAAGTCTATTTTCACTTGATTGCATGGACATGATCACATTTGGATATCATACTTTTGGCTGACCCAATGAATGAAATATAAAATAATTATAGAAAAAGAGGTACTTAAGATGGGACCGGAGTACTCAGTTTTGGAATCATACTTTTGTTATGTTTGCTGAGTAATCTTCCCTGGTGAACCTTGGAGATTTTTTTTTTTTTCACATTGGGGAAGTTTGATAGCTCCGTGGTAACTGTGGCTGATTTATAAATTATTATGTGTTCCAAATTTGGACTTATGCTCCTTTGCTGATCAGGAAAATAACAAAACATTATGATGAAATACTGTGTTTTCTTTAATCTTTTATATTTCCAATGAGCAGAAGAATGGCGTCAATAAAAATGTTATGCAGAAATCTAACCTCGTTATATACAACTTTAGTCAACATTTTATTTTTCCTTTCTTTCTATAATTTTCCACTCCATAAATGTGAAATTTAAAACTTGGGACTTGGATGTAGTAATGAATCTGTAAACTCTTTACAATTTTCTGTGAATACCCAGAGAAAACACCATACTACAGTGCAGTTTGTGATTACATGAGTGATATCCCTTTTTACTGAGGGGGAAAAAAAATCAAGAAAAGTAACACTGAACCATAGTGTCAATTAATTTTAGATTCTCAGAACAGCTGTGAACGTTAGAGCCGTACAGCTCTTCCCCGGACCCCTGTGAATTATCTGTCATGGTTAAAGGAAGCATAACAATTTGCCACAGGTATACCCAGAGGGAATGAACTCCTAGGACAGCAAAGAAAAGACAGTGGAGTGGTCACTAACGACTATGACTGGAGACAGCTGCATGGGGAAAAGAGATAAGGTGGCAAAAGTGGAGGTGGGGTGGGAGATCATGAGAGCACTGACAGAAGAGACAAAGTGTGTAGCGATTAAGTTTACAAACCAAGATCTGTATCTGTAACTCAAATCTAGAAGAACATTTCTGCACATCAAAGAGCTTCAAGGAGATGGTTTACTTTTAATACAACTCAAAAGCAACAATAAAATGTGGGTACTGTGGCTACTTCCTAGGTGTCGAAAACCACAGGATTACAGTTCATAAATGAAATCATCAGCCAACTTTCTTTCCCCAAAGGATAGGAAACACAACACATCACAGCGAACACTACTCCATTTGCCCTTGTCAGCATGTACTTAAGATTCTGAAATTAATATTAGTTACTAAGGTTAATGACTTCCACTAGAAAAATAACACAGAAATTTGACTACATCATCTTTATCCTATTTGGGTACATTATATATTTTGATTGCAATGATATGAAACCCTGTGTACTAATCCAACATCTATATGGCATTCTGTATGATGCTTAGGTAAAAAAAAAAAAATGGAATTCTAATGCAAACTGGGGTTTGTGAGAAGCCACTTAGAAGTATCATGAATTAAGACCTAAATAATAGCCCCCACAGAAGTGGAGTAGTTGGGACATGTTCCAAAGTAAAATGAATAGAATTTTCAAAAGCCTTGGGATCTGAATAAACGTGCTGTCTATAGGGAATTTTAGAAAGTTTAATATAATTTGAATTAAGGATGCACTAGAGAGTATTGGATTAGGCTGAACATCCTGTGTGAGTGTGTGTGTGTGTGTGTGTGTGTGTGTGTGTGTGTGTGTTAAAGCTTAGTGCCTTTAAGCAGTACAAAGATTTACCTCTTATGAACCTGCAATTTGGACAGGGCTTGGCAGGAACAATTCGCCTCTGCCCACTTGGCACCAGGATTCAGGATCATCTGAAGGCTCCAACACTCGCACGGTGGGTGGTCGATGCTGGCTGTCGGCTGAGACCTCAGCTGGGGCTCTAATCAGAATCCTTACAGGTGAGTGCTGAGTTCCAATGACGGGCATCTCCTTTTTATCACCTAGCCTTAGAAGTCATACACTTCATTACTTTTGCCATGTGCTATTCGTTAGGAGCTAGTCACTCGTTCTAGTCTATATGCACAGGAAGGGAAATTAGACCTCATCTCTCAATGTAAG
This sequence comes from Lynx rufus, assembly GCF_022079265.1. Classification (NCBI taxonomy): domain Eukaryota; kingdom Metazoa; phylum Chordata; class Mammalia; order Carnivora; family Felidae; genus Lynx; species Lynx rufus. The sequence continues at coordinate 221,830,017 of NW_025814823.1, read as the reverse complement.
AATGCCAATACCACATTGTAAGAAGAGCATGTAGGAAGAGGTATTTTCACATCACCATCCTTGAAAAATAAAACCTGATATCATTGCTTTGTTTCTAAACTAAAATGGTAAAATATATCCATCCGGGTGATTTTCAAGCAGACAGGAGGCGTGATCAGATATGTGGTTTAGATGGTGCTCTCTGGCATCTCTGTGGCAAACTGATGAGACAGGGCTTGCATGAAATGGAAGGGAGAACAGTTAAAAAAAAAACTACTGCAGCAATTAGCAATGGCACCTTGGATTACAGCCAAGAATGGGGGAAAACGGTCAGATGACAACGCACTTTGAGGACAGAGGAAGGGACCTACAAAGGCGAATGATACAGAAAGGTAGGGTAACAATAAGAGTGCGACTTGTCATCTAATTTGAAAATAATCTCGCATAAATGTTGAAAACTGAAGGAGGAAGCCAGATTTATAAGGCTAATGACACACTGGAAACTTAAGAAGTGAAAATATAGAGGTTGGTGACTCAAGGCCTGAGAGAAGATAGCATAGTAAGTAGCTAGAGGAGTAGATGAAAAGCTGACACTTCCTTTTATTTACGTTGTCTTGGTTCTTTGTTTTAAAATGGGTCAGGTTGAGGGGCACCTGGGTGGCTCAGTCAGTTAAGCGTCTGACTCTTGATTTCAGCTCCGGTAAAGATTTCACGGTTCATGAGTTCGAGCCCACATCAGTCACTGCACAGACAATGCAGAGCCTCCTTGAGATTCTCTATCTCCCTCTCTCTCTGCCCCTCTCCCATGCTAGCTTTTTCTCTCAAAAATAAATAAATAAACATTTTAAAAATAAAATAAAATAGATCAGGTTAAAATTTCTTTGGAAAAGACTGAAGTCACATCGGAAGGTTAAGACTCTGGAGATGTAGGATTCTGTGATTCCTATCACCAGAGGAAGGGTCAGCTGTTGGACAGACTTCTGCAACAGATGCACTGTGGTAAGGCTACACACAAGCTCAGATAAGGTATAATGGAGAGAGGGACATGATTTGTTGAATTAAGGAATCTGGTCAAGAATATCGAGGAAATTATTGAGTTTGGAAAATCAACAGTATACATTGGCAGTAAGGTAGATATCTTGACAAGCAAGGTGCATGAACAGGAACTTTTCCTTATCTCTTACAACCCTGCTACTTATGAGCTGCGTAAAAATGAGTTTACTTCTTAACTTCTCTTTGTCTCAGTTTCCTTATCTATAAAACAGAGATGGTGTTTATCAAATGATTTAATTTAAGAGATACACTTAGGCTGGCGCATAACACATAATGTATCCATATAACTATCTTGTTAATGAAAATAGTTATATCAAATCGAAAGTGCTTTGACCACAGAAAACAATGGCATTGACTATTGCTATAATCCTCTCTACACTAATAATCTTACTAGAGGTGTATTAATCTTGCATATTGGGGGAAATATTACTTAACAAAATATTTTTAAATGAGCTGGACATTGTTCAAACGTCACAAAAAATAGATTCATTTCCTTGTGATTAAAATATCTTAAAACATATTCCTAAACTTACTGTATAATGATGAATGTATAGGTAGTTTTTAAATGAGCTCACATACATTCACAGTTTAAAATAACACATTTTATTTAACATATAGGCATGCTACTATTAAATTTGTTCTTTTAAACAGTATCTAACCAAATAGATTTGGTAATTTCTATGACAACTTCTCATTATTTGAATAATTGATGAGCAAATAATTTTCTTTGTAGTCAACTGCCATATGTTCTAAGATATGTATCGATAATAACAGCCTTCCAGGAATAAAAGAACAGAGAAAAAGAGTAAATAATATGGAACAAATACTTCAATAGTAATGTTGTTTATCTAATGTGAGACGCATCCTAATTTTAAAAATGTTGAAGTAAAAAAAAATAGAATGAGCACATACAGTAAGTAGAACAATATTACTTTGTCTATGATGAGTATAATTTTTTAGAACCTCATTAAGGATATGTCATGATTGCACATAAAAAAAGATTAAGAAGATAGTAGAAATTGGCTGCAAACATTTATTTGTATTTAATAAAAATTTTTTTTCTTTAGATTTTTAATTTCTATTTGCCTATTCCAAAATTGTTATTTCAGCATCCCTCCTGATAATCAGCATCCTAATAATCAAACAGAAGCCTAGGGCTTATCTTACATATTACTTTTCCTGTCATAGCCTAGATCCAGATCATCAGAAGCATTAACAACTTTGCCTTCGTAAATCTCCCCAAAGTCCCATCTTTTCCTTCTCCACCAGATCAACCAGTACCTCTCCCAGATCACCGCAAAGCATCTTGCTGCTACATTTCTACACATTACCTTTCCCTAAGGTTTCTTTTTTTTTTTTAATGTTTATCTCTTTATTTTGAGAGAGAGAGAGAGTGTGTGCACGCACAAGCAGGGGAGAGGAGCACAGAGAGAGGGAGAGAGAATCTTAAGCAGGCTCTATGCTCAGCACAGAGCCCAAGGCGGGGCTCTAACTCACGAACTGAACCCTGAGATCATGACCTGAGTCCAAATCACGAGTTGGACACTTGACCCACGGAGCCACCCAGACACCATGACACATTACTTTTCCCTAATTCGTCCTCTCGATTTGAGATGGAGTGAGTTATTTCGTTTTCAAATGTGAAATCTCATTATCTCCCTGCTTCACAACTTCAAGCACTCTCCCCTGCTCGCACCACTGCCTGCCTCAATCTCCAGCCTGCTCAAGCTCTGCAAGTCTCCTGGGTCTTTTGGCTGCGGCCACGCTGGCTTCAATCCCTGATACGTATCAGTATTCCTCCTGTCTGGGGGCTCTGGGCTTGCTATTCCCTGTCAGTGGGATATCCTTTTGTTACCTCTTTTTCAAAACAAAACAAAACAAACCACCTTTTCCTCATTTGTGGCCTTAGTTTAATTGCTTCCTACCCAATGATTTTTCCTGCCAAATTTCAAAACAAGAGTTGAAAGGAATTTTTCATTCCTTAATTTCATTTAGTCCAATCCCTGAAATTTCATTGAGTCCAATCCCGGAAATCTTTCATCTGTATCTAAATCTAAGTATTCAAGCATATTGCCGAAAAGTTTTAGCACAATCAAGTTACATTGAAGAGCAAGAGAAGAAAAAAGCTGGAGCAGGACTAGAAACCAGTGACATGGCTTCATTGCAAAACCAAGCCAAGTTGCTTCTCAAGTGTGTTTCCCTGTTTAAATTTTAAATACATTTTCAGGAATTTTTATTCTGGGAAGGCATACTTGACAATCAAACAAACAAACAAACAAAAATCAAGCTTACCTATATTGTACCCTATTTCTTTTTAGTAATGTTGGTGGAACTAGTTAAAAATGGAAATCTTTCCTGGGGCGCCTGGGTGGCTCAGTCGTTAAGTGTCTGACTTTAGTTCAGGTAACAATCTCATGGCTCCTGAGTTTGAGCCCCGCTTCAGGCTCTGTACTGACAGCTCAGAGCCTGGAGCCTGCTTAGGATTCTGTGTCTCCAGTCTCCCTGCCCCTCCCCTGCTCATGCTCTGTCTGTCTGTCTGTCTCTCTCTCAAAAGTAAATAAACATTAAAATAATTAAAAAATACATACATGGACATGTGCTCTTTCTGGTCTCCAGTGATGGTGAGCATGTATTTGACATGCATGAAGTTATCTGCAACCCCATGCAGCTTCTCAAGTTTGTTTCCCTGTTTAAATTCCTCTCAAAGACAATCATCTTCAACCATCTCATTAAATAAACAAATGTTAATATATCACATCACATACTATATTATCCTAGATCAAATCTTGGATGTAGTCAGTATTAATGGGTTCATTCAATTTGAATATTTTCCTCTACCCACAAATGTAAATTTTGAAAGGGCTTATAGCACGAGTTACAGTGATCAGTAGACTTCTCCCATTGAATAGTATATAGACCCAAATATTAACTCATGATAAATAGGAAATTAGAACAGAACAAGCCAAATGTCCTTCGCCTAGATAATGATAAATACTCATCTAATTAATCTTGACTCTCAAATGCCCAATATGGGTTTTAAAAATCAGATGTATATATATTCTACCCCAACAAGTGATCATTATCTGCAACAATAGGAAAAAAATGTATGAGAAAAACATATTGTTGCAGGTTTTACATTTTTCTCACCATGCCCCAGTGGATTGCTAACACCAGAAGACCAGACCAGAAGACTGGATCTGATCTAAATTAATGTGGGAAACAAAGATAAAAGAAAAATAGAATTCCCTTACTGCCCACAGCCCATTGACAAGTCCTTGAAACAGGCAGAGTGACCCATCTCTGGGAGCTCTGCTGCCCTGATGTTGGAGGTTGACACTTTGCTGGGGCAAAAGGCAATCTTAGCCTGACCCCCCAGGATCCCGTGAGTCTACTTTAAACATATCAAAATTATTCTGGAAACTTCCTTTATCTCTACCTCCCCGCACTAAATATATGTTAGCTATCATCCACCAAGCATATGGCCCCCTGATACACATCTGAAGGGACTCAGGACTGAGTTTTAACTAAACAGTAATAAATAATCTTTCCCTAACATTTGCTGGCCCCTGCAGGGTCCTGAAAACCTTATTTCCAAAATACCTTGGAGGTTTGTTCTACCCCTAAACCCCTTCCCAACTTAAAAGTATATAATCGACCACTCCCACAACCCCAGGGAAGCTCTTTCTGTCCCCGTGCACTAATAAAACTACCTTTTTGCACCAAAGACATCTCAAGATTCTTTCTTGTCCTTTGACTCTGAACCCCAACATTTTCTACATCATAAGCTCTCGTAGTTATGAGAAACAACCTTTCTTACTTTCATAAATAAGTTGGTTACTTCAGATTTCAGAAATACTTTCCCTGCTCTGAAACATTTCAAAATGAGATCCTGAGAATGTCAGCAGCCATTATTCTAAGTATGAGCAATCTATCCAACACAAAAAAAATTCTGGATATGTAAACATTGTCATTTTCAGGTTTTAATTTATTGAATCCAAGGAAACAACTGTGTTTATCGGGTGAAATTAAGAATAATGAAACTTTCAGTGCTTTTTTATAAATCTCCCTAATTTACTTGCTTTGTTGCTGTTTTTCTTTCATATTATCCCTTGATCTGCAGGTAATTTAAGATATGCAAAGGTTTTTTTTTTTTTTTTTTTACTAGCACTGATGTATTTTTTAAGATATTGGCCTTGGAGAACAAACTATTCAAGTGTAATTAATTCAGCCACTGCTGAGGTAATCTTTGAAGTTGACCGACTAGAAGATCTTCAGATCAAAATTCTGGCAAATTAATAATAAAACATACACAGAGATTAGTAGTAGAAGACCCTAAAGGTGAGCAAAGCTGTTCTTTTACAGATGGAAGAAACAGGGCACTAGCTAGCACTGTTAAGAATACATAGTTAGAAATATCTCTTCCAAAAGTTACCATGTATTTCTTTTAAATCCAAAAATGTCCCCATCAAACACCATGGCTGGTGGATAAGAAAGTAAAAGTGGATCAACCTTTATCATTTTGTCGTATAGATTTGTTTTAAATAATAAAAAAACGTATCTTATTGTTCAGCTGATTTTCCTAAGCTTGAAATATGAGAATTCTGAGCAAACATATATACCCTCTCTTTTAAATTTGCATGTGTGTATGTGTTTGTGCACCTAAAATTTATTGTATGACAGTAGTTTAAACAAATAATAAAAATGGATTATCCAATACAATTTGATTTATTTATTTATTTGAAACTGATCGTTTTTGTCTAACACGACTCTACTCTCCTCTTGTAAGTGTCTTTTAAAATTTTTGAGAGATAACTGACATATAGCATAGTAGTTTCAGGTGTACAGCATAATGATTTGATAGATGTATATATTATGAAACGATCACTCTCATATGTCTAGTTAATATTCATCACCAAATGTAGTTACAATATTTTTCTTGTGATGAGAATATTAGAGTCTACTCTCTTAGTAACTTTCAAATACATAATACAGTATTATTAATTATAGTCACCATGCTGTACCTTATATTCCCATGACTTATTTACTTTATAATTGAAGTTTAATCCTTTCGAACACCTTCACCCATTTGACCCATACCCTCCCACTCCCTCCTCTGGAAACCACCAACCTGCTCTCTGTATCAATTTGTTTTTGTTTTTGTTTTTGTTTTTGTTTTTGTTTTAGATTCCACCTATAAGTAAGATACTAGGGTCTTTCCAATGGATTAATTTCCATGCACCTGATTAACACCAAACTCTCCAGGCTTGGATAAATTTTTTACAACCCACATTTTAAATACATGTTCAGAAAGTTTTATTATAGGAAGAGATACCTGAAAATCAAACAAACAAACCAAAATCAAGCTTACCTATATTGTACCCTATTTTTTTTTTAGTAGTGTTGGTGGAACTACTTAAAAATCGAAATCTTTCCTGGGGTACCTGGGTGGCTCAGTTGGTTAAGCGTCTGACTTCAGCTCAAGTCCTGATCTCATGGTTCATGAATTCAAGCCCCATGTAGGGCTCTGTGCTGACAGCTGAGAGCCTGGAGCCTGCTTAGGGTTCTGTGTCTCCATCTATTTCTGCCCCTCCTCTGCTCATAGTTTGTCTCCCTCTCTCTCTCAAAAATAAACAAACATTAAAGAAAGAAAAGAATATATATATATATATATATATATATATATAAAAACATATATATGTGTATGTATAAATATATATATATATATATATACACACACACACACACCTAAATTTTTCCTGGATGGAATTAATTTTAAATTTCTGAGAATGAAGTTAAAACAAGGCAGGTACTTGTTGCTACTTTCAAAGGAGATACTGTAACATCATAAAGACATAAAAGATCAATCATATCACTGAGTTAATACTTCAGACATGGTTTAATATTTTGTCTTTAATTATCCTTTAATTTTTTTATGCCAAAGAGTACAGTATTTCTGTGTTTATATTAAGGAATGCAAGTGCTCCTTAGAGAAACATATTATAGGCATAAAATTATAATTGTGTACTTACAATTATTTTCAGATGTTTATATATTAAACACCTGTGGTTAATTATATTTGCAAACCTCAAAGATGCTTCACTATTCCAGATAAATGCTTTTAGCTTTTGTAACAATTGAGAGTCCAGTGTTTAATAAACCATCCGTAATATTTTATTCAAATATTTAATCAAAATTTTGGATTTTTAATAAACTTATAGTGTAGAAAATAATGAACAGATATCCATTAAAATCCAGGCAATATTAATCTATAACTGTGTGTCTTGGGTATATGGTGAAGTGGCTCTGGACTTTGGTTTCTCATCTGTAAATCCAGTTACTGTGAGACTTATATAAGATAAAGCTCATCAAAAGTAAGTGTTTTGCCTGGATCATATAGATGTCCAGCAAATAATAGTTGTGACTAATTTTTGAAAACAACCCTTTCAATTTCAGATATGATGAAAAATATATCCTTGGGTGTAAAATCAAGTCCTAACAGACATATAAACACAGAAGTGTATGTATTTGCCTAGTATTTATTCAGATCTACTTGGTCTCCAGCAATTAATTATGGTTTGCAAATGGGAAGGCAATGAAGAATTATAAATGTATTGATTAAGCAACCCAAGATTTAAAAAAGTAACTTTTGCTAGAAATTTGCAAATGCCAGAGTTAAGGGAGTAAAGAAAAAATACACTATAAGGATTCATTAGACAATAGGGATACAAATATATACTGAGAAATACATTGAAGCGACTAATGTGAAATGATTAAGCCTTAGGATTATGACATATCCTGTATCATGCAGGGAAAAAAACAAATTTTATCTTTATCAAGTGGGGACATTTTTTGAGAGAGATAATAACTCTGACTATAGAACTTAATTTTAAAGTAGATACCTAGCTTACTTCTCCTCCTGTAGTTATAGCACGACAAAAACTGAGAGTCTAATTTTGGTTCAGGAAATTATCACAGTTACATACACAATTAAATCTATACACCACACAAAAATTTTTACACATGTATTCTAGTTAAGTAAAACTGTATACCTATATAGCAAGGGGTATTATTATTTTTCTAAGTTTAATTATTTTGTGGGGGAGAGCCAGAGAGCCAGAGGAATCCCATGCAGACTGCCCTGTCAGTACACAGGGCACCACGTGGGGCTCAATCCCACAAACTGTGAAATCATGACCTGGACCGAAATCTAGAGTCAGACACTTCACTGATTCAGCCGCCCTGGCACCCCAGGAAGGGGCATTTTCACAAATACTCCACCTTATCACACAATTGCTAAAACCTTAGCACTTCAACACAAAACTGAAACCATCAGATGTGTCACATACGATACAACATTCATATATATATATTTATTTTGGGGAGAGCGCACTTGTGGGATGGGCAGAGAGACAGGGACAGAGGATCCAAAGCGGGCTCTGCGCTGACAGGCTGACGGCAGCGAGCCCCATGTGGGGCTCGAACTCACAAATCCCGAGATCATGACCTGAGCCAAATTCCAAGGCTCAAGTGACTGAGCCACCCAGATGCCCCCAGAACATTAATTTTTTTATCTCAAACTCTAAGATGACCATCTTTCAATGGACCTCATATAAAATACCGCATGTAACTTCTTCACAAAAGTTGAAGAGGATAGTCTGTATGTATAATTTGGCTTAAAAGTAAGTATCAAAAAGATTGGTTATTTATCCTCTGAGTTATCTCATTTTTCTTATTAATTAATTGATTTCCTGTTATTCTTTTTTTTCCCCAGCTGATCCCCCCCCCACATTCAAGATCTACTCATTCTTTTTTTTTTTTAATTTTTTTTTAACGTTTATTCATTTTTGAGACAGAGAGAGACAAAACATGAATGGGGGAGGGTCAGAGAGAAGGAGACACAGAATCTGAAACAGGCCCCAGGCTCCCGAGCTGTCAGCACGGAGCCTGATGCAGGGCTCGAACTCACGGACTGCGAGATCATGACCTGAGCTAAAGTCGGCCGCTCAACCGACTGAGCCACCCAGGCGCCCCACAGATCTACTCATTCTTAATAGCTATTTGGCCTGTTTTTGTTCCTTAACAAAATTGTAGCCAGATCATGCACACTGCACAGTTAAGGCAGTATCAGCATTTTCGTAATAAAAACTACTCAGAGGTTTATAACTCAACTGTAAAAATTCACACTGGTCTCATCTTGGCATATAAGGTCATTGCCTGAGGCAAATTTATTTTTCAATTGTCAAGCAAATTAGTGCAGTCAATACTCTGAATGGTACAAACATAAATCAAACACTGAAGAAACGCATCCCTCCAAAATAATAATAACCATTTGGCTGATGCTTATTTTCAGGTTGTTTAGTGATCGTTGTTAAATTTGCATGTGTCCCACACAGGTGTTGAAAGAATAGTTCTAGGAGAGAGGAAGGTAAAAAATGATGGCTTTCCTCCAAGCAACCAACACTAACATATGTGGTCATAAAATAAATAGTCTCCACGGCAGGTGGCTTACCCTCAAACAACAACCCAATCTCTCAGTATTTTACATATACAACTATGTAAAATATGGTAAGGCTCTATTTAGAGAAAGAAACTTTCACATCAACAACCTTTCAAACCCATTTGAAAAATACAGTAAAAGCTCCATAAACGTTTTTCTCATTCTACGTAATTTTGAAATTACCAACAAATAGCAATTTATATAATTTAATTGCATAGTTTTATATCAATGTTGTGTTTTCTTAGATATCCATCCAAAATCAAAGACATGACCAAATAGAAGGCATTGGGATCCTGGACCCAGGAATTCAGGCTTTGGGAAAGAAAAAAATTGGCTGTTCTATCTCAAGATATCTCCTACTAAAATCATTTATAGAGTCCATAGACAACTATTTCCAACTGCATAATGTTTATTTGTGTGTAAAGTGACATCAGAAAAAATAAAAATAAACCAAAGACAGGAAATAAATAAAGAGTGGGAGAAAATTAAAAAAAAGAAAAAGAAGTCCATTGCAACAAGAGTATTACCATTCTGGAAAATTCAAGAGAAGCTATTATAATTAAAGAATCTGAAGTCAGGAGTTTATTATTAAATACAAGTCAGGAGCTATAATCAATACTAAAAGTCAAACAAAATCTCATCACCCTATTAACATCAGTGTTTTTTTAAAATTCCATTCCTTTTGGAAATATATGCATCCATGCTCTTATCAGAGATGTAACAATACCATTTTTTATTTCGATCGTATTACATTCTTATTTTAAAATTTTGTAGTGTTTACATAGCCATAATAATGACAAAAAATCGTAATCGTAATAATGGCTAGAACTTACAGAGCTCTTACTATGTGCTTAATGTATCTTTACTTCATCGTCACAGCAACTTTCAAGTTAAGTATTATTATTAACTCTGCTTTATACACAAGAGGAAACTTTGAGTTAGCAAGTTTAAGTAATCGTCTCAAGGTCTCATGATTATGAGATAGTAAACCTAGAATTCAAAGCCAGGCAACAGATCTATATAATGTGTTCTTCACCACTCTGTTAGATATTTCTCATTTTAATATGCCATTAACTAGTGTTTTTTTTTAAACTTATTTCCCTGCTATTAGAAAGAATGGTTGTTTCCTGTCATTCCTTTTAAGAAAACACATTGCTTTGAACATATTCACATATATGTATACTGGTTTCCTATTATTTTCTCAGAACTGATGGAATAGAACTGGTATTTCTAAAACAAAATGTGTAAACTTATTTTACATGTAGTTTGTACTCTATTTACTCAACGTAACTATTAATCTAAATCCCTGTTAATATAAAATTAGGTATGTGTGTTAAGTATGTACATGCACGAACATGCATTTCTAATCAAATGGTTATAAAGTGAGGTCTCATTCATATTTTGATCATTTGTGAAGTTAAACATTTTTTAAACGTTTAAATAAATTTATTTCCTCACTTTGCTGAATACTCTTTTATTAATTCCATAATCTTTAGTAAATTAACTTGCATTTATAATAAAATTTACTAGATTTAGTGACAGCAAAATTATAATCATAAATAGAAAATTTGAGTATAGTGGTATAAAAATGTTCAATATAGACATGAAAATTTTAGAAATTCAATTTAGCTTAAATTTTGTGAACTAAGGTGTGAAGGTATTTGTCAGAGGCCATCATTAGGAGAAATGATTGGGAATGATCATGAGAGCTAGATCATGAATCTACGCCTGCCAATAGTTTCAAACATTTGAATAGCTTGAAAATGAATCACACCCCACTCAACTTACTGGGAACATAATCATAGCTCAAATCTCAAATGGTGAATGGCTGCACTGGGGACAAAAATTGTTTCTAGATGAGAATCTACATCAGAATCTAGACCCACTCCATGGGTCTATAGATCACAACTGGGGGTTCATGAAGTTGGGCGGAAAACACATCTTTATTCTCACCAATCTCCAAATGAAATTTAGTGCTTCCTTCAATTAAATATTTAGGCAACAAACTATAACAGTAGTGTTAACGCCTGTGGCTTTAATATTAAAATAATCCCAGTTATTTCATTTCACCTACTGCTATTGCCAATATCTCAAAATACTGTTTACAGTCACTTGTAGTAATTATTAGGCACACCACTAGGTCATGTTTTATAACAATATATTAGTAATGTCATGCATATATTGCTATGTCACTTGTTTTAGATACTGATATATTTACTTTAGATCTGTTTTTAAAAATCCAAAGTATTTAATTTGATAAATTTAAAAATATTATTTTGAGAAAGAGTCAGAGCCCCTGAAAGTTAAGAGCCCGTGTGACTTATATGATATTCAGACAATGAGGGCCTGCCCAGGATAGAAGTACCTGGATGGTGAAGACAGCACACAGCGTAAAAAGGGCACACGAGCTAATTATCTCTCACTCTATATCCAGTCAGTTCAGTGAAGTGAGAGTAGGCATTTGAGGTCTTGATTCATTACAAAATGATTAGATCCAATTCTATTTCATGCTTAGCTCCCAAAGTCCAGGACTTTTTTTTCCAGAAATTAACCAAGAAAATCATCACTTATTATATAATAATGTCCTCAGTGAATGCCTTCTGAGGTATATGGTAGTGGGTTTTGACCTAAAATGTGATAGTAAGTTGACTATAAGATGATCTTTCTCTTACTTGGTTGCAATACGAGATTTTGCTTTCTTGATATCACAAAGAAATTTCTTCTTCCTTAACTCTGTCCTGGAATTGCCTGTGTGAGGCAAGAAATGTGTGCCGGTGTGGGCCCTTTTGGGAATCCAATCTGTGTCTGCAATATGTTATAAGCCTGTCACCCCAAATTGTTTATGGCAAGGCATTCTTTGACTTATAGACATTTGTCAAGGTCATGCTACTGTAAATGACCCTAGTTTGGGAGCTGAGAGCAATCTTTTCACAATAACTTTTCTCTGAATAGTTTCTGTTAGCCTGAAGTTTTCTTAGCTACTAGAGAAACTAGCCACCAAACTTCAAGGACAACAAATTAAATCAGACACGAATTCTGGGCAGAGGACAGTGGAGGTATTATGAATCGGTCTCTGACAAAACGTAATATACAAAATATCAGTGGGGTACCATTATGTATAACATCAATCAGCAGAAGTTTAGAGTGCTTAGGAGAAATATATGAGGAAAAGAAAATTGAAAATAGGAAAAAACGCAGGTTACTTTTTAAACCAGGAATTATACTGACTGATTCTAACACAAACACTTCTCTCCTTGTCAGTTAATTTAGAAATCAGGATCTCTGGAAAATCTGAAAAAATCAGTTCAGATGCAATTTTGTTATATTTTAACAATCTAGTTATGATTTCCTCAAGTTCCGAAATACTTAACTACTGGCCTTGTTATAATTACATTTCAACCTTCTCTTTAAAGAGCAAAATTCTTTTCACTGACATTTAGTTTTCCTACTTCAGAATAGAACTGATAGAGCACTTTTATCCGGCTGTATTATTTTGACAAAGAATTAATTCATTGAAAAAGGACACTAGTTTAGATAGAAAATGTTTTCTTTTTTCTAGGAACCCTCAATCAATTGAAAAAGACTGATATGAAAGCAACCTATCTAATACAAGTTGGGAAAATATGTGCTAAAATAGAGACTAACTCAACTGGTGTCTGGACAATAGCCTCAACCTAACTGGATAAGAGCCCCTACTCACACAAAGTATTTCCTATTTTCAAGGAGTTCAAAGATAGTGTAGAAGGTAATGGGGTGCCCGGGTGGCTCAGTCCATTAAGCATCTGACTTCGGCTCGGGTCATGGTCTCACGGTGTGTGAGTTCAAGCCCCACCTCTGGCTCTCTGCTGTCAATGATGAGCCCACTTCAGACCCTCTGTATACTCCCCACTCTGCCCTTCCCCTGCACAGGCTCTCCTTCTCCCTCTCTCAAAAACAAAGGAACATTACAAAAAAGTTATGATAGTGTAGAAGGTAAGATATAAACATGTATAAAACAATATAAAGATGTATAAAGTATATACAGACACAATTAATGCCAACTAAAAATTGAGAAGCTTACAAGCCAGGCACACAAAAATCACCTTAGTCATTGGGCTGACTTCATTTTACAGGCTAAGTCAGTGATAGATCAAACATGTTAATGTATTACATCTCCCATTAAATACAATGCATGTGCTACCTAACTGACATTATGGTATCTATGCTTTGTCCACTTGTAACTAAACATTCACCTCAAGTTTGCAGTTTCATCTGGGTTTTCTTCCAGGGCTTAAATATTTTGTTGCCCCTCGCAATGCTGTCAGGCCCTAGATCCTGTAGTGCCTGGTAGATGAGCGTTCAGCAGAGATCACTGAGGGCAGGTGTGGGCATGCGGCGGGCTTTACACAGACTGAGATTTTTGAGATTCCCTGGGGTTGCCTGAGATATGAGGTTACCCCAGGGCAGGGAATTTGCATGGACAAAGCCTCATGGTTGGCACGTTGTGTTGGTAGAGGAACGTGCAGTTCAGTGAGACTGCCAAACTATGGAGTTTGTAAGCAATTGGGACATTGTTGGGAATTATTGAAAATTTCAAAGCAAGAATAGCTATTATCTAAAAATTGAGTCACTTGCCTGCTAATTTTCAGCTGCATCAATTGTTAACTATAAAATTCACTATAATCCATAGACATCTTTTTTAGAATTAATGCAATTGTAAACAGCTAATTATCTGCAAAATACTTTCAGTAGCTGGCCTTAAATATACGTGGGGAATTAGTATTTCTCAAATGTGATCCAACTTTATTTTCCTTTCAAAATGAACAGTTATTTTAGGCTTTACAACCGCTGGAGAAAATATTTGAAATGGACTGTTTCTTTCTAAGATTATTTTATATTTATATATATATATATATATATATGTATTTATATATTATTATTTTATATATTTATATTTATATTGGTTACAAAAATGAATCATTCTTAATTGAATTAGTGCCTTCTTCCTTTCTTCCTTTGTGTCTTCCACAAATAGTTATTTCATATACTCAACGCACGTGCCCAATCTCGTGTTATGTATGCTATGAAAATAATGATAAATAATAAATAGCTTGTGCTACCAAGGAGCTCATCTCACAGCGGGGAGAGACAAGTTAAAATACCTAACACAATATATCAGGAACAGTTTCATATGATAATACGGCTAGTGTTGATTTGGGTAGCCTATTGCTTTTGTCTGGGAGACAGTATTATTCTGGGAAGATTTCATAGACTCCACTAGACACGACAGGATACTGGAAAGACTGTCAAACATTTTACACTAGAATTAAATTCACTTCAACATGCATAAGCCCACTACCTTTTCTTGCATGCCACTATTTTGTGAGTGGAGAAATATGCAAAAATCCTAGTAATTCATATTTTCTCTGGAGTTTTAAAGTATACATCCATTTTATTTTAGAAATGAATGAACATTTGGATTATGGAGAGCAGTTTAATCTGTGCGTATAATATATTTCATGTGTTCTACTGATCAGTGGATATTTCTAATAGAAAAGTAGTTATATACAACTTAGATAAAAGTAAAAGCTTCTTTTACATACTGAATTGTTTCAACTCACTACATTTCCATTTACTCTGGGAAAGAAAAGAAAGGATTTCATTATCTGAAAGAGCCACTACATTTTTTCTTTTGTCAAACATAATTTGGATTTCTTTGAATCATATTTTAGACTGTCTGAGATATATGCAGAGTAAATCATATATATTATTTTTATGCACTTTCCTTTCCAAGCTACAAAATTTTTAAAAATTGTCACCAGTTATATACATTTCTGCAATTTCTCAACAAGAATGAAATACTCATAGTTAGGAAATTTTAGTCAATTTAACTTCCTTCCTACCACCATCTCCAGTGGCTCCAAAGCTGCTTTGTTTTGTGGTTTATCTTATCACTACTAATGCATGACTGTTGTATTTGTGTTTGTAGAGAAAGGAAGAAAAGAGGAACCTGTATTATGCTTGGAAAAACTAGCTGAATAATTTCATTATATTGATTGCTTATAAATAATCTATTTTAGTTCCTCAGTACTTCAAAATCTACTGTGAGTGTTGGCCAATAGGTCATGACTTCCAGAATCCAACATGACCAGGTGAAAATTGAAAAATTAATGCATTGGTTATTTGATCTATACGATTACTAAATTGGGCTGCTTTTTCCCCC
Source organism: Lynx rufus (assembly GCF_022079265.1). Classification (NCBI taxonomy): domain Eukaryota; kingdom Metazoa; phylum Chordata; class Mammalia; order Carnivora; family Felidae; genus Lynx; species Lynx rufus. Next base: position 221,814,286 of record NW_025814823.1, on the reverse strand, counting down.
CAGACTAATGCAGACAAACTTATTAAAAACCCCTTAATAATAGCACTGAATAATATCTCATTTCAGAGACTTCACGCTGCCTGCCAAATAGTCATCCCCATTTTTTTTTTCCTAAGGGACCTCATTATATTCAAAAGGTATGGGCCTTCTGGAAGACCATCAACTGATTCAGGGTAGAATATACTATAGCCAGCTCCAGAGGAAAAATCTGATTGGCAATGACCAATCTTAGTGGTCCCTATTTACAGTTCTAACCAATGAATGGCAGACAAACAGATGTCATTTTTTTGTGTGTGTTTGTTTTTTTGTTTTGTTTTTTTGTTTTGTGTGTGTGTGTGTGTGTGTGTGTGTTTTGTTTCTTTTTTTGTTTTGTTTTGTTTTGTTTTGTTTTGTTTTGTTTTGTATAAGGTTCCCTAGCACTTTAAAAAAGGAAGGCAAGGGAGACTTTTTCATTCTCTGGATGTGCTAGGTCCTATTAGCAGATATCAAAATATGATGGAGGATACAACCAAGAGAAACACAGAAAATAGAGTTGGAGCCTGGAGGTAGGTACCATGGTCCTTCACAGGTGGGAAAAAAAAATTGTTTCATTTAAGTTGCATTTCCTGTTTCTTAAAATTTTAAATTTCCCAACCATTACATATAACCATTGTGCTTAGGTGAGATCATGCTGGTGCTTTCTAGGAGCAACTAAGAAAGTGAAACAATCCCCAGGCATTCCTTGGGAATGATTAACATATATGTTGTAGGTAGGGAATGTGGAGTGTGTAAGGCGACTTGAGGGGAAGTCTATTAGAAGCATAAACATTGTCTTAAATCCATTAATGTCATTCAGAATGAATCCAGTGATGGCTTTGAATAGAGATTTCAAAGCAACCTCTTTCTTCTCCCTCTTGTTCTCCTTCCCCACCTCACATTCCCTCTCTCTCTCTCTCTCTCTCACATACACAAACATACACATACATGCAAACATACATGCAGATCTGTGTATTTATGAGTTCACACATACCATCTTGGACAAATAGGGTACATTATATTTTAGAAGATAAGCTTTTGCTGAGGAACAGTGTGCAATATACTGTTTGCTAGAATTGCATGAAATAGAGCGTAGTTTTAACTCTGGTTAGTAGACAAAGGGGGGGAAAAAAGAGAATGCTCAACTCTAAAGAGAACATAAATATCATCTGCATAGTTGGAGAACTTTTATAAGTTTAGTTCAAACTATAAAATATATAAGCAGACATAGTGTGTCTGAATTGAAGAGGATAAAACAGCATATACTCCTGATTTTACTTTTAGAAAAAAAAAAACTATTGTTTCTCATAAAATGTTACAGTAGAGGCAATAACCAATTTTGATTATTCAAGCTGTAAGTGTGTTGCTTTTAATAATTCTTTACCTTTTATTATCTGCAAAAGACATGGTAGTATTATTTGGCAATTGGAAATATCATCTTTTAAAAATAATATTTTTTGGAAAATGACAGCTTTTAATTATTGAACACCTCTTACATAATATCCATAGTGTTTTAAATAATTATGGAGTATTTCTTGTGCACCACACTGTACACTGCCTTAAATGTGAGCTCTTTATATACATTTTATGAGGGAGGGAGCGGGTGCATACACAGGTGTATTAGAAAGACTGGTTACTGGGGCGCCCGAGTGGCTCATTTGCTTGAACTTCCAACTTCGGTTCAGGTCATCATCTCACAGTTAGTGAGTTCGAGCCCCACATTGGGCTCTCTGCTGTCAGGGCAGAGCCTGCTTTGGATCTTCTGCCCCCCTCTCTCTACCCCTGCCCTGATTGTTCTCTCTCTCTCTCTCTCTCTCTCTCTCTCAAAAAGAAAAAAAAAAAAAAAAGGCTGATTAGTCTAGTGGTTCACAGCATCAACACCGAAGCATCCTGCCCAAACTCAATCCTCGGTCTCCCATTCTCCCACTTAGATGTTTTATGATCTTGGGTGAGCTTGCAAACCTCCCTCTGTCTCAGTGTTCTCAGCTCATCTCTCATTTAATTGGTATTATTATTACTGCTTAGTTAAAAATAAAACAGTGTTTTAGGAAAACACAAAATTCGTACTTGTAACTGTTGATTCAGTTTTTTCCAGTCTGCAAAATGTCTAACACAGAATACACAGAATACCAGAGATATATCTACTTTTTTATACTATTTTTATCCATTTTTTTATACTATAACCCTCACTTTAAAGTAATTGTACTCATGTGTTACTGAATCTACTTCACCTGGTTGTTTGCATTCTGCATAGGATTTCTCCCTAAATACACAGAATCTGTCCCAAATAAGCACATTGTTTTTAACTTCTGTTATCGATACTTCTTCTCATATTATCAATATCAAACAAATTTACTCCATATTCAAACTAATGTAAAACTAGCCACCCCCAAAAAAAATGGAATCAAATGCCTTGATCTTAGGTTGGAGTAAGGCAGACAGTCCACTGAGGACATGAGAAATTCCAGACAACGTCCCCATCTTTCATCTGAAATGAAACTCTGCTTACAGGATATTATGAGATCAATTACATATCTCTGGATGAATAATTTATTTTTTTGTATTAAATAAAAAGTAAAAAGGTACCAAATATGTACAATGGAAATAGTTCAAAAACACTGAAGTTCATACCACATAAATGTCTAGTACAAGCTCTGGACCAATTTTAATTTTCATTTAAAAAACAAATCACCATCATCAGGACACAAGCATTTCCTGGAAGGATACTTCAAATTATAAAATTGTGATTGGTTGTACTTATTTCAGTATGGATAATTGCATACATATTCATATGTTTTAAAGTAGCTTTTTTATTCTGTCATCTGACTCACCATTTACATAAGGGTATCTTCTAAATTAAAGCCATCTGTGGGAAAGGCTGGAAATCTGGAATTCTACTCATTGTTTAAATATTTTATTTCTCTTTTCCTGGATCCCCTCTACTCATTAACAACTTGACATTCTCAGGATGGAAAATGATAGCATAAGGAGACATCTTTCCATTGCATTCATATCTTTCCATTCCAGTTACTAAAATTAAAAGGAATGCTATAGATTGACTTCAAGTATATTTTATGTCTGATAACAAACATTTTGAAAATATTTTCTTTTCATTTTAACTTTATTTTCTCTTTGCTGTATAAATAGCCTACTCGTTTTGTTGAGAACAAGTATTTTTTCATCTTGTTCTTTAATAAGAGAAATTTACTTTTAGATTCAAAACCAGATTTTCAGTTTGAGAAAAAAGCCCTCACTATATTTTTAATTAACTGGATCGCAATCACTGGATTGTGATCTCCACTAATAGTTAAACTCAAAGGCAACCGTATATTGGATAACATATTAAAAGTAATTGGAAAAGCAAAAGGTGCAAGTTATGACACAAGCCGTCTGTTTTGCCCCTCCATACTATTCACGTTGACCATAAAACATAAACAAAATAATATTATCTAACCCACAAGAAAGAAAAGAAAGAGAAAAAAAAGTAGAAAGGAAAGAGAAATCAAGACTTAGGACAACATGGAAAACTAAGTTAATACATATAATCCATATCTTGCTAAAACACATTGAATATGCTGGATAAAATATAACATGTAAGATGTTAAACATACAGCCAAGTTCAAAAGACAGAAAAATGCCCTGGTGGTAGAAAGGAAGAAAGAAATCAAAGTCAGCCCATGGTGACTTCAGAGGACTCACAGGTTCCAGGGACTAGAATATTCGGTTCTAATACCCACACATGGTCTGGAGAAATAATCTGCACCTTCCACTTACCAAGACATCAGCGACAAGCTGGAAACTTTGAAGTATTTCTCACCCCTCATTGTAGTACCAGCAGTAGGACTATGGTACTGAATTTGTTAATTTTATTTGGATTTAAGTGGACTGGAGATACGATTGTCACACGATTGCCCTACTTATTAGTGTTGGCTATTTTTTTTTCAGTGTTTTTCTTAAACTTTTAAATAAAATATATCTTTATGTCCAGAATCATCTTATATTACTGTTATGGCACACCCCATTCCAAATTCATATGTTGATACTGTAACCTCTAAGCTCTAACTTTTTTTTTTTTTCAACGTTTATTTATTTTTGGGACAGAGAGAGACAGAGCATGAACGGGGGAGGGGCAGAGAGAGAGGGAGACACAGAATCAGGAAACAGGCTCCAGGCTCTGAGCCATCAGCCCAGAGCCCTACGCGGGGCTCGAACTCACGGACCGCGAGATCGTGACCTGGCTGAAGTCGGACGCTTAACGGACTGCGCCACCCAGGCGCCCCTCTAAGCTCTAACTTCTAACTGTATTTGGAGATAGGGTGTTTATAAAGAGGTAATTAAGTTAAAATGAGGTCCTTATGGTGGGCCTTAATCCAATCTGAATGGTGTCTTTATAAAATGAGGAAATGTGACATGCCTGGGATACCGTGTCCTCATACAGTTTTTTCTCTGTATGTGGTCATCAACAAGCCAAGGACAGAGGTCTCAGAAGAAACAAAATCTGCTATCACCTTCCTGTTGAACTTTCTACCTCCGGATGAGTGAGAAAATGAACGTCTGTTGTTTAAGCCACACTGCCTGTGGCATTTTGTTATGAAAGCTCTAGCAAATTAAAATAATTACCTAAGTGAAACTTGAGAAAAGATGCATAATGAAGCCATGCACAGATGACTTAAATTTGTGTATAGCGTTTTATTGCATTGGAGGATTTATAATTTCATTGAATTTTCATTTTATATCATTCTTGTAATACGTATCTTGTTTTTTGCTTTTTTCTTTTTCATTTAGAGTTTGAGCTTTCTGCTATTTCGGGAGTGCTTCCCGATTCCAAAGTAGTAAAGGACGATGTATATTCTAGGTAAACTTCTGAGTTTCTGGCCCTGAGAAAATGTTCGCCTTAACGGAAACTTTTCTTACCAAAAATTGGTAAAAGGCTCTGAATTTCACCAGGAAATGACATATTTTTTCACCACTGACAGTTCACGTCCCTATTACCAGGATTCTTTATAGACTACAAGGAATTTTCAACCATGTCACATCATGTGAACACCTCAAGCAGTAAATGAAAACAACGGCCATCTGACCTCCTCAAGTCGGGTGAGATGCTAAGTAATATCACTTACAGTTCGGGATGTTTTATGTGCATAATTTCATTAATTGAACTTACCATGACTGGGCTATCACTTCTACATTTCCATTTGAACCATGACGACTCTTAGTGCTCAATCTCTCTCTGCATTTACTGCCTGAAGAAGTTGCATTGACAGAATTAATCTTTTACTTCCTCCGTTTGTGCCAGAAATGTCTCCAAAGTGAGTTGCTGAATGTTTCCCCATCCTTACTGCACCTACTCATTTGTATTCCTTCCACTTAAAATAAGAACTTATAATGTGAGGAAATAGAAATCTATTTCGGTGAGGCATTCTATTTTTTCTTGATTTATGTTGTATAAAGTCATAGCACTAAATCAGTATAATCAGAAATATTCATCAAGAATTAACTTGGGACTTTTAAAGTATATATAAATTCTTTTGAATTTATAGCCACATACTTATAAATACTTAGGACCTTAACAAGGAATAGATAATAGTAGTTAATATCCATGGAGAATTTTTCATGCCAGGTAATGTATTATGCATATTATATGCATTATTTCCATTATTCCTACTATAACAGCAATTAATAATAGTGAGCAATTTTTTAGTTATTAGAATATGCCATGTATTGTGCTAAGGATATGCCATATATTTTCAATTAAAGTGTACATTTTGGAATCAGGACATGGAATTTTACATGAAAAGAGTAAAAGAAAATCCAGCTGAATATTTCCAACATAATTTTAACAATACAAACTGTAAAAAAAATTATACTTTTTATAGTTGATTTTCATTGAACTTTTCATCTAATTTAAAATGGATTTAGCACATAGTGCCTTGCCACTTTACTATTTAGAACCATTCTTAAAATTATAAGACTCATTGACTAAAATTTTGACACAATTATGTTTTAGACGTTAGACTTGGAATATTGACTATTGGTCATAGACTATATGGACTATTGGTTTCTTTTTAAATGGTGGCAATCAAATATATTAAATTTTATTTTATTTTTAACATTTATTCATTTTTGAGAGACAGAGAGAGACAGAGCATGAGCGGAGGGAGGGAGACACAGAATGTGAAACAGGCTCCAGGCTCTGAGCTGTCAGCACAGAGCTCGACACAGGGCTCAAACTCACGAAACCATCAGATCATGACCTGAGCCGAAGTTGGACACCTAACCGACTGAGCCACCCAGGCAACCCTCTGCTCTAATCTTTATTATTACCCTTCTTCTCCTGGCTTTAGTCTTTATTTGCTATTCTTTTGCTAGCTTCTTTAGGTGTAAGGTTAGTTTGTATATTGAGACTAGTCTTGCTTCTTGAGAGAGCTGTATTTCAACATACTGCCCTCTCAAGACTGTCTTTACTGCATCCCAAATGTTCCGCACTGTTGTGTTTTCATTTTCATTTGCTTCCATGTACTTTATTTCTTCTTTACTTTCTTGGTTAACACATTCATTCTTTAGTAGGATGTTAACTTCCATGGATTTGTGGTCTTACCAATTTTGTTCTTGCGGTTGATCTCTAGTTTCAAAGCATTGTGATCTGAAAATATTCGTGGTATGATCTCAATCTTTTTGTACTTGTTGAGGCCTGACTTGTGACCCAGTTTGTGATCTGTTCTGGAGAATGTTCCTTGTACACTTGAAAAGAATATGTTTCTTTTGCTTTAGGATGCTTTAAGATGAAATGTTCTGATTATATCTGTTAAGTCTATCTGGTCAAGTGTCTCATTCAAAGCCACTGTTTCCTTGTTGATTTTCTGCTTAGATGATCTGCTCATTGCTACAAGAGGGGTGTTAAAGTCCCCTACTATTACTGTATTATTATATATGAGTTTGTTCTGATTAATATATTTATACACACACACACACACACATACATACAAATTTGGTGCTTCACGTTGGGGACATAAATATTCACAACTGTTAGATCTTCTTGATGGATAGATCCCTTAATTAGGATACAGTGTCTTTCTTCACCTCTTATGACAGTCTTTGGTTTTAAATGGACTTTGTCTGAGATAAGTATGGCTACTCCAGGTTTCCTTTGATGTACATAAGCATGATAAATGGTTCTTCATCCTCTCACTTTCGATCTGTAGTCGTCTTTGGGTCTAAAATGAGTCTCTTGTAGGCAACATATAGATGGGTCTTTTTTTTAATCCATCATGATACCCTATGTCTTTTGATTGGAGTATTTAGTCCATTTACATTCAGAATGATTGATAGATATGAATTTAGTGTTATTGTGTTACCTGTAAAGTTGGTGTTTCTGGAAGTTTTCTCTGTTCTTTTCTAGTCTCTTTGCTTTTAGTCTTTCTCTCCCACTAAAGGAGTCCCCTTTTTCTTGCAGGTCTGGTTTAGTGGTCACAAACTTTTTTAGATTTGTTTTCCTAGAAAAGTCTTTATCTCTCCTTCTATGCTGAATGGAAAGCCTGATGGATTAAGTATTCTTGGCTTCATAATCTTCCCATTCAGCAAGTTGAATATATCATGTCTCTCCCTTCTGGCCTGCTAAGTTTCTGTGGACAGATCTGCAGTGAACCGGATTTGTCTTCCTTTGTAAGTTAAGAACTTTTCTTTCCTTGCTGTTTTCATGATTTTTTCCTTGTCTGTGTAGTTTGTGAATTTGACTACAACATGTTTTAGTATGGCACCTGCTAGCTCTTTTATACCAGAAGAGGCTATGGCACTACTCCCAAATGCACTCTAAGAAGAAAAACTATTTTTCCCCGTGTGACCCAGTGGATCCGCAGACCATGCTTCCTGCTCCCGCGCCTCTGCCCTTCTTTCCCACAGGAGCCCTGCTAAGCCCACCAGGCATGACCCCACTTCTAATACTTCACACTTGAGCCCTGCTGCTCATAAAAACTTGGGGGTGGGGCACCTGTGTGGCTCAGTTGGTTAAGCATCAGGCTTCAGCTCATGTCATGATCTCATGGTTTGTGAATGGGAGCTCTGTGTTAGGCTCCACACCTTCAGTGCCTGGGATACTCTCGCTCTCCCTCTCTCTCTGCCCCTCCCCCCAATCTCTCTCTTTCTCTCTCAAAATAAATAAACACACTTAAAAAAAAAAAAACTTGTGGTAGTCAACCCCTCTCCTCTTCCCAGTCAATGTTTCTGGGGAAGAGTTTTTCTTCTGCAGTCCCCTGCTCACACTACTTTCGCTCTTCCTCTTTCCTGTTCCGCATTCCGCGACCAGGGCTACCCTCCCCTCTGCAGCACCTGCAATTCTTTTCTCCCCCAAATCTCCTCTCTGCAGCTACTGCATTCCATGATGTGGCTGTTTTTCTATGTGTAGATGAGCAATTTCTCTCTCAGTCATCAGATCAATTATCTAGCTGTGTTTGAGGGATGAGGCAAGCTTAGGGTCCCCCTACTCCTCTTCCCCCTTAATCTCAACTCCTGGTGTGATACTTAATTGAGATGAAGAGAAATCCCTGCATCTAATTTTTTGTTCACTTTGCTCTTTTCACCATGACAAAGAAGCACCCTGCAGAGTAAATGTATTTCATACTTAAAATTAACATATAATGAAATACGGAGAACTGTAAAGGGATATTATTTTACAGATCTTCACTATGACAACAACTCTTCTTGGAATTGAACATAGAGTTTAGGCCACATTCATTATTCTTAATAATTGAAGTAATTTAGACTAAGATCGTATTAATCATGCTTTAAGTGTTCTGAAATTAAGTTATTCAAAAAGCATCATTGTACTTTCTGACTGCCATTGGAATGATTCCCTTCATCCTACAAAGTGTAAGCAGTATCTTTAGACCATCTGGAGATTAAAAGAAAGATTCAGAAGACAGTTGATAAAAGAAACCTCCTAATGTATCTTAAATTTGAATATAAATAATTTTTTGAAGTGTAGGAGAATAAAAATAAATCAGCCAAAAAATGGCCATAAGATGTGTTTATCAGTTCAAACATTTTTGAACTAATATTATGTGTTTGGGTGTATCTATTTTGGCATAAATTCATACTGGTGTCAAAAGAAACAACAGCACAGCCACACTTGTTACAACCCATGCTCTTGATGGAAGATTTATAATCTGTAATTCATCACGTAAGTGATACGTACTAAAAGAATCACTTACTTGCCATAAGCATAAATAATCATTCACTCTGCAAATGAACATTAACACTAGAAGTGCTACATCTGATCAAATAATCATCATAATAAGTATATTTACTTAATAATTATGATGTATCAGGTGCTGTTGTAATACTTTATTTCAACAATCTATCTCACAACCATCCTATGAGTTTAGTTGCACATATTATGCACATTTCATAGATGAGAAAAAAGGCAAAAATTAAACTGCTCACCCAGGATTGGGAAACTTAACTATACAGACAGAATTTCAACTCAAGAAGTTGAGTTTCCAGTGTTTGTAGTCTTACTGAGGTCTCCGTGGTCCCTTATCCTTGACACTCCTACTGCCTGCTGAAGTAGCACATTGATCCCAGAAACCACCACTTGGACAATAAACTTTGAAAACTTCTCCCCAACTATTGCCATTAAGCTTTGCCACACAGACCTGCCAAAGCTAGTTTGCTTCCTTGTAACAATAACGCGTATTTCCTAAATGTTTATTTATTTTGAGACAGAGAGAGAGAGAGAGAGAGAGAGAGAGAGAGAGAGGAAGAGAGAGAGAGGGAGAGAAAGAGAATCCCAAGCAGGGTCCACACTGTCAGCACAGAGCCCAATGCGGGACTCGATCTCACAACCACAAGATCATGACCTAGCAGATATCCAGAGTCGGATGCTTAACGGACTAAGCCACCCAGGCTCCCCTACAATAATCTGTATGTCTCAGCCAAGTATACTCTCAGTGGTGTGCAAACTGGCTCCAGCCCCAGATAATGGTGCTGCTGTCACCAACCACTCAGGTGACAGATCCCAGAACCCACTGACTTGGAACCTGGGTTGTGGATGTCCTGGCTTGTTTGGTAGAAATCTTCCATCAGTGCACATATCCTGGGAAGGTCGTGGGCAGGGCAGGTCATTACGCCTGGGAAGTTCTTCTCTGAGACACTTTCTCCGAGGCACACCTTAGCCAGCGACTTTCAAGAAAGACAGATGCTCTGATAAAATACCCTACTAGAGTAGTGCCATACGGAAATCCCTCCACCATCCTGGACACAGGTGGGTAGCCCACCAGGTTAGTTCAATATTAAAACTTATAGGAATGACCTTGCAGAAATAGAGGTTGCACTTTTCTAATGGTTGGCATGTGGGTACTTGACTGTGAAACTGAAAAATGGGGCATTTTACTTAAAAAACAGGTGAGAAGAAAGAATATTTATTAACTTAATTGCTAAACAGCAAATGATAGAACAGTACGATACTCCTCAATAAAAAGAAGAGGATATTTTATATATTGTAATTAAGAATAAAACACATGATCCCAGAAATCAGTAATGCACACACACCGACTCACTTCTCGTTTAATTGAGTAATGTAAAATAATGAGGCCAAAGAAAATGCTAGTGTGACATTTAAGGTTTGAGCTTTGTTGATTTTGCCAACACTTTACATTCTATTGAAGATTTGCTGCCTCTACCACCTGGCCTAACTACTGAACCTGTGTCAGCCAGAAGGATGGGAAAATGAATCAAATAAATGAGACAATGTAGACAGTGTTCAAATGAGTATCTAACTCTCCCTCCTTACAAAATGCTGAGTTACATAAATGACAAGACACAAATCACCTGACTCTGCTGAAAGAGAAGTAGGGGAGTACAAGGCATTTGAGAATCTTTCCACCCATATTTTTTGTTAGCAAGATCTTGGTACTTGAAAGGATAAATTCATGTTATCTGAAAATTCACTTATGTAGAATATCTTCTTTCTTAAATAAAACATACACATTATTACTCAGGATTTGGTTCTTTCTAGCTTCGATCTTGATATACATCATTTTTGATGGATTATGAAACATATACCTCACCCTCTGGTTGCATATTTTCCTATGCTACTTTAGAAGACTAAATGATTTTGCTTTCCAAAGAACAGGAGGAAAGGTAGCTGTAAAGGTCATTATGTTATCTAAAGAGACCAGAGTAAGCTAAAATTGCATCAGAAGAACTTTAAAATCATTGTTAGAGTCTCTTTGGATGAGTTTACAAAGTCTTTGGGTGTATCTCCAAGGATGCTAAACAGCGTAAGTTATAGACAAATTAAAATATTTCCACTTCAAGTTTCTTGAATCCTTGTCGTTTAAAATAGCTGGCAAAAAATGTAGTCACGCATATGGATTTGATATATATTATATTCATACTTATAGACAAATATTTACATATTTGTAATATGTATAAATATTTATCTGTCCTAAATATTCATATGTTTCATCACCCATACAAATTCTTGGATTCTGACTAAAACCTGGAAACACCTGAAAAGTAATATAAATTAAACAAGAAGCACAAGTCAGATTGAGTGGATATTTTAAGGTCTATGACAGTTACATAATATGTAAGCTTTGCATATTACTTTTAATAGGTTTTAGTAGGTTTTTAGTAGGTTTTTGTACTAACAGAAGCTATGCCTTGGTGAAGCTACATATACTAATATCTGATGTTATAAATGTTATTTAAAATTATTTTTAATTATTTTTGTTTTTCCTATTAATTTCCTATGAACAAATGACGAGTCAACTAAACTTGGATGGTAATTTGCTACAATTTATTCCATTATACTGGGATGATGAAAACGTTTTTTTTTCTATATATTGTTTATACTGATTTAGCATGTATGATTTCTCTAACTCTAAAAGGCAAAAAAATGTTGGTTATATCTGATTAAATATTTCATCATTTTTTTTTTAATTTTTTTTTCAACGTTTATTTATTTTTGGGACAGAGAGAGACAGAGCATGAACGGGGGAGGGGCAGAGAGAGAGGGAGACACAGAATCGGAAACGGGCTCCAGGCTCTGAGCTGTCAGCCCAGAGCCCGACGCGGGGCTCGAACTCACGGACCGCGAGATCGTGACCTGGCTGAAGTCGGACGCTTAACCGACTGCGCCACCCAGGCGCCCAAATATTTCATCATTAAAAACAAAGTCACAAAAGACACTGCATCTTGTTACATATGTTATATATGATATTTTCAATGCATACACATGAACAGCTATGAAAACATGATACTGTAGAAATGGAAACTACAGTTAAAGAAAAACCAGTAAACAATGAACTTTCATCTACTAAATAGTATTCAGGTTTTTGTGAAACAATGTAATGTTAAAAAACATGGGGTTTATGGGGCGCCTGGGTGGCTCGGTCGGTTGAGTGTCCTACTTGCCTCAGGTCATGATCTCGCAGTCCATGAGTTCGAGCCCCGCGTCGGGCTCTGTGCTGACAGCCCAGAGCCTGGAGCCTGCTTCAGATTCTGTGTCTCCCTCTCTCCCCACCCCCAACTCATGCTCTGTCCCTAAATAAGTAAATAAATAAATAAACATGAAAATAATTTTTAAAAATATACATGGGTATGTACTCTTACCGGTCTCCAGTGATGGTGCACAGGTATTTGATGCACATGCAGTTATCGGCAACCCCATGCAGCAAACTAGGCAGGCTGCTCATTGGAGCGGTCAGTGGGAAAAGTGTAAAATTACAGATCAATCAAATAAGTGAATGAAAGAGGGGCTAAATCATAAAGAAGAGACACGTCAAAAATAAAATAATTTGAACAGATCAGATATGGTTCATGATGGATATGTCCCTTCCATATGGCTTATTCATTTACTGTAAGATCTAAATCTGTATTTGTTTTATGTTTGGTTACACATTTTAAAAATTACAATAAGCCATCCGGCATCAATAAGTTGAATATGTACGTATTTAGTGAAAAAGAAAGTATCAGATTTTATTTATTGAGAAAGGTGCTGATGAATATAAAATTGGCACAAAATATTTGTCCAACATCTGCCATGGGTTTTACAATACTGTAACATGGAAAAGGTAAGGCAAATTTTTTTAAGTCTTTTAATGTTTATTTATTTTTGAGAGAGAAAGAGAGAGAGAGACAGAGCATGAGCAGGGGAGGGGCAGAGAGAGGGAGACACAGAATCCGAAGCAGGCTCCAGTCTCTGAGCTGGAGCAGGAACTTAACCCAGGAACCATGAGATCAAGACCTGAGCCGAAGTTGGATGCCTAACAGATGGAGCCACCAGGTGCCCCTAGACGAAAATTTGTACGAGAGGCGTTAACAGAAAAGTTAGCAGTACTTTTTAAGAAGATTATGCTCCAAGACTACCTGTAAAGTGTACAGCCACAAAAGATATATTTATACATTTCTTTGTGAACAAGTCTATATTTTACTAAAAAACACTTCTTCTAAATTAAAAACAGTCTTTTTAATTTTACAATCTCTGATACATGTACCAAAGGTGAAGCAATGGTAGTTGATTATTGACCATATAACAGAAAAAGATCTTGGCCGTTAAATGAGCAAATGCAATGTTGGCACCTGCATGGCTATGAGAGTGAGTGTCTCCCTAGATGTTGTGCTTTAAACCCTCTCACTTGACTCACCCTAGTCCCAGCCCTGATTGCTACGTGCTGCAAATAGAAAATTCACTCATGCCAATTAAGAATTCAATATTTCTATCCAGTCCATGGTATCACAAATTTCAAAAAGTCAATTGCTATAGGTAACATATCTGATATAATTGGAAATTCAGTTTTAAAATTCAACATGAAAGATAAAATTGTTTCCTTATAGCACAATAATACACATACAAACTTATGTGGATTATAGTATGGGAGCAAAAATGATGCACCTCTGAATTAAGAATGCGATTATAATTGGTTGTGATGCATACAGAATTCACAATCAGGTTTATATAAACTACAATACTCTACCATTCAAAATAAAAACTGTTCATTTTGTACATGTTTAATATAGAAACTGATTTGCTGACTATATTTTTTACTGGTAATCAAGTTGATGTTCAAGCTAACACTGAGTACAAAAAAGAACTTAAAAATTTAAAGCATGACGGTGCATGAACACTTTCTCTTTGCCTCTATCAAATAGATTTTAATAGATGTCTTTCAAGGACTATTTATCTTTTAAAAATATGATATAAGGGAAAATGTAGCAAGTAGCACAGAAAAACTTACATATTTGTTATTTGTTGCTGCCTTAAACATCACCACAAAACTTAAGATAAAATAATAGATACTAGCTTATAATTTCTTTGGGTCGGCAATCTAGGCACAGATTAGCTGGGTCCCCTTTTACCCGAGAGCCAAGATATTAGTTACCTATGCTGTCTTATTTTCAGACTGAACTAGGGAAAGATCTACTTCCAAACTCACCTGCTTTTTGGCACAACTGAGTTTCTTTTTTTCAAAGTTTTATTTATTTATTATTATTATTTTTATTTTTGTTTGACAGCACAAGTGGGGAAGGTGCAGAGAGAGGGGGAGAGAGAGGGAATCCCAAGCAGGCTTCACACTGCCAGCACAGAGCCTGATGCGGGGTTCAAACTCAAGAAACTAGGAGATCATGACCTGAGCTCAAACCAGGAGGCAAATGCTCAGCCAAATGAGCCACCCAGATGCCCTGGAACAAGTGAGTTTCTTGCGGGACACTGCACTAATGGCTCCAGTTTCTGCTTGCTGTTAGCAGAAGGGCACCATCAGTTCCTTGTCATGTGGGCCCCTATGGCATGGAAATTTGTTATATCAAAGCAAGGAAGCCAAATAGACAGTAGAGAGATTCTTCCAGCAAGTGTAAGTCACAATGTTCTGTAACTTAATTATGAGAATTACACGCCAAAACTTTCACCATAGTCTCTTGGCTGGAAACAAATTTGTGTCAGCCCACACTCACAAGGAGAGGATTTCATGAAAGGTGTGAGTTTCAGGAGGTGGGGATGATTGAGACACAGCTTAGAGTCAGCCTGCCACGACTTAACCATATTCTATTTAAGGATTTGCTTTAAAAAATGCGAACAGAAAAGAAACAAGGGATGAGAGGGGGAAAAAAAGAAAGAAAGAAAGAAACAAGGGATGGAAGAGGAGGTGGGGGAGAAAAAGAAAATAAGACAAAAAGAATAAAGACAAAGGACAAAAAATATAAGATGAGAAATGAAAAACAAAATGAAAGGAAGGAAGTACTATTAAAGTTAAAGAAAGAAAAATAATGAATAATTATTGTTTAAAGTCTTTTTTTGAGACTGAAATAGGATGCATTGAAAAATATGTTATTTATCTTAAAATGTAGTAGAATAAAGTCACCAAAAAATTAACTAGACTTCACTCAAAATGGGAGAGGCAATGATATTTTGTAAGAACACAGATATTTCTCTGCTTGAATAATAATAGAGGAAAATGTATTTTAGAACCATCATGACCATTAGTTTTAAAAATTAGAAAAATAAATTGTTTTTCCTGAAAAAAACAGCTTGGTCATGGTTACAGGAGTAAGAACTTATTCCAAGACTTATAAAATCAGTGGAGATTTGTAAGTCAAGTATATATGTTCTTTGTTTATTCATAGCTCAACTTCAGAATATCATGCATACGAATGGTTACAAGTAGGAAGTCTGAACATACATTGATTTAATATTTTAATTCATGGTCCTTGCCAATATTGGACTCATTCGGTGTAATTTTGGAAGAGATACACTGAGTCATGTTCCCATAGGTAAAAACATGAAAATAACTATTTCAGGGTACTATGAGCATCAACACCAAAACTGTTAGCACTTTGCTGAACACTTGAGTAATGTTTAATAAATATCTGTCGAACGCATGCGTTAGCATTGTATGGAGTTATACAAACCCTATATCAACCTGTATTTGAAGGAAAAATCTAGTTTTTACAATTTTGTTATTGTTATCAAAGTCAATTTGCTGGTGTTAAACAGTCCTATTTTTAAAAATTTGCCTTTTTTTCTTTCACTATATACTGAAAAATTTTGAAAGGGCTATTCAAAGATGGTCAGGTTCTTTATTTATTTATCAGTTATTTCTTGAAAGTCCCTATGTATCAGGCTCTCTCTTGCCTCAGAACGAAGGTGACATTCCTGTATATATGTAGGCATATATCACATAAACACACATAGACTCTTCTTGGAATTATGTTTATAATTTTCCCTTTACCCCTGTAATTATTCTGATCATATATCATATAACACCAATAAGAAACTTTATACCATCTTGACAATATAAATATTCTTAGCTTGCTTTCTAATATGCCTTATTAGTTGTTTATTTTCTGCAGCCTCAGAGATTTCTTTCTGTGCCTTATCTTTCACTTTACTTCCCAATTTCGGCAGAATCAAAATGTCTTAGATGTAATGCTCTGGACAAAACAATACAGCTAGAAATCAAATCAAAAATGTAATTCTCACAAAGGCAAGTCACGCAAAACAGAAGGAGAATAAATGGCATGCTAGCAATTTTTGCAATAATTTTCCCCCTTCAATTAATCAGACACTCAATTGGCTTGAAAAAAGTATGTATCATCTAAGACAAGCCATCCATCTTGGCTGGCACCTAAAGTAGACGGGCCATTCTTTACCTTATAGCACTTCTACTACATAAACCTAAAAGTATAAAATGGAATTCTAGACACACAAGGTTAAAGAAAAGCAGAGTCAGGTTTCATCTTCTGCAATAATGTTAAATGGTCAAGGTGAGGAACAAAAAGTAATATCCATGTGTTGTGAAATATACAAGAAATGTGAAGCCAGATGTCAAGAATGATGAATGTAACAGAAACCTTCTCATAGAAAGAAGTTAGTCTACACAGCATTTTCAACAAATAAATCTCACTTTTTTTCCCCTCTTGGGTCAAGTAGTGAGTCAATAATTTGCAGTAAGGGTTAATTTCTCCACTGGAGTTGAAATGACCACACACGTGGCTGAATTTGGTTGTTTGTGAGCAAAGATATTTTGAATCAGTTTTAACAAAGCTATTGTTTACATGTATTCCACTTAAGGCTTTACTTTCCTATCCCTGAGAGTTAGAAAGTCCCTGGGTGACTCATTAGACATTAAAGGGGAAAGAGAAATACAATTTGTTTTAATAATCAGGTGGACCTTCAAGGAGAATCTGAAAGTTGAACAAGCCCTGCAGTGGAAGAGACCTTACCCTCGTCCCTGAGGTTATTATTCAACCCACTATGCAGATCAGAAACAAATGAAGGTGGTAGGCGATGGGAGAATAATGAAGCCGGTTACAGACAGCAGCACACATAAAAGACAAAGAGTCTCTGGTTCCTCCTCTAACACTTTGTTCTACCTTTCAGACACATGGCCACATTTCTGCCTTTGGATCCCACGACACGTCCCTACATCCTTATAATAACATTTTCCTTTTGCCCTAAGTCTGGTGGTTTTGGTGGCTTTTACCTATAATCCAAAGAACATCAAATATTAGGTTTCATTAATATCCCTCTAGGTGTTCTGATATTATTTTTGTTAAATTAACTCAAAAAGAATCTTCAATTTGATAATATAAATGCCAATTTACATTTATAAATATAAATTTTGCATAATATAATTAATTTAATAAAATGCATAATATTGCATGTATATAAGGTATACAATACTATGTAAAATATACAGTAAATTTGTTTCAAATTAAAGCAGGTTTGAGATTCTTTACAATGGTATGTTCTGAAAAACTTACCGAGATAATAATTATTAATGGGTTTCTAAAGAACCATGCTCAGTTCTTTTCTAGGATATAGCAATTCTCTATGTCAGGTTCTATGGTTTAGCACATGTTTGAGTATTGAATGTTCACATTCTACCCAGGCAACTAAATTAACCTTGGATGATGTGTGGAGAGTTATGCGTAACTTCTATTTAATTATGACTCTCTGGGTATTCTCAGATGTAATTTTGGATTTTACTGTACAATAAGACGATCTCCTTGGATTCTGTGATTAAAATGTTTCATTGTTATGTAAAAGCCAGATCCATATTCTGGTTCATTGACAATACGTGCAAATGTGTCTATGTCTCCTATCCAAATATCCAAATCTTTCTTGTTTTGTCTTGAGGACAGGGGAATTAGCAAAAATCTTACTGCTTATTAGAGGAGTGAAAAATATCTAGGGTAAATACTATCCATTTAAAAATTATATATGAATATAAGTATACAGTTACAGTATTAATGCTGAATGCATTTTATATATACATAATTTACCTGATGCCTCTTCAAAATAATGTTACAAGAAAAATGAAGTTTCGTGTCTATGTTTCTATCTGTATCTCCTTTCTATTTGGAGATCTGATTTGGGGAAAAAAACAAGGATGATAACGAAAGATCTGACTGAGCTGTTTTTTGTGCACAATTTGTGTTTTTGTCAAGTTGCTGAGATATATAGGCAGGAGCTGATAGAGAAAGGCTTGGTGTTTAATGCCATGTTCTGGCCTGAAATTGGCATGGGTTAAACTTAGACATCTATCGTATTAGAACCCTGAGTATTAGAAACATCCCCTGTTGTGCTTATGCTAAGTAGTTTGAAAACTAGCACGTATCCATTTATAGTATGAACAGAATCAGTATTTCAAAATCTGATCACTCTGTTTGCCTTGCTCTGAACAAACAAGCAAAAAATAATTTCTAACATTACTCAAGAAAATCATTTCCATCCCACTGGAGGAAACATGTCTAATACTAAAATAGTAATCTTTGGTAATCTGGGTTCCAGAAAGTAAGGGATGGGATGGGATGTTGGTAACTCCCTTTTCTTTTATTGGTGGGTAAGGTGGTAGATTATAGAAAGTATATCTAAATGTACAGTTTCCTCAGGATATTCTAGGAAAGAATCTGTTCTCCTTCAAAGAAGAGATTAGGATCCTTCTTAAGAGATTTAAGATTAGGACTTAAAACCAGAAGCAGGGGAAAGGGTTTTCCTGGAGGTCTAAAGAGAAATCCCATGTTTTCTAAGGGCTATTGGGTTGCAAACTGCCACCTGACAGATGGCTATTGGTTAGACTTTTGATTCTGGACAGACCTGCTTGATCCGACTGACCCTGGGCACCTGCTGGCAGGTACAGCAGTGGACTCAATTACTCACATCCCTCGTGTCAAGGAGGACCTACCGTTTTTACCCAGAAGAAATGCACCCAGGACATAAACACAGTATTGAGCATTCATAAACTTTGATTTACAACGTCTCTTTACGCGAAGATACAGGATAATCACAACTAAAACCTGCAGCATCAGAGAGAAGAAACAGCACTTAATACTGAATATATGTGTAAAAAAAAGGATGGAAAGTAATAGGGAAATGCTAAAAGACCTGTCTCGCATAGCAGATGTAATAACAGGTCATGGCGGAAGAAGTTCCAGAACGAGAAAGGATTGAAGAAAAAAAGAAAACCAAATAAGAGATGCATTTACTCTGAACCTGGAGACGTAAAGTGCTTCTCAAGTCCCAGAAAAGATTAATGAAAAATGACAAACAATACAGAATACCCTAAAACAAATTCTCAATTCAAACAAAAGAAAAAAAAAAGCCTTAAAATCACTAGGGTAGAAAGAAAAGTTTTCCTAAAAAAAGATAGAAAATCTGCCAACAATGGCACTTCTTATCTCCACAATGGTAATGAAGGACATCTGTGGGTGATCAAAATAAGGTATCTGCTGTTCAAAAATGCCCTACACAGCCAACTGCCGTAATTCCATATTTAACATCAAAAGGAAGCTAATATCAAACACTGGAAAATTTGGGGCTTATGCTTTCCATGTGTCTTTGGACAACACTAGAGAAAGTACAAAAATTTAGTACCTATAGAATCAAAACAGAGTTGTTAAGAAATGGGAAATAAAGATATGAAAACCATGTAGACAACCATGAATTTTATAAGTACACATTGTAGTCAATAATACAATAAGAATGTTTTATATAAGTGTTATTTAAAAGCTATTGAACTAGGGGCGCCTGGGTGGCTCAGTTGTTTGGGCGGCCAACTTTGGCTCAGGCCTTGATCTCACAGTCTGCGGGTTAGAGCCCCGCATTGGGTTCTGTGCTGACAGCTCAGAGCCTGGAGCCTGCTTCAGGTTCTGTGTCTCCCTCTCTCTCTGCTCCTCCCCCACTCACGCTCTGTCTCTGTCTCTCTCTCTCTCAAAAATGAATAAACATTACAAAAAAAAAATTATTGAACTAGAGGGGTTACACTCATAGGAAATATTAATGACTTAAAAATAGGTGAGAAGATTAGATGGAGAGGTAGGTAGGTAATTAGGTAGGTAGGTGGATATGGGGGTAGATACTAAGCTAGCTAGCTAGATCTGAGTGAAATGTAATAGTAGGACAAGGACTAAAAGATCCTAATTTCTCATCCAGGCAGTGTTTGAGCAGAGAGGTTTAGGCAAATAAATTGTCTTCAGAGGATGTAGTCACAGGTACAAATTACTTTGTACATGGAGACCATGATGGCTTTACGTTTCTCCTTGGCTTGACTAACTTTAGTTCCTTCCTGGGTATAGGCCCCCTAGCTTCTCGTTTCTTAGAAAATTTGCAGTTGTAAATTCTTTCTCTCTTTGAGACATTTTTTTTTTTCTCCCAGCCTCTTGCCAGTTTCACAACCACGAATATCTTCCTAAAAGACCTGGGAGCCACTACTTTCAAATGTAATCATCAAGAAAGATGAGCTTGCTAACAAGCTCTGGGAATCTACTATAAGCATGGTGATTATAGTTAACAGTACGGTATTATATACTTGCAAGTTGCTAAGAGAGTGGATCTTAAATGTCCTCCTCACAAAAAAAGAAATGGTAATTATGTGACAGGATGGAGGTGCTAACTAGTGTTATGCTAGCAATCATTGTGCAATATATATGTATCAAATCAACAGATTCTACGCCTTAAACTTACACAATATTATATGTCAATTATATCTCAATAAAGTTGGGAGGGCGAGATATGGCCCCATATCCTAGTCTCTTTGGGAACATAGGAACCTAACTTCAATAAGCACAAATTATTAAGCACAGATGGCCTACTCACACTGACTTAATCTCTCCACGAATGTCCTCCAGTACTTTTCAATTAGCTCACCCCAGTGCTTAAAATTCTCCTACCGTTGTGTCACGAAAGTTGAAGTCAGTCTCTCTTTCCTGTTGTAATAGTCTTGAGTCAAGTCTTTCCTTTCCTGTTCCATTTGATGCAATTTTTGTTTCTTTTGTTCCTTTTTTTTTTAATTTATGGGCCATAAATCCCAGGGAGGAAACTTAAATCATGAAAATAATGTGATGTTAAAGTCCACCCCATTCCTAATTCAGATTCTACAAATGAAAACCACAAATTTCCTTATTCCAAACATCATCTTGTTTAAAGATTCAAGTGTTTGTTATTGTATACAACAATGCAGAGAAATGGGCATCACTTAGTGGAGTCCAATCTGCTACGGTGTTGTTGAAAATAAATCTGCAATTTATACCAAATTTACAAATTCATACTCAACCCAGCCATACCACATTTAGTAATCTAGACTATACAAATAAGAGTATCGATGTTTCTGTATATATACAAATATATTTATCACTGTTATTTTAGTGGCTAAAGCATGTATATGAATTGTCCTATTCCATGGAAGTGGGTTAAATATGTATTATATCTACATCATGAATATTCTGAAGCCAAAAAAAAAAACAAAAAACAAAAAAAACAAAAACAAAAAACCCCCTGGATTTGTTACACTGATAAATAAATATTAAATACTGTTGGAGGGAGATGAAAAAAAAATATTAAGAGAAATTGTTGCATGTTATATGTTATAGGCAATCACTAAAGTTATACAAAAATCTCTATGTATGTTTCCACAGATGTGTAAAGGAGAGATACTAGCAAGCTAGTACTGTTTCCTAAGGGAAACAAAAGAAACAGTAAAAAGGCAAAGAAATTGCATTTTCTTTATAAAAATCTGCATCTTTTCTACAGTTATAGAAAATATATATTTTTTTACATATCAAAAATATTTTAATTAAATCAAGTTTTCTTGGAATTGACTGATTCTGTGTGGAAAGTTGTAATTGATACAAACTTTATGACAGTTAAAGATGAAAAACAGTGCTTGAAGGGGAAAAACATACCCACACACATACAAAACAGGTTTATCTTTATAAAAATGTATGTGAAAAATAATAATATACATTTGTTTAGTACGACTGTCCTACCAGCAAAAGAACTGTTGATCCTAGCAGTGGCAAAATGATTGTAGCATAGCAATAGCAAAATATTACGAGACTACAGGGCACATGAACTAATTTGCTTATCTGTCTCAGAGGATCCATTTTAGAGGAAATTCAGAAAGCAGAAACCAATTCCAAAATATATCCCTTGAACTTGATCTGTTAGTTAAATGATTAATTTATGTATCCATTAAATAAAGAAAGAAGGAAGGGTATCACTTGGAATGGTTATTTATTTTGTATTAACTTTCCTATAAACTTTGTAAGTGCTATTAGCTGACCTAGGATCAATTGAGTATGATTTTGTTTTAGATCATGAATCTTTTAAGGTGAAATTATTTTCAATTTGTGATGGATACCTGCCAAATCAGAGAGATTTTATTTTGTAGTTTATTACAACTTCCTGTAATTAAATAAGCTCCAAAGTAGGGAAAATATTTAAAAAAAATTGAAACTACCAAATATGGGATATTTCTAAACAATCTATTGGATAGACATTAGTTTGTTGTAATTCATTTGACTTCTATATTTTCAAGTACACATGATATTTACTTTAGAGAAATTAAGTCTTTATTAACAGAGGACATTAAGTTATGCTAATCTGTTTGAAGAATGTAGTTCTGACTTAACAGCTTTCAAATGATTTCAGAAAACTGTTCTCAGTAAACATTTCTAAGCAATAAAATTTTGCTACCTTGTTCAATAGACAGCATGGCTTCACTCTTACGTTGTAACACTCTGAAAGCATGAACACAGAGGGAACAAGGAGCTGTATGAAAGTATACAGAATGTCAATACTGCATTTAGAAAAAGCAATTTATTTTTAGTACTTCTATTTTAGCAGGAAAGTGATATATGACGTACATGTGTATATGTGTGTGTATTTCTGAATGAGTTGAATGACAGCAATCAGTTAAATTATGTGAAGCTTTTAAAAGAAGATATATATTTATACTGATGACTTCTAAGAGTACAATCACGATTCAGTACTTTATATGCATTCCTTCCACACTCCTAGATTTGACCTAAAATAATCAATAACATACATTGAAAAAGTGCCTCCTTACTATTTCGCAGCTGCTTCTAAACCTGATTTACCAGGCACACAAATTATGTTTGCATTCATAATTTACCTCCAATTATTAAGTACATTAAATGGGATTAAAATATATTCCAAACATCATTTTAGATTGCTAGATTGAAGATGAAGATAGAAAGAGGTTTTAGTGTAGAGATAAGAGACTGTTGATTTTAAGTTAAATCACTTAATCTCTGTGTAATTCCCGTTCCTTAAGATTTGACATAAATCTTTTGTCTAAACATAGATGGCAGATGTTGATTTTAAACAATGTCATAATCCCCTGGTTGTTGGTTGTAAAAAAAAGAGAAAACCTTGTTGTTTTGGTGTTCAACAATTTATGGCCACACTTCCATTATATCCGTTTATCTAGCTTGATATCTCTTTTTGTGAAAACAGTGGTATAAAATTAAGTATTCACTGATTCACATTGAAAGTATTCTAAAATATTATTTAATGTAAGACTAAAATTAGAATCTTTACTTGCAGAATGAGCTTTTATTGATTAGAGATTATCAACAAACTTAAACACCCTGGTGTTTTCTTACAGAACGATTTCATCTTTTCTGAGCCCTGACCCTGTCGGCAGTAAAAAGTGGGATACCTATTTCATGGTAAGGCTCTTAGACTTAGAGAGAACTTGACCAGAGAATTTATGGAAGAAATATACCTTCCGAAATCAAGGGTTTTATAGGATAGAGAACTTTTAATGGAATGAGGATGTTTTTACATCTGTTCTCTGGTTGTCTAAGAATCAGTTCCATTTAGTTATTTCCTCCGGTTCAGGTGATCAAGTGATCAGGTTCAGAAGTCAATTTTAAACCAACAAAATTCAATATAGATAGATAGATGATAGATAGATAGACAGATAGATGATAGATAGATCATATATATTTTGTATATACAGCTATATTACATAACTTTATTTATTTTCCAAAATAGTTTACTTTTTTTCCCCCAAAGGGTATATTCTTATTTTGTTAACTTTCATATACACTCTATGAAGGCAGGGATCCTGTCAATGTTTTTATTCAATGTTGTCTCTCCAGTGACTAGAATCAAAGTCCATAACATGCAAAAGCACTTAATATGTATTGGTTTACTGTATGAATGAATGAAGGGTTTAATGTGTAAAGGAGAAAACCATTGTTTCCATTAGCAATAAGGGATATCTTTTCAGACCACCTCTTTCTCTAGGAATAGTGTTATAAACAATTTATTTGTAAATTATTATACTTGGAATACAAAGTGGGCCATTTACTTCTTATGACATTTAGTTTACATGCCCCCTGTTCCCTAGCTATTTAGAACTTCCCCTAGATTTTATGATTATCTCTAGTATGAGCAGACATCATATAGCAGAATTTTAAAGTAAGTTGGCCCCAATATTTGACACTTTATTTCTTTTCTGGAAAAATCACTAAATTGCATAGTTCAATACTTAAAGGGGAAAAGACAGTAAAATTCCCTCATTTGTTTTGGGGAGCACCAATAAGTTTGGAAGTCACTGCTGAATATTTAATTACAAATTTGTAATTAGTAAAAAGGGTATAAAATCTATATTAGTGGAACTTTGGTGTACTGTACATAAAATTCATTTAATTAGTATGTGTTTCAGAAAAGAAAAAAATGGAAAATATTAAGTACAGTTTTTGCTGTATTATTTTTAACTTTTTTAAAGCAAACTCGATGCCACGCATGGGCTCAAACTCATGACCCCAAGATTAAGAGTCATGTGCTCTACTGACTGAGCCAGCCAGGCACCCCAATAGTACAGTTTTAAATGGAAATAGCTGTGGAGCAAAGAATTACATTGACATACATTTGGCATTTTCTTACTGAGAAGTAAGAGTGACCTAATTGTACTTGAAATATGGATTAATTGATTTCAGTTCATCACCCTTCTCAGATTAGGGCACATTGTTATCATGTGTCCCTGAAATGTCTTTCTTTACTTGCTTATTAATTTATCTCTTTATATTTTCTGTCCCTTTCTCTAATCATTGATAACATGCTGACTTATTTTAAACTAAGTTGTATTTGTAGAGACTTTTCAAAATCCGTTTTTAAACATGCTTTTTAATCACGCTTTCGTATCCATGTTTTAAAATTTATATACATAAAGTTTACATATTTGCATATCTTTCTATATGACTGTATACATATGCATATACATGCATGGCATATATACACATATGTACACATAATGATCTTTTCTTTCAGTAAGACTCCTATACACATATACACACATATGTATACACACATATACACATGTCATATATACATATATATGTATATATATATCATTTATTCTGTTTTTTTTAATTTTTAATGTTTATTTTTGAGAAAGAGAGAGAGAGAGAGCGAGAGAGAGAGACAGAGCATGAGTGGAGGAGGGGCAGAGATAGAGGGAGATACAGAATTCGAAGCAGTCTCCAGGCTCTGAGCTGTCAGCACAGAGCCCCATAAGGGGCTCAAACCCACCAACCACAAGGTCATGACCTGAGCTGAAGTTGGACACTTAACCGACTGAGCCATCCAGGTGCTCCTCCGATGTTTTTAATAACTAGCTTTTTTTTTTCTTTTTTTCTTTCTTTCCCTTTCCCTTTCCTTTCCTTTCCTTTTTCCTTTCTTTTCCTTTCCTTTTTCCTTTCCTTCCTTTTTTTCCTTTCCTTTCCTTTTTCCTTTCCTTTCCTTTTTCCTTTCCTTTCCTTTTTCCTTTCCTTTCCTTTCCTTTTTCCTTTCCTTTCCTTTCCTTTTTCCTTCCCTTCCCTTCCCTTCCCTTCCCTTTCCTTTCTTAGTTCTATCCAAGTTTCTATATACATGTCTATGGACACACGTGATCTGCTGCTCCGTACTGTGGCATCGGGCTCCATGAAATGTGGCTACCACTACATTTGGTTTATTTACTCTGCTTCCAGTGATGGATTCTAGAGCTGGAAACTTTGAGTGAATTTTTATCTCCCAACATTTATTTTTATTTTTTTCTCCAAATATTAACTTAAGTTCCACAGAGTACATACAGATTTTGCATATAGATAAATTTGTATCCTCTTAAGAATTTATTAAGCATTCACCATTCTCATTCATACCAGTATTTGGTTACATTAGTGATGACAAAGAGCTATAAATATCTCCGGGCTGCCGACATTAACGACCGATGGTGGTAAGAATGCTATGGGATGGAATAAAACAGATAGTTTATTCAATTATTGTATTATTTTAAATATTCCAAGATTCCATATGTTTTCCACCAATAACTCAATGTGTAATTCCCCCATGTCAACAAAGAAAAGTATTTGATTGACACTCCCTATTGGCCTTATATAATTTATGTTTTATTTTGGGGGGAAAACTAATAATTATTTTTCACTTACGAATTTAGCAACAAAAAATCTTATGGCTTCCTGTGATCCAGACACTGTTTTTGAGAGTAGGGATATGGTAGTGAATAAAGTAAAAGAGAAGCTTTAAGTAGGCTAGTCAGGAAAAGACTATTTAGAATGTGAGATACAAAGATTTATAGAAGGGAAGGAATTGAATCACACCTTATCTATGAGAAGAACATTCCAGGAAAAGGAAGAAGTGCAAACCTTAGAACAAGAAGCATGATTAGATGTTTGCATAAAACATGGAAGCCAATGTAGATGGAGCAAACTGTTGAGGGAGGGAGAAACAGGAGCTGGAGTAAAGAGAGCAGGGGTGGAGTGGTTCATCTCTGACCATTCAGGTCACTGGAAAGACCCAGGCTTTTTTTTTCTGAATAAGATGGAGAGCCAGTGACTGGTTTGTTGCTAAGAAGAGGTAAGTTATGACTTAGAAATCTTTTGGAGTACTTAGGCTACTTGTGAACAAATTTGTAAAAAAACAGAAAATGCAGCTATTAAAAAAGTATTTAGATGTTTAAATTGTTACATAAGAAGTAGAATAGTGTAAACAAAGAACTTCTTTAAAGAAACTTGAATATGTGGGAATATTCTCCTTTTAATACTAATTAGTACTGTCAATCTGAATAAGTCACTCAGTCTCTTTGGCCTCAGCTTCCTACTGGCTGAGAGAGATTGCCAGGTGGAATTTCTAATGTTTCTTCCATTCCAGGTCAAAGTTTCTAGGACTCTGAGCTCTGAGTCAACTCCCTATGCCTTGTTGTTCAAGTTGTTAGGCAGATAAATGAGTAGTTTTGTGTTTTACTCACTTTGTCACACTGTCTTTTGTTGTTTGGGGGAAAGGCACTTTTCTTTTTTGATACTAGAGTACGAAACAACTTTAGTTTGGTGAAAGGAGATAGTATACCAAAATTTGTGGTTCACTTTTATTCTTTTTTCTATTCTTTTGCAAGTTCACACACTTTTTAGAAAAATAAGTCTCAGGCAAATTAGCTAAACTTTATAGCTATCACTGAAATAGGTACAAAGGACAGTAATATATTGAGAGGTTATAATCCTACATTTTAAACTCCATATCTATTCATTTAAGCCAAAGTAGACGGAATTCATTTTCTTTGTAAGTTGGAATAGTAGGAGTGAATAAAAGTCGAAGAGAATGACATTTGGATGAAAATGAGATTACTTCACACAAAAATAGCATTGTCTAAAAGTTGCATCTATTTGCATTAAAGATGTGGACAGCCAGAAACCACAAAGTAAAAGTGTGGGTGCCACTGGGTCTGTGGTATTATGCACTTTGGCTATATAAAAGCTACAGCTATGACAATATCATTTATTAAAAACCCACAATATGCATACACTGGTTCCTCTCCTCTGTGCAAAACTTAAAACTGGTTCCTCTCAATTTTTTAAATGACTCTCTAATATTAGCCAAGGAAAGTGGATGTTTCTTCCATCTGTGGTTCCAAATTAAATTTCCCCTGAAATCCATACCTTCCAAAGGTCAGAATCATGAACTATTCTGAGAATTCCCTACCAGGTTATTACAGCTGTCATTTTCAGAGAACTGATAACCAGCCCTACTTTACTCCAGATTTCAATTGAAAAATGTGAACCACAACAATTTTGAAGCCATACATTTTTAACTTTCTGCAATAAAGATCAATTCTCAGTAAAGCATATTTCACCATAATGTTGTGAAATGTTGTGAAACATTTCTCAAATGCAAGAATGTGGCCATGAAGAATTTGATTTTTGTGTTTTGTATGTGTAATGCTATTTCCATACAGAATCCATAATGGTCATTACAAAACTCATTCATCTTTTAAATATGTTTAACATTGTGCTGATGTATAGAACTGAAGTAGAAAACTAATAGCATTTTTGACTTTATCAATTTCCTCTCAAAGCTATTTTCCAAGGTAAATAATTTATACATATATATATGCACTTATACTTTCAGTTAAATAATATTTATATAATACCTACTATATGAATCAGTAATAAAAACTGATCAGCATTTTAGATAGTATAAATAGCATTTTGACATCATTAATCATGGCCATAAAATGATACCTAAAATTAATTTCATTCACAATAGCAGAAAACTTTAAAAAATTGGTTTGGATTTCACAAATTTTGCCTTTTATTTCAGAGACTAGTTTCAGTATTTTTATTGAACAAGATTTTCTATCAAGGACTATTTAAGTTCTGCATATGCTTATTAAAAAACCGTTAGTCAGGTGCTAGAATACAGTGGCTGTTATGACACTTAAAAATATTGTCCTCATCCTCAAGAGACTATCAAGAGAAAAAAAAAATCATTCATCCATTTATTCAACAAACAGTTTTCAAGGACAGTCTGTGCACCTGGAACTGGTTATAATGCCATGCCCAAAACTCATTTAGTTCCTTTTGATGACAAGGATAATAAGAAGCATTTACTGTCATCAAATATGTAGTGTGGATGCATAAACAAAAGTGACTAAAGCACCAGGGGAAGAAAGTATCATTAAGAGATGACGAAGAAATTCACTTTTTACAAAATAGCTAACTAAAGTTTAGCTAGTGACAAAACACGGTGGAACAGCAAGATGTGAATAGCTCCTCTAATTATATAATAATAGGGTTTTTTAACTTCTGAAACATGTTTTACTCACTTTATGCAAGCATATATGTTAAAATAATTTCTTCAAATTAAATAATTGAATTCATAAAGTGCAAAAATTATCTTGTCGACTTTAGATGTACATATGATTACAGTTGACTTTGTAAAAAAGGGAATTCAATTAGATAGTCAAGAAAATAAAAATGAATAAAGAGCAAAAAGAAAGTAAAACAGGAATGTACAAAATGCTTTTTAGACTATATAAGTGCAGGGGAAAATACACACACACACACACACACACACACACACACACACAGAGGACTAGGCAAATTAGTCCCTATGTCAAGAAACTAGAAAAAAAGAAATATTTCAACTAGAAATTGCATAAATGGAGTTTATATAAGTTGGCAATCAAGTAACCAGGGTGTGATAAAAAAAAAAAAAGTTGTCATAAAGGAATACTCCAAGAGTGCTATCCTGGGATACTGGGAAAACATGTAATTAATGTAGATTGAGCAGACATTTTTTTCTAAGAAGGGGTCATTCACTGAATTCCAGGTGTGTTGAATTGAAGTTGCTTACAGGGACTCCAGATGGAGATGTCAGGAAGCAGTTGGGAAAGCAATTTTCACTTTAGGAGAGTCTAAAAAGATGAAATCTACATAGAAGTTCAAATCTTGGAATATATGAAATCCTCAAAGTTGGATAGCTTATAAAAGAGTAAAAGCACTGTGATGACACAGGTTTTTTTTTTTAACAATATGCGTAACAGAAAAAAGCAAATTAAAAAAAGTGACTTTGAAAGTAAGAGTAAAATGAACAGCTTATACTAACATGGAAAAGAGAAACTTTTCACAGGAAATTATCAATGACAGTTACTCTAGGAAAATCTAATTACTTAAGGACCACATACACCACTTTCTCTCTCTCTCTCTCTATTCTCTCACTGTCAATCTTCATAGAATAATTGTTAGCTTTGGGTTGAAATCTAACATGGATCATAAGTGTTAAATTTTGAATGTGGTTGAGGTTTTAGAGACAGGAAGTGTATACTGCTTTTGCCAGTATTTGTCTGAGAAGGAAAGAAAACATAGAAATAAAATGAGATTTTTTTAATGTATACAAACATTTTAAGGCAAAATATTTTGAATTAGATACAGGAAGACAGTAAGTTTGATTTAAATGTCATATTGACAGGAAGACAACCGACCGAGAAAGGAACATCTCAAATGTACAAAGACAACATTTTTTTTAAAGGTCAGACTCTTGGGAATAATTAAATAAATTAATTTTTTTAATTAAAAATGTTTTTAAAAAGTCCTTTGATTGCTTTTTTTGAATTCATATTGGCTTTTGTTTTGTTACTGCTGACTATAATGTAGAGACCATGACATTGGTAATAAATATTTTATCTCTATGGTATATATTTATTTAAATTTCTTCCATTAATCCTGTAATCATCACTTTTCAGATAGAAATATGCTCTGTTCCCAATTCATGTTTATTAAAATTTTCAATATTTTAAAATAAATATTTTGTTGACCTTATAAATACTCTCAAATGTCCAATGATTGTAACTTCGTGAGCCATCAAAAATTGCAAATAAAAGTAGTTATTTAATTTAGACACAATCAATAAACTTAAGTAACAGATATTTTCATTGAAATATTCATTGAAAACTGAAGTGTGCTGTCCCATCAAAGCCTCATAGTAAATTATCAACACCACCAAATCTCCTGCATTGTGGATCAGAGTCAGTATTGTCATCATGTTGATGACATGAGATCGAGAAACTAATATATTTTAAGACCATTTTAGTTTTTAAATGATAAATGTCATATTTTCCAAAATAAATTATAATAAACATTTTATAACAATCCCAGAAGCATTCAAACCACTATTTCCTTCTAGGGTTAATAATTTGGTTCATAGATTAGAATTATTTCATAAAAAGTTTGTGGCAGGTCACATGTTACCCAGCATATTGATAGACTAAATTACTAAATAATCTGGAAGTACTCTAGGTAAGGCAGTCATGGGACTTAATATGTAAACAAGGATACTTTGGAGAATTAAGGGATGCTATAAATGATTGCACAGGAACAATACGTGTGAAGCAGGACTATTCTAGGCAAACCAGGATGCACGTCTCCATTACTACAGATCATATTCATTTAAATATATTCATCTGTTTTATTAGATATGAGAGCATAGTATTTGTTAGATTAACTCTTCCTGCCAAACAACTACTCAGTGTCATTTATGGAAGCAATTTCTCCATATCACCTTCTAAGACAAAGCTTGTGTGTGTGTGTGTGTGTGTGTGTGTGTGTGTGTGTGTGAATACACACAAAATAATCATTTGATTATTAGTAGCAGATGCCTCTTATCTTATGTACTCTTAAGCCTAACTTCAAAGTCATACATGTATATATTATTTACTTGGCACAAATCCAATACTATTAACTAATGAAATGTGAAATCCAAAAGGCATAAAAGGGCTAAATAGAAAATAAAGCAGCCCGAGGACGCCATTCAGCATTCAAATACACGTGTAGGAGATATGAAGGTGAAGAAATAAACTTTCTTGTATCTCTTCCTGTGTTTATAGATGATATGATGTGAATAATCACTAACAGTTCTCATTTAAATGTACAAGTTACCCTTGGGCATCAATTATAACTAACTGAGGACATAAGCAACAGCTAAAAGCTGACAAATGTGTGTGTAGAAAGCCCCTTAAAACATAATCACTTTCTCATCAAAGAAGAAGCAAGGATATCATAACCAGGCAATTGGGACACCTTGTCAGTTATGTATAAATTGGGCAATAAAGAAAATAGCTTGACATAAGGGATGCCACATCCTGGGAGGACTGCTCAGGGAACGGAATCTTGACTTCAATTTGGACTTGTCTGCTATAAGCCATCAACAACACCAGACGATGCCAAGTCGCACAGCAGAATTAATTTATAAATATTCCAATAGACAATGGGAGGGTTGCTAAAATCTTCTTATACTGGAAGCAAAATATTCTTTTGTTTTTAGTTAGAATCTTGGAAAAATAGGCTATGAATTATATCTAAAACAGAAAAAAAATGTGAAAGATATTTTGGATTTGTTTTAAAAACAATGTCCTCAAGTACAAATTTCCACTCACCCTTTACTCTTGAACTATAGCCGTGAATATCTTTCCATGTGCAAGAGATCTTCATCTAGCGCATCCACTGTTCTCTCCAATACAATACCCTAAAAGTGAATGTACTACTTTTCACCACTTTCCTTGTTGGTATTTCCTGTTTTGATAATGAAGCCTTACTTTAGGTACGTGAGGATTATCACAGGTTGGGTTCTCTGAAAGCAGAGACTGAGATGGTGTTTGAGGTGAGATCCTTTGGGTTTTTTTCTTTTGTTTTTAAGAATTGTCTGTCAAAGGAAGGGAAGGAAACAGGTTTGAGCAGAGTGTAGTCAGAGTGGCGTGTGGGCTGATGAAGACTTAGGCAAAGCTTGGCTCATCAAAATGGTTCTTAGCCAACTTCAAATCCTTGGGCCCTTTTATGTGCGCTTTGATCACTCACTGGATACAGGCTGCACTTGGGAAGGGAGTGATCTCGGGACAAGGGTGTCCATGCAGATATCACGTCCTGGGGAAGGGAAGCCTGAGGACTCTGGGGATGTAGCACCTGTTCACCACATTCTATATTTCACTCCCACATACCAGCATTCACCAACCAGTTCCAATAAATACTGAGTTTTTTTTTTTCTATCTGCTATGTATTTTATAGCTTGGCTGCTACTGTCTTAGTCTTGACTATCTTTTCTTTTTTCTTAGTATTTGTGCCCATTTCCTTGCTCACTTTCATACCTGGGTAGCCTGCCTGAATGGTCCTCTTTCATGAACTGCTTCAACTACCTATCAACTTCCCTTGCCTTCTAGATGGATCCTACCCATCATTGGCTAACTTCTTTAAACACCCATTTGCCCACACATAGTCCAATTGAATCACAATACTTCTGTCTCTGTGCCACGGTCTTCGATGTCTTTATCTTCTTGTTCATGCTCTTTCCTCTGATACTGGTGTTATCTTTTACCCCTTTCGTGCCAGCCTGGTAAAGTTTCACTCTTTTGTAAGAACACTGTCCACCAGCACTAGTTTTTACTTTTCTTCTTTGAACTAGCTCCATCACAAACAAAAACTTCAGCCCATGTTACAATGTCTATTTAGAAATATTAGTGTAAAATCTGTATGAGCAATTCTTGAGGAAGTGCCTGGTACATGTGAGCAATGACAAGAAGTTTTGTCTTGAGATTTAAGAAAAGCAATGGGGGTGAGGAGAGAAGGTGGGAAGGAGGCGGTTGGGGAAAATCAACTGGTTAAAAATGAGATGTTTTAAGTCACCTAAGCATTTAAAACAACCTACTTGCCAAATAATTAATCATCTCTGTGACATCGAGAAAGTTACTTTTCCTCTCTGAGTTTTATTACCTAATATATAAAAGACTGCTAATAACACATCGTAGAAATTAGAGAGTCAAGTCATCTATAGTTTCTGGCACACAATTTGTGTTCAATAAATGATAACTATTAAAACTCTGGGTTCTGGGGTCAGTTGAATGAGATTTGTCTGTGCTACTTGCTGGCAAAATAATTAGCTTGGTTTTAACAAGTTATTTTCAAAGATACGTGTGAAATCAAATACCTCGTGCTTCGTAAGATAATGTGTTAAATATTAAGGGTAAAATGATGAGAAACAAAATTAAATGTACCATGCCCCAGCACTAAAAATCTTACAGTTTTAAAATCTTAGCCATGCTTGTTTTAATTGCCTGATTTTCTTTTTTAAAATATAGAAGAATATCATTCTTCGATGTAAAGTTCTATGGGTGTTTCATTAAGATGCTATTTCCATTCAAGCATATTGAGTTACATGCTAATATGAACATTATTTCTAAAACCAAGTTGCTTCACAGAGTGGATCTGGAATCCTTGCTCATTACGGTTCTATGAGTGAAGTGGATCCAAAACAATTTTCTAAAGAGAATTTGAGTCCTTAATGTGGACATGCCCACAGCTCACCCCTGATGGCTTTATTGAGATTTTAAGCCTCTGTAAAAGGATTATAACCCTAACCCCACCTTGACTATTCCTAAGGAACATGGCTCTCAATTCTCTTAGCTGCATAGAAGAGCTGAATTTCCGGCATTTGCCAGAAGTAAAATCTCAAATCAATGTCAGCCAAAATTTACTATAAGAATTGTGACACTAAATGATTTATTTTCAAGGACATAGTCTAGCCTGTCTTTAAAACTGATTTTGCTAAGTTGTGATTGTGGGGTGGTGCCTTAGGTAACTCATTTATAAGTCCCTTTAGAGGATGTTGGGAGGGAGCTGATTGAAAAAATTGGGGTGCCCTGAGTGCAGAGGGTTTGATCTACTTCTTTTTTGATGCATTGCAAACATGTAATATTCACATCTGACACGCGGTAGGCTGAATAAATATTTGTGGATACGTGATTCCAATTTATTACAGAGCCTTCATCAGTATTACTACTTTCTAATTATTTTACCAAGAAGCATCAAGTTTTCCCTGGACAATTAGTTTATTTTTACATCAAGGCCATTTAAGATTGTGACGAAAACGAGTTCTCTCTCATCGATTTTCAAAAGTTTGGTAATAAATTCTGTTCAACTCAGGTAACTCATACGGGTCACTATAGGGTGTAGTTTCAGCTCAATTCTCAGCTATCCTTTGTAGTAGAAGTTTCGTCTTTGTAATTTTTTTCTTGTTTTTATTTTAGATTCTTTGGAATTCATTTGAAATTCTTTCTGGAATCAGCAATATGTACAGCAAAGAAGGAGATTTAGCCTAAATTTCCTTTCTATTCTAAAATTAAACTGGATTTCTTATCATTATGATGCTTTAGACAGTTAGGTGTTACTGTAAATGGTCCAGGATGACAAACATGTCCCTGAAGGTCCTTACCTGCTTTCTCCCCTACCCCATCTCCACTCCATTCCTAACAAAAATAAATTATTTTGACCAGTTATCACTGGGGAGCTGCCACCTATATTAAGCAACAGTTGTGCTATTTTTTTTACAAACAATTTACTTTGAAGGGTGCCTGAGTGGCTCAGTCGATTAAGCATCTTGACTCTTGATTTCAGTTCAGGTTATGATCTTGTAGTTCATAAATCCTTAACTCGGCCAAGTCAGCAAATTCCTTTTCCAAATTAGGTAACATTTACAAGTTCTGGGAATTAAGACATTTTAGGAAGGCCATTATTCAGTCTACCACAATGTCTTAAGTGCAAATATTCACGATATACAAAAAAAAATCATTTTCTAAATGAGAGAAAAGCAGGTATAGATAATCAATTATACAAAGTGATAAAACATATTCAATAACAGTACAGATGCAAGTCACTTAGCAAGGTCTATAGTACCACACCATAGCTCACGTGGAAATACAAAGGTCAGTTCAGATTGTGTATTGAGGTTGGCATAAAAACATAATTCCAGTAACAATGAGAGTGTTCACAATATACTCCCTCTTCTCTCACATTTTTGTCCAAGCCTATCAGGTTAGCACAAGAATATGTATGTTTCTAAATATTCTAAGAATTTAGGGGATTAACAGAACAACAACACAAAAACTATATGCTTAAAAATCCTTGGGGTGCCTGGGTGGCTCAGTTGATTAAGCATCTGACCTCGGCTCAGGTCATGAGCCCACAGTTCATGAGTTCAAGCCCTGGGTCGGGCTCTGTGCTGGCAGCTCAGAGCCTGGAGCCTGCTTCTGATTCAGTATCTCCCTATCACTCTGTTCCTCCCCGCTTGCACTGTGTCTCTCTCTCTGTCTCAAAAATAAATAAACATTAAAAAATTTTTTTTAAATAATAATACACAGCAAGTGAAAAGGAAGATTAAAAAGACAAACACCAGAGCGCCAGAAGAAATGGTGGATAAAAGTACTGATACCTTTATATATTTAAAATGCAAATGTAGGTAAGCTATCAGATGTAATTGATGAGTCTCAAACTATAATTATTTTCTTTATAATGCTTTAAGGTTAGAGGAGGTCATCAAGAGACTCCTATTCCATGAGTCCCTCAAGAAACAAGTACTTTGTTAGATAGTTTCTGCCAGTCGATGTTCTTCCAAAATGAACCATGTTAACAAGGTTTTTAATTTGTGGAGAAGGAGCCCAATAAAAGGCCTATCTTAAGTCCTCTGGCTCCCCAGTCTTCCCATAAATAAATAAACAAACAAACAACAAAGATGAAAATGTAATAAATCATGCTAGTGTGGCTCATCTGACTAAAACTTTTATATCTAACTTGATAACACTCCAGTTTGACATTTTCCTCTCTGGCATGTTGAAATTCCTTTATTTCAAGCAAGCCTGTCCCATAGCATCCATCTAACAGAGAAGAAAAATGCATCTTGTTATCCATATGACCACCTTGAGGGCACACTGGAGCTTGCAGAGCACATGGTGATACTTATGGTGTCAATAACAATGTCTAAATAACACAAGTTTTAATTGTAGTCATCTTTTATCGGCATGGTTGCTCCCTGGGCTCTTTTTAATTCAATCATATTGAAATGCGCTGTCCTGATTTTCATGAATTAGGGCAAAGTCACCCTTACTCACCATCTGAAGTCTCAGATGTTCCTTCCCACCCAGTAATGAAAATGAAAATTATTTTCCTTGGCAACTCAGATGGCATTCTGGTTAATTATGTGGATGTAATTCTTAGATTATTTGCATATTTTATAGCTGGAAAGCCCTTTATTACGGGTTCTCTTTGTTTTCAACTTTCTTAAAATATGATTTATTTATTTTGTTATTTTATTATATTTTAAGAACTTATTAATTTTTCCTGAAATTATTTTTGCAATTAGGCAGGCTCTAATATATATTTAAGATATTCATTCTAGTTTTTTATTAATTTCACCTTATTTATAAGTGGTGCCCACAATCCAAATATGATGTGTCCCCAAAACTTTTATGTTCATATGGGGACAACTTATAATAGAAGCTAAAAATAATAAAGACATAAATAATTGGATTGAGTATCTTTTGAAATTTTTCAAGGGTTGTTCCCAAACTACACTGAATTTGGAGGTAGGTACATACTGCTTGCCAGAAAAGAAAGAAAGAAAGAAAGAAAGAAAGAAAGAAAGAAAGAAAGAAAGAAAGAAAGAAAGAAAACAAAAAACACAGAAATACATTACTGGCAAAATTATTATATATTGTAGTTAATAAAAAAATTATATGTTTACAAATCATGAACTAAAATGGATTCTTTTGAGTGGACATGCTATCAAATTGGATATTCTTTACAAATATTTTGACTGGATTATGGGGTGGGTATACTCTGAATGAACGGACATAATAGATTTCTAATTTTTAAGGTAATCTCTTTTTAATGAGAGGCTGTACAGCTGCACAGCTGGTCAATGGTCAGCAGCAGGGATTTCAGATGGTAAGTCTAAAAACACAAAAGATTCTCCCATTATTTCAGTTTTCAAATTTGAAAATCCCCTAATATGGCTATAATGTCTTATACCTGCCATATATTAAATATGCAACAATTTTTATGGGCTTAACATACATAATTTCACTCAACAGTTTTAATAATCCTGAAGACAGTCATTGTTGGAAACTTTTAGAGAAGAGGAGTTCATAGTATGCATAACAACCATGGTTGAACCCCAGACAGAATTAGAACTAAAACCCAGGTCTGATGACCTTAGTTTTTATACTGTGCTTCCAGAATCTGAAGAAATAAACAAGTTGGACTATTGTTCCAATAAAGTCTATGCGGTTTTATATGATACTCCTTACTTCCTACAGAGTAAGAGACGACAGAAGTTCAGGTTTATATCTCCTGTATCAGGACAGGTCCACAGGGCTAATAGTTTCTAAAAATGTTAGTAATCAAAGATTTTCCTTCCATAGCTACTCCAGAGGATGAAGAGGAAGACAAAGAAAAATAAGTTACATATGTTATACCTGAGTCTGTGTGATGATAACTGACTTTAACACAACTGGATCTTTAGTCATCTTTCTCTTAAATTTTAAAGAAACAGAATGGTATTGAAAAAAAAAATCTTCACTAATTTATAATCTTCTGTTAACAAGTTTCTCTTGGGCCCAGGACAAGGCAGTCCACTTTAGAAAAAGATGAAAAGAAAAGAAAAGAAGAGAAACGGAGAATAAACAACAGAATAAAATGGCAGCCCTAAAATGTTAATAGTATCAGTGATTATGTTAAATGTAAATTATCTAAGTACACTGATTAAAACATAGAGATTGGCTGAGTGGATTTAAAAACATAATGTGTATGATACAAGAAGCTCATTTCATATATAATTATTTATATTGATCAAAATGAAAGAGATAGAAAAAAATACATGATGTAAACATTAATCAAAATTAAAAGGTAATTGCTATATTAATATCCCATAAGGAAGACTTTACAGCAAATAAAATTACAAAAACAGAGAAAGAGAATGCATAGTGATTAAAGGATCAATTCGACCAAAACCCTAAATTTGTATGCAATGAAAAACAGTCTTCAAAAAATATGTGAAGCAAAATCTGATAGAGCTAAAAGAGAAATGGAGAAACCCATAATTAACGTATGGTATTCAACATTCCTTTCTCAACAACTGATAGAACATCTGAATGGAAAATCAGCAAAGTTCTAAAAGTCACCGCCACCAACCAATAGTCTCTAACTGGTATGTATAACATGGCAAGACATATATACTTACATATTCTGGCCCATAAAATTACCCTTGCTCAGTTTAACATTGTTAAAATCACACAGTGTGCGTTTTGAGTGGAATCAGACTAGAAATCAATAATGAAGTAGCATGCAAGTCTCCAAACAAGTAAAAACCAAAAAAACACACTTCTAAATAATCCATGGGCTAAAAGGGAAGTTTCAAGGGAAATAACAAAATATATTGAACTGATTTGAAATGAAAATGCAACATATTAAAACTTGTTAGAAACATCTAAAGCATTGCTGTGAGGGAAATTTACAGCACTAAATAAATATATTAGAAGATGAAAATTTTCAGATTGATCATCTAAGCTCTCGCCTCAAAAACTTGAGAGTGTAAAATAACCCAAGCAGAAGGAAAAATATAACGTGGACAAGAGCAAAAATCAATGAAATTGAAAACAGAATCCATATAGAAATAAACGAGCAAGAATGGATTCTTCGAAACATTCAAATGGTTGGCAAAACTGACAAAGAAAAAAAAGGACACTAATTATCAATATTATGAGTGAAAATAGGGGATCTCATAACAGAACTTAGAGTCATCAAAATGGTGAGGAAATGCTATGAACAACTCTAAATTAATACATTTGAAATCTCAGATGAAATGGACCACTTGTATGAAAAACACTAACTTACCACAAATTATCCAATATGAGATAATTTGAGTAGCCCTCTAAATTTCTAAAGACATTGGATGTATAATTAAAAACCTTCATCCAATAGAAGTTTCCAGGACCACGTCGTTTCAATGAAGAAATTTTAAAAATGTTAAAAGAAGTTAACGCTAATTCCCATCTCATTAGGGAATGTAAACTTAAGTAGTAAGTTATCACTATACACCCATCAGAATGGGGGACTGTTATTCAATGGGTATAAAGTTACAGTTACACAAGATGAATAAGAACCAGAGAGTTTCTGTTGGACACAGTGCCCATAGTTAACATAGTTAACAATACAGTGTTGTTCACAAAACTTGTTATGAGGGTAGATCTCATGCCAAATGTGCTTATCAAAAGAAAATAAAAGTGGCGGGTAACGGCAATGGGAAACAAGAAATCTTTTGGAGGCGATGAATATGTCATTTATTACCTTGACTATGGTGATGGTGTCACAGATATGTAATCCATACCCAAACTCATCAACATGCATACATTAAATATGTACAATTTGCTATATACCTCTTTAAAGTTGAAAAATAAAATTATATAAATTGGAGCAAAATATACGGATACCACAAAAATGTGGCAAGGTTCCCAAGAAACAGGATCACTCAAACATTGGCTGCTGTAAATGTCAAATGGTACAACTGTTCTGGAAAACACTTTCGCAGTTTCTTAACAAACAAAACTAAACATGAAACTGTCACATGACCTGAAGACTGGACATTTATTCCAGAGAAAGGAAAATACATGTCAAACAAAAACCAACCTGTGAATAAGCATTCATGGCAGCTCAATGTGTAGTTGCCAAAAACTGTAAAAAAAATCCCCAAAGCTCTACAACAGACGAATTACAAAACATAATGAAGTACGTTCATATCATAGAATAGTAAACAGCAAATACAAAGGAACAAACTATTGATGCATGCCACAACTTAGGTGGATCTCCAGAGACTTATGCTGAGTGAAAAAACCAACCAATTCCAAAAGCTTATGTTTTTTCAGAGTCCATTTATATAATGATCTGCAAACTTTAAATGATAAAATTGTTGAAGTGGAAAACAGATTAGTGGTTCTAGGGTTGCCTAAAGGCGGCGGGGGCGGGGGGGGGGGTGAGAGGCAGGTAGGAAGTGACAATAGCCATAAAAGGGCATCATGAAGGACCCTGGAGATTATAGAAATGTTCTATACCTTGTCTGTCTCAAAATACTTTGTCATAGTTTTTTGTAGTTTTGCAAGATGTCAGGGGAAACTGGATAAAATATGCATGGAATCTATTATGTCTTACCACTGAATGTGAACCAACAATTATTTCAACATAAAGCCGTTAATTTAAAAAGTTACATAACTCTAGGAAATGAGAATTAAAAAAAAAAAAGAAATGTACCTTCCGGGAACCTGGGTGGCTTAGTCAGTTAAGTGTACAACTTTGGCTCAGATCATGATCTCATGGTTTGTGAGTTCGAGCCCCACGCTGGGCTCTGTGCTGACATGACAGAGCCTGGAGCCTGCATCAGATTCTGTCTCCCTCTCTCTCTGCCCCTCCCCTGCTTACACTCTGTCTCTCTCTCAAGTATAAATAAGTGTTAAGAAAATAAAAAAACAGTTCTAAAAAAATAAAAAAAAATAAATGTACCTTCATTTTCTGTTTTTCTTACTGTGTTTTCCTATTTATTCCTTAATATATTCATTCATTATTATTCATTAATGCATGTGTTCTTATGCTTTTGGCTTTTCTTTTCACTCTACTTATGGGTTTATGAACTAAAAAGGGGATTTGGTGAAATTATTCATTTGATTTTTTCATTCATGCTGCCTTATTTTGCATTTGGTAGCTGCAAGTATACCAAACTAATAATAATAATGATATATTTATATGCGATATATTACCACGTTAGGGCAGGGGGAACTCTCGATTTACTTCTTTGTAAATCAGTTGTTTTCTGCTTTCTATAAACACCAATATACCTTTTCTGTCTCCATAAATATATTCAACAGATCTTTATTAAGCACATACTTTGTGGCATTTTATTACAAATACTAAACATTCTAGTGGTGAAAATATAGCCTCTTCCCCTCATATTTAGGGCATGGGTACAAGGTGGACAGGTCAACACAGAACACATTAATAAATGTAACAAGAATATATTTACAAATGCTTGAGAGATATATTCTATATTCCTCTTAGAACACTTCTCCTTTGGGTCATTCCATGTCTTAGGACAATGTCTGTTGGTGCCCTTGTAATTGTAGGCTGCATAGCTTGTGGGGGCTGACTGTGCCTGTAATCAGCATCCCAGCATT
The DNA here is from genome assembly GCF_022079265.1 of Lynx rufus. Lineage (NCBI taxonomy): Eukaryota > Metazoa > Chordata > Mammalia > Carnivora > Felidae > Lynx > Lynx rufus. The sequence goes on along the minus strand of NW_025814823.1, from coordinate 221,772,155 downwards.
CCCGGCCTCCACCCACTATGTGCCAGTAGCACCCCATGCCTGCTGTGACAACAGAAACTGGTTACAGACTTTGCCAAATGTCTCCAGGCTTCTGGAGAGAAGTATCTCTTGGGCAGGAGGACAACTATGGCTGCAAACTATTTCCGGAGAGGCCCTAGTGGGTTTTTGCTGCAGGACAGCTTAGGGTGTGTATTAAAACTTTTTATCGAGGCAGTAAGTTCTGAAGTTAGCCTTTGCGGAGACAGAAATTTCAATGTTTTTGTAAATATCTTGTCTGAAGCCAAATTTTAAAAAAAGCAGAAAATAAAGTCAGGGAGGGTGTATACAAATCTTTAAAATAATTCTGACAGCAAATATGGTCAGATGAATGCCCTCTGGAGGTTTTTGGACCAAAGAGTGACATTACATGAATTTAAGGTAACCAACTCATCCTGGTTTGCCTAGAACTTTCTCAGTTTTCTCTCTGAAAGTCTTATTTTCTATGAACACTCTTAACCTCAGGCAAGCCAAATGATTGATCAGGCTATGTCAGTTTTATTTTAACATGATCATTCTGCTTTAAGAAGAATATATGGTGGGTGGAGCTTGATGGCAGAAAGTGTAAGATATTAGGAAACTAAGGCAATAATCTATTCAAGAGATGAAGTTGTTTTCTAGGTGCTGCTTTGTTCTATTTTGGATATATTAAGAGATGTGGATTATACCTCAAACTTGCAATGTCAATAGACAATGTATATAAATCTGGAGCTAAATAGGCTGGACATAACTCAGAGTGATGGTGATATAGGCTGAATTGTGTCCCCCAAAAATGGATATGTCGAAGTCCCAACTCCCAGTACCTCAGGTGGGACAATACTCTAATATGGATGAGTTATGGTGGCCTTATAGGAAGAGAAAGAGATAACATGGGTGTGCATGAACAGAGAAAAGAGCACATGAGGCACAGTGAGAGGCAGCCATCCACAAGCCTTGATCCAGAACTTCCCACCTTCCAACTTGTAAGAAAATAAATTTCTGTTCTTTAAGGTGCAAGGTTTGTGGTATCTTGTTATAAACGTCCTAGCAGACTAATACATATGGTATTAGATGCTATCCCATCTAAGAAGAGTTTGTAGCTACAGGAGTATGGGTGAAAGAACTCCAAAATGTAAAGGTCGAGAAAAAGGGCAAAAGGTTATCCAAAAGGATAAGAAATTTACAACTCATGAGATGGAATAGAAACCTAGAGAATGCAGATACCCTTCCAAAAAAAAAAAAAAACGTAAAAGTAAAGAAGGATCATAAACATGAGTGGTCACTGAGGTCACTGGGATTAAATAAGTTTTTTTTTTAATTTAAGAAGGAAAATATTAATTTTGCAGTATGTTTGTATACAACATGTTTGAGTCCTTGAGTGGATGAAAGCAGACATCTCTGGGTTAATATTTTATGTAAAAGAAAAAATCATTTACCCCTTTATCATAGTAGAAAAAAATAGCATATGCAGAGAGTTTAGATTATATGTCAGATATCTAATGAGGCTGTATTTGTATGGGTTTTGATTTACTTAATGAGAAATGAAAGGAAGAAGGGGGATAAAGCTTATGGAGATTATAAGTCAGAAGATGTCATCTCTGAAAGTGAATTTAATACACATTATTTGCATCATTTAATTGAAAATTAAATCTTTATCCACTATATATACATATATATTTATGTACGTATGTACATACATGTACGTTCGTATATACATATACGTATATATACATATATGTATACATACATACATATACATGCATTTGTATATGTATACATACATACATATGTATACATACATACATACATTTGTATATGTATACATACATACATACATGTATGTATGTATACATATACAAATGTATGTATGTACATATGTACAAATGTACATATACAAATAAATAGTATTATAAACACAAATACAAAGAAGAGAAATTCATGGAATGTCATATATTTGTAGTGCTTGTTGAACTGAATGAAATCTGGATAAGTACTCCATACAATGCTGGTTGTCTTCACTTTATTTTCTTTTAATGTTTATTTACTTTTGAGAGAGAGAGAGAGAGAGAGTGCAAGTGGGGGAGGTACAGAAAGAAAAGGAGACTCAGAATCTGAAGCAGGCTCCAGGCTCTTGAGTTGTCAGCACAGAGCCGGATGCGGGGCTCCAACCCACGGACTGTCAGATCATGACCTGAGCTGAAGTCAGATGCTTAACTGACTGAACCACCCAGGAGCTCCCAGTTGTTTTCACTTTAAAATATATATATAAAATGAAAAATTTTTTTAAGTTTATTTATTTATTTTGAACTGTCAGGTCATGACCTGAGCTGAAACCAAGAGTCACACACTTAACTGATTAAGCCACCCAGATGCCCCAGAATGAGAAATTTTTATATACAGGTCTCCCTACCATTTGAAAGTAGAATTTTCCTATGGAACTTTTTTTTTTTTCCTGTTTTAATGTTTATTTATTTAGCTTGGGAGAGAGGATGCACGAGCAAGAGAGAGAGGGAGAAAAATAATCCCAAATAAGGCTCTGCCCTGTCAGCACAGAGCTGGACATGGGGTTTGATCACACGAACTGGGAGATTATGACCCCAGCCGAAATCAAGGATGCTTAACTGAGTAACCCAGGTTCCCCACTATGAAACCTTTTGTAAACTAAAACGGTGTAAAACAAAGAAGCAACTGCCATTAACTTACATTAATGGAAACATTTTTTTAACTTTCCCAGACCCCAAAAATTACCTCTTTTAGCTTTTTCTGATACTTTAGGACACACCTTACTAATGGATGGGCAAAATACATCTAGATAAATCTCATCTACATACACACTTCAAACTACGGTGGCTTGACACGGAGATGCCGAGTGTAGTTCGCCAGGAAGGACCTAGATGGCGCCACCCTCGCCGTTCAAGGTGCACACGGCCCTTATAAAGCCTCCTTGAGAAACAAAAGTGGATGCTATTTTTTGCTTTTTCACCTTCTTTTGTAAAAGGAAAGAGCTTCTTTGAATTGGTGAAAACAGGTATTAATGAAGATCTTTCATAAGAGCAAAGTGGCTCAAGGCAAATTTAACAAGTGGGGGATACCTATAGAGTATTTAAAAAATACCTATTTTAAGCCTTGTAGCTACAGGAAACTCAAAGGATAATAAGCATTTGGGTGATAAATAACCCTTGTTCATGCAATTAATAGTGCTAACATAATTATAATACACTTAATGATACAATACGTCCCCATGCAAAGTGGCCAGATCCAAATTTAGATTTTGTTTATACGCACAAATTGAAGAGGATAGTTAGGGCAACTGTGACTGGTACCAGTGTGTTGACACACGCAAAACTCACTTTCAGTCAGTGTGTTTGGTCTAGAACTGCACTTCAGTGTTTAAGCCTCATCATCATCCAAAAAACTAAGGCAAATATTGCACTCTCTGAACCTGTCCTTACAAGTTCCTCCTTTTTTCCATCTTAATTTACTAAGTCCAGAATACCTTAATAGAGAAGAATCGTTTCGGTTGCTTGGAGGAAATTAAAGGACCGAAATAGTCTTCATTTTGAAAACAATCAGGAGAGAAACTTCTATGCACCAAGCGGACTTGTCAAATCAAGTCACTTTAGAAACCAGTCCTCCTGTGTTTAGGTCTCATTAGCCAGTGGGAACAAAGGGATTCTTGTTAATGCGTGCGTACAGCTACCTTTGATTCTGGTGGTTTACGGTCTACAGAGATCTCACACGGCGCTAATAAACCTGGCCAATTTGCCTTTTTCAGGCTGCCTCCGGCAAGGGCTAGCAAGCTCCCTTTGCTGACCTACCACTCAGGAAATGTGTGCACACTGTTGCATGAAACTGTCGGCTCAGAATCAAAGTTCATTATCCCATGTGAAATGTGTAGGGGGAGGTTCTCTTAGTCCTATTATACGAGTATCACTTATCAAAGTTCCATCTGAAGATTGCACGACCTCCGAAGGATTACAATTTTTTTCTTCTCCAGTGAATGCTCACAAAAGTTTAATGTGCATGGATTGAGGCAATTCAAGTAATAGGCTTCAAACTGAACCCGAAGCCATTGTCCTCTCAGCCTTCGGGCCTTCAGTGGCTATGTCAGATTTGATTTTTAGTCAGGGTAGATTTTCTTCCAGGGGACCAGCAAGGCCAACCTTGCTGTTACCCTTACCAGGGATCTCTTTCAGTTTGCCCTGTCTGTCCATACATACAGGCTTCTATAGGCACATCTGTATATGCACAGACATATTTCTCAAATGGTGAAACTATTTTAATTGTTTATACATGAAGGTCTTCAGGCCTATGTAAATCAATCATAAAAATATATATCCAACAGGAAAAAACATTAGTGGTTTTATATATAAATTATAAAATTATATAAATATAAAAAATATATACATATATGTATGTGTGCACATATATATATATATATATATATATATATATATATATAAAATATATCAGTATAGATGTCTCTGCTCTGGTGAAAATCCTGTATTTTTGAGGGCCTAGAAAAATATAAGATCATTTAGGAAAACGTTATGTACTAATTCCCCATAACCTCAGTTTTCAGAAGAAAACAGACATTTTGTCACACACCCAATCTGTGTTATGGAGGAAAAGAAACATCAGAACAACTTAAATTTAGAGTTAAAGCAAATCAGGAAATATTTTAGAGATGTTAATTAAGCACTATGAGTTAAAGGAAGGATAGGTAATGTAGATGGGTGCCCCAATTATATGAATTAGAACAAAACCAGAATCATATGATACTCTAGGAGTATATTCTCAGGAGAGAATGATGAGTGGAATATAGAAGCAGCAAAAAATTCACAAGTAAGATAGGATGTCAACCTCTTTTACTCCTTTTTAAGAAGGACACAATATCGGGGCCCCTAGCTGGCTCACTCGGTTAAGCATCCGATTCTTGGTTTCGGCTCAGGTCATGATCTTGCAGTTCATGCGTTCGAGCCCCCCATCAGGCTCTGTAGTGACAGTGAGGAGCCTGCATGGGATTTCTCTCTCCACCTCTCTGTGTCCCTCCCCAACTTGCTCTCTTTATCTCTCTATCCCTCTCTCTCTCTTTCTCTCTCTGTCTCTCAAAAAGTAAAGAAATAAATGTAAAAAAACTTAAAAGAAAAGAGACAACAGAACTAAGAAAATACCACAAGATCAAAGTCCTATGTGGGAAAGGAAGGGATAAAAGACAAAAGACTTTATACAGATATTAGCAGCAATCTGTGGACATTTAGTTTTTTTCTCTTAAATGGTAAACATCTTAGCTTATAAGAATAAAAAATGGAGTGTAGACTTGCCCAATCACTATGTTGTGCTCCTGAAACTAATGTCACATTGTGTGTCAACTATACTTCCATTAAAAACAAACAAAGTAGTATAGCTGGCTTCATAGGGATCTTGTGTTGTGACAGTGTTGTGATAACTGAGAGTATGATGGTAGATCAGAAGAACTAAATAAAATCATGAATTTAATTATGGAAATGGAAATTTATAGAAACTTGTGATTCAGCTAATAAAATGTTCTTCAGACGTGTAGACTAAATTTGTAAATCTTCCATTTTAATTTTTATTTTTTTTTAATGTTTATTTTTCAGAGAGAAAGAGACAGAGTGTGAGCAGGAGCGGGGCAGAGAGAGAGAGAGGGAGACACAGAATCTGAAGCAGGTTCCAGGCTCTGAGTTGTCAGCACAGAGCTAGACGCAGGGTTTGAACTCACGAGTGGTAAGATCATGACCTGAGCTGAAGTCGATGCTTAACCGACTGAGCCACCCAGACACCCCTAATTTTTATTTCATACTAAAGCAAAGGATATGTAAACTAGACTAATAAAAATCATCCTTTCATTATGATCATTTTAGATTTTCTGCAGAGGTGGGGACAGAAAAAAGAAGGAGAAAGAGGAAGAGAAAGAGGGGGAGAAGGAGGAAGAAGGAAGAAAAGAGGAGGAGGAGAGACAAGGAGATTGAGACATACTGAGGCTTACATCTATTGAGCAGTGGGTAGATATTTGGGGTATCATATTCATAAGTCTTCATCCTTAAACTAAAGCAACTCCTTCAGAACTAAAGCCACTTTGATCCTCCCTTATTCTGACCCAAGAGAAAGGGTTAAGACTTGTTTTCCATGATCAGTTTCTGACATGGGACCTAAGAAAGTGGAAAAGTGAGAAAAAAATAGAAAGTACAGGAAATAGAATCACTTGATGCCTAAGAAGAGACAGAAAACATAATATATTAGAAGTGTAGAAATTAACCATAAGTGACTTTATGTTTCAGGTAGAGGAGATATAAAATTAATATACATTATTAAAATAACTAAGAAAGGTTATATATCAAAGTCACTTTATTTTTTTTTAATGTTTATTTTTGAGAGAGAAAGAGTGAACACACATGCATGCACATGTGCAAGGAAGGGGCACGGAGAGAGGGACACAGAGGATCCAAAGCAGGCTCTGCCCTGACAGCACAGAGCACAATACAAGGCTTGAACTCACGAACCATGAGATCATGACCTAAGCCAAAGTCAGGGGCTTAACCAATTGAGCCACACAGGCGCCCTTCAAAGTCACTTTGTTTGATTACCTTTGTTTGATTGCAAAAGCGTTGTCCAATTTTTTGCAGCAGGTTTTTTCAAATATGCAAATTCATTGTTTTAAAAATGGAATGGCTTTTTTCTATTTAAAATGAGTCAATACAGCATTTTATCAAATAAAGATCCCAACTTTTTATTTATAAATTAGAATTATCATAAACTGAATATTCTTAAAGCAGAGCATACCTAGGTAAAATGCAAGCAAGCAAACAAACAAACAAAACCCCAGAAATCAAATCTCTGATATTTATTTACAGAAGATATATGTACTTAGTATTTGATGCTGTATCAGAAAGAGATTTAAGGTTAAACATTTTACATGAGATCTTTGACTTTCCTCCCAGTATTCATTGGCTAGGCTAAATTTACAACCTCTTGGGCTTTGAACAACAAAGGGCTGTTTCCTGCTTAGAGCTCATGTCCATCACTGGTCACTATCTTCATTCTGGGTTCCAGCTGGAAGAGCCCCTCGCTAAGATGTTGTAAGTCTATTATTCTTGAAGGGAGGGTCAGAACATATTTTGAATAATAGTAACGCAGTGTATCACAGTCCAACTGTACAATAATTTCCCAGAGGGCAAGGAAGTTATTCCAATCCTTATGTGCTACTCCATACTAGCTTGCACAAAATAAGTAGTATATAAATGTGAACCAAAGGTTCATAAGAAAATAACCCTCATTCTATGAAACTGTAATTTTAGTAAAAAGGGCCATACAACTAATAGGGGACAAGAAGAAAATTACTGTCTCACAGAATAATAAATTCAATACTAAAGGCATCACTACCTTGCACCTTTATGTTTCAATAGCATTTTGTTGGTGGGTAGGCTGAGCTAATTGTTAACTTAATTTTTTTTTAGTAGTTCAGTGCAGGTCTTTTATTCTTATATCCCTCCTGCTCTAGAATAGCAAGCAGCAAACTATTTTTAAAGCAAGCATAGGTTAAGTTCAGAATAAGAAGATCCTCATGATGATGATAGGACAGACGAAGAACGTAGAGAGCTAAATTTCAGATCAAAAGCTGTGTCTCCAGTTCTGACAGAACAATCAGTCCTTGACTTTTACACAATAAGCAAATTCGATACGCATTTCATAAATAGCAAATAAATGGGCAACCTCAGAATATCATTTTAATGAGTGTGATTTTCCTGACTGCAACCACACATTCCGTATTCACTGAAGCTTCCTGTGTAGGATGCGAGTCAGGAAAACTTAAAAAGCACTTAAAAACCATAGCAGACAATGAAAACTAAAAAGGCCATTTAGGTTTGCTGAAAGAGAAGCATAACAATATGCCTTCAAAAGATTCTCCAAGGCATCAGCTTAGCATTCTTCTCATGAAGTTAAGGCTACTCTTTAAAAGAAAATATTATCAGAAGCAGAAAAAAAAATCCTTTTAAAAAAATACTCAAAGTTTCATAAACGTATTTGGGCTTGAAAATATAAATGGTTATCTGCTTTGCTTTAATGTTATTTAGGAATGCAGGAAATCATACTCTGATGGCTGGGACTCTAGAAATGTTTCAAATCATTATTTCCTCTGCTCAGTCTGGTCCAGTGCCAAATACCCAGTGGGAACTCAATAAACATAAGTTGATGATGATGATGATGATAACTTCTCTGAGACACACACCATTTGAAAAATCCGTTATTAAGTCTACATGCATTTTAACTTTGAATTTGTCTTTCTAAAGAACTTGAAGTCAGATTTGTTTTGGTTTTGTCTCTGCTATACTTTGATGAGAAGTGAAACTGCAGACACAGACTTTTTATATTGATGATGCAGGATTTATTTATTAGGCTCATTCACCGGGCAGGTTACTGAGCTATCTTTTTTGATGTCACCCACCGCATTCTGGGGCAATGAGCCCTTGTAAAACTACAAACTCAATTATAGCGTAAATTAATATTTTATACATTAAATTTCATAAGTTATACTTGGTTGAACAGAATAACTGAATTAAAATATGATTTATAATTAAATCCTTATCAATCACACTAAGAGTGCAACCAATCTGTATATTTGGTCTTCAGTTCTCATTTAAAATTGTGAAGTGACTTGTCAGGTAATAAGAGTAATCAGTTTTAGGCAAGAGGCAATTGCTTGCTGCGATGCAGCCACATCTGTAATTGATCAGTGATGGCAGGATGATTTATCATTCATGAGATGTGCATCACTTCAGAAAGCTTAACTAATACAATGGAGCATTCAGCCTCAAATTTGTAAACATTTCAGAATTAGAACAGTTCTATACTCATCAGAAATGTATCATGCTTCGTCCCGTAAAAAAAAAAAATTGAAATTAAACTAGATCTACTTCCAATCAATACATGATTCCATGTATTACAATTAAAAATTATGTTAAATACAAAAGTTTAAGTAGGTATATTGGTATTCTTGTAAAAATATTTAAATTTTTCCATTAGGGTTTTTTTAGAGCAGTTTTAGGTTCACGACACTGATGTTTTCATTAACAATAACAAAAAAATTAAGTCAATTTTATCTATTGGCCATTGACTATAAACAATAATTTATTTTCAGAAACCCCAATAGAAGATATATATTTTATGTTTATTGGCATAAGTTACTTAATGCGAAACATGGAAAATAATGGTTAAGTCTTTAAATTTGAAATGGGTTTCTATAGAAAGAATCAAGAAACATATCGCCATTTTATTGATGGTCTGTATGTCTAAGATCTAGGAAAGGCAGAAAATGAAGGAATAATGAAATACGATTAAAATAAGAAGACAGGGAATTACATCACAATAAATACAAGATTCAGTGTTGGTTTGTTGATGCTTTAAATTATGGAGAGGAGAGGTGGCAGAAAGGTGTTAAAAATCAAGTCTAGAGTCCAGATTCCACAGCATTGCTTTAAGTGTAGATAAATTACTTGCTTTTTTGCATCCTTCATTTCTTCAACTGTAAATGTATATGATAGTTTACCTCAAAGAGTCATGAGGCCCATCAAACTTACAAATATGATACAAAGTTCCTAATAATTTATCCCAAATAAACATGCTAAAATTGGGGCACCTGGGTGGCTCAGCATGTTAAGCATCTGTCTTTGGCTCAGGTCATGATCTCGTAGTTCATGGGTTTGAGCCCCATTTCAGGCTCTGTGCTGACAACTCAGAGCCTGTAGCCTGCTTCAGATTCTGTCTCCCTCTCTCTCTGACCCTCCCCTGCTCTCTCTCTCTCTCTCTCTCTCTCTCTCTCTCCCTATCTCAAGAATAAACATTAAAAAAATTAAACATGCTATTATTGTAACTTTCCCTCCAATAGTCAAATTAAGTATTGTTTTATAACTTTGCTAATTTTGCATAAGCATAAAATGCATTTATTTTCTCAACACAGAGCACAAAATGCACAATAATGAGCAAATTGTGTGAGTGAATGCAATTCTTGCAATGATGATCTCATAATAAAGAAATTTTCTTCCTTCATTTTTGTGAAGAAATCACATGACATGAAAAATCAGAGATACAAATTTTACCACAAAATTAGTAGTAAATAGGAAGTCAGGAAATATGTCAGTAAATTCCACCGTTTTGTTCATGATTATGAAATTACTATCTTATTGGTAAAACAACACACATTTTTGTGTAAAGCAAAACCATTTATCATTTATGAGAAAGAGATCATCTAGGTTTATGTTTCCATATGAAATATTTTTAAATGTTTATTTATTTATTTTGAGAGAGAGAAAGCTAGATCAGGGAAGGGGGAGAGAGAAAGGGAGAGAGAGAATCCCAAGAAGGCTCCATGCTGTCAGTGCACAATCCTATGTGGGGCTCAATCTCACAAACTGTGAGCTGAAATTAAGACTCAGATGCTCAACTGACTGAGCCTCCCAGGCTCCCTTCCATATGAAAAACTTTATATTAGCCTTGGTTTATACAATCTCATTTATGGAGGAGCAGTGTAATCCTTACAAGTTGAAATGTATAACATAGAATTGTGTAAATGAGATTCTGAAAAATTACCAAATTATCAAATCCATAGATTACTTCTTACTAAGAGCAGATCTCAAGCCCTAATCTAACAAAAAAGAGAATATATATGAGAAAACTTTAAACTTTCATACTGCAATAAATAATCAAATAGTTTTATTTCATAAAATAAATTTAGGTGTTTTATCTAGACTGCGTAACTTTAAGTAGCAGGAAAAATATTTATGTATATTTATATTTATCATTTATTTTCAGCTTAAAAGAGGACTTTGAAATAATTGTCATTGGATATATCCGTTTATTTATTTTTAGATCCTCATTGTCTGATATGTTCTTTAAGAATAGAACACAGGAAGTCTCTTTATCCCAAATCTGACAATGAGGTTTCCTTTCACTATAGCTTGTAATCAAATATAACAGTTTGTAGGAAAATTAGAAGTCAGTTTACATTAAACAACATAAACTGAAGCTAGCTAACTTAATAAAGCATGGTGGGAAGACCATTATCTAAGTGGGAAGCAGGCTTAATATACCCTGTACCTGTAAAATGCCATTCATAGAAAATTGACTCAAGATTTATAGCTGTAGGTAATAATTCAATGTCAGTGAAAACCAGGGCACATGCCTCAGCAGCAGAAATTAACCCGCAAGAAAATGGTTGTGTTATTTTTCTGGGTAGGAGGATTATACCTGCTGATGGCCTAAAAACATATCATTTAGAATTTGGCAAAAACCCAAAAATTGTTCATGTATTTATATACAAATAATGTTAAAATATATGCTATAGCAATAAATAAATAAATAAATAAATAAATAAATAAATAAATAAAATAAGTTTCTTTTGATTGAGTTCAAACGTGTATTCATTTTATGTTACATAGTAAATAAAATTCATAATCCTACACAACAAAATAAAAAGCTGGCAAGTGTATTGAAAGGTCTGGTTTTAAAAGGAGAGAAAAGTCTATTCAGATAGTATTTGTAAATACAAATAATGAGAGTTTTATCATGAGGATTTTACATATGAGAAGATGTATGTGTTGCATCCAGAAAGCAATCTAAATTTATATTTCTATCATATCACATTAACTACACACAAAAAAATTGAAAGATCTAAATTTACAGTATTATTGATCAGTACTCTAGTAAGGTAGACCTACTCTCCAGTCTGAGTGCAGCATTGCACTTGTGTAATTAACCCCAAAAGAGAGGTAATCACAAGCAATAGAACTCATCAGGATAAATAAAGTGGATTAATGAATGAGAAATTTATACTGAAGATGATCCCAGAAGGGAATGGGCAGTAGTAAATCCAACTGCAGGTGGTTATTATCACATATATTAATGTGAAATATTACATTTTTCAAAATATTATATGCATTTAGGAAATTTTTCCCTTTTCCCTCTTAATGTCAGTATTTGGAAACAAAGGAAAATAAAACACAATTCCTGCAGGATTTTAATTTCCCAATTGGCTTTACAACTCACGTTTAACTACAAACAATAACTGTGTTAATGTACTGGGCATCTAACAACACACTGTATCAAATATATGCCCCAAACTGTCCTGGGCAGACTGAACTGTATAGCAAGTAAAAGACAGAAGAGAGAAATGTTTCCTTCTCAGTTCTGAAAAACTGCATGTGTAAAGCCGACAAATTCTGTGTCTCTATTTGACAATGAAAATATACTGCATATTAAGTCATTTTTCTACCTCTGTCATGGATACTGATCATATGAAAGGGCAAGATTTCATTCTTCAAAATATTCTTCAAAATATTGAAGACACCGTAACATAGGTTGCATTTTACTTATTCAGCCATGTATACATCATCTCAAAGTCTCATTGTAAAAATAATTTCCAGATATGGAAAGCAGAAAAAGAGTTGAAACAAATCATATTGTCTACGAAATCTTGGAATCTTGTTCTTTTTGATTAGTAAGGAGAAAAAAAAATACACTGAGGAGGGAAAAACAAAATCTTTTTTTATTAAGTGACCATTTCATTTCACAGTGCTTATTTCTCCTTGTTTTTAGGAAGGACATCATTCTTTTAAAGGGCACAAAAGAATAGAGAAAAATATTTTTTCTGGTTGACATGAGACATTTATACAATAGAAATGTCTAATTGGTGTCACAGGAGGTCAAATGGCTTTGTCCCACTCTCAGGGACTCCTGTGAAATGGAAGGTCAACATGTAATGTCTCCAAACCTACCAACCTACCAAGGAAGAATTGCATTTTTTCACATAACACACACACACACACACACACACACACACACACAGTCATTTTTCTATTATAAAAATAAGAAAAAAAGAAAAAAAAGTGGCAACCATTAAAATGGTAATGTTCTTCATGAATTGTCAGTATTTTATTATTTTGTATTAAAATGGAGGTTTACCCAGAGGACCACTGACTGAGAGATAAAATATATATGTGTCTATATGTGTGTAAAGTGTGTTTTCTATGAAAAATTGCAAATGCATTTCGGAGGCAATTTACATAAAATAGACTGACACTTTTTGTATATTCTCAAGATTTTATCCGTGTAAAATAAGTTACTCCTCTGGAAAGTCATAGAAGGCTGATCCTAGTCAAAAATAAAGGAATAGAGAGAGATTTTTCCTTTAACCTCTTGTTACTCCATGACCACTCAAGTTTTAAAAGCCTATAACTCTTCTCTGTCTTACCATTCTGCTGAGTCATCTCCTGCTAAAATTCTTTGGGTCACTCTCTTCTCTCCAGGCTACACATCAGATTTCAAAATTTTAGCAGCCTTTACTTAAGCAAAATTATCTTGTCCTGGGACCTGCCCTTGAGAGGTTTTGCTAGTTCTAATCTGATAAATAGGTTCCAAAAATACGTTTCTGTAATAAATGTAAATAGATTATAATGGTTTAATATGCTAGCTGGCGGTATGTACATGTGAAGATAGATTTACGTACTGTAATGAAAAAGCATGAGTGTCTAATAATATAGTCACCATGGCTTAATTTGTGGCATCTGGAAATGGGAGTGGGAGGTTGGGTTTACACAAAAAAAAGAAAAAGGCTTAACAGGCATTGCTTTCCACAGATTATCAAATCCCAAAACACTGAGGCCCACAAATTCTATACTCCTAAACTCCTGTTTGAGACTTAAGTCAATGATTCTACCTTACTAAACCATTTTTCTTTAAATACGTGATTAGACTCTTCAGCTTTACTACTGTTGGTGTTACTAATCATTGTCAAATGGTTTTAATAAACAATATTGTTAAATCTTGTTTCTACAAGACATATCAGGCCTGTACATAAATTTGTTCTACACACATTTATTAAAAGGTAACGCACAGATGTACCATGCCAATATGTCATCCTACAGAGCCATACATCCAGTCGTTGATTACTGGGGAAGACTTTTGTTTGTGTTCATGTTATAAAGATAAAACTGAATATTTACACGTGGAAAAAAATCCTTAACACTGTTTAAGGTAGTGTTTATGTATACAAGGTAAATATGTAAAAGTGAGAGAAGTGACTGAATGATATGAAAAAAAGACTGAACAGCCATTTGTGTGGTAGAACTATTGGGTTTGGTGTCCATATAGATATAAAAAAATAAAATAAAATAAAATAAAACAAAAACAAAAACAAAGGGAGGCTTTGAATATCTACATCTGGCAATAGAAGCCAGTCAAAGAATGTTAAGGGAGAGGAGAAGGTCCCAGGGAGACTAACAGAGAAAGTGTTGAACTGGATTTGGGTCAGATTTGTTGTGGGCTTTTCTTTTCTTCTTTCTTTTTTTAAGTTTGTTTGTTTGTTTATTTGTTTATTTATTTATTTATTTATTGAGAGAGAGAAAGAGAGCAAGCACATGGGGTAGGGGCAGAGAAAGAGGGAGAGAGAGAATCCTGAGCAGGACCCTTGCTGACACAGTGCAGAGCTCGACGTGGGGCTGGACCCCACGAATCGTGAGGTGATGACCTGAGCCCAAATTAAGAGTCCAACACTAACAGACTGAGCCACCAAGGTGCCCCTGTTGTGGGATTTTAAACAAATGTGGATTTAAGGATTGGATTGTAGGAATTCTTGCATATGGAATGTTCCAAGGAAGTAGAAAGAGTAAGAAGGCACAGAGACTCGGAAGGTAACTTGAATCCACACCAAGATGCCAGTAAGGAAAACTGAGAAGAAAAGGTAGAAGGGCAGGTAAAATAGCATAAGAGAAGTGAGAATTTAAAGAAAGAGATATTTTCAAATAAAACTGAGTTGTTAATATATTCCAGATTCAATGAATTAACACTTAATTTGGAATAAAATTGGCCTTGATAATCACTTCTCTAGGGTGGTCAAATAATATCACAAAATTAATGCTGGAGGAAGGTTAAAAAGAATGTAGGTTAAAAACAAAACAGAACATGCTACCAAACTAGAGTCGGGGTCAGATTTAAATAGGATGAAACTTGCAGAGAGGTTGAAAACATCCAAGACTGCAAACAGAGCCTCTTCCTTTAGACGCTGAAGTAACAAGGGAACAGAAAGGCCCAAAAATTGGGGGGTAGAGAGGTGAGGGTGTCGGGCAAATTTCCAAGACATTCCGCAATGAATTGCACTTTCATACAATTCCCTTCCCCCATGTTCCTGTGTTTTTTCCTAGCCAATAGAATACGGCAGATGATGTCACTCTGTAATTACCTTACGGCACAGGACGCCATGTGAGCTGACTGGAGAGGGAAATCCCCTTCTGGCTTGTACAAAGTAAACTGTTATGTTGGGAGGGGGCCCATGGAAAACCACATATAGGGGAAGTAATAGAGGAATGTGGCCTCTAGGACCAGAGGTCAGCCCTCAGCTGACATCCAGCAAAAAAGCAGTGGCCTCAAAGAGGACTAAAGGAATTTCCCTCTCCAATGACCTTGTAAGAAGACAGAGTTTAGAAAGAAACAATGTTCCATGACACTTTCACTGCAGCCTTGTGATTGCTCAACCAAGCCATGTCTGGATTCCTGACCCATGGAAAGTGTGACATAATAAATGATTCTTGTTTTAAGCCACTAAGTTTGTGATAAATTTTCATAGCACAGCATAAAAATAGCACAGTCTGGAAAGGAACCTTGTATGCATTTTTTTTTTTCCCGCTTTGGGTAAAACAGAGTTAAATGACTCAACAAACAGAAAATGCACCTGCGCCTGGATTCAAATCCTAGCTCTGACCATTTTAGTGTTGTGAGCATTACTGAAATTCTCTGTATTTCAATGACCTTATCAGTCAAAGAAGGTAATATGACAGGTATCTCATAGAATTACTGTGAAAGCTAAGTGAGTTAACACAGGGTAAATGCCCGACACACAGGGTGAGTGTTAGTTATACTTATCAATGTTTGCTTTGGGGTTGTTTTTGTTTTGTTTTTCTTTAAGGAGAAATGATTGAGCTAATTTGGAGAGTGAGGAGAAGGAGCAGAGGAAACTAATGATTTGTGAGAAAGAAACCGTTAAGGAACATAAGCCTGGAAGAAATTGGATCCAGAGAACATGCAAAGCAAAAATGAGGTAAATAAACCTATTAAAAAAAAAAAAACGGGGGCGCCTGGGTGGCGCAGTCGGTGAAGCGTCCGACTTCAGCCAGGTCACGATCTCGCGGTCCGGGAGTTCGAGCCTCGCGTCGGGCTCTGGGCTGATGGCTCAGAGCCTGGAGCCTGTTTCCGATTCTGTGTCTCCCTCTCTCTCTGCCCCTTCCCCGTTCATGCTCTGTCTCTCTCTGTCCCAAAAATAAATAAACGTTAAAAAAAAAAATTAAAAAAAAAAAAAAACGGATTCTGGTTTTACTTCATTTTGAAAAGTAAAATATAATTCAATGATTTTCGTAAATTAAAATCATAAGCCCCCATCAGGTCCTCAAAACACAGAGGAAAGAAAACAGTTGGCCAGTATCAGGACATTATTGAGCACTTATTTTTCCTTTAATATAAAGAGCAGAAGAATGAGAGAGAGACATTAAACATATACATATAAAGTACTTTTCTTTTTTTTTTTTAATTTTTTTTTCAACGTTTATTTATTTTTGAGACAGAGAGAGACAGAGCATGAACGGGGGAGGGGCAGAGAGAGAGGGAGACACAGAATCGGAAACAGGCTCCAGGCTCTGAGCCATCAGCCCAGAGCCTGACGCGGGGCTCGAACTCCCGGACCGCGAGATCGTGACCTGGCTGAAGTCGGACGCTCAACCGACTGCGCCACCCAGGCACCCCTATAAAGTACTTTTCTAAACCATATTCTGGGATTCCTTAAAACTTAAATTTATAGTTATTTATCACTTATATTCTCAACATATATGTGTACATGTATATATAGATGTACGTGTATGGATATATATTTTTTTGAAAGACATCATCTGTCCATCTATGTTAAACACTCAGTAGAAGGAAATACATTGAAATGAATTTAGAGAATTTTTATATCTATAGAGTGCCTTTTAAACTAATTTCTTGGGACTACTTGAAATGTGTATGTATGTTAAGCATTAGCAAACTTAAGAAAAATGCTTTTTCCCTCAGCTTTCCCTATCAGACCTAGTTTCTTTAACCTTATGGGGTAGTATCTTTATAATGACATATTCTTTTTTTTAATATAATAACATATTCTTAAAATAGTGTTTTTCAAACTCTACTAAGTTCAAAGCTAGAAAATGTTCTTCACAGGATCTTCATTTATTTGAAAGTACTCATTTACTTAGTTTTTCTTTCATTCCCAAATATTTATTGAATTCTTACCAGGACTTTTTTGAGAAGTTAAGTCAGTTATTCTGTAGACAATAATTCTATTTTGTATGTTAGTCTTGCAAAATTTTGTAAATTTTTTAAACTATTACAGATGCTAATAGTTAATGTCACTAAGAGCTTTTCCATCTCTGTTTACGGAAGGGTTGGTGTCTGTGTTTTATTTACTCTTCAGAATGACCTGGGATACTAAAGAAAAATACCTGAAATTTTCCAAGAAAACCATTATTCAGAATCAGTTGGGTCTCAATAGTCAATTCCTTGATTTCCTTATAATTATGATATAAATGAGAGATTTTATTTGAGGTAAACTTTTGTGTCCAGATTTTTAAGCAGCCTGTCATTTAGCTTAAAGATCTGAAGAAAACATTCTATTAATCAGTGTGAATGATTCTTTCTACAACATGTATACTTTTTGAGTTTCAGCTAAAGTAAATTGTTCCATTTTAAGAACTGCTGAATTTCTCAATCATTAGAAATCATGGCGTCTCTCTCTGTCCATAAAAGCAAGCAGATAGATAATCTTTCAATATAAACAATGGTCAGACTTATAATATAGGCTATGTTTTATTTGAATAGCTACTGAGGAGATAAATGAACATGCCTTAGAGCTAGCAAAACTAATCTACAAGGAATGCCCTTTGGGCTTCTGGTAAAGAGGACCTTGTTGGACATATTAATACCTGATACAAAGAGAACAAAACAAAAAAACAAACAAAAAAACAAACATGGTCTCATTGTGGATCCACAATTAAAAGCTATAAAGACAAGCTTTTCTGAAAGCAGGTTCATTCGCTATTATAGTAGTTCCCACTTACTCATCTCCCTGTGACTACTTTAGGCAAATAGCAGCAATGGTATATTTACTGAGTAAAGGTGATAAATATCCTAAGCAATACCAAGGGGGCTGTTTCAGATAAAAGTTGTTTAAGTTGTGCAGCTTTTACCTTTAATTACATCAAAAACTTTTTGATAAGATATTTTCACTCCCTAGGCAATCACACCTCTGTGTAGAACCAAGAACCAAACCCAGAATTCTTCACGTAATCTTAGTGCTTTCCTCCCCAAATCTTTTCATTCTACAGAGACACAGAAATCACTGCTGAGCTTGGGAACAGGGGTTGGGGAAGGGAAGAAGAGGATTGTTCTACTCACTATTGTGTCATAAGATGGTCAGACCAGCTATATAACTCATAGAAATCCTATAGTGTGTATCAGAGATTTCAGTAATACATTATCTCTCTTCAGTCTTGTAGGAACATAGGCCCGAACAAATCCCACAGCATTCAGTAATGTTTAGTATTGTTTGTTGTTGAGACTTCAGGAAATAGCCCTGCTATTTCTGATTTTTATCAAATTTCTACATCACCTGGTATTTTCAAGGTAGGATATAGAGCAAAATGGTAAGTTTTCTATGTACTCTCAGTCCTCCATTCATCATCCATCTTTTAGGAATTTTAAATCAGACAAAAATAAATCTAAAAAAGTAGTTTAAAGAGAAAATGTCACACAAATGCACACACCCAAAACACAGATTAAAGCATGATGAACGGTACAAAATAAGCTGCATACCTCTTTCTTGGTAAGAATTAGTATGGGTCAGTCAAAAGCCAAACTACACATATTAAATATCCAGTCTTTTTAAAACACATCTTGGACATACTGGACAGTGACTTCCAATTTTTTCAGGAATATCCAGCAATAGCAAAGTCTCTCTTAACACAAAAATCTAGTGTTAATTGCTCAATTTACCATGGCATAAGTTGTAGGTTAATTTTCTCCTTAATGCACTGTGTCATTATTTCATTCAAGAGGATCACAAGCTGAAACTGTTCATACTCTACATACGCAAAGCAGTGGTACTTTGGGATAGGCTAACTATAGGAAATCACTCGAAAAACAACTTGAAGGCTTTAAAATAAATTATGGTCTTCTGGTTGGAGGATATAAAGTTCTAATATGAGTGGGGAAAAATGTCTAGAGGAAGCCATCCAAAACTAATTGCCTTATCATAAGCAAAAATTGGGCTTCAGGTCCTTGACATCAAAGATAGCTTCTTTACAAATGTGTAGTTACCATATATATTTTCAATAATTTTTATGAACCCCAAGGAAACAGTACTGGTTTTCTTGTTGTATTATATATATGTATCATTTTAAATCCCTACACCACATCCATATTTTAGCCACTTTAGAAAAAAAATTTAAACACTGAATATTGCTTTTGTTTTTACCCCACTGATGAAAATGCCATATATCAGGACTAAGAATGTGGATCAGTAATAAGACGATGACAATATTCATGTAGTTATTAATCCAAAAATCAATAATGACATTAATTTGGCCACTTACTCTACAATACAATTTAAAATGTTTCAATTCATTATAGGGTTTTAAGGTAACATGAGACTCAGATTTCATCTATAGCAAGAATCACCCATAGCCGACAGTCATGTTGCCATGAGAGCTCTATACTAGTAAAGAAGAGTTACAGATGAGATAGTTATGGAACAGTTGCTTACTAGATATGTGAACATGAGAAAATAGCTTAACTTTTTGCACTCTAAAGCTTCATTTTTAAAGAGCATGAAATTCTACTCTGGACTAAGATGGTGATGTAGAGGCTCTTGAATTTCTCTCTTGCCATGGACACACCTAATATATAGATGCACATGGAGAAGTTTCCTTTGAGAGAAATCCAGAAACTAGTTGAGGGACTCCTATACATTGAGTGACTGAAAAAATACCCACATCAACACGAGAAGAAAAGGCTGAGACATACTCTACCCATAAACTCAACCTAACACAACTCTGTAGATGCATGGGAGAACCCTCAACTCCAAACTTCTCCCTAAAACTGAAGACTATGAAGCACACATCTACCATGCCAACTTTTTTTAAGTTTTCTTTTTAATTTATTTATTCTGAGAGAGATAGAACAGGGGAGGGGCAGAGAGAGAGGGGGGAAAGAGAGAATCCCAAGCAGACTCGGCACTGTCCGCATTGAGCCTGACTTGGGGCTCAAACTCACAAACCATGAGATCATGACCTCAGCTAAAATCAAGAATTGGACACTTAACCAATTGAGCCACCCAGGCACCCCAACTACCCCAATTTTTAAAGCTACCATGTGAGGGATGGGCCCCCCGGATCACTTACCTCCGAAAGGCAATGTGGCTTTCACTCATGAGTCCCACAGTATGAGGTACACAAAAAAGTAGTTAACAGGCATGCAAGCATTCACGGGAGCTATCACAGCAGGGCTCAGCAAAACGCTGTCTCAGTCTTCCCTGCATAGGTTTGACTGTATCCATTACCAGTTGCTTACTGGGAATCTGGCTTCTAACAGGCCTGTTGTCTCCACTGTGAGCCTCCCATTTGGGACACTGATGGATCTTAACTGATACTCTACTACTTGGAGCCGTTAAGTACAAAGATGATGAGACAGTGACTTGGATGATCACAAAGGTTTGAGAGGCAACCAGGAGCTTGGATTGGGATGGTTACCGATGTTCATCTTTTACACAAAACTAGTGTCTAAAGACTAAGACAGGTGGCTGTTTTATCTAATGCACAGAAACCAACACAAAGAGTTAAGGAAAATGAAATAAGACAATCTGTTCCAAACAAAAGAATAAAATAAATCTTCAGAAACCAATCTTAATGAAATGGAGATATGCAGTTTACCCAATATAGAGTTTTGAGCAACACTTAGAAAGATGCTCACCTAGGTCAGGAAAAAATTGCATGTGTAAAGTAAGAATTTCAACAAAAATAAAATACTTAAAAAGTACCAAACAGAAGTCAAAACTTAAGAACTGAAAAATTCAAGAGAAGGATTCAACACTAAATATCAAGTGGAAGAAAGGATCAGCACACTCAAACACATGGCACTGAAATACATCCAATGAGAGAAGTAAGGATGTTTATTCTTACCACTTTTATTCAACATAGTACTAAAAGTCCTAGCTAGATCAATAAGTTAACAAAAAGAGATAAAGGGCATTCAAATTGTAAGGGAATAAGTAAATGGGTCTCTCTTTGCAATGAGATTATATTCTATATAGAACACCCCAAACTCCACCAAAGTCTATTGGAACTAATAAACAAATTCAGTAAAGTTATAGGATACAAAATCAATACAGAAAAATCAGTTGTGTTTACAATAGCATCAAAAACAATACAATACTCAGGAATAACTTTAATAAAGAAGATCAAAGATCTCTGTGCTAAAACCCATAAGACAGTGATGAAAAAAACTGAAGAAGACACAAATAAATCAAAAGATATTACATGCTCATGGATTGGAATAATTAATTATTTAAAAATAATTAATATATTTAAAATTGTTAAAACATCCATACCATCCAAAGCAATCTACAGATTCAGTGCAATACTTATCAAAATCTCAAGGGCATATTTCAAAGAAATAAAACAATATAGTCCTAAAATTCTTATAAGACCACAGTAAATCCCCAAATAGCCAAAGCAATGTTAAGAAAGAACAAAACTGGAGACATCACACTTCCTGATTTTATACTCTGTTACAAAGCTCTCAAGAGCATATAGATGGTATTGGCATAAAAACTGACACACAAATTAATGGCCCAGAATAGAGAGCCCAGAAATAAACCTGTGCATATACAGTTAATTTTTGACAAAGACACCAAGAATATGCATCAAATGGATAATGTTTTAAATAAATAGTGAGAGGGAAAATGCATATATCCACATGCCAAAGAATGAAACTGGACCCTTCTCTCACAGCATACACAAAATGGATTGGAAGCTTCGACATAAGTTCTGAGATGGTAAAAATCCTAAAAGAAAACATAGGTGGTAATCTCGTTGACATTAGTTTTGGTAATGATTTTTTGGACTTGACCTTGAAAGTTGGCAAAGGCAACAAAAGTAAAAAAAAATATACAAGTGGGACCACATCCAACTAAAAGTTTCTGCACAGCAAAGGAAAATCAATGAAACAAAAGGCAACCTTCTGGATGCAAGAAAACATTGGCAAATCACCTATTTGATATGGTGTTAATATAAATAATACACAAGGAATCTGTACATCTCAATAGCAAAAAAAAAAAAATAATAAGGGAAAAGGATTTTAATAGACATTTTTCCAAAGAAGATATACAAGTAGCCAACAGGTACATGAAAAGGTGCTCAATATCATTATCACTAATCATTAGGGAAATGTAAATCAAAGCCACAGTGGAATATCACCTCACACCATGTTAGGAGGTCTATCACCAGAAAGACAGAGATAGTGTTGGCAAGGATGTGAAGAAAAGGAAACCCTTGTACACTGTTGATGGGAATGTAAACTGGTACAGCCACTATGGGAAACAGTATACAGTCTCAAGAAATTAAAATCTACTAAATTAGAGCTATTATGTAATCCAGCTATCCCATTTCTGGGTACATATCTAAGGAAATGAGAAATCATTATCTCAAAAACATGTCTATACTGCCATTTTCATACTAGCATTATTCAAAATAGTCAAAAGATAAAAACAACTTATGTGTCCATTAATGGGTGAACAGACAACGAAAATGTGATACTTATATACAAAGGAGTATTATTCAAGTTTTAAAAAGAAGGAAATCCTGCCATTTGCAAGAAAATGGTGAACTTGGTAGATATTATGGTAAGTGAAATGAGCTATACAGAGAATGACAAATGCAGCACGGCATCACTTATACGTGGAATCCAAAAACAAGCTGAACTCATAGATTGAGGGTTGCCAGGGGCTGGAGAGTGGGGGAAATAGGAAAAGGTTGGTAAAGGGCACAGACTCTTAGATATAAGAGAAATAAAGTCTGAGGATCTAATATGTAAAATGATGACTATAATTGATAATTCTGTCTTGTATAACTGAAATCGGCTAAGAGAGTAAAAATTAAGTACTCTTAACCCCAAAAATGGCAAATATGTGAGGTGATGGATATGTTAATTAACTCAGTGATCAGAATCCTTTCCAACGTACACATATATAAATCATCACATTGTACACATTAAATATAATTTTATTAGGTAAATATATCTCAATAAGCCAAAAAATAAAAAATAAAAGCAACATGCATTTGCCAAGGTTATTTTGACTCTGTCATAATATATATAAATGTAAGTGTATCATTAGCATCATTGACCTTTGTAGATATTACCAGTGACAATCAGTTCACAAGCCAATGTGCTGTCTCCTCCTTCTGGAATAGGTATGCATGTGAATGTGTGTGCCTGTATCACCCAAATTTAAAATTCTCTTTATTGTTTCCTCACTACATAGTCTGAGGGTCATTTATTTAAGTTATCAAAACTCTTTAATATGATCTTTCCCAAGATGACTCATTTCTCTAATTGGCACAGATTTTAAAAATACCACTGTCCTTACTAATTTTGATGTTGAAATGTGCTAATTTCAAAATAAGACAGAACGTTGAACTTAAGAGCATACTCTAATGTTAATGTGTTGAGGACATTGTAAAAAGGTCCCTAGCATTCCTATTCTGACAGTCTTTCATTAGTGCAGCCCAAGTGACTTTTTTTGTTTGTTTGTTTTCTTTTTAAGTTCATTTATTTATTTTGAGAGACAGAGGGAGAGAAACTCGGACAGCATGAGTGGGGAGGGACAGAGGGGTGGGGGAGAGAGAGAGAGAGAGGATCCCAGATTCCTTTGTCAGTGCAAAGCCTTATGCAAGGCTCGAACTCATGAACCATGAGATCATGACCTGAGCCAGAATCCAGAGTCAGATGCCCAACCAACTGAGCCACCCAGGCACCCCTGACTTTATTATTTTTTTTCTTTCTTTTTTCTTTTCTTCGTCTATTCTTTATTCATATCATGCTGTTGGCTCATGAGTTGCAGTCAATGAATACTAGTGCATGTAGTAGTAACTGCTGTTAAACTAGTCTTTTCCCTGGTCCTTTTGAATTTTAATGTTGAAATATCTCTTATGCCTTATTAAATAGGATATATCGTTCTAATCTAGAGAAATTCTTTACATCACAATTCTAAAAGCCAAGGCACCAGATTCCTAACCAGATCTATGTCAGCTACAGATTCCTAAATCTATACTGTTGTTACCATGTAGTTGCTAACGCAAATGTTAAATGTATTATTTAACATTAATAAACATGAATCTAATACATATATTTTATTAATACTTGATTGATGACCTAATTTTATAAATTGCTTCCATTTGAGCATGCTTGCTCAACCAATTAAAATCACCTAATTGTAAATTCACATCTTTCCATATTTCAAAAGAAAGTATTAAAGAAACTTTGTCAAAGGTACTGAAATCAAGATACACTCTACACATAACCACAGCAATTTCAAGATTGTGTTGTCTACTAATTCTGTCAAAAAGGAGAATGTAACTGTTTACCATAATGTTCTTCTGACACCAAAATTGGCTTCAGTGGTTACTGCATTCTACCTTAAGTTTTTACACATACTTTAAAAAAAAATATATGACACTCTAGAAATTTACTTTAGATTAACATGAATCAACTGTTCCTAGTTTGCCAAATCCCTTTTATTCCACTTTTGAAAATGGTATCATTTTCATCTTTAAGTTTATTTACATAATTTCTTAAAGAACTTCTAAAACAACAAGTTTATTGTCTACCCAGATTATCCTTAAATCAACTTCAGTAATTAGTTTGTTGTGGTCCAAATTGAAGACAAACTATTCCTCTTATTAGCTCCACATACTTTGAGAGACACCACCACCTAAATTACTGTTAGAAATGTCACAGATATATCATTTTCCACACAAAAGTATGTGAATGCAATCCCCAGTTATAGATTCGAAGATTTTAGCTATATAAAAATAATACTTCAAACCTTTACTAAAAATATCTTGTGCAGGAAATTTCAACCTGGGAATTGGGGCATCACAGGAAAGTTGAACATGAAACATGGCACTCACTACAGGAGCCCTTGACGTTGCTTGATAGTTGAATGTTGTTCAAGGGTCGATTGCCCACTATGAGCTCTTTTTACAGGAACCTATTCATGTATAGTACAACCTGCTGGAAAAGGTCAGTGGAAAGTCAAAACCCTTAAAGCTGGGGAGTTTTATGTCTTAATGATTCTTTGAAATGTTACTCACTACAGAGTGGAGTGTGTATACTTCAGATCACCTCTAGGTAACTGGGAAGGAAACAACAACAACAAAGAATTGAATCGAGGAGAAGTGGACTTGAGTTTCCCATCTCCAGTTGCTGCTTATCTCACTTTGATTAATACAGAAAAACAGTTTCAGATGGAATTCCTGCATTTATGAATTAAGCTCACGATCTACCTGGGGCTCATTTCCAAAAGATAAAACACATGGTGGATATGAGAGCCATATTTGGCACTGGATAAATAGTTAATGCTATTATTGTTTATTTATAGCCTGCACATTCATATGACTATGAGTATTATCATCTGTAGCATTATTTGTAGTAGCAGTGGTGCCATCAGTATTACTGTTGGCACTGGCACTGCTTGTAGCTTTTCTGAGGGGGAGGTCATGTACTTGGGTTAAGCTTTCTGCCCGTGGGGCTTTGGCTCTGCTTTAGGATGCTTCCTCTCCCAGTAACCAAAACTGAAGCTCATGCCCAGAGAACTTTGTGGTGAGGGACAAAATCTGAAAGCTGTGATTGTGGAGGAGGCTGTTTGGACAATGTGGTCTAGTCTGGCACCGAGATTATAGGCAGCAGAAACCACCACAGCTCCAAGAGGGTAAGGATCTGGACAATCTCACCTGGCTGCCCATAGCCCTGCTTCCTGTCACTTTGCTGCAATAAACCCTCCCGGCTTCCTTTAAGCCGGAAAGCTTCTGAAGCGGAGGAGAGAGAGTCACAACCCCTCTCTGAAACATTAGGGAGGGCATAGAGGTTACCATCAATTTTCTGAAATCACGTATTGTTTCATTTATTTCTGGTGTGGAAAGTTGTTTTGTCTGTTGAACCAAGTCAGTGCAACACTAACTTGATTAGGATAAAAAGGCTTTCATTTTTACTTAGGGTCTGCTTACTATTTCCAGCTTCAACCCAGGAATGCATTTTCTTTCTTGGGACTATATAGTGTAGGAATAGACTAAATAAAATTGAATGATTATATATATATATATATATATATATATATATATATATACACCATGCATATACAACCAGGAAGAGACAGAATTTCATACTTGAAAGCAAGGATGTTGGGAATCAAATCATTCATCTGGGATTTGCTGGCTCTGTTACCCTGAGTGTTCAGTTTCAGTTGTCTCATCTGTAAACTGGTATTACTGATATAGATTTAGCAGGATAATATCTGGATTGAATTATTGAATTAATCTACTTATTTTGGGGCGCCTGGGTGGCGCAGTCGGTTAAGCGTCCGACTTCAGCCAGGTCACGATCTCGCGGTCCGCGAGTTCGAGCCCCGCGTTGGGCTCTGGGCTGATGGCTCAGAGCCTGGAGCCTGTTTCCGATTCTGTGTCTCCCTCTCTCTCTGCCCCTCCCCCGTTCATGCTCTGTCTCTCTCTGTCCCAAAAATAAATAAATGTTGAAAAAAAATTTTTTTTTAAAAATCTACTTATTTAACAGATATAGATGAGACGTCCGTTATGCTAGGCACTTATCAATGACACACAATTCAGCAGTAGGTAACCAGATGATTCCCTGGGCTTACATTTCAGTGATGGCAATGTAGGAAGTATAGCCAGAATAGACCCTGGCAAACAGCAGGCTGTCAGTAAACGTCTTTGTCTCCTCTAGATGGGACCATTGTGTGGTGGCACTTCCATATTAAAAGAATGGCAATCTCTTGTTAATGGTGTGAAGTATATTATACCTGAATTTCTATCAATCTGAATTTATAATTTCGTTTTCTCTATTTGTATATGCCTTATTCACAGTTCAATTCTGTGTATAGGTCTTACTCCTTTGGTTTCAAATTTTTAAGTTACATTTTCCTCAGTGAATACGATTCTTCCACATAATTTCAATTCCCCTCTCCTAGCTCTATATGAAGTCAATATGATGTCTTAGCCTGACATTCAAGGCATCTCTCAAAAGTCTTTCTCTTTTTATCTCTCTCTGCTCCTACTACACCAGACAAGATGGATGATTTGCACATCCCCAAATATTTTATTTACTTTCCTAAAACTTTGCATTTTCATTTGCATGTCACTGTTTTAGAATCCCCATAAACCTAATCTAGCTAATCTTTAAAGAGTTTGTGAACCAGGAGCTCATTAAAAAGTTAACTAAATGAGCAAATAAATGAGTGTGTACACAGGTCTCTAGACTGTGAAACTCCTAAGAACAAGGGCTCTTCGTTATTATTTTATTTAATACAGGGTACAATTAGCATGTAGATACATTTACACCTTATAAGCTCTCAAATAATTTGGTTTAAATAAATTGAACTACCTAGTTATCTCTGCTTAAAATCATAATTTCAACGATGGATGAAAATACGTAGAAAATAGTGAACTCGATGATTCCAGACATTTGATTTACTAGGATTTCGATTCTTTTCTATTCAAGAAATTATAGGTATCACAATAAGACTTAAGCTTATAAACTGACCAACATTTTTATTAATAAATATTATTCTTAAGGATTGAAGAAGTTACAAATTGTTTTGAAAAAAGGGCTTAACCTTGTTGTATTTATACATAACGGTAGTACCATTACATTCACTGAAATGTATGTCATACTAGAACTGCACAGTTAACGATGTGCTAGGAAGTAAACTCATGAGTAGAATAAGATTTTGAAGAAAAGCAAAAAGGGGTTACTTTTCTCTTTTAAACTTGAGTACCATAAAATCATCCAGCTGTACATTTTTATTCAATCTCCAAGCGTCTTCTCAGGGTTTGCCCAACGTTTAACTGAATATTACATAATGTGACCTTATTTACTAAAAAAAGTTAAAGAAAAAAATTAAATTAATTTTTATCTGTCAAATATTGGTTGATATTCCCCCACTTCTGTGTGTACGATTACTGATCATCATTCACAGCAGTAGTAAGTTGAAAATCAAAATGCAGACAGACAAGTAGCTAAGTATGCAGACAAGACAGTCAAAATGTGAATCAACGTTAAATCTAATTTTAACCTAATTTATTATTATCGAATTATCAAATTAACTTGCTTTAGGTTTTACATTTGTAGGTAATGGTGAGGTGTTCTAAACAGAGAATTGGGTTTTCACAGAGTAGCATGGTGTGTTATAAAAGCTATTACACTATACTCTCAAAAGGGCCTTTGCCTGAGTTACATGTTAAACACGTTTTTAATATGAAGCTCAAGATAAAGGAATTTAGGCAAAAAGCCTGGCTTAAAAGAGTAATATTTTTAACTTCAACCAGCTTCATTTGTTTACACAGTGGTATATCGTGCCCACGTAGCTATAAAACCCCACTGGCAATAAAGCCGCACAAAAATATCAGAGTATACTATAATATAAGAGCTTCCTAAATGAAATTGTGATTTTTTTTTTTTTAATGAAGAAAAACACAAAGCTAGAAATAAATAAGCCCAGCTCTTTAGGTACATTAGATTGATAGATGATGGAAACAAATTAAAAACTGAGTAATGAGGTAGGCTATAGTCAAGCTTTCAGCAGTGATGGCGGGGGTCGGGGGGGTGGGGGGGACAGGTGAAGCAAAGCTGGTTCTCTGTCAAGCTAATTAACCCAACTGAAATAGCTTAGCAGGAATGAAATAAAAAATAGGTGCTTTATCACATGGACTCAAGCTTATTAGTTCTCATTTGAGGATAAGGGGAGTTCAATCAAAAACACTAAATTTCAAAAATGTATGTCATATGCCCTTTTAAAATTAAGTAATTAGGGGCGCCTGGGTGGCTCAGTCGGTTGGGCGGCCGACTTCGGCTCAGGTCATATCTCGCGGTCTGTGAGTTGGAGCCCCGGGTCGGGCTCTGTGCTGACAGCTCAGAGCCTGGAGCCTGTTTCGGATTCTGTGTCGCCCTCTCTCTGACCCTCCCCTGTTCATGCTCTGTCTCTCCCTGTCTCAAAAATAAATAAATAAATAAATAAATAAATAAATAAATAAATAAATAAGCTTAAAAAAATTAAAAAAAATAAATAAAATTAAGTAATTAATACTTTAACAGGATGCCATCATACTGTGTAAAATGCAGGTCTTGGGGTGCGTGGGTGTCTCAGTCTGTTAAGCGTCTGACTTCAGCTCAGGTCATGATCTCACAGTTCATGAGTTCAACCCTTGCATCAGGCCTTGCACTGACAGCTCATAGCCTGAGGCCTGCTTCAGATTCTGTCTCCCACTCTCTCTGCTCCTCCCCAGCTTGTGCACACATGGTTTCTGTCTCTTTCTGTCTCTGTCTCTCAAAAATAAATAAATATGAAAAAAAATAAACAAATAAAATGCAAGTCTTCTAGGCTCTCTATATATATTTCTTACCAATTTACATACATTGCAAAAATCAAAGTTGGAGCATCATTGTAAAAATTAGAATACTAGCAATGGCCTTTATTATATTCATATCAAATATTATTTTAAGACAGTTTCCCTATAGAATTTTATTACAATCACATAGTGATATATATAGTCCACAAGGGCAAAGATCTTTTCAGCCATTTATTGTGTATAAATTATTTTCGAAAATATGTTCAATTTAGAATTTTACTATTTACACACATGTGGTAGAAAGGAAATGCTCTAGACTATTTTTTAATGTTTATTTATTTTTGAGACAGAGAGACAGAGCATGAACGGGGGAGGGGCAGAGAGAGAGGGAGACACAGAATCAGAAGCAGGTTCGAGCTGACAGCTCAGAGCCCAACGCGGCGCTCGAACCCACGGACCGCGAGATCGTGACCTGAGCTGAAGTCGGACACTTAACCGACTGAGCCACCCAGGTGCCCTAGACTATTTTTGACAGATTCAATGACATAGATAGTAATAATTGGAAAGAAAATAATTCAGCAAACATTTCACTTGGGAAAGAAAGGCAGAATTCTCTGAATGAAACAATATATTTTATCCCACGACTATATTAAATTTGATTTCTGATGCCCCTGTTTACTTTCTAGATTATCAAGTAACGCATATTTTAAAATGAAATTCATCAGAATATTTGCTATTTAGAGGTATGGTTGGTGTTTGGGATCATATTTTTAGCCCTGTTCTTGTACTCAGAAATCCAGGAGATTTTTCCCTCTATTATCTGGCTCTCTCTTTAAGTTTCAGAAAGCTGCATTATTTTATACCTAGTGTTTGCCGGCAGTAAAACTGAATCTATTCTTGTCTGCTAGTCTTTTGTTACTCAGTAGTTTGTGTTAGTAGTTGCTTGTCTTCTTTTCTTTTCATATTTCTGACCTTTTTTTCTTCTCATATGTTGTCTAGTGTTAGGAGACACAGTGATGTAGAGAATTATAAAAGAAAAAAAAATAAAAGGAAAGAAAAGGAAGGGAAAAAAATAAAACCTACAATGCAGAAGTTGCTTTCCGGTAGCAATAGAATTACAGAGAAAAGAAAAAGTTGAAATCTGACAGGATTAGCCTGCTGACTTGCTGAGTTTATAAGCCCTGTAAAGAATACCAATGAGAGAAAAAAACAGAAGCTAGAAGACAATGTAATAAATCTTACCCATAGATTTCCTCACCAAGAGTTAGGAAATAAAATCAAGTTCTGGATACCATTAATGGTCAGGATGTCACAGAAGACAATCAGATTTGCATCTGCTTCTCTTTTCAAAAGTAACAAACACTGGAGGTGGCGCTCTTTGTGAAATGATTACACGATGTGCAGATCAATGTGGACCTCTTCTCCCCTCTGACATCTGGGACTTCCACTAAATGGAAGTGGAACTAGTTACAGATAGACATTTCAAAACTACTGGATCAGTCCACCCAGGGTGAGAACTGGTAACGATTTACCGAGGATTAAAAGACTAGGAATAGATCAAAATCCATACGGGTATCATAACATGGAGACTAAAAATCAGTCCTGAAAACCACACAACAAGGCTAGGTATCAAACACGTCCTCATTTATTATGAGAGATGGAGTATGTGACAGGATTCAGGAGTGCTAAGACACAGATGGAAATTAAAAGTTGTTACAGACATCTGAAGCTTCCCATCATTATGGTCTTCCCAATAATGCAGACCTGCTTATATCAATC
Organism: Lynx rufus; assembly: GCF_022079265.1. NCBI lineage: Eukaryota > Metazoa > Chordata > Mammalia > Carnivora > Felidae > Lynx > Lynx rufus. The sequence continues at coordinate 221,740,635 of NW_025814823.1, read as the reverse complement.
AGATGCTCTTTCTAGAATCATAAGGTCACATAACTGATTATTAAAATCTGTAAAAATTTGATGAAATACAGAATTCCTTTCTAGAAATAAATCACTTATAATGCACAGACACAAACATTTTCCACATCATTTTGGGGAGTGAATAAACTTACTGAAATCTGCCCTAAGACCCTAATTTAACTACTCCTAAGTCTTACCTGTATGGTCTTAACAGTTTTCTATATTTAACAATTATTACTTATAGGAACAAATACATGATCTTACAGAAGCAAAAGAACTGGATAGTTCATAAAAGTCCCCGCATTATGGGATTGGTTAAAAGTATTATGGTATATACAAACAGTGGGATTTATTCAACCTTTAAAATTGATACTTTCTTATGTAAGAGTTTAATAGTTTTAATATATAGGTGTTATATATTACTAACCACAGAGACAAGTTTCAAAATTGTGGATACTATCAGAACTCATTATTATTGTAAGAAAATATAAACATATATGCAAAATGAAAGTCTCAAAAGAGTATTCACCAAAACTTGACAATTATTTTCTGTATTTGATTTATAAACTTGCTGATCTAAATTTTCTAATTTCACTACACTGGATGCGTAGAGATTTTACTTACTGAAGATCAACCTATCTTAGTGACACACATTTAAATTACACCTATTTCGGGGCGCCTGGGTGGCTCAGTTGGTTAAGCATCCAACTTTGGCTCAGGTCATGATCCCACGGTTCATGGGTGCAAGCGCTACGTAGGGCTCTGTGCTGACAGCTCAGAGCCTGGAGAGCTGCTTCAGATTCTGTGTCTCCCTCTATCTCTGCCCCTCCCCACTCGCTCTCTGTCTCCCTCTCAAAAATAAGTAGACATTAAAAAAATTAAAAAAAATAAATTATAGCTATTTCTGAAAAGAAAACACATGTTTTAATTCTGGCATATGGGTAATATGTGGATTGCTTGAATGGAGACAGAAGTAATTTACAAAGAAATACAAATTTGAAGGATGGAAAGTTGCAGATCCCGACGCCTTTACCCCATGACTAACCACTAACACAAAGGAGAAACCAATGAGTCAATCCCTCTGGTAAGTGATGAAATTCACCTTCAAGTCTTGAAAAGCACTGAACTTTGATGTGAGTCTGAGATCTGAAAGTGGGGCAAGTTCCTATAGTCAGGAATCCAGAGCAGTTGCTCCTAGGTTGTCAAAGGCAAATCTGGATCATTTTACTGTTATTTCCTAGAGAGTAGGTGAGGAAAAAGTGGAAATGGGTTGAACAAAATAAGACAAGAAATAATTTTTCAGTATACCAGCACCAGAGACCCAGGCAGCTGGGCATCCTCAAAGGACTGAAGAAATCTTTGCTGAGAGGAAATAAACTCTATCCTGGAACCATCTTCCACTCTGCCCCCTCCCTGTCCGCTGCTAACACTATCACCACCACCAATAGTGGGAAAAGGAAGTTCTGAATCAGTAGTTTGGGGAACTCGCTATCTGCCACATTTAGATGCTTGAACACTCAGATGGAAGACAGCAGACTATTTCAGAAAGCACATATAAATTAGAAGAGAACTCCTGATAGCAGGACACATCACCTGTTCTCAGTCCTGGTTCTTAGCAAAGCTCTCTCTAGGATATCCAGGACATATTAGATGACTGAGGGTGGAGGCAGAAACACTGAAATTGAGCGATATTATTTCATATTTAGTAGCGCGGGCTACAGCCAACTCCCACGGCAACACTTTCGGATGAGTTACATTGGGGAAAATATTTTTTTAAGAGACAAAAAGAAATAGATGTTTATAGATGCTTATAAAAGTATTTAAAACCTTTTTCATCTTTCCACTATACTTCACAGTCCTAAGCAGATATCATCTATGTAATATTTTATGACTTTTAGTTTCACTAGCATTATTTCTCTTGATCTCTATCACCAGGGTAAGGAATATCAGTGTTTTACCAAGGAGGAGTCTAAATCACTGGAAATGACTTGAGGCCATCCAAATTCCAGCAGAGCTGGGACTCACACCATAGACATCTCAGTCCAATTGCCCTTATTCAATGCATGTAGCATGCTGTCTTGCATGACCATATAAACCTATACAAAGGATTTATAGCCAGGTATTCATTTTAGGTATAGATAATTTCATTGTTGTAAATGATTTTAGATATCTGCTCCATTTGGGCATCCTAATAACTTTCATTAGTAAATAAATTTGCATTTTGAAGTAGATTACATGGGCAATATCTTCCACTTTGCGGGTAATTTACAGCCAAGGGGGGATTCTCTCATTCCACAGTAATAATCCTCTTAAATGTGCTTTGGCAACACTGGAAATCAGAATACAGCTTGCCTTTAGTGAACTGAAATTGTCACCTAGGACGAGTCCTGATATTCCGAACTCCTAATAAAAGCAATTAAATGATAATAAACATTGGCTAAGTCATTAGGTATTTTTTTCTATAGAACTTCATATATTAAACCCTGGAATCCACCCAGCCTTTTGATTGAAAAAGATAAGACCTTTTTTTTTAAACTGTATTTTGTATTTTTTAATTAAAAATGTAACAGTATCTTCTTAAATTTTTTTAAATGTTTATGTATTTTTTAGAGAGAGACAGAGCACGACCAGGGGAGGCGCAGAAAGAGAGGGAGACACAGAATCCAAAGGAGGCTCCAGGCTCCACACTGTCAGCACAGAGCCCGATGTTGGCCTCAAATTCACGAACCATCAGATCCTGGCCTGAGCTGAAGTCTGACGCTTAACCCACTGAGCCACCCGGGAGCCCCTGTAGCAGCATTTTTTTAAGTGAACTGACTTTTCTACCTAAATCCACACGAGCACTCCACGTCAATGTGCATAAAAAGCTGTCCCGAGAAAAAAGATCCTGGTTCCAGATCTTCTCCAGATTATCATCCAGTGCCTGACCCGCTACAATTCTGGCTTTCTTGGCACCTCACGGGATCCGTTAGGACGGCCTACATGAGCACAGTTTGAATCAGGCAACAAACAACCCTATACGGATGCAGACACACATACAGAAACAGACATAGGCACAACTCATAGTTCAAAAGGAACCGTAATTCTCTGACTACAGGTAGAAATTGGTGAATATCTTCATATAAAATACAGAGATAACTTTTGGTTTGTTTTGTTAAGCAGTCTATCAGTTTACATATCACACTTACTGAGGATGTCCCATCAAATCAGCAAACCATTCATCATTCCTTTAATATTAATTTAACCAAATATAAAATAAAGTAAAATGGTCAAACAACTGTTTCAGCATGGTCAAGTGCAAATCATTCCTGCCCAAAGCTTAAGACTGATCATATATAAACAAAAGCCAAATTCAGAGAGGTATTTGTTTTAAGCTTAGTAAAATCAAAGCAAATCATTTTGTGCTATTTATGAAAATTTGGGAGGGGAGAGAATAGTAATATTGCCTAAATAAGAAAGCCTCTAATAATAATCAATAAAACCATGCACATTTTAAAACTTTCCATATATGACACTGAAAGTTAGAAAAAGGTAGTCATAGAACATTTAGATGAACACAGGTCTCATTATATCACTTACTTAAATCAACCAAGTTGTCATTTTAAAATATGTTTATCATTCAGACTATTTATATACTTATATACTTATAGTTCATACACTTATACTTTATATATATGTATATATATACATATATATACTTGACTATATATATGTGTGTGTATATATCTACATCTGTATCTATCTATATATATATGTAGATCTATCTATCTATCTATCTATCTATCTATCTATCTATCTATCTTATTTCCTGAATATCAACTGAATTCACTGTCTTTCAGATTTAGATGGACTTTTCTTGAATCTCCTATGTCAATCCTGTAGTAGTTCAGGTGGGCCTTCACAGTATGTTTACTGGTGCTCAGACTGACCAATTTTCAGGGTCACTCAAATTTCTGAATCACAGCGACTGCTGAGCTCCCTCTTATAGTTGACATATAATATTTGTCTATATTAACCCCATTTATTTAGAGTTTCCAGACAAATACATAAAAACATTCATATTTGATACATAGTAAACTTTACCTATCTGGGGAGACGGATGAAGGTTACACATTAGAAAACCAACAAGTCAAAATTGAACATAGGATTTGCTCATGGCTAGATTTCCTTTGACCATTTTATCATTAATCATATTAGTGATATGATTAGTGTATCCTTATTCTTATGATCCAGTCTCCTAATACATCACTCCAATGCTCTTCATATATTCGGCTATCCATCCCTCACTCATGTCCCATCTCCTTCTTTCACTCTCTGGAGCCTAACTTTGTCTGGAGGTCATCTGCCACCATTAAGACGGCTTGCCTAAAACTAAGTCACATGACTTTTTGTACATCTAGTACCAAATATTCATGCCATCTATTTTTTCCTTCCTATAAGCAGATGGTGTTTATTTATTATAGAGCACTACCTATATTGGGCAACTATAGACACATACCCATCATTAATTAACAATAGTTACTAAATATCTACTATCAAGAGATGATAACATTTAGGAAATGAAAGTAATAAAATTAGTAATAAAAAATAAAACAAAAATATTTATATTTATACTAAGCACTTTACCCATATATTTTTTTAAATCCTCACAGCAATTTCTAGGAAAGTATTCCCATTATGTGCATGTGTGTGTATATAATGGGAATATACACACATAATGGGAATATACACACATATGTGTGTACAAATACGAGACTGAGTCTAAAATAATTTACAAATATTGGTATATTGGTTCAGATCAAATTGCAAATTAGTGTCAAACGATGATAAACTCCAAGCATATCTTGGTACACGTCTCATTAACAACACTGTAAAAAACTTCAGTACTATTTAAATGAAGAGATGAAATCTCAGATCTCAAGGACCAAGTGACTCTCAGAGACATGAACTGTACACAAAATAACTAGAAACAGTATTCGATATGTGTCAAATCATGGTACAAGAAAAGATTGCTTCTAATGGAAAAAAGAAATACCAATAGCAACTAAAATAATTAAGGAAAACAGCTTCAGGGGCACCTGGGTGGCTTAGTCAGTTAAGAGTCTGACTCGCTCAGGTCATGATCTCATGGTTCATAAGTATGAGCCCTGTGTTGGGCTCTGTGCTGACAGCTCAGAGTCTAGAGGCTGCTTTGGATTCTGTCTCCTTCTGTCTGTGCCCCTCCCTGGATTGCGCTCTGTCTCTGTCTCTATCTTTCTCTCTGTCTCTCTCTCATTCTCAAAAATAAATAACATTAAAAAAATTTAAAAACAGCTTCAGGTGAGATAGTTTTAAACTGATTTCTGAACAGTTGGAAGACTTTGGCTGAATGGGCCTTTTCTAAATTAGTATCTATGTATAAAGAGATAGATACATTATTTGTACTTCTTCTACCATTTAAAAGAAGACATGCTGATAATATAGTTATTTCTGATAAGCCAAGAGTGAGAATGGCAGAAACAGACAAAAATAGCAGAATTACAAAAGTGTTTAGGTTGGGTCTTCCCATGAGAGATGAGGGCATTATTTATTCTTGTGGCTACAGCCAATTATTTCTGACTTCTGGTATTTACTTATACTTCTGTTTTTATCTAGGTGGGCACTTGACAACTATTTTTAAAGTGACATATTGAAAGAGATTGCATAGATCTCGAAGTTGCTCACAGAAATTTCTTATCAAATATAAACCCAATATTGCAAGTAGAATGTAGCATAATGCATAAAATTATAAACATCATCATGACTGGAAAAATGAGACTTTGATTAATATAAAAATTTCCTCTGCTTAATGAGGGAATGAGAAAGATCACTGTCAATGTTGTCTGTAGTTAAGCCTATTATTTTCTTTTTTGTATTTTATAATTAAAGGCGGGGTGGAGGGGAGAGACAGACTACTGTCATACTAATTCAAGTAAAAAGCTTTAGACTGATCCAAGAAATTGCTCCATTCCCCACAGGACATATAAGTCAGCAAGTAATTAATAAACATATGTTTATTATTAACAGGTAAACATTGATCAATTTCTAATTCAGGTATAGAACAAATACAAAACTCATATTGGATCTTATGTATGAGACATATTTGGAAGTTAAAATAGAACGGGTGGAAGAGAGAGTTATCACAATGGGCTTTGTCCTAATTTGTTCCTAATTAAAATGCATATTTTCTGGTAAAAAAAAAATCTAACTATATGGAAATTCAGGAGTACTTTCCTTTGGTATTTTAGTGCACATTTCATTAAATATGGGCTTTGAACACATGATCGATATTATTAGCTATAGACTTTCCATATTGTTAAAGTGCCTTGACAAATTTAAGCATTTAATATTTAATAGTTTTCTCTACTGGTACATCAATAGTTTTCTCAAGTTATCTATATACCCATCGATGGGTAGATACTCTTTCTTTTTTTTTTTAAAGGTTTATTTTATTTCTTTTGAGAGAGAGAGAGAGAGAGAGAGAGAGAGAGAGAGGGAGGGAGAGGGAGGAGGGACAGAAAGAGAGGGAGAGAGAGAATCCCAAGCAGGCTCCATGTTGTCAGCACAGAGCCAACATGGGGCTCTATCCCATGAACTGTGAGATCATGACCTAAGCTGAAGAATCCAGATATTTAACTGACTGAGCCACCCAGGAGCCCCAATGGGTAGATTTTCAATACTAAAAGCAGAAGGAATGAGCCTGCTTGAGTAAATTTGACAAAGGTTGGTGTTTTCACGTCTATTGTATATATGTTTGTTTGTTTGTTTTCAGGAAAAAGGTATAAACTTCATTACTTCAATTAAGCCACTATCATTATTGAGTTTTTAAAGCACTTACACAATCTTGATGAATGTAGAGTGATAGAAAGAAAACAGACTCTAACCTACAAACAGAATAGACAATATTTTCAGATCATCTTAAAATGTTAACAAACTTTTATGAATTCCACAAAACAGAAATTGTGAGCAGATCATGCATTATAAACATACACAATGAAATAGTAAGTAATAATAAAATGTTTTTAATAAGTGAATTAAATGAAATGAAAAATACTATTTTTGATTAGTTTTTGGCCAAAGAGGTAATTTAACACTCTAAATATCAGTGCCAACTATCAGGTCACTGTGTATTAAAAATTCAGGAGACTGAGGGCAAAGCTGTTATGAAGTGCATTTATAGCCTTTAATGAAATATGTATAGGGACTGAAGAAGTTAGAAAATGAGCACACAGACATAAAGAAAGCAAGAGGGATAGAACAACATAAATAAAAGGAGAAAATAATATAGTACATTTTTAAAGAAAAAGCTGTAGACTTAAATAATAGATCTAAGAATCAGAGTTTTATGGTAAAACAATTGGAAAGGCAGTAAAATAGACCCCTATACAAGTCTAATCAAGAAAAAAAAAGCATCAATTCATAAAATACAGAAGGGAATATTAAGAAATTATTTAATTTGGAAGAAAATATAAATGACCATAATTAACTCAAAGAGAATTATTACTGACTAGAAACATAGTCAAAATATTCATTGATACATAAAAGTTGTTAAACTATAATCTCTATAAAAATGCAAAGGGAGACATTATAATGTTTGGGTTTTTAAATTTACAAATTCAAAAATATGGGTATATACTTATTATTGAGATATACAAATATACAGTACATACTCCTCTATTACCAGAGTAAGAAAATCAAAATAAACAGCAATTATATATCAAAGGAAGTATCAGTGAAAAATTTTAGAAGTCAATCTGTTAAGCATAACATGACAGAAGACCCATCTGCCATAATAGCAATCATGAAAATCGTACACATTTATATCAGTTGGGGTCCAAGAAACAGGTGGAACCATACGATGTCTATAACAGACACACTTAGTTTTGACTTGGGGTCTTTAAAGGTATTTTAAGATCTACCAGACAGGGGCAGCTGGGTGGCTCAGATGGTTGAGCATCCAAGTCTTGATTTCGGCTCAGGTCATGATCCCAGGGTCATGGGATCCAGTCTGGCATCAGGTTCCCTGCTGATCATGAAGCCTGCTTAAGATTCACTCTCTCTATCCCTCTGCCCTCTCACAGCTCTCTCTCACACACACACACACACACACACACACACACACACACATGCATGCATGTGCTATCCCTCTCTGTCCCTAAAAATAAATAAATAAACAAACAAGCAATCTACCAAGCAGATGTAAGTACAAAGAAAGAAGGATCAAGTTTATTAGGATATTAGAATGAGTCAGGTTTTAATTTAAGGTTTTAAGTACAAACAGCACATATAGGGTAACTTTTTACTAAGAAAACATTCAGGGATGCCTGGGTGGCTCGGTCAGTTAAGCAGCCAACTCTCGATTTTGGCTCTGGTCATTATCTCACGGTTCAGTTAGTGGGATGGAGCCCTGTTTCAGGCTCTGTACTGACAGTGCAGAGCAGGCATGATATTCTCTCCTTTCCCTCTCTCTGCCCCTCCCCAACTTGTGCACGTGCACGCACGTGTGTGTGTGTGTGTGTGTGTGCACGCGCGCGTGTGTGCGGGTGCTCTTTCACAAAATAAATAAACTTAAAAAAAAGAAAAAATTACACATGCTTTGCTCTGAGTACTATTCTGTTTAAAACTAAACACGCAGTACTATCACACCAGTGCCCTCCTGAATACCCATTGCTCATTTAGCCCATCCCCCACCCACCTCCCCTCCATCAATCCTCAGTTTGTTCTCTATAGTTAAGAGTCACTTATGGTTTCCCTCCCTCCCTTTTTCCCCCTTTCCCTATGTTCATCTGATTTGCTTCTTAAATTACAGACATGAGTGAAATCATATACTATTTGTCTTTCTCCAACTGACTTCTTTCACTTAGAATAATACACCATAGCTCCATCCACATCATTGCAAATAGCAAGACTTCATTCTTTTTCATGGCTAGATAATATTCCTTGTATATTTGTTAATATATTTGTCATATTTGTTTTATATACAACATCTTCTTTACCCATTCATTAGTTGATGTACATTTGGGCTTTTTGAATAATTTGGCTATTATTGATAGTGCTGCTATAAACATAGGGGTGTATGTGTCCTTTAAATCAGTATTTTTGTGTGTTTGGGTTAATACTTAGTAGTTCAAGTGCTGGCTCTTAAGGTAGTTCTATGTTTAACTTTGTGAGAAACCTCCATACTGTTTTCCAGAGTGGCTACAACAGCTTTCAATCCTATAAACAGTGTATGAGGGCTCCCCTTTTCCCACATCCTCGCCAACATCTGTTGTTTCCTGTGTCATTAATTTTAGCCATTCTGAAAGGTGTGAGGTGATATCTTATTGTAGTTTTGACTTGTGTTTCCTTGATTATGAGTGACGTTGAGGAGTAACATTGAGGATCTTTTCATGTGTCTGTTAGCCATCTAGATGTCTTCTTTGGAGAAGTGTCTATTCATGCCTTCTGCCCATTTCTTAACTGCATTATTTGCTTTCTTGGGTGTTGAGTTTGATAAGGTCTTTATAGATTTTGGATACTAATCCTTTATTAAATATATCATTTGCAAATATCTTTTCTCATTCCATAGGTTTCCTTTTAGTTTATTATTACCTTCACTGTGCAGAAGATTTTATCTTGATGAAGTCCCAATAGTTCATTTTTTTTCTAAGCTTGTTTATTTATTTTGAGGGAGAGTGAGCAAGAGGGGCAGAGAGACAGGTAGAGAGAGAGAAACCTAAGTAGGCTCTGTGCTGTCAGCACAGAGCCCAAGGCAGGGCTTGAACCACGAACCAGGAGGTCATGATCTGAGCCCAAATCAAGAGTCAGATGCCTAATTGATTTAGCCACCTAGACACCCCTCCATTAGTTCATTTTTGTTTTTGTTTCCCTTTCCTCCAGAGACATGTCCCATAAGAAGTTGTTATGGCTGATATCAAAGAGGTTGCTGCTTGTATTATCCTCTAGGATTTTCATGGCTTCCTGCCTCATATTTAGGTTTTTCATCCATTTTGAATTTATTTTTGTGTATGATGTAAGAAAGTGGTCCTTTTTCATTCTTCTGAATGTTGTTCTCCAGCTTTCCCAACACCATTTGCTGAAGAGACTGTCTTTTCCATTGGAAATTCTTTCCTGCTTTGTGGAAGATTAGTTGAACATATTGTTCTGGGATTCCTATTCTGTTCTATTGATCTATGTGTCTATTTTTGTGCCAGTACCATACTGTCTTGATTATTACAGTTTTGTAATATAGCTTGAGGTCCGTAATTGTGATGCTTCCAGTTTTACTTTTCTTTTTTCAGGAGTCCTTTGACTATTCAAGGTCTTTTGTGGTTCGATACAAATTTCAGGATTGCTTGTTCTAGCTGTGTGAAAATGCTGGTGTTATTTTTATAGGGATTCCATTAAATGTGTAGATTGTTTGGGGTAGTGTAGACATTTTAACAATATCTTTCTTCCAATCCATGAGCATTGAATGCTTTTTCATTTCTTTGTGTCCTCTTCAGTTTTTTATAAGTGTTCCATAGTTTTTAGAGTAGATACCTTTCTCACCGTTGGCTCAGTTTATTCCTAGGTATCTTATGGTTTTTGTTGCAATTGTAAATTGGATCAATTCCTTAATTTCTTTTTCTGCTGCTTAACCATTGGTGTATAGAAAGGCAACAGATTTGGGTATATTGATTTTGTATCCCATGTTGCTGCTGAATTCTTGTATCAGTTCTAGCAATTTTGTGGTGAACTCTTTTGGGCTTTCAAAATAGAGTGTCATGTCATCTGTGAATAGTGAAAGTCTGAATTCTTCCTTGCTTATTTAGATGCCTCTTATATCTATTTGTTGTGTGATTGCTGAAAATAGGACTCCTTGTGTTATGGTAAACAACAATAGTGAGAGTGTCTTGTTCCTGACCATAGAGGAAAAGCTCTCAGTTTTTCCACATTGAGGATGATATTAGCTGTGGATCTTTAACATATGGCCTTTATGATATTGAGATATGTGCTCCATCTATAACTACTTTGTTGAGAGTTTTTATCAAAAATGGATGCTGTATTTTGTCAAATGCTTTTTCTGCATCTATTGACAGGACCACATGGTTCTTACCCTTTCTTTTATTAATGTGGCATATCATGTTGATTGATTTGCAAATACTGAACCACCCCTGAAGCCCAGGAATGGCTCCCACTTGATAACGGTGAATAATTCTTTTAATGTACTGTTGGATTTGATTTGCTAGTACCTTGTTGAGAATTTTTACATCCATGTTCATCGGGGATATTGCCCTGTAGTTCTCCTTTTTACCAGAGTCTTTGGTTTTGGAATCAAGGTAATGCTGGCATTGTAATACGAATTTTGAAGTTTTCCTTCCATGTCTATTTTTGGAACAGTTTGAAAAGAATAGATATTAACTCTTCTTTAAATGGTTGGTAGAATTCCCCTTGGACTAGGCAAACATAAGGCCCTCCTCCTACTACCCTGCCATCTTATCTCCTCCTCCAGGTCTATTCTATGTTTAATACTTCACTTACTATCTGGAGTGTCACAAATCTGGGTAATTTGGCAACATAATATACACAAATGCGTCAAAACAAAGATTAATAAAAATACCCTATTTTTTTTCTCAAATAAAATACCATGTGGTCTGCCAACTATTGTACAGAATTAGTGAATTGAGCAGAGACTGAAAAGAGAAACATGTATTAACAGAGAAAGTTCATTTACGACTTAAGTAAATATGTCATCTGTGCCACCCATGGTAACAGCAGGACTGATTAAGCAAGATCATAATATGCTGCTTTCCTATGCCAGTAAATACATTAATGGTAGTCCGTATAAATTGAATCGCTGAGTTCTATTTATATGGATGATGGTTCACAAAGTTCCAAATTGACAAAGTAGCTATTTAATGTAGAGGATAAACATATTATTTAAAACAATATTTCTGTGCATTTACGTGTGTACTTAGAAGACATTTAAATACATTTTTAAAAATTTTAATATACACATAGATGAAACACTGAGTTAAATATATAGGTGTTTTCTTTATTATTATTATTTTTTTTAATTTTACATCCAAGTTAGTCAACAAATAGTGTAATAATAATTTCAGAAACAGAATTTAGTGATTCTTCACTTACATATAACACCCAGTGCTCATCCTGACAAGGGCCCTCCTTAGTACCCATCACCCATCTAGCCCATCCACCCACCCACCTCCCCTCCAGCAACCCTCAGTTTGTTCTCTGTATTTAAGAGTCTCTTATGATTTGTCTCCCTCTCTGTTCTTGTTTTATTTTTGCTTCTCTTCCCTGATGTTCATCTGTTTTGTAATAGATATGTATTTTCAAATGAAAAAAATTAGAGACTCTGAAGAGAAAATTGATAAGTAAGGTTAAGTAATTAAAATGTAACAGTTAACTGAGTCTGTAAATGAATAATGGAAATATCCTTACAAATGTCTTAAATTTATCAATATGCAAAGTTAATGGAGAAATGCAGATGGCCTTTATCAGCATATGTTTTTCCAGGTGTATTTACATTTTTATTAAATATTTTGATCTTTAAATGGCAGTTAATTCATTTGAGAAACACTTATCTTAGAGAATGAAAACAACCATTTAATTATATGCCAACCGGGCCTGTTCTATAGGCAAGGTATGAAAAATATATGTGTGATGTAGATTAAAAGGCATGAAAAAGATATTTCTGTTCTTCTAAAAAACTTTTCTCATAGTTGCTCTCTACTGATTAAAATTATCTCTAAAAATGTAAAACATTGAGATTTAATAAGTTCCTCCTTTTGCTTTTCTTGCTTTTTTTTCTTTCCCCCCAAAGATAAGATGTCCTTGGGAAGCTGAAGAACATAACAGCAGAAAACCTTCATCGCTCTCTTGCTCAGCTCGAACTGCTGTGACAAAATACCATATTCTCCATGGCTTAAGCAACAGACATTTACTTCTGAGTTATGGAGGCTAAGAAGTCTAAAATCCAGGTGCAAGCAGATCCAATGCCTGCAGATCCAAGCCAGGGAAGGGCCTGTTCCTGGCTTGCAGTCAGAAAACTTCTCCCTATATCTTTACAAGACATAGAGAGATCTGGTCTCTTCCTCTTCTTCTAAGGTCACTAATCTCATTAGGAGGGCCCCACTCTCATGATCTCATCTAAACTCAATACATCCCAAAAGCTTTACCTTGAAATACCATCACTTTGGGCTTTAACGCTTCAACCTATGAATCTGGGGAGCCACAAACATTCAGCCTGTAAGCATTGCATTTATATGCCTACATACGCATCTGTTGTTTAAATAATCCTTCAAAGAAACAAGACCAGATCTAAAACTTTAAACAAATGCATCTTTTGGGAACCAAAAATATGATGTTGATTTAGCTAAAATATATTGAGTAGAATTGGAGACAATACTTGCAACATCTTTAATCAAACCAAGTAAATACTGATAATCTATTATTAGATAATAAGAGAGCATATTAGACAAAGGAAAATAAATATGCCTTCGTAGGCTCCTCATATTCTACCAACCATCATACTTCTTTTCTCAGATGGTTTTCAAAAGTAGTGCCTTTATCCTGTGGCTATATAAAGACACTGTCCTCATGCTCATGGTCTGTGGTGAGCAATAAACAGGTGTCGAAACTGATACCAAGAAATGTATTTGTTGTTTCTAATTTAATGCAGTCAAGGTTTAAAGGCTAAGAGTATTTTACTTTGGGCCAAAAAGGTATCGCATGACCCAGAAGAAATGAAATTGTATAGTTTTGTTTTGTTTTCAGAATTTCCCATTATGTGTTAAAAAGGATGGGGAAGGAGGGATAAAGAGAAGAGGAAGAAGGGAAGCCCATGCACCCTAAACAGGAGTGACGGAAAGAAAAAAAAAACTGTTTTAATAAACTGTAGGTAAGGGGTTAAAATAGTAACTCAAAAGATTTCTAGGTGAATCATACATAAAACAAGGAGGTCCGATTTACAACTTAATTTTGTGTATCTCCTGGGAAATCACTTACCTAGTTCATGATAGATTTGTGATAAACCATTGGCAGTTGGGATTACACATGGGAGTTATCCTATGTGGCAATAGATAGTAGGAGATTGGGAGATTTACGTTAGTAGAAAAGGTTACAGGTGAGAAAGTAAGTGTAGAAAAATGGGAGGATCTAACCAAGACACAACTGTAGCATAACCATCAAAAGGGCAGAAATGTGACGTAGCCATTTTGGTACCTAGAAGAGTGCTAGTCACATAGTCACTACTCAGGAACTAAGTGGATGAATGGATGGTTCCAGAGAATTTTATAAAAAGAGTATTTCATTAATGTTGCCCTATCATCTCCCATCTCTATGTAATACTTTTATGAGCTTGGTCTGTGAATTTGGTGAATCGCTTTTGTGAATGTGATAATGAGGCAGAATTTGAACAAGTATATCTTCATCAAATGGAGTGCTTACGATAGATGAGATTTGATCAATAGTAAAATTCAAGTATTTCAAACTTTTGTCTACACTGACATTAATGCAAACACTCACCAAGAAGAGAAAGCAACAACAGAAAGAAAAAAAAAAACTTATTTCCTAAATACAAACATATTAAGCAACATTTCAAACTAAAATGTGAACTACCAGTGGAACTGACTCCCTTTCTTCAATGTGAATTAATTTACTCAACTTTGAAACTCAAATATTTGCATGTATAATACAATAGCTGGGTGTGTCAGTTTATTTATTAATATGTGTATTCCTCCCTCCAGTAACAGATATGACCAGTAAGTATTTTTCTAGGAGTACAAGCATAAACAATTTTGAAGGCGAGGATCTTATTTTTCCTTATCAATGGAAAATTAATTGGAAAAAAAAAAGTGAACCTCAGGATCTAATTTCTTCAAATATCTCCTGAAATTGGGTCTAGCTGATAAATGCTACCATTCTAGTAAAATCCTATTATTTCTAGTTTTTCAATGGTACATTTGGTTTCTAATATTTAGAAAGTGATTTTTTTCACTGAGAGACATTTATTCAATGCTATTATTAAATGACTACTACATGCCCAGCTCCTGGATTACACAAGATGAATCAGATATCTATGTCATTTTCAAAGAGTTTATATGCCTTAAGGAGATAAATAATAAATGTAAATAAGCATATGATAAGTAGATGCTAATAAATGTCACAACAGGAGAAAAAGGAAGAAAACTTCTATAGATGCATAAAGTTAACTGGCCAGATTAATTAAAACTCCATGGAGAAAAGCTCTCTTCTTGAAGAAATCCAGCATAACTTTGATTTCAAAATTGACTGATCTACAAAACTTCAGCAACTCCCTTGTAACTATTATTTTTTTCAACTTTTTTTTTTTTTTGGGGGGGGACAGAGAGAGACAGAGCATGAACGGGGGAGGGGCAGAGAGAGAGGGAGACACAGAGTCGGAAACAGGCTCCAGGCTCTGAGCCATCAGCCCAGAGCCCGACGCGGGGCTCGAACTCACGGACCGCGAGATCGTGACCTGGCTGAAGTCGGACGCCCAACCGACTGCGCCACCCAGGCGCCCCTTGTAACTATTATTTTTAACCACTTCAAGGAAAATGCTTCACCATCGTCATTCTGTCAGTTAACTTCAGTATCTAAGAGCCAAGTGGAAAATAAAGAAATAAACCAAATAATAGTCTAAACTATTATACTGATTTGCAGAAAAAGAAAAAGGGCAGGGGATGGGGCATGAACACTTTACTCTTTGTTCAACAAGCTTCCAGCAGTTACATTTAGTTGAAGCAGCCTGAAATAATATTCAATGCATCCATCCAGAAAAATATTTCCAAATGAATTACTTCTAGAAAATAATTTAGAGGGGACTATTAAGCTCTTTTGTTTGCCTATTTGCATACTTGTTTCATTTTGCTTTTAATCTTTTCACACAGTGAAACCTTATTTTGTCCTTCTAACACCTTGTCCTCCTTTCTGCCTACTGTTGCCTCAGGTACCTAGTGATCTCACTGACCTAATTATGTCTATGTCCTTCCTTTGGGCAGACAGAAGAAAGTACTGGAGAGCTGAGGTGCTGAGGAAAAGGAGGCTCACTATCAGGAAGAAAAGCAGGAAAGCAGGGATATTTGATAAGTTTGCTCTCTTAGGTATTACCCATTCCCTCACTGTATTCCATATTCCCACAAATACTTAATAAAACGCACATTAGGTGGTGACAGCTTCAGAATGAGATTTGTATCACTTGAATTTAAACCTATGGTAAATCTAACCTCAAAGCAGGTACTTTGTGACAACAGAGAACATCCAGGGACCCTCAGTCATATTTTGTGTTACACGGTTTTCCAGAATTCGGGCACAGAGGTTATCACATCTTCCTACCTCTGTTTGGGTTATTTATGTATTTATGTTTCATATTTTATTTTTTTAAATATTTATTTTAAGAGAAATGGAGAGAGAGAGAGTATGTGTGGGGGGGTAGGGGCAGAGAGAACGAGAGGGAGAGAGAGAATCTCAAGCAGTCTCCCCACTGTCAGCACAGAGCCTGACTGGGGGGCTTGAATTCACAAACCATGAGATCATGACCTGAGCCGAAATCCAGAGTCTGACACTTAACCGATTGAGCCATTCAGGTGCCTCTATGTTTCATATTTTAATGTTTATATCAGGCAAACACAGGAATCCATTCCTCTCTGAAAATAGAGATTATACTACGGCATTTTTGCTATTCTTGGATTCACCTATATTTTTTCACATACTTGAAGGTTTATAAATGCTTATAAAATTTATGTTACGATTTTGCTTCTTGGATTCAACAAATGTAAAATGTGTTCAATATCGTGGGTTCCTTCTGGATTTCTAACCACAACTGTTTTCATACATTATATCATAAAAGCAAATATTTCTAGAAATAATGCAGATTAATACATTATTTTCCCTATAAATACATGAGTTATATATGCATATTGAGATCAGCCTTTTCTTTATGAATTATCACCAGAAATATGAAATTAAAATCAAATATTTATATTGATATTACATGACAAAAGTGAAACATAAGTCCTTCGGCCTCCTATTTCTACAGAAACATAGAGCCAAATATAAAAGATTTGTGAAATTAAAGACAAATATATATTCATTATTAGTCAGTAGTAATCACATAAACATTTGAACTTTACTGTATGTATTTAAATTTTTTTATTTTTGTCAAATATTTATATCATTTATAGAACATAAGTTTTAAAATAGTTCCTGAGATATTTTTATTTCTTCTTTTTTTTTTTCTGTAATCAGGTATGAAACCTGTGTTAAATGTCTAAGGGCAAGAATTGTCTTCTGGTACATATGCTAAAGCTAATAAGAAAACATTTTGGCTTAAATTTCTTTTAGGAAATAATATGATGTTATTTTCTAATATGTAAAGCACATTTAATGAAAACTGTAATAACTCTAGAGAAAAATTAGTATTTCTTTAAATACACTTAGGATCTATTTTTTCCCTAAAAAGTACCAAAAAAGCATCATCATATTTAATATCCTCTATGATTCATTAAAAAAATATAAACAAAGAAATCAACACATGCTTTTAAGATTTCTGATTATAAGGAAGCAGCTTTATTTAACTTTTTTTTAATAATTTATTGTCAAATTGGCTTCCATACTTTAGCCTCTGCTACAAAAGTGTAATCATCAAGACAGTATGGTATTGGCACAAAAACAGACACATAGACCAATGGAATAGAACAGAGAACCCAGAATTGGACCCACAAATGTATGGCCAACTAATCTTTGATAGAGCAGGGAAGATATCCAATGGAAAAAAAAAAAGATAGTCTCTTTAACAAATGGTGCTGGGAAAACTGGACAACCACGTGCAGAAAATCAAATTAGACCACTTTCTTAAACCATATACAAAAACTGACTCAAAATGGATGAAATACCTGAATGTGAGACAGGAAACCATCAAAACCCTAGAGGAGAAAATAGGCAACAACCTCACTTAACTTCTTAAATGTCCTTTAAAGTTAATGTAGTCAATTCTGCTACACAAAATGAGAGTATCATTACCTCTGAAGGATTGAAGAGATGCCATCATCTTACTATAAACTCAGATCACTAAGGGTATCCTTTTAAGATCTTCAAACACAAAATCTTCAACAGTCAAGTTCCTGAATTTGATGACTGAAACTTAAATTTGTCCTCTGTGTTAATTTCAAACACTTAAAGTCATTCATAGCTACTGTCTGAATATGTGAACTGCCTGTCTTAGAAGGTGAAACAATGAACAAATAAACTGTTACTATTAATAAGTCGCTAACTACTATTAACCAAAATTTGTATTCAATCACAGTGTTCCTTAAAATACTGTGTCAGTTTAGACACCTTCAGGCATAATAACAAAAAAATACCAAATCAAATGACTGAAGCAACATGAATTATTACTGTACATAAAACATTTCCTCAGGAACATTGTTCCAATGATTCCATCATTTCATCAGAAGCCTATTTACTATCTACTCTGTCCACCTCAATGTTTTGTCTATGTCTACCATCATGGACCAAAATGCTATCTCACAAAAAAAAAAAAAAAAGAAATATTAAGAGCTGAAAAAAGGAAGTACTCCTGTCTTATGTCCATTTTCAAGAGAAATAAATTATTTTTAAACTCCCTTCCACCCAAAAGGCCTCACTTTTTTTTCCCTTAATTTATGAGACGTGTATTCCACTGCATCACATGCCATTCTTCAGCCAATCACCATCAGGAAAAAGTGTATCACCATAATTTGTTTGGGTTATGTAACCTTCACCCTTGGGTCACATTGACCTTTTGATGATGGTGAGCAAACAAGAAAATGGTGCAGTTGAGTGATGTTTAACCAAGTAGACAAACAACAGAATCTGTCATGTGAATCATTTGTTTGGAGGAGGGAATACATTTATATATTCCTTGGTCAGGATTTATAATATGTGGATTTCTTTTAGAAAAGTCAATATTTTATGGAATCCTCATTTTCCTCAAATTCTTTGGGTAACAACTTAAGTATTTACTAGAAAAGTACTTAATATTCAAAAATTAGAAAAAAAAATCTTTCCATTTTTGTGTGCCTAGATTTGTACTAGTGAAGATTATAGACTCATTGGAGAGATAAAATATGATGAGGTTCAATAGGAAACTTTGGTGTACTTGAGGAAACATTAAAAACTGAAAGCGACTATAAATCAACAGGTATGTATACAAGAAGGACTTGACCAAGAACTAGAAAATCTGACCTGTTCTGCAATCCATAAGAAAAAAAAAAAACATCTAAAAGAAAAACAACTGGAAAAGTTCTACAAGAAGACTGAACAATTAACAAGGCCTTCAAGATTAATGAAGAGATGTCCCATGCTTTGTGTGTGTCACATACACACACACACACACACACACACACACATTAGACTTCTATTTGGAAAATATAATAAATAATGGGAGAGAAATTTAAAAAAAGGATAGTAGGAAGTAAAAATCTAATTGGCAAATAATTCAAGGTAAAGCACACTAACATGGGTCAGGGTACTATTAGGAAAATGTCTTTGCTGGTTGAAATAATCTCTAAGAGTTTTGTTTTTAGTTGCTAAAGAATTTAATAAGTGTGGTTGATTGTAGGTGGTAATTTAAGAATGTAACTGAAATATTCAATGAACTCAGAGAAATGCTACAAAAATAGCTGTGATATAAAGTAAAAATATCTTAAATAAATGTACAAGCACACTTTATATGTTTGTATACATAAATATTAAAAGCTGAATCAAAGCAAAATTATTTAATTTCAACAGTGTTTTCATAAATAATATAATTTAAACCACCATAATTGAAATTAACAAAGAGTTCTCTTTCTAAATTGAAAAATAACACGATTTTACTTTTTTATAAGTAATGTAAAATAACCTGAGATGCTTCTTTCAAACAAGAAATGGAGTTTGCTATAGGTCTTCCATGTGTTCTCATCTGCTTATTTTTTTTTTAATTTTTTTAACGTTTATTTATTTTTGAGACAGGGAGAGACAGAGCATGAACGGGGGAGGGTCAGAGAGAGGGAGACACAGAATCTGAAACAGGCTCCAGGCTCTGAGCTTTCAGCACAGAGTCCGACTCGGGGCTCGAACCCACGGACCATGAGATAATGACCTGAGCCGAAGTCGGCCGCTTAACCGACTGAGCCACCCAGGCGCCCCTGCTTATTTTTTTTAATTACAAATTTGTCTTAAATACAGCTACCTTGACCAGGGCTTGAACTAGAACTCTTATCAATATGGTAGTTAACCTATATGAACATTAATCTTTTTATAAGCATCTCTCTGCTCTACTCATTAGGTAAGTTAACTGGTTTTTAAAACAAATTATATGTGTTTCAGATATATACATTAGCATGTGCCAAATAGCTATTGCAAGAGGAATCCAGGTACCCTCAAGAAATTGAGAAAAAGATGGTTTGGGCTAGAACAAGGAAAATGGTAAAAGAGTACAGAAAAATGAGTTGAGGATATAAAAATGAGCCAGTCATACAAGGACTTTGTGGGGGATGCTAAGGCTTCTGTCTTTTATATTTAGATACTTGCAAAACCTTTGTTAGGTTTTTAGCTGGGGCAAGATATAGTATTTGTCATCCTAACAAAGAGTCAGGATTCAATTTAAGACATGAATTATAGGACAAATTTGGAATTAGTTAAGAAAAGGGGCTATTACAAGTAACTAGTTCAGGGATGATGCTGGCTTAGGTCAGGTTGGCTGGAATGCTAATGGAGGGGGAAAATACATATATATATATACATATATAAACATATATATATATATATATATATACACAAACACATATATATACATATATATGTGTGTGTATATATATATGTGTGTGTATGTGTGTGTGTGTGTGTGTATATATATATGTATATGTATATATATATATATATATATCAGTTAAGATGCACTAGGTTGCTGTTAAATAGAAATTCATATTTGTATTGGCTTAGTCATTAAATATAATGTACTGGCCTATAACTTACCACTAGAGCTATCATGAAACTTTACCAAAGATGATAAGCCGACTTCAGGGTACAACTTCCAAAACTTTTCCTACCAGTTTCCTTAATGCTGTGTCCTAAGTGAGTATACAGCATGTTTCTAGAGTGAATGTGTCGTTTCAGTTCACGCAGCAACTCAATAAATATCAAGGAAACACTAATACCCTTTGACTTTTTTTCAGGGGTAGGTAGAGTTTACAAAACTATGGCAGATGTAGTATCTCAATGAGGTTACCAATAACACAGTTTTATTAGGTTTACTGGTATGAACAATGATAGCTTTAGTCTAAAATGAGTTTTCTGGGTAGAATAAGATGGCTTTCAGGGCGGTGAAGGCCAAATGCTCCTACAATTGCCATCTAACTTGAGAGAGAGCAGAGACAATCAGAGAAAGCTGTGACAAGCTTGACTCTCAGTGAACCAATAGAGTTAAATGTTTTGCAACTGCCTGGGAAAGGTCTGTGATTTCCCTGCTTTCCCTCTGCATCTTCATTGCAATACAGTCTGTTCCTTTCAACACCTCATTTCCTGTGACAAATTTCCAGTGCGATGCTTTCCATTTTCAATAGTACTTAATGAAGTCATACTTCACTTCTCATTTGACTGCTGACATTTGTGCCATATCTTCTCAAACCATAAGGGAGGAGGGGTGAATGGCACCCTAAATTCTTGGCACTAAGAGCTCACATGGGCTCCACTTATTTTAGTGAGCATGATAATACCAAAGGTGATCTGTTGCATCTGGAAATCTGTACTGTGTCACACTGATAATCTGCAAAAGTTTGCTGGAAGTTTTGTGAAGATTAATTCGTAAAGCTAACATTATTTCACTCACTAATGGAGAAAACACTTTTTGAGTGTATATTTATTAAGGTGTAGACAATTTTATTTTATAATTAATAACACGTGTTCCGCCCACTACTTTTTCTGCAAAAACATGTTTTACCTTTACATTTTAGCACCTTGAGTTTTGGTCCTGCACATTATCATCCCAAAATGGAGTTGCTGCAACGTGTGCATGTAAAACCACTGGGTGTATGGACACAATCAGTTGCTATTCAGAAGCTATTGAAATTCAACACAAAATGCATAAGGTACTGGAAGGGAATCAGGTGAAGGACTTTTTGCTCATTCTGAAAATTCATACTTTTCCTCTGATAAATATAGATCACATATATTACTACAGCTTGCCCCAAAACTATTTCATTGCAAATATTTATGCAGTATTTTTTGGTTTGGTTAATGATGAATGTCTTGGAATGCTACCATTAACTGAACAAGCAGTATCATAACTCAACTACAGTAGACATATATAGCAAAAGTAGTTTTGATAAGTAAAATCATATAGTTTATAGAGTTGGAGAAAAATAAACTTTTAGTTCAGATAGATATAAATAAAGAACTATAAACTAGGATTTAAATCACCTAAAATGATGACTAATATAGTTTCCAAAAACAAAGGGAGGATTATAAGTACTTACACTCCAAGAACTTTTCTCATATACATTTTGCCTAATTCCACTGAGTAGGATCTCCTCATACGAGTCAATAACATTTCTTATTTCTTAAACTTAAGAATAACATCAATGGCAATAAAATTTTGCATTACATTATACTTTTAGAGAATTTTACATTTGATCTATATTCACCTGGTGTGGAATTACTACTTAGAGTTACCAAAATTCTCTTTAGAAATGATATTTATTTTTCTAGCTCACAAAGTGCAATGATATATATATATGCCTATATTTATTGCTTGATGAGTAACTTTAACTTGAAATACTTGTAAAACTAGTCTAATACAATAGAATGAATGCTGATTGCTTTTATCTTATAAATTCATCTATTATTTTATAGATTTCCCTGGTGTTTGGTATCATATTGAAACTAAAAAAAGAAAAAAAAAGAAACACTTAGCATTTTAAACTAAATGCCATAGACAGTCTGAGAAACACAGATAGTTGTCCAGAAGCTGGGAAAAGTAAGTCATGGAGGGTTATAGAATTGTAGTAAGAAACTCAGTGTGGTCCTAGGAAAGCATTAAAAAATATATATTTTGCTGCCTTTAAGAAAGAAACTGCCAAATTATGGCAAAATACAACTTTTAAAAAGAGATCACATTCTAAGATAAAGTGTTTTGGGGTAAAATTAATGTTCAGTGACTGTGTATTGGGAAGGGAGGAGGGAGGAGAGATATGGTCAGTAGATATGAAACTAGCGTACCAGCTACTTCTAGATAGTAAGACAAAGAATGTTTCCAAAATGTCCACATCTCAAGCATTCAAGTTACTCTGGATACCCACTGGACGAGACACACACTGATCTACAGATGGTTGACATGATTAAATGACATGTTTGCCTGGGAAATAAAAATAGTGGCCCCTGTGAAATAATGGAATTTTACTGAAATCAATGTGAACAGATCTGTGCTTGAAAGTATAAATCTTCCATTTATCTGCTGTGCAACTCTAAGTTTCTGGTCCTCACTTATTTCCTTAATAATGTATTGGGAATAATAATACACCTTTCTAGGGATGGTTGTGACGCTCTGGTAGCAGAATGTGTTTGATACGTGTACTAAATTGTGAAGCGTACCCCCCCAAACTTTAGAAAGGTTAAAATTTTTAATACTAGTGCAATATTACACTGTATTGGAGATATAGAGCTGGACAAAGGGAAAGAAGAATAAACTCGTAGAAAAGCTGAGGCATAAAGGAACTTTTGAGTCAACAGACTTAGAAGGTGGCTAAATCATTATTCTTTAAGCAGCATTAACATAAACTGATTAATCCCCACTGAGGATTTCTTAGCATATGCCATACTAATTATTTCTTCAGAAAGCCTTCACCTACCAAATTTATTTGTCCATTCTAAATTATTTATTCTCAAAGGCTCTTTTACTATATCTCTCTCTAGAAGAATAGAATCAACTCAAAATGCCGTTCCTGAAATAACGTATTTGTAATGTAAATGGAGTAATGTAATAAAATGTTTTCAACACTGACTTGTCACAGTATTCTGCACCTACTAAGTAATAATGTGACACAACATGCATAGAACAAAATTTAAAGTACTATATATTGCATAATATAATTATTTTCAGATAAGCATACCTATTAAGAACTACACACGTTCTTAAAGCTAACGGTTTATTATAATTTCTAAATCTAATATATCTTATTTTTATGATATATGAATAATGATGTAGTTGCATCTTGTTAAATTAAATTAGGCATCTCTTGCTGTTTTAGCAATTCATGTAATTGCCCTGTAATTTTGCAAATATGCATAATAAGAATGCACAAATGACATAAAGCTCATTTTTATGTAAACAGAGTAATTAATACAGAAATCTCAAATTCTCTTAACTGTCAGAACCAATATGCTTATAAGTTAGAAAGATCCTGGCTTACTGCCTTGAACAACTTAGACAACATTAGGTAATCGGCTCTCAGTACAATAAATATATTCATAAAAGATGTAAATGAGATTCAAAAAGGTATCATATAAGAGATGCTGGAGGATATGACACTGAGCTGCCCCCCTTTCTTCCTCCTCTATGATAATAAAGAAGACAAATTATGACAATGTTCATTTGAATTGAAAAAAAGAAGGTAATTGATCTTAGCATAAGAGAATAAAAATTGATGTAGTTGATCACAACTGCAATCTATTCTATCTTTCCCTTGGGGTAAAGTGCCATTCTTATATATGCTCATCAAAATTGAATCGAATAGAAATAAAAGTGTACTTATTGACACTCTTCCCTCAGAATATGTGAAACTATCATGCACACGTTCAAATACTCAAGCAGTAGTCAACTAAAAACTATGCCCTTGATCCATAAACTTTTTTCCTTTCAATATCTCCAAAGCAACAAAATTGCTATATTCAGAAAATCTTTTAGAAATATTTTGTAAACCGACATTGTTTGTTATTGAAAAGAGTATTTTCGACCTTTGGATTGGCCATGCAGTGACCTCTTCCAATGTGAAAACTCACGTTCTTCCAGGTCATTCTATTTATTTCTCTTTCTTTGCAGTTTTATTCCCATACACTATCTCTAGTTTCCTTTGTTAGATTTCTTATTCAGATGTTGGGTGTCCTGGTCAGTGGTCCTTTCTCCTCTTCCCTGGGTAAGAATTTGATTAAATCTCAGTAGAAAACTCTTCCTATGGAGATATTATACTCTGAATCGTAGTTACCCATTTTGGATAGGTAATAGTTTGGGGACATTTAACTTTCAGTGTATACATTTTTAATTCATCCTGTTATTTTCACCTTGGACACCTATCCCTCAAATATATTTGGTTTTCTCTAAGTCACAGGCACTGAAGAAATTTCTCCAAAGAATTCTTCAGTCTTCTGCCCAGAGTAGGGAGAGCCTTTCATATGAAGTCAAGAAGAGAATCAAGGAATTTAATGGAGATTATATATATATGACTTTTCAACTAATCCTTGTAAGCCCCTGTCACTTCTCCAGAGGCATTCAATGACACCAATCACTGAGTGTTGCATTTTGAGGCTTCTTGTCTCTCTTCCTTTGCTGTTTCAAGATTTAAACTTCTCAGATCCTCTAGGGAAGTTTTACTTTGTACATCTGCACTGCATCTTCAGAAAAAAAAAATTTTTTTGATAAGGTTTCCTCTCTAAATTCCTTACTAGTTATTTCATAACACTAATAAAACATTGTAATGAGTGTCTTAGTAGAGAGTAAGGGCTAGTATGCCACTATACGAGCTTCCATCTTTAACCAAAAGCCTTCCTTTATCTTATAAATGTAGTAAAATCAGAATTCAGTCTTCATATATTAAAAATAGATACTACTTCGAAGAACTGAGACTGCAAATGTCTTGGGGTAAATTCGGTATTAATCATAATTGAACAAATAATTACCAAAAGTGTGTTGGCATTATGGAGGATATGAAATTGAATAAGAATGCCTGCTCTCAGGAGACTAGCACTATGACTGGGAAGATTTATTAACTACTACAAAGTGACTACGATGTTAGCAAGAGTGACGGAAATACCATTGCAAATGTGCCAATACCAATCCAATGAGTTACACAGAATAGGATATAAACTTACAATCATCCAAAATGATTTAGGAAAACGTGTCAATCATAATGAATTTTGAGAATGTTAAGACAGCTATTGTATAGTAGAGATACAGAAGGTCATGCTTGGGGATGTCATTTTGAGAGAACATAAGCAAAGGTATGGCAAGAGAGCATCTATCTGTGTGTTTGACATCATTAAATTGTTTCCTTTGGTTAAAGTATAGGACACGTTTAGAGAGTAGGAAAAATATTAGTCATAAAATTTCAATTTATGAGGGCTCTTTTCTTACTGAGCATTGCAGTTCCTTCTCTTGGATTTTCTTTAATAACTAAATATTCCAGGCCAAAAGCATTTCTTAATTCATGTGTATATTTCCCTAACTGGAAGAAGTTAACCAAAAAATGCAAAATGTCATTGATTATTTTGGGAAACGTTTCAAATTAAGAGGGGCACCTGGGTGGTTCAGTCGGTTAAGCATCAGACTTCAGCTCAGGTCATGATCTAACAGTTTGTGGGTTCGAGCCCTATGTTGGGCTCTGTGCTGACAGCTCAGAGCCTGGAGCCTGTTTGGATTCTGTGTCTCCCTCTCTTTCTGCCCCTCCCCGGCTCGCACTCTGTATCTCTCTGTCTCGCAAAAATAAATAAACGTTAAATTTTTTTTTAATGGTTATAAGAGATTAAGTATAAGCAAAAAAAAAAAAAAAAAACAAAACTTCTTATTTGAAGTACACACACTCACCCTCATGCCCTCTCATCTGAATGCTTTCTCCCAAACTTTAAGCATAGAGAAAATAAGATTTTTATTTCATACTAAATGTGTCTGAAGACAGCTCTCTCTAAATCCTTTCACTTTTTATTTCTCTTGTCTTTGCTTTTAAATTTTTGTAATGTTTATTTATTTTGGGGAGGGAGAGAGAGAAAGCACAAGCTAGGGATGGGCAGAGAGGGAGACACAGAATGTGAAGCTGTCAAACTCACGAACCATGAGATCATGACCCGAGCCAAAATCAGACACTTTCAACCTACAGAACCAACCAGGCGTCTCTCTCTTGTCCTTTCTTTGGAAACTTTGTTTATTACTATATGCACACGGTAGGAATATGCAGCTTAGATAAATATTACAGTTTCCAAAGAAATTATCTTTGGTAGTTTTATCCATTACCAAAATCGTAGCTCAGAAGGAAGAATTTAACTGTGAGCTTGGTAATGCCTTGGTTCTTTATAGCTCTTAGCATGAATTCGTGTCTTCAAAAGTTTTGATGTATGAGTACAGAGGCTTATTTACATCAAAGATAGTTCATACAAAAACCCTGATTAATATACGACTTTTTGAGCAAATCAGAGTGACTGAATTTTAACTTAAAAACAACTCTATTTCCTTTGTATTATGGTAAAATCATGCTAAAATTATGTTAGTACAATATAATTAGGTAATAAGACTATGATTTTATTTTAAATGATTTTAATATTTAAAATTCTTTACATGAGTTCCATGGGTTCCATAGGCTATCATTGTTTCTACAAATTGGATAAATATAGCAATAAATAAAATTTGTTTCAAAAAAATGTTAAGCTAAATACAATTGTAATAATGTATGCCGTTTATTAAGCAATGTCTTTTTTAAGAGGGTGAATGAAATCTTATGAATTCTTATAATGTTACAAATGACAAAGACTTAATATGTTGGATTAAATTGTTATTTCAAGGGTCTTAAGTCAAATTTAAGAACTTAAACTAACATAAGATTATAATTCTTTGGATATCTAGATAATTTCCAAGTAAGACAAAAAATATATTAGTTACAGTATATAATTTTAAATTGCTCAACTTTCCTATTTTTTTAAATTTTTTAATGTTTATTTTTATTTTTGAGAGAGAGAGAGAGAGAGAGAGAGAGCAGGGGATGGGCAGAGAGTGAGGGATACATAGAATCCAAAGCAGGCTCCAGGCTCTGAGCTGTCAGCACAGAGCCTGATGCATGGTTTGAACTCAATGAACCAGAGATCATGATCTGAGCTGAAGTGGGACGCTTAAACAACTGAGCCACCCAGGCCCATCTTTCTTATTTGTATATACAGGTTAGCTAAAGATTAATAGACCATGAAGACACAGATATATTTAAATATAAATATTCACATATATACAAAAATACATAGTGTATAACTATATAATATATAGTATATAGTATATAAATATTATATATATTTATATAAATATGTTATAGTTATATATTACCATGTAACATATATCATATATTATATACACACATACACAAACACATATTACACCATTTTCTTTATTTTGCAACATAGCTTTAATGTTCCCCTTAGGTTGACTACATTTCAGATGGGTTTATTTCTGATTCTGGTTCTCTGACCTCCCTTCTCTACTTCAGAGAACTTTCAGTTGAATATTATTTCTCTTCCCCCTAGTGGGGTAAACCTTTTCCCAGCCTCCTGCAGATTTAACAACCAAGGAATGTCTCCTTTAAGGGCCTGGGAATTACCCCTTTGAAATGTAATCAAGGGAGACAGAGCCCCTATCTGCCAATTTCTGTGAGAGGAAAAGAGGCTAATATCCATAAGCAACAATCGGTAAACAGATGACCTAACCACACTGATCAACCTCTAAACTAACTTCTATTACTTTACCAACTCATCCCAGTTCTTAAAAACTCTCCTGCCTTATTTCAGCAAGATGAGTGCAATCTTTCTCTATTGCCATAGTCTGGACCTCTATTGCCAGTTTTAAATACAGCCTTCCTTGCCTGTTTAATTCTGTCTAGTGTAATTTTTTTTATATACCTTAAAAAAATACAGTGATATGAAATGTGTTCATTTGAAAGAGTTATTTGAACAATTCTTGCTTTCCTGCTTTCTGGGTTTCTTTTGTATCCAGGAAAAAAGTTCATTACTATGTTTAAAAATGATAATATGTATATTTTCACAGAGAAATTGTAATATGTATATAAAATATTTTGTCTCTTATTATTCATTAAGATGAAAAGTCATCAATATAGTACACACATTGTATTGTTCAGTATTGAGAGGGAATTGGATATATTTTAAGTATAAAATTAAAAGTTTTAATTATACCACCTATTTGCATACCTATATATTTTTGTATGTTTAAATACATAGGCATATTTGAATTTTGAGGTTCATTAAAAATATTAACAGCCAAAAATATCATAAAAGACAAATTTGAGGGCAAGTGGTAATTGTAAAATATTTGGAAATGTGACTTCTATTGGCTTAAGTTTATAATATACACAATTATTAATTTAAGAGAGACAATGAATTATATTGTGTTGACAAAGTTGACTCAATATGAAAAGAATCATTCATAATTTAATGTCATCATTAAGGCTTGAGTACAAATTATGAGTGGATCTTTTATAGAAATTAAAATTAGAATTTGGGCTTCCTTTCTGTAAACTGGCCAAATTTTCCTGTGCCTAGCTAATAGTTCCCTTTAACACAAAAAATATTCATTAACTCCTTGAACTTTAACATACTCCTAAGTTATTTAAATAAAAAGTGCTTTAAAAAAGTTGCATTCCTAAAAATTATTGTGTTTTAAATGTATTCTCAGTGTGGGCACCTGAGTGGCACAGTCAGTTAAGCATCTGACTCCTGTTTTTTGCTCAAGTCATGATTTCAGTTTCCTGAGATGGAGCCCCACTTTGGGCTCTGTGCTGTCAGCAGGGAGCTTCTTGGGATTCTCTCTCTCCTCTCTCTCTTCTCTTTCCCTGCTAGTACTCTCTCTCAAAATAAACAAATAAATAAATAATAAATAAAATGTATTGTCTATAAAAGAATGTGTTCTCTTATGCTGCGAGAGAGAGAGAGAGAGAGAGAGAAGCACAAGCAGGGGACAGGGGCAGAGGGAGAATCTTGAGCAGCCTCCATGATCAGCAAAGAGCCTGACATGGGGCTTGATCCCTATCTCATGACCCTGGGATCATGACCTCAGCCAAAATCAAGAATGGGATGTTCAACCATCTCGGCCACCCAGGCGCCCCACCAGTTGTCTTGCAATCCTAAACTATCTTTGGTTTTGCTGGAGTGGCTTTGACTGTAAACAGATCACTGATGGCTCTAAGGACCCTCACTGGGTTTGTGTCAGGGGAGTATATTAGCTGCAGCTACAAATTGGACAGGGGTGTGTTATCTCCGTAGAGTGATGCCTATCTCAGGACGTAACTTGCAATTTATTTTGGGACCTCCTTCTCATAATTGAAAATGAGAGAGTGGGGAGAAGGAGGAAGGGTGTTCTTTAGGTAATCTAACTTAAAAAGAGCAAAATAGGGGCGCCTGGGTGGCTCAGTTGGTTAAGCGTCTGACTTTGGCTCAGGTCATGATCTCACGGTTGGTGGGTTCGAGCCCCGCATCAGGCTTGTGCTGACAGCTCAGAGCCTGGAGCCTGCTTTGGATCCTGTGTCTCCCTCTCTCTCTGCACCTTCCCTGCTCACACTGTCTCTCTCTCTCTCCAAAATAAACATTTTTTTTTTTTAAGAGCAAAACAACTCCATTTGAGTTCACAAACTTGAACCATAAGGGAAATTTTGCAATGTCAATTTCTATCCCCAAAGCTCTTTTTTCATGTTTTATGAGTCATGGAAGTAAGCAGAGTACTTCATGCTATAGTTCTGAGAATAGCGGAACTAGATCTTTTCACTAAGACCTTAAGACTATCAAAGAGATTCATGAAGTTAGATAGGCAGTGTTTCAATAGGGCAATTACAGAACTAATAGTGCCTATCTGAGGTAAAGTTTATGCTACCTCAGACTAATATAATTGTATTTACATTCATACAGAGTCATCTGTTACTCTCAATGTTACTAAACAATTACAAAAGAAAAAAAAAAATCATGAAACTATGTAATTTGGCTGATATTCCCAAATGGACTTTTATGTGTTCTTTGGACTGGTGGAAAGGATATGTACTTGTACTTTAAATTGAGCTCTCGTGGCTTCTTCCTTAGAAGTGAACTACAACTTCTGATTATAATCCTTCTCTTGGTATGTGCAACGTTGTAATGCTCAAATGAGAGACTGAAAAAGAAGTCAATGTGTCTGTGCAACTGCTAGCTAATTAAGTGATCCAAAAAAATGATCTTCCAACAAAGAGAACAGAAAACCCTGACACAGATAGTGGAACAATTACCTTCAAAAACTTACCACATGACCACTCTAGACATTACACATACATTATACAGTGGTAGAGATCTAAACTGATTGTTTCATTACGGTGTCATACTTTAAGCTTAGGTTAAAAAATGCTACAAGTTGGGGAGAGAGGCTGCTGAGTGACAAAAGCAGAATTTTTTTTGTCCTTGTGTTAAATAATCCCAAGACCAAAACAAAACAAAAACCTTAACTGCTCTGGTCCAAGAACCACCAGCTTCTCGAGTATAAAACATGAACCAATTAAACAGCTTATGAGACTAAAAACTTGTTTCAAAACATTCAGTTCAAAAACCTAACCTCATCCAAATCCAAATCCAAAGCCATTGTGTGATAACCTCTGTTTAATGCAGCAAATGATCAGTGTTGCATAATCAGTATTAAAATCCCCCAGTCCAGGCTCTAAAACCAATCCCATAAATATTCTACCTAATTCCTCCATTTGAAGAAACAGGCTGTTCAGGATGACATTCTTCTTTATGGCAGTAATTCCAGTAAATTTAACTTTGATTAACAACAGTTGGAATCTACGAAGAGCTACATGTATCTATAAAGAGTCACTTCCACAGGGATTTAGGAAGTTGACATCACTTTGAGATCAGATTTCCAG
This sequence comes from Lynx rufus, assembly GCF_022079265.1. Lineage (NCBI taxonomy): Eukaryota > Metazoa > Chordata > Mammalia > Carnivora > Felidae > Lynx > Lynx rufus. The sequence goes on along the minus strand of NW_025814823.1, from coordinate 221,708,734 downwards.
AACACGCAGGAAGTTTGAATTTGACTTCAAATATAAGTATTTCCATCCATGTAAGTTTTACTTTATACCCTCTAGTATCAAAATATATATAATGGGAAAGTATATTTTCATGTGTAAAACAAATATAGGTAAAGAGATCAGAAAACTCATTTCTATTAATTTATAATAATTTATAATTTTAACAAAAAAATAAAATCATGTTATTTTAAGATGTGTTTAAACATTTAGAGATAATATGACAATTCATTTGAGAATAAAAAAATACTTACTGTCTAACATATAATCATAATTTCCTGAGATTATAGGGATTAAAAAATATTTCATGTTAAGGTCTGATAAGTACATTAATGAAGATTACAAATTCCAAGACAAGGAAAAAAGGGTATTTTAATGTTTGCATTCATTATTTTTTGATATCAGGTCTTTTTAAATATATCTCCATTTGAAGCATGTCAATAACAACACAAAAATTATACATATTATCTACGGTAGTCATGTTACAAAAAAATAGAGTTAATTTTTAATTATCTTAAAATTACAGTAGCTTTAATTCTACATAGAATATAACCACCTAAATACAAAATGCTTTTGGGAAAGGATCTAAATGTTAACTTAAATATAACTCTTCTGATAACTCTTAAATGCAATTTGATCAATATTTGGGATTATAGAAGCACTGAGCAGCTATGAAAATCTATAGCTGGAGGGCTTATATTTATTTTTTGTAATGCTTCCAAGAAAAGGAAAGAATGCAAGCAAAGTACCACAGCTGGAGTTTAAACAAATGGCCATCCATTAAAGTTTTTCAAGGCATTTTAAACATCTTTTCTTATGATTCTTGACAGCGGAGGGCAAACAAGGTTCTTTGTCAATTTATGACTTAGCTGATACCTATAAAGATCCTCTGAGATTACTGTAAGCTCCAGCTAATGTCCATTTCCTTTATGCTACATTTGGGCTTTCAAGAGTGATGTCCTCCTAGGTGGCTATCTGTCTCCCAGACTCATTTACCTGAATACATAAAATGAAAAGTGATGAGCTTTTGGGGTGGACTTACTATTTGGCACATTAAAGCTAATTTATTATAGATTAATATGACCTTAGCAATGCCACTTTTTTCCTACTTCGTTTTCCTTTTTGTGTAAGGAAAAGACCCCATAGATAAGAACAACCTGAAATAGATTATATATTACAAAATACGTTATGTATTGTCAAGTTTCATATATGTGTACATTACATACACGCAGAGAATCCTTAGAAATTTAAAATTCATGTATGGTCATACTGAGGTTCTAATTTCCATTTGACGAATAAGTAGTCTTCATAATTCATCTTAAGTAAAAGGACAAATAACATTCTTATTCAAGGAAAAGTGAGTTTTGCTTGAAATATCAGTACAGACAAGAATAGGAATGCACTCTTTGGCATGCAAATGAAATGTAGGTAAGAACATCAATTTAAATTCTATTCCTTTTCCTAAAAAAATGCTTATTTTTAAAAAAAAACCTACATAATAACATGATAAATAATGTTGTAAAATTGGTTTTGAGATAAAAAATAAATATTAAAGACCATATATAAAAACACAGATATAGGTGTTGCTACAGATTCATAAATATTCTAGCATCCTTGGAGATACACATCATTTAGCCTTTTTCTGCATATACCTGTAAACATGTTTTCCCAAAATCCACTTATTAAAGTGGATTATTAAAGTTTGAAAAATAATATCTTTTTGGTCGAGGACAGCAGCTGGTTTGACAGTTGCAATATTAACAGTGGGAAAGACAGAATCATGGCCAAGAACACAAGGGCAAACCTTACTTGCATGAAAAGCATCACATGAGGCTATATATAAATCATTGCAGCATAGTACTTTTTAATCTACAATCTTAAATATACATTATGCTCCCCAAACTGTGGGTACTTAAAAAACAGCAACCTTGGGGCGCCTGGGTGGCTCAGTCGGTTGGGCGTCCGACTTCGGCTCAGGTCACGATCTCGCAGTTCGTGGGTTCGTGCCCTGCGTCGGGCTCTGGGCTGATGGCTCAGAGCCTGGAGCCTGCTTCCGATTCTGTGTCTCCCTCTCTCTCTGCCCCTCCCCCATTCATGCTCTGTCTCTCTCTGTCTCAAAAATAAATAAAAAAACATTAAAAAAAAAAAACCAGCAACCTTAATATCTTAACCTTAAAAACATGACTCAAATGTTAGTGTGGAAAATTGTTTAGTCACTAAAGAGGCAGAGTTGGATCAGACTTTGTTTGGCCGGGATGATGCTAAATTCTATGCTAGAGTTAATTATAGACAATCACAACTCTATTAACAGAGTGATCTCAGTCTATGGTAGTGCTAGGACCAGAGTATTGTGCCTTTCTCTACCATCGAGTGATGTGTGGTGTTGTGAAAGAGGGCCTGGTATTGTGAAGGATGTTTTCATATAACGTGGCATTCAAAATGAACCCTGAAGGATAAATAGGGAGAATCTAGGAAAGTCATTCCAAACAGTAGGAACTGATTTCTCAAAACCCAAAGGCAAATTGAAATAGAAACACTTGAATCAACTCCAAGTAATTTATTAACATTCATTAAGAATTCAGCTTAACAAATATATATTGAATACCAGCCATTTGAGTGTACATATAGCTCTGAAAACTCATTGAAATTTGAACTCCCCTGTTTTATTTAAATTATGTTCAGCCGTATGGGCAAGAAACTTCCCTGAGTTTACTCCTCTTACCCTACACCTAAATAGGAGAACTCTTCTTTTGTATTGATTCATTATTATGCCCATGGATTGAATATTTTATAACTACATGCATAAGTAGTAAATATATAACATAAAATACACTATAAATGGAGTCAATATCCCTCCTACATAACCAATAAAAATGTTTATTACTGGTCAAATATTTTAAAAAAAGAAAAAAAAAGTGTTTCTGAGGTTTTCTTGTGCAGTTCAGAGCTAAAAATAAGAAATCATATAAAAATTCAAATAGTCACTCCATAAATATCATGGCCAATATAATCCAATCAAGTAAAACTAACAATAGCAGGAAAATTAAGAAAGTAGGTATGTCCATATTACACATATCGTTTTAAATTTAAAAACAGAACCACTTTTTATAAACCAGCAAGTGTGCTTGCTCTTTCTCTCTCTCTTTCTCTCTCTCTCTCTCTCTTTTTCTCTCTCTTTAATAAAAATAATACTATGGACCAAAACTTAAGGGAATTTAATTGTAGAACTTGAGAATTCAGCAAGAGGCAACAATTAAAGGCACAAAGAGGTACTGAACAAGTTGGGGGATTGTTGGGTGATAAAATGAGTTCCTCATTCCTCATGTTTCCATGTGAAGGAACATTTATTTGGATACCACTCTAGGTCTCTTGTCCTACCTTTTAATTTAGTCTGGTCCAGAAAAGTAAGGTAGACACTGAATAGGGCGTGGGGGGAGGAACCTGGACAGCCTGTCTGAACAGAGGGTGCCTTCCGGTCAGCTGAGAAGCCTGAAGTTGTGTAGATTAATTTTACTCTAAGATGAATATTAGGAAACCGCATATCACACTTAACACTCCATTCTCTAATCTTTTTCAGTAATGATAAAGCTGGCAGTTGATCTCCATCCATTCGATCCCTGAATCTATCTTTCAACAGCTTTTGCACCATTACTGGCTTTGTAACAGACAAGAAAATAAAACTCACTGTGTCTCAATTTATTCATCCATAAAATGAAGCTAATTTTTTAAGATGAAATTAGTATTACTAATATCTTCAAAGCGATTGGCCATATTTGGTACATGATGAACACTATTTAAGTATTGTTAAATAAAGAAACATTACTTATTCATCACTTTACAGCTTCAATTGTGAGATCAGAGAGGTATCTAGGCTTCATCTCAGTCAGGTCTTTGTGGAACAATGAAAGGAATTAGAATTCATTAAAAACCACCATAGAAAGTGCACTGCAAGGGCACCTGGTTAGCTCAGCCGGTTAAGGTTCCAACTTTGACTCAGGTCATGGTCTCATGGATTATGGGTTCAAGCCCCACATCAGGCTCTGTGCTGATGGCTCAGAGCCTGGAACCTACTTCAAATTCTGTGTCTCCCTCTCTCTGTGCCCCTCCCCTGCTCACACTCTGCCTCTTTGTCTCAAAAAATAAATAAACATTAAAAATGCACCACATAATTTAGATTATAGGGGAGTTGGAAGAAGAGTGATATGCAGTTATCTAGATGGGAGGTGATGCTGGTATGAGCCTGGACATCAGTAGACCGCATGTGGCTGAGAGACAGGTTTGGAAAATCTTCCTTACATCGTTCACAAACTTCTCAACCACCCTCCACCATTAGAGAGATTGTGCCTGTGGTTAAATTACTTTTGCAACTACCTGCAGGTAGGCTATTTTCTCTTGCACAGGCAAAAAGGGTATTAAACGATGGCTCTCAACATGATATCTGTACGTCCTACTCCCTGGAACCTGTGAATATTACTTTTTGAGGAATAAAAGGTCCTTGCAGATTTTTAAAAGTTAAGAATCTTGAAATACGGAGATTATCCTCAATTACCTGAGTCCTAAATCCAATGACAGGTGCCCTTGTCACAGAAAAGTAGAGACAGTATGAGTTAGAAGAGTAGAAAAGAGGAAAAAGTGATGTTACTAAAAAGTCAGAGATTGGAGTGATGTGGCTGTAAGTCAAAGAAACCAGAGATTCTGGTGGCCAACAGAAACTGGAATTTTCTACTGTTAGGTATCTACTGTTAGGTAGAAGCTAGACAGGAGCAGTGGAAGGAAGATCCAGAGACAGAGTCCCAAGTTCTTGAGGAGGAATGAGAAGAGACATGGGTTGGAGGCAAGGATGGTGATAGAGAAGTTACACATTGGAAGCCTGGTGGCACAACATCCCTACCTTGTTGTCTCCAAGACCTTGGGCCTGACAGTTCAAGGGCCAAAGGTGCAGAGCACGTACTCTTGTCTTCGACCTCTGCCCCAGGGTGACCCCTAGAGTCATTATAGTGCATTTGCATGGAGAAAGGCTGTCATGATGGTTCCAGTACTAATCTAGTAGAGTCAAAATGCCCCCTTCCCACTTGGGGGAGGAGTCCTCCAAATGACTGGAAGCAATCTCTCCCACTGGTAACACTACTAGGCTTCTAGAGAGAATGAGGCCCTGATGACACATTATTTTTAAACTTTTGGCCTCCAAAACTGTGATGTGAGCAAGTTGATTTCTCTTGTTTTCAGCCGCCAATTTGTTATGGTAGCTTGTTACAGCAGCAACAGGAAACTAATGCCAATTTTAGTACTAGGAAGCGGAATACTCCTGTAACAAATATATAAAAATATGGATGTGGTTTTGGACTTGGATTCTGAGTAAAGGTTGGAAGACTGGAGAAGCATGATAGGAAATGCCTGGATTGCTTTTGAAAGATAGTCGGTAGATCTATGGATGCTAAAGTCAGTTCTGCTGAAGGTTTAGATAGAATTACAGAGCAAAGCAGAGAAAGTGTGTAATGCTTTAGAGAACAAATATATTTTCATAAATAGAATATTGATGGACATCGAATGTTAAATGCACTGCAGGAAGGCGCTCAGGAGGAAATGAGAAACACGTAATTGGAAACTAGAGGAAAGACAAGCCTTGTTATATATAGTGTGTAGAAACTTGACTGAATTATGTTCTCCTATCGGATGGAAAGAATAACTTTTAAGTGATAAACTTGAATATTTAGCTGGGGAGAGTTCCAGATTATTGAAGATGCATCCTGGTTTACTTACTTATTTTGCTATTCACAACAAAATGTGAGAGAAAAAGAGAAATTGAGGAAGGAACTGTTCAAAAATTAACCAGCCATTTTTAGACTTTAGAAGTTTTCGGCCTATCCAGTTTGCAAAGAATGTTAAAATGAGGAAATTCATGGGGCGCCTGGGTGGCGCAGTCGGTTAAGCGTCCGACTTCAGCCAGGTCACAATCTCGCGGTCCGTGAGTTCGAGCCCCGCGTCGGGCTCTGGGCTGGTGGCTCGGAGCCTGGAGCCTGTTTCCGATTCTGTGTCTCCCTCTCTCTCTGCCCCTCCCCCGTTCATGCTCTGTCTCTCTCTGTCCCAAAAATAAATAAATGTTGAAAAAAAAATTAAAAAAAAATGAGGAAATTCACTCTCAGGAAAGTGGACTTCTGGAGAGAGATCCAAGATTGTGGCTGGACAGCCTTATGCTGAAAGTTTATAAATGATGGATCATTTCAAAGACTTTAGCAAAAGCCAGGAATAGAGATGAGATTATCCAGGAATGATCTGAGGAGGACCCTCTTGTCCACTGGTCTGGATTATTGTGACATACGCAAATTTGTTGGGAAAGAATACTGCCAGTGTGAACCGGAAGGAACAAGATAGGGGGATATGATAGAAAGCTGCTGGGCTTCCAAAATTCTACAGGCAAGCAACAAGAATAGAGAGCTACTCAACTGCAAACGTGTGTCATCCCATGAGGAAATGGAAGATCAACTTTGCGGCAGAAACGGATGGAGCATCAGCCCTAAAAGGTGGAGACACATGTCCAGAGAGTGGAGCTACAAGTCACAAATGATTATGCTCAGACCTTGAAACCTAATAGAACTTGTCTTGCTAGATTTAAAAATTGCTTGGGACTGGTGACCTTTTTATTACTTAGAATTTCTACCCTTTGGAATGGGAATGTCTATCCTATGCTAGTCCAACCACTGTATTCTGGAAGCAGATCATTTGTTTTCTAGTTTGACAGGTCTACAAATGGAGAACAGTTTCTGCCTCTGGATGCACCATACCCGATCAGAGTCTTATTCATATCTGATTTAGGAGTTAAATGATATATATATTCTTATTTTTAAGCTCACGATATGTACATGATATTATGAATTTAGGGTTTATGTCACAGTGGGTTGAGACTTCTGGGAATTTGAGGGATGTGTTGGATGTTAGGTATTGGATGGACATGAATTTTGAGGGGCCAGAGGGTAGACTGTAATGGGTAATAGAGTGGCTCCCATCTCCACATGTTAACCATTCGAAATTGTAAATGTTAACTTATTTTCGAAAAAAAGCCTTTGTCGATGTAATTACAATGAGGATTTTGCAATAAAGATACAATCCCGGATTATCTGGATAGGGCCTAATTCCAAAAGCACAAGTGTCATTACAAGGGAAAGGCAGAGGAATCTGAGCCAGATAGAAGAGAGAAAGAGAGAAGAGGAGAAGGCAATGTGGCCACTGAGACAGAGACTGGTGTGATGTGGCCATATTCTAAGGAAGCCAAGGAAGTAAGTGGCAATTAGAACCTGGAGGAGAAAATGAATGGAATTTGTTCACAGTGTCTGCAGGTAGTGAGACCCTGTGAACACACTGATTTTGGACTTAATGTCCTCCAAAATGTTTAGAGAATAAATTCATTTTGCTTTAAGCTACCAAGTTTGTGATCATTTATTATGGCAGCAACAAGAAACTAATCCTCTCTAATGAAATCTTTGCATATTTAGTCTCTTATTGGGTTCTATTTCTCTGAGAGCCTGAACTAACACGACAGAGATGGGATATTTTTGTTATCTGGAGCTCAGAATCAATCATTTATGTCGGAAATATTAAATATAAGAGTCTCTAATATATTAGAGTGAGAATGGCAGGTAAGCAGTTTGTTACATGGGTGTAAAAGATCAGTGGAAATGCCAATCCTGGAAAAATAAATGTAGGGGACAGTGAGACAAAGATGATCTTTACAGATACAGACTATTTGAGGTATCATATTTCGAATGGTGTTAATAAGTGAGAAGAGACTCTTCCCTGAAGTACCTCTGCATTTCACATACTGTCAGAGGAGAATGAGCTAGTGAAGGAGACTAAGAAGGAAGAGATAGTGAGGTTATGTGGTTTGTGCCCAGAGAGGCCTAACTCATTTCCTGTTTTTAACCTCAACCCTTATCTTCTAAGTTAATCTTACTTCATTTCTATCTTCTACTTTCTACTGGATTCATCTTCATGAGAGTTAGATTGGTTTGTATTCATGGTGGTTAATTCCCACCTTTTGTAGAGTTTCTTTGTTTTTTTTTTTTTTTTAAGGTTATTTATTTTGAGAGAGAGAAAGCCTGAGCTTTGGTGGGGCGGGGGGGGAGAAAGAGAGAGAGAGAGAGAGAGAGAGAGAGAAGCCCAAGTAGGTTCCACGCTGTCAGCACAGATCCCACCATGGGGTTCAATCTCACGAACCGTGAGATCATGACCTGAGCCAAAATCAAAAGAGTCATTTGCTTAACTGACTGAGCCACTCTGGTGCCCCTGTAGAGTTTCTTTAAACTGAATTTTTTTCTGCTATCTTTCTTTATAAACACAAACAAACAAAAAATAGTATTTAAAATATTCCACCAAGGATCTCTCTCAACATATCATTGGAACAAAGAACCACATCAATATTATTGGGTGGGGGGGAAGGTTATTTTCTTGTTCGGTGTTTCTGGTGTACAAAGGAACAATAAAGGTACAGGGATGAGCTGAAGAGATCAGCATCAGAAGGCAACGAGGACTAAGGCAATCTGGTTGAAATAAACGTTCTTCTAGTCACTCTCGCTGTCTACACACAACCTGAAATAACTTTATTATTTTAGCTTTTGTCATCTCAGATAACTTTATATTCTCTCTTTTAATTTCCTTGAATTCTCTGAGTCAACATGACATTAAAATGAATAATCATTGGTAATCTCTCTTCTCCAACATGCATATAAACTTCAGTATATGAGAGTCTGCTGATTGCTTCCCAACACACGATATTCATCCTCCTCTTCTTCAGTTGGGCATTTGGTCACCCAGAAGAAAAGCAACACTCTCTTGCCTCCTTGTAGCTAGGTGTGGCTCTGTTATGGCGATATAGCCAATAAAATACAAGTAGCAGGATCATGTAGGAGGTTCTACAGATAGTCTCTGAAAAGAATAGGAAAGTCCCTTTCACCCTTTATTCTTTCCCAATGGTTGGAATGCAGACATAATGTCAAACTCAGAAATGGAGCCACTAGCAGAGAAGCAACAAGATTAAAAAGGACCTGTGTCCCTTGGAACACATGGAGCTGAGCCAGTCTGTGCTCCCTATTTCAGAAACTTTAAGTGAGAAGTGCGTATCTTATTTATACCACATTTCACTGGGAGTTGCTGCCATTCACATATGAAACTAATCTTGAGTAATATTGATTTTTTAATAATTTTGAACTGGGTTGGTAACAGAACATGTGTCATTGGTTTAATGGAAGTTGTCCAGCAGAAGAAGGCAAGGACTCACATTATGGACTTACAACGCAGTAGCAAAATATGGTTAAAAGTCCCTGTTTTACCTCATAAGAGAGATCAGGTACTGGTGAAGTTGGATAACAAGAAGAAATTATCAGAAATTGCTATGAGCTGAAATGTATCTCTCCAACCTTCTTATGATAAAGTACTGGACACTACTCCAGTACCTGAGCAGGTGACTGCATTTGGAGATAAAGTCTTTAAAGAGGTAATTAACTTAAAATGAGGTCATTAGTATAGTCCTTAATCCAAGATGGTTGGTGTCCTTATAAAAGGAAACTAAGAACAGAAAGATGACCACGTGAAGACACAGAAGAAACAAACAAACAAAACAACAACAACAAAAAAAACCCAGTCATCTACAAGCCAAGGAGAGAGGCCTCAGGAGAAACCATCTTGGCTTTGGACTTCCAGCATCTAGAATAGTGAGAAAATAAATTTCGGTTGTTTAAGACAGGCAGGCTGTGGTACCATTACAGAGATCATCAAATTTATATTGTGTATTAACTCCTGTTGCCACTATTAGGAACTTCCCATAAGAAAGAGGAAAATTTAGCATATAGATAACCAGTTCTGGAGAGAGATGCAGAGGAATACAGTCATGCTAAAGAAGGCTTTCTCTGAAGGTAGCATATACCTATTAACAGCAGTTCAGTGATATGGCGCATTGCTGGATGGGGAAGTCAACAGCGGCAGGAAGCAGTGAAACTGCCCTAAGCACCGGCTCTTAAGGTGGAGTCTTAGCAGGAGATAAGGCTGTGCCTCAGGGCTTTTTCCAGCACCTGGTGTTAGGAGTTCTCAGCCAAACAGTAAAAATCAGCCTGGATAAAACATCTTATTCGGATTGCTGCTTCACACCAAGCTCCCATCCCTCCTCTCTCTTTAATATTATTTCCAGTTATCAGTCACAAAATTAGAAATAATAGCACTGTGAGTATGACTCACACTATCTACATCCTCAGACAAAAATTTCATCTAATAAAATGTATCGTAAGATGTGTTGTAAGACAGTCCTCTCTGGATTGGCTGGTGTTTCTGCTTGGTCTAGACCTCCTAAGCAACAGAAATTTACATACCGTAATGATAGAAAATGTCTCCTTTTCTTTTCCCTCAGTACCATCTGCTCTTTGTATTTTAAAGGTGGTGGATATATGGAATCTGTTTTCTCCTTTCACCAAAGACATCTGTTCCTGTTCAAAGTATAATAAAGCCTTTCTTATTTCTCGAGAGCCAAGGTTTACATTCTTGGTTATAAAATTTCTCCTCCATCCCTAAAAGAAGGTCTGTTTACATTTCAGAATAAAAGATAAGCTCCTTCTCTTAACTTCAGAAGGGCTGAGGATTGTGTCAGCACCTATATAAGCTTCAAGATGCACAATTTTGGAGTGTCTACCCTGTGGTATAGACCACTCTGTATACTCATGGTACATTTGGCTTTTATTCCATAGCCCCACAGAGGATTGGGGTATGGGGAAACAGCAAGAGACCTAGGGTTTCTGGAAATGAATAAAAAGGTTTTTTTTTTCTTTTGTCTTGGATTAGTATATGGTGTTTCTGCTAGTGTATTTGTGTGTACGTGTACCTATCTATCTATCTATCTATCGTCTATCTCTACATGTAGGGTAACATCTCAAACTCTTCAGTTTTGGACTTAATAGGTATATAAAAATGGGCAAATGGATGTGACAAAGAGCAGAAGTGTATGAAGTGTTCTAAGGTTTTTCTGAGAAATGTACTGCAAAAAACAAAAAATAAAGAATAAACATAAAAATATTACAAGCGTAGCTTGCAACCCTTCAAAACAATCCCTAGGCCAACAAACCCATATCAATATAATTGTCATTTTAAAGTCACTCAGCCTCTAAAAAGGACATCTGTTTCATTGCCAACTTCACATGTGGACAGAGAGTATAATGGATAAAAATAAACCTTGCAGAAAGAGAGATCCAGAGGCCATAGAGGACAATGAAAAAGGTAACTCCTGCCAGAAAGCAAATCCAGCCATTAACAGATGGTCTAACAGGAATTAACCACCCTGCCCATGCAAGGAGGCTTCAATTCCTTCCCAGAGTAATGACTGCCTTGTGTTTCCCATTCTTCCTCTTTCTGAAAGCCAGTTTTGAAAGGGGTTACTTACTATCTCAATACAATTGTATACTGAAGGTGTTAGGGACATATAACTTGAATTCTAATTTACATGTATAAAGTAAATGTGTCTACCTAGAGCAGTACTTGAATACGAAATGTTATAAGGGACTGCTGTGTTTTATCACCACCATTAGAATCAGGAAAAGCTATTAAAAATACAATGATCTTTAATTGACCCCACAATGCCAGAACCTCGCTGGCCAGACCAAAGAACAATGGCTCTTGTTTTAAGCATTTGTATGCAGACTCCTAAACTTATTTTTTCCTAACCAGACAACACCTTTTCAATCTCATCAGCATAACTTAGAAGAAATAACCTAACACACTTTCCATCCTTTCCAGCAGTTAGATACTTCTAATCTGCCTCCTTCATTAAGTACTCTTAATTTCTTATACTCCTTTATCTCCTTGCCTAGTGAGTTAAATTCAGTTTGGTTCTAGTTTTTTAATAACTAGATTTAAGAACTAGATTAATTTTAATCTAGTTCTTAAAAATTACTGGTGGTCATTATTTACAGATGTCACAGCACACTCAAAAGTTATGTATCTGATAGAGGGGCCATATGTCACATAGAGATATTGGAGACTGCATTGAATGCAGTAACCAGTTGAGACTTTAGGATTTTTTCCCCTTAAAAGAGAAGTTGAATGCATGGAAACACACACACACACACACACACACACACACACACACACAAATTTGTGTTCAGGTTTCTGAACAGCTATTGTCACAGACTTCTTATATTTTCTTCACTTCTTTGATGCCATTAGACTGTCAGGTATTTTGCTGTCCAGGTAGTCCATTTTTGTTTGTTTGTTTAGCTCCATTGCGGGTGTAGTTACACAAAAAAAGCTCCGCCCCCCAGGAAGTAAGTGGAGGTAATGTGCAGCTTCCAGTAACAATTTTTAAACGATAGTTAGCCTACCACTTTGTCCTTTCTTCTTTGACCTAATCCTTCCCAATGACTGGAATGCAAATGAGACGGCTATGGTGGATAGCCAACTTGGAAGTGAGTTCACCTTGGGAATGGAAGCTATATAAGGTGGAACGAGATAAAAGTAATGAATTTTGTGCTTTGTGGACCAGAGCACCACACACTGCACTCAATTTTTATACATCTGAATTCCTCCACGAAAGAAATAAAGTTCTATTTCATAAAACTATTGTTATACGTGATCTTTGTTATTTCTAGTCAATCATAACTAAGAGATTTGGCAAACTAAATTATTAAGTAGACAAACCGTCAGACAAATGTCTGAACCTTTTCTCAGCTTTTGGATACCACTGGAAATTTTCTTCTGTGCATGAAATCCCTTCCACAGCAGAGTCAAAATTTGAAACTTTTAATTACATCAATCACTGTCACTTAAGATCTAAGACTTAGAGCTTTCTCATCTCAATCACAACATTTCTTCCCCTTCAGTAAAACCCACAGAACCTACTCTTTATTTCTAAAAGAATATGCACTCACCAAAAAGTCACCTATCACTGATGTCTTCCTTCCTTAAGTTCAGCATTTATGTTTAAAAGTATGATTTAGTTACTTCATAACACAGGTGAATTATATTTTATAGTAGTTTCATGATATTATTATTATATTCTTTTGACAGCTGTGGTAGGAATATGATGGCACTAAACTAAACTGGTGGTAAACATTAATTATAGATATAATTTATTGAGGTATATTGTATACCAAATGCTATACTATGTCATTCAACTCTCAAACTATTATACAACCAATTAATAATAATAGTGTCTAGTGGGTTGGACCCCTGAAAGACATGTCCAAGTTTATCCCTCAGAAAACATGACAGTTATATTATTTGGAAAGAGTCTTTAAAGATCTAATCAAAGTCAGGACCTCAAGGTGAGATCATCCTGAATTAGGTAAACTCTAAGTCCAATGAAAGTGTCCTTATAATAGGGGCACCTAGGTAACTGAGTTGTTGGTATCTGACTCTTGATTTTGGCTCAGGTCATGATCCATGGCTCATGAGATCGAGCCCTGCACCAGGCTCTGTCCTGACAGCATGGAGCCTTCTTGGGATTCTCTCTCTCCCTCTCTCTCTCTCTCTGCCCCTCCCCAACTTATGTGCAAAAAAGTGCTTTGTCTCCTTCTTTATCTCTCAAAATAAACAAATAAACTTAAAAAAAAAAAAAACAGTGTCCTTATAAGAGATAGACAATTAGAAGACACATACAGACACATAGAAGGGAAGGCCATGTGGAGACACAGACACAGAAAAGGACATGTAAAGATGATGGCTGAGATTAGATCAATGGGTCTAGGATCTATAAGCCAAGGAATGTCAGCATTGACTTTGCTACCAGAAGATATGAAGAAGCATGGAACAGATTCTTCAGAAGGAACCAATCCTGCTAACACTTTATTTTTGATTTCTGACCTCCATAACTTTGAGAGAATAAATTTCTGTTGTTTTAAGACATCTAATTTGTGAAAATTTGTTAGGGTGGTCCTAGGGAACTAAGATTTTGCTACTAGGAAGGATACTGCTGCTGCAACAAATACATAAAATACCTGTAAACGCAAAAGTGGCTTTGGTTTTAGGTAACAGAAGCAGGGTGAATTGGGGGCACATAATAGAAAAAGATAAGGTTGTCTTGAAGAGATAACTGCTAGAAGCATGGCTGTTTATGACCATTTTGATGAGGGAAGGAAATAAAAAGCACCAGAGAAAAAGTTTCTATCATCTTAGAGAACACAGTTTGTCATAAACAGATGTTGGTAGAAATATGACCATTAAAGGTGCTTCTGGTGAGTCACAAAATATGATAAAGAACATGTTATTGTAAATCAAAGGGAAGGTGATCCTTATTATAAAGTATCAGAAAACTTAGCTGAATTGTTTCCTACTCTTAGGTGATTCGCTGTTGGCTGTAAGCAATGAACTCAGACATTTGTCAGAAATATTTTGAGGGAAGGTGATGAAGATGTAGCCTGGGATCTTCTTACTGCTTACAGCAAAATAGGAGAGAAATGAGATAAATTGAAGAAGAAACTGCGAAGCAAGAAGGACCCAAAACTTGATTGAGGAGATTCCCAGCCTATTCAGATTGCAAAGGATGTTGTGTAAAGCCTGCTCTGTCTGGAGAGAGGGGAAAGGGTGTGGCTAGATAAACTGCTGTTGAAGTGATTAGGTGGGTGATTAATGTATCCAATTAACCATTTTAATAAAGCCAGTAATAGAGACAACAATATTTAGAAGGGATTTCTGCATAATCCTCTTTATTTTTTTTTTTTTTAATTTTTTTTTTCAACGTTTATTTATTTTTGGGACAGAGAGAGACAGAGCATGAATGGGGGAGGGGCAGAGAGAGAGGGAGACACAGAATCGGAAACAGGCTCCAGGCTCTGAGCCATCAGCCCAGAGCCCGACGCGGGGCTCGAACACACGGACCCCGAGATCGTGACCTGGCTGAAGTCGGACGCTTAACCGACTGCGCCACCCAGGCGCCCCTGCATAATCCTCTTTCTAATGCTGTGGATCTCCTCAACCTACACAGAAGATGCAAAGTTTTTGAGAACGTTACACTAGCCAAAACTCCACCAACTCAGACTGAAAGGAAAAGACATGGGATGTAAAAAAGGATGACTGTCAATCTTCTGGGATTCTACAGGGAGGTAAAGGGCTGAGAGAGTTACTTAGCTTAAAACATGTGCTAACCTTCAAATAAAGGAGGGATGTCTATGAGGGTATCCAGAGCAATGGCCCCATTGCCAAGGGCACAGAGAGAGACATGGGACAGCTTCTCTCTTAAAGTGTCTAGAAGGAACCAAATTTGCTGACACGTAGATTTCAGACTTAGGGTCTCTAGAACTGTAAGTGAATGCTTCTAAGCCGTCCAGTTCATGGCAACTTATTACGGCAGTGTTAGGAAGCTGATGTGTAGTTCACTCCCTTTACATGCAAGCACATGAAGTGTTGAGGAGTTTAATACCATCACCATGGTCACACCACACTTAGGTAATAAAGTAAGCTTTTGTATTCAAGGATTCCACACCACAATTAATACTCAAAATAATCTCTGGAAAGACCCTTTACTTTTTTGAGCAGTCAATGCATAATGATGGACTGAACAAATAATCAAAGGATTCATTCAGTTTGTAGTCATTCTAGTATGTTCTTGACACAGATTTTTCCAAAACAGGAAAAAAAAAAAAAAAAACCATCTAAGCAACTACAATCCCTCCAGGAGCTACAACATGCATGTGACCAGGGTACAAACCACAGTCTTTATGATCAGAATCAAGATATCACCAATAAAAGAGTTCACAGAAATCTCAACCATCAACGGCACCACCTTAATAGAAGCAATGTGCACACAGCCACGTGAAGACCAAAAGGCAGCATGGTAATTCATCATTTACGTCAAGGGCTTAGTACAGTCCATGAGTTTGCCAAAATCAGTTCACTAGATTTTCACCATTAGTATACAATAAGTAAAGAAACTAGGAAATATGTTGCAGTGGTAAGATATGATGGGGACGTAGACCCTTGCAACTGTTCTTACTGAGTCAGTCATTAGAGACATACTTAGGTGCATAGGTTATAGCACCAACCCTCCTATTTTTTAAATGACATTAAATTTCAATGATTGTATAATTAAGTGTAATACAGTTTAATATTCAACTACACCATGTTACTACATAATGCTTATATAGTAATAAATCCTACTTGAAGTGTTGTTTTGAGGTCCTTCTGAAAGGTAAATGCCAAAATTTGATGTAGGAGAGAAAGACCAACTGTACTTCCCTAGAACAATAATCATAAAATCACTGTTTATCACACTTATTCACATGTAATATCCAATATATTCAAGAAAATATTAGCAATTTCTAAGTCTTAGTTAGAGATGATACATATTTTGTAGTTTTATGTTTTATAGAAAGCCATATAAATATATATTCCTGTATATATATGCAAAATATGTATGTATATATGCATATATGTGTGTATATATAGACACATGTATGATTGAAATATATAGATTTATCCCACATATATGATTGAAATATGTATGTATGTATATATGTGTATATATATATATATGTATCACAATTTAA
Organism: Lynx rufus; assembly: GCF_022079265.1. Classification (NCBI taxonomy): domain Eukaryota; kingdom Metazoa; phylum Chordata; class Mammalia; order Carnivora; family Felidae; genus Lynx; species Lynx rufus. Next base: position 221,692,205 of record NW_025814823.1, on the reverse strand, counting down.
TTTTTTTGAGGTCTCACTATCTAACTTCATTTTTAATTGAAGAAATTCATGTTGGTGGCATATAGAAGCTCACTGATACAGACAAGGGTAGAATTTAAACTAGAATAAAAATCCTCACTTTCCTTTTTGGTTCTTTCTACACACTCTACAATCACTATACCTTTTATATGCTACAAGCTCCAGTATTCATTTTAGTGACATAAAAAATATATGAACTTGGCTTTGTACTTCCCAGTTTATTTTATCCTTCTAATCAAGCAGCCTGACTTCCTTTCTCTTATTTGTTTGTTTGTTTTATTAGCTAAAATATACAGAAGCAGCATCATAGGAGGACATTAATGTGTAGAAAAAAATGTTCTTACATACTTGCCTAAATTATGTATTTGATTAAAACTGCTATAACAGCCATGCCTTTCTAACCAGTAAAATGAATCTCATGCATCAAGGTAATGACTAGACCTTTAACATGATATATTGTACAATACAATACCTGTAGAAATGAGCAAGTAAGGAATAATTACAAAGGAAGTGTGCGTTTGAGGAAACAACTTTGCAATTAGAGGCATGCATCTAAGAAATGCCAGTATTTCTATGTTTGCCCTATGCATTCTTAGTAACCACATGGCGTTTTAACAATTATATTACAAACTATTAAATGTGAAGATTGGTATTTATTCATGAAGAATATTTTAAAGTTAAATACCTTGCATCGCTTCATGTGTCAAAAACAGGGAACAGTCACTTTGTTTAGAAGGTAGGAGCAATTTATTTTCTAAGGCTGGCTATGTATCTTACTAGCTTCTTTGTTTAAACGTCCACAGTGACTTCATTCTACAGCACTGATAATCAATACTGGAAAAAGACATACATTTAAAAAATAAGCAAGACCCTCTACAATCTTTACAATGCTAATCCAGCCTTCTGAAAATATTTAGGTGACACATCTTTGTGAAAGCTCAAAATCTCTCACACATTACAATGCAGAAGTAAAGTGCTGGTTTTCAACCAAAATTCCATCAAGCCAAAGATAGGAACTGAATGGTCAAAATAATAATAATAATAATAATAATAATAATAATACAACCCAAATTCTAAGCAGGGTTACCTGAGATACAAAAAATGGGAAAATGGTAGGCAGAGTGGAAAAGAAAAAATTTTTTTTCTAATTTAGTTACAATCAGTCAATGTGACTTAATAGGAATAGAATGGAGTCAACTATTAAACAGATTGATTTAATGGATCCTAAGTCCACAAAAACAAGAGCAAAGCCAACACTAATAAGACTTCTTCATATGGTAGTTGCAGATTACAAAGTGCTTTCATAAACATAATCTCTTATTACTTTAATCTTTACAACAGTTTTATTATTAGGTTGAAAAGTTGAGGTTTCAATCCTGTTTTTATTTTAAGGCCTGCCACTAGGAAAGAAAAGTCTGAATCTCTCAACAGATTTTCCCATCAATACTTACATTATATCCAACAGCCTGCTGATATACGTCCCCCTGAATGAGCCACTGACATCTGAAACTCAACAATTACAATTTTAACTAATCATCCCTCCTTTCTGTTTAGAATGTCTCTTCTTAGTATTGCATATTTTGTATGAGGCACCATTATAATCCATTCTGTTTCCTAAATTACAATCCCTTGCTCCCCTTTATCTCCCGTTCATGTATCAGCCACGGTCAAGGAATCACCAAATACTATTCTCAAGGGTCTTAATGGAATCCATTTAATCTCGTCCATCTAACTATCACTATCCTAGTTAATACATTACCATATCTTGTCTGACCTACTAAAGTATCCTCCAACTCTAAACTTTCCATTTCTTTTTAACTATTTCTGCACTCGACAGTAAGAATGACTTTTCTGAATCCCGAACTGATCACAACACTACCTAATTAAAAAACCTGTTTTATCTTTCCTCATGGCGTCTGCCTGAGTTTCACATGTGTCATGATTCTCTCTATGCTTGTTTGTCTTGCATCATCCATCACTAGTCATCTACACCTCCTCTCAAACTATTTACACCCTACTTTGTAACAAATCTCCTTGATTTTGTTCTACAGAGGAAAAAAAAAAGAAAAAAAGCTCTTTTACCTACTGTTTCCTCTATCTAAAATTCTCATCTTTTCTCTTCTTTCACTTTATTTAACCCACAAAAGCAATTATTGTCCTTTCTTTGGTCAACCTTCCTTTTCTCTGTCAAGATTTAGTTTAGAAGCTCAATCACATCTTCACATAGGACATGTTTTTACTGCTTCCTTCCACACACCATACGGTATGGAAATTGCCCAGGTCATTCTCAATCTCTCCACCCGATTGTGAGTTTTCAGATGGCATATTATAACTTTTTCTACTCTATTACATTATACTACAATCTACTTATTTCAAGTTTATTTTTTGGTTTTAATACCAAAAGTTCATATCAGAAGTTTTGAGTGTAAAATCTCATTAGTTATTGATATTGACAGTGATGTGGACAGGACAGAACAGTGTCTTTAGAGGTGAGCACAGGTAAGTGAAACTCGTATCAAAATGGTGTGATTTCCACTTTTATCTCTGTTTATAAAAGCTGTGATTAAAGAAGCTAAATCCTTAAAGTTAAGAAGCCACAGATACTTAGAATTTCAGAGACTTTTGGGGGTAGCAGTTATTACTGAAATCTATGTCTCCAACACTCTAGTGAGGGCTAATCTAGCACAGAAGGATCCTAAAAACATGTCTTCCTCCTCTGTACTTCCTCTCCAAAATAGTTGATCCCAATGTAGGTCAACTATCCAATGTACTAGTTTCTAACTGTCAGAATCATTTTTAATATACTCTTCAAACTATCTGGCACCCCTGTGACCTGGAGCAACAAAAGTAATCAAAACCTTCAGCTTGCTGCCAATGAGCGTTGTAAGACTCAAATTGTATTCTCTACGTATATTATATATACACAACCACATAGTACATATGACATGTGTGGGTTATTTATAATTATAAATAGTTATATGACTATATACAAATTATATGACTATATACAGAATATACATTATATACACATATAAATATAGTATTTGCATATAAATTTATATGCATGTATTTGGACTGCAGTCCATACTGCTGAATTGGACCCAACATCATTTAAATCAAAATATGTAGAAGAAGCACATTCTACCACATTTGGAAAAGCCCCTAGAATGATGACCAATTCCACTGGTAAAATTATTCTTATACCTTCAACCCATTTTTCCCCCAACAATGGTAACAGATAATGTTTCCACTAAATAATATATTGACGTCTTTTTCAGTAGATAATTAATAAGCTACCTGAATAACTATTATCACCATTCCACAATATGCTATACTGACTTACCTATTACTAAAAGTATTAAGCCATACACTGAGGATATTTATTTCAATATACTAATGAAAAGTTCCAGAAAACTATCTGTGCAAACAGTACTTAAAATACATCTCTAGAGATTACCCATAAATATTTCAAGGTATCTTTTGTGCAAGAAAAAGTAAGAGAGTAATGGTCCTTATGTAAGTTCTCAAACAATAAGGGAGTATAGTCTTGGAACTCTGTTCTCTGTATTAAAGATTTCCACAGTGACTAAGCCATTTGGACACTTAGAAAAAAATTTTTTTTCTTTTCCTCTTAGAGAAACCTCTTACATATGTGTGCACTGTGTTTTTTAGTCTACTTCTTTGTGGTACACTATTGTAACACAACATGTTCCTAGGCAGGAACAAAAAAAAAAAAGAGGACTATACCCCATGTTTTACTTGTATTTCTTATTTCCCAGTAGAAAACTGATTGAAAACCAATATATTTTACAAAGTTAAGGATATGACTTCTTGTTGGATTTGAAAAAATAAGGCACAAGATGAGACTCATGTATCTTTGCCCTCTCTTGTGATAAAATTCATGTTAATGGAAAATTATAGAATTCTCTGCTTTAATCTTGGTTTGTATTTCCTTTTTTCAATTTTATAACTGAAGAAAAATCCACTCAATATTTCGTATAAAAAAATAATTAAAAGCTCAATGATGTAATGGCCACTGAAATAAAGCAAACAGGCTTACATATTTGAAGGGGAGAGTAGGCCAAAGCCTGAATTCCAGTGCTGTGCCACTGGTATTAATTGCCTAGAACATGGTATTACTAAAGGTTTTGAAGCTAAGATGTGGTAATTCTGGGAAAAAAGGTCTGGGTCAGTTACTGTTATTTTCCATAACTGAAAGTTAAATGCTGAGAATAGTGGCTGGTACATAGTAAGTATGATAAAAGTATAGACTATGATATTACTTTATGACAATTATGATAATGAAACTATTGTTTTGATTATTTATAATTTCACTGACTAGAACTAAGATTGATATCTCATTTAGATTCTGAATAGTAAAAATGGCAGGATATAAGAGTGTATCCTTCCAATAAATGTCAGAAAAGATGCATAATAAAAAACAAGATAAACAAGAGAAAATAAAATACTGAATATTGTTTCTAAAAACCCATTTACAATAATTTAAAAATAGATGAAATATATTTTATAGTATAAACTTGTCTTCATTAATAGATAGATTTATTATAACAATTGACAACCCATAGTCCAGTGCTTATGTGGTACTGGTAATTATCATGATACATCAACAAGGTAGGGATTATCTCAACCCAATTATCTCTTACCAGTTTTATAGATGATAAACTCAGGTTCATTTACATCATTTACTCAAATAATATGATTAGCCAATGGTAAGAGATAGGCTTCATATCCTCATCTTTCTGACAGGTCATCAGTTCTGTAGGTTATCTTGGTGAACTTCACCAGGTGATTTTATTTTTTTTTTCTTTTTAAAGTTTATATTTAACTTGAAATATATCCAACTATACTATAGTATAGCTATATCCAAGTAGCTAACATACAATGTAATATTAGTTTTAGGTATAGAATTTAGCGATCCATCAATCACATACAACACCGGGTGCTCATCACCAGTGCCCTCCTTAATACCCGTAACCCATTTAACCATGTGATTTTAAACCATAAGCCTTCCTATTTTAATTTCTTTAATATTTACTTATTTTTGAGAGAGACAGAGACAGAGACAGAGACAAAGCATGAGCAGGGGACAGGCAGAGAGGGAGACACAGAACTGGAAGTTGCTCCAGGCTCCACGCTGTTAGCACAGAGCCCAATGCGGGACTCAAACTCATGAACTGTGAGATCATGACCTGAGCTGAAGTTGGAGGCTTAACCAACTGAGCCACCCTGGTGCCCCTAAACCATAAACCTTCCAAAGGAGATGTTGGTCAGCACAATTAGAGCTCAAGAGATTACTCTATGCAACTACATTTTTTTTTTCTATGTCACTGCTGTTAAATGTTATCCACCACCCCCCCCAGAGGACAACTAAAAATTGCATAAGCTGTAGTGTTCAAATCAATGTAATTCATTCACTAATATTATTGAAGAGTGTGCTTATTTTTTAACTTGCATAGTACTGACCTAACGTTTTTGTTGCTGTATTTTAGACATTCAGACAAGACAATTTCAATTTATGTTATCTTTAATACAATAGTTCTGGTTCTTATATAGCTTCCTGGGAAAATAATGACTTTGGGGGATAGGTTTATGTGCATTTTCATGAAGACTTCAGGGAACACCTCATCAATCTATTTGTTGAAGTGACAACTGGGTTAAATTAATTGGATAATGATTTAATCCTTCATTCCAATATTTTCTCAATCGCAGGGTTTTGTTTTTCTTCTCTGAAGTCATTCTACTTACTCAGTAGACAAGTGACAACAGAATATACAGGTTAATGTACTATGTGTTTTTAAATCATAATTGTTTTTAATTTAAAATGTCTTCTTTCATCCCCATCCCAAGATAAACATCAATATTGAAATTTCTATCATCTTTCCACAAAAATACCCATATTCCCTTGATCAATGTTTCCAGTATTTACCATGTATAAGAATCAGCTAGATTCCACAATTCTAAATCCAATAGGGATGAAAATAAAAACATTGCTGTATTTTAAAATGAATATCGATCACCATATTCATATACTATTACTGTAAAAACATGTACAAAACTCAGCTTGAGTTCATATGGTATAGCCAGTTGAATGAGAATTCAAAGTTTGATGGTTATTCATAAATGTGTGCAGCTTTCAATTTCTTTTACAGGACCACTGACTTTCAATATTAGGGTTAACCATTACTTTTAATATATAATATCAATACAATTTTGAATCATTTTGTAAATTGTTATGTATTTAATGGATATAATGCTTATTACATTAATGCTGATCTATACCTTGCTACTTTATCTTCACAGAAAGTTATTGTGAATAGAATTATAGCACATAAAAATATTCGGTGAATAAAAATGCTACTGAAAATATAACCTAAAATATAAACTAAAAACTGCATGTTATGTACTAAAATGGCCATTAGCTGTGGCTTGCATTACTTATAAATATATTCACTATTTGTAGGTTTTCCCTTTTTTATGTACTCTTAACCATCATTTAAAAAAAGGATTGTAGGGGTGCCTGGGTGGCTCAGTCGGTTAAGCGGCCGACTTCGGCTCAGGTCATGATCTCGCAGTCCGTGAGTCTGAACCCCGCATTGGGCTCTGCCCTGACAGCTCAGAGCCTGGAGCCTGTTTCAGATTCTGTGTCTCCCTCTCTCTGACCCTCCCCCGTTCATGCTCTGTCTCTCTCTGTCTCAAAAATAAATAAACGTTAACAAAATTAAAAAAAAATAAAAAAGGATTGTATACATTTATTATATTCATTATTGAGAAGAAAAATGTGGCATAGTTAAATGAGGAAAAAGTGATGTTATAAGAAGATGCCTAATGTTGAGGATGAGAAATCAATCCCTGCCTACTCCTTGGTTGATAATACAGGCTCTATATAAACAATCATTCTTATTTTAGTCCCTTCTGTCTTTGAGGAAATGGTGTTCTTCTTTGTGCCCAGGGTCACTTTTTTCACCTATGGCTTAGTCCTATTCTTTTTTTTTTTTTTCCTTTGTAGTTATTTTGCCATCTGTAATCCATAGTCTATTGCATTTTCAATATTTCCCTCCCTGTAACTGTTTTCATCAGAATATTAAAATTCTTGATATTCCTCTATCATCAAAATAATCTTCCTTCAAGCCTACATCGTTATGACCATCAGCCATCCTTCTGGCTCTTGCCTTACATTAATAGCAAGTCTTCTAGAAACACAAGTGCTTCTTTGCTCTTGATATTTTTAAATGTCTCATTCAAAATTATCCCTGCTTAACTCTCTACTATTCCCATCCAGTTAGTATTTCCAAAACAAGAAAATTGTGAGAACAGAGATAAAAGATTTGAGAATCACCAGAATTTAAGTAATTGTTGGAGCTATGTGAGCACAAAGTGTCTCGTAGGGATTATGTCTGTCATGAAAAGTTAAGGAAATGCTGAACTCAAAGTGCACAAGGTTTTAGAAGAAATAAGGCAGAAAATTTGAACAGGCATGGCTGGCTAGAGAATTTACAAGAAAATTAGGACAAAGCACTAGAACACTGGGAGATCAGAGTTACAGAGGAAACAGGAATCAGAGATCTAAAATGCCCCATGAAATAAAGTCTATGGTACCATGGACTACACCAATATAAAGTCATAGTGAACTTGTTGACAAAGGCTTCAGTGGAAGGTGGGGAACAAATGAGATTATACTGCTCACAATGTGAATAAATGGGCAGTGCAGCCACAGTGGTTTCATGTTTCTATTTCAAGGAATCTGGCTGGGATGGGAAGTTACAGAATAATAGCTATCACATGAGGGCTTAAGGCAAAGTTGTGTTTTACAATAATAACATTTCTTTACATTAGTATAGCATATAGGGATGCATATCACACACAGTATATCTTCACATTACTTTAGCAGTTTTCTAGCATTTTATTTAGCTTTCAGGTTTTTGTTTTGTTTTTTCAGCTTGTTCGTTTTCTTCAGAATTTTTTGATTTGTTGATGTCACTATTCTGGAAAAATAATTCCAACTGAATCTAAGTTTTCTGTTCTTTGTAGGTAATTTCATGTTTTTTTTTCTCTCTCTCTCTCTTTATATATCACAAGTATTTTGTATATATTTTTTTACTTTTCAAATATTATTTAATAAAAATTTTCCTGGGGCACCTGAGGAGTTCAGTGGGTTAAGCGTCTGACTCTTGATTTCATCTCAGGTCATAATCTCACCATTTGTGAGGTTGAGCCTATGTCGGGCTCTGCACTAACACCACGGAGCCTGTTTGGGATTCTCTCTCTCTCTCTCTCTCTCTCTCTCTCTCTCTCTCTCTGCCTCTCCCCTGCTCATGTGTGCACAGTCTCAGTCTCTCTCTCAAAATAAATAAATAGGCATGATTTTCTTTCCTAAGCCTGGTAATTATATATAGTCCCCAAATTCAAACTCAGATAATTTATATGTATCATTTAAGTATATAGCTAAATGGACATACTGCACATTTATAATTAAATACATGCTTTGTCTCATACTGAAAATACTTGAGTTAATTCAAGTAGGCAAGAACATGTAGCATTAAAATCTATTTAAAACCTGTACACATAAGCCTAAGTAATCAACATGGATACTTAATATAATGGATCTATATGAAAGCAACTTGGCCATTCAGTTTTGCATTTATAAGGTTGTCAGAAAGATGCAGACTGATGTTTAGACATCTGAAATTAACTTTTAACAATTACTATTTTTTTTAAATATTTTGTTTTTAAGTAATGTCTACACCCAAGGTGGGCCTTGAACTCATAACCCTGAGATCAAGTCACATTCTCCACTGACTGAGCCAGTCAGGCACCCACCAATTGCAGTTTTAATGGCAGAACAAGTCATTTATTCAAACTATTAAAATATGACATTTTTGTCTGAATAAAGATTAACAAGCTTAATACGGGAAAGTCAAAATCCTACTTCCACTAAAGATTTTACATTATATATGTCATATTTCTAAGCCATATTTGGTAGTCAATAGTAGAGTCATTCAAGAACAAAGAAGTTTTGGTAGCTTAAAATTCTAGCAGGGTTGGGTTGAATTACAAGGTTTTCATAGAAATGAATTTTTCAACATACACGTAAAAATTGTCTAAATGTTGACATTGTTCTGAGTATTTCATATATTTGGAAATAACAGCCTCACTATATACCCTTTTTTTTGAATTGAATCACTGATTGAATAAGCAAAAACCACTTGCACATTAACAATTCTAACACTAAAGTCCCACACATAATTATTACATTTTGATTATAAATTTCAGAGGTCAATGGAATGTGGTTTTTTGGATTTATCTTTTCTAATGATAAAGTTTTAATAGAAATATAAAAGTGAAAAAAATTTTAGACCACTTTAAAACATTTTCTGAGTTAATAAAAGACCTACTCAATAAAATTAATAACATTACTTAGAGCCATATAATAAAAATGAAACCTGCTTATTTAGTGATAATACATTGTTCTTCCATTAGCAAACAAATCTCAGATTAGCCATTTCTATTACTAAAATATATGCAGCTCATCTACAGGATGGATGAAAATGTCGATTGAAAATATAATCTTAGTTTTTTTAGACTATGCAAGTTTCCAAGAAAATACTATGAAAAAAGTAATAGCCAAAGTTTAAAAATGGTTAGAGTTTTTAAACTCATTCTTTAAATAGTGTAGGTAGTTCTTTTTTTTTTTTTGAAATGCATAAAAATAAACTTTAACAATTAACAAAAAAAGAAATTGAGACTTTATTATTTGTTTTTTTGAAAATTGACCACACCTATGGAAAGTAATTCCAGTCACTGTTTTAGAAGAAATAAGTTGTCCACAAGGTTAGAGAGTAATGGAAGGGATAATTTCAAAATCCATATCACCTCTTGGTAGGTTGCAAAAGTGGCTACAGATTTTTTTTCTTCTTGTATCCACATTTCTCCCTCTGGGACACTTGGCTTTCCATAATGACTCTGAGTCCACTCATATGACTTGCTTCATTTAATGGGATATTAACAAAAAAGAATTCACAGACTTCATTCAATTTTGATAAAATATCTACCAAATAAACCAGTCTGAATTACAATAGTGTGTCAATCATTCCTTTAAGTAAAACTTAGGTCCTATGGGAGAAAGTTGCCTGGTTCAGCCTACAACTCAGTCACACGTATACTTTTCCTTAATGTGTCACATGTCAGTTTGTAGATGTCTGTATGTGTACTTCCCATATCATGACAGGGTATTTTATTTTTTTAATTATTTTTAATATGAAATTTATATGACAGAGTATTTTAAAACATTGGGTATTCATTGGCCAATATTTAATAACTGTAATGATTTTTACTGTTTCTTCAAGGACAAGGTACAATTGGCTTTTAGTTTTCTTCCTGTGAGTGTGTGGTGAATAATACTCCTTCCTAGTGCAGTTTGCTGGCCCTTCCTTGGTTTGTATTAGTGTGCCACCAATTATACTCACTACTGATTTTGCACCATCTGTGCAACTATGGACAGAGTAAAAGAGAGGGAGGATGAGGAGAAAGAAGACAAGGGGTAAAGGGAAGGGGAGGAGGAAGAAGAGGGGTGGGAGAAAAAGGACAGAACTGGAATCTCTAGTCCAGGAAAAAAAAATCATGCCTCCAGGCCAGGGAAGCCAAGCGATATTGATCTGAGGAATTTTGGAATAGCTATGCCCTCGTGATTTCTCTGTTTCTCACCATCTTGTCACTTTTCCACAGTGGGATAGGTCTACTTGATTTGATGACGCTTTGGTGGTACTCAAAGGAGGTGACAGTATTATGCTTGTATGGGGTCCCTGAAAAGTTTGTAGCCAGGAGACCAGACTGTGGTCTGTAAAAATGATCACAAGTTCATTCTCTCCTTTGTATCCACCTCCTTTTGCCATGTATCAATGAATGGGGTCTTATTCTGACTTTGGGCTTTAATTTATGCCTTGCTTTATCCAAAGGGATCATAGTCAACAGGGTGTACGCAGTGGATTCAGGGTGAGGCTTGTCTTCTTTCTTGCTTCTCTTAAGAACACTGTGAATAACTTCAAGTTAAAAAGCCCAGGCTAACATGTTGGAGAATGAAAGAAATAGGACCTAATTACCCCTGCTGTTCCAGCTGAAAGCCAGCCAACCCCAACTGAGTGGCAAGTGACAACAGAAACATGAGGACAGCTACCCACCCGAGTCCAGTGAGATCACCAACCTGCATCATCAGGAAGTAAGTAAATGATTGATGTTTTCAGCCACTAAATTATGTGGTGATTTGTTACTTAACAAAAGCTGATATACACTTTATGATCTATCTTTATGGAGTGTTCAGTACTGTTTATATATGATTGCATTCCTCTTTGTTCAAAATAGTCCCTCTTCTGGAATTATCCTAGTCTTGACCTTCTTCCCTAGTCTTACTCATTCAATTCCCTACATTTTCTGTGTCTGTTCTTTATATCCTATTTTAATTTTTTTTTTTTACATTTTATTTAGTTTTTATAGACAGAGAGAGGCAGAGCACAAGTGGGGGAGGGGCAGAGAGAGAGAGAGACACACACAGAATCCGAAGCAGTCTCAGGCTCAGGCTCTGAGCTGTCAGCACAGAGCCTGACGTGGGGCTCAAACTCACAAACCTGGAGATCATGACCTGAGCTGAAGTCGGACATTTAACTAACAGAGCCACCCAGGCGCCCCTATATCCTATTTAAAAGAAAGTCTATCTTGGCTAATTTGTTTTTAACCATAATATAAACATAATAACATAATAAGAAAAAAAGAAATTAATGATTTAAAGCTACTAATAAATATAAGAAAAATTAACTATTAAAACTCATTTTAATATAAAATATGAAATATACAGGAAAAATAAATATAATACCCAGAAAATTAAAAACAAAAAAATAATTCCTTTCGTATATTATATGTCATTGATATAAAGAATTGAGTAATTATCTGCAAAGTGCTTTTCACTTAATAATAAAGCCTGTAGTATTTTGGACATTAGCATATCTATATCTACTTATTTCTTTTTAAAGGAATTCATAGTATTTTATTATATGCATCTCATAATTTATATTTAATAATAATATCTAGGCTATTTCTAGGTTTGTTACGGCTATGGTTTTGTGGGTATGGTAACTGAGGGTTTTGTTTTGTTTTTGGTTTGGTGTGTGTGTGTGTGTGTGTGTGTGTGTGTAGTTTTGTATTGTCTTTCAAGATAGTGTGTCAATAAGTGTCCTTACAAATATGGCTTGTATAACTTGTGAGACTACATTTCTGGAATAACTTCCAAGAACTGAAATTATTTTCTTAAAAGACCTCTTACTTTGTCACAGAACTTTTTTGCTTTTACCCTGTTCTATTGCAATGGATCACTGAGAGATCTGGCAATTCCTTTACAACAGAGTTATTATATGAAGTGGGTACTTTACAAATATTTTGAAATTTTGTTGTTAAATGTAAAATCCATTTATAATATGAAATATAATGTAACAGCCAGTGATAAGTAGTTTTTCAATTTACTTAAATAAAAATATTTGTTTTAATACATATTATATAGCCAGCAGACTTAAATGTATTAGTTGAGATGTGAACTGTATTTTTTCATATGGAGAAAGTTTTAGTTTCTTAATATGTATTACTTGTACATGATAATAACAATAAAGTAACTATACCATTTTAATCAGTTCATTTAAAGAAAAGAATTTTTTCATTTGGTAATCACATAAAATCATATTATGTTGGGGAACACACACACAAACACATGCACACACACAACACATGTTCTCGTATCATTAATACAGACTTTATAAAAAATTTAATTTCTACACATATAAATTGGTAAAGCTATTGTTTAAGACATAATAGTCACTTTCCTCTTAAGCTCTTGTCTTTAATTTGGTTCCTGCTTTCTTTCAAATCTATTTTCTTTTATGTGCTACTACTTTTTGTTTGCTATAAGATAATGTAAGTTCTTATAAACAATAAACAAACAAATATTGAATCATACATATGGTCCATTTATATTCCTTTTGTACTTTAAATACTTTTCTATTTGACTTCATTCAATGGAAATTTGTGTGGGGTAAATACAACACAAAACGATAGGGTAATATACCCCAAATATTCTAGTTATCTTCAAAAAAAGTAAACCTTAAATATTTGACATAAATACATAATGATATGGGGCTGATACAAGTATCAATATGAAGATGAATTTCTTTAGCTTCCTGGCTATTCAAACGAATCTAAATTTAATTACAGGAAATCAACCTGTGTTTGGACAACTGTCTGCCATCATTACAAGTGGTCTATTTTTTCATGTTGCAGTTAGTCATATTACTGCAGCTACTCCTCACTTGTATTATATCTTTATTTTATATTTTATTTCATTATTTTATCTTATTTTAATTCAATTTATTTTATTTTTATCCTCAAGTAAATTAACATACAGTGTAGTCTTGGCTTCAGAAGTAGAACCCAGTGATTCATCTCTTACATATGGCACCCAGTGCTCATCCTGAAGAGTGCCCTCTGCTATGCCCATCATCCATTTAACCCATGCCTGTCCCCCATCAACCCTCAGTTTGTTTTCTGTATTTAAGAGTCTCTTATGGTTTGCTTCCCTCTGTGTTTGTATCTTATTTTCTCTTCCCTTCCCCTATGTTCATCTGTTAAGTTTCTCAAATTCCACATATGAGTGAAATCATATGACATCTGTCTTTCCAGTTCCATCCGTGTTGCTGCAAATGGCAAGATTTCATTATTTTTCACTGCCGAGTAGTATTCCATGATTTGGAATATACATACATACCACATCTTCTTAATGCATTCATCAGTTGATGGACATTTGGGCTCTTTACATATTGGCTATTGTTTTTTAGTGCTGTTATAAACATCAGGGTGCATGTGCCCCTTCAAATCAACATTTTTGTATCCTTTGGATAAATTCCTAGTAGTGTAATTGCTGGGATGTAGAATAGTTCTATAATTTTTTTTTTATTTAAAAAAATTTTTTTTTTCAATGTTTATTTATTTTTGGGACAGAGAGAGACAGAGCACGAACGGGCGAGGGGCAGAGAGAGAGGGAGACACAGAATTGGAAACAGGCTCCAGGCTCTGAGCCATCAGCCCAGAGCCCGACGCGGGGCTCGAACTCACGGACCGCCAGATCGTGACCTGGCTGAAGTCGGACGCCCAACCGACTGCGCCACCCAGGCGCCCCAGTTCTATAATTTTTTGAGGAACCTTCACACTGTTTCCCAGAGTGGGTGCACCAGTTTGCATTTCCACCAACAGTGCAATAGGGTTCCTGTTTCTCCATATCCTCACCAATATCTGTTGTTTGCTGAGTTGTTAATTTTAGCCATTCTGACTGGTGTAAAGCGGTATCTTGTGTAGTTTGGATTTATATTTCCCTGATGATGAATGATGTTGAGCATCTTTTCATGTGTCTGTTTGCCATCTGGATGTCTTCTTTGGAAAAAAAAGTCTATTCATGTCTTCTTCCCATTCCTTCACTGGATTATTTGTTTTTTGGGTGTTGAGTTTGGTAAGTTCTTTCTAGATTTTGGATAATAACCCTTTATCCGATATGTCATTTAAAAAAAAATAGAGAAAATGGGACATTTAGGCAAAACCACTGTATAGAGTTTGGATGTTTTGCCTGATGCTTCTTCCTCCTAAGCAGACCCATCCCAATATTTCATACAATGAAGCTTTTCTGTTTTCTCCCTTCATTCTTCCCACCCCACCTCAACTTCCTCCTTTCTCTAGCTTCTTGGTCTTCCTCCCCACTCTTTCTTCCACTTCTCTTGTCCCCTTCTCCCTCTTCTTTCTCCACTGTGCCTTTTCTTTCCCTCCTCTTCTCCCTTGTAGAAATGGGTATCTGGATAGGCAGGTGGGTATTCAGTGTCATCTATTCATACAAATATACTCTTCAGAGAATAAATGGAATGCTTTTGATCTGAACTTGATCTCTTAGTCATAAAACGAAAACCATCTAACAAATTGCTTGTATTCTATTTGCTATTTTTTTTCATTGTCTCTTTTATATTTCTATAATCAGTGCTTGCAAGATCTTTAGTAGGTAAATTAAGTTTCATTTGCTAAATTGCATTTAAAGAACTTCAAGAAACTGCTTTTTTCCATGAAGGTTTCCAATTATTGTAGAGCAAGAAAACCAGTATTCTTGTGTGTAAAGATGTAATACTTTATAAGATTGTGATATACTATATATTGCAGCGTATATGAACATAACCAAACATATAAAACACACAGAACACAATGGCCAGCATATATAATGTATTTGTAGCATTCAGGATTATGTTTAACTATGAGAAACAGACACTCCAGAGTGACCATAAACAAAACTCATCTCTCACGTAAACATGTAGATAGATATAGGTTAGCTAAGGAAGGTGCAGCAACTCTGCTCTCAAAAAGCCCTCACACATGAAGATCATCTTCTAGTTTGTGGTCTGTCATCCCTAGGGTGTAATCCTTGTCTTCATGGTCCAAGATAGCAACTAGATGTCAACCCACTACATTAACATTGCATGATGCAGGTTGGAGGAAGGAAAAGAAGAAAAGAACAAAGGGTGCATTGTGTCTATTTTAACAAAGACTCCAAAGCTGTTCACCAAAAACACCTGCTTTCTTTCCAGCTTCTAAAACTAGTTAGATGGCCATACATGTCTTCACCAAAAAAAAAAAAAAAAAAAAAAACAAACAAACTGGAAATACAGTCTTATTATGAGAAACTAAATGCAGAACTAAAATTTGAGGTTCTATTACTGTAAGGAAGAGTGATGGCAGATATGACTGGGATTGTTGGTAGATATTACTATAGTATTTACTAAATGATGCTAATTATTATTTATTTTATAACCTGAGAATGAGTTTCTGGGTAACATTATAAGATTGTAGAGCAAATTCTACATATTAAAGCTTCCTTCTAGTCCAATTCTGGAAGGAGATATTCTGAAACTTCTATAAGTACCTGTACATAAAATAGATATATTTTCATCTGTAGTGGAAATTCATTTGATTTCACTAAGAGTTTATCCTTTCTTTCATGTAAAGTATAAATATTAAAATTAATTTGGAATATATACACGATAAATGGCTCACTGCAAGGTTTTCAGAGAAAGAATGCAAGAGAGAGAGAGATCTAGAAAACCATCACAATTATGTCATGTGCAAAATAACAAAGCTGTTTACAGCCACCTAACTGATGTGATTAAATCTATTATGATATAATAGTGTGTGTATATACATATATTTTCAGTTAAATTATTTGAACACTTACTATGTGCTGGGCCCTGAGTCAAGCACTCCACAAGCCTTATAACATGAGCAGATAAAGAAACTAAAGTAAAGAACAGTGGAAAGCTTGGAAGTCCAATGGAGGAGGGTGACTATCTGTGTGATCCAAGTCTGTCTTGATTTTAAAGCATTTTCTTCTCTCCTCTAGCAAATCCACTTACCAGACTTAATGAAATCCCTTAGTAAGCTGAAAGAATAACCTTCCTTTAGGAATATGTTGGCAATTCCAAATTTATCTCAAAGCAAAATCACAGGTTCTTCAAGACTCCAAAATGTCCTTTTGAACCTTACACCATTTTGTCACATTATATCTTGACTGAAATTCAAGAACAGATCGGGGCACCTGGGTGGTGCAGTCGGTTAAGCGTCCGACTTCAGCCAGGTCACGATCTCGCGGTGCGTGAGTTCGAGCCCCGCGTCAGGCTCTGGGCGGATGGCTCAGAGCCTGGAGCCTGTTTCCGATTCTGTGTCTCCCTCTCTCTCTGCCCCTCCCCCGTTCATGCTCTGTCTCTCTCTGTCCCAAAAATAAATAAAAACGTTAAAAAAAAAATTTAAAAAAAAAGAACAGACCAACCTATTATCAATCCTCATATAAAACATCTTTATTATAATTCTGAAACTACTAATTTGCCTTGTTTGACCGCAAATTTTCTTTCTGTGAATCAATATCCTACCTTTTCCTAAGTGTTTTATACTCACCCACCAAGGAAAACTTTATTTTAAAAAAATAAGAAAATATTAGATATAACTAGTTTTGCACACCTTTCTATAATGCTTAGAATTTTATTATTTTTCTTTTCTGTTGCTCCTGTCAGTACTATTCTATTATTTATTTTCATTGTAGTAATGTGTAAATCTAGCATTGTAGTCTGATTCAGTTAACAGTCCAGAAACTAAACATAAGTTTATTAGAGCAATGCAACAAAAACAATTTCTACAGAGATTACTCTTTTTTTTTCTTTTTTTGAAGTAAAGATACTTAATGCCAAGTTCTCCAGATTGGGATCTACTTAATTTTGGCTATACGAAGTTCTTATGATAAATTTGCAAGTTACTAGGTTGTATCTGTGACATTGAAAGTCAATGTATAATTAATTGGCCTGCTCAAAGTCATAACATCTTTGAATGAGAGATGAAGAGTATCCAATTAATACTGATGGCCAAATAATGAGATATTAAATACTGAGAGACACTAATTAGAACTCAATGCAAAGATACTTCCAGAATTATCCCAGAGTAATGTACTGGTTACAGTACCTACCATTTATCATGATCAAGACTGACTATTTTTACACTGGTCTTTTACATAGCCTCAAAATCTTTTTACTACCTAAGAAAATACTTTAAATACTTTCAATCCTAGTAGAGAAGTGATTTTCTGCTAAATTAATTTGTTAGAAGTAATCTCCCACTGACTTCTAGTGTACTCTTTTCATGCTCCAGAAAGCTTCGGCTTTCTGAGGTGTTCAGATTAATAGTGCTCCCAGTAATAACGGTGATCACTCAAACCTCACAAAGATCTCTTGAACTTCATGGCTCATAGCAGAGAGATAAAATATTTTTCAGTGATACATCTCTCAGGTAAAGAAAAACAGGACACTCATGGCTAACTTCTTCAAATTAAAGAGAAAAAAAAGAAATGTATCATTACACATAAATATCAGGGTTTGGAAAAACTCACTTGGAAAATGACTAAGAATTCACACCCATTTGAGTAGACTGAGATAAAAAATTCATGGGAAGATTTTAAAAGTCCAGTTTTACTTAACTAGCATTTTTCCTTCTCAATTTTTTCTGAGTGAAGCAGTTATTGAAGATCAACTGTAAGACTACAGCTGTCTCTTCTCCTATCTTCTATTGCCTATGTTAACTCTGAATAGGTACACTGCAACAAACTGTTACCAAGCAATTGAGAATCTGTACCTGGACTAAGTGGCTGCCACACAGTAGAAATAATGGCAAATGGAATTGTTTACCATGGTACATAATGGAGCAGCCAACAACGATTTGGTTTTGTGCTCATTGCCTACCAAGAAGCTAAATTTAGGGACTGTTTTTTTTGTTTTTTTGCTTTTTGTTGTTTTCTTGGCAAGTAGCTCACTTCCAAGCTCCTGTATGTTAAGCATTCTTTAGAGGTTTATTTGTAGTATGTTGATTTTAAGTAAAAGAGAGTAAAAAGTAAATATTTGCCTGGCATATGACAACATGACCTATTTATAATAACACATATGAACATATGATATTAAGAAAGATTCCTCTGCCCGCAGTGGCCTCAGAATCATAGTTACTATAGTCTCCATGGTTTTGCCTTTTTCCAGAGTGTCATCTTAGTAGAAACATACAGTAGTGTGAAGTCTTTTCAGAGTGGCCTCTTTCGTTTGGTAGTAATATGTGTCTAGATTTCTTCCATGTCTTTTCATGACTTGATAGCTCATTTATTTTCAGCCTTAATATTCCACTATATGAAAGTACCACAGTTTATTTATCCATTCACCTACTTATGGATATCTTGGCTGCTTCCCTATTTTGATAATCATCAATAAGGCTGCCCTAAGCACCTGTGTGCAGGTTTTTGTGTGTGTATATAAGTTTTTAACACTTTGGGACAAATATCAAGGAATATGATTGCTGGATCATAACATAAGTCTGTTTACTTTTGTGAGAAATTGCCAAACTGTGTTTCAAGTGACTATGCCATTTTGCATTCCCACCAGCAATGAATGAGATTTCTTGTTCCATATCCATACCAGAATTTCGTGTTGTCTGTGTTCCAAATTTTAGCCATTCTAATAGGTTACATAGTGGTATGTCATTGCTGTTTTAATCGATTGCATTTCCAAAAATATTTGGAAAGATAAAAGATGCTTAACAAATAATTTACATTTTACATTTTCTAATACTGAGAAAATATTTTTTATTGTTTTTGATATCCCTTATATTGGTCCCTAATCTTATGCTTAAATTTATTCTCCAATTCTTTTCTTTTTATACTCTTCTTAATTAATTTTGTTTTGAATTGAGGCCTAGACCTTAAGTAAACCCACGTTTTCATCCTCTGTTCAATATTTTTTTTTCATAATCACAAACTCAAATTTCATTCATTATCATTCTGCTATATGTTTGTGTAATCACTCATTAATTCCACACACATTTATTCAATGCCCAGGTAGTACCTGATACAATTGTTGTACTAGAAATATTAAAGCTTGTATGAATGCATCCTTTGCTTCAGGAATTTACAACCTGATGGATTCAACAGATATGTAAATGAAAAATCACAATACAATATGATAAGTAGTATGACTGTAAAATTTTTAAATAAAAATAACATTTATTGGTCCCCTACCATGTCACAAAATCTGTAGAGTATTAATAAATATATTTTAAGTTTCACAACAAAACTATAAAATAAGCTTAATTTATTTAAGAAAATTAAGTACCTTCCCAAGGAAACTCAAAACATACTAAATGGTCAGGAATTCAAATTCAGACAGTCCGGCCATGGTGCAGGTATCCTTCATCTAACTGCACACACACATTTTACCTTTTGGAACTGATTTTTGAAATTCAAATGGAAACTCAGTTGTGGCATGAGTATGAAAACTCTGAATTCAGAATCATAACCTTTGAAACCTAAAATGAAGTTTATTTATTTTTAAATATTTATTTATTTTGAGAGAGGGAGAGAGCAGAAAGCACAAGCAAGGGGGGGGGGTGGGAGAGAGGAGAGAGAGAGAGAGAGAGAGAGAGAGAGAGAGAGAGAGAGAGAGAATATCCCAAGCAGGCTCCCAGCTGTCAGCATGAATCCTGACATGGGGCTCAATCTCATGAACCATGAGATCATGATCTGAGCTGAAACCAAGAGTCGAACACTTAACCGACTGAGCCACCAGATGCCCCTAAAATGAAATGTAAACAATATGCAGGAAGCTGTTGTATATATTGTATATATAGTAAAGGAATCTATTTCCCCTACTAGACTATGCATTCTATATATATTCTGAGTCTTTCTCATCACTAATTTCTTCTTATGGCTAGAAGTATATCCACCCCTAGAAACACCAATTATTCTTTACACTAAGAATGCACTAAATGTCTCTCAAAGGACCACAGAAACTGAAGGTGCATCAGAAATGACTCCACATCTATGTATAAGGCTATTCAGAATATACAATCTTTATGAAATGTTAAGATTTGTTGAAATATGGACATATTAGATAGAATTTGGGGAAATGATGGTGAGAAGAAAAAAAAGACAAAATCAAATCACATGAGGGAAATTAATTTTTCCCTCAAATAATTATAGCCTGAGTCTCTTAAAGTTCCATGTTTACTGGGAATTTCTCTCCATATATTTTCTCTCCATATGTAGACATCATATCAACATTTAAAAATATATACCAAATACAAATTTCCTCCTCCATTTTAATTTTCCTTCCTAGACTTAAATTGACCCCCTTTTCCATTGACTTGCTGAATATTTCCATTTGGGTGTGTTACAGGAGCATTAAATAAAATATATTCAAAATAGACCTCATCATCTTACTCCCTAAATGGTCTTTTACCTCTACTCTTCTCAGTTAAATAGGATAATCATCAACACAATCTATCATAATGCATTCTCATAGTCCTTGCATCTTGACATTATATTAGCTATACAATATCATGGATTGTATATAATGTCACTGAACAGAAGATTTATTATCTAAGCTTATTCACATTCTTAATTCCATTGCCCACCTTAAAATTATATATTTCATGACTGTAAATATCACTGGGGTTTTGGAAATTCCATTTGGAGAACTCCATGATATGGGAACTACATTACTAAGAAAATCATTGGAGAAGGTAGAAGGAGAAAGAGAAGAGAAGGGAAAGGGGAGGAAGAAAGAAAGAGGCTATGGGAAGAAGCAGGGAGGGGTGGGGACTGAGTAGAAGGAGGAGGGAAAGAAAAACAGAAGAAACGAAAAAGAAAGGTTTTCTATAGTTGCAAAAGTTTAGGGGAAAAATTCTTAGGTTGTTCTCCAAGTTTTGTAATACCCAAGATTCCAATATACACAGTGCCAATAAGTTTTTACCTTAAATGTACCCAAGATTCCAATAATTCTTAGCACATAGAAATTTATCTTTGTCAAAACTAGCTTTTCCAAATATGTTGGAACAAAAAAAAATCTTTTTTTTTCTTTTCTCATAAAGATTACTTAATGGAACATTTGTTTGGGATTGATGATAGCTCAATCCCTAAATTATTTGTGTGTTTATTATCCCATAATTTTTTAAGGCTAGTAAAATCCCTCTGAATGTCTAGTAACTAGTAACTATAGTATTATATAGTATAATATAGTATTATTAGCATCATTTTTCCCTAAAGATACCAATTCTGACAAAATGATCATTGTATCCCCAGCACTTAGTGCAGTTCACAGGATTTAGCAGATGGCCAATAATATATATATATATTACTGACTGAATAGAGACATTGAAGCTCTGAGAGTTGACATGACTATCTTCAACAGAACTAAATTAACAAGTTTAAGCAAGAGTCCAGATCTAAAACATAGCTCACAATTCTTTAGTCTAGACTTACATTTTTCAATATAGTAACTGCAAGGCACTTCTGACTATCTGAACCTGAATTTAAATTAAATGAAATATAATTAAAATTTGGGGGTGGGGGCCTTATTCACACTAGCCACATTTCAAATGCTCATTGTCTTATGTGGCCAATGACTAGCATACTGGACCGTGCAGAAGAATTTTTCAATCTTTGAAGAAAATTCTACCAGATAGCATTGCTCATACTAGATTTTATCAGAGTGTCAAAAAAACCTAGTAAATTACTCCTCTCTTGAAACTGAAATATTAATCAATCACATCTACCATATTATTGTATCTAGCTAGGAATTCTTTACTTTCAAAAGAGTTATTATTTTTAAAAATCCACAAAAAGCTCAAAAATAACATTTGAGAAGTAAATTTAAATCCAGCAGTCTTACTATTTACTTAAAAATAGTATAAATATGGTAATGTGAAAAAAGACAATGAACCTCTGATTTATCTATGCTGATGACAGACAGAAATAAATTAGGTTCATTTTGATAGGAGAGATTTAATTAAGACAAATAATTTGACACTGCTTATGTCTACAAAGCACAATGTAAATTGAGGATCAGGCTAATTTGATGACCATGAACAAGCCAATAAAAGAAAGGATAAAAAAAAAACTATTACCTCCAATATCAATTTGGGATATAGAAGTTGACTCTATCTGGTTAATACAATTATTAATTTGTAGAGTTAAAGCCAAGGATGTTCGGACAGTTAAAATGTATATTATTCAGAAATAAAAACTGACTCCTTACTTTGGCAAAATACATAAATAATGGGAAAATATTATTCTTTACATTTAAGAAATACCTTAAAATTCATTGTTTCAAGAAAATGTTTACCAAATTCAAAACCACTAAATAACATTTAAAAAATTGTTGTAATGTGGAAATGTAATGTGGAAATGGGTCAAAATGGGTTTGGTGTATTTAGTGAATGATTCAGGATGGAAAAAAAAAACCCAGCAATTTTATCAATTTACATATTACCAAATTGAGAAGTTCTTTGACATTTCAAAACTATCAACCTCAATGGAAGCAAAAGACATTTCTCTTTCAAAATACAAAGGCCTCATCCCAATAGATCTCAAGGACACCCAAGTCCGGATCCTATTGAGAGTGTTCTTGGAAATTTACCTTGTAATGTCCTTTCAGAAAATAACCACACAGAAAATCTGAGGTAGTTATCAGCTGCACACATCAAATAAGCATGTGGAAAAATGGGCAGTCTCCAAAATAAAAAGGGTGGTGAACAGAATTTTAAAAATATCGTGAAAAAGTCTAACATTTTCTGAGTTTTATGAAAGAATGTGATGTTCTTACATGTGATCTGAATCAAGCAGTATCATCTGGGTGCTTCTAGGGAGCTTGAAGATTCTCTTTACTAATGAATATGTGCCAATTTTAATGTGATGAGGGAGCGTTATGAAGACAACTAATTTCTTGTATTCTTTTCCTGTATAAATTTGCATTAAAACTGTCACCATTGAGACAACAGAAAAAGAACAATTATCATCGCTGACCTCATCACCATAGTACTGATGAGAACCAACTCTGCTCAGAAGTTAAAACCCACAAGAGGGAGCAAAATGTGCCATGATGAGATCCATCACTTTGGCCTTTAGGTTATTTTGAGCTGAAGGCAATGAAAACCCAGCAGACTCAGGACAAACTTTTTACCTCTCCTTTAATTGCCTAAAAGGATTTAGATAGGGAACCTGTACCAGGAAGACAGTTATAAACAGAAATAACTTTATTTATAAGACTTATCTGTATGGCATGGTATACCTCTGTTTACCAAGCATTTCCTCTTCTCATCTTCACCTGAATAGTCTTCCTCTTCTTTGAAGTTCCAGACCTTTACTTTCTCCTTAGCTCAAGACTGTACATAAGCCCCAATTGCTTGATTGCCTTTGAGTTTTTATGTCTTTGTGGGCTCCCCCCTCTATATGTACATCATTAACTTTGTTCTCTCCTATTGTTCTGTCTTATGTCAATTTAATTATTACACCAGCTAGTAAATGTAGAATGGAAGAAGAGAAAAGTTTTTTGCCCCTAGATCTATGTCAGAGAGAAGAGGAATTTGTGTCTGATGTTCATCCTTATGGATATAAGACTGGGTTCTTAAAAATAGGCTAGTATAATGGAAAGTAGTAGAGGACACATGTAGAATGGTGTGCCATTGAAGTATGCATAGCATGGAACAGAAAGCAAATTAAAAAGTTTTGTGCATGGGATTCTTCCAGGCTGTACAAATAATAGAAAAAGCTTGATAAAGAAGTGGGAACTGAGTTGTTCCTTGAACTATAATAAAGGAGAAGTTTAAAATGCGAATTAACGTGCAGGAAGATGTATGCTTGATCTGGATTTACTGACTGTTAATGCAAAATGCTGGAACAGATATTCTCCACAATTAATTATGATAGCCACAGTCCATTTAAAATGGGAAATCATTATCCTTTTGAACCTCCTCTATCATCCAAGTCAATTCTAGTCTCTAAGTTTGTATTAGTTCCCCACTGCCACTGTAACAAATTACCACCAACAGGGTTTTTAAAACAACATCAATATATTACCTTACAGTTCTAGAGGTCAGAATTCCAAAATCAGTTTCACTGGACTAAAATCAATGTATCAGCAGAAACATGTTCCTTCTGGATTCTCTAGAGGCAAACGACTTTCAGCCTTTAGAAAGACTGCCCTTTTTCCTTGGCTTGTGTCCCTGTTTTACCCTAACCTCTGTTTCCATCCTCACATCACCTTTGACTCTGACACTCTGCCTTCCTCTTATAAGGACCTTTGTGATTATATCCGGTCATCCTGGATAACCCAGGATAATCTTTCTATTTCAACATCCTTAGATTAATCACATCTGCAAAGTGCCTTTTCCCATGTAAGGTAAAATATGCCTTATTTTATAACACAACTATATATGGTGGATCTACATTCACTCTGTGAATGATTTGATAATATCTGGTATCTGCTCCAAAGTATATTTGTAAATATTTGTGAATATATACACATATATTTAATTATTCTGCTTTTGTTTTTAAATTTGAAAAAAACAACTCCCTTGCTTGATAGCAACTCCTTTGCTGGAGGGCTAGTTTTAAAGCTAAGAAGCTGATTTATCTATCTGAAAGTATTTTCTAGAGGTGAATCACATAACCGTCCATTGATGACATTTTTTTTTCTTGGTATGAACCAAATATATAATTGCTAGAATAAAAGGAATGTGGCAATAACCTGGAGGTCATGAGCTTGAAAATCTACAGAAATGCTTAAAATATGTTTTACATTATTCTACTGTTTTAATTGTGGATTTTGACTGCTTAATCTAAAACTAAGTCAATGGTCTTATTTTGTAAAATATTCCCTTCTAATCATTCCAACTGAACATTCATTGAATTAACATTTTTTTTTTACTGTCCTCCATTTTACTACAAGCACACACATAATAGTAAAATCATAATATAGGTATATATTATACATTTCATTATTTTCATTCTAATGAAACCCAGAATAATTAGGAAAGGGGATTTTAAAGAAATATAAATACCCCAATGCCCCCATTTCATGATCTTGTCCAGTAAAAGGTTATTTTATTTTTACAACTGTTCAAGTATTGACATACGAGATGAAGCAAGACGCCACAAGAAATGCTACCTACACTGTGGATCGTGAAGGTTATGTGCATGTGGTAGGATTTAATCTCTTTGAGAGTAGGGATTCAGGAAACCTTAATTGCATATGGCGGCAATAATTATGTGGTCATTGGCAGGTGTACAGTTCAGATATTGTACAGACATTGAAGGAATTCAGTATAAAACACTATGAACATTTCAGCATGGTGTCAGAGTCGATGGAATAGCTTGGAGCCCAGAAACTAGATGTGATTCATCGCCTCCAATAATCAAATTTTGTACTTCAGCTGCTGATATGAAACTACGGTTATTGACTTCAGATCTTCAAGACAAAAATGAATACAAGGTTTTAGAGGGCCATTCAGATTTCATTAATGGTTTGGTGTTTGAGCCCAAAGAGAGCCAAGAAATTGCAAGTGTGAGTGATGATCATACCTCAGGATTTGGAAGTTGGAAGGAATGCAGACAGCTCATTTTGTTCTTCATTCCCCTGGAATGAATGGCATCCTGAGGAACTTTTAAACTGATGGTTGCAGGGAAGGGAACAAGCCGGTTTTATGATCTTTCAGCTCAACAGGCTATCTTATCTCTTGAATTGAACAGATGCCATTAATGCCAGCCCACTGGTGCTTCAAAAACACCTTCAAAGTTGGAGCTGTTTCAGGAAATGACTGGTTAATTTGGGATATTACTCGAACCAGTTATCCTCAAGATAAGAGACCTGTCCATATGGATCAAGCCTGCTTATTCAGGTGGTCTACAGTTAATGAGAACTTGTTTGCAACCACTGGTTATCCTGGCAAAATGGCAAGCTAGTTTCAAATTCATCACTTAGGACACCCTCAGCCTGTCCTCATTGGTTCTGTAGTCATCAGATCTGGCTTTTCCTGGAATAGAATTCTCTCACTATGTGCCATTGGAGGATGGTACAAGTTGTTGTTTTTGGGTAACTGAAATGTAAAACAAATTTTCTGTGTACCTTAGTCCATAGACTTTGTATTTTTAATACATACTTTGGAGAACTCCCTATTTTTATGTCAAATATACTGTAAGCTCTAGAAATGTCCCAATTGTTGCTTTTGTTAAATAAAATGTTAATGGTTTGAAAAAAAAGAAAAAAAAGAAATATACAACAGAATATCCACATATTAATATCAAAATATGGATGTTTATCACCACTTCAATAAAAACCAATTGTCTTAAAAATTTGTTTCCTAAAATATTTTAATTCACTATTTGATACTTCTGGAATATAATCAGCAGATTAGTATAAATAATGATGTCTATCCCTTGATTTAAGATTCTAAGAAAATCAGTTTTTCTCCCATAGTGAAAGAAATCACAGCTACTCTGAAAAAGGATGATTTATTATAGCTGTGGTTAAACTCAGGATCCCATTGTAAAAAACAATATTGAAAACTCAAACATTTTATATAATCAGGAAAATTGTGGAAAAAATGTTCATATAATAGACAACAAAATCAGTATTTTTAACTTTTGATAATTTATTCAAAGTTAAGGCAGTTAGTTAATAGATGGCATTAAAATCCTGGCTTGTTGAAAAAAAAAATTATGGTCCAAATATACCTTCAAAAGTCAGTGACTGCCTTCCCCCCCCCTTTTTTTTTCTTTTTGCAATTTTCCTGTGTATGTCTTTTTAGAGAATCAGGACAATTTTCTTCTAGCTTTCTAACTATGATTTCAAACTCAAGTAATTATGTTGTGCTTTCCATGATTCCTTCTGGCTTTCTAACTATGATTTCAAACTCAAGTAATTATGTTGTGTTTTTCATGATTCCAAGTATAATTTTAGTTGTAAAATGTCTACTTATTAAATATTCTTGTAGCAAAATAATTACATAGTAAAGAAAAGCAACTCAAACACCAAAAAAGAAATGATGAATTATTGCTTCCAACAACTAAGTAGTACTCCTATCTCATTGTATACATTTTTGGAGAATGGAACTTCTACAAAAGTGAGGTCTGAATTTTCATCCATGTGTGAGGAGTCTGAGAATGACTGGAACAGGGGACACAGACATGGCTTTACTTATAGCTGTTAGCAATAAAAACTTTAAATGCTTGGTTCCTGGATGTAAAGAGAGGAAATGCAAGAGATTTTTTTTTCTCCAAGGAAGTCTAAAAACACAAGAGTAGTTATTTTATAAAATAGGATCCTAAGTGACAAACTGAGTGGCTATATTTAAAATGCCACTTTCATAGTATGTTACTCATGATTACATTATTATATTTATTCATTAAATTATAAAAGACTTTTCAGTAGAGAAAATAACACTGGTGAATGAAAGAAAGGTACACAAAATAATCT
This sequence comes from Lynx rufus, assembly GCF_022079265.1. Classification (NCBI taxonomy): domain Eukaryota; kingdom Metazoa; phylum Chordata; class Mammalia; order Carnivora; family Felidae; genus Lynx; species Lynx rufus. The sequence goes on along the minus strand of NW_025814823.1, from coordinate 221,664,276 downwards.
ATAATATACTACCTTCTGGTTCTGATTTTGTTTACCTTTCCTACCCATTTTTTCAACTTTGGCCCCCTCATTGCTTTCTTTTCCTTTTATGTATTTGCATTATTAAAAGGCAAAATGAATAGTATGAGGCACAGATATGACTGAGGTCTCAGTGACTTCTATTTACATCCAATTGTGACACAAGATAATTTCTGTGATATTCCTGCATTTCATTCTCTTAATATTGCTGTGATTATGTATGGGTATAATCAGGCATCTCAGTTTAAGGCTACACTCCATTTGTAGCCATCTACTTGGAGAGGATAATGAGATTTATCCACAGTGAATCAGTGAATCAGTCTTAAGAATGGATAAGGAGTCTGGAGTCTAATCATAGGTCATCTTTGACTGGAAGGGGTTGAGAACTGAAGGGAAATCAGTGTCCTATTCAAGGTGTAAAGAACACCTCTGGTTCCAAACTTGAGTATGCATATTGTAAGTGAATTATCAGTGTAATCATTTTAAGTCAGTTGTGATGTAAACAATCCCAACACAAATTATTACATCAAATTATTTATCAACACTGTGTAGTTGAGATAGCATATTGAATGCTTTAGTGATAGCATAAGTAGTGCACAGGCCAACTTTCATTCAAATTCAATTAAACATTATTTGTGGACCTCTTCACTGCTGAAACAATGCTCATGTGTTCAAAAGCAGATTTAGTGAAAAAGTCCTATGTTAGACAGCTTGCATGCATAGGAGCAATCTTATTCGAAACAGAAGTCTAAATAAAGATTATTGCTGAATTCGAAATGATTTTCTTATGATTTGTTTCCTACTCATTGACTTTCTATTCAGCCTAACACACCAACACAAAATTTCACTAGGCTATACATTTATGAATTATCTTGCGGGGAAGGTTCAAGGCAGCCTTAATAATTAATAAGTAACTGTTGAAGATGAGGCTTAGGCTGTCACATGTAAAATGAGCCCATAGTGCCTTGTGAAATCCTAAAACTATCATGAAAATAAAAAGTAGCACCAATTATGTGTACAAGTTGATACTTAAGAGGTTTCATATGACAGTTTTCAAATAAATAGCGTATTGTGAATGTAAGACAAGTAGGCTTAGAGATTTATTAATCAATTCAATTTCCATAACATGAACCAGAAAATGTAAAGGGATTTAATTCCATGCTGTATTTGATTTAAAATATATTTTCAAATTATCAAACTCCATGATACAAATACATTAGAATAACACAAATATATTTATCCCACTCAGGTTATATACATTAATCCATTGTTATTAGGGAAAAAATGTAACTTGTTTAACTAGTATGAGTTAAATAGATATGAGCCATCAACTGAGGGATTTGAAATTATATTCCAGATCTGGTTTTGGTTCTAAAGGCTCTTCATTTTCAGAGATAACAAATTTCCTTTTCCTGATACATACACATACACATATATGTACATTCATATACATGTATACTATATACGTATGCATGTTTGTTTTAAATGCAAACCAGAACTTAGGCATATACAAAAGAAAGAGGTAAGGTTTTAATGATTTCAAGAAAGTGTAGAATAATGATGGTATTGAACTGCTTTTCACTTTCAAACCAAATTAGAAGCCGTAGGAAATAAAATAATGATAATGGGGCTCTTTAATTAAAATAACCAATTAAAATCATACAACTACCAAGAGGAAAAAATATATAGTAAAAATGATACGAATCTGTAATATCTTAAATTGAGTTTACTTTGGAATGCCACTGAAACTCAAATATAATATGATTTTCCAGGCAGTGATTTTGCTGTGAATATGCACGCATGCATGTACAAACACACACACACACACACACACACACACACACACACACACACACAGTGAATGAATGAATGCTGAGGCTGAATAAACAGTAAACAGGATGACCAAACTACACACACAAAGGACATAATAAGAATACAACTCTCTTCTCTTCCCACCCCAACACCCACTTTACCCAAGTAAGCTATTCTGTGGAATTCATCCTTTCCTTCTCCCTGGATGAAATCTAGGGCATGGAACAAGGAATATTCTGATCACATTTAGTTAATTAAAACCTGTGCTTAATCTAGTCAACAGAAATTGCACTTTAGTTCAGTCAATTTTTTTTTTTAATTTTTTTTTTCAACATTTATTTATTTTTGGGACAGAGAGAGACAGAGCATGAACGGGGGAGGGGCAGAGAGAGAGGGAGACACAGAATCGGAAATAGGCTCCAGGCTCTGAGCCATCAGCCCAGAGCCCGACGCGGGGCTCGAACTCCCGGACCGCGAGATCGTGACCTGGCTGAAGTCGGACGCTTAACCGACTGCGCCACCCAGGCGCCCCAAGTTCAGTCAATTTTTATAATTGATATATCCTGTCATGTGTAAAAACAAATATATAAAAAAAAAACTGCAGCCTTTTCCTTCCTACATCCAAATATCCCTCACCACCTCCAAAGACAGAAAAAGGATGAAACCTGGAGGAGAGATGAATGAAGGGCAGGAAAGCTGTACTTTCGCACCATCGTGGTGATCTAGCATCCGTACCCTGTGGGCATGAATGCTCTACGAAGGTTGGCCTTTCTTTCAGGTGGCACTGTGTCAATTCCTTATCGCTCCCTCCCCAATCCTAAAATCACCTGGGTATCCTACCTGAAGTTTCTTCTACATAGACAGACGTGTTCTTTCACAGACAAATTGGTGGGCTACCTACATGTCATTTGTAAGCTGCGTAGCATCCCAGGGTTTACTTCTAGCTTCCTTCCCCTGACATCACCTAGCCTTCCTCGAATGACCCAGGGTGTCTCTCTCTAAGGTTCCCTGAAAAATACTCACCCATCCTCTGTTCTAAGAAATGCTGGACAAGCAGGAAGTCCCCACTCAAGCAACTTCTATTCATTCTGTCCATGCAAAAATTGCCAGTCCTAAACTCTCAGCCTGTGGAATGTCTGACATATCTCTTGTGCCCTTGAAGTTCAGGAGATACATGCCAGTTCTCCAAACAGATACATCAAAGCCACTCTCCCTGGGTTTGTGGGTCTAAAATGAACTGAAGCACTTCCAAAAAATCCTCTCTGGATCTCAAACTCTGTGACTACTTCAATATTGAATCTTCTATAACTTCCAAAGGGTAAAGTGCCAAGTTTCAAAACCAGTATCTTATGAATACTTTTGATAGCACTGTCTGGGGTGGTATTTGAGAACATGTGGATAACTGATTTACATTATCTTCAACCAAAAATGAAACTGAAAAGCCTCCACTTTAACACCTGTTCAGCTCCTTTGTAGTTTATCTGTATGTAGCTTGGGCAGAATATTTATAAGCAAATATAAAAATTAAAAGATAGGAAGGTTTCCTTCTTATATAGAAAAGTTCTTACCTAGAAGGAACCCAGAAGGAATCAAACATTGCACATGGTATATAGGTAAGCAACACCAGAAATAAACCTTTGGATTTGCTGAATACAGCCATGTTCATGCAATGGGTTGATTTATCTCTTCAAACTATATATTTTTCAAAATCACTTATACTCAAATAATGACCATCTACAACATACCCATAACATGTATATATTTCAAATTTGAAAGTATTCTTCAAGTTTTAATCATGGAATATGAAGATTTAATAATGTAACTTCTTAGGTCTAACCAGATTAAAATATAAATAACCAATCAATTGAAATAACCAATTTCCATTTCTGAGAGCTATCACTAAAATAAATGTTCGTCTCCCTAATAAGTGTGTTCCCTATCAATAATGCTAACCACAAACATACATATGAGAAATTCCTTCCTTGCGTTAGCATGTAGTTTCCAACATGTACTCTTTTATACTGCAAAGGAATGTTTATTCTCTTATATTACTGAACACAGTAATTATGAGATAGGAGGCTATGTTCTTCTTGCATAAGGCCCTAATTCCAGAGGTTTACCTAAGTTTTTAGGTGTTGTTTTCCTATCCATAGACTACTCTTCTTTTTTTTTTTAAATTTTTGTTATTAATGTTTAATTTATTTTTGAGAGAGAGAGAGACAGAGTGTGAGCGGGTGAGGGGCAGAGACAGAGGGAGACAAGGAATCTAAAGCAGGCTCCAAGCCCCGAGCTGTCAGCACAGAGCTCAGCGTGGGGCTCGAACCCACGAACTGCTAGAGCATGACCTGAATGAAGTCGGACGCTTAACCAACTGAGCCACCCAAGCGCCCCATAGACTACTCTTCTGTATTCAACTTGTTCCAAATACGCTTCGTTACACAATTCTCTACAGATAATTATTTAAACAAGTTACTCTAGTATGATTTGGTTACTTTTGTCAATGGAGACATACTGACAGAAAGATCTAAAGAATAATTGTAAAGAACAACTTTTCACTCATTCGGTAACAACACCAAGACCTCTAAAATAAAGTACAAATGAATATATAGTAACAAGCTTCACACATGGCAAATGTCATCTCATTTTAAAAATCCTGAATGGATATATAAAATTCTGATGTATTTAATAAGGGGAGATATGGACACAGGAAGGAAACTTATTTGTGTATTAAAAAATAAATATTGGGTGAAACCACATGTATAGGGACCAGTTCTAAAATTATGAGCTAGTGCCTGTAGATATACGAGTGATCTTTTAATAAATTACTTTTCTATTTGGTTTCCTTAATCATTAGAAAGTTCTTTTGAGATAACTCTTTATGATGGGCTAGCAAATGAAAACTATTGCCTTTTGTCAATTTTCCTCGTATTTTCCAAATTTTGAAGGCAAATTAAACAAAATTAAACAGGACAACAAGAACGTATTTGAGAAATAAACTTGCAGAAGATGGCGGGGTAGGAGGACGCTGGGCTCACCGCGCCTCCTGATTACTTAGATTCCACCCACACCTGCCTAAATAACCCAGAAAACCGCCAGAAGACGCAGAACGGACTCTCCGGAGCCAAGCGCAGAGGAGAGGCCCACGGAAGAGGGTAGGAAGGGCGGAGAGGCTGTGCGCACTCCAGGGACTGGCGGGAGGGAGCCGGGGCGGAGGGGCGGCCCGCCGACCAAGCAGAGCCCCCGAGTCTGGCTGGCAAAAGCGGAGGGGCCGGACTGAGTGTGTTCCCACAGCAAGCGGGATTTGACATCTGGAAATTTGCAAGCTAACAGCTCTGCTTGGAGAATGGGAGGGCTGGAGGATGACAGGAGGGAGAGTTGTTGAGCCCCAGATGACAGAGTTCAGCTTGGCGGGGAACAAAGGCACTCACCAGCGCCATCTCCCTCGCCCATCCCCCAGCCAAAATCCCAAAGGGAACCAGTTCTTGCCAGGGAACTTGCTTGCACTGCACAAACACCCAAAGCTGTCCTTCTGCGGATCCACCCCTGAGGCGGGTCTGACTCCCTCCCGGTGCCACAGCGCGCCTCCCAAAGCTGATCTCGGAAGGAAAAGAGAGCTGAGCCTACCCCTCCCGCCCCCGTGCACCCTGCTGATCCACCCCAGCTAAAAGGCCAGATCCCCAGCACCACAACCTGGCAGTGTGCAAGTAGCCCAGACGGGCCATGCCACCCCACAGTGAATCCCGCCCCTAGGAGAGGGGAAGAGAAGGCACACACCAGTGTGACTGTGGCCCCAGTGGTGGGCTGGGGGCAGACATCAGGTCTGACTGCAGCCCCGCCCACCAACACAAGTTATTCAAGACAGCACAGGGGAAGTGCCCCACAGTTCCGCACCACTCCAGGGACTATCCAAAATGAAGAAAGGGAAGAATTCCCCTCAGAAAAACGTCCAGGAAATAACAACAGCTAACAAACTGATCAAAAATGATTTAAACAATATAACAGAAAGTGAATTTAGAATAATAGTCATAAAATTAATCGCTGGGCTTGAAAACAGTATAAAGGACAGCAGAGAATCTCTTGCTACAGAGATCAAGGGACTAAGGAACAGCCAGGAGGAGCTAAAAAATGCTATCACTGAGCTGCAAATTAAAATGGAGACAACTACGGCTCAGATTGAAGAGGCAGAGGAGAGAAGAGGTGAACTAGAAGATAAAATTATGGAAAAAGAAGAAGCTGAGAAAAAGAGAGATAAAAAAATCCAGGAGTATGAGGGGAAAATTAGAGAACTAAATGATGCACTAAAGAGAAATAATCTATGCATAATTGGTATTCCAGAGGAGGAAGAGAGAGGGAAAGGTGCTGAAGGTGTACTTGAAGAAATAATAGCTGAGAACTTCCCTGAACTGGGGAAGGAAAAAGGCATTGAAATCCAAGAGGCACAGAGAACTCCCTTCAGACGTAACTTGAATCGATCTTCTGCATGGCATATCAGAGTGAAACTGGCAAAATACAAGGATAAAGAGAAAATTCTGAAAGCAGCTAGGGATAAACGTGCTCTAACATATAAAGGGAGACCAATAAGACCCGTGACGGATCTCTCTACTGAAACTTGGCAGACCAGAAAGGAATGGCAGGAGATCTTCACTGTGATCAACAGAAAAAAATATGCAGTCGAGAATCCTTTATCCAACAAGTCTGTCATTTAGAATAGAAGGAGAGATAAAGGTCTTCCCAAACAAACAACAACTGAAGGAATTTGTCACCACTAAACCAGCCCTACAAGAGATCCTAAGGGGGACCCTGTGAGACAAAGTACCAGAGACATCACTACAAGCATGAAACCGACAGACGTCACAATGACTCTAAACCCGTATCTTTCTATAATAACACTGAATGTAAATGGACTAAATGCCCCAACCAAAAGACACAGGGTATCAGAATGGATAAAAAAAAAACAAGACCCATCTATCTGCTGTCTACAAGAGACTCATTTTAGACCTGAGGACACCTTCAGATTGAGAGTGAGGGAATGGAGAACTATTTCTCATGCCACTGGAAGTCAAAAGAAAGCTGGAGTAGTCATACTTATATCAGATGAATTAGACTTTCAGTTAAAGGCTGTAGCAAGAGATGGAGAAGGGCATTATATAATAATCACAGGGCCTATCCATCAGGAAGAGCTAACAATTATAAATATCTATGCGCCAAATATGGGTGCCCCCAAATATATAAAAACATTACTCACAAACATAAGCAACCTTATTGATAAGAATGTGGTAATTGCAGGGGACTTTAACACTCCACTTACAGAAATGGATAGATCATCTAGACACATGGTCAATAAAGAAACAAGAGCCCTGAATGATACATTGGATCAGATGGACTTGACAGATATATTTAGAACTCTGCATCCCAAAGCAACAGAATATACTTTCTTCTCAAGTGCACATGGAACATTCTCCAAGATAGATCACATACTGGGTCACAAAACAGCCCTTCATAAATAGATAAGAATTGAAATCATACCATGCATACTTTCAGACCAATGCTATGAAGCTTGAAATCAACCACAGGAAAAAGTCTGGAAAACCTCCAAAAGCATGGAGGTTAAAGAACACCCTACTAACGAATGAGTGGGTCAACCAGGCAATTAGAGAAGAAATTAAAAAATATATGGAAACAAACGAAAATGAAAATACAACAATCCAAACGCGTTGGGATGCAGGGAAGGCAGTCCTGAGAGGAAAATACATTGCAATCCAGGCCTATCTCAGGAAACAAGAAAAATTCCAAATACAAAATCTAACAGCACACCTAAAGGAAATAGAAGCAGAACAGCAAAGACAGCCTAAACCCAGCAGAAGAAGAGAAATAATAAAGATCAGAGCAGAAATAAACAATATAGAATCTAAAAAAACTGTAGAGCAGATCAACGAAACCAAGAGTTGGTTTTTTGAAAAAATCAACAAAATTGATAAACCTGCAGCCAGGCTTCTCAAAAAGAAAAGGGAGATGACCCAAGTAGATAAAATCATGAATGAAAATGGAATTATTACAACCAATCCCTCAGAGATACAAGCAATTATCAGGGAATACTATGAAAAATTATATGGCAACAAACTGGACAACCTGGAAGAAATGGACAAATGACTAAACACTCACATGCTTCCAAAACTCAATCAGGAGAAAATAGAAAGCTTGAACAACCTATAACCAGTGAAGAAATTGAATCAGTCATCAAAAATCTCCCAACAAATAGGAGTCCAGGACCAGATGGCTTCCCAGGGGAGTTCTACCAGACGTTTAAAGCAGAGATAATACCTATCCTTCTCAGGCTATTCCAAAAAAATAGAAAGGGAAGGAAAACTTCCAGACTCATTCTATGAAGCCAGTATTACTTTGATTCCTAAATCCGACAGAGACGCAGCAAAAAAAGAGAACTACAGGCCAATATCCTTGATGAATATGGATGCAAAAATTCTCAATAAGATACTAGCAAATCGAATTCAACAGCATATAAAAAGAATTATTCACCATGATCAAGTGGAATTCATTCCTGGGATGCAGGGCTGGTTCAACATTCGCAAATCAATCAATGTGATACATGGCATTAATAAAAGATAAGAACCATATGATCCTGTCCATCGACGCAGAAAAGGCCTTTGACAAAATTCAGCACCCTTTCTTAATAAAAACCCTCGAGAAAGTCGGGATAGAAGGAACATACTTAAAGATCATGGAAGCTATTTCTGAAAAGCCCACAGCTAACATCATCCTCAATGGGGAAAGACTGAGAACTTTTTCCCTGAGATCAGGAACACGACAGCGATGTCCACTCTCACCGCTGTTGTTTAACATAGTGTTGGAAGTTCTAGCATCAGCAATCAGACAACAAAAGGAAATCAAAGGCATCAAAATTGGCAAAGATGAAGTTAAGCTTTCACTTTTGCAGATGACATGAAAAACCCGATAGACTCCACCAGAAGTCTGCTAGAACTGATACATGAATTCAGCAAAGTTGCAGGATACAAAATCAATGTACAGAAATAAGTCGCATTCTTATACACTAATAATGAAGCAACAGAAAGACAAATAAAGAAACTGATCCCATTCACAATTGCACAAAGAAGCATAAAATACCTAGGATAAATCTAACCAAAGATGTAAAAGATCTGTATGCTGAAAACTATAGAAAGCTTATGAAGGTAATTGAAGAAGATATGAGGAAATGGAAAGACATTCCGTGCTCATGGATTGGAAGAATAAATATTGTCAAAATGTCAATACTACCCAAAGCTATCTACACATTCAATGGAATCCCAATCAAAATTGCACCAGCATTCTTCTCGAAGCTAGAACAAGCAATCCTAAAATTCATATGGAACCACAAAAGGCCCCAAATAGCCAAGTAATTTTGAAGAAGAAGACCAAAGCAGAAGGCATCACAATCCCAGACTTTAGCCTCTACTACAAAGCTGTAATCATCAAGACAGCATGGTATTGGCACAAAAACAGACACATAGACCAATGGAATAGAATAGAAACCCCAAAACTAGACTCACAAACATATGACCAACTAATCTTTGACAAAGCAGGAAAGAATATCCAATGGAAAAAAGTCTCTTTAACAAATGGTGCTGGGAGAATTGGACAGCAACATGCAGAAGGTTGAAACTAGACCACTTTCTCACACCATTCACAAAGATAAACTCAAAATGGATAAAGGACCTGAATGTGAGACAGGAAACCGTCAAAACCCTAGAGGAGAAAGCAGGAAAAGACCTCTCTGACCTCAGCTGTAGCAATTTCTTACTTGACATATCTCCAAAGGCAAGGGAATTAAAAGCAAAAAGGAACTACTGGGACCTTATGAAGGTAAAAAGCTTCTGCACAGCAAAGGAAACAACCAACAAAACTAAAAGGCAACCAACGGAATGGGAAAAGATATTTGCAAGTGACATATCGGACAAAGGGCAAGTATCCAAAATCTATAAAGAGCTCACCAAACTCCACACCCGAAAAACAAATAACCCAGTGAAGAAATGGGCAGAAGACATGAATAGACACTTCTCTAAAGAAGACATCCAGATGGCCAACAGGCACATGAAAAGATGCTCAACGTTGCTCCTCATCAGGGAAATACAAATCAAAACCACACTCAGGTATCACCTCACGCCAGTCAGAGTGGCCAAAATGAACAAATCAGGAGACTATAGATGCTGGCGAGGATGTGGAGAAATGGGAACCCTCTTGCACTGTTGGTGGGAATGAAAATTGGTGCAGCCACTCTGGAAAACAGTGTGTAGGTTCCTCAAAAAATTAAAAATAGACCTACCCTATGACCCAGCAATAGCACTGCTAGGAATTTACCCAAGGGATAGAGGAGTACTGATGCATAGAGGCACTTGTACCCCAATGTTTATAGCAGCACTCTCAACAATAGCCAAATTATGGAAAGAGCCTAAATGTCCATCAACTGATGAATGGATAAAGAAATTGTGGTTTATATACACAATGGAGTACTACATGGCAACGAGAAAGAATGAAATATGGCCCTTTGTAGCAACATGGATGGGACTGGAGAGTGTGATGCTAAGTGAAATAAGCCATACAGAGAAAGACAGATACCATATGGTTTCACTCTTATGTGGATCCTGAGAAACTTAACAGAAACCCATGGGGGAAGGGAAGGAAAAAAAAAAAAAGAGGTTAGAGTGGAAGACAGCCAAAGCATAAGAGACTCTTAAAAACTTAGAACAAACTGAGGGTTGATGGGGGTTGGGAGGGAGGGGAGGGTGGGTGATGGGTATTGAGGAGGGGACCTTTTGGGATGAGCACTGGGTGTTGTATGGAAACCAATTTGACAATAACCTTCATATATTGAAAAAAAAGAGAAATAAACTTGCCACTGGTTATAATATACCTAAAATAAAGCCACTTCATTTAAAATAATGATACTAGAGGATATGGACTTAAAACATTAGAACATGAAAAAAAAGTTGTAAATGTAACAGATAATTAAATAAATAGGAAAAATTAAATCCTTATATTCATCCTGTGAGCTTCATTCATTAATATACCATACAGTTTTAACATTAGTCAATGCATAAGAATTATGTCAATGAGTCCAATTTTCCAGCTCTTTCCCTTACCTCCCCCCAAAATAAATAAAACAGGCAATTCTAAGCCACATAAAATAAGATTCAGCTTCTTAAAGGTCATTCAAAAACAATTAAGTTACGTAGAAGTGTAGATCAAAATGCCATTATCTGGTGACTTATTGTGATAGAGTCAAGTAATTTAAATAATACAGAACATAACAAGGGGACTTAACCCTCTGTATGCCTAAATCCCTGAATTCTTACACTAATTTTAAATTCTTTTTGACTGTATGGACCCAAATATGTTAGAATGAGTTGGCAATAAAATATATTTAAAATTTTTTAATGTTTATTTTTGAGAGCGAGAGACAGAGAGAGAGAGACAGAGAGAGAGAGAGAGAGAGAGTGAGAAACAAAATGCAAGCCAGGGAGGGGCAGAGAGAGAGAGGGAGACAGAATCCAAAGCAGGCTCCAGGCTCTGAGCTGTCAGTACAGAGCCTGACGTGGGGCTCAAACCCACGCGATCCTGACCTGAGCCAAAGTCAGACGCTCAACTGACTGAGCCACCCAGGCACCCCAGCACTAAGATATATTTAAAATTATAAAAGCATGTTTTCCATTGAAGTTTCCAAAATTAGTATTTGAATCTTTTTTATAAAGGTAAAAGAAAATAGGCTGATCTAGAAGCAAAGAATATATATTCCTTATACGTTTTTCAAAATATTTATTTTGGTATCGATAATATGACATAGGAATTTGGGGTCTCTATTGCTGCTAGGCAGCAACAACCAAAACAGTGCATAAACGCCTCATGATGACCATGTTTTAAATAAACTGTACTAAGTACAATTGTGTTACTGTCATAGCAATAATTTTCTTTACCTCAAGATCTTCATATAACAAAAAAAAAGTAACAAAAAGCACAAAACAAAACAAAAATATTTTACAAAGATAAAGAACAAAATTTTACAGTTGATTTTATAAATTGTTTTACTAATTTTTTAAAAGTTCAGATATTATGGGACAGACCTTTTACTATTACTGTCTTACACTAAAATCCAATATAATGCTTGATAAGAAACAAATAGCATTGAGAGAATGAACAAAAGTTTTCAGTAATCCTGGAGAATTATGCATCTCTTTCATATTCAAGTAAAGGGCATCTGAAATTCCTTGTTTTAAATGCAGTGTGAACATGTCTCTTTACATAAAGCACACCACAGCATTTCTTTCATTTCTCACCCCATTAGCTCCCTTGACCAAGTGCATGCAGATCTTTGGGGGGTTCAAAGTGTTTCAAAGTTTCAGATATGCTGAACTGTAAGAGTGGGAGTGTCATATCAATTCCACTGGGATAAAGAGTATTTTTCAAATATTCAAATATTTGAAAAATTTCAAATATTCAAGTATTTTCCTTAGGTGTCTACAGACTCCTTACATAAACAACTTACCAAGTGTGTCTAACCAACTCTACTTTTGACTTTGAGATGCAAGATGTATAATCAGAAATAATTTGAAACTGAGGTGATTCATTGTATTCAAATGAGTCTATTTGGAAACTCTAACTTTTCACTCAACATTGTTACCCTCATTAGTGGAGGAAGATACTAGAATGACTCAACAGAAAGAACACATTTGATATCAGTTATCTGATATTATCTGATATTATCAGTTATTTGATATCATGTACCTACCTACTTCTAATGAGCAAAAGGCAATATAAAGTATGAATTACTTCTGCAAAATTAAAAATATAGGCAATGGCAGATGGGAGAGGAATCAATGCTATGTGAGGACACTAACACATTCCTTTCAGTTCATTGATATGAACAGGGTGCAATTTTATTTTATTGACAACCATTCCTTCCTTTTTTTTTTTTTTGATCTCAGTGATTTCATGTACCTATTTCTTAAATGTCTAAAAACTGCCCGATTGTAAAACGACAAAATCAAAATACTAACGCATCAAAATCAGCATGAACGAAACACCCGTTTCCACTTCCCTCTTTAACTATAGAAAATGGCTGGAGGTATTTCACAATTACCATTTCTATGACATCACTAAAAAATTATAATAACCTCTTTCAAAGCTCACTGAAATTGGCTAATAATCACTGTACAAGTAGACTCCGTATTTAGCTTTTCAAAGGCACGTGACCTTCCAAGTGAGTGGCACATAATATATAGCATGTTCTTCCCATACATCAGGTATTAGATTTACACTTGATATTTCCACATGAATAAGCGTGTAAAAGCTAAAATTGACCATGGACAAAAGACAAATGGGGAACTACTTTTCTTCTAAAGCCTGCTCATCCAAAGTCTTCTTTCGACAAGGAAGACCAGTTGCTTAGGTCAAAATTACAGATTGCATTTATTCATTTTTCCTTATCCTTCGTATCAATTCTTTTAGCATACTTTTCCAACTGTAACTTAAGATTATATTTTCCCCTCCCTCCTTTTAATTCCTCTTTCTAGCACTACTGTAATCTTGGACTTGAGTTATTGCAATAATTTCTTAACTAGGCATCCTGCCTCCATTCTTGCCCATATTTTCCAGCCAATCAAATACTTCTTTTTTTTTTTTTTTAATTTTTTTTTTTCAACGTTTATTTATTTTTGGGACAGAGAGAGACAGAGCATGAACGGGGGAGGGGCAGAGAGAGAGGGAGACACAGAATTGGAAACAGGCTCCAGGCTCTGAGCCGTCAGCACAGAGCCCGACGCGGGGCTCGAACTCACGGACCGCGAGATCGTGACCTGGCTGAAGTCGGACGCTTAACCGACTGCGCCACCCAGGCGCCCCTCAAATACTTCTTTAAAACACCAACTGCATGATATAATTTCTCTGTCTCGAATCCACCAATGATTTCCATCTTATTTCAAATACAATTCAGTCCTCTCCTGACTGACACAGCTTGATTTATTATCTGTTTGGAAGGCCTACTTACCACTGTGGCCTTACATATTACCATTTTGAAAGAAGGCACGGTTCTTGGTATTGCTACTGCAGAGTTCATTCATCCAGGAACATCTCGTATTTAAATTATTGCATTGCCCAAAATAAGGAAGATATTTAACATTTTGAATATGAGATATAATTATAGAAGTAAAATATAAAGCAAAGTTAAAAATAGAAAATGCCACTTTTTGGAAACCCTCTAATGCATATTCAATGTAAGCAAAATGAATTTTCCTGTCCTATCATTAAAACTTGCAGTCCATGGTGGTTGTGGGGAAGAGAAATCTCAATTAGTCTTTATTTTGGTCATTAGAGATTAAGAAGCCACATTAAATTTTTACCAATTTGCATTTAAAGATGAAGCAGGATTTTTGTATTAAAAGAATAGTACTTTTTATATAGTATAGTAAAATATTACTGAAGTTCCCTTGATATATTCTGTGTTTATTTTAAATTTATCTTTGAGGAGCACCTGGGTGGCTCAGTCAGTTGAGTATCCGGCTTTGGCTCAGGTCATGATATACAGTTCATGGGCTCAAGCCCCGCGGGGTGCTCTCTGCTTACAGCTTGCTCAGAGCCTGGAGCCTGCTTCGGATTCTGTGTCTCCTTCTCTCTCTGCCCCTCCCCTGCTAGCACTCTGTCTCTCTCTGTCTCTCAAAAATAAATAAATGTTAAAAAACACTTTAAAGAAATAAAAAATAAAAAATAAAATTATCTTTGAGGGGCGCCTAGGTGGCTCATTGCACTAAGCGCCTGACCCTTGGTTTCAGCTCAGGTCATGAGCTCACAGTTCGTGGGATTGAGCCCCATGACCGCTATCAGCACAGAGCCTGCTTGGGATTTTCTCTCCTCCCCCTCTTTCTGCCCCTCCCCAGCTGGTGCTCTCTCTTTCAGTCTCAAAATAAATAAGTAAACTTTTAAAAATAATAAAATAAACTTATCTTTGAAATTGTGCCAATATAAATGAAACCCTTACAAAAAAAAAAAAAAAAGGAAAGAAACAGTCTGTTAAAATACTCAAAGTGGGAAAGACACTTGGCATATTCAAAGAGCTTTACAATAGTTAAATGAAGGAATAGAAGCATAGAAAAAAAAAAAAGGAGTCTTTGAGAGGTGGACAAGGGTATAGATATAGAGACCTGTGTAGATTTTGTTTAAAATATAATGGAATATCTGATAAGGGGGTTAATACCCTAATTATATAATTTATACAAATCAACACGAAAGAAACCCAAACAATTCAATTAAAAAATGGGCACAGGATCTGAATAGACATTTTTCCAAAGACAACATACAAACACAACAGACACATGAAAAGATGCTTAATCATCAGGGAAATGCATTCAAAACCACAATGAGCTATCACCTCACACCAATCAGAATGACTAGCCTCAAAAAGATAAGAAATAACAAGTGTCGGTGAAGGTGTGGAAAAGAATGAACACTCATGCACTACTGTTGGGAATGTAAACCACTGAGAAAAATAGTATGAAGGTTTCTCAAAAAAAAAATTTTAAAAATGCTATAAGATCCAGTAATTCCACTACTTGAGAATTACCCAAAGAAAACAAAAACACTTACTTGACAAGATATATGCACCCCTGTTTGTTTATTTATTTAATGTTTATTTTTGAGAGAGAGTCAGAGTGTGAGCAGGGGAGGGGTAGAGAGAGAGAGAGAGGGAGACACAGAATCCGAAGCAGGCTCCAGGCTCCGAGCTGTCAGCACAGAGCCCGATGTGGGGCTCAAACTCATGAACTGTGAGATCATGACCTGAGCCAAAGTCAGGCGCTTAACCAACTGAGCCACCCAGGCACTCCATGCAACCCCATGTTTACTGAACCATTATTTATATTAGACAAGATATGGAAGCAACCCAAGTGTCCATCCATAGACGAATGGATAAAATAAGTCTATAGATAATAGCAAAATCCAGTAAAATAATTAGAAACAAATGAGTTTTTAATATTCACCAATGTTTTATATAATTAATATGTAATTATAGATATAAATTGCAATTCAGCTTTTAAAGGTTTATTTATTTTGAGGAAGAGCGAGAGAGAGAGCATGAACGAGAGAGGCAGAGAGAGAGAGAGGAGAAAGAGAGAATCCCAAGCAGGCTCTGTACTGGCAGCACGGAGCCTGATGCGGGGCTTGAACTCACAAACCATGAGATCATGACCTGAGCGGAAATCATGAGTCAGAGGCTTAAACAACTAAGCCACTCAGGTGCCCCATAAGTATGTAATTGATTTTTAATCACGGCTGTGTTTAGCACTCACCTTGAAAAATTTCTGGGGGTTTAATCATCAGCTGTCCTAAGCCAGTGCTTAGGAGATTCCTGCACACCACTGCTAACATATCTAATACTTCAAGTGAGATTTTTTTCAAGTCCTGTGAATCTCTTCATGTATTTAACACACACTCTATTAGCCTTGTATCATCTACTCATTTGTGCTGTTCAAGAGGGCAATTTATGTTGCACTTCGTGATATGTATTCTTAAATGGCACAGACCTGAACCTGTGAACAGTTACCTGATAAAATTATCTATTTGCTAGTACATCTATGACTTCTTCCTTCTAGCTCTACAAGTTTTTGAGTGGAAAGAACATTTCTGTATAAGACTTTGAAGCCTATGAGGGTTAAGTCTCCTTTGAGTTATAGTCATGATATAAAACAATTAGCTCATGGAAACTTCAAATCTGGCATAATTTATGCAAAATCCTGACATATTTCCTCCAACTTAAGATATATGTCACCCAAGAGTCCAGGATCTCTGTGTGGTTGACTTTCGTTGGAGCTTCAAGGTAAAAAAGACAAGGGTGCTAATCATAGCAAAGTAGATCAGGAGGATGCACAACAGTTTTGAGTGAGCTTGAGAGTTCAACCTGGTTGTACTGAACCAAACTATTTATGGGTTTTCTTTTCTTTTCTTTCCTTTTCTTTCCTTTTCTTTTCTATTTTATCTATCTATTTCTTTATTTTAGTGCTTTGAAGTGATTCATTCTAAAGTAAAAGAAAACCATGGTCAATTTATCTTATGAGAATTCTAAGTTTTTCCCTTGACCTGAAATCCATCAGAGACCAGAGACATAGTCCTAGATCCTGAAACCTTGGGCATGAGTAGAATTCATACAAACAAAGCCAAGGCATTTTCCTTTGCCAAACAAGTGCCCCTATAATTGCCAGGGGATGCATTCAAAATGTTCCATGTCTGTATTAGTTTCCTAGGGCTGTCATGAAAAAAAAAAAAAAAGCCACAATCTGTTGGCTGAAAACAGCACAAATTTATCGCCTCACAGAGATTAGAAATGTGAAACCAAAAACATTAAGACCATGCTCTCTTTTAAATCTTTAGAACAGAATCCTTCCCTGCCTCGTTTTAGCTTCTGGTGATTTTCTGGCAACTCTGGGAGTTAGCTGGCTTACAAATGTATTACTCCAATTTTTGCCTCTTCTGTCAGTTGGCTGTCTTTACCTAGTGTATCTCTATTTTTTTTTTCTCCTCTTATAAAGACACCAGTCATGTTGGGATTGGGACCCATCCTAATGACTTTATCTTAACTTGATTATATCTGCAAAACCCTATTCCCAAAAAGGCCACATTCATAGCTACTGGAAAATATTCAATATATTCTTTTTGCAGATGTAATTCAACCTGTAAGAACATCTTAGTAGTTTTGTCTCTAGAGGAGGAATAAATACCACTTTGAAAGGATCACAGATTTTAGCTGACAGGCGGACTATTGAGGATTTAATTATTATACAATTGCTGCTACATAATTAGTAGGTCTATGTTTTCACACATGGTAACATCACAAAGTTGGTATTTTCTTATTCAAATTTAATATATAATGTATCTTTTTTAGATATTTTAATGTTGCATGTTAGTTTACAGCTGTATTTCAATAACACTCATTTTATACACTCAAAATTACTTTATATTTAATATGATCCTCAAAAGTGTTTCCATTTAATTGCTCCTTTTAATTTATTTCCATTATAGTTAATCATACTTCCTGTTTTTCTCAAATTAAAAAATAATCTAAATGGCAGAAAACATGATTTTTTTTATCTATTAAAACCTGCTCCCTTTCATGCACCTTCAGTAAGTATATTCATTTAGTAGCACTATAAAGTGTTGGTGTGGCCGCAATGATATCATTGACTTTATTGCTATAATCATGGTATGAGACCAAATTGTACCCTCAGCAACGGATTGAGTACCCCAACTGTTGCAGGAGCCTCTCTCAGACTTTTCACAGTATAACATGCATTCCTTTGTAACTTAAATATTAATTATCTGCCATACATATTTTAGATTTTATTCTTAAAAAGGCATTTCATTATATCAGGTCATAAAACAAATTTTCTTATTTACCCAACCTTCACTTGTTTGGTTTGACGTATATAATAAAATGTGTATTATAAAATTTTAAAATGAATTATCAGTCATATAACAGCTTACTCTTATTTTTATGCCAAAATTAGGATTGCATTATGAAGTATCTTATACAATCTTATGCAAACAATGGAAAATTAATATGCCCCCAACATTAAAATGTCTGTCTACACTTTATTTAATCCAGTAATAAATAAAAAGCTCAATAATACATCATCCAAACAACTCAATTTTTGGTGAGCCAAGAGTAGCTGACAGAAATCTAAAGACTAAGGATCTCTCAGTTGAGTCAGTTCATACTTTTCAAATGAGTGAATGAGATACATGTGACTGTGATAATAATAGAAACATAGGAAATTACTTTGCTTTAAAACTGCAGCATGTGGAGAAGAAAATCAAATTCCTGTGGAGTACATTAGGAAAACAATATAAAATAATGAATTAAAAGAATGAAATAATTGATATATAAAATGAAGCAAAGACATAATTGTGAATTAAAAATAGATGACTTCCCAAATTAAAAAAGAAAGAAAGAAAGAAAGAAAAAGAGAAAGAAAGAAAGAAAATTAGATGAAGCAAGAACAGGCTAAAGTAGAAACTAAAGGCACTTGTAAATATCAAGTTTAAAGTACCAAAATTTTAGAAAAGATATCAGAAAACTTAGCAAATTTTGCTCTTTCTTTTGAAAGGCCAAATATGAATTAAAAAATTGTGCTATTTTATTTAAGTCTCCTTAATTCAATTTTTTAAATGTAGCTCAAAAATTATTCATAATTAAAGCAAGGTAAATTAAAACTAAGATGGAACTTTTTTTTTAATGTTTAGTTATTTTGAGAGAGAGGAGGGGAGAGTGAGAGGGAGAGGGACAGAATCCCAAGCAGGCTCCATGCCCAAATGTGGGGCTCGATCCCATGACGGTGAGATCATGACCTGAGCCGAAATCAAGACTCAGATGCTTAACTGACTGAGCCACTCAGGCACTCCAAAACTAAGATGGAACTTTAAGTTTCCACTTATGGGAGAAATATTTAAGAAGTTTCATAATATATAGTAACACTGAGGGCATAAGAAATGAGAAGGTTCATAACCTTTGGTGATAATGTAAATTGATTGATATAACTTTTTTAGAGCAGTCAGCAATATTTTAATATGCTTTATTTTGACCCAGTGATCCTAAGAAGTGAGTACAGGAGACTCATTTTGCTATTATTAGAAAAAGCAAAGTGTATTCAAGTAAGGACAACCAGTTAAACAAACTATGGGTCATCCATGGGTTAGAAAACAAAAAACCAAAACAAAACAAAAAACCTGTCAGTCCATGAAAGAATGAGGTAGATCTCAAAGGTCAAATATATAGAGAGATATATTTGTGAACACAAAATGAACAATGTATATAGTGTAACTGCCTTTGTGAAAATAATTTTTTAGTTCAATATTAATGACACATGTAAACTTTTGGAAAGGTACAAAGTGGAGGATGATGGGAAATTTCATATTTCTCTTTATTTATTTTGCCTCCATTTATATGCTTATTATTATTTATTTATTTACTTATTTCAACTGTCACTATCATCTCCTGATGATCTTGATGGTCTTTATGTTTTTTCCATTATATTTGGTTTTTATCATTATATTTTTCTATTTCTATACCCTTATATAAACATATTGATAGTATAAGAGTGAAGAAAGGGTATTCAATAAATACTACTAAAATTTTTTAACAATTGATAAAAATTAACTCAAAACCTAACCTCATTGTAAAAATGACTTCATGCTATACATCTGTTCATTGCAGACAGACCACAGTGTCATTGACAACAAACTAAAATGTGTCCTAAGGAATAGCTGTCAAACACTGAAAGAATGATGGCTTATGACTCTTAGAGGCCTAACATCAATCACAAAAATAACCTCAAAAATCGATGCATTACGGAACAAAACCTTTGTTAAGGATATTATAGGGAAATCCCCCACCAAAAAAAAAACCTGACAGGGGCACCAGTGTGGCTCAGTCATTGAGGTGTCCTACTCTTGGTTTCAGCTCAGGTCGTGATCTCATGGTTAGTGAGATGGAGGTCCACACTGGGCTCTGTGCTGACACAGTGGGAGTCTACTTGGGATTCTCGCTCACTCCCTCTCTCTCTGCCTCTCCCCCATTTGCACACGTTCTCTCAGAATAAATAAACATTTTTAAAAACACTCTGACAAATAAAACAAAACATTAAAAATATGTAGTTGAGGGGGCGCCTGGGGGGCTCAGTAGGTTAAGCGTTTGATTTTGGCTCAGGTCATGATTTCCTGGTTTGTGGGTTGGAGCCCTATGTCGGCTTCTGTGCTGACAGCTCAGACCCTGGAGCCTACTTAGGGTTCTGTGTCTCCCTCTCTCTCTCTCTGTCCCTCCCCTGCTCATTCTCTCTCTCTCTCTCTCTCTCTCTCTCTCTCTCTCTCTCTCTCTCTCAAAAATAAACATTAAAAATTTTAGAATTATATATTATACACACACACACACACACACACACACACATACAGTTGAGTGAAAAGCAAAAATCACAATCCAGTAATCAGAAACAAAGAGGGAATCAAAGTGAGAGCCATGAGAGGGGGAGGGAGAGGAGTTAAAATCAGGACTAAGTGTGGGGAATAAGCTTAGTAATCCCCAGGGCTTACACCAATGGGTTAACAAAGCATAAAGAAGTACAAACACATAGGATGTTCACACCCGAGTTTGGGTAAACAAGATGAGGCAAATAAGGATAGAGAAGGGGGGCTGGGGCCCTCAGAATAGGGGGGTGCAACCTGAGGTTATTTCCCTTGCTTTATCCCCAGGATAGCTAAGATAAACAGACACAGTATCTCCTATCTCCATTAACAACCATCTGCCCATCTGCCCAGTGCCAGGATTTTGTTTTATATTGACCCAAACCCCAAACACCGTATCTCTTCAAAACCCCCTTTCCCTCATGCCCATGAGTTAATGGTCACCGATTCATTGTCTCTTTGTGCACACCCATCACCTTTGTAAGCCTTCTGATCCTAATAAATACGGGGCAAGGATCCTTATCCGGGGCACTTGTGTTTTCCCAGACATTAGCCATCTCTCTCGCATTTTAATCCTGTGTCTCACTCTCTTGATAGATAAGAGAGAACTTTAGACTTAGAGTCTACGACAACTAAGCAGATATCATAAGAGCCAGTGTTGAATGCTTGTGGAAAACTGGGATAAAAGGCAAAGCCCGGCCCGTTATTAAGAAGGTAGTTGAAAGTGGGCTTCCTACACAAGCCTTAGTTAAGAAGAGAGTGACTTTCAGTGTTTTAAATTGCAACTAAAAAATGTGGGAAGATAGTCACTGAAGAAAAAAATCATGTGCTTCCTGTTCTTGTGAAAACTTGAATCTCAGAAGACATTAACATAAAAAACTGAACTAGAACCAATATAATCCATAGATTCTAGCAAAATTAAAAACAAAATCTGCCCATAGGAATGTTCATAAACACAGGCCACCTGAAAAACTACTAGAGAAGACAAGGCACACTCTTCAGACAAACTCACAAAGTACAGGAAAATCAGTGAAAAAACTTACTACCAGGAGAGTGTCCACCAAAGCAGGAAAGAACAAACTCAATCCATATAAATACTGTTAATTTAGTTATTTGGGCAATTAGTAAGGGAGTTTGGAAATCATGGCCAGAATCTATAGTGGGAAATTTGTTTCAGGAGAGATGCCAAAAGACTAATATATCATTAAGTAAAGAAACAATATAAGAAAACAACTATGATTCTAGCAAATGAACAAGTAGACCACAAACATACAATTAACATAAAGATGCAATACAGTTAGGAATAAATCAAGAAAAGTGTTTAAACTGAAAGTAGAGAAACATGAGACAGAATAATGAATAATATCTTTTTCAAAAGTCTAATTAGCAAAATATATTAACCACTGCTGGCAACACAAAACTGTAACAGATCACTCTAATAATTGCTCGTATGTGTGCGCACATGTGTGCAAATGGCACAATGCTTCCGAATAGGTTTTTGACAATGTTCATACAGAGCTCTGAGTACTCATGATAAATTTCTTAATTCCTTTTTGAGAGACTACTCAATAAAAATGATACTAAATATAAAATATTCCATAAATTCAAATTTAGTAGTACTACATATACAATGTTTTAAATATGAGGTTAAGTCATATAAGCAAAAGTATATAGACCAGTAGATTACTGCCTGGATTCTAAATAATATGGTTTACAGAAAATGCATAGTAATATCGAGTACCCGCAAAGTGCCTCATGTATAATTATTCAAAAACATTTGTTGAGTACATGGATGAAAAAGTGGCTAAATGAATTAAAGTAATATATATCACATAGACATAGGAATTTTGGGAGGACACAAACATTTGGTCCATAGTAATGATTACGTAAGAAAATTTTATTACATTACAATTCAAATATTTTCCTGAAGTATTTAAATGTATTTTCATTCCCTTCTGGTGTCTCATCAGCTCTTATCCCTCCTCACCTCTTATAGCAGTTGCCATTACAGAAAATCCTTCTTAATTTAAACTTATTTCCCTTCACATTAGTGAAATTTATTCCATTTCTACTCTTGTGACAAAATGATTTCCTTTTATAGGACCCAATTCTTCTTGTAGCAGAACCTATAGTTCTGCCAGTGTTCACCTTTTCTTCATTTCTGTAGTCTCTCTTTCCCAAATTTCCCCCATTTCCTTGATATTCAAAAACTTTGGGTGAAGTGATTCCCATAGTCTGGATATCCTACTGACATGCAAACAGTGAGAAAAATCACTTACCATCCAAAAATTTAGTGGGCATCAAAAGAGTTGACCAGAAAATTTCCTTCTAGGTCTAAGTATCTGGAATCTCTTGCATCCATAAATCCATTACTGATTTCCAGCCAGAACTTCTATTACATATCTTGTCTATTGCTTGTTGGAAAATTATATATTAGGAGTAGTCACTGAAAAGCCACAATTCTAAATCATCAAATATATGTTTGTCTTCCAATTATATTTCCAGCCCTGACCTAACCCTTGGATCAAATATCCAAATAATGAGTCTGTTTCTTTTTTTTTTTTTTTAATTTTTTTTTTCAACGTTTATTTATTTTTGGGACAGAGAGAGGCAGAGCATGAACGGGGGAGGGGCAGAGAGAGAGGGAGACACAGAATCGGAAACAGGCTCCAGGCTCCGAGCCATCAGCCCAGAGCCTGACGCGGGGCTCGAACTCACGGACCGCGAGATCGTGACCTGGCTGAAGTCGGACGCTTAACCGACTGCACCACCCAGGCGCCCCAATGAGTCTGTTTCTAATTTAGATGTTTCACAGATATTTCAAATAATCATGTCACAGAACTCCAGACTTCTTTCTCCTATAATTATTTCCAATACCAGTATCACATCACAGTAAATGCACTCAGTGTGTCACGTAAAGAGTCTAGAAGACATTCTTCATTCCCTATTTCCCTGAATTTCCTACATCCAATTTATCTCCAGGATCCACTGGACCCATCTTCTATATATTCTATAAATGCATCCATTGCTGACCATGTACTTTTATTATCACCAGAACCCAAAACCACAATTACTTATACCTAAATTGTAATAGTCCATTAACTCTCTCTACATCCACACAGGTACACTGGAATTTATCATTTTCATGATGAAGACCAGATTAATTCATTCTCTTACTGAAACCCACCAGCCACTTCTGTCATCATCAGACTCCTTACACAAGATCTCACACGATCTGCCTTCTTGCACAATTTAAATCACAGCTATTATCTTATCTTGACTAAATTAACTTTAATAAACTGGTCATCTTATTTTTCCTCCAATCAGCCAAAGCTTTCTCTTACTCGAGGGACTGGAAGCATTTCCATCTACATACCTTGGCCAGAGGTTGACAACTCCCTCTCCAAGCTCTATGCTTTTTAAGACCCTAGATCACAAACAACTGAAACAGGGTTTCCTTTTTTTCCTGTTTGAATGCTATGAAGTTTTTTTGTTTTGTTTTGTTTTGTTTTGTTTTGTTTTGTTTTGTTTTGTTTTGTTTTGTTTTGAGGGGTTTTGTTTTTTATCTTGTTTTTAGTTCCTGGAAATTTAGTAAGGCAATGAGCACATGGGGATTATGGGAAGATGGTCACTCGAGGCCTGAATTGAAACATGCATGGCAAAAGGATGTAAGCCCGAGATAGCAAAAAAGTGACAGAGTCTGTATGTGGGCTTGTGTAAGTGTGTGAGTGTGTTTGATAAGGTATGACTAAGCATTTAGTGGTGTGTGTGTGTGTGTGGGGGGGTGTACATGTGTAAGTATGTACAGGGACATGAGTGAATCTTTGTGAGTATGTCTGAGCGTGAATGAGAATATATGAGAATATGTAACACTGTACATTTGTTCAGGTGTGTTTCTGTGTGTTGGGGGAGGGCAGGAGGGAGGGCAGAGAGAAAATCACGGTCTCTGAACTGGTAAGCCAGAAGAAGAGAGGAGCCTAGCTGGTTTTATTTCGGCTTCCCCAAATCCCCAAAGTGGGTGTATAGAAACTCTTACTCCTTCACCTCTACTAATTTTGTGTCATGTTAGAGACACTTTTAATGGCTTGGAAATCCTGAGTGGGAAAAATAAGACATGCAGAAGCTCCTTGGGGAGCTTGACAGGATCCAGGTTCCAGACCCTTCAATCATCAGTTGCAGCAGATCCGTGCTACCCCTCTGGCCTATACTGGTTTGAGGTGAAATAGAATGGGCTGGGAAGAAGACCTTGACAGCCCAGTTTGTGTTTACATGTTAAAACTGCAAATATTGAGAGAGACAGTAGGTAGATCTCCATTTATACTCCTGTATCAGCTGCCTGGCATGTGTAGGGAGGGCCTGCATTGTTGAAACCAATTCCCCTGAGACATGGCCTCCATGGCTCCTTCACATCTCTTCTCAGGTATTACTTCCGATCGGCCGCCGTGATGAAACCTCCTAAGGGTTCTCATCCCACTTCATCTCTCTCACTGCTTTATGTTTGTTTTTAGTCAGCCCTACCTGACATCAGATTTTAACTTTTTGTTAAGGAATTAATTTTCTCTCTCCTGCACTAGAAATATGTGCTAAATGAGGGGAGGGACTTAGTCTCCCGTTTTTTAACACCATATTGTCACTGCTTAGAAATATATTGGTGCATAATAGTTGGTCATTAATATTGTTTGAATGAAGTGAAGCCATGGATGTAATGTCTAAATAATGTCTACTAATTAAATACTTAACTCTTATTTGTAACTAGTTTCTCCCTGTCCCTGCCTTCTAAAGGGCAGTGAAAGACAAGCAGGTTCATCTTTATAAATTAGTACTGTGATCATGACTATTCTCTCCATTAACACCCTCCTTCATGAAAATAAAACTTACTTCACTTTTATTAAGATGTTGATAAGAGGGGTGGCTGGGTGGCTCAGTCAGTTAAACGTCTGACTCTTGGTTTTGGCTCAGGTCATGATCTCATTGTTCATGGCGTGGAGTCCTGCATTGGACTCTATACTGACTGCAGAGCCTGTTTAGGATTCTCTCTCTCCACCTCTCTCTCTGCACCTCCCATGTCTGTCTGTCTGTCTGTCTCTCTCTCTCAAAATAAGTAAATAAACATAAAAAAAACAAAGATTTTTGGCGCGCCTGGGTGGCTCAGTTGTTTAAGCGACTGACTTCGGCTCAGGTCATGATCTCGCAGTTTGTGGGTTCGAGCCCCACGCCGGGCCCTGTGCTGACAGCTCAGAGCCTGGAGCCTGCTTCAGATTCTATGTCTCCCCCTCGCTCTATCCCTCCCCTGCTCACACTCTGTGTGTCTCTGTCTCTCAATAATAAATACACGTTAAAAAATTTTTTTAAAACACAAATTTTTTTAAATGTTTATATTTTATATGTTTGTATTCCAGTTTTTAATACTGTATTTTTGTTATAGATAGCAAAGATGCCTTTAGCACTGTGTATATAGTTTTGAAACTATAAAATCTTTTTATCACTATTCCTCCTTTAATGTAAAATTTATAATTAAACATGTTATGCAATATATATCTTAAGTAAATAAATACAGATCTAGATATATGGACACACATATATGATAGAATTTTAGGTATAGATACAGATACACATGCTTTTATATCCTCTGCAAAGCAGTGATATACTTACAATATTTAACATATTGGAAATAATTAGAATTTTATCATGTAATACGCCAGTTTCTTCTTTCACACATCTGAAGCTTTGTAACTGTTTACATTACTGATATAACTTTTTAGTAAATTATAATTTCCCCATCTTGCCTGAGGATTACAGTTACCTGGAGTACTAATAAATGTTCTCATTCTTGGACCCTAACTCAAACCAGTGGAATCAAAATTTTGGAGGGTGAGTGGCTGGGACAATTGTCATCATCAAACAAGCAGGTAAACCCACTACTCCTAAAAGACAGGTGATTCTACAGAGCTCCTCAAATTATACCCATCACGGAGTGGAAAGCAAACAAATCTTTTTCAACTGAAAATTACATGGGTCCTACGTCAATACACCAGGGAGGCCATAACCAAATACTACAAACTGGGAGGCTTAAACAACAGAATTTATTGTCTCACAATTCTGGAGACTAGAAATCCCAAATCAAGGTGTCAGCAAGGCTGTGAAGGAAGAGCCTTCCTGGACTCTCTCCTTGATAGAGAGTTGCCTCCTCCCTAATCTACTTTGAATCCTCTCCCTCTATGCATGTCTCTGTCCAGATTTCCTCTTGTTATAAGTATTCAAGCCCTACTGGATTGGGGCCCACCCAATGACCTCATTTTAAATCGATTACCCTGATCTCCAAATAAAGTCACATTCTGAGATACTGGAGTTTAGGACCTCAACAAACAAATTTGAAGGGACACAATTCAACTCATAACAGTTTAATGACAAATATTTATTTTTTAGTATTATTCATCTATATTTAATTTTACTAATTATTAATTGATATATATATGTATTCACCACTCATTTATTTCTTAAATTTTTTTTTCAACGTTTATTTATTTTTGGGACAGAGAGAGACAGAGCATGAAGGGGAGGGGCAGAGAGAGAGGGAAACACAGAATCGGAAGCAGGCTCCAGGCTCTGAGCCATCAGCCCAGAGCCTGACGCGGGGCTCGAACTCGCGGAGCGCGGGATCGTACTCATTTATTTCTAAACTTTCTCCCCTTTATCACTACAAGAGAAGTGGAGAGGCTGACTCTGTGATCCAGGTGAAGGTATCTAGGCACTTTCATGTATAAGAAATACAAAAAGTTCTCATAATCTCAGAGAAATTTCAAATTTCTTTCTGCAAAACTTCAGAGGTGGGGAAATTCCTCAAAGCTGTGTGGCGATTCTTCTTTCCCATTTGAAATAAACAAGTGAATCTGCATGTATGGATGTATGTATTTACTTATTGGAGGATATAGGAACCCTTAAGAGAATGAAAACTGCTGGTTTAGCCTTGACAGAGGTGAAAAGATCAAAGATGAGATAGAGGCTTAGGGCAAGGGAGCTTTTGTGATGATGAATAGTTAATGAGCCCTGGAGATCACAATCTGCTGCTTATAAGCATCCAGTCCTGACATAGTAAGACACACAAATCTCACACTGTAAAGGGATTCTTATTTTATAAGCAGACACCTTGAAGATCTGGGTATTAAAATTCTGAAGTTTTTATCTTACATTATTGGCTTAAAAGAACCATGCACCGTGAAGATCATAGGGAACTATTGGTTTCCTAATTTGGTTGCACTTCTCTTATGGATACTTCAAAATTTTAACTCGTTCACCATTAATTTTTTTCATTTTATGAAAATTGATATAGTTATTCTTTTCCATTTTTAAGATAATGGCTCTCAGATTATTTGGTAGACATAAGATATAGTATCTCTACATTTAAACTGTTAAGTACAAGGCGTTCCTGAGCGCTCAGCTTCCTTGTTCCTTTGTCCCTCCATCACACTTTACTGACAAATCCCTAATTCTTACTTTATCCAACATCTCTGCTACTCTGCATCTGCATGTAGAAAACTAAATTGGGTTGGAGAAAAGACACAATCACAGTAACTGTTCTTACTTTCAGTTCATAAGCATCTCCCTGAAGTAGGCCATTAGTGCTATCTGGAATCCAACTAGGTTTCTCAAATCAATTCCTTCTTTTTCTCACAGAGGGGATAAATCTACACCTTTTCTTTTAGAATAGGAAGCATTCTGAAAAAAAGTTACATACATTCTCCCAACACCCCATCTATACACTACCTGTTTATATGTAGGTATGTGTATTTTTCCACTTTGCTTTCTAGAAAAATGAAAGAAACTGTCACACTCTTCCCTAAGTTCAAAACCTACCTGTTCCGCATGCATGAGATCCTACAACCTCTCTCTTAAGCTTTCTACTCTTACAACAGTCTGCCATATTTCTATCACCCTTATATTATTTAATTCCTGCAGAATCACTATCAGAGATAATAAAGGCATTCTGTAATACTGTATTCTATCTGAAAACAAGCCAAATACTTCCTTTATCCCACATTCCAGTCTACATACAAGGCTATGTCTGCTCCAATATTAGATCAAACTCCTATATTCTGTCTCCAATTCATATTTTGTCATTTTCCCTGAAACAAATTCCAAATATTTTATCTCCATTCTTTCAGGTCAGGGTCTGTTTAAGGACACCAATGACTTCACATCCCAGTAGGTCTTAGTCATTACCTTGTTCTAATGGCACCATATACCACAAATCAATCACACCTATTTTCTGAAGTGTTTTCTTTATTTAATTTCCAGAACATCACTCTCCTGAGCCTCACTCTGAGTTTTCTCCAATTTTGGAGATTCTTTTATCTTAGGTTGTTTTGCTGGATCTGTTAAAAGGAAAAAATATTCTGACACTTATTAAAATGATCAGAAAGATTTTATTCAGAACTACCGCAATAGAGCTAAATGTACCAGGAGAGAGAGACTGTGCTCAAGTCTCTGAATACAGCAAAGGCAGCTGGAGCTTTGTAGCCAAAGAGCGGAGTGAGGATGTCAGTGGAAACAAAATTACTAAAGGAAACTTCAAGGTTAAAGAAATTCTGGCAAATCTTACTTAAGATTCTTGCTGAAGGCAGGTCAAGGACTTATCTACATCAGAGGTTAGGGATGAAGACCTTCATCAGATATCAAAGGTGATCAGGTATCATGGATAGAAGCATTCCCCCTAAATTGACTTAGCAGGATTCTTGCCAAGATGGGGCTGGTAAAGCCAAGCACACAACGGGCGCCTGACTGAAGTTTGGTCAAGGACAGAGTCTTTGTCAAATCCTACCTTTTGTAAAATTAATTGTAAAATTCCCCAGGACTTAGTCTTTGGGCACTTTATCTTCTTTATATTTATTCCTAAGTGATCTCATCCTATACTGGGGCCTTCAACACAATCTATATTCTTCCAATTTTCATCCTTTAGTTTCTAACCTAAATATTTTCCCTAAGTTCAGACATGCATATCCAACTGGCTACTAGACATGTCTGGTTGGATTACCTGTATGAATTTACATCTCAACATTTCCCAAGTCTAACTTTTGATTTCCTCCCCTAAACCAGCATCTCTGCCCACAGTGTTTCCCATATCACTGAATCACATTAAATGATGGAGTTTTCTTTGATACTTTATTTCATTCATAAATCCATTCTATCATGCCCTGTGGCTTAATCTTCAAAATAGATTCAAAGATTTACCATATCCAGGGGCTCCTGGGTGGCTCAGTCGGGTAAGTGTCTGACTTGGGCTCAGGCCATGATCTGATTGGTGAGTTTGAGCCCCACATCAGGCACTGTGCTGACAGCTCAGAGCCTGGAGCCTGATTTACATTCGGTGTCTCCCTTTCTCTCTGCCCCTCCCCTGTTTATGCTCTGTCTCTGTCTCTGTCTCTCTCAAAAATAAACACTGAAAAAATTAAAAATAAATTTACCATACCCAGCAACATGATCCAGGCACATAATACCTTTAACTTCTATTATGGATTATTATGCTAGCCTCCTACCAATTCTTGTTTTCACACATCTTCTTATATTGTATTCGTCTTTCAGAAACCAAAGTAATGCTTTTCAAATGTGAGTCATATTTGCTCAATGCCCTCCAATCATCTTCTATTTTACAAGGATCTTTGTAATACAATTCAAGTTCATTATCATGACCTTTAAGGCTAATCTGTCCTTGGAATTCTTCTCTATCCTCAAAAACTTTTGCATCTTTCCAGCCTTCCAGACACAATGACTGATGGGTTTTGAACACTGCACACATATTCCTACATCTGTGCCTTTGTACTAGATATTCCCTCTTCCAAATGCTGTCCCTTAATTTTGGATATGACTCATTTCCTCACTTAAATTACGTCTTTTCTCACATATCAATTTATTCAAGAAGGCTTCCCAAATTCTATATAAATAGATCCACATCCTGATCCATCACTCTTTATGTACAAAGCTGACTTACATTCTTCATAGTACTTAGCATCTATTAACATATTGTTTGTCTACAGCTCCTTACTAAAATATAAGTTAAATTTTAAAAGCATTTTGACTTTTTTTTCACTGCTGTATTTTAATACTTTAAACCTTCCATCGTATTTAATACATATTTATTGAATGAATAAAAGTGCACAGAGTATTCATCTAAGTTTAATACTCTTCATTTTGAAAAGTATATAGGAAGCACTGGATAAAAGCTTTTATGAATGAATACATAAAAGTAATGTTATTAAAATTGAGGGGAGAAGATAGGATATAAAACTAGTTCTGCCTTTTATTAATTGTAAAATTTTTGAACAAAAAACTTGAATCTGTTAAAAGTGTCCTTAACTTTTTTTTTAATTTTTTAATGTTTATTTATTTTTTAAGAGATGGAGAGACAGAGCGTGAGTGGGGAAGGGGCAGAGAGAGACTGGGAGACACAGAATCTGAAGCAGGCTCCGGCTCTGAGCTGTCAGCACAGAACCCAATGCGGAGCTTGAACTCACCAGCCGTGATATCCTAACCTGAACTTAAGTTGGACACTTAACCGACTGAGCCCCCCAGGTGCCCCATTTTTTTTTTTTTTGAGAGAGAGCACACACACGAGTGCTACTGCGTGTGTGTCTGGGGAGGGGCAGAGAAAGGGACAGAGAGCATTCCAAGCAGGTTCTACAATGCCAGTGCAGAGCCGACACGGGTGTCCATCTCATGAACCTTGAGATCATGACCTGAGTCAAAATGAAGAGTTAGATGCTTAACTTACTGAGACACCCAGGTGCCCCCAAAGTGCCCTTCACTTTAAAAAGGAATTAATATCCTTACTAATATGATGGTGTACATTACAGACTTTCCTAAATTAGTACCCACTCATGGATTTTATTTTTGTCAACTTCTAAGTTCATGAAAATTAAGGCTGAAATAGCATAAATCAGTGTATATGTAGGATAAATTAGAACTCAGGGTCTTTTTCATCAGTGTCTCTGTCTATAGTCTTCTCAGTCATGTTGTACCATCTTAAGAAATCACAGATTGGCATTCAAGAAATGATAAAAGTCCACAGATTTTAAGAAAAAAAAAAGTAATACCTTGAGACATAATGAATTTGCATAATTGGCTCAAAGTGACACGGCTAGTAAATGATGAAGCAACAGAATTATAACTCAGAGCTCATCTTCTTACCTAATACACAA
This sequence comes from Lynx rufus, assembly GCF_022079265.1. Lineage (NCBI taxonomy): Eukaryota > Metazoa > Chordata > Mammalia > Carnivora > Felidae > Lynx > Lynx rufus. The sequence goes on along the minus strand of NW_025814823.1, from coordinate 221,632,249 downwards.
TATTGGACTATACTTGGGCTGTGAATTAAAGACTTAATAATAAGAAGTTAACAAGGTATAGGAATGATGAGGAAGAGGATTGTTTATTTTATTTCATGTGTGTTTCCTGAAGAACTGGAAAGAAGTCATGACATGAATGGTCTGGAAAGAGCATGGAGTGGATGCAGTTTGGTGAGAAATGAAAGAATCTTTAGTTCAGCAAGGCCCCAAAGGGGAGAACTCTATGTTCAAAGAGTTTTCACAGATTACCTGGACAGAAACACTGCCATAGGTAGAGGAGGTTATGTCAGGACAACCTACCAAGAAACACTGCAAAAATTAGACTGCTGTGGATAATTCTCATCAGGGTGGCATGATAAAGAGATAAATCCAACTGAGTTTTGAAGAAAATGTACAACTTAGTGGTCAAATATAATCAGTGATAGAAAAGGAAACATGAGAGATGTTACAGATGATTGCAAACAGTATAACAAACTGAAGGAAGTGTTGGAAAGGGTCTTAATTTGGTAGAGTTACAGTGATAAATAATGATTACTTCCATCGTGGCCATGTGCATAAGTGGATAAACAAACAGGAATAGACAGAAACATATAATAAAATACTAAGATGATGTGTAAAATATCAGGCTTTTAATGGTTATACATATACATAGATCAGTATGGAGATATATATCATTACAGAGAAAGCATTTTCAATTTTTGTGTTTTGTGTGTTCACTAACACAGAACGATACCTCCAAAGCAGGCTCAACTCTGATATATGTAGGGCTCAGGCAAGAGTACAAATGTAGAGCCACATAGCATGTGTCTGAACAGTGAAAGAGAATGAATCATTTAATAGGCTCCATTCTCCGATCCTGACAAATAAACTTTTACAACAACCTGGAGGTCCAGGTTGGATGGATGGAGCCCCATGTGCACCCTCAAGCGGGCCCTGGAAGCAATCTTTGATTGCTTGGTCAGAGAGTGTTTGGATGTCTACTGGGCACTTCATCTTGAACAGTTTGACTCACCCCCTGTTGGTGAGAGGTGCAGCCAGAGAGCATCCTGAAATTGGCAGGAAGCCCTATTACCTGAATCTAAAAGTCAAACTGTCCAGATGGAGGCCCCTGAAATTTTCATAGCATTTTCACTTGGGCAGTATGATCTAGCCTGACTTTTACCTTTCACACTTTACTATTTTGTGTTATTTAAATTCTCTTTAGGAGAATATTTTAAGTTTATATAAAAATGGAACAGTATGCATTTTAACTTTACCATCTGATATAGGAAAAATAACTCACCCATTAATAGAAAATTATTTAGTATAACGTTTGCAGACGTGTAACTTACATCTTTAAGTGAAAAGTATAAGGGACTAGTATAAAAGCACTTAACAAGATGAACATAAATTAAAATATTGACTACATTAACTAAAATATATTTTCAGTAGAGAGGATGCATAAAGATACTGCATTTAACAACAAAAAAATACTTTCTTCAATACGAGATTCACTATGATCCAAGCACAAATGCAGATGATGTTAAGTACATCTTGTTACATAAAGGAAACCATAACTATGTAAAATGGGAAGTCACTAGAGATCTTTTCCTTAAACCTTTTCATTCAGCCTTCCGCAAATCTCTTTATTCTAAAACTAACGAACTGTATATTAACCTTTAAAGACATATGGTGTAGATAGGAAAAAAAATCCAGAAACTGAAATATTAGTCAAGAAACAAGATATCCTAAATATAAATTTCAGGTCTTGTTTGTTTGTTTGTTTATTTATACTGAGGTAATATTGGCATAGAATACTATATTAGTATATATGTTCAGATATACAACATAGTAATTTTATATTTGTGTATACTGCAAAATAATCACTACAGGAAGTTTACTTATCATTTGTCACCATACAGTTACATTTTTTCTTGCAATGAGAACTTCAAGATTTACTCTCTTGGCAACTTTTAAACATGCAGTGCAATATTACTGACTATAGTCACAATGCTGCACATTACTTATCTTATATCTGGAAGTTCATACCTCTTGGCCCATTTTACCTGTTTGCTCACCTTTTGACACTCCTCCCCTCTGGCAATCACCAACTGCTTTCTGTATCTATGAGTTTAGTTTTGTATATTTTGTTTTGTTTGTTAATCAGATTCCACACTTAAGCGAAATAATATTGTATTTGCTTATCTATCTATCCATCTATCATCTATCTATGATATATATTACATCTTTATCCATTCATGCATCAATGGACATGTAGGTTGTTTCCATATCTTGGCTATTATAAATAACGCTGCAGTAACCATACAGGTGCATATACATTTTTAAAATAGCATTTTCATTTTCTCCAGATAAATACCCAGATGTGGAATAGATGGATCATATGGTAGTTCTATTTTTGGTTGCATTCTATAATTGGTTTCATCAATTTACATTTTTAGTTGCACCAAATAACATTCTCCCAACAGTGCAAGAGGGTTCCCTTTTCTTTATATCCTCTCCAACACCTATCATTTTTCGTCTTTTTGGTAATAGCCATTCTAACAGGTGTTACATGATATCTCATTGTGTTTTTGATTTGCATTTCTCTGATAATTACTGATGTTCAAAATCTTTTCATGTGCCTAATGGCCATCTCTGTATGTCTTTGGAAAATATCTATTTAGATCATGTGCCATTTTTTTTAATTGGATTGCTTGTTGTTGTTTTTTTGTTTGTTTGTTTGTTTGTTTTTTGTTTTGCTACTGAGTTGAGTTCTTTATATATTTTGGAATATTAATCAGATATTAATCAGATATATGATATGCAAATATATTTTCCCATTCAGTAGAGTGTCTTTTCATTTTGTTGATGCTTTCCTTTGTAATGCATAAGCTTTTTAGTTTGATGTAGTCCCACTTGTTTATTTTTGCTTTTGTTCCCTTTGGAGTGGGATCCCAAAATTAAATGCCAAGACCAATGTCAAGGAGCTACCACCTTTGGGGGCACCTGGGTGGCTCATCTGTTTGAGCGTCCAACTCTTGATTTCCACTCAGGTCATGATCTCACAGTTCATGAGATGGATCCCCTTGTCGAGCTCCATGCTGAGCCCTGTATTGAGTCAAGCCTCTGTGTGGAGCCCCATGTCAGGCTTCCTGCTAACAGCAAGGAGCCTGCTTGGAATTTTTTCTCTGCCCTTCCCCAGCTCATACATGTGTGCATGCTCTCTCTCAAAATAAATAAATAAATAAATATTTTAAAAAGGAGCTACCACCTTTGTTTTTTGTTTTTGTTTTCTTTTGTTTTTTTTCTAGGAGTTTAAGTTTCAGGTCTTGTATTCATTCTTTAATCCATTTTTAGTTACTTTTTGTGCTTGGTATAAGGAAGCAGCCTACTTTCTTACATTTGAATGTGACTGCCCAATTTTCCCAACACCATTTATTGGAGACACAGTCCATCCCCCATTTTATATTCTTGCCTACTCTGTCATATATTGACCATATATACATGGGTTTATTTCTAGGCTCTCTATTCCATTCCATTGATCTATGTGTTTTCTTTGTGTTTGTCATTACCATACTTTTTTTGTTTTACTATAGCTTTATAGTATAATTTTAAATCAGAGAGTGTGATGCCTCCAGATTTGTTCTTTCTCAAAATTCTTTGAATATTTGGGGTCTTTAGGGTTTCTACACAAGTTGTAGGATTGTCTGTTCTATTTCAGTCAAAAATGCCATTGGAATTTTGATACAATTGCACTGAATCTGTAGATTGCTTCATGTAGCATGGGCATTTTAACAATATGAATTCTTCTAACTAATAAGCATGAGATATATTTCCATTTTTTTGTGTCTTCTTCATTTGTTTTATCAATATCTTATAGTGTTTAGTATAAAGTTTTTTTTTCACCTCTTTGGTTAAAATTATTCCAAAATATTTTATCCTTTTTGATGCAATTGGAAAAGGCATTATTTTTTTTAATCTTTCTGACAGTTTTTGGTTAGTGGTTAGATATAGAACTGATTTTTATATATAGATTTTGTATACTGCAACTTTAGTGAATTTGTTTATTAGTTCCAATATTTTTTTGTTGGAGTCTTTAGGGTCTTATGTATATAAAATTACATTATCCACAAACAGTAACAGTTTTATTTCTTTCTTTCCAATTTGGATAACTTTTATTTTGTTTTCTTGCCTAACTGTTCTGGGTAGGACTTAAATGCTATGTTGAGTAAAAGTTGCAAGTGTGGACATTCTTGTCTTGTTCCTGATCTTAAAGAAAATGCTTTCAGATTTCCCATGGTAAGTACGATGCTAGCTGTGGGCTTTTCATACATGGCTTTTATTATGTCAAGGTATGTTCTTCCTTATACCTACTTTCTTGAGCATTTTAATCATAAATGTATGTTTAATTGTGCCAAATGTTTTTCCTGCACCTATTAAGATAATCATATGACTATTATACTTTATTTTGTTAATGTGGTGCATCATGGTGATTGGTTTCTGGATGTCAAACCATCCTTGCATTCCTAAAATAAATCCCACTTGATCATGGTGAATATTCCTTTCAATGTACTACAGAATTCAGTTTGCTAATATTTTGTTGAGGACTTTTGCATCTATGTTCATCAGAGACACTGGCCTGCAATTTTCTTTTATGCATGTGTGTTGTTCTTGTCTGGGTTTGGTAGCAGGGCAATGCTGGCCTCATAACATGGGTTTGAAAGAATTCACTTCCCTTTCATTTTCTCTGGAAGAGTTTGAAAAGGATATTAAATTTTATTTGAATACTTGGTAGAACTCACCACCGAAGCCATTTGAAAGAGTTCTGATTACAGATTCTCACCTTACTAATAATTGTCCTATTAAGATTTTCTGTTTATTCATTATGATTCAGTCTTGGATAATTACATGTTTTTAGGAATTCATCATTTTCTTCTAGGTTTTCCTATTTGTTGGAATATAATTGTTCTTAGTAGTCTCTTATGATACTTTTCATTTCTGTGATATCAGTTGTAACTTCTCTTTCATTTCTGATTTTATTTGAACCCTCTTTTTTATTATTATTTCCTTTCTTCCACTAATTTGGGCTCTACTTTCTCCTCTTTTTCTAGATTGTTTAGGTACAAAGTTATATTATTCACTGAAGATTTTTTTTCACTTCTTGATGTATGCCTATATTTTGATGAAATTCCTTTTTAGAACTGTTAGAACATCACTTCATATCCCACAGGTTTTGATATGGTGTGGTTCCATTTTCACTTGTCTCAAGGGATTTTTTGTTTTTTGATTCTTCTTTGATATTTTTCATTGACTGATTGGTTGTTACCTTTCTAGCTTTCTTCTTGTAACTGATTTCTAGTTTAATACCACTATGGCCAGAAAAACAAAATCTTGATATGATTTGTCTTCTTAAATTTATTGACTCTTGTTCCATGGAATAATGTGTAATCTAACCTGGAGAACATTCCATGTGCACTTGAGAAAAAATGGACATTCTCCTGCTTTTTGATGGAACATATAATAAGTTCGTCTGGTCTGATATGTCTTTTAAGGCTGGAATTTCCTTATTAATTTTCTGTCTGACTTATCTACCCCTTGATGTAAATGGAGTATTAAAATCTTCTATTATTGTATTGCTGTGATTTTCTCTCTTTAAGTCTGTTAATATTTGCTTTATATTTAAGTGTTCTTATGTTAGATGCAAAAATAATTACTAATGTTATATCCTCTTGTTGGATTGACCCCTTTATCATTATGCAATGCCTTCTTTGTCTTTTATTACAGTCCTTGTTTCAAAGTTTATTTTCTGTTACAAGTACCTCTATGCCAGGGTTCTTTTCATTTTTATTTGCATGTAACATCTTTTATCATCCCTTCTCTTTCATTCCGTGTGTATCCCTACATCTGAAATGAGTCTCTTTTGTGTACAGCATATAGATGAGTCTTGTGTGTGTGTGTGTGTGTGTGTGTTTTAATCCATTCTAACAGTCTGTCATTTGATTGGGGAAATTTACTTTATTTACATTTAAAGCAATTATTGACATGTATGTATTTGTTGCCATTTTGTTAACTGCTTTTGGTTTTTTTTTTTTTAATTTTTTTTTTTCAACGTTTATTTATTTTTGGGACAGAGAGAGACAGAGCATGAACGGGGGAGGGGCAGAGAGAGAGGGAGACACAGAATCGGAAACAGGCTCCAGGCTCCGAGCCATCAGCCCAGAGCCTGACGCGGGGCTCGAACTCACAGACCGCGAGATCGTGACCTGGTTGAAGTCGGACGCTTAACTGACTGCGCCACCCAGGCGCCCCCTGCTTTTGGTTTTTATAGTTCCTCCCTGTCCCTTTCTTCTCTTCTTGCTCTCTCCCCTTGTGGTTTGATGACCTCCTATAGGGCTATGTGTAGATTCTTCTCTCATTACCTTTTGTGTATCTACTATAGGTTTCTGCTTTGTGGTTATTATGTAGTTCACTGTAATAGCCTATATGTATCAGTTTATTTTAACTTGATAGCATCGTAAAACTATATTTTATCCCCCGTTTTAAGTTTTTTTATGTCACATTTTACATCTTTTTATTTTGGATAGCCCTTAATAAATTATCACAGTTATACTTAATTTTAGTAGTTTTGTCTTTTAACCTTCATACTAGCTTTATAAGTAATTAATCTACCATCTTTGCTATACATTTACATTTACCAGTGAGATTTTTACTTTCATATTTTTTCTTCACTAGTTAGTAACCTTTCTTTTCAGCTTAAAGAAATCCCCATAACATTTCCTGTAAGGCTGGTTTAGTGGTGAGGAGCTTCTTTAACTTTTTCTTGTCTGCAAAACTCTTTATCTCTCCTCAAATTCTGAATAATACCCTTTCTAAATGGAATATTCTTGTTGTTTAGACTTCTATTTTGTTTTGTTTTGTTTTCCTTTCAGTACTTTGAATATATCATGCCACAGCCTTCTGGTCTGCAAAATTTCTGCCAACAAATCAGCTGATAGTCTTCTAAGGGTTCCCTTGTATGAAACAATTTGCCTTTCTCCTGCTATTTTTAAGATTCTCTCTCAAACTTTTGACACTTTAATTTAATGTGTCTTGGTATGTGCCTCTGGGTTTATCTTATTTGGAACTCCCTGTGATTCCAAGACTTGATGTCTATTTCTTTCCCCAGGTCAGGGAAGTTTCAGCCACTTTTTCTTCAAACAAGGGTTCTGTCCCTTTGTCTCTGTCTTCTCCTTCTGGGTCTCCTGTAGTTCAAATGTTATCCTGCTTATTATCCCATAAGTCCCTTAAAGCTACCTTCATCTTTAAATTTGTTTTCCTTTTTGCTGTTTTGTTTGTATGAGTTCCACCAGCCTGTCTTCCAGGTCACTGATCTGTTCTTCTGCTTCATTTAGTCTGTTTTTTTACCCCTTCTAGTGTATTCTTCAGTTCACTTATTGTACGTTCCAACTCTATGACTTCTGTTTGGTACATTATTACATTCTTCTCCTTGTTGAAGCTCTCTATGTGCTCCTCCATTCTTCTCCAGAGTTCAGCGAGCATATTATGATCAATTACTTTGAACTCTGTATCAGGTAGAATATTTATCTCTGTTTCCACAAAGTATTTTTATGAGGTTTTGCTTTGTTCTTTCATTTTGGAATTTGTTCCTCTGTTTGCTCATTTTGCTTGACAATTTTCATTTGTTTCTATGTATTAGGTGAAACAGCAGCCTTGCCTATTCTTGAAACAGTGGCCTTGTGTCAGAAACCAAAATTATCATTCAACCTTGCCCCACCTGTCAGTTATGTCTGAAACCTTTACGACTGTCTACATAGCTGGATTTACTCTTGATCGGTCCCAGTTGTGTGTGCCAAGACATGTCAGTATTCCAAAGGGAAGGGTCTCAGTAAGCACCTGGTTTCAGGCTGATTAGAAGCTAGATCTTCAGGCAGCAACTTTTAAAGTACGAAAATACTTAGAGGCTTGTAGGATCACAATAATAAACTCTGCTAGCTTCAAGAAAATGGAGATTTGAAAGTGTCCACTGGGAGAGAGTTACAGAAAGCAGGCTCAGGAAGAGCATATAAGCTCCTTTTTGGAGATACCAGCAAGCTCTAGTGAGGCCAAGGAAGGGTGAAAGAATGGTGTCCTCCTGCCTGAGAGTGCACCCATAGCCTCTAAATCCATCACAAAACTGAAGCCTGTCATGTAGGATGAAGCTCCAGGACCAATAAGTAGGACTTTTCATTGGCAGCCTGGGGGCAGGCTTTAGTCTGCTATCTGTGCAATGCCCTGAGTTTGGAAGCTTGACAAGAACTGGTTTTTTGTTTTTTTGTTTTTCCCCAATTGTTACAGTCCTATGGGATCCAGAACACAAGACCCATGACCACTAGGGCCAGGTGATCAAGGGATGTCCCCTGTGTGGACTTCCCTTGACTGCTGGCTAAGGGAGGCAGCAGGAGGGAGGTTGCTGTGTGTGTGCGTGTGTCCCCCAGTGCTAGCAAGTTACAGGGGAATGCAAAAATGGGATCCAACCTCCAACCTTGGAGAAAATCCTGATTGGCCCCTGCCCCACCATCAGATGCTTTATGACCAGAAAATGAATCTTCTTCACATATCATGTAGGTATTTTTCAAACTCCTCTTTTACTTTTTTATGCTAGGTCTTGGAGCAAGAAATTCTGCATGCAAGCCCTTTAAAAAGAGCATCTCAGGTCCTTACAGTCCTTTGGGTCTCCTGGACATAAACACCATTGGTTCTTAGAGCCAATGTCTCTCCAGTACTGGTAGAAGGGTTGGGTGCCCGATGTGAGGCACCAGCTCACTGCTCCTCAGACGTTCCAAACTTCTATCATTGTGTGGGGGTTGAGTTTTTAACAAGACCACCATTTCTTCCTTTCCTACCCATCTTGACATGACCACTTTATCCTTTGTTGTGCCAAAACTCTTCAGTTAGTTTTCAGTTGTTTTTCAGAGAGAATTGTTCCATATGTGGCTGTAGATTTGGTGTATCCATGGGGGGAGGTGAATTCAGTACCTTCCGACACCATTATCTTGGACTGCCGGAGCTCAGATCACTTTTAAATACTAGAAGCTTTATTAGCTGTAATTTACCTGGTCTTGCAAAAATAGCATTTCATATATCACTCACAGAATTTCCTAGAGATTATTTTTCCTCTGAGCCATCAATACACTAATAAAAAATAGTAATGAAAAACTGCCTTCCATCTAAATGTTAAATCCTTAGCTATATATTTTATGAAAAGGAAAATTAAGCATTCACCTGTATAATTGCTTTTCAAATTTTGCCTTTCATGTAACTGTTCTACTTATCTATCTTTATAAATATTTGAGGTAAAATGAGGGTGACTTATTATGCATTTGGTAGTCTATCAGCTGTCTACTTACCATGTTCAGAAATCCTGCTTATTTTTCATTAAGTGCAATGTTAATTTCCATATAAGTCTATACTTACATAAATAGATTCCTAATTTATGCATTCAGAAGTTTATAAATTGTAACTTTTATTATATAAATAACTTGCTTTTAGAGTGTTAGGACAATTTGAGTTTCAGAATAAAGTCAAGTAAGATTGTTTCTATTTATTAAGTGGTGCATTTCATGGTGTAAATTGATTTCAAGAAATGATTATTAATCCAAATAAATATGCAATTCATGTCTTAAGAAACTTAGGGGTGTCACACATTTTATGAAGTAAGCAATCAGGTCTCTTCTCTTCTCCTTCCCAAATCACTAAGTCAGGAACATTGACCATCGTTCCTGTGAAATACCACTCAGACCCACCTGTCTTCTTCATCTCTTCTGTTGCCTTTCTCACTTCCTAACCATACTTAGTATCATTGAAAATGATGAGATTAAATTGACCATATAATGTATTCTGTCATCTTATATGTAATCAACATATTTCATTGTATAAGATACCACACCAAAGAGTGTAATTCATATATTGAAGTATTTTGAAAATGTGATTTTCAATGTATCTTCACATTTGTGTATTAAAACTACATTCGGTGATTATCTAATAATACTCTCTATATATGGTGCATCATACTGGATATTTAGAATTAAATAGTGCGTTAAAGATAATTCTTATCTCTGACTTCAAATGTTTTCCAAAGCGAAGAGTCCTAATCAAACATTTATTTACCTATTTTTATAATTGGGGAAGGTGATAGACACATGATAGAGAAATCACCATATTGCAGTGGATTGAATGGTTTTTCAAAAGTCTATCCCAAGGTCCAGCAGGAGGTTTTCTTCCTTGATGCCTGGAGACTCATTAAGCTCTATCCATCTATTTCAATTCTTTTACACACACCCATACACACACACACACATACACACACACACACACACACACACACACACACACACCACTGGGACACCCTCAGGGCTAAAATGCAAAACAACAACAAAACAACAGCAAACAAAACCTCATGAGCAACAAGAACTCTCAGGGCCTCAACTCTTTCCCCTGCACTAGGAACAATAAACAGTGCTGCAAAGATAACATAGAAGTTTCACATCTTGAGTCATGTTCACAAACCCACTCTGGTAAGAATACTTAGCTCTCTTCGAATGGTAAAAGTGGGTGAACCTTTGCATCATCCATTGGAACTCCTGGTGTTTTCTAAATAAGATCACATCACTTTAAACATGGTAAGAGCCGGGGCGCCTGGGTGGGCAGTCAGTTGAGCGTCCGACTTCAGCCAGGTCACAATCTCCCGGTCCGTGAGTTCGAGCCCCGCGTCGGGCTCTGGGCTGATGGCTCAGAGCCTGGAGCCTGTTTCCGATTCTGTGTCTCCCTCTCTCTCTGCCCCTCCCCCGTTCATGCTCTGTCTCTCTCTGTCCCAAAAATAAACGTTGAAAAAAAAAATTTTTAAAAATAAATAAATAAAATAAACATGGTAAGAGCCACTTAATCCAAGTTATGGATCTGACTCAGGGTTTGTGCCATGAGACATTCACTATTTCTTTGTAATGTGTTTCTAATTAAGGAGGAATCCAGTTCGAAGTCATCATTTATTTGAAAATTGCCAAGAAAAAATGAAATCTCCACTGGTATCTGTACTTTATTTTTTTTCTTAAGTTTATTTTTTATTTGTTTTGTGTGTGTGAGAGAGAGAGAGAGAGAGACAGCACACATGTGTGCGCTGTGGGGAAGGGCCACAGAGAGAGGGAAAGAGAATCCCAAGCAGTCTCCACGCTGTCAGAGCAGAGCCCGATGCAGGGCTCGATCCCACAAACCATGAGAATGTGGTGTGAGCTGAAATCAAGAGCCCAGTGCTTCACTGACTGAACCTCCCAGGCACCCCTGATATTTGTACTTTAAATATTCAAGTTGAGAAATAATTTTCATTCAATTTTGTTGAGCAAACAGTCTAAACCAATCTAGTAAACAATCATTAGCAGCTAAATATATTAATAATATCTGAAAGAGAAGTGCATGTCAAGTAGAGATGTGCAAGTTTAGCCACATCTGTCAGAGTACTTAAATAAATAATATCAAAAAACAAATGTATTATGATGGGGCACTGACTTCTATTCTCCAAGCCTAAAAGACTTGGTCTGCCTGAAAAGTCTAGTTACGAGAAGGAATGAATTGATGGGGAAAAGAAAGCCCCGTTTGTTGTTAATTATGGATTTAAAATCTCACAGCACATCCATTTACTAATATAATTAATCCTATATATCATAAATTCTTATCTGGGTTTCATTTTTCTTTTCCTTTTCCTAAAAATGCTAATAGATATTGTCATTTAGATAATTTTGAAAGGTCTTTTCTAGTGTAACTGAAGAATGAAAATGGAGGAAAAGCCGTTTTGTTCCCTCTTGATCATTGAAAATGATACTATAAATCCAATTAACTATGTTAATATTTCAAAGTGTTCTTGCAAGTTTATGTTTTAGGTTGTTATGATTCATTGAGTGATTTAGAGGCCATTAACTGTATACATGAAAAGGCAAAACAATCGTACACAATAGGTTCATATTTCAAAACCAGAGCCTGCAGATGCATGGCACCCTGGTATTCCCGAAGAAAGTGTTTACAGTGAACATTTCCTTGTTTCAGATACAGCGTCTGAAGATAAGACAATTAGTTTAAAACATACTGGTCACGACCTGTCTTAAGATTTATTTTGGCTCTATTATTTTAATGATCGATCTGCTACCTCCGCCAAGTTTTAGAAGAAAAACAGCTTTATTTAACACCCTTTCTTTGTCTCTGTTTCCTTATTTATACATTTTCTTTCCCAATTATACAATAACAAGAAATGTGGTTTCTTTAGTCTTTATATTTTCAATTGCTGGAACAGTTGCTGATCGATTATAGCAAATGTTTGTTCACATGTTTTAATTCAGAACAAACAAACACAAAACCGCGTTTACTAACATGTTACTAAGGGCCCAGGACTATGCTAATTACTTCATATAAAATAGTGAACAATAGGCAAATGGTTTCTGACCTAATCAAGTTAATAGTTGAGTGGGAAAGGGAGACCCGACAGAAAAGAAGACACAGATAATATAGCATTCAAATTCACTAGTGATGGGAACCCAACATACAGAAAAAGAACATCCACAGTGAAGCTATGGCAGGAATGGCCTCTCTGAAGAGAGGCCAAGACATTTAGAATGAAATGTGCAGGGTGAGAGAGAGTCTACCAATTTGTTGACTTGAATAGATACCCTGAATAGAGACTTCCTGGTTTCAACTAAAAAGGGAGTGGGCTAACTGCAAACATCTAAAACGGCATGTGAGTACGTATCTGTCTGTTGAAAAATGAGTTTTGACATAAGCCCTGTATAAGTAACTGAAAGTCACATTTCAATAAAAATTATAATATTTCATTAAAATATGTCAAAGATTGATATTTAGAAGATAGTGCCCATTTAACTTTATTTTTTTTTAATTTTTAAATGCTTTTTTTATTTTAACTTTTTTTTTAACTTCTTTGGTTTATGGTATGAATTTACTGGCATCCATGTACTTGAAGGAGAACAGAATGTGTTCATTACACAAAACAAGACCAAAGACAAACACATTAAATTCAATCTCCCACGACTTTCCTTGAATATCCTCAGAAAAATTTCCAAGTCCTCTATGACTTTATTTTCAAATACTACAAATAAAATCCTAGCCTTCCTTTTAAAACTAAGATAACTATATTTCATAAATTTAGGCAATTTTTTTTAAATGTCAGGACTTTAAATCCAGATCATGTATACAGATCATGTATACTAGCAGATCATGTATACAAATCAGATCTAAGCAAAAATGTAGGGGTGCCTGAGTGGCTCAGTCAGTTAAGCATCCAACTTTAGCACAGGTCATGCATGATCTCATGGTTTACAGGTTCCAACCCCATGTCAGGCTCTGTGCTGACAGTTTAGAGCCTGGAGCCTGCTTTGGATTCTGTGTCTCCTTCTCTCTCTGCCACTCCCCTACTTGCACTCTGTCTCTGTCTCAAACAAATAAATAAATAAACATTAAGCAAAAAAGTATACTCCAAATGGCCTTGCCGTTTTTGTTATAACAGATTTTCTTTTGAAAAAAAAGGTGGTTCTTTCGCACTAGATACCTTCACTAACTACCTTTAAACTCACTAAGTATATCTGCAAGTACATTTAAATTATACTTCCAATATAATTTATACTTCCAGTAATTATACTTCCAGATTCAATTTTATAAGTTGTGCCCAAACCTCACAAAATCACACAAGGATTTCCTGAAATAATAGTTTCTGAAGGTGCCTCTGATCACTATATTCGCTCTAGAATTTTCCATAATGAATGGCCATTTGCCAGACTAGGTAGGCAGAGAGATGAGTTCGAAGAGTAATGGCAAATATCCATGGTTCTTTTTATTTCTTCTAACTGCAAAATAGATTAATAGTATTTGCAAAGTTGGGTGCAATGTCACTAAAATAAACAAAAAGAGAACACACAGATCTTTTTCACATGAAAGTTAATTTATAGCATATTTCCTTCAGATTTATTTTTAATCAGCATGGAGTATGTTGTTTCATCTTTGTTCATTATTAATTATTATAAAAATTAAAGCTGTTATATAATGACTTTGTAGGTAACATCCCCTGGTATCTCTTACGCTCATATTTGGTCATTGCTTTCATCCTATTTAAATTCACTAATTGCCAGAATTGAAATAATAAAATAAGTGAAAATCAATGAAGCCTATGCAAGTTTCATAAGCAATGATTACCTATAAAACCTTGATGTCTATTGGAACAGTGACTATTTGAGAAAAGAATCTACAAAGATAAAATGATAGAATACTAAATTTACAAATTATTTGCTAGGCTTTCATATTCCAGATGAGAAAACCAAATCCTAAAAGAATCAGGATCCCTGATTCACACTCCACAGGTCTCTCTCTCTCTCTCTATCTCTATCTCTCTCTCTCTCTCTCTCTCTCTCTCTCTCTCTCTATATATATATATATATATATATATACATACATATATATATACACACACACGTATATATATAGTCTATAAAGTTCTTCACAGAATTCCTGACATGTTAGCTGATCATTTGTTCTCCTAGATCCATCTAGTCTAAATTTATTTTCAAAAAAATCTCCAATTTAATGTGAAAAGCAGTATGCCTCTCTACATGCCTTTATGTAGAACAAATCTAGCCAAAACCAGAAGACATTCTTAAAATCAAGCCAATTATTTCAAATGAATTCCTTATGTAACTGAGTTCATTCCTTATAACAAACAGCAATTTTCCTCATTCCATATTTTTTAAATGAAAGTTTAGGCAAATTTTTAGCATATTATTAAGGCTCAATTTTGTCAACATAAGAGAATTATATAATTTGTTCCTTGAAAAGGAACAAATTATCGCTTGATAAGCTATTAAAATACATTCCTCTTAATATTCTTTCTTTTACTCCTGTCATATGTTAAACTTACATCCCATCATCAAATTTCTACCAAGGCGATAAATATGATTGTGTCGGAGATTTTCCCAACAAATGCCATTCACCTTGGAGGATGATGAATTGATATATCTCCATCATAAAATGTCCAAACTAGTGCAGACAATTCATCCATATGGCCAGAGTGTTCTTTCAGTGATGGACACCCTCTGGCAATTTAATGCTTCATTTGCTTAGCTGGTACTTCAGTCAACTTTCCTTAAAAAAATTATTTAGTGACTTTCAGAAGGTACATAGGAAGACACAGATCTCTTATTCCTCTTTCTCATTCTTTGTTCAAGGTATAAAGTTTTTTTTTAATTAATCATTGTAGTTATAAATGGAAATCTAGATTTTGCAAGGAAAAGTTTAAAAATATTACCTATTGATTGAAACTATGTCATGTGAAAATTTCTGCCTTATCAAGCCACTCTTACAAGTATGGGAGGAGATGAATAAGGAATGTAAGACATTATTGCTACCCTCAAGTTTCTTGTAACCTAGTTAAAAGAAGCAAAAGCTTACACAAATAAGGAAAAAATATATACATACAAACATATTCATTTATTCTTCAACACTTATTTATTGAACAATCACTCTGTGCTAGGAGCTCTTTTAGATAAGGGGAATACAACAATGGACATGGTTTCTGCTCTCATAAAGATTAGACAAAGCAAATGAGCAAAGTAATGGAAGGGAATAGATAGTCATTCCTCTAAAACTGCATGGTGATGAGAGACCTCTATAATAATGAGACATCTGATCAGAAATCTAGATACAGTACAGGAACAAGCTTGCTGAATATCTGATGAAAAAGCTACCTGCAGAGGATACAGTAATAAGGAACCCTTAACACAGGCCTGGGCAAAGACTGGGCAAAACATGGGTGTAGAAAGTAAGAGTAGGTGGGTGACAGCAGAAGACATCGGCAAACCTATAAGTCTGGTAACTCCAAATGCAGAAACAAATTTTGTTCAATAATAAGCAATTATGTATATGAGTCGTGATTTATTTAAAGGATGGAGTGTAACATTGTTAAGCTTAAAATTTAGGAGAAACACATGGAAAATAAAATTATAGATCAAAATATTGAATGTGGTCTTTATTTTTTTTTATTTTATTTTAGTTTTTTTGGGGGGGAGGCGGGGAAAGAGTGCAAGTGGGGGAGGGGCAGAGAGAGAGAGGGCCAGAGGATCCCAAGAGGGCTCTGTGCTGACAGGCTGACAGCAGGAGCCCGATGTAGGGCTCAAACTCATTAACTGCAAGATCATAGCCGAGTCAAAGTCAGATGTTCAACCGACTGAGCCACCTGGTTGCCCCAGAATGTTATCTTTGGATGCTGGGTTCTGAGTGATAGCTATTATCTTCTTTTTGTAAGCCATTTTTTTTATCTAAAAAATTTATGGATAATTTTTAAGATAAAATTGCATATCATAAAATATATTTATACTAAAATCACATTTAATTCCTGACACCATACCAACATTTGACTTCTTAAAAGGAAGAGATCCCATAGGTAGGTCTTAAAAGCGGATTTACCACATGAGATTTATTTGAAAGATAACTTGGTGGGTTAGTAAACGGGGTATTAATAGGGTAGACCCAAATCTGGTTGGATTTAAATCTGAAATCTCTCTGCCAATACTACTGCTTTTACTATATCATGGTCATTCTGTTTGAACACATGTAAAGGATTTGAGAGCATAGAATTGTCTAATGAATAATGCAGACAATACACACTGAAACTGGAAGAGTAAGTGATCACCGTGAACTTGGACTAGACAACACTAACACGTACATTAGTTCTTCAAATCCGTAGAGGCTTTCAGAGAGTAAAGGTAAACTTGTTTTCAAATAGCATACACACATAAACTTAATCCTCAAAAGAATGCCAGGGCAACCAAAGCACAAAAAATAAGCACAGAGGATGAGAAAATGGAAACATACTGTCATCCAGACTACTACAGATAGTTGTGAACTTCACAATGTTACAAATTACACCAATTGTTTATATTTCACAAATATGTTTATTCAAATTCATGTTGTATACTTCTTCCATTCTTTTATTTACACAATAATATAGTACTATAATCGTCAAGAGCCTTTGGATACATAGTTTAAAATATCTGAAGAAAATCAGGGGAAACAGAAGTGTACCTATTTGAGAAATATATAGGGGCGCCTGGGTGGCGCAGTCGGTTCAGCGTCCGACTTCAGCCAGGTCACGATCTCGCGGTCCGGGAGTTCGAGCCCCGCGTCAGGCTCTGGGCTGATGCCTCAGAGCCTGGAGCCTGTTTCCAATTCTGTGTCTCCCTCTCTCTCTGCCCCTCCCCCGTTCATGCTCTGTCTCTCTCTGTCGCAAAAATAAATAAACGTTGAAAAAAAAAAATTAAAAAAAAAAAAAAAAGAAAGAACTATCAACGTACTTCTCTTAGTTGATACATCAGTAAAGTTACTCAATATGAATATCACTTAGTTGCACAACAATTTATCGCGCATTTATTTTTACACAATTATTTGTGGAATATTATTTAAGGAATATTTTTATATGTTACGTAAGCCCTTTTAAAAAGAATCTTGTGGGGCGCACCTGGTTGAGGTGCTCAGGTTAAGCTTAGTTGGTTAAGCTCCCAACTCTTGATTTCAGCTCCAGGTCATGATCTCGCAGTTCGTAAGTTTCAGCCCTGCCTCTGGCTCCTTGCTGACAGTGCAGAGCCTGCTTGGGATTCTCTCTCCCTCTCCCTGTCTCTCTGCCCCTCCCCTGCTCGCTCGCTCTCTCTTTCTCTAAGTAAATAAACTTAAAAAAAAAATGTTGTTTCCTTCCTCTATTCTTATGCTTTTTTTTATTGCATCATAGAATTACAACACTCAGATTTTCTCAACAAATTATACTGATTGAATTAAATCCAGACTACTATTTTTGTAGTTTCATCTTCCATTTTCTTTCCTGGTATCCTTAGCCCTAATTTTAAAATATAGCCCTAAGGAAGATTTTAGCTCAACTTATATATTCACGTGGACTCAGGAAACATTTACGGCATGTAAGAAATCATTTTACAGTTTCCCTGGAAATGGAGGAAAACACTTTTGTTACAAGAGATAAATCATGGCAAAATAATGGAGTTAATATCCACCTTTCTGGGTTTTTTTTTTTTTTAGGTTTATTTATTTACTTTGAGAGAGAGAAAGAGAGAGTGCACAAGCTGGGGAAGGGCAGAGAGAGAAGAGAGAGAGTCCCAAGCAGGCTCCACACCATCAGCATGGAGCCTGACGGGCACTGGAACTCAAGAACCGCAACATCGTTACTGGAGCTGACGTCGGACACCTAAACCACTGAGTCACCCAGGAGTCCTCTGGTTTTTTATTTACTTACGCATTTGTAATATTTTTGTTAAGAAGTGCTTTGCTAAGAGGATAGCAGGGCGACGAGGATAGACAACCCTAGAGTGACCATGAGATTCAAGCAAGTCTTGTCCAATCCTGGCAGGTCTCCACTGAGCTGGGAAACTTTTAGCCAGCTACCTGCAGGCCAGCTGTCCCAATGCAGGAGGCAGAATACCCTGCCCTGCTAGCTTCACAGAGCTGCTGTGCACGTCTGCCCTCAGACTTCCCTTACCAGACCTCATCAGACCTCTTCTGCCGGTGACCCCGACCAGACCCGCCTTTCTCTTCTTTCCTTGACTTCCTCCTTCTTACTGTTTCATGTTAACTCTTCCTTCTCCTCTGAAACATAATTTTAGTTCTAATCCCCAAAATCGTCTCCTCTCCATACTAGTTCCTTCAGGACACTGTGGCCCTCACATAAAAATACCCATCAAACAATATTATCACTTTATTTATTTCTAGATTTAGAGTTTAGACCAAAACAACAACAACAACAACAAAAAAACAAAACAAAACCAAAAAACAAAAAAACAAAAACAAAAACAAACCAAAATCCTATCTTGTCATAATCTAAATCGATACAACCGGTAGAAATAAGATTAGAATCACTGATGAGGCAAAAGCATGAGAAGTGAAAACTAACAACTTTGACCAATAACTTTCCTGTAATTCCTAAAAGGACTTTAAAAAAACTTAGCTTGGGGCACCTGGGTGGCTCAGTTGGTTAAGCTTCTGACTTTGGCTCAGGTCATCTCTCCCTTTGTGAGTTTCAGCCCCGCATCAGGCTCTGTGCTGACAGCTCAGAGCCTGGAGCCTGCTTCGAATTCTGTCTCCCTCTCTCTCTGCCCCTCCCCCACTCATGCTCTGTCTCTCTAACATAAATAAACATTAAAAAAACAGCTTTACTGCGGTATTTTTGACATATAAAATTGTAAGATATTTAACATGTACATTGTAGTGATTTGATATAGTTATACATTGTGAAAGGATCCTCCCTATCTAGTTAGTTAAAATATCCATCACCTCACATATACCTTTTTTTTTGAGGGGGGTGGGATGACGATATTGAAGTTCTTCTTTCTTAGCAAATTTAATTTTTTTGTGTTTTTTTTAATTTTTGGAAGAGAGAGGGAGAAAGAGAACATGAGCCAGGGAGGGGCAGAGAGAGAGGGAGGCTCCAGGCTCTGAGATGTCAGCACAGAGCCCGACGCAGGGCTTGATCTCATGAGCCTTGAGATCATGACCTGATATGAAATTAGATGCTTACTGACTGAGCCATCCAGCCTCCCCTTTCTTAGCAAATTTAAATTATACAATGCAGTTTTATTAACTCTAGTCCCCATGTTTTACTTAGATCCTCAGATTTTTTCATCTTATAGCTGAAAGTCTCTACCCTTCTGATGCAGATTCAAAAAGCCTTACTTAACACCAGATATCCTATGGGGAATTATGTCATATATGTAATTATGATTTATACAGTGAGGTGGCTAGTATTTCCAATTTCTACACCCAGACCTTGACATTTGGAGATGTCAAGTATTTGTCAGGATTTTCGGACTAACTTCAGTATCAGATAGCACCATGCCTAAGACAAATCGTGAATGAGACTATTTAAGAGGAAATGTATGCTAAGAAAAATGCACAGATTTTTGTTCAAGCAATCAAACAAGAAATAATACTGACTGTTAAAACAGAGTATAAGATGAGCAATAAGGTGAAATACAGGAGCAAAATGTAAGTCACATAAACAGGCAACAAATGATAGGAGAAAAAAACAGGTGGCCTTAGCTGGACAAAAAAAATCCCTGTAATTCTGCTTTCAGATGAAAGAAAATAAATGTTGAGGACACACAAAACAAAAAATACAAGGGAATATATTAAATAAACCATCAAAATAAAAAAAAATAAAGCTGAGCCAAACACTGAGTCTAAGAGTTACAGAAGTGTCAGTGACACAGTTTAGAGATGAGAGAAGTCTATAAAGAAATGTCTATTCTTCTTTGATAATGGCTAAAAAATCAGGTACAACACTCAAGAAGGTAAAAACTGTTTCTCTCAGGCTAGCAAAACTAAAAATATGCACATGTTGTTGTCTATACACATAAGCAAATACCTGACACCAACATAAGACAATATGTGAGCATCTATGACAGTGTGTGAGAACAGCATTTAAAGCTGGCATGAAATCCTAAAGCTTCATTTTTAAGAAAATAATGTATTTGACTGGTTACATAAATCTATCATATTTATTTCATACAAAAGACATATCTGATAACATAAGTGTCAATTAATTTCAATAACTAATTCCGATACAACATCCAGCACAGTAAAGAATTAGTGGCAAAAGTAGAAATCATGTAACATATTCTAGAATTGGGAATGATGGAACTCAGAGGAAAGTACTTTGTAACAAAGAAACGTATCAATGTAGTGTTCCCATTTCATGTGATTTGACAAACCTGATGCAGAAAACTACTGAAACTGACAGCTAAGTAAGTCTTCAAACAAAATGTGACAATGTTCTTTGTCTGCTTTTCCTTCATTGTTTTAAATTATTCAGCAAAAGTGACTTAATCATTTAAATCATAAATGGAAGGTCTTTTATGTCTCATATATCACAAAATATGAATTCAGTCCATTGGTGCCAATGTACCTTACCATTATTTCAGTTTTTACTTTTTCAATATAGTGAGTATGTAAAAAATATAAATTTAAAAATCACATTTTTTTTAAAGGAAATCGAATGAAGGCAGTTGTATGAACTATGCTTTTTATTTTCTCTATTCTGTTCAGGAGACCTTGCTGACCCAGGAAGGACTGCCCGTCACAGCTCATTTCTAAAAATAGCAACCAACTCATAGAGAGTGTACCTGTCATATGCGAGCCAACCAAAACCCACCCATGACCACCTGCTTTATTGGGGTCCCACATTCTAGGCCATTAGACACCGAAGGCCAGGAACTAGATAACTAAGGAAAGCCTCTACGTCTCAAAGTCCACTGAAATTATTCAAACTGGCCAGTCCTAAACCCGCTTACCCTGCCTCCCCCATTCCTTCTTGTGGAAACTATAAAAGCTTCTGCGTGTCCTCTTTCTCCACATCTCTCCCTGTTCCCTTTACCTCCTGACCAGCCCTGGTACTTTCCCATGTGGCCC
This sequence comes from Lynx rufus, assembly GCF_022079265.1. NCBI lineage: Eukaryota > Metazoa > Chordata > Mammalia > Carnivora > Felidae > Lynx > Lynx rufus. The sequence goes on along the minus strand of NW_025814823.1, from coordinate 221,610,784 downwards.
TGCATGATGGGCCCTGCCTCCTGTTTCCAGGAACTGTGAGTAAAAATGCCTTCATTTATGACTGTCATTTTCATTCATTTCAGCATGTCTTATCATACCTGATTATAATAGATCCCAGGTACCATTAAAACAGCAGTCTTGTCTATAAAATCTTTAAAATAAAGGCCATTTGATAACAACTTTTTGTCATTCAATGATGGGGAAATTAAAATGAACTTTCTACAATTTACATAATTTTAGTTATAATTTAGATATTAAAGCTATGGCCACGAAACTAACTGTAAGGATTTTAAACTTTAATTGAACAATATTTTATTTAAAACATTAGATGCATAAGCTGTGATTTTACAGTTGCAAAGGTAACTTCAAAAAGTCTTAACTTTTTTAGACTACTTTGTGATGCCTTATATGCAGTGAAGCACTTTTACTTAAATGTATGTCAAATCCTACTTTCCTATTGTTCTTTGATGCTCTTTGAGTCTGCCTGTTGAGATACAAAAAATTATGACTTTAAATTGTATTACCACTGAATATAATTGTTATAATCTTAATGGCTGGAACAATAATGGCAAATACAGCGCTTTTATTTTTTTTTCAGTTATTTGGAAAATTATTTTCAACCATAGAGAATAGACAGGGCTTTGATGCTATGCTGATTGCTCACAAGAAAAATGTACATTGCTAATTTCAAGTCAAACTTGGCTTCAATGAAGGGAAGATGAATATTATATAAAGTTAGTATTTATTCTCTCATATCATTGCTTTACACTCCTTCCCTGATAATCCCAATTGCACTGCCCTACATTCAAAGCAATCTATTTTGTCTACATCCCATAGAGTACTGCTTTCTCCTTACTGCCCTGAATAGCAATACTTTAATCAAACCAAGAAATTCCTACATAACCAGACATCTCATACTAGGATATAGGTCAGAGGAAAGGAAAATCAAAAAATAAGAAGTGCTAATAAATATCTACAATTCATAAGAGGAGATTCCACAGAGACAGAAAATCCATAGAGGAAAAGGAGAAAGATAGGGTCCTCTGCAGATTTCTCATCTTTGGAATGTCCTTAATCAGCAACTGTTAAAACATATAGGGATGAGCACAGCTTACCAGCTTTCTTCTACTAAATACAAACATTTCAAATAAACCTCACTTGACTACTAACTGCTACTAACATTGTCTCATCTATAAGAGATTTTTTTTTATAGTTAAAACATAGGAAGGACATAACATTAGTACCTCTGATTATACAACCTTACAGGCTTTGTATAAAAGCAGTAAACTTGTCATGGATTGACCTTGTGGACAGGGTATGTGAAAGCTCAACTCTAGTCACTCCTGCCTTCCTCCTCTTGCATATGAAACTACCTGGATTCCATTTAAATAGGTTCCCTTGTCATGACTTACAAAAATTTACAGGGCTGCCATAACAAAGTATCACAGACTGGGTGGCTTTATCAACAGAAATTCATTGTCTCACCTTTCTGGAGACTTAAGTCTCAGATCAAGCTGCCAGCAAGGTTTGCTCCTTCTAAGGGCATGAGAGAAGGATCTGATCCAGGCCTCTCCCCTTGGCTTATATATGGCTGTTTTGTCCCTGTACCTTCACATCCTCTCTGTTCCTGTCTGTGCCCAAAGTTCTTCTTTAAGGGCACAAGTCTATTGGATTACAGCCCTATCTAATGACCGCATTAATTTAATTGCATCTTTAAGGACATTATCCTCAGTCACACTTGGAGATAATGGGAGTTAGGACTTCAATATATGAATTTGGAGACGGAAACAATTTAGCATATGGTAGAGAGCATTTCTGACTTATTCTTTCTTCTTCTTAAGAATTTTTTGATGTTTGGGGCGCCTGGGTGGCTCAGTCGGTTAAGCGTCCGACTTCGGCTCAGGTCATGATCTCGCGGTCCGTGAGTTTGAGCCCCGCGTCGGGCTCTGTGCTGACAGCTCAGAGCCTGGAGCCTGCTTCCGATTCTGTGTCTCCCTCTCTCTGACCCTCCCCCGTTCATGCTCTGTCTCTCTCTGTCTCAAAAATAAGTAAATGTTAAAAAATTAAAAAAAAAGAATTTTTTGATGTTTTTCTAATTATTTTTTTCTTTAGAGAGAGAGAGAAAGAGAGACAGAGTGGGGGAGGTGCACGGAGAGAGGCAGAAAGAGAATCCCAAGCAGGCTCCACACTGTCAGTGCAGAGCCCAATGTGGAGCTCGAACCCATAAACTGTAAGATCATGACCTGAGCCGAGCTCAAGAGTCAGATGCTCAACCGACTGAGCCACCCACGTGCCCCCATTTCTGACTATTTCTGACTAACAGAGAACAGAAACAGAAATGGAGGTGCCATGAATTATTTTCCTCTCACGTCCAGAATTCAGTGTGTGGAGTATGCAAAAGAGAAGGAGAACACGTACACTATGTAGCAACATCAGTGAAGGTTCAATAAGACACCCGATTTACTCTCCAGCATTCTCTCTAGGCAAATACAACACTCTAAGCATGACATTCCTCTACCATTATACAATCTGTCTTAAATGTATTTGTAAAACACTCCTCATTCTTCAAGTCTCAATGCCTAACTCTTTAGGATGCCATCTGTATACCACACACTGGACAGCCAGCTTGCAGAAGCATATCCTGAATATCCCTGTGTAATCACCGTCTCGAGAATACACAGATCCCATCATCCTTCTCTATATTCCAATCAAGCAAATATGTAGAAGAACATGCTGTTTAGTGTTCAAGGTCAGTGGCTCAGGGGTGGCCAACCCAGAGGGTCTCCTCTGTTACAAAGAGTGTTCAGATGGCAGGCCTTGGTCTCCTTGAAACCCTGGCCATGCAAAGAGGGAGAGGCTGCAGACAGTTGCTAGGCTAGGTCAGTATGCTATAAAAGCTCGCTGCATCCCAGCAAAGGATGCTTTGTCCACTCTGCTGTTCCTGGACTCCCCATATGTAAGTTCTCCCAATGAACATGTGCCTTGATCACTGTCTCTGGGCCACGGCAAGGGCATAAACAAGTACTGTCAGGTTTCTGGTCACAGCTGTGGAAAGGACATAAGACGAGCACAGCTTAGAGAATGTGCTACTTATCACACATTACAGGAAGTAGAACATACCCCCCCCCCCAGGGGTCCCAGTGACTGCTGGCACTCAGGATCCTCTAGCAGGAAGGCTAAAGGATGCACTGCAAACGCCCCAGTCAGGCAGTGCCCAAAACGAAACTGTAGCCAAAGGCCATGCCGACTTGTAACGGCATACTATCCTGACAAATAGCCCCCTTACTCTAGAGTTACACTCCATTCTTGGTCCAGTGACTCACGTCGCCTCTAATTTTTTTTTTTCAACGTTTATTTATTTTTGGGACAGAGAGAGTGACAGAGCATGAACGGGGGAGGGGCAGAGAGAGAGGGAGACACAGAATCGGAAATGGGCTCCAGGCTCTGAGCCATCAGCCCAGAGCCTGACGCGGGGCTCGAACTCACGGACCGCGAGATCGTGACCTGGCTGAAGTCGGACGCTTAACCGACTGCGCCACCCAGGCGCCCCTCACGTCGCCTCTAAAAGACAGCCATTAACTGAGGCAGCAGAGCCACGGCAGCCGCCATTCTTTGGGCAGGAAGGAAAGGACCAAGCCCCGAGCAGGAAGGAAAGGACCAAGCCCCGAGCAGGAAGGAAAGGACCAAGCCCCGAGCAGGAAGGAAAGGACCGAGCCCCTGGTAGACTAATGGGTCAGCAAGGAGCCAGCCATCCAGCCCTCAACTGACATGATCTGGATAGACTCTGGCACTGGGCATAGTACTCAACGGGCTGAACTGGGAGCAGCATGGATGGTACTGCTTGCTCCAGGAGCTTGATCCCATTGCTTTATGTACAGATAGCTGGGCAGCCGACAAAGGACCGACCGTGTGGCTTCTCTAATGGGAGGCACGGGACTGGATGGCTGCAGGGTGCCCACTCTAAGGCAACAACGTGTGGAAGGACATGCTCCAACACAGATAAGGTATGGACATCACTGTTTACCATACAGATGCACACATAGCATGTTCCCCGCCTGTTAATCAACAGGCTCATGAGCTGGCCTGTGTGCCTCCTGGAAGATGTGCCAGCAGAAGACGCTGCCGCCCGGCTGCACAAGAAGATGCGACATCGAGGGCAATGGACCTTGTGGGCCATTGCTAAAAACTGATGCTTACTGCTGCATTCCAAAGACATTGTAAATGTCGACCAACAATGTCCAGCTTGTGCCCAGGAATGACCATGACCTTTGCCAAGAGACACCAGAGAGCAAGAAGGCAGCACCAGTTCAGAGATGGCAGACTGATTACATCTGTCCCTTGCTCCTCTCTGATGGCTGATGTTATGCTGACATGTGCTGAAACGTATTCAGGGCCCCTGCAAACCTACCCCAATAAGCATGCTATGCATAAAGTCACCATTGTGGTCTGGAACAGGTGTGTGCTGTATACATGCAACCCTCTGATGCTGACAGCAACCTAGGCTCCCATTTTACAGGACATGAAATGCAACAGAAGGCCAAAGGTCAAGACATCCATTGGCATTTCCATCCACCACATATTCCCACTGCAGTTGAGTTGACAGAATGCAGGAATGGATTGTTGAAACAATAGCTTTGATGAGAAACCTGTTTCCTGGCCTTTTAGACACATTGCCTGTCAACAGCTCTATGGATATTAAATGAACGTGTACATTCCAATTGGCCCAGTGCCTATTGTCTATTCACTCAAGCACCTCACAGCACCCATCACCCTTACAATACAGGTAGGTAGCATGCAGGCAGGATGTTCTTTGTCGCAGGTAGGGAGACAGGGTAACCTTTTATTGTCCTCGCCACAAGATCTATCCAGAGAGGAACATGTACCTACATGCCCTGGGAATGGCAGACACGTGTATGGTAGTTTGGGTTTTTAGCCCAGTTGGGAACAGGGATAAAGCAGGACCTAACCATCACCTATTTCTCCACCCCACGTCACCAAAGACAATGAAGGTGCGTGTACCAGGTCTCTCAATAAAGGACACTATCATCATCACCTTACAGAGCATTGTTATACCTTCACTACCCTTTTCAGGTTTGCCCCACCTCATAACAAGAGGGAGGCAAACAATTTGGTGCCATAAACCTGGAGACATGCCACGGTGGGGTTAGTGTTATCTCAGAACAACACCACCTACCTGCCTTTTTTTTTTTTAATACATTTTTTTCAATGTTTATTTTTGAGGGAGGGATGAGAGCAGGGCAGGCAGAGAAAGAGGGAGACAGAGGATTCAAAGCAGACTCTATGCTGTTAGCAGAGAGTCTGATGTGGGGCTCAAGCCCACGAACTGTGAGATAAGGACTTGAACCGAATCGGACGCTTAATCAACTGAGCCACCCGGGTGCCCCACACCACCTGCATTCTATTAGACAATCATGAGTTGCCTTTTCTGGCACCTACTAAACACCTTACTTTTTGCCTTTAGATTCCGCATGGGATCCCTATGTACCCATTGGGCTCTGACTGTGGCTTCTGTACAGAATAAGACTAACTGTTGGGTATGTAGTAAAGTCCCCTAACTGGAAACCACAGGCTTCCCCTGGAGACATACTTTTTTATAGTTTCTTAGCCATTTGTGTTCTATTATTTGGATGCTGTGGCTTGTGCTGTTGCTCTGGGATCTGGTCACAGCGCGTCTCAGCATGCCTGGCCCCAAGGTCATTGCCGCAGAGGGGCAGGTAAAGGATATATGGGCCATCTAGGGTATGCTTATGGTACATGCTGGATAGCCAGCCTGCACAAGCACACCCTAAATGTTCCTATTAATCACTATCTTGAAAAGATCCTGCCTCCCTCTACATTCCCAGCAAGCAGAATATGTAGAAGACAGTATTGTTCAGTGTTCAAGGTCAGTGGCTCTGCAGTTGGCCAACACAGAGCGTCTCCTCTGGAACAAAGAGTATATAGATGGCAGTCCTTTGTCTCCTTGGAGCCCTGGATGGCAAGGAGGGAGAGGCTGCAGATAGTTGCTAGGCTAAGTCACTGTGCTATAAAAGCTCGTTGCATGTAGATCCCAGCAGCAGATGCTTTGTCCAGTCTGCTGCTCCTGGACTCCCTGTACGTAAGTTCCCCCAGCTAATGTGCCTTGCTCCCTGTCTCTGGGCCACTTCTTTGGCCTCGCTGGACCATCACCTCCTCTTGCCGTAGAGTCTGTTTGGGTGCAGCTGCACATGAGCAGTTCCTTACCCCTGTACTGCAAATAAAATTTTCCTCCTCTGTTTTCCTCAGAAGTTAAGAACTTTGTGTTTTATCATCATGCTATTCCCTTGCATAATACACTCTTATGGCCACTGAGCATACACAGAAGATCCCAACTCCTTAGCATGCAAACAAGACCTGCAGAGTTTGTTCTTGACAATCTCTCGAACTTCATCCTCTTGCTCACACACATTGTTCACTGACTCCAGCTATCCTGGCATTCCCTTTTGTCCTTAAAGTATGCCAAGCTTGTTTCTCCAGGTTCCTTGCTTCTGCCTGGTAAAGTCCCCCTACGTGTGATCACATCACAAGTTCCTCCCAGTCATTCACATCTTGGCTTCAAAGATTGCATCTCAGAGACAGTTTCTCCGACCACCAATTAGAAGTGAACACTCAGAGACTACCTATTACAGCAACTTGTTGATTTTACTGTACTTTATTCACCTCTAATCATTTCTTATAAATTCATAATTCATTTGTTGACTTTTTCTGTTGTTCTCAATCACAACATAAGCTGTAGGGGGGGGGGGGACCAGGTTTGGTCCAAATCTCTCCCAAGGCGACCAAACTGGTGCTTAGACCACATTCCTGAAAACCGTTAAATGAGCAAATGAATCAGTGGATGAATGCATATGATAAATTTCACTCATGTATACACGGATATATGCTAGGCACTATACTTGGCACTGAGAATAGGTTTACGGTTTAGGAACACACATTATTTCAAAGATGCCTTTATTACTGAAACTAGAATAATTTTTTTAAATTAAATAGAGAAGATTCAATTTCGCACTTCATCTAAATTGTTTCTGCATAATTTTAATTGAGCCCTCTCAAGTGTTTCCACCAATGCATTCTCTTGTGTGGTGACATTATCACTTTGTCCATCTCTAGCCCAGCTAGCCATAAGATCCAAACCAGAAATACCAATATTTGATCATGTAAGCAGGTTTAGAACCAAGCTGTAATCTCTGCATTTCCTAGGCTAGAAACTTAACTATTTGAGTGTCCATTTCTTCCTTTCAGTGGGAGTCTATACGATAGTCACTAACCACGTGCATGTGGCTATTGAACATGTAAAATGTGGCTCATGAGAAAGAAACTAAATGTATAGCTTTATTTAGTGTTCATTTAAACTTAAAACTTGGAGGAATACAAGATTTCCTACAAGAAATTTGAAACTTACTTTGTCATATTTAAAAATACCATTATCTTCCTATTTAAAAATACCATTAGCTTCACATTACGTGATGTACAAACATATCACCGTCTATGGTAAAAGGCCTAAAATTAAGTCCTGGTAGTGTGTGCCTTAGCATCTTGGGAAAACCAAGAGGGCCCTGAATGTCTTAATGGCATGTTCGCCTCCCCATTGTGTACCCACGAATAAGGTCCCCCCATTGGCCTAATCTGAGGAACCAGGCATGGTGCCTGAACATCCCTAGGGAGCACATGTCAGTTTCCAATAGCCCACAGAATGTTTCATAAAAGTCAATCAAATCCTCCTGCAGGAATAGGAGATCATCTAATCCCCTTGTTATTACCAAGCCTGCCTCCCACAGCCCCTGTGTGTTCCCTTTTCCCAAGTACAATCCCCATGTGGCCCTGCATGGCACAGTGTCCTTCCCCACGAGACTGTGAGCACATGTACCGGATAAAGTGTGATTGATCTTGCATGCCCGGCTGTCGGGTGTTGTGTGTTCAGAGATTGCTGTAACCCTGGGGCGGAATCCCTCCTCCACTGAGGTGAAAAGAAGGCAATCAAAACATAATAACATTTTGATCTATTCATTCCTGTCTAAATATTCTTTCTTGGGGCACCTGGGTGGCTCAGTCGGTTAAGGGTCCGACTTCAGCTCAGGTCATGATCTCGCAGTTTATGAGTTTGAGCCCCACATCGGGCTCTATGCTGACAGCTCAGAGCCTGGAGCCTGTTTTGGATTCTGTGTCTCCCTCTCTCTCTGACCCTCCCCCATTCATGCTCTGTCTCAAAAATAAATAAATGTTAAAATATAAATAAATAAATAAATAAATAAATAAATAAATAAAAATATTCTTTCTTTATGGGCAATAGTATATATGTTCAGAGTGTACATTCAAAACTTACAAATGACATTTATTACTAATAACCAATGTTTCTTTTAATTTCATAAGTGATATTTATATGCATATAGTTTGAATAAAAAAAATTGCCAATGTCCACTCATTTTTGCTCCACAAAACAGCAATTATGAATGGCTAAAATTAGTGTTTGGAAAACATCTTTTAATGCTAAATATGAGTCTGTAAAGTGTACTGGTTCACTGAGCAACTGTTAAGCAACTTCCTTCTTGTGTTGCTGTAAGTCTGGCAGATGCCAGAAAGTAAAATTTGCTTTCCACATTTTGTCAAGCTAGGACTTCACGTGATTTGTTTTCTGCCAGTGAGATGTGTCTTGAGATATTTGGATTTATCGGGGCACGACCTTAAGTGGAAGGGAGTGGATGATGAAGTCACCCAGGTTACCTTACCACCTTATCAGTGTAGATCTGGAAGGAGGGTGTGGCTCTAAGCCCTGCTTCCTGGCTGCCTCTTCCTGATACCTGGGCTGTAATGAAGGTCATGCGCAGCTAGCTGTGCTGTGGGGATTTTTGATCCGTGGATTTTGATTAAGATGGAATTATCTCAGAGCTGTCAGTTCCTGTTCCCCCAACCTCCTTCCTGTCCTAAGCGAGAAAATCCTTTGGCCATCCCTTTGATGGTGTTCAGATCTCTTTCCAGGAAGTCCAGATAGTACTGACTCCTCCCACCCCAGCTAACATATTGTCAAACACGTATCTCTTTACAAAAATTAACTTTCTGAGGTGCCTGGGTGACTCAGTCAGCTAAGCGTCCGACTCTCGATTTTGGCTCAGTCCATGATCTTGTATGGAGCCCCTGTACTGGGCTCTATGCTAAGCATGGAGCCTGCTTGGGATTCCCTCTCTCCCTCCCTCTCTCTCTCCCTCTGCCCCGCCCCTGCTACACTCTCTCTCTCTCAAAATAAATAAACCTTATTTTTTTAAATTAACTTTCTGCTTAACACAGAGATTTCTGCTATCTCTTAATGAACCCCAGATTTATCCTAGTCTATTGGACTGACTCAGCATGATAATATATCCCTTGATAACACAGTTCTACATATAATGCGACTGATGTTTACTCCTATTTTCCATTATCTCATTGCCTTGCAGTGCTGCAATGACTAGTTTTATGTGATTGAATTTTGAACCCCTCTTCAAGTACCATGGTGTATTTAATATACTTTTGAAACTAATTTACTTCTTCTAGGTCCTTAAGTCACTGATAATCATCCCTCAAAACCCAAATTATAAGCCAAACATCGAATGCAATATAATTGTTGTTTCTGATTTAGGCTCACCTCATCTAAATCAAATTCCTTTTTTTTAACCTTAATTTTTCCCCAAATAAGTACCCACTGAGGTGATCTGAAAGTTGGGTAAAATTTTGCAAAGTCATTATGGATGAAAGGGGATAAAGCTGTTGCTTTAAAGATGGTAAAGTATATGGAAAAACCTTAGGTGGGGGGAAAGACCAAGTAACTAAAAAAAGGCCAGTGTAACAGGAACACGCTAGATTGACAATAGGCCATTGGGAGGCATGGAGCCAGGGCTTGAGATGAGGCCAGGGGACCATGAAACCTGCAGTTTAATACCAGATACCGACAAATAAACAGCCTACAATCCAATGTGGTGAGACGGCCAAACAAATGAATCTGCCACAGATTCTGGAGAGGAGAGAGACACAAAGAACAGAGTGACATCTGAGAGGTGAGCAGGGAGATGGCCCAGGAAGGGAAGGCGTGTGCAGACGGACAGCAGGGGACAGGAGTTCCGGGCTGAGTAGGGCATATTAAAGCCCTGTGAGTGGGGCTGTAGCTGAGAAACTGAAGTTTTGTAGTACGTATGCATTAGCACAGAGTACAGGGGCATGAGTGGCTCTAAATAAAGCTGCAAAACAAAAATAGGATTATGAAGAGCTTTGTAAGATATATATGGTCAGGATAAATTTATCACTCGAGCTACCTACTGCTGCTCTGAAACACAAGGAGAGGCCGAAGAATTCGATTTAAGGTATAATTACACCCCAGAGACATTTATGCCAAGTTTCAATATTCTTGAGCTTTAAGAAGGCCCATCTAGTTATGAAATGAAATGCAATGATAATTAAACTACCAGAAGGCTACAACGCAGCATCCTGCACTATGGAAGGAATGTCAGTTGCAAAAAGGAAACTCCCTTCTGCACAATCAAAGATGCAGCTAACCTATATTTCACCCCTTCTGTCAGACCCATGGGACCCACAGGACATATGCTTTCTATCTAGTTTCAAACATGTGCTTCGATGACAGGCATCCCCAAGGGGCAAGAGGAAGAATGGATTTCAAATAACATAGAAAGATGGAATAAATATCATGCTTAAAGAAATGAATTTCTCCATCTGCTTCATCATATGCAGTGAAACGTTATAGGAGCCTACCACTCTTCATCTAAACATTCCTTAAAAATGTTCACTGAAAATCTCTGAACATTCACTGCGTTAATAGGCTATTCGTGCGTGGGGAAAGAATTATTAAGCTGGAAAAGGTGGAGGAAACTTTGTAAATATGAATTCAATTAACAGGGTTACGAGGTTATTTGTGTTATGTACAAATAATTTATTATTTCCGAGGACCTCATGTCTGTCCACCATTTAAGTAGCAGCTTCCATTTGGCAGTGAAGTCTGGCTATGGAGAATATAGGAAAAGGGTCACTGAATGGGTAGAGCTAAACACACCAAGGGAAAGAGGATTTACTCAGTGCTCTGGGGCACTCAAAGAGGCAACAAGGTGGCCCCACTCAAAATGTGCAGCCTCAGAAGAATGATGAGGTTGAAGCAGCATGGTTAACAAAGGAAGGACCTCGATGAACACAGAAGAAGAGGCGACATACTTATTAGCCCCACATATCAACACTATGTAACAAGTCTACTCCCAGAAGCAACTGGACTCAACATAACTCAGGATATGCCAATCACACCACAATATAGGGTCATCACTGTTCCAAGAAGCCCTGTTGCTCCCAACTCTACAAGATCATGTGAGCCCCTTTTATCTTAAAGGGAAGCCCAGGGAGGGATGTGAAAGACTTAACAATACTCCAAAGATACAGATATGTATTTCTACACGTGGCTTAAATTTTGGGAACTCACAAAATTTTAAACTGGAGAAGAGGCTGCTCAGGACCAATGTCATTAACAGTTCTGAAAACAGACATGATATTGTCATTACATATGTAAGTCTTATTGTAAATATAACCTGTGACATTGCAATCCATGCAACCACGAAAAGAATACTTAGGACAAATCATTTGAAGGCACTGGCCACAACTAATCTTAAATAATATGCATTATTAGGATATATAATATAATATTAATAAATGCCCATTGGGAAAATATAGGTAGATATGGTTAAAAGACATACTTGTGATAATGCAGGTAATTAGAGGCAAGTACAAGGGCTTTTCAAATTGAATTACTATACATCCTATTAAAGGAACTACCTTATGAGAAGCATCAAAGTAAATTGATTATCTGATCTTTGGATCCCATAAAGATACAGTTCTTGGAAAACTGGAGGAAGGTAAGAACATAAGAAAGGTTATCATTTGTATCTGTCGTAAATCTGATGTCTGGTTGGTTCAGAATGAGGACACAGCATGACTTCTTTTAACCCCGTAAAAGTCTCAGTATTTAGCTATGGTGCTTGGGGTGGGAAGACATGTGAAATGTTTTACTAATTTCCACTGTTTTCATACTCTGGCTATATCTTACAGAGACTTTAGAGTACCCAAGTAATTAAGTTGGGATCCAACCATTTCCGGCAATGCTAGAAGCCTGGCAGCAATGTACTCTGTTTCATAGTCTCTGGTCAGAAAATTTCCATCACCATTTCTTGATCATATCCCTCGTACGTTTATATGCAACCTGCTTTGCAACAGACTCTTACTACCACTGTGAGTTTCTTTATGACTTTTCATCTTATTCCAAAACCATTCTCAAGATTTCCACAACTTCTCCTCATCTTATTGCCTTGGTACAGTTTCAATGATGTGGCCTCCTCTCCTCACTTTCTTGTAAAAGGACCTTTTACAGGCACTACTCTCATAGATCCTATCACAGACAACTATGCAGCTAACATATTGGGGGACACGCAGATTATTTAGGTGTAATAGCTAGTTTCTAAATCATCTGGGATTTCTATGCTATTTTAAAGTAAATAAATATTTGTAGTTCATGGTTCAAAAGTCATAAAAAAAAACTTTGTCATACACATTTTAAATTACCAAGGAAAGATTATGACAAAGTCACACAGGTCAAAATAAATTTAACATTATGTTTCATCACTTTTCCAAGAACATGTAAACTCAGAGTCAAAAAAAAAATTTTTTTATATCATCAAAATAGAATGCAATGCATCATTTACCACACATTTACCAGAGTAGTGTCTACCCCAGTGGGCTTGCTGGGTTGCCTTGATAGCTTGGGTTCCTGGAGTTACAGGTCTTAATGTGGCACCAAACTGTAGAAGTTACAAGCATAGACATTTGTTGGATTGTCTAGATTTGAATCCAGCATGGATTCAAGTTACTATTTGTAAATTCTATTTATAAATGCTTAGAACAGTGTCTGGCCTGTAATAAACCAATAAAAAAAATAAATAATAATATACCTGTAATAAATTTAAGTGGCTTTTATTAAACAACTATTAGATTCTGTCTGTCTTTGTGGAATAATCTCTCCTTCAATATTTCTTTGGTGCCAGAAAGCCATGGGTCCCCTTCCATTTCAAGCCAGCTACCTTCCATTGAAAAGGTTTAAAAGATTCATTCTCAGTGTTTGTGGGTTTTTTTTCCTTTTCCATAATTTCCAATATATTCTTAGTGGTTGTTTGTCTAAACTTTGTTTCTCTTGTATTTCCAAATTTAGTTCTTGTGTTGTTCTGCTAATTACTTCAACAATCATTCAGTAAATTGTCTGAAGATGAACATCTATTTCTGACGTACATACATAAATCTGCATGTGCCCCTTCATGACTTGCTCCCATGTCTCCTTTAATTCTTTCAAAATGTTATTTTATTGGGACTTCCTTCTCTAAATATGTGTTTAAAATTGGCAAAATACTATTTCTCCTTTCCTCCACAGCACAGAAACTTTCTATCCCTCCTCCTGGCTTATTTTCTGTACAGCATTTATGATTTTTTATAATCAGATTTATCAATCCTTTTAATATAAATTAATATTTATATAATTTATTTGCTTGTTTTTTTTTCTCTTAACTAGAATGTAAAGCACCAACGTGGTTATTAGTTTTTAATGGTATTTTTCTTATGTTTATCCACTACTTGCAGAAGAGTTCGTGACACAAATTAACATTTGGACTATTTTCAAAACTATTTTTCAGTAAAATTATCCATGAATCTATAAAATCTATACCCCCCCGCACCCCCATCACTGGATGCTTTAGGTAACTAGGGAGAACGTTATTAGGGAAAAAATAAAGAGGAAAAGTGAATTAGTTTTTTTTTTTATGATACCCATTTTTCAGAAGCATTTGAAAAATAAACAGCATTTTAAAATGCTACTGAGATACTGAAATCCATTTAACATATAATATTATTTTTCTCATCTATTATTTTAAGAAAATAATTCAGATATGTAGACATAGGGGCAAATATTTGCTCTTTGGTAGCCTATTGTTATTTCAGGAGATCCTACCACCCACGATTTTGTGATTAAATAGCAGTAAGTATTATGAAGTAAAAAGTGATAGTCTATTTTTAGTCCAACAACATACAGTAAGTATCCACCATATATTTGAGTATCAACCTTAATTTATGTGGCAAAGAAGTGTAGCCGAGTGCCTAAGTTCTGTACCATTCTTCTCTTGAACTGTTGATGAAATATGCAACACAGGCTTGTTACAGAACAGTTAAGGGAGCAACTAAATGCAAAGGTACACAATAAAACAAAGCTGTGTTCCTTAAAAATCTTTATAGAAGCTTGTATCAAAGCATATGGTACGAAATCACCATTCTGGAGGAAGGAAAAGTGGTTGCTAAAAAGATATTTGAACTAAATTGGAGTAGTATAGTACTCTCTGCGGAGTGGAAAGAAAGGTTATTTGTCCCAAGCATGGGGTGTAGAATAGGGTACACTCATTGCAGAAGTAGCAATAATATTAAAACATGATATCAAATGATATTTAGTATCAAGTACAATACAAATTATAACGATATTTTAAAAATCTGCTACGTTATTCTAGTTTTTTTCAAAGAAGGGCAGTTGAGACTTTCTGAAATGTTGAATTAAATCATATTCAAATATAAACACAAAATAAGTTTCAATGCAAAATATAAATATATATTTTTCACTTTCAGCCACTCTGGATGAATCACACTATATAGCTCCCCTTAACTGAAATAGATAATTAAGTATTGGCTACATTAAAAAAATCATTGCCAAGGGATATCTGATATTAAGATAGGGAATCAGAAATTGGAATCTATTTGTGTCTCCTTAATAGGCTCATAATTATCCTTGAATAAGTGATTTTGTTATTCTCTGCTCTTTCCTTGTGTTTTTAATAAAATTGTCAAGGTCAGCTGCATCATGAATTGACTGAAAACAATACTGAAAATATTGACAATTTGGTATTTTTCAAAAGGTTTAAGATCTGATTAAAGTGCTTACCTTTAACAAAAAATGAAACCTGTCACTATGTACGATTTACTCATTTGCATTCAAAGACCTTTGATTAGAATAATTTTTCAAATATAAACAATTAGTAACAGGCCATTTGTTTACTAAATGTTATAGGAGAGACCCAGCTGTCTGTATCTCCTTCATTTGACTATTGTGAAGTTAGAATTTTCTCATGACATTTCACTATTTAAAAATGTTCAGCTAAATAACATCTTGTCAGATTAGATATTTTAAGGCTATCTTCCACATACTAGCCAAGAAGAAACGTGTTTCAATCTAAGAAAATCGCGAGTATTTCTGTCATTTGACTCCACTTTTCGTATACCCCGGAAATACATCTTATCCCTTATTTTGATGTGGAAGGGGACTTTTTAAAATGAACTTTAAAATCATGTCCTGCTGACTTGCAAATGGCAGGCCGATGCTAAATGAGAGAAGCCTTAAAAACTCTGATACCTTTTATCCCTGCACAGAGAGATTCCATGCTCCGTATGTTCTAATCCTTGGCTTTCCAATATTGCCTTTACGAGGTTAAGGAGATGAATGTTCATTGCTTTTAATCCTTACCATGATTTATGAGCCTCTTGGTATCCTTTCCCCAGAGCAGCTACAACTGTGTGGCTGTTCTGCCTGCTGCTTAAATTACACAGACATCTGCAAAGTAAATTATGGATTGTTGTCCCATAGACCATAACCAAGCATTCTCTTCATCTCTCCTGCAGGATTTTTTTCTTTTTTTTTTAATTAGAACAAAGACCGCATACAGTTGTACTTGCCTAAGTCCTGAAGAAATGTTAAGCTAACCTGAATGATAGCACAACGACCTGGATTATGACCTATCACATAACACCAAAGCAGCCTGACATCTAACAGGATTACTTTAAAGTTGGAAGGGAAAAAACAAAAACAAAAACAAAAACAACTTCCCTTTATTTATGTTTCTTCTTTATTTAAGGAACACCATCTTTATGTTCACAGAAGGAAGGTGACCTTTAAAATTAACTGAAGATGTGTGCCATGCAATAAAGACACATGTAAAGTGACCTTTCAGTCTCTGAGTGTGCAAGATTTTAAGAGCACCTTGTGGCCTATGGTTCTTTGAACCAAATATTGACAAAGAAATAAAAAAAAATACATAAAGGAAAATTCGTGAAAGATTGAAGTACCTCTTTAGGATTTTGTTTTTCTTCTACTGTTATTACTTGTAGTAAAGCTGGTTTAATAATCCTGGAAATTTGCAGAGATCATGAGTAATTGGAACAATTCTTTTTTCTGAATAAGAAGTCTAGCAGAGTCTAAGAAGAAATGGTCATCTCCTTCTGTATTCTCCTTTCTGTTCTCTGCTTACTATTTTGTGCAGATGATGACTCATAATTCCCAATGACAAGTCCATTGTGAAATCCTAATAGGCATGTCTCAAATGACTAACCTTTGACAGTTACCCCAAATTAGAAATAGCCCAGCATTTTTTTTTCCAAATGTGCTAATTGCAATGCAAACAATAACCCATCAGGGAAAACCTCACTAACAAAATTTACAAAATGATTTCTAGTAATGCCTTACAAAGTACATTTCTTTTTTAAACAGATGGCTGTGCAATTCATTTTTTTTTGAATCCTACTGTCAACTCAGCAGGATGTTGTGAGGGCTAAAACCAGAAATGCTCAAATCTACTCCTCGCTGAGCAGATCTGTTGCTGCCTCTGTGTTTCCATCACTTTCCTTTTCACCTCATCACTGCTGAGAGGCAATGTTCCCTGAGTGTCAGGACCTGATGTTCATACCAATGCCCTAAAGACTTTGTTTTCTTTCTTTCTTTCTTTCTTTCTTTCTTTCTTTCTTTCTTTCTTTCTTTCTTTCTTTCTTTCTTTTAAGATAGATCTTGTATCTGTTTACCTCTGTGTCAGCCTCTGTATTCATTTCCAAAACTTTCCTTTGGGGACCCCACTTTGCATTCTTGACCTCATGAAATGAAGTATTAAAGGAATCCTGAAAGATTTGATTTAGTTAAAACCCTAAACTAAATATATCTGTAAATAAACAAATACCTTTTGAATACCGATTACACACAAGTAATTGTCTAAGAAATTATAGGATCTGGTCACAAATAAGATGAAAGATATATAAGATATATCCAAAGATATATAATATATATATTTCTCCAATCCCCAATACATTTCCAGCAATTATTTCCTTAAACACACACGCACGCGCGCACACACACACACACACACACGTGCATACCCTGCTAATCAGATTATTTCTCTACATTCAAAAATAAATAGCAAAAACAAACATGGCTCCATATCTTATAAAACATAAATCGCACAGCCCAGATATGTTCTGAAATTTCATTCAAGCTTCTTCATCATCTGGACCTATTCTTCTAGATTTATCTGCCAACTCACCTCATATTTGATGCTCACTGCATTTCCTAACTGTCCAAATGGCTTAAGATTCACCATGCATGAAACGTTACATATCTTTATGTCTGTTATACATCTATCGACTTTTCTTTACATATTTGTACACACTTATCTTTAAAGTCCAGTTCAAATGCATCATTTCTGTATTTTCCACCCCCTTTCAACCATAGCATACAAAAGAAATCCTATTCCAAATTCTCTGAAACCACAGCATTTTTAATAATGTAACACAAAACTATCCTCTACATAATCAAAGACTGCTGTCTGACCATAAAAAAAAAGAATATTTCATTGTCTTCCTTTTCAGATGATTTATAAGCTAATCTAATTACTTGTTAGGCAATCATGAATGTAAGTGACAAATAAGGACAAACACTAAATTTTGTGAAATTTTAGAGTAAATTGACTGCTCTTTCTTTGATTGGTCAAAAAAGAAGTTAAGAAAGGAGATCATAGGATTTTAAATAGGCCCCAGAGCCTTACTCTATTCAATATTGAATTAATAAAAGACACATATTTTAGTACTAAGTTTGTTTGGCTTGAAACATATTGCCTTCAATGTCCTTAGATATCACTCTCTAGTTTGTTAAATCATTCCACTGAGATTACTTTCAGGTCTACTTTCTTGTGTGAAATTTATGAAAACTCTTACATTAAAAGGAAAGCAATTTCAAGCCATTCTCTACAAATGTCTTCTGCATTCATTTGATTTTTTTTCCACATTGAAAACAAGTGAACATCCTAATTACTTTAAATTTAAAGTATTTAAATTTCTTGGGGCACCTGGGTGGCTCAGTCGGTTATGCATCCGACTTGGGCTCAGGTCGCGATCTCGCGGTTTGTGGGTTTGAGCCCCACATCCAGCTCTGTGCTGACAACTCAGAGCCTGGAGCCTGCTTCAGATTCTGTGTCTCCCTCTCTCTCTACCCCTCCCCTGCTCATGCTCGGTCTCTCAGAAATAAATAAATGTTAAAAAAAATTCAATTTATCCTTTCTCATGTTACTATGTTTAAACTATTCTCATGTAAAATGATGATCATTTTCCTATATATTCCTTTTAATTCTGGTTATAGCACAGAGAGAACCAAAGAATATTTGGGAAGAGTGTGCTCCCCTTTTATTTGGATCTTTGGTGATTTTAATGCTTCATTAAGCTTTACAGAAAGAGATTAATAATTAGTACGGTGTGGTATTAATTTTTGATTACTCATACTTGTAGCATAGATAATATTTAAGTTGCTGAAATCATGGTTTTGCAGAAAGGACAAGTTGCTGGTTACAAAAATTAATTCTGAAGCGTGAAGCTCTTTTATCCTATCAATATAAGATCTGGAATGAAACCCCACTCCAAAATTTTGAGGTCAGAAATTTTAAAAGTATCTGAATTTCCTATAAAAATGTGAAGATTTTACAAGATAAAGTGAGATTTTTACATATAGAAATTCTGAATATTGATGAAAACAACTTGAAAGACAGAACAGATGACAAAAGGCATTAGTATTTGAGATATCCAATGCTTAATTTCAAACTTTTAAACCTGAAAAATGTTATCTAAAATTTGTATAGAATTTACTCAAATCTGATACTTGAAATTAACTGACAATGTTATAAAACTAGATTAAAGTGTAACATTTTTTGAATAAATATATGTCTTCAAGGAAAAGTTAAAAACAGAAAGAAACCATGTAATTTTTTTTTTCATTTATTAACTGAGTATGCGGAGGGAGTTTGAATAAATATCACAGCAAGATCCAGAAAGCCACATTAGCTTAATTACATTTGCCTTATCTCTTTAACCTTTTCTTTCTGAGCTATTATATCAATAGTTAATCTTAATTGATCACTGATTGAGAACTGAGAGCATGAAGCTTGTTTTGAATACT
The DNA here is from genome assembly GCF_022079265.1 of Lynx rufus. Taxonomy (NCBI): domain Eukaryota; kingdom Metazoa; phylum Chordata; class Mammalia; order Carnivora; family Felidae; genus Lynx; species Lynx rufus. The sequence continues at coordinate 221,591,439 of NW_025814823.1, read as the reverse complement.
GCCTAAGAATAGATCTAATGGTTACGGAGCAGAGAGTGTCAAGGCAGTGCTTTAATTATTGTCACCAGAAGGTTAACTGTAAGTGTCTACATCTCAGAGTTCAGACTCCTGCCATCAGCAAAGGAAAAGCAGCCTATCACTACCTGCCCAAGAAACAACTGAATTACACTCTGCCATATTAATATTAATAAAGACAAGAAAATTTGAGACTGTGTCCCTGTGTCCGGTGTCAGAGCTTCATCTAAAGTTTGCCTTTGAAAGGAGACCTATCCAATTGAACAAAAGTAATATCCACTAATTATGAGGGGCTAGTCAAGGTGTCATGAAAATATAAAAGCAGAAAATCAATTTCTGTTCATAAGAAAGCACACAGTCACTAGGTCTTCTCGAATCTGCATGTAAATTAAAACAGTGCAAGAAAAATATGACGAAGATGCTCAAACATATAGATTTCATGCTAAAAGAAATGATTAGTACTTAAGTTTCATGGTTGTGTCATCTTTATGTCAACCGCCTAAAAGTACATAAACATTTGAATATTTTGATTTGTAAGAAAACATATATTTAAAAAAAAAGAATTTTCAAAAGAATTAAAATTTTGAATTATTAAGAGATTAAAATATAGGCATTAATGATAGTTAAATGTCACCTACCATTGAAAAGGCTGACATCCTTTAAAACTCCAACATGCTATTGAGTTCCAAATGGACTGTATTCCCAAAAAGAGCCAAACAGAGCTGGAAAAACAAACATACACAATGATGTTATTTTTTTTAACTTAAATTCAATTTAGTTAATGTACAGTGTAGTCTTGGCTGCAGGAGTAGAACCCAGTGATTCATCTCTTACATATGACACCCAGTGCTCATCTCAAATCATGCCCTCCTTAATGCCCATCATCCATTTAACCCATCCCCCTACTCACTTCCCCTCCAGCAGCCCTCAGTTTGTTCTCTGTCTTTAAGAGTTTCTTTTGGTTTGCCTCCAACTCTGTTTTTATCTCATTTTTCCTTCCCTTCCCCTGTGTTCATCTGTTGTGTTTCTCAAATTCCACATATTAGTGAAATCATATGATATGTCTTTCTCTGACTGACTTATTTGGCTTAGATAATACCCTCTAGAGATATTATGCTAAGCAAAAATTTTATATAAATATATATATGTATGTATATATATAGATGTATGTATGTATATAATATATATTAGAATATTTCACATTTACTTAAAAGCTACAAAGATTTTTCAGAGTTCTTATAAACTCCAATTTCTTCTGTCATTAGCATTTTACATTAGAATGGTTTAACTGTCACAACTTTTGATGCATTGTGATATATGGGCTTAAACGAACCAATATTGATATATTATTCTTATTTCATGAGTTTTTATCCCAATGTCCTCTTTCTGTTCCAGATATCGCCTTGAATTTAGCCTTTATGTCTCCCCAGCCTGCTCTGAGAGGTGACAGTTTTTCAGATTTTCCTTGGTTTTGATGACCTTGAGAGTTTTGAAGAGTAATGCTGAGGCACTGCAGAATGTCTCTCAATTGGAATTTGCCTGATTTTGTTTCTTATGACTAGATAAGTGGGATGTATGGTCTAATTTTTCTCACTAGACTGGTTTTTGAAGGGAACACCATACAGGCAGGGTCATCCTCTTAACTTCCTATTGACGATACAGGAAACCAGCCTGACTTCTATTCTGTTCCACACTGTGCCTTTGGAAGCAAGTCACCAAACACAGTCCACACTCAGGGGAAGGGAATTATGTTCCACCTCCTTGAGGGTGAAATGTTTGCAGGATTTATTTGGAATTCTTCTGCAAGAAAGACTTGTTTTTCTTCTCCCAGTTTGTGTGCTTGTTTGTGTCTTCAATCATTCATTAATTCGTTCAGTGATTTGTGTACCTCATTATGAATTCATAGATGTTTATTTCATATTTTGTGTCATAATCTGATACTACATCATTTCTTTTGTTGTTCAAATTGTTCCAACTTTGGTCTTTGTGAGCCCTTGCACTTGGTTTTGTGACCTTTTGACATATCACATAAAACTATTCATTGAGCAGTTACTTATATTCTGGCATTAAAGTAAGAAAGAGATTCAAAAGAAACTCTAAGCCATCCCAAACCTTTAAATTATATTAGAGGGACACCTCGGTGGTTCAGTTGGTTAAGCATCTGACTCTTCTTGGTTTTGGCTCAAGTCATGATCTCATGGTTATGGCTTCGAGCCTGACATCAGGCTGTGTGCTGACAGTGCAGAGCCTGCTTGGGATTCTCTCTCTCCTTCTCTCCCTCTGCACTACCCCCACTCAGGCTGTCTCTCCCCAACCCCCCCCAACCCCAACCTGTCTCTGTTTCTCAAAATAAATAAACTTAAAAAATAAAATAAATACAATAAATTTCATTAGAAATGTTGGCTAAAATGTATCAAAATCTATATCAGTTTCCTGTGGCTGTGACAATAAATGACCACAAATGTAGTAGCTTAAAGGAACAGAAATTTATTCTGTCACAGTTTTAGAGGTCAGAAGTCTGAAATCAAGGGGCAAGCAGGGCTCTCTTCCATCAGAGGATCTCGAGAAGAATCCATTCCTGGTCTCTTCAAATGTCTAGTGATTGTCAGCATGCCTTGTGCCTGTGGCCATATCATCCCAGTCTTCAAGGCTGGCCTCTTCAAACGTTTCCTTCCTCTTTCACATCCCTTTCTCCTCAGCGTGGGCCAAAGCTCCCTACGCTTATAATCGTATATAGACGGTCTCTCACTTATGATAGTTCAACTTATGATTTTTTTTACACTATAATGGTGCAAAAGTGATACACATTCAGAGGAAACCGTATTTTGAAATCTGCAATTTTGATCTTTTGTTGACGAGTGAGATGCCTAGGATCCTGTCCCATGAAGCTGGGCGACAACAGCCAGTGCAGCCCCCAGTCAGCCATCCATGGGGGTAAACAAGTGATACCCTGGTTGTCATCCTGCACCCACAAAGCTGTTCTGTTTTTGTCTTTCAGTACAGTATTCAATAAGTTACATGAGACATTCCAAACGTTATTATAAAATAGGCTTGGCTTTAGAGGATTTTGCCCAACTGTAGACTAATGTAAGTGTTCTGAGTAGGTTAGGCCAAGATATGGTGTTCTGTAGGCTAAGGGTATTAAATGCAATTTTGACTTGTGGTATTTTCAACTTGTAATGGGTTCACTGAGATGTAGTCTAGGACAATCTGTGTGTGATTGCATTTTGGGCCCACCTAGACAATCCAGCATAACCCTCCCATCTCAATATCCTTACCTTAATCACAACCACAAAGACCCTTTATTGCCACAAAGAAAATTTATAGGTTTCATGAATTGGGAGACAGCTATATTTTGTGAGGTTATTTTTTTAGCACACCATAGACTACCTTGTAGACTTGCTTCCTATGTCCTTCCATAGAGGAGAACAAATTACTAGAATAAAACAATTTTCTCAAGAGTCTATTTCACATGAGGCAGTGTGTATAGCCCTGATAGCATTAGAAATATAATCAAACACAATGAAAGGATATTTTAAAATATTGCTTAAGACGATATAGGACAGGCATAATTTTAACTTCCTTAGAGCAATAGATATTATTTAATTATGTAAGTTAAATAATCATCTCCCTCTTTTCCTTATAGACTAGGACCATGGATAACTTACAATTATGTTGTTCTTCATGAAATAAAACTATCGAACTGAAGTTTCAGAATTATGGCTACACCATCTTTAGAAAAAAATTCATAATTAAGGAAACCTTTAGACAAATTTTAAAGGAAATACTTTGTGAATTCTACTGCATACTGCGTTTGTAAATTATTATTACTGGTACAAAATATCTTATGCCTGGTCAATTTTTAAGGAAACTTGACATAAGAGGAACTAGCAATAAAGTAAGAGGAGTGGGAGCTTATTAGTTGGGAAATTATCAGAAACATACAAAAGCATGAATGACTTCAGTGAGGTTTAAATTCCCAGCATTGGTAAGGGAATCCAGACCTCAGCCACAAGAACTAAAGGAACAAGGAATGAGATACTTGAATGCAAGAGGTATGTAAAAAGGATTGTCCCATCTATGGGATGGGAATTTAAAAAAACTTCTGCACATCAGTTCTGTGAAGCTGTACAAATATTAGCCGCTCACCAAGGATCATAGAAAAGAGGTCACCAGTAAGAAGGCAGATGGCAAGCATAGACTTCGTGGGTGTAAGACATCCAGATTCACACACAGGTATGGTGTGGGGACTTGAACCCAAGATACTATAGCACTGGTGAAACTATTAGAGTTTCAGCTGAGCAAATACAAAAATGTCTTTAAGGTATTCTTGCGTAATCTAAGGGGTGAGACTCCCATAGTAGGGAAAAAATAATAAGAGAAAGGAAAACACATGAATGAACATCAGCAGAAGCAATAAAATGGAAAATTTGTTTCTTAAGAGCTGGAAATAATAGAACATTTTGTAAAAGATATATGTAATATATTTAAAGTCTTCAGAGTCAAAGAAAGAAAGAAAAAAACGTTTCCTTTATCAGAACATACACAAAAATAACTTTCAGTTGTGTAGAGAAATAAAGCCTTAAAAAATGAAAGAAAATACACAGCATATTTTGATGAAATAGGAAAAAAAGCTTTTCTTTAAACAAAATGTTAAAAGCACAAAGCAAAATAATGATACATTTGAGCTAAAATTTAATGTATTCAAAATTTAACTTTACTAACAAAAGGAATCTATGTCAGTGATTGTGAGAAGATTTGTAATTTATGAAATAAAGTTTAGAGAATAGATTATATAAGAATTTTAATATTTAAAAAATGAATTTGTGGGATTCCACATCAGCCATCATTGGAGAAATGCAAATTAACATGGCAATGACATATTATTCCATCCTCAATTAGATTAGTAAAAATATTTTTAGTTAAATATAATGCCTGAAATGATCAATAATAGACAAAGATGTGGAGTGATATAGTGTTGGTGGTGAACACTGATAAAACCACTTTGAAAAACCGTTTGGCAATAACGATTAGAGGTAAAAATTCAGGTAACCTCTTCCCTAGCAATTTCCCTCCTGTATAAGCATGCTAGACAAAGTCTTTCAAAAATGTGCAAAGAAATAGGCAAAGGAATATTTACTGAAGCTTTGTTCAAATTCCTAAAAGAATTGGCATTTTTGAACCTCATAACAAATGCACATGCAAATACAACCAATTATTGTCCATATTTCAAATATTAAGTTAAAAAGTTTTACTTGTAATTTATTGGAAAATATTTATTTTTGGTCTATATTTGCATGTGTGTGTATAATTGCATGCATGGGGGTTTGTGTTTGTACGTGGAGTGTGTACGATATTAGACACAGCAGTTTTCTTTATTATATCACAATCATGATTAAGAATATTATACCTAATTTATTCAAGAAGAACAATCACAAAAACAGATCAGTATTACTAAGAGGGCTTATGAGTATATAAATATTTGAAAACACAGTGGGCAGGTACCACACACTTTAATAAAAAAGGACAACACTAGAGTCAGGAGAAATATATGTAGTTAAGGCTCTTAGGTGACAAAGTAATAAGATCAGATACCATTTTATTAGTAAAGAGGATATACCACAGGATTAGATACTGTTTTGTGTTCCTCTACCTGCTTCTGGCATAAAGATAAATCCCCTTATAAGCAGCTAACCTGCTTCATTGCAGGTAGTGGTAGAGATGTACAGCAATGAAAATAAATGACACCAGAAAAACATAAGCTGAGGGAAGAGTGAAAAAAACAGGTAGTAGCTGTGCTTCAACAAGACCCAGGGCAGTAGTTCAAAGCAAGTACAGTCTGCAAGAGCACAATTCATGAGGCCATTTCGGCTAAGGTAAGAAAGTCTAGGACTAACAACATCAGCTGAGGACAAGTAGTTATCAAATGTTGGGTGACAGGACTCACTGAAGAAACTGTAACCTGGGCTGAGACATATATGTCATTTCCAATGCCCCTACTACCAAAATGAAAAAGATTTAAAGAGAGGTAATACCTGTGGTATGTTGAATAGTAATGAAGGGGATTAGAAACAAATTTCTGCCAAAATATGAGATGAGTCTATTTCACAAATAAGCTGAAGATACTTGTAATAATTATCTTCCGGAAAAATGTTATGACAGAAAACAGGTAGGATACTCGGATAATATCCCACTAATACCTCTTGAATTAAAAGACTGAAGAACTGGAGTACCTCTGTGTAGCCTGCAGTTGGGATTTCTTTAAAGGCTTTGTTTCCAGAACTTTCAAAGAAATCATACCATGAAGTCCACCAATAAACCACAGCCAAACCAATGAGATATCTGCAGGTGGTTGAGTTCTCTTCTGATATGTCTGACTGTCACTAGGGAAGGTGGCCCAACCAAATAAAAAAAAAAAAATCTGGTATAGAATGTTGGTTACTTATAAAAAGAAGAAGAAGAAGAAGAAGAAGAAGAAGAAGAAGAAGAAGAAGAAGAAAAAGAAGAAGAAGAAGAAGGAGGAGGAGGAGGAGGAGGAGGAAGAGGAGGAGGAGGAAAAAGAAGAAGTTTTCACCTGCAGGTGCTCTCCAGGAACTTGATGTTTCTCCACACCCACTGTATAATGAATATGGCTGACAATGGATATCATAGTTATCAGCTTTTGAACTTCAGATCATGGAGCATTCAAGTATCACCCATGTAACAAAGAGGAATATACTCACTTTTTGAAATATAAATGATGCTTGATTTGAAATCTCTGTCTTTAGCAGATATTAGAAGTTCTAAGAAAGAATCAGTAATATTTAAGGATACTTCAAATGCAGAATATATTAAGAAAAACAATGTGTTAAATAAAGGAAGAGATGTTTTTTTGTTTTTTTTTGTTTTTTTTTTTTTTTTTTTTTATTTTTGGGACAGAGAGAGACAGAGCATGAACGGGGGAGGGGCAGAGAGAGAGGGAGACACAGAATCGGAAACAGGCTCCAGGCTCCGAGCCTTCAGCCCAGAGCCTGACGCGGGGCTCGAACTCACGGACCGCGAGATCGTGACCTGGCTGAAGTCGGACGCTTAACCGACTGCGCCACCCAGGCGCCCCAAGGAAGAGATGTTTTAAAATGACAAGAGTATTTTCACTCAATAAACTTAAAGAATAGGCCAAATAAAAACAACAACAAAAAGACAAGTCATTAAAATAACAGAATAGGATAAATATAGGTGTTTCTGAATCAAGGTAATTGGTAGTATCATAACACTTAAAATAACATGATTATGGGGTACCTGGATGGCACAGTCAGTTAAGACCCTGCTTTGGCTCAGGTCATGATCTCAGTTTGCAGCTTCGAGCCCTGTGTTGGGCTCTGTGTTGACAGTTCAGAACCTAGAGCCTGCTTCTGATTCTGTGTGTGTGTGTGTGTGTGTGTGTGTGTGTGTGTGTGTGTGTCTGCCCCTCTCCCTGCTTGCAGTCTGCCTCTCTCTCTCAAAAATAAACATTAATTAAAAATAAATAAATAAAATAACATGATTATGAGCAATTATATGCCAACAAATTGGGCAATCTGGAAGACATGAATAAATTCCTAGAAACATATAAACTACCAAAACTGAAACAAGAAGAAATAGAAAATTTGAACAGAATTGTAACAAGTAAAGAAATTGTTTCAGTAATCAAAAATCTCCCAACAAACAAGAGTCAAGGGCCAAATGGCTTTCCAGGAGAATTCTACCAAACATTTAAAGAAGACTTAACACCTATTATTTTGAAGCCTCTCCAAAAAATAGAAATGGATGGAAAACTTGCAAACTCACTCTACCAGGACAGCATTACTTTGATTCCAAACCCAGACAAAGACTCCACCAAAAAAAGAACTACACAGCAATTTCCCTGATGAACATGGATGCAAAAATTCTCAGCAGCATACTATCAAACTAGATCCAATAATACATTAAAAAAATTATTCACTGCAATCAAGTGGTATTTATTCTTAGGATGCAAGGATGATTCAATACCCACAAATCCATTAATGTGATACATCATATTAATAAAATAAAAGATAGGGGCGCCGGGGGGGCTCAGTCGGTTGAGTGTCCAACTTCAGCTCAGGTCATGATCTCACAGTTTGTGAGTTCAAGTCCCGCGTCCGGCTCTGTGCTGACCGCTCAGAGCCTGGAGCCTGCTTCAGATTCTGTGTCTCCCTCTCTCTCTGCCCCTTCCCCACTTATGCTCTGTCTCTATCTCTCAAAAATGAATAAACATTAAAAAAATTAATAAAATAAAAGATAAGAACCACATGATTCTCCCAATAGATACAAAGCATTTGACAAAATACAGCATCCCTTCTTGATAAAAACCCTCAAAAAAGGAGGAATAGAAGGAACATACCTCAAGATCATAAAGACCATATACAAAAGACCCACAGCTATCACCCTCAATGGGGAAAAACTGAGAGCTTTCCCCCTAAGGTCAAGAAAATGACAAGGATGTCCACTCTCACCAATGTTGTTCAACATAGTGTTGGGAGTCCTAGCTTCAGTACTCAGACAACAAAAAGAAAAAAAAATTCAAATGGGCAAGGAAGAAGTCAAACTTTCACTCTTCACAAATGACATGATACTCTATGTGGAAAACCCAAAAGACTCCACCATAAAACTGCTAGAACTGATACATGAATCCAGCAAAGTCACAGACCATAAAATCACCATACAGAAATCTGTGATATTTCTATACATCAATAATGAAACACCATAAAATCAAGAAATTGATCCCATTTACAATTGCACCAAGAACCATAAAATACCAAGGAATAAACTTAACCAAAGAGGTAAATGATCTATACACTGAAAACCTTAGAAAGTTTATGAAAGAAATTGAAGAAGACACAACGAAATGATCCATGCTCAAGGATTGGAAGAATAAATATTGTTAAAATGTTGATACTACCCAAAGCAATCTACATATTCAATGCAACCCTACCATAGTAACACTAGCATTCTTCACAGAGCTAGAAAAAATAATTCTAAAATTTGTATCAAACCAGAAAAGACCCCAAATGGCCAAAGTAATGTTGAAAAAGAAACCAAAGCTGGAGGCATCACAATTGCGGACTCCACCCTGTATTACAAAGCTGTACTCATCAAGATAGTATGGTGATAGTATGGTATTAACAAAAAAACAGACACTCAGATCAATGGAACAGAAAAGAGAACACAGAAATATACCCACAAACATATGGCCAACTAATCTTTGACAAAGCAGGAAAGACGGTCCAACGGAATAAAGACAGTCTCTTCACCAAGTGGTGCTGGGAAAACTGGACACGGACATGCAGAAGAATGAACTTGGACCACTTTCTTACACCATACACAAAAATAATATCAAAGTGGATGAAACGCCTAAAGATAAAACAGGAAACCATCAAAATCCTAGAGGAGAAAGCAGGCAAAAACTTCTTTGGCCTCAGCTGCAACAATTTCCTATGTCTCCAGAGGCAAGGGAAACAAAAACAAAAATGAACCATTGGGCCTTCATCAAGATAAAAACCTTCTGCACAGCAAAGGAAACAATCAGCAAAATTATAAGGCACCCAGTGGAATGGGAGAAGATATTTGCAAATGACCTATCAGATAAAGGGTTGGTATCCAAAACCTATAAAGAACTTATAAAACTCAACATCTAAAAAACAAACAATCCAGTGAAGAAATGGGTAAAAGGCATGAACAGACACTTTATCAAAGAAGGCATCCAGATTGCTAAGAAACTCCTGAAAAGATGCTTATCATCACTCATTATTAGGGAAATACAAATCAAAACCACAATGAGATACCACCTCAAAGCAGCCAGAATGGCTACAATTAACAAGTCAGGAAACAACAGATACTGGCAAGGATGTGGAGGAAGGGGAACACTTTTGCATTGTTGATGGGAATCCAAACAGGTGCAGCTACTCTGGAAAACAGTGTGGATGTTCCTCAAAAATTTTAAAATAAAACTACCCTACAACCCAGCAATTGCACTACCAAAAATTTATCCAAGGGATACAAATATGCTGATTCAAAGAGGCACATGCACCCCAATGTTTATAGCAGCACTATGAACAATAGCCAAATTATGGAAAGAGCCCAAATGTCCATAGACTGATTGACATAGACTGATGGACTGATAAAGAAGATATGGTATGTACACACACACACACACACACACACACACACACACACACACTGGAATATTACTCCGCAATAAAAAAGAATGAAATCTTGTCATTTGCAACAACTTGTGGATGGAAGTAGAGTGTATTATGCTAAGCAAAAGAAGTCTGTCAGGGAAAGACAAATATCATATGATTTCACTCACATGTGGAATTTAAGAAACAAAACATGAACATAGGAAAGGGAAAGAAAAGTAAGATAAAAAGAGAGAGGGAGACAAACCATAAGAGACAGAGAACAAACTGAGGGTTGCTAGAGGGGTGTTGGGTGGGGGGGATGGGCTAAATGGGTGATGGGCATTAAGGAGGGCACTTGTTGGAATGAGCACTGGGTGTTGTATGTTAATGATGAATAACTAAATTCTACTCCTGAAATTATTATTACACTGTATGGTGACTAACTTTGATTTAAATAAAATTATAAAAATATAAAATAAAAATAATAAAATAACATGATTTCCCATAAAATGGAGGAACAATTTTACTATAATATATGAACGTATTAGAAAATAAACACAATACACATAGAAACACATTTTCAGTGAATGGATGAGTCTAAATGTAAAAGAAGAGTCTAAAAAGAGGAGCAAAGCTGGAGGACAAGTACAGGGAGGTGAGTATTGTAGACAAGAGATATATTAAGCATCTAAAAAACTGGCGGCCTAAGTGTTCTTTGAGTGAAGTCTTTGAATTGGCCCAGAGTTACAGTTGAATTAGTGAAAACTGCAGAAAACTGAGCTCCAGGAAGACTATACCTATAGAAAAAACAAATGGCTTTCCTAATAGAAAACAGATACTTTCTTCTTTATTCTAGAGATAAAAAAAATATCTGCTCTGAGGATATGTGGTTGGTGGCTGGCTCTCACTTGAGTTTGGAGAAGTCATTTACATTATTTGGTTCAAAATCAATCTTGAGATCGAAACTTGAATTTAAAGTGGATTGGGGTGTATACTGCCTTCCAGATGACAATAAATCGCTACAGAAAACAACTCACAACCTACACCATAGGTAACTCTTGAAAATTAAATTACCACAAATATAATAGGCTCTAGTCTAAAATCTCAAAACATAATGGATGTCCTATAAAGTTCGATAAGATAAAAAGATAACAAGAAACAACAGAGATAGGTTCATAAAGGAAGAACACTATTTGAGATGTGACTGTATTTTATTCTAAAAACTCCAAGTTTCTCCATCAAATCATCCATTGAAATTTTTTGATTAATAAAAGATTTTAGGAACTTTTCTGAACAATGTTTAGGTAATTGCATTCTGAAAGACCTGCAACAAGAGTTAAAGAGTACAATTTAAAAATCATTTATCTTATAAATATTCATTAAATAATTAGAGATACATTTAACAAAAAAAGGTCTAACATCTTTGTTGAATAAACAAGGCGGTCATTAGACTGATGTGGCTCTAATGGCATGGTGGCCTATGTGACCAAACCGAAAACAAGCCCTATAAATGCCACAAGGTTGAGAAATTGAAACCAAAAAACAACCAATTACCAACAGACAACTGGACTTGAAGCTATAATCACATAATGTCCTTTCTTCACCTCTGTACTCTCTCTGGAAAAGACTCTCCCTTAGGTCTTGCTGACACATTGCTCCTAACACCTCTGGTTTGGCACTACGAGATTTGAAGCAATTTTTGCTCCAATAAGCCCTTAAAATTGTTAATATGCCTCAACTTATCTCTTTTTAATTAAAAAAAATTTTAATGTATATTTTTGAGAGAGAGAAAGAAAGAGACAGGCAGACAGGGCGTGAGCAGGGGAGGGGCAGAGAGAGAGAAGGAGACACAGAATCCAGGCTCCAGGCTCCAGGCTCTGAGCTGTCAGCAATGAGCTGGACGTGGGGCTCAAACCCCACTCACCATGAGATCATGACTTGAGCTGAGGGTTGGACACAACTGACTGGGCCACCCAGATGCCTCTCAATTTATCTTTTAAAATCTTTATTGATGTAATGGTCCAACATGATTAATAACTATTAAATAAGAACTAAATACGTGTAGAAAGTTATCTTGCTTATTGAATCAGTTCTAACAATCTATCAATAACAGTCTCTCAACTCAAATAATCCCAGGCAAAAGAAATAAGGTTTTTCATCAAAGTTGTAAAAGTGATACTAAATGATATGAAAGAATAAAGGGTGAGAATAGTTACAACATTAATAAAGAAGTAAAAAGAACATGGTTTTGTCTTACTCAAGACTAAGATTTATAAATATATGACTTACAACAGTGATAAGGACTATGGGCAAGAAAAACTTATGACATGCACATGTATGGAAACCTGATATATAGCAAAGCATATTTGAAAAACTAGTAGGGAACCAAAGACTATTCAAGAAGAGGTACTGAGAAATGTTATTACCTCTAAATAAAAAAAAATATATGTGTGTGTGTGTATACACACACACACACACACACACACACACACACACACACACTATATCCCTACCTCACTCCTTAGGCAAAAATCAATCCTAGTAGATTAAGCACTTAAGTGTGAAAGATCAATGTATACAATTTTTGACAAAACAAAATATATTAACTCAGGATAGGCATTAATATAAATGTACTAAAACATTCTACCCATATAAACACAGGCTAATAAAGTTCTACATAACACAGTTAAAACTTTGGGTTCACTAAGACACACAAGAACATTAAAAGACATAGTGCAGTTTGAGAAACAATATTTGTCATAGATATGACAAATAATCATCACCCTGATTATATAATAACTCTCAAATACAACTAGAAAAACACACTCTATTATTTTTAAAAAAAAAAATTTTTTTTTTTAATTTTTTTTTTCCACGTTTATTTATTTTTGGGACAGAGAGAGACAGAGCATGAACGGGGGAGAGGCAGAGAGAGAGGGAGACACAGAATCGGAAACAGGCTCCAGGCTCTGAGCCATCAGCCCAGAGCCCGACGCGGGGCTCGAACTCACATACCGTGAGATCGTGACCTGGCTGAAGTCGGACGCTTAACCGACTGCGCCACCCAGGCGCCCCAAAACACACTCTATTATAAAAAGAGTTGAAACTCATACACTTATTTAAGAAAACACAGTAACACAAATGACGTTAAAAATCTAATGATGTCCAAACTTACTAGCAAAGAGGACAAAACACATTAAGGTCATGATGAGGTAAATGTACAATTAAGCTGGCAAAAATAAAACATATAAAAATTGCCAGTGTTGAGAAGATGGGGAACTTTTTGAACATTCCTATAGTATTGATACAAATATAAATTGGTACAGGCCACCTACAAATAACTTGTCATTATCCCGAAAACATGAACAGATGAATATCAGTTAACTCAAAATTCTGACTCTTAGTCATAAACAATTATACAAAAAGAAAAAAAAAAAATCTGACACTTAAAGAAATAAATATAAATGTTTCTAAATACAGATAGAAAATATACATGTCATTTGCTTTTTTGAAGAAGAGACATATCAAGAAAGTTTAGAAAGTAGTAAAATAAATTATATAAATTGTTTTATTTTTATTTTTTATTAAGAAGTTAATTGCTATACTCTAATTTTTGGTAGTGGTAATTAGAAAACCACATTTATAATGACAAGTACATAAGATTATGTTAACAAAATTGCAATGTGGTATATTCATTACACTGCTAGGAAAAAAGTAAAAGAAAAATAATATATAAATACAGAAATAGAAGGAATCACTGGAGAGGTGATAAAAAATAAATGGATAATGGGAGGAGCCAAGATTGTGGAACAGCATGGAATTTTTTTCTGCCTCTGACGTCCATGAAATACAGCCAGAACAACACTAAACTATCCTGCACACCCAGAAAACTGATTTGAGGATCAACACAACAATCACCACAACCTGAACCACAGAATTCAGCAGGTATGCAGCATGGGGAGGTGAACTGGGGGAGAGAGAAGCCGCAGAGGGCAGGCTGTTTTTGGATACAGAGAGAGGACAGAGCCGGGGTGGGAGGCAGGGGGAGAATTCAGAAAAGCACCACCCCCCAAAAGCAGCTGGAGAGAAAATGGAAAAGTGGAAACAGCCGCAGGGACTGAATTAAAAAGGCAGAAAAGAGAGTGTTTAAATTCCCTTAAGACTCTATAAACAGGGGAGCACAAGGTTGGAAACTGAGCAGCTGATACCTGGTGGTGCTCTGGTGGAAAGGGTGAATCCCCAGGAGCAGAGTGAAGTCCAGGGGTCTTTGGGCCACACAGGGTGAGGCGGTTCCCCTGCTGGGAGGACATCTGGTAGAGGCCCCAAAGGCAAAGGCCCCAGTGGACCCGGGAGAACAAACACATTTGCTGGTGCTGGAACAAGGTCATTGGGGATGAAGCCTGGTGCCAGATGCGTGTGTGGTCATTTGCCATAATCCCTGAAACACTGTTGCCACGTAATCGCGTGAACCTTTCCTGGGGCAGGCTGGCACCCGGAGGCAGTCTCTGGGCATCGCCAGCAGCACGGTCCTGCGAACATTCCTGGGTGTGGCCAGCACCCGGCCATTGCTCAGTGAAAACCTCCTGCAGAAGGTTTGAGCAGGACAAAGCAGCAGTCCCTCAGAAGTAAAGGGTGGGGAAACGCAGCAGCATCTGGGATAAAACTCAGGAGAGAGGTGCTGCCCGGGGCTTGGTCACCAACAGCGTAAAAGTGGGGAGTGTACAGAAACCGAAGACAAAGGATGGGTGCGCGATTGCTGATCAGGGAGAACAGAATTCCCATACTAGAGACGGGTGACACCATTTTCACCGATCTGGCGCATGTGCATAAACATCTACAAGCGCCACAACAATCCACCTGAGTAAGCTAAGCAGTGCCATCTAGTGGAGAATGGAGCCATTACACCAACCCCCACCCAACTGGGCCAACCTCACTCTTCAGGAACACAAGTCTCTCTGCCTGCTTAGTTTATGGACTATAAAGTGCTTCATAGTTTGACTTCTATGGGAAAAAGAAGTAATTTCAACTGTATTTCCGTCTGCTCCCTGGTCCATTTATTAAATCTTCTTTTCTTTTCTCTTTTGTTTTTTTTTTGAATAAAGAAATTTTTTTATTTTCAATTTTTATTAAAACTATTTTTCTTTAATTTTTTTCTACTATATTTTTTACTTTTGTATATTTTTTTCAAATTCTATTTTGCTTTCACCATTTCATTTTATTTCTGTATATTCATTTTTTTTTTCAAATTTTCAAACGACTTCCCTTTTTTTTTTTCTTTCCCCTTTTTTCTCTCATCTACCAAGCCCCTTTCAACACCCAGACGAAAACACATCTAAGGTCTAGCGTCATTTATTTGATTTGTGTGTGTCTGTTGTTTTTATTTTTTTAATTTAGTTTTTTAAATTTTTTTAAACCTCATTAATTCCTTTACTCCTTTCAAACTGACAAAACGAAGGAATTCACCCTAAAAGAAAGAGCAGGAAGAAACGACAGCCAGGGATATGACAAACACAGATACAATCAAGAAGTCTGAACCAGATTTTAGAATCATGATAATAAGAATACTAGCTGGAGTCAAAAATAGATTAGAATCACTTTCTGTGGAGATAAAAGAAGAAAACCTAGTCAGGATGAAATTTAAAATGCTATAACTGAGCTGCAATCTCAATTGGTGCCATGGCAGCAAAGATGGATGAGGCAGAGCACAGAATCAGTGATATAGAGGACAAACTTGTGGAGAATCATGAAGCAGAAAAAAATAGGGAGACTAAGGCAAAAGAGCACAATTTAAGAATTAGAAAAAATCAGTGACCCATTAAAAAGGAACAACCTCAGAATCATAGGGGTCCCAGAAGAGGAAGAGAGAGAAAAAGGGGTAGAAGGGCTATGTGAGCAAATCATAGCAGAAAACCTTCCTAACCTGGAGAAAGACACAGACATCAAAATCCAGGAAGCACATCAGATTCAACAAAAACCGAACATCAACAAGGCATATCATAGTCAAATTCACAAAATACTCAGGCAAGGAAAGAATCACGAAAGCAGCAAGGGAAAAAGACTCCTTAACCTATGAGGGAAGACAGATAAGGTTTGCAGCAGACCTATCCACAGAAACTTGGCAGGCCAGAAAGGAGTGGTGGGATATATTCAGTGTGCTGAATCAGAAAAATATGCAGCCAAAAATTCTTTATCCAGCAACACTGTCATTCAAAATAGAAGGAGAGAGTAAAAGTTTCCCAGACAAACAAAAATTAAAGGAGTTAGTGACCACTAAACTAGCCCTGCAAGAAATTTTAAGGGGGACTCTCTGAGGGGAGAAAAGATGAATAAATAAGTAAGTAAGTAAGTAAGTAAGTAAATAAATAAATAAATAAATAAATAAAGTAAATATATATTTACATACATAATACATGTATACATACATACAAAAAGCAACAAAGAATAGAAAGGACCAGAACACCACCAGAAACTCCAAATCTGCAAGCAATATAATGGCAACAAATTCATATGTTTCAGTACTCATTCAAACGTCAATGGACTAAATGTTCCAATCAAAAGACATAGGGTAACAGAATTCATTAGAAAACAAGATCCATCTATATGCTGTTTACAAGAGACCCACTTTAAACCAAAAGACACCTTCAGATTGAAAGTAAAGGGATGGAGAACCATCTATCATGCTAATTGTTGGCAAAAATACCCAGAGTACCCATACTTATATCAAACAATCTAGACTTTAAAAAAAAGACTGTAACATGAGATGAAGAAGGACATTATATCATAATTAATGGGTCTATCCACCAAGAAGACCTAACAATTGTAAACATTTATGCTCCAAATATGAAAGCACCCAAATATATAAATCAATTAATCACAAACATAAAGAAACTCATTGATAATAATACCATAATAGTAGGGGACTTCAACACCCCACTTACAACAATGGATAGATCATCAAATCATAAAATCAACAAGGTAACAATGGCTTTGAGTGACACACTGGATGAGATGGATTTAACAGATATATTTAGAACATTTCATCCTAAAGCAGCAGAATATACATTCTTCTCCAGTGCACATGGGACATTCTCCAGAATAGACCACATACTGGGACACAAATCAGCCCTCAACAAGTACAAAAAGATTGAGATCATACCATGCATATTTTTTTTACCACAATGCTATGAAAGTCAAAATCAACCAAAAGAAAAATTATGGAAAGATAGGAAATACTTGGAGACTGAAGAACATTCAACTAAAGATGAATGGGCTGGGGTGCCTGGGTGGCTCAGTCAGTTACGTGTCTGGCTTCGGCTCAGGTCATGATCTCGCAGTTCGTGAGTTCGAGCCCCACGTTGGGCTCTGTGCTGACAGCTTGGAACCTGGAGCCTGTTTCAGATTCTGTGTCTCCCTCTCTCTCTGACCCTCCCCCATTCGTGCTGTGTCTCTCTCTGTCTCAAAAATAAATAAACGTTAAAAAAAATTAAGAAAAAAAAAGAATGAATGGGCTAACCAAGAAGTTATAGAGGAAACTAAAAAGTGCAAGGAAGCCAATGAAAATGATAACACCACAGCCAAAAACGTCTGGGATGCAGCAAAGGTGGTCATAGGAGGAAAATATATAGCAATCTAGGCCTTCCTAAAGAAGGAAGAAAGGTCTTAGATACAAAATCTAACCTTACACCTTAAAGAGCTAGAAAAAGAACAGCAAATAAAACCCAAAACTAGCAGAAGACAGAAAGTAATAAAGATTAGAACAGAAATTAATGCTATAGAAACCAAAAAATAGTAGAACAGATCAGTGAAGCCAGAAGCTGGTTCTTTGAAAGAATTAACAAAATTGATAAACCACTGGCCAGTTTGATCAAAAAGAAAACAGAAAGGACCCAAATAAAATCAAAAATGAAAGAGGAGAGATCACAACCAACAGAGCAGAAATAAAAACAATATTAAGAGAATATCATGGGCAATTATACACCAGTAAAATGGGCAATCTGGAAGAAATGGACAAATTCCTAGAAACATATACAATATCAAAACTGAAACAAGAAGAAATAGAAAATTTGAATAAACCCATAACCAGTAAAGAAATTGAATTAGTATTCAAAAATCCCCCCCCCCAAAAGAGTCCAGAGCCACATGGCTTTCCAGGGGAATTCTGCCAAATATTTAAGGAAGAGTGAACACTTATTTTCTTGAAGCTGTTCCAAAAAATAGAAATGGAAGGAAAACTCCCAAACTCTTTCTTTTTTTTTTTTTTTTTTTTTTTAAATTTTTTTTTCAACGTTTATTTATTTTTGGGACAGAGAGAGACAGAGCATGAACGGGGGAGGGGCAGAGAGAGAGGGAGACACAGAATCGGAAACAGGCTCCAGGCTCTGAGCCATCAGCCCAGAGCCTGACGCGGGGCTCGAACTCCCGGACCGCGAGATCGTGACCTGGTTGAAGTCGGACGCTTAACCGACTGCGCCACCCAGGCGCCCCCCAAACTCTTTCTATGAAGCCAGCATTACCTTGATTCCAAAACCAGAAAAAGACCCCACTAAAAAGGAGAACTATGTACCAATTTCCTTGATTAACATGGATGCAAAAGTCCTGAACAAGATAATAGCCAACTGGATCTAACAATACATTAAAAAAATTATTAATCATGACCAAGTGGGATTTATATCTGGGATGCAGGGCTGGTTGAATATCTGCAAAACAATCAGTGTGATTCATCACATCAAGAAAAGAAAGGACAAGAACCATATGAACCTCTCAATAGTTGCAGAGAAAGCATTTGACAAAATACAGCATCCCTTCTTGATAAAAACCCACAAGAATGTAGTGATAGAAGGATCATACTTCAAGATAATAAAAGCCATATATGAAAGACCCAATGCTAACATCATCCTCAATGGGGAAAAACTGAGAGCTTTTCCCCTAAGGTCAGGAACGACAGGAATGTCCACTCTGGCCACTGTTATTCAACATAGTATTGGAAGTCTTAGACTCTGCAATCAGACAACACAAAGAAATAAAAGGCATCCAAATGGGCCAGGAGGAGGTCAACCTTTCACTCTCCACAGATGATGTATTCTACATGGAAAACCCAAAAGATTCCACCAAAAAACTGCTAGAAATAATTCATGAATTCAGCAAAGTTGCAGGATATGAAATCAATGCACAGAAATCGGTTGCATTCCTATACACCAAGAACGAAGCAACAGAAAGAGAAATCAAGGAGTTGGTCCCATTTACAACTGCACCAAAAACCATGAATACCTAGGAATAAATCTAACCGAAGAGGTGAAAAATCTATACACTGAAAAATACAGAAATCTTATAAAAGAAGTTGAAGAAGACACAAAACAATGGAAAAATAATCCATGCTCCTGGATAAGAACAAATATTGCTAAAATGTCAATAGTACCCAAAGCAATCTACCTATTCAATGCAATACCTGTCAAAATGACACCAGCATTCTTCACAGAACTAGAACAAAACTCCTAAACTTTGTGGAACCAGAAAAGATGCCAAATAGCCAAAGCAATCTTGAAAAAGAAAACCAAAGCAGGAGGCATCACAATTCTGGACTTCCAGCTGTATTACAAAGCTGTAATCATCAAGATAGTATGGTACTGGCACAAAAACACTCAGATCAATGGAACAGAATAGAGAACCCAGAAATGGACTCACACATGTTTGCCCAACAAATCTGTGACAAAGCAGGGAAGACTATCCGATGGAATGAAGACAGTTTCCTCAGCAAGTGGTGCTGGGAAAACTGGACAGTGACATGCAGAAAAATAAACCTGGACCACTTTCTTACACCATACACAAAAATAAACTCAAAATGGGGGCGCCTGGGTGGCTCAGTCGGTTGAGCATCCAATTTCGGCTCAGGTCATGATCTCGCAGTTCATGGGTTCGAGCCCCACATCAGGCTCTGTGCTGACAGCTCAGAGCCTGGAGCCTGCTTCAGATTCTGTGTCTCCCTCTCTCTCTCTCTCTGCCCCTCCCCCGCTCATGTTCTGTCTATCTCTCTGTCAAAAATAAATAAATATTAAAAAAATTAAAAAAAAACTAAAAATGGATGAAAGATCTAAATGTAAGACAGGAAGCCATCAAAATCCTTGAGGAGAAAGCAGGCAAAAACCTCTTTGATTTTCGCTGCAGCAACTTCTTACTCGACACATGTCTGAAGGCAAGGGAAACAAAAGCAAAAATGAACTACTGAGACCTCATCAAAGTCAAAAGCTTCTGCACAGTGAAGGAAACAACCAGCAAAACTAAAAGGCAACCCACGGAATGGGATAAGATATTTGAAAATGACATATCAGATAAAGGGTTAGTATCCAAAATCTATAAAGAATTTATCAAACTCGACACCCAAAAAACAAACAATCCAGTGAAGAAATAGGCAAAAGACATGAATAGACACTTCTCCAAAGAAGATATCCAGATGGCCAACCGACACATGAAAAAATGCTCAACATCACTCATCAAGGAAATACAAATCAAACCACAATGACATACCATCTCACACCTGTCAGAATGGCTAACGTTAACAACTCAGGTAACAACAGATGTTGGTGAGGATGCAGAGAAAGAGGATCTCTTTTGCATTGTTGGTGGGAATGCAAGCTGGTGCAACCACTCTGGAAAACAGTATGGAGGTTCCTCAGAAAACTAAAAATGTAACTACCCTACAACCCAGCAATTGCACTACTAGACATTAATCCATGGGATACAGGTGTGCTGTTTTTAAGGGACACATGCACCCCCATGTTTATAGCAGCACTATCAACAATAGCCAAAGTATGGAAAGAGCCCAAATGTCCATCAACTGATGAATGGATAAAGATGTGGTATATATATATATATATATATATATATATATATATATATATATAAAATGGATTATTACTCGGCAATAAAAAAGAATGAAATCTTGCCACTGGCAACTACGTGGATAGAACTGGAGGGTATTTTGCTAAGTGAAATTAGTCAATCAGAGAAAGACAAACATCATATGACTTCACTCAGGACTTTAAGAGACAAAACAGATGAACATAAGGGAAGGGAAAAAAATAATATTAAAACAGGGAGGTGGACAAAACTTAAGAGACTCCTACACATGGAGAACAAACAGAGGATTACTGGAGGCGTTGTGGGATTGGGGATGGGTAAATGGGTAAGGGGCATTAAGGAATCTACCCCTGAAATCATTATTGCACTATATGCTAAATAACTTGGATGTAAATTTAAGATATATAAAAAATAAATAAATAGGCAAAAAAAATAGATGAACGATTCTATACTTATAAAAATTATCACTGAATTATACGTCTATTCTTTTTTTAATTTTCTTAAATACCTATAGTGAGGTAACATATCAGTAAAAGAAAATAATGTGCATTTTTAAAAGAGTATTTGTCCTAAAAACAGACTATTACATAAAAGATAAACCCACTAAATATAAAATAATTTAAAAAATATTATGTCTTCAAAGTAATGTATGTTATTGGAGAGAGGGGAAGCTGGCGGCGTAGGAGGACGCTGGGCTCACCTCGTCCTGCTGATCACTTAGATTCCACCCACATCTGCCTAATAACCCAGAAAACCGCCAGAAGACTAGCAGAACAGACTCTCTGGAGCCAAGTGTAGACAAGAGGCCCATGGAGGAGGGTAGGAAGGGCGGAGAGGCAGTGTGCGTTACACAGACTGGCGGGAGGGAGCCGGTGTGGTGGAGCGGCAGCATGCTGGGCAAGGCAGAGACCCCAGGTCTGGCTTGCAAATGGGGAGGGGCCGGACTCCGTGAGTCCTGGCAGCCAGTAGGACTTAACATTTGGAAGGTTAAAAGTCAACAGCTCTGCTCTCAGAGAGCGGGGAGGGTGAGAGGACGCCAGGAGGGAGAACTGCTGAGCCCCAGAAGACAGAGCTCAGCTTGGCAGGGGAACAAAGGTGCTGGGAAGCACCATCTCCCTCTCCCACCCCCCGGCTGAAATTCCAAAGGGAACCAGTTCCCATCACCGAACTTGCTCACACTGCACAAACACCCAACGCTGTGCTTCTGCGGATCCATCCCTCCGACGGGTCTGCCTCCCTCCTGGTGCCACAGGGCCCCTCCTGCAGGGAACCACCTAGGCAGAGCCAGCTGAGCCTGCCCCTCCCACCCCTGTGCACCTTGTGGATCCACCCAGGCTAATATGCCAGATCCCATCGAAGCAGCACCACAAGCCTGGCAGGGTGCAAGTAGCCCAGACAGGGGCCACACCACCCCACAGTGAGTCCAGCCCCTGGGAGAGGGGAAGATAGGGTACACACCAGTCTGACTGTGGTCCCAGTGGTGGGCTGGGGGCAAACACCTGGTCTGATTGCAGCCCCACCCACCAACACAAGTTACTCCCAATGGCACAGGGGAAGTACCCTGCAGATTGGAGCCACCACAGGGACCTCCCAATATATTGAAAGAGAAGAATTCTCCTCAAAAGAAACTCCAGTAAGTAGCGACAGCTAATGAATTGACAAAAAACTATTTAAGCAATATAATGGAACAAGAATTTACAATAATACTCATAAAATTAATTGCTGGGCTTGAAAAAAGTATAGAGGACAGCATAGAATCTATTGCTACAGACGTGAAGGGACTAAGAAACAGTCGGGAGGAGCTAAAAAAAATGCTATAAATGAGCTGCCAAATGAAATGGAGGTGACCACAGCTCGGACTGAAGAGGCAGAGGAGAGAATAGGTGAATTAGAAGATAAAATTATGGAAAAAGAGGAAGCTGAGAAAAAGAGAGATAAAAAAATCCAGGAGTATGAGGGGAGAATTAGAGAACTAAGTGATGCACTCAAATGGAACAATATCCTTATCATAGGAATTCCAGAAGAAGAAGACAGAGAGAAAGGGGCTGAAGGTGTACTTGAACAAATCATAGCTGAGAACTTCCCTGATCTGGGGAAGGAAAAAGGCATTGAAATCCAAGAGGCACAGAAACTCCCTTCAGACGTAACTTGAATCGATCTTCTACACAACATATCATAGTGAAACTGGCAAAACACAAGGATAAAGAGAAAATTCTGAAAGCAGCTAGGGATAAACATGCTGTAACGTATAAAGGGAGACTGATAAGACTAGTGGCAGATCTATCTACTGAAACTTGGCAGCCCAGAAAGGAATGGCAGGAGATCTTCAATGTGATGAACAGAAAAAATATGCAGCTGAGAATCCTTTATCCATCAAGTCTGTCATTCAGAATAGAAGGAGAGATAAAGGTCTTCCCAAACAAACAAACACTGAAGGAATTCATCACTTCTAAACCAGCCCTACATGAGATCCTAAAGGGGATTCTGTGAGTGAAATGTTGCAGGGACCACAATGTACCAGAGACATAACTACAAGCATGAAAGCTACAGACATCACAATGACACTAAACCCCTATCTTTCAATAATAACACTGAGTGTAAATGGACTAAATGTGCCAACCAAAAGACATAGGGTATGAGAATGTATAAAAAAAAAAAAACAAAACAAAACAAAAAGACAGGACTCAGCTATCTGCTGTCTACAAGAGACTCATTTTAGACCTGAGGACACCTTGAGATTGAAAGTGAGGGGATGGAAAACTATCTATTATGCTACTGGAAGTCAAAAGAAAGCTGGAGTAGCCATATTTATATCAAACAAGACTTTAAATTAAAGTCTGTAACAAGAGATGGAGAAGGGCATTATATAATAATTACAGGGTCTATCCATCAGGAAGAGCTAACAATGATAAATGTATATGTGCCAAATACGGGAGCCCCCAAATATATAAAGCAATTAATCACATATATAAGCAACCTTATTGATAAGAATGTGGTAATTGCAGGGGACTTTAATACCCCACTTACAACAATGGATAGATCATCTAGACACAGGATCAATAAAGAACCAAGGGCCCTGAATGATACATTGGATCAGATGGACTTGACAGATATATTTAGAACTCTGCATCCCAAAGCAACAGAATATACTTTCTTCTCAAGTGCACATGGAACATTCTCCAAGATAGATCACATACTGGGTCACAAAACAGCCCTTCATAAGTATACAAGAATTGAGATTATACCATAGACACTTTCAGACCACAATGCTATGAAACTTGAAACCAACCACAGGAAAAAGTCTGGAAAACCTCCAAAAGCATGGAGGTTAAAGAACACCCTACTAAAGAATGACTGGGTGAACCAGGCAATGAGAGAAGAAATTAAAAAATATACGGAAACAAACGAAAATGAAAATACAATAATCCAAACACTTTGGGATGCAGCGAAGGCAGTCCTGAGAGGAAAATACACTGCAATCCAGGCCTATCTCTAGAAATAAGAAAAAATCCCAAATACAAAATCTAATAGCACACGTAAAGGAAATAGAAGCAGAACAGAAAAGACACCCTAAACCCAGCAGAAGAAGAGAAATAATAAAGATCAGAGCAGATCTTCTATATAAACAGTATAGAATCTAAAAAAAAAAAAAAAACAAAACTGTAGAGCAGATCAATGAAACCAAGAGTTGGTTTTCTGAACAAATGAACAAAATTGATAAACCTCTAGCCAGGCTTCTCAAAAAGAAAAGGGAGATGACCCAAGTAGATAAAATCATGAATGAAAATGGAATTACTACAACCAATCCCTCAGAAATACAAGCAATTATCAGGGAATACTATGAAAAATTATATGGCAACAAACTGGACAACCTGGAAGAAATGGACAAATTCCTAGATACCCACACACTTCCAAAACTCAAACTGGAAGAAATAGAAAACTTGAACAGACCCATAACCAGTGAAGAAATTGAATCAGTTATCAAAAATCTCCCAACAAATAAGAGTCCAGGACCAGATGGCTTCCCTGGGGAATTCTACCAGACGTTTAAAACAGAGATAATACCTATCCTTCTCAAGCTGTTCCAAAAACAGAAAGGGAAGAAAAACTTCCAGATTCATTCTATGAAGCCAGCATTACTTTGATTCCTAAACCAGACAGAAGAAAGACCCAGAAAAGAAGAGAACTACAGGCCAATATCCCTGATGAATATGGATGCAAAAATTCTCAATAAGATACTAGCAAATTGAATTCAACAGCATATAAAAAGAATTATTCACCATGATCAAGTGGGATTCATTCCTGGGCTGCAGGGCTGGTTCAACATTCACAAATCAATCAATGTGATACATCACGTTAATAAAAGAAAAGAAAAGAACCATATGATCTTGTCAATTGATGCAGAAAAAGCATTTTATAAAATTCAGCATCCTTTCTTAATAAAAACCCTTGAGAAAGTCGGGATAGAAGGAACATACTTAAACATCATAAAAGCCATTTATGAAAAGCCCACAGCTAATATCATCCTCAATGGGGAAAAACTGAGAGCTTTCCGCCTGAGATCAGGAATAAGACAGGGATGTCCGCTCTCTCCATTGTTGTTTAACATAGTGTGGGAAGTTCTAACATCAGCAATCAGACAACAAAAGGAAATCAAAGGCATCAAAATTGGCAAAGATAAAGTCAAGCTTTCACTCTTTGCACATGGCATGATATTATACATGGAAAACCCAACAGACTCCACCAAAAGTCTGCTAGAACTGAGACATGAATTCAGCAAAGTCGCAGGATACAAAATTAATGTACAGAAATCAGCTGCATTCTTATACACTAATAATGAAGCAACAGAAAGACAAATGAAGAAACTGATCCCATTGACAATTGCATCAAGAAGCATAAAATACCTAGGAATAAATCTAACCAAAGATGTAAAAGATCTGTATGCTGAAAACTATAGAAAACTTATGAAGGAAATTGAAGAAGATACAAAGAAATGGATAAACATTCCGTGCTCATGGATTGGAAGAATAAATATTGTCAAAATGTCAATACCACCCAAAGCAATCTACACATTCAGTGTAATCCCAATCAAAATTGCACCAGCTTTCTTCTCGAAGCTAGAACAAGCAATCCTAAAATTTGTACGGAGCCACAAAGACCCTGAATAGCCAAAGTAATATTGAAGAAGACCAAAGTGGGAGGCATCACAATCCCAGACTTTAGCCTCTACAACAAATATGTAATCATCAAGACAGCATGGTATTTGCACAAAAACAGACACATAGACCAATGGAATAGAATAGAGACTCCAGAATTGGACCCACAAAAGTATGGCCAACTAATCTTTGACAAAGCAGGAAAGAATATCCAATGGAAAAAAGACAGTCTCTTTAACAAATGGTGCTGGGAGAACTGGACAGCAACATGCAGAAGATTGAAACTAGACCACTTTCTTACACCATTCACAAAAATAAACACAACATGGATAAAGGACCTGAATGTGAGACAAGAAACCATCAAAACCCTAGAGGAGAAAGCAGGAATAAACCTCTCTGACCTCACATGCAGCAATTTCTTACTTGACACATCTCCACAGGCAAGGGAATTAAAAGCAAAGGTGAACTATTGGGACCTCATCAAGATAAAAAGCTTCTGCACTGAAAAAGAAACAATCAAAACTAAAATGCAATTGATGGAATGAGAAAAGATATTCACAGATGACATATCAGACAAAGGACTCGTATCCAAAATCTATAAAGAACTCACCAAACTCCACACTCGAAAAACAATCCAGTGAAGAAATGGGCAGAAAACATGAATAGACACTTCTCTAAAGACATCCAGATGGCCAACAGACACATGAAAATATGCTCAACGTTGCTCCTCATCTGGGAAATACAAAGCAAAACCACACTGAGATACCATCTCATGCCAGTCAGAGTGGCCAAAATGAACAAATCAGGAGACTATAGATGCTGGAGAGGATGTGGAGAAACGGGAACCCTCTTGCACTGTTGGTGGGAATGCAAATTGGTGCAGCCGCTCTGGAAAGCAGTGTGGAGGTTCCTCAGAAAATTAAAAATAGACCTACCCTATGACCCAGCAATAGCACTGCTAGGAATTTATCCAAAGGATACAGGAGTACTGATGCATAGGGGCACTTGTACCCCAATGTTCATAGCAGCACTCTCAACAACAGCCAAATTATGGAAAGAGCCTAAATGTCCATCAACTGATGAATGGATAAAGAAATTGTGGTTTATATACAGAATGGAATACTACTTGGCAATGAGAAATAATGAAATATAGCTTTTTTTAGCAACATGGATGGAACTGGAGAGTGTTATGCTAAGTGAAATAAGTCAAAAAGAGAAATACAGATACAATGTTTTCACTCTTATGTGGATCCTGAGATACTTAACAGAAGACCATGGGGGAGGGGAAGGAAAAAAAAAGGTATAGAGGGAGAGAGACAAACCATAAGAGACTCTTAAAAACTGAGAACAAACTGAGGGTTGAAGGGGAGTGGGAGGGAGGGGATGGTGGGTGATGGGTATTGAGGAGGGCACCTGCTGGGAGGAGCACTGGGTGTTGCATGGAAACCAATCTGACAATAAATTTTATATTAAAAGAAAAACAATGTATTTAGATTTTTGGAAATTTTAAGATTACTTGAAAATTGGAGTTAACATCTATAATTGTAAAAAATATTTAAATATTTCCCTTATGTTACTCTTATTTCTATAGTATTATATTTATTTACTTATTAAACTTTACTCACTTATTTTGAGAGAGAGAGACAGAGAGAGGAAGGGGCCCAGACAGAGGAAAGGAGATAATCCCAAGTAGGCTCCATGCTGTCAGTGCAGAGCCCAACGTGGGGTTCGATTTCAAGAACTCTGAGATCATGACCTAAGCCAAAATTTAGAGTCGGACACTCAACCAACTGAGCCACCCAGGTGCCCCTATATAGTATTACATTCAAAGTTTTTGGTTTTCCACACTTAAAAACTTATTTTTGTATCTATAGAATGCAAATTCTGTACTTTAGATTTATCACTCTGATAGCAAAGTCATGTTTTACTCACCCCAAAATCTTCATGCTCATAGGGTGTTTAAAATACCATTTCCCAAAAATGTTAACATTATCAATCAGGAAACTATAGAAAAACTTTGTTAAAGCAAATGATTTAGAGCCTCCACATGTGGAAGGAAATTACATTATTAAAATTAAAGCTCCTCTTTAAAACTAGACAATTAACCATAGGACTAACAAGCTTGAACTCCATTAAATTACTGATACCTAATCTATATTTTACAGCTTACATATTCAGAAACTTATTAAAGCTAGTGTTTGTTATTTTTTTCTAACAATAATTTAGTAGCATCAGAAATCCAGGTCATAGGCATTCTGATATCTCATGTAAAGAACACAAAAATATATAGAGTTTCTAGTTTGATAACTTGTGATTCTCAAAATCTTAAGTTTCCTCATGTCAATATAAATGTATTTATTCAAAATGGTAAGTTGAATTTGTATCTAAAGTTAATATATATCTTGTGTTTTTTTCATATGTATCTGTGGAAGTTATGCTGCCTTTAAAAGTGCACATATCTAAAATCATATATTAATGCTTAATGAACTGGACAATATATTACCAACCTTCTTGTTTTTCTCTGTCATTTAAGGAGAAAAGGCCAGAGAGAGGGAAAAGAGATAGAGGGTAGGTTCACTTCTTGTTTTGCTTTGTTTTGTTTTCCATTCTTTATTTCCAGTATTTATTCTACTATTCATTTAGCAAACTGTTGAAAACAGAGTAGATACCAATAGGAAAAAAAAATTATAGTTTCTGTCCTGAGGAAATGTACAAAACTGAAGATAAAACTGATAATTTGGTAAATGTTGCCAAGTCATATAACAAAGGTTTACAGAGACTCAAAGATGATGAAATTAACAAACAGCAAAGAGAAATAGGTTTTTCATAAGTGCTTTTAATAGATCTTGGAATATAGATAGGGATTTTCAAGAAGAGAAAAACTGAGAGGACTTTTAGAAGGAAGGAATCAATGTGGTAAAAAGCGTAGAGGTCAATGAGTCATCACGTTGATTGGAAGCAAGAGAGAAAATACAATAATCAGGAGGGTCTGTTGTGATTACTGAGCAATGGTCTTCAGAAGCCTTTGGAGAGACAGGCTCAGTCAACCCTGAAGGGCTGCCTGCCATGAGGTCTGCCTTGCCTCGCATCGGGTGACCTTCTTGGCTGAAAATTTTCCATATTCTGTCAAGATGTGCTTTGCTAGTACCTGCTATTCCATGCCCACTAAAGGGAGACAAAAGATTTTTAGGTAGACACTTTCACAACAGGGACATATGTGGGACAAGATCTGTTGTGCACTGTCCTGACATACTATCAGGCTTGGAAGAGGCACTGGAGGAGGGTCCAATGAGGCACAGGGCTAAGGGCAGGGCCCCCCTTATCCAAGGCTAAGAGCTGTAATGCTCCATTAAATCTATTTGTGCTTTAATCATATCAGTTTCTACTTTAGTGTGAGTACTAAAGATACATAGTGGGACTTTCTCATGTTACCAACATTCACCTCCAACTGATAGACTTCTCTGCATCCATTTTCATTTTTGAAATGTTTATTTATTAAGAGAGAGAGAGAGAGAGATAATGAGCGAGCATGAACAGGGGAGGGGCAGAGAGGGAAAGAGAATCTCAAGTAGGCTCCATGCTGTCAGCGCAGAGCCCAACCTGGGCTCGATCCCACAAACTGTAAGAGCATGAGCTGAGCCAAAATCCAGAGTCAGAAGCTTAACCCACTGAGACACCCAGGTTTAATTAACTGTTACTCTATGGTAACTGTTGGCTTTGGAGCCAGGATAATAGTGTGCCTCGAGGCACTGTCTAAAGTTTCATGGAATCACCGTTTTACTACAAATAAAATGGATGTACCATCTAGTTAATGGAGTTATGGTGAAGTTTAAATACTATAGAGAGTAAAACCTTGGATTGCGAGTAACTTGTTC
The DNA here is from genome assembly GCF_022079265.1 of Lynx rufus. Classification (NCBI taxonomy): domain Eukaryota; kingdom Metazoa; phylum Chordata; class Mammalia; order Carnivora; family Felidae; genus Lynx; species Lynx rufus. Next base: position 221,561,379 of record NW_025814823.1, on the reverse strand, counting down.
TGTGAGTGTTCCACAAGATGAGCAAGTGTTTCTTATCAATTCCAACTTGATAAATGAGTGACATATTGCAATGTTAGTAGTACTGGATACTGAATGTCACATGATCCCAACTGAGCCAATGGTTCTTGAAATCTGCTTTCATATACGAATGCTCTGGATTACAAGCATGTGTCTGGAATGAATTATGCTTGCAAACCAAGGTTTTTTGTATATGTTTGTAAATTACAGTTCCTGGAATGTAGTACATGCAATACATTACAGAGGTAGTATACTTATGTTTATACAATGATAGGCACAGAGTTGTGTTTTTTTTCTGACTTAAATATAAAAATCATACCTTTTAAAGTTCACCTTCTATGATGAAAAGAGCTAAAACCAAGGGATATTAAATTACATTATAGATATGAGATTTGGGGGCAGAAACATGGGTCTGTCCACAGATTAAAGAAAAACACTTGAGGGGCTCCTGGGTGGCTCAGTCGGTTAAGCGTCCAACTTCTGCTCAGGTCATGATCTCACAGCCTGTGAGTTCCAGCCCTGCGTCAGGCACTGTGCTGACAGCTCAGAGCCTGGAGTTAGCTTCAGATTCTGTGTCTCCCTCTCTCTCTGCCCTTCCCTTGCTCTCTCCCTCTCTCTCTCTCTCTCTCTCTAATAAATAAACATTAAAAAAGAAGGAAGGAAGGAAGGAAGGAAGGAAGGAAGGAAGGAAGGAAGGAAGGGAAAGGAAAGGAAAGGAAAGGGAAGGGAAGGGAAGGGAAGGGAAGGGAAGGGAAGGGAAGGGAAGGGAAGGGAAGGGAGGAAGGAAGAAAGAAAGAAGAAAGGAAAGCACTTGAGCAAGCTTCTAAGGGAGAAGGGAAACCTTTGCAATCCCAGCCAGAAGCAGCTCAAAAAAAAAGCAAAAAACGTAATGCAAATAAAGATAATGTTAGTTATCGTTCACTTAATTACAAATAACAATTTTTTTGTGTTTATCTAAACTAGATTTGCATTAACATAATGGAATCTTGACATTTCCACAAGGCAGCGATTGAGACATTATAATTCTATACGTGGACAGGTATGGAGAAATATGCATCGGCATTTTGCAGTGAAACAGGTTTTGCTTTTTTAGAAGTCTTCATTATACATAAGGACATCCATTATAAGGAATCCATGAAATAAGTTAGATCCAACTACCTCTAAGAACAATTACGGAGGGGCCATTAAAACCAATTTACATTGCATTGCACGTGTACTTGAATGGATAATACAGTCATGTGGTCTCACTAATCCAAACTGGCTTAAAGCATAGAAAGAAATATGGGCTCATATTTTTTTGGAGCATGAGATAAAAGAGATTATGTGCAAAGGTGTGTATGAGCTCAACACCTAAGGGTTTTAATTAATGATGTCAAGTCAAGTGGAAGTAAAATGCAGCCCTGCAGTGATCCTAATATTTAGCAAAAGGAACTTCTTGGTCAATGTTTTAGGACAATGCAGTTATTTATAGATAGCTATGTGTGGCTAAGGCATATGATATAATGAAATATCTGGCAGCTAGTCTTGAACTACATTAAAAGGATCATCCATTGTTTTATTATAGGTACACATAAATATATTGCACTTGGTTTGGGTTAATTATTTATTGGGCAATTCTGCTATCTACCTTTTAGATGCCTTTGCTGTATTGCATTATTTGTAAGACAAGCAATAAAGCTTGCTTTCTTTATTCCTTCTCTTTCTTACCAGAGCATATTCTTTTTAACAAATAGTTCTTTATCTTGGGAGGAGATGGGGGAGGAGGAGAGGGGGTGGTTTGTTTCATGTCCCTAATATGCTTCTGGTAACACAGAGCTCATTAAAAAGAAAAATCCCTACAGGAAGTGTTTTGTTTCCACTTTTATCAATTAGAATTTTGAACTTTATCTGTGTTTGCAATTTAATGGGCAATTGAATAGGGGAAGTAGAAGCATTGATAGACATTAATATTTTATGAAATTAATATTTAATGATATTTTTCTTAGTAATATATATTAATTGCATGTTTAAACTAATCATTTTTGTTAGTCCCTTAGCAGTTCTGAAGTTTGCATGTATAATGTTTAACATTTTATTATTCGAATGTTATAAGTAAAAAGTAAATAGGAACAATATTAAAATTTTGGAGGCTGCATGCATGATCAAGTCTTTAGTAAACATACAGAAAGAAATGTAATATTTACCTTCATTCAACTCCCAGATGAATGAACCTAATCTATGTATTTTCTACAACACTATAAAATGACACAGACTGTTCACAAATAAATACAAATGCTGACTATGGCAATGGTGACCCATGACATCTAGGCACTATTTTACTAGCAATATTAGTTTATTACCTAGAATAAGGTCAGCCAACATTTTTCTAAAAAGCTAGACATGAAGTATTTTAGGATGTTCAGTAGGTCTCTGTTGTAACTACTCCATTCAGCCATTGCAGTCTACAAGCAGCCACAGACAGGGGCACATGGGTGGCTCAGTCAGTTAAGCATCAGACTTCGGCTCAGGTCATGATCTCCTGGTTTGTGAGTTCAAGGCCCACGTCGGGCTCTGTGCCAACAGCTCAGAGCCTGGAGCCTGCTTCAGACTCTGTGTCTCCTCCTCTCTCTGCCCCTCCATGCTCATGCTCTCTCAATAATAAATAAACTTAAATAAACAAACAAACAAACAAACAAATAAATAAAGGCAACCACAGACAGTACTTGACTGAACATGGCTGTATTGCAATGACCCTTCCTCTACTAAAAGAGGTGGCCAGCCAGATTTGATTGGCAGGTCATAGATTAGTGACTCCTAAACTAAAGGGAATTTGATATCTCCCAAAAATGTGTTTCCTGTGAAATCTGAGGCTCGTTTTTATGATGCATAATCAATGTCTAAGTCCATAAGACACAACCAAATTGGCTACCAGGACTTAATACTTTAGAGTCCAATACTGTATGTTAGTCACAATGAGCAACAATTAATGCAGTTTGTCCATAAGTGCATCAGGAACAGATTACATTTCTCAACCTACTCCTGCTATCATATCAACTGCCTAAGACTATAAAGCTTTCTGAGTGAGACAGCCTTTGTTTTTGAGCTGTGGTAAGACACAGTCACCATTTGAAGATAACTAAATATTAGGTAAGCACTACAGTTATGCATATTACCTTAGTGATAATAAAACAAGCACATACGGAAGAAGTATTATCCCCAGATTACAGATTAGGGACCTGAAGCTCAGCATGAACATGTAGCTGACCAAGGTCACACCCACAGAAAATTAAATCAAAGCATCGAATATCATTTCCAAATCTGCCTGACTCAAAAGCCCCTGCTTTTTTTTCTTTTAATATTGTTGTTTACTATGGCTCTGGTATGTTTAATTTTTGCTAGGGAAAATGACTTGATATTTGTAGTCACTGCAAATTTCAGTGATCCCTCATTGCTGGCCAGCTTTTCTTATATTTCATTTCCACTCTCCACCAAACTCAGATTTCCTCCACTCCTTCATTATACTCAGCAATGAAACTGTTTTAGTGGAAGATCATCTCACAGGAGATCCTATAACTTCACTACTTCTTACTCCAAATATCTTAGAAGTGTTTCATTTTTTATCTTTTTTTCCCCCTCCAAAGTAATCTCTCCTCTGCTTCCCTAAGCCGGCCTGTGCAACCTTCTTGATTCCATCCTTTCCCACCACCTCCCAAGTCATTCTTCAGCTTTGATTGTGTTTCCTTCACACTGCTGGTTTCTAATTCTCAGCCTACAAACATGATGAGGCCTCTTCTACCCTGATCTTAGTCCTTCAGTCTCTCACATTATTTCCAATTGCTCCCCATTTATTTCACTGCAAAACCTCTGGAAAAAAATGGTCTATGTCCTTAAACACCTGTGCCAACCACTCACATCTCTGGGCATGTTAGCTTCTGCCGTCATCTGTCTGCTGTAACTGATGTCTCCAAAGCTTTCTGCAATTCTGGGGACTCCTCCCACCCCCACCACCACCAATTGGCCTTAGCACTAGGTATCGGGATCTCTCAGTGACACTTCGTGTTGTTACTCGCTCTCTTGATTTGGAAACACTTTTTGGGGTTTTCTTTTTCTTTGTTCTTTACCTGGACTCCTTCAGTTACTGCCTTCTTTTATCTTTGCTGCTAGGAAGTGGTGTGTTGATTTTATGTCATATCTGGTCTCTCTCCATAGTCTTCTCCATGGGAATTTCATCGACTTTCATATATTCAAATGTTATTCTATGCAGATTCTACATCTATATATGCTCTATAGGCTCCAGATTCTCTGTTTTCCATTTTTAGCAGATTGTCTGACATCTCTCCATAAATATACCACCAACATTGAAATGTGATATGGCCTAAAACAAACTCGCTCCATGTACACCCACAAATAAAACCAACCTTTCTTAATCTTTCTTAGTTGTCAGTGGCTCAAATTGCAAAGTTGTTCCTTCCTTCCTCTCTCCCTTCCTCCTTCCCTCCCTCCCTCCTTCTTTCCTTTCCTTCCTCCCTCCCTTCTTTCCTTCCCTCCTTCCTTCCTTTCCTCCCTCCCTCCCTCCCTCCCTCTTTCTTTCTTCCTTTCCTTCCCTTCCCTTTCCTTTCCTTCCTTCCTTCCTTCCTTCCTTCCCCCAGGTATCAAACCTTGCACATTCTACCTGTGTAATACAATTTGTATTTAATGCCCTCTTTCTTATCTTGTGCTGTCGCCCTCAGGCCTCTTGCTTCTCCTCTTTATTATTGACTTTGCTAACCTTCTCACTTCTCTCACCATTTTAAAACTTAAGCCACGGGACGCCTGAGTGGCTCAGTCAGTTAAACATTCAATTCTTGATTTTGGCGCACGTCATGATCTCGCATGGGGCTCTGTGCTGACAGTGAGGAGCCTGCTTGGGATTCTCTCTCTTCTCTCTCTCTGCCCCTCCCCCACTCACACATGCTTTCTCTCTCTCTATAAAAATAAATAAATAAATAAATAAATAAATAAATAGCCATACTAACACTAGCAGATATTTTTCAGGTTTCTCATCATGTAATTCTCTTTTCCTCAAACATTGTTAATGGCCTCCTATTCCATTTAATTACATATTATCTCCCTATCCTGACATCCATGGCTGTCCAGCATGGTTCTGGATTACCCATCCAATTTTGTACATAACTGTACTTGAATCAGACAAACTCATCACTCTCCAACCAAAGCGAATCATTGTGCCCCACTTCTAAAATGCGCTGTCACTATTTCTAGTAACTGAAATGTTGTATACTTAATTTATAATTTCTAGCATTTTAAAACTTTGCCTATTCTTCTAGACTCATCTCAAATGTTACTTCATCTGTGATTGTTTTTATTTAATTCTTCAGTAAGATACATCCTTTTCCTTTTGGAATCACTATTTTGTGCATCTCTTATGACAATTATCTCACTCTCTAATATCCCCTGCCATATTTTAAAATGACTAAACACCAAAACTATATTTATTTACCATACAACATGCAAACATGTGACATGCATATGTTACATATACAGTTTTTTTTTGTTTGTTTTCAGTTGAGAACGTAAAAAGATAAATCATTTGGCTTCATATTGAACTAGAGGTGTTGAATCATATAGGTGACCTAGAAAAGGTAGCAATGCACTAAGGTCAGTCAGAATAGACCAAGGTATATTGTAGCAACATAGGTCTTCAAATTATGACACAAAGCCATCTTTCTTGTTCATTCATATTGCATGTCCTTCCAGTGATGCGTATCACATCTCATATTGCATTGGCCAAAACAAATCACATGACCATGACCAAGTTATACTAGGTAGAAAGAGGCAAAGGATATTGATGGAGGGTTAAACCACCTACATATGGAAGCAATGGCATGCCCTTTGGAGGTGGTTCCTAATTAAATGAGCTAATATATAATTTCCGGAGACTAGTATGTATAGACATGAGAGTGTATGAAAGATGTCCTTTCTATGGCTAAGAATGTTCTGTTATACATGTTAGTTATTGCCCTTTACACTCCCCACAAACCACTTCCTCTCTCTCTGTTTACACCTCTCCCTACTATGGGCTCCTTCTTAAAGAAGTCACTTTAGCTTCTACTTTTACATTTGTGTCTAGAGGGAGGAAGGACTATATCTCATCTGGACCGAGAGCAGCCTATTCAGAACCCATTATTAAAGTTATTATCGAGAGGTTATGGTCATTATTACCTAAGTCAAAAATGGATTTCCTTCACACTATGAACACTACAATATGATGAAAATTAGGCAGTTATGACCTAGATGAGCATTGAGATCATGGAGATGTGAGAATCCCTACGATCTGTACTTGGCAAGCTGGAGACCCAAGAAAGCCAATGTGTAGTTCTACTCCAACTTCAGAGGCCTCAAAACCAAGAAAGATCTTACAAGTTCCATCCTGAACACCAGCTGGTTCAAGACTCAAGAATAGTTATGGCTAGAGATACAGCAAAAGTTGATATCTCAGTCTAAGTCCAAAGGCCAAAAAAGACTAAGGCCTTAAGTTCTAGCCCATGAAGTAAAGAAGGATTTCCTTCCTACCCATGGAAGGGTCAACCTTTTTGTTTTATTCAGGCTTTCAACTGTTTAGTTGAAGACTCACCCACATTAAGCAGGGCAATCTTCTCTACTCAGTCTACTGATTTCAATGTTAGTTTCATCCAAAAATACCCTCACAGACACATGCAGAATAATGGTTAACAAAATATCCGGGTACCACATGACTTAATCAAGTTGACACATAAAATTAACTATCACAAGTCTACTTGTCAATGTGACAACCATACTCATTTCCACAAACTTAAAATTTAAATAAAACAATAAGGTCCTTATGATACAATTATGCCATGTAGAACTGAAATAAACTCCTGTTCAGAAGAAGAGATAGTTTGTGAATGTTTACTTCTGTCCTTGATAGCTGATAACTTAACATATTATGATGTAAAATTAACAATACTTAAATACTAAATATCTCTTATGTTTCATGATAAGGAATAAGAGCAGGAAGAAAAGGTATTTGCCTAGTACATACACATATGCACACACTCACATTCAGAGATATTTATAATAAAATAAGACGGACATGTTCATGATAATTACAGTCGTCATTTCTATCTAACAGGTCACATGATTGTGACTGGTATTTATGACTTCTTTCTTTGCAACCCACTCTGTAGTCTCTTTGCCATACCAGTTTCATGAGGAGAAGCTCAGTTGACATGATATACTGGTTGTCCATGGTAAAACATTCAGTCTCTATTAAGGCCAAGTAGCAGGTCAAAGCTATTTCTCAAAAAGAGAGAAGTTATCTACAGTTATGGCAGGACTTTCCTCCAAAATTCTAAAGAATTTACACTGTGATACACATAGAAGAACCTCCAAAAGGCTCCAAAGGGCATCTCTATCTCTGACCTTTCAAGCACCATTGTATCTGTTGGATCATATGGCAGGGTGGCAACTTGCACAGAAGCTTAAACGTTTTACAGAGGCTTTTCTTGTCCTGATCCCCACTCAAAACTAGCAGCTTTCAAGCTACTCAGTAAATGGGAAGAATACATGCAAATGAGGAAAGCATTGCCTCAAAATTTCAAAGAGTCCCACTGAGCATGATGCCTCTTCTTTCACTGTAGGAGGACCCAGAAATAAACAATAATTTATTTTTCACCTTAGGAGAGATATCTCAACTTAAGCATACCCCTGGACTCTTCGAGATTTCACTGAGGTAAAAGAATGGCTCTGAAATTTGTCAGACTTATTTCCCCCCTCTGACATGCAAATGTCTCAGCAATAAATTTAGAGTTGTTGCTACTTCTTGTTTGCTATGTCAAATACACATAATGTGATATCTTGCAGAAGGGTAGATGATCAAGCTCCCTATGAACTAAATTGTGACAGAGTTGGAAAGGTGATGCACCTCTGAGGTAGGACAGTGAGGGTATATTGCTGGCTTGGCCTCCTCAAAGCAAACTTCCAGTGATCTTTACTAACAGACATCTAGAACAAAAAGCATTTTCCAGATCAATAGATGCATAACAAGAAATATTTTAATTCATTCAAGCAATAAAACTATATGTAGTATAGGAGCTGCAGTTGGAGTCACAACCTGGTTGAGCTTACAATAATATGGCGTCCTCTAAGATTTGTTCTCTGCGTTGGCTGAACAGGTGACATGAATGAAAATATGGTGGAAATGACCACCACGGCATCTTACTGTTGGTGGCAATAATCTCTACTGTCCCTCCAAGAATGTGGTATTGCTTTTGGTTTGCTATTTTCCGAGGGATAGGCAGTTCTAGTGGCTTCTGCTTGGCAATTCCTACCACATTAGCCCTCACTCCACAGGTCGGAAAAACAGTGTAGATGCTCTGGCAGCTGCTGAGTATATGTTAGAAGTAGGCATCCTAGAACTGAGGAAATAGCCAGAGGATGGGTCCAGCAATACACTGTTCATGCTGTGAGATGGACCTGAATTAAAACTCTGTTAATTACCTTACTCCCATATGCTCCTACTCTGCGGGTGGATCACAGTGATGTTTTAGGTCTTTTGGACTTAATGTCAGTTCAGACTGTATTTAGTAGTCCTCAAAAGGTCTAATTATTTCCTTTCCCCCAGTACACAGTTACCCTGGTAAAACACTTTAGGTTTCTTTGGAGAAGGGCACAGAGAAAGATGAATAGTATAAATTTTTGATAGCGTAGAGGGTGCATTCTTCAAGAGGACCTAGCCTTATTTTCATTCAAAGGGTCCTGGGTCTCTAAACTGGATCAAGTCTGGGAATTGATCAAGGTGGCCATGACTCTGTTTTTATGATTCAAGTTACTATTTTTACTTAACCCAGAAATTTTCTGCTTTTACAGATCATATTAGAAGTTAGTAGGCTATTTATTTAACTTCTGGAAACACCATGATCAACTAGCCAATGTCATAGATCTGCAAGAGTTAGACTATTCTGATCATGCCTTGGCTGCTCATTACAGTAAGCATGCCTTCCTTGACTTTGAAAGATGAGTAGCACCACTTGGCCCTGGCCCCTCCGGGACCCAATTATTCCTATTACATTTAGGTTTTGCAGTCCCAAGTATCTGGCCTACAGAGGAGAGTAATTACAGAGCTCTTTTAGGATGTTGGAGCTCCCCTCACAAGTTTATTTCTCAGAGATGTACTGAAAGGTACATCTTGTGGACCCTCCCTGTGTGTGTAAGTTTTAAATTATAAATCCATTCTAACATTCTGAACTCTAAGCATTTGAATCCCTTCCTATACATTAAACCAGGACAGGCCCTGCATGTTCAACTCTTTCACCATGGATCATGGTGTGGTCCATGTTTCAGCCAAACAACCAAATTTTTAATTCCCCAAGCTACAACATTAAATGCAAAGTTTCTATTTAGAGAGCTCACTATAATAAATCTGGTCTTATCCATTTTATAGTCCTTCCACCATTATCCCACACCATTAAATATCCTTTCTTGTATGTTTTCCCTGATTTCTGGTTATACAAATTAGAAAAACTTAAGTTGCTCTTTTGGTGTGAAGGACATCCTCTCATAGGCCATGCTGTGTACCTCACCTTTAAGGGCCTGTTCAGACTTGAGTCTAATTATAGATCTAGAAGCAAAGAGGCATGGTGTGGGTGGGTCCTGAAAAGAATCAGCATTATCTGGCCTCACAACTGCCTAAGAGGAGTCCATTCGGTTTCCTCTGGCAATGTAGGGTTAATCTCAGGCAAGAAGAGAGGTTGCTTACACTAAGCATGGGGAGGCCTCCTCCACTTGCCAAGAAAACTCATCGGAATTTAGAGGCTCAATGTCCCCAGCTTTATATGGTCATCTCACACATTCCCATTCCAACTTCCAGGATTCCACTGTTCTCAATCAATGACCTCATTTTAACATCAGACCCCCAGCAGGTTCAATCTGTGTTGTAATTCAGCCATTTCTAGGCTGAGATTCTGCATTTGATTTTCAGCAATCTCACCCCTATGGCTGTAGGAGATAACGGTTTCCTCAGGGCACACACACACAAAAGGCTTCAGGTCATTTATGGGGCACTAAAGCTGGGAATTCAAATCCCTGAGCTCATCATTTTCTTTCCTACTTTGTCCAGTGACATTAGGGGCAACCAGCCAGTATCTCTATATTCATTAGTTTGAGAAAAATGTTTGAAAATATCATATACACAGTCACTGAGATCCTTGCTTTTTAGCAGTGGTTAATTAGGAGTATCTAAGGAGATGCATCAAGTATTTCTATTACCAAATCACACCACAGACCATCAGTGTGCTTCTTACTACTGGAAATAGAGCCATTCAAATTTATAAATCTAACCAGATTAGAAAGTAAATTCCAGAAACCCCAGAACCAATTCAGAAGACTCATCCTTAAAATTCTGTGCTTCTAGAACCACTGTACCAAAATTTGCATGAGTCAAGATTCTCCAGAGAAGCAGAACCAAAAGATTACTCATACACACGTGTGCGTGTGTAATATCCACATATGTGTGTGTGTGTGTGTGTGTGTGTGTGTGTGTGTATGCCAATGGTGCAGTTCTAGTCCACAGGCAGGCAGGCAGAAAGAACCAATATTTCAGTTCAAGTCCAAAGGCTAGAAATAACAAATATCTTAGCTCAAAGCAGTCAGGCAGGAGGAAATTCCCTCTTACTCGTGGGAGTATGCCTTTTTATTGTATTTACGCCCTCAACTGATCGGATGAAGATCACTTACATTAGGTAGAGCAATCTGTTTTTCATAGCATACTGGTCAAACGGTTACCTTCACCCCAAGATACTCCAGTAGATACACCCAGAGTAATATTTAGCCAAAGATTTGGGCACTCCCTGGCCCAGTCGACACACAAAATTAACCATCCCGGTCCCCTTTAGACCAGGGTAAGACAGTAAAGGCATTAGTCATCTTTACGTTAGTGCTGGTAGACACTGGAAATAGGAAGAAAAACTTTGTTCTCTACTACAAATGATCATTCTATTCCAGGATCTAACAGTACAGGGTTAGCATGAAAGGACCCTCTAAAGAATTATAGATTGCTGAATGTCAAATGTGTTACCTGAAGAAAGTTCTTCTGGGCAACAGCATACTGGATACTGGGGCACATCAAAGATAAAATAACACACTAAAAGAATGAAATTAACCTGTTAGGATTTGAGTTCTTCATCCACTGCAAAACTGACTATTTTGATTTAGACTTTTGTCCTTCCTGCTTCAAACTGTTAGCTATTATTTAGTTGAAGATGTCAATTTTAAATAAAATGTAAACCACTAAACAGTAAGTCCCTTCTGAAGGATGAATCTTGCAGGAATGGGATTCTTAATAAAATTCCATGTTGAAAATATCTCATCTTTATTCCAGGAAATAGAACTTTAGGAAAAGGTAACATTAGGAAAATAATTATAAGAGCATATATACTTTTCATTTTGTCGCAATTCTTCTTTTTAATCTATTTAACTTCCCCATTAACCTAGATGAGTTTTATATGGACTCATTTGAAAGAAAAGATAAGAAATTATCTTAAAGTCCATTAAAATATATAGGCTTCAGATGTTTTTAGGAGGGCAGAATGTAAAGATGTCTAACATTTTGCTGAAAGCACATTAAGTATCCATTCTTTGAATAAACTTGGCTTAGTAGAAATACCTGCCTCATTAAAATGCTTAGTTTGCTAACTTTGAACTTTAAAGTGCAGTTTCTTCTAGTGAAAACAACTAGCTATACGTAATGCGTTAAATTGAACTTTTCCAAAAATGGCTGAATGAATTTCTTAAACCGTCATAAGACCAACAGTGATGAAAATAATAATATGCTTTAAAATTCAAAGTTTTATCACCAGTAACAACAAACTTTGGGATAACTATACCTTCTCATTTTTTGTAGTTGTACAAATAAAGTAGCAAATTGCCCTCTCAAATTTTTAATTACTCTTTGTATTAATCTATAGATATATTTATAATTGGATTATCAGAGCAGTTTACATATTTCCTTCTCTCTGAACAAGTGCTCCAAGTCTCAGCTAATTTTTTTAAATGTATATTCCTCATTGTAGAACTTTAATATGTCTTCCAGAGTCTTTATTTAACGTGTTTTTACTTTATGCGTTTTTATTATTGAATGAAATAATGGCATTGTGCAATGCATAAGATATCTTATTTTGATATTTTAAAATTTTGATTACACTTGTTACAAATAGGTCACAATCAGTATAACCATGCTGCAAAAGCTTTTCAAGCTTTACGGTTTCAATTTCCATCAATTCTAACACTTTTGGGGATCAGTTTTAGACTTTAGTTATACCATGCTAATGCAGTTCACACCTGAGACTCTGTAAACCAGAAGTCATCAAAAAATTTAAGAGTAAGGAGGACTCAGCATACTATAGATTTACAAGTCAGATCTGAATCTGTACTTCCCTATGGTGAAATTAAATCAAACCTTAATTCAGCAGAAATTTAAATTACCAGAATTGGAGCTTGAATAAGTTATTTTTGAGCTCTGGGAGGGCTGCTTTAAAAAAATAATGAAAAATAAATAGACTGATATATCCTAGATTGGTTGAACCCAGGTTTTTCACAAATTGCTTATTGTTTTTCTTATTTCATAAGGACAAAACATGACATCAGAACTGTCTATACCAGTGCAAATCAGTGGTAGCACCCCTCCTACAGGTATCATAGTTTCACATTTGAAACCCCTTACTATGAACAAAGGAAGCCTTGAGAAAGTACAGGAAGTGTAGACGAGCTATGGAAAGGAGCAAGAGCCAGCACTGGAATCAGAAAACCTGGTGGGATAAGTTTGGTTTAGAATTCAAGCATGGTAGCCCTTATTGTATCTTCATACAGAACCCTATGGGATTTTTTGGGCACAGTTGAAAACTTCTGGGCTATTAATATATTTTAAGGATTTTGAGAAAAATAACAAAAGTCAATAAAATCTATAAAGTTAAATCAGAGGAGTTTTTAGGTGCTTGATTGTTTAGATTAATATATACTTGTATGTATATTAATTTCAAATATATATACATATCTAATATTTGTATTTCTCATATTTTAAGCTTTACAAGTTCTGGTTCTTGTTTATGTGAAACTTTTCTAGAACTAAGCAATATCACATAAAATATGTAATAAAAAGCTTTGTTTGATTGTCCTTATGCTTTAAACATTTCTAAAACCATTAAAACATTATTGTTTATGACAAAATTTGCTAAAAAAACACTGAATAGATGGCACCTGCATAAGCTCTCATAACGAGGCATAGAATCTAGTTTGTCTAGTAGACTCAATTTGACCAAGAGATTTCAGTTGAAGTGATATTTTAGGACCTCAGAGTAATATCTTACTTCCTCCTCTTAGAGCTTTGCCACTATGCTAGGAGTATACACAAGCTAGACTACTGAAAAAGAAGATATCACCTGATGGGGTGGGGGTGAGGAGAGAGAGAGAGAGAGAGAGAGAGAGAGAGAGAGAGAGAGAGAGAGAGAAAGAAAGAAAGAAAGAAAGAAAGAAAGAAAGAAAGAAAGAAAGAAAAGAAAAGAAAAGAAAGAAAAGAGAGAGAGAAAGTATCCATGTGGATAAGTGAAGGATTTCAAGCTTATGAGAGAATCCAGGACTCCATGAAACAGAAAATGCACACAACTGACTCCTGCTTGTAAAGTTACAGTTATGTCTCAACACTGTTGGATCATGGGTGCTAAACATTATTTCTGTGTGTGTGTGTGTGTGTGTGTGTGTGTGTGTGTGTGTGTGTGAATGTATCTGGGTGAGATTAGCATTTGAATCAGTATATTCAGTACAGCAGACTGCCCTTACCATTGTGGTTTGGCCTCATTCACTCCTTCAAGGGCTGGTATAGGACAAAAGGCAGAGGAAGGGAGAATTCACCTCTTTTTCTGCATGACTGCTGGGAAATGGTAGTTTCCCGCTCTTAGATTGAGACTTACACCATTGGCCCTGCTGATTCTCAGGTCTTCAGACTTGGACTGAACTACACCAACAGCTTTCCTGGGTCTCCAGCTTGCAGATGGCAGATTGTGGGACTTTCCAGCCTCCAAAATTGTGTGAAACAATCCTTCATAATAAATCTTGTCTATGCACATTAAGTATATAAGTATATAAACAAACAAACTGGGGCGTCTGGGTGGCTCAGTTGGTTAAGCATCTGACTTCAGCTCAGGTCATGATCTCACAGTTTGTAAGTTTGAGTCCTGTATTGGGCTCTGTGCTGATAGCTTGGAGCCTGCTTCAGATTCTGTCTCTCTCTCTCTCTCTCTCTCTCTCTCTCTCTCTCTGCCCATCCCCCGCTCCTGCTCTGTCTCTGTCTCTTAAAAATAAACGTTTAAAAAATTAAAAAAACAAACACACTCACACACACACACACACACACACACACAAATGCATATATAAACTCCTATTGGTTTTGCAGCTCTGTTTTTTTAAGCTACTAAGTTTTGGGATTGCTTGTTCAAGAGTATTACAAACAAAAACAGGGTAATTAGCACTTACATAGCCAAAGGAAAGTGAACAATCTGTATTTAAAATTTACTGTTATAAATCTCATTACATTTAATAACATATATATGTATATATGTATGCGTGTGTATATGTATATGTATATACATATGTAAAATGACTCTTTAAACTAGACCGTTTTAGCATTCCGGCACTTTTAACTATCACACACAATGCTTTTAGACTAGCATTCATTAATTCAATATATTTCAAAGTGTTATCTCTAGATTCAAAACACAAATTCTTCTCAATATTACTATTTTGTATGTGAGATAAAAGGGTTTTGAGAACTATGAGCCCAAAACCTTAAATGGGGTATTCTGATGTGAAAGTGAAGTCTTTTTAAATTATGAATTGGAGAAGCCTTAGTAAGCTAATGTGTTATGATTTTCCAAGAGAGAAATATAAAATAGGATGTTCCCAAGATTTTTTTTTTTGACCGTATAACCCTTTTTTACTAAAACATCTACAAGCTCTAGGTTGACAACATTTTAACTGTAGAGCTGGGTGGGCTATGAAAATATATAACCTTTGTTCTCGTGTCAAATTTTTGCTTTGTGTTCACTTTGAACTTTACCCCATCACAAAACCCTTAGTGCCTAGATACTACTTCTGATCTTGGGTAAGCAATCTCCACATTTTGCTGTCTTAGTCTCTTTCCCTACACAAAAAAGTGATGACAGTATTCAGTTTGTATAGCTCCTGTGAGGCTAGATGTAGAGAGGTTAAAATAGTAATTATCATACTGCACATGCCCCATAAATTTCAGCAATTGTTGTTATTGTTACATAGCTGAAGCATTTGTATTGGCTAGATACTGGAAATTATGTTTTTACAGGTCCTAATATAGTTATTTATTTGTTGCAAATTGTGCCAATGTTTTTCATCAGCCAATGTCACACTGTCCTATCTAAAACTCTCTGTTTCTTAGAAATTCTAAGTATATAAACTGTGTAAACATAACATTTGAATTTAGAAAATATGCATAAATAAAAATGCAGAGCTAAAGCCATTAAACTAGTGATCAAAAACTCAATTTACTTGGGAACCATGAACTTTTTTGTTTGTTTGTTTATTTACATCGCAGGTTAATTGTATGAACTTTAAGCTACACATTCCAATGCTTAGCTCAGCTCTGAGTCCACTTGACTGCACAAAGACCTCTCCTTAGCTTTCGTTTTTTTGTAGTTTTCCTGATATAAATGGCCTCTTGTGTGACCTATAGAAATAACACTGAATTTTAAAAAGAATATTCAAAATTCATTAAAAAGATTAAAGCCCTAACCCTTGGGCTTTGACTCCATCAGTGCTGACATACCGAAGGCCTTTGCTTCCAAATCTTGCAGACCAAATAAGCACCTTTTATTATGACCTTGAGACATAGACATTTTCTTGCCATTAATAGAAAATGAGCATTAGGGCAGACCAAAACTTTAGTAACATGCACATCAAGCAAGACTTTAAAGGTAATCGTTACAAAGACTGATAGAGAAATGTTCTTTATATCCAACTATCACTAAACTGTGATGTTAATAAAGTGCCCACGAAAGATGGCTTGAAGAATAATACTAAACAGAAAAAAAGAAACAAACTTAAATCCCCTCTGATTGGTTTAGGAGAAAGGCTAACTCCAAAAAAAAATAACATGTGTGCGTGATCTGAAAGGAGTTTAACAGAGTAGTATGACTTCTTAAAATTATTTTTAAAGTCTGGTAAGATTGCTATGTTTAGTGGCTTACAATGGTCTAGATCAGATGTATTAGTCGGCTCGGGCTGCCATAGCAAAATGCCATAGATTAGACGGTTTAAACAACAGAAACTTATTTCCCACCCATCTTGACGCTGCAAGTCTCAGATCAGGGTGCCAGAACGGTTGGGTTCTGGTGAGATGACTTTCCCTGGTTTGTAGATACCCACTTTCTCTCTGGCTCTGTTCTCACGTGGCAGAACAGGGAGACGGGAGGAGAAATCGAGGGAGAGGGAGAAAGTACGAACACAAAATCTCTGGCGTGTCTTCTTCCAAGGGCCATCAGACTGGGGCCCCACCCTTATGATCTCATCTAACCCTAACTACCTGCCATAGGTCCCACTTGCAAATGTCATCACATTAAGGGTTAAACTTCAACGTATAAATTCATGGGCATACAAACATTCAGCCCACAACACCAAGGTTTCTAACTCTGGCACTACAGACATTACGGACTAGATGATTTTTGTTATGGGCCACCGTATGTATTCTAGGATGCTGAGCAGTGAACAAAAAGAGAGACATCCAAAACCTGGCTCATCTTTCTTAATCCCATCTCTCCAAGTTGCTGCCAGTACTCTCAGCTCCCACGGCCATGAGGGATTGGTATGTTGGGAGGCATAAAAATCCTTCTTTCGCCACCCCCCTCCACCCACACAGCTCACTTGTTTCTCTCTCGCTAGCTCACTACTAGCTCTTTACCTTGGAACACACTCTCAGCCCATCAACTTTCTCCAGGCTCATCTCATATCATGTCCTTAGCAACTGTTTAAAGAATTTTGTCAGGGAAACTCTCGCTTCAAAAATCATGAACACATATGGTATAGTCTCTTTACTATAAACCCCAAAGTTTTCTGATCAGCCTTAAGGTAGGTTTTCCCAACATCAGCAGCATTGGTAGAAACGTCTTTATGGTGGGGAGCAGGGGGCATCATGTACATTGTGGGACGTTCACAGTAGCCCTGGACGCTTACCCACTAGATTCCAGTGGTACCACCGATCTCCCAGTTGTAACAACCAAAAATGCCTGTAGAGATTGCCATGTGAGGGAGAGAGGAGGTGCAAAATCACACTGGTTGAGAATCCCTCATCCAGATCAATACTTCTCAAACCATCCTCACCGAAGGACCACTTTTGTTTTGGGCTTAATTCTAATCTATTTCAACAGATACTTTTGTCAAAACATTTATGCAGCACTAATGCTCATTTTATGTCTAGCTGTTCTCAGATACAAAATGTTTGAGGAGTAGCCCTGGTATGTGTACATGAAAACAGAAGTGTGTTCACCTATTTTTTTTAATGCTTGTTTTTGAGAGACAGACAGAGAGAGACAGAGAGAGAGAGCGAGCATGAGTAGGGGAAGGGCAAAGAGGGAGACACAGAATCCAAAGCAGGTTCCAGGCTCTGAGCTGTCAGCACAGAGCCTGATGCAGGGATCAAACTCACAGACAAGGAGATCATCACCTGAGTCAAAGTCCGACGCTCAACTGACTGAGCGACCCAGAAGCCCCCTCATGTATTTTATAACAGCTCATGTGGCAACTTGAATGATCTTACAACGCACAGGTAGAGGTCTGTACACAGGTGTAATCAGAGTTTTCAGATACCAAAATGTCAGGGAGTAAGTTCTTTAGAAGAGCAAATGATGCCTTTGTACACTGATATCGTGTATAATACCAAAGCAGTGTCTGCTTATATTTTCACACACATTTCATTAAGTGATTGAAAACAACACTTAGAAGTTTTCTTCCTTGAAAATATATAAAGCAAGTGACATTAATGAGAGCTACTTCACTGATGTGGGCTCTAGGAGAGCAGAGGTCACATCTGCACATCACCGCGAATGACGCTGAGCGCACAGTAATTGCTCAATAAATAAGTACTCAGTTAATGACTGTGTTATTAACTTCAATTTTGACTTTGCTGTCAGTAAATGAATGAGTGAGTGAATTAAGGATCGATGGGGTAGGAGATTTTCCTGAACGGGGTCCTAAAATACCTTTCTGTGTCAGCAGGCACAGCAGACCATCTCCTTTGCTTGTCCCGAAGGTCTGCACTGTCAAGATGAGGTATTACATGAAAATACGTGTCACAGTTTGGTATAAATATGAGATGGTTATAAACTAAGATACAGATAAGTAGACAAATAAATGAGGTGATGCTCAAACTCAATTCCAGGAAAAGTCTGCTCATTTGTCCTTGAGGGTATCCATAAAAGTATGTATGAGTAAGTGAGTGGCTGTATGTGTGAGATCGGTATAGATGCTCTACTCCAAAGCTGCAGACAGAGGTACACCGTTTAATCAAAGTAGCAAGGTTATAAAAAATGTATCTCTGAAACAGAACCCAATCTTGGTTTCAAATGATTTTATGATGTCAGCTCAACAACTTGATCATATTGCCTGCCTTGTAAAATGTTAAGACAGCTATCAGACTGTTTTTAATTTACTCTCTTGGCCTGAATCCACTCGAGTTCTTGTAACATTCTGTCAGCACTATTTTCCTATTGAATGTCAATGAGATGTTCTACTGTGATTTCTTGTTTTTTAAGCCAATATTTCAAGTGAACAACAAAACATGTGCCTGCTGATTGACAGAGACAAAATGTTTATTTCTTCAGCATAGAGCCATTTTATATTTTTAATTATCAAAATAGCACACAATGTAGTCTAAGGATGAGTATGTCTTTCTAAATATGGTATCAGACACTATTATGTATGTGTTAAGTATAGAGAAGGAGATACAAAGAGGGAGAGAGATTCTTTATCAATTCATTAATTAAACATTGTATTAAGATGAAAATTATGCAATATTGTAGAAATTATGATTTGTGCTTAACTCCAAAGAATCCATTTTTAGAGGTTGCTTTTGTTGTTGTTGTTGTTGTTGCTGCTGCTGTTGTTGCAGGTGTTTGGGTTTTTTGTGTGTTTTTTTGCAATTTAAATTTTCCATGACCATTATTAAATGGGAGCCAGGAAAGAAAGAACATATCTATCACATTTTGAAAGCAGCTATCTTCACGTTTAGTAGTTGTGGTATAAAGAACTTCCTCTGGAGCTATTTTTTAATACACAAATTACTATACACTTTTTCAAGAGAAATCCGCTTGTAAAATTCCAAGCCTATAGTACTTTAGAAGCGATTACCTACATTAGGATAAAATGATTCACACAAGATTACTTTTAGTATCCTGTTTCTCTGGAGAAATTAAAGTATGATTCCACCTACATTTAAATTTTAAAAATACACTTGTCGTATAAAGCCAGGTTCAGTTGTACAACACTGGCATTTGGTCACCAAGAGTTTTAAGAAAGCTCACTTAACGGAAAGACCCAAAAATTGAAAGAAGCAATTATTAATTCTGGCAACCAAAACTATCATATGATAAGTAGCACATCATTTATATCAGTTATGTATGGATAGAAGCACATGCTACACACACACACACACACACACAGATTTTTAATCCTTTAATTAATTACACCTGTGCCTCATGATGTGCAGTCTCCATATTTTTTTTTCAGTCTCCATATTTTAAATACTCCTCAGTTGAAATGTAAAAATGATCTCACTCTTCCTGGTAGGGTTATCTTGGTAAGGAAGAAGAGATGTTCAGCCTCCTGGTCTTCAGGGGAAGTCATTCGTTTCCTGATATTTAGGTTTGTATTTTTGGAAATGACTAGTAAGTCCTGTAGAAACACATTTCTGCCAGGAGGATTAATTGTAGCTATTGTGTCCACTAAGTCATCAAAAGGCCCACCCCCTGCCATGAAAAGACAATGGTGCCAGACACTTGAGTGACACTTCCCCTGTCGAAGCCCCATCAAGTGCCACCTGGACACACAGCTGCTGCAGGGCTTTGGCAGTTTGCCAAAACTCATTTCACGCGTTTGCCTCTTAACTTGCACATGAAGTGTGAGATAAAGTGCTCGATGTTCAGCAAAATGATGTAAAGCCCTAGCGTCTAAAATAAACACAATTTTATGGGGTGCCTGGGTGGCTCAGTTGGTTAGGCGGCCGACTTCGGATCAGGTCATGATCTTGCGGTTCGTGAGTTCTAACCCCACGTCGGGCTCTGTGCTGACAGCTCAGAGCCTGGAGCCTGCTTCATATTCTGTGTCTCCCTCTCTCTGACCCTCCCCTGTTCATGCTCTGTCTTTCCCTGTCTCGAAAATAAATAAACGTTAAAAAAAATTAAAAATAAAATAAATAAAATAAAATAAAATAAACACAATTTTAGAATTGTCAAGCTGTGTGGGGTGAGACACCAGGTTTTTCCCAAACTTCTGATATCCCAAAGGTACTGACGGTGAAAATATTTGTTCAGAGTTTGACACAAACTCTCTTGGCGGTAAAACCTGATCAGATGTCGGGCCGGCGGGTAGCAAAAGTGTCTCCTCTGTGAGGTTGTTCATGATCCCATGTAGAAGTAATAATGTGTTTGATGACAGGATGGGGTGCAGTCCCACAGCCTGGTCATCTCTTGTTTATATCTATCATTGTAAATTTTCTTTAATGTTATTTATTTTTGACAGAGAGAGAGAGAGAGACAGAGACAGAGCATGAGTGGGAGAGGGGCAGAGAGAGAGGCAGACACAGAATCCAAAGAAGCCTCCAGGCTCTGAGCGGTCAGCACAGAGCCTGATGCGGGGCTTGAACTCACAGACTGCGAAATCATGACCTGAGCCAAAGTCGGACGCTCAACTGACTGAGCCAGCCAGGCGCCTTTATATATATCATTTTAAAATGGAAAAAAAAAAGAATTTCAAAACCCATTTGCCTCCAAAGTTACAAATGAGAGACTGAGGACCTGTATCTTAGAGATGTAATCCTGGCCCCTCTAATGACAAATGGGGAAAACTTTTCTGAAGATGGACCTGCCAAAATTTGGAACAGAGTGAGGATTTTTTTCTGACTCCGCCAGGACCTACACCCGGCGTCAACACCCTATGACACACTGATACATTACTTTCAAATTGAGTGGAATTGATTCATGGGCATTCATTTTTATTTGTTCAGTTAGCAAAGCTGCTGAAGAAGAAGTTCATTGACTTTGTGATACTTTTATAGATCACTTTGCTAAGCTTTGAAAGAGGTGCATACCTCGAAAAATGACTACATCGCTGCTTTTAAGACATAGTAGCTTTTTGATCATTGTTTAATGTTGAATCAGTGTTAACAAATGCAAAATATTTTTATCTGCAATTCCAAATAATAAAAGATAATATTACTGTCTCCCTCGGGATGAACTCTAATGTTCTTGGTGACGTGCAACCTCATATAACATAAACTCTACTTTGTTTTCAAAATCAGAATTTTTTTTTAATTTTAGTAAATAATTACATATGTTGCCAGTAAAATCGATCCAATAATTTCCTGTAAAATAATTGGTAGAAATAGGTATGTAAAGAAGAGCAAAAACTTCCTATTGCCAAATGACTGTTCCATCATGATCTCTTCTAAGTTATTTTAAAGTGTATTAGTGCAGTCGTAAACCAATTTTAGTGATTTATAATCGCCAGGAGAGTCCCCAGAAGTGGCCCTGAAATTAATGATTGGTTTGCATTTAAAGCAACCCCCTTTAGCAATGGCTTTTTCTAAGTGGAACTTCCTTAAGAGTAGCACTCTGACTTAATTACTCAGACAGTTCATGTTTATCACCCTTTGGCTGCAGTGGGGAATTTTAAAAAGAATTAACATAAATGTGATTCTTTTTTCTCATGAGGTGCAAGAGCAGTGAAGCAATGTAAGACATGAAGAAAAATCCTAAAAATAGTAACACTTGTCAACAGAAACTAGGACATTGAACTTAATTGCTTAAGTTAATGATGCCTATGATACAGATTACAGCACTCTGCAAACGTGTGTGTGGAATTCACAGATGCTTGACTTCAATTTTATGTTCACAGGCATTGATAATTTTTGACAGTAGCATCTAAATAGGCAAAGAGCAATAAATATGATTTGTTCACAAGGCAATTCCCTGTGTATGTCTTCTCAAATAATAAGATGATGTTACTAGCAATTTATTTAAGAAGGTCAAAGAAAACTCTGACTCTGAGTTCCCTACAATTCTTCAATTAAAAGAAAAGAGCAATAAAACTGGAGCCAGGGGAATTATGTTCATTCGGAAACTCTACATCTAGCTTACTGTGAGACATAAGGCAAATAAGTTATCTTCTAGCTGTGCTTCTTAAATGCCAAGTGGGGTTAAAAATGCCAGCATCAGGATACAATACAGGGTTTAAGGCAGGATTGAGATAATAACATTGAAGTAATATACACAAATATGTAAATCACCAACCAACTTCTTAAAGCTACTTACATAAAAAGACAAAACTTATACACCTTTGTCAATAACAATATATCGGTAGACTCTGTTCCAGTAAGGTGGCATGTGAATTCTTCCTTTATTTATTTTTTTTATGTATGCACACTACTTTAAGATTTTCACTAATTTTCTTGAATGCAGTAACATATATATACAAATATATGTATATATATTTTTCTTGTTTATTAATAAATAAAAGACTCCTCAGAATACCTGGCAAATTTAAATACTACATAGCCACTGGACAGTGGGAGTCAAAATTCTCCAGGCAGAGTTCACCATATTATGATCAAATTAAGCACATTTAGTGACTATTTCAAAACAGTCATTTACACTCGTAATAACATTGTTGATCATTAAACTATGATCTCATAGATAAACATCCACTGAACATGGACACTAAGTCAGCAGTGTTACCAATATTAAACTACTAAAAGGAAAATAAAAGTTAATATGAAAATTATACCCAAGAAGTACATACTGTGATTTTCTTCATTTATGAGAACGTGCAATGCAGAAAGACAATTGCTAAAAGGGACACAGACAATCTAGGCTCATTTTTACTACACACTCACATTGACTACACATCTGTTCACAGTTTTACTACATACTAGCTCTGTCATGCTAAGCACATTTAACGGCTGTACCTCAGGAGTTTTATATCTAAAATGATGATGTTGAATTTCACAATTTCCAAGTTTTATTACAGCCCTGTGTTAGTAGAAATCTTTGGTCCTAAGATTAGAAAATAAAATACATTAAATACACTTATTTATTTATTATTATTATTTAATTTTTTTGCAAGCAGCTCTGGGAATCCCTAGGATAGATACTTTAATACCCCGGCACAAGTCTATAATCTGAAGACCTCCCTCTTAACTCTTGTACACTATTGATGGGAATATAAATTGGTGCACAAAAAATATGGAGGTGTCCCCCCAAAATTAAAAATGGAACTACCATATAATCGAGAAATTTTACTTCTGCGTGTGTATCTGAAGAAAATTAACTTTCTATCTCAGAGAAACATCTGCATCCCTATGCTCACTGCAGCATTATTTAGGACAGCCAAGACGCAAAACAACATAAATGTCCATCAAAGGATGAATGGTGAAAGAAACTATTGTACACATATATTTGAAAATAAATATCTATGGAGTTTGGCCATAAAAAAGAAGGGAATTCTGCCATTTGCAATCACGTAGATGGATCTTGAGGGCATTATGCTAAGTACCATAAGTCAGATAGAGAAGGACAAATACTATGCAATCGTACTTATATGTGTAACCTTTAAAAATGAACTCATAGAAAAAGAGAACAGAGCCAGGGATACGGAGTGGAGGGTGGTGCAAGGGGTGGAAGATGGTCCAAAGGTATCTTCCAGTTGTAAGATAAATAAGTTCTGGGGATGTAACGTACAGCATAGTGACTATAAGTTAACAAGACTGTGTTTCACATTTGAAAGTTGCTAACAGAGCATATTTTTTTAAAGTTCTCAACACACATACACACACATACACACACACACACACACACACAAACTGTAACTATGTGAGGTGATGAATGTGTTAACTAATCTTAATGGGGTAATCATTTTGCAAAGTATACATTTATCAAATCAGTGCACTGTGCAACTTAAAGTTATATGTTGTATGTTAATTATATTTCAATAAAGCTGAAAAAATAAAGACCCCCCCTTTCCCTTCATCCAGAAAACAAAGACTTAAAAAGAAAGGCATGTAGAAGTAGTGAAAAAAGACAACAATGAGGCAAAAATGGATCCATTTTCTCTTCTCTTCTCTAGGTTGTCTCCTACTAATCACAATTGTCTTGCATTGGTGCACAGCAGTATGAAATTAGACAATGTTCACGAACGGAGATTCCTGTTGTTTAAAATCTGAAGAAAAATTAAACAGCTGGAAGAATGGCAAGAAGATAATTGATGAGGATAGATCAGTCCCATATGTAATGAGAGGTAATTATTTGGCAACATCAACTAACTGCACAGAATAGGTCTGGAGCCTCTCACTATAGAGCAACACCAGTGTTCTCCCGACAAGCTCAAGAATTGTCACATTCTGTACACAGTTTAAAAGAGTGTTCATAATATTAGATTAGATCATCCATCCTTGAGTGAGTAGTGAGTGCATTAAAAATTCCCTGTAGCAGAGGGGTGCCTGGGGGGCTGAGTCACTTAAGCGTCCAACTTTGGCTCAGGTCACGATCTCGCAGTTCACGAGTTTGAGCCCCTCATTGGGCTCTGTGCTGACAGCTGGGAGCCTGGAGTCTGCTTTGGATTCTATGTCTCCCTCTCTCTCTGCCCCTCCCCTGCTCTCTCTTTCTCTCTCAAAAATAAACACAATTTTTTGTAATTCTCTATAGCATAACATATCATAAAATGTTACTTCTTTCCTCCCATGCAATGACCATATGATAAGAAAATCATAGTTGTGCCCCCATTGGAAGGAGAGGTTATAGGTGACCTTGTTTTTTTTTTTAAGATTATTAATTTATTGAGAGAGAGAGAGACAGACACACACAGAGAGAGAGCATGTGCACACAAGAAGGAGAGGGGCAGAGAGAGCAGGAGAGAGAGAGAGAGAGAGAGAGAGAGAGAGAGAATCCCAAGCAGGTTCCGCACAGTCAGCACAGAGCTCAATGTTGGCTCGAGCTCACGAATGGCAAGATCATGACCTGATCCAAAATCAAGATTCAATGCTTAACTGACCGAACCACCCAGGTGTCCCGTCTTTCATTTTTTAAATTAGTAGAAGCTAAGTGTAAATTCTATCCTAGTGAGAAGTGGCAAAAAAATACTGTACCAGTCCGTACACATACTTGCACACAAAATGCAACACAGATTTTCAGTCATTTGTCTTCCCGTACGGTATCACAATTTTGTGATAGATTTTTACCAGGTGCTCTGGCCGTCTGCGGTGAAGATGTGTGTAAAGACAGAGGGCAGAGTCCGAACCCTAAAATTATCAGTTTGTTGTGCTGAGATAATTAGAGCAACGTAGTTCAAAGGATTTAAAGACACCATCACTATTGCCAGCTCAATATTCATCAATGCTGGGGCTGTGCTGCCCGTAAAGAGCGTTCTTAGGTTATCCTGAACATGTAGACAGAATGCCACTGCAATAGCATTTAAATCAGCGAGAACTATCTTTAGCTTCACCAACGGCAGGTCATGGTTTTGCAACTTTAAGCCATGAAATTGCTTGAAATTGTGTGACAAGAATTAATAGACTAACAGACATGTAGGGCAAGGTAAAGACAGATAAAACTGCTATAATATAGATCCCTAGATAATTCAGGACATGCTCGGGAAACAAGGATAGAAGGGTCATAACAAACTCCACACTAAGATGGAAATAAGGTACCAGCAATTATAATTTGTAGCCTTAGACCATATATTTTAGACCACTTGTTATGCATTCATAAAAATAAAGATGCATCTTATAGGTAGCATATATGCAATCATTAATAATTATATTTTAATCCACAAAATACCTTCTTTGATACATTGAAGACAATATATACATAAATATGTTCAATATAATTATACTCATTCTGGTTTTCTCACTTATTTGACATCTTTGAGTTCTCTGTAATTGTTAATGTATAGGAAAATTATCAGAGCAACTGAGAAAAATGTTTGTGAGTGAATAATTATATGAAATATTTTTCCAGTAAATAAATGCGGGTGTTAAATTATAATGTCAGTAAAACACCATCTAGATTTGTTGTGTCGGAAATTTACTATTCTGCTAAATACAGTCATGTCATTAATTCTATAGTAAATGTAATAAAGATTCATATTAATGAGTATAACTTATGAGAACAATAGTAGCAGTGACTAAAAGCAAAAAAAAAAAAATCTGTGGGGTGCCTGGGTGGCTCAGTCGGTTGAGCGTCCAACTTCAGCTCAGGTCACAGTCTCACGGTTTGTGAGTTCGAGCCCCGCATCAGGCTCTGTGCTGACCACTTACTCAGAGCCTGGAGCCTGCTTTGGATTCTGTGTCTCCTTCTCTCTCTGCCCCTCCCCCGCTCACGCTTTGTCTCACTCTGTTTCTCAAAAATAAATACATGTAAAAACAAAATTTAAAAAAAAATCTGGGTAAATTCTCAGGTGTTTTCAGATCATTTTATCACATAAATTTCTATGTACAAACAAAGCAGTCATTGTTTAATTTAGATAATGTTAAATAATACATTATGTGTAAAATATTATGAGACTTTGATTGCATACCCGGGGAAAAGACTGTTCTTTAATTTTTCCACTGGTGTTATGTTGAGCTCCACCATAAATCACAGAACACATTACATTAGACAACATTCTGTTATAGCCCAATAGCTCAATTTAGTAAAGTGCATCACTGCTACACAGTTAAGAAGGAAGAAAGTGTCGTGTGTTGTTCTAGAAAGAATTTCTACTATCCATATATATACACCTATTTCAGAGTATATCGAAAGCTTTTTGTGTGGTATGTCAAAGTTAATTCATATTCTAAGGCTCCACTTACAACTTAAAATTTACATATTTTGGAGTATTACAAAAGGCAAGACTAATTA
Organism: Lynx rufus; assembly: GCF_022079265.1. NCBI lineage: Eukaryota > Metazoa > Chordata > Mammalia > Carnivora > Felidae > Lynx > Lynx rufus. The sequence continues at coordinate 221,534,182 of NW_025814823.1, read as the reverse complement.
TCTTACTCTGATCTTGATCAGATACAAAACAAATAAGCTAATCTATTCAGGTTTCATCTCAGATACAAGCAGGTGGATTAAATGTATGTATCTACCCATCTATCTCTATCTATACATATCCATTTTGAAAATGGGATTGTAAAGTGCTTCAGATGGTCATGCATTACGAGACCACTTTTGCAATAAATCACACTAACTTATTTTGAATGGTGCATGCCCATTTGGGAACTGTTTTAAGAATATATGTGAAAAACAATGTCCTAAAAAAGCCAACCTTAGAATTCTTGCAATTAAAACATTAAAACAGCCAGAGGTGCCCGGGTGGCTCAGTCAGTTAAACACCAACTTTGGTTCTCATCATGACCTTGTGGTTCCTGAGTTCGAGCCCTACATCAGGCTCTCAGCTGTCAGCGTGGAGCCTGCTTGGGATCGTCTGTACTCCCCTCTGACCCTCTTTTTTCCCCCTCTCCTGCTTGTGCTCTCTTTCTCTTTCAAATATAAAAAAGAAAATTAAAAACAGTCATGTAGCAAAACTACATAGGGAGAACTAGTGTGAAAATTATTTTAAAGGTTATTTTATGATTGTCTAATCGATTATTTACCGGATCTCCTTATATAATATGAGAGATTTTTTTTTTACATAATTACATGTATACTTCATAGTTTATACAGAGATGTACCTGTTTTTAGAAGCTACAGTTGATTCAGAACTCTGAGAGCGTGAATACATTAACTAGTTGTCAGCCAATTTTCTCCTGAATGAAGAATGGATTCTTCCTTTACTAAGGTGTAATTGGTATATTTCATTATTTTAGTTTCAGGTGTATAACATAATAATTCAATATTTGCATGCACTACAAACTGATCACCACAATAAGTATAGTTACAGTCTGTTACCAAACAATTGATCCCATCACCCCTTTTGCCAAACCCTTAACCCCTTTCTCCTCTTTTAATCACCAGTCTTTTCTCCATATCTATAAGCTTCATTTTATTTTTGTTTTTTAGTTTCCACAATTAAGTGAATCATACAGTGTTTATCTTTTTCTGCCTGACTTATTTCACTTAGCTGAATACTCTCAAGGTCCATTCACATTGCCACAAAATGCAAATCTTTATTTTTGTATGGTCCAGTAATATTCCATTGTGTATATGTTCTATATCTTTATCCATTCATCCATCAATGGACACTTAGGCTGTTTCCATAACTTGCCTCTTACAAATAATGCTTCAATTAACATAGGGGTTCACATATCTTTTTGAATTAGTATTTTTGTTTTCTTCAAATTAATACCCTGAAGTGTAAGAGTTGAATCGTATGGTTAATTTTTATGACAAAGTAGGCAAAAGGATAGTCTCTTCAATAAATTGTGCTGGAAAAACTGGACAGCCACATGCAAAAGAATTAAACTTGGGGCGCCTGGGTGGCACAGTCGGTTAAGCGTCCGACTTCAGCCAGGTCACGATCTTGCGGTCCGTGAGTTCGAGCCCCGCGTCAGGCTCTGGGCTGATGGCTCAGAGCCTGGAGCCTGTTTCCGATTCTGTGTCTCCCTCTCTCTCTGCCCCTCCCCCGTTCATGCTCTGTCTCTCTCTGTCCCAAAAATAAATAAACGTTAAAAAAAAAATTTTTTTAATAAAAAAAAAGAATTAAACTAGACTGCCATCTTATACCAGACAAAAAAATATCCAAAATAGATTAAAGATTTGAATATAATACCCCCAACCAGAAAAACTCCAAGAAGAAAACATAGGGGATAAATTCCTTGACATTGCTCTTGGGAGATATATAGATGATATAGATATAGGTAGATAGATATATGTGATATATATAGATTTAGATCTATAGATAGATATAGATGATATAGATATGGATAATCTGACTACAAAAGCAACGGTAATGAAAGCAAAATAAACAAGTGGGACTACCTCAAACTAAAATGTTTCTGCTCAGCAAAGGAAACCATCAATAAAATAAAAGTGCAACCTATTGAATAGGAGAAGATATTTACAAATCATATATTCAATATGAGGGTAATAGCTAATACATATAAAGAACCCATACAGCTCAATAACAACAACAAATCTGAGGACTTTAATAGCCATTTTTCCAAAAACGACATACAGATGGCTAACAGATACATGAAAAGATGCTCAACATCACCCATCATCAGGAAAATGCAAATCAAAACCACAATGAGATATCACCTCACACCTATCAGAAAGACTGTTATCAAAAAGATGAAATAACACGTACTGGCAAGATTATAAAGGGAACCTTCATGGACTCTTGGTGGGAATATAAACTGGTGTAGCCACTATGGAAAACAATATGGAGGTTCCTCAAAAAAATTTTAACAGGAATAAATTTGTTATTAAAAGGATATTTTCAGATAATACACTACTCTTATATTTTCTTAAATATACCATCTTCCTGAAGATAATCTTAGTAAATAGCATTCCCCTTGTCTACTTACGTTGCATTCTAAATTCGGGATAAAATTAAAATATAAGGCAACATATCCCAGGGCTGTAAACCTATTCAGGATAGAAATATAAAAATACATTTTTATAAATAAATATCAATTAATACTTATGTTGATCAATATGCTTCAATAATGGGTTAATTAATATAAATTATAGTTTACCCAGTGTTTAACTACATAACTAGTCTATATGAATTAAGGGAATTTATAGAAGAAAAGACTCAAGAGAGGACTGAATGGAAACTTCATGGAAGGTTATAATCATGAAGGGTGCAGTGATTGAAAATGTGGCTGTTGAGCACCATTTTTTCCTCTAGAAACTTCCTCACTCCCCCTACCCCACCCATCAGTCTCTATTATTAACTTTACATGGGGTAGTTTTTATAGACAAATAACTACACAGGGTTTAAAGGTCTGAAATTATTTTGACTATTCTGTCAATCAACTTGCATAATTAATTTGATCTTAAATTTGAACTTTGAGTCTGTTTAATAAATGTCGTGGCACTTCCTAAATCTAGGACTTATGAAAAATAACTACTTAATAGTCCACTTATTATTTTCCTTTGAACCTGCCACTCAATATACTTCCCTTAGTAACTGTAAAGACTTCTGGTATATACAAAATATAGCATTTAACAAAGAACATGCTGGCAAGGATGGTCTTGATAACATAGCTTAGACAGTTTATTTATGCACATATATTGCTCTCACTTTTGTTCCTGCCATAAAAGTAATAAATGAAAGTAGAGTGTGTGAATGTTTTTTAACACATCTTTTCTAATGTTCCTGCAACAGTTTCATATCTTATCTACCTTATATAATCTGAATCTTTACAGTGTATTATGATGTATCTAGATACACAATAAAAGCAGTAAATATAGAGCTTTCTAGTTTTAAAACCTTTAGAAAATTAGAGATATTAATTTTCGTCTGTTTTTCCCCTTAAAAACCCACAATATAATGTGAAAGATATGAAAAGAGGTTGATGTATTAGGTGGTTGTAGCACTGCTGTCAGTGTCTCTCCATATCCCCTTAGTTTATCCTAACATTTATCCAAAAACATTTACTTTTCCATCATTGGATATCTCATCATCGCTATGTGTAGGGTCTCAAATACTAACTCATGTGTATCATAGCCAAGACACTTTGTATTCTCTAATCAACTAATTTTTTGGCCTTTGGGAAAGTTGATTTCTTTTTGAGCGAACAAAGAAAACAATGCCGTATGGTCATCCATTCTCTATATACAGGTTTGTCAGTAAATAAGAAGGTAAAAATACAGTGTGATAGCTTCACTTCATCTAGTAGGACCTATGTAGTTCTAAAAAACTGAAACTTACGATATATACAGATATTTCATAGATTTAACTATTTTACTGGTGTTATGGTTAATCTACAAACCGGAAATCCATTGTGAGGTAATTGAGCTTTGATTTTATTAATTGATATCAGGTGATAATGGACTATCTTCAGATTTTACAAAAGAGCAAACATAGCTTAATTTAAAGGGAAACATTTTCCTCAGTACCCTCAACTGTGGCTATCATATGCAGGTTTCTTCCACAGCAAAACTCAAGACAGCTCAAACTGGATTTGCTGCCACTACTTTGTTGTCTCCATTCTTGTCCTAATTGGACTCAAGCCCAACTATTTCAGTGAAATTACCTTCAAATCCACCCACAGCTTCATTTTACCAAATGCAATGGTCATTTCTTGGTCTTCCTTTCATTCAAATTTCAGCAACCCACAGTTGAGGGTACTTAAGAAAATGGTTCCCTTTAAATTATCAGTTAATCATAACTCCTTGAAACCCTTCTGTCCCTTGGGTGGGGGGAGGGGCAAGATGGCAGAGCAGCATGGAAGTTTTTTTGCCCCTCTCATCCCTGAAATGCAGCTAGATCAACACCAAGCCATCTTGCACACCTAGAAAACTAATTTGAGGATTAACATAACAATCTGCACAACTTGAATAACAGAACTTAGCAGAAAGAGAAAAAAATTTATTTTCCATTTTTATGAAAAATATTTTCTTTAATGTTTTCTAATATATTTTTACTTTTTTGTAATTTTTGAATGCTAGCTTACTTTCAACATTTTATTTTATTTTATTTATATTCATTTATGTTAATTTTCAAACGTTTTCCTTTTTTCCCCTTTGTTTTCTTTTCTTTTTTTCCCCTTTGTTTCTCTATTCTATCAAGCTTCTTTCAACAATCAGACAAAAATACAACTAAGATCTAGCTTCCTGTGTTTTTTTCTGTTGTTTTTATTATTTATTTATTTATTTATTTATTTATTTATTTATTTTTATTTTATTATTTTTCTTCATCCAAAATGAAGAAATGAAGGGATTCATCCCAAAAGAAAGAACAGGAAGAAATGACAGCCAGGGACTTAAACAACACAAATACAAGCAAGATGTCTGAACCAGAATTTAGAATCACAATAATAAGAATACTAGCTGGGGCTGAAAAAAGCAGGGAATCTTATTCTGTGGAGATAAAAGAAGTAAAATCTAGCCAGGACAAAATTAAAAATGTATAACTGAGAGGCAATCTCAAATGGATAACATGACACGGATGGATGAAACAGAGCAGTTAATCAGTGATACAAAGGAAAAACTTATGGAGAATAATGAAGCAGAAAAAAGGAGGGAAACTAAGGCAAAAGAGCACGAAATAAGAATTAGAGAACTCGGTGACTCATTAAAAATGAATAACATCCAACTCATCGGGGTCCCAGATGAAGAGAGAGAAAAAATTGTAGAAGGTTTATATGAGCAAATAATAGCGGAAATTTTTCCTAACCCGGAGAAAGACACAGACATCAAAATCCAGCAAGCACAAAGAACTCCCAACAGGTTCAACAAAAACCAAACATCAACAAAGCATATCATAGTCAAATTCACAAACTATTCAGACCAGGTTTGCAGCAGACCTATCCACATTTAAAAATTTTTTGAAATAAAGGCTGTAACAAGAAATGAAGAAGGGCATTATGTCATAATTAAGGGATCTAACAATTATAAACATTTATGCTCCAAACATAGTAGCAACCAAATATATAAGTCAATTAATCATAAACATCTAGAAACTCATTGATAACAATGCCATAATAGTAGGGGACTTCAACACCACACTTATAGCAATGGGCAGATGATCTAAATACAAAATCAATAAGAAAACAATGGCTTTGAATGACACACTGGACTGGATGGACTTAACAGATATATTCAGAACATTTCATCCTAAAGTAGCAGAATACACATTCTTCTTGAGTGCACATGGAACATTCCCTAGAATAGATCACATACTGGGACACAAATCAACCTTCAACAACTACAAAAAGATCAAGATCATACTGTGCATATTTTAGACAACAATGCTATGAAACTAGAAATAAACCACAAGAAAAAAATTTAGGAAGACAACAAATACTTGGAGATTAAAGAACATACTACTAAATAATGAATGGGCTAATAACCAAGAAGTTAAAGAGGAAATTAAAAAGTACATGGAAACAAATGAAAATGATAACACCACAGCCCCAAATCTCTGGGCTGTAGCAAAGGTGGTCATAAAAAGGAAGTATACAGTGATCCAGGCCTTCCTAAAGAAGGAACAAAGCTCTCAGATATACAACCTAACCCTATACCTTAAAGAGCTGGAAAAAGAATAGCAACTAAAACCCAAAAACCAACAGAAGACAGGAAATAATAAAGATTAGAGCAGAAATCAATGCTATCGAAACCAAAATACAGTAGAACTGAACAATGAAACCAGGAGCTTGTTCTTTGAAAAAATTAACAAAATTGATAAACCCCTATCCAATCTGAACAAAAAGAAAATGGAAAGGATCCAAATAAATTAAATCAGGAATGAAAGAGGAGAGATCACAACCAATACTGCAGAAATACAAACAATATTAAGAGAATATTATGAGCAATTATACACCAGTAAAATGGGCAATATGGAAGAAATGGACAAATTCCTAGAAACACATAAACTACCAAAACTGAAAAGAGAATTAATACAAAATTTGAATTGACCCATAACCAGTAAAGAAATCGAATCAGTAATCAAAAATCTCCCAAAAAACAAGAGTCCAGGGCTGGATGGCTTTCCAAGGAAATTCTATCATCATTTAAAGAAGAGTTAACACCTATCATGTTGAAGCTGCTTCAAAAAATAGAAATTCAAGGAAAACTTCCAAACTCATTCTATGAAGCCAGCATTACCTTAATTCCAAAACCAGAAAAAAGACCACATTAAAAAGGAGAACTACAGACCAATTTCCCTGATTAACGTGGATGCAAATATCCTCAACAAGATACCAGCCAACCAGATTCAACAATACATTAAAAGAATTATTCACCATGACCAGCCGGGATTTATACCTGGGATGCAGGGCTGGTTCAATATCCATGATTCATTAATGTGATTCATCACATCAATAAAACAAAAGGACAAGAACCACATGATCCTCTCAATAGATGCAGAGAAAGCATTTGGCAAAATACAACATCTTTTCTTGAAAAAACCCTCAAGAAAGTAGGGAGAGAAGGATCATATCTCGAGATCATAAAAGCCATATATGAAAGGCCCAACGCTAACATCATCCTCAATGGGGAAAAACTGAGAGATTTTCCCTTAAGGTCAGGAACAAGACAGGGATGTCCACTCTCACCACTGTTATTCAAAAGAGTATGGAAGTCCTAGCCTCAGGAATCAGACAACATAAAGGAAAAAAAGGCATCCAAATCAGCTAGCAGGAAGTCAAACTTTTGCTCTCACAGACCACATAATACTCTATATGGTAAACCCAAACATTCCACCAAAAAACTGCTAGAACTGATCCATGAATTCAGCAAAGTCACAAGATAGAAAATCAATGCACAGAAATTGGTTGCATTCCACGCACCAATAATGAAACAACAGATTTATCAAAATAACAAAGGAAATAAGAATAATAATAAAGGAAAGCCCCATGATTCCAAGGGACAGAAGGGTTTCTTTCTTTCTTTTTAATTATTTATTTATTTATTTATTTATTTATTTATTTATTTATTTATTTATTATTTTTAAATTTCAGCCAAATTAGTAGGCATATAGTGCAATGATTTCAGGAGTAGATTCCAGTGATTCATCCTCTATGTATAACACCCAATGTTTATCCCAACAAGTGTCTTCCTTAATGCTCCTTACTCATTTAGCCCACACCACCCACAACTCATCCAGCAACTCTCAGTTTGTTCTCTGTATTTAAGAATCTCTTATGTTTTGTCCCCCTCATTTTTATATCATTTTTGCTTCCCTTCCCTTATGTTCATCTGTTTTGTATCTTAAATTCCACGAGTGAAGACATATGATATTTGTCTTTATTTTTACTTAGCATGATACCCTCTAGTTCCATCCCCATAGTGGAAAATGGCAAGATTTCATTCTTTTGATCGCTGAGTAATACTCCATTTTGTGTGTGTGTGTGTGTGTATATAATATATATATTATATATATACATACCACATCTTCTTTATCCACTCATCCACTGATGGACACCTGGGCTGTTTCCATACTTTGGCTATTGCCGATAGCACTGCTATAAAGTTGGGATGCACGTGCCCCTTTGAAACTGCACACTTGTATCCCTCAGATAAATATCTAGTAGTGCAATGGCTGGGTCATAGTGTAGTTCTATTTTTAATTCTTTGAGGAACCTCTATACTGTTTTCCAGAGTGGCTGCACCAGTTTGCATTCTTACCAGTGGTGCAAAAGAGATCCTGTATATCTTCATCCTTGCCAACATCTGTTGTTGCCTGACTTGTTAATTTTAGCCATTCTGACTTGTGTGAGGTGGTATCTCATTGAGATTTTAATTTGTATTTTCCTGATTATGCGTGATTTTGAGTATTTTTTCATATGTTGGTTGGCCATCTGGATGTCTTCTTTGGAGAAGTGTCTATTCATGTATTTTGCCCATTTCTTCACTGGATTATTTGCTTTTTGGGTGTTGAGTTTGATAAGTTCTTTATAGGTTTTGGATACTAGCCCTTTATGTAATAGGTCATTTGCAAGTATCTTCTCCCATTCCATTGGGTGCCTTTTAATTTTGCTGTTTGTTTCCTTTGCTGCACAGAAGTATTTTTTATCTTCATGAAGGCCCAATGGTTCATTTTTGCTTTTATTCCCCTTACCTCTGGAGATGTGAGTAAGAAGTTGCTGTGGCCAAGGCCAAAGAGGTTTTGCCTGTTTTCTCCTCTAGGATTTTGATGGCTTCCTGTCTTATGTTTAGGTCTTTCATTCACTTTGAGTTTATTTTGTGTATGGTGTAAGAAAGTGGTCCAGGTTCATTCTTCTGCATGTCGCTGTCCAGTATTCTCAATACCATTTGGTGAGGAGGCTGTCTTTTTTCCATTGGGTATTCTTTCCTGCTTTGTCGAAGATTAGTTGGCCATACGTTTGTGGGTCCATTTCTGGGTTCTCTTTTCTGTTCCATTGATCTATGTGTCTGTTTCTGGGTTAGTACCATACTATCTTGATGAGTACAGCTTTGTAATACAGCTTTAAGTCTGTAATTGTTATGCCTTTGGTTTTCTTTTTTAATATTACTTTGGCTATTTGGGGTCTTTTCTGGTTCCATACAAATTTTGGAATTGTTTGTTCTCTGTGAAGAACACTGGTATCACTCACATTTCACTAGAATTTTCTATGTCCTATTTTGGTTTCTCCTCCCTAGATGAACAAATACAGTGAAGTATTCTGGGGTTTGGTTCTTCATCCTGTCCTCTAATTCTTCTTTTAGTCGCTGAATGATTCCATCTAGTGACATAATTTTAAGTATCATTTGTATCTTCAGCTCTGATTTTGTTTAGGAACTCCCAGTTGACCTGAGAAGGCTTCCCCTTCTCAGTAAAAGTCACTTAATTCCCCAGGTGCTCAGGGTAAATCCAGCATGTCACTCTTAATTGTTTGCTTTCTTTACTTACATCAAAAGCTTCAAAGCATCTATTTGGTTCTGACTCCAAAATACCTCTGGAATTGACTCCTCAAGATACAACTTGAGTCCAAATGGCTACAACTATTATGTCCACATCCTGCAAACTTGGTAAATTTCTTGACACTATTCTGGTCTTTATAGACCATTCTCCAGCCAGTCTGCAACATAGCCATATAACTGTTTAAATCTGCTTATACTGTTCCCCTGCTTAAAATATTTATTGGCTTTTCTTTACAATTAAAATAGCATCCAACCTTTTCACAATGTCATGTACAGCCCTACATATGGGCTCTGCCTCCTAATTCCATCTTTCTGCCCATTCTACCTTCACTATTCTTTTTTTTAATTATTTATTTATTCTTGAGAGAGAGTGGGGAGGGGCAGAGAGAGAGAGAAAGAGAGGGAGAGAATCCCAAGCAGGCTCCACACTGTCAGCATGGGAGCACATCTTAAGACTCAATTTCATGATCCTGAGGTCATGACCTACACTGAAACCGAGAGTCCAATGTTTAACCAACTGAGCCACCCAGGTACCCCTTCACTATTCTTTAGCCGGGTAGGACTTTTTATTCTGTCCCCAATAGTCAGAAAAGAAGTATACATAATTGTCTACTTTCAAATATATATCTGATAAATGAGTGGAAGGACTTGAATAACCCATGTCTTCTATTCAATTAATTAAGTGATATGGGGCCGGTTGTTAGATCTCTTGAAACCATAGTTTTGTATTCTACAAATTAGCAGGAATATTTACTATCTTAAAAAGTTATGGTGGGATTTGTACTAATAATGTAAACATCTGTAATATAGAAGACACTTACTAGATCAAAAGTCATCTTTGATAATATTAGTAAGCCTATAATACTGACCCAGTGATTCTAATATTGGAAATCATCAATATGTCATATAATAAATGCAAAGACATTACAAATCTAAGTTGATTTCTGGGATACAGGTAGCTAAAATTTAGATATATTAGATGGTCAAAATTGTTTAGGTGACAGTTGAAACAAAGTATATATTAATTTGTGTTAATAAAATGTTGGCTGTGGAACACACTGGCATGTAGTACTGGGCAAAGACAACATTTCAGAGGCTTGAAATCCTCATCTGTGTGGTATAAATAATATTAGAATGCCCTCCCGCGATTATCATGAAGATTAAAATGGAAAATCCAGGAAAGATTTTAGTATAGTTCCCAACACATAGTAAAGATCTCATTTAGTTCAGATGATAATGGTCTTGACAACCAGTGAAACGAGAATGATTCAGTTTTTATCACCATTGCATGATATAAGTATAAATCGAATAAACATTACTCCCAACACCCTCAGGGAATCTATCTTAAGCTCAACCAAATGTTCAGTTTCCCAAAACTACTCTACATCACACTCAGTATCAGCGAATTCAGAAGGTATAAACCTGTCTGCACGGTTATGGACAAACTATGTCCCCCCAAAATTCATCCATGGAAGCCCAAACCCCGCAATGTGACTGTATTTAGAGATAGGGCCTTTAAGGAAGTAATTAAGGTTAAATGAGGTCATAAGGGTAGGGTCCTACTCCAATAGGACTGGTGTCTTTATAAGATGATGAGATACCAGAGTTTACTTTCTGTGCAAACACAAAAGACCATGTGAGAACACAGCAAGAACACAGCCATCTGCAAGCTAGAGAGAAGGGACTCATCAGAACCCAACCCTGATGGCACCTTGATCTTGAACTTCCACCCTTCAGAAATACAAGTGAGGAAATACAAGTCTGTTGTTTAAGCTACCCAGTCAGTATATTCCAATATGGCAGCCTGAACAGACCAAGACAGACACCACTCCAGCCAGGAGAAAGGAGACAGCTGCACATCAGGCAGTTAGAATATAGGTGACAGACTTTAACAGACGCCTTACCAAAGAAGATACATAGATGGCAAATAAGCATATGGAAAGATATTCATACCATTTACATTAGAAAAAATGTACATTAAAACAACAAGGAGATATTACTATAAATAACAGTTAAAATCCAGAACACTGACAACACCAAACGCTGGATAAGATGTGGAATAACAGAAACTCTTATTCATTGCTGGAGGAAATGCACAAATGGTACAGCCACTTTGGAACACAGTTTGGTGACTTCTTAAAAATTAAACATACTTTTATCATACTATCCAGAAATCATGCTCTTTGGTTTTACCCAAAGGAGTTCAGCACTTATATCTACAAAAAAACCTGAATACAGACATCCGTAGCAGTTTTATTTACAACTGCCATAACTTGGAAACAATGGAGATGTCCTTCAGGAGGTAAATGGGTAAATAAACTATGCTACATCTAGACAATGGGACATCATTTAGCACTAAAAATAATGAGCTATTAAGCCATGAAAAGAACTAGAGGGAATTTATATGCATATTATTGGCTAAAAGAAGCCAATCTGAAAAGGCTACATACTGTATGATTCCAACAATACAACATTTGAGAAAAGGCAGAACTATGGAGATAGTAAAAAGATCATGGTTGCCAGGAGTAAGGGATGAGAAAGGGAAGAATAAATAGACCAAGAACAGAAGATGTTTAGGAGAGTGAAACTATTTTCTTTAATATTATAATGGTGGATACATGTCATTATGTATTTGTCAAAACTACAGAATGCACAACACCAAGCGTGAAGTGTAAGGTAAACTAGGGACTTTCAGTGATTATGATGTGTCAATGTAAGTTCGTCAAATGTAGCTTTTAACAAATGTACCACTCTGGGAAGAAATGCTGATAATGGGGGGGTTATTCATGCATGCGGGCAGGAGACATATGAGAAATTTCTGTACCTTCCACTCAATTTTTCTGTGAACCTAAAATAGCTCTAAAAATAATCTATTTATATATCACAAAAAAAGTGCATTGCAAATATTTGTTTAATGAATCCATCATTGACACAGAGATGACTATTGAATAAAATGTCCAAAACTACCACAGACTAAATCTCTCATTAAATGCAACACAGCATTATCCAGAATATTCTTGTCTGAGAAAATGCTTACTACAATACAATATTTAACTATGTAATGACATCTATTAGCATAAGGTAAGTTACTATTGCTACTGACTTCACATAATTGCATGTAGATATTATTATCTTGTTTATTTTATATTCCTGGGCTGTGACATGAGTCATTTACCATAGAGAAGAAATACAGATAAAAATCAAACCAGAACTTATAAAATCTACTTAAAATGAGTTAATTGTAGTAATCCAGCTATTCCACTCCCAAGAACTTAATCATAATGATAGAGTACTATAATTAAAATTAAAACAAAATGTTGCTTACCTAAGAACAGTAGATTTTATTCCTATTTATCTTGCAAATAATCTCAAATGGGTGATATATTATTTAATCTATCACAGAATACTGCTGAACTGAAAAGATTAAATAAAAATTCCCCACTGCTGTTCAATCTGTTGAACCCATAATGCCATTTTCCTTCCCAATCACCCAGTTTAATCCTAAATTTACCTTCTTGTCACCTGTTCCTTCACAGAGATAGAGGAACAGAGTGAGAGTAAATGAATGACTGAGAGAGGGAGAGGAGGAGAGAGGGAGGAGAGAGTAATCTGACTTTTATATGAAAGACACAACTACAAAATACAACAAAAAAGCAAATAAGATCTTGAAATTTCTCTCAGGAAAACAATTAGAGATGAATAAACCCAATAGCTCTGGACTAAATCTTTCCTTAGATGTTTCATTTACATAATGTCTTTACAATAAGCCAACCACACCATGAGAGCAGCAGTATGTATGCCTATGGGAAATAAAATGCCATTTCTTTAAAAATACCCTGAAAATGAGTGATATGTGGGAAGAATACCCAACCTTTTGTTCTGCCAGAAGGACAAAACACTGTAAGATATAGAAACTCAAAAAATATACAGTGTCTTTTTCATTGAAAGTCCTTTTTTGAAGTCATGGGTTTTAAATATAAAATAATTAAACTAGAGACCCTGGCTCGGTCTTGGTTTTGTTTGTTTGTTTGTTTGTTTGTTTGTTTGTTTTTGTCATTGCTGTTATTTTGGTTTTTGTTGTTTTTTTGTTGCTGTTGTTGTTGTTTTTTCTCTGTCCCCAATACCTCAAATTCCTTTTTCAACTTATGGTTATCTTCAACAATCGAATTTTGTAGATTTTATAGTAGATGTGAATTTCAACCCACATCTCAATTCAGCATTTCCTTAAGCATCTGTTTATTTAAGCATTCATGTATTTAAGATTACTTACATTAATACTTCACATTATATCATAAAGATTTTCGGGGACCTTGTTAAAAGCCTACATGATACTAAAATGAAATATAAACAAAAAATACAAGGCCAAGAAAGATAAGCATTACAATAAAAATTAAGAAAATATTTCAAAAAAAGATACCATATATGCTGGATGTACAATTGCTAAACGTCAGATTGTAGTTTTGATAAAACTTTTTGCATATCAAAGCATAATAGAGAAAGGATCACATTCTTCTCACTAGCTATGATGAAAAAGCACCTTAGTTTTTCAGGAAAAAATATTTTCCTACACTCAGTTCAGAAATAAAATTTAACATGGGGTAAAACAGGACAGAATGAGAGAAGCAACAGATAAAAATTGTTAAGGGCATCACTCAGGCAAGTGCTCTTGCTTGTGATAAAGGCAGAAGACGTAGCAGTCACACTTCTTGCAAGCAATTCTGGGGGCAGATAGAAAGGGGAGCACACTTATAACATCCACGAGGTTAGGGAACAAAATTATTTAAAGTTAATCCCAAGCACTGGCACAATGGAATGTGAAATATTTATTAAACAAAATTGCAATGTTCACTTTTTCTGGAAAACAAAGGGAAAAGACCAACCTTGATGGATTGACATTCCATCTCCAGAACAAAGTGAGAAAAGGTGATTTAAGGCACAAAAATATTTTCTCAAGAACCAGCTATGGGTTCCCTAAATATTCAGTGTATGTATCCAAATATCCTTCCACCAGCCTGTTTCATGTTGCGAGAACTGCTATGGAGAGGTCCAGTACTTTATTACCTGGTAACCACTAGCTGTTTTAGAATTTTAATTGATGAATGAACTTCATATATAGTGGGTTTTAAAAAATACACACACACACACCGCACACATATTGCTTTTGGTTAAGTGTATATAAATAATTCTTAATTATATATAAGATGGTATTTTCAGATCACATTTTTTATTAGAATATTGACAGAGACAGCCGTAACAATCCCCTCAACTTTAGACAGGTTTCTGATTATAAACTCTCTGACTTCCCTTTCCTTAAGGCATTTACTTTAGAAAACTTCCAATTGTAAATTTGTTCTCTACCATTTTGAGATGTAAATCTCTTTTAGCCTTTCATCAGTGTTAGACAAATGTCTTTTTCAAGGACTGGGAACCATTTCCTTGAATTGTAATCATCAAGAAAGACAAAGCCCCTACCATCCATTCCGTGTGGGAGGGTAGGAGCCTAACTTCAGTAAGGGCCAATTAGCAGACATGGATGGCTGAACCACATTGACCAACCTCCTCCCCAATATCTCCAGCGCTTTTCCAATAGTTCACCCCTACGTTAAAAATTCTCCCACCTTTCTTTTCAAGGAAGTTGGATTTAATATCTCTTCTCTACAGCAGTCGTCTTTAATAAAATCTCCCTTGCCTATTAAACTTGTCCAGTGCAATTTTTCTTTGATAATACACATGTAACAGATACTCACAGGATTAATTCTTTAATACATATATTTTCACATAACCCAAGAGAGAAGGACTAAGTTAAAAAAACAGGGATCGATGAGAGAAAAGCACATTTCTTCCTTATAAAAATTTATAAATATATTGAGAGATATATAAGAATATAACAATTTAATTTCCATAACAGGTCAAGAGGGTGGCAGATGAAACACAGCGTATTCTGTGGAGAGAAACCATGATGGCATTGCCCAGGAGGTCCTGCTAGAATGGAAACTTGAACAATGACTGTAATTCTTTTAGGTGACCATACCAGAGAAAGGCATTCTCAGCTTTTCTGTCAAAGAAAAGAGGCATCTGGGAGGTGCCCAAGTGGCTCAGTTGGTTGAGCGTCTGACTTTAGCTCAGATTACGATCCTGTGGTTCATGGACTTGAGCCCCACGTTGGGCTCTATACTCACAGCCTGGCTCAGAGCCTGGAACCTGGTTCAGATTCTGTGTCTCCCTCTCTCTGCCCTTCCCCTGCTCTTTATCTTTCTCTCAAAAAGAAACATTAAAAAATTATAAAGAAAAGAAAAGAGTCATTTGGAAGTAATCATCTAAACCAACAAATAGAGGCTCTGGGAGAATGAGAAAGGAAAAATTAACAAGAAGTTGAATGTAATCTATAAAAGTCAATTTCAGTTGGGCAATCTCTTCTTAAACTTAGAGAAAGCTCTAGTCAAGGTTTCATCTGCATTATTTTCTTTGGGTCTAACTTGAACTATAGTTAACAGCACAATCATTGAGAATGATATATCTTAATATTTTTACATAAATGGCAAAAAAGTCAATAATATACCGAGTTAGTGGCTTGCATTATGAAGATTAGCTGACTGTACTTGAATTAAGTTAATTAATCTCAACCTTTTTTGGGGGGAAACGGAATTGATAGTAACTTTTAAGTACATAATTTTTTATTATGCAGATTGTAAATATTTTTTGAAGTTTATTTATTTTGAGAGAGAGAGTTTGAGAGCTGGAGGAACAGAGAGAGGGGGAAAGAGAGAACCCCAACCAGGGTCTATGCTGTCAGTGGGGAGCCCAAGATGTGGCTCAATATCACAAACTGTGAGATCATGACCTGAGCCAAAATCCAGAGCTGGACACTTAACCGACTGAGCCACCCAGGCACCCCATGTAAAGTAAATATTTTTGCTAAAATTATTTATGTCCTAAAAAAAAAATTAAAGAACTTCAAAGTTTGCAATGGTGGACTGAACTTATTTCCACTTATTCCTAAGAGATCACTACAATTGCAATAAAGGGAAAACATTGGTGAAAACCAATAATCATGAGGAGAATTAAGAAGAGACATGACAAGCAAAGATTTCAATGAGCTCATGGAAGAGATGGAATGATCAGTGGATGGAATGATTAGCCAGGACCAAGAGCATATGCAAAGCATTAAAGCAGAAGAAGTTTCTGCAAAACAGAAAGATTTTTAGACACATAAAGACAAATACTGTGCGATCTCACATTTATGTTGAATCTAAAACAGTCACACTTACGAACAAGAATATAATCATGGTTGTCAGAGACTGTAGGGTGTGGTAAATGGGAAGATGTTGGTTAAGGATACAAACTTTCAGTTTTAAGATGATTAAAATTTGGAGAACAAATTTATAGCATGGTGCTGATACTTAATACTATTGTATTGCATACTTGAAATTTGCTAAGATAATAGATCCTTATTTGTTATCACCACACACACAAAGGTAACCACATGAGGTAATGGCGGATGTGTTAATTAAATCGGCCGTGGCAATCATTTCCAGCATATACATCTACTATATCATGTTAGTACACTTTAAAAAATAGCACCTTGTACAACCTAAATATATACAATTTTATTTTTCAGTGATATCTCAATAAAACTGAAAAACACACAAACCAGAAAGGCTTTTGCATTAGAGGTAGCAGTTACATGAAAAGGTGGAAATGATGCTCTTAAGAGAGGGATTAACTGAAAGTGAGTGATTGGAACTGCAGATATCCCGAGGGCCTAGCACTTACTTCAAAGGAATAAAGAGACTGTTAGATGACCGGGGAGGTGCAGACAGGGAAGGGGCGGGGAGGAGGGGTGCTTACAAAATACATTAAAAGAAATACTTGGGAAAAAAGGTAGCTGTGGTGTGTGTAGCCATTTTCTTCCAGCATTTGGGAAGACCCCCAAGGATACGACTGGCTCCTGATCTGCCAAGTACAAAGTGAAGTCTGCAGGGGACAACTCTCACCCCCTAAGGGTTAGCCTTCGTGTGGCTTCATTCTTAACTATAAAGAGGGAACATAAAGTGAATAGGGATCCAGAAGACCTGCAATATGAAATAAAAACACAAAATAAACAAAGAGAGAAAAACCCAGTACTCAAGGAAATGAGGCTAATTTAGGAAACTGAAGAGAAATTTAAAATCTCTCACTAATCATATAGTTAGTGGCACGCAATTAATATGTCCAAAGCTTGGAAAAGAGAAAGGAATGAAGAGAAAAGAAGGATTGCCCTTATTTTAAAAATGGTGAGTAGAAACCATTTTTTTTTAACGTAATAGGGAAGGGAGAGGTGTAACCGAGATAATCCTTCCTCTAAATCATGGGAAAGCAATGAACAATATGTAGAGTGATAGGAATATTACCTAAAGAAAGGATCTTCAGTAATGGAGAAAGAAAAAGAGAGGCCAGTCCTCACATGTTTGTTTGTTTTTTGAAGGCTGAAGTGACTGCCTGCACTGTGTTCTTTCTCTCCCTTGACTCCTGACCACCCCCCTCTCAGACTGCCTGAAGCCCTAAAGTTCTGAGGACTGGGAAACTAGCTGTAGATTTGTTGTTCAAATAAAAATAAATAGGTTATTCTTCTAGTCCTGATAGTGAAGCTGGCAGATAAGTAACTTTATCCCATAAAACAACTTAAAGGTCATAGGGACTACTGGCTAGGTTGTATACAAATCCCAATAAAATGGAAATCAAATAACAGAAGCGAAAACAACAGCAGAATAAAACTTCTTGACTCTGTTGCACTTCGCTTCGTGAACATATATCAGAAAAATGCCAAACTACATAGATTTTCAATTCAAAATTATATAAACCATTTTGAAATGGTTCTGTGAATCCTTTTATTTTATTCCAAAAAATAAGAACCAACCAAATACTCACAAAAGAGAGGCATTTATTTCTTTGTAATTGCTTGCAATATTCCACATGGATAAATATCTGTGTTTTCCTCTCAGTACTTTTGTAAATTTTAACACTCTAACAATTAAGACAGTTGCGCATACAATCACAAAGGAAACACCGAAAGACAAGGCAAGCTAGCATTTGCTACTGCTATCTCATTACATTTTTTGACAATAGTGTTTCTCAAGTATTATTGAGAAATGATAAACTGTGTCACATTTCTAAGTTATTAGTCAAAGTGGCTTTCATATTTTTATATATTACATCACATATGATGCAATCCATAAAGATCTCTTAGCCCCAAAATATTTATTTTATTTTTGTTTTCTGAAGCAATGCCTTTTTGTCCTTTATCTTTCATTAAGTAGACTGTTGGAGATGTAACTCAGAAATATGACCTGGAAGTATTATTCACTACTTATGTGTATACCAGCTACTCTCCAGGGTCATTGGCAGTGAGAAGCTGTACTTTTTGTGATTACTGATGTGGGTGAAGGAATCTTTAAGCTGATAAAGGTATCTTCAAAATTGCTTCAGTTTTCTTTATTTATATAGACTTAATTGGAACGTTTGCCTCCTCACTTACCATATGGTTAATGAAATGCTGAAAAGAAAAACAATAACAGCATAAATTTAAGATTATCTGAGAGGCATGTAAAAAATAAAATAAAATCAATTCCTCTAAGAACCTTCCTAAAATAAGAAGGAAGAAAGGATGTAATGTGTTGCAAATGTCAAGTTTGGGGTTATCTCCTTTATAAAGATGTTTCATTTATTTTATATTAAAGTGTTTTAGGAAAACTCTTGATTTTTACACCTTATATAACATTGTGGACTTTCTAAGAGTAGAAAATGGCTTTCTTTATTTAGAGTTGAACGACAAAGCGAATTACATGCTTCCTAGAGCAGAATGCTGTTTTGTGTACAACTAAAAGTCTTTTACCTGGTGCACCATAGGTGAGGCTCCTTGGCATTTTGCTGTGGCAAGAGACGCAGAAGATGGCAATGCTATATTTTGCTATTTGTTACATCTAAAATCATTCTCTTTTGCATTAAAAAAGGAAGAAAACACCAAACTCAGGAACATTTATTTACTCTAAATTCCTAAGTTGAAAAATAAACTTTGTTGTTTGAAAAACAGAGGTTTTAAACAATGCTATTTCAGTATTTTTGTATCTTTTTCAAGTTCCAAAGTGGCTTTGATCAAAGCTGTCATATTTGAAGACATTCAACATTCAGAAAGTGCGGTAAGTAGGCTAAGCTGCATAAACGTTGTAGGTATCTTCGACAAAAACTAGTTAGCCAGGAAAACTTGTTCTTCTTACCCACACATAGGCACAGTCCCTTCTTTATTCAAATATCCCAGGTCCCTTCATCATTTCAATGGTGCATATGCTAACCTACACATATTTATAATTTATTATAATTTAATTTGAAATAACTATATAGAATTAAAACAATTATATATGTATAAAATATACATAAATATGTATATATACAAAATGTATATGTGTGTATATATATATCTATATATACATATATATATATATATGTAGATATATATATATCATATATAAATTTAAACAAACTAATACTGATTAAAGGCAGAGCTAGGTCTCCAAAAAACAATCAATCCATGATTTTTTTTTCTTTGTATTCTTTTTAACCTCAGGGAGTTGAAAGTAATTCTTTATCCTATTTTTTCAGCCTGGTGGGGATTTCACATTATAAATGAGAGTTTCCAGAATATGAAGGCTACCTAGTACATATAGGCAAAAATTCACTTCCAACTTTGAGCTAAGTGAGTTATATAGAAAGATGAGAATAGCAATTTTTGCCAAAGGAAACGGAAGTCAAGAGGGACCTAAATAGAATCTGGAATGCAGGATCTCTAAATTGCATACAGAGCATAAAATTTCAAGTTAGCAGTATGTCACTTACTGCATAAGAATCACATCTGTGCGAGCTTTCCTAAGGTTAAGAACTGGGCATTACCCATGCTTTGATCCTACTATATACTATCATGAATGGTAAACATTAAAGATTTATTAAACAGAAAGATCTTAAGGTGAATGGAAACATAAATGGATTAATCTCATTATTAATGAAAAATAGGCAATACAGTGTTCCAAAATTGAAATCATAGGACAGAATAATGCAGTGTAAAAAGACACTTTTTCAGTATAATTTATTTTATTTTATTTTTTTCAGTATAATTTAAATGTTGATAAGAGGTAACAACGCAAAAACAAATGGGAATTCTGGGAATAAAAAAAAAACAAGCCCCATTTATTAAGGTGAATATGACAAAATAAAAAACAAAATGAAATTGACAAGGCTGGTCTTCCCTAACCATCAAATAAATATACAGATTCCAAAAAAAAAAAAAAGAAAATAAGGAAAACCTGTGTTAGTGAAGAAACCTGACTTTCTGGAAATTGGAAACTGGGAGGGATTGATTTTATTTTTTCATTTAAAAATAACAGGCATAGAAAAAAAAATTAGAATATAGAGATTAAAGTGGGAAATATTTTTACTTTCTCAACAGAGGGAAGATAAGCCAGTTATTCACTCCTTCTTTTTAAATAAATTAGTAATTGAGGAATACCTGAAAAATGTCAAGATAGGCATACAAAAAACTTGACCCCAGAGGAAAGAGAAGTAATAGAGGATGAAGAAGGTAATTATATTTTTAACCTAGTATGTCAAGAGGTATTCCAGAAGAACGCTCCTGAATTAAGTAATCATTTCTTAAGGATTAAAGTAAAAATGTGTAAAACAATAAAAGAAAAACTAAAGTCAAAGAAACCTGGAAGACAGAGCAATGAACAGAGGCATGGAGGGGCCACATTTGTGAAAATGAGCAGGTAGAGAGGGAATGGTACCCATCCTCATTCCGTCAACCAAAACTAACAACCCGAAAACTGAGTATGCAAAGTTATGAAGCCACATGCATTGTTTTCCATTGTTTAGAGTATACTCTTAGTCATAGTGAAATCAGATTTTTTTAGGGGTGCTACAAGTAACCTAAATATTACTCCCAGTGATATTGTAAAAATAAAAGTGTAATTGAAAAATTTGAAGGGGAAAAAACGGACACATTTCAGAGAGGTTAAAAAAAAAAAAAGGCACCAGGGGTGCCTGGGAGGCTCAGTTGGTTCACCATCTGGCTCTGGATTTCAGCTCAGGTCTTGGTCTCACAGGTTCAAGCACTGTGCGGGGCTCTGCGCTGACAGGGTGGAGCCTGCTTGGGATTCCTGCTTGGGATTCTCTCTCTCCACCTCACTGTGTTCTTCCCCCTCTCACACAGTGCACTTGCAACATAAATAAAAACACTTTTTAAAACATTTTCACAAAATAACGAAAAAGACATCCGCATGCACATTTTTAATGTTATTCAGATTACCAAGAGAAAAATAGGACCGACAGAAATATCAAATTTGTATTGAATAAGAAAGGGGGAAAAGATATTAAATAAATCTTTACATTTTTCATCTGCAAGGTTGACTCGTTGGAGGTTTATAAATAGATATATGTATGTACATTCATTCAAAGTTATGAAAATAATCACCAGTAGCAATTTAAAAAAGAATTGTCAGGGCACCTGGTGGCTCGGTTGGTTGACCATCTGACTTCAGCTCAGGTCATGATCTTGGGGTTCATGAGTTCAAGCCCCACATCAGGCCCGCTGCGATCAGCATAGACCCCACTTTGGATCCTCTGTCTCCCTGTTTCTTCCCCACCCCCTGCTCATGTCGTCTCAGAAATAAAATGTATTACAAAATAAAAAGAAAAACAAAAAAAGCATTGTTTCAAATGTTTTTAGGCATGAGCTCCTTATAGTTTGCATGCTATTTTTAACTCATTTACTTCAATAAAGAATTTACAGTCTTGCAAGTATATGACACAAAACAACAACAACAACAACAAATTTATAATTAGCTCTCCTCCAAACTGCTTTGATGATGTTTCCCAATGATATGCTTTGATTTGTTACCCAAAACACGTAAGTTTTCTTTGCTTTAGAGAAGAAAGGGAAGAAAGAAAAGCCATATTTAAGAGCTCTTATTGAAGCAGCTGGGTAGTTCAGTCAATTGAGCATCCGACTTTGGCTCGGGTCATGATCTCACAGTTAGCGGGTTTGAGCCCCACCTCAGGCTTTGTGCCAACAGTGTGGAGCCTGCATTGGATTCTCTGTCTTCCTCTTTCCCTGCCCCTCCTCGGCTGGCGCACTCTCTCTTTCTCTCTCTCAAAAACAAATACACATTAAAGAGCCCTTATTGAGTGCAAAACTCTCTTCGAGGTATTTGCATATGCTACATCACTCACATGTGACAACACCCTGATTTATCAGATCAGAGCTGACAATAGCTATGGCAAGGCCAGGCACCTAGTGGAGAGAAGTGGTCCACAGAAGTGGACCATCTGAACATCAGAACCATCTGAACATCAATGGTCCACAGAAGTGGACCATCAGAACAGAAGTGGTCCATCTGTTCTGTAGTCTCCATGTTCTTTGACACTGCTTCAGTATCTTTGGTGATTGTGAAACTAACCGTTTCGTATTATTTTCCATGATTCTAAACTAGATTTCACTCTCCATCAAGACACAGAGATGACATTCTATGAAGCAGTAAGATGGAGCTTTAAAAAAAAACAAAAGAAATCAGGAAAAGATGAGATCTTGGACCTGGATCACTATGGATGACTGTTCCGAAAGTTCCACTATTTTGAAAGAAGTCATTAGCCTCCATGGTTTCACTTTCCCTATTTGTAAATGGAGTGCGTTGGACTGATGCCTGAAGTATGCTCCAGCTTCCATTCAGGGAGCAGAGCAGATGAATGACAGTATTTAAAGGAGAAAAACCCAAAAGAATAGGTTTTATGAGCAGATTGCCAAAGAGAGATATTAAAGAGAAAAAACTGAAAGTATTTGCACAAGTTATGTGTCTTTTAATTAGTTGTTCTGTAACACAAACATAGCTGTGATTCTCATAAAAGCAAAAAAGGAGGCTTCTCAGGATCTTTTTTTTTTCCTTCTTTCTTTTCCTCTCTCTGCTTTTCTGGTCTATCGACAAGCAAAGTGAACAGATGTACTTCCAGAATCTAAGCCCTAATTAGGATATTTTGAGATACTTACATGTCAAATTAATTAGTAAAAGTATTCAACAGTTTAGACCCGGGGCGGGGGAGGGGGGGGAGTGGGAAACACTGTTGGATAATAAGATGCTGTAGATGTCTGCTACACTGTTGCCGTTCTTTTGTGTGTTTTAATAACACACTTGACAGGAGACATTCACAAGCAGAACATTCTACGATGTGCTCTACCTTGCTAAGGCTGTTTCCTAAGTAACTTTGCCTATAACTCTGACCATTGTCCTCACATTGGTTTTGGGACACACAAGTACTATGTCATGACAGATGAGAGGTGACTGACGCACTAAGCGAGGGGACTGCAGAAGATTTAATCCATACAGTAAGTATGGCCCCTATGACCAAAGGATATTTTTTAAATACAACTTCTGGTATTTTTTAATATAATCGTTGTAACATTGAAGAGTAATCATTTTCAAGCTAACTGTAACAGCTACGTATGAAAAAATCTCCTCAAGGATGCCTCCATCAGCATCATTATTCCAAGGTTTTGAGTCGTCATGTTATGTCAAAGTCACTTGGAACCACTGTGCAGAAAATATGCTAAAGAGGCACCAGTGTAGGTCATAATCAATCCGTAAGTCCGTTTTGAAAACCTAAAACCGGAAATACCATCTCAGAAGATTTTCAAAGCAGTGCTGTTTGCTCCACAGCAGGTCGATCAGCATGGGCATCTGTCCCTTGTCAGGGCTCATTTCCCAATGTCAGTGTGCAAGGCAACCTATTCCATTTAATGGGTACCTCCCGATTTTCTCACATCTTTTTAAAACCACATAGAGTTTAGGGTGATTTTTTTTTTATTTTTTTTTCAACGTTTATTTATTTTTGGGACAGAGAGAGACAGAGCATGAACGGGGGAGGGGCAGAGAGAGAGGGAGACACAGAATCGGAAACAGGCTCCAGGCTCCGAGCCATCAGCCCAGAGCCCGACGCGGGGCTCGAACTCACGGACCGCGAGATTGTGACCTGGCTGAAGTCGGACGCTTAACCGACTGCGCCACCCAGGCGCCCCAGAGTTTAGGGTGATTTTTAAGTGCTTTCTCAAACAAATTCTCAAGGCTTGGAAAGTTATTTGACCAAGTGGTACTTTATGGAGAGATTATATTTTCTGTTACAATTGATTCTCCTTAGTTACAATAATCAAATGCAAACCTTTTCTTTCTTTTGTTTTCCCTTTTTCTTCAAGTGCATAAATGGCAAGTGACAAAGTCTGCTTTGATAACTATTGATTGATCAGATTCTACTTGCTAAAATTTGGATTAGTTACCAATTGGCGATTGGTACTTACTAAATACTTGTGTGTGTACTTAAACAGTCACAGGTATACTATCAGCATACCTTATATATTGTTAAGCACATTTCCTAACAGTTATGTCCTATGTCATATTTGGACTTATTCTTGCCATCATCAGCCCCACTGTGTACCTGAGTAAACCTAACATGAACAGTAATTCCCTGTTCCTCAACACAGATAAACTATCACTGCTTAACTTCTTCACTGTTTATAATATACACCATTTTGCAAGAATGGTGCACTTTATTTCTATGTAATTTTATATATAAATGTTAAAATAACAATGTAATGTAAAAGGCTTTGACTTATTTCTAAGGCATTGGGGAAAAAATAAGTGGATTGTGCTCTAGATACTAATGGCTCTTTGAACCCTACATAAATCCTTTTGGAATTTAAGATGCTTAAAAACCTATGCTAATGAGCATGTGCTGTCAGAGTGTCAGCATAAGATTAAAGAAATACAATAAAAATGCTTTATCCTATAATTTTCCTTTAATGCACTGTTTACTTTATTTGAGAACTTATTAAATTTATTTGAGACCCAAGCTGTCAATTGCATGTCTGGCTAAGTGCTTCTAAGAGTTTTATGATTCTTTAAAGGTGGCAGCATCTCAGGGGTAGAATACATGCAGAGTAAACCTGAGGACACAATGAGACTAATTTTGCCTGCAGTTTTGGCTTCCTTGTCCTTAGATTCAGCCAGAATTGCTTCAAATACTTGTAAACAGGGAAGACAATCCCTCTCTACTCTGACGTGACATGTAATTTTGCGTGTTAAATAGTAAGTGTATGCACCCAAATTCAATAATTGCTAAGTGATATAGGCAACAGAAAGTTACAGAAAGCTCTTAAGACAAATACTTTTTAAATAGATTCAATGCTAAGAACACACGGGGTCCTAATAACAAAAAGTAACTAAATAATAAATACTTTAATAATTAAATTTAAATAATAATTTAATATGGTATCATCTCTCATAGGAATACAGTCAAGGGATTGCCATATAATACCCTATCGTGCCCTC
Source organism: Lynx rufus (assembly GCF_022079265.1). Lineage (NCBI taxonomy): Eukaryota > Metazoa > Chordata > Mammalia > Carnivora > Felidae > Lynx > Lynx rufus. The sequence continues at coordinate 221,508,302 of NW_025814823.1, read as the reverse complement.
CACACCTACCTTACTGAACAAAATCAAGATGCTGAAAGGTCTAGTATATAAAATGAGATATTAGGTCTTTTTTCTTTAACATTTAATACTAACATAATTACTGGCGGTACAATATTTTTCTTCCTTGAAAATTTATTTGACAGAAATATGCCAGTATTAAGTAATTAAATCAAAGGGACTGTCTCTTCTCATTACTTGAATATAAGAAAACCCATACTTATTTTATTCCTTTCACAAAAGCATTTGGTGGAACATAATTGTGCACACAAGGGTCCTTTTCTTTTCCCTCTAATTCCTTTTCCCTGGGGATTATTATTTTTTTTTTCAGACAGTAACAAGGTTTTCAAATCCTTACTTTGAACTCATTTTAAAACTGTAAAAAGCAAGGATTGTCATATTGGATTTGTAGACGTCTCAGGTTAACATCAATTCCATTTAGACATTAGCATACAGAGAAAAAGACACTTGTTTTTCAATTAAATAGTGTGAGAGCTAAGACTCAGAATTTCCTTCTTCTCATCTGATTTCTAAGTAAATTCTGTACCTTACTAGTTCTGGAAGAATAAAGGTAGATTCAAGAAGTAGTACTATATTTTTATTGGGTGTTCTATTAAAAGGACCTTTCTTTACACAAATCCAGAAACATATCTAAATGCTATCCTCATTCATCTCTCAGAGACACAGCAGGTGAAAACAACTGTTTTACATCCTCAGGACTGTCACCAGGCATCGATCTATTTTATTTCACCCCCAAGTGGTCCCATACAGTCTTGAAAACTGAAATGCTTTGCATTTTTAAAAAATGACTAATGAAAATAGAGAACACAAAACTGTGATGTTTATTTTGCCTCAATGCAAAATGTCCCTCTCCAAGATTCATGAAGTATCTTGTTTTGCTGATGTGAAAAATTTTCAAAATTTGCAGTACTGGTGTAACGTGCGCTAACAAAAGGCAGATTTCCTATAGGAGCCACTAAAAGCTGTTTTATTGCTCCTTTAATACAAAACACAGTGTTCTCATCAGAATGTTATTTGAACACAGTTTTTTGCAACATGATCCTCTTGTTCATCAGTGCATTTATGTATGTAAAGATGTATTTATATAGTTTTATAATACACACCCATGTGCACACACACACACACACAGACACACACAGACACAAGTATGTTTGTGTGTGTGTGTCTGTGTGTGTGTGTGTGTGTATGTGTGTGTGCGTTTGAATGTATATCTATATTTTTAAAATTCAGTTTCCAGGTCTCAAAGACTTCTTGGGAGTTTTAATATAAAATTGAAGGTTGTAAGTTCAGTTTGGGAGAGGATTTCCCCAAACTGAACAAATGAATTAAAGTTTATTGAACAACATTTAGATATAAATCGCTGCTCAAATATGCAATTGGTGTCATACATGTTTAAAAGAGGAAGAAAGAAAAGAAACAAGGAATAATGACCAGAATAAATTTTGACTGGAACATATTAACTCGAATTGACTTTTGAAAGAAAGAAATCACTTCTAAAAATTAAAAGTTTGGCGTAAATAATTCAGGTAAATTGTGATGTTACAATGCTATGACTTTATTTGAACAGACTATTTAGCCCTATATATTTTACATGTGCATACACACACACACACACACACACACACACACACACACCAAGACATTTATTTTTTCTTCAAATGTTTATGTTTATTTCTTAAGATCTCTGATGAGCAAAACATTAGATAGGTTCCTTGATATTGGGGATTCTGTCTCCTCTCCCTAAAATCCAAAACATGTGCTGGACTGTGGGCTATCAATGCATACTGTTAAGATACACAGTGTGCCCTGTCTAAGCTGCTGAAATAGAATTTCTGTTTGGGAGAAACTAGATTCTCCAGTAAAGTGTCACAATGAATGGGACTGGGCAGTGGTAACTCTCCTTGAAGTACAAAAGACACTTTTTATACGAGTTTCTTGGGTAATATTTGATAAAACTTTATAAGCTCTGCCTTTCCTCTTTCCCCTGCTTCCCTTTTTTTCCCAAAATTAGAAAAAGATTCTTGGACACTATGCCCCCAACAGTATCCCCTCACAAAGGAAAGGCAAAGTCAATGAGAGAGGTCACTAGGAAACTTTCTTAATTCACATTTTCTATTTATTCACATGGAAAGCCTTAAAGGTAAGGAATTAGGAATTCCTTAGGTAAAGGTAAGGAATTAGGAAAAAGGAATTAGGTTCCCTAGAATAGAAGGTTATGTCAAGAAAACAGAAACATTAATTAAAAATAAACTACATCAGGGGCGCCTGGGTGGCGCAGTCGGTTAAGCGTCCGACTTCAGCCAGGTCACGATCTCGCGGTCCGTGAGTTCGAGCCCCGCGTCAGGCTCTGGGCTGATGGCTCAGAGCCTGGAGCCTGTTTCCGATTCTGTGTCTCCCTCTCTCTCTGCCCCTCCCCCGCTCATGCTCTGTCTCTGTCTGTCCCAAAAATAAATAAAAACGTTGAAAAAAAATTAAAAAAAAATAAACTACATCATAAAACTATCATTTTTCCCAAAGCACGTTTTTGTAATATTAATTCCTATTCCAACCTTAGATGACAAATGCTATCCTACGCTTGTCTTCAAACTGCTTCTGGCTAGATCAGGGAGCTCCTTTCTGACTTTTTTTTCTGTTTTCCATTTAATAACACACTTAGTGCTATCTCTTTATTTATGGGCTATTAGAAAACATAACGCTTACATAGTGGGTTAAGTATAATTAGAGGATTTGTTGTTGCTGTTTTTATAAATATTTTTTGAGAGAGATATTTGCTATGTGTCTATTTTTGAATGGACTATGCGGGAATTTAAAACATATTTAAACATGGCTTTTCCCCCCTATGATCCATATTACTTGCCATCTTACAATCTGTGCTGCTGCATTTAAACTTGAGGATTTACTAATACGTTAGTGAGTATAAACCTGTGTGTAATTTTCCTTGACAGGAAAATTCAAATCATTTCCAATCTCTCCCTACAAAGATTATCATAGCTAAAAGTTTGCTGGGTCTTTAGATGATTTAATGTCAAATACACTTGGGCACACACGTGGTATGCTTATAAAACACAATGGTAACTTCTTGCACTTAGAATAAAATCCATCTGAATTCCTCATGATGGCCTTCAGAAGGCCATGTGATGTGATTTCTTTTCTGAACTCATTCCCTCACTTTTCCCTTTGTTCTCTCTTCTCTAGCAACACTGGCCCTGTTATTCTGCAAGGACATGCCCCACCTAATTCTTCATCCTCTTCCTCTTTCGCATCCTTCCCTAAATGTGAGTTGATTGCCTTTTGTGCACTCTGAACTGCAGAGATGAGCACAACACTTCCTTACATTTTGGTAAACAGCCACTGCCCAGAGATTCTCAAAGTTCCCATCCCATTTGCCATTCCCCTGAGACTGGCAAACTTGAAGTGGATCTACAAACTTAAAGTGCAATGTCTGTCACAGCAGGGGAGTCTTGGACCCCGTTTCAGTGCGGAAGCCGGGATAATTTCTGATGGCATGACAGCCACGTCCAGCCACCCACTGAAATATCCCACCAGTGGGTTTGTGGGCTTCACCACTGTCTTCTTTCTCATATCTTAGGAAGTCAAGACATGTACACACACACCCCTCCAAATTTCACCCTGTTCAGAGAGGCTTGGAACATGGACTGGTTGGAGAAGGGAAGGCGATCTTCAGGCTGGTATTATGTACCCAAGTGCATATCCTCACCACCAGTTGTTAGAAATTTTGAATAGCACACCAGAAGGCAAGTGAATAAGAGATATCTATTACCTTTATAGGAGTGGAGAGAAATAGATATGTAAAAACGTACTTGCTTTAATGTTATGTTCCATACTGTTCTGTGTATTAAGCAGGTTCTTTAACCCAGCCTTAGAAGTAAAAGAAGCAGAAGAAATATCCCTTAAGGATAGTCCTGAAGGCAGCAACCAGGAAAGTCAGGTGTGGTATGGAGAGGACAGAGGGGTCATCCTATGTAGGGCTCCCAGAGGATCATGGTCCTAGAATCTTGGGACAACAGACAGTGGTTCGGTGGAGCAAGCACTGGGATTAGAGGGAAAGCGTGGAGGTGGAAGTGAGAATTGGGGTGTAGAAACCATGTGTGCCAAGGTAAAGATGGCTTCCAATCTTTTCTCCAGGTCTCAGCAGTGTACTTTCTGAAACTTGATTCAGTCCCTGAACTTACAAGCTGTTTCGGTTACTCCTCATTTCCTAAAGGTCAAATACAAGTCTGCACCTGGATTTCATTAGAATAATATGTACAAAATGTTACTTTTTTTTTTAATGTAGAAGGACTGCCGTTCTTTCTACCTATCATAACATTTAAAAGGGTATATTATGGTAGTAGGAGCATTGACCCTGGAGCCTGGCAGCCTGGAGAGGATTCTAGGTTGTGCCCCTGATTAGTTCTATGATGTAAAAGTTACTCAACCACTCAACTCTCATCTATAAAACACAGATAATCATAGAATATGCCAAGTGTGGAGGAGACCGCTTGACCCAGAGCAAGCATTCAGTACATGTTAGCGACCACTGATTTTAGTTAAATTACAGAACGGTACCATGGAGATGGTTACAAAGGAAAGCCATATCGTATTTTTTTTCCTGAATAACTATTTCATTGCAGAATAATAACTCGTTCCAGGTACTGCACGGTGTGGACAGCCTGGAAGGCAGGAAGTTATGAGGGCTAAATTTAAAGTCATGTCAGTCAGGCAAATTAACATATTTTAATAACTTCCTACATCATAGTAATAAGCCTGAAGCAGCTCCAGAATGTGTAGGCTGAGGTGGGGAGGCAGCCCAGAAGGAAACTAGATAAAGCGTAAACAATTCCCCAGATTATCGGCAGTTAATAGAATGGTGAGAATAAGATTGTATCTTCAATTTAAGAGGACACCCGGAGATAATTTAGGTAAATTAGACAGTTAGCAACTATGTCCAGGTAACAGCAAACATACTGAAGTGCTGACATAATGCCAAGTTGTTTCTATCTTCAGAATCATCTACACAATGCTCATCAAGGAAAGTGGCTGTGTTCATAATAATTTGTGACACGACCTAAAATTTTCTTTACTGCAGAGAAAACTTGATTGCCTCACAACCTAAAAGGAACAACTAACCTAAATTACAGCTGGAAAACTGCTTCCCTATGTAGTCCCAAATTAACCTCTGTAAACAGTTTAGTATGCTCAAATATCACAAGGGACATAACTCTAAACTCATTTAAATGTATTAGCTTTTGTAACAACCCAGCTAGGGGACAGAAGCATGTACTGTGTAGCCCCATATCAGGAAACTATAAAGTCTATCAAATTTTCTCATTTTTCACTACCTTTACATATTTATTACTAACTGGAGGCTTTATTTCAGCTTCTTTTCACCTATTTCTAATAAAGCACAACCAATCAATCAACTAATAAGAAAAACTTCCATAGCCATTGCCCGAAGTATCAATGTTTTCACTTGGGATTGTTTCTCATGCATTTGCATCTTAGGATTGTTCATGTTCCAGAAGGGACATGAAAATTGCACCTTCTAAGTCTGCATTACTTTTGTCTAAAAGCCTGGTGTGAACTATCAGCATTTTTCTTTAATGAAATGGGAGGGGCATGTTCTCAGTATATTAGTACAAGTTAGTAATTTAGCCACTATTATGCTTTTATGTTGTAGCAATTTAAACTATGTGCAACTGCTCGTAAAAAAAGTCTCACTTTTTTTTTATAGAATATGGTGTCAGATTATAAATACGCCTAAAGGCTCAGCGAAGGGTACTGACTATAAATTTACAAGAAATAAATAAATAAACCAGTTTCCATTTCTTCCAGAAATTCAAAATCTCTCCTTTTTAACAGCTCTGAGTTCAGTGTGTTCAGAAAGGAACTAGAACATACTAGCTATTTGTTGTTCTCCTTCCTCATCTTTTTTTTTTTTTTTTAAGAAATACGGCTTGAATACACATTTCTCCAGAAGGGAAATTAAACTGCTATTTAATTTGACTTGATCATTTCTGTCCTGAATTGTTCCTTCTCTTGTATTGCTGTATTTTAGGTTCAGAGTTCAATTAGGCGAAATTATAGTGTTGTTCTCCCGTGGTGAGTGCCTTTTAAATAAAATGATTTAACCAAGAAACTGCTTTGTGAGTGATCAAATTTATCGCAGCATGCATTCTGGTTTTCTCTGGTTTAGACAACTAGGGACATAACAAAATCCTAGAACTTCCGTCATTTCTACAAACTATAGTGCTCAACATCAAGCATTTAAACCCCTAACCCCCTCACCATGTAAATGTTCCTGTTCCTATATACAATTTATAATTATGATGTCCACCTAATTCAAAGCAGGGTGCTTAAGAACAGTGGTTTCCATTTGCTTGTGTGCATGCCTTCCTGGGTGACATTGTCTTTAGTTCAAGGATACATTTAAAAAATGAGAAAATAAATCTATCCATACATGTCTGACATTATATATAAATATATAAATATATATATATTATATATATTTTATATATATGTATATTATATATATATTTTATATATATATAATATATATATATATAATATATATATATATATATATATATATATATATATATATATATATATATAAAACCCATTCTTTTGCTTATGTATTTTACTGTCCTAAGAAAACTCAAGATCTGGGAGACATAGTCCAACGGTTGGACTGGAGATATTCTGATTACATTTTTCGATCTTCTTACCAAATTACTATGGAAAAACAAAATAAGTATGGGCTGACATGTCCATTAAAAAATAGGGGAAGTGGAAGAGTTTCACCAAGTTTTGTTCCTGAATTCTTTTACTAGCATCTTGAAAAAAAATTTTTTTTTTTCTGAGAGCACTGAAATTCACAGCAAGTTTTATGAGAGCAAGATGGGCTGGTGCCTATCAGGCAACAACTAGAAATGGGGAAATATCAGAGACATTAAGAAGAAAATAGGGTACATTTTACATATGAGCTAAGCTCAACTTTTATTCTGAGGAACATTATGTGATGCCTTAGAAGAGATTAACACTTATGACATTTAGAAAGCAGTAATGACTAAAAGAAGCTATTCTCATGCCTGACTAAATTTCTTTTAAAAATTATTGTGATATTTAGAGTTATATAAGTAATATGCATGTATAGCCTGAAGATTAAAAAACAACAACAACAGATACATGTGCCTACCATCTGGCCACAAAAACAACACCCCCCAGAGACCTTGGAAATTCCAGTGTCCTCTTCTCCCCCTGTTTCTACGGATGCCTGCACCCCCCCCCTTGTTTGCCATTAGCTCAATCTTTATATTCTATATTATTTTGCAGTGTATATATGTACTTCTGAATTTATTAACCAAAGCTATATATATTTTCTCTTTAATGCAAATGGCCTCAAATTTTATCTATTCTTATGTAACTTTCTTCCTATTAACTGCATATTCCATTACCGTAATGCAACCACAGTGATACAGGAAGCAATAATTTATGAATATGACAAAATATATTAATCCATTCTAATGTTAATATCATTTGAACAGTTTCCAGTTTTTTCCCACTAACAATAATACTTTGAACTTCGTTGTACATGCTTCCTGATCAACGTATCAAGTCTGTACATACAGGGCTTGAATTACCGAACGACATGGAACCTGTATTTGGAACTTTAACAAATAATCCTAAATTGTTCCCATGGAAGTGTAGTAGCATTTCCATTGTCCCACATCTTTAGTAACATTTGTTATAATCACACTTCTAAAATGTATCTTATCTGTTAGTGGCATATTGTATTGTCAAATCGCATTGTGGTTTTAATTCAATTTCCTTATCAGTATGATTTCTTTGTAAATTACTATTTAACATTTTAGCCAAAAGAAACATTGAGCATACTTGTGCATCCTGAGTTCAAACAATCCACTGCAATTCTCTTATGTTAGCTTGAAAGACAGGATAGACAAAATGTCATTTGAATTTGTCAAACTGGAGGTAGGAAAGTGGGTTTTAGACTCTTGGTTTTGTGTAGTTTTTGTTTGTTTTGTTTTGTTTTGAATCTCTACACCCAACGTGGGGCTGAAACTCACGACCCTGAGATCAAGAGGTACATGCTCTTCGGACTGCCCCAGCCAGGAACCCCATGGACTCTTGAATTTAGTTATTGGCTATGGGCCAGCATGATATGGAGCGATATAGTCCCCTAGGAGTGACATTGGCCCCTAGTAATGAAGCTTGGGTTTCTAGTGCGCCATCTCCCCTAGAAGAGTAACAGCTTGGCTGTTAGAGGGAAACAGACAGATTGAAACAAGCAGAGAGGTACACAGAAATAGTACCAAGAGTTCCCAGGCATCTGAGCCCAGCACCAACAGCGTCCTCTACAGGTGATTCAGGGAAGCTTGCTGAACTGGAAAGAGGTCCTAAGCAGTGTCCTCAACTGAGAACGGATTCTCTGAAGCTCTCTTTATGAACCCTGTTCTACACCCAGCTGTAGTCAACATTTTGATCAATCCATTTAGTGAAGGCATAGAAACTATACATATAAAATACGAAGATAACTTCAAACTGGGGAAGATAGCAGGTCAAAAATTGGTCAACGTGAGATTCCAAATCATCTCAATAGGCGTGAATGGCAGTAACCAAGAAAACAAATTTTAAAACTATTATTGATATTTTTAAATTTGCCTACATAAATACAGAAAGGAGAATTGGCTTAAGAGAAATTGACGAGTTTAGCTCAGCAAAATTGCCTAGGTGAGTCAAAACTATTCTGAATTGGCTAAAATAAAGTGATGGAATAATCAGATTCCTTTAGTGGAAGCATACTATCTAAATCAATTCAGTTCCATTGTTCTGTTTACATTATACATTATACTGAGGTGGTAATTTGTCTTGGGGTGCTATGGCTTTTCAGAAATAATATTAAATAAAAGTCAAGCAGAACGAAGAGTGGCATGAAAACCGTGTTGAGATCTGGAAAGAGGTTACAGGAAGAAAAAAATGTCACAGAACCTGAGGATATTTAACTTGGAAAATAGAATTAGTAAGACAGAGGACTCTTCTTGGGGCACCTGGGTGGCTCAGTCGGTTAAGCGTCCTACTTCGGCTCAGGTCATGATCTCGTGGTTTGTGAGTTCGAGCCCCGCATCGGGCTCCCTGATGACAGCTCCAAGCCTGGGGCCTGCTTCGGATTCTACATCTCCCTCTCTCTCTGTCCCTCTCCCGCTGTCACTCTGTGTGCATCTCTCTTAAAAATAAGTAAACATTAAAAAAAAAAAGGACTCCTCAGTAGTTTCCAAAAAGTTTCATAGCTTTCTTTTTTTTTTTTAAGTGAGATCAAGAAGGAAAATGTACTGAGCTGTTATTGTGAAATTTTACAAAAATTAATCAACACTCTTAGGTTGTGTAGACATGTCTTATTCGTGAAATACAATATTATCAGCTTCCAGTAGGAAATACAAGTGTGGCACATCCCAATCAGAATGGACTCATTTCTCCTAGAGTAAAACATATGCTAATATTTTTTTTCTGGTTCTGCACTAATGTATCCTTAAATAACACTGTCTCATTTTTCTTAATTTTGAATTTTATATAAATGGAATCACACTGTGTTTCCTTTAGAGATTTATTTCTTTCACTCTATGCTATTATTTGTTAAAGATTATTCTTTTTTTTTAAGCTATAATTCACTTATTTTTATTGCTATATAGTTTGCCACTTTAAAAATAAACTATAATTTACCTATACATACTAATGTGGATTGGCATTTCAGTTGTTTTGAATTTTTGCTAATTGTGAAGGGTGCCATCATAAATATTCTCATTTGTGTCCTGTACACATGTGCAAGGAGTTCTGAGGGTATATAACTAGAAACAGATCATCTCACTTTGTGCATTTGATTCATTTTGGTCATGGTGTTTCTCTACAGCCTTTCTTTCTTTTCCTCTTATGTCCTGATTACTTTTGTCATTCCGTTCTTTCTCTTCTCTGTTAGTGATAAATTCTGTTAATTTTCATTTAATAGGTAGCGAAAAAAGAAAATATGCATAGTCGACTTATAATAGCTTACTGATCATCATTTTACCCTCCTAACAGATACTGCAGCAGCATAGATTTTTAACATCATTTAACTCCTTTGATTTGTGAGATATTGTCATTTTTTTTAATTCTGCCATTTAAAAAATACTTGTAAGAGAATACTACTATTTAATCTAGCCATCTTTCACTTCAGTTACAAGCATATATGGTTTCTTTCTTCAGGCTTCATGGACCCCTCCATTTAGGGTCAATTTTTTTCTTTAGTTAGGATCTTCTAATAGAGCAAGCTTCTCATTTTATTGTTTATTTTTGTTTTGTTGTTGTTCTTATAAAAGTAGCATCATTTAGGGGCACCTGGGTGGCTCAGTCAGTTAAGCTTCCAACTTTGGCCCAGGTCAGGGTCTCGCAATTTGTGAGTTTGAGCTCCATGCCGGGCTCTGCTGATAGCTCAGCCTGCTTCGAATTTTGTATCTCCCTCTCTGCCCCTCCCCTGCTCATTCATTCATTCTCTCTCTCTCTCTCTCTCTCTCTCTCTCTCTCTCTCTCAAAAATAAACAAGCACTAAAAATAAGTAAAATAAAATAAAATAAGCATCATTTAGTCATTTTTTGAAAGACTTTTCCAAGTACAGAATTCTACACTGGAGGATATTTTCTTTCAACATCCTGCCTGCTTAATCCCACTACCTCATATCATCCAGTGTTCATGTTGTGATATAAGAAATCTTTCTAACTGCCATGTTCCGGAAGGTACTCTTCCTTCATTTTCTTGGTACTTTTAAGATTTTCTTTTTGTCTCTGATTTTCTGCAGTATTATTATGATTTGACTGGGCTTGGAAATCTTCTATGTTTTCTGTACAGGATTTGTCAGGCTTCTTAAATCTATGGATCAGTGTCTCTAAACAATTCTGGGTAATTATTAGCAATAATCTCCTTAAATCCTCCCTGTGCCTTGTTCTCCCTCTGTTCTTCTGGCCCCCTAAGTAATACATGTTACATCTCAACATTCTATTCTCTAAGTCTCTACCCTTTTTCGTGAATATTCAATGCCACTGTCTCTCTATGTTGCATTTCAAAACTTTCTTCTGACCTGTCTTTTAATTTACCAACTGTCTCCTCAACTGGGGATAATTTACCTTTAAATCTGCCCAGTGATATTTTCATTACAAATTTTTTCAACTGTTTTTTGTTGTTATTTCTCAAATCTGCTTTGTTCTTTTTTGTAGCTTTTTGGTCTCTACAGATTTATAACATCAAAATTACTTTAAAATTCTTTATTTTAAACCATAAAGTAATTATTCTTCAACAGAGGTATGGGAATTTAGAAACAAATTGTTTATAACCAAATGAACAATTACCTATACCTAACGTATACCCATACCTATTACCTAACGTAACCTATAATTACCTTAAACAATAAATAAAGAGTTTGGCCCCTGCTCTGCTGGTTATCTCTTATATCAATTTTCCACACTCTTCCATGATGATTTAGACCCACTTTGACTATTTCAATGGGGCTCTATGTTCACTGACTTCCACTGTGTTTGTCTAGTTAGAGGCTTTGGAAGGCGCTAAGAGGGCAAAATGAAAGGCAGGCTGCAATATTCATGGTCCTGGGTCTTCTGTTCTATTTCATCAGAGGCTGGATGTGACACTTTTAGGAAGGCTAATTAATACTCTTGTCCAACAAACAGCCTGTACTATAGCTATAATCTCCAAGATCTGGTGATGGTTGTATCCTTTGCCTCTTGAGGCCAAGAGCTGATACCAGCTTCCTTGTTGCTGGACCTGCACACAGAAGCAGTACATGTGACCTCAGCTCTCCTCATACCTTTGTAACCACTCATTTTATTAAACTTCTTTAATTACTCATTTTTCTTTACCATTTGTTTTCTGCTGAGACTGATTAATGTGGATCTAGAACACATTATTTTTCTCTTAATCAACATTGAATAGGTACTATCAAAACATTTTAAAGAGATCTACTGTCTTTGATATGCACACTATATATATATATATATATATTTCACTATTGTATATAATATAAAATAATACATAATATATTTCACTATAATATATAACATGGTATATATAATATATGATATGTAATATTCTATAATATTTTATTGAATACAAAATATAAAATATGTATTAAAATATTATAACAATACACTAATAATGTGTACTATTTCACTCAGAGGACTTTTCATTTCATTAGGTTAAGTTATACATATGCATAATTATATTGTTTACAAACTAATGTATAGAAATGCAGAAGATAGAAAATTGTAATATTTCACATGAATATGTTAAAATCATGAACGTGTTAAAATCAATAAATCCAGATCACTTGCTAAATGTCATTTTATATAATGGTCATGATAATATAAACTAGGATTTCATTCATCCCACACAGACTGGTGAGTTGAGAGTAATATTAAGAAAAATACAGAGAGAAGATAGAATACCTATATTTCCTAATCCATTTCCATATGCTCTCTGAGGGGTCAGCCAAATTTGCCACTGAGGCTGTCTAGCAATATGACAATATGACCTGCAAGGGTTGAGCATACATGAGGGAGATGAAGGCTTGAGGTACTGATTTGGGTTTAATTTGCATAGATGAATGATTGAAATTATTAATAAGTTATAACAAGAAAATAACCTGGTAATAGAAAGGCTACAAATACATCATTATGGAAGGGCAGAAGGAATAAGAACAAGACAATAATATAGGCAAGAAAGAGGATAAGAGATTTAACTGTAAAAGAACTACCTTGTCAGCTGACCACCAATCTCCTAGCTTGCCCAGGTCTTACTCATACTGTCTTCTCTCTTACCACAGTGTGTTAATTGTCCCACTCAAACTCAGCCTTTTTGTATTTGCACTGGATTACGTCCCTTCTTACTTCCTTTAATAAACCCAGCTCCTACATTGTAATATTTCCCCTTCCCTATAGAATCAGTCTCATTAGGACACGATCATGCCATTACATTCCAAAGTGTGGGGGTGGGGGTGGGGGGAGTTTACTTGATATAATAGTCCTGTGGTAGATTTCATTATATTTTTTATATGAATCTTTAGTACCTTCTACAGATTTGGCTATGAACATTTCCCAGCCCTGTTCGTATTAGGATTGGACACATTGCTCTGCCTAATGGAATGCTAATGGACGTGACATAAGCAGAAGCTTTAAAAATCTCTTCTGTCATTCTGCTTGCTCTCTTGAATTCCTATGAGGTCACCTAAGAAGCACATGTGATATTTAAATGCTGGACCTTCAGCCTGTGCCCTAGAATGAAGATGTACAAAACAAAACTAAACCCATCTGGAAGCTTGGAGTCTTATCAGGTCAAAAATAGGACTGATACAGGGGCTAATGTAGCTAGCTCAGAGGCTGGACCCTGCCTCAGATTCTGTGTCTCCTTCTCTTTCTGCCCTTCCCCTGCTTTTGCTGTGTGTCTCTCTCTCCTTCAAAAATAAATAAACATTAAAAAAAAAAAGAATAGGACTGATTTAAGTATCAAATAAACCCAGCATACCTCAGCAAAACACAACCAATATGTAGACACAAAAATAAATGCTCGGTGTTGTAACCCATCAGGCTTTTAGGTACATTACTCCTCAGGTTAAATCAGTAGTTACTCTGTTTCCTTTTCTTGCTGTCACTTCTTCACTTTCCTTTTTTCTTAGTAATTTTATTGACATCATTTTCCGAAACTACTCAGGCACAGGTCATCAAGGACCACTATTCTGACTAATCTGAAGGTTGATCAGCAGCTCTCTTCCCTCTCTTCCAATGCATTGCTCACAAACTTCTTCAGGGAACACTTGGCTTCCAGGACATTCCGCTACTTAGTGGTCTCCTGCTCCGCTACCACTAATTTTCCTTCTTCCCCTTCCTGGCATCTCAGCGTTGAAGTACTCAAAATTTGGTTCTCAATTCCCTTCTCCTCCCCATATACACTCAACATTTTTCTTTCCTATAAAACTCACCTAGATTATTTTACCTTATCGCAGATTACCTATCATCATTTTGATAATGACTGCCAAATTTGTAGATTCATCCCACATCTCTCTTTGAGTTTTAACTCACTATTAGCCTTCAGCTATTAGCTGAGATTCTAACAGGCTTCTTGAGTTCACTGTTATTTATCAATTAGGACAAACGCACCATACTCATATACGGATTTAACACAAGGGAACTTGAGGTTGGTGTATATAGGAACTCTCTGGACCACCTTTTCAATTTTCTATAAATCTAAGACTACTGTAAATCTAAGACTACTACTTAGAGATAAAATGTTTAAGAAGATGAGACCCTTCTTCCTTAAGGCATTTAAATGATATTTGATTTAACACTGGCAGTGAATGCGGTTATATCAGCTTTAAGGTAGCAGAACAGGCCATCTCCCTAAATGTGTAGCCTTTTCCTGTTTTAAATGACCACATCTGAAGATCATGATCCACATAAAATAAAAGCAGAAAAAAAGGGAAGAAAATGAAAAAAAATAAAGCCCTCATCCATTAATACCTCAAAATGAGCATGAATTACACAATCCTGCTTGAAATTATCATTTGATATATCCTGTGATTTAAAAAAAATCTCAAATTTAGATCTTTTAAGGATTATAATTTTCTTCCACAAAATATGCAAATATTTAATATAACACTGATCACAAAGTTGAAATTGCTGAACACTGCTTTACAGAGAATGTTTTCCTCATCAAATATTCTTTAGTCATTTTTAACAAATCCAAGACAAGCAAAAGTAAAGATTCATCTGTATTATGTATTTAAAACAGTAAGAATCCCAAAGATCTAATATATTTACTTGTGTGAGAAGAATGCTTATTCACTTACTGTGTTTTTTTTTCCTAGGGAAAAAATATTTACTTTTTATTAATAGCAATTAAACATTATATTTGTGGTCCAGCATCTACATATTTTCAATACAGTCCACTCCAGTAAGGGCCTATTTGCAGTTCTGTTCTATTGTATCATGTTTCCGTGTTTCCTTCGCTTTTCTTCCCCTCAATTTCAACTAAGTCTCCCTTTTGTCTCATACATTTCTCTTGACACTAAAGCTATGTATTTTATTCTATCGGCGGCTTGTCCCGAGGATAATTGTAAAATCTGTCTTTTTCCAATTATGAGAGGTGTTCTATAAATTCTTTGGGGTATATTCATTTTGAGATGTGTGCCCATAACTCCCATTAATGTTGCCCATTTAAACTTGATCTATTGCTTTCCTTTTCTAAGTGACTCCAGCCTCGTGTTAATGCAGTTTTGTTTATAATCTCTAAACTCCCCCTTACCTATGTGCAATCTCTCACAAATGCTTTGCATGTAGGTCATTTATCAAATTGTATAGCACAAAGCAATATAAGACCGACTGCCTTTCTTGAAAGGTGGAATATTATGGCTTCTTTTTTGGTTGCCATAATCCGACATTCTGTAAAATATAATATTTAAGCGTAGTCAACTGAAAAAAAGTAGTATTGAGCTAAAGTAAAGTTAGGTTTAAAAACAACATGTTTAGATTTCTCAATGAAACAAAGACCTATGGTAATTAATATCACAGAAGTTAGGTCCTAGATAATATTAAAAAATGACATACTCCTCATTTTATACTTGAGGATATATTACTAGCTAATAAATCTATTTATTACTGTGAATATGTGGTAAAAATTCTTTTTGATACACATTCTCTTAAATGTGGCCAATCTGTGAAAAGTTTCTGTTCTTCATATACCATCATTTTCTTATTTTTTTAATGTTTATTTATATTTGAGAGAGGGAGAGAGAGAGAGAGGGAGGCACAGAATCTGAAGCAGGCTCCAGGCTCTGAGCTGTCAGCACAGAGCCCATCATGGGGCTCGAACTCACGAACGGCAAGATCATGACCTGAGCCTAAGTTGGACACTCCACTGACGGAGCCACCCAGGTGCCCCAATATCCTATCATTTTCTTAAACTTTTATTTTCTAACTTCCAAATACCTCATAATATACATATTTTTTTAATGCACACAGTTTTAACTCATTCGCTACCCTAGTTTCCAGAATACTACTCTCCATCATGACCAATGAATTTCAATTCTATTCAATTTAACTTTTCTATATTATGCATTGTATTATAAATATTATATAGTATTATTCATCTGTAGATGCACTCAGATATTGTCATCATCCAGATATACAACTTTTCAGAACTGGACAGTGGTGTCACACACTTACCTAGATCTCCCTCCTAGCTAACCGTGTCCTTTGATGACCCTGGCCTCCCAGTGTCCTGTGCCCTCTTATTTCACTTCACAAGCTATTCAGCTTGAATCTCGTGCATAATGTCGACCACTCAACCACGCCTTTCACTATCAGCCTTAATTATTTGCCACTCTGATTTCCTACCACAATCGTGTGGCCAAAATAAGCCTTAGGTAGCCCTGACCATTTCATCTCTCAGATCTTGCACTGGAAGCTCAGGATGATTAAGAGAAGTATTCTCAGAAAGTTTCCATTACAAACACAAGGTTCCTAGCTGTCTGTGGAAATACAGTTACATTCATACATTAGTTCTGGGGTTCGTTTGTTTGTTTTTAATTACCTGTGGCCAATTCATCTAGGCCTTTTTCTATTTTCCACTATGGCTGTTTTGAAACCTCAAGTCCCTGATCCCACCAGCCTTATTCTCAATTTATCACCTAGCCTCCTGCTCACCAAAGTAAACAGTACTTTTTTTTCTTCTCCTTCCCTATCTTCTATCGCAGAACTAATTTTCGTCTTCACTTTGTCTTCCCTCCAGGCTCAGGTGAAACTACCCCCTATCTTCTCCCGGGGTTGTAACATTCTGCCTTCTCCAAAATCGTGGACAATTTAATTTCCTTCTTTGCTGTGTCTTTAATCTTCTGTCATCTTTCCTCTTCTTTCACTTCCTCCTTGTCCCACTTTCATGAATTCACAACAACAATTTTAAGTGTTTTTAATATTTCCTAAATCATTTTCTGACATGCCTTCCTTTAAGTATCACCCTATATAATGCTTTCCTTCCACTGCCAGGTTTATTTAAAAAGATGTAGCAATGAGAAAAAATGAAATATGGCCTTTTGTAGCAACGTGGATGGAACTGGAGAGTGTGATGCTAAGTGAAATAAGCCATACAGAGAAAGACAGATACCATATGGTTTCACTCTTATGTGGATCCTGAGAAACTCAACAGGAACCCATGGGGGAGGGGAAGGAAATAAAAAAAAAAAAAAAAAAAAAGAGGTTAGAGTGGGAGAGAGCCAAAGCATAAGAGACTGTTAAAAACTGAGAACAAACTGAGGGTTGATGGGGGGTGGGAGGGAGGGGAGGGTGGGTGATGGGTATTGAGGAGGGCACCTTTTGGGATGAGCACTGGGTGTTGTATGGAAACCAATTTGTCAATAAATTTCATATATATATATAAATAAATAAATAAATAATAAGATGATTTGACTTTGCTGCCTTCATTTTTAGCCCCTATTCTTTCCAAAATCTACTGCAGTTTGATGATTGTTCTCCCCATTTTACTGTTATTATTGAAAATAATATTGATGGCATTTAACAAGCAAGATCTGACAATTTTTACTGACCCTCACTCACTTAGCTTAAACTCTATTACTGACTTTACTTTATCTCAAACTTTTCTGTAGGGCTCCCTCTTCCCTTGGCAACTGGGACACAAGTATATTCGAATTGCATTTAAACACTCGTTTGCCAACTCTGTTAACAAACCCTAAATGTATACATTTGGGGTTAATATTTTCCCTTAGTATCAGAACTATATGTATAATACTTTCTAAAATCCCACATTAACTTCAAATGGGTAAGTATAACCCAATGCTCCTGATGAAATCGTCACCCTTAACTACCCAGAAGCCATGCCATCTTTTGTTTTCCCTCTTTTCGTTACTGTCTTTGAAGTAATAATTACATTTCTTCCTTATCTTCAAATGTAATCATTATATCCTTCCAATTTTATGTCAAAACTCTCTGCATGCTTTTACTTGTTCTCCTAATTCAAGTCCCCCCCCCCATATCTGGTTAAAAAATTATACCTTAATTGTTTTTCATAGGATTATTTTAATTAGCTGCAATTTTTCGGTTGAAAATGGCAAAAATTTAATGCCAGTGTGTGTGTGTGTGTGTGTGTGTGTGTGTGTGTGTAGTTTATTTTTGAGAGAGAGAGAGAACGAGCAGGGGAGGGGCAGGGAGAGAGAATCCCAAGTAGGCTCCATGCTGAGCATGCCAGGCTCAAATCCACAAACCATAAGATCATGACCTGAGCTGAAATCAAGAGTCGGACGCTTAACCAACTAAGCCACCCGGGGCCCCTAATTCCAATTACTTTAAACACACAAAGAAGAAAGAGCTGGGTGGGTCAAGTGACTTCAGAAATGTCAGCCTCAGGCATGACTGGATCCAGGCATGGAGACAACATCATCTGTTATCTGTCTCTCACTACACTTCAGTTTTGCTTCCCTCTTTCTGTTTGTTCCCATCATGGCGCTCTCAGGTGTATTTGATCAATTTAGTAATGCAATCAATGCAAAATGATAGTTATCTGATAGTTATGACTAAAATTATCTGATAGTTCCAAGTAATTCGTTACCTAGAAATATTTGATTTGTTCTTCGCCTCATTAGAAAGACCAGAGGAAGGTGTGTTTGAATTGGCCAAGTCTGAGACTCATGCCCATCCTACAGTGAGGAGTATGTTGTATCTATTCAATGTACAAGAACTATGAACAGAGAGGGCTTGATACCCAAAAAGGAAAATGCTTGACAAGCTAAATAGTGGATGCCTCTTATATCTAACATACAAACCTGATACTTGATAAGTTCAGCCCGTATTCTTGAATATGGCATTCAAAGCCCACCACACACTGCCCATCCTGCATTTCCGCTCTAACTCTCACCAGCCCCTGGCTTCCAAGAGCTCAGTCCTAGCCACACTGGGACTCTTGGCTCCCTGAAGTACAAACCATAAATGACTTGCTTTTTAAGTTTTCAGCATTGGGCATAATGCTGAGAAGAGTCTGCTGGCGGGGTATGAGCTCAGTAAATATTTACTAATTCAAGTCTCTGTTAGCAGCTGAACCTGTGCAGGGAGTAGCTGAGATGAGCATTTAATTTACTGATGCACATGGCAGAGGGAGGGGGGGAGCAACTGTGTATTTAAATGGACCTAATTTTTATAGGGACAAAATGTTTTGTCTATTGCATTTTGATATTTGAAGTTTATTTCAGGAACACGTTGGTGAGGGAGACAAAAAGGACTGGATGTTCTCTATTCTCTCTGAATGCTTCTAAAATTTAGTGTAAAAGGTACTTTTCCATCAGCCTTCCCTAGGTTAATGATCCACAGCTACTCTGAACCAGCTTCTCGCTGTAACACTTTGGCATGGTTTTCTGCTATGCAGAACACGGTAATTTTCCAAAGGTGAAATAATCCCCTCCACCATATTTTGCACACATAGCTCTGCCTCTCCCCCCAATTTTAAGAGAAAAAAAATTAAATGAAAAAGGCCATTATATTTTGAGTGAAAATTCCATGCAAAAAAGTGACATTAAAAACTGTCACAAAACACAATAATCTACTTTATAAATCTGGTTCAACACAAGTATGCTTTTTTCACAAACCTGTATTTTATATATGATGTTGGTTCTTTCTGATGTAGGAAATTCATCTTGATAGCTTGATTAATGTAGGATACAGAATTGAATAGAGAACTTCACATATGATCTCAGAAACCACTAAAAGCACATCTGACAGAGCTTGGGCATCTATCTGTAGGTCATATCTAAGTCAAACACAGGTACACAGATATTTTGGCAGATGATCTCAAGGAAAAATGTCTGGAATCGCAATAGATGTTCTATTGCAAAAGTTGATATGCCAGGTTATGATGAGCCTGAGATCAATTTACCTTTCACAGTCATTTTTCCATTATCCATCCATCCAATGAAAAAAAAAATACCTAGATAAATAGGGGTTAAATGGGAGTGATGTAAGTATATTTATTTTCTACTCAGGATAATATGAGTCATGGCTTCCATGACTTTTTCTTATTTGATGTTGTAACACGATTTTACCTACTTTACACCTGGGATTTGGTATTAACAGTATGTGGAATTTATGAACAGGTTTCTATTTCAACAGCTATTTGTATCTTCAAAACCCTCTTTAATTAGTGTGTCTTCTACTTCCCAAACTGGCGATCAGACAACCTGCAATTTGTATCTTCTACGATAATTGTTACCATGCTTCATCTGACAGTACAGTCATCAATGGTTGCCAAACTTCGGTGCAATTAAAATCATCTTGAAATGAATAAAAAGAATCCACAGGCCCAAGCCTAGTGAAGTGAGATAAAACCTAGGCCTCTATTTTTAGCAATTTGCCTGAGTGATTCTGACCCACACCAAAGTTGGATAATTGTTGAATTAGTCTTTCCATTAATATGGAGTTAAACAACAAAAACCAAAGCAACAACAACAACAAACAACAACAAGAGTCCCCACTATGCATTCTTTGCTCTGAAAACTTACATATCCACAAATCAAAATCACTCTCTAGGGTTAAACAACTTTATCCCATATTTAAACATTTTCTCCCTCCTCATATTACATGTTATATTCTATATCAACATAGTTTAAGAAAAATGTATAAAAGAATAAAAAAAACACACCTATCTTAAGAAACTCAGATTAAATTAGCTAAATTTAAGTCTAATAAAACATGCAGTTTATGGGCAAAGTAAGCCACACCTTTCTAACTAACCAAGCTCGGCATGAGAAGATTGTATTTAAAGAGCTCGCTTTTTGTTTTGTTTTGTTTTGTTTTAATAATAGGTGCACTTGTCTCAACACTCCACTGCACATACTGTACCCTGGTCTTTGTACCTCTGATCCTTATGCCTGGACTCATCCCACCCCCACTCCCACTAAACCATTCCATGGCTGACTCATCATTCATGACCTAGCTCAATAGATTGTCTTCAGAGCATTTATTACTATCTCAAGTTTCCTCATCTATTTTTTTAACTTGTGTTTTACCAATCTCTTATGTCAAGAGCGTTTGTTCCCAAACACCTAAAATAGTTCCCCACAAATAATAGGTAGTCTATATATACTTGTTAAATGAATAAACAAATAAAAGGATAAATGAATGAATAATTCATCCAAGAACCATCTTGCAATAACTAATACAGATTTTGATAATATGCAAATGTTTTCATGTGTAGTCTTTCAGCTATAGTAGGCATTTACTGTAAATAGGAAATTATTTCTTTCATAAGAGTAACTTTACAAAATAAGAGTACACTATAAAGATTTTTCTTTAAAATGGAAAATATTTGATAAGCTAACTGCATGAAGTGATTAGGAAAGAAGAAGTTTGGGAAGAGCCGGCTCTACTCCCAATCAATTGACCATTTTCACACTGCATAAATTTGAGCACTAAACTTCAGATTAGGAGAACTGAATTCCTTTTTTTTTTTTTTAAGTTTATTTATTTATTTTGAGAGAAACAGAGACAGCACCAGTGGGGGAGGCACAAAGAGAGAGAGAGAGAGAGAGAGAGAGAGAGAGAGAGAGAGAGAGAATCCCAAGTAGGCTCCATGCTGCCTGTGCAGAGCCTGATGCAGGGCTTTGAACCCACGAGGCCACATGATCATGACCTGAGCCGAAAACCAAGAGTCGGATGCTCAACTGACTGAGCCACCCAGGCACCCCAGGAGACCTGAATCCTAATTGTATCAATAACCTAAACTAAATTTGTGTTTTCTGTGTGTCTACAATTAAGGGCTTAGATGATGTAATCCTGAAATCCATTTTGACTTTAATGTTCTGTGAATGAAATGAACTTCAGGAAGAAAAGATAACTTTGTCATATCCCTGTGAATATAAAGATAAATATGTATTGCTCAGTGAATTCATAAATTCCTGAGTTTTTTTTTTTGCAAAGTAGATAAAGCTTATAATCTCTCCTGTTTATATAGCATTTCAGTTATAATTTACCCATGAGTTAGCAATTCATGAAGAAATTTCACCTACATTATCTTAATTGACCCTCAGAACTATACATATATATACATGGCCCTATGTGTAATCAGAGATGGTATCATCCTTCCATTTCCCCTCCTCACCTCTGCATCCCCCACAGGAAGGTAATTGATGTTTAGAGAGCTTAAGTGATTCACCAAAGTGTACACAGCTGGCAGTCATTGACTTTTTTTTTTT
Organism: Lynx rufus; assembly: GCF_022079265.1. Taxonomy (NCBI): domain Eukaryota; kingdom Metazoa; phylum Chordata; class Mammalia; order Carnivora; family Felidae; genus Lynx; species Lynx rufus. The sequence continues at coordinate 221,485,984 of NW_025814823.1, read as the reverse complement.
ACTAAGTCAATATTCTCACTAATAATATCAATCTATTTCCTCCTTTATGCTGGATCTGTCTGCAGCCAATTATGCTATATCTGCTCTCATCTGTTCTTAAACTTCAATGCCAAAAATCAGAATCTTTATTGTTTAGATCTCTCGTAAGATGCAGACCCATATATTCAGTAGCCTGTGGGATATTATAAATTGGTTATCCTGTAGCTACCGAGAAGGCGACGTTTCTGAACATGTCATCCCTAAACCAGTTTAAACATAGTCCCTGACACAGAAAATGACACGATCCATTATCCAGTGGCCTGTACTAAACACTTGATAGTCATCCTTTTTGCCATTCAATCGATCTTGAGTAGAGGAGAGAATACTCGTGAGATTTAATAACGGGCAAAGTTGGTAGTAGAGAGAACAAAAGCACGTGGAAAATAAAACAAGAAAGACACTACGTATCCCTCTGTTCCTAATTGACAATTTTTCTTTTTGAATATTCCTAGTCTGGGTGACATTAATATCACTGGATAGAAAATTAGGCACTTCCTGTAAATTATGGGAAATTATCTCTTTCATAAAAGTAACTTTAAAAAATAAAAACATACAATTGAAGCATCAAAGAAATAAAAAATATATATTTGACCAAACATTTGATATTTGATTTCTAGCCCAGAAAAATCCCTTCTGGTCATTCCCCCAATGAATCCTTGTGATATTCTGATAAATCACAGTAAAAATATATCTTCCTTTTTTTTTTTTTTTTTTTTGGAATTTGGCTACGTACCTTATCATCTGAATCTTATGGTTTGGGATAGAGAAGGCTTTTTCATTTCTGCCAACTCTATAAAATGAAACTATTTCTGGATTATTAAAATACTATAAAAACATACCAATTTAGAGTCAGACACCACTGGGATTGTATGAAAGGCTGATACAACTACTCAAGAAGAAAACACACAATCTGGTCAAGATGAACATTAGTTCATTAGAACCTAATAAATATCTGTATATAAATATAATATGTATATTATTTTATTATCATTAGGGTATGTATACTGCACACTGTCTTTTGCTCTTAGTAAGTAAACAAAGAGATCCCAATAGAATTGTATGTTGTACATTCTTTTCTCAGAAGATAACACTTTGGAAAAAGTTCATTGCTATGATTCTTATGGATTTTGGTAGCTCCCAGGCACATATTACGTTCTTGGTTTTGACTTTAACCCATTTTTAAAACTAGTATAGTAATAAAAGTAACTTGAACATCACATGGACTTCAGGCTTTGTCTCAGTAATGAAGAACATAGAAGATGTTTTGGGTTAAATCTAGGTTCTGTAGGACTAGTTGTGTAACATTGGGCAGACTCTTTCATTTGCTTAATCTGTCTGTATGATGGGAGTGACAGCAGCATCTGTTGTATGAGGTGGTTATGAACATTAAATGAGTTACTATATGTGAGACACTTGAAACAGAGTCTGTCACACAGTGCTATTAAATGTCTGCTGCCGTACTGATTTTGCTGCTGCATCTACCTATTTAATATTCTTCTATTTCATCCACTTGCTTCCACTCCACCCATACGAGTGATGACTGTAGAGGTGACTGGGTGGCTCAGTCAGTTGACCACCCTACTCTTGGATTCAGCTGGGGGGTCATGATCCCAGGGTCTTAGGATCGAGCCCCGCGTGAGCTCCACACTGAGCATGGAGCCTGTTTGAGAGTCTCTCAATCTCTCTCCCTTCCTCTATTGCTCTCTCTCTCTCAAGCAAAGTGACGACTATAAAATGTTTCTAATTTTATCTTCTTTATAGTCTTAGCAGATATGCATGTGTCTCCAGTTTTAACAGGTATGTATGTATTTCCTTTTTCTACATTTCTGTTCTTCAAAACTGCTGCATTACTATATGTAGTTGGCATAAAGTTTTTGCCACTCTCACCGAATACTTTTTCTAGCATTGCCTATAGTGTTGATGTAGTTTATTGATTTTCACATTTTATATTATTAGTTTACTCCATGTGTCACTATAATATAAACTAATGTTCTATTCTCTTATGAATATACATTTGGTTTTAGTGCTATTTTTAAAATAATTACACTGCTGGCTTTCATTTGGTAATTTCTAGAGGTTTTTTTTTCATTTTTTAATTACATCCTTTACAAAATTGTGTATTCTAGTGGACGAAGCTGGAGGTCCATTTATGCTTGATATATGTGGAAAACACAACCCATAATACACAGGATTCACATCTACTACAAACATTTGGACTTTCAAATATTTCAATTCCAGTAGATTTACTACAGACAAAATTATGTCTTACAAAATCTTCCCTCTAATAATATGTACTATGTAGAATTAACACATACAATATGACACAACTGTTTATATTTAATATTTGAAAATGAAGCTATATCAGGGTAGGTATGGTCACTGAAGAATTTTATAGTGAATCTGCAATGTGACCAGAACTCTGTTGAGTAGATTTTTTTTTTTGAGTTTCAAGTGTTATATAACATTTCTATTGACACATGGCACACATTCAGACCAGCCCTAAAAATAAGAATAAAACATAAATTTAAGAGAAGGAAGACTTACCGTGTTCGGAGGCTCTGAAATCAGAAAGTTCAAGGCAAATAAAGGCGTACAAAGAAGTGATACTAAAGTATAAATGTAATAACATATGAAATATTAGAAACAATGTCTCCTGATGTGCCAAGAAATTGAGCTAAATGCATATTGTTATGTGTTTACTAACCAAAAGATTTAACTCATTTTGGGGGAAGTTTTCTCCCATTTTAAAAGAAAATTATCTTTTGTAAGCCATTTGTTTACAAGTCACTCTACTGGATAGTTTCTCTATATTTGTGATCACTTTTAATCCTTATATCTCACAGAGGTGTAGTTAGTACATTCAACAGCTGTGACAGACAAATGACGCTACAGACTCCAAATTTACATGTAAAATGGGCAGTTATTAAGAGACAGAGATGGGGTCAAAATGCAGGTCAACCTTACTCTGAAGTAATGTTTTTACCTTTTAAAGGAGAAAATGAGTTACTATCTTAAAGCCCATTACCCTCTCTATTATCAGAAATTTTCTCAAACACACACACACACACACACACACACCAACCTTACACCAACTGTACAATCAGTATGCAAGATCTCTAAGAACACTCAACATATATCATAATCACTATGTATGCAAATCAACCATTAAGTAAAGATTCAAAGTAAATATTTTCCTTTTAATATTAGCATTTGAATAGGATGGGATTTAAAATAACTTCTAATTATTTCCAACTATTAACTAACTCATAATTTACTGATGGATGTCAAAACAATTAACTGTCAGAAGACAGAAAAGCTTGTGTTATTCTTTAAAACAGCAGAACTTCTCTCACTATGACCTGTTTTGATTTTGTTGATTCAAATAAGTGCCAGACGTTTTCATTCAACCAAGAATTCATGTCTCTTACAACTATCAGGATGATGGACTCAGTGTGCTGCTTAATCTTGCCATTCTACTAAGATTAACCATGTGAAAGAAAATAAGCCCAGCATGTCAGAATAATTCAACAATTAAGGGAAAGTATTATTACCTTATAAATAACTAAAACGAGTAGTGAACAAAAGGAAAGCAAAACAAATCTTGCTTCTTGTTTCATTACTTGCTCCAGATTCAAGGTCAACTTATCAGCAATTCATTGTCTTCCTAATGTAATAATCAAGCCTTCCATGGAATGAAACCATAAAAGTCATGCAGAAGATTCAAGAAAAGCACCAGGTGAGAGAATATTATGAATAAAATGATCAAATAGGAATTAATTAGAATATCATATTTTTTCCAAAATATATTGTTCCTTATGGAGATGACAGGTAATACATTCTCATGTCAATAAATGTGCATTACTATTACTGCTAGCTAAAAGCCCTTGTCACTCACAATACACTGCATTATATCTGGCATTTTGTGATGCCAGTTCCTTTGGGATTACAAAAAAAAAATAATACCCTCATTAACAGAGTGATAAGTATTTGAATGCTGTGCCAACATTTAACTCATGTCTGCCAATCGAAACAGGAAAATGTTCTTTATTGATTGGAGAAAAGATCTTGTTTGAAGATAATTGACTCTGAGTCTTTCATTGACATAATACCACCTCCGGAAGAAACATATGCTCAACTTAGAAAACAAAGGTTAGATGTAAGAGTCTGATCACTTTCTCCTTACTCAAGCACAGCTCCTATTGACTTGAGTGAAAATTCTGTCTGCCTGCGAATCAAAGGATTATAGATCATCTGGTCCACTTTAGAAGCAGAAGAATGGTCTTCAAATAAGAAGCTTATACAGAAGCAGGGCTACAAAATATAGAAAGGCAGGATTCTCTCATAGAAAACCGCAGGTAAAGGGTGGGGTGGCCAAGAAAATAATAACTATTCCGAAAAAGGACACACTCACACAAATAAACACTTTACTGTACTAAAATAATCACTGCTGAAATGTTGGTACAAATCAGATGCTCAGTTTTGGAAATGTTAAGTTTGAGATACCGATGAAACGTCCAAATAAAAATGCCCAGTGCCCAAAGAATAAAAAATGTTATCGAGTGTTGAGGTGGAGAGTGGAAATAAACATGTATACCCCCCACACACAGCTACCCAACGGAAAGAAGCCTTAACGATGGAGTGCCCGCCAGGCATTCAGGGAGTGAATGTCGGGGAAATCGGATGTATCAGCAATCAAAACTGAGGCACAGTGGGAAGCAAGGTGAAAGGGAAACCGAGGTGACTGCTGACCCAGAAGCCAAGGCAAGAAATGCTCCAAGGAGGAGGCAGTGAGGTACTGTTTAAAATGCTGCCAGGAGCCAAATAGAGCGATCGGAACAGACCGTGTGATTCCACAATACGGCTCTAATAAAAGCAAGTTTGGTGAAGTTATGAGTACGAAAGTATGATTTTATGGGTTTCCAAAGAGAATGGGAGGTGAACAATGTTAGATACTAGGGACAGCACTTTAAAGGAGCTTTCCTGTAAAGCAGAGCAGGAAACTCGCTGGTCAAATGGCCTCCTGAGAGGGATTTTGTGCTAATAGAAATGGTCACAGAGGGTGATGCTGGTAAGGCAGGAAGGATGACAGGAGAGGTTCTTGAGTAAATGAGGGGCAAGAGAATCTAGTTCACAGCTCTGGAGCCTGGCATCACTAGGGAACACAGGTGATTCACTACAGCCATGGGATGAAAGAAAGCATACGCGGGCCATGTCCTAAAATGTAAGAAATCCAGAGTCTGTGGATTGGACACATAAGATGCATCTACCCAAGTGACTGTGAGCATGACAGATAACAATTATAAAGTTACAGATATGCAGTTAATTTTTACAGGTGGTAAACATACCAACTTTTTTAATGCATATGCTAAGTACCATGAAACCTATTGAAATCCATTAAACCCATTAAGTAATGGGCTCCCTTGTGCCCAGAACTTGTGGCTAAGAGGACCAGAATGGCCAAGGTTCTGTACACTTTCACAAAGCTGCTGTGATCCCTAAGTCCACACATTCCTTAACCCAGAAATCAACACACAGTGAACTGTCCTGAACCACCCATGAGGCTGCAAAGGATCCTGACTCTTCAGCTGCGGCTGCTGCTTCCCTTCCCCAGATGAACAATCAGCAAAAGTAAACTTTAAAAGGGAAAAGCATTATCAGAAAAGAAAACAAACAGCCGTAAGATTTAAAAAAAAATACATATACTGAAATCAGCATCATTAAAACCAAAATGTCACTTATATGTTTTAAATAAAATATGAAATAAAAATATTGCATTTTTTAAAACCCTCAAAAAGGGTAAAACTGTCACAGTGCTCTTATGTTATAGATCAGAGGGTTGCTAGCTTGACCTATGGTTCTCTGGGGGACCATGTGGCAGTAAGGTACCTCCCTGTCCCTACTCACCTTGCTGAGTAGGTTCAAATATAATAGGAGACGAGGTACACTTTACTCCTGAGGCTCTCACCATACCTAGCGTGGCCACGGACCCTGGATCACTTTCCTCCACTATCAGCTTTAGCTACTAACTTCCAGGAAAGGGCCGGAGGTAAGGACATCCTCTTTCTTCTGGGCTCCTTGAACACCTGGATGGAAGTCTAAGGCCTCTCATTTACTACAGTATTCTTAAGGGCCTCACACCTACATTCCCAGAGCTGTCTCTCCTGAACACAAAGCCAAAAGGGGCTTTTCTGGAAAGTACTCTCTCTGTCTCTCTCCAATCTCTCACCCTTGAAGGGGAGGTGCGAAGGCCAAGGTGAAGGCCAGGCAGGAAGTAGACAAATCTCAGGGGTGTCCCCCCACAACCCAATGGAGGGCTTCAGGCTGACCAGGGAACACTGGTGGCTCCTCCCCTCCTCCCTGGAGGACCAATGGGTATAGAGAGAAATCTGGGGCTTTTCTTTTTTTGGGGGGGCACACAATGGCCAAGGGGCGATCTCATTTAGTCCATATGCAGTGGGTTGGGTCCCAGCATGTGCTTGGCAAAGCCAGGTTCATCCCAGTGCCTGAGAAAGCTGACATCAGTGACAATTTGCATTTCTCCTCCCTCACACCCATGCCCTTGATCAACAGGCTGACCAGCAAGAACTGCAACTCCAAAGGTGCAGCTGTTGGCAGGTGCCGTGGACCATGGGTAAGAACATGTCTTCTGAGGGGGGGCCTCAGAGCATGGTATATCCAGTTGAGGATGCCCAGCATGTGTATCAGTCCGATGCCTTCCTCTGTGGTTCCCAGGGGCCCAAGGGAATCTCGAAATGCAAGAGGGCCTCCTAGCTCTGGGGTCAGTTTATCAGCAGTCAGGTGAGTAGAATCTTGCACCCGCCCCCCAAAGACTCTTGCAGCAGTCGTGGAAGATGGCTGTTCTTTGTCAGGTCACCCAGGAACATCAACACGGAATTCAGGAACATGACCTGGCTCTTCTTGTCGGACTGGTAGAACCCAGGTGATCGGGAGCTGGTTGGGGGTACTGCTTGAAGCACGGGAAGATGCCAGGAGCTCAGTGTACACGTAGTATCCACACCCTACCCATCTGGGTGAGCTCCAATGCTCTCTCAGCCATGGCACTCCACCGCAAAGCAGAGACTAGCAAGGAAGCCAGACGGGGCACAGCCACAGAATCAAGACACATACCTGGTCTGTCCCAATACTAGAAGAACCGCCAGGTGAGGGTAGTGGTCGCCTGTTTCTCAGCTTTGAGAGGCACGTACTTCTTACTCTCTTCAAGGTGTCAATATCTTCTCTTTTTTATTATGGTCTTTAAGGTCTCATCTCAGCCATGTACCCCAAGATAATGTAGGCCCTCTCCTCCACTTGCTCAACCACTCTCACTCAACCACTCTCACTAACTATTGCTCAACCACTTGCTCACTAAACTATTTTAGTGCTTCATTCACGCCATTCCTTAAGCTGGGAATTTTTTTCCTCCTCTTGGAATCTGAGGGATGCCACCCCTAATATGGAAGTTCCCTCTTCGTATTCTTATAGCACTCATAAGACACTTCTGTTGTAGTGCTTACGATATTTACTAAAGTTTCTGGCCTAAGTGTTTGCCTTCTCTGCTAGACTCCAAGAATAGCTGTTATATATTATGTATCTTTATATTTTCAATTCTTAGCTCACTGCTTAGAATATAAAAGTTCAAACATGCCTGCAAAATCCTACATGTGCAGAAATATATGTATAAGCAGCCACATGGATATAGTGGCAATGAATGCTAAAATGTAAGCATAAAATCAGAATTCCTTTTAAGAGAACTGCCTTTGTTTAAGAAAATGTTTTGATGGGGCGCCTGGTGGTTCAGTTGGTTAAACATCCCACTTCAGCTCAGATCATGATCTCACGGTTCTTGAGTTGGAGCCTTGCATCAGGCTCTGTGCTGACAACTCAGAGCCTGGAGCCTGCTTTGAATTCTGTGTCTCCCTCTCTCTCTGCCCCTCTGCTGTTCATTCTCTCTCTCTCTCTCTCTCTCTCTCTCTCTCTCTCTCACTCTCTCTTTCTCTCTCTCTCAAAAATAAATAAACATTAAAAATTTAAAAAAAAAGAAAATGTTTTGATGAACTGTTTTTGAGTGCAAGGAGTGATGCCGAGGGTGGGAAGGAAAAGACCATATTGCTAGAAGACAGAAGGAGACTCCTTCATGCATCTTATCCTGGAGGATAGCCTCCCACCAAATGGAACACCTATCTTAGATTTCAGGTAAGCAAGAAGTAAGCTTTTATTCCATCTGGATCATCATAGATTTAGAATCTTAAGGGAGGCAGGCAAATATATAAGATTTACTATCAATGCATATAAGGAAAATACTCGATTTAAAAAAAATAAAAACATTCCAGTTCCTACAGATGTAGGACAATACAGTTGTTATACTACTCTACATCCTAATTACGTCAAAAATCTCAAGTGATCTTAGTTTATACTTTATGCAATCTCAAGAAGTCTGCTACATGTTCATTTAAGTAATGAGAATAGGGTCTCCTATGTACTATTGTTAGTGTAGAAATGAAAGTCTTCATCATGTCTATAATTGCAATCAACTCAAAGAAACATTAGGTATTTTAATTTCCAATTTTAATGTCTTATTTTAACTTTCATTTTAGTTTTTCTCACTTGTTATGCTAGTATATTGAATATACATTTAATAAACTGTTAATAATTGGACCCAATTCTCCTACAAGGTGGAGAGAAGAAAAATAGTTGTTGGTTTTTTTTTTTTTTTTTTGATCACTTACAATGACTCAGACACTGTGGCAAGTGTTTTTATATAGATTTTAAATTACACTAGTATTATTACAATTCTCCATGTTACTCTATTTGAGCTATGAGAGTAGACAGGAACCAATGACTAATTTTCCCAACATTACACAGATTTCAAATCTAACTCTGTGATCCCATACCCAATCTCTTTAAATGTCAGCTCTAGTATCTAGCCATCTCTTCAGTCTTCAACAACTATATTGTGCTCATTGTTGCTGAAAAATTTCATCACTCTCATAACTTTACATCCTATATTTTAATGATGTGAAAATATAAACCTTTATCTTAAAGATCTCATTTTCAGATACATATTTCTAACCATCTCCTAGATATTGAGATATGGAAGATACTGTGGCATCACAAACTTAATCCCAAACCAAATCTATTTTATATACACTTAAATTTTCCACTCTGATATTTAGTCCTGAGTCAGTTGCTAAACCATTCACAAACTTGAAAATCACCCTCAACTCATGTAGCTATTTTGCTCCACAAATTTGACAATTGGAAAGTTCTACCAATTCTGCTTCTGAAATCCTTCTTGGTGTTGCCCGTGCATCTTGAACTCTGTGTGAGGTGGGGTGCCATGGGGAAACAGGTTGATCACTAAATCTGCTACATTTGGATTAAGACAGGTTAGGGCAGGATTTAGGGAGGTCAGCAGAGACAATGCATTATCCCCAAACTATCAACCCTAGAGTAGTTCTTACCACTACTCACGGAAAGAGAAAGGAGAGAGAACTTACCAGAAACCAGAGAGGCTATTAACACACAGAGGGTGGCTTGATACAAGTATAACCTAGGAGGGATACAGCTAAATAAATAATTATTTTTACCTGGCTCCATGCCTATTGCCAAATTTCCTACCACTACTTCCCACTGACTGAACCCAGAATCGAACTGGAAATTAGAAGACCACAGAATGCAACCCACTTAACAGAATGCAACCCACTTCAGCCTTCTAGAGAGAAGACTAGGATGTAAAATGGTGAAGAGTAGATCTTTGTTTGAGTTCTCATCTCTTTTCCTGACTTCTGCCCTAGCCCCTAATTGCCATTCCAGGTTAACGTCATGCATTCTTTCAAAATGGGAAATCTGATTTTTATTCTTCATGACATTAAGTTCTGAATGGAATCCCTGCATCCTCAGAGAGAACTACAAAATATTTAGTAATCTATAAAAAAACTGTTTATTTCCAACTCTCAGTTTCGGCTCAGGTCATGATCACATAGTTCATGAGTTGGAGCTCCACATAGGGTTCTACACTGGCAGCACGGAGCCTGCTTGGGATTCTCTGTCTCTGTCTCTCTGTCTCTGTCTCTCTCTGCCCCTCCCCTGCTCACTCTCTCTCTCTCTATCAAAATAAATAAACATTAAAAAATATATTTTAAAAAACTGTTGAAATTTGTCCCCTCTTTAAAATGTGTTATAGCTCTCACTTTATGGTCTAAAGCCATGATATTTTATTTTATTTTATTTTATTTTATTTTATTTTATTTTATTTTATTTTATTTTAATGTTCACTTTTGAGAGTGAGAGAGAGAGTGAACAAGTCGGGGAGGGACAGAGAGAGAGAGGGAGATAAAGATTCTGAAGCAGGCTCTGAACTGACAGCAACGAGCCTGATAAGGGGCTCGAAGTCATAAACCATGAGATCAGGACCTGAGCCCAAGTCAGATACTCAACCGACTGAGCCACCCAGGTGCCCCTAAAACCATACTATTTTAAATAGCCATGCTATAATAAATCCTCTTCAATACATTGTTTCTGGTGAGCTCCTTTTCTTCTTTTACTATCTTGCCAAAAGTCATTTCTCTGTGAACCTTCCATTCGTTTTCAGCAAAAAGTGATGCTCATCATTTACATTTCTGTATGTCTTTGTACATTAACACTTGTCCTATTATAGCCTGATGTATGCATATCTGTAAAATCTATACTTTATTCTCCTTGAATTTGGGAACACTGTTAGTTACTGTGAGATATCTTGTACTTGGTACATAAGAGATATTCAGAAATATGGTGGTTGGATGAAACTAAGAAAAGAAAAACATCGTGGCGATTATTGGTGATCCTGTGTCTCTCTAAATACATTTATTTTCACTTACAAATTTATCTTTCTGTCTCTTCATTACTTCCCTTTTATGGAACCATGTTATGCTAGCAGTGGATGCAAACATAAATTTCACTGGTCGAGCCTCCCCATTTTGTATCATAAAGTTAAGGTGCTGTGAATTTAAGTTATGTGTTTAATATCACACATATTTAAGTATTCGAATCAAGATTATAACTCAGTATTTCTGACTGCCTGGTGTGCTCTCCACTACACTCTATTATAGATCTCTGTCCTTCTTTGCCCTTCTCTCCTGTTTATGTGTGAGATTTTCCAGTGCCACTCAACAATATCCACAGACTTTTCTGGAAGCAATCAAGGCAAAAAAATTTACTCCTCAAGCCTGACATACTTTATTTAAAGGTTAGATGACCAAACTATTGGGTTTATTTAAGGTTAGATGACCAAATATTGGCCAGTTTAAGGCATAGAAATGATTTAGAAGAAATGAAGTTACAGAAAGTTACAAACAATAAAAATTGAATATAGCAGGACATAACTTACTTTATTCAATTTATCTATAGACTCTTCCATATCATCCATACTCTTTCAGAGTATAGATGAGGTAAGAAGGGACAAGTGGGTGATAAGCATCTTAATGTGATGGCATCCATAAAATCTACATGTCACATTTAATCCAAGAGCTAATTTTCCATTTGAATTGTGAACGTCTGTAAATAGGAGACAGAAGTGGAAAGCCTGAAACATCTACACTTTTGACCCTTGGCTGATCGAAATGTGAGGACCTCAAACGAAAATAAGTTTTGGTTAAGTTCCAAACTAAATTGTCAGATAAAGGGATGATAACATTTTTAAATACAGTAAATGTAAATATTAATATTGACTTTAATGCATCTCTATTGAATCACATGATGTATACAGAAGTATATGTAAAAGTTATTTTTAGGTGACTGTAACTCTGTACAGCCAGCCACGCAGTAGATATCCCTCTGCAGGCTTTCACAGCAACAATGAAAGGCAAAATGCTCAAGTGCTCTGACAAGGGTGTGATGATTTATGCAACACAAATCTTTCAGTACATAGTAAATAAACCAGTGCTTTAACCTACATATTTGAAAATACTTAGTATAGATCTGCAATTGCCAAAACATCTTCACATGCTATTTCCAAAGTGTTACGTATGTATTTATGCATGTCTTGGCTTGTTCCAGAAAGGATTAAATGCGATCAAAATACATAGATGACAAAATAAAATATACTTTGGCAAGGATGAGTGTGAATGCAGTGCGGAACGATACAGAGAGGTGACTGCTTTGATTAAGAGTAGAGGCATATTTTGGCCAAATATCTTCTTTTAATTCACTAGGAATGGTATGTATCACATATGCGGAAATAGACTCCCAGAATGTAAGAGTATAACTGCAAAACTTTCATTCAGCATCTTTTATTAGATTCACTCTACATTTTAATTATGAAAAAGAATATACTTCTTGATTTTAAAAAGTCTAAAGCAGACATAGAGGAAGTGAGAGTCTGTCTCCTCCCCGATGTTATACTCTGCATATTTTGTAAAGTATAAAATATGGAGTAGGAATCAGTGTAGATGGAAGGTCAGGTTCCACTGATGTATTCAACACACATTTATTACATGTCTATGATTCCCCAGGCTCTCTTTTGGGCTTCTTGCAAAACAGTGGTGAAATTGTCACATTCCCCACCTTCTGAGATCTGGGAGGGGCAGGCACACATTATCCAAATGTACTAACAACTATGTCATTACATGTTCTGGGTAGACACCATGCAGGAGAACAGCAGGCTACAAATAAAGTTGGAGCCTGACCTCACCTGAGGCATGGGGTTATTTGGACTGGAGCCATTATGGATAAGATCAAGTGTACAAAGAAGACAGTGGGAAAGGGGATTGTGGAATCATTAGCTGAGGGGGAAACAGCATTGCAAAGGCTGTGAAGTTGAAAAGAGATAAATTAATTTGTGAAAATCCAATTGGGAAGACACTAGTTAATTTAGGAAAATCTAAAACACATCAGCATGTTTTAAGTGTGGAAGAGAGGGTTATGAAAAGGAGTTGACAGAGATGTAGGAAAAGACCAGATCATGCAGTGGGAGACGGGCTGTGGGCGCTTCTGTTGTTTGTACTTCCTTTCCTGGCTAATCCGTTATAGAATTTCATTTAGATAAAATGTAAAACCCAGACTCTGATTACATGCAATAACAGAAATTCCATGACTCTCTCATCACATTATTTGATTAGGTCCTTACATTAGCGTACTGGATGTATCTCAAATTAGCTAACCACCGTTTTGAAGTTCTTTAAAATCTTAATTAATCACTGAAAATAATATATTTTTGGTTCACTACTTGTGTTAGGCTCAGGTAAAATGCTTCTTTGTGGTCCCAAACTGTTTCTATATCTACCTATCTACCTAAAGGAAATATCACTCATTGTGCATTAAAAAATTACCAAAACCTTTCCCACTTTTGTATTTGGAAATATTCGGAGAAGAAAGTTTCCAAGTTCTTTGGAAATGTAACGTCATAGCAGAGATTTCATGGGCGGGGACTTATGCCACTCTCCCTGTTGAGCAAAACTTCTATCCTGAGGATTAAAAGGAAAGACGTAGCCAAACAAACAAATAAATAAACAAACAAAAGATAAAATAAACTAAGAGAAAAAAGCCACAATTAGAAATGATTATTATACTTACATTCTTACTCTAAAAATTTATAAATGAAAAGAACTATTTGTCCTGCCTTTCCTGCACAAACCACTTTTCAGATTAATAAAATAGCTTCACTGATGAGGAAAAGTTCTTTATATAAGAATGCCAGCTCATGAATGTGTGGTGAATGATGAGACTGGAAATTAATTTTTAGCTTTTGAGGAAGTGGATAATCCCGGCATACTAAAATCTTTGTGTAAAGGATTAATGGAGGACCAGATATTCACATGGTATCCATAAGCTCAGAGCTTATGTTTTTTGATAGGTGAGGTTTTCCAGGGATCTGGTTACCACTGCATTGACTGATGATTAGTCTTGGAAACATTATAGGTGAGATGGCCAGAAATTTGGATGCCTTGTGATTTGAAATATGTAGGGCACAAAATTCCCTAAAAAGTATGAGTGTCAAAGACATTTAAACTGTATTGAATAAACATCTACATATCAACTCAAGTGTGTCTTCAGCAAATCAGTGTTACAGAAAAATAAATAAATAAATAAAGAGAATTAAGAGTCATAGCAACAAAATGTAACCTGTAATCCTTGCTTGTGTCTTTTTTTAAACAAAAATGTATAAAAGATATTTTAGGAAAAATAGGGGATGTTTGAATAGGAACAATGAGTTAGATGGCATTAAGGAAATAGTGTTAAAGTGCAATTGTGAAATGTAGGATCCCATTCTTATTTTTTAGAGGTGAATACTGAAGTATTTGAAGAGTATTTGTCATTATATTTAAAATTCTTTTAAAAAATAGATTAAGCATATCTAACATTTGATAATACTTTTATGAATTTTAAAAATATTTTCTATTTACTTTTCTGTATGTCGGAATTTTTCCAAAATAAAAAAAAAATAAAGAAATCTTCAAAGAATATCAATAAAAACTACCTCTTTTTTGTATTGTGAAAAGAAAGGAGAAAGGGAAGGGGAATGAAAGAAAGGGAAGATCATACATGTAAGGAAAACTTTATATTTCTTTATAATGTCTAACAGTTTTCCTAAGGCTTTGGTCCATAAGTTCCAAGCATCTTTGCCTCTGAGGTCTGCCCGTTACCATATTTCTGCTTGGTACCTGTGGTTTTACTTTTGCCCAATCCTGTTATATCTTCTCAGCACCAGATATTACTTTCAGAACTTCCAGTTTCAATGTCTTAACCTGATCTTGACTGACATCCAGGTTCTTCACGAATGCCCACTAAGTAGACTGTATCCTTGTTTACTTCTGTCTGAACATCGAAACTAATTCATTTCACGCAAGGAGAGCAACAGAGAGAAGTAGTTTATCCACAACCCAATTTACGTGATAACTTGCACACTCAATTGTAATCTGTGTTTTCTAAAGCATGGGATTTGGCCAATTACTACAGTTTTACAACTGCAGGAAATTGCTCTCACTGTTCCCCATAAATTGGGAAAAATAAACGCTCAAGGTGATACAATAGCTAATATTATTTATAAGTACTCAATATATTATTGATGCTAAGTTGAATGTTTGAGATAAAGGATGCCTATATCACAGATGCAGAAATAGAATCAGAAGTTAACCAACTTGCCTAATAAGGTCAATCTCCTAAAAGGTATCTGAGCTGGGTCTTTTATTTCAGCTTTCTTTGCCTCTAAAATTAATGTACTTTTATATATATCTCATATTCTAAGTTAAAAAGTACTTAGTTTGCAGAACTCAGAATAATATTATTATTTTCCATTAGAATAATGATTACAATATGATTTCTAGGGCATAGATAAATTCACTATATTATACAACATTTTGCTTTTTTTCTGTTACAACTGCAAGTTGAGAATAGCTATATCCTTAGGCTATTATGGACTTTTATCGGTGCATTTCCAGAAGCCTGGGCCCCAAGGCTAGGAATCCTCTATTATCTAAATTGCAGAGACCCACAGCAGCCTCAGTCAGGGCTGTGCTTGTGATAGCAATTGTGGACATAGCTCTAGATTTACATTTGGGAACTCTAAGAAGCTTCTGTCAATACCCAGGGCATCCTTCAGAAAACTCTTATTGCATGGTGCCTGAACTTTGAATTGTGTGCTGACAACTGGTAGCAAGACTCAGTAACCGAGTACTTTGCTGTCTGAGTATTACCCTACATATTCAAAAAATCTCAGGGCGCCTGGGTGGCTCAGTCGGTTAAGGGGCCGACTTCCGCTCAGGTCATGATCTCGCGGTCCGTGAGTTCGAGCCCCGCGTGGGGCTCTGTGCTGACAGCTCAGAGCCTGGAGCCTGCTTCAGATTCTGTGTCTCCCTGTCTCTGACCCTCCCCTGTTCATGCTCTGTCTCTCCCTGTCTCAAAAATAAATAAACGTTAATTTTTTTTTTTAAAAAAAGAAAAAATCTCACATTTCTTGAATAGCAAAATGTAAGGGGTCAGTCACTGAGGGGTGATACCTGCTTCTGTAGGTTATTCAAAGATAAGTTTTAAAAAATATCTTAAACATGAAATTCTAAATCCTTTTAATTTTCTATTATTTGTGTTTCCTATTTGGGTTAGCCAGATTTCTAATGGTAGACTCAGAAAAGATTCATTTATGTCAGTGAGAGTTTCTTTTCCTTGTTCTATCTCTCTCTATGCCTCTCATGCATCGTTCTGCTTTTCAGATAAAGGTTATATATTTTATAGGTAGAACATTACCAAAACATTTGGCATAATTACTTTGAAAAGAGGCACAAATTCTGTGAGAACTTGTCTGAGGAGATTGCCAAGACCACACAGCACGTTCTGTTACTTTGATCCAAATGAATGGCAGCACCTGCTACTTTTATATTAAACACTGACCAGAGTCCTAACTATATGGGCATCTGGATTTCCAATTTAACATTTATTATCTTCTCTCTGAATCCTGAATACACATTTATGGGTAACAATTTTGTACCTTGTATCTTGTAAATATTAACCAGGATTTGTACAATTCCTTTTTTGATGTTTTAAGTCTTTTTTTTTTCCCTAATCCATCCCTTTTTAATGATACCAACACATATATACTTCAACTCATTTGACTTGTATATAATAGCAAATCTTCAACCTTTTTTCCATGCTTCTCACTAAAACCTAGTCTTCAATTCTGGTATGGAGTGAGCTCTACCTTGATATACTGAGACCTGCTATGAATTAATTCAGTATTTTCTGAACAAATAATTTATCTTCTGTTTACTAGTGTTCTGTTTCTCCCTAATGAATGTGTACAGGATAGCTTTACCAACGTTGTAAATTAATCCTTGTTTGCATCATGGCATGCTCTAGAAACAGCAAAGTGCTTCTTTATTTTATCAAGAAAATCAGAGTAAATTAAATTTTTAATTTAATGTATACATTAAAATTGGAACCAAAATCTTATCCATATAGTCATTTTTGCAAATATATATTGAACAGAATTATGTTATCTTTAGGGAAGGAAAATCTAAGAAATTATTATTTTACTCATGATGATATTTTCAAATTCTTTCAAGATTTTGGGGAATATAATATTAACCAGTGTTTTATTTTATTTTAATTATCATGAAGTTTGAAGATATGAAATGAAATTAAACTGTAAGAATGCAAGTCACAAATTTGAGTTATTATTACATCAATATGGAAGAATATATACACATAACAGTCACTCCACATGAAAGTACAAATTAGGTACTGACATACACTTTTAAAACAGATCACTAAATTTACTAATTAGGAAGAATTGTAAGGAGTATTTGTAATGAGGAAAAATAGTAAGTGAAAATATAAAGGGTGGCTACATATAATGGTTAAAATTTTAACTTATGAGGAACATACAACAGTGCTAGATGTGTATGCACTTAATAACCTCATCTAAAAATAGAGCTTAAACACGTCTGAAATCATATACAAAAATAATTATATTACATGGGGTTTAGTATACTCATCAGTTATTTGAGCTAAAAGACAATCTTTCTTTAAAAAATAAGATAAACAAAAATATAGCAATTTAAAATAGAAAATATTAACAACTCAGTGTACTTCCAGTTTATAGAATATTGATCCTTCCTATTTTAGAGTATAATATTCTATTTACAATAGATAAACCATGAAATTAATAGTAAATGATCCAATAATAAGCCACATGTCATTTAGATTAGTATTATGTAGGCCCCTTTATTTAACCATAATATGATGAAGTTAGAATAATATTATTGGGGCAATAAATCAAACAGAAAAAACATAAATCTGTAAAAACATGGTGAAAAGAAGACATCAGAATGGATACTGCAAAGGTTATACCTGGTAATCCTGCACTGGTTTTGGATGCAGCAAAAACACTGTATTAGTTTGCTATTGCTGCTGCAACAAATCACAACCAGGCTAGCTGCTTAAGTAACACAAATTCATTATCCAGAACGGTGAGATCTGGGGGACTGAATTCTAATGTGGACATTACTGGGATAAAATCAAGGTGTCAGGAGAAATGCATTCCTTCTGAAGGCTCTTAGAGAGAATCTTTTTCCTTAACTTTTCCAGTTCTTAGAGGCCACTTGCATTTTTTGGCTTGTGGCCCCTTCCTTCATCGTCAAAGCCAGAAACATAGCATGTTCAAGTCTCTGACTCTCTGATTCCGTTTTCTACTTAAAACACATTTGTCATTACATGGGGTCAGTCCAGCTAATACAAGATAATCTTTATATATCAAGGTTTTATTTTTCTTTTTAATACAAAGGTCTTGAATTCAACCACACCCTTTTGTCATTTATAAGTCCCTTTTGTCACATATTCACAAGTATCAGGAATTAGTGTGTGGATATCTTTTGGGTGATATTATTCTGCCTACTACAAATAGTATTCACAGTAACATGTGACTTGTAAATGCCTGCACTGGAAAGAAAGAAAGGCTCAAAACTAATGAACTGAACATGCAACATGAGAAATCTTAGAAAGAACCTCAGAATAAACATCAAGAAATTTAAAGGAATAAAATACTAGTCAAAAATTATGAAAAAAATGTATTAAAAGCACACAAAAATCAGCAAGACCAATATTTATCTGAACACATTAATAAAATAAATAGTCCTCAAACAAAAAATATGTACATAGAAAACATTAGGAATAAATAATAAAAGGACTTACTACATTGCTGCAGTTTATGCCAATGGACAACTTGGTAGCATTAAATTTTTGAAAATTTAGAAGCAATATGTATGGTACTCAAAATACAGTGTAGCAAAATTGATTCAAGGTAATTATAAAGTATTAATGGTCCCGTAGATGGTAAGTAAACAGGATTAATAGTAAAGCCCCTCTCCAACTCCCACAAAATAAATCAGATACTAACTCAGTCATTTCAATAACATTTCGCCAAAGATTCAAAGT
Source organism: Lynx rufus (assembly GCF_022079265.1). Classification (NCBI taxonomy): domain Eukaryota; kingdom Metazoa; phylum Chordata; class Mammalia; order Carnivora; family Felidae; genus Lynx; species Lynx rufus. The sequence continues at coordinate 221,467,045 of NW_025814823.1, read as the reverse complement.
TGAAATCATTTCACCCCACACTTCGATAAGAAAGTAAAAGAATGATTTATCCTCTAGTTATTAGCTGTCATCTAAAAAAAGGAGCCAAATATTGTTGAGAGAGAAAATTTGCAGACCAACCTCATTGGAGAATACATTTGCTTAGATTTTTGTATCTAGTATCAAACCAATCTTGAAATGGATTTAAAAATAAGGCATCACAGCCAAGTAAAGTTTAACTCCAGGAACAAACTTATGCAGGGCTAAATACTTACATAAGAGGATAGAAAGATCAGCAAAATTCAATGAGAAAACTCTTCAACATAAAATGTCAAGGTAACATTTAACCATGGTTGGTAAAAGATAAGAGAATGAGCTTATCAAACAAATATTTTAAATTATCCATTGTAAATATATCAAAAAAATAAAGAAACATATATTTAAAGAACTAAAGGACAGTTTATAAACAATGTCTCATCAAATAGAGAATAACAATAAATAGATAGAAATTATTTTTTTAAAAAGGAATAAAAAAGATTTGGATTTGAAAAATATAATAATTAAAAAAATATACTGAAGAGCTTGTAAAGCAGTTTTGAGCTGACAGAAGAAAGACTCCATGAACATGAACACAAGTCAATTGAGATGATCCCAGGTAAGAACAAGAAGAAGAAATAATGAAGAAAATGAAAAGAATCTCAGAGATCTGTGGGACACCATTACTTATGCTAACAAATGCATAATGAGATTCTCAGTTTTAGAGGAGAGAAAGAATCAGAAAGAATACATAAACACATATGGCTGAAATATTCCTAAGCATGATGAAAAATAATAATGTACACATCCAAGGAACTCAATGAACTTCAAAAAAGAGAAACTTAAAGAGATCCACACATAGACATAAATGCAAATTCATCAAAGTGATAAAGGCAAAGGTAAAAGAAAAATTTTGAAAGCAGCAGAAGAGAGAAAGACATACAGAGAGAGAGAGAGAGAGAGATTTACTACATATAAGGAATCTCAATTAAGTTAAAAGCTGATTTCTCATCAGAAGAACCAACACTAGAAGACAGTGGGAGGACGTATTCAAAATGAATGAAGAAAAGAGTAGTCAATAAAGAATTTTATACCCAGTAAAAGGAACCTCTAAAAATGAAGAGGAAATGAATAATACCCCAGTTAACAAATACTGAGAGAATTCATTGCTAATAGACTTGCCTACAAAAACTCTAAAGGGAAAGATTCAGGCTTAAATGAATGCATACTAGATATTAACTCAAATACAGGAACAGTGATAAGGAACATGAGTACAGTAACTACATAGGTAAATATAAAAGCTATGCAAATGTATTTTTCATGTTTGTAAATCTTTTCCTCTATATTGTGAAAAAGGCTGCATAAACCAAGAGTTACAAAATCATTAGGCGAGTTTGTAATATATAACCATGTTATCTGACAATAAAAAGGAAGAAAGGGGGCTTTATTGGAATAAATCTTTTGTATGCTATTAATTTTGCATTACTTGAACTTGATTGCCTTAAATTAGCATGGTATTTGTAATCCCTAGGCATACCACTAAAAACATTAACTTAAAAATATAGTAAAATATAATCAAAATGAGATGCTAGAAATTAAACATTTTAATACAAAAGACAGCAGTAATGGAGAAACAGATGAACAAAAAATGATCTAAGAAACGTAGAATAAAAATAGCAAAATGACAGAGTAAATTCTGCAATATTAGTAATTATACTAAAAACAGATTGATTAAGCCTCCCAATCTAAAGGCAGAGAGGCAGAGAATAACAGAATGGATTAAAAATGCTTTTAAATGTTTGGTGTTATCTACAAGAGATACAACTGAGATACAATTTAAAGAAACCAAAGGCTCAAAGTAACAGGATGGAAAAAGTTATGCCATGCCAATAGAAACCAAAGGAGCAGAAGAGAAGAGAGTGGCTCTAGACAAAATATACATTAAGATAAAAATTGTTACAATATGAAGAATATAATGATAAAAGTATCAATACATCCTAAAACATACAAATATGAACTTATGTGAAGCTACAACATAGCCACGAAGCAAGCTTCATAGCCATGAAGCAAAAAACAACAGCAGTGAAAAGGGAAATAGATAATTAGAGAATAATAGACAGAAGCTTCAAAAACCCATTTGCAATAAATGATAGACAACTAGGAATTGGAAGAACTCAAACAGCACTATAAACCAAATTGACCTAACATATCTATACAACCCTCCACCAGCAAAAACAAATACATATTCATCTCCTGTATGTCAAGAATCTTCTCCAAAACAGACCATATGCTAGGCCCAAAAGCAAACCTAAATAATGTTATAAAATTAGGAATAACAACAGAAAATTTGCAAACATGAACAAATTAAATAAGACACTCCCTAATATCCGGTAGATAAAAGAACGAGTCACAAGGAAAAGTAGAAAACACTTGGAGATGAATCAACATAAAACCACAAAATATCCAAGCTTATCAGATATAACTAAAGCTAAGTTCAGAGGAAATTTAGAGCTACAAGTGCCTATATCAAAATTAATGAAAGATCTCAGCTAAATAACTTACTAATCCATTTTTAGATAGTAGATAAAGAAGAGCAAATTAAACCAAAAGCTAGCAGAAAAAAAAAGGACACATTAAAGAAGAAAGAGATATAATAACTTCTAAAAAGAGACAAATCAATAAAACCAAAACTTTGTTCTTTGAAAAAAATCAATAAAGTTGACAAACTTCTAGCTAGATTGACAAAGAAAAATAAGAGAGAAGCCTTAATTTATCAATCAGGGAAAAAGTATGGGACACATTACAACTGACCTTATAAAATACAAGAAGGATTATAAAAGAATACTATAAACAACTGTATACCACTAAAGTAAATAACCTAGATGAAAAGAAAAAAAAACAAATGAAAAACCTGCAAACTATCAAAACTGACTCAATATGAAACAGAAAACAGGAATTAACCTATTACAAGTAAAAGCACTGAATTACTCATTTTATTCCTTCTTACAAAGAAACGTTCAATTTCAGATCATTTCACTATTGAATTCTAACAAACATTTGAAGAAGTAATACTAATCCTCAAAATTTTCAAGAGTAAGAGAGAACTTTTCAGTTCCTTCTATGAGACCAATATTACTTTGATAGCAAAACCAGACAAAGGCATTATAACAAAGAGGAAAATAGACAGGCATCCTTTGGGAATACCGATACATATATTATCAACAAAATACTAGCAAAATAAATCTAGCAACATATAAAAACATTTGTAGACCATGACCATGTGGGATTTGTCCAAGGAATATAATTTTGGTTTAACACCTTACTGAAAATTAGTCACTGCAATACACATTTTTAAGTAAAATAAATGGGAATAGAAATCCTCTCAATAGATGCAGAAAAACATTTGACAAAATCCAACACTCTTTCATTATAGAAATATTCAATAAACTAGGAATGTAAGGGAACTCTTTAATTTGATAAAGGACATCTGCAGGGGAAAAACCCACACATATAGCATTATATTTAGTGGTGAAAGACTGAAACCATTCCTTTAAAATCAGGAATAACACAAAAATGTTCCCTCTTACCACTTCTATGAAATATTGTACTGGAAGTTCCAGCCAGGAAAATTAGGCAAGAAAAGGAAATAGAAGATATTCAGATTGGAACGAAGATTAAAAACCCCCTTTATTAAGAAAAGTCATGATCTTTTATATAGAAAATTCTAAGGAATGTTCTAAGGAACACACCACACACACACACACACACACACACACACACACACACACACACACACATCTCTTAGAACTGATAAAAATAGTTCAGCAGGTTTATAGGATACAAGATCAGCGTACAAAAATTAGCTGTATTTCTACATGCTAACAGTGTACAATCTGAAAATACAAATGAGAAAATTTCATTAAAATAGTATCAAAATGAATGAATTCCATGGTAATCTTATCGAAAAAGTTGTAAAATTTATACACTGAAAACTATAAAATATTGTTGGAAGATATTTCAGAAGACCTGAGCAAACTGAAAGATATCACTTGGTTACAGATCAGAAGGCTTAATATGAAGATTACAATATTCCCTCAGCTGATATACACATTTAAGAAAATACCTACTAACATCTCAGCTGGCTTTTTTGCAGAAATTGTCCAGATGATCACAAAATCCAAGGGTTCAGAACAGATAAAACATTCTTAAAAGTGGGGAAGAAAGTTGAAGGATTCACATCTCCCCATTTCACAACTTCTTACTCTGCAGTACCCAAGAGAGCATGGTACTGGCCTAAGAATAAACATATAAGCCAATGGAATAAAACTGAGAATCCAGAAATAATCCCTAATGTTTATGATTAGCTGATGTCAAAAAGGATGTGAAAAAATTCATGGGGATAGAAGTTTTCTCAATAAATAATACTACAAAAACTTCCCACATTCAAAGAAATGAAGTTGGAATCTTTCTTCAAACCATATTCAAAAATTTACTCAAAATGGATCATAAACAGAAACAGATGAGCTAAAATGTTTATCATATAGAAAAAAAGGAGTAAATCTTTGTGCACTTGTATGAGGCAACAGCTTCTGAAATAGGACACCAAAACACAAAAAAACAAAAGAAAAATTAATAATTTGGATTTCATCAATATTGAAACCTTTGTGCCCAAGGACATCATAAAGAAAATGAAAATTCAACCCATGGAATGGGAGAAAAAATTTGCAAATTATATATCTAGTAGGACAATTTTATCTAAAGTATGTAAAAAGTTTTTCCATCTCAATAATAAAAAGAAAACCCAATTAAAGAAAAGATTGACAAAGAATTAGGATAGCCATTTCTCCAAAGAAAATATACAAATTGTCATTAAGTATATAAAAATGTGCTCAATAGCATTGGTATTTAGATAGCACAAATCAAAACCACTCACACTCATTAAGTGGCTATCATCAAAAGGAACCTCATGACAAGCACTGGTAAGGATATGGATAAACTGACACCCTTACACATTTTGAATGGGAAAGAGAAAGTAAAATACTGCAGGTGCTTTGGAACCCATTTTGGAGGTTCCTCAAAACGTTGAACAGAATTATCATATGACCTAGCAATCCCACTACTAAATATAGTAAGAGATACGCAAGCATATGTCCAAATGAAGACATGAGTATGAATGTTCACAATAACATCATTCATAATAGTATGATGTATAAACTACCCAAATGTCCAAAGAACTGCTGCATGGATAAATAAGGTGTGGTATCCCTATAAAAAGGAATATTTATTCAGCAATAAAAATGGTGTCTTAATACATGCTACACTGTGGGTGAACTTTGAAAACATCATGCTAAGTGAAAGAAACCAGTCATAAAAAGTCATATAAAAGGTCTCAATAAAGTTGCTTTTAAAAACGTAAATCCAAGGGCTCCTTCGTGGCTCAGTAGGTTAAGTGTCTGACTTTGGCTCAGGTCATGATCTCATGGTTTGTGAGTTCAAACCCCACATCAGGCTCTATGCTGATGGTTCAGAGCCTAGAGCCTGCTTTGGAATCTGTGTCTCCCTCTCTCTCTGCCTCTCCCCTGATCATGCTCTGTCTCTCTCTCTCTCAAAAATAAACAAACATTAAAAAAGGTAAAAAAGTAAATAAATAAAAGTAAGTAAACCCACTGGCCCCCTGTAGGGCACTAGAAGAGGACAAGTGAGCACAGGCAAGCAGCTGATGTATATTTCAGGAAACTGATACCAGTTTTGCTCAGGATGGTGATGCTACAAAAATGACGAAAATGTCAGAGCTATGACACTTGCTTATTAATTGGCTATGCAGATGAGGGTCCCTAAATTAACCCTGATAGCACTGATATTTCTTCCTTTATGTTACTCTGACAGGCAGCAATTATATATCTATAAATATAAATATATTACTTAACCTTTAATGCATTATATGCTCATGTATAATTTCAGTGTATGAACACAAAAACAGGCATTCTTTAGATGTTGAACAAGACTTATTTTTTTTAATTTTTTTGGTGGGAAGATGGCGGCGTAGGAGGACACTGGGCTCACCGAGCCTCCTGATCACTTAGATTCCACCCACACCTGCCTAAATAACCCAGAAAACCACCAGAAGACTAGCAGAATGGAGTCTCCAGAGCCAAGCGCAGACGAGAGGCCCACGGAAGAGGGTAGGAAGGGCAGAGAGGCGAGGGGCACTCCACTGACTGGCGGGAGGGAGCCGGGGTGGAGGGGTGGCCCGCCGGCCAAGCAGAGCCCCCGAGTCTGGCTGGCAAAGGCGGAGGGGGCGGATGGAGTGTGTTCCCACAGCAAATGGGACTTGACATCTGGAAGGTTATAGGCTAACAGCTCTGCTCGGAGAACGGGAGGGCTGGAGGACAACAGGAGGGAGAGTTGTTGAGCCCCAGATGACAGAGCTCAGCTTGGTGGGGAACAAAGGCGCTCACCAGTGCCATCTCCCTCGCCCATCCCCCAGCCAAAATCCCAAAGGGAACCGGTTCCTGCCAGGGAACTTGCTTGCTCTGCGCAAACACCCAATGCTGTGCTTCTGTGGATCCATCCCTCCGGAGGGTCTAACTCCCTCCTGGTGCCGCAGGGCCCCTCCCGAAGCAGATCTCCGAAGGAAAAGCAAGCTGAGCCTGCCCCTCCCGCCCCTGTGCACCGATCCTGCCCAGCTAATACGCCAGATCCCCAGCACCACAAGCCTGGCAGTGTGCAAGTAGCCCAGACAGGCCACACCACCCCACAGTGAATCCCACCTCGAGGAGAGGGGAAGAGAAGGCACACACCAGTCTGACTGTGGCCCCAGCGGCGGGCTGGGGGCAGACATCAGGTCTGACTGCGGCCCTGCACACCAACGCAAGTTATTAAAGACAGCACAGGGAAAGTGCCCCGCAGTCCCCCACCACTCCAGGGACTATCCAAAATGACAAAACAGAAGAATTCCCCTCAAAAGAATATCCCCTCCTATCCAGGAGATAACGACAGCTAACGAACTGATCAAAACGGATTTAAACAATATAACAGAAAGTGAATTTAGAATAATAGTCATAAAATTAGTCACTGGGCTTGAAAACAGTATAAAGGACAGCAGAGAATCTCTTGCTACGGAGATCAAGGGACTAAGGAACAGCTAGGAGGAGCTAAAAAATGCTATCAATGAGCTGTAAAATAAAATGGAGATGATCACGGCTTGGATTAAAGAGGCAGAGGAGAGAATAGGTGAACTAGAAGATAAAATTATGGAAAAAGAAGAAGCTGAGAAAAAGAGAGATAAAAAAATCCAGGAGTATGAGGGGAAAATTAGAGAACTAAGTGATGCACTAAAGAGAAATAATCTATGCGTGATTGGTATTCCAGAGGAGGAAGAGAGAGGGAAAGGTGCTGAAGGTGTACTTGAAGAAATAATAGCTGAGAACTTCCCGGATCTGGGGAAGGAAAAAGGCATTGAAATCCAAGAGGCACAGAGAACTCCCTTCAGACATAACTTGAATCGATCTTCTGCACGACATATCATAGTGAAACTGGCAAAATACAAGGATAAAGAGAAAATTCTGAAAGCAGCTAGGGATAAACGTGCTCTAACATATAAAGGGAGACCTATAAGACTAGTGATGGATCTCTCTACTGAAACTTGGCAGACCAGAAAGGAATGGCAGGAGATCTTCACTGTGATCAACAGAAAAAAATATGCAGCTGAGAATCCTTTATCCAGCAAGTCTGTCATTTAGAACAGAAGGAGAGATACAGGTCTTCCCAAACAAACAAAAACTGAAGGAATTCGTCACCACTAAACCAGCCCTACAAGAGATCCTAAGGGGAATCCTGTGAGACAAAGTAACACAGACATCGCTACAAGCATGAAACCTACAGACATCACAATGACTCTAAACCCATATCTTTCTATAATAACACTGAATGTAAATGGACTAAATGCGACAACCAAAAGACATAGGGTATCAGAATGGATAAAAAAACAAGACCCATCTATTTGCTGTCTACAAGAGACTCATTTTAGACCTGAGGACACCTTTAGATTCAGAGTGAGGGGATGGAGAACTATTTATCATGCCACTGGAAGTCAAAAGAAAGCTGGAGTAGCCATACTTATATCAGACAAACTAGACTTTAAGTTAAAGGCTGTAACAAGAGATGAAGAACAGCATTATATAATAATTACAGGGTCTATCCATCAAGAAGAACTAACAATTATAAATGTATATGTGCCAAATACAGGAGCCCCAAATATATAAAACAATTACTCACAAACACAAGCAACCTTATTGACAAGAATGTGGTAATTGCAGGGGACTTTAATACCCCACTTACAACAATGGATAGATCATCTAGACACATGGTCAATAAAGAAACAAGGGCCCTGAATGAGACATTGGATCAGATGGACTTGACAGATATATTTAGAACTCTGCATCCCAAAGCAACAGAATATACTTTCTTCTCGAGTGCACATGGAACATTCTCCAAGATAGATCACATACTGGGTCACAAAACAGCCCTTCATAAGTTTACAAGAATTGAGATCATACCATGCATACTTTTGGACCACAATGCCATGAAGCTTGAAATCAATCACAGGAAAAAGTCTGGAAAACCTCCAAAAGCATGGAGGTTAAACACCTACTAAAGAATGAATGTGTCAACCAGGCAATTAGAGAAGAAATTAAAAAAATATATGGAAACAAACGAAAATGAAAATACAACAATCCAAACGCTTTGGGATGCAGTGAAGACAGTCCTAAGATAATTTTTTTAAATATGTATTTATTGTTGGGAGAGACAGAGCATGACAGGGGAGGGGCAGAGAGGGACACAGAATTGGAAGCAGGCTCCAGGCTCTGAGCTGTCAGCACAGAACCCGATGCGGGGCTCAAACCCACGAACAGCGAGATCATGACCTGAGCAAAAGTCAGATGCTTAATCGACTGAGCCAGCCAGGCACCCCAAGATGTTGAACAATATTTAAAATAACACATTACGTTTCTATTTTCCTTGCAAAACATCAATGCATATTTATTTGAGTCACAAAAAGTTATAATTTTGTTATATCAAAAAAGAGACAGGGTGCCTGGGTGGCTCAGTTGGTGAAGGTCTGATCATGATCTCACAGTTTGTGGGTTCAAACCCCGGGTCGGGCTCTGTGCTGATAGATCAGAGCCTGGAGCCTGATATGGATTCTGTGTCTCCCTCTCTCTCTGTTCCTCCCCCACTCGCACTCTGTCTCTATCTCTCTCTCTCTCAGAAATAAATAAACATTTAAAAAATTTAAAAAGAGACATACAGGATGGAATATTATTTTGCCATTAAAAAAGAAGGAAATCTTACCATTTGCAACAACAGGGATGGTGCTTGACCCTAAAGGGCATTATGCCAATTGAAATACTTCAGACAGAAAAAGACAGATACCTTTGACCTCACTTACATGTGAAATCTAAACAACAACAGCAACAATCAAACTCACAGATCCAGAGAACAGACTGACAGCAGAGGTGGGGGTACAGAGTGGGTGAAATGGGCAAAGGTGGTCAAAAGGTAAAAACTTCCAGCTATAAAATAAATAAATCCTGGGAACGTAATGTACAGCATGTAACTATAGTTAAAAATATTGTGTATTGTATATTTGAAAGCTTCTGAGACAACAGATCTTAAAACTTCTAACAAGGAAAAAAAAAAGCATAAACCTGAGTGGTGACAGGTGTTAACTAGACGTATTGTGAGCACTTCACAATATATACATATATCAAAGCATTATGTTGTTCACCTGAATGTAACATAGTGTTATAAGTCAATTATATCTCAATCAGAAAAAGAGGTATTAGGACACATCCTAAGCATTACTGACTGAAACAAGGGAAGGTTATACTTTTTTCAAAAGTATCTATAAAAGGTGATATTACTGACAGCAAGTCAACTTTTCTGTTAAATGACATTCTATGACAAACGTGCAAAGAAAACTCTTTGTGCTGATGTCATCTCCAGGAAATTCCAACCATCCCCCACCCTTGAGGTGGCTCTTAGCCACATGTCATCAGCTACACGTTAACTCTGAAAAATCCTTCATTCCACTTGTGATACTCATTTCAAAGAAAGATGAATGGGGAACCGAAACAGAAACGAAAACATCTACTATGACAGGCACCAGATGCTATAAAGTGCGGCATAAGCATGGGACAAAAGTACGGAATTTCAGTCAGGGAATAAAGTACAGTAAATTGCCTAGCTAGAACATCAGAATGGGACAGATTGTGCTTCCTCTCTCGTAATCAGCAGATGATTAAGGAGCATGGTTTCATCAAAACTTCTTGCAAAAAAATCAACAAACTGGTATGTTTTTCTAGTTGCCGTAAGAGTGGTTTATCTTCTTAATTGTAATTGGTTAAAAGTCTCAATCATCAAAGCATATTGAATATACTAATGAAGACGTATTCCTCTTTGGTCAGTTACGATGGTATTCAGAGAGGAAAAAAAAATAACAGTTAGCAATATCAACTATGTAAACCAAATGGAGATTCTGTACAGTACTACTTTTTCAACTTCAAAATGTTGTGATTATTATCTATCTTGTAAATTTCTCTGGCAGAAGACATTTTAAGAAATAAGACCTGATGGAAGAACCAAAGGGTAAGGCTCAGACTGATTCTCTCTCTCTTTCTCTCTCTCTCTCTCTCACTCACACACACACACAATAATAATAATAATAATAATAAATAATAGTAATAATAATAATTTTAAAAAGATAAATCATGGATCAGTTTCTACATATCAGAAACTATATTGAGGTTTGGATTAAGAATAGCCAATACAGGGCGCCTGGGTGGCTCAGTTAGTTAAGCGTCCGACTTCGCCTCGGGTCATGATCTCGTGGTCTGTGAGTTCAAGCTCCACATTGTGTCTCCCTCTCACTCTGTCCCTCCCCTACTCGTGCCCTGTCTCTATTACTCTCAAAAATAAATAAAAAACATAAAAAGTTTTTTTTTTTAAGAATAGCCAATACAACAAAGAAACAGAGAGTCTAGTGGGAGAGCTTCATCCATAGATAAATATATGTTGATGCTAGAGATATGTTCAGAAAGTTACACAAAGGGTACTGAGCGCCCACCCTCTCAGGAGTGATGGTTGTCAGGTAAGAATGTCTCGAGAAGGAGACAGCTCAGCCAAACTGTCCATTAATGAGTAGTAGTTACCTTTAAAGAAGATGAAAATTATGGAAAGGGCATTTCATGAAGTGAAAATAATACAAACCAAAGTAAAAGCTGAGCAGTAGTGAAGAGAGAAATTACCAGCAACCCAGGACATGCCATGAGGCAGAGAACAGTGCAGGCAGTAAAAGTTGTATCAATTCATGCTCCCAGAGTTATACACAGTCGCATAACTGAAGTCCTTTTCCCAACATTGCCTGGAATTACTATGGTGCCTGGGAAAACTTTGAAATCTTTCTGGGATGACATCTAACCTTTCTTTCGAATCCCCAATGACTGAACCGCAAATCACATGAAAGCGGCCATCTTGGCCCTGCCACAACCATCGTGAGTCAACCTGCAAACTGCCTTAACCAGCAACAGAGACCCAGACTGTCATCAGGCCACCAAGAGTTCTGAACATGCTAGTTTATGAGATTTAGAAATAACTTTTTGATTTTCACTTTCAAAAAACTAAAATCTCTGTAAGTGAACAGATCATCTCATTTTCAGTTGTTTAAGCTCAGTATTCAGACTCTGTCTTCACTGAATACCTCCATTCTGGTTAGCGCTCTGTGTCCGTGTGGACCTGCCTCAGTCCTAGAACATGAAACATTTGAATCTGATTTACCTCAGGACAGTGGACTCAGGATTTTGCAAATATATATCACTTCAGGGTCTCCAAGGATTCATATGTAGTCAATCCATTAATCTGGAAGACTTAGCTGAGGTCAGTCTTTTACATAATTTCTGCAAATAAAACCATTGTTGCTGCTCTTCATTCTTTTCAGATAAAGACATTAATTAATTTCTCAAACGTACGGAGTTCCAACCATATGTCAGATTCTGTTCTTGGTGCATGGAATACATCTGTGAGCAACATGGATAAAAACATCCACCCTCTTTAGCTAATATTCCAGTGGAAAGGGGGAGGCAGAAGCAGAAAATAAACAAGGGGATTTGTAACAAAATATTTTTTAATATCATGCTGTTTTGTGGCTGACAGCCACACAGTGAAAACATATCTCCATTTGATTCTTTTGATATGGGTCCTGCCCATCACACCTTGCCCAGAAAATTAGAGTTTTGCCAACTTGCAGTTTATCTTTTTGTTGGCATCCCTTGTGAGAGAGGTTGTAATTTCTTTTTTCTCTGCCTCCACAGTATAAGCCAATGTAATAGTGTATGTAAGAAGCCTTTGAAAACCACAAATAAGTATAAAGAATCTAGGGGCAGCTGGGTGGCTCAGTCGGTTAAGCGTCTGGCTCTTGATTTCGGCTCAGGTCAGGATCTCATGGTTCGTGGGCTCGAGCCCCCCATCGGGCTCTGTGCAGGCGGTGTCAGAGGCTGGCTGTGGTTCTCTCCTTTCCTCTCTCTCTCTGCCCCTCCTCTGGTCACCTGCTCTTAAACATTTTTTTAATCTAGTATCGGTTTTTCTATTATTTTAATAATCTTATAAAACATGTATTCTCTGTATTCCTAATTCCCTCAGGCTATGCCCAAACTCCTCAGCATAATTACAGCCCCATTCTAATGACACTGTTTGTCTCCTTCTTCTCTACTCTTGGTTCTCATCACATTGGAGCACCCAGAATGATCTGACCACGATAGCACCATCCTTGGCTCATTGCTGTACCTATAATTTAACATCCTATGTTGGCTGCTGCTGAATTTTCAAGAGTCCAATTGTAATTTCCTATGGGAAATATGTTTTCATTTTCCTCCCACAACATTAGTTGATCATTCTGTACTATGCCAACAACATTTAAAACTGTGTGTTTTTTTTTAACTTTCTCTTTACCTCACACACCCACATCGTAATCAATGAGCAAAACACAAAGTCCACCTACTTCTCATCTTCACGATTACGTAAGCCCTGTTCTGTTTTGCTTGGACACCTGTAACAGTCGCCCTGCTGTTTTCTCTTGGCATCATGCATACATCCTCCACCAGCTACCAGAATCATCTCTGAAAATGTAAAGCAATCATTTCATCCCTGGCTTAACGTCTTTAGCCTCCACTTGAAACTGGGTTAAAACCTTTGATTTTAAAGCTATTCCTGACATGTTTCCTGTGTACCACACCTCCCCCCCACCCCCCCCCCCCACATTTTATCTCACCATTACCTGTTCTGCCTCAGCCATACTGGACTTGTTGACTTTCCTTAAAAACACCGAGTTTATGCTTTTTCTTTGTAATGTTTATTTTAATTTTGAGAGAGAGAGAGAGAGACAGCAAGCAGGGGGAGGGGAGAGAGAGGGAGCCAGAACCCCAAGCAATCTTCACTCAGTCCTCGCAGAGCCTGATGTGGGGCTTGAACTCACGAACTGTGAGATCATAACCTGAGCTGAAACCAAGAGTTAGTCCTACACTTAACTAACTGAGCTACCCAGGTGCCTGACACTGAGGTTACTCTTGCTGTCAGACCTTTGCACTAACTAAAGCTTCTGTTGGGTTGCCCTTCTTTTTTGTTGTGTGTTTGTCTACTTGTTTTTGTTGTTTTTTAAATTGTTTAAAATGTTTATCTATTTTTGAGAGAGAGAGAGATGGACATAGCGTGACCAGGGGAGGGGCAGAGAGACAGGGAGATAAAGAATCCGAAGCAGACTCCAGGTTCTGAACTGTCAGCACAGAGCCCCATGTGGGGCTGGAACCCGCAAACTGCGAGATCATGACCTGAGCCAGAGTCGGATGCTCAACCGACTGAGCCACCCAGGTGCCCCAACTTATTTTTGAGAGAGAGAGAGAGAGAGAGAGAGAGTGAGCAGGGGAGGGGCTGAGAGGGAGGGAGACATAGAATCTGAAGGAGGCTCCAGGCTCTGAGCTGTCAGCACAGAGCCCGACACGGGGTTCGAACCCATGAACCGTGAGACCGTGACCTGATCCAAAGTCAGATGCCTAACCGACTGAGCCACCCAGGTGCCCGTCTGTTTGTTTCTTAGGATATTCTTCTCACTGATAGTTACTTGGCAAGCTCCTTTTGTCATTCAGGGATCAGGCAAAGCATTGTCTCCAGAAAGATGCCTTCCAAAACACATGATCTCATTTCTCACACTTTAAAATTTACTTGTATTTGCTTATCTATTTCCTTACACTAGAATATAAACCACCCAAGAGAGAAGGTCTTTCTCGGCCTTGTTCACTGCCGCATCCCCAGTGTTTTGAATGATGCCTGACACGGGAGGAACTCAATGCATGTTCTGGTGAATGAATGGATATAGTTATTTATTTATACAGCCCTGTCTCCTGTGTTTCCATCTTCATAGCCCAGCTTTATGCACAGGATCTGGGATGCAGTAAGATTTCAAATATTTCTCAGATAAATATCCATATAAACTTACTGCTCATGAGAGGAAAAAGCAGTGTATCATTTACCAGTGTCATACCAATAACAGCAGACTCATGCAAATAATTTCAAATACTTTTTTAAAAAATGATAATTTGTAGCTTACCCTTCCCCCATTCATAAATAAAATATTACATAAAAATAAGTAATTTACCATTCATGGCTCACTCTTGAGCTAAATGACGTATAAATATTTCATGTCCCTAGGCTACTAGGATAACACAATTTGCTCATTGGCATGAGGATAAGGCATTTGGGGAAGCTACTTTAGGAGGCATGATCTCCACATCTTTCTGCTTCATTTGCTCTGATTTTCTGTGATTCCTAAGTTTTCTTTTCCCTATGACCTTGGAATGACATTCATTTGAAAAACAGTCAGGTGGATTTAAGAGTGAAATCCATGGCCTTGATATTAAGAGGAAGATAGCTGGCTCATAAGAGAGTAAAGTTCATGCTATTTATGGTACCAGGTTAATCTCATTTGTGAGCATGGTAGCTATGAATGAATATGAGAATGACAGAAATGTTAAGTTGTAGCACTAGAAGGTTCATCGAAAGACCAAGTCAGAATTTTCATCATTTGGTTATATTTTATTAAAAACAATTTTGAAGCGAATGTAGTTTACTAAGATTTACATCATCAAAATACGGCTTTCTAAGGGTTCCTCGAAAACATCTATTTACTGAACCTTCCAAAGCTGAAGTGAAACAATTATATAAAAATAAGTACAGGTCAAAATTCTACATTAAAAGGGATAATTTAATGGCTATACACAATCCAATTTCATCCCAAACTTATTATTTGAGTTTTTGTCTCTAGAATTGACTTTTCTTTTTGTTACTGTGCAAGTGAATAGGACTCTCATTGGAATTTATGTCCAGGATGCCCCATAATTCCCACAGGTAATAATGGAAAAATAAATCACTTTACTTCACAATGTGCCTATGAAGCTTTTGTATTGATGCTTAAATCAAATTAAAGTAAGGTCACAGAGATACCTGACTCTCCTAGCATTGGGGGAAAAAAAGGGCAAGGGAGATTGAAACAGACTGCAAATATTTTACAATATTAAGACTTGATGAAATAGATCCAGCATTTAATGATGACTCCCAATCGTTTTCTCAGTCTATAAGTCTGTATTGTAATAATGTCGATTATTCGCTCTGGGAAGTTATCTGGTTTCACGTTAATGTCTACTTGATATCGTGATTTACTTTTTTGGGGATCCTAATTGAGCTCCTAAATTTTGTGTGATCTGCCTATCACTGGTTAAAAAGAGAGTGTCCTTTTGCCGCAAACACTATTTCAATAAATCAGTAACAGTTCAGATGAAGGGAAAAGAGGATTACTCTAAATCTCTTCTACCTTTTTTCATAAATACATGTTTGGATACTTATATGTGAATGTACAAGAAACCTAAGTTTTAATTGGCACAGAATTGTGGACAATGTCATGCCTACAATGTATTCAGCACCTTATTGGTGATGTACACAAACAAATTAATGATAAGTTCTTGCCAAAAGAATTTAAAGTTGAGCACATTAAACATTCTAAGAATTGAAACAGCTTCAGCAAACTTGTAAAAGGAAATAGATCAGAGAAATAAAATAAAAACAAACTCCAAAACCTTCTGCATTTTTAAAGGAATAGGTTGCTCCACCCAGAGAGACATACTTTGTAAACACAGTCAGGAGATGATTTGCATATGTCTTTTATGCATCCCTTGATAAAAATAAAAGATATTGATTATGGAAGTGGAAAAATCCACATTAGAGTGTACTTCTGGTCTTTCCTCTCAGAGAAGAGGGATGGGCTAAGTGAGAATACAATTGCTGAATATCAATCAATCACTTAATCAGCCAATCAATCCTTCTAGTTTTTATACATGCCCTAAGAATTAAGCAGTAGGTTAGCAACTCACGCATAAATTGGGTATGATTTCAATTCCTGAAGATGAACCGCATGATCAGTAAAACAGTTCTGAGTTGTAACCGTGCTCTGACCGTGATGAGCTACGTAACTAAGTGAATCAATGCATCGTCATCTCCATTCCCAAAGGAGAGGATTAACTACTTATTTTAAAAGTATCTTTCAACAGCAGAGTGGCAAAATATGTGGGTTAATTTCTCCTCTCCTTTGATTCCCAACACACTAGCAATTATCAAAGTAAACAGTAGTGCAACATTATAGATTTGAAGGAAATCTGAAATAATTTGCGTGGCTCAGGTCATGATACTAGTTAGTGAGACAAATGCAGGGCACTGAGTCCCCTAAATTTAGTTAGATGGCTTTACGCCACACTAAAGTGTAAGAATTGGAATTTTTTGCCAGATGCATTTAGTGCATTTAGTGTATTTAACTGCTTATGAAAGTACCATGATATCTATGACTGGATTATTTTCGTTTTTAATTTTTTTAATATTTATTTTTGAAAGAGAGCAAGTGGGGGAGGAGTAGAGAGAGAGAGGGAGGGAGACAAGCAGAGAATTTTAAGCAGGCTCTAGCTGTAAGCACAAAGCCCGACATGGGGCTCGAATCCAGGAGCCCATGAGATCATGACCTGAGCCAAAGTCAGATGCAATCGACTGAGCCACCCAGGTGCCCAAGTGGTTTCTCTTCTTAATAAAATATATAACACTTTAAAAACTAGTCACACATTCGATTTGGTGATTACAAATAAGTGATCGGTTAGGAGAAGTAATGAAACTAATTTTCTGAAACAGAACTCATAAATTACTCTGAAGATTTGGTCTTTTCAATTAACCCAAGAGAACATTCCAAAAGTAAATATTTTAAGTAAAGAAGGCATTACTGGAGGATAACTTCACAACAGGAAAAATGTAAAGACCCTCATTCACTTATAAGAAGATAGAACAGATTGCCAGATTGCCTAATTTAGAGCCTTGTCTCTCCCACATCCAATGTGTGACTGATTTTGGAGATGTTATTTATCTTCTCTGTATCTCAGGTTCCCCAATAGTAAAATGGAGAAAGTAATGATGTGACCTCATATGAGTAGTGACTTGTGCTTTGTTAAAATTCAATAGTGGTATATTTATTAATATGTAAATCCTGTAACATTTTCTAGTATGAAAACATGTTTATCGTGTTCTCTATAATAATTTATTTCTCTGTTAGTTTGCTTGGGGTGCCATAGCAAAGTAACATAGACTTGGTGACTTAAATAAGGGGAATTTATTTCTGAGAGTTCTGAAGACTAGGCAATCCAAGATCAAGGCACCAGTATAGTCTGTTTCCGATGATGGCTCTCTCTGTGGCTTACAGGTGACTACCTTCTCCCTGTGTGTTCACGTGGAGGGGAGACAAAGAGATCTGGTCTTTCCTCCTCTTCTTTCATAAGGACAGCAGTTCTTTTGGATTAAATCCTTACCTTGGTGACCTTATTTAACCTTAAATACCTCTTAAAGGCTCTGTCTCCAAAGATAGTCAAATTGGGAGTTAGGGCTTCAACATATGAATTTGTGAGAGTCATAATTTAGCAAATATCAAGTTCCTACCAAATTTTCTAATGCTGATGTTACTATTTTCTATTATAATTACCATATTTATTCGTCAATTAATTCTAACAGATATTCGATCAAATTTCATTCCTAGGCAACCCCTGAACTTAAATTTCTATGGAAGGTCTCACTTCATATTGTCTTACAAGTGCTTCCTTTCTTCTAAGTTGAAAATGAGCCAATATCAATGTAAGTGTGTGCATGTTTAACAATAGACTTTGTTTTAAGTACATCGGAATCTCTGATTAATCCACATTTTGAAAGCTCATTTCTAACTCTGAATTCTTAATTAACATTTGTGAATTGTCGGTAATTTACTTTATAATAGTTTGTAGTGTTCTTTAGCTTATTTGACTTTCCACCATAATATAGAAACAGAGAATGAATTTTGACAAACATTGATACAAGTAGCTCTTTTTGGTTTCAGTGCAACTGTTCACCTAAAATATGGAATTTGGTGTCAGAAATAGCAGTGTAACAGTTGACCTTTGATTACATATGAATTGGCTAATTATAATATGTCACTAATCTCTGTAGCCCAGGTAAACACAAATTTTCCTAGACAAATGGAGCTACTTCACAAACTGAAATTTAATTAGCTCACCGCATACGCTTGCCTCCAGCACTTCTGGTCCCTTAGAAATATGGACACTCTCCACCAGGTATCCCTGGGCATTACCAAGTAAGACACATCTAACTCAAGTACCGCGATTCTTCACCCCATGATCTCCTTAGCTGCTTTTTCCCCATCACATTCAGAGTCCTTCTGATTCATGGAGTACAGCTCTGACATCTTCCTCAAGACTACAAGGCAATGTCTACTGCAGTGATTTACTACATATTGAGTAGGTAAATTCCTTTTTATACATATTTTTTAAGTTTATTTATTTTAAGAGAGAGAGAGAAAGAGAGAATGTGGGGAGGGGCAGAGAGGGAGGAAGAGAGAGAGAATCCCAAGCAGGCTCTGCAGTGTAAGCACGGGGCATGACATGGGGCTCAAACTCACAAACTGTGAGATCATGACCTGAGCCAAAACCAAGAGTCGGACATTTAACTGACTGAGCCATTCAGGCGCCCCTGAGTAGATAAATGCCTATACGTTTTTTTGGTCAGCTCCTACCTTACGACTCACACAGGTACCAAAGGGGCTGGGTACTGGAGCTAACTACTAGCAACTACGTTCTGCCCCAGTGACTAGGGTTTCATGCTCTCTTGAGCTCATTGTTTTGGATTTAGGAAAATATGGCTGTATTTTCTTCTAGAAGATCCCTTGGGCTCCTCCCAGTGCCTTTTGACAACACTTCCTACCAGTTTTTCACACATGATCAGGAGTAACTGAAAACTGGCAGTTTAATTTCATTTTATGTTGATACAGGCCAGACTGTATGATTTTGACCAAACACGATGTTCAAGGTATTCAGAGGCAACGTCTGTCAGTTGGAGCTGCTTCTTGAGGGGCTTATTTGACCCACCATTTCAGTGCAGGGTCCAATGTTCATGCAACAGAAAAAGCTAAGTTCCGACAACTATCTTTTACTCTTCCAAGAATTACATAATGTATCCACGATAGTTTCCTCACTTTAAAATGAGAACTTTTTCCTGCCAATTACTTTATGTTAACAACAACAACAAAAACCTATGAATCAGAAAAAGAAAGACAAACGTGAAAATACTGAGACTTGGGCTGTACATACATTATTCAAAGGAAAGCCAGTTATGAAAATAGGACATTTTTAATCTCTAAAGTGGAAAATTTACCCAATGATGAAGCTCTCCATAGAACGATAATACAAAACCAGAAAATGAAGGGCAATGAAACAAGAGATTATAGCAGAAGCTAACAGGTAAAATAAGAACTGAGGTCTTAGAAATGAAGTCCTCACAATAAAAACATTAACTACCTTTTATTAACTGCTGAAAATGGATCAGGCACTCTGCCAGACTTCTGAGTACAATATCTCCAGTGTTTACAACAACCATTATTATGAATAGGCTTTCTTACTTTTCCTTTATAGATGAACTGACTGAGTCAATGAAAGGTTAGGTGATCACCCGAGGGTAGGAGAATTCTCACTCAGATGGATGTTTTCCTTTGCCAATGACAATTTTCTTTCCATGCACTGTGTTGAAGAGTAAAGAAAGTCATATTTCTTTACATAATAACCCAAATAGGGCAGCAGGAAAAAAAGGATGAGGAGAAGCAGCAATATAGAGTTGAGTTTTATTTCTGTGTCATTTCGCATCGTGAAAACTTACGATCTCACAGGTAAGATCCACCATATGGCATTTAGGTAATTCGACCTCTGCATAATGTGTTATTATCTTTCTCAAAAAGATTTAAAAAAAAAAAAAAACCTTAAAGTTTCTTTGAAAACAATATGACAATGTCAAAATGTAAAGAGTATATATCTTATAAATTAATGATGGTACAAGTTTGCTAAAATTACTTTGGAAAACATTTTTTGGCATGGCCTAGTCAAACTAAAGAGGAATCATGATAAAATCCAGACATCCATTCCAAGAGAACCTCAATTCTCACCGGAACATGCATGAATATTTATCGCAGCACTGTTTTAATGTATAAATAAAAGTTATATACATACACACGCCAAGTAGAAATGCTATATTTATATTCCTTTGATCCATTTTAGTGCATATATACATATACACATATATATGTGTGTGTGTCTGTACATAAGTATCAAGGAAATGTGTACAAAATTAAATTATAAAAAATACTCTTAGTATGCCTCCACTTATATAAATATTAAAACCAGTAAAAAGGGGCGCCTGGGTGGCGCAGTCGGTTAAGCGTCCGACTTCAGCCAGGTCACGATCTCGCGGTCCGTGAGTTCGAGCCCCGCATCAGGCTCTGGGCTGATGGCTCAGAGCCTGGAGCCTGTTTCCGATTCTGTGTCTCCCTCTCTCTCTGCCCCTCCCCCGTTCATGCTCTGTCTCTCTCTGTCCCAAAAATAAATAAACGTTGAAAAAAAAAATTAAAACCAGTAAAAAAATAAACAAAATAAAAAATATATTGCATAGTGATGTTTACACCTACATGAAAAATTATAAAGAAATGCTAGAGAATTATTCATAAAACATTTAGCATTAATGGTTGCCACTGAAGGGGGACAGGAAATCAAAGTCATTCTGAGGTAGCACCCAGGAGCCTTCAAGGGGAGGGTTTATATTCTGTCTTAAGCTTGGTGCTTGTTCCTTTTACTAAGTTGTTGTTGTTGTTGTTGTTGTTGTTGTTGTTGTTAGGTATACATAATAATATGTAGTTTGGTTTTGCTTTGTGTTTTAAATCAATGAATATCCTCTTTATTTGTTTTGAGAGACAGAAAGAGAACAAGTGAGGAAGGGGCAGAGAGAAGGAGTGACAGAATCCCAACCAGGCTCCCTGGTGCCAGCGCAGAACCCAATGCAGGGCTCAAACTCATAAACCAAAGGGTCATGACCTGAGCCATTGGACACTCAATGAACTGAGCCATCCAGACATTCCTCTGGTATTTTTTTTAACTTTATTTATTTATTTTTGAGAGAGAGAGAGAGAGAACACAAGCAGTTGAGGGGTGGGGGAGGGGGGTAGAACCCAAAGCAGGCTCCATATCATCAGCACAGCGCCCAGTGTGGGGCTCGAACTCATGAACTGTGAGATCATGACCTGAGATGAAATCAAGAGTTGGGCACTTAACCAACTGAGACACCCAGGTGCCCCAACAATGTCTAGATTTTTAATGCATATTTCGTGATAGCATTGTATAAACAAACAAGAAAGCAGTCCTTGGGAATACTACAGACATTTAAAACTGGAAACTTTGAACAATCATAGTGCCCTTTATACGGGCAACTGCTTATCAGTTCCTTACTCCTTTAGAATTGTTCTTTGCACACAAAATCATATGTATACATGTTTAAAAGAATAACCACAAGGATAACATAATTGCTGCAGGCATTTAGAAGTTAGAGGGAAAGAAAGATTCTGCTCATTAAGCTCTACCAGGACGGTTCATGCACGTTAACCTCTTTCATCTTGTGCCCTCCACTCATGCGCAAGAGATAACAAGTATGAGATGATCTGGGGCATAAACCATCCCTCTCTGCATGCTATCCATCACAAAGCCACTTTCAACATCCATATCAGAAGTTACTGAGAAGGGAAATGTCAGGTCCTTATCAGCCACTGAAAGTAGGTTACAAGCAGAACTGAAATTGTGATGATAGCCTATTTGAGTGGGCATCTCTCTACCAGGTGGTGGGTCTTTCCTGGAAACAGATAAGAAGAGGTCACTGCTAATATCCACATTGCCTGTTTTTATTGTTATTATTACAATTGATACCTGTATTTAGTAGATTTCCCTATTTAGTATCAAAACAAGTCTTTCTAGATCAGAAAACTGTAATTACAAGACACCTTGCTCAGAGTATAGTGAGACTTAGTCCCTTTACATCTTCAGGTACCACCACACCCAAAAGACAGAAAAACCTTAGTTTGTGAGCATAATTTGTTCCAGAAACATGCTTGTAATCCAAAGCACTTGTATATCATGCAAATTTTCTCATAAGAAATAATGGAAACTCAAATGACTCATTCCACACCCCAAAAATACACATATAAAAATGATGACAGTACTGTAATATAATACAAAATAATAAAGGAGATAAAAAATAGAAAGAAAAATAACAAATTCACCTGCACTTATCTTTGAAAATCTTCGTGGCTGGTGTGAGGGAGACAAGAGAGGGGAGGGTTACTGTGTAGGACTACTTTCACTATCACTAACTGAATCACTGCTATCTGTTGGCTCAATGGGATCTTTTGCTTTTTGTGCAGGTTTAACAAGGAACCTATCCAATGACACTTGCTTTTGCCTCCTTTTCATGATTTCAGAGGAGTGTGACATTGCATTGAAGATCACTCACAATCACGTAGCGAGAGAGACAGAGAGAACTATGGGTTCATTTGTGATCATGTGACATTTGATGTCACGTACTACTCATATTGCAAGACACTGCTCATTTTTCAACTTAAAATTTTTTATAATTGGGGCGCCTGGGTGGCTCAGTCGGTTAAGCGGCCGACTTCGGCTCAGGTCACGATCTCGCGGTCCGTGAGTTCGAGCCCCACGTCGGGCTCTGTGCTGACAGCTCGGAGCCTGGAGCCTGTTTCGGATTCTGTGTCTCCCTCTCTCTGACCCTCCCCCGTTCATGCTCTGTCTCTCTCTGTCTCAAAAATAAATAAATGTTAAAAAAAATGTATTAGAATTGTTTGCTTGTCTTGTGGAACACTCGCAGAACAAGTTACTCGCAATCCAAGGTTTTACTGTGGTTTTAAAAGATTATAGAGAAGGCCATGGCTTTGAAAGCCATCTCACTCTAAGTAAAAGCCACAACTAGCTTAACTCTTTCAAACTTTGACTTAATAGCTATCTTCTCAGCCTTCCCTGGCAACTCTATCAAAAAATGCATACTGCATTTCCACACTCAAAACCCACAGTCTTGTTGTGACTTCTCTGCTTTAGTTTTCTCCTATTAATAGACCCAATGGCTGTGTGGCCCAGGATTCCTTTTGGGAGCAAATCAAATGTTCTAAAACTGGTTGTGAGCACAGATGCACAAATTTGTGAATATTCTAAACACCACTGAGTAGTATACTTTTAAGTAGTACATTTAAAATTTGAATGAATCATATGGTATGTGAATTCTATCTCAAAAAAAAAAACTTTCACAAATATGAAGGAATAAATCTTTCCAAGGTTAAGTTCCACATTTTGAAGATCATAGGGAAGTTCTCTCTGTGATGCTGAAGCATCAGTGTCTCAGTCTGCGCTGCTATAAGAAAATATAATTAAATGGGTAGCTTAAACAACAAACATTTCTTACAGTTCTGGAGTCTGGAAAGTCTAAGATCAAATCACAAGCAGATCTAGGGTCTGGTGAGAACACTCCTCCTGGTTTCTCCATGTATCCTCATATGGTGGAAGGAGAGAAGAGTATCAAACTCTCTACTGTCTCTTCTAATAATGGCAGTGATCCTATCATGAGGCCCTCACTCTCATGATCTAATTACCCCCCAAAGTCCTCCTTCTACATACAATCACATTGGGAATCGGGGTTTCAACACATACATTTTGGGTGATAAAAACATCAGTCCAAAATAGTAATGGCAATTACAATTTTAAAAACTAAACTCAAGTAGAGTTTAGCTTATACCACTGAAGGTAAGATACACTCTAAAAATGGCAGAGGATTAATCTAAGCTCCAAATTATTGTTGAATACTTCCAGGATGAAGTCCAGATACACAGAAACCATGAAATAGGGAACGACTAAAATATGAAGTATGGTCAAAGTAATAAAGACAAGATGTAGCAGATATTCTGAGATAAAGACAGTAACAATGTAACAATAGAGTGAGGATTTAATTTAGATGGAGTAGATGAGTGAGTTCATTATGTAAATGCTCTCCTGAACTGCACTTAAGAGATGATATAATAATAACATATAACCACAGAGCACAGTGGTAATCAGCACTAGTGTTTGTTCCAGAGTTAAAATTACATATGATATATTAAAAAGGGAGCCTCCTTCTTGACATTCTTTAGCTCACTGTTATCAAAGAGTAAGTGAGGCATATCACCAGAACTATCAGTCAAACTGAATTATGCTCTCTATAACTGGTTCTTGAATTATGAGACAGTATTTTGAGTAGCTGCATTTCAGATCAACTCCTTTTAAACAACTTCAAGTGATTCCATAAAATCTGCTTTGCCTTTTATTTCCTCTTCCCGCACTGTTTTCTAAAATTTCATCATGTAGTAACTCCTCAAATGTGTTAAAAAAAGCAGTTGAAATTAACTTTTATTAGATTTAATTTTTAAACTTTGTATGTTAATTGCACAGCTATATCAAATACAGGATTTCACAGGCACAAATGAGAGTGAAAATCACATTTATATTAGTCAAAATATATGTCTGCAAATACACAGGCATTCCTCAAAAAATGTATGCGTATTCAAGAAGTAATTAGATAAACTGCTTCAGGTGGGAAAAGAAATTCTGAGGGGGACTGATAATAAAAGACAATCATCTACAGAATAACCAGTGAGAAATTTTAATCTTCCTGAGAACCACCTAGAAAATTCTGTATGTGAGAGCATTGAGACTGGTTATTAATGATAGAAAAGGTCAGGGGGAGGGTGCTGAGTGCTGTACGTTCGCTCCCCCAACCCCCGGCAAAAAAAAGTAAAGTAGAACCAAATATTAGATGGAGATTTTATAGGGGGCACTAAACACGTTGCAATATATTCACTTCCTGTAAACCCACAAATGTTTAGAAAATAGGGCTAAATTTTTAGATACTAGAATAAAGGGTATATTTGTCAGATTGGTAGATATTTTTTTTCTATGTCCTATAAATAATAAATAGTGCGACCATGATCAGTATTATTCTCTTCACCAGAGCCACGTATGCCTATTCTCATACATATTCATTACAAATTCATGGGTCACCTTGCAGACCCATGGTTTTAAAAAACTCCTAAATATAGTCTCTAATTAATACCATCAGCCTAGAGCTCTTGATTAAGTTCCAAATTTGTATATATTCAACTACCTTTTTAACATCTTCACTGAGGTAAAAAATAGGAATTTAAAAATTAAATTTTAATTATACCACTTTCCCAACAATCCTGCTCTTCTCAAGGCCCTCCAGTGCAACTATCATTTATGTAGGACCTCTGAGTAGAAAGTCAAAACCCCAGAATTAACCCCCAGAATTCACAAATGCTGTAACAGGTCTATCAACAGGTTATATTGGCTCTACCTTTATGATAAATCCAGAATCTCATATCATTCCCATTACTAATCCTTTTGTTCTCTATCATCATCCCTCACCTGGGACACAGTGATACTTTCCTAAAATGCTTATAATGCAGCCAGTACCTCCAATGTTCTACAAAGCGACGAGAGCCAGAATACTGTTTTAAAACGCAAGGGTGCCTGGGTGGCTCAGTCAGTTGAGCATCCGACTTCGGCTCAGGTCATGATCTCACAGCTCGTGAGTTCAAGCCCCATGTCAGTCTCTGTGTTGACAGCTCAGAGCCTGGAGCCTGCTTCTGCTTCTGGGTCTCCCTCTCTCTCTGCCCCTAACCCACTTGCATTCTGTCTCTCTCTCAAAAATAAATAAACATTAGAAAAAATTAATTAAAAAAATAAAATAAAAATGCAAATCAGATATTGTCAGAATCCTGCTTTTAATCTTTCAATAGTTTTCATAACATCCCGCAAATAAAATCCAAAACTTATAACATGGTAGGTATGTGATCAGTCTGTATTTTAACCTATCCAAGTTTTTGGCTCACCTAACTTGCTATACTCCATTCTGGTCTTGCTTTTTCTTTAACATGTTGTATTTACTCTCATCATATATGTCATTATGAATTAAATATATACATATATATACGTATACACATATATATGTGTATACGTGTGTGTATATATATATATATATATATATATATATATTTAAACACATTATCTCTTGGATACTTTCATCTATTCTTGTGGCTTGAGATATGATCAATGTATTATTTCTAAGCTTTTATTTCCATCTAATACTTCTCTTTTAACCTCCAGATTACAATATCCAATTTCTTCATAAGAAATTTCACTGGAAATCTTTTAAAATTAACTAAATTCTCTCATTTCCCCTTGTCTTGCCAAAAACTCTCTGTCTTCATTTACCAGCACCATCATTAACTATTTATGTCAGCTTTATCCAACCAACCAACCAACCGTTCATTATATTTAGACAATTTTAACTCATGAATATATCTCAATTTGCTTTATTTTTCCCAGCCTGACTGACAACACTCTGGATAATTCAGTATTCTCTCTTCCTTATATTCTAATAATAGCTTCTTCACCAATATCCCTATGTCCAGATCTGCTGTCATCCAAGCCATGCCAGTGTGATTATTCTAAAATGCAGCGTACAGGCTGTTGCTTCCTTACAGAAACTTTCTTTTGTTTTTTTTTAATATATGAAATTTATTGTCAAATTGGTTTCCATACAACACCCAGTGCTCATCCCAAAAGGTGCCCTCCTCAATACCCATCACCCACCCTCCCCTCCCTCCAACCCCCCATCAACCCTCAGTTTGTTCTCAGTTTTTAACAGTCTCTTATGCTTTGGCTCTCTCCCACTCTAACCTCTCTTTTTTTTTTTTTCCTTCCCCTCCCCCATGGGTTCCCGTTAAGTTTCTCAGGATCCACATAAGAGTGAAACCATATGGTATTTGTCTTTCTCTGTATGGCTTACTTCACTTAGCATAACACTCTCCAGTTCCATCCACGTTGCTACAAAAGGCCATATTTCATTTTTTCTCATTGCCACGTAGTATTCCATTGTGTATATAAACCACAATTTCTTTATCCATTCATCAGTTGATGGACATTTAGGCTCTTTCCATAATTTGGCTATTGTTGACAGTGCTGCTATGAACATTGGGGTACAAGTGCCCCTATGCATCAGTACTCCTGTATCCCTTGGGTAAATTCCTAGCAGTGCTATTGCTGGGTCATAGGGTAGGTCTATTTTTAATTTTCTGAGGAACCTCCACACTGCTTTCCAGAGCGGCTGCACCAATTTGCATTCCCACCAACAGTGCAAGAGGGTTCCCGTTTCTCCACATCCTCTCCAGCATCTATAGTCTCCTGATTTGTTCATTTTGGCCACTCTGACTGGCGTGAGGTGATACCTGAGTGTGGTTTTGATTTGTATTTCCCTGATAAGGAGCGACACTGAACATCTTTTCATGTGCCTGTTGGCCATCTGGATGTCTTCTTTAGAGAAGTGTCTATTCATGTTTTCTGCCCATTTCTTCACTGGGTTATTTGTTTTTCGGGTGTGGAGTTTGGTGAGCTCTTTATAGATTTTAGATACTAGCCCTTTGTCCGATATGTCATTTGCAAATATCTTTTCCCATTCCGTTGGTTGCCTTTTAGTTTTGTTGGTTGTTTCCTTTGCTGTGCAGAAGCTTTTTATCTTCATAAGGTCCCAGTAATTCACTTTTGCTTTTAATTCCCTTGCCTTTGGGGATGTGTCGAGTAAGAGATTGCTACGGCTGAGGTCAGAGAGGTCTTTTCCTGCTTTCTCCTCTAAGGTTTTGATGGTTTCCTGTCTCACATTTAGGTCCTTTATCCATTTTGAGTTTATTTTTGTAAATGGTGTGAGAAAGTGGTCTAGTTTCAACCTTCTGCATGTTGCCGTCCAGTTCTCCCAGCACCATTTGTTAAAGAGGCTGTCTTTTTTCCACTGGATGTTCTTTCCTGCTTTGTCAAAGATGAGTTGGCCATACGTTTGTGGGTCTAGTTCTGGGGTTTCTATTCTATTCCATTGGTCTGTGTGTCTGTTTTTGTGCCAATACCATGCTGTCTTGATGATGACAGCTTTGTAGTAGAGGCTAAAGTCTGGGATTGTGATGCCTCCTGCTTTGGTCTTCTTCTTCAAAATTCCTTTGGCTATTCGGGGCCTTTTGTGGTTCCATATGAATTTTAGGATTGCTTGTTCTAATTTCGAGAAGAATGCTGGTGCAATTTTGATTGGGATTGCATTGAATGTGTAGATAGCTTTGGGTAGTATTGACATTTTGACAATATTTATTTTTCCAATCCATGAGCAGGGAATGTCTTTCCATTTCTTTAAATCTTCTTCAATTACCTTCATAAGCTTTCTATAGTTTTCAGCATACAGATCCTTTACATCTTTGGTTAGATTTATTCCTAGGTATTTTATGCTTCTTGGTGCAATTGTGAATGGGATCTGTTTCTTTATTTGTCTTTCTGTTGCTTCATTATTAGTGTATAAGAATGAAACTGATTTCTGTACCTTGATTTTGTATCCTGCAACTTTGCTGAATTCATGTATCAGTTCTAGCAGACTTTTGGTGGAGTCTATCGGATTTTCCATGTATAATATCATGTCATCTGCAAAAAGCGAAAGCTTGACTTCATCTTTGCCAATTTGGATGCCTTTGATTTCCTTTTGTTGTCTGATTGCTGATGCTAGCACTTCCAACACTATGTTAAACAACAGCGGTGAGAGTGGGCATCCCTGTCGTGTTCCTGATCTCAGGGAAAAATCTCTCAGTTTTTTCCCCGTTGAGGATGATGTTAGCTGTGGGCTTTTCATAAATGGCTTTTATGATCTTTAAGTATGTTCCTTCTATCCCGACTTTCTCAAGGGTTTTTATTAAGAAAGGGTGCTGGATTTTGTCAAAGGCCTTTTCTGCATCAATTGACAGGATCATATGGTTCTTCTCTTTTTTTTTTGTTAATATGATGTATCACGTTGATTGATTTGCGAATGTTGAACCAGCCCTGCATCCCAGGAATGAATCCCACTTGGTCATGGTGAATAATTCTTTTTATATGCTGTTGAATTCGATTTGCTAGTATCTTATTGAGAATTTTGGCATCCATATTCATCAGCGATATTGGCCTCTTTTTTTACTGGGTCTCTGTCTGGTTTAGGAATCAAAGTAATACTGGCTTCATAGAATGAGTCTGGAAGTTTTCCTTCCCTTTCTATTTCTTGGAATAGCTTGAGAAGGATAGGTATTATCTCTGCTTTAAACGTCTGGTAGAACTCCCCTGGGAAGCCATCTGGTCCTGGACTCTTATTTGTTGGGAGATTTTTGATAACTGATTCAATTTCTTCGCTGGTTATGGGCCTGTTCAAGCTTTCAATTTCCTCCTGATTGAGTTTTGGAAGAGTGTGGGTGTTCAGGAATTTGTCCATTTCTTCCAGGTTGTCCAATTTGTTGGCATATAATTTTTCATAGTATTCCCTGATAATTGTTTGTATCTCTGAGGGATTGGTTGTAATAATTCCATTTTCATTCATGATTTTATCTATTTGGTTCATCTCCCTTTTCTTTTTGAGAAGCCTGGCTAGAGGTTTGTCAATTTTGTTTATTTTTTCAAAAAAACAACTCTTGGTTTCGTTGATCTGCTCTACAGTTTTTTTAGATTCTATATTGTTTATTTCTGCTCTGATCTTTATTATTTCTCTTCTTCTGCTGGGTTTAGGCTGCCTTTGCTGTTCTGCTTCTATTTCCTTTAGGTGTGCTGTTAGATTTTGTATTTGGGATTTTGCTTGTTTCTTGAGATAGGCCTGGATTGCAATGTATTTTCCTCTCAGGACTGCCTTCACTGCATCCCAAAGCGTTTGGATTGTTGTATTTTCATTTTCGTTTGTTTCCATATATTTTTTAATTTCTTCTCTCATTGCCTGGTCGACCCACTCATTCGTTAGTAGGGTGTTCTTTAACCTCCATGCTTTTGGAGGTTTTCCAGACTTTTTTCTGTGGTTGATTTCAAGCTTCATAGCATTGTGGTCTGAAAGTATGCATGGTATGATTTCAATTCTTGTAAACTTATGAAGGGCTGTTTTGTGACCCAGTATATGATCTATCTTGGAGAATGTTCCATGTGCACTCGAGAAGAAAGTATCTTCTGTTGCTTTGGGATGCAGAGTTCTAAATATATCTGTCAAGTCCATCTGATCCAATGTCTCATTCAGGGCCCTTGATTCTTTATTGACCGTGTGTCTAGATGATCTATGCATTTCTGTAAGTGGAGTGTTAAAGTCCCCAGCAATTACCACATTCTTATCAATAAGGTTGCTTCTGTTTATGAGTAATTGTTTTATATATTTGGGGGCTCCGGTATTCGGCGCATAGACATTTATAATTGTTAGCTCTTCCTGATGGATAGACCCTGTAACTATTATATAATGTCCTTCTTCATCTCTTGTTACAGCCTTTAATTTAAAGTCTAGTTTGTCTGATATAAGTATGGCTACTCCAGCTTTCTTCTGGCTTCCAGTAGCATGATAAATAGTTCTCCATCCCCTCACTCTGAATCTAAAGGTGTCCTCAGGTCTAAAATGAGTCTCTTGTAGACAGCAAATAGATGGGTCTTGTTTTTTTATCCATTCTGATACCCTATGTCTTTTGGTTGGCGCATTTAATCCATTTACATTCAGTGTTATTATAGAAAGATACGGGTTTAGAGTCATTGTGATGTCTGTATGTTTTATGCTTGTAGTGATGTCTCTGGTACTTTGTCTCACAGGGTCCCCCTTAGGATCTCTTGTAGGGCTGGTTTAGTGGTGACAAATTCCTTCAGTTTTTGTTTGTTTGGGAAGACCTTTATCTCTCCTTCTATTCTATTTATTTTTGGGACAGAGAGAGACAGAGCATGAACGGGGGAGGGGCAGAGAGAGGGAGACACAGAATCGGAAACAGGCTCTAGGCTCTGAGCCATCAGCCCAGAGCCTGACGCGGGGCTCGAACTCACGGACCGTGAGATCGTGACCTGGCTGAAGTCGGACGCTTAACCGACTGCGCCACCCAGGCGCCCCTCTCCTTCTATTCTAAATGACAGACTTGCTGGATAAAGGATTCTCGGCTGCATATTTTTTCTGTTTAGCACACTGAAGATCTCGTGCCAATTCTTTCTGGCATGCCAAGTTTCAAAAGAGAGATCAGTCACGAGTCTTATAGGTCTCCCTTTATATGTGAGGGCACGTTTACCCCTTGCTGCTTTCAGAATTTTCTCTTTATCCTTGTATTTTGCCAGTTTCACTATGATATGCCGTGCAGAAGATCGATTCAAGTTACGTCTGAAGGGAGTTCTCTGTGCCTCTTGGATTTCAATGCCTTTTTCCTTCCCCAGTTCAGGGAAGTTCTCAGCTATTATTTCTTCAAGTACCCCTTCAGCACCTTTCCCTCTCTCTTCCTCCTCTGGGATACCAATTATGCGTATATTATTTCTTTTTAGTGTATCACTTAGTTCTCTAATTTTCCCCTCATACTCCTGGATTTTTTTATCTCTCTTTCTCTCAGCTTCCTCTTTTTCCATAACTTTATCTTCTAGTTCACCTATTCTCTCCTCTGCCTCTTCAATCCGAGCCGTGGTGGTTTCCATTTTGTTTTGCATTTCATTTAAAGCGTTTTTCAGCTCCTCGTGACTGTTCCTTAGTCCCTTGATCTCTGTAGCAAGAGATTCTCTGCTGTCCTCTATACTGTTTTCAAGCCCAGCGATTAATTTTATGACTATTATTCTAAATTCACTTTCTGTTATATTATTTAAATCATTTTTGATCAGTTCATTAGCTGTTGTTATTTCCTGGAGATTCTTCTGAGGGGAATTCTTCTGCTTGGTCATTTTGGATAGTCCCTGGTGTGGTGAGGACCTGCAGGGCACTTCCCCTGTGCTGTGGTGTATAACTGGAGTTGGTGGGCGGGGCCGCAGTCCGCCCTGATGTCTGCCCCCAGCCCACCGCTGGGGCCACAGTCAGACTGGTGTGTGCCTTCTCTTCCCCTCTCCTAGGGTGGGATTCACTGTGGGGTGGCGTGGCCCATCTGGGCTACTTGCACACTGCCAGGCTTGTGATGCTGGGGATCTGGCGTATTACCTGGGGTGGGTAGGCAAGGTGCAAGGCGGCAGGAGGGGCAGGCTTAGCTCGCTTCTCCTTCGGTGATCCACTTCAGGAGGGGCCCTGTGGCAGCGGGAGGGAGTCAAATCCGCTGCCAGAGGTTTGGCTCTGCAGAAGCACAGAATTGGGTGTTTGCGCGGAGCGAGCAAGTTCCCTGGCAGGAACTGGTTCCCTTTGGGATTTTGGCTGGGGGATGGTCGGGGGAGATGGCGCTGGCGAGCGCCTTTGTTCCCCACCAAACTGAGCTCTGTCGTCCGGGGGCTCAGCAGCTCTCCCTCCCTTTGTCCTCCAGCCTTCCCGCTTTCTGAGCAGAGCTGTTAACTTATGACCTCCCAGATGCTAAGTCGCGCTTGCTGTAGGAACCCAGTCCGTCAGGCCCCTCCGCTTTTGCAAGCCAGATTCGGGGGCTCTGCTTGGCCGGCGAGCCGCCCCTCCACCCTGGCTCCCTCCCGCCAGTCTGTGGAGCGCGCACCACCTCTCCGCCCTTCCTACCCTCTTCCGTGGGCCTCTCCTCTGCGCTTGGCTCCGCGACTCCGTTCTGCTAATCCTCTGGCGGTTTTCTGGGTTATTTAGGCAGGTGTAGGTGGAATCTAAGTGATCAGCAGGATGCGCGGTGAGCCCAGCGTCCTCCTACGCTGCCATCTTCCCTCCCTTACAGAAACTTTCAATGGTCCTTCTCTATACTCACCACGCCCCTAAAAATATTTAAATTATTTTTAATGTTTATTTATTTATAAATATTTATTTTTTATTTATTTAATTTTGGGACACAGCACAAACAGGGAAGGGACAGAGAGAGAGCGGGAGAAAGAGAACCTGAAGCAGGCTCCAGGCTCTGAGCTGTCAGAACAGAACCTGATGCGGGGTTCAAACTCACGAACCATGAGATCATGACCTGAGCCGAAGTCAGCTGCCTAACCGACTGAGCCACCCAGGTGCCCCACCAAGACACCTAGCATAGTATTCAAAACATTCATTACTTAGCACATAATTACTTCACTTATAATCCACCCCCCCCATATATTACATGATCTAGATGATCTGCCATTTGCCTTTATTTATACTCAGTTATCATCTCTCATCTCACAATCCCCTTCCTTCAGCCACGCAGATCCCTGAAGATGGTCTACATATAGGAACCAGAATCATAAATGATTATAACCATATGTATGTTTCTTGTTTATGACTTAATTACACTTGGTTATACAAGATGTTGCAGTGATGATGAATATACCAATCATCAAGGCACAGAGCACTGCTTTGGAAATTCAAGTGTTACTTGTGGAAGAGAAGTCAAGCAAACACTGATCTGTATCACCTCAGACCTCAACCAAAGCAACAAAATTTATTTCTGTTTTATATGTTGGAGCTTAATGTTAAAGCCTCTGATGATATAAATAGGTGTATGTGTGTATATGTGATTTTTTTCTTATATTCCATGACTCTTATCTATTCTATGTTTCTTGGTATGAAAATATTTATATTTCAAGAGTCTTATTATATTAATCAAATTACTATGTTCTGTATATTTGTTCTGTATAATTCTGAATTAAAATAGTGGTTATTTTTATTACCTCCTGCTATTTGGAGGGAAAAAACAGAGTTCAAATTGGATATTATTTTGTATTTTATTTTATTTTTTAAATGTTTATTTATTTTTGAGAGAGCATGAGCAGGGGAGGGGCAGAGAGAGGGAGAGAGAGAATCTCAAGCAGACCCCACATGGTCAGTGCAGAGCCCAGTGTGAGGATCAAACTCACAAACTGTGAGATCATGACCTAAGCCAAAATCAAGAGTCAGCCACTTAACCAACTGACTACCCAGGTGCCCCTGGATTATTATTTTTTTAACTGTATTCAAGATGAACTACTCAATTTAAAAATGTGCAAAACACATGAATGGGCAATGCACAAAAGAAACTAACAAATTGTCAGTGAGCATATGTAAATGTATCCAACATCACTGAATCATCAGGAAAATGCAAATTAAAAGCACAAGAAAAAAGCACGAGGAATATTTCTTCTTGACTGTATGACTAATCTGTATGACTATAAGAGTAGCTGATACTAAAAGGTTTTTTTTTAAAGACTTCCAATATCAGGAAATTGGAATTTCCAATATTTCCAATATTTCCAATAAAATTGGAAATTCCAATATTAAGAAATATAGGAAAAACTGGAACTTGTACACATTGCTAATAGAAGTGTAAACTGGTAAAAAAAAATCACTTTAAGAAAATGTTTCGCCATATCTACCAAAGCTAGGCATAAACGTACTATATGATGAGCAATTCTACTCTTAATATAAACTCAAGAGAATTCATTGTATATATTCTCCCCCAAAATATATTAAAATGTTCATAGAAGTCTTATTTACAATAGACAAAACTAGAAATAACCAAAAATATCCATTAACAATAGAGTGAAAACATTTTTTCTGTTCTTAAGCAATTAATATATCCATACAACAAACTATTTCTAGTTGAAGAAACACAGATTAAACTATTAACTAAAAGTTTCAGAGAGAAAAGATGCTGTAATTAGGATTTTGTCCATAAGAAATTTTAAAACCTGGACAAAAACAGACTAAGAATAATGATTATATTGAGTGGAGGGATGTGTACAAGTATTGACTGGAAATGGCCAGGTGGGATACTTTTGGGGTGCAGCAGCTCTGTACCATAATCTGGAGACCAATTGCAAGAGTTTTTACCTATGTAACAATTACTGAACCCTCACTTAGGACTTGTGTGTTTTATTGTATATAAGTGAAACCTAATTAATAGTAAACATTCATAGTTTACTATAGTAGTCAAAAAACAAAGCTCTTTTTAAATTTTTTTTTTTTTTACTGTTTATTTTTGAGAGAGAGAGAGACAGCGCAAGTTGGGGAGGGGCAGAGAGAGAGGGAGACACAGAATCCAAAGCAATCTCCAGGCTCCAAGCCATCAGCACAGTGCTGATGCGGGGCTCCAACACACAAACTGTGAGATCATGACCTGAGCCAAAGTTGGTCACCTAACCAACTGAGCCACCCAGGCACCCCCGAAGCTCTTCTTTAAAAGCAAAGAAATCATTGGGTCTTCTTTTGTCACACAATTTTACATCACTTATTACTGAATCCCTCTGGGGCTTCCAGTTAATTACCATAGATACATGAATTTTTATTACTCTTATTATTCACAGTATTATTAGTTCACTAGTCCATATTTTAAACTAATTTAATAGGAAAATATCTCTGCCAGTTATCACCAACAAATAAATTATATATCTAAGTTTATTCTATAATACCGTATAACAGAATTTTAAAGATTATAAGCTCAAGTTCATTCAAAATAAAGCAAATTAAAGACAAGGAAGAAATAAAATAATAATTTGAACATAAAAAATAACAACATTTGATGAAAAAGAAAGCAAGAAACATTATGTCTAATATTTCTCTTAACTTGTCCTTCAAGTCAAATTAGAAAAATAAACAATGAAGATTCATAATTGCTCAGGAATTGAAAAAGAACTCACCTTCTTTGAATAAATTCAAATCTCATGGTCTGAAAAGAATAAACATGCAACCTACCTAATGTTTCAAAGTAGTGATAGGACTTGCAAATGAGTTCTCTTAACTGCCAGTGATCCCAGTATCAATTTGTAGGTAGAGTTTTAATTTTATATATTGTATTACTATTTGATGGCACTCATAAAAATCACCACAAACTTTATGACTTAAGTGATAAGAATTTACTATCTTAGAGTTATGGAGGGAAAAGACCTTCATGACTAGCTGGGATGAAGTCAAGGAGTCAGGAGGTCTGCTTTTCTTTTTGGCGGCTCTAAGGGATAATCCATTTTCCAGCCTTTTCCAACTTTTAGAAAGAAAGCTCATTTTTTGGGCCTCTGGCTCCTTCCTCTATTTTCAAATTAAGCAAAGTTGCATCTCTCTGATCATTCATCAATAGCCATACCTCCGCGAGGCATGGAAAGGTTCTCTACTTTCAAGGACTCATATGATTTATATGTAGAATCCATCTAAATAATCCAGAATAATCTCCCCATCGATGTCCTTAGCTTTTCCCATGTGCAAAATACCTGTTGCTATGTAAGGTACCATATCCAAAGATTCTATATGAAGACCTTTTGGGAGTCACTGTTTTGCCTACCATACATATATCAATTTTGCACTGTCTCGTCAACATCTCAGTGATAACATATGTAAGCCATTGAACGCATGGAGCTCAAGCTCAGGGTAGAACTTTGGCTGGGGAGATATAAACATACATATATACATACATAATAACAATACATATATAGAATACATACATATATATACATACATATATAAGAATATAATGTGTTCTTTTTTATGTTTATTCATTTTTGAGAGAGAGAGAGAGAGACAGAGTGCCAGCAGGGAAGGGCAGAGAGAGAGGGGGACACAGAATCTAAAACAGGCTCCAGGCTCTAAGCTGTCAGCACAGAGCCTGACGTGGGGCTCAAACCCACAAACTGTGAGATCATGACCTAAGTCAAAGTTGTATGCTCAACCCACTGAGCCATCCAGGCGTCCCCTTATATACTAGAAAAGAATCATATAGTTTGGATGGTACTTAAAGCCTGGAGAATGGATGACATCACCAATAAAGGAAGTATAGACAGAAAAGAGGACTAAGGACCAAGTCCTAAGACACTCTAACACTAGCAGATCAGGGAAAGGAGGAGAGCAGCCCAAGAGCTGAAAGGGCTCAGAAAGGGAGAAGAAGTGAAGCCAAGAATCTGTGATGATCTAGAAGCTAAGTGAAGACTGTGGGTGAGGATGAGAAGTGGTCAACTATTTCATTGGCCAAGTGGGATGAATACTGAGAACTGATCACAGCATTTGGTGAACAACTATGATATCCTTTAAGAAGCAGTTTCACTAGACTGGGGAGAAGAAAGTGGATTAAAAGTAGTGTAAGTACAACATGACAGGAGAGGAACTAAATGCGATCTGTAAAAGCAACTGTTTTAGGAACTTTCCTGCAGAGCTGGAAGAAATGTAGTGGCATCTGATAGGGACATAAAAGTTTATTTTATTTTACTTTTAGTTTATTTTATTTTGCAAAGAATTGGATAATAGCATGTAATCATGTCAATGAAATCATTCAGAAAAAATGAAAAAAAAATCCTGAGAAAGTAGAAAATTGTTCAAATAATGTCCTTGAGTATTTAAGTGTTGGCTTTTCAAACATACATGAAGAGGTCAGCCTCAGATGAAAGTTCAGGAAGTTCACCTAGAGAAACTAGAGAGAGTACAGAGGAGTTGGACATAATGGTGGTAAGTGGGTGGCTATGTTCATCCATCCCAGTGGATTTAATTTCTATAATAAAATAGTAAGGAAGGAAATCAGTTGAAAATGAGAATAGGGAAGAAAGAACTGGGGGTTTTACAAAAATATAGAAGTTGTGATTCAATTGGCAAGAAAGAAGGAGACAGCACAAAAATGCTGGTTAATTACTGGGCAGTGTCATGTGCTCAGCTAAAATTTATAAAATTGCATAATACACATGAAGAGACACAACCTCTATGTGTTCATGCATTTATACATACTTGGATGTTTTAGTTCAGAGTAGGAATGATGTATGCTTAGAACTGGATGTGGCTGTCAAAAGAGCTAACCTTATCTTCAACTGCCATGATCAAAAATACAATTATCCAGAACACAAGTGTCAGTATATTTCTTTCCATTCAGTACCATACTTTAAAAGATGAAAGCTTCAGAGGGAGGCAAATAAATATCACCATCTACTTTGGGTTAATACAATAGGTGTTATAAGCATGGAAGCAATGGAGAAATCAGTTTAAATTCAAAAGTAATAGAATCAGTTCATGCTACTTCCCTATAATGTTGATAAAATTTCAAAAAATTAAAGAATCGGAGTTGAGAAGCATGGTATGGATCAGTTAGGAAAAACAGGAGCTGTGATTCTGGAAGAAAGAACACTGGATTAGGAAGGATAATTTCAACCCCAGTCCCTGGTCTGTGATGTATACCTTGAGGAAACTGCCCCAGTAGGTTGTTATGGTGTGTTTTCAAGTAAGTAAATAAATGAAAGACTCTGAATCACTACATAATATCCCTGACCCTCAGTGGGGTTTCCCCCTTATGTAAAAATGGAATCATCCAAATTGCTTAATCTATCTTGTGGATATTCAATTAGAACACTGTTGATGCTCTAATATTGGTATAAATACTATTTCCAAAGATCAATTAGAACATTGTTGATGCTCTAATATTTGTATAAATACTGTTTCCAATGACAAAAATTACACTATTATATACTCTACATTGTTTTTATTTCACTAGAGAAAGACTTAGGCTCTATCTCCTAAAATCCTAATCATATTTGGAGGTCCTGTGAGTAGAAATCCTCAGTATCAGAGCTTACTGGATAAAATTTTAGAACTACTAACAAAAATTTAAAACACTTAGGAAATTTCCAGAATGTCCTGACTAGATTAGAAAACCCTTGCTTATTTGTCTTTGAATGTTCTTTATTCACATCTTCAATATAATTTTCTTTTTGTTTTTCTGTAAAAACACTAAGTATATTCTTTATCTCCATAATGAATTTCAGGGACTGGTAAGTCAAGTTTCTTTACACTCTTGAGACCCAAATTAGGTTTACAAAAAGGCTAGGCACCGACATAAAAACAACATAAACACAGCAATAAGTGATGTTCTGGAAACTCCTTTAGTTCAGGAGTTCTTCTAAGGGAGCATGACCCTATTTCATGATGCTGCTTATTTTGGGTTAATGAAGAGTTAGGGAGCCCTTGCTAAATAGTTATTTGCACTGCTCATGCATTTATGTCCCTCAATCAGGTGTTCTGAACCACTGAGATGGAGAAAATATAGCTTATCCATATAATCATTTTGCATATGTAATTGTAATCTGTGGTTTTAATGCAAAGAGTTATGCGTTTGCTTCTGTAGTATGTGTGTAGAATGTTGATATATTATAGATATCTATTTAAATTCAATAGAATTTACAAGTCTGACTAAAAGAAAACATGATAAAAAATCACTTATAATAAAACAAATGTTCTTATTCTGGAAGAAATAAAGCAATCCTCACCAATCTTTCATTTTAGTTTATGCTTGTCTTATAGGTAATGCAAAGGCAGCAAACAGGAGTAATCCCAGCTGGTCCCAGTCTCCAAGAAAGAAGACATCCTTGCACATCAGAAAAAAATCACCATGTCTCAAGAGTTCTATTGAATCTTTATTGCCCAACCCCTTAATAAAACTCCTTCATAGCTCTGTCAAGATCTGCTGAATGAGTCAGACTCAGGGATAAACCAAAAAAATCTTGCTATGTAGCAAAAGTGAGAGCTGCTGTTCTCCATAAATTAGGTATATTTCACTGGAGGAAATGGTCTTCCCTGATACTATTATTTTCTCCAAAGCAAAGTCTTGTGAGAGCTGATTATTTTATATTTTTCATTTAGAGTTCAACAGTTCAAATATATTTCCATTAATAAAATCATCAATTAGGGTAACAGATGAATTTTCTAGCTTCTTTAGTACCCAAAGGGGCAATTTTCACATTAGGTTCACGAATTAAAACATCAATGGGAATTAAACTAGAATAAGGTATTTAAACAAAGATCTAAATCTGTTTAATTTCCTCTGTGTTCATCATGGAACAGAATTTTTTCCCATATGTTGAATGAAACAAACCTCAGCCATGTTTTAATTGTACTGTTTGAAGTGGGAGTTTGATACTGTATGCACATGGGAAAAACACACACACAAACAGGATTGGGGAATCTACAATTGCCTATCAAGTCGACTTCTGTCATTTATTAGGTTGGGGAAATTCCTACATCTCAAAGCCTCGACTGTACATGTGATTAGGGGATATAAAACCTGACTCAAGGTGTTGTATGAAAGACATTCAGCAAATTAGAGAATACTGTGAGTGTGGATTTTATTTGCTTAATGGAAAGAAATTGTATACTTTGGAAAAAAGTTCCAGTTGGATTTTCCAGCTCTATGCATACACTATCTGAAAACCTGAGCCAAAATTAAAAAAAAATACTTATATATATATATATATATATATAAGTATTTTTTTTATAATTTAAAAGCTAAACAAAAGCATTACTTGAATGGAACAAAAAACACTTGTATACTACTTTATTACTGCATTTTCACCAACTGATAACTTTTGTATAGTTTTCTTTATCATAGTCTCTCCTTTCTTTCTCTTGTCTGTCTTAATAATAGGGATAGATAGATAGATGATAGATGGATATGTATGTATGCACACAAACACGTAGATAATATCTTTGTATATACTCATGCATATCTACAGATGTATATAAAAGCTCGTGTTCTTTTTTAAAGTTCAAAATTTAAGTTGCAGACATCATTCACATTTATTCCTAAATATTTCAGTGATTTTCTAAAAATAGAAATATTACCTTACAATTGTGTAGCTGTGCAAATCAGAAGTTTTAACATGATATCACACTGTTACCTAAGTTATAGTTAATACTGAAATTCTACCATTAAATATTATCATGTGTTCCAGTAATGATCTTTATGGGAATTTACTGCTGACCAGGATCTAATCCAGTGTAAATGGAAAGAAAGAAAGAAAGAAAGAAAGAAAGAAAGAAAGAAAGAAAGAAAGAACAAACTAGAGTTAAATGAGTTCATTTCTTTGATGATTTCAGGGAAAAGATAATTTATTATATTATATATATTTCTCAAAAGCACTGAAAACTAGATCTTTGGAACTCATTTTACAATCACCAACATAAACACTTTATTAAAAAAAAAAAAAAAGCACAGGAGCGCCTGGGTGGCTCAGTCAGTTAAGCATCAGACTCTTGATTTTGACTCAGGTCAAGATCTCATGGTTCATGAGTTTGAGCCTTGCGTCAGGCTCTGCACTGACAGTACAGAGCCTGCTCGGGATTCTCTCTCACTCCCTCTCTGCCCTTCGCCCACTTGTGCTTTCTTTCTCTCTCAAAAATAAACTTTAAATAAAGTAAGCCCACATTTATGTGCAAATACACCCATACTGCAAATAAAAATACACACAAAGTGTATTTAGAAAAGTTGCTCTATTTCAGGGCTACTCTAACTGCAAGGCTGGGCTCAGGTCCAATCATTTATTACTATGCACTGACAGTTAAATTACAGAACAGGATGTATAACAGGACAAGAATTCATATTCCTCACTACATTAAAATTTCAGCCTGGTTTCTTATTTAAAGATTGATACCTGACTGGCAGTAATTATTACTTTTTAATTCCCTCACAACAATCTGCTGTGTTAGAGATTATATACATTAGCTACAATAGATACTGACCAGTTTTGCACTACATCTACCAAGACATTAGAAGTCCTAAGATCATATCTGCACTGGGAAAATAATGTCACAAACTGCACGCGCGCACGCGCGCACACACACACACACACACTCACACAGCCAACAAAAAAATGTAGCCAATTTGTTTGCTAACTCAAAAAAGTATGGAGGGAATTTTTCTCCTTCAGGCTTCAATACTACTTTCACATTAATTCATTGTTTTATTTTTTTTTTTAATTTTTTTTCAACGTTTATTTATTTTTGGGACAGAGAGAGACAGAGCATGAACGGGGGAGGGGCAGAGAGAGAGGGAGACACAGAATCGGAAACAGGCTCCAGGCTCTGAGCCATCAGCCCAGAGCCTGACGCGGGGCTCGAACTCACGGACCGCGAGATCGTGACCTGGCTGAAGTCGGACACTTAACTGACTACGCCACCCAGGCGCCCCAATTCATTGTTTTATTAATTGCCTTAAATTTTAAACATATTTTGCACCTCATTTACTCACAGATTTAAATACAGTGTTTCCATTTGGAGTATTTAAATGATACCACTGGGTTGCAGTGGCCCTTTAAACATTAAATATGATTTTTGATGTAGTGATAACCTTTTAAAATGCATGCAGTCAATGCACTTTGCTTTTCTGGGAGGAAAAACAAATGTAAACAAACAACATCCAGCTTCAAGTTTTTATTACTTCAAGGAATTGAGAAGTCTGAATTGGACAGCTTTCTAAATTCTTTGCCATTATATCTCTGTAGACCTTGTATTAGAATTTGGATTTCTGCTTCCCAGTAGTGCCTGATACTCCTAATGTGCAATTAGAGGAAGCAAAGAAAGCTTGTTTATACAAATCGAAAGCTAATGAGATGGTACAATCAATGTGAATACATGATCATTTCAGAGCTGCACCTCCAGCACTTAATCTGATTCTTTAAAGAATTAGCTGCGGCCAAGTGAATATCCTGAATGAAATTAGCTTCTTTCCTGTTTGTCTTTTTATGATCTGGGTTGAATGTTAGAACCTCATTATTAGTACCCATCCCTTTTTTAAAATCATCCATTTTGTTTTCCTTGAAAGTTTCATCAAAGATGATTCTATTCAGTGCTGCTCTAATGCAAAATTTTGAGAAAATTTCCAAGTACATTTTCTGGGTGCAGAAATTATTTTTAGGCAAGATGGTATCTCATTGTTAACTATGCAAGAGTGAGTTTTTAACCTTAAAAACTTGTGAAGACGGCTTTGCTTTTAAATATGC
This sequence comes from Lynx rufus, assembly GCF_022079265.1. Classification (NCBI taxonomy): domain Eukaryota; kingdom Metazoa; phylum Chordata; class Mammalia; order Carnivora; family Felidae; genus Lynx; species Lynx rufus. Next base: position 221,423,831 of record NW_025814823.1, on the reverse strand, counting down.
CGTAGCTATAGATTTAAAAGCTTTAAATAATTTTAGAAATCATGCAACACATTCTTCAGTTTATAGATCAAGGAGCCAGAAAACTAAATCAGGTCACCCTACCGTAGTGTAAGAACCCTAGCTAGAAACAGATTCCTAGGCTCTCAGGACACACATTTACACAACATGCTGACTCTGCGTGGTATCTTTCCTGAAACGTAATTACTAGCACTAGTAAATTGTTTCAATTTATACAAAAAAAATAGACATTTAAATAAAATAATATTTAGTAATTATTCTTTCACATTTAGAGAATCAACTATAACCCTTAATATTCTTTTCTTTTCACACAAGTTTGTTTCTTAAGATGAATTTTAAAAAAAATTAAAAAAATTTTAAAAAAAGCTGAAGAGCAACATGAAATCAATTGTCAATATTACTTGTCTGGTTTAAGGAAAGAGATTATCTTTAAAATTTAAAACTTATTTTTAAGTGGTATATTGTCAAGTCTCTTTTTTTTTTAATGTTTATTTATTTATCTTGAGGGGGGTGGTGCAGAGACAGAGGGAAACAGAGAATCCCAGGCAGGCTTCACACTGTCAGTGCAGAGCCCCATACAGGACTTAAACTCACTAACAGTGAGATCATGACCTGAGCGGAAACCAAGAGTCAAATGCTTAACTCACTGAGCCACCCAAGCGCCCCTAAAACTTATGTTTAAGACATGCCGACCCATATCTTACCATCATCGTCTGGAAGTAAACTGTCATTTGGGGTCAGGGAAGACCAGAGCCCCCAGGGATTAAGGCATGTGATAACAAGGTTTAATTGAGGGAGAGGTAAGTTCAGAGACAGGAAGTGGAAGGGGCAGGGGATGTCTGCCTGAACAACTTCATGTGCTAGAATCCTGCAGATAGAGGGGAACTGGAGAATTCATTTTTGTGAGAATAGAAGATATAAGCAAGGAGACAGATGAAATAAAAGCGAAGACAGACATTAGCACCTTAACATGGGTCCTGTAGGCGCACCTGGGTGGCTCAGTCAGTGAAGCATCCACTCAGGTTGTGATCCCAGAGTCATGGGATCGAGCCCCACATCAGGCTCTGGGCTGAGCACTGAGCACGGAGTCTGCTTAAGACTGTCTCTGTCTCCCTCTGACCCCCTCCCCTGCTCATAGTCTATCTTTCTCTAAAATAAATTTTTAAAAAATGACTTCTGTAAAAGAAACAATGACATATTTTAGCCAACATTTCGTTTTTAAAAAAAGTCAAACTGTCAGAAAGGGAGAAAACAAATAATATCAGTTGACCTACACTAATATTTCATTTATGTAGCGATGGCATAAAGCCAAGATATGAATAGGTTATTGTACTGTTGCTGATTAGCAGTATGTCTTTTTAAAAGTTCATGAAATGTGTTGTCAGCTGTTCCCTAAAGATGCAGTTCTGGCACAGGATTCCATATCTTTTCACAGGGGGAAATGTTTGTTCATATGTTGCAATCAGACTGCTGGGCACAAAAGGAGAAAGAAGGCTGACTGCTGCCAATATTTGCAGAGTTCTAACTAGACAGTCACTCTCCCCATCCCTCTGGGGGGGAGGGGGACACACAGATTTTAAAACTGTTTACAAGGTCAGAGAAAACATGGCAAAAACTAACTTGGTCTTTGGTCTAAAGTTTTACCAATTCTAATCTCCTCTCCTATTAAACAATAACATGGAATTTATAATTACATTAATAACCCTACAAATGTACATTTATATACATGGGCTCACATTTTGATTCTGTGAACCTAGCCAGAAAAATCGTAGATACAGGAAAAAGAATGTATGCACAGAGATGCTCACTTCAACTGTACAATAATAAAAACTGGAGACAACCTAAACAAAACATCGAGCGTGTTCAACTGAACTATGAAAACCAGTTCAGTGACACAAGGTAGAAGAAAAATAAATATTTCTCAGAGAGCCATACACATTCCATACTTTTCATTCAATCATTCTACCTCCTGCATAAAAATCTCATACTGCCCCCAACGATTGCCTGAGGGCTCGCCTTTGCATTTTACACATAAGACGCCTAGTTGTCACCATGACTGAAGCCATCCATGCAAGCAGTACTGCTGACAAACCACGTGTGTCCTCAAATCATATACTTCATTATTTTTAGTTTACTTTTTTTATCACTGAATATTGCTTTTTTATCAGAAATTCGTCCCTTACATTGCCATTGTCTACTATGAAGAATCGTAAATAATCTACATTCTCTGAAGCAATATTACTCTTTCCAAGTCCAAGTACTTATTTTGAGAATATGTTCAATGCCTCATACAAGTGCTCCGTATAATAGTATAACTGTAAGAATGCTTTGGTTCATGTTAATAACATTCGCTGGTTTGCTGATTTGAATAGTTGGTTAAAACGACAGTTTATCACCTACTTTAATGTGATAAAATCTCTGTAGGCTTCTTCTGACTTTAGTGTGTAATTCTTTTGAAGTCCTAATTTCATCCATATAGATTTTGGGATCATACTAAAGAGGGATGGTGTGTTATATGAATAATTGTGTTTAATTCAGTGAAGATTTAACGTTAACATTAAACAAATTACAATCAGATCTGTCCAAATATTTTTATTTTTATTTTATTTTATTTTTGCAGGAACCTGGCTGAAAGGAGGCAAAAACAGACATGGGTAATATTTTAGTAGAAAAAGGAGGGGAGTGGAGGAGAGCGAGAGAGAGAGAGAGAGAGAGAGAGACACTAATTTCAGTATCAACAGCGAGGACAAGCACATTTGCTATAACATGTACAGCATACACATTGCACGTACTAGGCACATAAAATGTGACCAAAAGAGAATTATTATTTGTTCCTATTATTTATTTTTTTTCACTTTTAAGAATTATTTATTATACCAAAATTCCAGAATAAATAAAAATGAAAAATCTATCATATTCAATTTTTTGGTATAGTGTTTTCATTATTTAATTTTTTTTTCCAAGTAACAAAATTACATATAAAACCACAAAGTAATCAAGAAATTACTCACTTGGGTCATATTTCAACATTTTAAAACTTGCTACACTTTTCTTTACCTAGGCAATTTTTGTCATACAGTTTTGTGAACTTCTCCACACAAATGACTTGAGCTTCTGTGTTGTCATTTACGTAGGACTTAAAATCCTTTTCAATATGTTGATCAGCATACTTAACATAGTGTTTAATGGCATTAAAATATAATTGAAATACTTAATGGATTTTCATACTTCAACAGTAAATTTTGAGTTCTGAATTCATCTACTTTCTAACACGTACGGCATGATCTCAGCATTTGCTTATTAACACTGATTTCTGCTATTAATAATTGCCTTCTTTGTGTGGATACACTATATTCTTCTCAACAACAGTAATAATAACAGTAACTGGGTATTTACTGTGTTCATCACATATTTGTTTTCTTTAACAGCTAACAGCTGTGTAACATTCTTGTCTCCACTCTACTTGTGAGAAAATCAAGACCAATCAAATGTGTCTAGGGTTATATAAGCAGGTTGCAAACCTAGGTAGTTCAAGTAAGCAATGTAGCCAATCTGCTATGAATTCAGTAAGAATATCTTAGATTTAATTTAAATAGATTTAAGTTCAGGGCAGCTGGCTGGGTGGTTCAGTAGTTTAAGCTGCAGACTTCGGTTTGTGGGTTTGAGCCCCGCCTCAGACTCTGTGCTGACAGCTCAGAGCCTGGAGCCTGCTTCGGATTCTGTCTCTCCCTCTCTCTCTGCCCCTCCCCTGCTCATGCTCTCTCTCTGTCTCTCAATAATAAATAAACATTAAAAAATAAAAAAAAATAAATAAAATTGATTAACTTGATTTCCATACTATTTGAGTGACTCATTCAATATCCCAAAGTTACCTTTAAAAAACTATGTATCTTAAATATGTATAGCTATTATACATATTATGCTAAATTGTGTAAATTCTTTATGTATCCTCTAAACATGTTAATTTAATAACAATAACCACAAATTAACACAGAAATTCCAGTTATACTCTAAGTCTTAGGATTGAGGCACTCTAAAGATCTTCAAAACACATCTTATGAATACTGTTGTTTTTGTGTTTTATTTGGTTTTTAATTTGAAATCTTCTGTTTATACAGGTAATGGTTTTTGGAAGGAGAGGTTTCTCATTCTTTTGTGTTCTGGATTCCCATCTTCTCAGCAACATTATGCTATGGGATTATCACCTTTTTCTCAAGCATTTTCACTTCTTCCTCCCACAGTTTGATTCCTGTATTTCTAATGCTTAGTTCGTCTTCTCTTAGTGAAAAACTCCTTAAACAAAGATCCGCTTTTCAGATACGTCTCTCTCTCTCCTCCCATCCCTGGATAACAACATCACTTACGGGATGTCCACATTGTCAGGGCTTTATCAGCTGGACATACTCCTTCCACTTTAGAAAGGCTTCTGCACACTAAGACAACCAGTTATTTCATTTTGCTAAATCACACGAACTTGGTGGTTTTTGTTTGTTTGTTTTGCTTTTGTTTTTGGTTTGTTTTTCTCATTCATCTTCCCATTCTTTCCAGTAGCTGTTGACCATCTGAACCATCTCCTTTTCTTGCAAAGTATTTCTTCTTGGCCAAATATTTCTGTTTTCCTCTAGCTCTCAGAAAGGCTTTCTTGATCTTTGCCCTTTCTTCTTTCAAGTAAGTATCAAATGCTGAGACAGCTGACAGGTTCATCTTTAAGCTAGTTTTCTCTTGTCATAGGCAATCTCCTTAGACGATCTCATCATCAGAAACTGACTCCATTTTAACCCTCCTGCCCAGATGTCTGCTGACTCATCCTTCAAGTTCATATTCCCCATCTCTACTCAGATGCCTTAGTGGAAACTCAAATAAGCATCTCAAGAGCTAACCCCCTATCAAATCTCGCAAACCTGGTATTCCTTTAATTACTTATCTCAGAAAAAGAAATCAATACAAATGTGATCATACAGGTCACACACTTGGGACTGCTTCTGAACACTTCCTTCTCAATCACCAATCATGTTTAGCCTATATTCAAGTTCTGTCAGGTTTAGGGGTTTTGTTTTGTTTGTTTCTTTTGTTTTGTTTTGTTTTTCTGTATATTATCTGCTTTCTACACCTTTCTTCCTGTTCCTAGCCCTGGCTAGGCTCAAACATGTTTTATCTAGGCTACTGCAAAAGTTACCTAAGTGATTTTTCTTTCCTTTTCTTTTTCTTTTTCTTTAAGTAGGCCCCATGCCCAGTGCAGAGCCCTTTGCGGGGCTTGAACTCCTGAGCTGAGATCAAGACCTGAGCTGATATCAAGAGTCTGACACTTAACTGAGTCAGGCACCTCTAATGTGTCCTTTTTAAATTGATTCCTTCTTGTCTTCACTATGTTCTACAAATATCACCAAGTGTGATATTTTCATAACAAAAAGTTGGCCATAAAAACTAAAACTCTTCAATGGCCAAAAAAACAAAAGCTAATTATATGTATTATACATACACATGCACAGTAAACACATAATGTTTTATTAAAGTTACAAAAAGTTAGTGGTTTCCTGTAGCTCTTAAAGATAAATAACAAAATGCATACCATGGCCTACAAGACAATGCAGATGCTGTTCCCCAACTCCTTGCCTCAACCTGCACTTGAGCTAATTATCCATTCTGTCCACTGGCCATGTCACGCCCTCTTCCGCTCATTCCTAGATAGGAAGCTTGCACACATTGGCCCTTCTATACAGATGTTCAACAGAGACTTCAGAATTAAATAATATGTACTTTCTCTGTTTTCTATAGCACTTCAAGGGGGATTTTATGTCTCTTTAAAGAAAACAATCATACTTCTATATCTTGGCATTTTACTTAGGAACAAATTACTTTTAGTAGAGGTTTCCACTGTGTGAACTCAGATTTCCTTTCATAAATTCTCAACGAATTATCACCCTCCCTTTTCTTCCTCCATTCCGTATTCTAATCTTTGTGTATGTGTGTGAGTTGATAAGAAGATACACTGGAAGATTATCGATAAGAAGATACACTGCAATTGTATTCTAACTAGTCAGTTGCCTTAGACAGTGGGATCAATGTGAGATATTTTGGCAATACTTTTCACCACCCATAGTTAAGAATAAATAGCCTGACAATGATATGTTGTAGCCCCATTGGGTTGTTGGCTCTTTCCATCCACTTTCTGAAACTTAAGGCTGTGGGGGTTCTGAATGATCTGTTCTGGTCTGCATTAGTATGGTTTCTGCTCTAAGGATCTAAGTGATACACTATAATTAGGTGACCATGAACACTTACCTTCTTAGCTGGATGAGTCCCAGCATGTCCAGAATGAACTGACTTTTACCAGTGCCTCCAACATAATGGTTGAAAGCTTCCTAGAAAGTTAAGAACCTATTTACCTATTAGCTCTGAAGATTTGAGGTGTGCTCTAAGGATAACTCTGTCTAGGGCTTATATACATACTGATAATAAACACTGCTACCAATTCACTTCATTTGCTTTTACTTCTTTTCCCATTCAAATGTACCTTTAGGTTGTTCCAAGAAATTAGAAAGAAATGCTCTAAATATCAAAATGATTATTTCATTCTGTGTATTGTAAGAAAAGAGAATATTCAGACTATATTGAGAAAAAAATATAATTGCTTAAATCATGCAGGGTTTTAAAAATCCATAATGGTTCAGCAAATATTGAAACACTCTTTTGCCTTTTTTTCCATAAAAATGCAACATTTCCCCCTTCACCCCTCATTTCAATTGGGCTGTTTAGTCTAATTTATTTTATTATCAGCTGATACTTTTTATTGTAGAAAAAGTAAACCTCTTTATAATTTTTTTAAACTTTACTTCTATATTTTTCTCTCTCCGTCATCTGTGTGGCACCTCTGTTCTCCCTCCCCTCTTCTCTAATCCCTCTTCCTCCCTTTCCCTTCCTCTCTCTCTCTCTCTCTCTCTCTCTCTCACACACACACACACACACACACACACACACTCACAGTTTGATTCTGTATTCAGATTTTTTTGGTACTTCAGTATTTTTCAATCATGCCAGCATTTAAAGTTTAACTTGAGGCACCAGGATTCATTACTTGTACAGGTCTTCAAATACGTTATCATAACACTTGCTCTTTTCCTCTGGCTGATGAAAATAAAATTACATTTACCCTTTAGCCATTTTTCATTAAGAATACACTCTCAAACACAGCATACTAATGTATTTTCTCCTTAAGCAGATCCATGGATTGGTCAAAATATAGTTATTTATGTAGCCTGTAAGATGAAGCCCCAACTTAGGAACTGGTGCTGGACGAACTTTCTCATTCAATACTAAAGGCAACTATACTAGTTTTAAATGGTTATATACATATCCAAATTCAAGACTGGAGCCACTTACTGTAAAGGGAAAGGTGGATAGGGAGAAAACTGCTGAGAAAGAGGAGGTCTTACAGAGTCAGGGTGTATGTGTTTGTGGCAGTCACAGCTAGTTGCCCACCCAATATATACCCCCCTTCTTCCTTCCTAAGGAAGCTTAGGGATGGAAATACATGCAATGAAAAGCTACATTCTCTGGACATTCTTGCAACTAAAGATGTCCATGTGACTCAGGTCTGACCAATGAAATGTAAACAGGGTCTTACTGGTTCCCAGCAAAGATTTTTGAAATGGTACAGGCTCATTCTGCATGCACCTTTTGTCTTTTGTCTTTCCCTAATCACCTGGACATTGAATGCAATGGAAGAGTTGATACTGTAGAATTCTAATGATAAGGGTAAAAACATGATGGACATTGCCAGTCTCTCATTTCACCATGTAGCCCAGAACCAAAACTGGATCACCATATCCTTCCAGATTATTCTTCTTCTCTTCTTCATTGTCTTTCTCATCCTTTTTTGTCATAGCTTTATTGAGATATAATTGATACTCAAAAACCTGTACATATTTAAGGCATACAGATTGATGAGTGTGGATGTATGTAAACACATACGCCATCACCACAATAAATTTATGAACACCTCCCGAAGTTTCTCTGTCCCCCTTTTATTTATTATTTCATTTCTTGATTTCTTGGGTTCTTCTTTGTGTATGGTAAGAACATTGAAGATGAGATTTACCCTCTTAATAAAGTTTGAAGGGCACAATACCATATTGCTAACTGTAAATGCCATGCTGTATAGGATATCTCTAGAACTTCTTCAAGTAACATAACAGAAGTTATATATACCCATGGAATGGCAACTCTCCACTTTCCCCACCCATGACAACCTTTATTGTATTCTCTGCTTCTAGGCATTTGGTTACTTTAGATATCTCATGTCAGTGAAATCGGGCAGTATTTGTCATTCTGTGACTGGCTCATTCTACTTAGCATAACAAGTTCACAAGGATATGGAGAAGTTGGAACACTTGCGCCCTGTTGGTAGAATGTGAAATGGTACAGCAGCTATGAAAATTAGGGTAGAGGTTCCTAAAACAAAAGTCAATAGAACGACCATATGACCCAACAATTCTACTTTCTGGGTATATCTCCAAAATATATCCTAAATATATTTTAAAACTATATATGCACTCCTATGTTGATTGCAGCATTACTTACACTAGCCAAGATATGGAAACAATCCAAGAGTCTATTAACAGATGAATGGATAAAGAAATTGTAGAATAGTGCGATGGAATATTATTTAGCTTTATAAAAGGACATTCTGCCATTTGTGACAACATTGATGAACAAAATTTCTTCTTATGTGAGCAAAATACATTCTCTATTATGTGAGCCGCTGTGATTTAGGTCTTGCATTAGGAAGAGCTAAGCCTATTCCTAACACACGGTAATTTTATAATGGTGCAGAAAGAGGTCAGAATTATGAAGTTGTGTAGGAGACTGTACATTATATATTTGGTTATATCACCTCTCCAGTATTTTCTTGCATTGATTTTCACTATGAAGCTATTTTCTTGGCATGTTAATGTGACCATCAGCCATAATGTTTGTGATGCGAGTTAAGCAAAGGTAAAATGCGTGAAAAAGTTCCAAAAATAAGTAACTACTGGTGGGTAGTGTTGCAAGGTAAGTCCTACAGTACTTTTCAGAGGTTTCATAGTTGGAGCAGGATGTAGACTCAGCAGCTTTTTAAGGGCTGTTTTTTAGAATAAGATTTTATGGTTACCAAAGTAACAATTTACCCTACATTTACAATACAGGAAAAAAAAAAGCCTTCACTATTCTATCTCCTAGACGTAACCACCACTTTCCTTCTGGGTTATAAATCCTTTTCAGTTGACATGTATATATTTCTATATAATATGATAGGCCATTTTTAAATACCAATGATATTAAATGGCTGACAATATTTCATCACAATGATAAGTTCCACATAGGGTTATTAAACTATCTTATTTTCAGAAACTGTGGTGTTTTACAGGTATCCCCTATGATAACTATTACTAAGATATAGATCATAAATCTTTCCTTGATATGAATTCCAACTAGAATCCATATCTTTTCAAGTTTTGACATATTTTTAAAATAAACTATAGACTTTTTACTTTAATTTGTACTCACCTCAGTAATGTGGGTGCTTATTTCCATCCATTTCTCATTACAATACTCTAAATATCAATCAAAATTAAAATTATCAATGTTTTAAATCCAGTAAAATCTTTATTTTGCATTGTAGGTTCATATTTTTTTTTCAAAATTCTTTCTTCAGCCACCTTTCACTGGTGATAGTCCCTTGTGATACTTTTGTGCATATATATATATATATATATATAAATTAATCTATTTCTCTTTTAATTAAGTTAGGGCTACTACTGCAATTATTTTAAGAAGTATAATGACAGAAATTTACTTTTTTATCACCAACTTCTTAATATCTGGTTTTCAGGTTTGTTCTAAACGTAGAATATACAGGAAGCCATAGGGCAAACAGCAGGGTTTTGCAGCCTCAGGACTGCTGGCATTTGGATGAGATCACCTCCGTTGTGAGGACTGTCCCTTAGCAGCATCCTTAGCCTCTATGGATATATACAGATATATAGATAGATATAGATATAGATATAGATATAGATATAGATATAGATATAGATATAGATATAGATATAGATATAGATATATAGATAGATTAGATATAGATTAGATATAGATATCCATATATAGATATAGATTAGATATAGATATAGATATCCATATATAGCCTGGCTATTGCCAAATGTGCCCTAGGGAGCAAAATTTCCTCAGGTGTAGAAGTGCTTAAATAGAAGAAGATGTTTATGGGCAAAGCTCAGAAATAGTGCTTACTCATCTCACGTTCCACTGGCTAAAATTCAGCTCTGAGACCACGTTCTCAGAAAGACATACAAAGAAAGGCAAGCTAAAAGTGAGTCAAGGAAGCAGAGAAAAAGTGTTCAGTGGTCAGTAACAATAGGTCTCTGTGACTGGTTACATACTGTATCACTTTCCCCATTTTTCTTTTTGGGGGACATACTGGCCTTTTGTAGGAAAAAAAGTCATAATGTATGCTCTGTGCCTATTTTGCCATAGTGACCGCCTCTGTTCACTTTAGAGGTTTCAGCTAGTAAGCTTCCTCTATCTTATACCTTCCTTAAAACATTTTTTACGTTATATATGTAGAAGACCCATCTCTTCTTTCTGCAACAAGTGAAGCTAGACAATTACTTCCTAGATTTTTAATTTGTTTTGCTATCTATCATTGTCTATCTGTTATCATAACCAAAAACCATCTTTAGTCAATAAAGACAGGGAAATCTTCTCAATCACATGCTGCAGGGCAGACATATTAGATTGAAAATGACTGGAGCACTGTCCAATTTCAATCTGTGGGGGCCTGAATTTTGCCATATTCCGTTGCTGCTTACTAAATCACAATTTTAAACTCATGAATAAAGTCTACATCTATTTCCCTAGTTCTCAAGGTATTCCAAAACATTGCATCATATTCCATACCTAATGTCATTTTGAACACTGCCTAAAACCCACTCCTACCGCCAATTTCTCTCCAAAATAGCTGAAATCTTCATACTTCTGGCTCTGGACTTTGTTTCCCTTTCCTCCTTGGACTAATACAACTTTCATTATAAACCAGTCTTTCATATTTCATAGACTCCTTGTACCAGAAGCCAATTATCAATACTCCAGCTCTTACTGTGCTGCCTCCAGTTCTTCTGTGATCATAACTGTACTTACAGTGTAAATTATGCAACACATAATTCGATTTTATTCTGTCAATTGGATAATTCCTTCTTAAGAACATTTCATAGTGGTTTCACTACAAACAAAATCATTTCTTTTTAAACAAATACAATTATATTGTTCCCACACACCTATGGTAATTTTAAGTACAGTTCCAATTTTTGGCAAAATAAAGGTTCTTGCTGGAATACTTAATGAATATAAAGTACTTACATTTTATTTTTGTCTTGTTGGCTTGTAAAAGACTACAGTCTTAAAAAGGCTGCCCCTGGTTAATATGCTTCCTGCACTATTACTTACTTGATTAATATGAACTTTGTATCATTTTTATTTCTTCATTGAGTAATGGTAAATTTTGTATCCAGGAGCCATTTTAACAGAGATTTCATATTAATGTACTTTTGATGCAATGGGTTTTACTGCAAATAATAGGCCTTGCAGAGTTTTTGCTAAGGAGCTTACTTCTAACTATAAGGAAAAATGAGATGTGTAGATTACCTGCATATCTAATTTACCTAAGTTCACCAGATGCCCCCAAACCACAGATAATTAAGTGTACTTATTAATGGTGCCTTTAGAAATTATTTATGTAAGTGAATATGAATTCAGTCTCCTGAGTTCTTTCATCACTTCTCCATCAATGAACTTGAGCACTTGCTATAAAGATCCTTTTAAAGATTAATGTTAATAAGTAAAAAGAGTTATCCCATACTCACACTCTGAAACTGATATCGAAAAGATTATTGAAGGGATGCTTCTAAACAATGCACTTGAGTAAGCAAGTTCATATAAAATAAAGAAAAATTTAAGATCCTTTAGACCAGTATCTCCTTATTCAATAATATCAGATTTATGAGACTATGTGTAAGTAGCAGAAAACTGCTTTGGCTACTTTTCTCTTGTAGAGGCATTAGCAAAATAAAAGAAAAATTTTTGTGATTCCTTGAACATAGAGATGTAAATACCAGTAGACTATCAAAAGTTCATTTCCTTGTAACTAAGCAATATTAATGCTAAAGCTCAAGCAAGAAACTTTATATGCTTTAGGGACAGTAAGACTAAATTAGTATAATATTACTAAATTTTACATTTTACTGTTTTATTATAAAGCAGGATCTTCATATCCATTAAAGGACATAGAAAGCAGCAAAGCAGTATAAGATATCACAACCAGTGAATAAAATATATTTAGATATAACACTATTTTCATAAATTATATTGTATACCAACTTTTAAATTGGTAGTCATTCCCCCTCAATTCACACACTCATAATATGTCCCCAATACTGTTGTTTTTGTTGTTGAAACATAAGGTGTGCAATATCCATAATAGGGGATAAATAAGACTGGGAAATAGTAAGTAAACCTTACTGAGGCAAAAGTCACCAGAAAATTAAAGTGCTATAAGCAATATTATTACCATTGTCGGAAATCATTAGATATGGACTATGAAGACCCTGCAATGAATGTTCAGATCATGATGTAACTTTTCATCAGAGAACACATAACTCTGATTTTCCACTTCTTTGTAGCCATTTGTGATTTGTCTGTATCTCTCCATCCCCAGACTTAAGGGCATGGGCCATACCCATATCACTGTATCCCTACCACAGGGCCTTTTATAGATTTGACATCCAGAATACGCTTACTAAGTAGACAACAATCCTAGTCAATGATTCCAGCCAGATAAAAAAAAACATTCTGAACATCAACCTTTTAACAAGGGATTGAATTCTAACATATTGTCAAGCACTCTGCCAAGTACTAGAAATATAAAGAAGTAATACAAACTGTCTTCAAATTTAGACCTACTTCTAGACTCTAGATGGTAAGTGGGCCACATAAACATCCACAGCATTGTAAGTTCCATAATAGCTAGTTGCATTCATGAGGGTACTTTGTTAGATTTAATATTTGCAGGGAGGGAAAAAAACCCTTCAAAAAATTCTACTACTGGTAGGTGTATATTTTACTTCCTTTTAACTATAAATAGTAACAACTACGCTATCATTGAGAGACAAGAATCATCCATAATATGTGCACCTATGCAACCTATCAGATATCTTGATGTAGATTAGAGATTAGAGAATCAAAAGTTTCTTCCATCTTAGTAATTCTGAAGTAGCTCTGTATTCTGACTAAAAATAGAAACTATGACCAAAAAAATCCCTACATGGCATATGAGTTGAATGCTGATGGCAGATGCAAACATAAATTATATTGGGTGACATATTTATATTGATTTGTGGATTGGTTTTACTGATACTCCTGACTATGCGCCCTAACCACAGATGCCTGAGGAAAATGTTCAGACCCCTGTCCCAAGGTAGGCAAATCAGAAACTCTGGAAACTTCAGTGGAGCCACAGACAAGAAGAGAGAGTAATATGAAGAGGTCCCCAATAGCACCTGCTGATGTAGGGCCTGACCCATTCCTCCCAGAGTCTCCTGTAAAACTCTCCCTTCATTTCTACAAACACCTCTGCATCACTGTTTCTTCTGTGAGCCATAACTACTGGGTGTTAGTCTTTAATCCTGAACCAATCTTAATGGATACATCTGGCTTAGAAAATCCTCAACAGAACAGCATTTATTGTACAAAAAACAATACGAAATATGTTTCATGTGCATAGAGGTTGATAGAAGTGGGGCGCCAGGGTGGCTAAGTCACTTAAGCCTCCGACTCTTGGTTTCATTTCAGGTCATGATCTCACAGCCACCTGGGTTTGAGCCCAGTATCTGGCTTTGTGCTGATGGTGCAGAGCCTACTTAGGATTCTGTCCCTCTCCCTCTCTCTCTGCCCCTCCCCACCCACACTGTCTCTGTCTCCCTCAAAATAAATAAATAAACTTTTTAAAAAAGAAGTTGATAGAAGCAAATTTTATGCACATTTTCTTGGGATTGCCTTTAGCAATGAAATGTTACCAAATAGTTTAATAAAGCTGTTAGTGTTCCTGTCAAAAAGTAATAACCTTAATGATATTATATAACTAATAAAAGGATAACATTGTGTAAAATTAAAAGTATTTTGCTTTGTTTTTTAAAGATTAAAACAAATTAATCCTCTTCCTTCCCCATTTTTATAGATCACATGTAGCAATGATTCATAAAGAAGGAATTCATGACGTATAATGAGAACATTAGTGCTATCCTCTGAAGTCACTCAAAACATGCCATTCGAAGTGGTGTTGAAAGAAAGCTCTAAAGTTAAACCAGAAAATGCACTTTGCAGTGACCTTAAAAACATCTACTTTTATTGCTTAGTAATAAAAGAAGGTAATCCAAAAGTAAAAAACATATTTTTCTAATATCTGAACTTGTTTAGAACTAGATATTTGCAAATGAAGAAGGAAAAGACAAGAAAAGTGCATAGTTTCAGTAGTTAAGAATTCCAAATGTTAAGAGCTAATTCTTTTAGCCTTACCATGTGGTGTAAACTGGGAGGTTCTCTCTACCTCTTTTCTGAATATTAATCACTTTAAGTGCGTGTAAGGCATGAGTTTTAGAGATCTGTATTCTTAGATGTAACTACATTAAATGAATCCATTATTTTATGTTACATGGACATTTTCCATTAAATTAAGAAATCAATATATCTCTCTGTTAAACTTCCAAGTTTATGGAATTATATTTGAGGTTATCCATAGGGCAATCACACAAGGCATATTCACAGTAATAGCTAGCCATGTGTTACAATGAAAATCCATAACTACAGTGTCTTAAAATATATGCCTCCAGGCATTGTAAAAGCATATAGCAATAATTCATTCCCTAAATGAATACAATGATGTCATCATTCTTTTAACCAAAACCACTATGTATACTTTTAGGAAACTAGAATATGTTTATTGGTAAATAAAATCGGAACATTGGTGAATTGGAATTATTATGCACGGACATTCTTACCAGAATAAAATCATTCATTTATTTAAAATAAATTAGGAATTTCAAATATGACAAAAACATCTTCTGCTTCTTTTCTTCCTCTAAAATAAAATTAATTTTGAGGAAATTTAATGTTATATTCTCACCCCAGACAGTTTTAACACTAAAAAAAATTAAACCTTGGATTTTTCTTTTCCAAGATTCTCAAGTACAGTAATAAAGATATGTGACTGAGGGGTCAGTCTATATGTAGATTGTCTACCACATTAAATTCTTTTAATATATTGGCTGCTAATATTGGCTTTTTCTAATCATAGTGATTGTATTACTTTAGGCATAAGGCAGATCTCTTGAGCAAAATATTTCAATAAAAAAATCATCCATAGAATATATCATGTAACTCAAATTTTGTTTAATTGATCATTATAATAACTTGAAATCATGGACATATATGAAGCATAATCATTTGTCCCTCTATTACCTAATTATTCCAGATGGTAATACATTTTCTAGATGTTACTGCCTGGAAGATAATGTATTAAGATGATGATATAGGTAAAATTATGAAGATCCACCCACTTAACATATAAAATTAAAATAAGAATAACCATTTCTGTCAAATAAACTGTTTACATTTAAAACAAAATATTTTTTTTCCTGAATTTGGCATGTAGAGGTTCGATACAATACCAGAACCCATGTTTGCATAGGTTCTAAGCATTCACCACCTAACATTTACTCCACTTGATTTTGACTGAACAGTGAACTAGAAGGCAAGCTCCTTCAAGAGTAGACAGTGAACAGGTAATAATATTGTTCTATAAGGTCTATCTTAAAAGTATGTAAACAATCCCTAACCAACAGGGAGAGGACAGAACAACAAAGACCATTTAGCAACCAGCTTAGACTATGGACTTGGACAGACCTGAATGTCTCTTGCCTCACTCACTAAGCAAATGACCTGGGCAAATCATTTCATCTTCATCTATTTCCTTAACTCTGCTGTAAAGACGATAACATTAAGTATCTCCCATAGTTTTCGTAATGTAATAAGTGAAATGTGTGCATAGCCATTAGCATGTTGACTCAATGATGGTGATCATTATTGCTGTAATTATCATTCACCACTGTTTTTGATATTATTCATGTTATTATTCACTGTTTCTTCTCTTTTGATGTAGGAAAATAACAGCTGTGAGGTCAGGCATTATTATTCTACGTAAAAAGTAAAGAAACAAGCTCAGAGACTTCAATGACTTGCCTGAAGATACAAAGATGGAAAATGGCAGGGTCTAGAATGAAATCCAGTTATTTAATTCTATGTTTACCATTCTTTCAACAAGTATAACTGGACCACATGACAATGTGAGTCCTTGAGAACATTCTGTGTTAGGACACTGGCTGATTCAGTTATTCCTCCAAAACACACTTTCAACAGCCACTTTTGGAGTTAAATAGGGGCACCTCTCACTGATGAGCTACATGCTTATTCAAATCTCATCTCTTTCTATTCTTTTTTTTTTTTTTCAACGTTTATTTATTTTTGGGACAGAGAGAGACAGAGCATGAACGGGGGAGGGGCAGAGAGAGAGGGAGACACAGAATCGGAAACAGGCTCCAGGCTCTGAGCCATCAGCCCAGAGCCTGACGCGGGGCTCGAACTCACGGACCGCGAGATCGTGACCTGGCTGAAGTCGGACGCTTAACCGACTGCGCCACCCAGGCGCCCCTCATCTCTTTCTATTCTTTCTGGAATGGACCCTCACTAATCCTTACCCTCTGTACTCTTGTAAAGTTTCAGATTGAGATCCCATCGCTATACATTTAATATACACCAAATGTTGCATACCTTCTGTGATCCATGGTATTTTAACACTCCTCTAGGAGAAGCATGATTCCTTCACATCCGTTATGTTTTTAAAATGTAAATTTAAAATTTTTGAGGTTGATATTTTGTTACTCACGTGCAAATATATGCTTATGGGCTGTGCACTCAAGTAAAAAGTGTCTGAGAAATCCATGATTAAACCACTTGAATTATTTCTAAATAGACAACATCTAAAATTACACTTTAATGCAGGAGTGCTATGAAATTATACATTTCTGTACTACTCTGTGTTACAACAGCAATAACTGTTAGGCAAAGTGGTTAAGCCCTTAGGGATCTACTTATGTAAAAACTATATATATATATATATATATATATATATATATATATACACACACATATATATATACACACACACACATATATATATACACACACTATATATATACATATATATACTATATATACATATAGTTTTTTAATATATAATATATTACACATTTATATAATATATAAACATATATAATATATAAATATATAATATATATTTATTTATAAAATGATACATATTTATTTATAAAATGTCACATAGATATTTCCTTCTTATTACTGAATGGCATAGTTTAAAATTGAGCATGAAGCAGTAAAGTTCATTTTTAATTGTGCTTCATCTCCTTTTAACCTAAGGAAAAACTTTCATAGTGTAAAAAGCATTTTGATAAGTTGCATGCCTAACTCATATTTTCTGAGGTAATTAAGTGGGGGTCATAACATGCTGGTTGAAACAGGGGCTGCAAAATTGTGATCTGTCACATCACCTTAGTTTAATGGATTTAGGGAGTCATTTGGGGGGGATCATGCAAATTTAACAATAAAAGGGCCAATCTGTGGGTGTTTGAGAGCCAAAGACTGACTTCAACTTTTTAAATTATCTAAATAATTCTGTACACTCCTCCTTCCAAAGATAACTATAACTCAAGGCACACAGTATGTTTTTCAAAAATGTCTCTAAATCTAATAGGTTTTGAAACATTGGAATTGTGTCAGATTTTGACATAGATGATAATTCGTATGGTGGGTTTCTAATCTGATTTATAGATAGAATCAGGAGGAGGCATTTTTCTCACTTGTTTTTGATAAATTTTGTACAAATCGATCTTAATGCATTATTTACTATAGAATGGGGGGACAGAGCTTACTTAGGACAGTTTTCTTTTATATCGGTTTCCGTATCTGATGGCATGACATGAAATCCATCAAACAGCAAAACAGAAGGAAAAAAAAGGTAAATTCTCCAAACATATACATTCATGGACACATAAATCAAACTACAAACTCTACAGTGTTAAGAAAATATGAATCTCTTTACCCAGTAATGGAATCACCTTGAATTCCTTAAATCAATAGTTCACTGAACCTGAGGAACAATTTTCATGCACCGGCACATACATAATCTGGTTTATGCAGTGTGCTAGAACTTGTTCAATATGAGAACTGAGTGCAGCTGTTAAAATAAAAATGCCTTTACAATACAGACTCCTTCAGCACAAGAAATTTCAGCTATCCCTATTATTACATCAATATTAATAGACATTGCCTAGATAATTCATAATTTGGGAAGAAACAGGGAGTCTGGTGAAACTTAAACAGCATGGCCAATAAAACTCACTTCACTTAATGTTAGCAAGTCTCTTTAATATACGTATGCTTGTTTTACAATTCACATTAATATATGAAATGCAACGTACACTGTAAAAATCTCTAGGGACACCTGGGGGGCTCAGTAGGTTAAGCATCCAACTCTTGATTTCGGCTAGGTCATGATCTCATGATTCATGAGATTGAGTCCCACGTCAGGCTCGACACTAACAGCACTGAGCCTGCTTGAGATTCTCTCTCTCCCTCTCTCTCTTCCCCTCCCCCACTTGCTCTCTCTCTCAGAATAAATAAACATTAAAAAAAAAATTAAGCCCCAATTTGGTATACAAGCCCCAATTGTGTATACAAGAGAGGTTCTATTCAAAATTTTAAATGAAGATTTATAGCTTCCTGGGACACAGATTATTGTTAAAACCTCACAGGAACCAGTTATATTTCTAAACCATTTACAGACCTAACTTCATAGAAATAGTCTCCTGTCTGTTTAAATTCTCTCCGCAAGAATTTCTCCTATAAAATTCCAATTTTTTATACTTTTGGAAAATTTTACTGAAATATTAATTTGGATGCAAAAAGTAGATCACTGTGCACAGTTAGCTCAATAATGAATTTTCCCTCGTGTTCTGTTAGTCTTTTCAATAGCCTCTGTCCCTCCAAACAAAGCTATCGCTCACTTGTCATACTAGATGTTAACTAGTAAATTAAAAATTGTGCTGTCAACTAAAGAAGAAAAATTCCCAGCCATACTTAGTATCGTCCAGTGAGATGATCTATAAACATGAAGTTTTTCTATAAAAATGCAACTGAGAAGCTCACATCGGCTTCTCTTTTTCCACAGTTTTCAAACTGTAATGAATTTTTTATTATCGTTCATTTAATTCCATGTAGGTTTATTCTTGCTGATAACATGATCTATTGTTCTCTGAGCCATGGTGAGACTGCCATTTCTTAAACAGACAGCACTTATTGGAAATTAAACCTCTACTAATGTATTATAATTATTACTTGAGGGTAATTTGCTCCTCCAGCAGGGAGTCGCAGCCAATGTGAAGGTAACGTTTCTTCCAGGGAGCTGTTAATATTTCTTCTATGCTGAAATCCCACATAATGGATCTTGCCTAAGGCTGATTAATGATTTTAAAGCTGGAACAGTGATTTGTAGCTAAATCAGTCCTCACTGAAGGAGATTCAGGGTTATTTCAGTCAATACTGTTAAATAAGTGTGAACAGTAACTTCAGTTAACACACATGTAATCTAGAAGGTAAGAAAGAGAGAGGCAATAAAAGGAAGTAAATAATGGTAATCCTGCTGTCCGCGCATTTCATTTACACTTATAACAGATACAGGGAAGAAACACATTGCAGTGTCATCAAACCCACGGAATTACTTCACTGCAACACATTTTTCTGCATTGAAAAAGCAATTTCCCAAACAAGTAAAAGCAAATTGAGCTAAGTGCCTAAAATAAATCAGCATCTTTTCCCTCCCTTCTTTAGTTTCTTTCACCTTCCCTGCTAAAGAAGAAATTGGATGAACAACTTGGAAACTTGTGCAAGACAGACTGAAACTAGGGGAAAGGTTTCCTTTAGGATAATAACCCACAAATCCAGAGTTCCAACGTTAGACATTCTACCCAACCCCTGGGGATCTCGCCTTCACCTGAAACAAGGCTGAGCATCTAGCCAGAGGAAGTAACCTTGAGATCTCTCTGCCTTAAGGGCTACATGCCTAATGCATAGCATCAGCACTCTCTAGTCACTCAACTGGATCCTTCTTTGTTAACATGAGGCCAATATCAATAAAAGGTAGTGATAGAACTGCAGTCAAAGACAAGGTTGCGAATGTCAATGTGCATCTTCCAACTTGTATTTCACTAACAGTCCTGCTTCCCACGGTTCCAATGATTTCTAAACAGAAAGCAAGGAAACAGCTACAAACATTCTGCTACATATTGTTTGTCTGAGGTCCCTGGCTTCTGAACTAACAAAACTGATGAATAAGCACTGTGTCTAAATAACATAGTAAGAGAAAGAGGAGATCCTTGTGAGTGAACACCTGAGGGTCTAGACATATACTCATTAACATGAGCACTGTCATAGCAATCAAGAAGCCAAAATGAAAACTGCTGTTACTTTTACTTAGCTAAACAATGTAATCTCAGGTAGGGGTGCATGGGTGGCTCAATTGGTTAAACATCCAACTTTGGCTCAGGTCATGATCTCACAGTTCGTGAGTTCGAGCCCTCCATCAGGCTCTGTGCTGACAGCTCAGAGCCTGAAGCCTGCTTCGGATTCTGTGTCTCCCTCTCTCTCTGTCCCTCGCTCCTCGCTCGCTTGCTCTCTCAAAAATAAATAAACATTTAAAAAAAGATACAATTCCAGGTTAAACACAAAATATGGATTGAAACTTATTGTTTGGTTTCAAAAATTTGGAAGAATCTGGATTTATCTAAGAATCTTAAAAAGAAAAAAAGTTAATGCATTTATAATAGGAAAACTTTCCCCCTGTCCTGTAACTGAGGGCTGCATATGAAAGGGCTACAACAATTGGTATTAGGCTCTTAAGAATTATGTCTGAGGGGCACCTGGGTAGCTCAATAGATTAAAGTCTCCACCTCTTGACTTTTGGCTCAGGTCATGATCTCACTGTCCGTGGGTTAGAGCCCTGTGTCGGGCTTATGCTGGCAATGTAGAGCCTGCTCGGGATTCTCTCTCTCCTCTCTTTGCCCCTCTCTCTCTCTCTCTCTCTCTCTCTCTCTCTCTCTCTCAAAAATAAATAAATGAACTTAAAAAAAACAAAAAAAACAAAGAATTAAATTGAGCTTTCATTCAGTTTAAACTTCTGTATAAACTATACAGCTCACACACGGGTGTGTGCCTAAATATATACATACCTTGAGTCAATGGCTTTTAACCTTCAATCAGAATCAATACCAAACTACATCTTAACCTTCTATCAAATCGATGCCAAACAGGGTTTCTCAGTGAATAATAGTAGGCATAACACATGAGTTTTTTCTCCAATAGGCTCAAATATCGAATGCAAAGTTAATTTTGCCAAGGGGAAAGTTTCTACCTTTGATAATAAGTATGGGTATTTTGTGGTCCCTCTACACACATATTTTATGTGGTTATCTGAAGTGAAAACTTGGCTTCAGATCCTATAATTTTCATGATCGCTTTATTAAATTTTATTAAATACAGTTTGCAAAACATACAATCCTCTCATTTAAAATGTAAAATTCTATGGCTTTTAAAAAATGCAAAATTCTAAGGTTTTAATATATTCAGAGTTGTGAAGCAATCAGCACAATACAATTTTAGAACATTTTCATCACCCAGATGAACCCCCATCCTCATTAGTAGTCACTCCTATGCTTATGCTCCACCCGTAGTTACTAAGAAACTATTTATTTTGTTACTGTAAATTTACCTACTTTAGATATTTCATATAAATCAAATGAGTGATTGACTGATTTACCATGTGTTCAAGTTTCACCCTTTATGTAGCATGCATCAGTACTTTTTTTTACAGTGTCAAATAATATTCCATTGTGTGACTATAACACATTTCGTTGATCTATTCATCAATCTGGGTGCATCTGGACTGTTTCTGCTTCTTCACTATTAGCAATAATGCTGTTACAAACAATTATGATCTAGTTTTTGTATATATATTTGCATTTCTATTAGACACGTATAAGACTAGAACTGCTTGGTCATAAGGTATCACTGTATTTCACATTTCAAGGAGCTATGTAACTGTTTCCAAAGCAGATGTATTATTTTGCATTCCTATGAGCAATGTAGGAGAATTCAAATTTTTCCAAATACTCACAATGCTTGTTATTTCCTTCTTTTTTTGATAACAGCCATTCCTAGTGGGCGAAAAGTAGTATCTTGTTATGGTTTCGATTTGAATTTCCTTAACAACTAATGATATTGAATATTTTCATGTGATTCTTGGACATTTTAATATCTTTGTATTATTTGTCCATGTTTAAATAGGATTGTTTTTATATTATTGAGTTGTAAGAAATATTTTTATTGTTTTTATTTAAGTTCATTTATTTATTTTGAGAGACTGAGAGAGAGACAGAGAGCATGCTAGCTGGGGAGAGACAGAGAGAGAGAGAGACAGAGACAGAGAGAGAGAGAGAGAGAGAGAGAGAGAGAGAGAGTGAAAATCCCAAGCAGGTTCCACACTGTCAGCATGGATCCCAACACAGGGATCAATCCCATGAACCATGAGATCGTGAACTGAGCTGAAATCAAGAGTTGAATGCTTAACCGACTAAGCCACCCAGGCGTCCCCGAGTTTAAAGAATTTTTACATCCTGCATATACTTCTCATACACCTGATTTGAAAATATTTTTTTCTGATACCAGCAGTTGTCTGTTCACTTTCCTGTTAGTGTCCCTTGATGCATTAATATTTTTATTCTTCTGAAACACAATTTGCCTATTTTTTTCTTTTTTTTTTTCTTTTGGTATCATGTCTCTGAAGTCTTTGCCTACCTAAAAGCTCATGAAGATTTACTCCTATGTTGCCTCCTAAGAATTTTATAATTTTCAGCTCTGATATTTTGGTCTATGATCCATTTTGAGTTATTTTGGGGGGAGTTTTGAGGAAGGGTACAGATATGTGTGTTGCACATAAATATCCAGTACCATTTATTGAAGAGTCTAGCTAGTTAACTAAGAATAAGATACTTGCCTCTTCTAAGCCTCAATGTCTTCATTAGCCTCTGTGAAGAAGGAAAAGGCTAGAGATGGAGTTGATCACCAATGGCCAATGATTTAATCAATATGTCTATGTAATTAAATCTCCATAAAGCCCCCTAAACAACTAGATTCATAGAGCTTCTAGGATGAAAGTGAATGGAAGCTCCCCACCCCAGCTTGCCCTATATATCTTGCCCTATGTATTTTTTTGTTCGTGAGTTGTATCCTTTTTAATAAACTGGAAACAATAAATAAAGCACTTTCCTCAGTTCTGTGAGGTATTCTAGCAAGTTATCAAACTTAAAGAGTTGGTCTTGAGAACCTGATATGCAGTCCCTCAATCAGAAGTACAGGCAATTAGGGCAAGTGGGTAGCTCAGTTTGTTGAGACTCAGAATTCGGATGGGGTCATGCCCTCACAGTTTGTGGGTTTGAGCCCCACATGGGGCTCTGTGCTGGCAGCTTAGAGCCTGAAGCCTGTTCCAGATTCTGTGTGTGTGTGTGTGTGTGTGTGTGTGTGTGTGTGTCCCTTCCCCGCTCTCACTCTGTCTCTCTCTCAAAAATAAATACACATTATCTTTTTTTAAGTATAGACGACTCAATCAAAGGTACAGGTAACCCTTGAGGTTTCCAGCTATGTGACATTGACTGAATTGTTCACTCCTACATACACTTGCCCAGTTTGTTGCATGGGAGTACCAAAAGCTGTAAGGAATTTCATGAGAATTAAGTGAGGTAGTAGATATGGAAATGCTGTCAAGATATAAAGCTCTATATAAATACTATAAAATATCCAAATAACTTATCTGGGTATAAGGATATAAAATAATTTATAAAACTGATTGTAGAATTGCATGCATATGTAAATTATTCTCCCAGCTTTCAAATAAAAATAGTAGTAAATAATTTGGACTAGGAACTCTTTTTACCTCCACTTTTAACTCATCTTGTGTAGATTTTTGAATCCATGGGCCAACTAATAGTGGACCCTGCAGGAATGGAACATTTCTATTATATTCTTTTCTCAATAACCAATAATACCATCTGTCAACCTGAGTGTTTTTCTCATCACTGGAAATCAGAGGAGTGTGTAATTATCCCACTGAAAGGGAATTTCTCAAGAAAAGCAAATGGAAGAAACATTTTCTTCTTGCACTGGATGAAAAAAGAGTGCCAAGAATGATAGGATGTTGCATAACTTTATATAAAACCATAACACATAAACACAAATACTGTCAATGAAGGCAGAATGCTCTATGCTATTAACTGCTGTAAATCTCATATTTTTAAGGCTGTTGGCACTTGGGTTAGTATTCAATGATAACTGAGAATCTCACCCTGAATTAATTAGGAAGTGGGTGTTTTGAATGATAACAAAACTGCCAATTACCATTTATTTACTTTTGGAGCAGGTGTTAAATGATTGATTTCAAAGTGCAATAATATAGTCTGCTTTGGAACCAGAGCTGCGAAAAATATTCACAACCTAAATTAAAAGAAATATTTTTAAAAAGAAAGGAGGGGGTAGTCCAGTAAAAATAACCCTATACACAATTACATTAATGCCACAGACGATCTCTAGTATTCTAGTATATATGACTCATACGTATTTTCCCTTTAGAATATTAAGCAATATCCTAAGAGAACCTTCACCATGACCTGGTTTCAAACATTCGGAATTACAGAGGTTCTGGAATGGGCGCATAAGGTGGAACGAGAACACTTGGATAAAGACTTGTGTGGTGGAAAATGCTGGGCTTAAGCAGTATCCATATGGCCATCACAGTACCTGTGGTCCTCAGCTTACTGTGGATATGTGGCAAGCTACATTATGTTTAATGTACCAGGAAAATACTTCTTTGCAGAACCCTTACAAAGATGATATACATGTTACAGGTACACAGTCCATTCAGAGTATATCTTCGATGTCCTTTTCCAATATTAAAACGAAGTAATTATGGACAGCAATATAAAAATGATTAAAATTGGAAGACACTTTCTCACATTAAATGGAAATACATAACAAAGAACACTGTCCATATTTTTGGCTCCACAGGGATTACTTGTATAAATTGCAAGAACCCTGCACTCAAAACAAGACTGAATTAATTAGAATAACACATGAGATTCAAACTGGACAGGTACATGCCAAAAATCTTACTTAGCTTGCAAATATTCAGTTCTATTCAGATAATATTTAATTAAAAATACTGTCCATATATCAGGAGCTAACTTGGAAGTGATAGGGTTTGGGAGTTTGCATCAGAGCAGAAATACAACATGATTTTGATTCGTCAATGACACACAGACTATGAGCAAATTCATGGGTACAAATAAATACAATAAAATATATTTCATTAAATTCTACAATGTGATGGTTAATTTTACATGTCAACTTGACTTGGCCATGGGATACTCAGATATCTGGTTAAATAGTATTTCTGAGTGTATCTGTGAAAATGTTTCCAGAAGAGATTAGCATTTAAATCAATACACTGGGTAAAGCAGTTAAGCAGGTTGTCTCTCTAATTCTTAGGACCACCATCCAATCCATTGAAAGCCTAAAGAAAGTAAAAAAGCAGAGGAAGAGAAAATTATCTCTCTTTGATGGCTTAATCTGGGACAACAGTCTCTCCTTGCTCTCAGAATATCACATACACTATTGGTACTCCTGTTGTCAGGCCTTCGGACTCAAACTGAAAGTACATCACTAGCTTTCATGGGTCTCCAGTTTATAGATAGCAGATCACGGGACTCAGCCACTATAATCATATGAGTCAGGTCCTTACAATTTTTCTCTCCCTCTTACTCTCTCTCTCTATATAAACAGATATATTTCATCTTTATATATACAGAGTTCTCCTGAGGAACAAAAACTACGGTGTATAAAGGTGGATAATATAGTCTATTATATATTTTTATACTTCATTATATACTTAATGTGTATAATATAGTAAATTATATGGGCCACCTGGGTGGCTCAGTTGGTTGAGTATCCAACTCTTGATTTCAGCTCAGGTCATGATCCCAGGATTGTGGGATCAAGTCCTGTATTGGGCTCCACACGGGGAGCCTGCTTGAGATATTCATTCTCTCTCTCTCTCTCTCTCTCTCTCTCTCTCTCTCCCCCTCTCCCTCTCTCCCTCTCTCCCTTCCCCTCCCTCTCTCTCTCTTCCCCCCCGCCTCTCTCCCCTGTTCTCTCTCTCTTTCTCATATATACACATATATATATGCATATATATTCAACTTCAAATATATATATTATATGCATATACTTGCAGGAAATTATTTTACCTCATCTATATCATATGACTATACACACACATATATGTATATATACATATTCAGGGAAAAAAGAAGAATGTATCACAAGAACCACAACAGTATGGTGGAAAGAGGGGTGGTCTGAAAGTCCAAAGATACACAATCTGAAAAACCTTTTTGTAAGATTAAAAAAGTCATTTAACTTTTTTTTGTGACACTCAGGAAAATTATTTAATCCCTCTGAGCATGATATTTACCTCTGGGGGCATTATAAGGTTCTTAAAAACCATTGGCTAATATTTTTTAGTCATTGTCAAAATGTAAGATTTGTCTCTTCTCTCTGTGCACTTTTTCCCCATTACACTGTTCCTTCCTGTTCCACGGTTTCAGTCTCCCCACCATTTCTCAGAGACAGTTTCCAGATCACAAAACATCCTTCTGGTTCTCCATTGACAAAACTGTTCATGCCGTTCAAGCTGTGATGCCTAGACCTAAACTCAATACAATGGGTAGACTGATCACTGCAATGAGTTCCATCTTCTTTTAACTAGACATGGTATTTATTAAAACCTTTTAGGACTGACTTAGATTTTGTTTATTTGTTGTTTTTCTTAGCAACAGCTCATGTATAACTTACAGGAAAGTCAATAAGGTCCTGAAATGTTTTAAAATTACATGTGTGTAGGTGCCTGGGTGGCTTAGACAGTTAAATGTCCAACACTTGATTTCAGCTCAGGTCATGATCTCATGGGTGGGTTTGGGGGATCTAGCCGTGTGTTGGGATCTGCACTGACAGCATTGAGCCTGGTTGAGATATTCTCTCTCTCTCTCTCTCTCTCTCTCTCTCTCTCTCTCTCTCTGTCCCTCCCGTGCTCGCTAGCTCTCTCTCTTTCCCTCTCTGAAAATAAATAAACTTTAAAAACTAAAAAAAATAAATTACACTTGTGTAGCTAAACATATAACATTTTAAATGTAAATACAAAAACATCCACATATGCAGTTTTTGACTAGGACAGAAAAAAATATGATTCAGTTGCACGTTCTTCATTTTTACATGGATCTGTGTTTAGTCTCTGCTAAATCCACTAGATACCATGTTAGCTCACAGCAATATTGTCTAGCTCACATTTCAGTATCTTTTCACCAGGATATGATGAGAAGTCCCCCTCCCAAGTATAACAGCATAGATTTTCACAGCAGCTGTGATTTCATGGGGAAATCCTAAACTTTGGACTCGGCCATTCACTACCCATGATATGCACGAGTAGTAATACAATTTATTTCATTACAATTTCAAATATAACTTCTTTGAATCCTGGATTACTTCTGTTAAAAAAAGAGTATCATAATACCTAATTGAAAGATTTGTTTTGATTATAGAACAAAAACATTTTAAACTTTGAATGTAATGGTTTCCATTACAACAGAATATAACAGCATCTCAGAAATCTTCATTTGAGATCTTCTGTGATTCATTTTTTTCCCTTAAAGTTGAAACATCACTTCTTTGTTTCCCTCCCCCCACTCTCAGCATAGAGGGTCTCCTTTCTTGTAAAATACAGTATAGTTCATGACACTATAGTTAATTAAATGTTAGTAGAAACTAAAAATAGAATCAAAGTGGAATACAGACAAATGATTAAAAAAAGAGAAGGAATGAAGAAAGGAGAAAATAAATGTTGTTTTTCCCTTTCACTTTATCATAATAACATATTCTTTGAAACACATTTCAGCTAATTGTTTCCTTGGCTCCTGAACAGATGCTGAGGCCACTGAAGGTGAGACTTCTGTTTAATTTAACCTTGTCAACCCAACACAGGGGAATGTCAGGTGTAGGATATTAAAAAGGTTTTGGAGGGGCACCTGAGTGTCTCAGTCGGTTGGGTGTCCGACTTCAGCACAGGTCATGATCTCACAGTTTGTAAGTTCCAGCCTTGCATCGGGCTCTGTGCTGACAGCTCAGAGCCTGGAGCCTACTTCAGATTCCGTGTCTCCCCCTCTCTCTACCCCTCCCCTGCTCACGCTCTGTGTCTGTCTCTCAATAATAAACGTTAAAATTTTTTTTTAAAAAAGATTTTGGAAAAAATGCAATAAGCCTAAGAGATAGCAAATATTTTATACGCCAGCTTAAAAAAAAAAAAGGAAAAGAAAAAAAGAACAGGGTCTGTATGCTCATCTAGAAGGATTTCAAACACAATTAGTTGATGATTTCCGTGAATCCCAAATGGCATGTCAGGGGTAACAGATAGGATAGCAATTGTCACTGCATCCTGTACCACGATAGGAATGCTCCTTTGGATGTTGTGGTCTAATAATTTCATGAAAAAATAAACAGATTTATTAGAAAACACTTATGTGACTCTAACAATTGCTTCAGGTTTTTCTTGTTGTTTCACAATGTGTTTCAATATTATATTTGTAAAATTTTAATAAAAACTAGGGTTAAACTTCCCATTTTTTCTTAAGTTATTGCATCCTGTCCAGCACATTTTCTGCTATTTCTTTTCTTTTAGGTTTATTTATTTATTTTTGAGAAAGAGAGAAAGATACGGCAGGAAGTGGAAGGGGGAGAGAGAGAGGGAGAGAAAGACAATTCCAAGCAGGCTGCCTGCTGTCAGGACAGAGACTGATGTGGGACTCCATCCCAAGAACCAAGAGATCATGACCTGAGCCAAAACCCAGAGTCAGATGCTTAACTGACTGAGCCACCCGGGCGCCACTCTGCTATTTCTGATGTTCTTTCATTGATTTTTAAAGATTAATAACGGATACTCAACCATAGATAGTTAATTAAAGTGAAATTGAGATCTGAATTTACATTAAACACTGAATACTTCTCTGCTCTTTGGATTTACTCATGCTTTGATTTCTTTGCAAAGTTTGTTCTGCCTTTTAAAAACATCCTAGGATGATTCTATGTAATTGACACATGGGAAGTAACTTTGCTTTCACTCACTCATTGTTCAAATTCTTATACATAGCACCTTTCACAAGTCATGTGCAGTATGGTATGAATGAGGTAGAAAGCACTAGACTAGAAACCTACAAACCACTGGACAAAAAAGCACCTTACTCTGCCAGTGTGTGTGTGTGTGTGTGTGTGTGTGTGCACGCGCGTGCTAGATTGGCAGGGGATGACAGTCACCCAGCCACAATACAGGCTGTGGGGATAATAAAAGGAAGTAAAGGAGGAGAAGACTCAGATTGAGGTTTTATACTATCTTTTTCAAGTAAACACATCATTTTGTGTTCTTTTCTTTTAAAAATAACAAATATATAGAAAATTTGACCAAAAAGAATAAACATTATTCATAAAACATTCATCAACTCAATAAAGGTTTGATTCAAAAATTTTATGTACATACACACATGCAATATGTCTATAAAATTATAGGTATATATGTTATATAAATAGGGCAACTGTTTTACTTAATATGATACACTATTAAGTAAAACACAAGCTTTATGCCATATAATTTATCAAAAAATATATTTATTGACATTACATAGTATATATGTATATATATATATTATGTACACATATACAAATTTTATATATTTGCTATGTTATGAAATATATTTTTAGACTACTAATTTGATGGCTGTATAACAGTCTACTGTTTCATGACTTACTTATCTATTCCTCTATTCTAGAATGCTTAGCTATTTCAGTATAAAATAACTATATGATGGATATTTTTACTGAGGATAAATTGCGAAATTAAAATTACCAGATAAATTAGAAGAAATACTGTCAAAGCTTGAATACAAAATGACAAAATGCTTCTGATAATGACTGTCTTTTCCTTACAACCTCCATTCCTGACTTTCTCCTTAGAAAATCTCCTACATCCTAAAACCTAATAAAATATTACCTACATTTGATTATGCTGTTGATATGGCCTCATTTATATACTAGAATTTTAAATTTCTTTTAAAGTTAATTTTGACATGTTAAGAGAATATTTCTCCAATTAATTCCAAGTGATTAATTGCTTAACACAATTACTACTCTGTTGTCTCCTTACTTGTTTAGATGGTATACTTATTATGTAATCATGTCTTCTGTATTCTAGAACTTGTGACTTATTATTTTTTTTTGCCACCACAGTATTTCTATTTCAGTACTTATTCACTGAGCTTATTGAAGAATTATAACACATTTTCAAATAAACCTCTTAGGGCATGATTTTATATTTGCAAAGACAGTATAGTTTCCTAAACCCTTCATGCCCCTTACTCAACTCTCCATTATTAATATCTTTCATTACTATAGAATATTATCATGTATTTTTAAATTATAATACAGAATTCTTTGCTATTCAAAGGTTTATATGTATTTCTTAACAATTTCTGTTTATTCTTTTTAATAAGAATTTTTATTGACACTTAATGGAAATCACTTATAATTTAGAGATTAAATCTGCAATACTTACAATTTGGATAATTTTTTTTTTAATTTTTTTTTTCAACGTTTATTTATTTTTGGGACAGAGAGAGACAGAGCATGAACGGGGGAGGGGCAGAGAGAGAGGGAGACACAGAATCTGAAACAGGCTCCAGGCTCTGAGCCATCAGCCCAGAGCCTGACGCGGGGCTCGAACTCAGGGACCGCGAGATCGTGACCTGGCTGAAGTCGGACGCTTAACCGACTGCGCCACCCAGGCGCCCCTACAATTTGGATAATTTTAAGTGACATCTAAACATCTAAAAACTTAGTATCCATATATTCAAGTTTTCTTCATTAATATTTAGGAAGGTTTTACCTTTTTTCCTATATGCTCTATATATTCCTTAGTAAAGTTTTATTTCTCCCTATTCTCCCCAAAAGGACTTTATGAATTATATTTGTCCATTCACTATTTTAATTGACCATAATTTTATGAGTATTAATTTTGTATCCAACAAACTTAGTCCACACTGGTTCCTTTAGTTGTTTTTTAAATGATATTATTTTTTTAAATTTATTTATTTTAAGAAAGAGAGCAGGGGAGGGGCAACGAGAGAAGAAGAGAGAGAGAATCCCAAGAAGCCTCTGGGGTGTCAGTGTAGAGCCCGACACAGGGCTCAAACTCACGCACCACAAGATCATGACCTGAGCTGAAATAGTCGGACACTCAACCAACTGAGCCACCCAGGCTCCCCTTAAATTATGTAAATTTATCTGTAAATACTATTTGTTTCTAACCCCTATCAAAAATTGATTTCAGTGTTAGTCCTTTGAAAACATATTTTTTTCCCTTAATTTCACTACTATTTCCTTTTGAATCAAAGTAAAAGAGCCTATTGATTTCACTGAGAGAACAGAAATTCTCTATTCTTGTCAGGAATACATACTAAGTTCTGTCAAGTACCCTTTACATTTATTTTGTGTTCATACATGTTTTTCTTATTCAGTCCTTTTCATAGGCTGATATATATTTTTTCAACATCTTCATTTTTATTTTTATATTCATCACAATACAGATCACTACATATTTTCTACTCACATAACCACAGGTAACTTAATAACAATATGTTCCTTAAAAGAAAATAAGCTTCTTTTTAAGGTGTAGCCTTGTATCTGCTAGAATGATTTCTCCTCTTGTCCTTTCTGTCACCCCAATAAATCTTTCAGTTCACATTTCCATGGTATCAGTAACTCATGCTAGTGTTTTTAAAATAGTTATGCGTGCAGTGTTTTCTGCAATATTCTCCATAATATTACAAGGTTGAGATGCCAGGAATTCCACTGTTGTTGAAAGAAACTACCAGAAAGTCTATATCAGAACCCCAGACTTTCTGGCACTCAAACGGAGTATGTAACTTTCAAGAAAAACAGTATCAAGATAATAATTCCCATCTTATAACAGATTGAAGTATTTTAGAAACCACTTTCCATTAGACCTGGACTACTGATATTGAGCCCAGAGTTAGAGCTACGTGGCAGTTCAGCTAGGGAATTTTTTTAGGGTGCTATTCTAAAAACTGTCATTTGATGACACATCATACTGCTGTAGACTTATTGTGTTTTTTCACATGGAACACTTAAAGCAAATTATACTAAATTACAGAGAAGAGATGATTCCGGGTGACAGCGTAAAGGGCTTTGATGCAGAGATATTGCAGGTTAAGTTCAGAGCTAGATACTGCTTTATGTAAGAGGAAACATATCCTGAGGAGCACGTTTCCATCTATTCAACTACTCACTTTTAAACAGGTCCCAATTGCTTTGGCAAAACATTGGTATTAAGGACTGAATAATGCCCCCACTGCCCAAATTCATATGCTGAAGCACTAATCTTCAATGTGAATGTAATCGGAGATAAGGTCTTTAAGGAGATAATTATATCATAAAGGTGAGACTCTAATCCAATAGGACTGATGTCCATACACAAAGAGGAAGAGGCCATGTGAGCACCAAGAGAGAAGCCACCATTTACAAGCCAGGAGGAGAGGTCTCAGCAGAAGTTAATCTAGATGGTACCTTGATCTTGGACTTCTAGGCTCTAGAACTGTGAGAAAATGAATTTCTGTTATTTAGGCCACACAGTCTGTGGCATTTTGTTATGGCAGGGGAGCAGACTAATACAATCGAACTCAATTTCTATTTTGGAAACTATCACATAGGTCACACGTACTTAATGTCCACATAAATGAAGGCATTTTACCAGGAAAACAGAGGTTTACTGACTTATGTAATTCTAGGCTCTCTTATTCATGGCAGCTTACTAGAGCATGAAGATAATTGTGATATTCATATGAACAATCATAAGCATGCCTTTTTCATGGATGACTAAAAGAATGAATCCAAGCATGTCAATCACAGAAGTTCTAATCATTGCCATTCTCATTGATGAAGTGTTACTGAAAAGCATAATATCTAGTTGGATGCAATCCCCAGATATAGAGATGTATAGTGTGTGTGTGTGTGTGTGTGTGTGTGTGTGTGTGTGTGTGAGTGACAGAGAGACAGAGACAGACAGAGAGAGAGGGGGAGAGAGAATTAGACAATTCTAACAAATAATTTTGGTATACAAGCTTTATGGTGGAAAAAGGAAGAGGGGTTTTATCCATTTATATTAGATATAGCTCCTCTCTATTTTGAGAATATAAAAAGTGCAGATAAAATAGTTGAGAGAAAAGAAATAATGACCCAAGACTGTCAGGTCATTGTATCTGTGACACCTGTATTTCTTGGTGTTTGATATGCCTTTCTCATTAAGACAGAAAGTAAGTTGTGTATGCTGTGAAAAGAATGCATGAGTGTACTGATCTGAAAAATAATGTGGTGTATTGCCTCTAAAGCAGTGATGCGAACAAGAAAGAAATAAAAGGCTGTAAGCACTTACATATTTCTTCTCATGTGCATCAAAAGCTAAAAAGAGCAGTAAAAGAAGACGATTTAGACCTATTTATACATCCAGTGTTTTTTTTTTTCCTGTAACAAAACAGTTCTAAAATCGCCCACTTGTATTTATCTTCCAGATTCTACTACTCATTAGTGATTTAATAATTGAAATATATCTTTCAGGTTGTGGTTATCTTTTTCACAGAGGGTTCAGCTTAGAACAATTATTTAGATGTGATACGAAGAAATCTGTGTTAATACAATTCACTAGAAAGCAGAAGTTAGTGTGAAAGGGTTCCCCATGGGTCCTAATCTAAGATTTACTGATGTATTAAAATATTGAAAAAGGTTTGCCATACAAAATCTCTAAAGTACATGTGAATTATAGCATTAAGAAAAAAAAAAAAAAAACAGAAAACAAACAGAAAGAAAACTCAACCAAACAGGAGGACGGTGGTACCTCATGAAGACCTGCAGGGAGCATTTGGTTCAGGGCCTAAGATCTGGTCCTGAGAAGGGTGCCAAAACTCTTTTTGCCAAAATAATACAAATATCATCAATCACAGGAGGGTTAATACACGCAGTCAAACTCACAAGTATCAATACAGGTAGAAGAAAACAGAAGGTATTATAAGAGATAAAAATACTGTTGTTTTGGAAAGAATATTCCCTTTCTATAGATATATTCATATGAAAAGCCACATCACAACCAGAAGATTGCCCAATGAGCTTTAAATAAAAGTCAAAGTAGGGAGAAAATGGTGAATCATATTAGTGTCTATTGTCATTGTATTATGCTAATCTCATGCATCTATATGAACTAGAATACCGTAAGATATTGGTATATGCTTTTATCTGGGAGTGCTAATTACATGCTGACAAATTAAAACTTTCTACCCGATGTCCTCGTGGCTCTTCCCCTATTAACATGTTTCTTTTTTTCTTGTCCTTCAAACATCAGTAGACTAATCGTTTGCATTGAATGTTACCAGTTGCCTACTCAGCATCCTTTTCCACACTCTTATTTCCTGTTAGAACTCTGATTTTGAGGGCGCCTGGGTGGCTCAGTTGGTAGAGCATGCATTTCTTAAACTCCGGGTCATGAGTTCAAGCCCCACGTTAGGCATGGACCTACTTAAAAAAAAAAAAAAAAAAAAAAAAAAGAACTCTGATTTTGTTTAGGAATCCTCCCCTGTACATGAGAATGTATTCAGGGTGGCTGACTGCAGTCCCACCTAAAATAGGACTTGTTTTCAGTATATTACCTTACCTACTGCCAGGGATTAGTTCCAACGTGTTTATGTTATTAACTCTGATTTATGAAATGCATAGTGAAATAGGTCGAGTAACTTCTGGCAAATTTCTTATCTCTTAAGTGGAAACCAAAAGAGAAGGGCTTTCTCTCCCTGAGTATTATGGAATCTAGATATCACAGATAGAATGGCTACAGCTATTGTCAGACAAACCATCTTTTTTTACTACCCTAAGGATACAGCCAATATTGGTAGTAACAAGCAAAGACATAAAAATAAGGTAGACGGTTGATGATGTCATTGACCTATTGAATCTAGTAAGCCTACATTTGAATACAGCCTGCCATTAACTGTGAGCCATTTAAAGCTGTATTCATATTATAGCTGAAAATACTTTTCTGTTTTTTAAGGTTGTCTATTTTGAAAGAGAGAGTGTGTGTGGATGAGAGAGAGAGCTGGGGTGGGGCAGAGAGAGAATCTGAATCAGGCTCCACACTGTCAGCACAGAGCCAGACGTGGGGCTCAACCTCATGAACTGTGAGATCATGACCTGAGCCGAAATCAAGACTTGGTCTTAGCTGACTGAGCCTCCCTGATGCTCCAGCTGAAAACACTTTTTAAGGAAAACAAATTTGTAAAATATTCTCAGGACATTTCTCTTTTTGCATTTTCTTGTTTCTACTTAAGGGGGAGAAACAGCGCAAATTGAAGAATCTTTCCTTGGAATACTGTTTCTTTCTTCCCTTTTATCATTTTTTTTACGGTTTAGTCATTAACCTATTAACTTTTCCTGTAACCACTCTTTCTATAGTTGACCTGATTAGATCCCATGGATTTAATTCTATCCATATGACCAAAACTTCTAGATACATTTCTCCAACCAGACCTCTAAAGGCTCCTGACTCCCATAACAACTTCCCAGTTGACACAGCCATTTGTATCATCTCAAAGTGGTCATATACAATATATCTAAACTTTTTCTCCAAGTTCTCCCCCAGTGTGCCTTATTAGTGATAACCTCTTTGATTTATAATTAATAGTGATAACATCTCTAGTGACCACTAGTGATTAACCACGAGTGATGAAGACCACTATCTCCAAACATAACCTGAGTTCTCCTAATGCTCTCCAAACTCACAATCTTGAAAACTACAGTCTTTGTCTTAAGCACCACCATCTTATCCTTATTCTAAGGCAACGGAGTTTTTAAAAACAAAACCAAATCAGATTGTAACCCCCAGCTTAACACTGACAATGACTTCTCGTTGTCCAAAAATAAAATCGATTTTTACAGTATCGTGGAAAATCCTACGTAAAGCTGACTTTGCCTCTCTCTCTGACCCCAACTAAAACTACATTCATCCTACCTATGTAAAATCCAACCACTCTAGATTTTCTCTAGATTCTTAGTATCAGTCATGTCCCAAAGCCTTGCCTATTTTTGCTAGTTCTTTATCAATCTGGGAAGAAACTTTACTTGCAGATCTTACCAGGAGTTTTCACTTCAATTTCGGTTCAAACATTATCTTCTGAAAAGTTTTCCCTTCACTACCCAACCTAAAACAGTATCTGTTTCCAGTACTCTCTATAACATCACTCCTACAAATTCGTAAAATGCTCCAAACGTTCCAGGTTACCAGG
Source organism: Lynx rufus (assembly GCF_022079265.1). Classification (NCBI taxonomy): domain Eukaryota; kingdom Metazoa; phylum Chordata; class Mammalia; order Carnivora; family Felidae; genus Lynx; species Lynx rufus. The sequence continues at coordinate 221,387,034 of NW_025814823.1, read as the reverse complement.
CAAATGTTATGTTTTTAGTGCAGGCTTGATGGGCAATGCCATTTAAAATATCAACCCTTCACTGCATTCCCATCTCTCCTAAAATCTCCCTCTTTTATTTTTTGACATTTTATTACTGATGTCTCATGTAACATTTATTACATGTTCCCTGTGGACCTCCTCACACAACACTTTAAGCTACTCGAGGGCTAGATTTTGTGGTTGTTTGTTCACTGTTGTATTACCACTGTCCAGGTGCATTGAAAACATAACTGGTGATCCACAAATATTTTCAGATAAATCAACAAAATTCTCATTTTATTCATAGTACTTAACACTCTGAAATAACTTTGTTAACTTATTTACTTTTGGACTTCTCCCTTAGGGAATAAACACTTTCAGAATAAAGAATTGCCTTGTCTAAATCACTGTATTATCTTCCGTTTAAAGACAACTGCCTGGCATATAATAAGCATCATGAATGTAGGTATGTGTGAATAATTAATTTCTTTGATAGTCATTTGACTGTGGAAGCTCGTGTTTGACTCAGTTTTGCTTAGATGATTTAGAGTTTGTTTTGGGGTGTGTTTTTCCCCAGTTCTTCCTTGGTTATGTAATAAAACATCATGGTTAAGTGAGCATTGTGGGGCTAGAAGGCCTGCCCTTGAATTCTGCCTCTTCCACTATCTCTGTGATCTACGGAAAGTTCTTTAACTGTTGAGTTCCTCAATTTTCCCATGCAACTAATGGTAACAATAACAACTGAATGAGCCATCATTAGACCAGTGCACAGCACACACCAACCTCTCAAGGTTATCTTGAGTGTTACTAATCCTATCTTTTACCCAGCATAGGCCTGTACCCACGGACGATGACAAGAGAGGTATTTAGGAATATCTCTTGCATCCATGCATTCCTAGGAACTGATTCGAAGCGAATTCAGATAATTTTCCATGGCCCAAATCATAATTCCTGCCTTAATATGGTCAAGTTCTACTGCTCACCACCGACTTTTCTGCTGATTTTTCTTTCCTTTACATTCAAGAGAACTAAAGGGTGCAATGGCCTAAGAATTCTCCCTCTCTGAGAGTCAATCAATCTCTCTCTCATAGACCTTTTTTTTTGTAGACCTGGTGGGAATGTGATACCTTTCCATATATGAGGATGGGCTATGGAGTAAGAAAACATTTTTCTTTTTCCTCTGATTTGGTCCTATTTCCCAGCCCAACGTATCAAGTTCTTTATCCTGAAGATCAGGATGCAAGCTTTACAACAGTAAAAAGCAAACTTTCCTCTTCTAATTTTTCTGCTGTGTATATTCCTTGTGGAAATTCTTGGGGCAATCTGAACCTCACCCAGGTTGGGTTAAGAACTTCCGGTCCCTTGACATAATAATATCCAATAGTGCTCTAAACTTCACCATCTTTTACCTAAAATCTTATCATCTCTATTGCAGTAATAATAAACAACTTTGTTAAATGTATAAACCAATTTTCTGCAACAATGTTTCTTCTCATTTCCCTTTCCCTGATTCAACCCAACTTGCCAAAGAACAAAGATGAATTTTACTGTGTCTCTCCTATGATTTCACTCCCTTGCTCCCAAATTTTCAGTGGCTTTCCATTTCTTACAGGATAACTTCCCACATCTTTGTCATTTAAAACCACATACCTACACACACTCTAATCCTTACTAACATTTCCAGCTTTTCTTTCCTCAGTTTGTATCTAAGCACCTGTGTTAGAGTCAAAGGGATCTGCTTCAAAGGAATACACACTGGGCTTTTTGTATGTGTCTTCAGATAATCTTTTCCCCAACTTGGATACCACATTATCCTTATCTATCCAAACTCCCAGCTTGAAAGGTCACCCCTCCCTTTCTAAGCATTATAGCCTTGCACGATTTCCCTTTTCTCTGAATTTGATTTGTACTCTGAATTTGATTTGATTTGTAACATCTTACAGTATCTGTATGACATTATACTGTGATAACAGTCCTTCACCAGAATTTTTTGACTCCTTGTTAATAGAAAACTATTTTAAAATGATATTTTACAATACTTAGTACATTTTTTCTCCTAAAAGAGTAAAATTAATTTTTCACAGAATGAGTGTCTAAGTGAAAAGTTAAATCAAACCCCTGTAGTTGTGAAACACAATGCTGAATAAAAAGTGCTATCCCCTAAATGATAGTCAGACCTAAGAAAACTGTGGCAAAAAAAATTTTAAGTATCCTCAGCATCCTTTAAGCTTCATCTTTATACTCCCCGCCTTTACAGGGTTAATTTGGTATTATTCTCACTGTACCTCATTGAGTCAAAATACGGATACAGATATAGATATAGATACAGATATATATGATATAGGTATAGATATAGAGATATAGAGATTTAGAGATTTAGAGATTTAGAGATTTAGAGATATAGATAGATAGATAGATAGATAGATAGAGAAATGATAGGACTGAGAATCACAGAAAAGACAATGATATTTTAATAAGGGTAATTTTTATAAGAAAAGTTGGAACTGGTTTTCTATCCTAAATGTCTTGTCTTTGTAGTGGTTCTTCACAAAGAAAATAAAATCAGTGCAATATGTATATATGCTGTTTTTATTAATACTCATGGACAAATAGTTAAGGTTAATTCAGCATAAATATACTGGAGTGGCTCTTCAGCATGACACAACCTCCTTTCCTTGAAAACTGTCCTCTCACCAAAAAGAGGGATCTAGTAAATTCTGAAATGTTTTTTTTAATTTTTTTTTTTTTAGTGTATTTATATTGAGAGAGAGCACACACGAGCGAGTGGGGGAGGGGCACATAGAGAGGGAACGAGAATCCCAAGCAGGCTCCACACTGTCAGTACAGAGCCTGATGTGGGGTTCAAACTCACAAACTGTTGAGATCACGACCTGAGTCAAAATCAAGAGTTGGACGCTTAACCATCTGAGCCGTCCAGGCACCCCTAAAAATTGTTTTCCTTATGCCACTTGCTCTCCACCTCACTGACGGGGGTTTTAATTTTTTGATTTAAACATTTTCCACTGGAATTTTGACAGTATTTCTCACAATTAGATTCCAATAGTGTTGCAACTGAGGAATTCTAAACTTGGAAACTCTGTGGTCCTCTTCCCCTATGTATATGGAAAGGTGGTATAACCATTAGAAAGACAGGTTACTAAGAGACAATGCTACCAGTGATATGCTAAGAAATGAGGAGAGTTAATACCTAGCTACAGAGTGCTACAGCCCCTGAAGACTGTAACATAACCCTGTCCACTTGTAATAAAATCCATTTGTTTAATCTAGTTCAAGGTACTTTCTGTTATTTGCAATCAAAAGTGTTTCCAGCTAAGGCAGATCTATTTTGAAATACTCCCTAGGGAAATCACACAGATTATTAGGGTTATGTTGTTGAAGTTCCAAAGGTCCAGCAAGAAATTCACAGGTAAGAAACTGGAAAGGTGTAAACCTTAACTTTAAGGCTGGATTTTGTACAACTAATATTGGTACATATGGTAGATTACCAAAAAAGTTAGAATGTTTATAATATAATAGGAAATTCAGTATCACCGAAACTCATGGGGAGAGACTACAATATATTCAGTATTCTGGAACAAGGTATTTATTATATTTTATCACTAGTGATAAGGTGGTCAACACCCTTTATGTTTCTTCAGAGTATTACAAATCCAAATATTTTGAGGTAGATGTTGAAACCACATTATAATATGAGTGATATATACTGTGACTTTCAACTTTTGGAGAGCTGAATTTTCTGATGCATTCACCAGTTTTCTTTTGCCTCACATAGTGCAGGTTGGGTTCTTAAAATTTCATTTTGTTTATACCATGTATGAACAATATAATGTCAGAAATAAAGATAGGTTATGGGTCTTCTCTTTGATTTATACAAAAAATATAATTGAATAAATTATTACTCTTCTTTGTATACTGTATGGATCTGGTATATATTATATGTATTATATATACATTATATATTATAGTGTATATATATACCGTATATAGTATATATTATATATTATAGTATATATATATAATTTTGTCTGTATACACACACATATATACATATAATTACATATATATATATACACACACACATAACTGTGTCTGTGTGTATACACACACAGATACACACACACACACACACACACACACACACACAGTCTCCTTTACATCAGCTCTCTGAGGTAGTAATTTATATTTATATTTATCCAAAGTACAGAAGGAACTGAGATGCATAAAGTTTAAAAATACCTGCTCAGGGCTACAATGTTAAAGAATTGTTGACCAGCAAGGATATTAACAAGGTCGGTAAAATACATTGCTTTTCTATAACAAATCCAAAATCATGTCATTTAGCTCTCAGCGTCAGATTCTATGAGAAATTGATAGCAATATAAACTCTCTAGCTTCCATTTCACAACACAAATTCAAAGCAATCTTTCTGAAGGGGAAAAAAAGGTTACATTAAAAAAAAATTACCGGGGCATCTGGGTGGCTCAGTCGGTTAAGCGTCCGACTTTGGCTCGGGTCATGATCTCACAGTTCATGAGTTCAAACCTGCGTCAGGTTCTGTGCTGACAGTGCAGAGCCTGGAGCCTCCTTTGGATTCTGTGTCTCCCTCTCTCTTTGCCCCTCTCCTGCTTATGCTCTGCCTCTCTCTCTCTCTCTTTCTCATATCAATACATGTTAATTTTTTTTTTAATTACTGGTACCGGTACACACACACACACACACACACACACACACACACACACACACACACTAACACACATATATATTTCTCTTTTTGTGTAACTCAAAATAGGAATTATTTTTTTTTAATTTTTATATATTTTTGAGAGAGAGAGAGAGAGAGAGGGCACACATGAGCATGCGAGGGGACAGAGGGAGAGGGAGACACAGAACCCGAAGTGGTCTGTGCTGACAGCAGCAAGCCTGATGTGGGGCTCAAACTCACAAACCACGAGATCATGACCTGAGCTGAAGTAGGACACTCAACAGACAGAGCCACCCAGCTGTCCCTCAAAATGGGAATTATTAAAACACTTTCAATATTAAAGTATTTGGGGAAGGGAAAAATAGAGAGCACTCCTTAAATTCAATAAATGGCACAGCTGAAAAAATACGGCGATGTATGCCACCAAGAGAGATGATAATTACTTTTTTCCTTTTAAATATGCACAGAGGGATAAAGACATATAATAAAACGGAAAAAGTAAACATCACCACATTGTTTGGTATTTAATCATTACTTTTATGTGTTTGTTAATAAGACTAAAAAATTATGAAAACTTCTTCTGCATCATCTTTTTCCTATCCTAATGGTATACTTTATCAAAACGCTATAATAAGGTAAATGGAAAGGTATTTCCACACATTATGGTTTACTTGCATTTTTCCTTGAATAACTGTCATAAACCTGATATGACACGTGTTATTTATGTCATTTAATTTTGGAGAGGCTTCAGATAGCTGGGAAATGTCTGCTGTAGAACTGGTATCTCAAAGCTTTAAACGCACTTTGGCTAAAAGAAACTTCTTTTGAGATAAAGTACAGTTAGCTCTTGCTGCTTAGTTCTAAAGCATTAACTAAATTAGTAGGTTTTTGCTGGCAGATACAGATGTCCATCCCATTTAATTTCTACATACTTTATGTCTTTTAAAGTATGAATACATAGAGCATTTTTAAATGTTTCTATTAATAATAAAATGGATTTAACTTATAATTATTCCCTTGACTACCTTCAATAAAAAGAACATGCATATTTATATTTCCAGCTTTAGTATTTAAAATATCTACTCTGATTTTAATAATGTATAATTTATATTCCATATTATAAGGGTAATAGAGTCATTACAGAAAATATACACAAACTAAAAAGTTCAAGGAATGGAAGCAAATCATATATAATAAATGGTACTTCTGTAAACAATATATTATTTTTACACCTTATTCATTTTTTCTATGATTTATTTTCTTCAGTTTTGTATTCACAGTTCCATGTAATATTTCAGCTTTTCACTTAATGTAAGTTCTTTCATGCATTGTAAGAATGTTATATATCTCAATTAGAAAGTATATAAGGTTCAACTGTTTTAATGCATCATAGTTTAGTTAGTCCTTCATCCGTGGATAAACACTTGTTTTGAATATATTGCTACTAATAACATTGCTACAATGAGCATCTCTGCATATAAATTTTCATCACATTCAAGTTCCACTATTTGAATTATTGAGCCAAAAGTTATTGGCATTTTAAATGCTGTTCATAGGCATCAAACCAGAGAAACCAAGGTTTTAATTTCTTTATGATATGTGGTCTCATTATATCCTTGGTGAATAGTGTTTTTCACCACTATTCTGAAAGGGAAAAAAAATCCCATTTAATATCCTATTAGTGTCTGCAAAACAAAATGAATTTAAGCAAAAACATGACAGGCTCATTTCAGAAGTATCTCCTAGATCTAAGTGTCCACATGCAGTCTGTCTTTCCCGCTACTGCAACATTTTTCTTCCATAATATCCCATCCACACCTGTCATACTTCTGGAACCTCACTCGAGGCACACCAGTATGAACTGGCCTTATTACAACCTAATCACACCCCACCCATACTACATGGAATCGCTGAAGAAGACATAACATTAAGTCTACCAAAAATGCATAAATCCCTTCAATTAAAACTCTGCAGGGCCATTTTCATGTTGAACATACAGACTTATGGCTAATATTCTTTGTGCTAATGTGATTATTTGTGCAAATTAAACTCTTTTAAATTCTTTTTCTGAAATTTCACTGTGCAATACTAATAGGAAAGAAAACATCTCTACTGAAATGATAGTTAACTTGTGACTATGACTATACCTTTATTTCCACATTTACTATGTCCTCCAAAGTCATTTCCAGTCATTTTTGTATACCATCTCCCATCTATATTCTAGACATTGAAGAAATGGTGTATTTAAGTCTTTGTACCATCAGTGTGATTCTTGATAATAGAAACAATCAAACACCATCAACAAAAAACACCATCGCATTAAGCGACTCTTCCAAAAATACTAGTTTTGTGAGGAAACTAATATTTTTTTTGAAAATGTCATCAAAAAGAGTTGGTTTCTCCATGAGGACAGGTGCAGTATTTATTTACTCTAGGCTCAAATCTGAAATTTAATGCACCCATCCATTTTCAAATGAAAAACTCGAACATTTTTTCTAGTTTTATAGCCTTTGCTGTCACATATTTCATGGTAGATCTTGGTTTCTCCCAGGCTAAAATTAGTTAAAAGTTTATTTGGGGGATTATCTTTTGATCATAAAAGTATGGCACACTAAAACAAACAGTCTCAAAACAACTTATGCTAGTTCAGGGAAACTGTAGTCATTGGGAAAATAATCTAGTCTTTCCTGAATTATTAGTTGGTTCTATAACAGTGATACAATAAGGCCAATCCACTCTCAATTCAATGACTGGGAGGTTGGTGTAAAATTGTACTCAGGTAGCGATGTTATATGTGTTAACAGCTAGTCTCTTGGAAACAAACACATTGACAGAGCAATCTTCAAATATGCTGTTCATTCAAAATGAAAATATTATCAAGGCCTATTCTCTCACTTTGCCATTCAAGTAGATTCACACAGAATTTCACTTACAAAACTAATCCTTATTTACAATTCACTGCATACTAACACTGTAGTGAGTCAGGGAGATACACATCGCTCTTACACACAGGGCCCATGCCTTCACAACACTCATTCAAAATAAACAAATGCACACAGACATACACACATATGAACATGAATTAGCAGCTGTTCTGAGATCTCTCCAATTGTGCTGAGATATTATAGTTGTGATTTGATAATGGAAGGGAGGTCAGAGAAGTTTCTATTGAGAAAGTATCAGCCACAATGAGGTTGGAGAAATGTGTACCATGGAAGGGAAATCATTTCTAGGCAAAGGGTACAGCTGTATGGGATGTGCAAAGTCACTGTGGTAGAAGGAAGTGTGACAATTTTGCTGTATGGGATGTCAAAGTCACTGTGGTGGAAGGAAGTGTGACAATTTTGCCGTAAGGGATGTGCAAAGTCACTGTGGTGGAAGCAAGTGTGACAATTTTGCTGTATGGGATGTGCAAAGTCACTGTGGTGGAAGGAAGTGTGACAATTTTCAGGCCAGTGTGGCTGAAGCACAGAGAAAAGATGGCCCAATATGTGGTAGAGGCCATGGGTATACAGCTGGAGTTATGTAGATTAAATGCGATGCCATTCTATGTCAAAACCTATGCTAGGTTTATTTCTGAATTTAGTAAGGACACAGACCAGACATATTTAGACTGACATAAAACAAAATTATGTATCATACATGTAGCAGTAATTATTCTTTTTCTTTAAAGTTTATTTTATGTATTTATTTGGGTGGGGGTAGAGTAGAGAGAGGAGAGAGAGAGAAAATCCCAAGCAGGCTCCACACTGCCCAGCAGAGAGCCTGATGTGGTGTTTGAACACACAAACCATGAGATCATGACCTGAGCCAAAACCAAGAGTTGGAAGCTTAACCAACTGAGCCACCCAGGCACTCCTGTAGGAGTCATTGTTCTAAATGTAGCATATAGTTTGCTATTATCAAAGAGAAGTAAAAGCACTGAAAAATCCAAAGAGATTCCCTGTTTATGACATGAAAAAGGACCAGACACCTTGGAAGTGAAAATTTAAAGAGACTTAGAAACTCGGGATAAATCTGTTTGTGAAACCAATTCACAAGAAATTTCAGGAAATCCTCACAACACAAAATGGAACAGGCAAAACTGGAAACTGAGGGACCACCTGTCTCACTGCTACTCTGGCCACTCACCTGTGCTCAGAAAAGAGGCTTGGACTCTTGGCCAAAAGAGGAGAAGGAGGAAATCTTTGGCACCAGCAAGAGGCAGCTTGAACTGAGTCCGAAACACGAAGGGAGGGGGTACTCAAATATGAAAAGGTGAGGGGTAGAAATTTTAAGCTGGTCAGCCTCGGCCAGGCCCTAGTGGTGACAGGGAGAAAGGAAACAGGAGAAAACACAGCATATTCCTAAATGCAGCCCCATCCTCATGAAATTTAGGAAAGAAAAACAATGGGAAATGATAATTCAGGCAAATACCCAGAAGACAAATAGTTCTTTAATTTAAAGAGCTATATTTGGCTCAAGGAAGTATGTAAAAATGGACAGAAATATACAGAAATTTTAAGGGTGTATGTGCCTAACAAACAGCCCAAAAGATGTACCACAAAAATTAATGAAGTTATAGGGAGATATTGAGTCATCCTTGACTTAACAGAAGACTTTATTCTCTTATTGTTCATTGTGTAATCAAACAAGAAAAATGACAGAGATATTACTGCATGCCCATTAACAATCTTGACCTAATGTGCATTTCTGTATCACATAATTAAAGAATACATTTTTTTTCTCTTATACAAAGGAAGTGTTTATGAAAACTAATCTTAAATTAGGTCATAATGCATTCTCAAGAAGTTCAAAGACTTAACGTACAGACCACCTTCACTGAATAGAAAAGAGGTACATGAAAAATGAATCACCATCAAAAAGTGGAAATCCATGCAGTGTTGACTGATCACCATTGGAGCAAAATAACTGATAAAGTTTAAGCTACAATTTTTTCAGGGGACAACTGAAAGGTCAGATGATTGAGCTTATGGCAGAGTCTGAGACTGGTAGTTCTGTGATCATCGTAGAAACTTGATCCTTTTTGCTTTTCATTGCTCGATAGCCACACTGGAATACAGTCTGCATTTTCTAGTTTCCTTGCACTCAGGTATGATTATACATAGGATTTCTGGCCAGTGCAACTTGGCATAGGTGAGTTACCTTTCGTCACGAGAACATAAGGCATACCCTATGGAAGGGGGACCATACAATAGAGCAGTTCCTGGCAATTCTAAACTAAACTTCTTGCTATACTGGGGTGCCTGGGTGGCTCAGTCAGTTGAGCGACCGACTTCAGCTCAGGTCATGATTTCATGAGTTCGAGCCCTGAGTCGGGCTCTGTGCTGACAGTTCAGAGCCTGGAGCCTGCTTCATATTTTGTGTCTCCTCTCTCTGCCCCTCCCCAGCTCGCACTCTGTCTGTCTGTCTCTCTCTCTTGCTTAGAAATAAACATTTAAAAAACTTTTAAATAAAAAAATAAAAATAAATGAGTAACCTACCAAAAAGTGGAAATTTTATTGGAGTAGAATCACCCATTAAACAGTGAAAATGGAGACTCTTGGGTGGCTCAGTTAATAAATTTTCTGACTCTTGATTTTGGCACAGGTCATGATCTCATTAGCCCGTGTTGGTCTCTTTGCTGACAGTGCAGAGCCTGCTTTGGATTCTCTCTCTCTCTCTCTCTCTCTCCCCCTTCCTTCCCTGTTCACATGCTTGCTCTCTCTGTTTCTCAAAATAAATAACTAGACTTAAAAAATAGAACTATTATTTCCTTAATAGCTATTTGGTCACTATGCATGAATGTCTTGTGTCAATTTGGCTCTTATCATCTAGAATTAAAGGTCTCAATCCTAAATTGTTTACTTACCCATTAGATCATCACACAGTATTCTTTATCACAGAACTTTCCTAAACAACTATTTGTAAAATTAAGAAAATCCAGGAAAAAAATAATTGATGAAGAAAAAACTTTAATAAATGGGAAAATAATAAATATAAACATGCCACAGTATCATGCGAAATATGCTAGGGAAATCTGCAATGGATTCTAGACATCAAGCCATGGTGGAAAATTAACTCGTTAAACAAAACAGCAAGGAGTTAATATGAAATCACAGGGTGCGCAAACAGTCCTACAGGGTTTGTCATTCCATATGTAACCCGGCAATATTTTCGAAGGTTTCACACACACACACACACACACACACACACACACACACACACACAGAAAAATAAACCACAGGCTTCAAAAAGGCTCTTGCTCTTTAAGGAATAAAATTCATCCTTAGAAAAAATATGTAGTTATGTGCTTTTGCATTTGAGTTCTATAAGTTTGCATAAAGTTTCTGTAAATTCACTAATAAGTAGACTTTTGTCATAAATCATTAAAGCAATATGTAAATCTGGCACTATGTTTAGAATTAAGAATTCCCAGCAAATGAATTTATACTAAATTCAATATGGGATTTACCATACACTTATTCTTAGGGGATGTCTTTAATCGATTTTCCTAAACAATTTGTCAACTTATTCAATTCTTAAGGGAAAGAACTAAGAAATGTTTGTGACAGAACAAAGGAAAAATAGTTGATTGACTAATTTTTTTACAAAACAGTTGAAATAATTATGTTGATGGAACAAAAATAACTTCATATGCTCTGAAAGGAAAACTTGAGAGCCATTCATCACAAAACCAAATCCATAATCTAAGGCTTAAGTTAATTTGCAATTGTTGAATAGAAATCTACTAGTTAGGGTACATATTTTCTAATATTCACTCTATTGTGCAGGACTTTTGAGTTTAAATTAAATTTTATTTCATAAATTTGGTACGTATACACACTTATGTGTACGTTTGCCTCACTATTTTAACCTACATCACTTAAACAGTGCAAGACACATATAAATGTTTGGTAAGTGATGCTAGGTTGTTATTACCTTGACAATAAGTATTCCTTTTTTACCCCAGGAAATCTGGCTGGATTAGACATTTTACAATTGTAAATACGTTTTTTTTAAATGTTTGACAAACCCTATGCCTCAAAATTCATATACCCATTTGTCCTGACAACTCTATTAGAGTTGCTTAACTTTCTTTATTTTCCTTTTAATGTTATTAAAAAATATAAAATACATTTTAAAAGTTTCTCAGGATCAGAACACCAATTTTTTTTCATTTGTTCTAACCAACAAAAAACCTTTTGGCAACTAGTCTAGTTGCTCCTGCACCATTTGAAAGGATAAACAGGTTAAAATTTACATGCTTCTATTCTCACCTCTCCTGCTTACATTCCTACCATTTTATAATCACTTCAGTATAAAAATCAGTAATGTTTTTGATGGTTTTCTTGGCGGCAGACACGGCTCTAAAAGTTTGACATATATTATTTTAATCCTTATAATAACTCTATGAAGTATGCATTAAAGGCCCTGCTTTACAGATTACATTAAGTACATTAAGAAATAATGAAGTTTATGTTATGTTTTCAATGTCACAAAGCTAATAAGAGGTGGAACTAGGATTTGTACAAAAGAAACTGTGACTCTCAGGAAATCAGTTTCCCAACAGATAAGTAATATACTATTTGTCCTGTATCATACAGACCCTTGAAGGAATGGATATTGTAGGATGTAAATAAACATTTGGAACCTCGTATATAAACTCCCTTTAGAATGTCTAGTAAGAGGCATTTGGGTGGTTCAGTTGGTTAAGCGTCTGACTGTTGATTTAGGCTCAGGTCATGATCTCACAATTCCACAGGATGGAGCCCCACATCAGGCTCCATGATAACACTGTGGGTCCTGCCTAGGATTCTCTCTCTCCCTCTCTCTCTCTGCCCCACCCCTGCTCGTTCTCTCTCTCTCTCTCTCTCTCTCTCTCTCTCAAAATAAATAAAAGTTAAACAAAAAAACTTAATGTCTATTAAATTCAACTGAATAGTTTGCAGACTACTTTATAATGAACTCCATGATTTTGCCTTGGATGTCTACAATAGGACACTGCTCATATCAGAGTAGAATAGTTATGATCCCCAACTTTGGATCCAAATCCCTGTTCCATAACTTACTCATCATATGACTTTAGGCTAGTTTTTTAGTGCCCTTGCCTCAGTCTCCTGACATGTTGGATAAGAATAATAACAGACAAGTCTCATAGTCTTATGAGACTAAGTTGATGTATGGAAAATGCTTGGGAAAAAATGCCTAACACAATATCCACTCCGTAAGTATTTTCAATCAGTTATGTGCTAGGGATATCCAACAAGATTATGGCGATAGATGATAGATAGATAGATAGATAGATAGATAGATAGATGACAGGCAGACAAAAGATGGAAAAGGGTGCATACACACCCTACATATTTCATAGATTCTAGCAATTAATGCCATCACCAGCATATCTCCAAGTTTGGGAGTATACAATCTTCTCATCCTCACTCTAAGATGGTACTCTTATCTATTAATTCAATGCTGGGACCAACTTGCCTTATTGCTGTTGCCCTATTCCACTTTATTCTAAAATAGTATTCAATCCTTCTACTTCAATTCCCCAATTGCCTCACTAGCAATTTATCATTTTATATTACACATGACTGTTCCCACAATGCCAATCAAATCCTTCAACTGGAGATCTAGCACTCGTACAGTGGTTGATTTTCCCTTCTGTTGCTCTCCTACCCCCTATATCTTTTTCTGTTCTAATGCAGAGCAGTTCAAACTCCTGATTCTAATTAGGCCATATCCTCAGAACCTAAGCTTTCTCTCCAAAAGATTTATTAGAGTACTGCCTAAACAGTGTAGCCCCAGCATGGTGGGAGAGTTTTTCACTGGCTGGCATGAGTAGATATGTGATAGGAGTAGGATATCTGTACCATGGGACAAGAATATCTCTTCTCATTTGATCATGAGCCCTTTCCACATATTACTAGTACATAGTTGTTGTACTGATACATTTCTGAATAAAATGATCATGAAATAAACTCTGTTATTTGATGTCACATCATGAGGGACCCACTTAAGAAGCATTTAGACCTTTTTGCTAAATTTGGATAGGAAAGAAGGAGAAGGAGGAGAAGAAAAAAATAAAAAGTTTAATGCTAACTTGAAACTGGGATAATTCATTGAACTTTTAAATGGCTGTGCCCTAGTGAAGAACTCATTACCACCACACTGTACATTTAACAGCTAATTTATCCCAACAGACCCACCTAATACTGCAATAATATTTTAAATCAGATGTTCTCTGGTAATCATACTGAGATCCATTTATTTCAGGAAACCTGTTCCAAACAAGTACTCAGGCCAAAATTATTTTTTCCATGATATGTGGACTCAAATTCATGGGTTTAACCTGGAATTTTATGAGTACTTGAACAGACTCAAATAGCATTTTGAGATGGAGTGCTGGCCCTAACCACTCGCCCTTGGGAAGTCTATTCCATGTGTACAAGAAGTGTATTTCTGTTTGGGTAAAGTACAAGTGATGTTTCCAAACTTTCGGTTGCTAAAACATTAGTTTTGCCATCTGTTATCTAGGGCATTAATTCCTCCTCAATCAGCAGCACAGGAACTTGGGGGCTTGTCAAAAACTAAAGCTTAAAATTACAGTCCTGCTTCAGACTTCTAATATTAACCAGTAAATCTAAGAATCTCATTAATCATCTATCTTTTCAGTTTCTCTGAAAAAAAAAAAAAAGTTTGAGTATATTCCCTCAGCTGCCTAAGCATATTTTCTTTAAAATTTTTTAATGTTTATTTTTGAGAGAGAGACATAGTGTGAGTGGGGGAGGGGAAGAGAGAGAGGGCGACGCAGAATCCGAAAGCAGATTCCAGGCTCTGAGCAGTCAGCACAGATCCCGACGTGGAGCCTGAACTCATGAGCTGTGAAATTATGACCTTAGCTGAAGTTGAATACTTAATGGACTGAGCCACCCAGGCGCCCCTGGTGGAGGATGCGGGCATCATATTTTTACAAATTATAATTTGACAGCATTCATTCAGCTGACTGAAGAACAAGAGAATTCCATCTGAAAAACACATCTGCATCCCTAATAAGAACTTATTTGAAAGTACTCGTTAGGGGCGCCTGGGTGGCGCAGTCGGTTAAGCGTCCGACTTCAGCCAGGTCACGATCCCGCGGTCCGTGAGTTTGAGCCCCGCGTCGGGCTCTGGGCTGATGGCTCAGAGCCTGGAGCCTGTTTCCGATTCTGTGTCTCCCTCTCTCTCTGCCCCTCCCCCGTTCATGCTCTGTCTCTCTCTGTCCCAAAAATAAATAAACGTTGAAAAAAAAATTAAAAAAAAAAAAAAAGAAAGTACTGGTTATCTCCCTTACTCACGGATTCATCAGTCACTTACTGTGTTCAGACTCCATACCAAACACTGTGATTGATGCTGGAGCCAGTGGAAAAAGTTAAGAGACAGCACCTGTCTCTCAAGAGTTCAAAGCAGAGCACAGAACCTGATTCCATAAAATAGATATGCCTCGATGGACAACACTGAGATAGCAGAAAACTAGAAGTGAAAACCCAAGTACTATCAGAATCACAGGGAATAGAGTAGTTGAGCCTGCACTGATTGGGATGAGGATATGGGTAACTGGAATTCGTGCTCAAAGAAATGATGTGCAAATGTGACCCAAAGCATGTGTCAAATTTAGAAATGGGAGGTAGATAATAATATGGGAAAAAAAATATGTTTTCCAGAATTCATTTCTTGGAGAGGTGCTATCTTTGTTTGAAATAAATATTTGGATTATTTGCTAAGGTGTGTGTTGGGGGGGAGGTAGGGGGTAAAATTCTACTGTTCTGAGGAGACCCGTTTGCTACAATGCTTCACGTTAAGTTGCCTGAAGCTGGCAATCAGTAAACTACTTCCTGCTCTGCCCTATACAGTGCTCTAATAATTCTTCTAATTTAGACCTTTTTTTGTTTAAATGTTAATGTTGTTTTTGGTCATGCCTAAAAACTGGTATCTACATCCATTAAAAAAAGATAAGCATATTCCTTAGATGGAATGCTGTTTAAATTTAAGATGGAGTTTTCTATCTCGTGGGCTTTTCATAAAGCATGCATATGTTTAACTCACCACAGAGCCCTAGACACAATGCTTTCACATTCTGACTGCATCTTGCATTTTAAGAATGGCTATTTTAGCTAATACATGTTTATTGGATACACCATTATGGGGAAATTACTCAAATTCATCAAGTACTCAACTTCTATTTCCTGAGAAGAACATCAGTTTAGGTCTTTAGAAAGTAATATAAATACCCAGTAATACAATGTAGATTACAAGAAGCTATATTGTGCTTTGTGCTGAAAAAAAGAAATTGGTAAATACTAGGTTTAGAAATTGTACCACTCTTTCCATCTAGCCCCCACTCTCACCCTTACAGATAAAGTGAGAGCTCTAGTATTTTGTAGATGAGAAGCACTTTACACAGATGAGGAATAAAATGCCCGGAAAATTCTAGTGCTGCTAGAGGATACTTTTGTTGTTGTAGTTTACAGTTCACTGGGTTTTTTCTTCAAGGAATTAAAATTGAAGTTAATTATAAAAAGGAATTGTAGGGGCATGGCTCAGTTGGTTGACCATCTGACTCTTGATTTCAGCTCAGGTCATGATCCCAGGGTTGTGGGATCAAGCCCCATGTTGGGCTCGGTGCTGATCATGGAGCCTGCTTGAGATTCTCTCTCTTTCTCTACCCTCTCTCCTGCTGGCTCTCTCTCTCTCTCTCTCTCTCTCTCAAATAATAAATATGTAATTAATTAATTTTTAAAAAGGCATTATAAATATTAGGGCTTTTTTAGGTTAAATCCATGGGACCTAGTATAGAGATGCATGATGGCCCTTGATTGCTGGGAGGTGATCTCTAGATCCTGGATAGAAGTCCTGCCAGATAGGAATGTGTTTGTTTTACCAGAACTTTGGCTGCCAGACAGTCTTAACAGTGTAAATTTATGATGGAGGATTTTAGGGTCTAAAGGTACTAGCCCAAACTTTTGGGAGAGGCTGCAAGGTGAAGGTCAGCCAAGAAGGCAGAACCGGTTAAAACTTTATCGACACCAAAAGGCTCTGGTTGCATACTATAACCCTTCAAGAATAGAAAGAGGTAAAAATTTGCATGACCCCACAGAGAGGGATCGACTGGAAGCTCCAAGTTCAGACCCCTTCTGGGTCCTGCCCTGGACATCTCTTCCCTCGGCTGAATTTAGTTCGTATCCTTTCACCGTAATAAAGTGTAAATGTAAATATCAGGTTTTCACTGAGTTCTGTGAGTCTTTCTAGTGAACTATCAAAGCTGAGGGAGGTTCGGGGGGGACTCTCAAATTTATGTTCAGCTGATCTAAAGCAAGGGTTTATCCTGGGACTCCCAATTTTACAGCTGATATTTGAAATGAGGGCAGTCTTGGGGAACCGGGATCATAAAATTTCCTCCCTGTGGGCCATGATTTCTGGATTTTCTTTGCCCAGAGCATGAGGAGGCAAGGTATTACATACCTTTCTTAAGGGGAGGTATACAAGACAGGGAAAAGGAGAATACTTTATATTTCCTAAAATATTGTTCATTATTCTTCTTTAAAGGCTTAGCAGACTCTATTTGGTTTCCAGCAAGATCTGGGATTCTTCCCTCTCCTATTTATTGGCTCTATGACCTTGAATTTGTATTTTAGCCTTTATTTCAAATCAACTTCGTGAAGATTAAATGGTATAATGCCTATCAACCTTTTAGTTTTAATACTTCTCTCAAGTTTAAGAAATCTGGTCTCCCATTCTGAAAATACACCTTTTTCTGATTATGGCCTTCCTTCTCCTCTTCTCATTTTCGGATGGAAAGAAATAGCTACAAACTGTGAACTTTCTCCAGATGGAATAATAGGGAGAGAGAAGCCTAAATAAATAGTTCTTACCCAAAAACATTCCTACACCTGTTACTTATAATTGATCTTTTTCTTGTTAAAATACAAAATGAAAATAAAATATACTTAGAGAAAAATATATTTAGAGATATTGTGTGCAGTATTAATTCATGAAATGCCAACCCTAAGAATAACTTAAATACTTAAAACATTAAAAGAAATCTCATAGATGTTTCAAGTTAAATAGGGGTACCTTTATTTAAGTTTATTTATTTGTTGAGAGAGAGAGAGAGAGAGAGAGAGAGAGAGAGCAAGTATAAGCTGTGGCAGAGAGAGAAGGAGAGAGAAAGAATCCCAAGCAGGCTCCACACTATCATTATGGTGTATATATACATCATACACCAGAAGGCATTATGTATATGCCATCTCTCCCTATGTGCTGCTGTAGCATTAGAATTTACATACGTAAATTTACATACATACATACATACATACATACATACATAATGGAATGGAATGGAATGGAATAGAATGGAATAGAACGGAATAAGGAAAAGTGAAGTAAAATACAGTAAAATAAAATGACTGTCTTTGTCACACCACTAAAGTGGCTCTTCCATGGACAGGTTTTTAGTGACATATGTCTGCCCTCCTTGGCCTTTTGAGTATACTTATGAGTGTCTCCTCTCACCTTGGTGACATTATTATAATATGTATTATAGAACCTGCCAGATTGGGCTGCACTTATCTGTTTGACTCCTGTGCTATGACCTCCTAGACATCATTAACATCTCATGCATCCCTGTACCCCCAGCAACAGCCACGCTACCTGGAATGTAGTCAGCATGGTTCTGTCTTGAGTAACTTGAAACATAAAGACTTAAGCGTGTGCAGCGGTGGGGCGGCTGGGTGGCTCAGTCAGTTAAGCGTCCGACTTCGGCTCAGGTCATGATCTCACAGTTCTTGAGTTTGAGCCCTGCATCAGCCTCCCTGCGGACAGCTCGGAGCCTGGAGCCCGCTTCAGATTCTGTGTCTGCCCCTCCCCTGCTTGTGCGCGCTCTCTCGCGGGCGCGCTCTCTCTCTCTCTCTCTCTCAAAAATAATCAAAACAAAATTTAAAGAGTGTGCGTGTGAGCACATGAGCACGTGGTATCATGCTCACCTTCACACCAGGCACAATCCCATTCCTTCCAGAGTCATATAATGAAGCTATGTTGTGGCACTCTTTATTTTAAAACCTTGCTTTATTTTAAAGCCCGTGGTCTTAATAAACAAATGAAACATGTACAGTTAAAAATACCCAAGGACTCGCCCCTATATTTTCAATTATAACTATGAAAACCAGTGCATAACATAATAAATCCCAAGCCAGGGAAGAATCAAGAGCCTGCAATTGATTTAAATATTCACAAATTCAAGTGAAACATATAAATTTTGCAGTTAAATTAGGTAAAATAAATCCACCCAGATGTCTTGCCAAATATGAGTACACATAGCTGCTGTCTTTAGCTCCTTCACACATATGTCCCCTCGAAGCAGATGCATATCCATATTCACTCAGGAAATAGTGTGTGCTTGCATATCAAGTATGAGAGAAGAATGAGTGTACAGATGAAAATAACTGCTCTCTAAGGGAAAATTCTTCAATTGATGCTAGATTTGCGTTTCTGCCCATATGTGTTTACATACCTTGAGTCGTACATGAGCAAAGTGTATAATTCTCATGTTTCTATTCCTGTTGCATCATTCTGGCACAGAGTTATTGTAAAATATCACCCTAAATGAAGCTGCATTTCGCTGGGGGCATCACTTAAATATAGCTTGTAAACACTGAAAAGCACTTTGTGATTGGGGGGCAATATAATTCAACATATCGCTACGACCACTCTGAGGAGGATCAGAAAATATAACGCTAAGGCCGATACTTGCTAATTCTTTCCTCTAAAAAGTTTATAAGGCTTTCATTTTATAGCCTTTTTTGCTTATAAATGTAAGGCACGCGCACTGTTGTGAAAATCTTTAAAATTTACAAAAATGCAAAAGGTAGAAAAATGTTGGGAAAAAAATAAATTCACGTGCTTCCCACATGCCTTATGTCAATTTTACACACAGCACATTATATGTTTACTGTATTACAAGTAGAAGGTGGAAAGTAACTTTAATGGCTTATAGGTCTATATGCTTTTCTATAAACTGCCCAAAATAATAGGAGGAGGGCTAATTAAAAGTTTAATCCTAAATTGGAGTCTAACAGTGAACAGAAAAAAAAAAAGTCTATTAGAATACTAAATATAAAACAGCAGTTCAGTCAGGGGCTAGGAGCAAAGATGTCTGTGATTTGCCCCGTGGACAGTAAGACAACAAAATACCCCTCACCCTAGACAGACAAAGATCTAAAACTTCAGGACACTGCCCGACACAATCATTGTTCTGGAAGTTCAGGGCCTTTAAAACCTTCACGGTTGATTCTAAACTTAGAAGCATTAACTTTCAGAAGAGGTAGTTTGTTTTTCTCTCCTTATTTTCTTCTCTTAAGATTTATTTGGGTAATTACAAGGGAGAAAAGGGAAGGAGGGAAGTGACTTTAGGGATAATTTCCTCTGGTTTTTCAAAGTACAGTTTCTGGAAATGAAATCTGACAGAGAAGAAATATAATAATCATATACTCAGTTCATAGGGTGATAATAATAAAATGCAAGCATTAAGCATACTATGTCCTGGAAACACTCTTAAGCTCTTTACATCTCTTTTCTCCTCAATTCTCACCACAGCATGATCAGTTTGTGCTACTAATTTCTCCATTTTACAGTTCAGCGAACTGAGGCACAGAAATATGTAAATTCCTTGGCATCACATAGGTAGCAACTGCCAAAATCAGAGTGTGAACCCAAGCACTCTGGAACCGGGGTCTGATTTCATAATCACTATAACAGAGAGTTTAGAGTTTTCTACTCGTAACACATCAAACCTGAATTTTGATGTCACAGCAAATTTTTCAAAATACAATTTTAAGAAGCTGCAAAATGTCCCAACTTTTAGAGATATTATGGCTCACCTAATCAATCACTCCTCTCCTTTAGATTGTTTTCCATTTCCTCGCTATCACGAATTCGGCTGTGATAATGCTGCAAACAATACCTTGTTATTGTATTCATGACTTTGAACTTAAAAATTTTTCTACAGATATTTTCAAATGATTTTTGATAGAATTTTACCCACTTTTGTTTCAACAGGAGCCTGTAGGAATACTTGGCTCATCGTATGCTTAGTAATATAAAATATTACCGACTTAATTTTAGTGTGTGGGGATTCTGTGATCTTTAAGGCAATGTTTATGAACGTATGTCAGCTTTCTTGATTGTTTCCATAAAGTGTCATAGTAAGACGGAAATTCCAGTTGTGAACACGATTCTTAGCTGTATGACATCACATACAAATTCTTTCTGAGCTTCAATTTTCTCCCCTACCTAATAAATAGGTCTATGTTGTGCACCCTCTAATTTAGTGGCTTGTGGCAAAATAAATATTATGTGAACATGCTCTCTCAACTGTAAAGTGCTATCCAAACTTACATTATTGGCTGTTGATATCATGAAGAATGGATGAATTATATATATATTTTTTTTTACTTGTGGGACAGGAAACTTAAAAAAACGCTAACACAGTTCACTACAGCACTAAATAATGTAGCTCAGTCTCTGTTGTATCTTTGGCTCTGATCTATCCATTCTGTGTGAGGTTTATGAAGTAATACGCAAAGTCTATCATTTCTCTTTCGAAAGAAAAGGACATTAAGAGACGTATATCCTTTTAAGGTCATGGGGTGGACAGCCAAAACATTAACTAAGATTCACAGATTTTGATTCTCTTTGAAAGCATAAAGACATAACATGCATTCATTTTAGAAACAATTTTTTTTTAATTTTTCAATAGGTTTTATATTTTTAGAGCAGTTTTAGGTTCACAGCAAAACTGAGCATAGAGAAAGTTCCACTGACACAGCATTGTCACCCGAAGTCTATAGTTTCAATAAGGCTCACTCTTGGTGGCACACATTCTATGGGTTTTGACAAATGTAAAATGACATGTATCTGCCATTGTAGTATCACATAGAGTAGTTTCATTGCCCTAAAAATCCTCTGTGCTCGGCCTATTAATCACTCTCTCCTATCAAAACTCTGGCAACTACTACTAATTTTAGCATCTTCATAGTTTTGCTTTTTCCAGAATGTCATACAGTTGCAGCCATACAGTATGTAGTTTCCTTAGATCAGCTTCTTTCACTTAATAACATACATTCCAAGTACATGCCTTTCGTGACTGATGGCTCTTTTTTGTTTGTTTGAAGTTCTGAATATTATTCCATTGTCTGAATGTACCATAGCTTAGTTATTCATTCACCTATAGGAGGACATCCGGTTACTTCCAGGTTTTGGCAATTATGAATAAAGCTGCTGTAAATATCCATGTGCATGTTTTCGTGTGGGGTAGGTTTTTAACTCATTTGGGTAAATAACAAGGAGCACAGATCTTATGGAAAGAGTATGTTTTATTTTGTTTTGTTTTTTTTTATTTAAAAAATTTTTTTAATGTTTATTTATTTTTGAGACAGAGAGAGACAGAGCATGAACAGGGGAGGGTCAGAGAGAGAGGGAGACACAAAATCTGAAACAGGCTCTGGGCTCCGAGCTGTCAGCACAGAGCCTGATGTGGGGCTCAAACCCATGGACTGCAAGATCATGACCTGGGCCGAAGTCAGACGCTCAACTGACTGAGCCACCCAGGCGCCCCGAGTATGTTTTATTTTGTAAGAAACCACAAACTGTCTTGCAAAGTGGCCATGCCATTTTGCAATCCCACCAGCAATGCACGAGACTTTCTGTTGCTGTACATCCTCACCAGCATTTGGTGGTCTTACTGTTTTCTATTTTGGCCATTTGCACATTTGGCCAGATGTGCAGTGATATCTGGATATACAGCAGAGAACGCTTCAAAGTTCCTAAAAGTTCTATGCTGATTTCCATACAATTGAACACATTCTTGGAGAGATATGATATGATATCTTGGAGAGATATGATAATACACTTCCTCCTAGAACAATAAAGACCTTCAGATCTTCATTCTAGAAGCAATACAAACAGGATCTACAGTGATTGCTAAAGCAATAGACTCTGAATTCACATTAAAACTCCATGAATATTTATTCATTGTTTTATTATATAAACACTCACATTAAAAATAAATTATGCTAATATACGTTCCTTTTCTTTAGCATCCTCAAAGTATTTTTAGATACCATTCAACTAATTATAATAAAATGAAATGGATGAATGAATGGGAGATGTTATCATCTAAGAACATAGCTCTTGTTTAGTAGGTGGATTATGAACATCAACTTTCCATTTTGATCTTTATTGGGTGTGTCACTAAGAACTAGGATGAAACTTGCAAAATAGAAAACTCAATGGACGAGAACCTGAACGGATCTTTCACAAACGTTTCCATTCTACTATTTCATAAATGTTTCCATTTTGTGTACTAAGGATAATTACACAAAACATTACAGAGAACATCAATTATTTATATTATTTGACTGTTGATCAGTCTGTTTTAGTGTGTATTTTTTGATTAAATATTTTTGAAATACTTGGAAGATTCAGCTTTTAATCTCTATTTTTTTATTATTATCACCTAAAAAAGAAGGTAGTGCAATTTAGCTCACTTGGTGCTGCAATGTATCCTGCCCGACAAAAAGGTAAAATTAGAACACTATTTACTACATGAATAACTTATATATTATTTTTTGTGTATGTTATTTATATGACATTATTTATCCAGTCAGTATTCATTCAGATTTATCCACATATTTACCATTTCATGTCTTGTCATTGCTTTGAGTATCTTTGAATTCTAGTGTTGCTTTAAAACTATAATATAATGCTTAAGTTTATGTTTATTTAAGTTTGTGTCTCTCAGTAATAAATTCTTTTTTGCTTTGTGTGAAAAAGCATTTAATTTTGCTTTCATTCTTAGAGGATATTTTACACAGGTAGAGAATTTTATGTAGTTTTTCTTTTTTCATTTATTTCTTCACATTGAAGATATTCAATCATCTTATGGCTTCTAATGTTTCTAGTTAGAACTCAGTTCTCATTTGTTCTTCCAAATGTAGTATATCTTTTTCCTTATGTGGTTTTTATAATCTTTTATTTTGTTATCTGCATTCTTATATTGCTAGTAGTAGTTTTGTAGTTGTGAATTTCCTTGTACTTGTCCTGTTTTAAAGTTCAATTTTGGGAGGCACCTGGGTGGTTCAGTCAGTTAAGCATCCGACTGCAGCTCAGGTCATGATCTCGCCGTTTGTGGGTTCGAGTCCTGTGTCAGCCTCTGTGCTGACACCTCAGAGCCTGAAGCCTGCTTCAGATTCTGTGTCTCCCTCTCTCTCTCTGCCGCTGCCCCACTCACTCTCTGTCTCTCTCTCTCTCTCAAAAATAAATGAACGTTACAATGAATGTTGGAAGAGAGAGACAGAGTGTGAGCAGGGGAGGGGCAGAAACAGAGGGATATACAGAATATGAAGCAGACTCCAGGTTCTGAGCTGTCAGCACAGAGCCCCACACAGGACTTGAACTTGTGAACTGCGAGATCATGTCCTGAGCCGAAGTCAGACATGTAAAACGACTGAGCCATCCAGGTGCCCCAAAAATAAATAAACCTAAAAAAAATTTAAAATTCCAAATTACTAATTCCATTAATATCTTTTTTTTTCAATTTCAAATACATTTTAGTGGTCCTCACTTTTAGTTTGGTCTGACAAATCCTTTTAGTGTCTTTGGAGAGATACTGTAGTTTTTCAATCAGTTTAGAAAAATCAACAAGCCCAAAATTAACAGCTCAATAAAAATAGAAATCAGTATTACATAGAATAACTGAAAGCTACATACCTATGATTTTTAAAATGTCATTTAATTAGAATAAAATATAAATATTTTTTTTACTGTTTCAGTCTTTTATTTTCTTTTTTTTAATGCTTTAAGTTTTTATTTAATTCTAGTTAGCATATAGTATAATATGATTTTCAGGAGTAGAATTTAGTGATTAACCACTTATATATAACACCCATTCCTCATCACATGTCTAGCCCATTCCACTGCCCACTTCCCATTCAGTAACCCTCAGTTTGTTCTCTATAGTTAAGTCTTTTTTTTTATTAAATTTTTTTTCAATGTTTATTTATTTTTGGGACAGAGAGAGACAGAGCATGAACGGGCGAGGGGCAGAGAGAGAGGGAGACACAGAATCGGAAACAGGCTCCAGGCTCTGAGCCATCAGCCCAGAGCCTGACGCGGGGCTCGAACTCACGGACCGCAAGATTGTGACCTGGCTGAAGTCGGACGCTTAACCGACTGCGCCACCCAGGCGCCCCTAGTTAAGTCTTTTTTATTGTTGTTTTGTTTATTTATTTTGTATTTATTTTTAAAGAGCAAGAGAGAGCACATGAGCGGGAGGAGGGCAGAGAGAGAGACAGAGACAGAGAGACAGAGAGAGAATCCCAAGCATGCCCTATGCTGTCAGTGCAGAGCCTGATGCAGGGCTCAATCTCATTAACGATGAAAGCACGACCTGGGCCAAAAGCAATAGTCAGATGCTTAACTGACTGCACCACCCAGGCACCCCAATAGTCTCTTTTATGGTTTGCCTCCCTCTCTTTCTTTTTTTCCTTCCCCTTATGTTTATCTGTTTTGTTTCTTAAATTCCACATATGAGTGAAATCATATGGTATTTTTCTTTCACTGCCTGACATTTCACTTAGCATAATATAGTCTGGCTCCATCCACGTCATTTCAAATGCAAGATTTTATTATTTTTGATGGCTGAGTAATATTCCATTGGATATAAATAGATATAGATGATAGAGATAGAGAGATATGGGGGGGAGAAAGAGAGAGAGAGAGAGAGAAACACATCTTCTTTATCCATTCAGCAGCCAGTAGACATTTGGGCTCTTTCCATAATGTGGCTATTGTTAATAATGCTGCCAAAAATATCAGGGTGCATGTGCCCCTTTGACTCAATATTTTGTATCCTTTGAGTAAATATCTAGTAACACAATTGCTGGATCATAGGGTATTTCTAATTTTAACTTTTTGAGGAACCTCAATACAGTTTTCTAGAGTGGTCGCACCATTTGCATTCCCACAAACACTGTAAGAGGGTCCCCCTTTCTCTGCATCTACCAACATCTGTTGTTTCCTCTGCTGTCTATTTTAGCCATTCTGACAGGTGTGACGTGGTATCTCATTGTAGTTTTGAGTTGTATCTCCCTAACGATGAGTGATATTGAGCATATTTTCATGTGTCAGTTAGCCATCTGGATGTCTTCTTTGGAAAATTCTCTATTCGTGTCTTATGTCCAATTTTTAACTGGATTATTTGTTATCTGGGTGTTGAGTTGATAAGTTCTTTATAGATTTCAGATACTAACCCTTCATCAGATATGTCATTTGCAAATATCTTTTCCCACTTCAAAGGTTGCCTGTTTGTCTGGCTGATTGTTTCCTTCACCGTGCAGAAGATTTTTACCTTGATGAAGTCCCAATAATTCACTTTTGCTTTTGTTTCCCTTTCCTCAGGAGATGCATCTAATAAGAAGTTGCTACATCATTTCAGAGATCGCTGCCTATGTTCTCCTCTAGGATTCTGATGGTTTCCTGTCTCAAATTTAGGTCTTTCATCCATTTCCAATTTATTTTTGTGTATAGTGTAAGAAACTGGTCCTGTTTCATTCTTCTGCATGTCGCTGTCCAGGTTTTTCAACAACATCTGTTGAACAGACTGTCTTTTTTCCATTGGATGTTCTTCCCTGCTTTGTCAAAGATTAGTTGACCTGTGTTTAAATCTCAGTCATGATCTCTTCATACACAGTTACTGCACCATTTGTTTTCTTATCTCCTTATGAGATTCCATATAAATATGTATGTTGTTTTAATTCTCTCAATATAGTTTACATCTCTTGTAAATTTTGTACATCTCTTGTACATCTCTTGTAAATTACATCTCTTATGTCTCTGTGCTTCTTTGGTGCACATCTTCCTTATCAGTAATTCTTTATCTTCTCCCCTCTACTTTCCAACCCACTGTTGGATTCTTAATTTTAGTTACTGTACCTTTTTTTCAGCACTAGTAATTCTATTTAATATCTTTATTATCCTATCTGACAACTCTGCTATGTAACTTTTTATATTTGCTAGTTCTTTGTCAATTTTTTTAACCTTTTCATTTATGTTTTGAGTACAATAAGGTAATTAAAGTCTAGATGAGTCTGTTCACCAAGAAGTTCTCTTGGTACCTTTTGATTGCCGTATTTCTTTTTGTTGCCATTCATATTGTCTTATCTTTTCAACTGCTTTATTAATTTTTACTTCAGGCTGAATATTTTATTTAGGCTGTCCTACTTATTCCAGTCAGAAACCTAAGGCATCATTCTTCAGGGTCACCATCCAAAATTTACATTTCTACTGGAGTCCCTCAATCATGGTGGGATCCAGGCTCTACTTATGATTTCCTTAGGATGTAGGTATTGTAAATGTCCCCCAGATAAAAGCATTCCCAAAAAGGGGGCTGCTACTCTAAAGTTCGGGCTAGTCATTTCCCATTATGTTAGCTCTCTGTAGTAATGTTCTATCACTCTTGCAATAATTTGTCACACACTTAGAATCCTAAAAAATACAGACTTATTCTCTCACAGTTTCCGTGAGTCGTAAATTAGAATGCAGCATGGCAGGACTTTTTACTCGGGGTCTCATAAAGCCAAATTTATTTTTTTTTAAACGTTTATTTATTTTTGAGACAGAGAGAGACAGAGCATGAACAGGGGAGGGCCAGAGAGAGAGGGAGACACAGAATCCGAAACAGGCTCCAGGCTCCGAGCTGTCAGCACAGAGCCCGACGCGGGGCTCGAACTCACGGACCGTGAGATCATGACCTGAGCCGAAGTCGGACGCCCAACCGACTGAGCCACCCAGGCGCCCCTTATAAAGCCAAATTTAAAGCGTTGGTGAGGCTCTGGTTCTCAGGATCCTTTCCAAACTCACTGGTTGTTGCTAGAGGTCATTTTCTTCTCACACCTTCCACATGGTCCCCTGCAACTTCAAGCCAGCAAAGGCAAGATGAATTGTATCTGCCTTTCAAATCTCTATGGCTTCTGGGTCTGCAGAAGGGCTCATGTGCTAAAATTGTACAGCCAGATGGTCCAGGATAATCCCCCTATTTTAAGTCAATGTTTTGTAATCATAATTACATCTACAAAGGCCCTTTTGCCTGAACAAATGCATGGATATATCTCTTCATACTGACTGTCCCAGAACTAGGGTGTAGAAGCGTCTTGAAGGCTAAAACTTCACCACACTCACCGATGCCTTCAAGAAGATTTTTTTTTCTTTGTAATATTTTTCTAGGTTTTTTAGTTGCCCTCAGCTGCAGCATTGGCCTGAATACTTACTCTGCCATGATTGAAAGTAGAACTCCTTTTGCTCAAGTTTTTGTTCAGTGCTTTAAAAGTTTCTCTTGCAATTTTCTCCATTCGACCAGCATGGGGTATAAGAAAGCCATCCTGTGTAATAGGCTAATTGGGTTCAAATCCAGGTCTTCACTTTTCAAATCCAGGTACTCTCTTTTTGACTTTCTGCAAAGTTTCTCATTTCTCTATGCCTCACTGTCCACACCTATTAATTTGGAACTACATTACCTAAAATAATTAATACGGGAATTAAATGAAGATATATAAAGTCACTTTGAATACAAAAACATGTATAATAACTGTTAATTCTCAGAACATTAATTTTGATTATTAGATTTTAGAAGAATGTATTCACATTTAAAAATGTAGATAAATGGAAAGCACCCTACTTATCTATATTTTAATTCCCAAAGAAAAGACATCTTTAGTGTTTTCATTGTATACTGCCTATATTAACCCAAAGGATAAGCTATAACCAGATACTTAAATAAAAGCAAACACACACACATACACACACACTCAGAAAAATTATACCTTTCTACCATTCTTTAGTCTTGATTATTCTTAAAACTCTGGAGTATTGAGACACTTATCCTAAATGAGACAAACTGTCTTGTCTTGGGATCAGTTTTTGGTGAGGATATGTACATATTTGCCAGTTTATAAATATATTTTTATAAAAATGTTTCAACAGTAGGCAGAAAACAATGAAGAAAACTTAGTCTTAGCTGTACAACTACATAAACAGAGGATACGACCACAGATTTTAAGGCAAATCTTGTTGAACATGTTTAAATTCAAGTTGAAATATAATGTTTGAGTACATTCACACCAATTCTCAGAGAACAGTGTCACACATAATTATAAAGAACTCAAAAAAAGCACAAAAGGCAATCTGTGAGATTTGAACAAAGCTGTTGAAAGTACTTCGTTCATCTTAAAGTTAGGATTCTACAGTTGAAGTAGTTGGCATTTAGATGAGTGGAAACTCACACTGGGGGAAAAAATCACTGGGAAAAAAATCAAATGTAGGAATGAATGATTTGTATAATTTTGGTCATCTAAAAGTATTCCATTAGAATAGAAATAACATTCATTTTACACATAAAAATAATACCCTGTATGAAAAAATACAATAATGTAGACACAGAAGGAACAACAGCCACCAAAAATTCTTATCTTATACCCAGAGTCCAATTTATCACATTTCACTGGCCATTTCACAATTAAAATATTAACAAGATATCAGTGCTAACAATTGGGAAGCTGTTTTCCCCTAAATCAAGTGTTCTCACTTCTTCCCCTAGATCTTAGTTTTCTTCCTGCCTTGCCTCACTTTCATCAAAAGCAACCTCAAAGACTGTGGTTCGTAAACTTTGCCACAATTTTGAATCCTTACGAGATATTTTAGCAATTCTATGCCTGGCTTCACTACAGCGTAATTTATCAGAATTCTCGGAAATAAGACCCAGTCATCAACTTTTTTAAAACTTCCACAAGTGATCCTCACATGAAACCAAGTTTGAGAACTAGCGTTTTACGAGATAGTGTAAGTCAAATGTAGAGGGTATTGAAAGATAAGCTTATTTAAATATGGGGATAAGACAAAAAATTAAATATGGATGTTACAGATTATGAAAACAGTAAGCACCTTATTGTCATCAAAATATCAGGATTTTAATGGTAACTAGACTTTTGAGGGCAATCACTTTCTAGTATACACAGATACTGACTCCTAATGTTGTACACCTGGAACTTATTAATAACAATTTTTTTGTTAATGCCCTGTACGTTTGATAGGTAGGAATCCAGTCCATGTCAGTTTGGGATGTAACTGATTTGAGCACCTGTATTGTGTCTTATGTAGCTGTTGTAATAAATCTACCAATTCCAAAAAAGAATCCTACTATAGCTTGTGAAAGTATGTGTATTTTTGTGTAAACATGTATCTGTGTCTATGTGTGTTCAATATTGATATTATCAATTATTAACATTAATATTAATAACATTATTGTCACATACGGAGAGAAATGGATACACCAGTAGCGAATATCGGAATGTGTAGGAACGCAAAATATATACAGATATAATATTAAAATACAATTTTTTTCATTTATTTTATGACAAAAGGCTAAAATCTCTGACCTGGAGAATGAATGGAAACAATCCAATTTAACTTTCCCCAAAACCTCAACTGCATTCTTTGGCAATCTTTGTTAATGAATATTCAATGATCTCTTAATATCTCAAGTTTACTTTTGTAAGTGACAGGCAATGGGGTTGTAACTGTTCAATTCTTGGAGGGTCTTTCCTTATACTGAACTTAAATGTACTTCTAAACTGCAATAACTGATTCTATTTTTACCTTATGAGTCAATTTGCAATAAAAATTACTAATTAAAGCATCCTTCACCTGTTGTGTACAATGATGACACTCAGCTAAAATAATATCTGCCTCTTAAACAAAGTGCCATAGGGGAATTGCTTTAAACATGAAATTAATATTGACCACAACTAAAGGTAAGTCAGTATAAATATGTAAGTCAGTTTTCTGTATTAGTTTGCTAGTTAATACCACAGACTGGGCAGCTTAAAAACCAGAAACTTATTTTATCACAATTCTGGACACTAGAAATAAAATATCAAGGTATTTGATAGGGTTGGTTTCTTTTAAAACCACTTCTCTTGGCTTATAGATGACTATCTTTTCCTTGTGTCGTCACATGGTCCTTCTTCTGTGCATGTCTGTGACGAAATCTACTCCTCTTACAAGGATACTAATCATATTGTATTAGGGTTCACCTTATAACCTCATTTTAACTTAATTGCTGCTTTAAAGACCCTATTTCCAAATACCATCACACTCGGATGCAGTAGCATAACATTATGACTTGAACATATAAATTTTGGGGGGACACAATTCAGCCCACGATAAAGTCCTAACCACCAGTGCCTCAGGCTATGACCTTACTTTAAAATAAGGTTATCAACTGATATAATTGGCTAAGATGAGGTCACATTCGAGTAGGGTAGGCTCTTAAGCCAATATGATTGGTGTCTTAAAAAGGAGAAATCTGAGTACAGTCACACAGGGAGAACACGAACTGAAAATGAACAGAGATGAGGATAATGCATCTATAAGCCACGTAATGCCAAACCTTAATGGAAAGCCACCAGAAGCTAATAGAGAGTCATGAAACAGATCCTCTGTTACAGCCCTCACAAGGAAGCAAGTTTCTGACACCTTCAGCACAGATTTCTAGTCTCCAGAACTGTGAGACAATACATTTCTATCATCCTAGCCATCTAGTTTGTTGTACTTTGTTATTACGGCAGCCCCAGGAAACCAATACACCCCCTTCTGAAATAGTCTTTCAACATAGATAAAATAAAACAAAACTTGTTTCGCGTTTATAAAGTGAATACTGAAGTAAATCATTAAAAATCATCTGAAATTATTTGTGTATCAGAAATATCATGGCAAAACAAGAGAATCACTGAGAAATAACTAAAGTTAGCCCTATTAAGAACCAATGTTAGATAATGAACACAATTTTAAATATCAGTAGGCCTTAAATGAACTTTCAAATAAGGCTGAAATTAACTTAGTCCTATCAGAGTTATTCACAGCATTGCATGAATGAGTAAAAAGGTTAAATCATCTGTCACTGCTGTTTATTTTTAGGTATTCAACTAAATATTTTCAGAAATAAAATGTGGTATGAATTTCATTTTAGTTTTTGGTCTTTATCGCTATGGATAATTTCAAAAGAAATGTGTACAAAACCAGTAAAGTTAAAAATATATACATTTATATGAACTGTGATTTTTTTAATTGAAATAAAATTGCCATTTTCTTTGTGAATCATTACTTTTTTTAGTTCAGCATATTCATCCTGTTTGTCAAGTTGTGATTCATTTCTCCCACTTTTTCCTCTTTTAACATCTATGAATGCTGTGTTGGTTCATTTTTATGCACATATGATGTCATATTTTTACCAATACAAAACTTTAAATTGATGAACTACGTATCACTTCCATGTAAAGTTGGCCTGTCTTCTTCCCTCATAAGCCCACCTCTATAAAATGAACATTTCATTGTGTAGCATGATCAAAATCACAGATGAAATGCAATAATAAGTTATAAGGTGTTCTCGTTATTAACTGAGGAGGCATCTATCCCAAACTTCTCATATTTCCTTATGGAGAAACTGGTTTTCCAGAAACACATTTGGCCTAAATGGTTCGTTCCTAGACAGAGGTGACTCTGTTTGGTTAGTAACATTGGTACAAGCAACCCAGGAACGCTTCTTTCAGCATATTCTGGTTTTGTCTGGAACTGGCTGGCCTGCAGAAAAGGTACATTCTAGTTGCTACATTTGCTGAAATAGAGTGCCCCACCCAGGCTAGAAGACTGCAGCCTGCCGGTATGCCCATGTGAGAACACCTACAGGGGCTTCCCAAACTCCAGCCAAAGATTTAACAGATACAAAGTTAAATCATAAAGACATACTACCTTTGTGTTATTCTTAGAACCTGCATTGACTAGCTGTGTGATTTTAGACAAGTTTTTCTTTTTAAAAAAAAATATTTTTGAAGTTTATACATTTTTGAGAGAGAGAGAGAGCGCACAGGGGAGAGACTGAGAGAGAGGAAGACACAGAATCTGAAGCAGGCTCCATGCTCTGAACTGTCAGCACAGAGCCCGACACAGAGCTCGAACCCACAGATTGTGAGATAAGGACTGAGCCGAAGTCAGACGCTTAACCAACTGAGCCACCCAGGCTCCCCAGACAAGTTTCTTAAACACATTCCTTCTCAGTTTCCTAAAATCTAAAATGAAAAGAACACTGTGACATTCTTCCTGCAATTTTCATAAAATTTAAAGGATCTACTAAACATCAAATGCTTGAAAGGTCTTGCCATCCAACAGTCACCATTATTGACTGATACCTGATGGCCTTCTGTGTTGTTTTTAATTATTCAGTATTTAGGTATAGTAAATGGCAGAGTTATTCATTGATCCCTAAATTCCCAACATATTTAGAGCAACATAATTTAAAAAATAGGAAAAAAAATGAAAGAAAGAAATTATACCCCTAAGATTACATTTGCAGAAACTGTTAAGAAATCCTAAACTAGAGGAAGAAACGGAAACTAAATATAGACCCATTCTTGTGTTCATAGCTTTCCACACATTATCTAATTAAGTGTAATAAATGTCTTCCTCCAGTCTTTGTTTTGGAGAAGAGTGGTAGTTCTATTCAAGTTTTGACAGGATCAAAGACTTGTTTTAAAAAGTCTACATCATACTTTGTATACAACTTCTGCCTAAATATTGCTAATGCATTGCTTTAGGATACCAAAATCACTCTGTGCAACCACCACATAACAGAATGTTTCTTCCATTATCGAGCTGCCTACTATAGCACCATGCACTATTCTTGGGGTAAGACGGAGCGGGGGAAATGCTACTGCGTGAGAAATCATTTGACAAACGTACTCATTGATCAAAAGAAGTTTTTGGAATAATCTAGTCAATTATATTAAATATTTTTATATATTTATATACCCTATATTATATATAGGGTATATAAATAATATATATAATATACCCTATATTCTCCAAATGTCACAAATTATCTTTCTATTGGTAACATCTATTGATACCATTTAAATAAATAAATGGAAGCAAATATAGGAAAAGTGGAAGTTCACATATAAATGAACCACTTGGGCAATCATAACATAAAGACATAACAATCATGTTTTCTGGGGATGAAGACTGTTTTATCACTTCCTTTCAATCTGTATAATTTATTATTCCTCTTGCTGTTCTGCATCAGCTCATACATCCAGTACAATGTTGAATAGGTGTAGGGAGAGGATATGCCTGACTTGTTCTTGATCTTAGGGGACAGAATCCATTCTCTTACCATTAAATGTGATGCCACATGTTATACTAAATTTAGGACGTCTTCTCTATTCTTGGTTTGTGGAGAGTTCCTATCATGAATGGGTGTCAGATTTTGTCAAATATTTTTTGGCATCAGTATTTATGATCATATAGCTTTTTAACTTTTCTTGTTAGGTAGAATTTCATGGATTGATTTTCTAATATTAAAGTAGCTTCTCATTCCTGAATTTAGTGACAATTAGTCATGATGGCTAATTCTTCGAATATTGTTGGATTTGATCTGCAAATTTTTTTGAAGATTTTGTATCTATGTTCATGAGATATAGTCTGTAATTTTCTTTTTTATAGTTTTTTATCTGAATTTGTATTAAACAATGCTGACATCACAGAATGAGTTTGAAGTATTCCATCTGCTTCTATTTTCTGACAAACA
Source organism: Lynx rufus (assembly GCF_022079265.1). Lineage (NCBI taxonomy): Eukaryota > Metazoa > Chordata > Mammalia > Carnivora > Felidae > Lynx > Lynx rufus. The sequence continues at coordinate 221,352,601 of NW_025814823.1, read as the reverse complement.
ACTGTTGAAGATAGATATTACTTACACTTTAAGTGTTTCATAAAATTCACCGTTGAAACACTCTGTGCCAGGTACTTTATTTGTAAGTTTTTAATTGTGTATTTATTTAATAGATATAGAGCTATTCATATTATCTATTTTCCTTGTGTAAATTTGAGTAGGTTGTATCTTTCATGAGTTGATCATTTAAGTTATCAAATGTGTGACCATATATTTACTCATAGCATTCTTTTATTATCATCTTAATGTCCAGGGAGTCCATATTAATAATCCCCCTTTACTGACATCAGCAATCTCTCTCCCTCACCTTTTTCTTGGTTATCCTGTTAGCATTCTATTAATTTTATTGATCATTTGAATAGTCAATTCGGTTTTTTTCTTTGTGTTCCTATTTTCAATTTTGTTGATTTCTCCCCTAATTTTTTGTTATTTCTTTTCTTCTGCTAGCTTTAGGGTTAATTTAGTTTTCTTTCTCTAGTTTCCTAAAGTTGGATATTTTAGATCTTTCATTTTTTTTCTAATACAGGCATCTGACGACACCACCCACAAACTTTGAAAAGTTGTTTTCATTTATTCATAAATGTTATTTAATTTCTCTTGGGACATCTTTTATCCATGAGTTACCTTTATTTATTTTTTATGTTTATTTATTTATTTTGAGAGAGAGCATGAGTGTGCACACACATGTGCCAATGGGGGGAGGGGAAGAGAGAGGAGACAGAGAATTCCAAGTAAAACCCAAGCAAGGCTTGAACGCATGAACTGTGAGATCATGACCTAAGCCAAGAGTCATATGCTTAACCAACTGAGCCAGCCAGCCACCTCTCCATGAGTTATTTTAAATACCTTGCTCAATTTACAGATATTTGGGGATTTTCCAGTTATTTTTCTTTCACTAACTTCTAGTTCAATTCAAATATAGTTTGAAAACATACTTTGAATGGTATTTATTATTTTAAATTTGTTAAGGTATATGGCTCAAAATGTGTTTTCTTGAGTTGGATGGAGTATTTTAAACATTTCAATTAGATCAAGTTAATTAACGGAGTTAGACATTTGTATCCTTATTGTTTTTCTTGTTTATTGATTTATCAATTTCTAACAGAGTAGTAATGAATATTATAATGACTATTACATATTACTCTACTTCTCCTTTCACATCTATCAGTTTGTACCTCATGTATTTTGACAGTCTCTTGTGAAATGTACATATATTACTATTATTTCTTCCTGGATAGTTACTCCTTTGTCATTATGTAATGCCTTTCTTTATCTCTGACAATCTTACTCATTTCAAAATCTACTTTGTCAGTAATTAATATTAATTCTTCTCTCTCATACTCTGCTTTTGTCTTCACATTTCCTTCTCTGACTTTTATGATGACCCTTGTGGTTACATTGGGCCCACCTAATTATCCAGTATAATTTTCCCACCTCAATTTCCTTAACTTAAATATATTTGAAAGTCTTTTACCATGAAGGTGATATGTACAGGTTTCAGGAATTAGGAGATGAACATCTTCAGTGAGGGGGCATTTTTCTGCCTACATCAGACAAATGGAAAGCAACAAATGTTGTGGATGATGTGGGAAAATTGGAACACTGTGCATTGCTAAAATGGTACAGCCATTATGAAAAGCAGTTTGTGACTTGCTCAAAAAGTCAAATATAGAATTATCACATGACTTTGCCATTTCACTAACAGGTATATACAAAGGAAGTTGTAAACGGGAGCTAAAAGAAATACTTGTACATGGATGTTCATAGTAGCACTATTCACAGTAGCTGACAGGTATAAGCAAACCAAATGCTTATCTACAAAACGGAAAAACAAGTAGTGACATACATATGCAATGTAATATTGTTTAGCTGTAAGAATGCAGCACCGATGCATGCTACAATGTTACAATGTGAACGAATTACAAAAATAATATGTAAAGTGAAAGAAGCCAGATCAAAAAAATGTCATATATTGAATGCTTCCACTTCTATGAAATATTATTCATAATAGATAAATCCATTGATAAAGAAAGCATGTAAGGGGTTGCCTGGGGATGGTGAATAACCTACTTAGTGGGCACACATATTTTGTGGAGCGATGATGTTTTAGAACTTGACAGAGGTGGTGACTGTATAATACCATGAATGCATTACACGCAACTTAACTGCTAACCTAAAACAGTTAATTTACATTATGTGATTTCATAACATTAAAAAATAATGTTATCTTAGTAATAAAAGACAAGAAAATGAGGTACAAATAAATTAACTGTGATAATTTATTTTATGTGCTTATTTGTCTGGGCCATGGTGTAGATATATTGTTAGATTTTTTTTGATGTTTCTATTATAGTGTTTTTAAATGAGGTATATATTGAAATTAGATTTTGAGTAAGAAATAGCCCTCCATAATGTGGAGTTTCCCTATCTGATCAATTGGAGGCCGAAACAGAACAAAAGGCTGACCTTACCCAAATAAGAGGGAATTCTCTGGCAGACTTCAGACTTCACTTGCAACATTGGTTCTTCTTGGTTCTCTAGCGGACTGCACTATCAATAATTGCCAAAGTATGGAAAGAGCCAAAATGTCCATTGATGGATGAATAGATAAAGAAGATATGGTATACATATACAATGGAGTATTACTCAGCAATCAAAAAAAGTGAACTCTTTCCATTTGCAACTATGTGGGTGGAACTAGAGGGTATTATGGCTAAGCGAAATTAGAGAAAGACAAATATCATCTGACTCATATGAGGACTTTAAGACACAGAACAGATGAACACAAGGGAAGGGAAGCAAAAATATAAAAACAGGGAGGGGGACAAAACATAAGAGACTCTTAAATATGGAGAACAAACATAGGGTTACTGGAGGGGTTGTGGGAGGGGGAATGGGATAAATGGGTAAGGGGCATTAAGGAAACTACTCCTGAAACCATTGTTGCACCATATGCTAACTAACTCGGATGTAAATTTAAAAAATTAAATTAAAAAATTTTAAAAATTTTAAAAAAGAACTTGAAAAAAAAAGAAGCACACAGAGAAAAATATAAACTTATATGGAAAATCTCTGATACTTAAAGTATAGATAATTAATCCACATTTAAATATACTTTTGAATTCTAGTTGTTGGTCCTAAAATTTCCTGGAAACACAATATATACTTTTACAGTAGTATTCTACTCAGATACACACACACACACACACACACACACACACACACAGAAACTATTCTCTTTACAAATTACATTAAAGAAAAATATTTTTAGAACTACTGAAGAAATTGAAATTGACCCATCTACCCCTATAAAAAAATCAATGTATTAAATATCAGTAAATTTAAAGTATCCATGACTGAAAATAATACTTATTTAGTTTACCTGAAAAATGAATGTATTACTTATCAATGAGCTTGGGCTTCAGTCTACAAACACTTTTTCCTTTTAAAGTTATTAAAAATCAATGTGAAGAAATTTCTATACCAAAAGTTTTCAGGAAGTCTCTAAAAAGATTAATGATAGAAATGCTAAACCAAGTTTCTGACTCAAATTTATTATTTTGGAAAAATTACAGAGTACATATAATAGATTCAAATTGTGACTTTCTGTTACCTAACAAGTATTTAAAAATTTTACTTAAATTATATAAATTACTTAAACTTGCTGAGCCTGTAACTCCTTATCTAAAAAATTGGAATAGTTTCACTCCAAAAGATGATTAGAGAGATTATGTATGACATTTTATATAAAGTACTAGCAACACAATTTATACTTTAATATTGATATGTGTGTATGTATATATATATATATATATATATATATATATACACACATACATATATATATATGTAATATATTCCACAAATAAGATATTTAGGTCAATTACATAATATGTATATAAAGAGATATGTTCATCTACATATGTGTGTTAAATTTAATTGAGATGAGATAATCTATTGGGTGAATCCAACAAATCCTTCCTGTATTATTTGGTAAATGTATTTACCAGAGAAACAATTATATTAATTTCTTAAATAATATAATTATTTATATAATTAATTTTTCTCCTGCCTTTGCTTTTTTCTAAGACTCAATTTTTTAACAAAAGAGTATACTCTTACTAACATTCCTTATATACACATACATATTTGTGATATTATTGGAAATAAAGTGTTTGGTCTTTTGGAGTCAGCATTTTTTTACTTTAAAGTTCCTTTTTATTGAGGGATAATATTTCAAAAAATGCTATGAATATTTTTTCCTTGTTATACTTTCGTCAGCATTTTCACATATGTATCAGATAGATTAAGGGGGAAAAATGGCAATACAACCTGAAGGCTGAAAGTTTAAATGCAAGGAAGACTAGAAATAGAGAAGCCATAGTTGTCATAGCAACATAATCTTGCTATATTCATATTATCCTTTTCCACACAAGAAGAATTTTCAAAGCTCCATAGAGTTGTTCCAAGTAGTAGGGAATGAAGTCTGTATGCATTTAATATAGAACTTTAAGGCACTGTTAACACCGACCATATTCAGTAGAAGCAACACTTTACTTGAAATTTAATTCAGATAGTATAATCATTTAGGGAGATTTCCAGTAATACATTCTTTATGAAATAATGTATAGTTAAGACTTCACTCTTTTTTCCAGGACACATAAAGACAGAAGCGTCTCATAGTAAAATTTTAGAATCATTCCAAGGTTTTACTAAATCTGTTTCTTTTATTACCCAGTGGCTTTCTGATTATTTTTATAAAAAGCAGCAGGTATTACATATCTTCTTTTATGAGTGAATGCTATATATTTGTCTTACATATTTAATTCTGAATACAGACCAGGTCCTTCTAATCTTTTGATATCACTTTTGATATTTTCGCTTTAAGATATATCAAGTAATTAATAATATCATGCACAAACCAATTCCATTCTCTGAGCTTCCCCTACTGAATCTTTTGCTAGATAGTAATAAAAACAATAACAAACAAAAACTTTTATATAAGAGAACATAAAAAACTAAGGACCTCAAAATATAACATTTAGTTTTATTTCATAAATATTTATTTGATGAAAAATACATGCATTCATTTAGCCCAACCAGAATTATACAAATGCCAAGCCAGAGCATAATTTAATATATCTTATTCTTTTTTCCAATTAATTTCCTTTCTCCACATTCAGCTTGAAGTTATTAGGAAGCATTTTTCCAGCTCTAGATAAAATGAGAGTGGATTAAATAGTATAAAGGGCATTAATTATGATCATTTAGAAATAAACAGCTTCTGGAGAGTCTGAAAATTGTAACGCAAAGACATAGTATATTGAACAGTTGCAGAAAGACCCAGTGAGAAGCAGGAACATAAAATACCAAGTAGCAGTGGGAAACTGATCAGAGGAGGAAAGAGCTACAGATGAAGCACCACAAGGTCCCTCAGCAGAGCCAATGGCTATGGCCCTCACGATCTTTTAGAAGAGCAGATATTACATTATATAGGGTCAACTGTAATAGCCTACTTTGTCTAACATTTGTTCTGCTTCAATTAGATTTATTATTGTATCCTGGGGTTATGAACACCTGACTTAGGAAGTTTCAGGGAAAACATACCTTCTTAAAGTATAGCCATATTGACAATATCTGGTTCAGCCCTGAGAAAAATGGCTGTTTCTCAGACTTGACTCTACTACTTTGATACTACTATTACTACTATGTCCAAATAACTCAACCGATAAAGAGCAACATTTCTCTCTGCTACTCTTCCACATATGTTGATAAATACCTGACATGTAAGAGAAATTTTGCTGTTGTGAAAGACATAGCTTCTAGAACTTGTAGAGATTTCAGAGAATGGTATTCTCTTAAATTATGAGAAATCTGCAAAAATGGCCAACTTTAAAGGGGCATGTTATTTAACATGCCATCAACTCACATAAAAACAATGCATGTTTTACCATAATGTACTAACATGTTAAAAAAACAGAAACTTAAAAGGAGTAAAACCATAAATTCTACAAAATAGGGATTTAGCACACTAATATGTATGTTATTTCGAAAGCATAACACAAAAGCAGTAAGTTACAAATTGACATTATACCCTATATCAGAGTGTTAGGTTTTTTGTTTTATTACATTTCACTTTTTCCTAGTTCTAGTTGATTTTTTTTTCAAATCTACAAGAAGAAGAAGAAAGGAGGAGGAGGAAGAGGAAAGTCTTCATGTTACTCAGTTGCCATAGATAAACGTGTGCATTTTGGAAAAGCTCCGCTATTCATTCACCACTTCTAGTGTGTCCTTGTTTGTTTTACATAATGAAAACTATATACTGATATTCATTACTCTATATATAACTTTTAAGATAGAAATCAAGTTTAGAATTAAATTAAATGTCAATAAAAATATAGTATAATTATATTTGCTTGGTTCAAAAGAGAATTTTTACATGTAATTTTATTTTATAATCACTTTCATGAAAAGGACTAAAGATTTAATATGTAAAAATGAAAAAAGAACAAATTTATTTAGGACTTACTTATTTTTTTACTAAAATGAAATATATTTACTCTAATTTGTTTGAACTTAAGAAATTTATTTTCTCTTACATTAAAGAAAAAAACTACTTGCAATCTGTGTCAATAGCCATTTCCCACTTTTTTTTTCTGGACAAATGTTATATTTAAGAACCTAATTTATCAGGGCTCCTGGGTGGCTCAGTTGGTTAAGAGTCCAATTTCAGCTCAGGTCATGATCTCATGGTTCATGGGGCTGAGTCCCATGTCGGGCTCTGCACTGACAGTGAGGAACCTGGAGTTTGCTTTGGATTCTGTGTTTACCTCTCTCTCTCTCTGCCCCTCTCCTGCTTGTGCAGTACGCTTTCTCTCTCTCTCTCTCTCTCTCTCTCTCTCTCTCTCTCTCTCTCTCTCTCTCAGAAATAAATAAACCTAAAAAAGAACCTAATCTATCATTTTATATATATTTTAAAAGAAAACAAAAATGCTCCTGGTATTTCTAAACAACAAAAACCAGAAACCTATGATGAAAGATGCAGACAACTTCTCTTCTCTTCTTCTGTAGGCAATGTAGTTATAGAAATAAATGCAGACTGCCAGAACAATCATGTGAAGTATTCTGTGGACACTCACTCCAGCAATAAACAACCATAACTGCTGAAAAATATTCAAAACATATTAAAGTCTCTGCAAAGTTTCCGAAAGACATGCATTAAGTGAAAAAAAAATTTGAAGATCTACTAAATCTGCATTTGAGCCAAGACCTGCTCTACTCCCTCCTTGGCTCCCCAGTTTATCGTAAGGGAAGATCTATTTGGGGTGGTTTGTGAAGCCAAGAATACACGGCTTCATATTCCCTTGGCTTTTAGTCCAGGGATACAGAGTCTCCCTGGGAGGGGAAAGACACTGCCATTTCTCATCACCTCAAGCAGAGACTCTATTCTAGACTAGAGTTGCTGAGACGTCTGGGGTCTCTTCCTTCATTCAGTTCCAACTTGTAAGGTGGAATCTCCACCCAGTAGATAGCACATTAAGAATATGGGGGCCTAGAAGGTCCTCATTCCAACTCACACACAGCATAGTATTTCCACCCTGGGAGAAACAAGCAAAAAAGACCAGAGGCCCCTCCCCCACTCAGCTTCTTGCTCATAAAGCATTCATTCCAAGAAATGCATGCTACTTCCCCCAAACCATCTCTGGAGCAGAGGCACAGAGATTTGGTGAGAGATGAGTCCATCAAAATGGGTGATTACATAATCATACAAGACAGTATGCATGCATATTTATTCCTTCTTGTTTAAATGGATTAAAAAAAAACAAGTATATAAAACAATATATATACAACTGCAGTGTTGGGACTATGATATGTAATATATATTTGACAATTATAGCACAAGCACAAAATAAACAGGTGAATGCTAAACTATACTGGAATAAGGAAATAACACCAAATGGTAACTCAATTCATAGTAACTAATAAAGAGAACTGGAAGTGGAAAATCCGAAGTTTAATACAAGAGACCCTATAAACAATTAGTTGCTCTCCTTTCCTTTTCTCAGCTTAAAAAAAATTAAATTATAAAAGGTAATATTTATACCAATGTACTATTGAGTTTCAAGACATACAGATGCAATTTCCATAACACTACTAATATAAAACAGGAATATGGAATAGTGATACAGAGAAGTAAAGTTTCTATTCCCACTGGAATAAGTCTGAAGTAAATTTTGGTAAGTTAAGATATATATGGTAAGTTCTACCATAAAGACTAAGTAAATGACTCAAAAATATAGTGAAAAATCATATAATTAAAATGATACGCTAGAAAATCTTCACTTAATTAAAAAATAAAAGCATTAAGGTGAAACAGATAAACTAAACGAACTGAAACATACAAAAAAATAAAATAGCAGATGTAAATGCAAAACAATAACCTTAAGTGTGAATGAATCAAACAATATAATCAAAAGTCAGAGTTGACTGGATTGAAAAACTATATACTCTCTGCAGAAAACACATTTAAGATACGGACATACAAACAGCCTGCAAGTAAAAGGATGGAAAAATATGTTATAAAAAACAACCACCATAAGAAAGCTGTAGATAATTTTAGTATCAGATAATTTAGCCTTTAAAACAAAAACTTTTTGCTAGAGATAAAAAGCGCTTTTTTTGCAATGAAAAGAGGCCCACATATCAATAATCTATAATAATTGCATATATGTTCATACCTCACAGAATTCCACACCCCACATCCAACACAGAAAATTAATTGCACAGTAGATACAAAATGAAACAGAAAATTTGACCAAAAATAAAAACTAACTATACAACAGATATCTAACTATACTACAGATATCTGCAAAACACTCCACCCAACAACAGCAGAATATACATTGTTCTCAAAGTACACAAAACATTGCCTAGAATAGATAATATATCATAAACCATGCCTCAACATGTTTAGAAGGATTGAATAATAAAACTATGTTTCCTCACCAGAATGGAATTAGAAATCAGTAAGAGAAAGAAATTTGGGAAATTCACAAATGTGCTGAAAGTAAATAAAAACATCCCAAATAACCAATGGGTCAAAGAAAATATAGCAAGAGATATTTTCAAAATACTTTTAAGAAAAAATGAAAATGAAGACACACATACCAAGACCTATGGGATGAAGCCAGACCAGTGTTTACAGAAAATGTATAGCTGTAAAGACTATATCGAAAAGGAAGAAACAGCTCAAATCAATAACCTAACCTTCCATGTTAAGATGGTAGAAAAATGAATAAACTAAATCTTAGGCAAGTAGAAGGAAGAAAGTAAGCTTAGAAAGGAAACTAATGAAATTGAGACTAGAAAACAGAGACCATTAACAAAGACAAAAGTTGTTTTTTTCGGAAGGATAAACAAAACTAAAAAATAATTTAAATAGAGTGACCAAAAATAAAATGAGAAAAGATTCAAGTCACTAAAATCAGGAATGAAAGCCTACTACCTACAGGAATCAAATGAATATAAAGGAATATGTTGAACAATTCCATGCTAACAAGTTAGACAATTCTGATTAAACAAATTTCTAGAACAACAAAAACTATCAAACTAACAAAATAAGAAACAGAAAATCTGAATACACATAAAATAAATCCTAGGTTTGAATTAGTAATTTTAAAACTTCATACAGGGGCACCTGGGTGGCTCAGTTGGTTAAGTGTCCAACTTCTGCTCAGGTCATGATCTCATAGGTTTTTAGCTGGAAGCCTGCATCAGGCTCTGTGCTGACAGCGTGGAGCCCAGAGCCTGTTTCGGAATCTGTGTCTCCCCGTCTCTCTGCCCCTCCCCTGCCCTGCTCATACTCTGTCTCTCTCTCTTTCTCTCAAAAATAAATATACATTTAAAAAATAAAAAAAAGAAAAGAAAAGAAAAACGTCATACAAATTAAGCCCAAACCCAAAGAGCTTCATTGGCGAATTATTTCAAAAACTTAAAGAAAATTAGTAATAACTCTTCACAAACTGTTCTCAAAAAGAGAAATGAAGAGATTATTTCTCAATTCATTCTATATTGCCAGTATTACCTCAATAGCAAAATTTAAGAAACACAAGAAAACTACAGATAAAAACCTCTTAGGAATATAGGCATGGAAATTCTTAACAAAATAATAGCTAACCAAACCTACCAATTTACAAAAACAATTATACATCCTGACCAAGTAGGATTTATCCCAGGAATGCAAGACTGACTGAACATCCTAAAACTAATTATTTATAATAAATCACATTAAGACAACAGACACAATCATCTCAGGAGATGCAGTTGATAAAATCTAACATTCCTTCATGATAAAAACACTCAACAAACTGAGTACAGAAGATAACTTCATCAACCTGATAAAAACCCTGGCCAATGTTATACTTAATGTTGAAAGATTAAATGCTCCCACATTGAGATCAGGGATTAAGACAAGTATATTTACTGTCATCAATATTATTCGTCAATGTAATGGAGGTTTGAGCCAGGGGAATTAGGCAAGAAAATGAGATAAATTAGAGTCAGATTGGAAAGGAGTAATTAAAACTGTATCTACAGATAACATGATCTTTTCTATAGAACATCATAAATGAATGCAGCGAAGTTGATGGATACAACATCATTTGCACATGTATCAATTGTTTTTCTATGTAATAGCAATGAACAAACTGAAAATGAAGCTAAGAAAACAATTCCAATTACAATATCATCAAAATACTTAAGGTGTCCAATTAAAATACTTTACCTAGGAATGATTTTTAACAAAAGAAGTATATGGGGAGCCTGGGTGGTTTGGTTGGTTAAGCATCCGACTTCAGCTCAGGTCATGATCTCGCAATTTTTTGAGTTCTAGCCCCGCATTGGGCTCTGTGCTGACAGCTCAGAGCCTGGAGCCTGCTTCGGATTCTGTGTCTCCCTCTCTCTCTGCCCCTCCCCCACTTGTGCTCTGTCTCTCTCTGTCTCTCAAAAATGAATAACTGTAAAAAAAATTTTTTTTAAAAAGAAGTATAAAACTGATACTCCAAAAAGTACAAAATGGTGCTGAAAGAAATTAAAGAAAACCTAAATATATGGAAATCCACCCAAGGAGTGATTGGAATACAGGGATGAGATTAGGTCAGAGCCTGGTGACATTAAATGCATGTTACATGTTAAACAAAAAAATAAAAAAGATTAAATTGATAGATGGCTCTTTAAAGATGATCAAAATGGTGTGTAATATTGGCATGTAGCCATGCTTTTCTTCTGCCTAGAGTGAGCAGACATGGCAGAGGCTGATTTTCCAAAGCTAGAAAACTTAGGTCCAATTTTCCTGGAAACTTTTCAAAAGTGACTGAAGGCTTTTGCAAGACAGTGGTTGGCATACCAATGACTAAGAGAGACTAGAAAATGCAAAGAGACTAACTCCTGAACACGATAAAATAAAACCGGTTCCTTCCAAAGATGTTGCCAAGCATCAGGAACTCACGGATATCTCTATATTTTCTGCTTTGTTTTTATTTTTAATGTTTTTAAAAATTTACAAAGCAAATTTACCAAGGATTAAGTTTCAGATTAAATTAGCAACTAAAACAATTTTGACTGGCCCAAATCGCCAGAATACCAGCTCTTCTAATTCAAAGGCTGTGTACTGATTTTTAATGTTCTGAAATTTCAAAGAAATAGGTATCTTTGAAGAATTTTATTTCTTTTGTCATCCTTGGGGTGGGGTGGATGTGAAGACTTTTTCTTTAAAACTTCTTGCTTAATTTTGATTTTAGCACTCATATCTATTTAGTTGCTACCTACCTACCCATCTACGAGATATCTATCTATCTACCTATCTATAGTATATCTAACTATATGTATATAGATAGCAGTTATCTGTGTCTCTCTATAAAGTTCAGATTCCCTTGTTCCAAGATAGCCTATTCTTATTACTGGACCATCTTTTTGTATCTCACTTATTCAAATCCTTTTTTTGTTTGTTTGTTTTTAACGTTTATTTATTTTTGAGACAGAGAGAGGCAGAGAGAGAGGGAGACAGAATCTGAAACGGGCTACAGGCTCTGAGCTGTCAGCACAGAGCCCGACGTGGGGCTCGAACTCACGGACCATGAGATCATGACCTGAGCCGAAGTCGGACGCTTAACCAACTGAGCCACCCAGGCTCCCCTCAAATCCTTTTTAGATACTTTTTTTCTTGTTTGCATTAGTTATTCTCTAAGGGATCCAATTGTGTTTTGCTCTCTTCATTACCTTTTATTAGGGCTGAATTTCCTCAACCTTCTGATGAGCCTTAATTCCATAATTATGTAAACGAAGAAATACATAATTGGGATCATTATGGTCTGTGATCACTGCCTTTTGTCACTGATGGTCAGAGGCAACAGCCAGGGTTTTCCGTAGATGATGTGTACCGTTTTAGTGACTTCACCTTGGAGAACCTATAATAGGTGGTGTCAGAGAAGCGCTCCATGCCTTCCCATTTTAAATAAAGTTCACACTATTAAGCTCCAATCTCCTATCTGAAAGTCCACCCTTCTCCCATGAAGGTAAATCAACTCATTAAAAAGTATTTTCCTTAAATAAAAGTTGTTGGATTTCAAACATAAAAAACAAACAAACAAACAAAAGTATTTCCCTGATTCACCCAGAGGAAATTTGTTTGACTGCACATTTTGGGGGCAGACACTGGAAGGAAAGGTAGAGGCACGTGTGAGGAGAAATACGTAAAATGCCCTTCCAAAGGCTTACCCAATCACTCTTGTCTCTGTGTTCTTCCTGGTTTAGTTGTCCATATTTATTCCACAGATTTTCTACAATGAAAAACAGTTCCTGCTTCTAGAACAGCCTTCTCCTGTAAACGTTCTGAGTGGTATCCTTTGATCCTTCATATCGGACAGTGCGGTTCTCCCTGAATTCTGTCCTCCTAAAATGCATCGGAGATTATAACCATTCTTTCTTCTTGTCATTATCAGTTGTTCTTGTTGTTTGATTTGTTGTCTTTTGAATTATTTCTACTTCTGATGCTTCAGGAGTGTTTCTTGGGGAGTTTTGCCAAATATGTACTCAGTCAGATCTTGGAAATTGGAGCCCCACAATAGCTTTAGTGTACAAATTATTGTACAGCTGATTTATTTTTCCATTTTACATGAAAAATATTTTAGGAGGGAAAAGGAAACATTGTTGATAGTGCATCTGAACTTATTCTACCTCAAGGGATAGGTCATATTTCATTTATTATTTTAGGTTCCCCTCCCCACATAGAATATTTCAGCCTCCATTACTAAGTATTTAATATTAGAATTAACTAGTAAATGGAATTATGTATACTTAGGTTCCCAACCTGATTCTGAAATTTACTTTCTCTGTGACCTTAAGAAAGTTCCTTAAGCCTTAGCTTTCAAATGTATAAAATAGGAATAACATTATGCCAGTAGGCCTTGCTTGATGTAAGAATGACATTAAATTGAATGTCTGCATCATGAATTAATGGACTTTAAGATGTCAAATTTAAGTGAATTTTATGATTTCTCAATTGCAATATTAAACAATTTGCTTTTTGGCAAACAGGGATATGTTCATATATAATGGATATGAATATTCTTTCCAGTCTCCAATAAGAAACAAAATGTCCTTATTTATATGCAGACTCCTTATATTGCAGCCCAGGCTTACATACTTGGAAACTGAACTAACACTGCAGGTCTCAGGAAAAGAAGCTCCTGTTTCCTTAATTTTATGCCACTTATTTATATAACATGGATCTCATTCACTGTTCTTCTTGGGGATTTTCTTTGCTTGAATTACTTCCCTAATTTGTTCAGCATTAACCTCATTTCCTACATGATCAGAGCACTGTTCTTTTATATGCACACAATCATGTAGTTATGCTGAATAGACCCTCTCTACTTACATATTCATTAGGTACAAGCAAAGCTCAACCCCAATTATGTCTTAGGGTGAGTTGTTCAAGAGGCCACTGTTTGTGATTCTCATTCAGTTTACAGTAGGACTGTTAAAAGTCATTGTTAAATATTTATTTGATGTTTACGATGTACTACATGGTAAGTTTCCTTGAAACTTAAAGAGGCAAAGCGTAATACCTAGATCATATGTGAGAACCACGTAAGACATTAGCTATAATTAAAAATTCAAAGTGACAGTAAAATAAGATTTTTATGAATGGAAACATTTCCATCAATTTGATTATTTTTCACAAATATCTAAATAAACATAATATTTATACAATATATATGGGTTCAGGAAATGGTTTTTCCATATAAATTATTATTTTTAGAGCTGACTTTTCTGGGATATATTCTAACTGGGGCAAAGGTATGGCAAACAAAGTCATGTATACTCTAGAATCTGTTATGAATTCCTTTTTTTTAATTTTTTAATGTTTATTTATTTTTGAGAGAGAGAGAGAAAGAGAGAGAGAGCACGAGTGGGGAGGACCAGAGACAGAAGGAGACACAAAATCTGAAACAGGCTCCAGGCTCCGAGCTGTGAGTACAGAGCCTGACACGGGGCTCAAACTCACAAACCATGAGGTCATGACCTGAGCCGAAGCCGGACGCTCAACCAACTGAGCCACCAGGAGCCCCTGTTGTGGATTCCTTTTGCAGATGTTTTAATATATCATCTCCTTAGAGCTGGCAGGGGAGAGGATTTAGTTTAATAGTTCTGTAATTCAAAGATAATTTGTATATTACCATTCAAAAGGTTAAGATTGTATTATCTATAGAACTTTGGTCTCTTTTTTTAAAAAAATTAATATTTTGGGGTGCCTGGGTGGCTTGGTCGGTTAATCGTCCGACTTCGGCTCAGGTCATGATCTCACGGTCCATGAGTTCGAGTTCCATGTCGGGCTCTGTGCTAACAGCTCAGAGCCTGGAGCCTGTTTCAGATTCTGTGTCTTCCTCTCTCTCTGCTCCTCCCCTGTTCATGCTCTGTCTCTCTCTGTCTCAAAAATAAATAAACGTTAAAAAAAATTAAAAAAAATTAATATTTAGTCATTTTCTAGTGACAGAGAAAGACAGAGGGAGAGCAGGGGAGGGGCAGACAGAGAGGGATACACAGGATCCGAGGCAGGCTCCAGGCTCTGAGCTGTCGGCACAGAGCCCTACATGGGGCTCAAACCCATGGACCGCGAGATCATGACCTGAGCTGAAGTCAGACACTTGACCCACTGAGCCACCCAGGTGCCCCAGAACTTTGGTCTCCTAAATGAAGTATATGAGAGTTTTTGTAAGAAAGATTATGTCTCGAAAAATAATGCATTCAATAATTATTGCTATATTTTTAAATAGCTCTATTTATAAAAGCAAATGTAACTATACTGTATACCTCAGATACTATATATATACTATATACCTCAGAGATTTCAAGTGCCTTCTCCACTCTAATTTCAAAATCTACCACAATATTACATCTTAGTTACACAGAAGGATTTTAGAAAATATTTGAAACTGACATTTAGCATAAGTCAAAAGAGATATTTAATCTGAAAGATTTTGAGAAGAGTAAATTACATATTTGAATGAAGAAAGCATCCATTTTTTTTTTCTTGGACTGTGGTATCAGCCTGTCTAAAAGTAAGCCCTCTTGAAGGAGAATTTCTAGAGGACTTCTGTTGAAAAAGGGCAGTTTTCATGACACATACCCAAGATTAAGTACAGGGATCATCCACACTTTGATAATTGGTAGCAACCATATGAAGATTTTGTTTTTATATTATTAATTTAAATATGCATGTTTATAGAGATTTAAGGTACACTTTTAATCAAAGTAGGTTATTTCCCATATTTGCTATTTATATTATTAGTATTATATCTGTTAGGAGTGGTAAATATCAGAAAACTTCGGATCAAACTAGGTTAAATAAGAATTTGGGGGTGGGGGGCGCCTGGGTGGCTCAGTCAGTTAAGAGTCCGACTTCGGCTCAGGTCATGATCTCACGGTTCATGGGCTTGAGAATCGCGTTGGGCTCCACACAGACAGCTCAGAGCCTGAAGCCTGCTTCAGATTCTGTGTCTCCTCTCTCTGCCCCTCCCCTGCTTGTGCTCTGTCTCTCTGTCTCTCTCAAAAATAAAAAAATAAAAAAATAAATTAAAAAGTTTAAAGAATTTTTGAATTTTTCTTTGTTTGTATTCCCAAGCATGATGTCGAGAGATAGGGTGGGCTCCAGAATTGGCTGATGTAGCATTTTAATAACTCCTTGTGCTACTTCTTAGCCTCCATTGTCTCATGCTCAGTCTATAAATGATGCTTAACTACTCTCTGTCAGTCTGATAAAGATGACTCCAGCAGATATGAGTAACATCCAGATATGGCAATGTTCAGAGGAAGAAGGGAGAAAAACTCCTTCAGGTATCTCCTTCACAGAAGCAGTGACCCTGTCCTACAGCTCTCTTAACACTCTTCCTGCTACACCACACTGGTGTCAAACATTCAGCATAAGCTAATCCTTAGCAGATGCATGGGCTTACCATATTGGGTTGGAATGGATAGCAGGGACTCACCCACAATGAACCACATAGAAGATTTCATTATTTTGACTTAAGAAAAACTAAGAATCTTAACAACACTAACAGTAATAGTGACAAGAGATTTATCTCCAGTGTAGTCAAGGTCCTGAGAACCTGAGGGGTCTGACTGTGCTCTTCTCTCTGTCTTAAGGAGCAAGAAAACCAAGGTGGAATAGTAATAAAAAAATAAAGCAAGAGTCCACATGGCTTGCTCTAAGCAAGCAAGCTAATAAAGAATCAGAGTGGGCTGATCTTCAGGAAGGCTATGTAAAGATCTTCAAGAAAGAATAAATGAGCAATGGATTACTCTTCCATTTCTCTATAGAGAACAAACAGATAATGCAAAAATTTCTCCACTCAGGATGTCTCCATTTTCTACTATGGATATTTCTTTGAAGGAACTATCAAATCAACATAGGCTGCTCAAATTAAGTAACAAGGGTATATCAATGCATGCATTTAGAATCTACTGCCCAATTTAAAAATGAAATTTGCATATTTATACCTTTTTATATACCTTTTTATATATTGATATATAATTTTACTATATATTACACAATATATACGTACACACACATGTACATACATATTCACATTCTTTTATGAGATGGTTAATTATATGTGTCAACCTGACTGAGTGCCCAGACATTGGGTCAAACATTGTCCTGGGTATTTTGGTGAAGATGTTTTAGGATAAGATGAACATTTAAACGTATAGACCAATTAAAGCATATTGTTCTCCCTAACATGGGTGGGCATCACCCAGTTGGATGAAGGCCTAGACAGAACAAACAAGGTAATCCTCTGGGGATTAAGAGAGAAATTCTCCCACTGAACTGAAACATAAGCTCTTCCTGGGTCTTGACCTTGCAGGCCTTCTGACAGGAACCACAACATCACTACCTCTGGTTCTCAGGTGTTCAGACCTAAACTGGGACTCCACAGTGGATCCTAGGTCTCCAATTTGTTGACTCACCATGAAGATCTTGGAACTTGTTAGTCTCTCTCCTTAATCACATGAGCCAATTCTTTATACTAAATCTCTATCTATCAATCATCTCTCTCTTCTCTCTAGAGATAGATACATCTATATACATCCATATGTAGATATATAGATACACACATGTAAATAATACGTATAGATATATATGTAAATATATAGATCTCTATAAAAATACATTCTGTTGGTTTCCATTAAGCATAAGCTCTTATGAAAAAATATTTTCGGGCGGTGGCAGGAATATTGGCATGACAAATTGTTACAAAAATAATGCAAAAATGATCAGATACATTTGTCTTCCTTGAGCATTTAAATATATTAACACAAAATGCTATTTTCTCCAGGTTGCTCTCATCTAGATTTTTAGCATTCTTATTTGTAAGACTGTGTTCAGGTTAATATTTGGGGGAAGATAAACTATTAAAGATAATTACACATAAAGCATTATACTGATTATTTTACTTACGGTCCATAGTGGTACATATTTTGAAATATTAACTCATATTTTATGTATTAAAGGTATGGTAACATATTAAAGGCAGCAATACATTTTTAAAAATCCTTTTCTCTTACAGTGATTTTTATCTCTACCTACTGAAAAATACAAAATCCGTATTAAAACAGTCAAACTCTTTAACGGCTGACATTATTTCACAGTAACCATAGCTAACTTTTAGTAGCCATCTCTGACTGCCTAAAGTATTTCTTATGTGGTGTCATGTTCAGGAATTTATTAAGTCCGGTTTCTACTGATAGACATATTCTTACAGGAAATGTGTTTGTAATTCCTTAGAAGTAGAATTTATGGTTCAAAGAGCATATGTGTTTTTAATAGCTTTGACATAGAATGAGAAATTGCCTTACCAGAAAAGCGTATTGCCTTGAATCACACCAGTATTACAGAAACGACCCCTGTTATCAAATCCTGGCCTATGCTCTTAATTAACATTTTACAAATCCATTTTTATCATTAAAAATACTCATTCATGTGAATTTGGTTAATTGTTATTTCTAATTGGTAATTAAAAGTCTCATCTTTTTATACTTTTTAGCCAATTGTTCTACTGAGAAATCATTTTTTTTCCTGACACGTAAGAATGTTTTTATAATTTAAACGTGCTAATAGTGTGTCACCTCAAAAGGCATGCCTCTTCCAGGAATGTTACAGATAGCCATCCGTAGTTGTGTTTTTCCATAGTTGTGTTTTTATATTTAAATCTTAAGCATCTATCTCTGCACATGCTATCAGGTAAGCATTTAACCACTGTTTTTGCAAATAATCTGGCAATCAACTACAAAATGTTTGGTAATGTGGCCATTTTTTACCATGGACTTGAAATGTCCCTTTTACCATAATGTTGCAGTATTAAGAAACAAATGTTCTGCTACTTATCATCTGTGTGACTCCCAGAAAGCTCAGAGACACTGGTCTCGGTGTTGTCATCTATAAACAGGGATAATAGTGCATACCTAATGAGGTTGGTTTAAAAATAAGTCAATCTATGTATGAAGAAAACTTGGGGAAAAAAAAAACTAGTGCACAGTTAATACAGTAAGTAACTATTGCAGAGCAAATTATATGTACATACTATAATAGTAAATATATCTAAATATTGGGTCTTCTTCTAGAATTATTGACCCCTCTGTGACCTCTTTGTCTATACTCACGCTAGAATGAAATGTTACTTTTGCTTTATAGTTAGTTCACTAAATCACAGGGTCACAGATGTCATGCCATTCTTACTCAAGTGTCTCTTCATTGTTCTTCCACAAGTAAAAATTATTGTCCTTATATCAAGTTTTCAAATGAGAAGTTAAGCAAACTAATAACTACACAAATAACATCCAATTAGGATGTTTTTATAATTGCAATTGTGTTAAAGGTAAATATCAGTGTGTAAAGATCTGTTTTCAAAATTGCCTCTTTTCACCTAGGAACATCAAAGTAGTATATTTTAAAGTACAGTGTTTAGTTTGTTGTTCAAGCAACAAAGCTGTATTCTTATAATGACACGGTGATTTAAAAGGCCAAAAATATTTACAGTGTGTGAAACAAAATAATTGGCCCACATGTGAAATATAATAATTGGTTCATCTGTCAAATGAAAGAAAATATTTTAGTATATTTCCCTAAGTATAATGTATGTAAGAATATAGCATGAACAGAATTTGTATCTGTGGAAGTTAAACCTCTACTGAGTGTCAAAGTAGACATTTAATTGCAACACAGACTGGCGAACTGCATAGCTTCCTTTTTTTAATTGGTCTTCAGAGGTTATTTGGAGATATCCAATTATCACTCCATGAAACACCACAACAATAGCAACAGTTTAAAAATAAATAAGGTCACCATCCTTTTCTACTAATGAGTAGTGCTAAAAAAGCACAGATCAAATATCACTGTTTTCTTATGTTTAGACCTGGTTTAACAGAAATTTGTCAAAAACTGTGTAAATATGGACATGTTGTCCATTTTGCCAAAGTAGAGACTTTGGTGTAGTTGTTTGTATTTTAAAAACTAACAATAAAAGCACTTAAACATTACAGCTGTGTGTATCTATTCATGTCAACTTGTTTCGGGGATTGCATGTATTTAAAGCCATACGTTATTGTTTTGTAATTGAATAAATGTAAGCATTACGTTGATTTACTCTTCTTCATTTAATTTCTAATACCTGTCACTGCAATGGATTGAGTTGTTATTTAATATACATCTGTTAACCCGTATCATCATGTAATAGATTGAATCAGCATGCAACCTAGTTCTTGGTAAACTACATTTGTAAAACTCTATGGTAAGCTTCCCTAAGAAAATTTAGCTTCAGATGTTTACATTAGAATTTTTACACCTCATACTACTATGACCACATAAAAACAAGAGCAAACATTCATTATCTGACAGACCCAGACAATAGCAGCCTTCCAAATGCAGTGGTACACAGAATCACTGATAAAAACTTTAATAACTGATAACTGCATGAGTAGGGTGAGGCACTGGGTGACGTGAATTTCATCTCCTTCTCCTGATACCTACGACTTCATTCTGATATCCTAGCCCAAGACTCTCTGTGCTTCCAAATCTTTAAAGCAATGGGTACTTTAACATTAAGTATGGGGCAAAAATAAGTTAAAACTCAACATGCAAGACCTTGTAAATGCTACTATGAAAAATGATGAAAATGTTTATTATCAGCAGTTTATTTTACAGAAAGGCTATATCCTTAATCAATATCCTGTCATTTCTGAGTGATGGTGATATATAAACGCTCAATGCAAGTGTCCAAATATATTAATATTGTACTTAAGTGGGTATTTTGTCCTCCTGTATATGCAGTTTAATTATAACTGAGGTCACGTATTGACTTCTTATGGCTCAAAGTTTTGAGTCTTCTTAGTCTTCAACAAAGAGCATTACAAAATAGGTGACTTAATTTATAATTCCTTGTATTTCCGACGTTGCCTTGTATTTAAATAGAATAATTTATTCATTTTTATGATCTTTTACTTTTAAAAAATTATTCAGTAATAAAGTTATAACAAGCTGTGAGAATAGGAAAAGTTTACATTTTCTACATTTTTGTTTTCTGCTAATGCAAAAGCATTTGTCTCCATCTAGATAAACTTGAGTAGAGAAGAATTGGTACCCATAAAGCACCCATGTGCTATAATCATGGAGAGCAAACCTGATGACATGCCAAAGTGAAGATCCCTGCCATTGGGATAGATTTGGAGAAATGAAGGTTTAAAACTTTTTCAAGGAATAAACTATTTTTTTAAACATCTGCAATTACCATGCGTGTAAAGCTAAACCACAAGACACAAATAAAGATTTTTTTTAAGAAAATGGACCAATACGCTGACGAGCATAAGTTCTATTTTCTGTATACAAGCAACTAAATTGATTTCCAGGGTGATGCTGTTTTAAGTGAAATATAGAGGAGAGTCCTCAAACGCTTCCAGGACTGGAAGTGGTTCTGTATAAAAGAAGATGATGGAATACACGAGACCTAAATGGGTAGACTGGATACAGTAAAGTACTTCCAAAATATAGATAACACTGGCAGCACAGAAAATGAGAACTCAAGTAAAACATTGGTAAGACCTGAGTGGAGAAGAAAAAAAAAAAAGCTAAAGATAAAAGCAGGGCCTCATAACCTTGACCTGCTCAGTATAGAATATTGTGTGAATGGAAATAAAGATGCATTTTGTTTTCTTCTGGACACTATTTCCAGACACTTAATGAAAGGCCTAGGCTATCTTTTATAATTCAAAGGGAGGAAAACACACTTTTAAGATCAAAAGCAGCCTGTTTTTAGAATATATGAAAGACTCAGTGGAAAGTATGATGGATACAGAAATGAAATCCCAGAGAAATATCAGTAGACACTGCAGATATTATAATGATGTGATGAAATTTTAATATTAATTTCACTATCATTAATTTCACTGTGCCTCCACCAAACCTTTTGTCTAGAAATGCTGTTTCATTACATTTTAATGAGAAAAGAAGAGAAAGCAAAAATCATCTCGCTCAAGGGTTTAGTTTGTAGGGGCTCTCTGACTTCAGTTCATCAGTTACTGATTGCCTCCATACTAGGTCCTATGTGCTTGAGCCACAGTATCTGAAATCCACTGGTTTGGGAGACGAAGAGTTCTAGCACAGAATGACTATGATGAAAGCTTACCTGATGTGTGAAGGCAAGGTACAATTTACTGACTTGGGATTTTAAACAGAATGCTTTTAAGATACATGTAAGGAGTAGTTAACAGGATTTGGCTCTGGTGGCTGTGTTAGAGCAGACAACTGTCACAATGGCACATGAGCTGTAGTTTGCTAGGAGGTCAGAAGCAATCGCATAATCCAGAGCACAGAGGCAGGAGGGCCTGACACTTCCAGGTAATGGGGTTCAATGAGAGACATGGCTGATGACCAAAGGAGAAATGAGCCTGGAAAGGGACATATGGTGCTGATGTCAAAATGTTCCTGTTGTCATGGGGTGCTTGGGTGGCTTAGGGGTTCAGCATCTGACTCTCGATTTCAGTTCAGGTCATGATCTCGTGGCTTGTGGGATTGAGCCCCACACTGCACTGCTGGTGCAGAGCCTATTTGGTATATTCTCCCTCTCCCTCTCTCTCTCTCTCTCTCTCTCTCTCTCTCCCCCTCTCTCTCCCCCTCTCTCTCCCCCTCACCTGCTTGTATGCACTCATTCTCTCTCTCTCAAAAAAGAAAAAAAAAAAGAAAATTTCCTATTGTCTTGAACTTCTTTGATTCACAGAATGCCTATCAAATTCTTTACAAAGCTGGCACAGCATTTTATATTTGGGTGAAGTGTAAAATGACATAATTGGAATCTTAGATATTTCTCCAAGTTCTCTTAGTTTACGGTGAATTATTTTAATTTTCCTGAAGATCAATACTAAAAAAGGGGGCCAGATGATAAAATGGAAAAAGAAATGTTATGGATTTACCACATACAGACAAGATGATTTGTATAATTTTTGAAAGTTGATC
This sequence comes from Lynx rufus, assembly GCF_022079265.1. NCBI lineage: Eukaryota > Metazoa > Chordata > Mammalia > Carnivora > Felidae > Lynx > Lynx rufus. Next base: position 221,329,536 of record NW_025814823.1, on the reverse strand, counting down.
ACATTGGTGTACCAGTGTGAGTTCGAATACATCTAGTACCTAAGGAAATCAAACTGTGGAACACAAAAGATTTCAAGTATCTACTGTGTATGTCATATCCATTCTTCTCCAACTATTTAGAGTGATTACTTCATGAAACAAAAGGCAAAACTGAATTCTGGTAGAACATGAAAATGAGCACTTAGAAGTAGCCCTCTCAACTGGGTACGTGTTCAGAAATGCTTACTTCTATCCAACCATATGTACACATCCTACTACAAATAGTGCTCAATCATTATGTTATGTACCATTATTTTTGAGTTTCATAAACACAAGCATATAATCACTTCTCCATGCGTGCCATTTCCCAATTCCTATGAATGATCCATTTATCCCTCTTTCATTCACCACATACTCTTTAACCATTTTACGTCTTGGTTAACCTAGCACACATATTGTTCCTGTAGAGAAAAATGAATACTGTATTATAATTCCATATTAACTATTATAATAGATGAATTTATTTAAGGTGTGGAAGCAAAATGTAAGGTGCATGTATTTTCTCCCCTGCATAGATTAGGAAGGCAACTGTAGAGGAGTGCTATTTAAACTGGGACCGGAACAAGGAGAACCACAACAGATGATACTGAAAACGAGAACTGTGTTCAAATTGTCGAGGGTCCTTAATGCCACATAAATGAAACTGGTCTATACTATGGATAATTCCAGGCCATTTGAAGTCTAAACTATGGCTATAACTTGATCCACTTTCTATATCACAACAGTAATTGGATTGGATAGGTAAGAACAATGTGCAGAGAATCCAATTAGAAAAACCATGGCAGTAGTCCAGATAAGAGGGCATGATAACCTAATGAAGGTAAGAGCAATGGAATAAAAGAATAAAAAAAGAAAAAGAAAAAGAAAAAGAAAAAGAAAAAGAAAAAGAAAAAGAAAAAGAAAAAGAAAAAGAAAAAGAAAAAAGATATGGTAATGGAGATACAAAAAAGATCCATCATCCACACAGATAGTTCTAGGTCAGAATGAGGAGTTAGTGGGTAACCTATACAGGGTGGTATAAGAGATGAACTAATGTAAAATATACTAGAGTATCTAATCTGGGATACTGATGATAGTGTTAAAGTAGAGAACTCAGATTGAGAAGTCGATTGGGGAAGTACAGGAAGAAAGAGAATAAGGTTTTTAACAAAACAATGGTGAAGCACTTGCAAGATATGAAGGTAAGACCATTTGACACCTGGATGGATAGGAGGCTCTGTATACATTTATATACATCTGTATATATCTATATACATTTAGGGAAGTTAACATTTAGTTGGTATTTAATGTTAGGAAAATATATACTCAAAAAAAAATATGGAGAGAAGAAAACATGGGGATAGGTTTATAACCCTGTAATAAAAACTAAACATTTAAAATAAACCTTTGGGGGTGCCTGGGTGGCTCAGTCAGTTAAGCATCCACCTTCAACTCAGGTCATGATCTCGAGGTTCATGAGTTCGAGGCCCACGTGTGGCCCGGTGCTGGCAGCTCGGAGCCTGGAGCCTGCTTCAGATTCTGTGTCTCCTTCTCCCTCTACCCCTCCCCTTATCACGCTGTCTCTCTCTCTTTCTCAAAAATGAATACATATTTAAAAAATGAAAATAAACCTGGAATTTCAGTTGGCCTCTTTTTTTCATGTCAACATACTGCTAAGAGTCTTTTATATCTATGGTTATTTTCACATATTTAGTTAACTAACATCACTTCTCTGGATGTCATATAAATTGTTATGTTACAGATAAAGTTAGCTGTTACCTCTGGAAGATTTATCATCAGTCTTAAAATAGAACAGAACAATAGCATCAAACATTAATGTTTCCTATACCCATTTGGAAGGTATATGCAAGAAGTTTCACTTGATCATTCGAATACATCTGCTGCCAAACCAGTATCATGTGCTCACTGATAATTCTGATGTTATTGGGTTTGGCTATGTTGCCAGCTAGGAAAACATCTCCAATAATCTAATGACACTTCACAGTAATATTCTGATCATATTTTATTCAAAACACTTATGATAACATACTACTATACACAGTTATTATTTGTGGGAAAATAGAGTGTCATTATATGTACATAAACATTATAGAAGCGCTGTTTGAAGATTGTTGGTACATAGAAATCTATTTGGACCATTTTCTCTACACAGTTAGCCAGCAGATGCTACACTCTATTTTTTGGGAAAGTGATCAGCTATAAGACTAAACCAAGTCAGCTCACAGATGCTGTATAGTTTAAGTTAATTGCTATCATTTCCACTTAGAGATGTTCAAAAGAAAAAGCAGCAAATCTAGTACTAGCTATTAAAAACTAAATGCATTATATTACAGCAACAGCTGCTATTTATTTTGTTTTTGCTTCACGGCAGGTATAATTAATATTGTTTTAAGCATAGATTTATAAAATTTTCTCCATGGGTAGTCCCATTAGAGAAAATGTTTGCATTCATATACCCATGGAGATTCTTTTAATATTTGCTAATATAGAACATTACAGTGGAGAAAAAAACCTTAATGTACCATGTACTAAATTAATTAACAGCAGAGTGACTTCAATAATTAGGCTTTCAAAGAAACCAAAAAGTATGAAAGCTGCATCAACAATGATTTTCATGAACCATTATGTCTTTTCCGTCTGAACTTGTTTCTTGAATCCAGTGGTATTCTAAACATGAGACTTGCCATATGTATCATTTGTCAGGTTATGCCTGTTTTAGGTTATGCCTGGGTTAGGCCCCGGGGATGCAGAGATAAAGAAAACTGACAGGGTTTCTGTCCTAGAATGTACATGTTCTTGAAGACAGACAAGGACAACCATAGACACATAAACACCTAAATACATGATGATTTTGTATAGTGTTAGTTTCTGTGGAGAAAATAAACAGGTTCATAGGGATGGATACAGTGGAAGGCAGCCTGAGCTAGAATAAAATGGTCATTGAGTATCTCCTGTGGGGGTGATCTTTTGGCAAAGACCAGACTGAAAAGAAAGAGCCAAGCATGTGAAAACCTAGGGGTGCACGTTCAGGCAGAAATTTGAGGAAGAGAACCAAATTCAGGGCGTTGAAAATATGGAGTGAAGACGTAAGACAGGAGATAAGTGTATGAAATAAAGAGATCGCGTTGAACTTTGTGGGCCTTGCTGAGGAGTGTGGGTTTTATTCCAAATGCAAAGCAAAGGCAATAGAACACTTGTAGCAGGGGCATGATTTAACATGCTTCAAAAGAAAAACAAATGGCTTTTTTTTTTTTACACTATCTGTTGAAGAAGTGGAAGAGGAGGAAGTGGAGAAGCCAACTGCTATTAGAAGGATAATGTGGGGTACCAGAGTAAAGTTGAAACAGAAGGAATAGAAAGCCATAGACATGGCTGAAATATATGTTTGCAGTCAAATAGAAGTCTCATGGATTAATTCCCTTTTGGTCCTAAAATTCTTAAATTTTCACTTTAAGAAACACTAGTATTCTCTTAGTTCTTATAAATCTTCAGCAACAATTTATTTTGCAAACAAAAGAGCAATCAAAATCCCTATTAACTAACTTGAATCCTGTCTCTTGCGATTATGCATATCTTCTCATTTGTTCTTCTTAATGAAAAGGGGAACAGCTGTTTACCACCATCCATACGTTCTTTTTATAAAATTCAAGTAGATTACTAAGGAGTCCCTACGCCCATGATGCTTGATTCAAATACAATCACCCAGACTGACTATCTGAGGTCAAAAGCACTGGTCCAGGGATCAGGTCCCTGTTCCGGCACAAAAAAAAAAAAAAAAAAAAAAAAAGCACTGAATATGATTTGTAATTTCAGTGACAAAAATAACCTAGTAACCATCCATTACCAAACCAAAATAATGAGAACCATTTTATGGAAGCAACTGATTCAGAAAAAAAAAAACAAAAAAAAATATATGCCAGCAAATAATGTGAACGTTTTTAGAAATTTGACTAATAAAGTCACTGCACTGTGCATCAGTGACAAGAGGGGGATGTCTGTGAGTTTGCTAAGTGAATATTTGTTGTAGCTTGTTCTAGAAACTAGAGTAACAACTCAAAACAGTGTCTCTGAATTCACAGAGACACACACTAGTGGATGATTTAGGTAAGTGAAGAGGCAAGAACCAGAGGAGTATTCCAGATGATGGGAAGAAAAAAAATTATGGGATCTAGATTTTGGGAATCCAGGGTGAGACCTGAAGGAGCAGAATCATCCAGGGAAAGAGGAGGAAGGAAGAAGAACACAGAAGTGGAGGGCACTTGAGTAACAGCAGCTGCACAGGTCTGCCAGCCACGCGGACAATGGAATGGGGGGAGAAGACGGATGTCAAAGAAACTGCTTAGGAGTTTGTAGTGACAAGTTCTCCATCTACATGAATATTTAAATCATGTCATGCTACTTGAGACCCTCTAATATCAGCTGCTGAGCAGAAGGAAAATAGGGCCCATAGGACTCATCTTTACAATGTGAATATAAATACCCCTTATGCTTTAACTCACATTTTGTTTTTCTCTGTTTTCTTTTCTGCTTCAGTTACAGAGGATAATCTCTACCAGAAAACACGGGGTATGAAGTTAGATCTGTCTGGAAGCACAAACAAATCTGAATCCAAGGTAGGGATTTAGCACATTTTCTAATGTCCTTTGTGTTTCATGTTCCTTAAATCAGTTACTTTTACTCATTCTGCTTTTACAGTCACTAATTTTCAGACACAAAATATTTAACGTGTGACATATCTAAAATCAAAGTTTCCTAGTACAGCTTTCTTTCTCTTTCTTTCTTTCTTTCTTTCTTTCTTCAAGTTAGTTAACATATACTGTAGTACTAGTTTCAGGAGAACTTAGTGATTCATCACTTACATACAACACCCAGTGCTCATCCCAACAAGTGCCCTCCTTAATGCCCCTCACCTATTTAGTGCATTCCCCCACCCACCATCCCTACAGCAACTGTCTGTATTTAAGAGTCGATGTATTTAAGAATTTCTTATGGTTTCCTTCCCTCTCTGTTTTTATCTTATTTTTCCTTCCCTTCCCTTACGTTCATCTCCTTTAAGTACAGCTTTCTAATATCATTTTTCATTATGGATACTAATTCATCCTATTGTTACATGTACTAGTTTTTATTCAAAATGTGATATTTATTTGGGAGCATTTGGTGTTTTTCTATGCTCATTTCCTGTGACTGATAGGTCACAGAGAACTTATCAGCTATAAATCATTCAACTTTATAAGGCTAATCCATGGAGACAATGATAAATTCTGAGGTTTTCAGCAAATCCTATGTGGGCTGAAGTTTAAGTTTTGTTCTAAGATAATATTCTTCTCCAATTTTTAACTATTTTAAAACAATGAGCAAAATAAAGCATACTTATGCTGAAAGGTTTTGAAGGTGGAAAAGCTTATGAAGAAGTGAAAGATTTTATATATTTGAAACTTTACTAAAAACACTTAATTTGCAAATACAGACCTAATTCTTAATTAAGTATTATTAATGTGGGCAAGTTAACTGCTTTCATTCTCAGCTTGTAATTTGGAAAAATAATGGTACCAACTTAATACTACTGTATCTAATGAAATGTGCTGAAGGAAATTCCTTTTATGTAGAAGAGGCAAGAAAATTCTTTATTCCATTATAAGTCCAACATATGCAATGTATTATTAGCAGGAATTATTTTCTTTTTGCCATTAAACAAATCTGAAAAAAAAATAAAATAAAAAGTAAAAACCACTGACTTCAAATATAATGTCCAAAAATTTTCCATCATATTATTGATGTTTAAAAAAAAAAACCTTCCAAATTCTATTTTGATTAATTAAGTCAAGGTATGTATTGAATGTCTTTTTCCTGACACTTTGATATACCCGATCAATCGTCTTAGATTATCTGGTCAAGGCAATCTCATCACAAGGATCCTTGCAAGTGGGCAGTGAGGCAGAACAGGGAGAGCAAGAGAAAAGATGTGAGGATGGAGCTCGGACAGACACAGGCAGTATTTCCGGCCTGGAAGATAAAGCAAGAGGGGCCGTGAGCCCAGGGATGAGGAAGCCCCGTCTGAGAGGGAAAGCAAGGGAACAGGTTCATCCCTACAGCCCCAGAAGGAAAGCAGCCCTGCCAACATCTTGACTTCACCCAGTGAGACCCACCTCAACTTCCTAACCTGCAGAACTATAAAAAAAAAACTCAGTTTGCATTGGGTTAAGCCAGTTTGGTGGTAATTTGTTACAGCAGCAAACTGAAAACTAATTAACAAAATAAACAAAATTAACTAATTAACATTAACAAAATAAATGATCAAATTATGGTAGTCTTCTTTTGAAAGATCCTGAATGTCCATCAACTGATGAATGGATAAAGAAGGTGTGATTTATATACACAATGGAATATGACTTGGCAATGAGAAAGAATGAAATATGGCCTTTTGTAGCAATGTGGATGGAACTGGAGAGTGATATGCTAAGTGAAATAAGTCAGGCAAAGAAAGACAGATACCATATGTTTTCACTCTTATGTGGATACTGAGAAACTTAACAGAAGACCATAGAGGAGGGGAAGGGGGGAAAAAAAAGTTAGAGAGGGAGGGAGCCAAACCATAAGAGACTCTTAAAAACTGAGAATAAACTGAGGGTTGATGGGGGGATGGGAGGGAGGGGAAAGTGGGTGAGGCATTGAGGAGGGAACCTGTTGGGATGAGCACCAGGTGTTGTATGGAAACCAATATGACAATGAATTCCATATTCAAAAAAAATTATGGTAGTCTTCTTTATAAGCAAAAAAAAATGTTAAGAGTAGAAAACAGAACTAATGCTTTTTAAAAATAGTAAAAGAATTTCTCAATCAAATAATTTCTTTATCAGTAATGTCATCACATGGTAAAGGAACTAAAACTAAAGCAATGTTACATTAATTAATTACCCAAATGATTACAAAAATTTCGTAAGAATGTTGTTACATCTTAAACTAGTAAATTAAAATACATTATATTTTATGACTAAAAAATAAAGTTAAAAATAGAACTTAGGTTCCAGGAATCGCACTACTACATATTTACCCAAATAATATAAGAACACTAATTCAAAGGGGGAACATGCACCCCTAATGTTTATAAGCAGCATTATTCACAATAGCCAAAATACAGAAGCAGCCCAAGTATCCATCAACTGATGAATGGATAAAGATGTGGTATACACACACACACACACACACACACACACACACACACACACACATACACACACTCAACGGAATATTATTCAGCCATAAAAAAGTGAAATATTTATTCGATCTGAAGAGAAACCAGAGGGGCGCCTGGGGGCTCAATCAGTTAAGTGTCTGACTCTTGGTTTTGGCTCAGGTCATGATCTCACGGTTTTGTGGGTTTGAGCCCCACATCAGGCTCTACACTAGAAGCATGGAGCCTGCTTGGGATTCTCTCTCTCCCTCTCTATCATTCCCTCTCCCCTCTGTCATTCCCTCCCCCGCTCACACCACCTCTCTTTCAAAAATAAATAAATTTTTAAAAAATTTAACAAGAAACCAAAGTATTCAACAAGAATGAAATCTTGCCATTTCCAACAACATAGATGGAGCTAGATAGTATGATGCTAAGTGAAATAAGTCTGTCAGAGAAAGACAAATACCACATGATTTCACTCATATGTGGAATTTAAGAAAAAAAAAACAAACTAGCAAAGGGAAAACATAAGAGAGAAAGAGACAGACAGACAGAGAAACCAAGAACAGACTCTTAATTTAAGAGAACAAACTGATGATTACCAGAGGGGAGATTAGTGGGGGGATGGGTTAAATCGGTGATGAGAATTACAGAAGTTAGTTAAATGATTTCATAGCATAGTGCCCTGAAAAAAAAAAAAAAAAAGATATGAAACAGAATAAATTACCAAGCAACATTTTTATTTGGGTATTGAGTATGATTTTTCAGATATTGGAAAGAAGCATTCTGCTATAGAGTCCTCCCAATCGAGTGAGCGTGACAGATGTTGGGCGTACTTAGTTCTTGATCCAGTGCTTCAGGGAAGCCACATCCTCGTCATTAAGTGTGTGTGTTGGGGGCAGAGGGAGAGAAGCAGGGAGCGCTAAAGTAAAATGGAGGTCTTGGTGCTTCTAAACTCTACTCACCTCCCACCCCTTAGTCCATTCTCTGACAGCTTCAAGCTACATCAGTCATCCTGACACTTTTTGCTCCAAAGAACAAAACCATAAAGGCATCGTCTTCCTCTTCTCAATGCTAATATCTAACTTTATTAAACCAATGTGATTTGATACACATGTGTGCTATGGAATATAAAAGTTATGAAAAGCAATTATTACTTCTTTCTCTCTCTCTCTCTCTCTCTCACTGTCTTTTGGAATTGTTACTTCTAAGTGGTTTCAATGCATTAACTAGTTATAATCAAGGGATATGTTTTCATAGGACTAAAAACAGCATAAATGGAAACAATGTGTGAGTTTGAAAAACTGGCCTTCATATATTCCTATAGCTACAAATAATAGATTCATGTAGCTACAAATATATATTTCTATAGCTACAACAGATTCTACCTCAAAATTCTACATTTGTACCCTCATAAGCACTATACTGAAGAGTATCTAATCTGTTCCCTTTTCCCAATCTCCACATCAGGTTACTTTGAAGAGAGAACTACCTATTTTCTTTGCGTCAAAAATAAACAAAGTCAGGGGTACACATGGAAATATAAATTCCCCCAAACAATAGTACTTTCAGGAAAAGCTAACAAACCCTTATTTCACATGTTTTGCAGTGCAGAACTCCAGTTTGCAAGGATGTATAAATGCAAATTTTACCATTCTGAGTCATGGCTATCTTAAAAACTACCAATATAATTCAATCCCTTTTATTCCAAATATATTAAAGAGCAGATAAAATAAAATTTAAAAAATAAAGCCAATAGATATTAATTTATGGAATAAAACCACTTGCTAGAAACAAAAGTTTTTATCTATTTATTTTTATTCAGAACAATGTTGATGTCATTCCCCTTTTGTATTAAGCGTAGGATACTGTCAAGGTTTATATTTTTAAACTTTGATTAGCCAAATATAAACATAGGGAATTCAGTAAGATTGTATTTATAAAGCCTTAAGGCTTTTTTTTTTTTTTTTTTGCTTCCACTTTTTGGGTATATACGTGTTCATGTGTAGCCTACAAACAGTATCAAATAATATAACACTTTTAATCTGTCCTAAATTGTTACGCTATGTTTTTGGATAAGCAAGTTAGAAGTGCCAAAAACGGATGCAACGTATCTATAAAGTAATAGAACATCTTTGCTTTTATTAGACTGTAATTCTTGACCTGAATAATGCCACTAATACTTCCTTCAGAAAACTTGATGCTGTAAATCTCATCTGAAAAATCCCTTATTTTAAAATGACAGATTGTTGGGGGGCCTGGGTGGCTCAGTCGGCTAAGCGGCTGACTTCGGCTCAGGTCACGATCTCGCGGTCCGTGAGTTCGAGCCCCGCATCGGGCTCTGTGCTGACAGCTCAGAGCCTGGAGCCTGTTTCAGATTCTGTGTCTCCCTCTCTCTGACCCTCGCCTGTTCATGCTCTGTCTCTCCCTGTCTCAAAAATTTAAAAAAAAAAAAAGTTAAAAAAAAATAAATAAAATGACAGATTGTTAAGTGGCCTGAAGTAATGAGTCCTGACTGTTGTATTTCCCTGTGTGCTGCTCAAAGTTCCTAACAGCATTTTTACAAACGTTCAGAGGTTTAGACATGTTTCTGGAAAGAATAAGCACATGTTACGATAGCAAATACTGACCAAAACACTTTTATGCGATAATGGTAACAGTGCTACACATTATATTTGTAACATTCAAGGAGGTATAAATTCTCTGTAGAAATCTTCATTTTGTTATAAGGAATGACATATTTCCGTCAACTTGAAGAACAAAGAATACTTGAGAAGATAAATACAAAAGATAAATATGATTTATATCATTATATTTGTATTTACTACCATTCCTTATTTCCTCCTATACTTATTTCACATTTTATCTAAAATACTATGCTCAACATCTGTTAAATATGTAAAAAAAAAAAAAAAGACTTCATAGGACTTGTTTTTTATCCAAATCATTATTTATGTTCCATATTAAATTTCTAATTCTTATTAGGATTCTTAATGTATCAAATGTGAAATCATGAGAATTCTTAAGAACACTCAGGCCATTATTAAGTCTTTCAACTTGCTGATTCTAATTGTTCATCTTACTTGCTTTTTCCATTTCCTATTGATGCTGTCTCTTCTCTGATATCCTTCCTCTGCTTCCTCCATCAAAGTGGGCATTTCGCTGGGCAGCAGCACTTGGCTAATGATTAACAGTGGAGAAACAAAGGTGATATGTGCCTTTAGGGTCCTGCTTTTAAAATCCAGAAAGCACGCCTCCTTCCTTCCTGGAGGGGGATACTCCCACATGTAACTTCTCCTCTCCCCGCAGGATGGAGGGTAGGATCTGGGCTCCCAGACCACAGGAGAAGATGAAGACAGCACACCGTGAGCCCTGGACCACACTCTTTGGAACGGCTGTATCTAAGGTATTATTTACGCTGTTTAAATCTTCAAATTGGAGACCTGCAGGAGAGTATTTATCTTGCTTAACTGTTTTGGTGGGGTTTTTTGTTGTTGTTGCCGTTGTTACAGCAGCTTAGAATTTATATCAACTATTTCCTTGGTGAAGAAAACATAACCCCTAGCGTTCAGGATTAGATCACTTTGATTCACGGTCATACTGATTCACGGTCATATTGCTTCACTTTTCGGAAGAAATTGGTAATGGTTAGTTTTGAGTAGTATGAAAAGGTCTTGGTGATTATCAAGTCGTCTTATTAAATACCTTATTAATTAAACTAATTTTCAGATTAAAAATCTGCTATTTTTGTATGTTCAAGTATAAATTCCAAAACACAGAGCCTTTCATTAAAACAATTGAAAACTGGGATGCCTGGGTGGCTCAGTCGGTTAAGTATTCAGACTGGCTCAGGTCATGATCTCACAGTTCCTGAGTTCAAGCCTCTCATCAGGCTGTCTGCTGTCAGCAGAGAACTCACCTCAGATCCTCTGTCTCCCTCTCTCTCTGCCCTGCTCATGCTCCTGCTCGCTCACTCTCTGTCTCTGTCTCTCCTCTCGAAAATAAATAAACATTTAAAAAATAAAATAAAATGAAATAATAAAAACTACTGGGACACCTGAGTGGCTCAGTCAGTTAAGCGTCTGATTTCACCTCAGGTCGTGATCTCATGGTTCGTGAGTTCAAGCCCCGCGTCGGGCTCTGTGCTGACAGCTCAGAGCCTGGAGCCTGCTTCGGATTCAGTGGCTCCCTCTCCCTCTCCCTCTGGCCCTCCCCTGTTCATGCACCCTCTCTCAAAAAAAAAAAAAAAAAAATTAAAAAAAAATTTTTAAAAAGCATCTGACTGTTGATTTCAGCTCAGGGCAGGATCTCATGGTTTGTGAGATTGAGCTGCATGTGGGGCTCTGCACGAACAGTGAGAAGCCTGCTTGGGATTCTCTCTCTCACTCTCTCTCTGCCCCTCCTACACCCATGCGCTTGTGCGTGCATGTGTCCACGCTCTTTCTCTCAAAATAAATAAACTTAAAAAATAACAATAAATAAAAACTACCAACATATACTGATATATTTATCTATCTGTTATTTATCTTTCCAGTACTCCACATGCCTTTTTCAGGTACACAATTTTGAACAATTAACTACTAAAATTTATAATTCGTTTGTAGGCTTTCCAATAATCCTTAGTGACCTTGGATTTTCAGCTTTGTCAACTTCTCAATAACCACTTATAAAAGTCAGAAGAAAGAATCGGTCCCTCACGAAATCCCTTAAATGAAGTAAATTTTAAAATCCTTTCATGCATTACACTGCCAATCACTGTGGCTAATCCCATTCAAGCTCCATAATTAGTATCCCAAGGTAGGGATTCCCACCTGTACCATGTTGTACAACATCACGAAATGGGGAGGGGGGTATGAAAGAAAGGCTCCCAGCAGACCTCTACATGACAGAGTGTGTGAATCAATTTTCATTAATTCTGCCTCTTTAAATCTGTCCGCTCTTTAGGAGAGATTGCTCTCTGCCTCAGACACTATCGCAAGATAATTAACAGAACCACTGCTGGAGACCGATGATAGCACAGGCAGCAGCTGATACCTGTGGCAGGAACTCCCTGCCATCCCAGTGCCATCGAACTGTGAAGGAAAAGGACACGCAGTGCTGTGCAACACTAATTTTACTAAACAAGTGCATTATTTATAGCAGGCATTACAGGGCTGTATGTATCTATCACGTAACAGAAATAAAGCAAATGGTTTCTGAAACACTTTCAAGTCTTCTGGCAACTATTTTAGACTCTGTGACAAAGTATCTCTAAATAAGATCACCCAGGGTCCCTATGAGCAGCTATAATAGTGTGCATATTGACCTGAATGCCACCACACAGAAATACTCGAATTCGCTATCACTTTTCCAATTGCAAAGATCTGCTCATCCGTTCAATGACTAAATTTTCATAGTCACAGGAGCCTGATATCTATTTACTTACTTATTTACTTATAGTGGCCAATGGAAGGGCTACACCACTGTAGATTAAACTATCATGATAAAGGTAGCCTCAAATAATCATCTCTATATTCAAGATGCTTCAGTCACTACTTCTTGAGAAGTCTATTATTGTCTAGTGTGTCCCAAATTTTCTTTTCCATCATCATTTGATCAGACAGCCTCTGAGGAATCTCATACTTACTACGTATTCTCCATTTTTTATTATTTATTCAGGAAATAACAGGATTTTAAAATTGAATAAGATCCTGGCCAGGATCCCATACGGAAAGTCAGGAAACTCAAAGATGTTAAAAGACTTACTAAGTCCTTCAGTTAGTGAGACGTGGAATCAGAACTGGCAACCGGGATTTCTGACTTGTGACCCAGCACGTAATTCACTAATGAGACTCCTTTGCAATATCAGAAATAAATACTTATATTGATTTCAAAGAGGCCACCACGAATGGATTCTTGCTGCCAAAGTCTTGTTGGACTCTTCTATTCTCGAACATCTTGTATACGCACATAAACTTTAGAAGTGAAATGACATACTTTCCTGTCCTAGTTCTAAACAATTCTGGAAAAACTTTTTTTCCCTGTTTTTATGCAACAACAAAAAGCCCTGAGATTAGGCAAAATAACTTCACTGCTGCTTCCTGGAGATATTTCCTCCTTGAAGACTTTGAACCAACTGAAATAATGTACCTATTGGGACTAGCAAGTGGCCTATCAGTACCTGCCTCGACTATATACCTCCATCAATCCAGAGCTATTGAGCCATAACCTCTTCCCATTCCAAACAAGCCCCTTGAATTGCAGGACTTGTTTAAAATTATTCAGATTAAGAAATCATTTTTAACGAAATGCTATACATATCTGTCCCTGATTTCTTCCTTCCAAGATGTTCTTTAACCTCCGTCAAGATGGTGTTATCACTTGTACTGGTCAGGGTCTCTACAGAAACAAAATCAATAGAATGTGTATTTATATACAGAGAGAGAGAGATTTATTTTAAGAAGTGGGCTCATGTGACTGGGAAGGCTGCCAAGTCTTAAAATGTCCTGGATGGGCTGCTAGGCTAAAAACCCAGGGAAGAATGATGTTGCAATTCCAGTCCAGAGGCATTCTGCTGGCAGAATTTCCCCTTCCTCAGAGGAGAAAAATCTTTTTTCTTAAACTCTTTAACTGTTTGGGTGAGGCCCACCCACATAATGGAGCCTAATCTGCTCACTCAAAGTCTCCTAATTAAAATGTTAATTGCGTTAAAATACCTTTATAGCAACATTCATAAGTCAACATGTGTCTGGGCACTGTGGCCTCGCCAAATTGACACATAAATTTAACATTACATGCCTTGTAGCAGCCAATTACATACAAGCCTACATCATTTTATTGTGTTTCATGTTATTGCCGTTTGCATATATGGTATGTTTTACAAGTTGACAGTTTGCAAGAACCCTGCACTAAGCAATTCCATCGGCACCATTTTCCAACAGGATCGGTTCACTTTGTGTCTGTGCATCATATTTTGGTAATTCTTTTAACAGTCCAAACAATTTCATTACTATTACATGTGTTATGTTAACTTGTGATCCATAATCTTTGATGTTACTATTGTAACTGTTTTGGGGTGCCATCAACTGTACCCATATAAAACGGCGTACTTAAGTGATAAACATAGTATGTAACCTGACTGCTCCACTGAGCAATCATTCCGCCATCTCTCTCCCTCTCCTCAGGCCTCCCTATTCCCTCAGATGCAACAATACTGAAATTAGGCCAGTTATTAATCTTAAAAGGACCACTAAGTATTCAAGTGAAAGGAAGAGTCACACATCTCTCACTTTAAATCAAAAGCTAGAAATGATTAAGTTTAGTGAAGAAGACATACAAAAACCAAGATAGGCCAAAAGCTAGGCTTCCGGCATCACACAAATTAGCTAAGTTGGGAATGCCAAGGAAAAGTTCTTGTAGGAAATGAAAAGTACCAGTCCAGTGAACACAAGAACGATGAGGGAAACAGCCTTTCCGATGATGTGGAAAAGGTTTGACTGGTCTGGATAGAAGCTTAAACCATCCACAACATTCCCAACATTAAGCCAAAACCCAATGCAGAGCAAGGCCCCAACCCTCTTCAATTCTACGAAGGCTGAGAAAGACAAGAAAACTACAGGAGAAAAGTCTGAAGTTAGCAGAGGTAGGTTTATGAGGTTGAAGGAAAGAAGCCCATCTCCAGAACATACAAGTTCAGGGTGAAGCAGCAAGTGCTGATGTAGAACCTACAGCAAGTGACCCAGAAGGTCTAGCACAGATAATCAAAGAAGGTTGCTACACTAACCAATGTTCAATGTAGATGAAACAGCCTCCTACTGGGCAAAGATACCGTCTAGAACTTTCACAGCTGGAGATGAAATGTCAATGCCTGGCTTCAAAGCTTCAAAGGGCAAACTGACTGTATTGCTGGGGCTAATGCAGCTGGTGACTTTCAGTTGAAGGCAGTGAGCGTGTATTATTCTGGAAGTCCTAGGGCCCTCAAGAATTATGCTAAATCTATTCTGTCTGCTCTATAAATGGAACAACAAAGCCTGGGTGACAACACATCTGTTTACAACATGGTTTACTGAATATTTTAAACCCACCATTGAGATCTACTGGTCAGGAAAGATTCTTCTCAAAATATTACTGCTCACTGACAATGCGCCTAGCTACCCAAGAGCTCTGATGGAGATGTACAATGAGATTAATGTTGTTCTCATGTCTGCTAACACAGCATCCATTCCGTAGCCCATGAATCAAGGAGTAATTTTGATTTTCAAGCATTGTTATTTAAGAAATGCATTTCACAAAGCTTCAGCTGCCATAGATAGTGGTTTCTATGATGGATCTGAACAAAGTCAATTGAATAACTTCTGGAAACAAGTCACCATTATAGATGTCATTAAGAATATTCGTGATTCGTGGAAAGAGATGAAAATGTCAGCATTAATAGCAGTTTGGAAGAAGCTGACTCCAATCCTCCTGGACAACTTTGAGGGGTTTGAGACTTCAGTGGAGGAAGTAAGTGTAGATGCAAGAGAACTAGATCAGAAATGGAGCCTGAAGATGTGACTGAGTTGCTGCAATTTCATGGTAAAACTTTAATGGATGAGAAGTTACTTCCTCTAGGTGAGCAAAGGAAGTGTTTTCTTTGGATGGAATATGCTTCTGGTGAAGATGCTGTGAATATTACTGGAATAACCACAAAGGATTTAAAATATTACAATTTAGTTGATAAAGCAGTGGCAGAGTTTGAGACGACTCAATTTTGAAAGAACTACTCTGGTTAAAATGCTGTTGAACAGCATCACATGCTACAGAGAAATTATTTGTGAAAGGAAGAGTCAATTGATGCCAGAAACTTCACTGTTGTCCTATTTTAAGAGATTGGCACAGCTACCCCAACCTTCAACAACCACCACCCTGATCAGTCAGCAGCTATCAACATCAAGTCAAGACTCTCCACCAGTAAAAAGATTAGGACTTGCTAAAAGCTCACAAGATAGCTAGCCTTATTAAGTGTAAAATATTTTTTAACTAAGGTCTGTACATTCCTTAGACATAATGATACTGCACGCACACTTAACAGACTACAGTATAAACATAACTTTTATATGCACTAGGAAACCAAAACCTTTATTTGACTCGCATTATTGCAGTATTCACTTTACTGTGCTGGTATGGAACTGAACCAGCAATATCTCTGAGATATGGCTGTAAACTCAGTTTTGCCTTGATCAAAAATTTTTCCAGTGGTCCTCTGGAAAACTGACAGCTGACACATCCTTTTCAGAAATGCAAGCATGCAGAAGTGTCACAGCTGATAAGCCAACCCAGTGTCTTAACTCTAAAATCTACTATAAATGTTAAGATTTAGGACGCCTGGGTGGCTCAGTTGGTTGAGGATCCGACTCTGGCTCAGGTCATGATCTCACGGTTCATGCGTTCAAGCCCCGCATCAGGCTCTGTGCTGACAGCTCGGAGCCTGGAGTCTGCTTTGGATTCTCTGTCTCCCTCTCTCTCCGTCCCTCCCCCACTTGCACTCGCTCTTCTCTGTCAAAAATAAACATCAAAAATTTTTTTTAAAAAAAGATAAGATTCCCAAGGGAAAGGAATCTTGTAATATTCTCAGTGCCTAAAACAAAGAGTAACAAACAGCAAGTAACTAACTGAAAAACAGATGAGTGAAAACATAAATTAATAAGTCATATATTCTGCTAGATCATTTGCAGAGAAGGAAAACATTGTATTTTCAAAATGATCTCATTATCTAAAAATTACATACTGTAGAAACTCTCTTACATTTCAGTAATTGAAATTCAATATGTACAAGACATATAATTATAGCATCGTCCTCTATGTGTGTAAAACAAATATCTAGACCCACAAAACACACAGAAGGCACTCAATATTTTTTATGATGATTGACAATAATTGTGTTCCACACGAGAAATTAAATTTTCAAAATTCTTTTCTTTATTCATGCAAATATCAGTTGCTTTAGTGATTTGGTTTGCATTCTTATATTTCACAAAAAGCTCAAACATGCTGTTATGCCTTAAATATAATCTTTTGTTGCCATACTTCTCCTCAATATTTCTACTCATTTCTTAATTAATGACCTTTTAAAGATTGCAGACTTATCATGTGTGTTTACAGGTCTCCATCTCAAAAAGCTCCAGGTGACACAGATAATGGACCACCAGGTTGATATCATTTTGCTCCGGAAGATTGAAGAAGTATTCTGCTTCTTGATTTATATCCCAGGCTTTATATTCACAGCATTTCATCTTTAAAAGATTTTTCACATATGTCATTCTTAAATCTTTATAAAGATTGTTGAAAGCAACCCATTTTTCTTATTTCAGTTAAGAACTGAAACTCCCTGGAAAAGTGGTGTATAGTTTTATAAAGGACAGGCATCCCAAGGCAGGCCATCTAGGACTCCAGGACTCTGGGATGACATGTGAATTATTATCTACAACATTAAGTGCTATGTAAATATTTGTCAAACTGAACTAAATGTCCTAGGAAACATTTTAAAAGATTCACTGTACTAAAAGCTTCTCTACTTTTGACTACACAAGGAAATACTATTTTTCTGGATTCATCCATCTTCCATTCTGGACATTAAGAAGTTCTAGAGAGAGGTTCATGATACAAATGTAAACAATAATATATTCTATGTACCTTATTGTCAAATGTCCTATGACGTTACCAGTCAGAATAGGCTTTACTATTTATACCTGGCATTAGACACGTGTAGTAACTAATAAATATGTTACACTTTGATTGAGGAAGTTCGTGGAAACCAATTTATCTACACCTAGACTTTGCTCATCAGAAAAAGCAATGCTTCTATCAGTAAAACTGATGCTTTAATTGGTCATTAAAAATGTCTGCATTATTCTTATGTTAAATTTATAGTTAACTAGAAAATGTGAAGAAATCACCAAAGGGAAAAGGAGTGTTTTTTTTTTTCCATAAAGCTGTTAAAATACAAACAAAACTTTTTTGTGACCATGTCCTACCTCATGTTCTACAGAATTCCAGAATTTGAAATTTTTCAAACACACTACACACACACACACACACACACACACACACACACGCATGCATAATCTAGCCTTATAAAATCATGAGGGTAAAAAAGGAACCTTAAAGATTATAGATTTCAATGCCCTAATTTTAAAGATAGAAAAAAATGGTGTTCTCGGAGAAGTGAATTAGTCAATTACCTAATCCATGGTTAAACTCATACTGAAACTCCAAAACCCAGACTATGCTTCAACAATTCTTATGTGCATCTGTGCGCCTGAAAGTATGTATGCACATGTGTTTAAACTAAATTATTTTGATATACGTATATAAAGGAAATCAGGTTTTTTTAAGTACATGGTTCTTATGTAGAAGGAGCAATAATAATTGTAGGAATAGATTCTTACTAACAGATCTTTCCTTTGGTGTTAGAAGAGAGGAAATTCAATTTTAGCATGCAAATTTACTGGCATTTAGGTTTGCTTCTCAGGCAATGGTTCTTAAAAAAGAGTATTACATCATTGTGTTTTAACTTTTTTTTTATAAATAATTTGATAGAATAGCACTTTTCATTTAAAATAACACTGGTGAATAATTCATTTTATGTTAAAAATTAGAGTTATTCATCACTCTCAATGATCTACATTCCAATATCATTTCCTGAGTGAGGCAGAAAGTTATATCATCAATTTCTTATCAAGGGAATCATTTATAACCTTGAATATTGACATGAGACCACTTGAATATACATAGCTTAATGACCAGGATTGAGAACTGAGATCATGTGTACCAAATTGACATAATTATTTGTCCAGAACATTCCTTTCTAGAAAGATAAAGGTGTAAATTAATAATTTTACTGTTTACTTCAGGAAATTCCTATAAACAAATTTATCTGGACAAAGAGTTTATCCATCTAGGCAAACAAGTCTTTTATTAGCACATCAGTTATCTTACCTGAGCAAACAATTTTCTTTTCAAACAACAGCTTAGTTATAATGACTTGCTTTAAGATTCATGCTTTTTCCTGCACACTGTTTGTTATAAACTTTAGTCAATTGCAACCACTTCCTTCTCCCTATGTAAATATCTTCTTTAAACCACTGAAGCCCACATCCCGGAACACCAAAAAGCTAGAACATTAAAAAACATCTTTGTTTGTATCTATACTTCCAAGGCACTAATAAGAATTGTCACATTGTTATTCTACTTTCCTGATGTAAGTATAGTAAACTTAGCTTTACTTTCTGTTTGTGTATGTGTGTGCTTTTTTATAGTCAGGAGTTGACAACTTACCGACTTTTTATCTGTGTTGCAACCTAATAATATAAAAATGTTTTTTTGAAATGTGTTGAAAATTTGAACATTCTTATAACTTAAGTATGTCTCATTAAAAGAACAAAAGTCTTGAGAACTGCTTCTCTAGACCTTTCTTTATCTATAAAATGATAAAAATATGCCTTATGCTTTATGTAACTCAGTGAGATATATTTCATTTTACCTCCAGTTTAGGTAACACAGTGTTATATTGCTTTAAGGTGTACAATACAGTGATACAGTAATGCATCACTCAGTGCTCATTGCCACAAGTGCCCTCCTTACTCCCCGTCACCCATTTCACCCATTCTCCCACCTAACTCTGCTCTAACAACCATCAGTGAGTTCTCTATAGTTAAGAGTATGTTTCTTGGTTTGTTTCTCTCTTTTTTTTCCTTTACTCATTTGTTTTGTTTCTAAAATTCTACATATGAGTGAAGTCATATGGTATTTGTTTTTCTTGGACTGACTTATTTTGCTTAGTATTATACTCTCTAGCTCCCTCCATGTTATTACAATTGGCAAGATTTCACTTTTTTATTATGGCTGAATAATATTCCATTGTGTGTGTGTATACACACATATAGATACACACACACACACACACACACACACACACACACACACACAAATGCACCCACACACCCCCACACCTTCTTTATCCATTCATCTATCAATGGACATTTGGACCACTTCCATAATTTGGCTATTATAAATAATGCTGCAATAAACACAGGGGTGTGTATATCCTTTTGAATTAATGTTTCTGTATTCTTTGGGAAAATACCCGGTAGTGCAATTATTGAATCATAGAATAGTTCTTTTTTTTTTAACTTTTTGAGGAACCTCCCGACTGTTTTCCATAGTTGCTGTACCAGTTTGCATTCCCACCAACTGTGCACAAGGGTTTGTCTCTACATCCTCCTTGCCAAAACTTGTTTCTTGTTTGTTGTTGTTGTTGTTCCTTTGTTTTGTCATCATTGTGACAGGCATGAGGTGATATCTCATTGTATTTTGATTTGTATTTCCCCGATGAATGATATTGAGCATCTTTTCATATGTCTATTATCCATCTGTATGTCTTCTTCAGAAAAATGTCTATTCATGTCTTCTGTCCATTTTTTACTTGGATTATTTGGTTTGGGGGTGTTGACTTTTATAAGTTCTTTATATATTTTGGATACTAATCCTTTATCAGATAGGTCATTTGCAAATGTCTTTTCCCATTCCATAAACTGCCATTTAGTTTTGTTGATTGTTTCCTTCGTCATGCAGAAGGTTTTGATTTTGATGAAGTCCCAATAGTTTATTTTTGTTTTTGTTTCCATTGCCTCAGGATGTATATCAAGTAAGAAGCTGCTACACCTGATGCCAAAGAGGAGCCTGCCTGTGTTCTCCTCTAGGATTTTCATGAAATTGGTCTCACATTTAAGTCTTTAAATCCATTTTGAGTTTGTGTATGTAAGAAATGGTCTAGTATGTAAGTGTATGTAAGAAGTGGTCTAGTTTCAATCTTTTCCACGTGGCTGGCAGGTTTCCCAACACAATCCGTTTAAGAGACTGTCTTTTTCCTACTGGATATTTTTTCCCTGCTTTGTCAAAGACTAAGTGACCATACAATCATGGGTTTATTTCTGGACCTTCTATTCTATTCTGTTGATTGTATGTCTCTTTTTATGCCAGTACCAAATGTTTTGATTACTACAGCTTTGTAATAGCTTTGTCTAGAATTGTGATACCCCCAGCTTTACTTTTTTTTTTTTATTTTTTAACATATGTTTATTTTTGAGAGATAGAGACAGAGCACGAGCAGGGGGAGGGGCAGAGAGAGAGAGGGAGACACAGAATCTGAAGCAGGCTACAGGCTCTGAACTGTCAGCACAGAGTCCAACATGGGGCTCAAACCCACAAACTGTGAGATCATGATCTGAGCCTAAGTTGGCACTTAACCAACTGAGCCACCCAGGTGCCCTTTGGTTTTCTTTTTCAAAACTGCTTTGCCTCTTTGGGGTCTTTTGTGGTTCCACATAAATTTTAGGATTTTTGTTCTAGTTCTGTGAAAAATGCTGTTGTGATTTTGATAGGGATCACATTATATCTGTAGATGGTTTTGGGTAGTATAGGCATTTTAACAATATTTGTTCTTCAAATCCATGAGCATGGAATATCTTTCCATTTCTTTGTGTCATCTTCAATTCTTTTATAGCTTATTATAGTGTCTTATAGTTTTCAAAGTGTAGATCTTTCACCTCTCTGGTTAGGTTTATTCCTAGGTATCTGAATATTTCTGGTATAACTATAAATGGGATTATTTTCTGAATTTCTCTTTCTGCTGCCTCATCATTAACAAATACTCTTTATTACTCGGTTGCATAGAAACGCAACATATTTCTGCACATTGACTTTGTACCCTGCAACTTTACTGAAATCATGTATCAGTTCTAGTTTTTTGGTGGAGGTTTTAGAGTTTTAGAGATTTAGACTTTTCTATGTATAGTATCATGTCATCTGCAAATAGTTAGTTTTACCTCTTTGTTACCAATTTGGTTGACTTTAATTTCTTTTTGTCCTCTGATTGCTGTGACGAGGATGCCCAGTACTACATTGAATAAAAGTGGTGAGAGTAGACATTCTTGCCTTGTTCCTGACCTTAAGGTAAAAACTCTCAGGTTTTCCCCATTGAGAATGATGTTTACTATTGGTTTTTCATATATAGCCTTTACTATGTTGAAGCCAAAGTCCACACTTAACCAATTGAGCCACCTGGGTGCCCCGATTAACTCTTCTTTAAATGTTTAGTAGAATATGCCTGTGAAATTGTTGGTACTTGACTTTAGTGTGTCGGGAGTTTTTTGATTAGTGATCCAATCTCCTTGCTGGTCTGTTCAAATTATCTATTTTTCCTTCTTCAGTTTTGGTAGGTTATGTTTCTAGGAATTTACCCAGTTTTTCTAGGTTGTCTAATTTGTTGGCACATAGTTTTTCATAATATTTTCTTATAATTATTTGTATTTCTGTGGTGTATTTCTCCTCTTTCATTTGCAATATTGTTTATATGAGTCTGTGTGTGTGTGTGTGTGTGTGTGTGTGTGTGTGTGTGTGTGTGTGTTTGTGGGTCTGTGTTCTTTTTTTCGGAGTCTGGCTAGTGGGTTATTAATTTTGTTGATCTTTTCAAAGAACCAGCTCCTGGTTTCATTGATCTGTTTTGTTGGTTTTTTTGTTTGTTTTTTAGTTTCTATATCATTTCCTTTTTTATTTTTGTTTTTATTATTTTTTTATTATTTCCCTTCTACTGGTTTTGAGTTTTGGGTTTTGTTCTTTTTCTAGATCCTTTAGTTGTGAGGTTAGGCTGTTTGAGATTTTTCTTTCTTCTTGAGATAGGCCTGTATTGCTATAAACTTCCCCCTTAGAAGGACTTTTGCTGCATCCCAAAGGTTTTGGACCATTGTGTTTTCATTTCTGTTTATTTCCACGTACCTTTTAATTTCTTCTTTGATTTCTTGGTTGACCCATTCATTGTTTAATAGCATGTTATTTAACCTCCATGTATTTGTGCTTTTTCCATATTTTTTCTTGGGTTTGATTTCTACTTTCATGGCATTGTGGTCAGAAAAGATGCATGGTATGACTTCAACATTTTGAACTTGTTGAGGCTTCTTTTGTGGCCTAATATGAAATCTATTTCTGGCAAATGTTCTGTGTGCACTTAAAAAGAATGTCTATTCTACTGTTTTAGGATGGAATTTTCTGAATATATCTGTTTTAAGTCCATCCAGTCCAGGATGTCAATCAAAGCCACTGTTTCCTTGCTGGTTTTCTGTTTGGACGGTCTGTCCATTGATGTAAGTGGCATGTTTAAGTCCCTTATTGTATTACTAGTGATTAGTTCTTTTATGCTTATTAACTGTTTTATCTATTTGGGTGCTTTCATATTGCGTGCATGTATATTTGTAATTGTTATATCTTCTTGTTGGATTCCCCTCATTACATAGTGTCTTTCTTTGTCTCTTTATAGACTCCATAGTCTCTTTTGACCAATAGAAGTATTGCTACTCCAGCTTTCTTTTGACATCCATTTGCATGATAAATGTTTCTCTGTCCCCTCACTTTCAATCTGCATGTGTCTTTAGGTCTTCAATGAGACTCCTGTAGGCAGCATATAGATGGGTCTTGTTTGTTTGTTTGTTTGTTTGTTTTTTTAACCACTCTGTCATCCTATGTCTCTTAATTGGTCCATTTAGTCCATTTACACTCAAAGTAATCATTCATAGGTATGTATTTATTGCCATTTTGTTACTTGTTTTGTGGTTGTTTTTGTAGTTTTCCTCTGATCCCTTCTTGTCATTCTTCTATGGTTTGCAGGTTTTCTTTAGTGATATACTTGGATTCCTTACTCTTTACTTTTGCATATCTATTACTGTTTTTTTGATTTGTGGTTACTATTCAGTTTACATATAACATTTTCTGCATATAGCAGTCTATATTACGCTGATGGTTACTTAATATAGAACTCATTCTTTACTACTCTCCCCTCCAACTTTTGGATATTTGGTATCATATTTTACATCCTTTTATCATGTGCTTCTCTTGACTGAATTTTATCTATTTTAATCTATTCTATTTTTTAATTCCATTTATTGAGTTATTCACCTCTGATATGTTATCTTTCATCTCTTTGTCAAGGGTCTCACTGATGTCCTCCACCCTTTGCTGAAGTCCAGTGAGTCTCTTTATGATCATTATTTTACATTCTGTATCAAGGTATATTACTTACTTCTGTTTTGCATAGATGGCCTGTGATTTCGTGCTTTCATTTGGGACACATTTCTCTGTCTCCTCATTTTGTCTACCTCTCAGTGTCTGCTTCTGTATGTTAGGAAAGCTAGCTATGTCTTGTGCTCTTAAAAGTAGTGGCTTTATGAAGAAGAGGTCCTGGGGTGCCCTGCAGTGCAGTGTCCCTTGTTCCCTGGAACCTGGAGCTTCAGAGGAGCCTCTTATGTGTGTTGCTTGCATCCTGCTCTGTGTCTGAGTCGCTTTTTCTTTCAGTTCAGATGTCTCACTCTCTGTGGCGTTAGTGAGACCCAAGCATGCCAGTCCTGAGGGGCATGACTTAGAGGGCCAGGGGCTGGGGTGACAGTGTTTGCAAAATTTGCACTGAGCCCCAAGTCCTAGGCCACATACCCCAAAAGCAAAGGTTCAGCCAGGGATAGGCAGTGTCTGTGTGTGTGGCGGCTGAGAAGGGCATGTGCTGTGTGGACAAAATATGTGCTGAGCCAGGGCCCAGGCCAGCAGGCTTGGAATGGGCTAGTTCTCAGGAGAACACAGGGGCCAGGGAACCTGCTAGCAAGTTAAGTAGCAAGTGTCTGTGCAGGACTGCCTCCTGCCAGTAGCTCTGTGTTTACACGGGCGGGGTAAGGGCACCTGCCAGCTCCTTTGTACCTGGAGAAGTCCCCCAACATGCTCCAAAATCAGTATAAACAGATCTTCCTCCCATGCACAGTGCAAACTCTAGCTTCTGTGTTTCATCTCCAAAGGCTACAGTCTTTCTCGGGGTAAGGACCCAGCCCTCACTGGCCCTCCTTGCTCATCCATTGCTGAGTCAGCTGACTTTTAAAGCTCCAGGCTCCAAATACCACTGGTTAAACAAACTGAGGGAATTCAGCCTCTCTGGTTTTCAAAGCCAGTCATTTTGGGGATTTGTCTTCCCTGTGTGGGCTCCCTGGTGCAAGGGACCATTTCTTTCCTCTCTCCATGCCTGCAGCTCCTTCCCTCCTGCAGGCAGTTCCCAACCACCTTTTCCACCCTTCTTAACCTCTCAGAAGTGGCTTCTTCTCTACATTTAGTTGTGCAGTTTGCTCTCCAGTCTTTGGATCACTCTCTGTTTATTTACATGGATGTGAGTAATATCTAGTTATTAATGGGGGACAGAGTGAGATTAGGGTCCTCCTACTCTATCATTTTCCCCGACACTGCAAGTCAACAATTTTTTCAAGATAATATATTTTTGCATGACATATTTTCTTTTAGTTCAAATAACACAATTGATCCAAAGCTATCGTTATCAAAATATAAAGGGAAGAACAATACACTTTTGTATCTTCCCATTTGGATTATGATATTAATTTGTGAATTTAATCATGCCACAAGAATGGTAAGCCACTGGCTAAAAATGTTCCAAATTTAGATAAAATATTATTATTGTGTTTCTGATCATGAGTGATCTTTTCATTTCTAAATATTAGCTACATTTACTTACCATGTAAAATTCAGTGAACTCTACTTACACAACACAGTATCTAAGAACCACAAAGGACACATAGTGTTTGGGAGTGGACAATGACTAAGATATAGAATGAATATAATATAAACATAAATATAAGTATGTAAGAAAAGTTTTTCCCTTACAGTAGAATTCTAATAAATGTAGAATGAATTGCTAAAGTACACAATGAACCTAGAGGGTAAAAATGAACAATGTGATATTATATAATCTCAAGTAATCTCCCCCTTAATTACTTTTTAAATATAAAGGAAAATACTGACTCCATATTGAAAAATTAATCAAGGACTACCTTAATCACGTTGATGAAGGATCAAAGTGGAGATCACCACTAATGGGACAAACTTTCACCACATTCCTCCTGATATGTTGCCCTGAGAAGGGTACAACCTCATTTCTATGATATTCCTGCCTAAAATGCTTAACCTGAAACTATGAGAAAGTATTTGGAAAACTTGAATTGTGGGTAATTCTACCAAATATCTTGCCTGTGTGCTTCACAAGCATCAAGATCATGAAAGCCAAAGAAGTCTGAGAAATTGGTACAGATTAAAAGATATTAAAAATACATGACAACTGAAGGCACGAATCCTGGGGAGGAATTAGCATATATTTTGTATGCATACTATAAAAACTAACACTAAGGTAATTCTGCTTGTCTTTTTGCTTAAACCAACTAAAAGAAAGTATCATTAATAAAAACAGTGCATAAGATCCATGGCAATCAAACTTGAATTAAAGAATAACCATTTTATTTATTATTCTCATGAATAATAACAATGGCTAAGTATAGGTTCACTCTGCTCACCTAATCACTAAGTCTTAGACTGCTTCATGTTCCCCACTATTAAAGGAATCCCACACAAAAAGCACACACCTGAGAAACCAAAGCAGCTGAATGCCACTGATGATACACTAAGGAGTTAATTTTGAAATGTCTGCTAACTACAGAATTTAAGTGCCAGTGGGTATGACCATTGTAGAGAAGAATGATATGTCTAGTCTACCACAGTAATTAATTATGTAAGAAAGTCTTCATTCGTATATATCTAGTGGAGAGAGTCAATCATCTGTTCAAATATGAAAGTTTGCTGTTTTGGACCTGCATAATCCACGAGATTATGAAAGACTGTGAAAGACCATTTGACGTGAGTTAGTGAATATTACCAGTATCTTCTAGGGTAGATCATTTTTACCAGTTAAAGTACAGGAAATCTGTCAGCCTGACTACTTTTTGGCTGTCATTCAAACACCTAGCTTTTTGAAAATAGCTTGGTTTTCACTTTGGGTGTGTGTATGCATAACTTCCATTTTACATGGTTAAGCCAGGTAAAATTTATAGGTCAAAGAGGACTGGTTTTGAGGTCTGAGTCTCTTGACACATAAATCTTATAGAAATTATATTTTAAACATTGCATTCAATAGGTTCATCATCACCAAAACACACCACACACACACACACACACACACACACACACACACACACACAAAGCTACTTTATTGTATGCGCATTAAAGTATTAAATATTTTACTAACATGTTTAATCATTTTAAAATCTGATGATGAATGCACTAGGAACTGAATACATCACATATCACAGATTTCTTGTACAAAATTTTATAAGACAATTCCACCTGTAATAGGTTTTTAAAATCTATTTTTGCAATTATATACCGCTAAAATAAAGATCTATGTGCATAAAAGCAAATTTTCAAAACTTTTAGAAGCAAAGATAATATATCTATGTCCTTAGAGTATGCATAATTCTTTGTCAAGATACACATATCACGAAGCATAAAAAAATATCTCATAAAGTCATCTAAGGTTTAAACATTAAAATAAGGGATTATTAAACTGAGTAAGGGATTTCTACAAATTTAAAATGAAACATTTGAAAATAAAGTTGAAAAAAATGGGCAAAGAGTATAATAAGGTAATTTAAGAAAGGGGAACCAAAATGGCCAATAAACTTCTGAGAAAATGCTGAATCTTATTATAGTCAGGGAAAGTAAAAATCACAAAAGGATGCAGTTTAACTATCATTAGGGCAAAACAAAAACAAGATAAAACAAAACAAAACAAAAAACACCTAGTTTCCAAGTACTAGCAAGATGTAGAACAATGGGGACTCTTAAACAATGTGAATGAGTATATCAATTGCCATAGCTAATTTAGAGAGTAATTTTTATAATACAATAATCACCTAAAGTCTGAAGTGCACAATCACTGTGGAACATTTACTTACCGATCTTTAACGTACCTATCCTGCTTTTTGCAAGGAGCTGTGAACCAAAATTAATAACACTAATTATATCCAGCCACCTGTGATGAGTAGCATTAAACAAAATTATACCTACAATTTCTTTAAAAATATATTGTTTGGAGCCTGGGGAATGACAATCTACTACATTTAAAGAAAATATTATTTTCCTCTTGTATCAAAGCTTTATATAAAAATTTACCTGGGGCTTTAGAATATTGCCATTTTTAAAGGCAGTATTTCTCTTTGACTCACATTTTCTATATGGAACATAGTCATTTAAACTATGGTCTATGATTTTAAAAAGGAAAGTATTTTTAACAGGCCAATCATATAATTCAATGTGATTATCAGGTACCACAGTTATAAATTTAGTGAATAAATTCCATAAAAATTTGATCTCAGTATTTGGAATTATTATCTAATTGTGCTCTCTATTTCAAGGAGACAACCAAAAGACTGAACTCAAATCAATAGGATAACCACTTAATCTCAGGTTGTGTTTTGCATAAGCCATAGAATTCATATTATCTATTTTCTTCTATAATTTTTAGTCAGGACAACATCAGAAAAGGAAAAATCTTAATTCAATTCTAAGCAAAATGTATTTAGATAATTCTATCACCTAGAAACTAAATATGTACCATAATGTATTCTGAAATAAATAGAACGGACTTTGAATTTAAAAAATCCATTCAAAAACATTGTTATTGAGTGTTTATCATGTTCTAGGAACGGAGCCAAGACAGAAGGACACAATTTTGAAAAGATATGGAAACAACCCTGAAGCATTTACAATCCAAATGGGTTGAAAGTATAGAATGTGATTTTTTCCATATGGTAGTGATTTTATATTAGTATAGTTGTAGAGTAAAGAAAGTTGATGTCTTTTTTTTTTCCTGAGAAGTAAAGGTGATTGGAATTCAGAATACAAACATTTTAGTAGAAACTAAGAGAAGCTGTATTCAGTTAACTTCACCTATTAAGGAAAGAGGGAAAATATTTAGAATATAGGTGGAATGATCCCAGCTTTGGAAGGGATCGCGTGAGATCTAACCTCGTCTTTGCTGTTGACATTCTGTTTGGTCATGAACAATCACTTATATTCCCTGGGCTTCATTTTCTGTTTTAGTGTCTACAAATAAACTGAAGAAGATGAATAAGATAACTGGTTATCCTAGAATTACAAGAAAACCTAATCCCAGTGTAAAATTAACGAATTCAACACAGCTAATTAAGTATTCTTTCTCTAAATCAGTATTTTTAGTAAAATTAAAAATTATAGAAAGAATAAAACTAAAATATTTGAAATATAACTTATTAAAAAGAACTATATACTCTTTTTGCTTAGATTTTTTAAATGTCAGAATTCAATATGATCTTTTGTAGCACTCCCCTCCCCAAACCCCCCCCCCAAAAAAAAATACCTTAAGGATTTCTTTAAACAAAAAATGTTTTTTTCTCATTACCACTAATTTCCATAGGCATGAAGGTATACCTTTCTGGTTTCTCTTTGGAGGAGGAAAATGAAGAGCTAAATAGGTAATATTATGAGGAAATTCCTTAGATTCATGCTTGCCAAATGAGCAGGTTTTGGGACAGAGATAATGAGTAATCAAAAACATTTTAGTATTTTCTTACACTACTCTATGGAAATCCAACATAGGGTTCTTGATAATTTTTATTGTGTAAAGAACATCCAGTAATCCAATAATTTGTATATTTACTGGATCTTTACTTTGGCTTATATTTCCGCCAGCGGAAAGCCATGGTCTTTCAAAAACTTCTTTGCCTGGATAGACACACACACACACACACACACACACACACACACACACACATACAGACAACTTTTTATAACAGAACCCATACAAAATATGTTATACATACTGCATTGTACTGTTGTTTCTTTTCATTTGTCTCAAGATAATTAATACACGTTACTCCTCCATGAGTCACAGGTGTTCGCATGACCACAAGAATGGACTGTTAAAATATTCCAAACTCCTCACAACCATGTGAAGTCTAAAAGCTGATCTTAAAAGGGCCCTTCCCTGGGACTGATAAACAGTATTGGGAGAAAGAAAGCCTAAACCCTCTGTTTCTCATAGACATGTGTGCATGAGGTCTACAAAATAACAATAAGGTAAAGAAAGCAAAAACAGTTAACATACAGGGAAAGAAGGCTTATAGCACTGAATGTTTGACTTTCTATTTTTATCATTTTGATCCTACAAACCTCTGGTGATTGAGAATATACACATTTATTTTAGTCTTCACTTGGCTATAACTGGTAGTTTTGTCCATTCCAACTGTAAAACACAAATGAATAGACTGGTATTTCCATACGGCACATCACACCGACATCATGCTAATACTAACATATCCTTAGATTAAATAAAAACATTAAAAATAATTTCTGGGGCACCTGGGTGGCTCAGTCGGTTAATCAACCAACTTTGGCTCCTGTCATGATCTCACGGTTCATGGGTTTGAGCCCCGCATCTGGTTCTGTGCTGACAGCTCAGAGCCTGGAGCCTGCTTCAGATTCTGTGTCTCCCTCTCTCTTTGCCCCTCCCCTGCTCACACTGTCTCAGTCTCTCTCAAAAAATAAAATAAAAATTAAAAAAATATTTAAAGACAATGTCTATTTACATCCTTTAGTCACACAGTGTCATTTAATGAAAATTTCTAAAACATATCCATATAAGGTACAATTAATGATATTGTAGCAATTTGTTATCAGCTTTAGATTCTATATTCTATTTTCTAGTCTTATTATCCAGTTTAACTGACCCTATTTTATTTACTATTATATTGTATTTGATAATTGATGAGTTCATTTCTAAACTTCATATAGATATTTATTATGTGCCTACCACGGGTCATGTGCTTTACCTATATTTTATCTTTAAATATTTCCAGCAACCTTACATTACTATAATGATAAATTTAAAAAACGATAAAATTTAAAAAAATAATAAAGTAAAAAATGTTCATCTATAAGAGGGAACTTTTCCAATGGGACTGCACCATAGTTGTAAAACAGATGAACTGTGCCATACTAAGTTATAGTGTCTATCACAGATTATCTAAACTCAAAGTCAACACACAAGTTGATAACACTAGCTGATTCAGAACATAAAGATATTAAGAAAATGTATATAAAACTAACTCCAAATGAGCCCATCTGATATAATGATAATACCTCCTGACTGTTCCAAAAACTCCATGCTTTTTTTCTGTCAAATCCTTGGCAAGATAACTCCATGACTCATTCCATGTCCTCAATCATACAAATAGTCTACACTAACAACCCCTACTTTCTGAGAAACCCAATGTTTTCTGGGGGTGTAGTCTCCCTTAAGGCAGAAAATAATAAACCCAAATTTGCCAAGTGTATTCCTCAAGGTCTTTAGCTGATGGGATTGATGATAATTATTACACACATTTTATAGTAAAATTATAGCAAAACTGAAAGAAGAAACTGTTTACATAAAAGCCTATTATATCTTATTTTTAAGAAATAAAGGGGCGCCTGGGCGGCTCAGTCGGTTAAGCGGCCGACTTCGGCCCAGGTCATGATCTTAAGGTCCGTGAGTTCGAACCCCGTGTGGGCCTCTGTGCTGACAGCTCAGAGCCTGGAGCCTGTTTCAGATTCTGTGTCTCCCTCTCTCTGACCCTCCCCGTTCATGCTCTGTCTCTCTCTGTCTCAAAAATAAATAAACGTTAAAAAAAATTTAAGAAATAAAGATAATCTAGTTCTTTCTTTCAGTATATAGAAACAACAGATGAAAAGGGAAAATAAGTTACTTGACCTAATTTCAGTTTTTGATTACCGTTAAAGTTTGAATGAGAAACATTTTATCCTATTCTTTTAATTTCTGTTTATAATATAAAATGCTATTGCCACAATAAATATATCAGAAATATCATAAATTTGTATCTGAAGGAACTACAACCTAATTATAATAAAAATTATTTAAGTTGATACAGAAATATTTCAACTTTTGGGGTGCCTGGGTGGCTCAGTTACTTAAATGTCCAACTCTTGATTTTGGCTCAGGTCATGATCTCACAATTTGAGAGCTCGAGCCCCACATCAGGCTCTCTGCTGTCGGCACAGAGCCTGCTTCAGATCCTCTGTCCCCCTCTCTCTCTGATCTTCCCCCGCTGGCTCTCCCTGTTTCTGTCTCAAAAATAATAAACTTTAAAAAAAATAGGGGAGCCTGGGTGGCTCAGTCGGTTAACCGGTGGACTTCGGCTCAGGTCATGATCTCGCGATCCGTGGGTTCGAGCCCCGCATCGGGCTCTGTGCTGGCAGCTCGGAGCCTGGAGCCTGTTTCAGATTCTGTGTCTCCCTCTCTCTGACCCTCCCCCGTTCATGCTCTTTCTCTGTCTCAAAAATAAATAAACGTTAAAAAAAATTTAAAAATAAATAAATAAATATTCCCACTTTTAATCACTTTTTTCTTTTTTTTTTTTTCTTCAACGTTTTTTTATTTATTTTTGGGACAGAGAGAGACAGAGCATGAACGGAGGAGGGGCAGAGAGAGAGGGAGACACAGAATCGGAAACAGGCTCCAGGCTCCGAGCCATCAGCCCAGAGCCCGACGCGGGGCTCGAACTCACGGACCGCGAGATCGTGACCTGGCTGAAGTCAGACGCTTAACCGACTGCGCCACCCAGGCGCCCCAAATCACTTTTATTTCTTATTTACCAGAACAAAACAGACTCTTACACATATATCCATATACACCCTTATCAGAAATTAGACCAGTTTTTGTATGGTCTTCGGACTGTCTTTGGATTCAAGCTGCAAATTCAAGTCCCTGGTTATCCAACCTACTAGTCTACCGTCTAGATTTTGAGTTGTGGGCCACCACAATCAAGTAAGCCAATTCCTTAAATCCCTTCCCTTCCTCACCCTTACCTTCTCTTCCCTTCCCTCCCCTCACCTCCCCTTCTTTATTTTTCTCTTTCTCTCTTTCTCACACATACATGCACAACGCACACACAGATTCTTTTGTTGTTGTTGTTGTTGTTGCTGCTGTTGTTTGGAAAACTCTGAATTATACAGGGGAAACAAGTGATTAGCTCCAGAGTCACATAAACTAACAGGTAAACACATCCTTATACAAACATAATTTCAAATGACAGATAAGAAACTAGTGATAGATAAGATATAATAAGAAAGTAGACATAAGGGGATGATGTGTGATATGGTATGGTAGGGGTGCTACTTTAGGTAGGGTAACTGGAGAAAGTCAATTTTAAAAAGTGATAGTTTAGTAGAAACCTGAAAAAAGAAATGGAATTGCACAGGAAGTGCTGAGGGATCATTCTGGCACAGGGAACTATGTACAAAGTACAAAATCCCTGAGTCGTGTGTATTTAAGGAACAGCAAGAAGGCCCCTGTGATTTGATAAGATGTTTTTTAAAAATGAGAGGGAATAAATTTGGAGAGGGAAGCAGGATAGGCAGTTATTAATAATGTATTCCATCAAGTAAATAGGATGGCCTTTAGCACCAGTGCATGAGGAAGATGGACTCCCAAGTGCTCTCTAGTTCTACAGTTATGGGAAATAAACCTGGTGTCTCTAAAATTTACCCCATTAAAAAAGACCACCCAGAAGAACAAGTTGTCTTCAAAAGCGTAGTGGATTGCCAGAAGCCAGGGGTTGAGGTTGAAGAGTTTGGTTGAAAATGATCAAATAAGCAAAGCTATGAATTATAAAAGCTGTGGACTCTCCATTGATTTCACTCAAGGGTAAAATGATCAACCCTAAAAATTTGTGGATGGAGAAGTCCACTGGAAAGGAAAATAAAGTTTATTTCTGTTTGTATTTGACAAATCCTAGGTCTTTTAATAAACCAGTTACAAATATTTCTGTGATAATCTGAACTTAAACTTAGCTGAAAGATAGAACCACATGTGAGTGAAAAATGCCATGCAAGGTGGGCAGAAATCATGCCTGATTAATATGGATTAAAGATTCATAGACAGTACATCTGCAAAAGTTTATTTAAAGTTATTCATAGATTTAAATAGATTTAAATAATATTTAAATAAAGCTATTTAAAATTTATTTAGTCCTAATGTATTTCACAGCTCAATCCCAAAATACTTCAGGTAGTACTATGAATGATGTTTGATGATGACTTATAAAAATACTAGTACCTAGTAAAAACCCTAATGACATTTAAAGATGCCTGTTTTAATTTTTTTTAATATTTTTTTTTTATTTTTATTTATTTTTAAGAGACAGACAGACAGAGACAGAGTGCCAGGGGTAGAGGGGCAGACAGAGAGAGAGGCACAGAATCTGAAGCATTCTCCAGGCTCTGAGCTGTCAGCACAGAGCCCAATGCAGGGCTTGAACTCAAGAACTGTGAGATCATGACCCGGACTGTGAAGTTGGATGCTTAACTGAATGAACCACCCAGGTGCCCCTAAAGATGCTTGTTTTTAATAACATTGTATATTGAAAAGGAAATTCAGGCTCAAAATCTGTATACAGGTAAAAATATCAAAAACTAATTGCATTGTGCATTAATTATGCATTGTACACACACACACACACACAAATATGTATAGATACTATGCAAATTATGTACATATGTAGATAATATGAATATATATGTATATTTTCCCCATGGGCAATTATTTATTTATTTATTTATTTATTTATTTATTCCCCCCATGGGCAATTATAACTCCAATGTAATAAAGTTATTGTAAATAATATAAATAATGTAAATGTAAATAATATAATTGTAATTATATATTACAATGTAAATTACATATAGATATTTAGATATATAATATATAAATATATATATTTATTTCCCCATAGGTAATTATAGCTCTAATGTAATAATGTAAGTAATTTTTGTAAATAATGTAAATGTAAATAATATATATAATTGTAATATATATATCAATGTATATATACATATGTAATATATATATGTAATGTGTGTGTGTATATATTTCTCCCCCCATGGGATATTACAACTCCAATGAATTAAATTGAAAAAGCACAGTTTTCCACAAGGTAAGGAGAAAGCCTTTCTTGGTTGTGTATGGATGGATTAGCCTTGACAACAGGAGGTACATTATAACCTTAAAATTTATCATTGTTACATAGAAGTTACAGGTTAAAGGAAGCCACAATCAAAACTAGATTTGTGTCATTTCTGAAATCAATACATCACTGACACAAAATCACAGTCCACAACATTACCTTGGGGTCATCGTGGCTCACAATGATATACTTGAAAATCTCATTTCAAGAACATGGAAGATGCTGGAGTCTGCCATGCCACTAGGCCGAACTGAAAATTATATTTTAAGCAGTCTAATACATTCATTCTAACATATTCATGTTGATTGAATTTAGAGAATTAGAATACCGAAATAATTAAAAGAGTGATTTTAGACTAAAACCAATATATTTGGACAACAGGAAATATTAGTAATATTGAGGTAAATATTATACTTTTTTCCTTTTACTGATTGCATTGTAGACATTGGCTTCATGAGATCTGTGCAGAGGCTGAAAGGAAAAAAGAAAGGCAACCGAAAGGTAAGTAGCATAGTCTACATGCTGAGTATTTTTATCTCATAATTATCCTGAGGATTCATTATCTCTCAATCGGCTTAGCAAGTTCAAGGACACTCAGCAAGTACACAAAATAGCTAAAATATTTATACAGATTTTGGACTAGTTAAAAACCAATAAGCAATAAGCCAACAAATGCACTGCCAATAAATAAATATATAATAATAATAAAGCTCCTCACACTCTACCACTTTACATTATTACATCTCTTGATCCTTTTTATTGTGTAATTCAACAAAATCAATATTTAGCATCTACTACTTAAGAAATACTAGTAACACAGGAATAAAGGATCCATTCCCATCCCACAAAGAGCTCACAGCCTCTGTATATATGCGTACGTGCTCACATGTGTGGAATCAAGAGAGCTGGCAGAGTACGATCTGTTTTCCCTTATGATAATGACTACACAGAGCTTGGTAGGCATCTCAGGACATATTTCTAACCACACTCTGAGACCAGAAGGATTTTCAGAGAGAAGTAGAGTCTAAATTTAGAGGAACAGGATTTTTCTAGGGAAAAAAAAGGTGATATGGGGGTTGTGAGATATTTTAGAGCTGTGGGGCGGGAAAAGCATATTTAAAATCAGGAAAATAATTTGTAACCTAGGTGTTAAATGCATGCGTGTGTGTGTGTGTGTGTGTGTGTGTGTGTGTGTATTACAAATTTACCATAGTGTCCAGTTTATAACTTTATGCCAGAATAGATGTTTTTGCACCTGCTTTTTCATCAAAAACATACTAAATTAGGGGCACCTGGGTAGCTCAGTCACTTAAGATTCCAATTCTTGATTTCGGCTTATGTCATGATCCCATGGTCATGGGATTGAGTCCCGCATCAGGCTCCACACTAAACATGGAAGCCTGCTTAAGATTCTCTGTTCCTCTCTCTTTCTGCCCCTCCCCCCACCACACACATGCTCTCTCTCTAAAATACAAAAAAAAAAAAAAAAAAAAGCTTAAATACTAAATTAACAAACTAAAAGTAGTGATATATTTTCAGGCAAAGGCACAACCACCAATTAAGATTGCCAGTTAGAAATACCACATGGAACACATGGAACACATCTGAATTTTGCGTCACCCTATTCATATAATCCTAAACATGTGACTTAGCATACACAGGGGGACCAAGTAAAGAGGGTGCAGACTGACATCTCCCACCACACCTTAGTCTTTTGTGTATATGCAAGACTTCCATGTTTCCACCTATTCTAGTCTTTAGCTTTGGTGTTGTCCTAAAGGTGTCTGGTGTGATAACTTTATGTTTAGGTGTAGTGTAAGTGCTAGATAGCCATGAGTTACCCCATTGTCTAGAAACAGAAAAAAAAAGTGATGAAGGAAATAGTACAGAAAGAGAAAAAATCTTCTAAAGAATGATTCTCTCCCAACTTTTTCCACCAACTACTACCCATCATGTCTTCTCTTCATCATGACTAGTATAAACTGTGAATGCTTCACATTTAATGTATCATCACTATTAATTATTAATTTGTCTATCACTTACAGAAACTTTTTTTTTTGCTCAACAGATAATATTTTTCTATAGAGATTGTTCAGGTGTTTTGGTTGAGACAGACACAATTTTTCTCATTAGAATTACTGTTATATTCTTTTACTGAATTGTTTCTCATTTAGTATCAGGACTTTGGGGTGAGTCATTATTATTAAGGAACAGACATGTATACTAGTTAAGCGTGACTTCATTTGAATTATTTGAATCACTGAATTAAATTTCCAACGTCTATGCACGAATACCTTTCATTGGCTTATTGACTGTGTGTGTGAGAAATGTCTGTTTATGTCATTTACTCTTTTTCCTGGTGGTAGAGACTCGGAATGATTTGGCAAAAATTCTTGGATATAAGGAAATTATTCATTCTTTTTTTTTTCAGGAAATCATTAATCCTATGTGAGTCAAAAATCTGTTTTCAACTGATCATTTTCCCCTTAAATTTATTTACCTTTTTTGTCATAATAATATTAAATATTTTCCTTTATGATACTAATTACATGTCTGGAAAATTTTTCACATTTGCCAAATTTTAGTAACCTGTATACATGTTTTCACTCAGTTTTGTGTTATTGTGATTTGATTCATGTAACTTCGGTCTTCCAGTTTTGCTGGCTTGCATACTGCCATTAATCAACTCGCACATTAATAGTCACTGGAAGAATTCACAAAATGGTGGCCCCTTCTCCTGGGAACTGGCTCTTCACAGCATACAAAAAGAGAATTTACATTTGCTAGCAGCAGATATATTTATAAAAGAAAGTGAGGAAATGGCTGAGAGGCTGAGACAGCATCCTTTACACTTTTCCACCTTTGGGTCATTCTTGTCCACCCCTGTATTATTCTTTCTCTGTTAGGAAGTGAAAGTAGGCAGGAAGTCAGGATTATTATTTCAAAGAAGTCCAGATCCACAGAGAAGGACTCGATATTCCTCTCAATTTTTTTTAACGTTTATTCATTTTTGAGAGACACAGAGAGACAGATCACAAGTGGGGGTGGGACAGAGAGAGAGGGAGACACAGAATCTGAAGCAGGCTCTTGAGCTGTCAGCACAGAGCCCCACACAGGGCTTGAACTCACCAACCATGAGTTCATGACCTGAGCCAAAGTCGGTCACCTAACTGACTAAGCCACCCAGGAGCCCGCCCTCCCCAACAAATTAACATACAATGAAAGTGAATAAAAATTAGAAGTGGATTGAGTTATATAGTGCGCTTGGCTTCAATCAAGTATAATATGTAAGTGAAAATATTTGTCACCTTTAAATTTCTTTAATTTTTATTCTTACTCAAGAAGATAGGCCATTTTTAATCAGTATGTAAAACCAATCTCTACTCCTAAATCACTTTCACAGATTGAAAATTTTTAACCATTCTCTAGAGAGCTTGCATTTTAACAGATTTTGCTGAATTGAAATAATTTGGTTACAATGTCATTTTCCCAAAGGGAACAAATGTTCCAAAACTGAAGTACTTAAAAGTACATTTCTAAATCCGTTCTTCCTATTTTCTTACTTTCAATTATTGAATGGACACTAAACTACAATTTTACGTTTAGAACAAAAACATTTTTTAAAAAGCGTATCTTCAAAGCCAAAGACAGAAAGCTAGTCCATAATTTCTTCTCATTAAACTAATATAGTACACTGATAATTTAAAAAAATATGTGCATTTTGGAGGTTTGTCTTACGGTTATAGTTTTCAATGATTTGTATATGCTTCAATTCTGGAGTAAGTTTGTACAAATAAATTACTGTCTACCTTGGGATCTAAATGATTCTACCTCTTTAGCAGCAGCACTTTGATGTTTATCAAAGCCTTCTAGTTGAGAAACAATGAACAAAAAATGCAGAAATGGCTGTCTCCAAATTATTTATATTTAAATATGTTTCAGACATACAGCAGACAATGTTTTCACTGTAAACACATACACTTCACAAGGGACATTTCCTATGTTTGACAATAAATTAAGTGGAGAGTTAGGTCATATGTACTTAGTTTCACAAACTAATAAAACATTTAATTACTTTTTTTATTCTGGGTTGCCAATTTGATGAGAGAACTTCATCAAAACATTAAAAAATCATTATCACAACTTGGGATGATAATTAACCCTATAAATAAAGCCAGGTAAAAGGTTTTTTTTTTTTGTCTTTGTATATCAAGTGTCTCACCTAGAAATTGGATCCTTGTATATAATATACAATCAATACATTTTAAGTTATTGTATTTACATAGTCAAAATCTATCTTATCTATTTCCAAAGTAAAAATTGCTTATAGAAGAATTATAATGGTGGCTTTGGCTTTAAAATATATGATCCATGGACAAACATGTATTTATAACTTTTATAAAGGCGTTTTTCCATAACATTTTAGTGGAAATACTTGCTTTCACAGCTTGTAAACTGTAATTTTAGGAGTAATAAACAGTTCACTGTCAGCTTAAACACAATCACAACTGATACAATAAGACTTCTTTGGGCAAAGCAAATACTATGTAACTTTATTCATTCCTATAAATCCTTTCTCTTCCCTATAAATGTGACACTCTGATGAAAAGAGTGAATATTTGCATGATCAAGGATCAGTCAGCTGATTATTTCAAATACTCAAGTCGTTCCATTTTTAAATATATTTTGAATTCTCTATAAATATACAGTGTGCATTCCAATTTTGTATGATGTTATGCAAAGTGCTGTGCTCCAAAAAGAAAAAAAAAAAAAAACTGAAGCCGTTTTTTTCTAAGCAGAGCTTTGCTGCTCAAAACTGTGGCAAGAAGAGTGGTCACATTCAATATCATTAATCATTCTAAAGATTAAATATTTTTACATGGCCTGGAATTGATACAAATCTTCTGGTGTAGTACCAAGAATTGAAACTGGAAAGTGCTTAGAGCACAGGGTGAGTGTAATTCATATGCTGAAGCTTTTGCACATGTATTCTTTCTTCCTCCTTCTAGTCCATTTCTTTTCTTTGGCTCTGCAGTTACTAAACTGACATTCTTCAAATCTCCTCCCACCAACCAACTCTTCCTTTCTCATTTCTTCCCTTACCCTGACCTATTTTCCTCCATTTTGACTCCAACCTATCACTGAAGAGCTTTGTTAACGGCTCTTCTCAGCAGCAATGAGCAGCTTTCCCTTGGAAATAACTGCAATTGTGTCTTCATAGACTCTGTACTGTTTAGTCTAGGGTAATTGAACCTATTAATGTGCCCTGCTTCTTGGGCCACAATGCATTTGCAAGGAAAGGATGGTGAGGTGAAGGGGAGTCATATTCTAGGACTATTCTTGAATGTCGGGACATGGATTGAAGAAGATGATGAAATGATTTATTGGGAAGACTACGTTGGAAGAAATGGTTTTCTTTGAACCTTTAGATATTTACCTATGATCTAGGCTACCTATTCCCTGACACTACACAATCTGAATGCTATTTGATGATATCCTTCTATGAAATATAAAGTTCTAGAATTTCCATTTGTGTGCTTGTGTTTTACCTGCTCTTAACTGGATAGTTCACATGGAACTGTGGACCAGATGTGGCAGAGCGGGATGTGTAGACCATGTGTTATAAGGCATACTTGAAGCCTTCATTCAGTACAAAACAAACCTATGGGTCCAATCATGGAGTGTTAGTTCACATGAGTCCAGTAGGAACTCTCAGTTACATATTCTGTGAACTTCTCTCCAGCAACATTCACTTACGTTAAAAAAAAGGATTGTATCTGGATCTTTTCAGTTGTTGAGGATAAAAAGAATCAAATTGAGGTAAATTTAGATGTTGTGTTCCCATGCTTTAAAAAATAATGAATACCACTTTGCTATTCATAATATGACGTAAATATATAATATAATGTAATATAATATAATGTAAATTAATATAATGTAAAAATAATATATATTTTACATAATATAATGTAAAAATTAAATCTAAGAAATAATTTCATATGAAAATGGATAGATTTTTTTCATTTAGCACAAAATTTCAAAATTAAACCCACATTTTGGACCTTTTAAAAAGTTGAAACAATTCATAAATATATATCTGCCACATTAATTGTTTTATCAGGAGTAAGGTTCATAAAATACCATGGAAAAGTTCATTTCTGTTTATAAATATATGACAGACACTATCCCAGTGAATTTTATCATGAAGTAAAGTAAAGCTGTGAATAACTAGAGCTTAATAGAAACAAGTTCAACTCAGTTCCTTCAGATCTTTGCGGAGTTCCATGACTCATTCAGGCTTTGTTAACCCATGTAGAAAACTGGGTTAGGCAGCCCTCACTGAAGTCAGATGATTCACTGAAAACAAGTTGTCTCACGTAAAGGAATTAAAAATCATAATGTTAATAAAAGTGTTCTCTAGTTACAAAATTGCTACTCAGTACTCTAGAGGGTAAAGGCGGGTGATATCATTCCAGAAATTACTTGGGAAAATATAAAGTACAATATGAAAATGACATATGTTGTGGCTATTGTTAATAATCTTTTAAGCTCGAAGCCTGGAGCTTTCCTCAGATTCTGTGTCTCCCCTCTCTCTCCACCCCTCCCCCACTCATGCTCTGTTTCTTTCTCTCAAAAATAAACACTAAAAATTTTTAATAAAAATATTAATTTAATATTAGAATTTTACGCATATATGCCTGATTCGCTAAAAAAAAAAAAAAAAAAAAGGCACCCGGGGTGACTAGTCCTGGTCCAAAGGAATCATTTTTCAAACAAAACATGTGCCTGTGAAATAATCTGAAGCAAATGACTTCTTCAGAACCTCAGCTGGAGTCCTCAAACCTCATCTGACTAAGCAAAGGATGTGTCCACACGGCAGTGACATCATCTTGTTGTTTCATAGTGTTCCTCCTCCCTGGTCTGTCCATAGGAATAGAGCAAATTCTCTCACAATAAATCACCCCTAAGGCTTTTAAAATCCCAAGTATGTATTTATATGCCATGTACTGCATGATTTTCTCCTGTTTTTGTATATTGGGTAAGATAACTTTTTTTCTATATATTTTATTAAGAAATATTTACCTATCTCATGTATTGCCAATATATCTATTGGTATTTATGTTCCTCTTGTTGCAAAAAATTCAACATCTAATTTTTGTAAAAACTTACTACATATAGACCAAGATACTTCTCTTTATTCATCTTCCTAAACAAATAGTGTTATAGCAGCAGCAGATTTATGGCTATGATTTACAACCTACCTGCTTCTCTCTACAGTCTAGTATTTTTCTTGATTCTGCAAGCTGCTGTCCTGACTCCAAGACCTTTTCTTCCATTGTATCACTATATTTTGCCACATTCGAGTTCATATTTATACTTTCTTTTTCTTAACTTCCTTCACTTCTTTCACTTCCTACTCAGATAAAGACTCCTTTACACAACCACTCCCCTCCCTTGCTCACCAACCCACCCTAATTAAATTAGTCACCACTGGGGGCTACGAATTATTCCTCAAACTGTTACTAAAACTGTTTTGGTAGACTGTCATCATATCTTAAGCCAGATAAAAAAGTCACTGTCCACTAGCCCATCCTATTTCATTCTCCTCCTCTTCTTCGTCCAAGAACCATTGAAATGCATTTTCCTGCTGTACCAAAAAGCAGGTGTTCAGTGTCCCAGGCACTAGCAGGCAGCAATACGTAATTAAAAAATTTAAATACTGCTTCAGTGTACACATTTTGGGGTACACCTTCTAAGTCTGGTGATAAAAACGTAAGTAAATAGTTAGGATGGCATGCCGTTTGTGAAGCACAGGCATGTGAGATAAATTCCATAATCTTTCACATAGAACAGCTTTTTATTATTCTCTTTGCTCCAGGAAGGGCTTATTCTTACCTTCAGAAAAGTTCTAATCCTCAAGAGTTAATCGGTGTTGTCACTAACTATAACTCTGATCTGTACTTTCAATCTTTTTTTTTTTTATTACATATAAGGTGACAGTGATAGGTGAAAATCTTCTTGATTCTCAGTGAGCCCATCAGGATTAAAATTTCATTCTAAGAAATCTGTTATTTTCTACTACTGTTTATGCCTGCCAAATAATTTTCTGACATTGGATTAATAGAATTTCTGAGAAAATAATTCTTAACAGATCATTAGTGGTTTCCTCCTAATATCTATTTCTTATGATGACAGTGTAAAGGCTGCTGATATTAGATTTTAGGTTTAGAGAAGGCTTAAGTCAATACTACACAAAAGAATGATTAATATTAATATTAATATTTCTGGGGAAGCTTTGAGAGAAAGAAATGTCATTATATCAAATGGCTTGACAAAGTATGAGAAAAACAAATAACAGTACTGGAATAAAATTTTATTATCAACTGTCATATCTATTTCTTTTATCAATCTTTCATTATCTGAGGATGTTGAATAATTTACTCAAAATTTGAGCAAACCATTCTGATTTTTTTAACTCAGGGGGTGGCAATTTTGTTCAGTAATGCTTTTGGCTTTGCAATCCATGACGTCTCAATTCCAACTACTCAACTCTGGCTGATTGCTAAAACAGCCATTGCCAATACATAAACAAATGGGAGTGGCCATGTTCCATTAAAGCTTTATTTACAAAATTAGTCAAGTGGTCCAAATTTACCCACAAGCCACATTTTGCCAATACCTAGTCAAAGGGAAGGCCTATGTGATGATGCTGTCTGCTCTAAGAGCGCGTTGGGCAGATGAGTATAATGCCTATTGTCACAGAGCACAGGTTATCAAGGCAGGAAGAGTGAAGTCCATGGTAACCGTAAGAATAAGGGCCGTGAGATTCTAACACTCTCACTTATCAACGTGTACATAATTTCATGCAGAAGTTCAGAAACTGAGAAAAAATTCAGAGGTGAAAGATGGACTGATTCTTAAAGAGCAGATAGTATTAAGGGTGTTTTCATTTCAGACCTGATACGAAGAGAAGGGCTGCTGTTGTAAAATATGCAAATGTACACATACTGTGCAGGAAAGCATGAGCAGAGAGCACGCCTGACGTTGCTAGCTTCCACAGAGCCCATCCGGGGGCTGGGCTGGCCCTTGGCTGGCAGCTGGGAGCCTAGCTATTTTACCAGCCTGGGCTGCTCAACACCTCATTTCCTTTCTTGAAGTTTGCAATTCTAACAGTGGTGTTTGGTTGTTGCTCCTACATGACTAGTCCCCAATCAAAAGCTTGGACTCTGAGTGTCAAGCAGGCTCTCCTGGGCTGCACACGTGTTGCTCCCCTTTGCTACTGGAGTAGCTACTGGAGGACTGGAGGAGTGAGTCCTGCGTGACTTCTCTCTGTGGGTGGAGAGAGAGTGGGGGTCTAGATGAACACACGAAGTCTGTGCCTGGATTGTTCCAGACTCAGCCTAGTCCATCTGTTCTCCTTGTTGACTGTGTTCATAAAACATGGATGGGAGTACAACTGTCTCTCAGTACTGAGAGTC
Organism: Lynx rufus; assembly: GCF_022079265.1. Taxonomy (NCBI): domain Eukaryota; kingdom Metazoa; phylum Chordata; class Mammalia; order Carnivora; family Felidae; genus Lynx; species Lynx rufus. The sequence continues at coordinate 221,284,900 of NW_025814823.1, read as the reverse complement.
CTTCCAGCAAATCCCTGAACGTGCACATGTTCTTAGGACCTCTAACACACTCATGCACACACCCAATACTTCCCTGATTGCTTCCAAAACAAGCAGATACTTTCTATTGTTTTCTGTCGTTTTTTTTCCATTCTATCCTAATACATTTAATCTTAATGTAATCAATTCCATTAATGTCAATTAAAAGCCATTTGTATCCTACTATATGATTTCCTGATCCATTCATGGGACACTGCTCTCGGTAGCCTAATGAGCCTAATCTATCTACCTTATGTATTTCACCATCATTTGCAAAAAGCACATAGAATCTTTCCTTTTTAAGGACTTTAGTGCTAATCAATGACATGAAAGATATATAGCAGTAGTGTGTTACTTATCCATTACTATATACCAAATTATCCCAAAACTTAGTGGCTTAAAACAAAAAAGATTTATTATTTCATAATTTATATGAGCCCAGGGTCTCTGTCACTAGGTAGGCTGCAATCAGGCATCAGCTGTTATCTACAGAAACTGGAAAATGTGCTCCCAAGTTGATTCACGTGGTTTCAGGCATATCCTCACCGGCTACTGTCCAGGGTTATTAGTCCTGCCATCTGGACACCTCTCTAGGGCAGTTAAAAACATGGCTGGTGACTTTTCCCAGGACAGGCAAGACAGGAAAAGAGTACAAGCAATGCAGAAGCCGGAGTCTTTTCTATAACCTAATCTTGGAAATAACACATCAACATTTGTACTGTATTGTACTCATTAGAAGCAAATTAGTAAATTCATCCACAGCTCAAGTAATGGGGACTTACAAGGGCACAAATGGCAGGAGTATCTTTGAGAGCCAACTTAGAATCTGCCCACCATGATACGAAGAAAGAAAATAAACATGATGAAGTTGAAACAGTTGTAAGATGTTGCCAGGACACATGGTAAATTTCCCTGTTATTTTAATTTCTCTATACATTCCCATTTCCTTTCTCACAAGATTATTAGCATGTCTCACCTGCAGTAGTCTTTCTATAAAAGATTCATGGTGACTGCCAGTTTATTTTGAAGGCAGCTATTAGCTTTGAAAGCCATTTTAATGTGCCCTAAAGTCATGCATATTTTTTGCTATAATTAACTGGCTTTTCTATCACAAAGGCAAATTTATATATACTCTTATGCAATACAACTTTATTAATGTGCTTGGAACTACAAAGGAGAAAGAGGAAGAACAAGAGAAAGTGGAAAAGGGGGAGCAACCAAAAACGCATGGAGGGGAAACAGGGTGGAAGACGAGAAGAGAGAGGTGAAGTTGGAGGAAAAAAAGGTCATTATCATACAATGCAGTGAATACTCAATATACTATTCCAAGCACACATACTTATCTAAGTGTATACATGTACAAAGATGCATATAACAAAATTATATATATATTATATATGCACACATTCTTCTTTTGAGGAAGGTAATACTACTATACTTAAGCTACACATATGGAAACTGAACATGGATAAGGTTAAGTTCATCCTGTCAGAACTAGAATTTCAGCCCAGGGTGTCTGGTTATGCCCACATTTCTAACTCCTCAATGCTTCCCTACATGGCTCAATCATTGAATCAAGACTACAACATTTTGGGGGCACCTGGATGGCTCAGCTGGTTAAGCAACTATTGATTTCACCTCCGGTTATGAACTCATGGTTCATGAGATCAAACCCCTGTCGGGCTTCCCACTGACAGCACGGAGTCTGCTTGGGATTTTGTCTCCCTTTATCTCTGCCCCTCCCCCCACCTCTCTCTCAAAACAAACAAACAAAGAATACATTTCTTCCAACTTAATACACACTTTTTTAAAAACACAAGTAAGGGGCTAGCTCTTCAGTGTACATGTTAAGTAATCAACAAATATTTGTTGGCTGAATAAGTAAATATCATAGTTGGAGTTTTCTGCAGATTGGCCTAAAATAATTTTTAAAATGTCAAAATTTAAAGATTTAGTTTGTATATGAGAGACAAAAAGAAAAAAGACAAAAGAAAAAAAATACAAAACTTGGGAAGGAATTTTGGAGGAAGAAAAAGAGAAAGGAAGGAATGAAAGAAAAGGGAAAGAGGAAATAAAACTTTAGAGAATGTTAGTTTTAATTTGATATTCCACTTAAAGAATCAGGATGTGTTTTATGCCAGTTGTATGTCACATATAGTATACAGTTAAATCACAGAACAATGGAATACTTTGAAGTTTAAGAAACAAAATGGTATAATAAAGAACAAAAAGTTTGTACTCTTTAGATTTTTTAAATGGGGTAGTACTGTGTACTAAAACTTATCAGCATACAAATGTTAATATGAATATTTCTTTTTAGTTAAAAGAGATAAATTTATAGTTATTTCACTAATGTCTGCAGGGTTCTGAAACAAAGCAACTTACTGGATTTAATATATTTCTCATAAAAGTGTCTCAGAAGTATTAATTTCATGCTTGACACAACTTTTCACAGGCTTTGTGATTTTATATCTCTGATTTACAACAGGCTAGTTTTGTTGGATGATAAACTCTCAAATTGCAGAAATTTTAAAACTGAAAGATTTCTTTTTTAAATATAACAAGGAAGTTTGTTTGATTCAATATGAAAAACGAACCTTTAACTGAGTTCATCCTACCAGTGATAATGTAACTAGAATGGTTCTATATTCATTTGTGAGAATAAAAAAAAATATTAAATAGTCTTTTTCAATTTTATACTTATTTCATATATGGACTTATTTGAAAGAGACTAAAGCCTCAGACAGCGAAGTAATCAACAATTTAGGAATCCTTACCTTTTCTATCAGATACAGATACAAAAATGACACAAAATAGACATTTGTTGGTTGGTGCAACAGCAGTTCCTAAGCTTTTAACAAACACATAACCTATAGGGGCGCCTGGGTGGCACAGTCGGTTAAGCGTCCGACTTCAGCCAGGTCATGATCTCGCGGTCCGTGAGTTCGAGCCCCGCGTCAGGCTCTGGGCTGATGGCTCGGAGCCTGGAGCCTGTTTCAGATTCTGTGTCTCCCTCTCTCTCTGCCCCTCCCCCGTTCATGCTCTGTCTCTCTCTGTCCCAAAAATAAATAAACGCTGAAAAAAAAAATTTTTTCAAACACATAACCTATAGAGGCAACATCCTGATAAGTGACCACTTAAGTAGCCCATTAAGAGAGGTATATCTTCCCAAAGAATTAATATTACAAATGATGCTAAAACTGTTGTAAAGTGATCATTCATTGCATTGCGTTGCATTCTGCTGGGCAGGTGACAGGTAAGAGAGGAAAAGTTTTCCACTAAAAGAAAGCACCAGGATGGGGGGAATCTTGTTAAAGTAGAAGGATAGTGACAGCAATTAACAATTAACAAAACAGATAACAGAATCAAGGATGGGTGAAAGATGAATTTGATATTCTTAACATCTGAGAAGGAAAGAATCCATTACAAACCAGTAGTCCTTACAATTCTCCAAGGGTATTCTGTCTGCTAGCCTATAAACAGGTCTGTCCACATAAAAAAATCAGAACTTACAAGTTAGAAAGATAAACTAGCAAAACGATCCATGTAACTTCCATCCTATGAAAACTTTTCCATAGCTGTAATCACACCTAAAACACTGATTACTACATACTGATGCTTAGTACATATGCTATCTGAAACTTAAAACCCCTTTATCGAGTTGATCTTGAGATCATCACGTCCAAAAACAGTACTCACTACCATGGCAGATCACTACATCACTGAGAATTTTAACTTGTAAATTTCCTTTTTACATAAATTAAGCTTTGGTCTTTAAAAGAAAATCTATCAAATGGTTTCATATTACTCCTTGGAAATACGTGGAATAAAAGTGAATCCTTCCTCTGCTTGGCAAACTTTCAAGTATTTGAAGAAAGATATCTTACAGAAATATTGCAGAGATACTAGCTTATGATTTCTCTTTATCAGGTCTCTGACCCCTTCACCCCACAATCTGTTTCACAACATTCATCAGACTTTTGTGGGTAAGGACGTTTGCAGGGCCAAATAAAATTTACCAGAACATACCGTCACTCTTCTTCTGTGAAAAATCTAAATTAATTAAGCCATTATATGAAATGTCAGAGGCCACGGCCCCCTGCCGGGGGGCAATGACTATTGAGTGTGAACAGGAAGAGACTCACATATCTGCTTGGGCTGGAAGAAAACATCACCTACCTTGGGGAATCACAACAGCTTCTCGTAAGAGGCTATGTATGGCAACCATGATGAACTAAATGGAAAATACCTTCCACTCTGCAACAGGTATCACATAAGTATGTCATATTCTTACATGACCCTAAGGAGAAAGCCCCAGTTATGCTCAACATTGGTTTTCCTTCAATCCTTTGGGATGGTGGCTAGATCTGAATTAACCTTAGTCAAGGAACAAAGAAACATGAGCTACCTTGTCCATTTCATTGAAACAATATGTTATCAATGACATAGCTACTACAGTATCTTTAAAACGGTGAAACCAGAAGTCTAAGCTTCACTTGACTCTCCTCCTTGCCTGCTAATCTACAGAGCAAGGAGAGGGAGTCTACTGCCAAAAGAAAAACACATTGTGAAGATCCTTTACCTGAGTCTCAGCGCTTACAGGTATAAAACAGAGTAATGCTATGAGGCACTATTTAGGGGCACGACTATAGAGCTTCTACACCAAAGAACAGGTAGGCAAATAACTCTGCCAGTATGTTTGATCTGTATTTAATGCTGTACAGCAGAGAGGTGGATGGACCCTTTACTAAGAACAGATATTTCTTCAGGCTGGCAGGACTATATGCAACCTATCTCATCAATTCTAGGACACATCATTTTATTCACATGGCAACATTTCTAAAATTGAGAAGCATCTTCTCATCAATGGTATGTCAGAAGTAATCGGGGACATTTTCTTCATTTCAATCATATAAACAGTGGTGTGGTGCCCATAGAAGCACCTTTTAGAAGTGAGGATGGCAGAAATCAGGGCTTTTATTTATAGTTTTATGTCAAATCTACACCCATTAAGGTAATGGATGCATCAAGTTGCCTTCTGATTGCAATTTGGCATATCATGTGGACAGCGGCAAAATATGCTGTGCTGGCCCCTTATCATATGCCTTTATCAGTTTTAGTTTTGGCTGCTGTTGAAGTAGTGTGGTTTTCTCCCCCTCAGAACGATTTTTTTAAGTTTAGTTACTTACTCTGAGGCAGAGAGAGCGAACATGTGCAGGTGGGGGAGGGACAGAGAGAGACAGAGACAGAGAATCCCAGACTCCTCACTGAAAGCACGGAGCCCAGTGCAGGGCTGGAACCCACAAATTGTGAGATCCTGTCACCTGAACCCAAGCTGGATGCTTAACTGACTGAGCCACCCAGGTGCCCCTCCCCCTCAGAACTATCAAACTGCCCAAATGGGTAAAATCTGACTTTATGCATTTGGTGAACTTGAATCAGCCCTGAAAATTATATCCATTGTTGTGATCAAATCCAATCTCTGGCACAGTATGGGGTCAGGAACCAGGTCCTGGGTCATCAGTATAACTATCAAAGAGGCCTCTCTGCTGACAGGCAGGTAACTTTGCCTGATGGCACCTATAGATATTTCATGATCAACTACGTCAAGTTTTGTTTTTGTTTTGTTTTTCTGGGTTTTTTTTGTTTTTGAGATAAAGGAAGTATCTTCTGAAAAGCAGTTATGAAGTGTTAGGTACCTAAGGGCCCTCAGTAACAATTCTTTTCATTCCATGGCTGTCATTCTCCTAATTTAATCTAATCTCACCAAGCACCTCTGGGATGCTACCCAGAACTGAAAAGACTCCTGCATGGCCTAGCTATCATTTCTTCAATATGGCTACTCTATTTACTTTTATGAAATAGAAGATCCCATTAGCTCTGTGGGAGCTAATCACACTACTGATTCATAGTGATCTCCCCACCAATTACAATCTGAAATATCTCTGACACATGTTATTGCTAAGTGATCCTACCCTTTGTACAGTTGGCTTTTTTGACCTGGGGACAATACTTTATGTTTACCACTTAAAAATGTTTATTAGGTTTGGTCCTTTACTCTGTTGTGGATTCTTGGGGCACCTGGGTGACTCAGGTCATGATCTCAACCTTTCGTGAGTTCGAGCCCCACACCAGGTTCTGTGCTGACACTTCACAGCCTGCTTGGGATTCTCTCTCTCCCCCTCTGTCTCTGCCACTCCCTCACTTGCACTGTCTCTCTTTCAAAAGCAATCTTTTTTTTAAGAAGGCAAAGATTGTGGATTCTTTATTCTGTAATGTAATGAACCAAGCCTCTCTGCTTTTTGTCACACTGAAATCTGGTGGTTATGACAACCTTATGACAACCAACTTCACTGGTTACAACTACTGAGCTGAAATGTACAGGACTGAACTGAGATCCTGAAGGGATGTGCTAGAAGCCTCCCTTTAGGTAACTGACACCACTGAGTATTTTCTCTCACCTAGTTATAAATCCATATCTTTTACCATCTCGTTCACATGTTTGTGTCTTAGTCACCAAAATCTTAAGAGTAATGCTTTGGTCGAAATCAATCAACTACATTCCTTCGATCAATTTGTCTAACATTTGTGTTTAAAAGGAGGGTAAACTGTTATGGCTTAGTTTTTAAAAATGCTTGCTGAATTCTAAGAAACGTATAAAATCTTAACTCATTATGTGCCCTCACACTTTAACTGCTTTCCTTGTACATTTCCAATCCCCATTTAGAGAACTAATTGAAAACAGGCAAAAAAGTTACTGAAACCCCTCCTTCCTTCACAGGCACTAACTCTATCCTGGCAATGTCTCTTCTTAACAAGTTGTTACACTGAGTACAATGTGTTTCCTATTGCTATTAATGCACTGATTTGATCATTTGCATTTATTTTAACTACTATCACTTTTTTTTCTTTTTTTTTTTTAAATTTTTTTTTTCAACGTTTATTTATTTTTGGGACAGAGAGAGACAGAGCATGAATGGGGGAGGGGCAGAGAGAGAGGGAGACACAGAATCGGAAACCAGGCTCCAGGCTCCGAGCCATCAGCCCAGAGCCCGACGCGGGGCTCGAACTCACGGACCGCGAGATCGTGACCTGGCTGAAGTCGGACGCTTAACCGACTGCGCCACCCAGGCGCCCCATCACTTTTTTTTCTAACTGGACTTAATGCCTCTCTCTTACGGTGCATGATTTAAATACTATCATCAGGGGTGCCTGGGTGGCTCATTCGCTGAGCGTCAGACTTCAGCTCCTGGGTTCAAACCCTGCATCTGGCTCTCTGCGGTCAGCGTGGAACCTGCTTTGGATCCTAGGTCTCCTTCTCTCTCTGTCCCTCCCCCACTAGTGCTCGCTCTCTCCCCCCCCCCAAAATAAACATTAAAAAAATTACCATCTCCAGGGTGCTGCTAGAATACCCCATCTTTTTAGTTCTAATTCCTGTACCTCTCAAACTCTCCATATCTGGCTTGCCATAATCACCTACATTCCAAAGGACAACCGTACCAAACAGTTCATGTGTCCCAGAAAGTTCCACACTATTCATGCATCCTTGTTTCCCTGCATGCCATTTCTTCTGCTTGAAAGCTTCCCCATCAAATCAATCCTCATTTCCGGAAGCAACTGGACAAACAGATAAGGAGGTAACTGGCCAGTCTCGTTAACAAAAGCAAACAAACAAACAAAACAAACAACAACAAAAAAAGTTCTAGTAAAGAATCCACTGGACTCTGAATGTCTGTCCTATCCACAGCTCCATCAAAAGAAAGTAGCCAATGCAATTTTGCATACAGGTTAACATGCTTTGCATCATTATGGCCTATCAACTGTAACATAGCTGAATCAGGGCCTGGGATCTGAGTCAAGTGAGTCTTCTGTAAGATGAACCATTGAGAGAAATCCACCTAATAATGAGAACAATAAGGAAAGCCCTTGTCTATTTAAAAAAAAAAAAGAATCTTTTTTTTTTTAAACACAAGAGTCACAGAAAGGGACAAAAATTTACAGAGAATTAAAAAAAAAAACAGCTATGGAAAAACACAGATAAGGGTGTGGTAAACAGAAAAATCTTACACACACACACACACACACACACACACACACAAAGATATCCACGTCCTAATGCCCTGAGCCTGTGAATGTGACCTTACAGAGCAAGAGGGACTTTGCAGATGTAATTGAGGTAAGGACCTTGAGATGGGCAGAGTATCCTGGTAACTCCACAAAATCATCAGGGCCCCTAATAAGAGGGAGGTCAGAGAGTCAAAACAAAAGAGAAGAAAAAGAAGGCAGAAAGGGAGTGCAAACTTTGAGGAAGGAGGAAAGGGACACAAACAAAGGAATGCAAATGCCTCTAGAAGCTGAAAAAGACAAAGACACGGATTCTCCAGTTGACTCAGAAAGAATGAAACCTTGATTTGAGAATTCTGACCTGCCAGAATACTGGTATATGTATCTTAGGACTTCTGACCTGAAGAAAGTTAGGTGTTGTTTGATGTTAGACGTTACATGTGTGTTGTTTAAGCCACGAGGAAAGTAACAAAGAGGGTTATATTTAAAATCTGAATGGGGTGAAGTCATTTTCACCAGCTCAGACACCAGCTTCATCTCAAAATGCAATACGTACAAAAAAATTGGTCTAACCACACAGGAAGACACTGGCTGACTAGCAACCTTCCTAGAGAAAATAATACAGGAAGGTGTTGCTAGTAGATAGATAGAGCAGAAGCTAGAAGGTGGGAAAAAAAGGCAAATCAAAGACTGAGGGATTTAAGACACACACGTTACAGCATCTCTGCAAGTATATTTTTCTAAGCACATTTTAACAATTGCATGCAGTCTTGATTTCCTCACCAACATGAAATTGGGATTTAATTCTGAGAAAATATTTGACACGCATCATATTTTTATAGATTTCCATGGATGTACTTCTTGCTCATATTTATTTATTTTTACTTTTTATGTGTTTTAATGTTTTATTTATTTTTGAGAGAGAGAGAAAGGGAGAGAGAGTGTGAGCGGGGGAGGGGAAGAGAAAGAGGGAGACACAGAATGTGAAGCAGGCTCCAGGCTCTGAGCTGTGAGCACAGAGCCAGATGAAGGGCTTGAACCCATGAACCACAAGATCTAAGCCAAAGTCTGAAGCTTCAGCTGACTGAGCCACCCAGGTACCTCTTAACTCTTTATTTTAAATTACATTGTCTCGGCTTGTAATTCCCATGCTATTCCTTATGTCTTAAGTGTATGTGAAATAGTAAGGACACATATCTGAGAAGAAACAAGTCTTGGAAGAAAATACTATTTATGTAAAACTGACCTTGTGTCTAATCACGCAATGCACTGCAAAGAGTGAAAAAAGCATGCAATCATCCATGCCCGACACAGAAAACAAGAGAGGCCTACTGGGGCAACAGGAAACTATTAGTAGGTGATATCCCAGAGGGGATATGTTCCCTTTTCACCAAGCAAGAAATGTTTTGTCTATATTAATGGGCTTTGGGGTCTAATAATGAAAGATTATATGAGTAAAGTTAAGAGCTCAGAGAATATTAAACTTGAAATATATTCCTAAAAGCAGAACAAGAAATAAGAATTAAAAAAAATACATTTCTGGAAGTCATCAGAGAAAAATTTGAAAAGGAATTACCATATGTATAGAAATAAAATATTCTCAGCAACACTTACAATCAGGAAAATTTCCTTTAGCTTAAATATTAGAGGATTTTACTATTTTATTTCATTTAACTTTTAATCCTCTGCTTTCACTGGAATATAAGCTCTAGTTAGAGATGGAAATGCCTGGTTTGAAATTTTGAGTTCTTTACTATTTGTGTGAGTTTTAGAAAATATGAGTCTTTGTTCTTTCATATACAAAATGGGAATAATAGTCATGGATCATAGAGTTGCTTCTGAGGAATAAATAACATAATACATTTTCTCAATACAGTGCTGGACACATTGTTATTTCATCACTCTTAGTTGAACAGTGAACATTTTCCCTGCAGCTTTGTTCAGGAAGCCATAGGCAAACCTATTGGGGGGCAGGGGAAGACTTTTTTCTACCCGCCTACTTTCTCCTAGTTTGGTTTAACGTTACACTTTTATATTCATTTTATCCCCTCCCTCAAAAAAAAAAAAAAATCCACAGGTCATTCATGCACACTCAGTTTCACTCTGTTTAATCCAGTAATGTCTTTTTCAGAGAATTCCCCTATATTCAGTGTTCCTACTCTTCAATTTCAATCAAAACCTGGCTACCTTAACATCTTATTTCCTCTGAGATCTACTGGTTATCCTCTGATAATGAATTGGATGAATTAGGTATCACTGGTATCATGCTACTTAAAAACCATAATACCTTATGGGACACCTGGATGGCTCAGTCAGTTGAATGTCCAACTCATGATTTCGGCTCAGGTCATGATCCCAGGGTCATGGGATCAAACCCTGTGTCAGGCTCTGCACTGAGTAAGAAGCCTGCTTAGGATCCTCACTCTCTCTCTCTCTCTGGTCTCTCCCCCACTCACACTCTCTCAAAAGAACAAAAAAAGTTACAATAGTTTATAAACATTAATTTATTGTTGGACTGTTTAAAATCCAAATATTTATCTACATCCATACATAATCATATGTGCATACACACATACATATGTACACACTTTGAACTTGATTTTTATCATAAAGTATGTTTCTGAATAATATTAGGGATATAAATCTGATACCAGGCCCATCCTAACAACCTCAAAAGTATTCACAATAAGTATTCACAACACATCTTTAAATGTTAATTTTACACTATCACACAGGTTGTCAGTTTTACATATTCTATATAAATATTTTTATTATAACAATGAAATCTTTCTCAAATAATTAGTGTCTTCTAAATTCCTTCTGTTTGTTGTTCAGTTAAAATTTTCATGAAATGATAAAAATAAACTGTTTACATACGTTAGGTTCATTGAATCAGTAACTTAAACATTTCTTCTCTCTGAAGAAAATGAATTTGTAATGAGAATGATTATTAGCATTTGATAAAGCATTTAGGGTATACACCATGAAAACAAAAAGATAGGAACATTAAAATCATACAGTAATAAATTATGTTCTTCCCTAAGATGAATAGACTAGTTCAGAGGTTGCTGATGTAAAGGCATTGTAAATAACTTGTAATTTCTATCTTCATAATATATAGTGTTTTCAATATTTTATTTTAATATATAAACATGTTTATATTAATTTGTTAGAATTAATGGATTGGAAACTAATACACTAAAGTGGGGAGACAGGAATATCTATTATTCTTTCATTTTCAAATAGGGGTGCTGAGGTATTACAATTAAAAAACTTTCAAGTGAAACACCTTTTAAAAATATCTCTACGCTTTAATTGTCTTATTGCAATTCCAAACAACTATCTTCCTGAAATCTCCAACAGGTAATTATACCCATTAATCATAAAGTACTCCCATATATTCATTTAATGAATATTTATTGAACACTTTGAACACTTATTTTATGCTAGAAAATACGTGTGTATATACTCACGTTTTGAAGTACTAAAATACATAGGCATTTGCAAATTACAAGAAAACACAAACATATAAATAAGCATAATTTCTGCTTTCAAAGTTCTATCCCTGGAAATCCTAATAAAAATGTTTAAACTAAAGGCCTACTTAATAATGCATATGTATTTATTGTTAAGAAATTTAATGTAATCATATTTGATTCATAATAATATTTGGACGGATTTTACTGTCAGACACAGTGCATACACTGGTAAATGCACAATAATATAATAACATAAGTATTAGGAGAGAGGTCTGGTGAAAAGGCTTGGTCATCACTGACAGGGTAGTAGCTAATTCAACTGTGAGGACTCAAGAATTCAAAACTTGTTGGAGAAGCTATATTTGTACTTGGTAAACTGCCTGCTATAAATACTACTATAAACATAATTTCAGTCTTGACTTATATGTTGTTAGCTGCTGTTAATGATACGGGAAAAGTATCCGCAGCAACAACGACCAATATACTATTGGTCACACTAACCTGAAGTTTCTTGATTAAAAGAGAACTGTTCTTTTTCATACTGTTTAGAACCGGACAAGGTCAGGTTTCTCTTGTTTTTTGATCTCCATAGACTTTTAGTTGCAATACTTCAGTACATCAGAGGACCTAGCCTCTTGGGCCAAACATATTAATTAACAACACAGCCTTCATCAACGGAGCAACGTGCCCGGTTTGGGAAGCCTTTGAAAAGAATTCAGGTCATCAACTTCTAAAAAGAGGTTTGGTTTTGTTTTAAGTCAGTGAATATTTTATGTCCATTTTATATGGCTTTCTAGTTCTCTTTGATTTCCTCTGGCTGCTAAGTTTATTGTCTTTCAATATCCTGTTGATATCCTGTTTCTGCTTTTAATCTTAGCAAACAGTATTTCACTTTCTGGGTAGCATTTATAAATAGAATTACCTTCCACAACGTTTATCTATCTATCTTATCTACTGACTTTGTTTAATGGAAAGAGACCTATGATTCCAAATGTTATTCCTGCCTTTTAAAAAAGAGAAGTTTCAAATACTAATGCTCTATGTTTTTTATATATATTAAATATAAATTATTGTCAAATTGGCTTCCATACAACACCCAGTGCTCATCCCAACAGGTGTCCTCCTCAATGCCCATCACCCACTTTCCCCTCTCCCCCACCCCCCATCAACCCTCAGTTTGTTCTCAGTATTTAAGAGTCTCTTATGGTTTGCCTCGCTCCCTATCTGTAACTTCCCCCCCTTCCCCTCCCCCAGGGTCTTCAGCCCTTCTGGAAAACAGAGTGGAGGTTCCTCAAAAAACTAAAAATAGATCCACCCTATGACCCAGCAATAGCACTATTAGGAATTTACCCAAGGGATACAGGAGTGCTGATGCATAGGGGCACTTGTACCCCAATGTGTATAGCAGCACTTTCAACAATAGCCAAATTATGGAAAGAGCCTAAATGTCCATCAAGTGATGAATGGATAAAGAAGTTGTGGTTTATATATACAATGGAATACTACTTGGCAATGAGAAAGAATGAAATCTGGCCATTTGTAGCAATGTGGATGGAACTAGAGGATATCATGCTATGGTTTTGTTTTGGTTTTGTTTTGGTTTGTTGTTTTTTTTTTTTTTTAATTTTTTTTTGGTAACGTTTATTTATTTTTGAGACAGAGAGAGACAGAGCATGAACGGGGGAGGGGCAGAGAGAGAGGGAGACACAGAATCGGAGGCAGGTTCCAGGCTCTGAGCCATCAGCCCAGAGCCCGACGCGGGGCTCGAACTCACGGACCGCGAGATCGTGACCTGAGCTGAAGTCGGACACTTAACCGACTGAGCCACCCAGGTGCCCCTTGGTTTGTTTTTTTTACATGAATATGTTTTTGAAAGCAGGGCAGTTGAGAAAGATAGGAGAAAGTGAGAAACATATTAATGTTAATGTTAATGAAACTTTTGATTTTACTGTTGTTTTAAGTACCCATCACTTGATTATTATTTACCTGTTGTGCATTTATCAGTTCTGCTCACCAAACCATCAGGAATCCTTTATTTCTTTCTTCAGCATTTAGTTTTTGCAATTTTGTAACATATCTTTTAATAGCTTTTCACTTAAGATCAAGTGTAACTTTGCTCTGAATTTTATATTTAAAAAGTTTGTTTCATTCTCTAGTCTTAATAATTCTTTGCCTATGAATGCTAACCTTTTGCCAATTAATTACTTTTTAGATTATGAAAATAGTTTTCATTTACCCGTGCTGCAACTGCTACTACGGAGAAGGCTGTTGTCATTCTCATGGTCATTCTGTGTATATTATGCATTATTATTAGTTATTAACTGATACTTGGTGTTCTTTTTGTACTTCTGCACTATCTGAGGTTTAAATTTTTTTAATATTTATTTTTTAGAGACCAAGGGACAGAGCATGAGCAGGGGAGAGGCAGAGAGGCACAGAATCAGAAGCAGGTTCCAGGCTCTGAGCTGTCAGCATAGAGGCAGACACGGAGCTCGAACCCATGAATGGTGAGACCATGACCTGAGCCAAAGTCTGACGCTTAACCAACTGAGCCACCCAGGCACCCCTGCATTATCTGATGTTTAGATGTGTATTTATTTTAATTCATTCAGCTTAGGCCATTTTTAAAACAATTTCTAAGAAATCCTTGTTCATTTACTCTATCTATACTACCTCTAATTTCCTTGAAATTTTCATCCTAAAATTTCTATTAAATATGTGCATACAGCTGAATTCTCTAATATCTCTTACCTTTTCCATGTCTTAATCTTGCAAGACAGCATTATAAAAGTCATTTCTTAGGATTACTTTTTCTAAATCACTGATACTCTCTTCATCCATGTCTAATTGTACAAGTCAAAATGAATATTAAATTCTAATTCTAAAGACTGTTATTATTTCAAGTTGTTTTATCATAAATTAGATTATTTCTATTTATTGCATCATGGACCATCAGTTACATAAGAGATGTTTTCTCATGCTCATGTGTTTGTCATTTTGAATTATGAGGCAATATTTATCTGGGAGCAGTCCCTAGATGACAGATTGAGGCTTATATTTTTAGAGTGTCTTTCCCTTTCATTAGAGCAGGTATTTCAGGAATTTAATCAATTCTAGATTAATTCTGTGTTAATTTCTCATTTTGATGGCTACCAGACCAATAAGCAGTGTAAATTAGGATCCCTACTATACAACAAATAGAAATCTAAGGTCTGAGTTCTCAAGATAAATGTTTTCTTTTCTCCGTAAGCAAAGCTTATGGGGGACAAAAAGTTTGTAATTTTACACTAGAGAGTACTTTTCAAAAATTTATTTCTAGTCCATGGTTTCATTTAATTTGTCAGCTGCTTCAAGACCACACATTTATGTATAACTTGAAATGGAAACTCATCAAAAATATCCAAGGATTTGGCCTCAAGTGGGCATGAAATCCCAAGTCTCTAGATTTCAAACATCAGCATTTCCTCCCAACCCCCTACTACAGGAAGCTCCATCAACAACTTTCTCACTTATCACCCTAAATGTTTTTTATAAGTAGGGAAGCATTTCTCCCCTCTCAAGTTCTTCTCTGCACTCATAACATTATTTTGTGTTAAATGACTGCATTTACAAAAGTTTCCATCAGGCATCATTTCAAATTATTTAGTCTGCCAGATTTCCAGAAACAGAAGCTACAATTTTATCTAAAGAATCAATTGGTAGAATTTTACTCTTTTAAACAGTACCTGTGAATGTGAATGTTCTACTACTGATAAAATATGCACTATAAATTCAGCAAAATTTCCAAAAACTTGGCAAGCACTTTAGTACTACAATTACTCCAGAGAAGCTAAGGCTACAGGAATTATTGATAGTGAAAACCCCTTTAAAATAAATTACAATGGCTTCATCCTATGCTGACTTCCTATATTATGTATGTAATAAAGAGGGCTCTATTAGATTTTATGTGGGACTGTTAGGAGCTCTTAATCCTTATCCCTCCCTCTTCTCCTTGTGCCCCATGACTAAAGAGCTGATAAGAAAGCTGGGACACTACCCTCTTTAGCATTTTCTGGAAATTCAAACTACCTAAGATAAGCCACACTCTGGAC
Source organism: Lynx rufus (assembly GCF_022079265.1). Lineage (NCBI taxonomy): Eukaryota > Metazoa > Chordata > Mammalia > Carnivora > Felidae > Lynx > Lynx rufus. The sequence continues at coordinate 221,269,248 of NW_025814823.1, read as the reverse complement.
ATACTGTGTAACCACCAACACACACACACACACACACACACACGTCTCACTTCCCTGTTCTCCTAAGCCATTTTGGATGTGCTTGGGAGACCCCCTACTGTCCCCAGAAAGTGATAAACCTCTCAAACCCCTTTTGGGTATATCCGTGGTATCATCAGTCCTATCATCCAGATAAAATCTGGCATAGATGTCTATACAATTTCTGTGTGACAGCTATACAACAGCAGAGTATTTACTTGGCAAAACACTAGAAGATGTAAAACTTGATATGACTTTTTGAGAGTTATTATCAGTCCATATGTTTTTAACAGCAAAAATAATCAAGAGCTATTATCATTTTATATTAAAAATGAAATGAAACCTGCTTGCATATTCTGAATAATGAAATCTATTCAAGCATAGAAAACTAAAAGAGCAATTGCTATATTGTGAAATTTCTATGACCCGATTGAAATTCATCCTATTTCAGAAAGGCTTTTTTTTTTTTTTATTCCTGATAATCCAGTGACATTAAGTGGGAAACAAAATAGTTACAGCAAAACTGAGAAATATGTTTTAATTTCTACATTTGAATTTGTTGAATAGAAAAAAAGTAAAGTTGTGTGTGTGTGTGTGTGAGAGAGAGAGAGAGAGAGAGAGAGAAGAAGAAGGAGAAGGAGGAGGAGGAGGAGGAGGAGGAGGAGAGAAAGGAAGAGAAAAAAAGATTTTAAGGATTGGTCCATACATATGGGGGCTGGCAAATCTGAAATCTGTAGTCCAGGCTAGGAGGCTAGAGACTAAGGAAGGAGTGATGTTGCAATCCTGAGTCCAAAATCCAGTCTGTAGGGCAGGCTGGCCTACTGGAAACTCGGGCATTTGATACTGCAGTCGTGAGACAGAATTTCTTCTCTGCGAAACCTGGTTTTGCTCTTAAGACCTTCAACTGATTGGATGAGGCCCACACAAATTATCAAAGGTAGTCTTCTTAAAGTTAACTGAGTATAGATGTTAACTACATCCACAAAACACCTTCTCAAGAAACAACTAAATTAATGACTGACGAAATAATTGGGTATTACAGCCTCGGCAGGTTGATACCCAAAACTAGCATAAGTGGCATACAATTAAGTGCTGTAATTGTGAAACTGTACTACTTGCTTGCTCTTGTTTGCAATACTGAACCTCAGTATGTTGCCTAGAAGTGATTAAAGCTATCAAGTATGGGCAAGAATACGAAGCAGTAAGGATGCTGTACCCTGCCAGTAGGAAGCAGAAATGTGAAATGCTGTGAAAACTGGAGAAAGCAACATAGTGTTACCTGAAACATGTTAAGATGTGCAAATTCATGATGTAACAACTTCCACTCCCAGAAAATCTTTGAATAGATACAGTATCACAGCATTAGGCTAATAGAAAAGGATGTAAATTGACAGAATAGCAGATACACTGAGGCATATCTGTATAATAGTGAACTACACAGTATGAAGTTGAATATGCTACAGCTTCCATGTGTCAATGTTGTTAACCTCCCAATCAGATTATTTGCAACATGATCCCATATATGCAAAAGTGTACTCAAGAGTTAATGAATATAACTTAAGAAAGAAATAAACACCAGAATGGATTATTTAAAAATCAGAATACTAATAACTACATCTAAAGGGGGAGGATCTAGAATGCAATTGAGAAATGGCATGACCAAAGTTCCTAAGGCATTTGTCGATTTTCCATCTTTAACGTGAGTTCTGGGTATGTGGTTGGTTAATTTGTGATCATCATATATTCATTTTATGTTGTTACATCCTTTTGGACATGGCTTATATATTTCAAAATGAATTAAAAAAAATAGCAGTTACATTTATTTTACTAAAATGACTTTTTGTGTTTAAAGTAAAGCACTAAGGTAAGTCATGAGCAAAAAGAGTTAAACATAAGAATATATAGCAGTCTAATTCCAAATCTGTTAAATATTTAATTACCAAATGCATAGGTGAAATAATACAGAGACATTATATGAAAATCTCAAGAGTGATTAACTGGGTGATATAATGACAGGTGGCATTTATTTCACTTTCTGAAATTTCAAACATTCTTCAAAGTACATACATGCACATATTAATATTTATCTATTTTTAGACTGTTAACTCACACATGGTATACAGTTAAATAAATCTCAAATATAAGAAATAATAATGGAGGGAGTTTCTTCTTTGGTGCCAATTTTTAAACCATAATGGATGAAAAAAATCCTGCCCTGTGTATACATAACACAATCTTAAAATCACTGCATTAGATAAAAGACTCCACACAATTGTTTAGAGTGATTCACATTATCTAAATAAGGAATTCATTTGAATGTTATAAGAATTAATCACAGTCATGCTATCTACTCCATGGTTTCCCTATTCAATACTGAATCGTCTAGTAAACACAATGAAGTCATTTCAAGCAGAGGTAAATGATACTTTAGAGACCAAACTCTGCTTTACAAACTACCTTATTACATACTATAATGGATTCAAATCATGCTTGATGAATAAGAAAGGTGAATGATATCCTTATGGTCCTTTTCCAGAAGTCTTAAAAGGCTCACATTGATGAACATTAAAAAATAGAGTTAAATGAGATTTTAATGGACTTTAAAAGCAAGTGACTTGTTTTAGCATTTTTTTTATTATTACATGTTATGGAACTAGGAATAAGGGAAACAACCTGCAATGTAGTTACTTTGTTTTAAATATCATAAACTTACAAAGATATGCTAGCAGGCAAATGTTCACAATATTCAACTCCAGGCTGAGGCACATATGGAATATATTAACTTTGGTAATTTTTTGAAGCATGTAGTGGTACTGAGAAACAGGTCTTAAAGACCATAAATGTCTAAACAATAGTGATGTAGGATATACAGTTCAGCCATCTGATGTGCCAAGAAACTGTGTGAAAAAAAAATTCTGAGGATCCCATACCTATGTCATTTGATATTTGAGATTAAGATATTGTAATCTGAAGTAGTCTTTTAAATATACTTAATAAATTTTAATATTTTGTTCATTAAGGCAGATCAGCTGTTAGTTGTTATTCTGAAGTTATTACAAGTTTACCTTTTTCTAAGAAGAGTCAATTATGTGACATAAGACACAAGTATATTTTGACTTCTGAATATAGAATAATTCTGTGTTTTTTTCTCAGTCAAGCCTAACCATGTGATCTAATGTAAAAATGCAAAATAGGGGGATCTTATAAAAGATATATTCTAGAAAGAAATATATGTATGTAAATAAGATCTATCCCTCAAATAAAACAATTTTAAATTTACGTGTATATATATTTTAGAATTATAGATATTCATGTATTCTATGTTCAACCTAAATAAAACATGAAGCAAAATTGAATATAGGCAGACTGATACATATAAAAATATCTAGTACTGGCTCGCCTCGGTGGCTCAGTCAGTTAAGCATCCAACTCTTACTTTTGGCTCAGGTCATGATCTAATGACTCAGGAGATCAGATGCCCCAAGTCCCTCGGGCTCTGCACTGTCATCAGGGAGGCGGCTTGGGATTCCCTCTCTCCCTACCCCTCCCCTGTTCTCACAGGGGCTGTCTCTCAAAAATAAATAAATAAACTTAAAAAAAAAAGTATCTATTATTAAAAAGAAAAAGCTGAAAAAAAATTGAAACATTTAGTAGACCAAAATCTAGAACTTATGGCTCTAGTTTGCTGAAAATAAAAAGTAACAGGGAAGCATCTGCGTAGGAACTACAGAAGCAGGGGGTACCTGAGTGGCTCAGTCAGTTAAGCTTCCAACTCTTGATTTCAGCGCTGGTCATGATCTCACAGTTTTTGGTTTCGGATTCTCTTTCTCCCTCTCTCTCTGCTCCTTCCCCCCTCAAAATAAACATTTCAGAAAAAAGAACTAGAGAAGTAAATCTTGTTCTTTGAAGAGGATTAATTCTGATATTTGAGAAAATATGACCCGCTTTTTTAAAGTCCAAAAAAAATGCTCCCAAAGATTTTTAATTATTTGGTGTCTTTTACCAGAGTCGAGATGGAAAATATTTACATGAAATTACCAATGAAATTATTTATTGTTAAGAACAGTTAAAATGTTCTGTGAAAAGCTGATCAAGGTAAACATGTCAATTCATGAACATCTAGAATAGATTTCTTAAATTAACATTTATACTGTTATAGGTTTTTTGGTATTATAAAACTCATTTACGTTGATAGATGGAATTAACACCAGTATTATTTATAATGGATATTTTAAAACAGTATATATTACACTCCTGTATCTTTAATTTAACATAGACAGGATAAACTATATGAGGTTTCTATTTCCCGAATCATTAGCTTTTATTTATTCAACAGCAGTAGACAAAGAAAATGTTGAAACCCAAAAGTAAAGAATTGCCTTTGGGACAAGCTCCAGATTTTAGTGATGAGAAATCTCTGATAATCTTTCTGGTATCTTTTATTCAACAAAGATTTATTAAGCATACCCAAAGGTCAACACGCTGTGTTAATTCCTCAGTATGCATAGATGAATAAAACACAGTCCTAAGCCTCAAGCAGTTTCAGGGCTAATGGTAAAGCTAAAATGTAGAAATTTGCATTGGTGATTATTAATATGAATGTTATTTCTCCCATCTTTTACTTTTTTGAAAAACTCTCATATTCCAAGGGACATTTTCACTCTCACAGTGAACACTAAAACTGAAACAAAAATTCAAAGAACACTTCAACCTAGTTGAGAGGTGGGGAGTCATTCTTACTCAACAGTATTTTCCCTTTTAAAACCTGAACAAGAGAAGAGAAAAGACAAAAGCAATTAGAAACAGAAGGGGCAGGTTTATTTGAAGAGTTATAAAGTACAAAACCTGGAAGAGAAGAAGAGATTTTTTTAGATATAGAGGAAGAGGCGAAGAGGGGAATGGGCTTAAGATTTCAGGTCTTAAATATCTGCCATTCATTGTTCTTGATCCCTTATAAATGCCCACACAAACTGATGTCATGGGCCACAGGCATACATGGGTATTGGTTGTAGAAAGGGATAACATAGGAATCTGCCTAGAATAGATCAGAATCAGTGGGAGTTTCAGAGCTGGGGGATTAATAGACCCACTACTACTGTTACCATGATTTATGGTAACTATTTACTCAGGGATAAAATCGAGGCATATGTGAGGAACTCAACTGAAACAAAGATGGAGATGAAATCTCCTACCTGATAGGAATGAAGGATGTACCTAAGTCAAAAAGCCCACAAGGAGCTGAATGCTGCTGATAACTATGTGAGATTAGAACTAGATCCTTCCCCAGTCGAACCTCAAATGAGACTGAAGCCCCAACCAACACCTTGATTGAAGTTTTGTGAGACCCTAGAGCAGAGAACCCAGATAAGTGTTACCCTAGCTCCTGACTCCCAGACCCTGTGAGAAAATACGTGTGTGTTAAGTGTCTAAATCTGTTGTAATACTATTAAGGAACAAAGAGATAATAGATATGATGTCAGAATCCCATTCTCCCACATATATTTACACACACATAAAAGATATATATGTGTATATGTATACATATATTCAGCGTGTGTGTGTATATATATATGTATGTATGTATACATATATATACACACACACACACACATATATTCAATAAAAGACCATTTTTCCGCATTAAACTGTTTGCAGAGATTTTAAGTAATGCTTGAACAGTTGCTCATTTTGCCATTAAAAATAAAGTATGTCTGCAGGGCACCTGGATGGCTCAGTTGGTTAGGCGACTGACTTCGGCTTAGGTCATGATCTCACAGTTTGTGAGTTCAAGTCCTGCATCGGGCTCTGGGATGACAGCTCAGTGCCTGGAGCCTGCTTCTGATTCTGTGTCTTTCCCTCTCTCTACACCTCCCCTGCTCACATTCTGTGTCTCTCTCTCAATAATAAATAAATGTCAAAAAAAAATTTTTTTTAAATAAAGTATGTCTGGGAACAAAGACTGTTTATTTCCTTACATAATCTAAGTAAATGAATTATTATAAACACTTGGCCCACAGAAAGTACCAGACGTAAATCGACCCAGAGATTACTCCATCCGTCAACTTGGAATGTCAAAAATAAACATATGCTTTAGTCACACATTAAAATGCCTCACCTGCCTCACCAAGATAATTTAAATCTAAAATGAAATTTTCATAAGAACTATGTTTTAAATAGACAAATAGTTACTAAGAATTCATTATGTGCCATTTCAATCATTACAGGAATACATGTAAGAAAATTACAAAAAGATTCATAGGATTATGAGTATCTCTGCTTTGACATTTACAAGACAATTCATAAAAACTACTGTGCATTTATTAACTGAACTCTTGCTTTGCAAAGTTTCTTATTTCAATAGATATAAAATCATTCTTTTAAAACAACCTAAGAGAAGGTAAATACAAATTGTAAGAAAAAAAAAAAGTCTGAAGTTGGTTTAGTTTTAATCACAACTAAGCATAATTATTTTCTTTTTTTTTTTTTTTAGTTTCTTGTAATTATTACTGCGTTTTCACTTTTCACTCTGTTCTCAGATTTTTTTCCACTGGATATAACTGCAGAATTTTAGTGTTTAATTTGATAGGTCTAACTTAACAATATACTGTCACAAAGATTAGATCATTTCAACATACAAATAAAATAAATTTTATGTATAAGAGTGGTATTTATGAACAAGACAGGTTTTTTGTTGTTGTTGTTGTTATTTGAGACAGAGAGAGAGTGCAGGGAAGGGGGCAGAGGGAGAGAGAGAGGGAGTGAGAGAGAATCCCAAGCAGGTTCTGTGATGGCAACACAGAGTCCAAACTGGGGCTTGAACCCACAGTGAGATCATGACCTGAGCTGACATCAAGAGCCAGGCACTTAATCAGGTGCCTAACCAGCTGAGTCACACAGGCGCCCCAAAGGCAGTTTTTTTTCCTACAGATAAATAACATAAAAACCCTACAAATTATACATGATCTTCTGCCAGATGATTTTTAGGAGAGGGATAAAAGGATATAGAAATAAAATACCGGAAGTGTCAGGCTTGTCAGAAGCATTAACTGTCCAAGTAGGGTTTCTGGCATAGAGAAGAGGGGTCTGACTTCTGCTTAAGAAGGAGAAAATGAGGGGCACCTGGGTGGCTCAGCCGGTTAGGCACCTGATTCTTGGATTTGGCTCAGATCATGGTCTCACAGTTCTCGGGATTGAGCCCCGTGTGGGGCTCTGTGCTGATAGCGTGGAGCCTGCTTAGGATTCCCTCTCTCCCTCTCTCCCTCTCTCCCTCTGCCCCTGCTTCCCCCCACCTTTAAAAAAATTAATTAGGGGCACCTGGGTGGCGCAGTCGGTTAAGCGTCCGACTTCAGCCAGGTCACGATCTCGCGGTCCGTGAGTTCGAGCCCCGCGTCGGGCTCTGGGCTGATGGCTCAGAGCCTGGAGCCTGCTTCCGATTCTGTGTCTCCCTCTCTCTCTCTGCCCCTCCCCCGTTCATGCTCTGTCTCTCTCTGTCCCAAAAATAAATAAACGTTGGAAAAAAAAATTTAAAAAAAAATAAAAAAAATAAAAAAAAAATTAATTAAAAAAAAAAAGGAGGAGGAGAAAATGAAAGCCAAGTAGAGATGGGTTGGCATTAAATGCTAAAATAATTTGGCGACAATCACATTCACCTTCTGCTCCAGCTAGGAGGGACTAACACAAGCGGAGCTGGTTGCACAGAGGGGAACCTATTAATCAGTGGTGAAATTTGACAATTTCTAATGTAGTAGTTGAATAGATTATTCTTCCTTTTGCCACTCTTATATTTCTGGGTCTATCATCTGAGAGGTTTCAGCAGAGAAACTAGAGTTGCTAAAATGAAAATGACTTATGGAGTCTTTTCCTTTATTTAAATTATAGTGGAGGAGATACAGATTTCAATGAGTAATTATAATTAAGAATAATGAAGATTATGAGAAGGGAAATAGGGAGATCTAACAGAACAAAGTATATGGAGATGTTCTACTGGAGAGGGAATCTCTAAGGGGAAAACCTGATTGTGCTGTGACTGAAAGAAACTAGGGGTTGCCTGGGTGATTCAGTCAATGAAGCATCCTACTCTTGATCAGGTCATGATCTCACAGTTCCTGAGTTCGAGCCCCACATTAGGCTCCAAGCTAACAGTGCGGAACCTGTTTAGAATTCTCTCTCTGCCCCTCCCCTGCTCATGCTCTCTCTCTCAAAATAAATAAACTTAAAAAAAAAATTAGGTTGGTTATAGTATTAGGGGAGAAACAAACTATATTCTAGGCTTGGGAAAAAAAGATGTGAAAGTTGTCAATAAGTCCTATATGGTCAGAATGTACAACAGGAAGGGGAGGGAGAAATCTTTCCTCTGAAATAAAATCAGCTTCAGCCCTAGCACCATGCTTCCGGAAGCAAACTCCAGGTTCCTCCCTTGCTAACATTTCTTGAAAGCTCATTTCTAATTTTAAAATGTGTTTAAAGTTGAGAAACTTGAATAAAATTGAATTTTAATGCTTTGTGATGGTGTGGTTCTGTTATTACCCCAAATTAACAGAAGAAAAAACTAAGGATTAGGGAAGTCAATCAACTCTCCTGAGGAAGTCATTCTGACAAGATTCAAACCAGGGACTTGCCCATAAAATTATAGGGTTCTTTCTTCCCGGAGTGCCAAATTCCTTTTCACAAGGTTTATAATAGCTACACTTCTTAGGAGCAGAGAGCTTGCCTAATTAGTGAGGCTGAAAAAGCAAATGAGAATATTTCAGCCAACAGTCCAGGAAAGATCAATTTGTCAGTTTTGACATGAACCATGGAGGAAAGCATCTACTTTTCCTGGATGATTAATCCAATATAGCTACTATTGAGTAAAACCACTTACTTGCTGCCATGCAAAATATATAAATTAACATACTAATTTTTCAAACACTTTTAGCATTGATTAGATGTGCCCAGGACAACAAATTGACGACATTTTACCTACCACAGCTATGTCAGAGCCTTCCTCAGCCTGAGTCCCTGAGCGGACTCACTCAGTCCACTCTAATCCACATTTGGAGTCAACGGGGGTAAACTTCTGTCACATCAATGCTCTGATATCTGGGGGAAAGGTGTTCTTTTGTAACAGCAAACTAATATAAAAGGCAGGCATATCTCTCACTAGTTGCCACATAAATAGGAAACAGACAGATATGATGAATGATTCCTCTGAGGAGGATATTTTCATGTCAAATTTTAATCACTTATTTTCTTCTGCCTGATCAACACTGCTACCTGGAGGAACATTTTTCTTTTAAGATGAAACTTACCAAATTCACATCCAAATTGTTATCTCCCTAACTCCCAACACCCTCTCCCTCAGGTGGTGTCTATACAAAGGAAAATGCTACTACAAGACATAATATTTCTGCTCAGGTGTCCAAATTAATTTTATTCACACTAGACACCTGTGACATAATGAACTTCCTTATTTACTACTTAAAGCTTTGAAAATAAAACAATGTAATTAAATTTGAAAGACCAAGTATTTCTTGGTCTTTAAATTCAGAGACACCTTTATTGTCAAACAAAAAATTTCAAAAATTTGGCTAATATCTCAATTACATGAAAAAATAATTAAAACATCCGTTACTTATAAAAATGTAGATGACAAATATTTGTCAGTTAAAATTTTAATTGTAGCTTTATGTGTATTCATTTAATTTTTACAAGATATATTGACTTGATTATTTAGCTGGTCTATCTTTGACTCTAGTCAAAAATCTAAATATAATTTCAACTTTCAATGTCTTTCATTGATAAGTTATAAAAACTGTGTGTCATGATTTAAACACAAATCCTTAGTTCTACTCAAGGCAATAATAATTTGACTTAATACACAAGGGCTGTGAAAATTAAAGGGTTTGAAATCTTTAGGACTCCCCAAGGCATTATTGCAGAGATACAGTATCTGCAGTAATAAATAACCAAAAAGTCCATATGTAAAAATTACATAATAATATATCAGAGGGCAAATACTTTGGATGTGAAATATTCGTATTTTCCTTCAAATGTATCCTGTTACTTTATCCATGCACACATTTGGTGGTATCAGCGATGGATCTGTGTATAATGTTGGTAGGACTTTAGGATATAGCTTATGAAGTGCTGCATTAATGTTAATGACCATTGTGTTTCAGGGCAGGGACAGCCCTATGAATTTTATGTAAACTGTCAAAGTTTGTTGAACCCATTCATTGACAGAAAAATTTCAAGGACTGGGCTAACATTCACCCACCCAAAGCAATAAGAGTAAAAAATATGTATTGGTAGAAATTTTGCCTAACACTTCTGTGAATTCTGTGACGCCTCTCTATCAATAACCTGAAAAAAAAAATCTTGATTTTGAAGTGGTAAACATCCTTTCTCTTTAACACAGTTATGATATCTTATAATTATAAAAATATACCATATCATATGATACACAGAAACAAATACAAAAATTACAACCCTACTTTAACAAATGTATTTAATAAGTATTCACATTTAAACAAATATTAATTTGAATAAATAACATGCATATTATAATTTAAACCAATAACATACATATTAATCTATGCTAGGTGCTATTCCTTACTTTTACATTTTAGTTTGTTTATTTATTTTGAGAGAGAGAGAGTGTGAGAGAGACAGACAGAGCTTGAGCCCGGGAAGGGCAGAGACAGAGAGGGAGAGACAGGATCCAAAATCAACTCCAGACTCCAAGCTGCCTGCACAGAGCCCGACATGGGGCTCAAACTCATGAGGCGTGAGATCATGACCTGAGCAGAAGTTGGATGTTTAACCAACTGAGCCACCCAGGGGCCCCTTTTACTTACTTTTAAGGATTTCATCATCTTAGAGGAGTACCTATATATTTGTTGCTAAAAAACTTATTAAAAAAACAGAAATGCTGAGTCAAACTAAAGTGTTTCAAATAGTTTTAATCAAAATAATTTTAACATTTTTATGTATACATTGGTTCAGAAAATTCTGGATGTTACTGCATTCTCTTAAGCAGTAAAAATCTATTTCAATTCTAATAAGATAAACCAGAAGTCCACAGGTCGTGTTTTATATTCTTTTTAAGTCATATGATCTTAATAAACTTACAACTGAGAAGAAATAACCATATATAATGCTGAACACGTTCCTTGTAAGTATAGTTTATTAAGCATCTATCCTATAGAAATGTAAAACTGTATTGCTTAATATCATAACTCATGTATAATAGGAATTGTGAAGCACAAATTTGGTATTCTTGAATTTTAGGACTGTTCATCTTAAATTCATGGGAGGCATGCCGCTAGTTATGTTCCAAGTAAACCCTGAAATAGATTTTGTGGACCATGGAAAGTGAAAGGTATTGAAGAATGAATAGTGAAAGGATTGTGTAGTATGTGGGTTGTGCTTTAAAATAGAACATAAAAATCAAACCGCAGCAAAGCGTGGTATATATTCAACAATGCCTTTTAAATATCATGAAACTAGACCAGAATCAAAGACCTTCTGTAAATAGCAGTAGCCCCTCCGAAGTCGCATTTTCAATTCAGACAGACACCGCTGTCCCAGTGAAGCTGTAGGAATACACTGTAGGGGCAGCCATTCAAACTCACTGCAAAGTCCAGACTCGGTGTCTTTTTCTCACTCTCTCACAGTCCCAGCCAGCTCTATAGACTGTAAGATTTGATTCTATCATAGTTTTATGAGCAAATTGTTCCATTTACTTCACATGGTCTACTATACTTCAGAGCTTCCCTGCAACCCACCATCACGGCCATGCATTCATTCTCAACCTCTTTCTATCCTTTTCTCTCCCTACAAGAAGTGTTCTTTATTGAAACAGCTCTGCTTAATATCCCTAAGTCTCATATGACTATGTGTGTGCATGTGAGTGTCTGAATGTGTGTACCTTGGCGTGGATGGTAGATGGAGAGCGGTACTGAAGCTGGAGGAAGATGCCTACGTTAGCAGTCTATTTGCTCGTTGCTTAGGTTTGTGGCGTGAACAGAAGCAAGCAATAGCATCCTTTGAAATAAAGGATAAGTTCCCTTTACGGTCAGAGACTTGAACAGAAGCAACAGCTAAGTGTGGTTTTAAAGTACAGTAAAACCTTGGTTTGCAAGCATAATTCATTCTGAAAACATTCTTGTAATCCAAAGCACTTGTATATCATAGCGAATTTCCCCCTAAGACATAATGGAAACTCAGAGGATTCGTTCCACAATCCAAAAATATTCATGTAAAAATGATTACCATACTCTAATACGACATAATAAAGAACATACAAAATAGAAAATAAACAAAGTAACCTGCACTTACCTGTGAAAGCTTTCATGGCTGTTGTAAAGGAGACGAGAGAGAGGAGGGTTACTGTGTACGATGACTTTCACTATGACCAACAGAATCACTGCTGTCTATTAGCTCAATGGGATCTTTTCCTGCATGGGGACCATTGTGTACACTCACACGGCTGGTGACTACAGTACAGTATTGATAAACTCTCGTCATATATTGTATTTAATATAACTGGCAATAAGACAGTGGAGGAAAGGGTCTGTATTTGCAGGCTGCCTGACCTAGAATGAAGCAAAGCATTGCTAGGTCATTCTTGTGTGGAAAAGCAAAGGACTGTCCATAGGTGCTTTGAAGTGACAAAAAATACCCTAGTGCCAGTTGTGGGCACCTTCCGATGATCTAAAAAATCACTGATTTCTGTCAAACACAGCCTGAGACAGAGCATGGGAGACAGTCACCCACAATCTCAGAGAAAAAAAGAGAGAGAAAGAGAAGAATCATCGGCTCATTTGCGATCACGTGACATTTGCCATCACATACTACTTGTATTGCAAGACATCACTCGTTTATTAAGCTAAAATTTATTAGAAATGTTTGCTCGTGGGGCACCTGGGTGGCTCAGTCGGTTGAGCATCCAACTTCGGCTCAGGTCATGATCTCACAGTGTGTGCGTTCGAGCCCCACATCAGGCTGTGCTGACCGCTTGCTCAGAGCCTAGAGCCTGCTTCAGATTCCGTGTCTCCTCTCTCTGCCCCTCCCCCGCTCATGCTTTCTCTCACTCTGTTTCTCAAAAATAAATAAATGTTAAAAAAAATTAAAAGAAAATGTTTGCTCGTCTTGTGCAACACTCGCAGAATTACTCGCAATCCAAGGTTTTACTGTACTTTGACATTGTTTCAGAAATATGCCTACAGCGGCACCTGCCTGGCTGGTACACATGGAGGAGCACGCGACTTGCTCTTGGGGGACATGAGTTCCAGCCCCACAATGGGTGTAGAGATTACTAAAAAATGAACTTTAATAAATATGCCTAGAAAATACAATCCACTGGTTACTTTAAAGAGCTAACATATTGCTAATAATTTGCTTTCATATTCATATTCATAAAGTACCATATTCATATAGTTTGTCAACTGGAGGGAAATAATAGGTCTTTAGTGAGAAAAGAGATTGGTTTCAAGGCAATTATTTACCATATGTTTCTAGAAGTAGGATAGTCTAGAAACCATGATTGGCCCACTTGATAAAATTTTTTAAAATTTTTACTAAAAATATTTCAAAAATGAATTAGTGAGTTGGAAACAGAACAACAAGAAATAATCAAAGATTAAGAACTAAGTAGTATGCAAGTAGAAAATCAAATCAGGCATATACCCTGGTGGTATTGCCACCAGGTGATCTTGAGTCTTCTTGATGCTCATAGGGTTAAAGGTACAGATGACAAAGTGCTCCTGCCTCAGATGATAAGTCTTATAGGAATGTTACTTTTTACATACAAATTGAACTGGAACTTAACCCAACACTTCAGACTCAGCAATGAATCCTGTCTTGAGACCTGGTGCTAATAAGCATAGATAGGAAAGAAAAAGAAAAGGGAAAAGGAAAAGAAAGGAAATAAATCTTTTAAAAATACATATCCAAAGGCATCCTTTATATAGGTTTGCAGCCATAATAAACTGTGTGGCTCAAAGGGTCTGCAATTGAGAATTTGTTACCATATAGTCTAGGCTGACTTCCATTAGGCACCTGAAAGAAGGAAATGTAAATTCTCTCTGGAGCAAAGTTACCCCAACACAGACCCCAGAAAATGCCTATATTTAATACTAAATCACAAATATAACAGCACACACTCACAGGCACTCTACAAGGAAAGAAACCACCATGAGTATAAGCCAGCACAAAGGAGAATCAAACATAAAAAATGTAAAATTATCAAATACACTATAAAATATATGCCCAATGTTTTAAAAATATAAAAAGAGAGAAGAAATAAGACTAATGAAAAACAGAAAATATAACTCGGGAAACCAAAGGGCAAATAAGATATCCAGATATAAAAAAATATATGCATTTGAAACTTACAGTAAATAGGTTTATTTCATAGTAATTTCAGACATAAGTGAACAGATATTTAACAAACAAGAAAATATAACTAAAGTCATATGCAATGTGGAGCACCTGGGTGACTCAGTCAGTTAAGAGTCTGACTTCAGCTCAGGTCATGATCTCCCAGTTCACGAGTTCGAGCCCCGTGTCGGACCCTGTGCTGACAGCTCAGAGCCTGCTTCAGATTCTGTGTCTCCCTCTCTCTCTGCTCCTTCCCTGCTCATTCTCATTTCTCTTTCTCTTTCTCTTTCTCTTTCTCTTTCTCTTTCTCTCTCTCTCTCTCTCTCTCTCTCCCCCCTTCTCTCAGAAATAATGATTTTAAAAATTTTTAAAAAAACATATTGGAGAGAAATCACAGTTAGAAACATTTGAAAAGTAGATATTTTTTTCCAGAAATGATAAAAGTTAACGATCCAAATATCCCAAAGTGAAACAAATCCCAAGTGAAATGAATTAAGACCAGCGCAAATAAATTCACACAATGCTATCATTTCAGAAAACAAGAGATAGAGACAATTATAGTAACTCCAGGAGGCAAAAGTAATCCTTTTCAAAAGGATTGTAATTACAGCTGACTAATCATAGCACCAATAAAAAAAAAAAAAAATACAAACCACTGGAGTAATATCTTCAATGCATTAAGAGAGAATTGTCAATTCATGACTGTATATCCAGCAAAACATTTTTTTCAGTAGTGATATTAAAGACATTTTTAAGCAAATGAGAATGGATTGTAAAACCTGTCAATCTTCTCAAATGGATTTCTCAAGGATATATTTAAGATGAAAGAAAAATATCCAGAGGGAATACCTGTCATACAAGAAAGAATGATAAGCTAAGAAATTTGCAAATACGGTGGTTAATTTAAACAAAATTTGACTGTGTAACACAATAATAATAATAATTTCTAGGGGTGCCCGGGTGGCTCAACTGGTTAAGCATCCTAATTTCAGCTCACGTCATAATCTCATGGTCATGAGACTGAGCCCCGTGTTGCGGTCCACACTGGGTATAAAGCCTGTTTAAGATTCTCCGTCTCCCTCTGCCCCTCCCCTGCATGCTAAATAAATAAATAAAATAAAAACATTTAAAAATAATAATTTCTAGTAAGGACAATAGATCACTTTTAAAAAGCAGTAACAAATGTAAGTTAAAAATCAATATGATCAGTAAAGTGTTCTAAAGACCTGTATTTTTCAGGCGGATAAACATATAGGATAATTTCAGACATTTTAAGTTATGTACATGTAATAAATTCCTGCCATTAATCATTAAACAACTACAGAGAAGTTTTAAAAATGTGAAAGTGCTAGAGAACAGTGAATTTTAAAAGGAATCAATGCAAAGTATGGCAAGAAGTAGAGATAAATGAACTTTTGAAAGGTTGAGTAAATAAAAATCACAGCATAAGACAGAAAAATAAATGCAAATATGTCAGCAATTACAATCTAAGGCTTTCAAACTGGATTTTAAAATAGCAAGATAGCAACAACATTGGGCCATAAGGTTTACAGCATGCATCTCCAAAGTAAAGTATACAACAAAACAGTTAAAGGATAGAAAAATAGGTAGCGTGAAAATACAAGGAAAAATATCTTGTGGGGACATTAATAAGGGCACTGTGAAGAACTAGCAATACTAAAGATAAAGAGGGTGACAGTAAAAAGATAAAAGTTATACTTCTCCTAGGAGGTTCGGAACTCTACTCATGTGCGTAGCTATCCATACAACAAGCAACTACGGAGAGACAGAGATATATCTACAATTACACATTCATCCATTCATTCAATAGCTATTTTTGATGTTCACCAGGAGCCATATTCAGTTCTAGATATTGATGATATAAAAAGAAATAAAATAGAAAAAAAGATCCTGTCTTTATGGCATGTGTTACATGTACCAGACAGGGATGTATAAGATAGATAGACAGACATAGGCATTTTTTTTTTTGAAGGATATATTAGGTAACACCTGGGAAAGATTTAGTGACTGGGTTAGGGTTGCCCTTTTATTGGATAGGGTAATCAGGTAAGCCTTCCCGAGCAAGAAGATAATATTTGAATAGAGATCTGAAGAAGGTTAAAGGGTAAGTCAAGCAAATACCTGATGAAAATATGTTCTTAGCACAGGGTGCAGCAATATAAACACACTGAGCTGGGAATCTGTGTGGTTTGATTAAGAAATAGCAGAGGCCAATACGGCTAGAGGTGAGTTAAAAGGGAGAGTCAGGGAGTCCATAATTAATTGAGGGGAAGAGTAGTTGGAGATTAGGGCAAAAAGGAAAGTGGTCAGGGGCGGATCACGTAGAGTCTACTAAACCACCGTAAGTCCTCTTAGACAACTGGTTGGACTATGTACAAGATGTTAATTCACTGGAGAACTCTGAGCAGGCTGGTACCGGAACATGGCCTCTCATATTATGAAGGATCAATATACCAGCTGTGTTGAAGATAGATTATAGGGTAACAATGGGCAGAAGAAGGAAGAATACTCCAAAAATTCGGGATAAGGATGGTGGTGACTTGATCTGTAGGTGCTAACAATTGGTTGGTCTGGATATAGATTGTAGGACACAGCTCATTCACTGACTGTAATAAATAACCAGTAAGCATATCAATTCTGGTAACAGGCAAAGAAGCCCATGATTACCATTTACTGACCTGTACACTAAAAGTCCTAGTCCACTCAGAAAGTAAAATGAATAATCATTGGAAGAAAAAAAACTCATTATTCACTAATATAATTCATTTTTAGAAAATATGAACAATTCTAAATATATAATGGAGATGGGAGAATTTAGCAAGTTTGCTGGTACTAAATTAATATTTAATAATTATTTGGGGCGTTTGGGTGACTCAGTTGGTTGAGTGTCCAACTTTGGCCCAGGTCATGATCTTACGGTTTGTGGGTTCGAGCCCCATGTCAGGCTCTGTGCTGACAGCTCAGAGCCTAGAGCCTACTTCGGATTTGTTTCTCCCTCTCTCTTTCTGCCCTCCCTCGCCCGCATTCTCTCTCTTTCTCAAAAATAAATAAACATTAAAAAAATTAAAAAAGAAATAATAATTATGTTTCTATGGGATGCCTGGATGGCTCATTAGGTTGAGTGTTTGACTCTTGATTTTGGCTCAGGTCATGATCTCACAGTGAGTTCAGCACATCGGGCTCTGTGCTGACAACATGGAGCTTGCTTGGGATTCTCTGTCTTCTTTTTACTCTGCCCCTCCCTTGCTCTCTCTCTCTCCTTCTCTCTCTCAAAAATAAACGTTAAAAAAGAAAGAATTTTTAAAAAGAGAAAAATAATAATTTTTTTTCTACATACCAGCAACAGTTCATAAATATAGTACACATTTTGATGTCATTTAGAGTATAAAATATAAAAGAAAATATTTAGTAATGAATTTAATAAAATAGGTACAACAGCAAATCATATACTTCCTTATAATAAATTAATGAGATCTTACATAAGTACAATTTGTTTTTGATTGAGACTCAGGTAAAAATATATAAATGTTCTTTAACTGTGTCTATAAATCAACAGACCTGAGACTTTTTGTTTTTGTTTTTCTACTGTCTAGAACTTGACAAACTGGGAGACTAAAATTTATGAAGAAGAGCCAAGTTCCAGAATAGCTGTTGGACTCCTATTAAAGACATAGCACAAAGTTGGGACTTGACTTATCAGATATCAAGAATCATATATATTCTTATATAGTCATATATATTACTGCCACATTGATCAACATGATGAAACTCAAGAACACAGAATTAATCTCAAAATTGAAGCTCGTAGGAATCTCTTACATAGTGTTCACCTCTGCCAGCCATTACTCTATACTTATTAAGGATTAAAATTTCTTTAATCCTCTCAACATTATGAGGTGGTTCATTAATTCTCTGTATTTTACAAATTAGGATATTAAGGTGCAGAAATGTTAAGTAATTTGCTAATGAATAGGGACGCCAGGAGTGCAACTTGGCAGGTTTGTTTGTTTGTTTGTTTGTTTTATTGACTCCATGTTCTTTACAACATCCTGCCTTTCTGAATTATACACACACTCATCAGAAGGGTACACACAACATCAATCATTACTGTAAACCAAAAGAAAAAAAAACTAAAAATAATATATGATTTAAAGTTTATTAGATATTTGTTAAACCCATCAAGAAAGCAAGACAATGATAAACTCATAGTTCTGAGTAGTAATTGCCTTTAAAAGGAGAATGAGGAAAGGAAACTGAAAAGCGTGCCTTGGGTAATTCAGAGTTAATCATACCAATTTTATTCTTTACAAGGGTATTCTCTGGGTCCTTATATATTGAGCTTAACTACAGTTTACAAATATTCAATTGGGTCTACTCAATCTTTAATAGAAACTTATTTTAAAAGTAAAATTGCAGAGCACCTGGGTGGCTCAGTCAGTTGAGTGTCCAACTCTTGATTTCAGCTCAGGTCATGATCTCGGTTTATGAGATCGAACCCCACCCAGGACTCTGTGATGACAGTGCAGAGCCTGTTTGGGACTCTCTTTCCCTCTCTGCCCCTGCCCCTGCTCACACTCTCTCCTCGCTCTCAACATAATTTTTTTTTTTTTAGGTAAAATTGCAGGGGTATGAATTCTGACATTCCACATTTATAAAACCCATAAACCCTAAATTCTGAGGGAGGCCACCACATATGAATTATATGTAGAAGTCAAATACAGAAAAGAAACTACAGCACCTAAAACTATAGGCAAAAAATTTGATTGGAAACATAAAAAAATTTCATTTCAGTGGACATAAATAAGGGTAAATCTTTAAAAATATTACCAGGCTTATGTGCCAGAGGGTCTGCAAAGAACAAATGGTCTACAAATATTATACCCATAGTTTATAGATTAGTGGACAAATTTAAAGATACTGGGAAAACATACTTTTAAGTTAGATAATTTTCAGCTGAATAAATGGTCTTATCAAAATGATGCAGATTTTTTGTTAAAAAGAACCTTGTTAGGTGTTTCCACTGAAATGTCACTGGGATCTGCCATCAATCCTGTGTGATTTAAATGTTACTCTACATATCAAGGTTAGAGGTTATAGACATGCCTCTGGTTGACATGAAATAGGAAGGAATAGTCAGCAAATCTGAAGTAAACTGAAAAGCTGATCTCAATGACTGAACAATAACAGCATGGGGTAAAAACAGACCTAAGGCTGTTTGGGAGTGGAAGGTAATGAAATACACATTTATGGTTACCAGATAAACTATTATGATCCAAGGACAAATTATTAGATTATAATATTTTAAGTGGATTGAAGTCGTAATTTTCACTGTATTCCATGCTAGAAAACCAGAAGTTGGAAACAGTGAATTTGGTAGGTGTCTGTCTGTCTGTATGTATGTATGTATACACTCATTGAACAAATATTTTATTGATTACCAAAATATTCTGATGGGGGAGGAAGGTGGGGTTTTATTCTTTATTTTCCTAGGGCTCAAACAAGCATTATCAAAAAGAAGCTTAGATGAAGATCATTTGCAACTCCTCTGAAGGTCAAAGCACAGCCTCAAGAAGAATCTGGTTCTCATTATTGAAGGAATTGAAGGAAGTTTGGTCAATTTCAGAATGTGTTTACAGTAAGAGGAATTTTAATAATAGATAAGTTATTGGAAAAGATGGGGCATGCTATAGTGAGGAAAGCACAGATTATTTTTAACGCAAACATAAGTAGATTTTAAATTCTATCTTTATTAGCTGGAAGAATTGGGAAGTTAATTTACCACCTACAATCTTAACTATTATTTTCAGGGTCAGGTAAACTCAGAACTATTTCGCACATTATAAAAACTCTTTCATATAATTCACAATATCTCACAAGTTTTTGTATCACCTTCAAGATATGCAACATTTAAATATGAGAAACCCAGGGGCGCCTGGGTGGCTCAGTCGGTTAAGTGTCCAACTTAGGCTCAGGTCATGATCTCATGATTTGTGGGTTTGAGCCCTGCATCAGGTTCTGTGCTGACAGCTCAGAGCCCGGAACCTGCTTCAGATTCTGTGTCACCTTCTCCTGCCCCACCCCCCACCCCCGCTTATTCTCTATCTCTCTCAAAAATAAATAAAAACATTTAAAAAAAGTTTTAAAAGAGAAACCTGAAGTGGCTCTATTTTAAATTTCCTACACAAAATACTGAAATGACTCACTAGATTGAATCAGTGGTCCAAGTAATTTACTCCCTTGTCATAAATTATACAACCACAGCTTTGTCTTGGCTTCATGGGAGGAGGAACATTCTCTACACCTTGACTGAGGGTTGGCCATGTGTCTTGCTTGGCCAATGGGATATTGGCTACTGTGAAGAGAACAGAAATGCTAAATGTTCTTTTTTTTTTATTTGGTCTGGCCCTCTTCTCTTTATATTCTCACAGCATGAAGATTCTGACCCAAGCACTCACTGTCATTTACAAGTTCCCAGGATGAAAACATTCATAATGACCTAACCTAGCAAACTAGAACCTGAAAGAGTTACCTAGCCAAGGACAGTCTTGATCAACCAAATCATAGTCAACTGGTAGCCACATGAGTATGAGCATAAACGCTTGCTATGGATGGACTCTTTTACAGTAATATGACAGTAGATGACTAACATGGGTGATTCTAAAAAAATCAAAGAGTTTACAACTTTAGTGTTTTTTTTAATATTTACATTTGCATAGAACAATGTGTAAATTAGGATATATAATGTGGTCATTACATCACAACTAATGGGGGTTTTTTAATGTTAAATCAAAGCCTTATTTTGCAAAAGAAATTGATTTCCAATAAAACATGACTTTCTGTCATGTGAATCTGCAAAATAAATTTTCATCTATTCTAAATATTGTATTAGACAATTAAAAGAGAAAAAAAATTATTTCTAGTAGGAATGTGAAAATAGCATAATTATTAGTTATGTAGTTTAAAAAACTGTAAAACTAGCAATTCATATAAAACATATATATGACAGACATCTTTTTACATACAATAATGACTGGCTAAGCCTAGCACATAAATATTATCCCACAGTATAAATGGGACCTAATGAGAACTTTGATTTGAGGTATTTACTTATAAAGTTTCAATTATGATGATTATTTCTGCTTCTCTATTAACACTAAAATAATAGCCAATTGCAAAGAATAAAGAGGCAGTATCTATTTTTAATATTTTCCTTCATGTTCAAATCTGTCAGTCAACTCCTTCTTCTATAACTTTTAAGCCGTTTATATACACCCTTCTTATATTTCAACTTCCTAGTTATTTTCTATGAGCCAAAAAAGCAGAGATTTTGAGTGATTTTCCAAATAGTTCTTAGAACTGGATTTAATGTGAAACATTTAAATTTGATTTTAAAATCCAAGTCCAATTATTTCGTTTTGTATGACTTTAGTTTTAATGGATTCCATTAGAGAATTTTTTAAAACCTTATATATTCTCTACTCCTGTGTAAATGTGTATGTACTACATCTTACTCAGCAGTGCTATGTAATATATATGATTAACATTAAATATTAATATCCAAAACATGCTAAAAGCAAAAATGAAATCAATATTAACCATAGCAACAGACTTTTCCTTAAATCATCTATATTACATAATTGGTGTAGTATATTTTGTTCAGTTCAGGCATAACTGAATGTCTATTACATACCATATTCTGCATTGCAAAGATGAATCCATCCCATTGATTCCTTTAAGGGTTTATAATCTAAGTTAAAAGACAAATCAATAAATCAAATATGTTATAAAATGAAGGAGAGAGATACCATAGATTTCCATAAAGGAAGAGATGCTCCCCCGCCTCTTTCTGAAGTTGGAAAGAACTGAAAGGAGGCTTCCTTAGAAAATAATTAAGTTGTGTATTCAAACATGAGTGTGTATCATCAAAGAAAAATGGGAGTCATCCTGAAAACTGAAATAGAAGAGGAAAAGGAATGCATGTGTATAGGTGTGTGTGTGCTTCAAATGAGCCTGAAAAAGTAATGGATAGAACATGTCACACAGCATGTTTCGGCCCCCAAACTTCACTGTAAGGCTGATAAAAAGTAAAAACTAAGGAACTCAAACTAAGGGTGAGTTATAAAAACAGAAAAGAAGACCACTTAAGATACTAGTTAATTTTGCAGGAAAAAATAATCAGAGCCCATATGAAAACAATAATGGAAGTATCTTTGAAAGACACTGAGAATTTCATTTATCTAGTCTTGGTGACTGATTAGGTGAGGGACTGGAGGAGAAGGACTGGAGAGACTCCCAGGTCAGAGATTTGCATGACTGGATGAAAGATGTTATTACTGCCTGTGGTGAAAAATAGAGGAGGTATCAGTCATAACTAAGAAGATGGACTTTGGCATCAGACACAACTGGCTACCAGCCTCGGCTATTCCACTTAATAGTTTTGTGACCTTGCCATTAACTTTAGCTCTCTCAGAGATTTGGCATATTCATATGTAAAATGGAAAATATAATAGCTCCGTGGATTATTGAAGCATTAACTGTGATAATGTATGTAAAGTATGTAGTATAGTACCTGAGGTTAAATAAACATTTAAAAACATTAGTCAATATTTGGGAAACATTTGGGAAACATTTAAAAACATTAGTCAATATTTGGGAAACATTTGGGAAACATTTAAAAACATTAGTCAATATTTGGGAAAATATTGAGAGTAAATACAGGAGTATTGGAGCCACAGGCTCATTCTTAGGTCTTGGCGAAGTCTGAATGAAGTTCAAGGGATTGGACAGGGATTTAGATATCCATTTGGGAATATGTAGCATACACGTGTTCACTAAAATTATTAGACTGGTGATATTTCTCAGAAAGAATGTATGGGGTAAGATAAGCAAAGAGGTGTGGGAATTGGGATTGTTAAGATCTCAATGGGAAACACTCATGAAGGAAAACAAAGAAATGGGTATAGAAGGGTGTGGAATTATAAATTTTAATTATGTAAAGTGTAATGACAACAAACTATTCTATTTGTTATAAGGACACCATTTAAAATAATAAATTTCCTTCATTTATTCTGTAATTCATTTCAACATTTGTCAAGTATGTGGTTTTGCAGGAGACCGAGGGACAACTTTAAAGATAAGAGGAGCCACATCTCAGTTACTAACAAGTATTTTTTATATAAATATTATTTTTGGTCTCGGACTTCAGAGCCAATAATATCCTTATTAAATCTACAATAATTATTCTTTCATATTTGATGAACATCTTTAGTAGCATTTGGTTTTTTTTTTAATTTAGTTATCAAGATCATTATCTTTTTTTAAATCAGCAAATACTTTATTTGCAAAATTCAAAGTTTAATCCTGAAAATGTAGCTCCCATGCAATTTCTCTCTACCTGA
Organism: Lynx rufus; assembly: GCF_022079265.1. NCBI lineage: Eukaryota > Metazoa > Chordata > Mammalia > Carnivora > Felidae > Lynx > Lynx rufus. The sequence goes on along the minus strand of NW_025814823.1, from coordinate 221,245,447 downwards.
CAATGAATTTAGTTTTGCATGACAATTTTTTGTCTTAGTCTGGATGAACCACTTTTTAACCATTCCCCATGCTAGATATCTGGTGGTTTGGATTGTGTTTTTAACTTTAGTTGGAATCTACATGGAATACTTCACAAAACCAAGGAATATAGACAATAGAATCACTGTTACAAGATTCAGAATATTTTCTATATTCCTGACCGTGTCACAATCCACTTTGCTGTCAGGACACTGACTGGAGAGTAGTGCAAAACAAAACAAAACAAAACAAAAAAGGAAAAAAGAAAAAGAAAAAAACAAACCACAAAACAAAAACAGCACCAGAACAAACAACAGAAACCAAACCCCCTCAAAAAAACAGATTAACTGCCTTCATGGCAATCTCTTCAGACCGGAGCATAGCTCTTGCGACAGACCTGAGACCCGGTGAAAATGCCCTGTATTGTATAGATTTTGTGAAATCCCATTCCCAGTTCAGAACTATACAGAATTGTTGCTGTGAAAGTCTTAGTACAATTAACAATGACCAACCAACCCTGTTATTGTTAAAGCATTGATCACTGAGCACCTCATTACAAATTGAGTAACAAAATATTTTCACTTAATTATCAAGAATTTGCAAAGTCAGAGTCTGTACAAGTGTGGAAATATTCTTATTTCAGAAAACACAGGAACTGTAGGTGACAGTATCTCTGATTTATTCAGAACTTTTAAACAGTTTAAATACTCAGTTTAAATGAGTTATCCTTTCACGGACATATTTTGGGGTTTTCTTTGGCAATGGTCATAATGTATAACATTTCAGTTGGGTCATTTGATGAAATCAAGGCACATTACGATGTACCAAAATCCCATTGTCATGTTTACAAAATCACTTTCTCACTGACCAGTCAATGCTGTAATATGTGACTATTTTCATAAATCAAGGAAAGGCATCAGGAAATTAGCTTCCACTAAATAAAACTACTCCATATAAAAACATGTAACCATCCTCTTTAGTTTTGTTTGAACCAAAGGACGTGACCCTCCATTAACTCTGCACTCGCTGTTTCCCCACGAGATATGCTGGACAGCATGACTATCAGCTGTTGTAGTTAATAATCTTTGACCTTCAGCTGCTGAACACAAAATATTTTTGCTGTGTCAATTGCACTTAATAATTGCAAAATTCTTCGTGCATTAATGAACTCCCCTCATGTTTTGGAACAGAATGATCAGCATCAGTACCATTTCAGCTGTGCTAGTTAGGGAAGAAGGAAACAGAGTTAAGTGTTTGTTTCCAGGTCCTATGCTTGAAAGCCAGAGTGGTAACTTACAGAGAGCACAATGGGAAAATAAAATAACTAATTTATAATAATTATAGACAAGACAAAGAATGACAAGATACTTACTGAGAAAATTCAAGTAGTTAATTTGACCTCAACACTAACAAAGATATTTCCAAGTACAGCTCTCCCAGGTATGTAGTAATTAAAGAATGTTAATTGTAATGAGAACATCTATTAAAAAATAATGTACTATTTCACCATGATTTTAAAAAAGGTGTAGTTTAAAAGCTCCATTTTCTAACTGTATTCCCTTTCAGCACAAAACCTAGAAAAAGTTCAACATGGCCCCGAATAAAACAGGTTATATTCATTTTATAGAAATCACACACTCAGTAGATCAAAGATCCTTGAAGCCAATTAATTTATTGTTGCTCTTTTAGGGACACTGTAAGAAACAACAATTATTTTCAACTATGTTTCTTACCAAATTTTACTATCATATCAGATTTTACTAGAATACTAGTAAATATTCTAAATGATATTTTTATATATTATGTCTACAAAGAATGAGACATTCACCATATATTGGGGAAGAAAGAAACAGGAGTTATGGCAGATGAAATATGTCCATGTTTTTCATCATTTATTTTCAGTGTAGAATGAGTGACTGGAAAATAGTAGGTGCTTAATAAGTATGCGATGATTGTATAAGAAAAAGATTAAGACACAATATATTAAGTCTTGTGAGAACAACTGTACAGATCTACAAATACAAATAAGTATGCCGAAAGAATGGAGATAAATGGGGACACTTTCGGCGAAAATTTAAAAATTAGATAGAGTTTTTCGGGCTGCTGGGTGTTCAGTTGGTTAAGCATCTGACTCTTGGTTTCGCCTCAGGTCATGATACCACGGTTGGTGAGTTCGAGCCCCACATTGGACTCTGTGCTGACAATGCAGAACCTGCTTGGGACTCTCTCTCTCCCTCTTTCTCTGCTCCTCACATTCTCACTTGGTCTCTCTCTCAAAATAAATAAACTTAAAATTTTTTTAAAAATATAAGAATTGGGGTTTTAAATAAGAAATTAGAATTTCAGACTCCTTTAAAAATAGTATTATTCATTGTGTGGAGAAGTGTGTTCAGGAACCAAGTTAAATTGAATTGACAATGTAAGGACACGACAAATATTTATCAGGGAAAAAAAATGAGGGGTGCCTGGGTGGCTCAGTCAGTTAAGCGTCCAACTTTGGCTCAGGTCATGATCTCCCAGTTTATGAGTTCAAGCCCTGCATCAGGCTCTGTGCTGACAGCCCAGAGCCTGGAGCCTGCTTCAGATTCCAGTCACTCATTCTACACTGAAAATAAATGATGAAAAACACGGACATATTTCATCTGCCATAACCCCCTTTTCTTCCCTTTCCAATATATGGTGAATAACTCATTCTTTGTAGACATACTATATGAAAATATGGTCATTTAGAATATTTGCTAGTACTCTAGTAAAACCTGATATGATAGTATAATTTGATAGGAAACATAGTTGAAAATAATTGTTGTTTCTTAGTGTCCCTAAAATAGCAACAATAAATTAATTGGCTTCAAGGATCTTTTATCTACTGAATGTGATTTCTATAAAATCAATATAACCTGTTTTATTCAGATTCTTTGTCTCCCCCTCTCTGCCCTCCCATGCTCATGCTCTGTCTCTTAATAATAAATAAATGTTATTTTTTTTAAAAAAAGAGAAAAAATGAATCCTGATTATGGAGGGCTTAGAATACTTTATTTCAAAAGACAATCTAGAAGAAGGAAGGTAAAGAGAAAAGAAAGGAGGGAAGGAAGAAAGGAAAAAGAAAGTCACTACAGAATAAAGCTTAGTATTTCAACAAATGAAAAAGCAGTGAATGTGCTCATAATATAAAGCCACACAATCTTGTAATAAAATTTGCATTTATATTTAGCAAAGTACTGCAATGAGAAGGGATTCTAAAGATTTTTCCTGTAAGAATTTGTTAGTTCTCTGTTAAAATGCACAACTTTTTTAGAGGAACACTCAGTGTGTATCTAATTATCATCTTATTACTTATTCTTACCCATATTCTATTCACACATATTTAATTTTTGCTTTTTCAGGACCAAAATTCTTAGGCCTGTTATATCTTCTAGTTCTTGAATGGGGAAAATATTCTGGAAATGGAAAACAATCACATTATTAATAGATTTATAAATTACTGAAAACTAGAATGTCCTAGAAGGACAAGAAGTAGATCAAGGAGAATAATCTTAGTAATAAGGAGATGTGTTTATTCAGTGATCATTTTTCAGTTGTCATTATCTCTCTGCAAATGTAACAATTTTCAATAGCGATATTTCACAAGTACCTCTTTCTGTCAAGGGGGCTGTATTTACACTCACTATAGGAACTTCACTAGCAAACCATGAATCTCACCTTCCTTCTCTCTACTTCTCACTTATACAAAGTCAACTGTGGATGCAGGCAAGTCTGTAGGGCAGCTCTCTCAATGCAAAGTTCCAACTTAGCTCTTGCTTCCCTAATTGCTAGTTGAGATGACAGCTGAAGAAAAACTGGAGCGTAAAAGCCCAGTAATTAACTCCTTCCACATAGAAGTGATTGTCCCCCATGGGTCAAATTCCATTTGGTAAATAAAGTCAGGGGCCAGCTAATGTCAGTGTTGTTGAAACTACAATCTTCCTTTGTTCCTAGGAAGCAGGGGGGTGTGGGGGGGTGATAGTTGTTAGTCAATTGCAACAATGTCCTCAAAAGAATTGTGTGATTCTTTCCTTCAAAAGAAATTACATACAAGGTGCCCTGTGTAACCAAAACTTCAAACAGAACAAGAAGAATTAGACCGGAAAAAAGATGCCTAAAGAGAAACCACTGCATGAACTAGGCAGAGAAAAGCGAGATCAGAGAAATACAAATCAAAATCACAATGAGATATGACCTCACACCAGACAGAATGGCTAGTGTGAAAATGCACACACACACACACACACACACACACACACTCAAATGAAATCATGAGTGTTGGCAAAGATGTGGAGGAAAGGAAACTCTTGTGCGCCATTGGTGGGAATGCAAATTGGTACAGTCCCTATAGAAAACAGTAAGGAAGTTCCTCAAAAAGTAAAAAATAGAACCACCATATGATCCTGCAATTCCACTTCTGGATATTTATCTGAAAAAAAGGAAAAAAAAAACCTCAGAAATGCTAATTCCAAAAGATATACGCACCCCATGTTCACTGCAGCATTATTTACAACAAACAAAAGCTAGAAGTAACCAAAGTGTCTATCCGCGCAAGAACAAACAAAATGTGCTACATGCAGGCACATGCAGGCACTGGAGTATTATTCAGCCATGAAAAAGAAAGAAATCCTGCCAATTATGACAACATAGATAAACCTTGAGGGTATTATGCTAAGCAAAATAACTGAGACAGAAAAAGACAAATGCTACGTGATGTGACTTATGTGCAGTCTTAAAACAGCAAGTAAACAAATAAACATGAACTCATAGATACAGAGAACAGATCAGTGGTTGCCATAGGTAGGTGGGGGAGAGGGTTGGCCAAATGGAGGAGGGGGTCAAAAGGTACAAATCTCAGTTATAACACAAATGAGTCCTGAGGATATAAAGTACACCATGGGGACTACAGATGACAATATCGTATGTTTGAAAGTTGCTGAGAATAAATCTTAAAGGTTCTTATCACACATACAAAAAATTCTAAGTGTGTGATGATGTATGTTAACTACACTTAATATGGTGAATCATTTTGCAAATACATTGTAAAATTTAGTAAAGGGAAACCCCATTAAAGTGGTCTTGGGATGCTAGAAGGGGAGGTTGAAGGGGGAGATCTACTACTCAATTTAATTACACAAGAGGGGCACGTAGGCGGCTCAGTAGGTTAAGCCTCTGACTTCGGCTCGGGTCATGATCTCATGGTTTGTGAGTTTGAGCCCCATGTCAGGCTCTGTGCTGACAGCTCAGATTCTGTGATTCCTGTTTCAGATTCTGTGTCTCCCCCTCTCTCTCTACCCCTTCCCCACCCTCTCTCTCTCAAAAATAAGTAAACATTAAAAAAATTACAGAAGAATTGTCCATTACAGACCCAACAAAAGAATCCTCAAGGGGAAAGAATCATCAATTATAGGACCCAACAGGAAAAGATGTACACTGTATCTTCTATAAGAAACTGACCACCTCACCAACTCAGCCAATGAGAAAAGGTCATCACCCTGAACTCTTGATTTTCTCCAAAGGATTTTTGTTCAGAACAACCCCTCCCAACTTCCCCCTTCTTCTCCATAAAAAAATGTTCCCCTCTTTTGTTTGTTGGACTTGCCTATGGTTTTGCATAGCTTGCTCGTCCTAGATTGCAATCTCTGATATTCCCAAATTAACCCTCCTTTTGCTGGTAAAATAATTGGCAGTTTTAACTTTTGAGTTAACTATGCATATGTCATATCACTATACTGTTCTTCTAAAACTAATAAAACATTATATGTCAAATATATTTCAATTTTAAAAAATGTTAAAGCAATATGAACAAAAGCAATAATGGAAATTTATTTTAGGCTTCAGTGGTTATTCAAAAACATAGTAAACAAAAATTTTGTTTCTCTGCAACAAAACTTCCACAATTGTGTTATAGGAAGTTCTGGAAACTATAAGTAACCAAATAACTGATGAAGTTACCCCACAAAGGTCACTATTGCTATCCCAACTGCTTTCATGGGAACTTCAAAATTGCGACTAATACAGAATACTACACTAGCAAATTTTCTTAAATTTCTTATCTGAACATCTTCAGCTCCAATGGAGTTATCATTTAATGGGATACGTGGATTAGAGAAGAATGTTGTATCAAGAAAAAATATTGTAAAGAATAATAAGAATATCATATAAAGTCCTTTGTAGACAGGGTTTTGTTGTGTCTGTAGCTATATATATACTGCTTAGAACAGGGTCTGGCATATATTAGATCACTAAATAAATGTTTATTAAATGAAAAACTTGAATGAAAATAAAACCTCAGTTAATCAGCTTCAATATAAAAGAATCCCAAATACCTAAGGATAAAATTTTGAAATTTCAGGGATTATTAGGCCTCCGAGCCTGCTGCCACATGTCAGATAAACATCTTGTATTACCCAGAAATATAAGTGAGAATACCAATAGTTTGTTGACATTTTACTCATGTTAAAACATGTTATTATCATGAAGAGGGAAGTGAAAGATCACGTCTTTTTCCATGTACATTCTGGATAAGCTCTAGTGGTAGACATTTTAATCCATATTGCTTTTTTATTATTCCTATACACTAGAACAGAGTAAAAACAGACTGATTAAATACAATAAGCTACTAAACATTAAAATATAACTTACATGGAAACTGCATTTAGATGTGGAACCATAGCCTTATCAAGTTAGGTAGAAGCCCCATTTTCCTAACTGCTTTATGGGGAATCTAAACATAAAGGTGCGTTTGGATGCCAACGTAAGGAATCACCGGCTATGCTGTGCTCAATCAGCTTGGTGAAGCTGGGAAGAGGTTTCGCAGATTCCCCTTCCAGATGCTACTGATGAGAACCGACTAGAACCACAATTTGGAAGACACGGGTGAAGAAGCAACCATAATTGTCAAAGCCCATTGTGGACAGATAGTCGATGAGCAGACCCAGAGGCGAACAAGGGGGCCCAGCTGGTCCTCACCATGCTGAATTCCTCCATTAGCTCTTATTCTTGATGGCTGGCCACAAGGATGAACAGCGACCTCAAGCCCACGCACGCCTATTTTCTTAGCTACAGACCCACAGAGGCAGTTGTTCGCTGGGACTACAGCTCCCCAAAGACCCCTACGGGAGCACCTCATCATGACCCACCTCCTCAGTGGTCCTACTGCTTGGATTCCCCAATTTCCTTGCCAACTGTGACTGATCCACCCCCACTAGTGCTTCAGTCCGAAGGGGTAGAGGCGTCTTCTCTCTGAACCTCAATACTCCCCTTCCAGACTCTCAGTTCCCCAGCTCACCATCAACTGTGTAAATTCATGCTAAAAATTAATCCCTTGTTCCCATGAAATTTAGAGTCAACTCTGCTTTCATGACTAAAGCCTGATTTAGTACACTGACTCAACAGTTTATCAATATGGAAACAATAGTAACAATACCTTCCATTAAAGGCAGTGCTATATAGAATGAATACGTGTGTCCTTCAGATTCCTATGTTAAAATCCTAGCCCTCTATGTGTTGGTATTAAGAGGTGGGGCCTTTGAGGGATGATAGGGTCGTAAGGGTGGAGCCCTCATGAACGGGATTAGTGCCCTTCTAATGAAGATCCCAGAGAGCTCTCTCCCCTCTTACACCATGTGAGGACAGCAAGAAGACCACTGTCCATGAATCAGGAAGTATAGCCTTTACCAAACACTGAACCTTCCAGCACCTGGACTTGGACATCCTCGCCTCTGGAACTGTGAAAAATAAATGTTTGGGATTAAGCCACCTAATTAATGGAATTATCTTATGGTAGCCCAAACAGACTAAGACAGGCATGTCAAGGAGAATTTGCTTCAAGGTCAATAGTCATTTCATTAAATGTATATTTTAGCCTTTTATGGAATTTTTCTATTTAAAGTTTAGGGGGTTGTGGTGGTTGTTTTTATGTTAACATAACATAATGCTGTTCACCAAATGTATTTGGTGGTTTTTTATTGGTTTTATTTTTTCTAATTCTTTATTCTAAATCCAAGTTAGTTAACAATGATTTCAGGAGTAGAATTCAGTGATTCATCACTTACATATAACACCCAGTGCTCATCCCAACAAGAGTCCTCCTCAATGCCCATAATCCATTTAGCCCATCCCTCCCCCCCCCACCCAACACCCCTCCAGCAACCCTCAAGTTTGTTCTCTGTATTTAAGAAGTCTCTTACGGTTTGCCTCCCTGTTTTTATCTTATTTTTCCTTCCCTTCCCCTATGTTGATCTGTTTTGTTTTTTAAATTCCCCATGAGTAAAATCATATGATATTTATCTGTCTCTGGCTTATTTTGCTTGGCATAATTTACTCTAGTTCCATCCACGTTGTTGCAAATGGCAAGATTTCTTTATTCTTTATTTTATTTTCTTGGTGTGTCCTAGACTGTTTGTAACAAATTAGAAAAATAAGTAGAGGGGTGCCTGGGTGACTCAGTTGGTTAAACGTCTGACTTCGGCTCAGGTCATGATCTCACGGTTTGTGTGTTTGAGCCCCACGTCAGGTTCTATGCTGACAACTCAGAGCCTGGAGCCTGCTTCAGATTCTGTGTCTCCCTCTCTCTCTGCCCCTCCTCCACTCATGTTCTCTCTCTCTTGTTCTCAAAAATAAATAAACATTTTTTTAATTTAACGAAAAATTACGTCAGTAAATATTATATTGATATATTTGTAAATGGAAAATATTTACAATTCATATAAATGCATATAATTCTTATACTTCATAAACATCATTTAAATTTTACTTCTGTCTCTCCCTCCCTCCCCACCCATTGCTTTCTCTCTCTGGATGTATGTGTGTATATATGTAAATGTTTCTATGTCTAGTTTACATTTGAAACAACTTATTCCACAAGGAATTTACAAACTCCACTTAGTAACAACCACGTGGACATATAAGTAGACACTTGTTTGCACACCCACACATTGACGTTGGTTTGTAAGTGGCTGAACACTCAAAAGTGTAAAGAGTAAAGTACATGAAGTACATGAATATCAGATGGAAAAAAACAGCAAATCAAGGTCATTTTTACCTTGTTTATCCTCCTTGAAAAGGAGGCTTCAGAAAAAAAAAGGTTAAAACTCTGATTTCAGTTCATCAAGTGCAACTGAGACCACAAAATGAAAGTTACACACAAGCCAGAACACAGAAAATGCCACTCAGGTTTCATTTCCAAGTTCTAAGATCCAGCAACATTTCTCTCATTATAAATGAATATGTAAGATTATTTATAATATTCTTTCTCCTTAAAGTGAATATGTGTGCTCACTCATGAGTGAATGTATGGTCATATAACACACAAAAGTCACGTAACCAATCTGGAGTGATTTGGTCATTCATTTATTTATATACACAAAATCTATTTATGTATATGGCAAGCATTTACTATGTGCTAGTCTGCCAGACACTAGTCTTATCTCCTGAGATATAGATCAGCACATAAGATGTAAAGATCCCTGTTCTCCAAGTGAAAGTAGCAATAAATAATAATCACGATGTGGAAAATGAACAATGTAAAAGAGGATAAAGCCGGTTTTGTTGTCTGAGGGTTTTGTGCAATTGGCACTACTATTGAAAGCGTGGTAAGGACAGACCTCGTAGAGAAGGGCAACTTGCACAAAGACACTTGTGGGCAGCTAGCCTAATAGGCATCCGGTAGGCAGAATTCCAGCCAGAGGGAATGGCTAGTGAAGGTGTGACTTAGCCTGGTCAATTTCAGGAAAGGCCAGGAGAGAGCTGTGTGAGCAGAATGAGACAAGGGAAGAAGGTAGGGAGAACGGATCAGAAATAAAATGAGGCAGCACAGATCACACAGACCCTTGGCATTTCCTCTTGAGGTAAATGGACAGCCATCAGTTGATTTTGAACACAGTTGTAACATGATCGAACATATTTTCAAAGGAAAGCCCTTGCTTTTGAGGCTCATCTTTGGAGGGCTAGAAGAATTTTCACCACTAGAATAATAGTGATAACAGTGAATCTGCTGGGATTGGTAAGATTCTACATATGCTTTGGAAGTAGAGAGGATTTCCTGGCAGATGAGATGTTCAATGTGAAAGAAATAGAGGATGTGAGAGAGTCTGAGAAATTTTAACTTGAATGAAAGAAAGCATGGAGTTTATCAACATACATGGTAAAAGCTCAGACTGGAATATATATTTGTCAGTGAAGACTGAGAGTTCATTTTGGACATGTGAATTTAAGAGGTCCTTTGGGAACCCAAGTATATCATGTGCCAAGAAAGCAGTTGGGGAGAGGAGATTAGATTTTGGGAGATCTGAGCTATAGATGTATATCTGGGAGTTGTCAACATATGGTGTTTAAATCTATGAACTTGGATTAGATTACTCTCTGTGTGGGTGTAGATAGATAGGAGAAAATGAAAGCTGCCTCAGTATTAAGGGGAGAAGAGAAGATACCAGCAAATAAAACTGAGAAGAGACGGCTAGAGATCAAGGATAAAACCAAAGGTGTGTGGGCATCTGAGAATTCAAGTTTCAAAGGTTGTTTAGGAAAGAGAAATTAACTGGGTCAAATAATCATTGACTAAATTAAGGACAGAGAATAATCTTCTACGTGTTCAGGTTTCTATGAATTGATATGAGTCTGAAGAATACATAGGAAACCGCTAGTGTGAGCTATTACCCTGGGAAGTGAGACAACAGGTGAGCAGGAAGGAAGAGGAAGATTTCAGTTCAACATACTCAGCAATAATTGACTTTCTTCCCCATGGGTGTGGATCACACTTATAATGAAATATGAAAATATGCCTAAACTAGAAAAATAATAACCATCTAGGTGACAAAATAAATTAGATAACAACTGATGAAAATATCAAAGAGGTTAAACTTGAAAAGTAAAAAAAAAAAAGAAAAAAGAAAAATACAAATCCTCAAAAGAGCATCCATGGAACCATAACGGAATCTCAAACTCTAGTCAATCATTGCTTGGATTGAACATTACCTCCAGATGACTTCTTTCAAAATGTAAACATGTCACCTCAGATGGACAATGTGTAATAGGTAATTTCAACAGTATTTTAAGTGGCAGATGGCTCAAATTATTAAACATACATAGATAGCTAAGAAAAAGCTGTATGGAACGTAAGAGAAATAACTACTCTGTAACTCTGTGAATGGGGAAGATTGGTTGGAGAGTCAAGAGGAGGGCTCTCCAATCCAACACAGGCTGTCAATGAAGGACACAGCCCGCAACAGTTTTTCCCAAGAAGTACTGTAATGCCACTGACCACTGTGGAGACTTATACTAGCTAGAGACCAGAGCCAGGTCAAGTAAATAACCTGGAATCAAGTATGAACCAAGGATCCATTGCCTCTCCAGGCCAAAGGTACATGGTAAATCAGATATAAGGCAAGAGATCTCTAGAGTGGTGAGTTACAAGGTCAGCGGTTGCCCTAAAACTGTAGATGAAATCTCGGAATAAAACCAGAAGTGCTGGGGTGCCTGGGTGGCTCAGTCGGTTAAGCATCAAGACTTCGGCTCAGGTCATGATCTCTCGGTTAGTGAGTTCGAGCCCCACATCAAACTCTCTGCTGACAGCTTGGTGCCTGCTTCAGATTCTGGGTCTCCCTTTCTCTCGCCCCCCTCCCCCACACACACATTCATTCTCTCTCTCGCTCTCTCTCTCTCTCTACTAAACATTTTCTTTCAATATATGAAATTTATCATCAAATTGGTTTCCATACAACACCCAGTGCTCATCCCAAAAGGTGCCCTCCTCAATACCCATCACCCACCCGCCCCTCCCTCCCACCCCCCATCAACCCTCAGTTTGTTCTCAGTTTTTAACAGTCTCTTATGCTTTGGCTCTCTCCCACTCTAACCTCTTTTTTTTTTCTTCCCCTCCCCCATGGGTTTCTGTTAAGTTTCTCAGGATCCTCATAAGAGTGAAAACATATGGTATCTGTCTTTCTTTGTATGGCTTATTTCACTTAGCATAACACTCTCCAGTTCCATCCACTTTGCTACAAAGGGCCATATTTCATTATTTCTCATTACCACGTAGTACTCCATTGTGTATATAAACCACAAATTTTTTATCCATTCATCAGTTGATGGACATTTAGGCTCTTTCCATAATTTGGCTATTGTTGAGAGTGCTGTTATAAACATTGGGGTACAAGTGCCCCCATGCATCAGTACTCTTGTATCCCTTGGGTAAATTCCTAGCGGTGCTACTGCTGGGTCATAGGGTAGGTCTATTTTTAATTTTTTACCCACTGTTTTCCAGAGTGGGTAAAATGAACAAATCAGGAGACTATAGATGCTGGAGAGGATGTGGAGAAACGGGAACCCTCTTGCACTGTTGGTGGGAATGCAAACTGGTAAATAAACATTTTAAAAATGTTTAAAAAATAAAAATGGAAAGTGCTAAACTACCAGCATTTTTTTAGTATGGGACCAGATAAATCTGGTTGAAAATATCTTGAGAACTAAATGATGGGGAATAGAGACTATGAGAGGTCTCTATATTTTTGTAATTAGTCATCAAAACACTCAAATTGACTTGTCAAGATAAAATCTTCTGATACAGTTTAATAAAATGAATTTTAATAATGAGTAATAAACCAAAGGTAAAGTAAAAAAAAATGTCTTCATACATTTTGTAATGTTTTTACATTCCTTTAAGTTCTCTCAGAGACAGACAGGTATATTTTTGTTTGTTTGTTTTTGTAAAGAGAATTTTGGCACTATCTCTGCAGGCTAAACTTATTCTCTTACTTTCATGGAGTTTAAAAAACTTACTCTGGCATTAAAAAATGTAAGAGTAAATGCATTTACAAAAATTGGTTAAGTAACCATTAATGAAAATATCTTGGCTTCTGTGTTTAAGTTATTAGTCATAGCTTTGTGACTAGAAAGCAGAATATAATAATTTTTCAGGGTAGTTCTCTGTGAATCCACAATGCTGGGGAAGTTTTCCCAAGTCTATTTGTAAAAACACTCATAATTTACTAGTTCTCCATGGTGACATGAACTAATGGACCATCTTTAAATAAATTCACTTAGAGATCTAGAATATGGCACAATGCTCTCTTTTTCTGTAGTACTGTAAAATTAGCATCAAACACAGAAGAAGTCACCATTCTTCACCTCCCCCATGGTTGTCATCTCTGCGCCGTAAATCACAGAGCAAGAATAAATGAAGTTGTTTTTCTCCTGTCATTCATATTTCATATAGCTTTCTCTATAGTGTAGAAGTATTTCATTTTTAGGAAGGATTAATGCCAAAGGGTTTATTGCCTTCTATCAGAAACATTTAGCTAGCTTTAGAGATGTTACTGACGAAGTTGCTTTTAACATTTGTGTCTGTGTGCACACATGCATACACTGTGATAAACATGCAATGTGAGGGCATCACAAAAACGCTTTAAAATACATTTAAAATATATTTCCAGTGAATTTCCCTTAACTTTCAAGATTTCTTAGCACGGACATGTGCCTGTAAAAAGGAAGCAATCACCATGGCTGGCATTATAAAACAGATCTTTGGCTCCTTGATACAACCTTTATAATTGATGTAACTTTTTTTTTTTTACAGTTAAATTGAATCAGTTAAAGACTGATTCAATGTCCCACTTTTGTCTCTCCGTATGTCTGTCTGCATACCTATGTGTATGTGTAAAAGGGAGCAAGTAGATGGTAGACATGAATGTAATTTTAGGGATGCTTAATTGAGGATGGGGAGAAACATAGAGAAAGTCCGGGTTTCTTTTCAAGAAAATACCAAGATGAACTCTTGAATAAGCAGCTGATATTGTCATGATGAAACTGACCCTTAGCTGAAATTTCATACTCTTGGCAAAAATAATTCATCTGCAGTTGTAAGTCATAATGCTTCATGGACTTGCACATTAAGATTTCCTGTAATGACTTGGAAATCCACAGGAACAAGGGAAGGGGTCTAACCCATTATTTGGTTGTGATAACATGACCCACATGAATGTTAGGGGATAATGGGCAATGTAGCTCACTGCAAATCAAACAGCTCCATGATCCATCATTAACCTAAGTGAGCCTTCGTTTATTGAAGTAGCCCTCTAAATGAATAGGTCACAGCCTATATAAAAGCTCAGAGATTTGTTAATGTTCCAAGGACTTAGAGTCTATTAGATCAGACGGCCTGAGCATGTACAAAATTATAGGTGCTTTGGTAACATGCTTTAGCGTATATATAAATATTTTAAAGAATATTCTTTGAAACTTGGTTTAAACAGGGCACGCTGCATTTGTGACATTATCCTGCACAAATGTGGATATGTGTCAAGTTGAAAAGGAAAAGAAAGGACTCTGTAGAGAGATACTCCACAAGAGGAAATAATTTTCCACTCTAAACCGACTTTCATAATGCAATTAACTCCATTAGGGAGAATGGAATTTTGAATACTGTTCAAATTAAGGCAGTGCAGTTAGAAGCAGCAGCAATTGAGGAAGAATTAGCAATGCCCTTCTGAAGGGAGCTACTGAATTAAACCTTGGAGGGCTTTAAGATTAAGCCATTTAATTGTTACTTTAGGAGCTCTGGACTCTTCATAGACACGAGTCCAGGTGTTAATGCTGATTCTCCTCTGTTCTCTCCAGATAACAAAACTGCATCTCAGAGCCAATTAAGACAAATCCTTAAAGGCCTTTCCCCCCTTTTTTAGTGCATTCTGGGAGGTTTATTTTAATTGTGGACACCATGGGGAATCAGGGACATTATACGTAGTGATACAGTATTGAATCTTGAGTTGAAAAGATAACTAGTACTTGTCCAAATTATTCTGTATTAACTTTAAAACCATTTTTTTTTTGGTCGGCTGACACTCAAATTCTATTCTTTTATTCCCTTAATAATCTTAACAGAACACGGTTTCCGTACTGAATACGAACAAACGGCAAGCCTAGCAATTATTACACTTACAAGCCAAGTTATATGCATAATACATTACTATAAAAATTCACATAATTCACAAGTATGTCTCCCTCTCCTCCCTAAAGATTACCACTCTTATCATCATGTAAATCGTCAAACTCCTCCTAGATGCATGTGTATGCTTAAGTAAATTTATGTACCCATATCCATTCTTTCATTCATTCATTCATTCATTCATTCATTCATTCACCAAAACACTAATGGAGGGCTCCTACATGCTAAGCACTACTGTATGGCTTCCCTCCTGTGGTCTCCATTTCTTTAGGAAGACAAACGATGTAACACAGTATCATGTAAGCTGAAACAGGTCCTATTTAAAGAAAATTAAATATGGATAAAGGTAAAGATAATTCTGAGAAAGGAAATGCTATTTATAGACCGTAATTAGAAAATGTAGCTCTGAAGTAAGAATATTTAAACCGAGATCTACATAAAGAAAAGGATGAATTGGGTGACTGCAAAGTCCCTGTGGCAGGGATGAACTCAGCATAATGAGAAAGAAAACGGAGGGGTTACACCAGATATTGCCTTTAAAACACAGGAAGTAGTTAGTGATATTGGCTGTCTGTACATTGAATTGGGGTCAGGGGAGGAGATAAAAGTAGAAACAGAAAGACTAGTTAGGAGGCTGCGACGATAGTGGTTGTATCGAAGGCGACTGGTAGAGGTGGCGGTGACTGGATTAAAGATGTACTTAGGCAATAAGGCCATGAAGCCAGCAGATCTAATACTGGCACTGGTCAGGGCGAGAAGAGAGGAAGGCAAGGTCTCGGGGTTGACTCTAATTCTTAAGAAATTAAATGAATAATTATATAATTTACTGAGATGAAGTAGATTAGGAAAATGAAAATATTTAGTTGTGGTGATAAGGAGCAGAAATGAAAAGCTTGGTTTCAAACAAGTTATGTTTAACAGGACTGATACATGTTGCTACGGACTGCATGTGTTTCCCTGAAGGGCGGGGCATACAGGCTGAATTGCTAACTCCCAATATGATGGTATTTGGAGGTGGGGCCAATGGGAAGTAATTAGGGTGAGATGAGGCCATAAAGGTGGGATCCTCATGATGGGATAACTGCCCTTATAAGAAGGGAGAACACAGAGCCTGCTCCCATGCTCTGTAGCAACATCAAGAAGTCATATGAAGACACAGTGAAAAGAAAGCCATCCACAAGCCAGGAAGAAAGCTGTTGTGGTAGGGTCCCCTTCCTAAGGGAAGGAAAAAACAAACAAACAAACAAACAAAAAGAACCTGAAGGCAACCAGGTTATACACGTATGTGACAACATCCCTCAGGACCTTGTAACATGAAACCTCTTCATCAGACTCCGTGTTTGTATGTTATCATATATGGGAGACAAAGAAATGGAAAATATATTTTAAAAAACTACACCACATGGCATTCGGGGATCAGTTCTTCCGGTAGGAACCCAACTGAGCAGTGCCGGCAGGAATAAATTGCTTCCTGGAAAGAAAAGCCTCAGGGTCACGACTCTATGCGAGAATCCATCTACACTTTCACCAGGAACCCAATCAGCCAGCACCTCAATTTTGGACTTCTAGCCTCCTGAGTGGTGAGAAAATAAGTTTCTGCTGCTTAAGCCACCCAGGCTGTGGTATTTATTTCTGGCAGCCCATCCAGCCTAAGACAGATGTGCAAGTGGAAACACTGGGGAGGCATCTGGAGATTAAAGTCTGAATTATCAGAACAAAGATTGGAGACAAAGACATACATTTGGAAATGGGCTTTCAAATGGCATTAGAACCTGTACTACGGGATGGCATTACCTGTTCAGTAAGTTTCTAGGTATGTGAGCAGGACCTAAGACTGGGCCCAGGGATACTCTTGACAGTTTCTATTTATAGGTGTAAGGACAGAGAACTCGGCAGAGGAGAATGAGAAAAAGGAGCCCGTGAGAAAAGAATAAAATCAGAAGACAATGACAAGCACATGGAAATATTTCTGCAGAAAATAATCCAAGTATTAGAACTGCTAGGTTTTGAATTTTGATGGATGCTGCCTAATTTCCCTGCAAAAAGATCCCACGGTTTAGAATTAGACAAAACCCTAGGTGGTGGACCTATGTTTTTGTGGTATGATTGTGTATTCTGAATATGCCTGACATTCTTGTTTTTCAAAAGTAATACCTACATGACACCACTGCTGTGTCTAGGGCAGATCACATCCCATGTATTTTCATTTATACCATTTCTTTCATCACCAGTGTTATATAATCACAGGAATATAAAATTCCTTGTTAAATAAACACATGAAGTACTGAGATTTGAATGTATTATGAAATAATTGTTTTTTAATGTTTATTTACTTTGAGAGAGAGAGAAGGGAGAGAATGCGTGCATGAGAGCAGGGAAGGGGCAGAGAGAGAGAGAGAGAGAGAGAGAGAGAGAGAATCCCAAGCAGACTCTACGCTCAGTGTGAAACCCAATGCAGGGCTCAATCCCACAAACCGTGAGATCATGACCTGAGCAGAAATCAAGAGCTGGACGCTTAACTGACTGAGCCACTCAGGCACCCCAGAATAACTGTCTTTTTAATTCCTCATTTAAAATTTATATTATTTATATTTAGTATACACATGAATCTGCTGTGTGTGCCAGATTACTTGACACAACTCTAATTTTGGTTGTAATAGCTACGATTCTAACACTGGACTTCCTTCCATGTAATGATCTTATAGTGGTGACCTTCTAGTAGGCAGTTTAGTACAAATATCAGATAATGATTTAGATAATGAGGTATCTCACTGTGAAACACCCTTCTATTTCAGAAAAGTATTCTTGGCTTCCCATTCTTGTCCAAGTAAACATATAACATAAAAACCTTGCCAAGAGCTTATGTTTTTTACTTTTTACCCATGCCCATGATCCTGTTGCTAATAATTAGGGAAAAGTAGAGTTTCAGGAACCATTTTGCTTTTAAAATAGTCTGATATCACACTTGGAGTAGGCTACCCTTCCTGGAAATAAACATTGACCCACAAAGTCCTAGGAGGACATTTCCTTTCGGATACAATGTTGATTACTTCCTTGTTACTTCAAGTATTCCACATTCTCTCTTCAGAAATAGTTTTAAAAACATCATACTATTCAGTGCTAATGATAACACCCCAACATTTTTTCCTAGGGGCAGTCTTTTCATTTCCCCTACTTCTCAACATTTACCAAACATCTGGATCTCTTTCAATTAAATTTAAAAGTATTACTTTAGATAAATTAAATTAACATCACATTTTGGTTGATTACTTCCTAACAATCCTTTTTGACATTCAAGACATTAATAAATGCTGAAATGTGAGCTAAAATTATTTGATATTTGGCTTTTGAATACTATTTCACTTGTGTTATTAAAATTAATGACATCTTCTAATTGTATATTCCACCTATGCCCTGGATATTATAAATTTTAATCTTCTCTATATGGCTTCAAAAACTCAGGAGCTTTCTGGGTTAAGTTGAAATTGGCCCTGGACATGGAGGGCAAGGAGAGAGATTGGTATGTGGCAGATTTGGCAAGTAAAGAAACTTCTGCATGAGACTTGTTATGGGTGCCCACAAGATGAGTTAATCTCTGCATCTGCCTGACAGAATCTTAAAAGTTTGTGTAGAGGCCTTAACAGTGTTCAGTCACATCCTGTGTCTAATGGTCTCAACAACACTTTACTTTCTCAAGGTTTTGTCCTTGAAACAACTCCTAGTGTGAGAATGGTGGGCAGAATGCACACTCCAAGGACAGGAAAGAGGATGAAGAACTTCTGATTGCCAGGGTCCAGCTCAGGGGTCAATAGGGGGTCACAGCCTTTTGATAAACTCCTCCAACACTTTAAGTTCTCCATCCATCATTCATTTTCTTTTCTCTTTCTAATGATTCCCATCTCATCTACACACATGCTCAAATCTCTATATAAAAAAATAATAATAATAATCCCACAAACTTCCCTTGGCTCTGTGCTTTCTATTTGGTGATTTATTCTCCTTGTTGCTGGACTTGTAAACCTCTTGAAATATGGTTTCATCATAATCTAAACTTCATTGATTATTTACACTACCATAAATACCCATGCCTATTCATTAAAAGCATTCTTGCCAAAAATAAGTGGAATTATTTTTAGGTAAGTGACCTGAAAACCACAGACATCCCAACATGGCAAGTATATTTTAGCATATGGCAAATGCTGGCCACCACATGTTTTCATCTAACCCAGAGGGCCAGCTCTGGCTATAGTTAATCTCTACCAATCTAGTACTATGGTCATGGAAATTTCCAAAGAGAAAGATCTATTAGTGAGTGTTGTCTATGTGGTAATATTATACTAACCAAGAGAAGAAACCAAGGATCAAAAAAAGCAGAAGTTACAGAACTTACTGAGTATATGGTTTACTTCAGGTGTAATCAATCATGCTTGTAACTAGCATCCTACTTTGTGGATAATTCCACAGTCCCAAGCTATGTCCTAATGTTGATTTCTTTGGTACTTTGCACTAAGTATGCACTGGTTCAGGAGTTGATACACAAGTCCTGTATTTCTCTGTTGGGTATCTGTGCACAAACTGGGGCCTCGCTTTCTCTCAGCAGACTAGCCATACCACGTACATGAGATGTACATATTTTAAGAAGAATTTCACATTGTTCAAATAGCACATCCCTTATATTTGAGGTAAGATAGATCCTTTTATGGAGTAATGACTTAAATGTTTACAGAGCAAGGAGTATGGAAGAAAAAAAACATAACCCTTAAGTGGAAAAAAAAAAAACAAAAACAAAACCTGGAACATACTGAAGATTTAAGTTATCCCTTAATACCAGAGCTACAATATGATAAAGTGATACAATCCTGAATGAAACTAAATTTACAAAGAACAGTAAATGCAGGGCCTGTTTTCAACAGTTTAACAAACGCTTATTAAATTAAGTGATAATTAATAGTCGAATAAATTCTTAAAACATTAACCAGCAGCTCACAAAAAATAGAAAACTACTATGAGAAGTTCAGCTGTTATTCAATTTTACAAGAGTCATAACTTTCTCTTAGTCTTTTCTAAAAATGTTACTTACCACATATTATTAGTCATCTTATCATGTGATGCTTTAAAATGACTTTGACTAACCACTATGGACATTCAACAGGGGCAGCAATATTCACATTCACACACAAATGAGTACACACACACACACACACACACACACACACACACACTTCTTTTTAAAGTTTTGTAATGACAGATCACCCTTTCAGCATAGTAATTCAGGGGGAAAAAATGCAATTACCTTAAAGTCAAAAGTTAAAATGCTTTCAAAAGCTGTAAGAGTGTAAATTGCTCAATTATCAAGTGTTAGTGAAGGGAAAGTTCCCATGAAAATCATAAATCTTCATTCCTTAATTAATTTTATTTGTCTTGATATGAGTTGACCCACTTTGTAAAAGTAAAACTCCATATCTGTTAAACAGGAAAGAGCAAATAATTTCCACCTGTCGTTAGATATAAATGGAATCACGAATTGGTGCAAAATGCTATCTATTGATGTGGTCATACTGACAGGGTGGTACAGGACATAATTACTTTAGAAATAGCTTTATTAAGAGACTAAAGAAATGATATCTTACCTTAAATGAGACTTCCGTAATCACACTTCCTCTTTGGAAGTATGAAGACGTTTGGAAAAGTCTATTAGTAAGTCATCATATTACACAGGCCTTAGACTTGATATTTTTTTACGTGAAAACATGGCTCACTTCTGAAGAGAACCATCACTGTATGTATTTTCCTATCACAGTTGTTAGATTTAATGATCTGACATCTAAATGGCACAGGTGTGAAAACACAGTAATATTGCACATCTCATGTAAGAACAGTTTCAGCAGACTATTTGCAGTACTATTTCATCAGCGAGAGTGATTTGATGTTCATCACAATCATTCGAAGAGGTAAGAGTGACAGACATTCTTATTAACCACAAAATGATAAAAGATTGATTTCAATCAATATCACAGCCTAGTACATGAAATACGTTCTGCCAAAATACCAGATGCAAAAGATTCTAAATCCAAGATCAGTGTGTGCTCCATCCTCAAAGGATGCAGTCATACTGAGGTAAAAAATGTCACGTGAAGCATTAGCTGGGATCTTTTCCCATAAGCTAAGCACGGCTTTTGCTGTGATAAGATCTTAATATGTATTATCCCACATGTAAAACAGAGGATGCTTCCCTCCCATTATAATTCGGCTCTCTCTCTTTATGGGAATTATCTAAAATGATCACATCACTAAGCAGATCAGTGGAAAGAATCAGGTCCAGTAGGGAAAAAAAGCATCTTGGCTTGAAAACTCCCCCCTAGTGCTAGAAAACGGTACACAGCAGTCGAAGTTAAGAATCCAGAAACTGGAGATTTGCTGAACATAACGGAAAAGAAGATGTGATTTTTTTTTTTTAATGAGAAGGCGGTGAATAACGGCAGAGTTAAACTTAGAAGTTAGTCTTCAAAATACAAGCCATTAATAAAGGAGAAAATATATTCTGGAATTGATTTTCAAGTACATGGAAGACCTCTTTTTGATACAGCAGTTTCTATAGCAGGTGGAGGCAATGTCCCCAGATCTCGTCACTGAACGAGCGGATGTGCCCCTTAGTTAAATTACTTAAGTGGAAGCTTCTACTTTGTGTGTGGCTAAGCTCGCAGCATTCCAAAACAATTTGTCAATCAACTGCTTATGGCTTGGGAAGAGTAAACATTTGCCTTTCAATTCTGAAGAGACCTTCTGCTGGAATAATGGAAATATTTGTAAGAAAAACCTACTCAGGTAATTGCCTTCCTAGAAATAATAATGAAGATGTATAAATTAAAGGGATTCTCAAATTGATTTTGATAATTGAATGAATAAATGATGCCACTGTATGAGGAGGTTCAATATTTCTGGACGGCCATGCACCTGGGTTTTAGAAATCTTGAAACCAGTCAGGTATGCTGAAAAGACCAAGCAAACTGATACCTGCTTGGCATGGTTGGATTTCCACATTTTGGTCATGTAGAGTGTAATTTAAAACTGTAAACACATTTTCATAACCTGCTCTATTACATTTTTCCCCCTCAGTATGTAAGGTGATTTTCTAGCTAAGCAGTTTGAGAATGAGCTTCAAAATACCGGATGAGAAATTGAGAATCATGAAATGGTCACAGAATCACCCAAAAGTATGTCAGTTCTCTCTCCAGAGAGTGCAGAGAAATGTCTATAAGAGACATCAAGTACTGTGAACTATAGAGGTGCTGAAGCCACTGTGATTTCCATGTGCAAAGAATGATGTTTAAGAGGGAGAAAATATTTATAAACTACAGAATGTCTCTTTGGAAAAATGATTTGCTAGCATGACCTTCTACTGCAAATAGTTTTCTTTTTGAATGTACCACCAAATGTTTAATACCTTTAAGATAATTTTTGAAATGCATATTATATAACCCACAGCAGATCTGGTAATCTGTATCTCCTCCACTTGTCCCAAATTAGTTTTGTTGTAGGAAACTCAGCTGTATACTGAGAGACTAGCTATTAAAGCATTGCATTGCTTTACAGTTTTCTTTAGTGAAGAATGAAGTTTTTAAATATATTTGTCTTAGTGTCAGTGGAGAAGGATGTAGAGATGTTAATGTATTTTAACAAAAATCAGGAGAGATGGGTATTTTCAGAAGCTTTTTGAAAATAAAGAATTATTTTATCGTAAAAAAACAGATCAATAAAGCCATTTATAAAATAACCAGTTGAACACCTCCCTAAACATAATTATTTTCATTTGAAAATTCAACCACGCTAAGCAAGGTACAGGAGTGGTTAAAACATTTCTTTCCCTCCCCTTTTAATTCAACCTCTCGCTCTCAAGACTAGAGACTTGTTTAGAACTTACTGAAGTTTCCCAAAGCAAAACCACGCACCAGTTCCTAATTCAGATGCCAGGTCTGTGTGCAGCCTCGTTCAGCTTCTGACAACGCCAGGCAACACTTTATTAATCATGTATGAATTTCTGTGCGTATATCCTGAAGCGATCACACACGATGCAATCCCAATAAAAAAGAAAAAGAAAAAAAGGAGCCTTACCTGATGGCAGAAAAGGCAGCTGCAGGAACAGAATCAGAAGCAGCAGCAGCAGGATGCAATAAACCAGCCTTGCACCGAAGGTGAGACCCTTTTCTCCTCTCCCTCTCCTTCCTCCCTCTCTCTCTCTCTCTCTTTTTTTCTTCTAAAATCACTGTAGCAACAAACTGCCTTGCATTTCGTCCTCTCTCATTCACAGAAGATCCTCCAAGCCGGGCAGCCAGCAGACACCACTTTCTTCCTGGAAGCGGTCTGCCTCTCTTCTCAGAAACGCCTGGACCCCTCTCTGTGGCTCCCTCCACGTTTACCCTTCGGATCAATAATGCTCCCGGAGCGGCTGGAGCTCAACTGCAGCGGCGAGCGGCCAGCCAATGGGGGCCCAGGATTCCCTCCCAGTCATCTCCCCGCCCTCAAAACAAAACACAGCGTGCCTTTGACACATCACCGAGTTGTGAAAAGTAATTGAATCTTGTATTCGAAACGTATCTTGTTTGTTCTTTTTCCCCCCTAGCGTTCATTGTACAGTGCTGTGAATGAATGGAAGGACTCCATAGTTCTCAGGACACTCATTAGAGGAGCTTAGTGGAGGGGGAAGCGTGGGCGCGGGCAAAGTGACAGCACCTGGTTTCCTTTGCACCTGGAGCTTTGCTATTAAAAGGCTTTGAGGACTGTTGAAAATCAGGGAATTGGGAGGCAAAGGCTGGAGTCCTGCTTCTCACTCCGCTAAGTAGCTTGATTGTTTTTATCTTGTGGAACCCGAGGATAAAGTCCATTTCTCCTGGAAGCCATCTCCTTCTCGGAACGTGGTCTGAACAAGAATCAGTTGCTAGTAGGTGATAACCTTAGCCAAGAAATTTCTACTAATCCATTTACCTGCTTCTGTGCTGGCTGAACCTGGTCCGGTTTTTATGAGGAGCTAAAATCTGTTCAGGTTATATGTTGGGCTTGTGTCTTTAATTTTGCGTGTTTGTGTCTTGTAAGATTTCTTTAATTAACATTAATTTGTGTTAGGAAATCTCTTAGTGATTACTTGCAACGGTAGAGGATATTACAAGGATCTCTAAAATCCTATAATGAAAAGGAGCGCTATTGGAAACAATACTACTACTACATCCGTCCAAATTCCATGATAATCGTTCTTTACATTTTTGTTGATTCACAACTTCCGGAGTTCCTGTGGATGAAATTTGAAACAAACCGTATACACTGAGGGCAAGGAGAGACCAAAGCAAGAGGCTGGCTGCTCTGGATTGATAGGCGGCAGTGTTAATAAGAGAACTTAAATACAAGGCTTGCCTTAGGTGGCCACAGACTAGTAGATCTCAGCACCTGCTCTCCTAGAATCTTAAACGTTTATGTGAAGGTGTTGATGGGGTTCAGCTATGTATACAGTCCAGATGCTCTCAGTAACACATAACTGTCTCAAGCTCTTGAAGTGGCTCCTAGTATGGGAACAGTGCACCTAATGTACATTCCAAGGACGGGGGAGGCAGTGAGGAGCCTCTGATTGCCTGCGTCTGGCTTCCTGGTCAACTGGAGGTCACGTCCTCCTATTGACCTCTTCCAACAATTTCACTATCGAAGTACTAAGTACTGACATTAAGTTCATGGGAATCATTTATTTTCTCTCCAAGAATCTGTCACTTTATCATTTATGAGTCAAGAATGCAGCAATATTTGGGATAATCATTTAATCTAAGTATGTCAAAACCCTCAAGAGCACAGCATCTCTGCTGTTTTAAACATATGTATAAATACAAGGAGGCTTGGTAGCTCAAACAGCTGCACAAATAGGAATGTCTCTTCAATGTAATTGTTGAATGAGAATAAAATTAATGTGTCTTTCTGAAATCTCTTTGTTCCACTGAAGTAATACAAATGGGTTGATGCATTTGGTGTAGCCAAGCTTTGTGTGTCGTGACAAGTTGAAATAGCTTGGGGAGACTTTACAAACAAAACAATTTTGTTACCTGTCCATCATGTGAAGGAGCCATGGAAAAGTGCGATATTTACAGCACTGTATGCTGTGTTGCTATAAAAAGGTGAAAGCTAACTTTATTGTAACTCACTCATGTAACCAGTAAAATTTTATTCAGGACATTCTCTGGTTAACAGTAGTCACCTGGCTTTTGTGAAGAAAGGAATGCACTAAAGAAATGATCATTATAAACGTTTGTTTTATTTCTTTTTTTTTTAATTTTTAATGTTGATTTATTTTTGAGAGAGACAGAGACAGAGTGTGAGCAGGGGAGGGGCAGAGAGAAAGGGAAGGGGAATCCGGAGTGGGCTCCAGGCTCCAGGTAAGCTGTCAGCACAGAGCCCTGCCACGGGGCTTGATATAGGAAATCACAAACAGTGAGGTCATGACCTGAGCCGAAGTCTGACTCGTAACTGACTGAGCCACCCAGGCACCCCTGTTTTATTTCTTAATTGCATAATAACAAAGGGGGACCAGGGTGGCTTAGTAGATTCAGGTCATGAGCTCGCTGTTCATGAGTTCAAGCCCTACATCTGGCTCTGTGCTGAAAGCTCAGATCCTGGAGCCTGTTTCAGATTCTGTCTCCCTCTCTCCCCCCTTCCCCGCTCGTGTTCTGTCTCTCTCTCAAAAATACATAAACATTAAAATATATATATAATAACATGTATTCATGTATTTGAATTCATTTGTTGATCACAAATAACAAGTGACTAAATATAGATTATTCTCTTTGTTCTGCAGCTCAGTGGTTTTCAGTGTGTTATTCCCAGACCACTAGCAAAGGTATCACCTGGGAACTTGATGAGACGGCAAATTCTCAAGCCCTTTACTATTCCTATTGAATTGGAAACTCTAAAAGTGGTATCCAGAAATCTATGTTTTAACATCCCTTCAGATGATTCCAATGCACACTCAACTCTGGGGGTTGTTGCTCGAAGGAAGATATGTGCAAACTACTGCAGAAGACCAGCACCTATTTTTGTATCAATAAATTGATAAATCATTTATTTATCAATAAATCGATAAATCAATAAATCAATAAATCAGTAAATCGTTTTCTGAGTTTGAGCCCAGCATTGGGCTCTGCACGGTCAGCATGAGGCCTGCTTGGGATTCTCTCTCTCTCTCTCTCTCTCCCTCTCTCCCTCTCTCTCTTCCCCTCCCCTAGTTGGGCTGTCTCTGTCTCTCTCAAAAGAAATAAACAGAAAGAAAGAAAGAAAGAAAGAAAGAAAGAAAGAAAGAAAGAGAAAAAGGAAGAAAGAAAGAAAGAAAGAAAGAAAGAAAGAAAGAAAGAAAGAAAGAAAAGAAAAGAAAGAAAGGAAGAAAATTCTGTTACCCACTGCTGAGGGCATTGGGCATTACAAGATGTGCAATATAATTCATATTCGTGCCAAGAGTTGAGAAAACAATAACATTTGAAGATGGGGTGGACAAGATTCGATTAATGAAATCAATGGGATTTGGAATCGATTGGAAATGATGATATGGTAACTTACATTATTCTATGTCTTCTATAGATTTTTCCTACTCCACCCTGGTGGACGGATACACTTCTCCATTGTAGCCTTGGTTATATGACTTGCTTCAAAATATGGATAGAGAGAACATTATCATGTTCAAGCAGAATACTGAATAACAAATACAGTTTGTGCTCATTTCATGCAGAAGCTTTTCCTTCACCCTGGGCTGTTAAATGAAGAGAACAATGGAGTCTTAGCTGTCCTAGGATGGACATGTGGTTTGAGAGGTTAATAAAGCTTGTATTTGTAAGCCACTGGGATTTTTAAGGTCATACTTCACCACATGGGAACCTAATCTATCCTGACTAAAAATAAGTAAGTAGAATTCAAAGTAATTTGAAGTGAAGAAGTGCTAAAGCAAAAGTAATGACTGGGACAAGGCATTTAACTGGAAACTCAAAAATCATTTTTGAGGAAAGAACAACAAAACTAGTAGAGTTTCTTTAAGGAAAGAATGGCCTGAAAAATGGGAAATAAATATTAAAAAGAGTTATGACAGCGATTAAGGCGAAGTTCTTTAGCAATGGGGAGCCATGGAGACTGTTTAGAAGAGGAATGGCATCATCAAAATTGTGCGATAAGATGATTACTCTGTTGGCAAGAAAGAAACAAAAAGACAAAGGAAAATTCACCACAAGGATGTGAAAAATCAAAACGCGATGTAATATGGGCCAGGGACAGAACTTTTGTCACCCTTACACCTGTATTCATGAGTTAACAAGTTTCATCAACCTGACTTCCTAAATATCACTTAAATCATCATTTATTGTTTATTTGGTCCACAACTATTATCGTTTCGGTTCAGGCTTTTACCCTTCCTCCCTAGACATTTGTGGCCAATTCTTAATCAGTATCTCTGTCTCTTTGATATATCTGTTATTAGTCTACAATAATTGGTCAACTTTGCTTTTCACATCTTTAATTCAGGATTCACCTAGGCTGATGGGACATTCCCAATCTCCTGGAAGAGGGAAAGGAGATACAGGAGAATCTCATTAAAATAACAAAAACAACAATAAATGTTGCTCAGAAGTGATGAACATCACTTCTGTTTGTATTTCTTTGGTCAAGGAATGTCAAGGACACAATACTAAGTGTGATGTCAATGTAACCAAAATGCATAGTCTTCCTAGTGGAAAAGAAGCATAGGGAGGGCCAGTGGTTATTTTGAAGAATAGTGTGGTCTACCTCATTCTTCTCTAACGCTAAAACAACAAAATCTGAGGTTACCTGCCAGGAGGTTTGCATATCTAAGGTAAAGATCCTTTACCTTCCTTTATCTTTGTTTTGTCATTTCATATGTAATGCTTATTGTTAAATTGACATGATTTCAAACCTAAAGGAAAACAATGTAAGAAATCGCTTAAGCGTAATGTAGAGGACTCTATTAGGCTATAGATGTAGGTGGCAGAGAGAAGAAAATTCAGAGTGTTCAGTGTTTTAAATCTTGTAGAGTATTCATCCTTGCTTGTATTTTATTTATTTTTAATTTTTTTAATGTTTATTTATTTTTGAGACAGAGAGAGACAGAGCATGAGTGGGGGAGGGTCAGAGAGAGGGAGACACAGAATCTGAAGCAGGCTCCAGGCTCTGAGCTGTCAGCACAGAGCCCGACGCGGGGCTCGAACTCACGGACTGTGAAATCATGACCTGAGCCGAAGTCAGACGCTTAACTGACTGAACCACCCAGGAGCCCCGCTTGTATTTTATTTAAACCAGAGGAGGAATGAAAGGACCATGTGCACATAGCATATGTACCGGTTGATCAACCAGAACCAGTGTAACGGGGCCTGATCAAAGTGGCCCCTGTGAGCAACATGGCTTGATTCCACTGGGATTTCTAGAGAAGTATACAGAATACCTCCAAGAGTTTTTCAATTAAAAGGCCACAAGCTTGTTTCCCTTATTGCTCTCGATTGTCACTCTTTTGAGATGTATACACATGTAGGCACAGTGACTCCTACTATTCTTTGCAGTGTAGAGGAAGCCCGAGAGCTGTAAGCAAAGACAAGACATGGGCACTTGAAGGATCCACCGTGAAAAGGAAGTGGATCACATCCACATGGATCTGGTCCTCTGGGCTGCGGCTGAAATCAGAGGGTCTGAGAAAACGTAAGCTTGTCACCTGATATCCAACAATAGCAGTTAGGTCAATGACAAGGAGTAGGATAAGAAGACAAATTTACAAAACTGTGATGTCAAATATTTTGGGATACAGATTAAGGCGGAATGCCCAGATGGCCTCGGGTGAGCTGATGATTTGAAAATAGCTGGACAGAAACTACTGACACAGAGTAGGAAATAAGAGATTTGGGCACTCATGCAATAGCAATAAAAACACTCCAACTATTAGTACTAAAAGTGGATTAATATTTACTGAGTATTTACTAGATGTCAGACATAGGGCTAAATATTTCACTTATATTTCCATAGTACGAAGGTGGTAACATTATTTTCTTCAGTTCAGAAATGAGAAAACAAAGTCACAGGGAAGTTAAATAACATATAGTGGTCATAAACATAGTAATCAGTGGACTCAGGATTTGAACCAAGGCAGCTGAACTCCAGAGACCATTTTGATAGTCACCAAACTCCAATGCTTGCCTTTAATATTTCTTTACTGTCATATAAATACAAAATCTGAATATAGCAGTTCTATAGTTATTGATATCCATGATGGAAAAAATCTTGATTATTAAAAAATAACGTTTTTTACCACATGAATTGACTGGTATTTTAATAATCCATTGAACAAATAATTGTTGAATTCTACAATATGCATTGCTTTGTGTTGGGGTGAATCATAAATGCAAAATAATAAACATTATAATCTCTAGAGACAAAAAAACAGTCTTTGGCCCTCATGAATTTATAGCACCTACGTATTTTATCACCAACTATATACTAACTA
Source organism: Lynx rufus (assembly GCF_022079265.1). Classification (NCBI taxonomy): domain Eukaryota; kingdom Metazoa; phylum Chordata; class Mammalia; order Carnivora; family Felidae; genus Lynx; species Lynx rufus. Next base: position 221,215,945 of record NW_025814823.1, on the reverse strand, counting down.
AGTATTCTTACAATGAAATATTGTTTTGTCTTATGGAGATTATAAATACATCTCCATTAGGAACAGAAATAAATGTTAACATTTGAGGGGCACTTGGGTGGCTGAGTCGGTTGAGTGTCCAACTGGAGCTCAGGTCATAATCTCACGGTTTGTGGGTTCGAGCCCCGCATGGGGCTCTGCACTGACAGCACAGAGCCTGAAGCCTACTTCAGAATCTGTGTCTTCCTATCTCTCTGCCCCTCCTCTGCTTGTGCCCTCTCTCTCTCTCTTTCTCTGTCTCTGTGTCTCTCTGTCTCTCTCAAAAATAAATAAACATCAAAAATAAGAAATAAACATAACATTTGAAAAGGAAAAGATGCAACTAGCAAAAAGCTTTGTCACAAAACCGTGAACCTCAGTTTCAGCAGAGTTGCAAACAGAGATCATACCCACTTCAGTAATTTTCTCACTGTCTTGATTAGAAATGCACATGGGACTTAGCCTTATATGGAAAGAACTAATTTTTAAAGACCATGTGTGCATTTGACATTAAACATTATCTCACTTAAATGTCACAGCAGTAATGTAAGAAGATATTTTCATTGCCATTTTATGGATAATATAACTGAGGCTCAGAGAATATCCTCTGCTCAAGGTCAAAATGATAATCAGTATCAGGATTTAGGACCATGATTCACACTCAGTAGATCTCACTCTAATGTCATTCTTTTTTTTTCCCCCCTCAAAATGACACCTACCCAAACTGAATTATCTATTTACTTGCAATAGTTTCTCCTTAGCCTGTGGGCTGCCATCAATCAGTAGAATCTCAATTCTCACCTTCCTACAAACTTCTACTCCCTGTAATAGGAAAAATTCTGGTGAGGCATATTTTGGGAACAGCCATGGGTACTAGTGAATATGTGAAAATTAAAACCACAAGAAATATGAGCAATAGTAATATGTCCTGAGGTTGTTTGAAAAGACCACAAAATATAGCTTGTTTTAAACTGGTTGCTACAAGATCAGTATAATTTGGATATGTAGAAAGATTTACATATTCAAGCTTGAAGCTTCTGTAAAGCTAGACTAGTCAGGGTCTAGGACTTGTGTTATGGAAAATTGATAAATTTATGAAGTCAATATATATTAGATCAACTATAAAATTAACAATCGTTTATTTCTGGGGTGTCTGGTTGGCTTGGTCATTAGAGCAGGCGACTCTTGATCTCGGGGTTGTGAGTTTGAGACCCACCTTGAGGGTAAGGATTGCTTAAAAATAAAATCTTAAAAAAAAGGTTATTTATTTCTTTTTAATTTACTGGGAAGAAGAGTCCAATTTAATATTCATTTTTACAAAGAAAATTTAAGTGACAAAAATTTTTTGACGCTCTGTGATATAAATTACATACCTGGGTGTCAATTTCACGGTAAAAATAATAACATTAGCAACAACAAATTAAGTGTAAACAAATCATAAAATAAGCATATAAATACATTAAACTTCACTGCCACCAGAGAATATGCACTCGAAAAATTCAAGCTATGTTAATAGCTTAGGAGTACATCATATATCCCCAAATCTGAGTTTTGTCTATATCTGACACCTTTATATTTCTGGTTGCCTGTAAGTTACATTTATCATAAATTTAAAAGATTCAAATTTTGTAAACTGATCTCATGTAAACATTTGTAATATTTTTAAATAAAATATATTTTATCTTTTTTCTTTAAATATATAGAGAGGTAATTTTTATTGAATAAATACATCCTTGGTTCTGAAAAGTTTCTTAGTTTAACAAACATTGCTCCCTTACAGATATTAAATTCATTTTAAAACAAAATCTACTTTTTCAAAACAAAATCTACTTATTTCCTAATTAGTGTCTTTTACAATATATCTGTGTCTGGTATCAGATCCTCTAGAAGTATAAACACTCAAAATTGGGTATACTAATATAATCATATTTAATGTATAAATACATACTAAAATGTATTTTATATCAAAAACCTGTTTTGGAGTTTTAAGAGTTTTAATCTCTTCTATGTGTATTTGTATAGTCCATTTATTTTGTAATTGGGTTGGCAGCATTATCATTCATCTTTACTATTTCCCCCTTTAAAAATATACCTAGGGGCGCCTGGGTGGCTCAGTCGGTTGGGCAGCCGACTTCGGCTCAGGTCATGATCTCGCGGTCCGTGAGTTCGAGCCCCGCGTCAGGCTCTGTGCTGACAGCTCGGAGCCTGGAGCCTGCTTCGGATTCTGTGTCTCCCTCTCTCTGACCCTCCCCCGTTCATGCTTTGTCTCTCTCTGTCTCAAAAATAAATAAACGTTAAAAAAATTAAAAAATATATATATCTAAATAAAACAACTTTCTTTTTTTTTCTTTTTTGTAAGTAGGCTTCACGCCCAGCATGGAGACCAACGCAGGGCTTGAATTCATGACCCTGAGATCAAGATCTGAGCTAAGATCAAGCGCCCAATGCTTAACTGACTGAGCCACCCAGCTGCCCCAAAGCAACTTATTTTAGAGTTTGCTGTGATGTTAGGTTTTATGGTCAAATGTCTGCCATTGAAATAGAATAATCATAATGGAGGAAATCAGGTTTTTACAAAACCACACACAAGTAGAGAAGAACAAAAAGCAAAAAGAAATGAAAAGAGGCTATATCAGTGTATATCGGTCTATGAGCTCAAAGGAGGAACCTGCATCAACTTGGCCTTTCCTACGTATGTTACTTATTTGCTCCTGCAACTCAGTCTGATTCAGAATTATAAACAATTATAAAGTGATTCCAGTCTGCAGAAACCCACAAAGAGCTGTTGGAGGAGTTCAGAAAGAACGTAACTTCTAGTTGTGGGAGCTGGATTGGACAGTCAGAGGCTCCTCACCAACTTCCTGTCCTTGGATCTTGTGGTCTGCCTACAGTTCCCACAATTTTTCAAGAACATAGTTCATCTATTTTTGAGAGCACGGTCTTGAGAAAGCCATGTGTTGTTGCAACCATCTGAGGATACATGTGACTGAATCCAGGTAAGGCCTCTATACACAATTTTAAGATTCTGGTGAGCCCTGGGAGTGTTAAGATCGACTCTTGTAGCCAAGGGAGACTGGCCTCTTCTGTAAGTTACCTTGCTTTTTAAACCTGCAAGCTTGCAATCGGGAATGGCCTGCCTCTTTCTTAGGTCTCTCCTTGTTCTCCATGTGTGGGGTCAGTTTCAAATTTTACCTGGGAAACTCCTGATGTTGTGACCCCAAAACAACTAATCTTGGATAAGGTTAAATTTATAAATAAAAAGTACATGAAGGCAGTGGGCAAGTAAAGGTCATTTTCCTTGTTTAGTAATATTATCCACTCATGTTGGTATAATATTATTATAGTAATATATTACTATATATTATTATATGTAATATTATAATAATGTTATCCGCTCCTCTTGTAAATAATAAAATCTTGAAGTAGGGAAAGATGGATAATTGTGCCTCATCATGAAACAACAACAAAATAAAGGCATAAGAGCAAACCAAAACAATACAAAGATACAGCATCATTCTACTCAATCCTAGAATGGACATACTGGACTTTTAGCTGAATAAGACAATATATAAAGCTAGTCTTCTCTAAGATCTCTGGGTGCTGTACATGATAAATAGTCCATTTAGAACTAGCATAATTATCAAGGGTACTCAAATATAGGCATAATTTCTGATAAATGGCCAAGCAAATTTCATTCCATTTGCAATAAAGTGGTGATTAGAGCAAAGTTTTAAGGGACACTGAATATCATTACCTTGCAAAATAACAAATTTTAGGATACTGAATTTTTTGACTATTGCTTAACTAACTAAGATCTACAAGTCCTGGGTAAAGAAGACCTGTCTAAATAGTTTCATGCATGAGTATAAGCAAAAGTTTATTTCGCTATAAGCTCTGTATGACTAAAGAAAAATATGGCTGCCAAAAATACAGACAATCTAAAGTTAAATGAATAGAAATATTCAAAGAGATAAAATATCCAAACATATTTGAAATATTGAATATTTAAAATATTCAAAATTATAAAGAGAAATACTGCATGTTTAGAAAGTTCCACGACTATAATGGAAAAGTTGGGGAAAACTTACTTGAGACAATAAACACTATAAATTTATGTGTCTTTATGTTGAAGACACATCCAACTAGGCCTGCTTCGTTTCAAGGGCAAAAATGGTAACAAGTGGCAGAAGTTATAGCTTAAAGTCAACCTTCCAACACTTGGAATAGTTGAAAGGTACGGTCATTTGTGTGAAAACACAGAAGTTGCCTAAAACTAGAAGTACCTAATCAATGTATATTTAACTGAACATTTTTATGCTTATAGAAGAGTAGACTGACAGGGAAGGTTAAAATACTCATGCCAAATTGACATTATGAAAGAAAGAAAAATATTGTCTTATTCTCTCTTACTGCTTTTATAGATGGTATGAACCATGGATGGTTTTAGAGGAGAAAAGATTTGTTTTTCTACTAAGACCAGATTAATAACATGACAATGCCAGTTCTCATTTCAATGACAGTTCCATTTTGAAAAAATCCTCACAATTCCCAATATTCTTTATTTTTATTACCTTCATTGAATTACAATTTGCAAACCATAAAATCCACTCATTTTCATGTGTTTTATTTTTATTTTTATTTGAGAGAGAGAGAGAGACAGAGAGAGCACACATGAGCTTGGGAGGGACAAAGAGAGAGAGGGAGACTTAGAATCTGAAGCAGGCTCCAAGCTGTCAGCAGAGAGCCCCATGTGGGGCTCAAACGCACAAATCATGAGATCATGACCTGAACCCAAGTCGACGCTTAACCAACTAAGCCACCTAGACACCCCCCACTCATTTTAGATGTACAATTCAATGAGTTGTAATATATTTGTACAGTTATGGCACCATCACCTCAATCCAATTTTAAAATATTCAAATCAGAGGCATCTGGCTAGCTCAGTCAGTACAGCGTGCTACTCTTGATCTCAGGGTTGTTAAGTTCGAGCCCCACATTCGGTGTAGAGATTACTTAGAAATAAAATATTTACTAAAATATTCAAATCACTTAATATGATTCCTCAAATCAGTTTACAGTTATTCAGTCTTTAATTTTAACCCAATCCCAAGCAACCACTTATTTACCTCTGTAGATTTGTCAATTTCTGTACATTTAGTATAAATGAACTCCTATAATATGTGATCTTTTGATTTGGTTTCTTGCAATTAGCATATTTTTGAGCTTCATAATTTTTATAGAATCCGCAATCCATTCTATATATGTTGTTAAATAGAATTTTATTGTTTGCATGTATCATATTCTGTTTATCCATTCACCAGTTGATAAACATTTGGATTTTTTTTTCACTTTTTGACTATTAGAAATAATGCTGTCGAATACAGGTCTTTATGTGGACATATGTTTTCATTATCTCAGAAATATCCCTAGGAATGCAATCATTTTTTCATATGTTACACTTATTACCTTTTTGAAAGAAACTGCCACATTCGTGCCAGCAGCATAAGAGGTCTCCAGTTTTCCACATGTATTTGTCAACCATTCATGTTGTCTGTGTTTTTTTATTATAATTATTCTAGCAGGAAGAAGTGGTATCTTATTGTGGTTTTAATTTTCATTTCATTGTGGTTGAATGTGAGCATCTTTTCATGTAACTATTAGCCATTCATAAATATTTTTTGGTGAAATGGCTGTTCCAATTTTTGCCTCATTTTAATTGGAGTTTATCTTCTTACAATTGCTAGATTTCTCCACATTTTCAGAAAGTTGAGAGAAATACAATTTGCAAATATTTTATTCCAGTACTTTAATTTTTAATGGTGTCTTTTGAAGTGGAAAATTTGTTTTCTTTTTAATTTTGAAGAATTCCTATTTAGGGGCACCTGGGTGGCTCAGTTGGTTAGACGTCTGACTCTGGATTTTGGCTCCGGTCATGATCTCAAGGTTGTGAGATCAAGCCCTGCATTGTGCTCCACACTGGTCATGGAGGCTGCTTAAGAATCTCTCTCTCTGTCTCTCTCTCTCTCTCCCTGCCCTTACCTACCCCTCTGTCTCTCCCTCTGCCCATCCCCCCCTCTCTCAAAAGGAAAAAAAAGGAAATGAAGAATTCAAATTTATCTATCTTTTTTAATATGGGTTATGCTACTGGTACTATTATCTGAACATTGGACATACCATGTCACATGGCAGGTAGAGTAGATGGGGACTATTGAAGGAATGAATACAGAAAGAAGCGAACAAACTGGAAATCAGACAACCTCAATCTACCACAGTTGTAGAATTCATACAATTGCCAATTATTGTGGCTGGTTTATTTTCATTTCTTCTTTTTTCTTTCCGAATTTTCTTCCCTTTTTCTTTCTTTACTTTTATTTTCTCATTTCACCTAGCTTTATTTGGCTTGCATTTGATTTCACATGTAAATTTTTATTTCTCTTGTGTTTTGAATGCTAAGATTTCAGCTAATGAAATCAGCTTATTTTTATTTCTCTCTTTAGTTGATTTTTATGTATAGCATTCAATTTATTCTCTGTATCAGTGAATGACTGATTCTGAACAAGTTCTTTACACATGACATGGGTGCAAGCATGACTTTTCCCAAATCAGCATGTGAGAAATAAATCCTGTAACTATCTCCCACTGGGAACCATTAAGCTGCTATAACAGTAGTTCAGAGTCAGCTTTCTCGCCTGTAATATTAAGGATCACCCTCCACTCCCAGAGGAATGTCTTAAGATGGGTACTATCTCTCACTTGGCAGCCATAAGTAGCAGCTCTTAGCAAAAATATTTTAAAAGGCACTCTCCAAAATACCCTGTCCTCCTATTACCACGTGGTCCACAGCTCTTATTGCAAAATGTGTCAACACATAATTAACCTACTGAATGGTAAGGGCAGGAAGGAAACAGTGAAATATAGTAAAAACTCAGGCATTTTAATAAAAGTATACTGTATTTCTAAAACACTGAAGCAGAAAAAAAAAAGAACGAAGAGAAACTTCAGACTAAAAGGGACATTCAAAAGATCATGACTTTAGTGCCTGGCTGGCTCAGTTGGTAGAGCTTGTGACACTTGATCTTGGAGTCTCATGTTCCAGCCCCATGTGTACAGTAGAGTTTACTTAAAAAAAAAAAAAAAAGGATCATGACTTACCAGAAATTTATTTTTCTGATTTCAACACCAAACAATTAATGCCAAAAAAACGAAGCATTAAATTTTGATTATGCTGGCTTTTATATATATCCTAGGCTTCTGTGCCATACGAGGAACCGTGGATATATGAGAAGGAATACTGCTGATTCATTAATCTTCTTCATTTGTTCCTGAAAGATAGAGCTTATATTTACAAGGGAAAATAATGCTAAGATATTCATAGTGTGTAGAATTTGGCATCTTCTGCTTCAATGGATTTTCCACAAAGTTGCCAAGCCAATTCAATGAGAAAAGGATAGCTTCTTTCAACAAGTGGTGTTGGGGAGATCGGATATCCTCACACAAAAAGATGAATTTACCATTTACTTCATATGACAAAATTCTTTTTTAATTCAAAACGGATCATACTTTAAAGTGTGATATCTAAAACAGTAAAAAGATTAGAAGAAAATCTAGGAAAAATCTTTGTTGCCGCAAGTTAGGTGGAAAGTTCTGAGATAATGGTGACATGATATGTCCAATGGTCAGTACTAAATATGACACAGGTAATTGTTTGAAAAGCATTGCACACTGGAGCTTGTTCACTTCGGCTTTTGGGGACTCTGACAACTCTTCCACATAAAATATATATATTTAGTTTTCTGGTGAACAGAAACCACATGAAGAAGACATGTGCCATCTCAGCTGAGTCATGTTACACAAGCCATCCATGACTGATTCACCAGTATACCATAAACTTATGAGCAACCTTGACCACAATCAGCAGAGCCTATCCCAGACTAGAGGAACCAAGAACACCCTAACTTACCCCAGAACAAATTTCTGACCTACAGAATTATGACCTAGGTAAATGGTTGTTGCTTTAAGCCACTGTGATAATTAAGCCACCATGATTTTTTATGTAGCACATGCTAACATGGTTTTCTTACTTTAGGTAAATATCTTAGGATATCGTAGGTATTGTTAAAGCAGATGTTTAGTAGCTTATATGCGTATTTTGAGAAATTATCGTTTTTGATATTATCTATGTATTTGACAACTCGATTGATGACTTTAGTATTGACTGCATAGTAACGATATACTAAGAGCAAAAGATAGCACTTTTAATTTAGAATATTTGCAGCTCCTATATAAATAAAATGATAATTTAATAATACTAACTAAGCAATCATAGGATTTCATGCCCAAGCACAATTGGCTTGCAGGAGAATTCCCATTGGCAGGCTTTAAATACATGATCAAAACAATAATGGTGATAACTACATACCACATTGTTCCTTTTATGTGTTTCAAATATCAACTCAATTATATTCAGCCTGAAAGTACATCATCATCATTTTTATTTAATCACATATTGATGCATGTATTTGAAAAGAAAATTATTACTTGAATTTTTCCAGCCAACTGGAATTATATGGAATGGGAAAAAATTGTGTATTTACAAAAGTAGAGGGAGTGGGAAAGCATAGCAGTATGTATTTGGTACACCAGCTATTTTAGATGTGTAGAATGGCATCAAAACAAATAATCTCTTTGTGTATTATGAAATGGCAGCATGTTTTTCTCAAGTCTGATCACGTTCAGTTTACACTTGTACTTTGGCAATAAATCACCTTCTTTAGAGTGTACCTTTTCTTTTCATTTTCCCACACTACTTACATTCACTCGGAAGTGCCTCCTTGAAAATCATTTCCAATCTCTTGAATTCTAGGATAGACTCTACTAATTAGTTATTTTCTATTAGAAAATACTTGTGGAATAGAATAATTTCAGAAAAATAGTAAAAGAGACATAAGGAAAGAGAACAGGAAAAGAACAGAAATTAAAAATTAAAAAAAAACATTTTTTGTGGAACTTTAATAAGAAATACAACTGATTACTAACAACTATCATTTCTCTGCTATCAAAGCAAAAAATTAAAATGAATAGAAAGATGGGAGATATAAAGAAAAGAGCTTCTGGAAGTATATAATTCAATGTAGGTGTTAACTTGTTTTTCTGTGTTTTGAACAGGTAATGCAGGTAGACAGGGAATTACTGAAAAGGCACAGAATGGTATGCAGGAAAGGACATTCCCTTCAACTCTGAATCCTAATATTCAGATTTGTCTCCCAAAAAGCAAGCAGTGTCACTATCTTTGATATTATTTTTTATAGAGATGTCTGAGTTCTCATAGTTCAGATTTTCTCCTTATCTATCCAAAGGATAGCTTTTTGTGCAAAGAAGGCAAACTTATGTTTTTTCAGTAGGATTTTGATGGAACAAAAATCATAGGAGTTCTATGTTTTTGATCTAATAGAAAATAGAAAAAATGAACTTCGCTAACATCTTTGATGTTTATAAAATCCATCTAGCAAGGGTTCCAGAGCCCTACAAGGAATCTATATCTCTCAGGTCATTCAATTTTTGACCTCAAGAACTAAAAGAAACCTAGAAGCTTTCAAAATAAGCTTCCCCATGAAGTCAATTTTAAGACCTTTGGTTTCATATGAATACCTTAATAGTTTCTTTAGGTTTTGAAGAACAAACATTGAAAATGAAATATTCCATACATGTTTTCTTATAGTGAAGCCATTTTTATGTGGCTTTTATAGAAATTCATGAAGGTGTACTTTTTAAAATATTTATTTATAAACAAACTGTTCCAAATCGTGCTTTCCTCAGATGTCAGAGGATTGTACATCTCTTCCCACTGCCATATGACATGCGGTGCTCCCATTGGGAAGAAGCTATCTTGTCATGCCATTGATATCAAGCTTGCTCATGTGACTCTTTCTGGACAATAGGATACGAGTAGAAATTGTGTGTGCTGCATACAAGTAGGAGTTTAAAGGAGCAGCACAATGTTTTGGTCCGTGGTTTTTCCCTCTCCTTATGAAAATCACATTACATGATCCATATAGAGCCTGTTAGTTCAGTCTGGTTTCTGATTTGTAGACACAGAACAGAGTTAAAACTGATTTGGAGGTAACAATGACACTTCACAAGTAAGACACTGAAATGTGGGGAATGCTTATAAGCACAACACAATGTAGCAAAAGCTATAACTGATGAAAAATAATATAAAAATGCAACTTCTAGAAAATTGGTTTTGCATATTTTAAATGATACTGATTTTATGGGTCAATATGTATCAATTAATATTTTTAATAAAAATCATTCTTTTCAATAAAAACAAAATTATGGAATTTACTTCACCTTATTTAACCTCACTTAACCAGCTACACAAAGAAAAACGTGTGCATACCCCTGTGTTTTATTATGTAGAGATTGCATACAATATGTAATGTATCTAAAATAAATTAGGAAACACTCTTTAAATGGGGACAAATGATATGATAAAGGCAATCTAAAAGTGTATCTGTTGTCAATCACATCCTAACCAAGAAAAAACAATGTTACTATATATATTTACAACTACACTTAAAAAATTTATTACTCTCATTTTGGAATATAAATAGGAATGTTAAAGGTCATTGTTGACTGTAAACCTAGTTTGACACACAGTATTAGGTTGTCTACATCATGGCTTACACTTAACATTTGCATGGGCCTCTCTTCCAAAATGAAATCTCACAAGTTATGCATTGACACTTAAGAAAAATTCAAAAGCAGTGAAATAAACATATAGCCTCTGAGAAATAAAATGGTGACATTAGGGGTATATATGAGTCATTCAAACCAATATTCCCCCAGTGATCTACCTTAGTGTTTCCTATCCATTTTGAAGGAAATACCATAAAAATCATGTATGTTGATTATATTCAGGAAATTGTCAAAATCTCGTTATATCATTGTAAATTTTATTGAGAAATAAGAGCTGAGGTTATTTAACTGTATTTGTTAACTATATTTGTAGTTAAATAATCATTTCAAATGGAGTTTATTAACTAAATAAGTACAATTTGAGTATTTATCAATATTTTTCAATAAATACTTACTATATGCCTGTGCCTGTGTTGGTACAGCTATTAAAAGTTTAGAGATACTGAGATATATTTGGGTGTCTCTAAACTAGGTGTTGCGAGTGAGGGACAAGTGTGGCAGGTAATGAATATTCAAACTATGTGGAGACCGGAATGATGGAACACGTAGCAGAAAGGCCAGGACCTTGTCAATTCACTGTACCTCCAACAAAGCACTAAGTGGACAATCAGCTAAGTTTGACAATAGTGTCTGGACAGGTATTTTGGAGTTTATTTCCATTATTCGTTAGAAAAGATATTCAAGAGTAGGGCAGAAATGGAGATCAGCTGAGAGGATTTGAAACAGTTTGGAGAAAAAAGGGTTCTGAGAGTGTGGCTCTTGCCTTTATAGGCCAAGGATTGGATCACAGACTAATTCAGTTGGAGATGTATCCACAAGTGCCTATCAAGACCAACACATAAGTAATACTAATAACAATATCCAAAAACTGGGTGTCTGCATGGATGTCAGGGAGAATAGATTAACCATTGATAGACCACTGATGCCCTGTTCTTTCTTCCTCCTGCTACGCTCAGAAATCTGTCTGGAGAGGAGGACCCAAGGAAGGCTTAAAAGAAAATATGTGATTATGATGTGAAGTTTGAACTTGACTGATTTTAAATTGTCTTGAAATAGATGTGTATAGGGGTGCCTGGCTGGCTCAGTCAGTAGGGCATGCAACTCTTGATCTCAGGGTTGTGGGTTTGAACCCCCCATTGAATGCAGAGATTACTTAACAATAAAATATTTTAAAAATATATAAAATTTAAAAAATAAAATAAAACAGATGCGTCTTGTATCCTGTGCATGCAAGATTAAATCATGGCTTATCCCTTAGCCACACCAACCTACTTCAGAAACAGAGAAGTGGGTTCCTGAATTAGTCGAATTTACTGAAAAAAATAAAAACACATTTAGCTACATCTGAGTTGATACTCTAAAATGTGAATCTTGATCACAATAACTATTTTGAATGCCTGCTTTATGTCAGGAATTGTGATAAGCTCAAAGAATAGAGAAGTGAACACGGTTCCTTCACATAGCTCAAACTGATTTTCTTTTCAGTCAATAAGTACTTACTGAATAACTTGAAAACTATTTTGCATCCTACTTGACTTAAGATAGACAATGTCTCACGAGACAGTCTCACTTCATGACCATTTTTCCCTTGGGCTCATGCTCACCAATTGTATTCTGTTCTAGGAAATTGTATGAACAACCTATTAATGCAGCTTGTGGATGTGATTTCTATTTCTTCTGGCTGAGGCCCTTTCTAGATTCAATACTGAAATTACAGTTAAATAGTGGAGCTACTCATAAGGCTTATGGCATATATTTGGCAGGAATAAGCATAAGTAAGTGGGTTAGTAGCAGTTAGCGCAACCCTTGCACGTACTTCTTAGCTGTGTCAGTGACCCTCTGTCTAATGGATCCTGTGTGGCATCAAGATACTCATGTCTCCTTCGTTGGGTTGAAACACTTATTCCTCCAATGACTGCAAGGATGGGCAGTCAACAGATCTCAACTGAGTCTTTTCTTTAGGAGATATCCTGAGCAGAAGTGAGCCATCTAGTGCATTTGGCAGCGCACATGACATGACTGGTCATGGAGGTGTAGAAAAGCCTGACCTACTTGCCTCACTTGGTTTACTATTGAAGAATGATTCCAGCTCCAGAGTTCTTCAGGTGCTCAACTCTGACTTAAGTCGTTGTGTGAATTCACTTTTCCCACTGCTCAATCCTACTGCCCACCACCCCAATAGATGTTAAGCTTGAGAGTACTTTTCAATAAATTTCTTCAGGCAAGGAAATTTATTTATGAGGTGAAGGGGGTGTGCAGTTGCCATTCTCAGAACTGACAGAGTTGACAGCGTTGAGCAGGTAGAAAATATTGACCTACTTTCTCCCTCCTAATTTGTATATGCTACCATTCTTAACCCCTATCAGTTAGATGACCCTATAGCCTTTAGGTTCAGACCAGACATTCTCCCAGGGCCACAGTTTTACGGGCCTCTTCTCAATGATCTAACATAACTAGGATTGGAGGGAAAATTATACTTAAATGGCTGTTGTTTTATGAACTTTCTTCACTTCGCTTGTTTACTTCAACCTTGAATTATTTAAGGTAAGTTAACATACTGTGAAATAGAAACCCAAACATATAATGTTGCAAGCATAAAAGGTTTTTTCTTCTTTGCAATCTTCAACATGTGGCTTCCAATTACTCTAAAGGCATTACATACCAATCAGTTAGATGGGTGAAGAGACATTGCAGAGAGTGCTGGGAGTTTTCCATGCACTGGGCTTGCAATTAGACTATGATTAACCTCTACTTATATGGCATTGGATAAAATTCAGTTACATGGGCATGCCTAATTGCAAGAAAGGCTGGGGCTGTGTCCAGGAGAAAGGGGAGAACAGTTCTTGGGGGACAACTACTATTTACATCATACAACTCTACCTGAGAACATTAAATTTGTTAATGAGTTACCAATCTAAAAACACCTTGGGTAGTAAACACAAAGAATATTTCAAATTAGAAAAGTGTCAAGTGAGAACCAATGTATTTTCAATGTCTGTTATCACAATGCCAGAATACTACGTACTAATATATTTCTGTTTTCTGGCATATATGAGCATTTATCAAGGGGTAACTTTAAGCCTGTTCTTAAATAGACTAGGTCCTTAAAGTATTACTGTCCATCTTCTTTCAATTTACCATTAAAACAAATAGGTAATATTACAATTCCAGGCAATTTACAATTATAATGATCCTTTCTGTTGATTATAGAGTGCAAGAAAGCCTGGGAGAGTGTGGAAGTACTTTTCTCTGGAGTTTATAAAATGTGTATACTGAAAGGGCACATACATTGACCTACCTTTATGGGATGGCTGAGTGATTCAGCAGATTTGTTATCAAGTTGTATAGGAGACTTGATTTTACACTGAAACGGAAAAGAAGGTGAACATTTTACACAGTGCTGTCAAGAGTTTGGAGGAGCAAGATATATATTTTTTATGGTAAAATCACATAAAATAAAATTTACTATCTTCACCATTTCTAAATGTACAGTTCAGTAATGTTAAGTATATTCACATTATTATGCAACCAATCTCCCAAACTTTTTCATGTTGCAAAATTGAAACTCTAAACCATTAAACAACAAATCTCCATTTCCCCCACTCCCCAGCCCCTAGCAACCACCATTCTACTTTCTGCTTAAATGATTTTGACTATTCCAGATACCTCATAAAAGAGGGTATATTGTATTATATTTGTCTTTATGTGACTGGTTTATTATAGTTCAAAAAATTGTTTGTGGAATAGACATTTTCTGGCTGACTTTATCCAAAAAGAAAATACATAATCAGAAAATTTTAAACTATGTATAAGGAAGATAGAGAACAGGGAACAGGTCTAAGGAAATTATAAAGAAATGGGAAATTGGAGCTGCCATTGTCACAGGTGAAATTAAAACTCACTGATCTACTAGACTTAGTCTCTTAACTACAGGGAGAATCAGAAGAAGAGACAAGAATGTACACTTGCGGATGTGATACGAGACATGAGGGCTGGCCACCCACGTACCAGCGCTCTCGCCAATTTCACTTCAGGGAAGATGGAGCTCCAGTATTTACTCTAGGAAATCCTGTGTCTGTGTTTTAAATCAGTAACTCTCACACTTGAGGTTGTACCTATTGCTCTTTGTGAAAATCTCCATGTGTTTTCTAAGGGCCAGTGACTTTTACATCTTCTCTTTCAGGTTATTGAGTCGCTGGGATAGACTAATCCACCCCAAGACTATTGCCTTTGTTCAGTCATTCTGCATTCCCATTGGAAGGACAAGTGTGTGAATAGCACTCTTAGGTTCAAAGGCAATTGCATTTTAGTTATCTTGTGAGCTACTTTCTCAGCTCTAGTCTCCATTCATATCCTCTTCTTCCTCAGAATCATTGTTATGCCTCCAAACTCAGGATCCATAAATTTGAATGAGATATTCCATTTGTAGGGTTTTTTTTTGGAAAAAATGTGGGAGCACATTTTCTTCTTTGGCACCTTGTACCTTGAAGTTATTGTTTTGTATCCAGAGTTTGAGTGGATTTTAGAAATATTCTAAAAATCTGCTCTGTGGATTCAACGAGTGCCATGACACAGAGAACAGAGACAAAGGTCCTATGTATGAAACCAAAAGCTAGTCTATAGAACATTTGCCCAATCATTAGTCATAGAACATTCCCACATGAGGGCTTAATTATCACAGATGCCTGATGAAAATGGAAGCTTCCTTCTGTTAGAAACATATTAAATAAAGCCCCACAGCTTACAGCTGATAAATGATATTTCTTATTTTTTGCCCCATTTTAACACAAATTATAACATTTTACATAAGGTATCATCAATGAATTGTGTAGCTAAAAGTTAATTTTCTAAACTACAAACTATCCAAAAGGAAATATTGTGTAATATGCCTATTATTTTTCCCATTTTTATTGAGATATAACTGGCATAGATCACTTTTTGCCTTTAAGGTGTGCAGTATAATGACTTACCTTACATATATTGTGAAGTGATTACCACAGTAAGTTTAGTTAACATCCACCATCTCGTATATGCATATATAGATAGATAGGTACAAAAAAAAAAAAAAGAAAGACAAAACAGAGCTCTTAGGATCTGTTATTTTGGCAGTTGATCAAGAATTCCTTAACCCTTGATATCAAATTAAGCCCTTCTTCTTCCACCCACCCTTGATATCTAATCAAGTTTCTCTCTCCCTCATCGCTGATACATCACCAAGTTTCTTGTAGTAATTTTTCATCCACTGACACCTCACCATACCTGTGGATATAAATCCCCAAATGTCCTTGTTGAATTTGGAATTGAGTTCACTCTCTCTCCTCTATTGCTATGGTCTTGAAGAAAGTCTTCCTTGCCTGTCTAAATAGTCTGATGTGATTTTTCTTTTATAGTAGCCACTAATCACAAGTAACACATAGATTGGGATTCATGCTTGAAACCAAGCCCCCAACTGATCTGCAGACCTACCATCTGAAGCTGAAATGACCCACCTTACCCAGAGATCTATGAGTGTAAAAAAGAAAAAAAAATTCGTTACATGCCGTTGAGTTTTGGTGGCTTTGTTACTCAGCAGTAGCTCACTGACATAGATATCTGATGTATTGATGAGGATATGATCAAAATGGAATTTAAAAAAATGATATTGGGGATTTATTTACCAGATGGTATTACAAAGAATACTTATTACTGTTACATTAATATATAGATATCTAAGTAACACCATTATATATACACATATATATGTATATATGTATATATATATACACACACATTATATATATATAGTATATGTAATGTATATATGTATGTATTCCATTCCATTATATTCCATTATATTTATATAATAAATATTTCCAATATTTATATGCTTATATGTATTTTGCAGCCTTAAAAAAAGATAAGATCTTGCCATTGGTGCCAACATAAATCGACCTAGAAAGTATTATGCTAAGTGAATTGAGTCAAACAGAGAAAGACAAATACCATATGATTTCACTTATATATAAAATCTAAAAAATAGATGAACAAACAAACAAAAAATGTAGAATTAGAGCCATAAATATGGAGAACAAATTGGTGGTTGCCAGAGGGAAGGGGAATGAGGGGATGGGTAAGATGGGTAAAGGGGAGTGGGAGGTACAGGCTTCATCCTAGTTATGGAATTAATGAGTCATGGGGATGAAAAGCACAGCATAGGGGATATAGTCAATGATATTGTAATAGTGTTGTATGGTGACAAATGGTAGTGACACTTGTGGTGAGAACAGCATAATGTATAGAGACATTGAATCATAATGTTGTATGCCTGAAACTAATGTAATGCGGTATGTTAACTGCTGTAAAACTTTGAATTGAGAGTAACTTTTTCTGCAAGGGTTCTGCAAGATGAGCAAACATTTCTAATTAATTTTAACTTGATAAATGAGTGATGTCTTGCAATACACATAGTACGATGATGCCAAACATCACATGATCACAACTGAGCTAATGGTTCCTCTCTCTCTCTGTCTCTCTGTCTCTCTTCCTCTCTCTTGCTACAGGATTGTGGGTAATTTTCTCCCATGTTTGGATGCTGTGTCTTACGTGGTTTTGGCAGAAATCAGTGATTTTTCAGACTGTTGGAAGATGCCCAAAACTGGCACTAGTGTATTTTTTGTCACTTCAAACCACCTATGGTGTTTTTCTATACAAGAGTAAGCTTATTCTTATGCTTTATTCTAGGTCATCAGATAGGTTCCTTGTTAAAGTTGCACAAAAAGAAAAAGATTCAATTGAGCCAATAGATAGCAGTGATTCTGTTAGTGATAGTGAAAGTTGTCCTACACAAGAACCCTCCCCTCTCTTGTCTCCCTCACACCAGCCATGAAGGTTTTCAAAGATAAGTGCAGGTTAATTTTTTTAAACAAAATTTAATATTTTTATTTTATTTGTTATTTTGTATTATATTACAGTATTATAATAATTTAATATGAATATTTTTGGGTTGTGGAACGAATCATTTGAGTTTCCATTATTTATTATGGGGAAATGTGCTTTGATATACAAGTGCTTTGGATTACAAGTGTGTTTCCAGAACGAATTATGCTCACAAACCAAGGTTTTACTGTATTCTCCTATAATAAAATGGTGATGATAATAATAATAATAATATACAGATTAATGCCAAAAATAAATGTTTTTGAGCAATAGTTTTGTTTCCTTTTTAATTTTTTTTTAGTTTATTTATTTTGAGAGAGACAGAGACAGCACAAGTGGGGGAGGAGTAGAAAGAGATGGGGAGAGAGAGAATTCCAAGCAGTCTCCACGCTGTCAATGCAGAACCCAGTGTGGGTCTTGAACTCACAAACCATGAAATCATGACCTGAGCCAAGATCAAGAGTCAGACGCTTAACCGACTGAGCCACCCAGGTGCCCCAGCAATAGTTGTTTAATGAGGACTACTTGGAGAATTTTGTTTCAAATCTTTAATTCTTGAAAATTCTGGATATTTCAGTAAATATTTCATGAGATAAATGAAGATCATTTCATTGCATCATTCGTGCATTGTTTCATTGACACATCATGATTTTGGACATTGGTTTTAAAGTATCTAGGTAAGCTCTTAAGGAAAAGTACAATTCATTTGAATTTTATTTTGGTAAGAGTATAATCAGTCAGAAAAAAAAACTCATTAGTCTTTAGTAAATACCTTAAATTACTGGCCTCAGGTTTTCATGGGGAAGACGAGGGAAGTTGGACAGTTTTATTTCATAATCCTTTCCAGGTCAAGAAATTTGTGGATCTTCATACTTATTCTGCACACTACCCGAGCACAGAATCATAGGTTCTAGGTGGATGCAAAGATTTATAATTTCTGACCCTAAAGAGTTAGTGCACGATTAGGCACGAACAAAAATCTGTATACAAGATAATGAATAATATGTGTTAAATTGTGTGGAATGGAAAAGACTATCTATATATGTCTTTTGTGTCCTGAGAAGGGAAAGATCCATGTGGGAAAGCATAAAAGAATAAATCACAATGACAAAAATTCTCCGCATTCATCTTAGGAAGATAAAATAAGAATGGCTAATGTTTGAACAGTACTCCCTTGGCTGACAGGAAGGTTTCTCTACATCCATGCGGGGTTGGTAGCATACCTGAAATTTTAATACATCACAGCCAAACAGCCCTATTGATATTTCTGCTTAATGAAGTGCCCTTTATTGAGAATCCTGCCCCTTGCAGTCTCAGATAAAAAGAAAGATAAATTCAATTCCTATATTTGAAGAACAAGGTTATTACCTTTTCTTCTAAAAACTTGTTAGGATAACATACTGCTCAATAGGACTAAAGTAATGAGTTTCTCATTTTTTCTGTGATGTGTGATATCAGTCATTGTAAACTATTTTCCTAGTGTAGTCTTGTCCTCACGATATAAGTAGAGGGATATGGAAGCGATTGAAAAGCCATTGATTGATGCTCATATTGTGAATTACTTATAGTACGTATGATGGGAAGGATGCTTCTATTTTTTTTTTTCTGTCAGCACTTAGCACAAAATCTATATAGTACTTAATAAATTAATTTAGGGTGCTGATACATGTTCATCAAAAAGAAATGAGGATAGAGGCACCTGGGTGGCTCAGTCAGTTAAGTGTCCGAATTTGGCTTGGGTCATGATCTTGAGGTTTGTGAGTTCGAGCCCTGCAGCAGGTTCTGTGCTCAGAGCCTGGGGCCTACTTTGGATTCTGTGTCTCCCGCTCTTTCTACACCACCCTTGCTTGTGCTCTGTCTTTCTCTCAAAAATAAACATTAAAAAATGTTTAAATAAAAAAGAAACAAAGAAACGATGATATAATTTGCTGTCTGTGATTTTTGCATGTATATTTCATGGCTAAAACTCCCTTACATATATAGTTGTATGTTTATTTCTGTTTAATTCTGTCACATTGTCCAAAGGTCATTTATTCCCATATGTCAGAAGTATAGAACTTCTGTAGAACTTCTCAAATCCCATTTATGCGACTCCTCAGAAACTATTATTTTTCTAATAATTTTATTGCTGATCGTTTTTCAATATAGCCTTATAAAAATACACTTCTGACTTCATTAGTTTCTTTTAAATGGTGTCATAATATACATATTATTCTGCATTGTACTTTCTCACTTGTAAAATATATTTGGGCCTCAACTTGGCAATACCAGTAGACTATATAAATATTTCTCAAAGGTATAAACTAGAAAGTGGTCTTTTAATCAAGTACAATTTATGTATGAATAAATGCAGTCAAGTAGCTCTCCAATATGGCTTATAAATATACACTGTCACTGGGATATATGCTCTGAAAGGGGCATGGAGCCTGCTTAAGATTCTCTCTCTCTCTCTCTCTCTCTCTCTCTCTCTCTCTCTCCCTCTCTGCCCCTCTCCCACTCTCTCTTACTCTCTCTCGCTCTCTCAAAAAAGAAAACGATAAAGACAATGGCATTGGATGGACATGAATACACTGAACCAATACTAGAAAAAAATATGAAAGGCTACAGTAAGTAGCAAGCAACTTAATACCAAATATGAAAGTCAAGAAGTCTCTATGGCATAAAGGGGCTCTCATCTCTTCTCTAGTGAGAAGAGCGGCAAATTGAGGACTAGGTTCAAAACTTATTTTTGAGTTAAAGTATAAAAGGCCAAAGCAAGTTGATTATGGCAAAGTCAACAACCTGTTGCGAGATGGATATACTGATGTTGAGTCCCTGCCAATCAATTTACAACAACAGAGACAAATACTGAGTCCTGAAATAATATTCTTTGTGAAATCTATTTGACCGTAGGGTGGGCAAGATGAGTCCTTTACACCTTGGAAGGGTCAAGGGTTTACGCTGAGAGGAATTAACAGCCTTTCCATGTATGGATTTTCTTTTCAGGATGCTACTATTTGAGGATTTGCTAATGTTTATTCCTTTGGAACAAGATCTTATATCACATAACATCAGAGAACACATTTTTCAGAAAAGGAAGAATAGAAGCAAGTCCAATACCACTGGTTCCATTAGCTGTAACCCATAGCAACTGCTAAGGAGATGCCAGTCTAATAGATGGCTGAAACATCTTATTGAAAGCACATTTGACACAGTATCTCAGATGTATCAGAAGTGATAAAACAATGATGAGCCATCCTCCAGAAGTCAGTATACACATCAAGTAAAAAACCTTTATAAGGTATGGTGTCTTCCATAGGAAGAATATATAATTCCATGAACCAAGAAATGGAAGGAGTGTGCCTTCTGAAGTATCCCTGTCCATCATCCACTTGGGGAATGTTTGTTCTCTGTCCCAGAATTCTGGTTGCTACAGATTTAGAGCTTGTGGGCCACAGAAGAGAAAACAGTTCCACCAGGAGACATGAGACCCAATTAACTTTCAACTGCCTCAAGGGTGTTTTGGGCACCTTATATTTAAGGAGAAGAAAATATTGTCTTCAAATATGGCGTTGATCCTGATCATCACAAAGAGAATGAACTGCTGTTCAAAAATGGTGACAGGGATAATACATTTAAAACAGACAGTCCACTGGGGGTCTTTTACTCCTTCCTTGTCTTGTTGTCATGCTAAACAGGCTTGTGCAGGAACTTTACCTTGAGAAGGACATGGTAATGACATGAAGCTCAATCCTTCAGAACTAAAGGTCTGTGTCAGTCTGGAAGGTAGGACACAGAAATGAGAAGAGATGTTATCTAAGCACAAGAGCCACCTAGACTAGAGAGTTGAGGAAGGAGATGGTGAGCACCTTTTGCAGTGCCAACATCAGTTGTAGCAGTGGGAATGTTTTCCATCTACTACCGCCTGTGCCCCTGAAAGTTCCATCCACTACCTGTGGCCTGGAAAGGGAGGCCCACTTGAATCTTGCAGGAGCTGCTCCTCCAAAGTATGTTGAAAAGTGGAGTCAAGAATCAGAGGAGAGAGGTGCCTGGGGGCTTAGTTGGTTAAGTGAGATCAGGCCATGATCTCACTGTTTATGAATTAGAGTCCCGTATTGGGTTCCCTGCTGTCAGCAAAGAGCCTCTGGATCCTCTGTCTCCCTCTCTCTGCCTCTCCCCTGCTTGCTCTCTCTCTCTCTCTCTCTCTCTCTCTCTCAAAAATAAATAAATATTAAAAAAAAAGAATCATAAGGGAGGACTGTGGTAGGAATGAAGATGTACCACCCAATCCTCCTCAAATCCTCCTTCAAGGAAAAACTTATCTGGGAGTGATGCTAGGAGATAGCCTTTGGCTGTCAGCCCCTTCAGGTATGGCCTCAACTACAAATCCACTTCACCCAAGGTCATGCCTTTCCTGGACATCCCAAATGCAATGACTAATTGAGTCAGGTATCCAAAGACCAGGACATTTCAGTCCAATACAAGATAGCTGAGATAGAATATTTAGCTCCAGAGCACCCCATCAATTCACCTGAGTTTGTAGTTCACATGTACATAGCTCATCCTCTTTCTCTGCTAAAACCTCCCCTCCCATAGATATTGATCCCAAGATCATATTCTCTAATAAACCTCCTCCTTGCCAAACACCATTTCAGAGTCACTTCCTGAAGAATCCAATTAACCACAAAGATAATGATCTATATTTATTTTCCTTTGTTGTTCAACTCCAGTTTCCTTTTCTGCATATTTAATAGTTTTATTGCAGAAAATGTGAAGTTATATGCTTCACATATAAAAAAGAAACTAAATAGAGTAATTAACTACCATATGCCCATTATCTAGTATCAAAATTATCAACATTGTCACACCCTTTAAAAACATATATACTTCTAGTCATCTTCTCCTGTTTTGTTATTATGAGTATTGTATATTTGTGAAATGAAGTGGGTAATTTCTCTTTTTTTCTGTACTTTAAAAGTGTTTGTGTAAGATAATGACATAGACTGAATTGTGTCTCCTCAGTATTCGTAAGTTGAAGGTCTAACCCCCAATGTGATTATATACGGAGATAGAGCCTATGAGGATATAATTAAAGTTAAAGGAGGTTATTAAGGTGGGGCCTTGGTTCAATAGGATTAATCTCCCTATAAGAAGAGACACCAGAGAGTTGTGTGTAAGGGTGTGTGTGTGTGTGTGTGCATGTATGTATGCACGCTGAGGAAAGGACATGTGATAACAGAATAAGAAGGTGGCCATCTGCAAGCCAGGATAGGGGCTCTCACTGGAAACTGGCTGGCACCCTGTTCTCAGAATTTCAGCCTACAGAACTGTGAGAAAATACATTTCTATTGTTTAAGCCACATAGTCTTTGGAATTGTGTTATGGCAGTTTGAGCTGACTAATACGGATTTTGGTACATAGAAGTGCTATGACAAATACCTAACAATGTAGAAGTGGATTTGCAGCTGAGTAAGGTATAGAGGCTGTAGCAGTTTTGAGACACATGCCAGTAAAAAAAACAACTCTGGTTTGTTGCAAAATTATTGCGGGTAGAATATAGATGTTAAAGGTCCGTGTTCTAATGAGAGCTCAGAAAATAAAGGGGTAGTGGGGGGTGGAGGTGTTGAGAAAGACTCCATTTTCTTAAAGACTTCATAAATAATTATGTACCTAATATTGGTAGAAATATGGAAGTTATAGACCTTTGTGGTGAAGCCTCAGATGAAAATAAGGACAGGATATTGGAAAATGGAGAAAAGATGATCCCTGTTATAAGTGGCAAAAAACTTGTCTAATTCGTGTTGTGTTTTGTGGATGATAGAATTTATGAACCAGGAGATGGTATATTTACCTCAGAAGATTACTAAGCAAGATATTGAAGGCTTAGCCTGGGTCTTCCTGACTGCTATTGGTAAAATATCAGAGGAGAAAGATGAATTGAAAAGGAATTGTTAAGCAAGAAGTAACAAGAACTTGAAGAGCTAGAAAACCCTCAGCCTACTCATGTTGAAAATTACTGAAAAAACTTGTTCTGAAGAGGTGTGTGAACGAAAGGTGTGGTTGGACAATCATTTGGTAAGGAGATTAGTGTGAGTATCAACTATGAATTTAATCAGTTACTTCACCAGAAGCCAGGAATAGAGATGGGATTATACCAGCAGAAATACTGCCACTCTCGACCTCAGCAACAGTCTTCCAATTTGGACCAAAGGGAACAGGATGAAATGGTAGAGCTATTTGACAGCAAATATGTTTCATCCTTCAAGAAAGGGGAAGACTGACCCCAAAGGTGATGCAGAGACCGTCAAGACTGCCAATCACACCACAGTCCCTGGGGACTAGACTTTCACATCCTCTGTTTCAGTGAGCCAGGTGGCCCTTGCAGTAAGCCCCAGAAACAGAACCATACTACACACCCCAAGGTGGGGAGGCAGCAACCCAGAGACACCATATTGGATCTGGAAGGCAAAACATTGAACTAAACAGGATTATTCTCTGACCTTAAGATCTAATGGAATTTGCCTGCTAGGATTTGGACATGTTTGGGATCCATTATCCCCTTTTTTCCTTCCAGTCTCTCCCTTTTCTAAGGGGAATGTCTATCCTATGCCTGCTCATCATTGGTTTTTTGTGAACACATAGCATGTCTAGTTTCAGGGGTTCACAACAGGAAAGAAATTTTGCCTCAGAAGGTATCAGACCTCAGTTCTCATCCATGTGTGATTTAGAAGGTATGTAAACTCCATACTTCAGGGCTATTGGGAGGGATGAATGTATTTTGCATGTGAGGATATGAATTTCGGGGGCAGGAATGAGTGCAATGGACTGGATTGTGTCCCCCGCAAGTTCACATGTTGAAGCCCTAACACCCAATGTGACTGTGTTTAGAGATAGGATCTTTAAGAAGGTAATAAAGGTTACATGAGGTCATAAGGGTGGTTTTATAAGAAGAGACACAAGATACCTTGTTTCCTTTCTCTCCATGCACATGCACCCATAAAATGTCATGTGGAAGTCCAGTAAGAAGGCAAGCTGGGAAGAGAGTGCTCACCAAAAACTGACCTTCATGCACCTTGATCTCAGACCTCCAGTCTTCAGAACTGTGAGAAAGTAAATTTCTGTTGTTTAAGCCATCTAGTCTGTTGTACTAAATTATGTACTACATGATG
The DNA here is from genome assembly GCF_022079265.1 of Lynx rufus. Classification (NCBI taxonomy): domain Eukaryota; kingdom Metazoa; phylum Chordata; class Mammalia; order Carnivora; family Felidae; genus Lynx; species Lynx rufus. Next base: position 221,191,166 of record NW_025814823.1, on the reverse strand, counting down.
AGAGTTCCGACTGACTAATAGAGATTAGAATTATCCTTCAATCTTATAGAGAATGTTCCCATAACTCTGGAGATAGCTTCCCTTGGGGAAGCTGAGACCTTTGCTTCTATTCAATTTTGCAATTTTTACACATTATCATCCTTACTTTGTTTGTTGTATATTTATTGAAATCAAATTATAAATAAAATCAAATTTTATTTTTAAATCCCTCAGTATCATTACTATGCCCCACTCTGTTCTCTGCACTCTCATTATGATTGCCAATGTTTTTAATATGTGTTTATTTTTGCCCCTTCTTGGACTTTTTGCCATGATTGTTATTTAATATTTTGTCATTCATTAATATTTCAAAGAACTATAACTGATTGTACCACTGAACAATTTTAGTGTTCTTTTCTTGCTTGCTTGTTTATTGCATTGGTATCTGTTTTATCCTTTAATTCATTTCTTCTTTGCTTCTGCTTTCAAATTTATTGTTGATATCTTCCTATTTTAATTGAGAGTTTAATTTATTAGTCTAACTCATCCTTGTTTTTTAATTAATTTACTTGGACATATGTTTTCTTAGAGTACCATTTAAGAATTTCCCTTTTGTATTGTGGCAGGCTGAAACTCATTACATATTCACCCTAAACATATTCTACTTTCAGTTCCTATTTTTAACGATTATTTAATTACTTATTTATTTAAAGTTTATTTACTTACTTAGAGAGAGACAGAGAGCTGGGAGGGGCAGGAAAGAAAGAGAGGGGGTGGGGGGGGAGAGAATCCCAAGCAGACTATACAATGCCAGCACAGCACAGTGTGGGGCTCAAACTCATGAACCATGAGATCTTGACCTGAGCCAAAATCCAGAGTGAGACATTCAACCGACTGAGCCAGCCAGGTGCCCCAATCTTGATTTCCTTTTTAAGATATACATTTCTCAGTAGGTTTTTCCTGACACCCAGATTTTTTAAAAATATAACTTTTTCTTAATATCTTATTTCATTACATTGATCAGCTAATACAAATCATAGGGGAATGCTTGATTGATTTTTTTTTTTTTAAGATTTAATGACAACCTAAAGCATGGCCAAGTTATATGAATGGTGTTTTTGTTTTTGTTTTTGTTTTTGTTTTTGTTTTTGTTTTGAGTCTGTAAGTTAAGGTTTCATACCTTGTTTGGTGTCTAAATACACATATATTAATTTAAGCAAAATATAAACACTATGTATCCTTAATTATTTTTCCTGTTACTATCACAAGATTGTTAAAGGCTGTTGCAAAAATGGATTTAGCACATCAGAAAAGAATATCCTTTGTGGAAGCAGCTGTCTTTAGGTGTCAAACCCTGGATTGGAGTTGGCTTTCGATGGCTGATGAATTGCTAAACATTGACAGGACAGAAGTTAAAAGTTTTGTCCCTGAAGTGAATCATTCCCATGTTACAGGATCATTGCTGGAAAAGGGAATTAAAACACACATTATAATCACTGGGAATAGGAGATAATCACATCCAGGAAAAATCCAGAGGTGAGAGGCAGTTACCAAAGATGAGTCCAGCAAGAGAGGATGAATAAGGGGAAAATAAACAAGAACTAATGAAGTAAAATTTTAGGAACCAACAGATGGACCCAGCTTAAGGGATTAATATGCCCAAAGGAACTATATATCAAGAAATGGCTTGAAGCCAGGACTAGAGCAACTTTGAGGGAGAGGGTAGAGGGCAGATTAGAGGTTCGGCAAAAGGTCAGCATATAAAGTGGCAGGCGGGGTTCTCCCAGTGGGTTTTTTGACATTAGAGTTCACATCTACATGTATTTGTTCCATGGGGATATCACCAGTGCTTCTCAAATTTTATTTTGAATATGAATCCCCTGGGGATCACCTTGAAATTCAGATTCTGATTCTGTAGGTAAGAGTTGGGCACTGAGAGTCTGAATTCCTAAAACACTCCCAGGAGATGGCTGTCCCTCTGGTCTGTGGGCACTCTCGAGTGGCGGGACATTGACTCTACCCCCATGCCTTGGCAGCCCTTGACAGACATGTAGAAAATCAGGAAGGGGTGGATAAGAGCAGCCTGTACCCTGGGGAGCATTTGGGGGTACAAAGATTAATTTGTAGATTCTGGATCTTGACTTTTTCAACATTGAGAAAGAAACATCCTGAGAGATATGCTGGCGGGACGTGGATTCGTTAGAGAAGTCTACTGTTTCTCATTTCTCTGTTAGAAAAACTGGAATCAGAGGCAACTCTCCATTCCACCCACAGAACATGTGTTCCTCTGAGTGAGAAAGAGGCTTAAGCTCCGTGTTCCTTAGTTATAGTGTTAAAAACCTCGTGATCTAAAATACCCTAAAATAAATCCTGAAATATACTACAATTTACAGAAGGAACAATACAGCCACACTCCCTTGTGAAGTAATACAAGCCACTGGTAAAAAAAATCAAGATAGTCAAAAGAACTAACAATATAAAAAAATCATTTCTCATATTTCATTTCTCTGTTGAATATTATTACCTTTATACTCAAATCACCACATGCCAATTTATTTATTTTCAGTTTTCTCATGTTTATGAATTTTTTTTTCTTTGCTAGGATTATTCAGAAAATATGTTGATAATCTTCTTAAATTTTTTTATTGTTTATTTATTTTTGAGAGAGAGAGAGACAGAGTGTGAGTGGGGGAGGGGCAGAGAGAGAGAGGGAGACGGAATCTGAAGCAGGCTCCAGGCCCTGAGCTGTCAGCACAGAGCCCAAAGAGGGGCTTGAACTCATGAACCGCGAGATCACGACCTGAGCTGAAGTCTGATGCTTAACCAACTGAGCCACCCAGGCACCCCAATAATCTCTTTTTTTTTAAAAAAAGATAGTTTTGATACATTTTTAGGATATGAGATCACTAGATTTTTTATGTGAATCATCAACTATACACCTATAGCACATTTCCTGAAACATCCTGGAATGTCTCTTACATCGGGCTCCTAATTCAAGAGGACATGTTACAGATAATAATAATGCACCTTGTTCTTTACATTTAGACACTTGCAAGAAAACTATGTATATCAAGCTGCATTTCATTAACAGAGAATCTTAAGTATATATTTATAAAGAAACAAAATGATATAATTTAAAACGGCTCTAACATCTATCTATCTGAGATGCTTCCTACAGATACTAAATGCCTTTTAAAATCCACAGATGCTTTGCTCTGGAGGAATCCTAATAAATATGAAGGTACTTTCAAGATAGAATAGTGAAAGGTGATACTGAACACCTCAGCATGCACAATCTCGTACATCCTGAAATCTACTGCCTTTTTTTTTTATATTGTGTGTTTATTTGTTTTTGAGGGGCGGGAGGGGCAAATAGAGAGGGAGCGAGAAGATCTGAAGCGGACTCTGCATTGACAGCAGAGAGCCCAATGTGAGATCATGACCTGAGCAAAAGTCTGACGTTTAACCGACTGAGCCGCCCAGGCGTCCCTCTACTGCCTTTTCTATTTCAGTGTGAGGCTAAGATAGAATCATCATTCAGCTGTCTAGACTCAAGTTTCCCAGTGGACATGTTACATACTCCCAGTGTCCATTCTCTAAAGTGTCATGTGATCCACGCAGTAAATAATTTCATCTGAGCTTCCCTAGCCACCACTAAGAGCTCCCCTCATATATTTAATTCTGCATGTGAGAGAGAAAGGTGATGGGAATAAAATCCGGTGTGAGTCCTCTTTGATGAGCCACTGTAATTTCTATCTCAAATTCTTTTATCTGTGGATAACTTTTTGTTATTCTAATCCTCTCTTGTTTAGGCTCTCTAGCTTTTTTTCAGAATGATTATCTCAAGTCAATCCTTTATCTAGAACATTAATATTGCACATTTTATTTGTTGTATACAGTTGTCTTCTATAAAAGCAAAAACCTTCTTCTGCACTGTTATCTGGTTCTAGATAATTGTTGTTGTGTTTTGTTGTTTCAGTATGGTAGTTACCAGCAAGGAAACTGAATCTGAGCTCTTTTACCTACTAGTAATATGAAAGACAGGCTATTTAATCATTCTCTGCCTTAATTTCCCCCTCTGTGTAATAAGGATAATGAGATTTTTCACGTAGGGTTTTTGTGAGGACAAAATAAAGTAGGAAGATATTAGTGTAGAGTTGGTGCCTTACCAGTGTAAAGTTTCTTGTCTTTCCGTGTCTCTTCTGTTTGTGTGGAGGACTACGGGTTACATTAGCTTTTGCATATATGTGCTCAGAGAACCTGGGCTCGCTGAACTCTCCAAAGTTAGGAATCCAGGGCCTCTACAATGAATACCTAATGAGTTGATATAAACTACAAATATTGGTTCAATTAAATTACCCTACTGGACTAATCCAGTTTACCCTGATTACATTTTTGACCAAAAATATCAAATCAATCTATCACTTAGATAATTCTTCTAAACACTCGGAACTGAGTCAGCAGGAAAGAGTGAGACTTCTGATTTTTAAGATTTAATGAAGACAGCGGTGATTTCTGTATTTCCACATTAATGTATGTGCATGCAAGAGTGGATATGTCGCCATTCTATTCCATACAAAAATCAAATTGGGTGAAAAAAAATGCGTGAGAATCGACTAATGATCACTTGGACTATTTCCTAAGTAATGTGATTTTTTTTGTTGTCATTTTTACTCATTTAAAAAAATTGAACCTATTTTCTATTACAATGCAATTAATTTAAATCAAACTCAATATATATTTACCATATAAATACTGGTTTTACACACTCTCTGTTAAGATCAGTTAAGGTATGGAGGATATCATGGCCCAAATTTAAAATGTCCTATTTTTATGAGACACAATTAAACTGAACACTAGAGGGCACTCATACTTAGAACTGAATCCAACGAGGGCATCTTAGAAGATTTTACTACTGCGGTGGAATCCAAAAGGACCAATTTATGGACACCTCCAGATTGTCGTATGATACCACAATCTATAACTCACTGCCAAAATGAAATTCAATTTCCTCTTACTCAAGGTTCTCCTCAAAAAGATCACCAATACAAACGCCTGGAAATGTCTTGTTTTGTTTCTCAATTCACATTAATTACTCTGTTCAGAATATTTTCCCTCACCACTCTGAATACCTTCCTATACCCAGATTTCACACAGTCGAAGCCATTGTTCTATATGACATTTTCTGAAGCATTTTCAGAAGAGTTTTGTTTGTTTTTTAAGTCTTTCCTTTTGCATCAAAAGCTTTTCACCTTGGAATCTCACCATTCTTATGTCAAATGAGGTAGCTTGGTATGAGATTTGAAAAGGTGTGATTGCTCCATAGCTCTATAACTTCATGGATGTGCTACCTGTTGAATTACACAGAGGCCTGCACTTAGAATGGTCATCATTGGTATAATGTACTGCTATCACTGTCTCGAAATTAATAATTCGTACCCATAATTTTGACCCTGAAGTTTCATTTTGCATTGTGCCCCACAAACTGTTTGACCAGTCTTCATGGGTGCAATATTAGATTCCAATTCAAAAACATTGTTTCTTTCTTTTTCTTTTTTTCAAAAACATTTTTTCTAATTGCTAAGGTAATACGGGATAGGCATGCCACAATGAAGACACTATAAATCATATAAATCATCATTGTGTTTGTTTGCACTGATAGCTATGAAGCTCATACCCAAATTCATCACTTAGTTCTTAGAACTGTGCCGTAATTTTAAATAATACATTTCTATGTACTAATTTCACCATAAGCCTTTTCTTATTTTTGTATTATCTCCACATTAACTTGATATTTTATGTTATATGTTATTATATGTTTGTATAAAAGCTTTCTTTAAAGCTCCTCAGAATGAGACAATTGAAAAAAAAAATATTGATTAATATACCTTTTATACTTTTTTTTCATTTTAAGACATATATCTGTATCTATACCTACATCTATATCTATATTAGACTGCCTCTCTCCTACAAATTTTTTCTTTACCATATTTCAAATAACTTAATTTTTCAAAGGTACAAATCAAGTAAGTCCATATGAAAGATCCTAATGAATCTGAGGTAAATGTAAATCTGTGCTCTGGTGTTGATCAGTACCCCAAATAGTCCACGGCTTGAATGACAAAAAAAAAAAATAGTCAATGTATTTTCTTTTAATCAGGTCATCAATTTGTTCACAATAAATAGATATGAGTGAAAGAAACTTGAGACTTACACCCCTTCTCCCCCATCTAGGAAAGGTACTTTTTTTTTTGTAACTTTATTGACTAAGTACACTCAATGGAACAGCCTTCCCTAGAATTCCCATAGGAGCCATCTAGCTCACTAGTGAGGCCCTTGAATCTTATTCTATTCTCAGGAAAGCATTATTGTGTAACAAAATAATATTTAGCTTATGTATCATCCTAAAATATATTATTACTAATCTAGTATTTTTTAAAGCAAGGATCAGCAAACTTTTTTTCTGTAAAACTTTAGATAGTAAATATTTTAGATTTTGTTCCACAGACTACTTATGTCTCAACTACTCAGCTCTGCTATTGAAGGACAAAAGCCCCCATATACAATATATGAATGAAAGGAAATGAATGTGTTCCAATAAAACTTTATTTGTGAAAACAGATGCCTGAAAAATGAATCCTGGTTGGCAATGAATGATCAATTAATCAATCCCTCTATTAAAGGATTTGTATTACTGTGCAAGGCAAGAATATAAAATAATGGATATATGAAAGGCAATTAGAACTTAGAAATCTTTTTTGTTCTTGGCATTAGTCATTTGAGTAAGATACGTATGTATATATGTCTATTTTCACAATAGCCATAGCTCAGGACAAATTTGGGACTCCTAATTTGGAATTCAAAATAGAATCAATTTGTGAACCACTCAAGAAAATCCATTTCACTACTTTATAGTAAAGCTACATTTGGGGCAGAAAATACTATTACCCAGCTTAATGACACATCTCATTATCCAAAATTGGCTAGAATGAATTTGTCCAATTTCAAAAATCAAGTCTACCATGGAAAGATAAAGACTGATTACTACTGAATCTTTAAAGAGAAGTTTCAGTTTAAAATCAATCCAATGTAATTTAGAGGCACATCTTGTTTATTCCTTATTTGCATATATTCAGTTGGAAACAGTGGCAATCCATTCACAGCTATTTTCACGGCAGAGGCAAGGGACAGTGATGTCCATATTGGTAATGTAAGGTTAACACGTGACATGGCTGGTAAAAGTGACTGTAGTTGCATAGGTCATAAGAAATAATGCCAAGACATGCAGAATAAGTGCAATTTTAACATTTTTTCCCTATGAAGAAGGTTTGGGGTAAGTTTTTTTGACTTCATGTCTGAACTGGCAAATGAAAGAATTGACAAGGTTTTAAAGATATTTCAAAAGACAGAAATGACAGAGGACTATGTGGGAAACAAGGGACAATTGACAGGAAGCACGTGAAGAAGCGTTGTTTAGAATATGTCAAAATTGATGTTTACTAAATGGCTTTATTTCACAAGAAAACAATTGGCTTATGAGCGACCAATTTCCCTAAAATTATTTTCTAAGTCCTTTGGGTTTCAATTATTTAAAGAAATGACTTGATTCTCAGCAAGCTTTTCTTGACAAAAACATTCTTCCAGCTTGCCAGATGTGTTACATATTTGAATTAGTGGTTTTTATTTTTTATTAATGTTTATTTATTCTTGAGAGAGAGAGAGAGAGAGAGCGGAGGGGCAGAGAGGACAGAGGGAAACACAGAATCCTAAGCAGGCTCCAGACTCCGAGCTGTCAGCACAGAGCTTGAACACGGGGCTTGAACTCATAAACCGTGAGATCATGACCTGAGCTGAAGTCAGACACTTAACTGACTGAGCCACCCAGGGGACCCTGAATTAATGGTTTTTATTCAAGAAGTATCCCAGTCCCTATTGTTGCTTCCAAAAGAGGTGTGTGTATGGCAGGGGGGTGGAGGTAAGGGGTGGGATATTTGGGGGTAAAGGGAGAAGTAGGAAAAAATTCTAAAGATAATGGAGAAAATAAATGATTTTTCAGATTCTAGTAGCATAATCTCAGAGTTTGTATCTGTCACTTTAATTTTGTTCCACAGATATTCTATGAGTGACTTTAAGATTGAACTTTCTTCTTCACTGAAACTCACACAAGGTATCTATTGCAGAACACACATTTGAAAACATATTTTTATTGACTCTAAATAACAACAACAAAAACCAACCAAACAAACAAAACAAAAATCAAAACCCACCTGGTGACTTTCTTTGTTAGAAAAATGTGTATTTAAAGGTAAAACTCCAAATTCTGTTCCTCAAGCATGGGATCCTAAAATAAGTCTCAGAATTTTCTCTCCTTCTGTGCTCCATTTCAGTAGACTTTTACTCAGCCAGCAAAATCTCTGATTTTTTTTTAAATCTCTTTCCCCTTAGTGGTCTCTAGTCAAAGACATTCCACTCAGAATATTCTATGAATTCACACTCTGATTCCAAACATTTTTCTACAACATGACTGAATTTTAAGGTCCCAATGGACCCCACAATCACAATCTCAATTCTGTGACTACATGCTTAGATTTTATATTCAACAGACTATAGTTATAAGGCTATCATCTGTTTCATTCATTAACATGAATCCTTCCCTATGATCGCATACCTTTTCAATATTTTCAGGTTTCTCCTCTATATTGTACTATTATTTATAACCTATTCCAGAAAACCAGCTGATAGAAAGGAAGAATTTTAAATACTTCATATCATTGAAAATTTATGGTGATATGGAAGCACTTTGCACTATTATTAATTAAATAGAATTATATTTCTGCATGTTTGAAACAGGAATCAACCAATCATCTATTTACTTAGATCAAGCAGAGCAGTTTTGCTTACTAAATAACAATAAGATGAAATTGTGTGTGTGTGTGTGTGTGTGTGTGTGTGTGTGTGTGTGTGTGTTGGGGTTTGTATGTGTGTTTACACAAAATGGTCTAGGATATGCAATGGTAACTTACTTCCTGATGAGGCAAGCATTAATGTTTGTCATTTAAATCTTAACCTGCCCTGTTTGTGATTGAGAGTTTAAAAATTTTTGCAGGATAAGACAGTAATACCATCTTACTACGTTAAAGACACCTATTAGTCATGTCCCAGGCAAATTGGGATTTATGACTCAGACATAATTCTTCCAAATATGCCTGCTGTTCATAAAAAGGCAGAGATATATGACTCAAAAATAACACCAAGACAGAAATAATTCTGCACTTCGCTTTGCCACATTGACTTTCCTCTGGAATGTATGGCAAAATCTCCACGTTTTATGAATAGGCTCTTTCCAATACTACAGATGTATATTCCCAACTTCTAAATCAAGCAAATCCCTGAGACAAATAAAACAAATGATCAGCTCCAGCACAGGCAAGGGGAGATGTATATGGAAGAACTATGCATTAAAGATTGATGGGGACCCACACATACTTTAAATATCCCACTGTTGATGTTGACTGTGCCTTGAAGAGAAGGTTAAGAATGTCATGTATCACTTGAAAATGATTAAGTTGTTCTAGTCATCTGACCGAGTGTCATTCCATGTGATCCATTGTGGATGGGCGCATTAAATTTTTGAGGGGAGGTGGAGAAGATATGGACAGCATATAGCACAGATAGTATAAATGTCTCCCCCTCAAATCTGTACAAATATTGCCAAGACCATGGCATATCATCATGCTTTGTGAACACTGACTGCTGAAGGTAACTTATGTAAAGATACCAAATTTCATTAAGGATGGCAGCAATACAATCCTCCTTTCTCTGTGGACTATGAAATCTTTCAACTTAAATATTTTGGAATTTTTGCAGGCATCAAAGATGCATATGAAATATTGCCTCCAAGAGACATTTTTTGCCCTCGAAGAATAATCAAAGTTCTACTTATGTTTATAACTTAAAATCAAATAGTTTTTCTAAACTCCAGTGGCAATAATTCTATCATCTCCGTGGTCCTGTCTTTTTAAATCATCTATAAAAATCAAAGATATCCATTTTTTCCCCAGTGAAACATAAGCATTGTATTCAGTGAATATTAAAATGTGGATCTTAAAAGGCACAAATTTTATTATAACTGAATGATTTACTTAATACCCCATGCCAGGAATTGTCCAGAAGGGATTCTTCTGTTAAAAAGAAAAACAACATGCACTTATAATGTTGTTGAAGACCATCATCGATTTCCAATTAGGCATATTAATATTATACTCTCATTACGTTTCAAAATAAGAGATTTCTTCTTATTCCAAGAATCCTAGGAAAGAATCCATGTAAAATAAATGGCATTTGTTCTCTGAACACTCTTCACTCCCCTGTTATGATGCATAGCCTCAAACAGCTGTGTTTTTATCATTAATTTCCCTCATAAATTTTTCCAGAGAATTTAAAAATGGGGTTAGACGAACAATCAGGATATGACGGAAGGTTTTTCTCTGTGTAAGGAGAGTAAACACTGATTCAGTTCCATGCTATTTGCTGTGCAGTATCTACTTGCCTCCGTCAAAGTGTGGATTAATTTTAATTTGATTGTAGTAATGGATACCATATATTGGAAGCATGATTGCCCCCTGACATTTATTCCCCACTGTTCTTGCTTACAGATGCTTGATTCTGTCTGGGTTGACTGTGTGCCCAAGCCACATATGATGATTATGGTATCATGTTGTGTCTCCATCAATAATGACAGATCTGTCAATCACCTGCCAGTTCTTTAATTTACCCAGCTCCTTGGTAGCTTGATATGCAGGGCAACCCAGATATCGTCTATGAGGTATCAGGGGGAATCCTGTTGGGAACATCTTAAAAAATACATATTTCTAGTAAAAAGGGAGAGATGATAATTGGTGATATTCCCTCTCCTCTTTTTTTCTGCCTGGAACCTGATCATGATACTTGGAGCTGCAGGGCCTGTATTTTGACCATGAGGTCACATGAATTAGATCAAAACACAACGTGGAAGGGTCTGTAGCTAGAAAAATGTCTTTGTGCCCTGATAACACTCTTAGCTGCTACACGTGGACAGCAACCATGATCTCTAGATTTCTTTTAAAGTGACAAAAATCACCTTTACTAATCGAAGCCCATTACGTCGATTTTCAGTACTTTGCTATTATAAGCATTCCCAACTCCTAGAGTCTTTAGTTAGAAACTAAAACAAAATGAACTTTAGATGAAAACAGTTATCTGAGGATAAAAGATAATGGCCATCTTTAGCATAGGTATGACAACTTTATATAATATTGTTTTGGGTTCCTGGGCCCCATCCAGTGGGTGTGTCAGGGGGCTTTCCATGCAGCACCAAGCTATTCTCAGATACCCGTAGGGTAACAATTCTGACATTATCTACCTGAAGATAGCGTAGATTCCCCAGGTGAAGCTTTCTGTCTTACAAGATGGCCCACCCTACCTTCATTTGCCAGTCATAAGCCCAGATTGTTCCCTGACCTCCTGACTGACTGACTGTAAATCTGAGGTTCTCCCTACCTCATCCCTGGGTTCAATTCATTTGCTACAGCAGCTCTGGGAACTCAGAGACCCGTTTTGTTTACTAGATTACCAGTTTACCAGATTGCCTGTTTATTATAAAAGGATATAACTCAGGAGCAGCCGGATGGAAGACACGCATATGGCGAAATATGGGAAAAGGGTAAGAAGTTTCCTTGTCCCCTCCAGTTGTGTCAGTGTCCCCCAGATCGCCTCATGTTCCTCACAAAAGCTCTCCACACCTGGTCCTTTTGAATTGTGTGGAGGCTTCATTACTTAGGCATAGTTGATTAAATCATTGGCAATTGGTGACTGATTCAACCTCCAGCCTTTCTTCCCTCCACCAGAGAGAGATCGAGGAATGAGACTACAAGTGCCATGGTTTGCTCCACTGGTAAACAGCCCCCACCTTTAGGTGCTTTCCAAAGGTCACCTGATTAATATAACAAAAGGGTATTTTTAACACTCTCTGTCCTTAAGAAATTCTAAGGTTGTTTGGGAGTTGTAAGCGAGGAATCTTGGAAGAAGACCAAATATATATGTGAATATATGTACATATATGATCAAATATATATGTATACATATTTTTCATAAATCACAACATTGCACATATAAACAATGTGCTTTGCTAGTAGTCATCTCTGTCAAATATTGAATCATAATGTGCAAAATTACAGTGTATGTAAAACAAAAATAAGTTATGTCATTAGTGTGTCAAGAATAAACTTCCAGGAATTAAAAATGAGGTAAGATTGGATATACAGAATGAGAGACTTTCAGTGCTTATTATACACAGTCAAGTTGTTTTAAGAGTTAACTTTGCATTCATTGCTTTTCTTTTTGTGTTTCCTAAGTTAATTTTATTTATTGAAATTCCTTCATTGGTTGATAGCATTTTATTTTCACAAATAACTCACTGTAGAACAGAAGCAACAGACAAATCAGAGTCACCAAGGAAGGCTCCAGAATGTTTTTACATTTTCTCTAATTTGTATTAGTAAATGATGTAGGGTCTGTTGTACTGAATAATGTGATTGTGTGTGTGCGTTAGTAGATATAACTAAATGATGTATCATTTGGAGAGAGGGTTTGAACACAAGCTTTATGCTGGAATGCAATCTTTTTAAGCCAGCACAAACATACTTGGCTTTTAAATCGTTCTAGTTCCAGGATTATTGTTCTTAAGCAATAAACCCCAAGGGTAGAGAAATGGATAAAGAATAGAAGGCAGTTAGGAACAAGTAACAAGTATTAAATCATCATTGTATATAATTTCCAGGAGACTCAGGATATTAATAAATTAAATGTTAACTTCATACGTTTAGTTCTCACAAGGTCACGGGTAGAAAAGGAGACAGCAGAGGCCTATCTTAGAGATTCTAACCATGTAGCCATGGTCCAGACCAAATGTGTTTTGTGCGTGTGTGTGTGTGTGTTTCTTGAGAGAGAGAGAGTGCATGAGCAAGTGGGGGAGAGGGGCAGAGGAAGAAAGAGAGGGAATCTGAAGTAGATTCCATACTCAGTGCAGAGCCTCTGCGGGGCTGGATCCCAGGACCCCAGTCTGATGCTCAACGACTGAGCCACCCAAGTGCCCCATACCTAATTTGTAATTTAACCCTTAGTTTCAGTTATCCTTTGCCGGTACTTATCACAAAGCATTTCCTAGTAGTAAAGAGAAAACTTTCCGGAAGACCAAAATACCCAAGCTATTTTTTGAGCTTATGATCACTAACAGGCAATCTTGATAATGTTTCCTGGATAAATTTTCACCCATACCTTCTGCTGTGAGAAGCAGCATCTGTTAACTTGGTTGGGTCTGACTAATTTTCTTTTCGGCCACACTGAATGATGAAATAAAGCCCCCCAAAACGGGGTGCCTGGGTGGCTCAGTCGGTTAAGTGTCCAACTTTGGCTCAGGTCATGATCTTGTAGCTCATGAGTTCGAGCCCCGCGTCCAGCTCTGCGCTGACAGCTAGGAGCCTGGAGCATACTTCTGATTCTGTGTCTCCCTCTCTCTGCCCCTCCCCTGCTCATGCTCTTTCTCTCTCAAAAAATAAATAATCATTAAAAAAAATGTAACACTTGGTTTATCCTGACCTCAGATGAGAGTAGAGAAGATACCATTAGTATCTTCTTACTTCTGAATTTTAATAATCAGCTAGAGGCTTTTTCTATATAAATACAAAGTGAAAAAAAAAAGAAAAGAATATTGTGCTATATTATCTTGTACATAAGATAAACAAGTGCACTATGGCATTTTTTCCAGGATTTTTAGGGGGGGGGATGAACACAACTCTGCATTTTTTTTCCTAAGGGAAACTTTTTCATGTAAATATAGTGCATCATAGACCAGACTCTAGTCTGTAATTATAAGTTCTGAATGTACAGCCATAATATACTGTCCCTGCCAAAACCTAAATTCCAAAAATAAATATCAGATCAGTAAATGGCTGGTATACAGCCAGCAACAATACAACACATGTGCTAGTAAATAAGTCCTATGCCATATTTGTGGTATGAGAAAATACAAGAACTATACATTGGTCAATACTGGTAACTCAACAACCATCCCCAATAAAAGCATATATATATATATATATATATATATATATATATATTTAACATATTTTCATTTAGCACATTTAGGCTCAACAAAAATATCATTTAAACTGGTACAAATCATTGTACCAAAGTAGTGTATTTGTTACATAGTTGTACTGAGGGGTCATCAAGACCGCTCCTAGGTTTGATGATTTGATAAGAAGATTCAGTACACAACTGAGTATTATTGTACTCAAGGCTTTGATTTATACAGTAAAATAATAAAAAGCAAAAAGAGTAAAGTGGAAAAGCACGTGGGGTAAAGTCCAAAAGAAATCAGTCATAAGCTTCCAAAGATCATCTCCCAGTGGAGTCACACAGGACAGTCTTAATTTCCCCAGCACGGAACAATGAAAAGGAGTAGTGACAAGGTATAAAATGTCGCTAACAGGGAAGGGCACCAAGGCTCAGTGCCCAGGGTTTTCACTTGGGGTTGCTCACATGTACCACGTATGGACCAACATTCCAAACTCCCAGAAAGAAAGCAAATGTTCGGTATCATCCACAATGTTTGTATAAACAGGTTAGCCAAAGTGAGTCACTATGGGAATGGGAATGAATGGTAAGAACCCTCAGAAATTCAAGTCCCCAGAAGCCAGCCAAGGACCAAACTTGTCAGTAGGTCAATCAAAGAAGAACAATCAAGCCAGCTATGTTAAATGTTTTCTGTACAATAAATCAAATATATACTTGAGAAAAATTATTCTAAACCATTAATTTTTAAAAGAAATTCCAATGTCATTTCATACATGTAATAAATCATGTGTATTCTGAATATTAGGACTAGTCTCCAAAAAACTAAATTAATACCAACAGTACCATGTATCCAATGATTATTAAAACAATAAATCAAAAAGCAAACATGTCAAAATATACCATGGAAGTTTTGCTTTTCACCATAAAAACCTAGACAGTCATCATCTTCAAAACCACATAAATGATTATCTTTACTAGCTAGCATTCAAAATGACTCACCTGCTGCTGCTCTGATAATACTTTCCATTACTCTTTGGTAACTCTACTTATTAATACTTATGTGTGTCATAACCACACATTTCATTGAAACAATTAAAATCATAAATATTATTTATTATTCGATAAATAAATTTTCCCTGTGTTATTTTCTAAAACACTTTGTTGAGAAACATAATTTTTATATATACCACTGACCCATTTAAACTGCAGAATTCAGTGGTTTTTAATATGCTTACATTGTTCTGCAACCATTACCACGATCAACTTTAAGATATGTCATCACCCCCAAAATATCCTCGTGCCAATTAGCAGCCTTTAACCATTGTTTCCCCGTCTCCAATGCCTAGACAACCAGCAATTACAAATCTACTTTCTGTTTTCACAGATTTACCTATTTTGGACATTTCATGTAAGTTGAATCATACGATGTGGTGTCTTTTGTAATTGTCTTCTTTCCTTTAGCATAATGTTTTTATGGATCAGGTGTAGAAGTATTCCGTTCCTTTGTAATGCTACATACTATTCCATTGTTAGGAATATACTACGTTTTAATTGTCCATTCATCAGTTGATAGAAATTGGGTTGTTTTGACTTTTTGGTTAGTATCATTGATGCTACTATGCATATTTATGTGATGATGCATTTTGTGATGATGGATGTTTTCAATTTCCCTTGAGCATTTCTGAGGCATATGTCAACTTTATTAAGAATGTTCTGAGGAACAATCAAATTATGTTACAAAGCAGCTGAAGCACTTTACATTCCCACCACTTATGTGTGAAGTGTGAAATTTCTCTGCATCCTCACCCTTACTCGTTACCTGTCTTTTGATTATAGCTATCCTAGTGGGTGTAAAATATTATCTCATTGGGCTTTGGTTTGCATTTTCTGGATGGCTAATGATGTCAGACTATTGGCTATTTGTTTTTCAACTTTGGAGAAATATTTTTTCCCATACCATGTGTTGTCCGTTGGCTTTCTTGATGTACCCTTTCAAGTACAAAAATTTTAATTTTGACAGTTTATTTGTCTTTTTTCCCCCTTTATTTTATAGGTAATTTTGGTGTCATCTGTAATAAGGCTTTTCTTGACCCAAGATCCCCAAAAAATTATTCCTATGTTTTCTTCTGAGAGCTTTATTGTTTTGCATTTTGCTTTGGGGCGTGTATCTATTTTAACTTTATTTTTGTGTATGTTGTGAGATAACTTCTGGGATGCCCATCCACATTCTTTTGCATTTGGATATCCAGACATCCCAGCATTACTGGTTGGAGACTATTCTTATCCCATTGTGGACCATCCTTGTTAACAATCAATTGACAATACATATAAGGCTTATTTCTAGACTCAATTCCACAGTTTGATCTCTATGTCTATCCTCATATCAGCATGATACTGTCTTAAATACTGTTGTGTTGTCATGAAGTTTGCAGTCAGCAAAGTGCGTGTCTTTCAACTTTGTTCTTTTTCTAAACTGTTTTGGCTATTTGGGGCCTCTTCCATGTCCCTATCATTATTAGGATTTACTTGTTGAGTCCTACAAAAAATGCCAGCAATAATTTTGATGGGCTGTGCATTCATCTGTAGATCAGTTTGAAGAGTATTACCATCTTAATGATACTATCTTTTATTTTTTTTAATTTATTTTTTTAACATTTATTTGTTTTTGAGACAGAGAGAGACAGAGCATGAACGGGGGAGGGGCAGAGAGAGAGGGAGACACAGAATCGAAACAGGCTCCAGGCTCTGAGCCATCAGCCCAGAGCCCGACGCGGGTCTTGAACTCCCGGACCGCGAGAATGTGACCTGAGCCGAAGTCGGACGCTCAACCGACTGAGCCACCCAGGCGCCCCATGATACTATCTTTTAACAAAAAATTTTTTTTAATGTTTTTATTTATTTTTGAGACAGAGAGAGACAGAGCATGAGCAAGGGAGTGGCAGAGAGAGGGGGAGACACAGAATCTGAAGCAGGCTCCAGGCTCTGAGCTGTTAGCACAGAGCCCAAGGCGGGGCTTGAACTCACGGAGTGTGAGATCATGACCTGAGCTGAAGTCAGATGCTCAACCAACTGAGCAACCCAGGCGCCCCGCGATATTAGCTTTTAATTCATGAACATGGCATGCCTTTCCATTAATTTAGGAAATTTTGGATTTATTTCAACAGTGATTTTAAATCATTTTCAGAATCCAAGTTTTGTATGTTTTTTGATTAAATTTCTTCTAGCTATATAATTCTTTTTGATGCTGTTTTAAATCAAAATTTTCCATTAGTTTCATTTTTGGAGTATTCATTGCTAAGGTTAAAAACCAAAAATGATTTTTATGTATTCAGCTTGTACCCTGCAGTATGACTGAACTCATTTATTAGTTGAAATAGTTTTATAGTAGATTCCTTAGGATTTTCTATATGCAAGATCATGTCATTTGAAAATAGAGATACATTTACATCCTCCTTTCTAATTTGGATGTCTTTACTACTTTGTCATGTCTGGTTGTCCTAGCTATGACCTCCAATACAATGTTGATTAGAAGTGGTGAGAGTGGCCATCTTTGCCTTATTGCTGTATTCAGAGGGAAAGCATTTAAGCTTTCCTACTGAATGTAGTATTAGCAGTTTTTCATAAATGTCCTTTGTTAAGTTGAGGAATTTTTCTTCTATTTACAATTGCATTTCAATCATGAAGAGCTGATATATTTTGTCAAATGCTTTTCCTTCACCTCTTCTCCCTTAATTTTATTGAGAGTGCATATTACATTATTGATTTTCAGTACTAAAACAACCTTTCATTCCTCAGATAAATCCCATTTGGTATATAATCCTTTTCATATGTTGCTCTGGATTTCATTTGGCGGCATTTTGTTGAGTATTATTGTGCCATTTTCATAAGACACATCTGCCTGTACATTTGTTTCATGTTCATTTGTCTGGTTTGGTATGGGTCATACTGGGTATATAGAATGAGTTAGAAGGGTTACCTCCTCATATATATATATATATATATATATATATATATATATACACATACATATAGGTATATATATATATGTGTGTGTGTGTGTGTATATATGTATATACACGTATATATATATATTTTACATATTTTGGGAAATATTATTAATTCTTGATCAAAGGTTTGGTTAAATTCACCAAAGGAACCATCTGGGCTTAGACTGTCTTTTATGGGGATTTCTAAAAATAATTACTAACTGAACCTGTTTATGTGTTTGAGGCCAGTTCAGATTTTCTCTGTTCTGCTCATATTTTCTAATTCTTCTTGAATCAGCTTCAGTCGTATGTATATCTGTAATTGAGTTCATGTCATTTAAGTTATCTAATTTGTTGGCATACGATTGGCATACAGTTGTCTGATTCTGTTATTATGATTTTTATTTGCATATCATCAGTGGTAATGCCCTTCATTTCATTCTATCTAAAGACTTATAAACTTTGTTGACCCTTTCAAAAAACCAATTTTTGGTCTTAATCAATTTTCTCTATTGTTTTCCTATTCTCTGTTTCACTAATTACTCATCTGCTCAATAATTGCATTGCTTCCGCATTCATGGTGTTGCACGTTAAGGCAGCAAGCTAGTCTTAAAGAAGTTTGCTCATTTTTTCCTACTTGCATAAAGTGGAAGTTTGGGGTATTGATCTAAGAATTTTTCTTTACTATAAATGGTCACAACTATGAATTTCTCCTTAAATGCTACTTTACCTGCATTCTCTAAGTTTTGGTATTTTGTGTTTTCATTTTCACCCATTTCAAGCTGTTTTCTAATTTCTCTTATGATTTCTTTTTTGAGTTACTTTTTTTAGAAGTGCATTGTTTAACTTCTACATATTTGTGAAATTCTCAAATTTCTCTTTGTTATTACTTCTAATTTCATTCCATTATGGCCAGAGACCTTTGCATGAATTGATAATGGCTTGTTTTATCACTTATCCTGGAGAATTTTTTTTTAAATTTTTTTTAATGTTTATTTCTTTTGGGGACAGAGAGAGACAGAGCATGAATGGGGGAGGGGCAGAGAGAGAGGGAGCCACAGAATCGGAAGCAGGCTCCAGGCTCTGAGCCATCAGCCCAGAGCCTGACGCGGGGCTCGAACTCACGGACCGCGAGATCGTGACCTGAGCTGAAGTCGGACGCTCAACCGACTGAGCCACCCAGGCGCCCCTATCCTGGAGAATTTTTTTTACCAGTGCTTGAGAAAACTGTGGTAGGCCATTGTACATGAAGCAACAAAGACCAAAATCAAAAGTTTTTTCTTTTAAACACAAAAGGGACAGAAGTAAGAATAATGATTTAATTAAATTCCAGAAAAATATGTAATGAGAGGAAGAGAAAGGTTATTGGACATTTGAAAGACTTTCCAGATAAGAGTTCTATGAATCTCAGATGTAATCATGGTTTTTGATGACACTAATCTGTTTCTCCTGGGAAGGATGATATGATGTAATTATTGCAGATTATAGTTATTCTTCTGACTAGAAAAGCAGGTCACTTAAATGGTTTTTCTGGAGACTTTTTTTTTTTTTTTTGCCTGTGAAACCCATCTAACAACTGAATGGTGGAACCACTAGAAATTCCCACCGCCTGATTTGACTGGAGTGGGAAGCTTAGTCATTGATTCCTGATAATACAGAGACCCCCTGGCCAAAGATTTCTATTTCTATGTGGAATGTTTTATAACCATATAACAGGGAACCAAATGGAGTTAACCTTTCAAAGCCTAGTAGAAAGGAGCAGACTTTCTTGACTAGCAGGCCTTTAGCAAGACATGGATCACTTTTTATGAGGTAACAAGGTGATTTCAATATTGATTTCCTTGTCTTTTGGCGTAGCAATTTGGTGTATTCATATGAATTAGGGATCATATTGGATGTTCTGGACCTTAGGTACTAAATATCAATAACCCCTGGATAATTGTATGCCATTACTTTAAAATTTAATTACAAGCACATGATATTCCCTATCAAAATAGTAAATGCTGGTATGTACTATTATGATAACTCATCATCCAGAAGAAGTTCATTCTAGACCACCAATTATTACTAAATCCATAGCCTTCTTACTTTACACATGTACTGTATTGATCCCAGGCTCCTGGATTCCCTGGAGTGATATAGCCATTTCCATAAGGAAACCATAGGTCTGGCTGTAAACTAATATACCCAAAACTAACAAGGCTGTTGGTATGGGGGAAGGGAGGGTGCAGAATGGTTGCAGAGAAGTTGCATTAGACTTTGAAAGCAGATCTATTTCTTTTCTTAAATTTTTTTTCTTCCTTCCATTTTTCCTTCCAACCTTCCTTCCTTCCTTCCTTCCTTCCTTCCTTCCTTCCGTCTCTCTCTCTCTCTCTCTCTCTCTCTCTCTCTCTCTCTCTCTCTCGTATTCCTGTGCAAAAGTTCATGGGAAACAGTTCATCCGGTCTCCATGATTTCAACATTGAATCCTGGTCTTTGTTAGATGCAGTTAACCCAGCCTAAGACTTTAAGTATAATCTAAGTCCAAGCCAGTACCTATGGAGCAACTGGGTGAATAAGCTTGCAGGTAGAAAACTTTGGCGATTCTAGCTGAATGTGGTGAGAAAAAGAAGGTTTGACATGTAATATCTCTTCAGTTTTCATCAAAAAAATTATTTAAGTATATTTAAATGTACTTGCTAATTCTAATTTTAATTATTTGCTAATTCTAATTTGGATTCCATAATCCTCTTCCAAATGAGGCAAACATAAGATCTAAGCAACACAAGGAGTGTTATCTGATCATGATCTCTCTAAAAGAGAGTCACTTGAGCTCACTTGGAACGCCAGTGAAATGCAATCAGCTTGCTAAGTTTGGTGCATTATTTGTTATCTTTATGAAAATCTGCTCTTTTCTTAGGGCATGCAATATTTCCCCTACATTCTTCTTTCTTTATCTCATTGTTTCCTTGTAAGGTTATCTCTCCAAGAATTTCCATAAGAAATACTATGTGTGGGTCAGTAGGTATGTTAGTCTGTTTGGGCTGACATTACAGAATAGCACTGACTGGATGGGTGGCTTAAATGATATAAATTTATCTTCTCACAATTCTGAAAGCTGGAAGTCCAAGATCAAGGTAGCAGCCAGGTTGGTTTCTTTTGAGGTCTCTCTTCCTAGTTTGCAATAGACTCCTTTTCACAGTGTCTTCACATGGCCTTGTTTCTGTGCCCTCTCAGAGGGAGTGTGGGGGAAGAGGGAGCTCTGATATCCTTTTCTCTTCTTTTAAAGACACTAGTGCTATTGCATTAGAGACCTACCCTTATGACCTCACTTAACTGTGATCACCTCCTGGGAGGCCTTATCTCTGCTTACAGTCACATGGTGGTTAAGCTTCAACATGTGAGTATTGGGGGGGGGCACATAATTCGGCTCATAATAGGATAGAATAGATAATATATAATAGTATAGATAGAAGTTCCACTGTAGGTCAAGGGCTGCAATATTTCTCAATGCCAGGAAAATAGCAGGTTCCTGATAAAAGCTGGTGGAAGGAATGGAACAGATATCAGGAAGAGTAAAACCCACAAATAGGTACTTAGCTTGTGAAACAGTTAAATTGGTAAATTTCTGAAATCCAGGTCATGAATATTTAAAAAACGTTTAACTTTAGGTAATTGCAGTTATACTAAAATAATATATGTAAAATGGAAGCGGTGTAAACTTAAGGGTACTTAAGGGTATGCAAACCTCAATTTGAGAGAGCAGAATGACACAGAGGCTAAAAATTAGTCAATGCAGAATTAGTGGTAAAAAATGACTTCCAGATCACAGGAAATTGATCTACTTATTTGGACTTAATTTGGAATATTTGTTCAAGTCTAGGGGAACCTAGAACTGCAAGCCTTGGTCTCTTAAATGATATTGGTGGCTGGGTGGCATTTAGTAGAAAAGCTGGGTCATAAGACTGAGCCAGCCTCACGGAGGGTGGCAAGGTCTCTCAGCTGAGTCCAGCAACACTGATAATGTGAAGCTCTTTAGCTAATATCTAGGCCCCTTTTTACAGAGTTGATGGGTGATCCTCTGAATTAATGCCAACTTCACATAAAACTGTGCTCTGTTGGAACACTTTCTATTATGTGCTTGACCCAGGGTTTCATTTTTGTGGGTCATTGAGAGCTTGGGTGATGATGTGCTTTTCAATGTTTCCCCACTACTGAGGTATTCACAGTAAACCTTATTGCTACCGGTACGTCATCATGCTTTTTGCATGTCAAGTAGGGAAAATCGAGACTGTATCCAGACTAGGAAGGAGTGTGGTGGAATGACTAAGGAAAGAAAACGAAAAGGATGCATGGATTGTCTAATGTGAATTAGAGGAGGCAAAATAGGGGGATGATAGCTTTTGAAGGAAAAGGCTGGCATTTGCAGGAAACAACTGCTTTATTTTTTTATTTTTTTTCAATATATGAAGTTTATTGTCAAATTGGTTTCCATACAACACCCAGTGCTCATCCCAAAATGTGCCCTCCTCAATACCCATCCCCCACCCTCTCCTCCCTCCCACCCCCCATCAACCCTCAGTTTGTTCTCAGTTTTAAAGAGTCTCTTATGCTTTGGCGCTCTTCCACTCTAACCTCTTTTTTTTTCCCTTCCCCTCCCCCATGGGTTTCTGTTAAGTTTCTCAGGATCCACATAAAAGTGAAACCATATGGTATCTTCATAAGGCAGCATTGGGAACAGGGGTTGGAAATGAAGAGCAGGCCGTTGTCAAGTCAATTAGGGAGGACCTTTCCAATGTTAGAGTTGTTCATTAATTTAATGATATGCTTGAAGAGTCCTGATGTGGGAGATTCTCAAGCATAGGCTAGATGACAATTTGATAGGGAAATTTAGAAGAGACTCATGGTGGATTGGAGTTTTAGCTAATGGTCTTTGAGATTCATTTCTGTTTATTCTGACTACTCACAGTGACTCAAAGGTTAACACGTTGCATGAAAATGGCCAGAGGGAACTAATTAATCTAATCATTCATTGAAGACTGTGTTCTAAGAAGTAGAGGGAGTATATGGTAGACTATAAAAGATTATTTTCATGTCTTTGATTAATACGTTACATATAAAGAAATGTTTGCAACCACCTTGAAGCTTGAAAATAGTGCTTCATCTTTATGTATTCTAAAATTCACATGGTCAATTTGATTTAATTGAGATTTATAATTTTTCTGCAGAAAAATACAGTAAGCAAAGATAAAAACTAGTTCAGTCCTCCTCTAAAACTATAGAAACACTGAATAATTTGGCATTGCATTAATATATTTAGTTATCCCTTTTAGTAGAGAATCTTTAAAAACAGGAACATATCTCTATTTTTTTTTTTTTTGTATTTTTGGTACCCATGCTCTTAATCAGTGCTCAAGAAATGTCACTTGAATTGAGCTGAATTGATACATAATCTGTGCTGTCTCTTTAACAGATATAATTTGTTATATCAATATTATTAACAAACATGAGGAAATAGAGTCAGACCTACAAACAGTGCATACTTGAATAGCAAAAGTATTTTGTGTCATACAACTGGTAAAATTTAGGCTGACCTACGCCAATACCATCATTAATTCTTTAGGTACTGAAAAGAGCTGCAGGCTACAGAAATTAATTTACTCTGAAAAACAATGAGGGAAATTTCAAAGATTATCAAGAAAGGAGGGAATTTAACTCAAAACCAAGCCAACAGTGGATGTATGGAATTACAGAACAAATATCTGAAAGCAGGATAGTGCTTATTACTTATTCTTTGCTAATTTTTATTTGGCTGCATTGTGCTTCTGATGATGTGTGTGTGTGTGTGCATGCTAACACCTCCTGATTATTATTAGTAGTAATTTTTTTCCTGCTTTCATAAACCGTCAAATAATTTAGCTGTCCCTCCTGCTGAGCTGTTGCTGAATGCAGGAAGTTTTCCATAATATTCAGTTACCATCACAATAGAATTTTGAGCTTGGACATTTGCTGAATCTTTAGCACCCTCAGGACAATGTATTTGGCTGAAGCACCACAGGTATATTTTTAGCAAAATAAAATATTTCAGTGATCATGAACATTGTCCTTTTTTTTCATTGCTTCATTTTTTAAAGTTAAAAATTCAAAACAAAAACAGCTTACATTATAATTGAAGCATAAAGCTATATTAGGAGAGAGCAAAATAAACCTCTCATGTGAAATGTAGCTTAAAATAAATATTTGATCATTACTCAATGTTCTTAAACTCTCGATGAGATGTGGGAATTTATTTAGAGTCAGTACAAAAATGCAAGTAAAACCTCCTATTCCAGAAACCAAGATAAAGTTGCAAAAAGTAACTAAGCTCATTTTTGTATTCTTAACACCTATTTCCTACGCAAATGAGAAATATTGTTTTTGGCATTTTTCTCTTTCCACATTCCTTCTCACTTTTTAGCTAAGCAAATCTCTAGTAGTCATATGCTGGCCAGGTTGGACTGTACATATTCCTGCACAGGGCCCTTAAGGAAATCGAAGCAGGTAGATTTCCCATTGGTAAGTATATTATTTCCTAGGGCTGCCATAACAAACTACCACAGACTGGGTATGTTAAACAACAGATTTTTTTTTTTTCTAACAAGTCTGAAGACTAAATTCTAAGATCAAGATGTCAACAAGTTTGATCTCTTGCTGAGGTCTCTCTCCTTTGCCGGCAGATGCCCACATTCCCACTGTGTCTCACATGGTCTTTCCTCTGTATACTCATCTCTTTTCCGTCTCTGGGGATCTACATTAGTCCCACTGGTCTCTGGGACACCAGTCAGTTGGATTAGGGCCCACGCCAAAGATTTCATTTTAATTTAATCATCTCTTTAAAGGCTCTATCTCCAATGAAGTCACATTCTGAGATAGTGGGGGGTTAGGGCTTCAAAACATAGAATTTTATAGGGACACAGTTCAGCCTGTGACAGTGAGCTACCATATTTAAGCAAGAGATACCTGGTTAATCATTACATGTAATATCTTTTTATAAACACAGAATTGTACGCTTTGGGCCATGAGCTACAGACAGTCTCCAGGATTATGAAGACCAAAGTAAGAAAACTAAAATAACAATTTGGAGAACACCCTAAAACTGGTAAGTGGAGGAGAAAGAGTATCTTTATCATTTTAGATATCATGAATCAGGTGACGTATATTAGAAAGAATGGGATTTGTGTCACATGACATTTTTAGATATTTTATACTGTCTCCTTGACTTAATTTTGTTATATGGTGTTTTCAATGATTAAAACTTTTTTCAAACAATGTAATTAGACGTCTAATAAGAGAGTAAGGTACACAATGCCCAATACTTCTAATGTCCCCAGGCTTTTAAGGAAAACAGCACACATAAATCATCTAAGAAATGAAAATCAATTACTTGAAAAGTATTATTAGAAAGGCTGAGAGGTCATTATTAAATCAAGCCTACAATGTTTATATCAGGAATTCCAATCAGGTAAGAAAGTCACAAGAGTGTGTTCCAAAAAAGATAAAACCTAAGACTGTTAGAAGATAAGTAAACGGTTTTATATTTTAGAATCTAATATACTCTATCCCAGTTGCCAGCTATTGTATTCTCCTTTGAATATGATAGGAATACACCAAAGTCAAGAACAAAGCATTAATCTCATGTTCGTCTCATACTAGGAATAGATAAATAGAATGCCAAAAGCAAGGAGAAGGGAAATGACACAATATGCCACCACCGAATATCTATAAAAATGCCGTGTCTTGTAGCACACTTAAGTGAAATATAATGAGTAGGAACAGACAATACATATGTAATCTCATGAATATGCCATTTGGGAAGGTGGAAAGGGTTACTCAGCTGGAAACAGCTTTGGCTTGATCCTGCTTCCCCTCAAGCCCTGGTTCTATTTCTTCTCTACATATGTGATAGAATTTCATATTTGTAAATACGTGGTATACGCTCACTATCTATGTTTAAAAAGTCATTTTACAAAAGTCGTTATTTTACAGGTCCATACACAAAGAATAATTATTCAAATAACATAGTACTGTATCAAGCACAAAATCTAAGCTTCCCACTTACCCTCCCTTTAAACTCAGAGGAAACTTTCTCCAGTTTAAAATTTATTATATATTTGTCTAGATAGTTCTAAATAATCTCCTTATAACCCTATTCCTAAATATGGCAAATTTGCACAAAACATATTGACTTATTATGAAAGGCAGGAAATTTAGCATACTTGCATTACCCATAACTTTCCCCCAATTTTTAGTACCCAAAATACAGTTTCTTACATAAGATACTCATACGCACATGTCTGCATCTATAAATAAATGTTTCCATATTATTCTCAATTGATATGTATGTATTTTCAGATTTACCAATTTTTTTTGGCTTGACACATATAGGAGATGTTCCCAGTTCTTCACCCCAACCTGTATCAGTGCCCTTAGTAATGTGAATTTGTGGTTACTCTTGTCAGGAGATGGTATATACGCGCCCCCCCCCCCCCCCCGCCAAATCTTGAATCTGGTCTGGACTTGCTATGGTCAATAGAATGTGGTAGAATTTGTGGTGTGCCAGGTGGGAATCTAGATCTCAAGTTCTTGTGCACCCCTGATCTTTCTTTTGGACAAGAAATTCATCATGAGAATAAGTCTGGCAAACAGGCTAGATAGGAAGGACCTTGTGGAGAAGAGCTCAGTTGTCCAGCTGGCACTGTATCTGACCAGCTTATGGTCAACTCCCGATATTTAAGTGGGCTGAACCAAGATCAGAAAAAATGACTACTTGAGCCACAGTTGTCCAAAGGAGCCTAGTCATTGCCAGAAAAATGATCCAGTGGACTCTAGGTTTGTGAGTAAAAATAAATATTTGTGTGTGATAACACTGAGGTTTGGGTGGTTGCTTCTTATGAAGAATCATCTCTAAATTCAGTAACTCCTCTATGCTCAATATCTTTCTCTATTCTTTTCATTACATTTCTCTATAATCATGACATTTTATTTATTTATTTTTTTCAACATTTATTTATTTTTGGGACAGAGAGAGACAGAGCATGAACGGGGGAGGGGCAGAGAGAGAGGGAGACACAGAATCGGAAACAGGCTCCAGGCTCTGAGCCATCAGCCCAGAGCCTGACGCGGGGCTCGAACTCACGCACCGCGAGATCGTGACCTGGCTGAAGTCGGACGCTTAACCGACTGCGCCACCCAGGCGCCCCTATAATCATGACATTTTAAAGCATTTCTAAATGTTTTTAAGTTCTAATTTTATTCTAGAGTTTATTTTCATTGCACATTAGGGTTAGTTCCATTCTTCTTGAAGTCCAAGCTTCTTCTTCCTTCTTGAATTGTTTTTTGTTTTTTTTGTTTTGTTTTGTTTTGTTTTTACTGAGTGCATTCTCAGGCAATTTTTCACAAAATTATAAGAAAGATTTACTGAGTTTTCCCATGATAAAATAAAGTCTTCTTTTTTATCATTATACTATATTGCTATGTTGGATGAATATGTAATTCTATATTTTAAATAATGTTCTGATAAGTATTAAGATAATGCCTTGATATCTCACGTTTTAATATTCTTTTTTTAAATAAATAGTTTAAGGTAATTCTGGCCATCAGTTGACTTAATTTAGCTACATTTATGATTTCTAGGGGCTTTTGTAATCTTCTCTTGATCTTAGATGTCAGGGAATACCATGAGTATTTGTTTGGGTTTGTATTTTTTTTATCATTATTATTATTATTCATTGACGTTGGTCTTGGGTAAGCTTTTGCCCTCTAAATAACTTTACTTTCTCCTCATTTTTAAAAACAAATAATGTGTTTTTCTCTCCATTAAAAAGTATTTTGTACTACTAGAAAGCATATGAAAATTTTCTTTATTTTGTTTGTTTTGGCTCTGCTGGATCAATTTGCAATTCTGCAATATCCATTTAGTTTTATTTTTTTGGAATTTTTTCTTCTCCTCCCCCCTTTTGCCCTCTTCTGGAATGTTCTTTTATCCTTTGTAAGGAATATTTTCTTTCATCAATTATCATTTAATTTCTGCTTTTCCCCTATTTATTTTAGCCCAGATTATATTATAAAAGCAAATAGAATCTCATTGAAAATAATCATTGATTTTCTACGCTCCTGGGAGTCCTGGATAAGTTGTTTTTCCTCTGTGTTATTTGTCCTATTTGTAGACTCTTGATATTTTGTTTTGTGTTATTTATGTTTATAAGTATATACAAGGCATACCAATTTTGTTCTTACAATTATTCTCTGACCTTACTACTGTCTAACTTCTGGTCAGAACGTGCCAAGTGGAATTCACATTAGGATGTATAAGAAGAGCATAAGTGAGAAGGCTAATAACCCTTTGCCTGCCAAAATAATAACAATTTTACTCTGGGAATATAACTCATATTTTGGGGGCCCCAGAGTTGGACAAATTAAATATACATTTTTTTTTTAATTTTATTTTGGAGCAAAAAAAAAAAATTAAAAAAAAAAATAAAATTTTATTTTGGAGCAAATCCTCTACTGAACATAGAATTATGGGAAAATTGAATAAAGCTGGTCAACCCACTCAACTGCTGCAAGATTAATCATCTAGTCTATCAGCCTGAGTAGTAACACTTTCCTCACACTTGCTCTTAGTTTATACTGACTAGGTCAATATGAAGAAGGGAGGAATTGAGGGATACATAACATGAATATAATGCTTCCATATGAAAAATGAACAACTCACATAACCACTTCAACATTTTCTTCTGTAAACTCTGAGTTGCTGTATCTGCCATTCGACCTTCAGTAATCCATCTAAATCTTCCTCTGCCGATATCGAACCTCCTTCCTGCAGTCAGTGCCTTGTGTAAGTTTTTGCTTTTGAGGAAGGGAGGAAAGA
Source organism: Lynx rufus (assembly GCF_022079265.1). Taxonomy (NCBI): domain Eukaryota; kingdom Metazoa; phylum Chordata; class Mammalia; order Carnivora; family Felidae; genus Lynx; species Lynx rufus. The sequence goes on along the minus strand of NW_025814823.1, from coordinate 221,162,198 downwards.
AAATGTGTGTGCTCACTCTGTCATTTTTCTTAGAGTAATATTCTCTACTTAACTCTTGGTCATATGCACTCTATCCACAGCATTCTACGATGCCTCACTCTAGTTTTATACTGCCTTTGAGGGTCTGATTCTATTTGAATTCTCGCCAGAGTGGTGAATAAGAAATGACTTCCCTGTTCAAAAAAAATTACCCCCACAACCTCTACCACTCTGGAAATGGGATAATCTTCATTTTTTTTTTTTTAATTTTTTTTCAACGTTTATTTATTTTTGGGACAGAGAGAGACAGAGCATGAATGGGGGAGGGGCAGAGAGAGAGGGAGACACAGAATGGGAAACAGGCTCCAGGCTCTGAGCCATCAGCCCAGAGCCCGACTCGGGGCTCGAACTCACAGACTGCGAGATCGTGACCTGGCTGAAGTCGGACGCTTAACCGACTGCGCCACCCAGGCACCCCTGGAAATGGGATAATCTTCAAATGGGATAATCTGATTAACTTTTGCTTACTCTCTTGTTTACCATAAATTACATTGCTCTGGATGTTGAACTTGATGTATGTTGGTACCCTCTTCAATTAAAGAAGGATCTCTCAGTATAGAGAGTCATGTATCTCTGTTCCTTTGCTGAAGCCTAAAACCCCATGCCTGTTCTCATTCTTTTGGTGCTTCACACAACACATGGTAAGACACAGGGAGATTTAGTAGAAAGACTACATACTGAGTTGTGACCACCTCTGTCCCTACTTCCAATAGAGGTCCCCAAACAGAACAGTTTGACAATTTAACACTTAACTCTGAAGGAAAGTTCAGGTTGCTTATCTAAAAAAAAAATTCAAATAATTTTCTGCGAGAGACTGGAAAACTAATTTGGGCTTACCTATAAACAACCTGACTGTCATTCTGTATCCAAGCATAGAGGTCAGCATCTTAGACTATCATCCTAAAGGAAATCTGAAAGTTGACAAAATATGATGACATATATGGAATATAGTCATCTCTCTTTGTTCTTAAAAGTAAATGAATTTATGATAATTGCCGAATATTTGAGAAATTCTGAAATATAAATTTAAAATAAAATACAAGATAAAAAAAGGACAAATGTCTTTGAAGCAATCTGCAAAAGAGTACATACAAATACTTTTTAAAAAGCTGATGTTACATGTTAGTATAAGAAAATTTCCTGAGTTGAAGAAAAACACAAAGCTTCAAATTGAAAGTAACTGGTAAGGTAAGTACCTGCATCTACCTGGTTAGATGCAATGAGAAAGTGTATAGATAGGTAAACCCCAGGTGAAATTTCAGAAAATGAGATACATAAAAATCCAAAACGCTTCTAGAAAGTAAACAAGTTTACTAGCAAACCAATATGCATCAGACTGACATCAGAGAGATTAAACCTGCTTGAGGGGGGAAAACAATGAAGCAACACCTTCCACGGAATGAAACAACGAAGCAACACCTTCCACGGAATGAAGGACATGACTCACAATTAGTCAAGATATTAACCAAACATGGGAAAGGAAAAGAGACTTTTTCTTTCACTTGACAGATTCAGAAAATTTACCCACAGTTTACTAAGAAAGTAGTAAGACACATGTAATCAATCAATCAATCAATCAATAAAGTAAGTAAGTAAGTAAGTAAACCAGGAAGATGACCTAGTATCAGTATAACAACCAGTATAACAATCAGTATAACAGTATAAAAAACCCAGCAAGCCTGTTAAAGAACAGCCCAGAATAGCAACTCCCATGAAGGCCTTGAGCAGGAGGGTATATATTTAAGTAAGCAGATTGCCAGATATCAATGAGGTTCTTTTTTAAATTTTTTTTTTTTCAACGTTTATTTATTTTTGGGACAGAGAGAGACAGAGCATGAACGGGGGAGGGGCAGAGAGAGAGGGAGACACAGAATCGGAAACAGGCTCCAGGCTCTGAGCCATCAGCCCAGAGCCTGACGCGGGGCTCGAACTCACGGACCGCGAGATCGTGACCTGGCTGAAGTCGGACGCTTAACCGACTGCGCCACCCAGGCGCCCCTCAATGAGGTTCTTAAAGAGTGTTCCTGAGGGGCGCCTGGGTGGCTCAGTCGGTTAAGCAGCCGACTTCGGCTCAGGTCACGATCTCAAGGTTGGTGAGTTCGAGCCCCGCGTTGGGCTCTGTGCTGACAGCTCAGAGCCTGGAGCCTGTTTCAGATTCTGTGTCTCCCTCTCTCTGACCCTCCCACGTTCATGCTCTGTCTCTCTCTGTCTCAAAAATAAATAAACGTTAAAAAATTAAAAAAAAAAAGAGTGTTCCTGAGACTTTGGCTCACTTGAGGCTATGAACTACTATGCATAGAATATAGGAATATTAAGTTGTCTCTAGGACATAGTAAGATAAAAACAGGTATGGTCCAAATATGAAGAACTTGGTCCAAATTAGTATATGAAATAAGCATACTACTAAGAGGTATAATAATATTGATGTTATTCAATGCATGGAACCAATTACAAGCTGGAAGACATTGCAGTAATGAAAAATAAGACACATGTCTTCTCCCAAGATTAAAATTTTTTTAAAAAGTTACATAAGACTATGCAAACTGTATTGTTCACTGTGGTTGGCCACTAGCTGCATCTGGTTATTTAAATATATATAATTAACCTGAAGAAAATACAATTTAAAATTCAGCCCATCAGTTTCCCTAGCCACATTTCAAAATTCTCAATAAGCACATGTGACTAGTAGCTACTATACAAGACAGCACAAATATAGAACATTTTTATTATTACAAAAATTTCTATTGAGCAGTACTGAGATAGAGTGTTATACCACTTACATAAAATTTGAGACATGCAAATCAAACTGTATATTTTAGGTATATTCCTTAGCTTAGGCTGGGCTACTGTAACAAAAGACCATAAACCCAGTGGCTTAAATGACAGACATTTATTTCTCACTTCTGAAGTCTAAGATCAAGACATCTGTAGATTCTGATGAAAACCCTCTTCCAGGTTATGGATGCCTTTTTGCTGTATTCTCATGTGGCAGAGAGGAAGGGGGGGGGACTCTGGTCTCTTCCTCTTCTTAGAAGGACACTATCTCATTGGTGGGGGCTCAATTTTCTCATTGCATCTAAACCAAATTATTTCCCAAAGGCTCTCCCTCCAAATACATCACAATAGAGATTAGAGCTTCAGCATATGAAGCCCTATGGGGGTTCACACTCAGTCCATAGCATTCTACCCCTGCCTCTCCCCTCAACAAGGCACAAACTTTTTGCCTGCAAAATACATTCATTCCTACCCCAATAGCCCCCACACATCTTAACTTGTTCCAGCATGAACTCTAAAGTCCCAATTCCAAATCTCAGCTGAATGTCATCTAAACCAAATCTGGGTGATTCATAGTGAGGTTAGCCCAACCCCCAAGTCTTTGGTCAAAGTCCACTTGGCCTTTTAACAGAGGCAGTGGCCGTGATCACCTTGGAGCCACCTTGGGGGCCCATTGCTCCCTTTTCTTGAAGAACGGTACAAGTTACAGCAGAATAGAATAGTTTAGCTTCAGGTCCTGCTGAGTCTGAGTCCCATAGACTTCTTTCAGTCCATAGAATGTCTGCCCCTTCAATTCAAAAACTGGCAGGCTCCTGATGAAGTGTCTGACTCAGTCCCTGGTACACACCCATAATAACCTGCTTATCAGATGGTTACTAGGCCACACCTATGTGTTCTCCTAAGAGCACACTTTCTCTCTGTCTCTCTGTCTCTCTCTCTCTGTGCGTGTGTGTGTGTGTGTGTGTGTGTGTGTGGTAGGATACACTGAAGTTTTTCCAAATCTTTAAGTTCTGATTCCTTTTTGCTGAAAAATTCCCTCTTCAACTCATTTCTCTCTTCTGGCATTTTATACTAAGCAATCAATCAGGGGGCCTAGCACCTCCTTCAAAACTTTTTTTAGAATTCTTCTCAGTGAAAGATTCACTTCTATCGCTTGCAAGTTCTCTCTTCCATAAAACACTAAAACACAATTAAGTCAAACTCTTTGCCACTCTATGGTGAGGATTGACTTTCATTCATTGTCTAATAACATGTTCCTCAGGTCCATCTGAGATCTCAGCAGAATCACCCATAAGGTCTCTATTTCTACCAATGTTCTGTACATGGCTATTTACAGGTTCTCTACAGGAAGATGGACGTTTTCTCTATAGCTCTCCTCTTTTCTTTCTGAACTCTGACCGGAACTGGCAGTCCCATGTTCATGGCAACCTCAGTTTTTTCTAGCATGCACCACGAGACTCTTTAAGCCTCTGCTCATTATTCAGCTTTGAAGCCATTTTCACATTTTTAGGTATTTGTTACAACACCCCACTTCTCAGTGCCAACTTCTATATTTGTCAGTTTGGGCTGTTATTTCAAAATACCATAGACTGGGTGGCATAAACAACAAACATTCATTTCTCACAGTTTTGAAGGCTGGAAAGTCCAAGATCAAAGTAGATTCTTGGTTTGACGACATTTGTTTTCTGTCCTCATCCGACCTTTCCTCGGGGAGTGCATGGGAGAAACAGAGAGCTCTGGTCTGTTCTTGTTGTAAGGATATTAATCCCACAGAGGGATCCCATCCTCATGACCTCATCTTAACATAATTGTCACCCAAAGGGCCTACCTCCCAGCACCATCACACTGGGGATTAAGGTTTCAACATATGAAATTTGAGGAAACACAAATACTCAATCCATGGCAGCAGATCTATATCTAAATCTATAACTTATAAAGAAATGCAAGGGGGTGATATTCACAAATTTACTGTATCAATTTATGACTTATGCTGTCATATAAATATGTCTTTATATCTAGATGCACACCCATTGTCTTTGGTTCAGCTGGGCTTTTATTAATAGGCGATTTACTGTAGTGTTTTGCTTTATTAAGTTTTTATTATTTCAAAAGCTCTTGGCTAAAGAGTCCTCAATTCTTATGTTTTTTTAAATTATTATCCTGGAGCCATTTTTATTCTGGTTCTGATGTTTAAAACGGAGACATTTTTGCTAGAGCCTTAATTCCAGTGCCCAAGACCTGTTAGTCCCTGTTGAGGACTCTCTCCTTCCTGTTTGACTCAGTCCATGATCCCATTCATTGCATTCTCCCTGGACTCCTACTTGGGATGTTGCTGTGATTCCACCATGTCAGCGTTTGGGATGAAGAATTGTCAGTGTTTCCTGTGACAAATAGTCCTAAGATGCAAGTCCTGTATTTCACCCAAATTAGGGGGCGCCTGGGTGGCTCAGCCAGTTGAGTAGCCGACTTTAGCTCAGGTCATGATCTCATGGCTCATGAGTTCAAGCCCTGAGTCGGACTCTGTGCTGACAGCTCAGAGCCTGGAGCCTGCTTCAGATTCTGTGTCTCCCTCTCTCTTTGCCCCTACCCTGCTCACACTCTGTCTCTCACTCTCTCTCAAAAATAAATATTTTTTTTAAAAAAAGAAATTGACTGGTTAGCTTATTTCCATGAGGAAAAAAACCCAGCTTTGTAGATTCATCACTACCTGGTTAAAGTTCATAAAAACTATTTTGGGATCCATCTCCAACCAAGCTGATAAGGATCTTTGTTTTAGTTCACATTCCTTCAATCTGGCACTTAATTTCTCCTTCTATTGAATACAATTTTTCCCTCAGTATCTGACTTCAGTATTATTCTCCAAGACCTTACCCAAAATATGAAAGTAATCTGTATTTCCTCAGGACCATGTTATATGTCGCTTATTATCCGACAGAACAGATCACTATTATGATGTTTACTTGTTTTCCTATCTAGAATGTATGTTTCTGTAATGAAAGGTGTTCATACAAAGTTTCCACAAAATATTTAGTAAAATGCCTGAAAATACTGTGGGTTTTCAGTAAATGTTTACTGAAAGACTGATGAAATTCTTGTGACAACAACAAGGAGACAAAACAACATAAGCCCCCTCCTGTGTCCTCATAATGGTCTGTTTGTTGCATAAACTTTGTGGCACAATATTGCGGATATCTCCCCAAAAGACTTGCTGCCCATTGGATATAGGCACTGTCTTATTTCTGTATGTATTGTATTATTTCTGTATGTAGTGATTGCCATATAGAAAATAAGTAATATGGAGATAACAGAATTTTCATTCTAAAAATAAGGAAAAAAAACTTTTGGAATAAGGTATATACAAAAAACTTTCTGACAAATATCTCGTGACATTATTTACTAGGCAATTTGACTTTTCCATTTGCCTTTAATATGATTCAAGAGTATAGTAACATTTTTTCATTAATTATCAGAAGAAAATTCTTAGCCTATCCATGTCATTCGATGTGAAGAAGATATTACTAAACTCTGTTCAATATTTGTTGAAATATCTTCACCCTGGCATGTAAAGGAATAAGACAAGTAGTCAGTGAATGAATATCATATAATCTGAAATGATTTAAATAGATTAAAATCCAGTTGGTACTCAGCACTCACCACGAGCAAAGCACTCTGTCTTGCCCTTATTGGACATCACAAGATCAAGAAAAGATACATTTGATTCCCCTGCCTTAATTCTATCACACTGGCAGAGATTGTCTTCACTGCCTTTGATGAAACTCCAGGGAGCATCTTAATGAGTAAGATCAAATAAATGTTTTCTTCTGCTCAGTTAGTCATTTTTTACGCTGGTCTAACACACACAGAAAACAAATAATTAGTAGAAGGTAAGTTAGATTGTGTATGTGTGTGTGTGTGTTAGACACATTCTTACTCTTTCCATGTATCACAGTATCTAAATTTGACTCATTTTAAAAAATTTTTAAAAAGATAAATAGCATGCTGCTTGGGGTATAGCAGCTGCCACCTCAATCACAAATTCTGACATTTCATGTTCAGTTTGCCTAAAGTACTTTCTCGGCATTAAAGTGGGGCTTTTAATCACTCATGTGAACCCATGAGTGGATAAGGTAATAATAATGGAGAAAGATGAAGAAAGAAACAACCAGTTGGTTAAAAAAATATATAAAATTTAACAATGAATGCTGTAGCCTCTAAGAAGTGGGAAAGGATTAGAGGTGAACAATATTAGAATTTATCCTGAGAAAGAAACAAAAACAGACATCCCCTTTCCTCTTCCACTCTTCTCTCAATTTTGCAATCATGAGCCTGTGACGGGGAGAATAAAAAATAAAATGTTAGAGCTTTTGGAGCGAATAAATTGTTTTTGTTTCTATTTCTAGTTTTGTTTTAACCAGTGAGCGTTTTAGTGATGGTGAAGAGTATATCCACTTTCATTTATTTATTTTAACTTTTTTCATGCCAGACTTTCTATATCTTGACTATGTGTTTCTAATACTTGACTATGTGTTTAAGAATGATTAAAAAAAAAGGAAGAGAAATAAAAAGAAAGAAAGGAGAAAGGAAGAAAGGGAGAGAGTGAGGGAAGAAGGGAGGAGAGAGGAAGGAAGGAAGGAAGGAAGGAAGGAAGGAAGGAAGGAAGGAAGGAAGCTTATTGCCTTCAGAGAAAGAAAAGAGTTGAATGTTAAAATTGTCAAGGGATTTGCACTGGCTTTAACTTGGTGCAAAAGAGGAATTTTATGCTTCCTTTTAGGTTAACCATCCTAATTTCAAGGGTTTAATAAATCAGCTTAGTTGTAATAAAGCTTCTTAAAACATATTTCTTTCCCACTACTGCAATATAATTCTGTATCTAATTTCAATTCTTATAGTTATTTGTGCCTTTATTAATACCATATTTTATTGAAACTAGTTTTATATAAACAAAGATTAGAATACATGGAGGAATTAGAATTTCAGCATTTAATGAGGCAGTATCAAGGCATATGATTGCAAAAAAGTTTTGTCAATTTAACCAAGACATACTTAACCTCTGAATGGCTCATTAGCCCACATACTGGAATTATGATTTGCAATGGAGAAATGATAATATACTACTCTGTAAAGTCTATCTTATAAATTATCTCTCTATGGCTTGCGCTTTAATTTAGGACATCAAATAAATCCTCTGCAGGTAATATTCCTGGGGGAAATAATGATGATCACATGTAATTTTCTAAACTTGGGAAATACTAGAATCCAGAAAATACATAGCCAATAACATGGTGAATAATTACTGAGATATATCCCATGTAGTTTTAAGTGATTAATTACATAGTCTTAAGACTGCAGAAGTTAGTGCCATGTTGATTCAGCTATTGCCATTTTCATCTGCCTTTGTCCTCATTAGACATTAAAACAAAACAAAGCAGAACAAAACAAAACAATCAAGACAAAGCAAAAGTATAGTGTCGTAGCTAGAAACACTGGCTTTGGAAACTGAGGCCAGAGTTTGAATCCCTGTTCCACTGTTTTCTAGTTCTGTAAACTTAACCAAGTTACTAAGCTTTCCATAAATTTAGTTTCCACAAATCTTATATGTCATTGTCATCATCATCATCATCATCATCATCATCTTAATAGGTAATTATAGCACATAATGCTTGTACCTTTGACCTACAACATATTTCAGCTCCATTTGTAGTAGAGAGTTCCTAATCTTTCCACTAGTGTCTCACATCATAGGCCTGCTGAGACTTTCAACTTTCCTATCTCTGTGTTCCCTATGAAAGGAAGCTTGCTCAGGTGTACTACACTCAGGGAAGACCCAAAGAATGGGGATGGGGTGAACATAAGAGTAGAGAGATTAGCCCAGGTGCAACTCTGTCTTTCCTACTTTGGAAGTCCAGTTGTGTGGCATATTCTGCACAATTCCTCACAGGGCCTACAGTGGGATTGAGCCTCAGCTGGCCACAGGTCAGTAATAACATCTGCCCTCATCTTTCCTCCTTCTTTATCTCATCATATCTCTTTCTACCCTATTTCTGCTTCCTTACTCTTACTTTTTCTTGACTCATCTACCTGTATCCAACACTTGTTCTAGGTCCCAGTAGACTCAAACTAGAGAGTTGTATCTTATTATCATGGTAGTCATCATCTTCATTGTCATCATCATTGTCACCATCCTCATTCTAATCAGGATTATTTGGCGTTTATTTCCATGTTTCCCACATTATGATAAGAAAATATTAATTCTTTCCAATGAATAAAGATTTCCATGACTGATACATTTATTTGACACTTTGGAATGCAAAATAAGCAAATAAAATAATTGTGAGGGATGTATAGTGCTTCTGTGGTTGTTTACGTGCCATTTAATTGAATAACATTGATCAGCATTTACATCATGTAGATTTTATAATGACTTGGTGAAGTATTATGATATTTTTCTTTCCTTAATTTAAGCTTACTATAATGATGAATCATATCAAATGGTTGATACCAAAAGTATTTTTTCAAGTATGGAAATTCAAAGCAATTTTCAAAACACTTAATCACAAAGATATTAAAGCACATTGGAAAACCATATCTTTATGAAACCAGTTGGTCTGATCATTTTTTTCTACTCATCAAATATCCAGAATTAGTTGATAGCAATTAAAAATTTATTCCAGAAGATAATACAATTATAGGGTATAAAGTATGATATAACTTGAAATGCTTATTAACTCAGATCAGTCTTCCCCAGAATTCTTATGTTTCATTTGCTCAGTATATAGTGATCTTCATCTTCATTCTCATTGCTTTAAAGAATATTATCAATCCAAGTTATATTTAAATTCAATTCTGTTCAATAAGGAAAACTGTTTGCACAGAGCTGTGCTATAATTATTTTAAATCATCAAAGCTTAATAATTTCAATTGAATCCTATGATTTAAGAGATGCAAAACCACATGACAGTAATAGCTTTGTGATAAATCAAGTTTTGACACACATAAAATTATTTGGTGTATAATAAGAACATATATTCAATATTAAAGACTATTGTAAAGAACACAAACCTCCAAAAATGTTACTTCTATCTGCGCAATAATTTCTCACACAAGGTACCTGGACTGTACCAGTACTAATCTGCATTCTGCAGATCAAAGATGAATAACATAGAATCACTTAATTTTAGCAGGTCATAATCTATTAGGGAAATAAATAAAAATAAATAGTTATAAATACATTTTATAATTTCTGTATTACATATATATTAAAACAAAACTATAACATTTTAAATACTGGTGATGATCATGCAAATTTCATGATAAGATTGAATTTGACCTGGATCTTGAAAAATAAGAAGGTAGTTTCTAAGTGAAGGTTTTTGCGGAGAGAATTCCAGGTAACATAATATCATGGACAGAATATATGCAACAGGAAAAAAGAATATCATAATTAAGGCATTATCCAGTATGGTGAAATATGGTGTGAAAAACCTAGAAATATCAATTGGGTTGTGTTGTCATGGCTATTGTATTTTACAATTACATATTTGAAGTTCACTGGGTAATTAATGAATAAGCCATCTGCAAATTATGGACAGACATCTCCTTCTATATTTAACGTCTCACTTTTAGATTTCTCAAGAAGTTCTCAAGACATTTCTTTGTTTCCTTTTCTGATCTAAAATTCTCCTGGGGTGATGATTACATAGTGACTGTCTATGTGTGGGTAACTGTGAAATTTACATTACCACTGCAATATTTTTCCTGAAAGATAGACAGACATGATACATATCATGTAGACTTCCAGAGAAGTCTAAGAGGATTAAAATAAATATGTTCAAAACTAACTCATTGACTTTATCCCTAAAATAATTTATCACTGATATTCCCCATTTCAAGAAACTACCACCACCAACACACAAACATGCACACACACACACACACACACACACACACACACACACATTCAAAGGAACTGTTTTCAGTTGCTTTCTTTCTCCAACACCTTATACACCTTCCAGTCTACCAACAGGTCCTGATTTCACCATTAAAATCATCATGGTCTCTTCTCTACTTTATTTCCACTCTTACACACTTATCCCCATAACCACCCTGTCTTCTGGAAAAGTGGAAGAGCCTTTTCACTGGCCTCCCTGCTTTCACACTTCGCTTCCTCTAATCAGTTCTTCACACCAAAGCCAAAAGGGACCTTTTAGAAATGTGTTGCAGGGGTACCTGGGTGGCTCAGTCGATTAATGTCCACCTTTGGACATTGAGATCAGGTCATGATCTTGTGGTTCATGTGTTCAAGCCCTATGGCGGGCTCTGCGCTGACAGTTCAGAACCTGGAGCCTTCTTCAGCTTCTGTGTCTCCCTCTCTCTCTGCCCCTCCCCTACTTGCACTCTGTCTGTCTGTCTGTCTCTCTCTCTCTCAAAAAAAAAAAAGAATAAGCATTTAAAAACTAAAAAAATAAAAAGAAATAAAAATGTGTTGCTTTTCTTATACCACGTTCTCTCTTATTTAATGTGGACAGGCCATACCATGTCCCTGGCTGTTTCTTGGGCTCTAATTCTCTGCCTAAGTCATTTTCCTGAATATCTCTTTCTCGTGAATGAGGTGTTTGCTTACTTCTTGAGTAAGGCCTAAAATGTTCTGTCAGTTATTTTTTTTTCTTTTTTGTACATGGTCATTCTCTGTTTTACCAATACTTTGCCCATTGTTTTATCTTCAACGTATTATTTAAAATTAACTGAAATTGTCCTTTTCTACTATATTTTTATTTGCCAATTATCTTCCACCAATACCTCATTTAAGAAAAACTAGAAAGTTAACCCTATGACAATAAAACTCATGTCTGTATTATTTCACTGCTATATCCCCAGCACCAAAGAACCACAAAATTCATTGTAGAATAAAAATATATATTTTATATGAAAACCAGAGCATCAGTGCTGCCCTAGTCAAACTTGAGACATGAGCTTCAGAGAAAGATATTATAGCATAGTCTTCGTTTATATTGGCCAAATGTCTATAACAATTGCTGACCCACAGGAGACATTCCATAAATATTTGTGAAACAATTGAATAGCCTATGCTAGAGAAAGAAGAGATACAGAGATAATATATTTCCAAAAACAACTATATGGTGTGGTAAAATTCAAAATGTCTTTATTCCCAGAGAGCAAACACGGGTGGCAGCTGAACGTTGAGAGTCTCTGGCTATCACCAAATGATTTCCATTGTAAGGATAAAAGTGATCCTCTAAAAGAAGTTATAAAGTAAACAACGTGTACCACGGCTTCAGGCAAACCAAAGATACTAATGAAGAAACCAGAGAGAACTCTAGCAAAGCACAAAGACCAATGATCTAATGGGAGGCCACTTTGCCACTCTCAATGAAGAAACATAAACTTTCCTTTGAATATGCATTTTAGACAGATAGAAATGAGCACTTGCCACAACCAAAAGGATGTTAAACTATCTGACCCTACATAGTTATGTGATTTTCTGTATCAAAAATTTTTTAAAAAGGGCGCCTGGGTGGCTCAGTAGTTTGAGCATCCAACTTCGGCTCAGGTCATGATCTCACAGTCTGTAAGGTCGAGCCCCGCATCGGGCTATGTGCTGATAGCTTAGAGCCTGGAGCTGCTTCGGATTCTGTATCTCCCTCTCTCTCTTCCCCTCCCCTGCTCATGCTCTGTCTCTCTCTGTCTCAAAAATAAATAAACCGTTAAAAAAAATTAAAAAAAAATTTAATGGAATAGTTCAATGATGATGATGATAATTGAGTTGTCATGGAAAGTGAATGCTTTGTTCTTACCTATTTACCAACCAAATTGTTTATCTTATCTTTATATCTAACAAATATTTAAGATGTTCTACAGATTTTATCAGAAAAAGAAGATAGCACAATCTATCTGTCAAAAGTCATCCAGGAGCATATACTACAGCAATAACTCTGCCTTGGCTTCAATTAGAAATAAAACCAGTCATTAAGCATTAAAACCACTCACTTGCCTTAATTGCTGTACTTACATGATTTCTCATTATGTTTGACTATCTAAAGACATTTGCTGATGGAGAAGGACTTTCCTCTTTATGTCTGTTCATCACCTGCTCTGAAAGTAATTTGAATTCATAGGAGAAAAAAATCGCAGTTTTTACAGCCTGATTCCCACCCAGTGTAGTTCACAAGATTGTTACGAAATACATTTTCAAAAACTTGCATAATTGAGCATTTCCATAACTTTAGACTAATTTGAAGAATGGGGTGCAAGATTTTCGTTTACTTACTTAATGATGTGGCCATAAACACAGTTAATATTTAAATATAGACAAAACCTTATCGTGGGATGTGAACTTACATAGAAAATACCTATAAGAGAGGCCGCATATGCATGCTAAGGGAAAGCTAACTTTTGTGTCAGTAGAAAAATTAGTGAGTGTATCTGAGACCTAAAGTTAGTGGCAAGCTTTTTTGGCAATGTTGGAAAAGGAATCCCGTAAGAGAAAAATAACACCTAGCCTCTCTGGCCAAGGATCAGAATTGCAGAAATAGGGATGATGGCAAATTAGACAGTATTATTAAAGTGATGATGTTAAGGTATGGTAGCCATTTTCTGGAACGTAAATAGTCTCTGGAGAGATGACAATATTTGAGATTTCCTGGAGTATTGTCCCATCCATACCTCCATGGAATGTATTTGCTTATTTTAATGCTGGTTTTTAATTTTTTTTCTCTTGAGGACTTGATATAATGTTTACTTTTTGTATTGAGCCACTTAGGCCAACTTGCCTATGATAATCATCTGGTCACTTAGAAAGATTGACCCATGTAGTAAGAATAGAGGCAGCAAGATCTCAGATAGTGGACTTGAAAGCATATAATTCAAGAACTGGACCATATGAAATTTTTAGGGGAGGTCGAGTCATACCAATTACAGGAGAACAAGGGAACTATGATAGGATTAAAAAAAACCATATTGAGTTCTGAGATGCCTGGGTGGCTCAGTCAATTAAACATCTGACTCCTGTTTTCTGCTCAGGTCACGATCTCATGGCTCATGGGTTCAAACCTGTGTTGGGATCCGTGATGACAGTGTGAAGCCTGGTTGAGATTCTCTCTCTCCATCGCCCTCTGCCCCTCCCCTCACTAGCACTCACTCTCTCTCACTCTCTCTCTCAAAATAAATAAATAAACAAAAATAAATAAATAAAAGTGAAAAAATATATCGAGTTTAAATATGTACTGCATTGGTTTTATAAGCCTTAAAACTTCGATTATTTAATCCTTGAAATAATCCACGCATATTAGGTAATTCAAAAACTACAGAACTCAATGATGATTTATACAATGAGACGTTAGTGGAGCTAGGATTTCATCCTAGGTTTATCTGATTCCAATTGTCATTCTCTTTTCAACATTCAACACTGACTATTGCCCATAGCAATCACATATGGTCAGGAAAAAAGTCATACATTTGAAGTAAAATAACATTACTTAGCCATTCAAGAATGTGGCATTATAGAAATAATAGAAGGAGACTTTCTGGAATCAGAGGGTATTTAACAATGCATTTTGTTCCTAGGAGGACTACATGATTATTGATTATACTTACTTTGGAAACATTCTGATTACAAACCTGTGAGAGATAACTATCATTTATTTCCCCAGGAAAGTCTTTAGAGACTTGCTGTAGGCTATTTCCGGTGAACCTTCAGGGAACCTTCAGAGAACCTTCAAGGAATACTATTTCAAATTGTTTGAGGTATTTTTTTTCATCAATTAATATCTTATATATTAGGGACAGTAATAAATGGAATTCATATGCTAATATTACAAATTCAAAACATATTATATTGAACAGAAAATTTTATTTGAAATAAGTTGAGGAACATGTGGGTGGCGCAGTTGGTTGAGTATCCAACTCTTGATTTCAGCTCAGGTCATGATCTCACTTTGTGAGATCAAGCCCTGCACTGGGCTCTGTGTGCTGAAATGGGAGCCTGCTTGGGATTCTTTCTCTCTCTCTTTCTGCCCCTCCCTTGCTTGCATGCACATATGCTCTCTCTCTCACTCAAAATAAAGAAATAAACATAAAAAAACAAGCTTTACTTACAAAAAAAGAAAGAAGTTTAAACCATAAACTTTACATAGCAAATTCTGTAAAACTAATGGAATGACTTGACATATTCCATACATATCGATTCATGTCTTCGTCCTCACAAGGTTGCTACTGTCTAGTCAAGCAAAGATTTTTACTGAATTTTAATCCAACCTGACTAATGTACATGGGTAACCAATGTAGCAAGTCTGAGCTAAACTCATATTAACTCCAACGTGACTGAAATGACTGGGCAGCTGAGATATTAACCAACAGTTATCAAGAGAAAAATGTCTTGAATACATGGCCTGAGGTTGCATCTCAATGAGGCATGAAAATTAATTAACTGGGTCATGAAATTAATAAATGATAAACTTGGCAGTTTTAGAAGTACCTAAAGAGTAACTCGCTTTTAATTGTCAAATGAATGTGACCAGCACTGGCTGGGTTCATTGTTCCTGGAAATACTTTGGATCATTCCATGAAATTAAAAGTATAGGTAGCATATAGGTAACATTGATATCAATATTACCACAGAACCATCTAAGCCTACTTATAAGTTTGCATTTTTCATCTTAAGACAAATAACCCCACACTGCTTCATAAAAGGAGAGAGTACTTGCTGTGTAATAAACTACAGGATGGGAGTGAGCCAGTTACAGTCACTAGAGTTAGCCAATTAACATCAATGTTGCATAGGTTTTTTCATGCAAATTGTCAACAAAAAGAAGCAAAATCGCTTCAGTATGTGAACCTCATCATAGAAAAGTCATTTAAAAGGAAATATAATCAACAAGGAAAGGAAATGGCATTTAAATGATACTGCTTCGTGCAATGTTACACATTTAAAATACAAGGAATGTCTTCACGTTTGGAACAAATTCTCTATAAAAACTGACAGTAGAAGAATGGAAAAAACAACCTTGAATACTGCAGTAAATATGAAGTTAAGACACCACAATTGTTGGAATATCTAGACTAAACTGTGTGTCTAATTCGAGGAAAGAAACAACTTATCCCCGAGGCTAATAACAATAATTTTGGTGGAAAAGGGCATTCATATTCATAGTCAATCAGTCAAACATAAAAAGAAAAAGGAGTGAATAGGAGAAAAATATTGATGAATGAAGCCCTAACGCTTTTTAGATTTTCAAATACATAAATATTGAGTAGGTATATGCCATTATAAAGGGTTTTCATCATCAAGTAAAGGAAAACAATTGTAATTATTATGGGATTATTGACATTATCATCACTTACATTGATGATTAAATGAGGAGTGTCGTTTTCCAATCCTTTCTTAAAAAAAAGAAGAAATCAGAGCATTTGTCATTTGATATGCACAATCATAACCCTCAACATCACAAAAGTAATTAAAACTTAGTTTTAAAAAATGCATTTTGGAAATATAAGAGTGTTTTTCTCTCCGTATCCTCCTGTCCCACTGTCTTTTGATGTATACATGTATACTTTATGTACTCAGAAAAGAATAACCGACTTTTTTTTTGACACATTAGCATTAGTGAAATGTTCTAGCAGGCCTCCCTTCTTTTCCCCACAGATGCCATGCACTTATTTTTATGAAATACACAAAAAGAAGACAAATCAAGCCTACAGAATTTTTCCAGCAAACTCATTTATTACCTTGGGGCAATGGGAATGGAGGGAGAGGAGAAAATGTTGTTCTAGGACTTATTTAAATAATAAACACATTATCGTTAATTATTTTCTTTATATTTTTAAATTTTTAAGTAGGCTCCACACCCAGCATGGCAAGAGTCACGCGCTCTGCTGACTGAGCCAGCCAGGCCCCTCCAAACCCATTTTCTTTAGAGTGGCACCAACACTAGCATGGAACAGACTTTGTGGGGTTGAAGAGACCACAGTGCGAATCTTGCCTCTGCCTCTTTTCAACTATAGGGTGGAGGCAGACTCACAGCCTGCAGAGGGCATAATCTTCCCTGTAAGTGATTGATTGTATTGTCAACAATCTCATAACAATTACAGTTTCACATTACTTTCTGTGATACTGGGAAAACAATGGCCACTTTGCATTTTTGCCATCCTGAAGAAATAATAATTTGGCTATGTTTTATAACCTGTGATGTGAGAACAGGAAATTAAGAAGAAATTCTTTTTCTTTTTCTTGTTTATTTATTTTTGAGAGAGAGAGAGGAGAGAGAGAGAACGAGCAGGGAAAGGGACAGAGAGAGAGGGAGACACAGAATCCGAAGTAGGCTCCAGGATCTGAGCTGTCAGCACAGAGCCTGACTCCAGGCTTGAACTCACGAACCATGAGATCATGACCTGAGCCTGAGCTGAACACTTAACTGACTAAGCCACCCAGGAACCCCTTAAGAGAAATTTTGAAAGTGTCAGTATTGCTTTGGTGGCTGTGGTTTATAGTCTAGCTCATGGTAAAAGTGATCACCAAAGGTGTAGAATTATTTCTACTGTGCAGGAAGTATATATCCATGGTTTAAACAGCCTTAACATTATTGTTTCATGCTTGAGATATTGGTGTTTCTGCAGTGTAAGTTCTTTGACAACTTCATTTTTTTCCACCACATAATAATTTAAATTAGGTTTAGTTTTTTGTTTTTTTGTTTTTTTAGTTTACTTTAAAAACTTGATACAGTAGTATAATCCTTAGGTCAAAATTATGTACATGTAATTCAGTAAAGTGATTTATAATTTAGTTAAATTTTCTCTGTATTTTTGGATGTATTTTGCATTTATAAATTTGTATAATTGTTTTTTTAACTTGCCTCATGTTTCTTGAATTATTGGCTTCTGGTATGTTTTACAAAGAATCAGCTCCTATTTATTCATCGGTGCTCCTATTTGTCAGAAAATCATGATTTTTAATATTATTTTCTAATATTTTAATTTAAATGTGGCTTTATTAACACTTTTTATTTTCTTTATGTTATTCTGTTTTTGTTTTATTTTTTTAAGTTTATGTATTAATTTGGAGAGAGAGAGCGAGCAGTGGAGGGGCATAGAGAGAGAGGGAGACACAGACTCCGAAGCAGGCTCCAGGTTCTGAGCTGTCAGCACAGAGTCTGACACTGGGCTCGATCACACTAACGGTGAGATCATGACCTGAGCCGAAATCAAGAGTCAGCCGCTTAACTCACTGGGCCACCCAGGTGCCCCTAATTCTGTTTATTTTTTAATTGCTGCATCGATAATATCATTCCACTTTTTTCCCCTTCTTTCCTTCCTTCCTTCTCTCTCATTTTTTCTTTCTTCTTCTTCTGTTCATTATCTGATTCCCCTTCCTTCCTTCTTCCTTCCTTCCTTCTTCCTTCCTTCCTTTCTTCTTTTAGAATGTAAAGATTTAAATGATGCATCTTGTTTTTAATACCTCTTATTTTATTTCTTCCTGATCAAGGAATTTGGTTTGTACTATTACTATATTAGGGCCCTTGTGAGTTGTTCTACTTAAAAATAACATGTAACTGGAGTGTGTGTGAGAACAGGAGTGTATGCATATTGAGGTTTATGTCATTGTCTTTTATAACTTGTTCTTTAAAAAAACAAACAAAACTAAATCCTTTCTAAGTTAAGATAGATACACTTACGGGGCACCTGGGTGGCTCCGTTGGCTAATTGTCTGACTTCAGCTCAGGTCATGACCTCACGTTTCTAAATTCGAGCCCCGGGTCGGGCTCTGTGCTGACAGTTCAGAGCCTGGAGCCTGCTTCGGATTCTGTGTCTCCCTCTCTCTGCCCCTCCCTGCTCAGGCTCCATCTCTCTCTCTCAAAAATAAACATTTTTTTAAAAATTTAAAAAGGTATATACACTTATATATACTACTATATTGTGTTTATTTTAATACATTATTACATTTTGTGAGACTTTGCTTCACATAGTTTGATAAATTTGATATACTACCAATATAATATTATTAGTAGCATTGTGGTCCTTTGCAGATTTTCCTTGTGCATTTTCTCTTGTGCAAAAGACCATTTCTTCCCTACTTACTGGTTTCAACCTTGGGTTGATTTTATCAGCTATTCATTTCATTTTTTTTTTATTTTTATTTTTTTCAACGTTTTATTATTTATTTTTGGGACAGAGAGAGACAGAGCATGAACGGGGGAGGGGCAGAGAGAGAGGGAGACACAGAATCGGAAACAGGCTCCAGGCTCCGAGCCATCAGCCCAGAGCCCGACGCGGGGCTCGAACTCACGGACCGCGAGATCGTGACCTGGCTGAAGTGGGACGCTTAACCGACTGCGCCACCCAGGCGCCCCTAGCTATTCATTTCAAAAGTAGCTCACTCTTTTTAAATTGGCCCACTTTGCCATTGTTCATCACTTAACTTCCAACATTTCTTTATTACCCTAATTTATTTATTTATCTTCTGTTGTTATCCAAAGTTGGTAGATCAAGATTTTATATATATGATTATATATAGATGTATCTCTCTATACAAGTGTACAGAGATCTCTCTATATGATTATACAGAGATTTATCTTTATATTAGATGATTATATAATCATCTCATTCAAAATCCATAGAGAGAATATATATATTAAATATGTAATTATGAGAGTATAAAAAACTGTTTTAAGTCTTCCACATTTATAAAATAAAACTATATATCTATACCTACGTACATTCAGAAATAAGAAAACTGAATCAAGATTTAATAAAAATATAACTTAAAATGCTCAGCATGCAATGAAAGAAGATAATAATATATACTTGTTTTCTCAGCAACTGTGAATTAGTTAAATGATAATACATTAACTATGAATGAATTTCTGTCTAAATGTGTTGAAGTCTGTGCCTTGGGTAGTCATCCCTTCTCCCCTCTTCTTTTTTGCCCCTACAGGGGGAGGAGAACAGACTGGTTTGTATATTTTCTCAAAGATTTTATGGTGCTTTAATATATATTTGTCTCCTCTGAGCCCCCTCTGTGTGCAGCCATGGGGAGGCACACTATTTCTTTTTCTTTTCCCTCTTTTGTCCTTGTCCTGGCTGTTGATCCCAAGGCACATTCTACCTCTCCCCCTCAACTCTCTCTCTCTCTCTCTATATATATATATGTTTATTTCTATGTCTCTCTTAAGATTCAGATAATAAAGATGACATCTTTGTGCTATCTTCTCTGTGCCTGAGAAAGGGATACTGACAGAGCAATTTTTTCCACTTATGACTCTCTCACATCCTTTACCTTTTGCTATCTGACTTTAATGCATTTGGAAGATTGTTAATAGTTTGGAGGTGTGGCTTCTACTAATTTAATTAGGGAAGTTTGTCTCCATTTTTATTTATTTTTATTCTTCTCTATTTTAATATCCTCTTCAAAGAAAACTCTACAATATTCATCAATTCGGTAGCGTATATAATGATGACTGTCATAAGGGACATATCCACTGATTACCTACACGCTATCTGTCATACCATCATTTTAAACCAAAGTATCCCACCTATGGAGATTAATAATCCTCCCTTATAAAGTACACAGAATAATAGACTGGCAGAAGGATATTCACTGGCTTATATGATGTTTAGAAGAAGGAAAATGATTATCTTTCCATATATTATAAGTCTGGATACAAAAGGAATGCTAGACACGTGACACACAAGCATTTCAAAAGTGGCCCAAGGAATCATTTTTAATTTGTCATAATTATTTTTTTAGTTATTTAAAAGACGTAGAGTCTTCACTTCTCAAAGCGTATCAAGAGAACTCACCCAACTTTATCTGTGCGTCTCTACTTACCACATGCACATACTAGGTGCATAATAAATGAACATATAGATGAATAAACCGATAATTAGGAGAACATATTACTCCATCGCTTCAGTTTGATGAGATTGGTTGTTTTAGTGTGGTGGAGACATATTCTGGGTGCTGCTTTAAATATTGCCTTCTCAGGGCGCCCCGGGTGGCTCAGTCCGTTAAGCATCTGACTCTGATTTTGGCTCAGGTCATGATCTCACAGTTCATGGGTTTGAGCCTCACATCAGTCTCTGCACTGGCAGTGTGGAACCTGCTTGGATTCTCTCTCTCCTCTCCCTGTGCTCCTCCCCTGCTCTCTCTCTCAAAATAAATGAATAAACTTAAAAAAAAATTAAATATTGACTTCTTGCAAGTGTATAAAAACTAGAATCACACTTCCTAAAATTTAGTTCATTGAAGACAATTTCACTTTTTTTGTAGAATAAACTTTAAGGTCAAACTTGGGAATTGATGGATTAAATGCCCTCTCCTTTGTCACACATAGTATCCCAATAACGAATTCCAATTTCATCACTCAGTAGACTTTTGGTTGATCATTTGAAATTATTTTCACTCATTTGGTTGACAATCATAAATTAGCATAAGTGTGGGGAAATTTGGTAGGTATTTTTTTCTTTTAGCATAAATTATATGCCATTATTTCTCATTAAGTATTTATGGCTAATAGCCTAAAGAAATATTCCTTCGATACTATAATGAGAGAAACTGATAACACATAAGAAAGGACATTTATGAAAGCAATATCATGAATTTTAAATATTTATTGTAGAGAATAATGTGTCATTTTATACTTTAGTGGATATTTAATGCTTGTATGAAAATTATAAACTATAATAAAAGTATAAATTGCTACCTCATCATTAGATAGTCTGCTGAAATACCTGAAAAAAACAGAGTATTAACCCACAATATACCAATAAAAGTGGCCATTACCATTTTCCATCCTCGGCCAATGGACCCTTATAATTTTTTTAATATCTAAGTCATATTGTGAATACATTTTTAGAAATAATGATAAGTGTAATGATACATAATGAAAAATATAATGATAAACATAATGAAAATTATTAAAAATTTTCATAAAGAAATGGGGAAAACTTTACATCAGGTAAATCCTGGCATTGACACATCACAAAAGTTGAAAGAATACTGTCAGGGTCTCTTAGCAAAATTGGGTGTTTCACGTTCTCCTACTGAGTGACTAAATAAGAATATCATGTCATTTTCTACTTAGAAGTATATAGCTAAATCAATATTTAATTCAGTTTTAGAAAATTCATTGAGATTATATTCATCTGAAGAGTCATAGTTTGAGATTTTACTTTTTGATCAAGTTAACCATTATTTTTAGTTTTGAATTGAACTATTGCTGTAGCCACTTGTCATATGTAGCTACTTAAGTTTTAAATAAAGATGGACAAATTTAAGAATTTAGTTCCTCAGTTATACAAGCCACATTTCAAGGGCTATATAGCCTCATGTGACTGGTAGATACTATATTCAGTGCACAAACATGAAATATTCCCATTACTGCAGAAAGTTCTATTGCACGGCACTTGTACAGAGTCTTGTCTCTTTTCTATTCATCTTCTGAGTTGACTAATAATTTTTCCCCCCTTTGCCATTAAGGTTTAAAAATAATAAAATCTAGGGGCGCCTGGGTAGCTCAGTCGGTTAAGCGTCCAATTTCGGCTCAGGTCACGATCTCACGGTCCGTGAGTTCGAGCCCCGCATCGGGCTCTGGGCTGATGGCTCAGAGCCTGG
This sequence comes from Lynx rufus, assembly GCF_022079265.1. NCBI lineage: Eukaryota > Metazoa > Chordata > Mammalia > Carnivora > Felidae > Lynx > Lynx rufus. The sequence goes on along the minus strand of NW_025814823.1, from coordinate 221,139,763 downwards.
AGCCTGCTTCTGATTCTGTGTCTCCCTCTCTCTCTGCCCCTCCCCCGTTCATGCTCTGTCTCTCTCTGTCTCAAAAATAAATAAATGTTAAAAAATAAAAAATAAAAATAAAAATAATAAAATCTTTATTCCCAGTTTTGCTTGGTAAAAGCTAAAGAGATTGGAAAGATGGTCTATTCATTCTAACCTGTCATATTATTCTAACCCTGGTTTGTTTTTTAATTCAGAAATGCCTTTTTTGGAATATGATATAATTTTGGAGTGCTGACTTAGGTTTTTTTTTTTCCCTCTGTTCCTACCATATCTTTTGACAGCACTTTTATAATGTAACTATAATGTTATATGTACTTATTTTTGTCTGAGTTTTATTATAACTTAATATTCTTAAGCATGATTCTTTTTATATCTCAAACACAATATCTTAGGAATGGTAAATTAGTTTTGGAAGGAAATACATGAGGGAGAACAGAAAGGAAAAGACAAGGAGAGGGAAACAAATAAAAAACAACTTTTTTTTAAAGAAAAAGTCTTTTGGATATAATAATAATCTGCAAAAATTATAGGAATTTCAATATGAATGTGTATAACTACCTATTTTTCAAAAGAAGAGATCTGTATTAAAGATGCTAAGTACTTTGACAAAGGTCGTATATTAGTTTCTTATTACTTCTACAACAAATTACCTCAATCTTAGAGACTTAAAATAACACAAATCTATTATCTTATAGCTCTACAGGTCAGAAGCCCGACATGGGTCCTGATGGGCTAAAATCAAGGTTTTGGCAATTTCTTTTTGACTCTTAGAGCAGAATCCGTTTCATTGAACTTTCTAGAATCTACCAGTTGTTAGACACCTTCCATCCTATTTATTTGTCGGTTGGTTGGTTTGTTGGTTGGTTGGTTGGTTGGTTGATTTATTTATTTATTTATTTATTTATTTATTTATTTATTTATTTGTTGTGGTTGCCCTGGAGTTTGCAACATACATTTATAACTAACTGAAGTCCAAAATAACACCATTGCACTTCACAAGCAGTGCATGTACCAAGTAATAGAGTATTCCCAATTTTTCCCTTCAGTCCCTTATAATATTGTCATTCCTTTTACTCTATCTATCTATCTATCTAACCTAATTTAATCTATAATAACCAAATACATTTTGCTATTATTTTTCAAATAAATTGTCTGTTAGATTAAAAATATTTAGAGTTTAGTTTTTAAAATTGTATCTACCATTTTTTTTTCCTTTATCAAGACCCAATTTTCTCACCTGTAATCTTCTCTTTAAGTCTGAGGAAGTTTCTTTAATATTGTTTGCAAGATAGATCTAGTGGCAACAAATTTCCTCAGTATTTGTCAGAGAAATTTTTTATTTCTTTTTCTTTTCTCTGAACATTATTTCACTGACAACAGAAATATAAATCAGTGTGTGTGCTTTTTTTTTCTTTCAATAATTTGATATCTCACTTGCATGTTTTCTGAAAACAACTCCAGTGTAATTCTATTCCTTGTTCATACATAGGTAAGGTATGCATTTTCCCTTCTGGCTTCTTCCAAGATTTTCCTTTGTCTTTGTTTTATTTGCAGTTTGAAAACATATGTCTTGGTCTGGATATAGTGTTATTTATTCTGCTTGATGCTCTCTGCACTTCCTGAATCTGTGGCTTCTTGTCACTCATTAATTTTGGAAAAATCTCAGCCATTAATTATCTAAATATTCTTTCTATTCATTCCTCTTTTTTGTTATTCCCATTACACATATGTTACACTGTTTATTATTGTCCTACAGTTCTTGGATGTACTGTGGTTATTTTCATTCATTTTTTTCTTGCCTTTCAGTTTAATAAGTTTCTTTTGACATATCATCTAGCTCACTCTTTCTAGACCATTGATCCTTAGCCATTTCTAGCCTATAGATCAGATATAGGGAGGGGGTGCATTTCATAATCCTACGATTAGCTGTCAGTCTTCTAGTGACCCAGTGTTTCAGGGCTGCGACATTCACCAGTGCTGCTCAGCATTTTTTTCACCTGTAGGTGTGACAGGAAGGCTAGACAGAGGGAAATTTCCCTTTCCTAAAGTTGGTAAATTCTGGTAAGATAGTTTCTTTTGAGAGTAGTCCTTTATAAAGAGAAGAGAATGTTCTGGAGTGTTTCCAAATGATTACTTTTCCTCTCTCCCTGAAATAAGCACAAAGAGCTCTTTCCCTGTTCTTCACCTTGAGAACCTGGTGGGACACCTTGCGTTATAACTCATGACTGTGTGCCCTGTCTCTGAAACTTGGCCCCTGGTGTTTTTAAATCTCAAGTTGGTCTACATTGGACCCTCCACAGTTTGCTAATAGCAGTTTAAGTGTTCGTATGGGCACTGGGTTTGTACTCCTGGTTCTGGTTTCTGAAAGTGTCATTTTTGATATCCACTTCTCTCTCTATAACGTCCAGGACAGTGGTTTATCCTTGACCTCAGTTTCCTTATATATCTAAGAAAAGCTTGCTGGTTTGCTGTTTCTTCAGCTTTTTCTTTGTTTTGAGAAGGGAGTGAGAACTTTCACACTATTTAGAGGTCAAGCCAGAAACTGGAAGTACAGACTCCCGTTCCTTCAAAACTAGCAAATGGTTGGTGGAGTCTTTCTCTGGGATAAGCTTATTAACATCTTGAGGGAGGCATTTTTCTGTCTACCACAGGCTCCAAGCTCATAGGTCAGAGAAGGCTATCACATAGGTTCCCTTCATTCTAGGCCATCTCTTTAAGCACCATTTAAACTCTCTAAAAATCAAGGAGACAGGAAGATGGCAGCGTAGGAGGACGCTGGGCTCACCGCGCGTCCTGCTGATCACTTAGATTCCACCTACACCTGCCTAAATAACCCAGAAAACCGCCAGAGGATTAGCAGAACGGAGTCACCGGACCCAAGTGCAGACGAGAGGCCCACGGAAGAGGGTAGGAAGGGCGGCGAGGCGGTGTGCGCTCCACGGACTGGCGGGAGGGAGCCGGGGCGGAGGGGCGGCTCGCCGGCCAAGCAGAGCCCCCGAGTCCGGCTTGCAAAAGCGGAGGGGCCTGACGGACTGTGTTCCGACAGCAAGCGCGACTTAGCGTCTGGGAGGTCATAAGTTAACAGCTCTGCTCGGAAAGCGGGAAGGCTGGAGGACAAAGGGAGGGTGAGCTGCGGAGCCCCCGGACGACAGAGCTCAGTTTGGCGGGGAACAAAGGCGCTCGCCAGCGCCATCTCCCCCGCCCATCCCCCAGCCAAAATCCCAAAGGGAACCGGTTCCGGCCAGGGAACTTGCTCGCTCCGCGCAAACACCCAACTCTGTGCTTCTGCGGAGCCAAACCTCCGGCAGCGGATCTGACTCCCTCCGGCTGCCACAGGGCCCCTCCTGAAGTGGATCACCTAAGGAGAAGGGAGCTAAGCCTGCCCCCCCTGCCGCCGTGCACCTTGCCTTCCCACCCCAGCTAATACGCCAGATCCCCAGCATCACAAGCCTGGCAGTGTGCAAGTAGCCCAGACGGGCCACGCCACCCCACAGTGAATCCCGCCCCTAGGAGAGGGGAAGAGAAGGCACACACCAGTCTGACTGTGGCCCCAGCGGTGGGCTGGGGACAGACATCAGGACTGACTGCGGCCCCGCCCACCAACTCCAGTTATACACCACAGCACAGGGGAAGTGCCCTGCAGGCCCTCACCACACCAGGGACTATCCAAAATGACCAAGCGGAAGAATTCCCCTCAGAAGAATCTCCAGGAAATAACAACAGCTAAGGAGCTGATCAAAAAGGATTTAAATAATATAACAGAAAGTGAATTTAGAATAATAGTCATAAAATTAATCGCTGGGCTGGAAAACAGTATACAGGACAGCAGAGAATCTCTTGCTACAGAGATCAAGGGACTAAGGAACAGTCACGAGGAGCTGAAAAACACTTTAAATGAAATGCAAAACAAAATGCAAACCACCACGGCTCGGATGGAAGAGGCAGAGGAGAGAATAGGTGAACTAGAAGATAAAGTTATGGAAAAAGAGGAAGCTGAGAAAAAGAGAGATAAAAAAATCCAGGAGTATGAGGGGAAAATTAGAGAACTAAGTGATACACTAAAAAGAAATAATATACGCATAATTGGTATCCCAGAGGAGGAAGAGAGAGGGAAAGGTGCTGAAGGGGTACTTGAAGAAATTATAGCTGAGAACTTCCCTGAACTGGGGAAGGAAAAAGGCATTGAAATCCAAGAGGCACAGAGAACTCCCTTCAGACGTAACTTGAATCGATCTTCTGCACGACATATCATAGTGAAACTGGCAAAATACAAGGATAAAGAGAAAATTCTGAAAGCAGCAAGGGGTAAACGTGCCCTCACATATAAAGGGAGACCTATAAGACTCGTGACTGATCTCTCTTTTGAAACTTGGCAGGCCAGAAAGAATTGGCACGAGATTTTCAGGGTGCTAGACAGCAAAAATATGCAGCCAAGAATCCTTTATCCAGCAAGTCTGTCATTTAGAATAGAAGGAGAGATAAAGGTCTTCCCAAAGAAACAAAAACTGAAGGAATTTGTCACCACTAAACCAGCCCTACAAGAGATCCTAAGGGGGACCCTGTGAGACAAAGTACCAGAGACATCACTACAAGCATAAAACATACAGACATCACAATGACTCTAAACCCGTATCTTTCTATAATAACACTGAATGTAAATGGATTAAATGCGCCAACCAAAAGACATAGGGTATCAGAATGGATAAAAAAACAAGACCCATCTATTTGCTGTCTACAAGAGACTCATTTTAGACCTGAGGACACCTTTAGATTCAGAGTGAGGGGATGGAGAACTATTTATCATGCTACTGGAAGCCAAAAGAAAGCTGGAGTAGCCATACTTATATCAGACAAACTAGACTTTAAATTAAAGGCCGTAACAAGAGATGAAGAAGGACATTATATAATAGTTACAGGGTCTATCCATCAGGAAGAGCTAACAATTATAAATGTCTATGCGCCGAATACCGGAGCCCCCAAATATATAAAACAATTACTCATAAACAGAAGCAACCTTATTGATAAGAATGTGGTAATTGCTGGGGACTTTAACACCCCACTTACAGAAATGGATAGATCATCTAGACACACGGTCAATAAAGAAACAAGGGCCCTGAATGAGACACTGGATCAGATGGACTTGACAGATATATTTAGAAGTCTGCATCCCAAAGCAACAGAATATACTTTCTTCTCGAGTGCACATGGAACATTCTCCAAGATAGATCATATACTGGGTCACAAAACAGCCCTTCATAAGTTTACAAGAATTGAAATTATACCATGCATACTTTCAGACCACAATGCTATGAAGCTTGAAATCAACCACAGGAAAATGTCTGGAAAACCTCCAAAAGCATGGAGGTTAAAGAACACCCTACTAACGAATGAGTGGGTCAACCAGGCAATTAGAGAAGAAATCAAAAAATATATGGAAACAAACGAAAATGAAAATACAACAATCCAAACGCTTTGGGACGCAGCAAAGGCAGTCCTGAGAGGAAAATACATTGCAATCCAGGCCTATCTCAAAAAACAAGAAAAATCCCAAATACAAAATCTAACAGCACACCTAAAGGAAATAGAAGCAGAACAGCAAAGGCAGCCTAAACCCAGCAGAAGAAGAGAAATAATAAAGATCAGAGCAGAAATAAACAATATAGAATCTAAAAAAACTGTAGAGCAGATCAACGAAACCAAGAGTTGGTTTTTTGAAAAAATAAACAAAATTGACAAACCTCTAGCCAGGCTTCTCAAAAAGAAAAGGGAGATGACCCAAATAGATAAAATCATGAATGAAAATGGAATGATTACAACCAATCCCTCAGAGATACAAACAATTATCAGGGAATACTATGAAAAATTATATGCCAACAAATTGGACAACCTGGAAGAAATGGACAAATTCCTGAACACCCACACTCTTCCAAAACTCAATCAGGAGGAAATAGAAAGCTTGAACAGACCCATAACCAGCGAAGAAATTGAATCGGTTATCAAAAATCTCCCAACAAATAAGAGTCCAGGACCAGATGGCTTCCCAGGGGAGTTCTACCAGACGTTTAAAGCAGAGATAATACCTATCCTTCTCAAGCTATTCCAAGAAATAGAAAGGGAAGGAAAACTTCCAGACTCATTCTATGAAGCCAGTATTACTTTGATTCCTAAACCAGACAGAGACCCAGTAAAAAAAGAGAACTACAGGCCAATATCCCTGATGAATATGGATGCAAAAATTCTCAATAAGCTACTAGCAAATCGAATTCAACAGCATATAAAAAGAATTATTCACCATGATCAAGTGGGATTCATTCCTGGGATGCAGGGCTGGTTCAACATTCGCAAATCAATCAACGTGATACATCACATTAACAACAAAAAAGAGAAGAACCATATGATCCTGTCAATCGATGCAGAAAAGGCCTTTGACAAAATCCAGCACCCTTTCTTAATAAAAACCCTTGAGAAAGTCGGGATAGAAGGAACATACTTAAAGATCATAAAAGCCATTTATGAAAAGCCCACAGCTAACATCATCCTCAACGGGGAAAAACTGAGAGCTTTTTCCCTGAGATCAGGAACACGACAGGGATGCCCACTCTCACCGTTGTTGTTTAACATAGTGCTGGAAGTGCTAGCATCAGCAATCAGACAACAAAAGGAAATCAAAGGCATCAAAATTGCCAAAGATGAAGTCAAGCTTTCGCTTTTTGCAGATGACATGATATTATACATGGAAAATCCGATAGACTCCACCAAAAGTCTGCTAGAACTGATCCATGAATTCAGCAAAGTTGCAGGATACAAAATCAATGTACAGAAATCAGTTGCATTCTTATACACTAACAATGAAGCAACAGAAAGACAAATAAAGAAACTGATCCCATTCACAATTGCACCAAGAAGTATAAAATACCTAGGAATAAATCTAACCAAAGATGTAAAGGATCTGTATGCTGAAAACTATAGAAAGCTTATGAAGGTAATTGAAGAAGATTTAAAGAAATGGAAAGACATTCCCTGTTCATGGATTGGAAAAATAAATATTGTCAAAATGTCAATACTACCCAAAGCTATCTACACATTCAATGCAATCCCAATCAAAATTGCACCAGCATTCTTCTAGAAATTAGAACAAGCAATCCTAAAATTCATATGGAACCACAAAAGGCCCCGAATAGCCAAAGGAATTTTGAAGAAGAAGACCAAAGCAGGAGGCATCACAATCCCAGACTTTAGCCTCTACTACAAAGCTGTCATCATCAAGACAGCATGGTATTGGCACAAAAACAGACACACAGACCAATGGAATAGAATAGAAACCCCAGAACTAGACCCACAAACGTATGGCCAACTCATCTTTGAGAAAGCAGGAAAGAACATCCAATGGAAAAAAGACAGCCTCTTTAACAAATGGTGCTGGGAGAACTGGACAGCAACATGCAGAAGGTTGAAACTAGACCACTTCCTCACACCATTTACAAAAATAAACTCAAAATGGATAAAGGACCTAAATGTGAGACAGGAAACCATCAAAACCTTAGAGGAGAAAGCAGGAAAAGACCTCTCTGACCTCAGCCTTAGCAATCTCTTACTCGACACATCCCCAAAGGCAAGGGAACTAAAAGCAAAAGTGAATTACTGGGACCTTATTAAGATAAAAAGCTTCTGCACAGCAAAGGAAACAACCAACAAAACTAAAAGGCAACCAACGGAATGGGAAAAGATATTTGCAAATGACATATCGGACAAAGGGCTAGTATCTAAAATCTATAAAGAGCTCACCAAACTCCACACCCAAAAAACAAATAACCCAGTGAAGAAATGGGCAGAAAACATGAATAGACACTTCTCTAAAGAAGACATCCGGATGGCCAACAGGCACATGAAAAGATGTTCAGCGTCGCTCCTTATCAGGGAAATACAAATCAAAACCACACTCAGGTATCACCTCACGCCAGTCAGAGTGGCCAAAATGAACAAATCAGGAGACTATAGATGCTGGAGAGGATGGGAGAAACGGGAACCCTCTTGCACTGTTGGTGGGAATGCAAATTGGTGCAGCCGCTCTGGAAAGCAGTGTGGAGGTTCCTCAGAAAATTAAAAATAGACCTACCCTATGACCCAGCAATAGCACTGCTAGGAATTTATCCAAGGGATACAGGAGTAGTGATGCATAGGGGCACTTGTACCCCAATGTTCATAGCAGCACTCTCAACAATAGCCAAATTATGGAAAGAGCCTAAATGTCCATCAACTGATGAATGGATAAAGAAATTGTGGTATATATACACAATGGAATACTATGTGGCAATGAGAAAAAATGAAATATGGCCTTTTGTAGCAACGTGGATGGAACTGGAGAGTGTGATGCTAAGTGAAATAAGCCATACAGAGAAAGACAGATACCATATGGTTTCACTCTTATGTGGATCCTGAGAAACTTAACAGAAACCCATGGGGGAGGGGAAGGGAAAAAAAAAAAAAGAGGTTAGAGTGGGAGAGAGCCAAAGCATAAGAGACTGTTAAAAACTGAGAACAAACTGAGGGTTGATGGGGGTGGGAGGGAGGGGAGGGTGGGTGATGGGTATTGAGGAGGGCACCTTTTGGGATGAGCACTGGGTGTTGTATGGAAACCAATTTGTCAATAAATTTCATATATATAAAAAAAAAATAAACTCACTAAAAATCTTCTCTCTCCCTCTCTGTCTCTCTGTCTCTCTCTCTCTCCGTCTCTCTTTCTCACTCTCTGCCTCTCTCTTCCTCTTCCTTCTCCCTCTCCCCCTTTCTTTTTCTCCATCTTTCCTTCCCAGCCTCCCTCTCTGTCTCAAAACCATCAACTTTGCAATTATTTCTCTAATTTGGGTAGCATTTTCTCTTGCATAGGACACCATTCCTACTGAAACTATACAAATATGGTTTCTGTTTGGAATTTAGTCTCTCTGCCTAAGATGATCCTTGATGAAAAGTGCCTCAAAATTATACCTAGCACTTAGCATCAAAATTCATATAGTGCATACTTACCTGAAGGCTATGCTTAATATTCTACAAATTGATTCCCCCTTGAAGCCACTGCTCTGTGAAATTAAAAACAAACTCATGTAATATTGAAGACCTATAAACTATTATTATGAACACTATAGAGATGTGAAGATAATAGAAATAAACAATGGATTTTTTTAAGGAAACATTTTATCACTACTTCAATGGGCCCACGTATATAAACATTTCAGATGCACTAGTCTGTTAGGGATGTAGCATCAACATTTCAAGTAGCCCCAGTTAGTTTCAGTGATTCCTATATAGAAACAAAGTCTCAATAAACAATCTAATATTATTTATAAAAGGAAGATAAGTTGTAAAGTAAACTCCTTCAAAATAACATCAATATAACCTAGAAATACAGAGAATCTTAAAAACTATTGGGAAAAAGGGCTGAATTTGTCTAAACTGTTAATACACGTTGAAAATTTTTGTCTTTGGCATGAGGCCCAAGTCTAGGTCAATTGGATATTCAATTCAAGTTGCCATCTGCTAGATATTTTTGAAACCGATGCAGTATAAACTTATATTTAAATATGTTTTAGTCCTCAAAATGTTCATACCACAAAATCACCATTTTGACTGGCATTAATTAAAATCTTTGTCTAGCTCCGTCTGCAGAAAGAGCAAGAATTGAATATAGTAACAATGCAACTAAATTAATGGCGTACTGTGATGGACATCTAGGGCCAAATATTGAAAGGACATCTACTGCTTCTCCTTTTATGACGGCAGGTTCAAGCTATTAGTTTCAAATAATACATGCATTGGATATCTTTTTTTCAACAGAACAAAAGGACATGTTTTCAGAAGTAAGTGGGTTGTTTTCAGAAGTAAGAGGGCTAAAAGAAGTTATCTGACTGTGGCTAAATTGCATGCCACCAGCCACTCAAATCAAAAGGCTGCCTCCAATGGTTCTGGTATGCAAATCTAATTTTCTGCAAGAATTTTATGTTTGAGCGTAGTAGAACTATAAACAGAGAGATTACAAAATCTATTATTTTAAAGAATAAATTTAATTGCACATAGTCTGTATTTTTAGAAATATGGCATAAAAATAAACAGAAAGTACAAGGATATTTTATTCTATGGTATTCCATAGGTTTTTCATATAAAACAAAACTTAAATATGATTTATAAGTACATAAAAATCTATAAATTTTGAACTAATATATTTATACCATAGAAAAAGAAGATATTGTATCGCTATTAAACTTTTACAAATAATGTGATAAATCATGATTTTGGGGAAAAATTTTAAATATGAAGTTTGGAAGACAGTAAGGAAAAAATCACTACACTTTCAAGAGTTAGACAATTATTTAAAATGTCTTATAAATGTTATAAAATCTACATTTTTTTTAACATTTATAATTATTGAGAGACAGAGAGAAACAGAGCATGAGCAGAGGAGGGACAGAGAGAGGGGGAGACACGGAATCTGAAGCAAGCTCTAGGCTCTGAGCTGTCAGCCCAGAGCCCGACGCGGACTCAAACTCACAAACCGTGAGATCATGACCTGAGCCGAAGTTGGACACTTAACCAACTGAGTCACCCAGGCACCCTATAAAACCTATATTATATAACATTTTATAATCTAAAAATAAAATAATAGGATTAAGATGGAATATTCAGTACATTCTCAATCATGAGGAAGGAAACAGTACAAACCTTCATTGTGGTTTTCTTTGGACATATACATTTTTTAATTTTTATTTTTATGTGTTTTACAATACACATATGGTAAATACATATCTTGTTAAGAGATAATTAAATAAATGTTACCTATTATTTTTCCTTGATGTAAAAACTGACAATTTTTTTTAATTTCAGTGGCAGATACAGGACTTATGGTATGAAAATATTGAAGGTTTCCTGTGAATGCTTCTTCTAGATGGTATTAAATATTTTATAGTCAGTCTAATGTAAAGGAAATCATTTGGCATGAGGACTCTATGTCCTAACTTCTTTGTCATCTAATTCATTATCTCTAAATATATTTAAATTATTTATACAAAAATTGTGAGGTTGTTATGAAGGACAAATGAGTACACATAAATGAGGGAATCTTGAATACTGGCTTTTCAGACCCTTATAGCCTGATCTCAACCTATCTATCCCTGCAGTTATATTTACCATTCTCCTTAAGGTAATTTGTTCTAGATTGTGTCCTTAATGTTGTCCAATTAAATATAGGAAACTCTGTTACATTTGAATTTCAAATAAACGATGAATACTTCTTTCAGTATAAAGTAATCCCAAAAATTGCATGGGTCATGCCTATATTAAAGATGTTAATGGGGCACCTCAGTCAGTTAAGTGTCTGACTTCAGCTCAGGTCGTGATCTCATGGTTCATGAGTTAGAATCCCATGTCGGGCTTTGTGCTGACAGCTCAGAGCCTGGAGCCTGCTTCAGATCTCCCGCTCACTCTCTGTCTCTCAAAAATAAACATTAAAAAAAATGTTTTTTAATATATTAAGTAGAGTAGGGGCACTGGGTGGCTCAGTCGGTTAAGCGTCTGACTTCAGCTCAGGTCATGATCTCCGTTTGTGAGTCTGAGCCTCCCATTGGGCTCTGCACTAACAGCTCAGAGCCTGAAGCCTCCTTCGGGTTGTGTGTCTGCCTCTCTGTCTCTCTGTTCCACACACCCCCTCCTGGTTCGTGCTCTGTCTCTGTCACAAAAATAAATAAATGTTAATATATATTACATATAAAATATATGCATAATAAGTAGAATAGAGTTGAATGTAGTGAAGTAGAAGATACTATGATATTAATCCCATGCAATGCTTGGGATATGTTTATACCAAAAATAATCAATTGTTTATTGAAAATTCAAATTTAGTTAGGTGCCCTATACTTTTATTTGTTACACCCAGTAACCTTAGCCTTTGCTATTTTGGTTAAGCTTGAACCAAAGTTTCCCAGAGTCTCTTTCACTGTGTATAGAGAATTGATCTAAAAAGAGTTGGACTTTGAATCTCATTTAAATGATGAAAATGAAGTGTCCACCATTACTCTGTAGGTCTTTGTGGTCAGAGATGGTAATTGACAGTGTTTGTTGGGTTTCAGCTGAGTTTCACTTTCCTCAGTTCAGCTTCCTAACTGCCTCTTGACTGCTGGTCTTGCATGAACAATAGTGGCTCCAGGGGCTTGATTGTGACAAGAGCCTCCATCGACCTCTCCAGGAACTGGCATGCTTAGATTCTCAGCTCTCCCTGCAAAAACCCCAATTTGCCCATCTGTGTTACACTCCACCAAGGTTTGTTAGTCTATCTTTGTGTCTGCTCATCCAACCGATCATAACTTCCAAGCTCCTCAATTATGGAAGAACTAATTCCTATAATATCTATGACTTTCACAGTACTCATCGTGGTTCTTTATCTCTGACTAAATTCAGATAATTATGGACAATGAAAGTACCAATGATCTTATCTGGCTAGTTCCTTTCAATGTAATTTGGTAAATGTTGCAATTTGTTTAGTGTGTATGCCACCTCCTTATGGGTCACATTTTGAAACTAAGCAAGCCTGCCAAGACTTGAATCTACTTACAGTTTAGAGGCATCATTATTTCCCTTTAAGAAAATTTTGCTTATGATATTTCCAAATGTTCGTCTTTTTCCAAATTCTCTAGAAAGTCTGTCAAACCCATCATCTAGGGACATACAATATGCCTTATTCAGCAGCATGGTACTCTCGACAGCATTACTACTGATTAGGATATTTAGTTTACAGTAAAAGAAGGGTAGAAATTGCCTTATGCTTGTGGAATTTCCTGTTCCTAACCTTTGATCTTAACCATCTGTATTCAACTATCTCTGGCCTGAAGAAATGACGGAAGGCACTAGATAATACCTTGTAAGTTTTGGGTAATGCTTTCCAGGGCGCGGAATATACTTTGAATCAGTAAACAGGATATGATCCTATTTCTTTCATAATCTATTTTCATGAATATGAAAGTCAAGGGAATGAAATGGGAGTGATTCCTCACTCTTAGTGAGGAATAAGTGATTGCTATTACCCTTAGCAATCCAACAGTAAAAGGTTTGTTTCCTATCATGAAATGTTGCTTCTGTTTTAGAGATACTATTTCCCAATGGAGGAAAGATTAATGGAAAAGTAAAGTCTTCCTTAAACTGGTGGTCAAGACGACATTGACCATATTGGGATTTTCATGACATTTAACTAACAAAGAAGAGAGCATACTGTTTGGAGTAACTTATTCTGAAATTCTGGAGGAATATGGGTTTGTAATGGAAGAAGCGCAGATAATGTCTGATTCATGAGTCCTCTAGCACCCCTCTTAGAAATCCTTTGTGCTAAAATAAAAACTAAAGGAAAACTTTAACAACTCAGTACATGCATGACTGTGAGTTGCTCAGACACTATAAGAAGAAGGATTTCACTCCACTAGGCAAAGAACCATTGGCTAGCTGAGATGGTTTCTGAGGTCAAAGGGAATAAGGAATTGGAAATATTAGAAAGTGATAAATACCAGTGATGGCCACATGACCTGTTGTAGAATTGGGGATTTTACTAATTAGGGATATTTGTTCCTTGCTTTAGTGTGAGTCAATTCTTATCTTTACTAAGCAATTATTTTTCTTTTCCACTACCATAGACCTAGTACCTAACATAAGATATAATGATCATAGTCAACCTATATCTCAGTATTTGATTTATAGGACATCATATTTATAGGATACCTTAAGGGTCTTTTAAAATGATTAGTGAATTTTCAGCTATATGAGGTATGGTTGCCTCATGTTGTGTGGAAGCAGATAATTGCTATTTTCTGTATTTTGAAGTGAATATAGTTATGATAGGTGTTATGAATGCCAAAATGTACTACCATCATCTTGGCTAAGCTGGGTATTATGGTATTCAAAACGTATTCCCTGTATGGCTGAGGGATAGAGTTGGTCCATAGGGAAACCTATTGTTTCCACTACAGAAACTGATGTGTTTAGTTTTTCAGAATTTTCTGCCCCAACTTTTTCTTCTGCCCTTGTGCTTTGAAGAATTTATTATAAATATTTTCTCTGTATCTTCTACTCTTCCATCCAAATCGTCACTTCCCAAGCTTCTCCCAAAATTTTATCACCTGTAACTCCTCTAAAAAATCCTTAGCCCATTTGGCAGACAGACACTCGGCTGACTGTCAATAATCTGCCCCCTGATCATCATACCTTAGTGTCATTCCCTCTCCTTGAGTGTGGGTGGAACTGTGATTTGCTTCTAATCAATAGAATGTGGCAAAGTAGCTGTGCTATCATTCTCTTGGCTATATTACATTGTATAAGGCTCTCTTACCATAGTGTAGAGAGACCCTCTCCCTCTGGTATTGAAGAAGCAAGATGTTATGACATGAATTGCCTAAGGAGGGAACAACTTGGAAGCAAACTTTGGACAGCCTCTAGAAGCTGAGGACTCATTTTTACAGCTGCAAGGGATTGAATCTTGCCAATAACCACATGCGCTTGGAAGAAAACACACGTTCTAGAAATGAACGCCGGCTGGCTGACACCTTGACTACAGCTTTGTGAGACCCTGCACAGAGAAACCAGCTAAACAGTATGGAGACTCTTCACTCACAGAAACTATGAGATAATGAATATGTGTTGTTATAAACTGATGATTCTGTGGCAATTTGTTATTATACGACTAGAAAACTAATGTACCCCATAATGCTCATAATGATTCTGTGTTCCTAACTGAAGCACGATTGAGTCACACTTCATAGTACATACTACAACTAGACTTTTTTAGTATCTTCCCTAATTTTTATTTAGATATAATTGACATAAAACATACAGTGTATAGTGCACAGCATAATGATTTGATATATATTTGGCTATATATATATATATTGCAAAATGTTACCACAGAAGATTAGCTGACATATGTCTCCTCACAGAGTTACGTTTTATTTTCTTGGGATAAGAACTTTAAGATATGTCTTCTTGGCAACTTTTTTAAAAAGTGTATTTATTTTTAGAGAGAGTGGGGAAGGGCAGAGAGAGAGAAAAAGAGAGAATCCCAAGCAGGCTCCTTACTGTCAGTGCAGAGTCTGGTACGGGGCTCAAACTCATGAACTGTGAGAGCATGACCTAAGCTGAAATCTAGAGTCAGACGTTTAACCGACTAAGCCACTCTGGCGTCCTTAGCAACTTTTGAATTTACAAACCAGTATTGTTAACTACTGTCATGATGTTGTTACATCACAACACCAGAACTTATTTATCTTCTAAATAGAAGATTGGACTTGTAAAAAAAAAAATAATGTTTATTTATTCTTGAGACAGAGACAGAGTGTGAACAGGGGAGGGGCAGAGAGAGAGGGAGACACAGAATCTGAAACAGGCTCCAGGCTCTGAGCTGTCAGCACAGAGCCTGATGCGGGGCTCGAACCCACGAACTGTGAGATCATGACCTGAGCCAAAGTTGGACGCTTAACCGAGTGAGCCACCCAGGCGCCCCTAGAAGATTGTACTTTTTGACAACCCTCATCTAATGTCTTCATCCTCCACCCTCATCATTGGCAACCATAAATGTGACCTCTGTTTTATGAGTTTGTTTTTTATTTTTTTAGGTTCTACATATAAGTGAGATCATATAGTATTTATCTTTCTCTGTGTCACTTACTTTTTTTTATCTTATATCTCTTTTTTCACACTAAACTGCTGACCCCATGAAGGAGTTTCTTCTCTGACATCTCCAATACCAGAATACACAAGACACTTAATGTATAGTTGTAGAATGACCATGACTGATTGGTCAACCCAATGAAGTAATGAACAAATTATGATCCATATTAGATTTTGTTTGTAAAATAAGGATGAACCACGGGAGCTACACTTGTCTTCATTCTATGTCAGGATTGTGAATTACAAAAATTTCAAATCACTACTGTAAATTTGCTTTGGTATAAGTTAAATAAAATATTTTGGTTCTTCTATTACAAGAGTCATTGTGATGTGCAGTGTTTGACATCACAATCACCTGAGGAACTCATTTAAAACTGCAGATTTATGGACCCTAACTCAGATACAACGGTTTCGGATTTCTCAGAGTGGGTCTTCAGAACATGCATATTATACAGACTCCTCAGGTGATGTTCAGTCACACAAACGTTTGACAACAATTTCTGGAAAAGCATGGCTTTCTTTTTACATTAAAAAAAAAATCTGTTTTCACATAAAGCGGTTGCCTCACTGTGCAAATTAGAAAATCAAAAGTAGGTGACAACACTGAGTTCATATACATTGTTTAAAGTCAGAAGACAATTAAATTATAGAAATGAAAGTATCAGAGTAAGGCATATATGCCAACAATTAAAAGGATCATTGACCTGTCATGTAGAACTGAAATTTCATAATTTTATTTTATGTATTATGTGTTAAAAATAATACTCTTGATTCACTTGCTTTTTGAAATGTTAAAATGCAGAAAACAATCTTTTTTTTAAATTAACTGTGAACATAATGTCAGATTGTTAATTATGTTTCCATAATTTCAAAAAGAAACCCTGATTCTATTTCTGTTAATAAGAACTCAAGTTTATAAAAAGAATTTTGATATTTATTTCTTGGTCCTTGTTGAAAGGACCTGTCAAATTTTTATTAGTAAAATGACATATGATCTTTAAAATCTATTCATCCTTGGGGCGCCTGGGTGGCGCAGTCGGTTAAGCGTCCGGCTTCAGCCAGGTCACGATCTCGCGGTCCGTGGGTTCGAGCCCCGCATCAGGCTCTGGGCTGATGGCTCGGAGCCTGGAGCCTGTTTCAAATTCTCTGTCTCCCTCTCTCTCTGCTCCTCCTCTGTTCATGCTCTGTCTCTCTCTGTCTCAAAAATAAATAAATGTCAAAAAAAATTAAAAAAAATAAATAAAAATAAAACATGTGGCTAGATTGGAGGAGGAGCCAAGATGGCAGAAGAGCATCGAAGTTTTTTGTGTGTCTCACGTCCATGACCAACAGAGCCAGACCAACACTAAATCATCCTGCACACATAGAAAACTGATCTGAGGATTAACACAAAAATCTGTGCAACCTGAACCACAGAATTCAGCAGGTACATTGCACAGAGAGGTGAACTTGGGGAGAGAGAAGCCATGAGAAGGGAGGTGTTTTGTGGGCAGAGAGAGGACAGAGATGGGGTGGGGGGTGGAGAATAGAGGAAAAGCACCGCTCCCCAAAAGCAGGTGGAGAGAAAGTGGAAAATTGGAAACAGCCACAGGGACTAAACTAAAAAGGGAGAAAAGAGAAAGGAGAAAGGAGAAAGGAGAAAGGAGAAAGGAGAGGGTTTAAATTCCATTAAGACTGTAAACAGGGGAAGCACAGAGTCTGAAACTCCACAGCTCAATACCTGGCAGTGCTCTGGTGGGAAGAGCAAATCCCCAGGAGCAGAGTGGGGTCTGGGAGGTTCTTGGGTCACAATGGGAAAAGCAGTTCCACTGCTGGAAGGACATGTGGTAGAGACTGTTGAAGCCACCTGGTCCCAGCAGACTCCACATTCGCTGGTGCTGGAACAAGGTCCTTAAGGGTGAAGACTGGCACCAGATGTGTGTTGTGATTTTCCATATTCACTGAAAAGCTGCTTCTACACTATCTCCCGAACTTTTTCTGAGGCGGGCTGGCACCTGGCCACAGTCTCAGGGCACCAGCAGCAATAGGGTCCAGCAAGTGTTCCTGGGTGCAGCTGACATTCAGCCATTGCTCATTGAGACCGTCCCGCTGAGGGGCAGAACAGGTCAAAGCTGCAGTCCTTCAGAAGTAAAGGGCTGGGGAAAACAGCCGCATCTGAGACAAAATTCAGGAGAGAGGTACTACCTGGGGCCTGGTCATGGACAGTGAAAACGTGGGGAGTGGACAAAAGCTGAAGATAGAGGACGGGTGGACGATTGCTGATCAGGCAGAACAGAGTTCCAATACTAGAGACTGGGTAGCTGGGTGACCCCGTTGTCACCACTTCTAGGTATGCGCATGTGCACCTACGAGTGCCACAACACTCCACCCCAATAGGCTATCAGGGCCATCTAGTGGAGAACGGAGCCATTACACAGCTCTGCCCAACCTGGCCAACCTCGCTCTTCAAGAACACAAGTCTCACGGCCTACTTAGTTTATGGACTATAAAGCACTTCATAGTCTGACTTCTAGGGGAAAACAAAGTAATTTCAGTCCTATTTCAATCTATTAGCAGGTCCATCTATTCAATTTTCTTTCTTTTTTTTCTTCTCTCTTTTTCACTTCTTTTCTTTCTCTTAAACACAGAAAGGGAAAAAATCATTTTTATTTTCAATTTTTATTAAAAATATTTTTAATTTTTTTACTCTATTTTTTACTTTTCTGTAATTTTTTTCAAATTCTACTTTACTTCCTTCATTTTATTTTAGTCTACTTCAGTGTGTTCACTTTTTCAAATTTTTAAATGATTGCCTTTTTTCTCTAATTCTTTTTTCTCTTTTTCATTTTTCTTTTAGTTGAATAAAGAAAGAGAAAAAATTCATTTTTATTTTTAATTTTTATTAAAAATATTTCTCTTTAAATTTTTCTACTATATTCTTTACTTTTGTGTAAATTTTTTCAAATTCTGTTTTACTCCCATAATCTCATTTTAGTCTACTTCAGTGTATTCATTTTTTCAAATTCTCAAATAATTTTTCTTTTTTTCCCCCCTCTTTTTTTCTCTAATCTGTCAAACCACTTTCAAACCCAGACCAAAACACACCTAGGATCTAGAATCATTTATTTGAGTTTTGTGTGTGTGTATTTTTAATTTTAATATTTTT
This sequence comes from Lynx rufus, assembly GCF_022079265.1. Classification (NCBI taxonomy): domain Eukaryota; kingdom Metazoa; phylum Chordata; class Mammalia; order Carnivora; family Felidae; genus Lynx; species Lynx rufus. Next base: position 221,120,892 of record NW_025814823.1, on the reverse strand, counting down.
TTAATTTTATTTTTTTAATTTTAATTTTCCTACTTCATTAATTCCTTTTCTCCATTCAAAATGACAAAACAGGGGCGCCTGGGTGGCTCTGTCAGTTGAGCAACTGACTTCGGCTCAGGTCATGACCTCACGGTTCGTGAGTTTGAGCCCCACTTCAGGCTCTGTGCTGACAGCTCAGAGCCTGGAGCCTACTTCTGATTCTGTGTCTCCCTCTCTCTCTGCCCCTCCCCCGCTCATGCTGTCTCTCTCTGTCTCAGAAATAAATAAACACTAAAAAAATTTAAAAAATGACAAAACAAAGGAATTCACCCCAAAAGAAAGAGCATGAAGAAACGACAGCCAGGGATACAACCAACACACATACAAGCAAGATGTCTGAACCAGAATTTAGAATCATGACAATAATACTAGATGGAGTTGAAAATAGATTATAATCCCTTTCTGCAGAGGCAAAATAAGTAAAAAATAGTCAGAATGAAATTAAAAATCATATAACTGAGCTGCAATCACGGATGGATGCAGCGGCAGCAAGGATGGATGAGGCAGAACAGAGAATCAGCGATATAGAGGACAAACTTACAGAGAGTAATGAAGCAGAAAAAAAGAGGGGGATGAAGGCAAAAGAGCACGATTTAAGAATTTAGAAGAGGAAGAGAGAGAAAGAGGGAAAGAGGAAAGAGAGAGAAAAAGTGGTAGAAGGGTTATATGAGCAAATCATAGCAGAAAACTATCCTAACCTGGGGGAAGACACAGACATCAAAATCCAGGAAGCACAGAGGACTTTAGATTCAACAAAAACCGACCATTAGATTCAACAAAAACCGACCATCAACAAGGCATATCATAGTCAAATTCACAAAATACTCAAGCAAGGAGAGAATCATGAAAGCAGCAAGGGAAAAAAAATCCCTAACCTACAAGGGAAGACAGATTAGGTTTGCAGCAGACCTATCTACAGAAATTTGGCAGGCCAGAAAAGAGTGGCAGGATATATTCAATGCGATAAATCAGAAAAAAACATGCAGCCAAGAATTCTTTATCCGGCAAGGCTGTCATTCAAAATAGAAGGAGAGATAAAAAGTTTCCCAGACAAACAAAAATTAAAGGAATTTGTGACCATTAAACCAGCCCTGCAAGAAATTTTAAGGGGGACTCTCTGAGGGGGAAAAGATGAATATATATATATATATATATATATATATATATATATATATACCAAAAGCAACATAGAAAGGACCAGAGAACACCACCAGAAACTCCAACTCTACAAGAATCATAATGGCAATAAATTCATGTCTTTCAGTACTCACTCTAAATGTCAATGGACTCAATGCTCCAATCAAAAGACATAGGGTAACAGAATGCATAAGAAAACAAGATCCATCTATATGCTGTTTACAAGAGACCAACTTTAGACCTAAAGACACCTTCAGGTTGAAAATAAGGGGATGGAGAACCATCTATCATGCTAATGGTCAACAAAAGAAAACCAGAGTAGCCATACTTGTATCAGACAATCTGGACTTTAAAATAAAGACAATATCAAGAGATGCAGAAGGGCATTATATCGTAATCAAGGGGTCTATCCACCAAGAAGACCTAACAATTGTAAACACTTGTGTGCCAAATGTGGAGGCACCCAAATATATCAATCAAGTAATCACAAACATAAAGAAACTCATCAAAAGTAATACCATAATAGTAGGAGACTTCAACACCCTACTCACAGCAATGGACAGATCATCTAATCAAAAAATCAACAAGGAAACAATGGCTTTGAATGACACACTGGACCAGATGGACTTGACAGATATATTCAGAACATTTCATCCTAAAGCAGCAGAATATACATTCTTCTCCAGTGCACATGGAACGTTATCAAGAATAGATCACATACTGGGACACAAATCAAACCTAAGTAAGTACAAAAAGATTGAGATCATACCATGCATATTTTCAGACCACAATGCGATGAAACTTGAAATCAACCACAAGAAAATATTTGGAAAAATAGCAAACACTTGGAGACTGAAGAACATCCTACTAAAGAATGAATGGGCTAATGAAGAAGTTAAAGAGGAAATTTAAAAGTATACAGAAGTCAATGAAAATGATAACACCACAACCCAAAACTTCTGGGGCGTAGCAAGGAGGTCATAAGAGGAAAGTATATAGCAATCCAGGCCTTCCTAAAGAAGGAGGAAAGATCTTAGGGGCGCCTGGGTGGCTCAGTTGGTTGAGCATCTGACTTCGGCTCAGGTCATGATCTTGCGGTTTGTGAGTTCGAGCCCTGCGTTGGGCTCTGTGCTGACAGCTCATGCCTGGAGCCTGCTTCGTATTCTGTGTCTCCCTCTCTCTCTGCCCCTTCCCTGCTCATGCTCTGTCTCTCTCTGTCTCAAAAATAAATAAAACATTAAAAAAAAAAAAGAAGGAAGAAAGATCTCAGGTACACAACCTAACCTTACCCCTTAAGGAGCTGGAAAAAGAACAGCAAATAAAACCCCAAACCAGAAGAAGACAGGAAATAATAAGATTAGAGCAGAAATTAATGCTATTGAAACCAAAAAAACAGTAGAACAGATCAATGAAACCAGAAGCTGGTTCTTTGACAGAATTAACAAATTGATAAACCACTAGCCAGTTTGATCAAAAAGAAAAAGGAAAGGTTCCAAATAAATAAAATCAAGAATGAAAGAGGAGAGATCACAACCAACACAACAGAAATAGAAACAATAATAAAAGAATATTATGAACAATTATATGCCAACAAAATGGGCAGTCCGGAAGAAATGGACAAATTCCTAGAAACATCTACAGTACCAAAACTGAAACAGGAAGAAAATAGAAAATTTGAACAGATCCATAACCAGTAAAGAAATCGAATTAGTAATCAAAAATCTACCAAAACAACAAGAGTCCAGGGCCAGATGGCTTTCCAGGGGAATTCTACCAAACATTTAAGGAAGAGTTAACACCTATTCTCTTGAAACTGTTCCAAAAAATAGAAATGGAAGGAAAACTTCCAAACTCTTTCTATGAAGTCAACAGTACGCTGATTCCAAAACCAGACAGAGACCCCACTAAAAAGGAGAACTATAAACCAATTTCCCTGATGAACATGGATGCAAAAATCCTCAACAAGATATTAACCAACAAGATCCAACAATACATTAAAAAAATTATTTGCCAGGACCAAGTGGGATTTGTACATGGGATGCAGGGCTGGTCCAATATCCACAAAACAATTAATGTGATTCATCACATCAATAAAAGAAAGGACAAGAACCATATGATCCTCTCAATAGATGCAGAGAAGCATTTGACAAAATACAGTATCCTTTCTTAATAAAAACCCTCAAGAAAGTAGGGATAGAAGGATAATACCACAAGATCATAAAAGCCATATATGAACGACCCAATGTTAATATCATCCTCAATGGGGAAAAACTGAGAGCTTCCCCCTAAGGTCAGGAACAAGACAGGGATGTCCATTCTCACCACTGTTATTCAACATAGTATTGGAAGTCTTAGCCTCTGCAATCAGACAACACAAAGAAATAAAAGGCATCCAAATTGGCCAGGAGGAGGTCAAACTTTCACTCTTTACAGACGACATGATACTCTACATGGAAAACCCAAAAGATTCAACCAAAAAACTGCCAGAATTGATTCATGAATTCAGCAAAGTTGCAGGATATAAAATCAATGTACAGAAATCAGTTGCATTTCTATACAACAAAAATGAAGTAACAGAAAAAGAAATCAAGGAATCGATCCCATTTACAACTGCACCAAAACCCATAAAATACCTAGGAATAAATCTAACCAAAGAGGTGAAAAATCTATGCACTGAAAACTATACAAGGCTTATGAAATAAATTGAAGAAGACATAAAGAAATGGAAAAAGATTCCATGCTCCTGATAGGAAGAACAAATATTGTTAAAATGTCGATACTACCCAAAGCAATCTACATATTCAATGCAATCTCTATCAAATTAACACCAGCATTCTTCACAGAGCTACAACAAATAATCCTAAAATTTTTATGGAACCAGAAAAGACCCCTAATAGCCAAAGCAATCTTGAAAAAGAAAACCAAAGCAGGAGGCATCAAAATCCCATACTTCAAGCTATACTACAAAGCTGTAATCATCAAGACAGTATGGTACTGGCACAAGAACAATCAGATCAATGGAACAGAATGAAGAATGCAGAAATGGACCCACAAACGTATGGACAACTAATCTTTGACAAAGCAGGAAAGAATATCCAATGGAATAAAGACAGTCTCTTCAGCAAGTGGTGCTGGGAAAACTGGACAGCAACATGCAGAAGAATGAACCTGGACCACTTTCTTACACCATACACAAAAATAAACTCAAAATGGATGGAAGACCTAAATGTAACACAGAAAGCCATCAAAATCTTTGAAGATAAAGCAGGCAAAAATCTCTTTGATCTTAGCCGCAGCAACTTCTTACTCAACACATCTCCAGAGGCAAGGGAAACAAAAGCAAAAATGAACTTCTGGCACCTCATCAAAATAAAAATCTTCCTCACAGCGAAGGAAACAATCAGCAAAACTAAAAGGCACCCGACAGAATGGGAGAAGATATTTGCAAATGACATATCAGATAAAGGCTTAGTATCCAAAATCAATAAAGAACTTATCAAACTCAACACCCAAAAAACAAATAGTCCAGTGAAGAAATGGGCAAAAGACATGAATAGACACTTCTCCAAAGAAGACATCCATATGGCCAACCGACACATGAAAAACTGCTCAACATCAGTCATCATCAGGGAAATACAAATCAAAACCACAATGAGATACCACCTTACATCTGTCAGAATGGCTAACATTAACAACTCAGGCAACAACAGATGTTGGCAAGGCGAGGATGTGGAGAAAGAGGATCTTTTTTTGCATTTTGGTGGGAATGCAAGCTGGTGCAGCCACTCTGGAAAACAGTATGGATGTTCCTCAAAAAAATAAAAATAGAACTACCCTACAACCCAGCATTTGCACTACTAAACATTTATCCATAGGATACAGGTGTGCTGTTTTGAAGGGACACATGCACCCCCATGTTTATAGCAGCACTATCAACAATAGCCAAAGTATGGAAAGAGCCCAAATGTCCATCGATGGATGAATGGATAAAGAAATATGGTATATATATACAATGGAATATTACTCAGCAATCAAAAAGAATGAAATCTTGCCATTTGCAACTACGTGGATGGAACTGGAGGGTATTATGCTAAGTGAAATTAGTCGGAGAAAGAAAAATCATATGATTTCACTCATATGAGGATGTTAAGAGACAAAACAGATGAACATATGGGAAGGGAAACAAAAATAATATAAAAACTGGGAGGGGGACAAAACAGAAGACACTCATAAATATGGAGAACAAACTGAGGGTTACTGGAGGGGTTGTGAGAGGGGGGATGGGCTACATGGGTAAGGGGCACTAAGGAATCTACTCCTGAAGTCAGTGTTGCACTATATGCTTACTAATTAGGATGTAATTTTTTTTTAAATTTTTTAAATGTTTATTTATTTTTGACACAGAGAGAGAGAGACAGAGCATGAGCGGGGGAGGGGCAGAGAGAGAGGGAGACACAGAATCCAAAGCAGGCTCCAGGCTCTGAGCTGTCAGCATAGAGCCCGACACAGGGCTCGAGTTCACAGACCGTGAGATCATGACCTGAGCCGAAGTCGGACGCTCAACCGACTGAGCCACCCAGGCGTTCCCCTTTTGTTTTGTTTTGTTTTTGTTTTTAATGTTCATTAATTTTTGACAGAGAGAGAGACAGAGCATGAGCGGGGGAGGGGCAGAGAGAGAGAGAGGGAATGCAACTTTTAAAAAATAAAAAAAAAATGTGGTTAAAGTACCTATTGTTTTCTTACTAGCTCATCTATCCACTTTTTTCCCTTATACAGAACAAAGCTCCAAACATTTCAATGTATTTTGCAAAATGATATGATATGAGTTAATTTTTAGCAGTATCATGGGACTAAGAGTACCATGAAGAAATATGACTTTATTACCAAAATTATTATATAATAAAAGGCTTGATATTTGCATTTTTTCATGGTATAAGTCAAGTAACTTTTGAAACATCCAATTCTTGAATGTATTTATGGAAGTATTCATTTATCACTTTTCCACTATCAACATTTTCTGATTTAATAACACCCAGGGTGTAATAACACCTAGTTGAGCATCCGACTTTGGCTCAGGTCATGATGTCACAGTTTGCAGGTTTGAGCCCCGCGTTAGGCTCTGTGCTGACAGCTCAGAGCCTGCGGCCCACTTCAGATTTTGTGTCTCCCTCTTTCTCTGCCCCTTCTCTTCTCAGGCTTTGTCTCTCTCTCAAAATAAATAAACATTAATAAATTAAACAACGACAACAACAATGAAAAAAAAGCCCTCCTAAATTTTGAAATTGGGAAGCTTGATGCATATTGAAAAAACGGAAGACTCTTGAGAAAAGCCTATCAACCCAATCGAGTGAAATGGTTCAAATATGGAAATATCTTTTATTAACATATTATTAAAACTTGGTTGTTTTTTGGAGAGTTTTAACTTCTTAATCAATAAATATGATGATATTTAGAATTTAGACAGCCACCAGTAATAAACATGTGTTAATGGCAATCACGTTATTCCAAAATTGATCTTTACCAATGCATATCTTGCTTATAATGTTATATGTTTTTAAAATATTAATAAGTTTAGATCTTTTAAGAAAGGTGTTAAAAAACAATTGCATTGCAGTGCTGACAAATACATTTAAGATTCTCTGGAAGTACAGTAAAAGAATAATACTAGGCAAAGAATCAGAAACCATTTCTTCTGCACATTCTTACCAAATTATTAGTGATTTGACCTGGAACAAATCAAATATTAAATGGGTTAATATTGAAAATTTAAATATGATGATAACTAAGTTGGTTCTTAAGCTGTGCACTATTAATAAATATTATATATTTAAATTTAATATTAAATGCTATTAATTGTAAAGGATGTCTTCTAATCATTTGTACATTAATTCACAAAATACTTCTATAAAATAAGTTAGAATTTGTAACCAAATACTATCAGATGTATTTGAAACTGTTTAGTCATAAACATAACTTATTGTCAACTGATTAAATTTAACCTGTACGTATATATTTAACTTTTTATGTATATGATGGAAAGATCTTCACAATTTGGTATTAATTTTGTTTATTGAGGCCAATTCTTTCTACATATCCATTTCAGATATAACATCGTGGACTTTTAGAATTTTAAAATAGGAATGACTTAACTTAGAATCTCTGAAGTCCAGCTAAAAAGCTTAGTCTTCAGTAATCCACATGGACATTGGACCCTTATAGGATCTTGTTATTAAAATTGTGTGATTTTCTTAAATCGAGCCCCCCATATCAAATAAGCTTTAAACTTCTGATACTCATATGCATTTTTCTCTACTAAAGAGGAATTTCCTTTTTTCTCTCTATTCTATGTTGGTGTGAGTGTGTGTGTGTGTGTGTGTGTGTGTGTAATTGTATATAAAATGTGTTTATACATGCTTGTATAATAAGTTTTTAAATATTTAAATATCTATATGTTCCCCCAAGGGAAGAAATTTAATCAGCTTAGTTTGAACCTGGCTTACCCCAAAAGTTACCAGGCAGGACAAAGAGTTTTGCTGCTGTATTACAACCAAACACTTGGAGTGGGAAGAAAGAACTTTCAGAACAAAAAGTTGCTATTTCAAATGATGGCAGGACAGACCAAACAGTAGAGGACAAATACAATATATGTTTGGAAAGCAGGGCATGAGTTGATACAATGCACAAGATAAGTCTAGAGAGAAAACAGATGTCAAATTACACGAGTCTCTATGTGCTGAGGAAGCTGGGTCTTATGGAACTCGATGGTGGAACGGTGTAACTTGTTATGGATTTTGCCCACTGAGGCAAAGTGGATAGAGTTTAAGGAAAGGAAATAAGCCTTGTTTCTGTCTTGGAAAAATTGGACATGCAAGGTGCTTTTGATAGACAATGGGGTACAGAAAAAAAAAATTAGGATCAGAAGACAAAAGAAACTCTTTAACAATTTACTTTGTATATAGAACCATAACTGTATTGTTTTAAAGAGGGATACATATTTTACTAAAATTAAATCAAAGTGAAACTATTTAGCATGTCATAGAGAATATTTGTAATGAACTAATCTCCTATTATTTTCAAATTATTATCAGGATAATTTTAGAGATTTACATTTTACAAAAGGAGTCCAGCACAAACAATATAATTATCTCATTCCAGCTTTGAAAACTAATTTCATCATTTAAGAATAACAATAGTAGACATGTAAATGAGAAGATTTAAATGATGCTGTCAAAGGAAAACAGTTTCATGCTGTTAAGTGTTTTGATAAAATTCAAGATACATAAAGTGTGAAATATGACTGTAGTTTTATTATTTAAAAAAGTTTTTTGTTTAATGTTTATTTGTGAGACAGAGGGAGACAGAATGCGAGTGGGGGAGGGGCAGAGAGAGAGGGAGACACAGAATCAGAAGCAGGCTTCAGGCTCTGAGCTGTCAGCACAGAGCCCGACATGGGGCTCGAACTCACAAGCTGTGTGATCATGACCTGAGCCGAAGTCAGTTGCTCAACCAACTAAGCCACCCAGGCGTCCTGGCTGTAGTTTTATGATTAAAACTACAATGTTATTTTGAGAAATTTAATTTGATGAATATTTATGAAACAGAGACAGTTGTTTTCTCTACAAATATTGACCTCTTAAAATGAGAAAAAATAGCTGAAAAAAATTCTTGTGTTTCTTGCTTTAAGCAAATCACTTTGGTTAGTGTATGTGTGTGTGTGTGTACAGGGCATTGGAGTAATTTCTTTATTAAAAAAAATAAGTTTCTTCTTCTGAAACACCCATAACTAATATTTCTCTTAAATAATTTTTAGTCATTTTAAACTTTCTATAAATCTGACAACTGTATTCGTAAGTTCAAGCTGACAAAATTTTATATAACCCTTGTCTGTTACAGACTTATTCACTACAGGCATATATATTACTCTATTCTATAAGATAGGATTTATACAGATTGTAGGGTAACAGCAATGTTCAAGACAAAGAAATGTTGCTTTTACTTTTTCATGCAGTGATTTGATTCCATTTTATCCTATCTCTTAGCAAGTCAGTAATACCTCTTTTAAATTGCTTTTAGTGGTTGCCATTCAGTTCTCAATGCATTTTTGTTTTGTTTTGTTTTTTGTTTTATGTTTTTTTTTTGTTTTTGTTTTGTTTTTTTGTTTTTGGGTTTTTTTTTTAGAGACAGAAAGAGGCAGAGGGAGAGAGAGAGAGAGAGAGAGACTCCCAGGCTGACTTCACACCCAGAGCAGAGTCTAATGTGGGGCTTGATCTCACAACCAACAGATCATGACCTGGGCTGAAATCAAGAGTCGGACACTTAACTGACTGGGCCACCCAGGCGCCCTTCTAATACATATTCTTAACTAATCTAAGCCTTTCCAAATAATACTATGTGCTTCATGTGTAGTGCAGGTAACTGACACCAGAGTAGTCTTAATTCTTCCTTCCTACCCTTTACAACATTGTTGTCATTCTTTCCATTACTCCCTATGATATAATCATCCAACATATTGTTACTGTTATTTTAAGCAAAAGTTATCCTTTACTCATTTAAAAATAAGAAAAATAGAAGATTTTATTTTACCTTCATTTATTCCTTCTCTAATGCTCTACCTTTCTTTATACGGATGTGAATTTCTCATCTATATCATTTTCCTTCTCCTAAAGAAATTGTGTTTTGTTTTGTTTTGTTTTGATTTTTTAATATTTCTTGTGGGGCAGGTGTGATCCATAAGCAATCATTTTCTCTGTTTCTGTTTCTCTAGAAACTTATCAGTTCTCCTCTTTTGAAGGCTATTTTTTTTCTGGATGTGGAATGCTAAGCTTTTCCCCCCAGAACTTCAAATATTTCATTCCACTCTCTTATTTGTGTGGGTTGCTGATGAGTAATATCATTAATTTTGAGACATTTTTGGCCATTATACTTCAAATATTACTTCTAATTTCTTCCTCTGTTGTCTCTTCCCCTTCTGGAACACCAATTACACTGATGTAGAAGGTTTTGAAATTGACCTATAATTCTTGGAGAGATCAAGTCTCTATGCGAAGTTGTTTTTCAAGTCTCTGCTTGTGTCACATTTACGTACATCCCATTTGTCAAAACGATGTTCATGGCTCAGCCCAGAGTCTAATGCTGGGCAGGATAGCCTTCCCAGGGAGGAAGGGCACGGCAATGTTGTATTGTAAAGACAATGAATCCAGGAAAGGGTAAGGAAATGATGTCATGATTGCAATCTATCACCTAATCCACTCTATTCTTCTTGATAGCACTCACTTTAGAGTCTGCTGATATTTCATGTAATTTGGACTTATTATTTTCTAGGTGTGCTGTCATGAAAGAACTCATGGACCAGTTTCACACTATCTTGTATCCTCCATGTCCGTTTCTCTTGTTTTGCACCGTCATTTTTTAATTTTTTTAATTTATTTTAATTTTTTTTAAAGAAGGGTTTTAACATTTATTTATTTTTGAGAGACAGAGAGAGACAGAGCATGAGCGGGGGAGGGGCAGAGAGAGAGAAGGAGACATAGAATCTGAAGCAGGCTCCAGGCTCTGAGCCATCAGCACGGAGCCTGACGCGGGGCTTGAACTTACAGACCCTGAGATCATGACCTGAGCTGAAGTCAGATGCTCAACGGACTGAGCCACCCAGGCGCCCCTGTACCATCATTTTTTTTTTTTAATTTTTTTTTTTCAACGTTTATTTATTTTTGGGACAGAGAGAGACAGAGCATGAACGGGGGAGGGGCAGAGAGAGAGGGAGACACAGCATCGGAAACAGGCTCCAGGCTCCGAGCCATCAGCCCAGAGCCTGACGCGGGGCTCGAACTCACGGACCGCGAGATCGTGACCTGGCTGAAGTCGGACGCTTAACCGACTGCGCCACCCAGGCGCCCCTGTACCATCATTTTTTAGATAAACTCAGGATAGTCCTTAAAAATATAAATGCATTTTTATTTTGTTTTCATTCTTATGTGATAATTTGGATTCATATATGATATTGCTTTGTATATTTTTTTTCCTTTGAATTCAAAGTGATCTTTCAAAGATGAAAGATCTTTCAACTTCCAAGTTTCTGATGAAAAGTCTAATGTTATTATTCTTTTCCTTGTATAGATGAACTGATTGATTCTCTTGAAGTCCTTAGGCCATTTTCGGAAACTTGTAGTTTTCAAATATTACCAAGATGCATTAAGTGCAAGTTTTCTTCTTCTTATCTTGTCTTTTTAAAAATCTGTTTGTTCATTTGTTTTAACACTTACATTGATATTTATATTTTTCTTTTCAGAAACAATTGTATTATGCTATAATGCTCCCCCTTCATCTCATGTTTACCTCTTCAATTTTGTTCTATATATTCATTTGTTCCACAATATTTTTACTTACTTGGCTTTTTTGTCTGATGCCCAGAGCAATAGTCTTGATATTTTTCCAAGAGCTGCTGTATTACCATATTTTTTCTAATTTTTATGAGCTTTTTCTATTGTTCAATTTTTCTAAATGTTCATTTTTCCCTAGGATCTTGTTTTGCTTTGTAGATAAAGTATTATTGAATTTGAGGATGCTATAATGCATTTTAAGGAAATTATTATGTTTTGCTCTCTGACTTATCCCATTAAATATTTTGTTAAATATTTCTTGATATTTTATACTAAGTTTTTGTTTTCTTTCCCCAGAGTATTGTGATTTTGATTGTCCATGTATCTTTAAAATGACTTGCTTAATTTTTCCTGAATAGATGATTGGATTTTCTTTGTTATATATTTGCTATTATATTTTCTTTATATGTTCTTTATATATATTATTACCCACTAATTGTTACCCTCAAGTAGGAAAATAAAATAATTGAAAACTCTTTATTGTATATTGGTAATGCCAGTTAGTATTTTGCACTACAGGGTTGGTAAAAGGGAGAGAGAAACTTATGGATGGGGTTTACCTGGGGCTACTATGATCCATGAAAAATGCTCAAGCTGTAAATACGTGTTTAGGGGTAGAGTTGCCCCAGTTTTTGCATAACCAGCATTTAGCAAACCCACTATTTCTACTCTTCCTTTTTCTTCCTGCCCTCACTACTTACGTTGTGTTCAAAGTTTCCCCGGCATTCTATATGGCCAATGAGTTTTCTTCTCTTGGCTTCATTTACTTTAGACCCTGAATTAATTCCCTCTGACTCAGTGGTTATCACCCTCCGTTCTCAGGATATCTTCCATAAGTTTGATGATATCTTTTGCCTGCTCTCGTTTTCTTTTACTTCTGTGATATTAATCCAGTTAGTTACTTTTTTCATTTAAATAAGTTCTTAGAAGGAAGACAAAATAAAAGCATCATGGATGTTCACTGTATAGAAATGGAAGTCAATGCAATCTCTTAATTTTCAATGTATTACAGAACCTGTTACAGCTTAAGGATTTAATTGTTTAGTACAACTGCCATATTGGCATTGTCATCAATTTAACATGGCATAATATTTTTTTGCTCACTCATCAAGGATTTTGAGCCACTTCCCGATTAGTTATGTAGAATGTAGAGTGTGGTTTCTTTCCCCATTCAGTAGACATTTATGAAGTAACTGGTCTGCTTATAGCACAGCACTATATCTGATGACTTGCAATATTAGTATTTATTTACCACTTATTTGTAGATGGCACTAAGTAAAGCAATTTACTCATAAGTATTTAATCATCATATCCCACTTTTGGAGTTGATATTATTTATTTTTTCTACAAGAGACATGTAACATTCACCCAAGTTGATTCACCCATAAATGACAGAGCAAGAAAAGGACACACTGGGTTTGCTTTTACCCAAGACTGTGTTGTTGGTGAATTTCACACTGTTCAGGCACTGCTCTCAAATAGTACGTAGGCTAGAGAAAGAAAAGGATAAACAACGAATCACGTAGCACAAATGATGTTCATTCTTCTGCCTTCCCTAATTTCTGCCCCTTTACTGATGCTCTTTTATTTCTCAAAGGAATAGAGAAAGGTGTTTGGGTTCCCAAATGTAAAGAGCATCCATGTTTCTGATTTCAGTGAAGTTGCTTAGTTAGGAGAGGTGAAGCCAGAGAGAAAGCCATCATGCATCATTATCTTGAAGGTAGGTTTGTACATGAATTTCACCTCAGAAATTAGCACCTTTTTTTTTTTTTCCCAAGAGGAGCACATTTGGTCACATTGCAATCAAAATAAGCTTCAATCTTTCCTGAAGATAAGTTAAATATCAAAAACAGGAGGATCTTTATCAGACCAGATATTTTGATATGTTTTAGGAATTTGAGGAGATGAAGTAACTGGCACTCAAAGCAGAGGCAGTCAAAGATGCTTCAGCCCAGAACATTCATAGGAGATGTTTGTAAAACATACAGGAATAGGGAAAGAAAAAACTTGAACTGAGGTGCCCAGCCTTTTTGCTTTGTCCCTATGCCATACATAAACCCTGCCAATCTCCACACCTTGCTTGCAAACACATAAACCTGAGACCCTGAGACCATGACCCTGAGACCATGACCTGAGCTGAAATCTAGAGTCAGAAGCTCAGCCCAGCCAACTAAGCCACCCAAGTTCCACTTGATGTTAAACGCTTTAAATCTTAATTCATAAATACGGATGGGCAAGCAATAATTATAAGACATTTCAGGATAATAAAAGCACAAATTCAGAAACAAAACAACTCCAATGAAACATACAAAATAACTTCCATGATGCAGAACAAAATTAGGAAATAGAAAATAATTTAAAGGAATTCTAATTAGTAGCTTCAGAGAGGCTCAGGAAGATATTGGATACATAAAATTGGAATAGGCTTATAAAAAGGAGAAATGACAGCTGGTGAGTGAGTTCTTAGATATTAAAAATATGATTGCTTAAATAAAATATTTAATAGAAAGGCTAGAAGGAAAAAATTGGGGAAAACTCCCAGATGTAGAGCAAAAAAAGAAACAGAGATAAGCAATATGAAGCGAACGTTGAGAGACATGAATCATTAATTTAAAAGGCTTAGCATTCATCTAAAAAGAATTGCTGAAAAGAACAATGGAAGAAATGGAAAGGAGAAACTTATCAACAAAATGATAAAAGCACATTTCCCAGAGGTGAGACACATGACTGGAAAGTGTAAGCGCTCACCTACTGCCTAGCAGGAGATATCAGAAAATGATATAGAAAGGGAGACAAAATACTGCATCTTGAGAAAGCTTGGCAAATTTCTGAATTATAAAAGTATCCTAAGCTTTTTTTTTATTTCATTCACTTATTTATTAATTTGTTCCTCCATCATTATAGCATACATTGGCTATAAAGTAGTGAATAAAAGGGGAAAGTAACTGCATATTAATGATTATATGAATAGGAAAATGCTGTAAACAAAAGTATAATTGTATTAATCTGCTAAGGCTGCCATAACAGAATACAGTGGAGCTTAAACAACAGAAATTTATGATCTCAGAGCTCCGAAGGCTAGAATATGAAGATCAAGTTGCTGGCACAGCTGTTTTCCAGTGCCTTTTTCTTGGCTTGCAGATGGCTGCCTTCTCATTGTGTCCTCTCATGGCCTGCCTCTGCGTGCACAACCCTAGTGTCTCCTTTTCCTCTTGTGAGAGCACCGGTCCTCTTGGATTGGAGTCCCAGCCTTACAACCTCATTTAACCTTTAGAACCCCTTAAAGACCCTATTACCCAATATAGTTACATTAGGGCTTCAACATACAAATTTGGGGGAAACACAATTTGTAACAATAATATTAGTTTTGATGAAGCAAAATAAAGCATGGAATGGGGTGGACAAAATGTGAGGGCAAACATCTTACGTAGAGTCATAATTAAAACCCTCTATGATGAGGGCATATTTGAAGGAAAGTTTGAATGAAGTGAGATAGATGAAGATGACAGAGGAAGAGTATTCCACATGGAGAAGCTGTAAACACAAAGACCAGGGGGAGACTGAGCTGAGAGCTTAGCTTTTGGAGGAGGAGGGATGGAACCACAGGTTTTGAAATAGGGACTGAGTGTAGTGCTGATGATGTTGTGCTGTGGCCACGGGTAACATCAAGAAGGGATTTTTTTTTTTAAGTTTGAATTTGAATTCCACTTAGTAACATATAGTGTTATCTTAGTTTCAGATATATACAACAACACTTCCATACATCACTCTGTGTTCATCACAAGTGCCCTCCTTAATCCCGTCACCTGTTTCACCCATCCCCCTTCATGCATCTCCCCTCTGGTAACCATCAGTTTGTTCTCTATAGCTTAGAGTCTGTTTCTTGACTTCCCTCTTTCCCTCTCTCTCTCTCTCTCCTCGCTATTTTTTCCTCTTTGCTTGTTTGTTTTGTTTCTTAAATGCTACATATGAGTGAAATCATATGGTGTTTGTCTGTTTCTGGCTGACCTATTTCACTTAGGATTATACTCTCTAGTTACATCCATGTCATTACAAATGGCAAGATTTCATTCTTTTTATGGTTGAGTAATACTCCATTATTTATATATACATATATGTGTATATATAACACATCTCCTTTATCCATTCATCTATTGATGGACACTTGGGCTGCTTCCATATCTTGACTATTGTAAATAATGCTGCTAGAAACACAAGGGTACATATAACCCTTTGAATAAAAAAAAAAAAAGAAGGGATTTGTAGGCCAAGACCAAGGACTTGCACTTTATTTGATGTATAATGGAGGTCATTATAGGACTTAGACTAGAAAGCATCATCATCTATGCTATATTTTTTCAAAGTTCACTTTAGTTGTTTTATGAATAATAAACTATAGGGATGGAAGTGGAATTAAAGAAAATTGTTAGAAATCATTTCAATAATTTATGAGTTCATGTGAATCCATTTTAATAATTTGTAAGAGTTCATGTGCATCATGCAAAGATAATTCAAGAACTAAAAGGTGATTTTAGGGAATCTTAGAAGCTACAGAGAGTGATGTATGGAAGTACATCACTATTTTGAATGACAGCCTTGCTGGTTAAAGAATTCTTGGCTGCATATTTTTCTGATTCAGCACACTGAATATATCCCACCACTCTTTTATGGCCTGCCAAGTTTCTGTGGATAGGTCTGCTGCAAACCTGATCTGTCTTCCCTTGTAGGTTAGGGACTTTTTTTTCCCTTGCTGCTTTCATGATTCCCTCCTTGCCTGAGTATTTTGTGAATTTGACTAGGATATGCCTTGTTGATGGTCGGTTTTTGTTCAATCTGGTGGGGGGTCCCCTGTGCTTCCTGGATTTTGATGTCTGTGTCTTTCCCCAGGTTAGGAAAGTTTTCTGCTATGATTTGCTCACATAACCCTTCTACCCCTATTTCTCTCTCTTTCTTCTCTAGGACCCTATGATTCTGATGTTGTTCCTTTTTAATGAGTCACTGATTTCTCTCATTCTTAAATCGTGCTCTTTTGCCTTAATCTCCCTCTTTTTTTCTGCTTCCTTATTCTAAGTTTGTCTTCTATATCATGGATTCTCTGTTCTGCCTCATCCATCCTTGCCACCGTTGCATCCATCCGTGATTGCAGCTCAGTTATAGCATTTTTAATTTCATTCTGGCTATTTTTTACTTCTCTTATCTCTGCAGAAAGGGATTCTAATCTATTTTCAACTCCAGTTAGTACTCTTATTATCGTGATTTTAAATTCTGGTTCAGACATCTTGCTTGTGTCTGGGTTGGTTAAATCGCTGGCTGTTGTTTTGTCGTGCTCTTTCTTTTGGGGTGAATTCCTTTGTTTTGTCATTTTGAAGGGAGAAAAGGAATTAATGAGGTAGAAAAATTGAAATTAAAAACATTAAAATTAAAAAAAATATTAAAAATTAAACACACACACACAAATCAAATAGATGATGCTAGATCCTAGGTGTGTTTTGGTCTGGATGTAGAAAGTGGTTTGACAGATTAGGGAAACAAACAAACAAAAAAGCTCCCCCCAAAAAAAAAACAAAAAAAAGGGGGGAGAGAAAAAAAAACAAATCATTTTTAGGATCTGAAAAAATGAATACACTAAAGTAGACTAAAATACACAAAATTAGAGAATATAGTAGAAAAAATTATAGAAAAATATTTTTAATAAAAATTAAAAAGAAATATGGATTTTCATTTTCTGTACTTAAGAAAAAAGGAAATAAATGAAAAAGAGAAAAAAGATTAAAAAAGAAAAAAGAAAAGACAAAAAAAGAAATCATTTGAAAATTTGAAAAAGTGAATACACTGTAGTAGATTGAAATAAAATGATGGGAGAAAGATAGAATTTATAAAAAAATTACATAAAAGCAAAAAATATAGTAATAAAAATTAAATAAAAATATTTTTTAAAGAAATTGAAAGTAAAAATGAAGTTTTTCTCTTTCTGAATTCAAGAAAAAGAAAAGAAATGAAAAAGAGAAAAAAAGAAAAAGAAAGAAAAAAAAGATAATTGTTTGCAAATTTGACAAGGTGAGTACACTGAAGCAGACTAAAATAAAATGATGGAAGTAAAGTAGAATTTGAAAAAAATTACACAAAAGTAAAAAATATAGTAATAAAAATTAAAGACAGATATTTTTAATAGAAATTAAAAATAAAAATGATGAGTTTTTTCTCTTTCTGTATTCAAGAAAAAGAAAAGAATTATAAAAGGGAAAAAGGAAAAAGAGAGAGGAAAAAAACTGAATAGATGAACCTGCTAACAGATTGAAGTAGGACTGAAATTGCTTCGTTTTCCCCTAGAGGTCAGTCCATGTAGCGCTTTATAGTCCATAAATTAAGCCGGCAGTGAGGTTTGTGTTCTTGAAGAGGAAAGTTGGCCCAGTTGGGCAGGCCTCGGTGTAACAGCTCCGCTCTCCACTAGATGGCGCTGCTAGCCTACTGAGGTGGATTGTTGTGGTGCTCGGGTGCGCATGCGCGGGAGCAGTGAAAAATGGCGCCATCCAGCCACCCAATCTGTTCTCCTGGATTGGCAATCACGCACCGGTCCTCTGTCTTCAGCTCTCATCCACTCCCCGCTTTTCCTCTCTCCGTGACCAGGCCCCAGGCAGTACCTCTCTCCCGAGTTTTGTCTCAGATGCGTCTGTTTTCCCCGGCCCCTTACTTCCGAAGGACTGCAGCTTTGACCCGTTCCACCCCTCTGCGGGAGGGTCTCACTGAGCAAAGGCCGAATGAGCAGTGGCCGAATGTCAGCTGCACCCAGGAGTGCCCCCCAACAGCAGCTGGACCCTGCTGTTGCCGGTGCCCCGAGACTGCGGCCAGGTGCCAGCCTGCCCCAGAAAAAGTTCGCGAGATAGCAGCAGTTCGTAGAAGCAGCTTTTCAGTGAGTATGGAAAATCACAACACACATCTTGCACCAGCCTTCAACCTTAAGGACCTTATTCCAGCTCCAGTGAATGTGGCCGTTTTCTGGGGTCTGCTGGGACCAGGTGGCTTCAACAGTCTCTACCACATGTCCTTTCAGCAGTGGAACCGCTTTTCCCTGTGTGGCCCGAGAACCTCCCGGACCCCACTCTGTTCCTGGGGATTCGCCCTTCCCACCAGAGCACCACCAGGTATGGAGCTGCGAAGTTGCAGCCTTTGCGCTCCCCTTGTTTACAGTCTTAATGGAATTTAAACCCTCTCCTTTCTCCTTTCTCCCTGTTTAGTTTAGTCCCTGCGGCTATTTGCAATTTTCCACTTACTCTCCAGCTGCTTTTGGGGAGGGGTGCTTTTCCCGTATGCTCCCCCCCACCCCCAGTCTCCGTCCTCTCTCCACCCGCAAAATGCGTTCCCTACCTTTCGCGGCTTCTTGCTCCCCAAGTTCAGCTCTTCGTGTCGTGTACCTGCTGAATTCTGTGGTTCAGGTTGTGCAGATTGTTGTGTTAATCTTCCAATCGGTTTTCTAGGTGTGTAGGACGGTTTAGTGTTGGTCTGGCTCTATTTCATGGATGTGAGATACACCCAATTTCCCACCCTTTTTGATAAAGGCCCTTCACTTTCTCGGTTTGTACCAGGACACAATGATACTCTCTCCCCACCCCTCTTTCTCCAATAGAAAAACTGTCTTGATAATGATGTAATTGAAAAAGAATTTACCCTCCATAAACATACTCAAGGCAGAAAGAGCAAGTTATCTTTCCATTTGAATGAAGAAGAGATTAAGCTAGTTGGTTGTCTTGAAGCTTTAAATGTTAACATACCTGCTCATATCCAAGAGCTCTTTGGATCGACATACTTTATAATTTGTTCACAGACATGAAATATTTTTGCCTGGCCCTTTTCATTAGACTGGTTACACTTGACTTTAGGATTATATTCTATTATTTGTATCAGAGGAATTTCATATTACTATATGCTGGTCTGTTGATATTCCTTCTAATATACCATGTTATCACTTTGGGGGAAGTTTAAACGGAAAAACTCAGAGTCCCTTCACCATGACAAAGAGAGAAGACTGTTCTTGACTGGTTTTGAGGTTTGAATGTAGAAAGTGTGGAAAAGTCCAGATCATAGTACACTCGATACATGAGGTAAAGTAATAAGATGTAATTCAAAGATCAAGAATGTTCAGAGTCTAATTTTATCTAGTTAGAGGAGCACACTTACTAGATATCTGTGATGAGAGTTAGAAATAAAAAGATCTTAGAAAAGTCAAGCAGAACTGGGGGAGTGATATCACATAATTTCAACCTGAAAAATCTGGGAACAAGTATCATTAGGAGGAAAATGAAATTCCTCAGTGGTTTAAGAAGTGGTTAGTTGAGACAAGATTGCTTTAAAAGTTAGGAAATATTACTTACTCCTTTTTCTCAAAGTATTTATCATCAAAACATGAAATGGATACTAAGAAGTGCACAAAATACTGCCAACATATTTTACAAAATTGTAACAATATTTACTTCCACCAGCAATCTATGAGAGTTCAGATTTCTCCTCACTTGCTATTTTTTTTTTCAATTTTTATCATTCTAGTGGTTGTGCAGTCATATTTTGTTTGAGTTTGAATTTGCATTTCCCTGATGCTTTTGAACAATTCACATTGGCTATTTGGACCTTTCTTTTTAAAAATATTATTTATTTATTTTTATTTTGGAGAGAGAGCGTGTGCGAGTGGGGAAGAGGTATAGAGGGAGAGAGGAAGAGAGAGAATCTTAAGCAGGCTCCATGCTCAGAGGCACAGAGCCCAACTCAGGGCTCAATCCCATGACCCTGGGATCATGACAAAGTCAAGAGTCAGATGCTCAATCAACTGAGCCACTGAAACGCCCTGGATATTTGCATCTCTTATTTGATGAAAGGTATGTTCAGTTCTTTGGCTTATTTCCAATGGCATCATCTACCTTTTTCTTACATGTTTGAGGGAGATCTATGTACATTCTGCATATAATAAGTCTAATTTATTAATCTATTCTTTATTCCTCTATGCATATTATGTGCCATTTTATAATAAGTCTTTGTCTACTCTGCTCCAAGTTTGTAAAAATAGTCTATGTTATATGATAGAAGCTTTATTGGTTTAGCTTTTGCACTTAGGTCTAAAATCTGCCTTTTTTTTGGCTTTAAGGAGAGATCAGTATTTAGTTATTAATTATTTATTTGTTCTCCCATTAGGATATATAATCAAACTTGAATCATTTCTTTCAAAGTCTATTTAGTTTATCTACCAGGACCACTTCTCTTTTATAGAATTGGACCACATGTTTGCTTCCCCAGCAACACAAACAGAGATCTGTGAAAAATACTGCTTACGTTTCTGCTTTCTGCTTGGCTTCTGTGCTTCCTGCTCTTGACCCTAACTCTCATGATACTCTTTTGGTTAAAATATTAAGCCTTCTTTGGTAAAGGCAGAAGTATCTCAGCCACATACCTTTCCCAAGCACAATCGAACCCTGATTAAAAGCGCTGGGACGCTTGATGTCAGGTGAACTCTGAGGGAAATGTGAATAAGCTCAGTATGTGAATATTATATAAAAAAATGCTACTAAGTTTATTTTCAATTTAATATTTTTGTTAACTCACTGTATTTGAAATCTCCCATATTAAAAAAAAGTTTAAAAATGTGTCATTAATTGCAAACTTAATGCCAGTGATTATACAGTTTTTAAATGTTCCAGGGGCGCCTGGGTGGCGCAGTCGGTTAAGCGTCCGACTTCAGCCAGGTCACGATCTCGCGGTCCGTGAGTTCGAGCCCCGCGTCGGGCTCTGGGCTGATGGCTCAGAGCCTGGAGCCTGTTTCCGATTCTGTGTCTCCCTCTCTCTCTGCCCCTCCCCCGTTCATGCTCTGTCTCTCTCTGTCCCAAAAATAAAAATAAAACGTTGAAAAAAAAAAATTTAAAAAAAAAAAAAAAAAAAAATAAATAAATAAATAAATAAATGTTCCGGAAAAGCAGTAAGTAGGACAAAAATTATGAGTTCAATACTATATTGAAAAGGTTTAATTTTGCTATATAGTCTGAATGTTTCTGTCCTCCCAAAATGCATATGTTGAAATCCTAACCTTCAGAGTTGATGGTTTTAGGAGGTGGGGCCTTTTGGGAGGTGACTAGGTCATAAATGCCTCATGAATGGGATTAATGCCCTTATGAAGAAGCTCCAGAGAGATCCATTGCCCCTTTCACCATGTGAGGAAAGTGCCAGCTATGAACCAGGAAGAGGGCCCTTGGCAGATGCAACCATGTTGGTCATGGATCTTGTACTTACAGCTGTTAGAACTGAGGAATGCATGTCTGTTGTCACAGGAGCCTGAATGGAATAAGACACTTTTGAGCTATTAAGCAAATTGTTCCTCGTGTTCCAGGGAGACGTCCATATAAGTGGCTCTCAAATTTCATTGAGCAAAAGTATCACAGGCAATGCTGATTGATTGATTTGATTGATTGATTATTGTTTTAGGGCCATGCTTATTTAAAATGTGATAAATTATACCATCCTTCCAAAAAATTGATTCAATATATCTGAGGAGGATAACAAGCCAGAAATTGGATTTGTTTTAAGATATACCCGTTAGAATTCTGATGTGTGTTACTCTGGGACTACAATTTCAATGGTCTAAGAAATTTGGGGTGGTGGTTTCTTACAAAGGAAAGCTGGTAAGAAAAATGAGGCAGTAAATATGAAACCATTTCTCAAAAGTTAAATCAGTGTGCTTCATACAACAAATTTTAATTTTGTCAAGTGTCATATGCACTATGCAAGAGAGTATACAACATGCATCCAAGAAAGGCATAAATATTTCAAATGACAATAGTTTTAAAAGCTTAAATATATCTGAGGCTATTTAGGGGCCTCACCCTCAAGTTGCCTCATTACCATACATTTAGGTAGGATCAAAAAAGGCACATTATGAATAATAAAACACTCCCATCACCTCTATCACCTGGGAAGTTCCAAGGTTTTAGAAATCCTTTGTCACGAAATGATAAAAATTTAAATATAATAATATAAGATGCTCCTACCACCCTTATCACAATGGTTGCAGGAGCTCTGTGCCAGGACCTGGGGTTAAAGACATATATATTGATATGTATTAACATATATTTGAATATGTATTATATCAAAACATCACAACAACTGTAACAAAATATCACAGCTTGGATGGTTTAAGCAATAAAATTTTATTTTCTTATAGTTTTGGAAGCTAGAAATCCAAGATCAAGGTATAGTTGGGGTTGATGTCCAGGGAGACCCCTCCTGAAAAATAGAGCTGCTTTCTGTGTTCTCACCTGACCTTTTCTTTGTGAATGTCTAAGAGATGCTTTCTGTTCTTCCAATAAGGACTCAATATTATGGGATTAGGCCCCGACCCTTACGACCTCACTTAACCTTAATTACCTTCATAAAAGCCCTATCTCCAAATATAGTCAGTCAGATTGGGAGATAGGGTTTTAATATGTGAATTTATGGAGGGACACAATTGACTTCATAACAGATGATATTTGAATCTAGATACTATGGACAGACAGATTGAGCTACAAACAGCCACAAAACTCAACCCTGGTTATTGGTCCATAGGATTCCAGACAAATTCTATCCTTTCTTACTTTGCAATCATTTTCTCCCGTAGGATGAATGGTCTTTGAGTTATTCACTACTCCAACAGACAGTCTCTATATTAAAACAATGTGGCATTGTTTTGGTGTCAGCTGATGATCAACATCTTATTATATTTACAAATTCCATTTTTCTGAATAATATGATTGAAATTTACCTGTTGTCCCTCTGGTATCAAATTTTCTTGTTTCCTGTCCAAAATAGAAAGAATAAAATGTTCAAAAACAGTAAGAGTATCTTCTCCATTATAGTTCTAATGAGGGAGCCTAAGGCACAATGAAGGCAAAGCACAAGTTAGCAGACACCTCCCCTGCCCAGGTGGGGTTTGTGTGACATTCCTCAGGCACTCTTGCCTGCCCTAAAGACAAGAGAAGGATAAAACACCTGGTTAACTGATAAGATCACAGCCCCTCAGGACATGGGTCCCTGTCAGTTCACAAATGTCTCAGTAAACTATAAGAAAAAGGCAATCTTATCAATAGACTAAACTCCAAAAACCTATAGACTGAATTCCCTGGAGCCCCAACATCACCCTTCCCTCCATAGTGATATGGGGAACAAAGGCAAGAAGGAAATGGTAGGTAAAATTAAATTTCCTTATAACCTGTAGCCCATTGACAAATACTTGCAATAGGCAGAGTATAACATTTCTCCAAGAACTCCCTACTGTCTTAATTGTAGTGTCTTACTAGAGGGAAACCAACCTTAGCTTAACAATAGCAAGGACTCCTATATCTTTTGAGTCCTCTTTAGCATATGAAAGTCCTTCTGGAGGCTTCCCTTTTCCCTTAACTCCCCCAACTCCATAGTATATAACCAGTCACTCTTCACAATCCCAGTACAGCTCTTTCTGCCCACAGGTCCTGTCTCCCTGCTTTAATAAAATCACCTTTTTGCACCAAAGATGTTTCAAGAATTCTTTCCAGGTCATCAGCTCCATACTTCCACCACTCCAAAGCCCTGTCAGTTCTATTAAATTGACACATACATGGAATTGTAGCTGACATCTTGAAGACTTATAGAGTGCCAAGGAGATTGCTGTCAATTTTATATGTGATGGCATTAATATTCACTCCACCCTAGGTATTATAATACCAGGTTATAAATGTGCTTCACTTTTTGGTATTCATAATATGTAATATATAAATAAAGTGTAACACTTACATGGTAGTCATATAATATTTATACACATAACTGTAGATGTTTTATATATATATATATATATATATATATATACATAACTTATTTATTTTGAGAGAGAAAGGGGGAGGGGGAGAAGGGACAGAGAGAGAAGGAGAGAGAGAGAATCCCAAGCAGACTCTCCCAGTGCAGAGCCAGATACGGGGCTCCATCTCACATCCATGACACCATGACCTGAGCCAAGACCAAGAGTCTGACACTTAACCGACTGAGTCACCCCAGTGTCCCTGTAGAAGTTCACTTCTAATTGACTTCTTCAGTTTTTGGTACCAGCTGAAAACCATATAGGAACCTGGGCTCCTCCTAGTTATTTTTCTTATAGTAGGGGATAGGGATCTTAGATATGTGTGTGACTTCTATTGTCACTAAACCTATCATTAGTAATATAAAAAGAAAGATATAGATCACAAAGGAGAAAAATAGGTAGAAAGATAGAAATTTAAAATAGTGAATTGCCATATTTCTTCAGAAAATGTGTGGTGTGGCTGTGCATATAAAACAGATTGCTTCTATGCAGATAAAAATTACACATTGGAAGTCAAAGAAACTGTATACAAAATGAAATGAAATTTCATACCATTGAATTTGGAATACACTATAATAAGATTTATTTGGTACTATATTAATATTTTTCTTCCCACTTTCACAGAACTTTTCCTCTTTTCAATCAGACTTCTACTACATTGAAGAGGATTGAGACTATTATAGTTGCAGTGTTTAAAAATAAATTTAAACATTCTAATTTTACCTCAAAATCAATAATTGAAACTCTTTTCAAGAAATATTTAATTTTTTTTTATGTTTATTCATTTTTGAAAGACAGAGAGAGAGACAGAGCACAAGCAGGGGTGGGGTGGAGAGAGAGGGGGACACAGAATCTGAAGCAGGCTCCAGGCTCTGAGCTGTCAGCACAGAGCCTGACACAGGGCTTGAACTCACAAACCGTGAGATCATGACCTGAGCCAAAGTCCGTCGCTCAACCGACCAAGCCACCCAGGCGCCCGTTAAGAAATATTTTTTTAAAAAATCTATTACATGAAAGAAAAAATGTTTGAGATATTAAGTCGATAACATGCATCTAAGAACTCAATCTTGTTCCCTAATTCTTGAACTGTAAGGGTTTTTCTGTGGACTTTAGACAGTCTCCAGATTGTGCTTTCTCTGATTCAGATTACCTCTTATATAAATAAAAATAAAGAGATACAAGGCTAGAATTAGTGAAATAAAACTAAAGTTCTTAAAATAGGATTAAGTATGTTTTTTTTTTGTTTGTTTGTTTGTTTGTTTTATTTTTTTATTCTAATCTTCTGCCTTCTGGATTCTGGTTTTGAACTGCTGTGGTTTCTTTCATTTAACCCTGTCTGGGGTTCATGATAGGTCTTGTAACTGTATTATGATATCTTTCATCAATTTTAGAAAATTCTTAAACATTGATTCTCCCTCATTATCTTTCATCCTTCAGTTTTCATTAGAAATCTTAAATTTTTCATTATATCCCCTATGGTTTTTGTCCTCTCTTATATAGTTCCTGTCCATTATTTCCTTCTCATTTCTTTCCAGTTCACTAATCCTCTCTTATCTCTATTTATTCCACTGAGATCTTAGTTTCGAGTTTTGTATTTTTATTTCTAGAAATATTTAAGTATTTAAAATGTTTATTCATTAAATTTTCATTGCTATTATGAATACTACATAATTAATTAAAAAAATGTTTAACATTATAGGGACGTCTGGGTGGCTCAGTCGGTTAAGTGTCTATACTCTTGTTTTCAGCTCAGGTCTGGTCTCACAGTTTATGAGTTTGAGCCCTGTGTTGGGCTTTGCACGGCAGCGCAGAGCCACTTGGGATTCTCTCTCTCCCTCTTTCTCTGCCCCTCCTCTCTCTCTTTCAAAATAAATAAATTAAAAAAAATTTCACATTATAAATATTGGCAAATAATTAGTAAATGTGAAACTGTATTACTGTAATTCTTAGTATAATGGATGTGGGGACTTTGTACTTCTATTAAAATAAGTCTTACTGACATCAGTTATTTGCACTCTGGTAAAGCACTGGTTATTTTCTTCTGGGAGTCATGATTTCACATACAAATCAATATTATAAAAGTACATGTGGATGAAAAGGTCTAAATATCGGTTCCTTTAAAAGTATGTGTGTCTACACTTATGTGAGAATGTTTTCATCCCAAGTTTTAAGACCACTGACATATACAATACAACTCTTCATACAACTATAAGTCTTTGTCTAAGCTATCGTCCACTACTTTGCCTTTTAGCCTTTTAAATCTCAGTGGATACATATTAAACTTTGAATGCTTCATTCATACATGCTTTCATTCTATTTTTTTAATTTTTAATTTTTAAAATTTTATGGTAAGAATAAGCATGAGATCAATCCTTTTTAACAGATTTGTAAGTGCAGAATGCAGTACTGAAGTCACAGGTGTGATGTCATGCAGTAGATCTCTAGAACCTACTCATCTTGTATTACTTAAACTTTATGCCTATTGATTAGTAACTCCCATTTCCCTATCCCCAAGCCCCAAACAATCAATATTCTACTCTTGCTTCTATGAATTTGACTATTTTAGATACCTTATGTAAGTGGAATCATGTAGTATTTTTCTTTCCAAGAGAGGCTTAATTCATTTAGAATAATGTCCTCAAGGTCCCTCCATACTATTGCATATTACAGAATTGCCCCCTTCTTAAAGGCTGAATAATAGTTCATTACAAATATATACCTCATTTTGTTTATACACTCATCAATTGATGCACATTTAGGTTGTTTCCACATCTTGGCTATTGTGAATAATGCTGAAATGAACAAGCATGTGCTATTATCTCTTTGAGATCCTGATTTTAATTCTTTTGGAAACATACCCAGAAGTAAGATTGCTAGACCATATGAGAGATATGTTTTTAATTTTGTGTGTGTGGAATCTCCACACTGTTTTACGTAGCTGCTGCACCATTTCCATTTGTTATGTCTCGTCTTTTTGATAATAGACATTCTAACAGGTGTGAGATGACACTTCATTGTAGTTTTAATTTGCATTTCTCTAATGAGTAGTGACACTGAACATCTTTTCACATACCTGTTGGCCATTTGCATGTGTTCTTTGGAGAAATGTCTGTTCAAGTCTTTGGTCATTTTATAATCAAGTTATTAGTATTATTATTTTTGATATGGAGCTGTAGGAATTCCTCTTTTGAGATTAGCCATTTTCATATATATGGTTTGCAAATATTTTCTCCCATTCTGTAGGTGTGTCTTTCACTTGTTAGTTGTTTCCTTCATTGTGTATTTTTGTTTGTTTGTTTTTTAGTTTGATATAGTCTCACTTGCCCATTTCTAATTTTTTTTTTTGCCTGTGTTTTCAGTGTCATATCCAAGAAATCATTGTCAAAAACCAATGTCATGAAGCTTTTCTTCTATGTATTTTTCTAGAAGTCTTACAGTTACAGGCCTTATGTTTATGTCTTCATTTTTTTTTTTTAGTTGATTTTAGTGTAGGGCCTAAGATAAGAGTCCAATTTTATTCTTTGCCTGTGGATATCCAATTATTCCACCACCATTTGTTGAAGAGACTATCCTTACCCCATTCTTCATCCTTGGTTCTCTTGTTAAAGATCAGTTGATTGCATGCTTGCATTTATTTTGGGTTTCTCTATTGCATTCTTCTGGTCGAGATACCTATCTTTATGCCATTACCATACTAATTTTATTACTGCAATTTGGTGATATATTTGAAATCAGAAAATATAATGTCTCCAACTTTGTTCTTCTTTCTCAAGATTGATTTGGCTATTTGTAGTCATTTGTGATTCCATATAAATTTTAGAATTAAAAAAAAATTCCTATAAAAAGGCATTGGGATTTTGAAAGAGGTTGCATGAATCTGTACATTGCTTTGGGTTGTATGGACATATTTAACAATCCATAAGTCTTCTAATCCATAAATACAAAATACCTTTCCATTTGTTTGTGTCTTTAATTTCTCTCATTGTTGTTTTGCATGTTTTCAGTGTATTATTCTTTAACCTCCTTAGATAATTTTATTCCTAAATATTTTACTCTTTGGGCACAGCTTTTAATGGATTTTTTTTTATAATTAATCTTTCAGAGACTTTGTTGTTAGTGTATAGAAACATACTTATGTCTGTTAGTAATCTGATTGTCTTCTTTGGAAAAATGTCTATTCATGTCTTCTGCCCATACAAATCAAATACAAATCAAAAGCACAATGAGATACAAACTCACACCTGCTAGAATGGCTAAAATGAGCAACTCAGAAAACATCAGATGTTGATGAGGATACAGAGAAATGGAGACACTTTTGCACTGTTGATGGGAATGCAAACTGGTGAAGCCACTCTGGAAAACAATATAGAGGTTCCACAAAAAATTAAAAACAGAACTACCCTATGACCCAGCAATTGCACTACTAGGTATTTATCCAAAGAATTCAAAAATGTTGATTCAAAGGGACATATGCACTCCAATGTTTATAGCAGTGTTATCAACAGCAGCCAAATTATGGAAAGAGACCGACTGTCCGTTGACTGATGAATGGATAAAGATGACGTGAAATATATAATGGGATATTACTCAGCAAAAAAAGAATGAAATATTGCCATTTGCAACAACATGGATAAAACTTGGGTGTATTCTGCTAAGCAAAATAAGTCAGTCAGGGAAAGACACATATATGATTTCACTCATATGTGGAATTTAAGAAACATAACAGATGAACATAGGGGAAGGGAAGGAAAATAAAATAAAAAGAGAGGGAGGCAAACCATAAGAACTTTTAAATACAGAGAACAAACTGAGGGTTACTGGAGAGGAGGTGAGTGGGGTAAATGGGTGATGCACGTTAAGGAGGGCACTTTTTGGGATGAGTACTGGGTGTCATATGTAAGAGATGAATCATTGGGTTCTACTCCTGAAAACAATACTACTCTGTATGTTAACTAACTTGAATTTAAATACATAAAAAAATACAATTAAAAAAAAAGAAACATATCTGATTTTTGTATGTTCCTATTGTAAGAGTAACTTTACTGAATTTGTTTACTTCAAACAGCTTTTTTAATGGAATCTTTAGGATTTTCTATATACGTTATGTTGTCTGCATACAATTTTACTTCTTCCTTTCTAATTTTGATAGCTTTTATTTATTTTTCTTGTCTAAATGCTATGGCTGGATCTTCCAGTATTATGTTGAATAACAGTGAAAGAGTGGGATTTATGATAAAAGTTCTCAAAAAACTAGGAATAAAAGGGGCGCCTGGGTGGCGCAGTCGGTTAAGCGTCCGACTTCAGCCAGGTCACGATCTCGCGGTCCCTGAGTTCGAGCCCCGCGTCAGGCTCTGGGCTGATGGCTCGGAGCCTGGAGCCTGTTTCTGATTCTGTGTCTCCCTCTCTCTGCCCCTCCCCCGTTCATGCTCTGTCTCTCTCTGTCCCAAAAATAAATAAACGTTGAAAAAAAAAAAAAAACAACTAGGAATAAAAGAAAAGTATATCAACATAATAAAGGTTCTATATGAAAAGCCCATAGCTAACATCATACTCAATGGTTAAAAACTAGAAGATTGTCCTCTATAATTACAATTTCTATTGTTTTTTAAAGTAGTCTCTAATTCTCTGATGGAATTTTCTTTTTTTTTTTTTTTAATTTTTTTTTTCAACGTTTATTTATTTTGGGGACAGAGAGAGACAGAGCATGAACGGGGGAGGGGCAGAGAGAGAGGGAGACACAGAATCGGAAACAGGCTCCAGGCTCCGAGCCATCAGCCCAGAGCCTGACGCGGGGCTCGAACTCACGGACCGCGAGATCGTGACCTGGCTGAAGTCGGACGCTCAACTGACTGCGCCACCCAGGCGCCCCTCTGCTGGAATTTTCAATCTTTTATTTCTTTTCATACATTAAGAATAGGTCATTTAAAATCTGTTTCTGATAACTGATTTTTTAAAATTTTTATTAAAAAAAATTTTTAATGCTTATTTATTTTTGAGACAGAGAGAGATAGACCATGAGCAGGGGAGGGGCAGAGAGAGAGACAGACACAGAATCTGAAGCAGGCTCCAGCCTCTGAGCTATCAGCACAGAGTCTGATGTGGGGCTGGAACCCATAAACCGTAATATCATGACCTGAGCCGAAGTCAGATGCTTAATCAACTGAGCCAACCAGGTGCCCTGTCTGATAACTGCATTTAATTACATGTTGTTTCTTTTGGGTTTTAATAATATTGTCTCTCTCTCTCTCTCTCTCTCTCTCTCTGTCTCTCTCTAACCCCTCTTGTTCCCCCAATCCCTTTCCTTTTTTCTTTCTTTCTCTTTCTTTCTTTCTTTCTTTCTTTCTTTCTTTCTTTCTTTCTTTCTTTCTTTTTTTTCTTTCTTCTTTCTTTTTCTTTCTTTCTTTCTCTTTCTTTCTTTCTTTCTTTCTTTCTTTCTTTCTTTCTTTCTTTCTTTCCAAGCAAATGGTATTTGCCAGGCCCCTTGTTGATGGCCTTGGACTTCAAATTTCCATCTTTATCCCCATCAGGCAGAATCAGTTATAGAAAAAGAAGGCCAAATGAAAGATTTTTCTTAGTCTGTGTCTTCTTTCTTTGAGCTCCATAGTTCTTTGTTGCTTTGTCAGCATAACTTCAAATGGGGTAAAAAATACCCAAAGTTATCACTGTAACCTCAGTGGGAGGTTTGTTCTAAATTATATAGTTGCCAATTATGGAAAACAGAAGTCCTACTGCTGGTTCACAAGCTCCTTTGGAGCTTCTTGGGTGTAATCTGAAACTAGCTCCTGGACACAAAGGGCAAGGAGAGATTGAAGAAAAAGGTTGGCCACTCCAGGTTGGTAAGCAGCAGGTTTATAAGCAAGATAACTTCCATATGGGGCTTGTCATTGATGGCTGCAAAAATAAGTCGATCTGTGCATCCACCCACCAAATCTTAAAGGTTTATATAGAAGCCTTAATTGGTGTCAGTCATGTACACTGTCCAGATGTCTCAATACCACATCACTATTTCAATGCTATGTCCTTGAGGCAGCTTCTGGGACTAGGAAGGCAAGTAGAACCCACATTCCAAGGACAGGTCAGGGGGTAAGGAGCCTCTGTTTGCTGTGGTCCAGCTCACAAGGTCATCAGACACTCAAAACCTCTCAATGACTTCACTCAACTCCTATTTGCCTTAATTTCTAGGGAAAAAAAAAATTCTGTTCTGCAACAACTGATCTCATATCTCCAAAATTGCTGCCTTATTCATGATCAGCCATAATGTTAGCTACTCATCTTGTCTTCAGTATTCCAATTCCCTAAATAATTTTGACCAAAAAGAGAGTTGAGCATTGATTGCTCAAGTCCTATATATGTGTCTCTGATCTTGTTTTTCTGATGTACATTACCCCAACTCCATTGCGGCTCATTTCTGGTAATCTACTTCCTTGGTAGTGATGTGGCATTATCCTCTATTTTCTCTGTTCTGTGACTGGTCCAGTTATTAGCAGATCAGTGATTTTCAAACAGATGCTCCTACTTTATGAAATTAATGTTCACCAGGAAGTTCTGGTTTTGTTTCTTTGCTTGTTTTTGGTGTATTTTCTAGACTGGTACTAGTGACTCACATAGAGGAATTTTTCCCTGAGTGGTTTAGTTGAGAGAGAGGTACAATGTAGTTTACTTATGTAATATCCCAGATCAATTCTTTTCATGGAAGAAGGAATAAATTATCTGTAGCATTTTAAAGAATAAACCAGCCATGCTGAACTTAGTCCTTTTAGTTCTTTCTCCTTGTAGAATAGGCCTTCCTACATAAAGCAGGTGTTTGGGCATGCTTTCTAGAAAGTAATAAAATCAACCTGCTTTTGCAGGCAAGGCCTATGGTTTTCCAGCTATGCCTGTGACTGAGTGAAGAATCTGGTTAAGTTAATGGTGAAGAATGATTAAATCCTTCATATACAAAGCAACTTCATCAGTTAATTTTAATCACAATAAAAACTGATAATTTTGTCTTGATTATTTAAACTGCATCTAAATCTTACTTATTTTAAAGTTGGGTGAAGAAGAGTAAACTGTCACGTGGCCCCCTTAAAATGTCAACAGTTGGGATGTGACCTAGGAAGCTTGCGATATAGAAAATGAATCAAGTGTGTGACTAAATAGTGTTCAACGACGTGAGACTTCAGGGAAGGCAGAACATTTCATGATTTGATGATGTTTTGGACGTGGTGCAGCTTAAATGCTGAGACCCTGTTGACCATCTGTAATTCTGCTCTTGTTTTTTTCTACAAACTTTATCTTTACACTAGTTATGAAAGCACTAGGTTTGAGTAATATTCCCATCTGCTTCATCTTTGTTTTGTCATTTCTTTTCCTGTACTCCTGATATTTTCAGAGAGGGTCAGTCTATTTTCTACAATCTTAGCTTAAAATTAATCACTCTTTTTTTTATAGCACTTTTAAGATGAACACTTCTTTTAATGTTTCTGTGCTGTGTGACGCAGACCTTTATATTTTTAACAAAATCTACATTTTGTCTTGTAAGTTCTTCTAGGGAGAAAGGATATGGTACATTATGGCTTTTTCAGAAACATTAATGCCAAAACAAATCCTTTAACAACATGCAAAACACATACAACCCAAAAGCTATATTCACCAGATATTATTAATGTAAAATACATAAATCAAACATTGAAAAAACTTCAAGATTATAGTTGTATAAATTCCATTTGTCAAATCCTCTAAAATCCTTGGGTGCATATTTTGTTCTACAACAAATTTATGCATGTTGCTTTTGTCAGGATCTAGGGAATATTACAACTGTCAATCACTTGAAGTAATTACTTTTGTTTATAGTTACTCTTCCTGTTCTCTCCCTATCTCTCTCCCTCTCTCCTTTTCACTCTATGTCTCTGTCTCTCTTAAAGGTACTACAGATATGGGATAAATTCAGTCCTTGGGTACCTATGGCACCCAAACTTGCTGTAGAGTATTTAAGGGCCATTTCCCCTTCCATCCTGAGTGGGGTTGAGATAAGTTTTTCTGTCTGTTTATGAGGATTATTTCCACCTCTTTCAGGTTCACAATTTTATAGTCTTATAATGATATGGACTAGTTAGTACAAGGCTTCTAGTCAACTTCTTCTCTTGTGCGGGTACCAAACTCTGCCTGTTACCCCCACAAAACTATTCCAAGAATTTTCTAAATTAACAGAAATCTTTATACTCCTCAGGGCAGTCTCTGGCTGAGATAGTAGTCTATATCTCCAGAGATATGTTTCTTTTGGTCCTCTGAGAATGATTTCCTCATTTATTTCCTTTGCTCAACAGTGGCTTTAAATGTGTTTTATACTTTTTCATAAGCATTTTTGCACATTTCCAAAACAGAAAGTTTTCTAGGGCATGTGCATTACCTTGCTATCAGAATCATATGTCTTGAGTCAATACTGGCACAAACTTATAGAAGTGGATTGGCTTGGTGCTTCACACGGAGAGAAAAATCATTCTAGAATATCTGCAGGTCTGTTTTCATTTCAGTCAAAATTATTAGACACCTGAGAAGGTTATCTCAAATTCCTTAATAAAACCAAACTTAACTATCTTGCAAAGATAACTCTGAATTGCTTAGAATAGTTTTTTTTTTTATTTGTTAAATGCCATCAAAACCTACAATGTTACTATATAGAAACATGATGAGGTTCATTAAATAAACATTGTTATTATTTTTGTATTAAGTCAAGGTAAATTTACATATTTAATACTTGCAATGTTTAGGGCAATTGACAAATCAAGTAAAAATCTAATAGATTAGTCTTATATTTCCAAGTTAAAGGATTTGGACTTGTGGTTTTAATTTATAGAAGTTGTTACTAAATTTGTAGATGGCATTTGATTATGCCATTAATCTTAATGTCATTAAACCTAATATTCATAATATATGAAAAAGTTTATTCGATCAATATCAGTTAGTTTTGACTTTTAAGATAAGTTTTAAGATAAAATTGATACGGTTTTCCACTCTTAGAAAGTTAAAGCACACAATTAAACTTAAATACATTAAAGAAGTTTAATTTCTCATGAAGGCAAGGTCATAAAGTTGGGGTCAAACATAAGAAATTACAATAAAATTGTAAAACTGCCAGCTGACTTCAGACACTGACAATAATGTGTGGTTTTTCTCTCTGGATCTGCAGCTGTGCCCTCGGTTTTTGTAATCCCAGACTACATATTATGAACAGAATCTCTAAGATGATTTTCAGGAAACATAAGTGGGGAAGAGTATATAAGATTCCTCTTTCATGTCACATTAAAAACTTAAGATGAGAAGCAGATTTGGTTCAGATTCCAACATTACTGACTTACCTACTCCTGAACTATCATATTTTAAGTGAATATCTAAAGCTCTGATATCCATTATTTCAAACAGTCTCCACTCAAGCTAAAGTCATATCTATGTAGTAGCATACATTTGGATGGTTATTTTATTTTTAGAAATGTTTTTGTTTGAAATATTTTAAATAAAAATTTAACAGTAAGGATATATAAATCATGGTGTTGTGTCTGTATTTTATTGACATTAAACATTAACTGGGATACTACTGTAAAAATAAAAGATTTTTTATCTTCCATTTCAAGCTAGGCTGAAACGTTGAATTGTGTTAAATGATGTGCTGCACTTTCTCAGATGTTCATTATTGCCCGATACGAATTTTGCTGAGATGAACAAACTCACTTGCAGAAAACCTTTATGTTAGGCTCATGTATTGAGCCAAAACTTGAGGTTATCTCTTTGAAGTGTGGGAAACAACTTCTTAAAAAAGAAAAATAGCAGTTTCTTCAAAATATGTGATGTATTAAGGTCTAAGTGCTCCAGAACACAGCCATTACTCATTCTCCAAAGGCACGGATTGAAGCAGTTTCTGTGTTAAAATATCTTCATGGGCACCATAGAACATAATGCTAGGTTTTGCTCTAAACCTGCTTTCAACATGCATTGGACTTGTAAAAGTTCTGCAGTTTTTACTTTTTTTTTACTTTTTTTTTTTTAAGTTTATTTATTTATTTTGAGAGAGACAGAGACAGTGTGAGCAGGGGACGGGCAGAGAGAGAGGGAGAGTGAGACACCCAAGCAGGCTCCACACTGTCAGTGCGGCACCTGACTTGGGGCTCAAACCCATGAAACTGTGAGATCATGACCGAGGCCTAAACCCAGAGTCGGGCGCTTAACTGACTGAGCCACCCAGTCGCCCCTCTGCAGTTTTTCCTTAATTTCCTCTCTATGCTGTACTGTGTATAAATCTAGCTACTGGAAATCTGCACAGAAACACGATCAATAGAAAAAACACCTATGCATGTATGTATGATAGCATGTCTAGAATTGGAATTATATTCATTCTTCACCACTGAAAACTACCATCAATTTTGGCAGGAGTAGCTATAATAAGAACATCCCCATATTTCAACATTGTTTTGTTATATGACTGAAAACCGTATAGATTATATTCTCAGAATATAAAAGGTTATCTATATTAATGAAAATATCAATAGAGCTGGAAACTTTATATAAGTAGTACTGAGAGGCATTTGTTAAATACTCCAAACATAACTGCACAATACATGATGCAAGAAGGAATACCTGATATGTTAATTTTGCTTCTGAAATATAAGCAGGAAAAATTAAATGTCTCAACAATTTCCAATGTTGAAAAGATACTATTAAATGCCCTTAAATTCTTTTTCCTAGGTGAAAAAAGTTAAAAAAAAAAAAAAAGACTTAATTTTGGTTTTTGGTTAAGTCCAGCCAGCAACCATAGATAATCATAGACTTCGTATTTTCTTCAAGGTTCAAGATTTTTTTTTTTTTAATAGGGGGCTAGTATATGGATCGTAAGACCCAGGTAGTTACCATTCAACTCTTCAAAGCAAATTTAAGTGCCTATTTGAAAAATGAAATTTGTAATAGTCATGGCTGAGTTTACAGAAGAGGATTCATTAGATTACATAAGTATGAGTATTTGGAGAAACAAGACACCTCCAACACTGGATGAAACCATCCAAATGTATAGCTATGAAGCATCAAAAGAAAAAAAAAAAACAGTATAACGCAACAATTGTACATCCTTTTATATCATATTATACCTAGCCATGCAACTTAGAGTTCTTTATACTTGTGTTAAGAGTTTTAACATTCATTTAATTGAATTGAAACATCTCATTTTGTAAAACAAAACAAAACAAAACAAAAAAACACCAAAGCAATGTAGTGGAATACTTCATATAATAAATTAAAACTTCAGTAGAAACCCTTTGTGCTCGTATAACTTAAAAACCACTCAATAAAAACAAAGCTGAGTCCTAGGATTAATTTTATATCTGGGCTACAGCCATTTACTTAAATAACATTTCCATCTGTTCCAGGCTGTAAAAGTTGCTTGAGTTTACCAATGATAATCCAACTCATTAACATGTTCTTAAATCTTCCTTAGATAGGTCTCACTCAACCTGGTGATGGCCCGTTTATCATTGTCAAAGATTAATATTTTAACTATATGTTGTATTTTCCCATTTGAAATCTCCTTATTTTTGTGAAAGGTATTACATCCATTAGGACTTTAAGTTTGGAATATCATCTGGTAATTTAAATAATATCAGAGTAGTAAATCCATTCAGAAACATAGAGAATAAAGAAAAATAAAGTCAGGTTCTGTTGTACCAGTACTGAATAAAATGAAAGTAATTCAATACAGATCAACACTGTGGATTTCACCGGATGTCTAAGATAATTTTCTTTCTGTTGAGGGGTCCGTTTGTGCTTTTCTCCTTACTACCCAGCTTTGCATTGCCTGGAGCAGAGAAAGGACAGGAAATGACAGTTACTTTGCCAACTGTTTTTACCTTGTGACTTCTGTACTGTCAGGAAAACTGTTACCATGTAATAAATATATAAATGAGCTAATTAGATGATAAACTGCTGATAGATTCTCCTGTTACTATATAGAGGGGCAAGATCTTATTAGCTGGTCTCCGCTTGAAAAGTGTAAATAGAAAATGAGAAATATACATGCCAATTTTTGTGTTTACATTAAAACTCATTCAGATTTTAAAATAGGTAATGCACTTATTCTTTTTTTTAAAATTTTTTTTCAACGTTTTTTATTTATTTTTGGGACAGAGAGAGACAGAGCATGAACAGGGGAGGGGCAGAGAGAGAGGGAGACACAGAATCGGAAACAGGCTCCAGGCTCCGAGCCATCAGCCCAGAGCCCGACGCGGGGTTCGAACTCACGGACCGCGAGATCGTGACCTGGCTGATGTCGGACGCTTAACCAACTGCGCCACCCAGGCGCCCCAGTAATGCACTTATTCTAATTTTGGAGGCATTTGGTTAAGTCAGCTTTGCATAGTCAAGTTCACAAATTCAGCTGGGCCCTTATTAAAGATCACTGCATTTTTTTTTCAGGTTGCTGCTGACAACTCTAATTACAGATGATAACAGGGAAAGTGTGTAGGGTGAAAAAGTTAAACCACAAACATTTACCAATTGTGGGGAAAAAGCCACTAAATCAAAACATGTTAAAATTATTATGTGTCATGGTGTGCCTGGTGGCTCAGTCTGCTGAATGTCTGACTCTTGATTTCAGCTCAAGTCATGATTTCATAATTTGTGAGATCAAGCCCTGTGTTTGGCTCTGCGTTGACAGTGTGGATCCTGCTTAGGATTCTCTCTCTTTCCCTCTCTCTGCCTCTTCCTGGCTTGCACACATGAGGGTATGTTCTCTCTCTCTCTCTCAAAATAAAGAAAAAACATGAATAAAAATGAAAATAATTATATATTATTGCTAAAATTATAGCTGTGCAAATTGAACCAATATTAGCACATATAATAAATAATTTAATTACATTAATATGTGTTAATATGTATTAATATGTACATTACATGTAGGCCTTTGTTTGTTAAAAGAAACTTTATCTTGGGGCGCCTGAGTGGCTCACTTGGTTAGGAGTCTGACTTCAGCTCAGGTCATGATCTCACGGTTTGTGAGTTCGAGTCCTACATCAAGCTCTGTACTGACAGCTCAGAGCTTGGAGCCTGCTTTAGATTCTGTGTCTCCCTTTCTCTCTCTCTGCCCGTCACTACTTGTGCTCTGTCTCCCTCTGGCTTTCAAAAATGAATAAATGTTAAAAAAAAAATTAAAAAAAAGGGCCACCTGCGTGGCTCAGTCAGTTGAGCATTCGGCTTCAGCTCAGGTTATGATCTCACAGTTTGTGGGTTTGAGCCCCGCATCGGGCTCTGTGCTGACTGCTCAGAGCCTGGAGCCTGCTTCGAATTCTGTGTCTCCCTCTCTCTCTGCTTCTCCCCTGCTTATGCTCTGTCTCTCTCCTTCAAAAATAAGTAAAAACATTAAAAAAAAATTAAAAAAAGAAACTTTATCTTATTGTTGCTCATTTTCTGTATAATTGTATTAACAAATTTTAGTTTGTAGAATAAACATTATTTTATTATTTAAGTTTAATCCAAAATATGTATTTATTTCAACAAGCCTGATTTAATTGATGTGAGAAGAGAGATGATTCATTTTCAGAAATACCAAATAAAAGCTGTGCTGTCTAGTAAACAGCCTATTGTAAATAGGTTTAGAACCTATTGGAAATATGTACAACCCCTCACCCCCACCCGCACAGTGGAGTCGCAAATCCTTAGACACTTCACTTCCTGGTTATTCTTCCCCTCTTCATTTGGAGGGCTTATTTTTACCGGGCTTTGCAATGAGCAGGCGCCAAGGAGCCAAAGTCTCTGTCTACTCAAGGAATGTACAT
Source organism: Lynx rufus (assembly GCF_022079265.1). Classification (NCBI taxonomy): domain Eukaryota; kingdom Metazoa; phylum Chordata; class Mammalia; order Carnivora; family Felidae; genus Lynx; species Lynx rufus. Next base: position 221,081,698 of record NW_025814823.1, on the reverse strand, counting down.
TTGTTCCAATCAGACTACTTTTTGGCCTTACATGGGCATAGATGACTTCTGGGTACCACTGTAACCTCTGTAGTACTCAGCCAATAAGGAATCAGAGGAGGGACTTGCATGCTAGGAGATAATTTCCTGCTGTAACCACCCCCTGAGTGTGCCTGTCCATCAGATACCTGCTCTTGCAAGAACGTTGATTAAAGCCTCGTTTCACTATCCTCCAAGATGCCGTGCCCCCCCTTTGATTGGATCAGTGCGCTTATTTCTTGCAATTGATACATTAGAAAGTATATGAAATATGACCTGTATAAACATATTTAAATCATAAATCAATAAATTCCTTATTTTCAGGTTATTTCCTAAGATGAAGTATGTATGTATTTATTATTATTATTGTTATTATTATTACCTGTCAATACAACTCATAATACATTATTTTCAGAATTGGTTAAGAATCTTCAGACTAACATGACCCAGTTGCAAGAACATTCTAATTTATATAAAATATTGAAATAATTAAGAGTACTTGAAATGAAGATACCCTCGTACATGCACTTAGCCATGTATTTATGTCTTCCAAACTACATGTCAGGGTATTTTAATTTTATTTGTGTTGACTTATTTCTGGCCGGAATAAAACCACCATGCTCCCTCATGAGAAATAAACAAGGAGAGATAGGGCTTTTGTCCTGCAATGGAAGATGCTGATGTGATGAGCAGACTGTCTGGATTATCCCTAAGGTCTTCCTGGATTCTACAGTGATTTGTTCTTTATGTGTTATGGTTCATATTTAGCCCTTCATCCGATTATTTGATAATGCAGATCAATTAATTCTAACAAATTAATATTCCATCATACCTAATGAATATCTTTGATTTTATTCGAAATAAAAATACACAGAAACAAGAGCCAAGCAAGCAAATAATAATTCATAGCCTACCTTGGAGTGTGAACAGATGTTTTAATTAAAATTGACTGTGAGATAAATTGTCCCTTGGTGTAATTTAATAAATAGCCATTGGTTCAATAAATTACAATACAAATATTTACCTGGCCATTATTGCTTTACTTGATTATCGCAATAAGGATTGCATTTGCCTCCATGCCATTCTTTACAATCTTTTGGTAAGAAAAGAGAGTTTATTTTTCCTTCTTTTAACAACGTGCTTTTTCTATTCATCAGCCTCTTAGAAGCTCTGTGATTCTCTGCTTTACCATCCATTTATTTTCACAGCCAATAAATGCTCAGTTATGTTTTTGAGGTGCATAGGAAAACAAGAGACCACTAATGCTAATAATTTTTTTTTCCGGATATATGATAAAAGAAATAATAGTTCTTCCTAACTTTTTATTTCAATTTAGATTTTTATTGCATTAAAACTGGAAGCCATGCTATCATTTGCAGAAAACTTTAATGCTTTTATTAGCACTTGTGTGGGAGGCAGGAGGGTCTATTTGTCAAAGTGGGTTTTTTGTGTGTTTTTTTGTTTGTTTTTTTTTTAGAAATACATATCAAGTGATGAATTCATACTGATAGCGTTAATGGAAAAACATATTATTGAGGATTAGTTTTTTTTCTATGTCAAAACAAAACAAAAAAAAAAAGCAGAGAATCTATTTAAATTCCATAATCATATAAAGTTAACAGAGGTAATTTACCAGGGGGGTCGTTGGAACAATATCCAGTATAGATGTTTGTCAATAAAATATAGGATAACTTTATATTAAAAGGAGATTTGCTTGCTTTGAAAGAAGGGTTAGAAGCACTGTGCATGCTTCTAATTTACTTCATAGCCCTCTTTAATTTTGGCTAAATTCATACACATTTTATGTCAAAGCTCAGGTAGGTTTTCTTTTTTGTTTTCACTTACCCTCCCACCCCCCACCTCTGGCACAGGTCATTAATTATTTATATGTAGCTTGCTTTGTAAAATTTAAAAAATATATATATTACAGATTGCTTTAATTTTTTATATTTAAAATAAAACCCAGAATACTCTAAACATGCATTTCAGGGATTGGCAGAATTTGTGAGCATTTTTATACAATAAATAAGAGCCTAAGCAAGACTTATTTTATCACACTAAAATATTTCTGACATAAAACAGTAGCAATATTAATATCACTCTAACATTTATTTTTAATATTTCAGACAAATGTTTCAAAATGATTTTGCATTTATTATTCCTTACATTATATTAATTCATTTTCAAAACATGCATTACATCTTATGTTATAATCTTTAAATGATTATCACTAAATATAATCCAGTTAAGAATGTTAAAATAATCAAAACGTATATGCATAGTAGTAACTTAGAAAAAGTGCATTATGAGTATTTATGTTGTTTCACTGAAAAGGTAAAAGCATAGCAGAGGCTTATTACATGCATGCTTTCCTTCCACTATTGCAATCGTATCGTAAACCCTAAGTAGTTTCAGACTTTGAGACTTGTAGGTTTGCATGTAGGCAGCATTATTTCAGAATGTTTTCATGATCAACACTGGAGATGGCAGAAGGACGCAGGATTGGGCAGAAGGAGAAAAATTTTACTATGATGCCATTGCATCCAGGATTTCGGTCTTTTCTACAGGAGCAATAGAGCTAGGACAGCACTTAAACTTTCTTTCAACCTGGGGTAGGGGCATAGGGCTTCACATCACATCTCCACATCAGCTGGTTATTGGATCCCAGCTGTTCTTGGGGGACTGCCTTGGGCAGTACAGTTCATGTTGGTTGAGGGAAAATCTACAAACAGGACTCAGATGAGGGCTGTCAGTGCTATCACTTCCAGCAGCTGGGGAAGAAGGTCCTAAGTTATTGGAGGTGGGGTGAACCTGGGTGGAATTATATTGCATTTATTTATGCATTGCACTGCAGATGCTGAATAATACAGTAAAACCTTAGTTTGAGAGCATAATTCATTCTGGAAACAAGATTGTGATCCAATGTGAATATATATCAAAGCGAATTTCCCCATTAGAAATAATGGAAAATTAGATAATTCATTCCACAACCCCAAAATATTCGTATAAAAATGATTACAATACTGCAACATAATACCAAATAATAATACAAAATATAAAGAAAAATAAACAGATTAACCTGCACCTACCTTGACCTTCGTGGCTGGTGTGAGGGAGACAGGAGAGGGGAGGGTTATTGTGTAGGACGACTTTCACTATCACTAAGCGAATCACTGCTATCTATTGGTTCAATGGAATCTTTTTCTTTTTGTGCAGCTTTAACAAGGAAGCTATCCAATGGCATTTGCTTTTGCCTTCTTTTGAGGATTTCACAGAAATGTGACATTGCATTAATGATCAACCACAATCCCACAATACGTCCACACGCACGTGTGTGCGAGAGAGAGAGAGAGAGAGAGAGGGAGAGAGAGAGAGAAGAACCATTGGCTCAGTTGTGATCATGTGATGTTTAGTGTTACATACTACTCGTACTGCAAGACATCACTTGTTTATCAAGTTACAATTTATTAGAAATGTTTGCTTGTCTTGTGGAACACTCACAGAACAAGTTACTCTCAATCCAAGATTTTACTGTACTCATTAGAGTCACATACTCTTTTTCTGTAGCTTCCTGTTCTAACAACCTTGGTTTGGACTTTTGTCCTTTTGAGCTCATAACAGCCCCACTTCTGTGTATTGTGTCAGCAATTCAGACAGAATGTGGATGTAGGCAGGTGTCATAGACTTGCACTTTCAACCTATTTAGAATAATTGAATCTCATTTTCTTATCTCCTCTACTGTAAGAGAATTTGAAGATGTGATTACTAATGAATATGCCTAGAACCTACACAAATAAATCAGGCTTCTCTTTATAGGGAAGATGAAGAAGTTTGCCTGGATAGCTCAGTTGGCTGAGCATCTAATGCTTGATTTCAGCTGAGGTCAAGATCCCAGGGTCGTGAAATTAAGCCCTGTGTTGGGCAACAAACTGAATGTAAAGCCTGCTTAAGATTCTTTCTCTTCCTCTCTCTGTACCCTGCTCCCTTTCTCATGCTTTCTCTCTCTCTCTAAAACAAACAAAAACAAACAAATAAATAAATATAAGGAAGATGAAAAGAATGGATGTTGGCTGGAGATTTAAGATAACTTCTCTTATCAATATTCAGATAATTTTTTTACAAATAAAATTCATAGAGTTGAAATTGAGGAAATGACAATACTTTTACTTTCCTAGAGAATTTTGAAAGCATATATCATATGTATATATTTACTTTTCACAAAACATATTTTTCTATTTATGTATATTTAATAAAGTCACAAACATACATTTCTATATATTCATATTTAACGAATTACATCCTTCTTATTAATATATCTGATTCCCTCAAGATTCTTTCTAAAGTTGAATGTCTTCAATGTCTTTGATACTATCACAGCATGCTATTTTTATAAATTGGGCCAGATAATTAATAGGGTTGGGGGATTTCCAAGGGAGCTGGCTCTCTTTTGTGAATAGACAGAGAGCTCACACAGTTCCTCAAAATGATCAAGCGTTTAAAGTTGTTATTCAGCAAAGATGCGAACAAATGGTGATAATTCATAGCCATTCAATTTTTCATATCACTTTTTATACAACACATTTAGAGAAAAAAATTAGAACCTCTGTCCTGCCTGAAGATATGTGCTTCCATGATGAAATGTGGTTTTTCTCCTTTAGCAAATTTGTAATTAATAGTTCACCTACAACATATATCTTAATTTTAGGATCACAACTATTATTTCCTCAAGTCTTACTGGTCTAGTAAACACAGTCTACTTTATTTTCCCATATTTGTAGCAATTTTACAAAGAGCAATTTTTATTGGTAAACTTCAGGAATTAATTGAGCATAAAATCTATTGAGAGTCGGCTATTTTTGTACTTTATATATCATTTTTTAGGTAGTTCTAGTAATTTCACTTTTACAGCTGTGCTACCTAGTTTGAAAAGTGCCATGATAAAATAATATACTCACCTTTTTTAGGAATTCCTTAAAATTGCCAAACCACCTGACAATACCCTTATGAACATGTCTAGCAAATTTAAAAAAGAAGAAAATGTGTATTAATTAAATAAATATGAATATTTTTCATATAATACAATTTTCAGTTGTTAAATCTGGCTTCCAGGCACTTTTTTCTTTTCTCTTTGCAAATATAACTGGTAAATTTTAAATAAGGAATGTATTTTCTTTGGTTGAAAAGTTATAAATAGGAACCCCTTGAGAAAAGGACCTAGTATTTCAAACTGTAACAAATGTTCAAGTTACTTTCTCAGAAAGATAACATTTTGCATGTTATACTTATATTTTTATTATTTTAATTTTCAGAGTTTGGAATACAGAGTGAAACTCTAGGGAACTTTTATATTCATTTTTCATATTCATGAGTCTACAAAAATGTCAATATAATCAGAATACAAATAAAAAGTGATTATGTGAAACAAAATTTAAGACTTTTATAGATGCATTATCTATAATTATATAAAATCTTGGTAGAAAAGAGCTAGATAAGCTTGAAAGTACATAATTAATTTTCTGAAAAGATATGATTTTTGTTCAGAGTGTTCAAAACAGAATTGTCTGTAGTTTTCTTTTATATCATTTTATTATCACAGTCTACCACAACTGTTTTCACCCACCAGAAGTGAGTGACTGTCACTGATAAGCTCCAAAAATATGTGTTAATTAGTTTAAATATCTGTTGATAGCTAGGCTACAATAAAAACGCTACAATAAAAACAATATTACTCATGGTTCTGCTGCTCAAGGACATTTAATAACTTTTTTTAAGCCAAGGGCCTTGTCTTATATATTTCACCAGGCATTCAAAATTCCAGATCAAATCCTGATATCACGAACACCAATTTATCCACATCCTCTAGATTAGATTAAATGAGTAAATTGGAAGTCAGTCAAAAGATATGATGCATTAGTTAATTTTTTTGTGTGAATGTCAGAAAATGGGCTGTAAATTCAACACCTGTTTATGCACTTTGATAGAGATAGATTGTATGGATTCTGCCACAAGAGGAAATCCTTTCAAATTAGTATATCCACACTAGTTTTGTTTGATCTTAAAATTTGACTTCTCTTTTGTGTGTGTATCAGACAGACTGCACAGAATCTTACACTTTGGAATTTTGAAATATTAATATTTGTATGTGTTTCTGGAAGAAAAAAATGTTCCGATTAAAAAGGTAAATAAACTTCCTAAATTATGAAAAACAAGCAAACTTTTTTCATTGAATCAAGAAAGAGAAATGCATTTACCAAGGACATATTAAGAGTTATCTTTTAAATCTTTGCAATATGCCAGTTACCATATTGATTTCAATCTCAGTTTCCTGATATAACCCATCCCACATAGCAAAATACTTTTTCACTATTTTCAAATACACATTTTTGTTAAGATCTCTGAATGCCCAAAGGCACCTTAAAAGTTATCACCAGGAAAATAGATTTCTGTGATTGAGATATTTTGACCTGGTTTGTTTGGTTAGAAAGACAATAACTTAATTTTAAAATTTTACTTAGTGTTTGGGATCTAACCTCATTTGTCTGCATGTATAGCTAGCTAGCTAGCTAGCTAACTAGATATAAAAGGGGGTTTCAATTAAATGACAGGCTATTTGTTTTGATATTTAAATGGAAGGTAAGCTTAAGTTCTTTAAAAGCAGACACTGTTCAGTCTTGAGTGTTGTTCCTTCTCGATTACATGGTAAAGTGACTGACATAGCATAGACAATAATCACTTATTAGATTGTGTAATAGTATTTTTGAATTAGATTACTCTCTCCCCTCAGAGTCATTACATATGTCAGGAGAAGAAGATGTAAAAAAGTAAGTAAGACATATATAAACAAAAAATGATTTGAAAAATCATTCTACATATCTATACTTAACATATGAATTTGTACAGATTATTTTCAATAAACTGTGCTGTGGCCATTTAGGCAGAAAGATGATAAATACTGTCTATCTTTTCACACAAAATGCCTTCCTTAATGGGAAGAAAGACTTTTTCAGAGGCCCTTTATATTTATTAACATCATGTTCTTTCATTAATAAATGAGTTGAATAAAACCTTTGACAGGTGTTCATTTTTATAACTATATTAGAGTCATTTTACTTTTTTATCTTTTATATTTTACCTTAGGGTCACTTCACCAAGATGTATATTTCCATATCTCAGATGGAAACATTAAAAGAAAAATACATAAAGTTGATTACTAAGGAAGTAAACTACATTTCAATAGCATCAAATTTATGAATCGTAGAAAAAGGCCCAAACTGTGAAGTAAAGGACTCAATGTTAATACATGCATAGCATTGCTACAAACTACTAATGTCTGAAATTTAATGAAAAATATAGGGAAGGAAGATTGAACATTGCTGAGTTAGACACATGTTCAAATTGCATTCAATAAAATTAATTTAGACCAAGGCATTTAGTCCATATGGAGAGAGTAGAGATAAGACATTGCAAATGCCTCTAGGAACAATTCTATTCATTTGCAGTGACCAACATTACCCAGTAGTATAAGTTTAAATTTTCTACATTTGACAAATTACTTTGAATCACATGTCTCTAATGGCACCTTTTCATAAAGTGTACTGTATTCCTGAACATTTTTTAGCATATAATTACACTTGATTGCGACATACTTAAAAAAAATCATAAGCTGAAATAGGTTTATTAATAAAATAGTAATGTGTGCACTGAAGAATGTTCTAATTCAATAACCTAAGAAAAACTAGAAATGAAATATAAATTCTTTTGTTTTCACTCTTATCACATGCTCATTCACTGTTGCATGACCAGAAGAGTCCCTAATTCCCCATTTAATCAGAGATCTTAGAAAACACATCCTGAAAAAACAAAACCCAACATCATAGGGCTCTGATTTATTTTGTCTTGGAAAGATAATAATCAATTTTACATTTGGTATTGGCCAATGGAGCCTTGATCTGTGCTTGTTTGTAAGATGACAACCTGCATTTCAATGTAATCACTTAAAACTAAAGAAACTGGAAAACCAAACTATCCTTCAACTCACTAGATGAATAATGAAAATTATGACTCATTAATTGCAGTTAAAGAAAATCAGAATCATCTATGTGTTTATCTATGATTCAAATTCAAAGAATCAGGACCGTTGGAAATTTCAGAGGCATTATTCAAAATGCAGTTTAGCCTGGATTTATTTTATGGACAGACCTTCAGGTTATATATGTAACGTCATTTGGTAGCGAGTAATATATTCTTTTTATCAGTTGGGCAACTAAGCTATACAATGTTAAATTATTTCCTGTAGTTCACTTGATATGCAAAGACATCTAACTCTCTTCCACCAGGAAAAGAAAAAAGTTTTACATTTCTAGCCATTTTACCTTCTCCCAAGAAGAAATCTTAAGTCATTTCTTTAAAGATAAAGCATTTGGCTCATTCACAATTAAAATCCAAGTAATGCCAATATTTTATAATAAATTATTGTCAAAATAGTTTGCATACCTGAAAATAGTGTGAATTAATGGCATTGTGAGTGTGTTGTGATAAAATAGGAAACTGACTTTCATATGCTAAATTCCTTTAATCTGTGTGGCTGTTAACTTTATGTAACTATTTGCCCAGATTAAGCATTAATTCTGGAGGTATCTGTAATGGTGTTTTTGGATGAAATTAGCATTTGAATTGGTGTACTCAGTAAGGCAGATTGCCTTTCCTGCTGTGAGGATATGGGTGGGCAACATCCAGTCCATCAAGAACCTGAATAGAATAAAAGGCAGATGAAGGTGGAATTCACCTCTGTTTTCATACCTCACTGTGTGTGCTGGGACTTCTCCTTTCACCTTCTCCTGCCCTTAAGATTTACACCATCAGTTCTCCTACTTCTTAGGCCTTCAAACTTGAACTGGCTTACATCAAAGGCCTTTCTGGGTCTCCAGCTTTCAGACAGAATCATAGAATTTCTCAGCCTCCATAGTCACATAATAAATATACATATACATATACATACATATACATATACATATACATGTACATGTATGTCCTACTGTTTCTGATGTGAAATGTTGGGGTATGGGAGTGAATGGTCATGAAAGAATTCTTGAGATGTCCTTGGTGCAAAAAGAGTGGTTTTGTTGACGCATGGAGACAGGACCCGTGGGCAGAAAGAACTTCACTGGGGTTGTGAGGAGTGACTGATTATATACTTTCAAGTTGGGAGGGAGTTAGGGATAGTGTAAGTCTCTAAAGAATTTGGAAGCAAGGTTCCAGGACCTTGAAGGGCTGGGTCATTTTCTACTGTCTAGTAAAACATTGGTCATGAGACCTTTCAGATGTATATAAATTGGCCATATGTTTGGAGGATGATTGCTAACATGTATTTTGGGGTGGGGAGAGGTGCAGATAAATTTCCAAAAGGATTTTTACAGGATCCTGGAGGTCCAGTTAATGTCAAGTGAAGGTTGTCTTTTGCCTCTAGCAACGTATTAATGTTGAGGCCGTAGATCTCCTGGAGGAAGGTCACATTGCCTGTCCCAAGTATCTGTCAATGGACTTCAAGTTGTAAGAAAGTTTAATTTTTTTTTCTATATTCCTTTTGCCTTTGTTCTCCATATCAGTCCTGTTCCTCTGAGAACCCTAATATGTCTATGACTAAAACTAAACTCCATGTAAAATGTTTCAATCTTTCTTTTTGATATTGAACTGACACTTATATATCTTTCTTTTTTTAAAATATAATTTATTGTCAAGTTGGCTAACATATGGCGTATACAGTATGCTCTTGGTTTTGGGGTTAGATTCCCGTGATTCATCGCTTCCATACAACACCAGTGCTCATCCCAACAAGTGCCCCCCCCCATGCCCTATATTTATTTCTTTAACAAAGAATTTCAATAACTTCATATTTTTTTAAATTCCTTAAATTAATAAATTACAAACTAATTAAATTCCTGCTAAGCAATATTGGAAGCATAAACCTACATTATTATGCTATATTGAAAGATAAAAAAAAAAACATTTGTAAATTGCTTCTAGTACTTACAAACACAGAAGAACTTAGAAGAAATAATGCATAGAGACAGGTAAAATATAAATAAACCCGAAACACTCGATGCTTTCAGTGTGCTATAGCTGTACTGTGAGAATTTACATATCAGAAGACAAAATTATATGCTAGGGACTCATTCATTCGAATACATGTTGTCGTTTTTGTTTTTTTTTGTTTTTTTTTCTTTTGAAGGTTGGAGGTTGAGAAATGAAGAAATATGCTGACTAGCAGAATGGAAATTATTGCTCATTCTCTAGTTCTAGGAAAACAATTTTTCCATTAAATTATATATTTCAGGCAAATTGGCTTTGAAATGTTGGAATGTGAAGTTGTTATTTCTCTGCTAGAATCTTTGCTGGGAAAATCTATTGGACACCTTTCACAGAGCTCCTCAGATTCCTTTAGTTTTGCCTATTGTCATAACTCTCTCAGCTCCTTTCTCCATTTCAGCTGCTGTGGCGCCCTCATGAGGAGCCGAAGTCCCTATTCTGCTTCCACACTCAGTTGAAAGGTCTCCTACAGTACAACATGAGTTTTGGTTTCCAGGCTACTGCCAAATGAGCCAGCTGATGCAATCCCAGAGAAGTAGCATGCTAATTCCCTCAAGAGACATTTTGAATAACCTGACGTGGAGAACCCTGTTGGGGGCGGCGTGGTACAAGCAAATGAACAATGCCTTCCTTTCTCCCTTATCTATGTAAGACCATTTCAAGGCCTGGTTTCTCCAAACAGCCTGTCTTATGATATTCTCATGGCTCATTCGTCACCAGACGAAGGTGGCAAGAAATTGTCTCTGTTTCTTTAAGCCTCAAATACAAAAAGGCATCTAGTGCCATAGCACATCTCCTTATATTTATTCTCTTCCCAATCCAGCCTGTCTGGTGTCCTTTCCCCTTCTTTCTACTGCTCCAAGATTATTCTTCATTTATTCAGTGTTACGGCTGATTCTTAATCTCAGGGTCCATTTTCTGGGGGGAACTGGGATAAACTAGCATATCATCCTTGGAGCTAAGAAATCATCAAAGCTTGTCCACTTAATTTACTCTTTCTTTTTCCCAACACCTAACTGGAGCTTCACTTTTATGATCTTGTGAGTGTAAAACATTTGGAGTACGAAATGGAAGGCTATACCTCTCATCACAAAACGTTTGTTCCTAGATCTATCATTTCTCATAACTGGGCTTGACTAGAAAAATCAAGTCATATATTTATTCACTAAACACTTACTAGGTGTACCACACACTGTGCTAGATGTCGAGGGACAAAAATGGAAAACATGTGGTGCCAATACTCAGATGCTACACCTCAAACATACTATAATTTATTTTTAAATATAAGAACAAACGATAACACTGATTTGTACTTGAATTTCATTCTGTATTTAATCAAAACGAGTTCACATTTAAAAAAAAATTTTTTTTTCAACGTTTATTTATTTTTGGGACAGAGAGAGACAGAGCATGAACGGGGGAGGGGCAGAGAGAGAGGGAGACACAGAATCGGAAACAGGCTCCAGGCTCTGAGCCATCAGCCCAGAGCCTGATTCGGGGCTCGAACTCACGGACCGCGAGATCGTGACCTGGCTGAAGTCGGACGCTTAACCGACTGCGCCACCCAGGTGCCCCGAGTTCACATTTTAATCACTGAACGTGTACTAGGAAACGTACATTTTGCAAACGTTAACTTTGAGTCTGTTCAAGCACATGTAGAAGTAGGTTTGAATTTTATTGTTTTGGAAATCAAACTCAAAACATTACTTGTCACGGGTCGCACAGATGGAAAGAAGGAAAGCGTGCAGATCTTGTCTGACCACAAACCCAACGTGTTTCTACAGCAAGTCTCTCTTTATTTTGTCCCACATATGATGTTCCCACTTAGAATTTCTGCTAAGCTGTTTGTCAGTCTTAAAGCACTGCAATTTCTCTCCTTAGACTGTTCAAAGATAGGGCAAAGTAGTGTAGTGATTCAGACCATACTTCATTTTGGAGATTATACATATCTGAGATTGAATGCTGAGTATAGAATCTTGGAAAAATTGCTAACTTTGTGAATTTTACTCCATTCAACTCTACAATTATAATTATAATATCTACTTCATAAGATTTTTTTATCTATTTATTCTTCAAATATTTTTGGCTCCCTCCTATGTCCAGTACTTTTTTGACATTGGAAACATAGAAATTAATGAAGCATATAAAGTTCCTGACTTCATGAAGCTCATAGCATAAGGGATAGATAGATAATTAATAATAACAGTAATAATAATAATAGTAAATTTTATTGCAATTTCAGATAATATTAAAGATATAAAATAGAAGCTGAGTAAAAGATATGAAATATCAACCTGGGAGGATTTTTTAACCTGTGAAAGTCAGGGACTTAAGGAAGAGAACTCTATGAGCCTTTATGTGAAAAAGCACTTTAAGCAGAGGGAACCCCAAAAACCGAGGTCCTGAGGCAACACCGTGCCTGGCACAGAAGGCTTTATGCCTGGAGCAGAAAAAGGAGAGAAGAGGAAGTTGATACTGCTTGAGAGGTGGCAAGAAACCACATCATTTGAGACTTGCAGGACATTTACTTTTTTAAATAAATATGGAAAGAAGCCACTGGAAGTCTTTGGATCAAGAAGTCAGACAGACAAAGACAAATACAGTATAATATCACTCATGTGGAATCTTAAAAAGCTGAACTCGTAGCAATAGGGAGTAGAATAGTGATTACCAGGGTTTAGTGTTGGGATAATTGGGGAGATGTCACTTAAGGGTACAAACTTGCAACTGATAGATAAATAAATCCTGGAGATCTAATCTACAGCATAGTGATCAAAGTCAACAATATGGTATTATTAGCCTCAAAGTTGCCAAGAGACTAGATCTTATTTAAGATCTATTTCTTTCCATGAAAAAGAAGTATGTGACATTTGCTAATGCTACTGTGGTAATCATCCTGGCAATATATAAATATATCAAAAAAACATTTTAAACTTACACAATGTTATGTTACATTTATATCTTAATAAAAAAATTCTAACAAATATTAAAGTATTGCTCTGACTGTTGTATGGAGACTACATTACAGTAGGGAAGAGTTGAACAGGAGACACTGACCAAGATGGTATCATAGTTGTAGAGGTGAGTGGTTATCCTGGAGATTATTACAGAGCAAGAGACAATGAACATCTGATACATTGCAGGTGCCAAACTGTACCCACTGTCACACTGTAATGATTCAGGTTCAGGAGTCTAAAGTGACTGCTTAGGTGTTGATCTGTATACCTGTTTGTTGCTTTTTACGTTCTGCTCTTCTCTTTTTCTAACTACATTTCCTCTACTATGGTTTGCCCTCTCTATGTACTCTTTTACATTGCTCTTATTTTTTCCAGGTTTTTCCTGTTAGTCCATTGGTATGGAGTTGATTGCTCCAAAGAAATTCCATTAGTATTAATTTTTTTAAGGAAGTAGAATCTTTCTTCTCAGTGCTCCAAGGAGTATATTCTTTCCTAGAAACAAATCCTTCATTTCCAGAATTTTCTAATTGCTATAAATCGAATAGGAACTAGTATATTTTTTCACCTTTTTTCTTTTTCACTTTAAAAGAGTACTAAGGACTATTTTTTGCAGCTGTTGAAGAGATCAGGAGAATGATATTCAGCACTTTCTGTTATCTATTGTATAAGTTACAGTTACTAGTGGTTCAAATTTTGAAATATTCTCTTCATCTCCTGAATTTGTCATTTAAAGTTTTAAAATATACACAATGTTTATGAAATGGCTGATGTAATCAATATAATACACTACTAAGTCCTTTTCTTACATGTACTTCCTAATTCAATAAGATATGCGATGGTATTCACGGGTGAGAAATTTTAGTTTCTACCATCAAAGAATGTGGAGCTTTGTGGTAAACCTAAAAAGAGACAGAAAACAGAATAAATTGTGGCAATCACTAAATGACACACATTTGTATAAGAAAATCTGAGCCTGTGAGAAAGAGCACACATATCTGAAAGAGCATAAGGGAAGACATTTCAGATTATGACAATTGAGCTACTTTCAGGAAGGAATCAGCATAAGTGGGGATGAAATGGAAGAGGAGATCACAGAGAGACTTGGTTAGGAGAGAAAGTATTCAGGAACTCCTGACATTTCCTTCTGGAAAGGTTTTATTGAGAGGAAAGGAGGGATTATCAAAGATGAAAATAAACAGTAAATGGCCAATGATGATAAGCTTTTTATGCCTTGCATTTAAAATTTTCTTTTTCTATGTGAACTATACAAATAGTTTTGGTAGATTTAAAAGTGATATCTTTTTAGCAGCTGTGTAAAGAGACTGTAGGGCCGTAGGACTGTAGATTACATGAATGGTTCTGAATATCTGGCTTACCTTCAAAGGACTTAAGAACACAGTTTATTTCTGGCTGAGATAACCACAGCCTGATGTGGACCTACAACAGAGACATCTTCCATACTAAGTTGGCTAAGATTTTCTCCTATTTCTTCCTCTTCTATTAGTTTTATATATTTAAGATTTAAATTTAATTCCATAGTCCAGTTTGAGTTAACTCTCAGGTATGGTGTGAGGTAGGGATCTTAGCATATGATCACAAACATCTCCAAGCTTATTTTTAAGTTTGTTGTTTTTCTTCTATAAGTGTGTGAAGTTTTCCAACACTTTGTGCTGAAATGCCTTTTCTTACGTCATGATACTGTTTTGGTCCCTTTGCCAAAAATCAATGAACCATATAGCTGGCGATCTGTTTCTGAACTATGTTTTCTTCCATGGATCAGAATGTCAGCAATGACACTGCTTGATTTCTACAGCTTCATAATTAGTATTGAAATCAATTACTGTACATCCTCAAAATTTATTCTCAGTTTTTAAATGTATTTCAGCCATTTATTCAATTTCAGAAAGAAGAAGAAGAAGAAGAAGGAGAAGAAGAGGAAGGAGGAGGAGGAGGAGGAGGAGGAGGAGGAGGAGGAGGAGGAGATGATGACTCCAGGAATGTGATTGAGAGTTTATTTAATGTGTAAACAATTTATTAAGAATTGGTATCTTAATGGGGCAGAGGGTGCCTAGGTGGCTTAGTCTTTAAACATCTGACTTTGGCTCAGGTCATGATCTCATGATCTCATGAGTTCAAGCCCTGGGTGGGGTTCTCTGCTGTGAGTGCAGAGCCAGCTTTGGATCCTCTGTCTCCCTCTCTCTCTGCCCCTTCCCTGTTTGCACACACATGCTCTATGTCCTTCTCAAAAATAAACAATTTAAAAAAAAAGATGGGTATCTTAACAAAATTGAATATTCCATTTCAGGAACATGATACTACATCTCCCCATTTATTTAGGTTTATCCTATAATTTTGTTCACAACTGTCATGCAGTTTTAACTGAGATCTTGCATTCTCTTGTCACATTTATTTTTAAGTATTTTATGTTTCGGTATTTTTGTAAGTTGAATTTTTGAAATATATTTTCCAGTTGTTGATAATGTATATTTAATTGATTTTTAAAAAATGTTTATTCTAATTTTTTTTTTTTTTTGAGACAGCGTGAGTGGGGGACGGGCAGAAGGAGAGGGGACAGGATCCAGAGCAGGCTTTGCTCTGACCACAGTAGGCCAGACCTGGGACTTGAACTCATGAACCATGAGATTAAGATGAGATTAAGATGACCCTGAGTCGACGATGGACACTCAACCTACTAAGCCACAAGGCACCCCTTTAATTTATGTTTAAAAGATGTTTATTTATTTTTGAGAGAGAGAGAGAGACAGACAAATATCAAGACAGAGCCACCCAGGCACCCCTAATACATTTACTTTTCATCTTGCGACCTTCCTGCCTTCCTTCCTTCCTTCATTCCCTCCTTCCACCTTTTCCTTGCTAATACAGAATGTACCTGCACTATATGCCATGCTTGTGCCTCTGGTAGAGCAAGAAAGATGTATTCTAGTTTAGCAGTGAAAAGGACATTCAAGTAATGACTTAATCTGAGTTCTGGAGGGATAGATTTGTACTATTTTATACACAATAATAGAGATTCTAGATTCTACTAGGTATAGGACTGACTTCAGATAAAATAATCTTAGGTAAGAGAGTTCTCATAATCTTTTTTTTTTTTAATTTTTTTTAACGTTTATTTACTTTTGAGACAGAGAGCATGAATGGGGGGAGGGTCAGAGAGAGGGGGAGACAGAGAATCGGAAGCAGGCTCCAGGCTCCGAGCTGTCAGCACAGAGCCCGATGCGGGGCTTGAACTAGTGAACCATGAGATCATGACCTGAGCCAAAGTCGGACACTTAACTGACTGAGCCACCCAGGCGCCCCAATCTTTTCTTTTTCTATGTTTGTTTATCTTGAGAGAGAGGCAGAAAGAAGGTGCAAGTGGGCAGAGAGAGGGAGAGTGAAAATCCCAAGCAGGCTCCATGCTGTCAGCTCAGAGCCCAATATGGGCCTTGATCTCAAGAACCATAACATCATGACCTGAGTGGAAATCAAGAGTGGAGGCTTAACCAACTGAGCCACTCAGGCATCCCCACCCCACATAATCTTTTGAATAAGGTCATGATCTTTATTTAGAAGAAAACACATTGAACAATATATTTAAAACTGTTTTTTGAATAATATATCTTTTATATACAGTAGTTCATGCCTATGAATAATAGAAAGTACAAGAAAATAATAGAGGAAATCAATTTTGGATATTTCTACTATTCCTTCTAAAAGTATCTTCTTGCATTGTGAGAATGTGGTGTGAGCTTCATTTTCTTTAAAAGTTCCAAACTACAATCAGAAGTAATTTACATAAAAGACAGCAGGTAAGAACATTTTGCAGTATATTTTTCCTTCATACAGGAAGAGAAAGAAAGAAGGAAAGAAAAAAAAAAACATCAAAGAGTTTATGAGGTCGTTTCTGAAACAAAGTCGAACATTAAAAAACAGCCCTTGGCTTTTGATGGAAAATCACTTAAACTTATCCAGGTTCCATGGAATGCATTTAAGGCAATATAGCAGATGGAGTGTTGAGTAACATCTTGAGTTAATTTATTTTTGAAGTACACAATGAGTTTTTATGATATAATTGAATTAGAAAATCAGAGCGAATATCTTTCTCTTGTTATTTTATACTTACCATGGAAAAAGTATCAGACTATTTGTGGAATTATTTTCATAGTATGTAGGCTCTGCAAATACTTAACATCAGGCATATAATTTAAAAAGTGGTTTTTTAAAAGTTTAATTCGGAGAAGATATGAAGACAGTGTATACAGCTGTTACTTTGCTGTTTTTGAGTCAACCAGGTTTCTGGCATTGAGAAAGGTCTTAGTTGATGTTATGGTAGAATTTGAATTTCTTATTGTATTTTTATATTAAATAGTAAAGCAGCTTGAATTTTTCATGAGCAAGTAAAAGTAAATCTTTATTTTCCAGCTTCTGCTGTAAAGACAGGGAACAGAAATTTAAGTTAAAAGTTAACTACTTGTAGTAATAAAATTAGCTATGTGTATGTACGTTGGGGGAGGTGCTTAAGATCCCTGGGGTGTCTACTTTTACTGTAATTCTTGATAGGAAAAATCTGGGCTAATAATATAAATAAGGTGATATCATATTGATAATCATTTACTCATGATTTGCCTTAATATACTTTTTTCTATAGTTTTGTTCAAAAAACCTTTATAATTCGAGAAAGCCAAGTAATAGTGACCAAGCATATCTTGCAAAATGCTTTTCTCCAAATTCTAATTCCTACTTCTATTGCATTTAGAAAACCCGAAAATGATATTTTTTGAATAAATTACGTTAAAATCCTATAATCTGTTTGAAGAATCTTGGAAGGCGAAAGAGAAACTGTGAAAGAAAGAACATTCATTGCTCTTTTTTTGCCAGTTATGTTTTAATATCTTCTAAGAAGAGACTTCATAGCAAAAACCCTGGATGTTCATTGTTCTTTATCTGGAGTCCAATTTTCTATTGGATTTCCAAGGTCATAAGGCTCTTATTCGTGTATAGAAGTTATTGTATGACATTGTTCACGCAAAGGCATCCATCATAACCTACTCGGTAGATCTGAGGATGACAGGTAACTTATCAGCATACACTTGACTTTCCTTCCGCTGTTGCCGCCTGGCAGCCTCTGTATACTCTTTACTGTGCAGGTGTTTTCTTTTGGCAGACGTGTTCAGATAATAGAGCAATCCAATCAAAACATCAGTGAGACTCCCTGACAGAACATTTGCTGCTCTGGAAACATTTGCACTTACCATATGGCAAGGGCATCTTAGGCGATGAAATGGTGATTATTTGAGTTTCATTCTTTGAAAAGCATGCAGGATTTATTACGGTGAAAATGCACACATTTGTAGACAATTTATAAGATAGTAGCTCAGTTAAATCAAAGAGAAGTTTGAGTTTAAAAGTCTGTGATATTAAAGAAATGCCTTATCAACTTTAGTCATTCTTCTTTTCTACTTAAATTATTCCCCAAAATATAATAATCTATTGTAACATTTTACAATTCCATATCATAAATTCATTCCAAGTTATGGTACAGTAAGAGATAATGCTAAAAAATGGCTTAAAGTAATCAAGGTTCATTTCTCTATTAATTACCTGTTCATGGTAGGTCGGCTGTGGCTCTCCTCCATGTGGCATTACTTTTGAATTCAGGTGGAAGAATCCTATCTGGAATATATTCAGTCTTCAGGCAGAGAGAGAGGAGATACCCAGAGAATCTAAAACTGAAGCTTAAAACTTCTGCTGGGAATTGGTGTATGTTACTTTCCCTACATTTAATTGACCAAAACAAATCATAGTGTAAGCCTTGTGCCAATCAATGTTTCTGGGATGTTGACTCTTCCAAAGAGAAGGGTATATCAGGACTCATATAAAAGTATAGGCCCATGGATGGTTCATGGAGTATACCAATTCCAGGAAAAAAAACCACATCTGAAAGTGGGATATTATGCAGTGAAATATAAGTTAAGCAATTTAAGTCTGATTTTGGACCTCAGCTCTGCTGTTTACTTGACATGTGGCCTTGGAAAATTTGTCTATGTAATCAGATTTCCACCCAATAAAGGGATAAAATCAAACTGCAGTGACTATTACAATGGTATACATTTGCATCAGAAATACTTTTCAATTGAAAAAAGACATTTTTTGTGTGTTTGTGTTGAATCTTTGACTCAGAAATGAATTCATGACACTATTTCTGTTATAAAGCCCTTTGAATTAATACAGATGTATACATCTGTATACATGTTTATATGTATAAGCATATGCATATACAACAGGTATGACAAATAGTATGGGTATCAATGGTTACACATATACCTAAAGTTTTAAGTAGAACCGTTGTCTACTCAGTGCACCTAAAACAAAAGAGGTTGGAATTGAATCACTGCAATAGCAGAGAGTATTCCTTACTTTATTATTTTGTAGGATAGAAGGTACATCTATCATCCTACCAATCAATGGCCTTAGCAGTTTGGTTCTTTTAAAAGTACAGATTTCATTTTTTTTCAACCTTGTGAAAATTTTAGAGACAGAGATGCATTTTCATTCTCTTTGGTTCTCAAAATAATAAGAAATGAATAAGAAATGAGTCACCCAAGTTTATTTTTTTTGAACAATAGTTCATAGATCTTAAGCAGTAATTTTATCATAGTTATATTTATTTGTAGAAATACCTCCACTCAGAGTTGTTCTTATATCAGTGTTGGGTAAGAGTTTTTTTAAAATTTGACCCTGGGATCATTTCCAAAATCTGATACTATAATGACATAAGTATGAACTTTGTAACATGTATCACTCAGACTCGCTCAGCCATTATTATCTGATTTTTGAAAATTTATTCACACTATCCATATCCAGGAGCTTCACTTTATTTAAGAAATGGAAGAATTTGTAGGTACTATACATGATCCCTTTGATTGGGTAATTCAATCACATATGAACCATTCTCATTTCCCATGTAATAAATTGGTGTAGATTAGGAAATATGATGAAAAGATAGAGTTTATTCTTCATTAAAAATGTTTTTGTCAATCTTCCCATTTCTATTTCCATTTTGGAGAAAGAGAGGAGAGAGAGGGTGGGAGAGGAGGGAGAGATGAGATTATGGGGAAAGGAAAGAATGTACTTCTAATTGCTGTGATGTCCATAGATATTATGACAAGCCTGAGCTAAGTGGAGAGTGGAATTTCTCATGGAGCTACATGGATGTGTTCCATGTAGTTGTTCACTGTGATCCCAGCACAAGGGAACAAGGCCCTTGGAATGGGCCTTGTTATGTACTCATAATGTCATAATTTCTTAAAAACATAAAATCTGTAAATGTAACACATTGCATCTACAAAAAGCTTTATACCAATGTATCTTTCCACATGGCTTCTCTTCTACTGTATGTGCCCTCAGTTTGGTTGATGTCAGGGTAGCCAAGCCTCTTTTGGGGATTTCATTAAGAGAAAGTTGCATTTAGGAGACTATTTTTAATTTAGTTTGGGTTTTGTTGGATATAATTATGTATCTCACAATCATTTGCATGTGTATTTAAATTACTGTTATCCATTCCATCCTAGGAATATTTCTGACTCCACATTACCAACTCACCTGACTTCATATTGTGATACCAAACTAAAATAATTGGTTGTAATGTAAACACATTGAAAGCAGCTGGGTAGTAGAGAAGAAATATATTTTTAAATGTACTAGATCAGTAACTATGTCTGTGAAAAATTCTTAAAATTTTTTTTAATGTTTATTTATTTTTGAGTGAGAGGGTAAGTGTGAGTGGGGGAGGGGCAGAGAGAGGGAGACACAGAATCCGAAGCAGGCTCCAGGCTCCGAGCTGTCAGCACAGAGACTGAGACAGGTTTTGAACCCACAAACTGTAAGATCATGACCTGAGCCGAAGTTGGATTCTTAACCAACTGAGCCACCCGGGCGTCCCTGGGGAAAAGTCTTCTAATCACTAGTTATATAGAATTGTAAGCCTACAATGGTATTTTCATGAGTACCACTAAAAAAGGTCTTCCCTGTTAGTTTCTCTCTGTCTCTCTCTCTGTCTCTCTCTCTCTTTTTAATTGAGACAGCCATCAAAAATAGATTGAGCAGGGGCGCCTGGGTGGCTCAGTCCGTTGAGCGTCGGACTTCGGCTCAGGTCATGATCTTGCCCTCCGTGAGTTCGAGCCCCGCCTGGGGTTCTGTGCTGATATCCCAGAGCCTGGAGCCTGCTTCGGATTCTGTGTCTCCCACTCTCTCTGCCCCTCCCCCGTTTATGCTCTGTCCCCCCCCCCCGTCAAAAATAAATAAACATTAAAAAAAATAGATTGAGCAGAATTCCTGTGTTTGTATGGCACAAATTGTAGCAAGCAGGAAGCATATCTATATGAGTGGAAATTTTTAAGCATGTCAAGGTATTAAGTATATTTTAGCACAACATTATTCATAACTAGTAGCAAGCCACAATGAATTTCTAGGTAATCAAATAATTAATAATACTAAAACAAAAAAATGAAGTATCTTTATTTTCTTTATATTTTACACCATATTGCAAAATATTTTCACTTGAAGAAATTAGAATCATGCAGCCAAAAATATAGAGAAATTATAGGAGATATGTCAAATCCTTGCATAATAAAAACATCATACCATTATTTTATATTTTGTGATAATTTTGGTATTAGCTAACTTTTAAAATTCATAATTTATTATGATTTCTTTTTCTCAGTCTATTTACTTTTGTATATGAATTTTATATTTTTAATTTTGTAACATTTTTCTTAAAGAAGGCTACAAAAACTTAGGTGTCACAAAAAATCCACCCATGGCAGATACCAGATTTTATCTCCATGTAAGATTTCCCCCTATCAGTTTAGATGCCTCCTCTCTCATCTTTCTCTAGTCTGGGTCCCCTGCGTTTAGAAGAGATTTTATGTTCCAGATACATTTTACTCTTAGCCATGTTTCAGTATTCAGTTTTTGCTTAACCTTTATTGCTAGTACCCCTTTTATCATTTCAAGCAACTTTCATAAAATAATGCATATATGTATAAATTATTATTGCATGTTATATTTGACTGTCTAATGTTATATGCAATGCTTGTATTTTGGTAAATGACATTCCTTCTTATAATTTTCATGCATAATATAGCATTTTAGAGCATTTCTAGCCAGAGATAAACTTTTTAATAATTAAAAAAAATTTTTAATGTTTTTTATTTATTTTTGAGAGATAGAAAGAGAGAGAGAGAAAGAGAGAGGGTTGGGGAGCAGAAAGAGAGGGAGACACAGAATCTGAAGCAGGCTCCAGGTTCCGAGCTGTCAGCACAAAGCCTGACATGGGGCTCGAACTCATGAACTATGAAATCATGACCTGAGCTGAAGTTGGAGATTTAACTGATTGAGCCACCTAGGGCCCCTAATAATTTTTGTAGGTACACACTTGAGTGGTACAATAAATTGAGAATATTTTCCCATTTTTTTCTATGTCACTGAGGTTATAGGGAAATGTAGTAAATAGAAAAAAGAGAAATATATTTGACAAGTCTAAATAATATTCCATAATTCTATCTAATGAACTCCTTTCTTCAATATAGATTAACCATTCTCTCCAGCAACTAGAATGCTCCTATCCACCCAGATAAAACGTCTTATTTCCTTTAACAGGTCTGCGGGAGGCACAGATGCATAATATCACTCTTAGCTCTCTTTTCTAGTTTCCAAAATGACTGTCACCTTCCATTTGTCCTTGATGTTTAATTATCATACTTCCTCATTTCATCACATTCATATCATGGTACAGTTATCAAGTTTAAAGCTTATTTAATTTTGTAGCTTGGAAGCTTTCTGAAGAAAGAAGACCTTGATCTTATCAGTAACTTGATTCCAACTCACATTTAAGAGTCTTACTTCTTGAGAGGTTTCTACTGGACAGCTAATCTAACGTATGTAGATTCCTGTTATCCTCAAAGTATGACCCTTTACTAACCCTTGCCTCCTTGAGTTACACCTTTCCAATGACACCCTTCTTGCTGTGTCTAACTTTCTTTCAATGCTGAGATTTTCTGTCTGCTAAATAAAGTGCCCACATTAAAATGGATTACAAATTAATCTTCTCCAATAAGCCTAAAAATCTACCCAATAAACTCAAGGATTCATCAATGTTTTCTAGCAGGAATTGACCCAGAACAATCATATGTGCCTAAAATCACTTGTCAAGGTCTGGGAGGCACATTTCTGATATATAAATGCTAAGCATTCATCCTCTCTCATTCAATAGTTTACAATATTTTTCATGTTGGTTAGTTAATTAAATGTCTCTTATTGTAATGTTTTCTGTAATTAAGTTTGTATGTAGAGAATAAAAATAGTTTGCAGTGAGAGCTTTTATCAAGTAAAACAAAGAATTAAATGAAGTTGATCTTCAATTCCGTGTTAGGCTATCAATCCCAAAATTTTATAAAACAAAAATGTAAAGCTTTGATCGGTACCATATACATTCCAACTACCCGTTCAATATGCATGAATTACACAGATATATCATAGGAAAAATTATTTTATGGGAATTAAACTATGTTTTGTCCATTGTGTCTGCTAATTTTATTATTATAAAATTCTCTTATGAAAAGATTAGGTTTCTGGTCAGCCTATCTTTCCTCTTTATGTGACTTCATTTATGTGTTACATTATTTATCAAATATATTGGACAGTGCGAAATTTTGATTAACTGCTGAATTATTTTGACAAGTGACATGCAAAATGTTTTTATAAAAAATGATTGTAAGGACTAAAATATCAAGGAAAAACAAACCTATAAATAAAATTTGAAGGATGATATGCTCAACTCACACACAGAGGGAATTTTATAAATTATTTTGAGAGAAAACTAATCACTCTTGCACACACATACTCACACACAAACAGGAAAAGAAAGAAAAGAAATAGTATATGCCTAGTACAGCTAAACTTATTTTATTTCCAGTAGGTTTAAGGACACTCATATACCGAGTAAAGACACTACTTTACAACCATAATTATGAGACATGGCGGATGATTATCAGAAGAAAAGAAGCTATTCTGATTTTAGTATTTGGGTTCATCAGTTTAGGCTAGGATCTTTTGATGAGGGAGATTGATGGAAATTGCCAGATATTCGTTATATACCAGAAGGGACTTAGAATTTATGCTAGAGATTTTCAGCACCCTGAGAGTAGGAAGTAGTAGTGATACTTTAGCTATTTTTTTTCCTAAGTACATAAAGATAGTGTTAGCAACTTACTAGTATCTAAAAAACCTCCAGATTTAATTTAAAATTGCAGATGATAACCCAGGTATTGGAAAAATATTTCATGAAAAAGCAAATGCAATGAAAACAATTAATCAACCCCCAAATTTATTAAGTATCCAATTGATAGCCTAATGTTTCAAAAAATCACTAGTATACTCTAACTTAAGCATCTATTTATTGGTCTACAAAGTAGGCAGTTCTGACATTCTACCAGATGTGCTAAAATATTTTGCCTGTTCTGATAAAATCCTCTCAGGAAATACTTAAATATCATGACACATCTGCAGTCAAAACGCAAAATCATTACGATGAAGACAGAATGCTGGTTTCCAGATATTGTAGGAAGGAGTGAATGGACAGAAATTGCTTAATGGGCAAGGAATTTTACTTTTGTAGTGACAGAAATTCTTTGAAAATAGGTAGAGGTGGTGGTTGCACATTATAGGGTGTACTAAATGCCACTGAATTATTTACCTTAAAATGGTGAATTTTATGTTATGTGAATTTCACAATAAACTCTTTTCTAAAAATGCAAAATCCTTATCATATTCCTATGGTAAACCCAGAGTCAGTTGTTCCTTTGAGCGCTGGTTTATGTTGAGCTCCCTCACACAGGGCACACTTGTTAGGACCAACTGCAGACTTCCCTTGCCTTTCATTAGGACAAGGAATTCTCCTTTTTCCTTTATGAATTCCTAACACTTAACAAAGATTTTTCTCTCCTAAAAAAAGGTGTGTGTGTGGGGGGTGGTGTTTAACAAGGAATGAATGAATGAATGAATGAATGCTATCTTATAATTTTGATATGATGCTACCACCTAAAAACTCCAGGTATTTGTCTTTACAATTATATGCAAGAGTTCTAAGTATATGTAATATATGTAAGTCTCTTATCATAACACAAGCAGAAAAAGAGAAAGACATTTTCTTATTAAGTGTACTGATTATA
This sequence comes from Lynx rufus, assembly GCF_022079265.1. Lineage (NCBI taxonomy): Eukaryota > Metazoa > Chordata > Mammalia > Carnivora > Felidae > Lynx > Lynx rufus. The sequence continues at coordinate 221,056,407 of NW_025814823.1, read as the reverse complement.
TCTCATTAGATTTGAACTTAATTTTTAAAAACATTTCTTTCTCGGGTCACCTGAGTGGCTCATAGGTTGAGCATCTGACTCTTGATTTCAGCTTAAGTCAGGATCTCACAGTTGTGAAATCGAGCCCTGTGTTTGGCTCCACACTAGGAATAGAGCCTGCTTGGGATTCTCTCTCTCTCTCTCTCTCTCTCTCTCTCTCTCTCTCTCTCTCTCTCCCCCTCTGCCCCTCCCCTGCTCTCTCAAAAATAAAACAAAATCTTAAAAAAATAGTGTTCCTTTCCAGTGATGGGCCCAGAAAGCCAAATCCTTATAACAAGCTTCTATAGTCAGGATTTCCCAATGCTGTGGCCATGTATAAGGCATTTGACTTTAAGTTTGGTTATCAATAACATACTGTTAATGGCATCCAATTCTGGATTTATACAATAAAAAAATGATGGGCATTTGTACAATAAAAAATGATGTGTATATGTGTATACATATATACATCACTATATATTTTACATAATATATGTGTGTGTGTATATATATGTATGTATGCAGAGTATGTGTATGTGTATATATGTATATATATACATATAAATATATATATGTGTATATATATGTATATATGTGTGTGTGTATATATATATATACATATATATATGGAACATATTCTATATATATATATATATAGAATATGTTCCATTCAAAATTCTTATTTATTTATTTTCAAAGGAGGGGTAGAAATTATGTTTTGCTTTTTCAAAAATGTTCTACCATTGGTAACTATTGTATTGTTGATGCTCTTATAATGCAAGATAGAGACTAGAGGCACTAGAGGCAGATAAACTAAAGTTGAGACCCAACTCTTCCACTTCTTACATTTACAATATTGGCCAAGTTCCTTAAACTGTCTGTGTCAGTTTCCTCATCATTAAAATGGGTTATTAAAACATTTATCACATAAGGATATCTTGATGATTACAGGTATGATAAAATAAAATGCATGACATGCATTTAAAAAACAAACTATTGTTCTTTTTTTCCATTACAGATGTTGCAGGTTTAACACAGCATTTGTGAATGTGATTTAAGCATCTGGTTTATACTATTAGAAATGTAGTACCTCCTCTCTCCACCGCTGAAATCAGCATGGTTGAGGCAATATTCTCTAAAACGTACAGGTTCCCCAGTTTTATCAACTTTGATTGTATCTTTTTTTTTTTAATTTAAAACCAAGGCAGTTAACATATTGTATAATAATGATTTCAGAAATAGAATTTAGTGATTCATCACTTACATATAACACCCAGTGCTCATCCCAACACCCATTAAGTGTCCTCCTTAATGACCCTCACCCATTTAGCCCATCCCTCCACCTGAAACTCCACCAGCAACCCTGACTTTATTCTATGTATTTAAGAGTCTCTTATGGTTTGTCTCCCTCTTTTTTTTTTGTCTCCCTCTTTTGTCTCCCTCCTCCCTTTTTATATTATTTTTGCTTCCCTTCCCTTATGTTCACTTGTTTTATATCTTAAATTCCACATATGAGTGAAATCATGTGATATGTGTCTTTCTATGACTGACTTATTTCAGTCAGCATAATACACCCTAGTTCCATCCATGTTGTGCAAATTGCAAGATTTCATCCTTTTTGATGCCAGGTAGTATTCCATATATATATATATATAGATAGATAGATAGATAGATAGATAGATATATAGATATATAGATATATAGATATATAGATATATATATGTCACATCTTCTTTCTCCATTCAGCAGCTGATGGACATTTGAGCTCTTTCCCTACTTTGGCTATTGTCGATAGTGCTGCTATAAATATTGGGGTGCATGTGCCCCTTCAAAACAGTACCCCTGTATCCTTTTGATAAATACCTAGAAGTGTGGTTGCTGGGTTGTATGGTAGTTCTGTTTTTAATTTTTTGAGGAACCTCCGTACTATTTTTCAGAGTGGCTGCACCAGTTTGCATTCCCACCAACAATGCAAAAGAATTCCTCTTTCTGCATATCCTGGCCAACATCTGTTTTGCCTGAGTTGTAAATTTTAGCCATTCTGACAGGTGTGAGGTGGTATCTCATTGTAATTTTGATGTATTTCCCTGACGATGAATGATATTGAGAATATTTTCATGTGTCTGTGGCCATCTGGATATCTTCTTTGGAGAAGTGTCTATTCTTGTCTTTTGCCCATTTCTTCACTGGATTATTTGTTTTTTGGGTGTTGAGTTTGACAAGTTCTTTATAGATTTTGGATACTAACACTTTATCTTATATGCTATTTGCAAATATCTTCTCCTATTCCACTGGTTGCCTTTTAGTTTTGCTGATTGCTTCCTTCTCTGAACAGAAGCTTTTAGTCTTGATGAGGTCCCAATAGTTCATTTTTGCTTTTGTTTCCCTTGCCTCCGGAGACACATCAAGTAAGAAGTTGCTATGACTGAGGTCAGAGAGGCTGTTGCCTATTTTCTCCTCTAGGATTAATGCGCCACGTTGGGGGCATAAATGTTTTCAACTGTTAGATCTTCTTGGTGGATAGACCCCTTAATTATGATATAATGCCCTTCTTCATCTCTTGTTATAGTCTTTATTTTAAAATCTAGATTGTCTGATGTAACTAAGGCTACTCTGACTTTCTTTTGACAACCATTAGCATGACAAAGGGTTCGCTATCCCCTTTCTTTCAATCTGAAGGTGTCTTTAGGTCTAAAACGGGTCTCTTGTAAACAGCATATAGATGGCTCTTGTTTTCTTATCCATTCTAATACTCTATGTATTTTTGATTGGAGCATTTAGCCCATTGACATTTAGAGTGAGTACTAAAAGATATAAATTTAGCGCCATTGTTTTGCCTGTGGAGTTGGTGTTTCTGGTGATATTCTCTGGTCCTTTCCATTTGTTGTTGCTTTGGTCTTTTTTGTTTTGCTTCAACTTTTCTCCACACAAATAGTCCCCTTTAAAAGTTCTTGCAGGGCTGGGTTAAAGCTGGTTTAGAAAAAAATTAATAAAATTAAAAATTAAACAAAAAATCAAATAAAGGAAGCTAGATCCTATGTGTGTTTTGGTCTGCTTGTTGAAAGAAATTTGATGAAATAGAGAAAAAAGGGAAAGAAAAGAAAGAAAAAAAATGGTAAGAAAAAATTTAAAAATTAAAAAAAAATTAAATACTAAAATAGAATAAACTCCTTTAGATTTTGTTTGTCTGGGAAACTCTTTATCTATCCTTCTATTCTGAATGACAGCCTTGCTGGATAAAGAATTTTTGGCTTCATTTTTTTTATAATTCAGAACATTGAATATATCCTGCTACTCCTTTCTGGCCTGCCAAGTTTCTATGTATAGGTCTGCTGTGAACTTGATCTGTTTTCCCTTATAGGTTAAGGACTTTTTCTCTTGGGCTTCTTTCATAATTCTTTTTTTTTTTTTTTGTCTGTGTATTCTGTGAATTTGACTATGGTATGCTTTGGTGATGGTCAATTTTTGTTGAATCTAATGGGAGATCTCTGCTTCTTGGATGTCTTTGCCCTTCCTCAGATTAGGAAAGTTTTCTGCTATAATTTGCTCACATAAACCTTCTGTTCCTTTTTCTCTGTCTTCACATTCCTATGATTCAGATGTTATTCCTTTTTAATAAGTCACTGAGTTCTCTAAGTCTTGTATAGTGCTTTTTTGCCTATGTTTCCCTCTTTTATTTCTGCTTCATTATTCTCCATAATTTTGTCTTCTGTATCACTGATTTGCTGCTATACTTCATCCATCTTTGCCATCGTGGCATCCATTCAAGATTGCATCTCAGTTATAGTATTTTTAATTTCATCCTGGCCACATTTTACTTGTTATATCTCCATAGAAAGGGATTCTATGCTTTTTTCAACCTCAGCCAGTGTTCTTATTATAGTGGTTTTAAATTCTAGTTCAGACATCTCGCTTGTTATCTGTGTTGATTAACCCCCTTGCTGTCATTTCTTCCTGTTCTTTCTTTTGTGGTGAATTCCTTCATTTTATCATTTTGAAGGAAGAAAAAATAGTAAAATTAAAAATTAAAAACTGAAAACAAAACAAAAAATCAAGTAAAGGAAGCTAGATCCTAGGTGTGTTTTGGTCTGCTTGTTGAAAGAAGCTTGATAAAATAGAGGGAAAAAAGGAAAGAAAAGAAAAAAAAGTAAGAAAAAAATTAAAATTTAAAAAGCAAAAACAGAAGAAAATGAACAAATAAATAAACCAGCAAACAGAATGAAACCCAAATGAAGTTATATCCACTTTCCACTAGAACTGAAACTATGAAGCACTCTATATTCTGTGTACTAAGCAGGTATAGTGACACGTGCTGATCTTCTAGGGGATGTGCTTTCAAGGCACAGTTGGGCAGGGCTTGGTGTAATGGCTCCTGTTTTCCACTAGGTTACTGTTTTCTTAACTTCCTGGGGTGGATCAGTGTGGTACACATGAGCATGCATGAGAGAGGTGGAAATGGATTCACTCATTTCCCTTGTCTCTGGAACAGGAAGTTCACTGACCCGATCAAACACCCCTCCTTTGTCTCAGGCCTCCATCTACTCCCCATCTCTAACCTGTCTGCATCCAAGCTGTCTGTCTGCCAGGTGGTACCTACCTCCAGAAGTTTATCTCAGATGCCATCATGTTTCAAAACCCCACACTTCAGAGACCCTCACAGCTTAGACCCGTGCCAATGCTCTGGGGTAGGTTCTTGCTGAGGAATGACCGGGTGACAGCTTGCCCCTGAAAACGTTCATGTGATAGTGCAGTGGCAGAGGTTCAGAGATTGTGGCAAATGACAACATGCAGCCAGCATCAGGTTTCACCACACTCTGGCATCTTTGTTCCAATACCAGCAAATGTGGCTGCTCTCCAGGGTCCGCTGTGTCCTTTGCCTCCAGGGTCCATATGACCTCTACCAAATGCACTCCAAGCAGGGGAACCACTTCTCCCTGTGTGGCACCTGGACGCCTCAGACCCCACTCACCGCTGCCTGCTCCTGGGTATTAGCCCTACTTCCTCACCAGAGCACCACCAGGCACTGAGCTCCGGAACTTCAGACTCTGTACTCCACTCTTTATAGAATATTGGTGGTATTGAAACCATCTCTTTGCTTCCAGTCAATGGTTTTGGCAAACAGATTTTTTGTTCAGTCCCCTGAGAGTGTTTTTACTCTTTATCTCTGTTTCTCCAGCTGCGCTTGGGGGAGTACATTTTTGTACAACTGATCCTGACGTGCTGCACTCTCCCCCTATCTCTTTGTCCTCTCACCACAAAAACATTTCCCTATCCTCTATGGCTTTTCTCTCCCCTAGTTCACCTCTCTGTACCACATACCTGCTGAGTTATGTGGCTCAAGTTATGCAGATTGTTGTATTAATCCTAAAATCAATTTCCTAAGTGTTCAAAATGGTTTGGTGCTGATCTAGTTGGTGCTGATCTAAACACTCAGGGTCTCCATGCTGATTCACCATCTTCCTAATTCCCCCTTGTTCATGAGTATCTTGAATGCATTTCATTAGCTAGGATTCACTTAGTCAAGAGAATCAATCTAAAACAATACATGAGGTACACGGAAGCTCCCTTTAATTTATTTCCTTATGAACCCAGTAAAATAACTTTTTGACATCACAAATTCATATGGTGGAATGAAGCTTTTTATAATGAAATCTACTTATGTAAAAAAAAATAAATCACAAATTACCCCAGGTACTAGTTCAGAGGACTTCAGCTCTTTCCCTTTTAGTCTCATTAAGGAACTGTGGAGAATATCTCTGAATATCTTAAAGATTGTTTTCTTTGTGCTTTGATCTGTATTTTTCTTTTTCTGTGTGACTCATATGGTTTTGTGTGTGCCAGTTAGCTAGGAAGTTTCTTTTTTATAGGTCTTTTTCTATATCTTCATCTCTGTTTATGAATTTACTCATAAGCCATATTTAAAACAATGTTTATCAATTTGTTTTAAAAGTAGCATGTTCCTGTTGAAAATCTTTACTGCTCTATTTTTCTTTACACTGGAATATTCCCCATTCTTATTTCTGTTTCTCCATGCAGTTGAACCACTTCCTTTCTACCCCAGCCATATCTTCTCTGTTTTTCTTACCATCAGATTCTTCTCATGGACAAGATTATGTATCTGTCTTATATTCAATGCTGGAAAGGCATAGAGTAGTATATTTTATTTTTCTCTCCTTGGAGGTAATCTAAAGTAAATACCAACCACAAAGTATTCTCAGATTTATCCCTTTAGTCTGGTGACTCAGATGAAAAAGGAGAATGTATTCTAGTCTACTCTAATCTTTTTATTTTATAAGCACCCCAAATACACATAATAAAAATGGCATTTATTTCATTCATGACACATTACTTTTTTCTCTTAGGTACAAGAAGTAGCCTATTGACTCTATTTAATAGTAGTAACAATACCTTACTATGTTAACAGTATGGATCAAAATGAGAGCAATCTACTTCCTTGTGTTATACTAGTTTTATTCATTCCCATTATTTGTAAGATGTTGGCTTGCCTTCCTAATTTTATATATTTTATGTCATTTTTTTCAGTAATTTCATCATGAATTAAAATGATATATTTTGTAGAACATTATTTAAAAAAACTAAGTATTGAGAAGGCATTTCACAATAAGAATATTTAGAGTATTGCCCAAAGGGTGAATTTTTAAAAAATTTTTTTTTTACGTTTATTTATTTTTGAGACAGAGAGAGACAGAGCATGAACAGGGGAGGGGCAGAGAGAGAGGGAGACACAGAATCGGAAACAGGCTCCAGGCTCTGAGCTGTCAGCACAGAGCCCGACGCGGGGCTCGAACTCACGGACCGTGAGATCATGACCTGAACCGAAGTCAGACGCCTAACCGACCAAGCCACCCGGGCGCCCCCCAAAGGGTGAATTTTTAATTTAAGGGAAAAAAAGTGGGGTAAGAGTCCTGTCAACAGTTAATAACCCAAGTAATTTATTTGGAATCCTCTTTCCCAGTTTATTTCACTGGTTATCTGAAGTTTAATATTTCTGAGCTGTGTCTCTGATATTTTGGTAGGTCCATTTACATTTATACAGATGGGTACAGTCTGTTACAGTGCATTAATTGACATCGTGTGGTAGCTAATTGAAAACAACAACAAGAGACCTACTCATATGTAAGCAGAGCCAGGAATGTATAAACCTAGTCTCACAGAAGTTAGTTATTTCATTTTTTAAATTTTTAAAAAAAAATTTAAAATTTACATCCAAATTTGTATATAGTGAAATAATGCTTTCAGGAGTAGATTCCTTAATGCCCCTTACCCATTTAGCCCATCCCCCTCCAAAAACCCCTCCAGTAACCCTCTATTCCCATATTTAAGAGTCTCTTATGTTTTGTCCTCCTCCCTGTTTTTACATTATTTTTGTTTCCCTTCCCATATGTTCATCTGTTTTGTATCTTAAAGTCCTCATATGAGTGAAGTCATATGATATTTGTCTTTCTCTGACTAATTTCCCTTAGCATAATACCCTCTAGTTCCATCCACATAGTTGCAAATGGCAAGCTTTCATTCTTTTTGATTGCTGAGTAATACTCCATTGTGTGTGTGTGTGTGTGTGTGTGTGTGTGTGCGTGTGTGTGTGTGTGTGTGTATATATATATATATATATATATATACACCACATCTTCTTTACCCATTCATCCACAGATGGACATTTGGGCTCTTTCCATACTTTGGCTATTGATAGTGTTACTATAAGCAGGAGGGTGCATGTGTCCCTTTGAAACAGCACACCTGTATCCCGTGGATAAATGCCTAGTAGTGCAATTGCTGGGTCATAGGGTAGTTCTATTTTTAGTTTTTTGAGGCACCTCTATACTGTTTTCCAGAGTGGCCAGATAGCTCTACAAAAATAGTTTACCATGGGAAATATCCTGGCCAATAAAGAATGACAAATCAGAGCACTATTTTGATATGACTAATTAATTGATAAATTTAGATGATGAGCATCGCTAGCTGCAATAATCAAAGAAAGACACTTGGATGTTTGTGTATCTAATGGAGTACACAGTACCTATTTTAAAGTATTTTTGCCAAAAGTCTATAGGCAGGAAACATGCTGAAGGAAGTACTCAGCTGTAAACCACAAATGTGTTATCCTTCAAGAAAGATGCATGACTTCAAAGGCTGCTCAGACAGGACAGGGAAGGGAGCAGGAGGGGCTGCCATTGATACCATGGGCCAGAAGAGCAGAGTGTGCTGCATTCACAGGCAAGAAGGTGGTGCTGCCTCCAGCAGCCCAAAGGGCAGAACATCAAGCCACAAAGGATTATTTTCAGACCTTGAAACCTAATGGAACTTGCCCTGCTAGGTTTTGGATTTTCTTTGGACCAATAAGCTCTTTATTCATTCAATTTTCCCCGTTTTGCAATAGACATGTCTATTTTATGCCTGTTCTGCCATTGTATTTGAGAGGCAGGCCACTTTTTTTCTAGTTTCATGGGTGACAGAGTTGAATTTCCTTCTTGATAGATCATATCCAAAGTCTTGTCCATACCTGATTGAGATGATGAAATTAGGGACTTTTTGAGTTGATGATATGTAGAAGAGGTTTTGGATTCAGAGCTACTGCTGGCATGGACTAAGACTTTGAGGATATGGGAATAGAGTGAATGTATTTTGCATGAATTTGGGGAGACCAGATGTCAGACTGAAGTGAATTATATGGTGTTCCCTCAAATTTCACATCCATCTAGAACCTCAGAATGTAACCTTATTTGGAAATAGTTTTTGGTGATGCAATTAGTTAAGTTGAGGTAATATTGGGTTAGGATGAGCCCTGATTCCAAACTCTTATCTTTATAAGAAGAGATGAGGACACACAGAGAGAGTAGCATATGAAGACAGAGGTAGAGCTACTGTGCCAGAAACCATGGAATGCTAAAAGATAACAGAGGCTGGAAGAAGTAGGGAAGGATTCTCCTCTATAGGCTTTGGAGGAAGCTGGCACATTGATTTTGGACTTCTGGCTTCCAGAATTGTGAGATAATATGTTTATCTTGTTTTAGTCACCCATATTGGGCTACTTTGTAACAGCAACAACAAAGGCAAAATATACATGTGAAAGTCATCATCCGAGTGATTATGTACAAGATTGTTTATAAATGTTATGAGTACTTGGGAAAGCAAATTGTGACCCACATTTTCGATTTGGGGAGCAGAGCAGTAATTAGCAGTAGCTTCAACACTGCACCAAATATAATATTTGCAATAATAGCTTTACAAATATCAAGTCACTTAATTTTTACAGTAACCTTATTTGCAAAGTATTTGTTATGACTGCTGTATTTATTGGTAAGGAAAATATATTTCAAAAATAAAATTAATTATCTAAAGTCAAATAGCATTTTATTAGCAGGACACGGATTTAAAATCTTGTCTGTTTGACTGAAAACTCATAGTCTTAACCACTAGAGTAATTATTGTGGTATCAGTTTGGAAATATCTTATGAAGAAATATAATCAGTGCTATTGTAATAGTGTTGTGTGATGGCAGATGGTAGTACACTTGTGGTGAGCGTAGCATAATATATAAACTTGTCCAATCTCTATGTCATACATCTGAAACTAGTGTAACTTTGTGTGCCAATTCTACTTCAATTAAAAAAAGAATCTCACAAGTTTAGTTCAAAACCAGGTTATATTAATTCCAAAGTTAGTGGACATTTCTATTTCCAAATACTACCTTGCAAATATATCCATTTAGAATTTTATTTTGAACTCCAGAATTCACTCTGTTATGGGTTGAATTATGTTCCTCAAAAATATCATAAGTTGAAGCTCTAATGCCTCAGAATGTGACTTTATCTGGGTACAGATTTATTGTAAATGCAGTTAGTAAAATGAGATTTTTAGGGTAGGCCCTAATTCAATTTGACTGGTATTGTTACAAATACATATATATATGGAGAGAGAGAGAGAGAGAGAGAGGAAAGGATGGGAAAGACATGGGAAGATGGCAGTCATTGACAAGCTGAGGGGAGAGTCCTTCAGCAGATTCTTCCATCATAAGTCCTCAGAGGGAAGCAATTCTGTCTGCCAACTCCTTGATTTCAGACTTCTAGAGTCCAGGTGTGAGATAATAACTTTCAGTTGTTTTAGTCACCCAGGTTGTGGTACTTTGTTATAGCAGCCCTAGCAAACTAATAAACAATCCATCATACTTAAAGAAATATTTACCATGGGACTATCCATTTGTGAAGAGTGGGAAACACTACATTATGTGCTATTCCTGACCCCTGACATGGACTCAGATCAGTGAAGTTTAGAGACTGTAGTAAACTAACAGTTCAGGAAAAACTGCATTTCTTAAGTCCTTTCAAATATGAATTAGGTCATTTATTTTATTTTATTTTATTTTATTTTATTTTATTTTATTTATTTTATCTTATTTTATCTTATTTTATCTTATTTTTTATTTTTCAGTTTAACATGGGAACATCATTTTCTTAACATTGTCATTCTTGAAATGAAAGTTTCTCATACTGTAACTCTTGTGAAATATTTTTTATCTCCATTATGTTCCATTCAACTATCATAATACTTCTTTTTAAGTGATATTTTCCTCAGTCTAGTCCTCAGTGCTATTTTCCTTCATTGAAGTTTTGCAGTTACTATCAGCTATGGCATTTATTTGTTTTCCAGTCATCAGTCAAGTGATTAAATGTTCTAGATTGTAAATGTTTGAGGTTTATGATGACCATCATAACCTGTCCATGCAAAAAGCCTGACTCATGGAGCATAATTAGCAAAGGACTTTATTCTTTTTCTCTACTGTTCATTCAAGTAAAGCCTGTGGATCTAATTTTTTTTTTATACAACTGGGTGAAATTTGGGGCCAGCCTGTTTTTTTTTTTTAATCATTCTCAAATAATACAGTATCTTTCTAATACTTATCATAAATACTTTTTTACAATTAATTAATCCATTCAACAAATATATATTACAGACATATTTATGAGATAATTTCTGGATGCTTGAATACATCAATGGAGAAATCCCTTTTTACAAGAAACTTATACATTTATGGAGTGGATTGTGGAGGTCTTTCCAGAATTCGGCTGTCCTTGGCAACTAGGTGAAAATTCCTAGAGGAATAAATAACTTGTTATTAATGGAAAGTTTTCTCTACTCAGGGTGTCATCCAATTAGAAAAAGTGGCATGAACACTGTCCCTGATTTTAATTAATCAATGATATAAGCATAGTTATGGAAGCCTTTCAGTCCAGATTCAACTCACTGGTCAGGTTTGTGATGAATAATGGAATTGCCCATCACCTGCTTTTTGTAGTTCAATGAGAAGTCTGTGAAATAACTATATATCCTGCTATATCCCGGGTTAATGTCTTGAGTCAAATGGAAAAGTAAATATAGATATTGAGTAGATCATCACTGGGCAGTTGAAAACAGACCCTAATGGTTTATAGGGTTAGTTTCACTGGTTGGATTTAGTAACCAGAGAGCATGGTGGAGGTCAATACTGCAATGAGATCATCTCTCTATTTGAAGTCCAGTTGATACAGCCTTAATTACATGTATTATGAGACAACATGAATGCCTTTGTTCCTAACCCAACAGCCAAATTAATCAGAATAGACAATTAAGAGTTGGATTCCAGAGAAAAATTTCCAGAAGCCACAGTGTATAGAAATGAAGTGTGGCTCTATATCGTTACTGCTGCTGAAACCATTGTTGAAACATGGAAGATCCATGGAAAGAAGTCATCCTACAGATATTCTGGCAAGCACTCCATCACTGCTTTCTTAAAATTTCAGTGAAGATGTAGCTTCTGAATTTTCAGAGCATTTATTTTGCACCCTCTGAAACCCAGCTATCCTGACAAACCCTCCAATGCACTTGCAACTTTCAGTTCATTCTATCCAATGCATGATGCCATCAATGTAATGGAACAGTGTGATGTTCTAGGAGATATGTAGACAGTCCAAACAATTTTGAATTATGTCATGGCAGATGACAGGAGATATTATACACTCCTACGACAAAACTATAAATGAGTATTTTTGTCATCCCATGTAAAGGTGATCCATTTCTGATCCACTTTTCTGATGGGAATAGGAAATAATTCATTCACTACATGAATGGCTGCATGGTATATACCCAAGAATTTATGAATATGCTTCAGCACTGGTACCACCCTAGGCACAATAGCTGTGATCAGAAACACTACCGGTTAAGTCTGCCGTAATCTACAGTCATTTTCCATAATTTATTCAGTCTCTGTGTAGGTTAATCTTGTGAATTAAATGCAGATATGATAGGAACGACCACCAGGGTTTACTGTGTCTTTATTGGTGGTACTAATCTTTGCCATTTCTCTGGGATACATATCTCTAGTTTTGGATTTATTATTTTGGCTTCAATGGGGGGCAGTTTCAGAGGTTTGCATTTATCCTTCTTCATTATAATAGCACCAAAAGGACAAGGACCCAACGTGTGTGTGTGTGTGTGTGTGTGTGTGTGTGTGTGTGTGTGTGTTCCCAACTGCTGAGAATATAAATTCAAATAAACATTCAGGGACATGGGAAATGACCTGTGGATTTTAATCCTCACTCAATGGGCCCACTGTGATCTGTACTTTAGCCAAGATTCTATTTATTACCTGGACTCCTTCTCTGAAAAGGGGGCCAGGGCAATGTGATGTTTGGGTCTCCAGATATTACTACCAACTTAAAGCCTATATAAAATTACCTGAGTAGGGGTGCCTGGATGGCTCTGTCAGTTAAGTGTCCAACACTTGATTCACGACCATGGGATTGAGCCCCGCAATGGGCTCCACACTGACAGCACAAAGCCTGTTTGGAATTCCCTCTCCCATGCTCTCTCTCTCTCTTTCTCTATCAAAATAAACAAACTTAAAAAAAAAATGAAAAAGTCACCTGAATAAATGGTTTATAAATCTCTTTGGGGAAGACTGAGATAATCATTATATTACATATTTGCCACTATGTTGTGGGGTCTTTTTTAGGAATCTGTTGTAGAAAGAATTCTTTATGCATAGGTGTTTGGAAAAATAAATTGGCTTATGTCTGGAAAATAATAAAGGAACACAACTTTGTATCAAAACAACCATGTTCTTCTGCCTCTTGCTCACCAATTTTTCTTTTTTGGTTTACACAGATGTCTAACATCAGCCACGTTGGTTGCCTACTTTATGCTTAGGAACATCATGCTCTTTTAACTATCACCCAACTCCATGTGGATCAAAGCTCCTCAGCTGTCCTTCAGTCTTGCTAGACATTATGCTAATTGAAGCTTCCCAGTTCCTTCTGGTTAAGCACTGCCATCTGGCCTTTAGTTCTTTGGGGGTTATCTGTCCCAAGATATTAATGAGCCCCAATGTGTGCTTTTGTAATTGTCTCCCCTATCATCAGCCATGCCCAGCAGAGGACAGCCACCACTGAACTTCATGAGGCAGGTGCCCCTCTCATCAGTACATTCCTAATGGTATGTCTTGTAGGCTGTTCTGTGAAATATTAACCTCTGGTGGGTATTCTGGCCTTTCGTAATAGATCTTTTAATCCTGACTACTTCCCTAGCCACTTTATCCCTTTCTTGACCATCTTCCAGAGCCAACTCAGGTATTTCCACTCCACTGAACATTGGCCATCATTTTTTCCAGGCTTCTATATGCCAACCTAGAAGTCAGTTAGTCCATCTCCTGGGATCCTGTCCAGAGTGTTTAATCTCATGTCTTAAGAAAATTCTTACATTTTTTGTCTTGTATTCAGCAGTCTGCTTCACCAGGTATCCTTGGAACTCAATTTCAGGGATAATCCTCTGGCTTTTACCAATACCTACAAATTAATTCTTGGAATTCCTTCAGTACATGGCCTGTTTCTAAACTTATCCAGCCCAGGATGTCAACAGGTGGCATATACCGTGACCTAACACTGATGGTTGGCCAGGCATACAGGTGAGGAGCTTAGAGCAGCTTCCAAGGATCTATGTTTGCCTTGTGAGGGAAAGACCTCTGCAGCATCTTTCACCACAGTGGATCATCTAATATCTCTTAACAGGAAAGGATGGACCAGCTCTGCAGGTTCTGACAGTTAATGGGTACGTGAAGAATCATCATCCTCAAGAGGATCCCTCATATCTTCTTTATGTTTCAGTGTATGGGGTTTTTCCAACCAGAACCCTGACCCTGATGTAGCTGATCTGCCTTGGCTGAGAGCTCTGACATCTCTGGAGTTCTATACCTCTAAGTATCAATTCTTAGTCTCTTTTTAGTGGTGTCTACTTTTCCACTATAAGAGATGAGTGTTTCTTTTTAAGCTAGTAGAGACCCTCTAGCTGTCACACTTGGCCATTAGCAGCTTCTTAATCACTTTACTTTCTCATTATCTCTCTGAAAGATGTCAAAATAACTTTTCAGAAACCAGCTAACTCCTCTGTCTTTGTAGGCATTATTCCTTCTATATATTTCAAATACCTGGATCATTGCACCTGAGATATTCTTCTCCATGGAGGCGTTTTACTAAATCATGGATAGTGAACTTTTACCTATTTAGTCACCACCTTGTGCTAGGGATTATCTGTGCCCCAACTACCATTCAGGCTAGTGCTGTCTTGGCCTGATGAGTGGGAAGTGAGTCAGTCCAAGATCCTTCTTACTGTCTGTGTTCTTGGGCTATTGTCAGTACCACTTTGTTCAGGTCCTCTGTCAGGCAGACACCAAGATAGAAATAGAGGTACAGGAAACTTACTGGGGAAGAAGACTATGGACTGAAAAGGAGAGGGAGCTGGAAGAGGTGGCAGGCTCATCAGACCAGGATGCAGGCCTCAGTCCTGTGTAGGGAAGAAATGAGGTCAGGCAGAGTCTCAGATTGTGATGCATTTCACAGGAGGATTCGGCCTTGATTCAATGTCATCTATCAGAGGAGTCCTGCATCTTGCAGGAATGGGCCTGTCTTGGTATCCCTGCTGTTCTCTGCCTTTGGCTGAAAGCATCCTATGGAAGGTGTGGCCTGAATGGTAGATGCAGAGCATAGTAGCTGGGTCCATCCATCAATTATGCGTCCTACAGCACAAGAAAGGAGTGGCACATTCTTTCTTTCTGTTTTTGTTTTGTTTTATTGTTTTTTGTTTTTTTGAGAGGGCAGGTGTGTGTGCGTTCGACCCGGGGAGGGGCAAAGGGAGAGACAAAATCTTAAGCAGACTTCATTCCCAGCACAGAGCACAACAGGAGTCTCAGTATCATGATGGCAAGATCATGCACTGAGCCCAAATCAAGAATGGATGCTTAACCGACTGAGCCACCCGGGCACCCTTAGGGGCACATATTCCTGGCCTGTCCTCTAGAGCCTTAGAAAGTATTATATCTCAGGACAGGAATGTCTAATAGAAAGAAGAAAGAAAATAACCATTTCCTGTCTATAATTGTCTCCATGAGTTTTAGCTCCCTACACCTTGGAGTTGGGCATGTGTGGGTGCCCTGTGTGTTTCTCGATGTCTCATGCCTTACTTAGCAGCAACAGGGCAACACTACTTAGTGTACTGCAAACTTGAGACAAGAAGTTGGTTCATGCTAGTATAGAATTGGTCACTATGGAGGAGTCTGGGAAAAGCACACACAAAATTGGTCACTCTAAACCTGGGACAGGTAAAGCTGAAAGTGTCTGAAATGGTTCACAGAGTCATAGAGTTACCTGAACATGAAACATTGAGTTGTGTAAAATAGTTGAGGATACTCACTGGAATTTAATCAGTTGTCTCTGCTTCCATTCTAGTGACCCAAACCATACTGCTCATAATAGGTAATGTTTAATCAAATTAAGTATGTTTCTCAATGGGTCTAAGCTGAGATTAATTATGTCATTTGGTTTATTTTTAATAAACCAGCTCAAATATGTAAATAATCTCGAATTCAGTATGGTATTTTTTAGTTTGGATTTTTAAAAACAACCCCCTAAAGTTTACTTTGAAAGATTTATAATCCTTCAAATTTAGTTGTGAATGAACAGTGACCTACATCACATTTTTCCCCCCTAATAGGAGGTAGTAGGAATAGAACAGCATGTTCAGTCTGAAAATAAGCAGCCTGGTATGACTGAATATATTTATAGCCAGTATATTATCTTTTGCTCTTTATGCTCAAAAGATTAGGGGTCAATGGATTTGAAGGAGAAAAAGTAGAACTACCCTGGGAAGTAAAACTATTAAGAGCAATGGACTTTCCCACCACGAAGCTGCACAAAAGACATACATATTGAGACCTATCAAGTGTGTCTTTAACTTCTACTTGGGGGGTAAAAGGCTAACAGAGAAACAACACAGGCGGTTCAGAAAGTAGCCTGAGACCAAGGTCAAGCTATCAACTATGCAATGGGAGAGCATATACTAGTCCCAAACAATTTCACGCTGCAGGTGGAATGAGTTCTTAGAAATGGAAGCAGTTAAGGCAAGAAGATTAGAAAAGGAAAGAAAGGGGAAAGACACATCCTTCCATTCTGCTAAACACCACTTGTTTTATGATTTTAAAATATCCTCTTATGCATTTTCACACCCATGATCACACATTTGCATTCACAATATAGATGCCTGTCTCTTCTTCAATGCCATGTTCCCCTCCTAGTTAAAAAGCCCCCCTTTCTGGATGTCATGGCATTCGCCTGTGCTGGCTAGTCCTTCATGTTGCACACATAGGCTGGCTGTTGGTCAGATTCCTCAGGTCTTGCATATTTTACCCCAGTTCATTATCATTGGCTCCAGCCCTACTCCTCTCACAGTGCTCTTTAATATTATTATGCACAGTACCCATCTTCCCACACCTGTATACCAATTCCTTACGCTTTTATCCTCCAATGCCATTTTCTGGGCTGCCCCAACCATTTATTCCTGCAAGAGAGTCTGGAACCCCCAAACCGATGTTCCCCTTCTAATGTGCATCAAGCATCTCAGTCTAGTGCCAATTCCCTCCCTGTCTTTCTCATCTGCTCCCTCTCACTCTGTCTTTACCAATCATTAAACACCATCAGCATGTGCGATCCATTTTCTCCTTTGCTGTCCAACAAACTTCATGTCCTCACTTCCCTTCTTATTTAAATTTTATTTTATTTTTTAAAATTTATTTATTTTCAAGAGAGAAAGAGAGAGAACACAATCAGGGGAGGGGCAGGGAAAGGGTGAGACATAGAATCTGAAGCAGGCTCCAGGCTCTGAGCCGTCAGCAGAGAGCCTGTGGTGGGACTCAAACCCATGAACTGAGAGATCATGACCTGCGCTGAAATTGAAGCTTAACCCATTGAACAACCCAGGCACCCCACCCCCATCCCGCCTTCTTATTTGGCTTCAATTTGATAACCACTTTCCAGATACACTCTAACTCCATTGCCCTCTCACTTTTAACATAAAAACAAACAAACAAACAAACAAACAAACAAACAAAAACATGAACCCGAATGCCTAGGCGACTCAGTCGGTTAAGTGTGTGACAGGTCATGATCTCAAGGCTCCTGAGTTTGGAGCCCCACATCTCTGCTCTCTCTGCTGTCAGCACAGAGACCACTTCAGATCCTCTGTGCCCCTTCTCTCTCTTCCCCTCCCTCACTGTTTCTCTCTCTCTCAAAAGAAATAAACTTTAAAACAGGAAAACAAAAACAACAACAAAACATATTTAAATCCAATTATTTAGCTAATCAAAGCCTGAATTCCTACAGCTGAAATGTTGGAGGGAAAAATATTCTTAGTAGTAATTTTCAATCATATTATGAGTATAATGACCTTCACTCTCACATGGACATCTACTACTGCTTAGCAATTTCATTTCCTTCTTTTCTAGAAAAATACATCCCTATGTTTTTCCTTGTTCCTCATAACTTCAATAAGATCTGTTGAGTCTCAGCCAAAGGTTTAGTTTTCTATATGTCTCAGAAGAGAGAAGTATCTGGAAGAGAGGTTCTAGGCATTCCTGTCACATGGGCCCATCTACCAACATGTGCACCATGTTATTTTTGTCTTCCTGTTATAGTAGATTGACTCTCCTTTTTTGTCTCTGAAGCCAGATCCACCCCCCCCCCCACTTTTTTTTTAAATCAACTTCTCCACTCTCACATCTCTTTCCTGCATTATCAATGTTTCTTTCTACTGGCTCACTTCTCATTCCTAAGAGCATACTAACATGATATTATTTCTCCCATTAAAAAAATAGTAATAATTCAGTTGCTTTCTAGCAATCTATCTCTTCCATCATTTGTTCTTTGAGCAGCCTTTTGTTCTCATCCTTTTATCAACACTTCCTATACCAGCTGATAAATCCAATATCATCTTACTGGACAGTTCAGCAACTCTTTGGCTCAATTTTTTTTTTTTAATTTTTTTTAACGTTTATTTATTTTTGAGACAGAGAGAGACAGAGCATGAATGGTGGAAGGGCAGGGAAAGAGGGAGACACAGAATCGGAAGCAGGCTCCAGGCTCTGAGCCATCAGCCCAGAACCTGACGCGGGGCTCGAACTCACGGACCGCGAGATCGTGACCCGGGTGAAATCGGACGTTTAACTGACTGAGCCACCCAGGTGCCCCAACTCTTTGGCTCAATTTATTTATTCTCTCTTCCTTGAAATATTTTCTCCAGTTTCCAGGTTTCCACTGTCTCTCCTCCTTCATGTCTTCTCAGCCTCCTTTACTAGTTCTTCCTCATACCTAAGGTCTCAGATTCTATTTGGGAGACATTTTTCTTTATATTTTCTCTTGGGTCGCCTGGTCAACTCAGTCCATTAATCTTCTGACTCTTGATTTTGACTCAGGCCATTATTTCATGGTTCATGAGTTCAAACCCTGCTTGAGCCTGCTTGGGATTCTTTGTCTCCCTTTCTTTCTGCTCCTCCTCTGCTTACTCTCTCTCAAAAATAAATAAGCATTAAAAATAAATAAATAAAAGACTATTTTCTCTTTTGGTGATCCCACCTAATCCCATAGTATTAAACGCCTTCTAGCTGATGAAATTGGCAAACTTACTTCTAATTTATTTTTTTGCTTTTTGTTTTAGAAAAATAGTATATTATTTTTATTTTTATTTAATTTTTTTTGAGTACAGGTGACACAATGTGACTTCATTTCAAGTGAACAACATAGTGATTCAACTTCTCTATACATTATGCTATGCTCACCACAAGTGTTAGCTACTATCTGTCACCATACAACACTATTACAGTATCACAGCCCATATTTCTATGTTGTCCCTTTTGTTCCTGTGAATTTTTCATTCCTTAACTGGAAGTCTGTATCTCCCACACCCCTTCACGCACTTGGCTTATTGCTCATCCGTACCCCACTGGCAACCATCAGTTTTTTCTCTGTATTTATAGGTCTGATTCTGTATTGCTTGTTTGTTTATTTATTTTGTTTTTTAGATTCCATATATGAGTGGAATCATATGGTATTTGCCTTTCTCTGTCTGACTTATTTCATTTAGCATAATACTATCTAGGTCCATCCATGTTGTTGCAAGTGGCACAATATCATCCTTTTTATGACTGAGTAATGTTCCACTGTGTGTGCCATGTGTATATGTACAAGTATACACACACACACCCCCCACATGTTTCTTATGCATTTTTCTATTGATGACACTCTATCTACTTCTGATTCAGTCTCTCGTTAAGGGGTGGGGAGGGTTTGGAGACCGCTACTCTGCTTACTCTTTCCCATTTTATTAAATGCTTGGTCCATCAATATAGTTGTTCCAATCGATACTTAGAGCAATACTTTTTACCTTTGTCTTCTCTCACTTTGAACTTCCTATTCATGAGAAAATTCTGATGATTCCATTTTCAAAGTGTGTCCAGAATCTGTCTCCTTCTCAATGTCTTTATCATGAGTTTTCAGGTCAAACTACTAATAGACCTTATCTGAAAAAACACATGGCTCTTCTTCTTTTTTTTTTCTGCCTCCATCCCTTTTCAAGCTGTCTTTTCTCCACAAAGTATTGGAAAACCCATTTATAAAATAAGCCAGTTCTTACAAATCCTCTGCTAGAAAATGTCAGCGGTAACATTTAGCCCATCAGTCTTCTACATGAGTTAGGCCACTATGATCCCAGACTCATCTTCTGCTCTGTGTTTACCTACTCACTGTTCTGGTTACACTGGCTTTATTGTTCTTTCAGATCACTAGGCTTGTTCCTACTCAAGGTGCTGAGACTAAGACTTTCCACTGCTTAGAATATTCCTTCTTCGGATGGTTGCATCACCTTTTCCTTCAGTTTTGTTGTTGTCTTTGTTGTTCAGAAGAGTGGCTGGCTCATTGTACCACTTAATAAGGATTTATTTATAAAATGAACCACTATTGCTACCTCTAAAAATCTTAAAATGTTAGTGAAAATCGGATATCCTAAAATGCAAAACCAAAATTAGCAACATATGCTTTACTTCTGTCATTTCTGAATTAAGTAAATGAAAAATGCAAGTGAATAAAAAAAAGATTTATAGAGAAAATCAGAGTAGGAAACAAAAATATACCTACTTCAGGGGCGCCTGGGTGGCGCAGTCGGCTAAGCGTCCGACTTCAGCCAGGTCACGATCTCGCGGTCCATGAGTTCTAGCCCCGCGTCGGGCTCTGGGCTGATGGCTCGGAGCCTGGAGCCTGTTTCCGATTCTGTGTCTCCCTCTCTCTCTGCCCTTCCCCCGT
Source organism: Lynx rufus (assembly GCF_022079265.1). NCBI lineage: Eukaryota > Metazoa > Chordata > Mammalia > Carnivora > Felidae > Lynx > Lynx rufus. Next base: position 221,035,717 of record NW_025814823.1, on the reverse strand, counting down.
TCATGCTGTCTCTCTCTGTCCCAAAAATAAATAAAAAACGTTGAAAAAAAAAATATACCCACTTCAAACTTAAGTGACATTTTGATTTGCTTTTGTTTGAAAATAGAGACTAAGAACCCGTGTTAATGCCCTTATCATATAATTTGTTAAAAGAAATCATCTCATCTTCTTCACAGAAAGTTCATTCTGCCAAACTCAGTAGTACCCTAGGCTTTATATTTTCTCTGTAAGAAATGAGTGACTAAGAAATAATAGGGAAGACTTGCACTGAATGTTGTCATTGATACAGAGGTTAACATCATAGGCAATCATAGGAAGGGTGTTATTAAGAACAAAACATAACCAATGGTAACCAGGAGCTAGAGAGAAATATATACACATAAAGTGAGAAATAAATTTCAATTAGGTTATATTTTTAATAATAATATACAAAATAAGTTGCATCATGCCACTGTTGATCACTGATGATCAAAATGCCTATAGTAGAAAATCTCCATTAGAGCTGTTCTAGCAATAGAAATTTCTGCAGTGTGTGGAGATATTCTGTGCTAAGTAGGTAACCACAGAGCTACACATGTAGCTATTGAGCACTTGGAATAATGCTAGTGTCACTAAGAAATAGAATTTAAAATTTTATTTAGTATAAATAATTTAAGTATAAATTATATAGCCACACCTGATTGACTTTTGAGGAAAAACAAATTATAAAAACAAGAGTCTTGCCTCATGGCATTCATTAGACTAAAGTTAAGATTTAGGGCAGGGGCACCTGGGTGGCTCAGTCAGTTAGGTGTCTGACTCTTGATTTCAGCTCAGATCATGATCTCTTGGTTCAAGCTCTTGACGGGCTCTGTGCTGACAGCGTTGAGCCTACTTGGAATTCTCTCTCTGTCTCTCTCTGCCTCTCCCCCACCCCTCTCTCTTTCAAAATAAATAAATAAAATTTAAAAATATTTAGGGCAATAATCAATGTATATGGGGATGTTTTCCGAAGATGATCACTGTTCCTAAAGTTCAAATTTGCTTTGAATCTTAAATGTACTCATTCACAAAAGATCACAACCCTAACTATCAGAAGCCACCAAACTCTGTGAATTACAGTAACAAAAGCATCACCAAGAAGTAACTAACATAGAACAAATACTAACAAATAAATGAAAATTAAACAAAAATAAATGTGTAATTTTTTTTTATTATTTATTGGTTTAGGTGTGTGATTATGTTGAGCTAGAAAAACACTTTGAAATATCAGGGCTGTTTCTTGAGGAATTGACGGAGTAAGGTGAAAGCTGGAGTCTGTGTAAGATTATGTGATACTAAATAATCAATCTACTGTATGTCCCTTTTTATCCCACTTGTGATTTGAAATTATCCTAAGTTTCATGGGCATAGATATCATCTGCCTATTTAAGTTGCAAAAAATTTACAAAGTCAGACTGATATTTACCAATTTATTTTAATTATGCCAACAAACAAATTCCATTGATATGTATTAAAGAATAAACAAAGACTACACAATCCATCTCAAGACTGAATTATTTTAATTTTCCAGGCAAGAGAGTATGCCACTTTGGAATGAGATGATTATGTCTCCCTGAATTTGTAATCTAAGGGCAAAATGTAAGGCAGAAGGAGAAATCCTCTGATTAATGGAATTCTGGAAGTTTCCCTTTCATTGGTTACAAGCGATTGAAAATTCTTCCTGAAGATCGGTCATTATCACGGCATGATACCATTTATGTGGGTAGCAACCTGGGCACAGTTCTCAGCAATTTCTAGGAGTTTTTAAAAGTTCAGATAACTCCGTGTCATGAGGTGAACAGACCCTGTGCAAATGTGCAAAAGTCCAGTTCTTTATTTTAATCTTTCATTAAAAGCCTTATTTGGAAATATATTTATCCTACACTGGAAAGGACCAAGCATTCAAAAAAGTGTCATCTGCAGTTCGATTTTTGAGTTAGAGAATATCATAAGCTTAGCTTTAAAATTCAATTGGTCTGATGCTAAGAAATGGCCCTGAGCTGCCTAGCGCACAATTTGATAAGAGACAAGGAAAATGAGTCTGGTCTTTTCAGTCCCCTTACAAACCGCTTATCTGATCTATCCATTAACTCTTCTTATAAGTAACTGTTAAATCCTAAAGTCTACTTAGCACCGTGGTTGCACAGCAGCAACGGTTTGATTGATATCATTTCTGAGCACGAAAGCATGTAAAAATATATGATTCCAAATTCCGTTTCTGGAAATATCTACCCAAATGGAATATCTGCGCTACACTTTCCGAGTTTCCACTTAAGGCTGGCTGCGGCTACCCCTGCTACTGAAGAGAGCGCCTCTGTGCGAGCACAGGACTAGTGCTATATTTATGCTCCCACACAAAGGGACCCAGCATTAAGTTCCAGAGGATTGTTTTCAGAAGAGTGGTCAGAGGGCTCCAGAGCAGCAGTGATGGTAACGGACGTGGATGTATTAGGAGAGGTGGCTGGAAACTCAGAAGCAACACGGAGGGGGCGGGGTGGGGTGGGGGGGCTTCAGGACCTATAAATGTTCTTGTTAGGAATACACATTTTAGGATGTAAGTTCTGTGCTAACACATTTTCGGGAAAACCACAAATCTTTGTATATTACATATTTTTCCTTTGTGGAGCTACTTTACTTTGGGGCCTGCCAAAAATCGCAGCTAGAAATTCCTAATGGGCTAAAGGAGCTAATCTCTTAGGTTTCTTCCAGCTTTAAAATTCTACAACTCTGTGGCAGCTAGTATTGAAAGTGTACTCACGGTTATAGTTTGTTCCCGAAAATAAAAATGGAATAAAACAGATGAAGATCCAGGTGCCACATGAAAAGCAAAATGACTAACTGTATCAACATGAGGTACATTGTGTCCTCATTGCTCAACTACAAGGCAAATTTTATTGAGTAACTTGCTATCTGCTTTTTCTTTGTGCATTGAAATATGTGTATCTTACATGTAGAAAAGTTAATTGTACCCAGAAAATGAGAACCATGTTAATCAAGAAAATTATGAACTCTGAGAATTTCAATTATTTTGTTTTCTCAAATATTTGAAGTTATTTGTCAACAAATATTACCTCCAGTAATTGAAGATTATTCAAAAGTTACAGCTACTTGATATTAAGAGAAGTAAACTTGGTGTGGGTAAATCATAGCCTTTTGTTTTCTATTAATACACTTGAAAATTTGATGTGCCCTAATGGGAGCATTCTTTTTAGATAAAGATATATAATTCAGAAACTAGCAATAAACATAGACACTTGGGGATAAATCTGTAGGTAAGCATTTTGAAAGGATCTTGGTACGTGTTAGTTGCATAAATCTTTATGCTTAGATTCACTACTCATTGAGAGAACAAATGAATTTAATGAAGAAGTAAATTAAGATGTTGGGATGTGCATTGCAAAACATGACAAGATGTTCAAGTAAACATTTAAAACATAGATGTAATTGCTTTAATATTTGTTTTTAATTATAAAAGTAAATATAGAAGCAAACTGTTTAGGGTGGCTCTGTACACCTAAATGAAATGGCATTAACACAAATAAAAGTGGTGTCTTAGGGGTGCCTGGGTGGTTCAGCGAGTTAAGTGTCCAACTCTTGAGTCTGGCTTAGGTCATGATCTCACATTTCATGAGATCGAGCAGCCTCTGCACTGACAGCACAGAATCTGCTGGGATTCTCTCTCTCCCTCTTTCTCTGCCCCTCCCTCGTTCATGTGAGCTATCTCTCTCAAAATAAATAAACTTTAAATTTTTTTTTCAACGTTTATTTATTTTTGGGACAGAGAATGAACGGGGGAGGGGCAGAGAGAGAGGGAGACACAGAATCGGAAACAGGCTCCAGGCTCTGAGCCATCAGCCCAGAGCCTGACGCGGGGCTCGAACTCCCGGACCGCGAGATCGTGACCTGGCTGAAGTCGGACACTTAACCGACTGCGCCACTCAGGCGCCCCTCAAAATAAATAAACTTTAAAAAATGATGTCTTAGCTGCACGGATATCTTATGCATGCAACCTGGTGTAGCAGACTGGTGCTAAATCTTGCTTTTTCCCATTGGTTCAAGTTTCTCTTTCCCAAATAACCATGAATTTTAGTCATTTAAATGTTATTTAGCAATATTAATATATAAATTTAATTACCCCCTAGGGAAGCTGTAGGCAGGGAGACAGTATAGAGAATACCTGATTTCTGAGTGCTGGAAGGTAGAGAACATTCCAAAAAGTGATTGAAAGGTGAGGATCATGGCTGGCATGTGATTTTACAAGAGTGACTTTAGTTCAAGGACCTGTAATTCCCATGGTTTAAAATGTTATTCCTGTTTAGAAACACAAAAATCATTAGTATAAGTTCTCCCATAGTAACGATGGAAACCTCATGAATAGAAAAACGCTCATGAATAGAAAATTCAGATTTCTTTCAAATCTGGCAGAACCACAGCTGTGTGGAATAATACACACAGGTGTATGTCCAGTAGAAAGCCCAAGGTAAATGCAGAGGTCACACACAGATAAGCATCTTCTGCTGCTGCTGCTGTGTCTGTATAGTCACCTTATACACAGAGTCTTCTGCACTGTTGCCCCAACAAGCAACCGTGTCGGTGGTGGGGACAGAGAGAGAGAAAGTGAGATCTTCATATCAACAGATATCCTACCCGGAATGCTTTACTTTCACTCTCCACCAATTAGACTTGGATTTGTTTAAAATCATTTTCCATATAGTGACATTTATATCAGAATATATTATTAATATTTATAAACTGTTTGGCCAATAGGTGAAGAATGGACTTTATGATCAGCTGGAACCCAATAGACAAGAGTGACAAAGGAGAGGATTCTAAGCATCCACCCTGGATTGATAATTCTAAAATAGAAAAGGCAAATATTAATACCTCTAGGAAGCAAATGCTTCACACACAACATGAATCCTTACAGCAACATCTGGTTGGAATCCAGCTGCCTGCCTTATCCTATACCCATCAAAACAAAACAAAACAAAACAAAAAATCCTGCCAGTATAAATAAGCTGACAACTTAACCAGGGTATTCTACAAGGCTCCACATTCAGAATAGGTTCTTGGGTTTAAAGAATTTTAAAACTACAGGGAACAGCCACCTCAATTATTTAAGTTAACCATTCTATTTATTCTTTTATATATAAATACAAAACATTTGAATACCATAAACTGCATAAAAGGAAAAGGTCAAGATGAAAAATAGATTATTTTACCTAGAGAAAACAAATAATCGTAGGCAAAAAAGAAATATTAGAGAGAATTGAAAACCCTCATTGTTATATTCAGGCATATTGGAAAAAAAATACATATGTATTATAAAGGTGCCACTAAGAAGATGGATTCCTTGAATGTGTGTGTGTTTACAGGCACAGGCACATGTTCAAGTGTGTATTTGTTGAAGCAATTAGCAATGAATGAAGAAATGGAGATGACCCTGCAGGCCGAATTGATGTTGTAGGAGTCAAAGTGTGCGAATTTCATGGAATATAGAAGAGACAGGAAAGGTCATGGAAACCATGAGAGAAAATTGAAAACTCAGAAAACGAATCCAGCAAGGGTGATATATATCAAATTAGAATTCTAGAATGAAGCAGGGCCACCTGGGTGGCTCAGTTGGTTAAGCATCCAACTTTGGCTCAGATCATGATCTCAAGGTTTGTGGGTTTGAGCCCCACGTAGGACTCTGTGCTGACAGCTTGGGGCCTGGAGCCTGCCTCAGATTCTGGGACTCCTGCTGTATCTGCCCGTCCCTCACTCACGCTCTGTGTGTGTGTCTCTCTCTCAAAAATAATAAATAAACATTAAAAAAAATCTAGAATAAAGCAACAGAGAAGATTGCAAAACAAGAATCATCAAAGCACCAAGAGACTAAATCAAGGTTCTGAAAAAAATGTCTAGAGCTTCAAAGGCGTGAGCCAATCACAAAAAAATGAAGAGTTGAAAAGGGAGGAAAATAGGCTACGAGAAAGGAACGGGCTTATAATGGTTTATACTTCTTTTTTTTTTTTTAATATATGAAATTTATTGTCAAATGGTTTCCATACAACACCCAGTGCTCATCCCAAAAGGTGCCCTCCTCAATACCCATCACCCAACCCCCCTCCCTCCCACCCCCCATCAACCCTCAGTTTGTTCTCAGTTTTTAACAGTCTCTTATGCTTTGGCTCTCTCCCACTCTAACCTCTTTTTTTTTTTTTTTTTTTATAATGGTTTATACTTCTGATCTGCAAAACTACATTCAAGGGAGATGATGGCTGAGACAAACAAATGAATTTGGACATTTAATTCATATTTATCCAACTTAACAATGAAGTGAGGGAAATATGGAGATTTTTAGATAACAAATGAGATATGTTTACCTTCCTTGCACAACGTTTTAATTAAAAATTAATGTTTGAGCATTGTATTATTATTTTATTAGGGCTGCTGCAACAAAATACCACAAACCAAGTAGCTTAAACAACAAAATTGTATTCTCTCACTGTTCTAGGAACCCCAAATCCTAAATCAAGGTGTAGGCAGGGATGTACTGCCTCTGAAGTCACTATGGAAGAGTCTGTTCCAAGCCTCTCTCCCAGTTCTTTTACTAGTGGCTGCATATCTCCAATCTTCAGATAATATTCTCACTGTGGGTGAGTCTCCAAATTCCTGTTGTTATAAGGACACCAGTCAAAATGGATTAAGGACACACTCTACTCCAGTAAAACCTCATCTTCACTAAATTAGAAGGTTAGATGTGAAAACCATGATCTCTGATAGGAATATGTTCAAGAAGAAAGAGAATTCTAGTCACAAAATTTACTGATATGAAATTTGAAACCTTAATGGTGTATTAATGCCAACTGTATTCCCTTAGAGAAATAATTTGATATATTAAATAACATACAGCCCAAAATAATAAGTGTTATTATTTGCTTTATCCTCAGGCTCTCTCCCCTTAGAGGGCTTTACCAGATAATAGAGATCCACAAATTCAGAGAGACAATTTATGTCAGAAACTGAGAAGAAATGCTTTATAATCTCATTAGTCAAGGTTTTTGATTGGTTAATATTGGGTTTCTGAATAAAAAAACATCAAATGCCTTAGGCCTATCAAAGCATAAAATTATTCCATATAAACTAAATTTTAAAAATATATCATTCTCCAGTTTTCACTGGTCCTGATTAAGTTTCCAGAAGCTAAAGAACTTAAGAAAACGCAGAAAGAAGTGAACATATGCAAGTATTATAGTTCTTTTGGGTGAGTTAAGTGTGTTTTATTGAACATTATATAATATGTAATTTCATCTGGAAAAGCATTGATCCTAATTCAGTAACAGATTTAATATTAATTTCTTAGAATAACTAGACTTCAAGTAGTACTAAATTTAAGTTATGGGTTGAATTATGTTACCCCCAAATTCATACGTTGAAGTATTAACCTCCAGTGCTTCAGAATGTTAATTTATTTGGGAATAGGGTCTTTACAGATGATATGATAATTTATATAAAAACGTGAATCTTCATAGTAACTATCATAACTAATTTAGCAAGGTAAAAATAAAATAATGTAAAAATTAAATTATATTCTTCCAGACAAAGAGGAAAAAACTGATGCTTCTATATGTTAGTGATATTATCAGTTCAATTTATGATAAGTTCACCCTCCCAAATATCTGAGAATAAATTTAATTAAAGAAAGCTATTTTGAACATTATAAAACATTACTGGAAAATCTTAAAGAACACTTAAATAGAGAAAAGTGTCATATGTAAAGATTGTAGAACTCAACGTGTCAAGATGTCATTTCTTTCCAAACTGATCTATATATTCAATGTGATCATGATCTCAATCCAAATTCCAGTAGGCATTTTTATGCTAATTGACAAGTTGCTTCTAAAATTTGGTGACTATTTCTAAAAATAGAAAAGCAAAAGATCTAGAATAGTCGAAACCAATTTTTTAAAACAAAGTTGATGGATTTCACCTGTCTCATTTTAAGACTAACTATAAAGTACTATTAATAAAAGCATTTATTAATAATAAAAGCATAATATTTTTGGTTGCAAAAAAAAAGCTTCACATATAGATCAATGGAATGGAATGATTACAAAGGTAGATACCCAGATATATGGCCAGTTAACTTTTAACAAATGTGCTAAGGAAATTCAGTGTTGAAATCTTTTTTAGGAGATTGGGTTGGATTGAATATATCCATGTATGGAAAACACAAAACATAAAATTTTTCTTCACATCAAATACAAAATTAACTCCAAATGGATGATGGATATAAGTGTAAAATGAAAAGCAAAAGAAACTGCAATGAGATAATTGACAAAATATTTACCATCTGGGGAAAAGTGTTTTTTTTTTAATCACAAATGTATGCAACATAGAAAATGATAAGTTAGAATTCATCAAAATTAGACAGTTTTCAGTTTCAAAGACATTGTTAAGAAATCCAAAATGCAAATGATAAACTGGGAGAAGACATTTATATATCTTGTGTACAAGATATATGAAAACTTCTTACATTTCAATAATAAGACAAATAAACAAATACTATATGGGCAGAAAATTTGAAAGAACTTCCCAAAATAGAAAACACATGAAAAATTGCTAACCTATAATAATCATCATGGAAATAAAAATTAATACCATTAGGTGCAACCTTTATACACTCATTAGAGTTGCAAAAATGGAAAAGTCTGACGATATGATATCAGTGTTGGCAAGGATATGAAGAACCTAGAATTCATCTTTACTGCTGATGGGAATGTAAAATGGCACAACCAGTTTGCAGAAGCAGTTTGGCAGTCTTTTTAGGATAAACATATCATAAAATCCAGTCAGTTCACTCTTAGTTATTTATCCAAAAGAAGTTAAAACATATATTCACAAAAAGAATTGTACATGAATGTTCATGTCAGCATTTTCTGTAATATCCAAAAACTGTAAAGAATCCAAATGCCCATAGCAGATAAATGGATAAGCAAAATTATGGTGTATTCATAAAATAGAATGCTTCTTAGCAATTAAAAAAATGAACTATTGATAGGCACATCATGGATCAATTGCAAAATCGTTATCCTCAGTGAAATAAGTCAGGCCAAAGAGTAGATTCTGTATGATTCCTTTTATAGTCGAACTGAGATCATGCAAACTTAATCGCAATGATAGAATTCAAGTCAATGGTTGCCCAGGCAAGGGGATGAGGGTGGGGGGTGGGGAAGGAGGATTTCTAGGAAGAATGAGGGATCTCTTTTGTGGATGATCGAAATGTTCCTTATCTTGTTTGTGATAATAGCGTTAGAGGTATACAGATACGCCAAATATGATCAGATTGTACAGTTTAAATATTTGTAGTTAATTTTTACTTCAATTCTATCTCAATAAATTAAAAAAAATCAGTCTAGGTATATATCAAAAAACAGAAAAACACAGAACTCAGCATCTCATGTTGAATAAAAGGAAAGTGGATAGAAAAATATTTTAAAATTAAGAGATTTTAAGATTTCTGTTTTGAAATATGTTAGCTGCAAAAATTTACAGCTGGAGCACATAGGATGTAATTATTTGATAATAAAAGTATTAATAGATGCCATTTATTGTGGGGGTAATATGTACAAAGCACAGTTCCAGTACATCACAGACCTGATTTGTGTGACTTCAATCAGTAACACCGAGACCACTTTTTTTTCTAAAACTTATAAACAAGTGCAACAGCTAAGGTGCAGGGCATTCGTTGCCTTTAGCAATCTCCTCCCACCTTTTCATTTTGGAATGAAAATGGAAACTCAGACTCAATGTTCTATCGGTACTTAATAAGTAATTTTCGGGGCGCCTGGGTGGCGCAGTCGGTTAAACGTCCGACTTCAGCGAGGTCACGATCTCACGGTCCGTGAGTTCGAGCCCCGCGTCGGGCTCTGGGCTGATGGCTCAGAGCCTGGAGCCTGTTTCCGATTCTGTGTCTCCCTCTCTCTCTGCCCCTCCCCCGTTCATGCTCTGTCTCTCTCTGTCCCAAAAATAAATAAACGTGGAAAAAAAAAATTTTAAAAATAAAATAAAAAAAAATAAAAAAAAAATAAGTAATTTTCTTCTTACCTGGTTAAAAGTATTGTTTTTGCCAGTGAAGAAAAATGACCAAGAGAATATGTTGACTTATTTTATCCTATACAAATTATAATTATTCAATTTTATGAAAAGGAGACTGTATCACAAAGGGACAATAAAATGCTCACAATTAGGAAAGATACTATATGGGGGAGTTTGAGCCAGTTAACACCCCAAACCTTAATAACTTGTTCTGCATGTAAATTACTAAAGGGAAATTACAGAGACTCTTAAAAATGTTTGTTTAATATAGTATCTGCCTCATTAAAAACACCTAAGTGAAAATATTATATATTCTGTTATGAGTCAATGAGAGTGTATTTATTGCCCTTATTTGCATGACCATATGTAACAAACACACATCAATGTAGAAATATGATAGTAATATTTTTCATATGCAGCTGAAATATGAAACCAGTCATTCCATGGTCCTAAATGCTAATCAGACACTATATAAAAATTAATCAGGTTAAAATGATGTGTATTCTAAAATTTCAACTTCATAGAGTAGTAGAAATACAATGTCTAAACCTGTACAGGTAGGAATATGGAAAAAGATTCAACAAATTGTTTCCCATTACCAATATTTATTTTCGTATCTATAAATACAACATTCATGTCTGCATTGCCTCAAAGATAATGGTTGACTGTTCTCATTAACAATTAAAATGGAATTAGTTTTAATAGCTTGAAGTATGGTAAAATATAATCAACAGCTTGTGTTTTTACAATGCTTCTAAGAAAGGCAGCTGTATTTTAACCATGGAGGTTGTATGACCTCAATTAAATAAGTAGTTTTAAAGATTTTTTCTATGTACTGTGATTAATATTTCATTAATATATCATCAGTATTAGTTTTTAGACATTTTTATTATTATGTACTTGTACAACTGGGATTGAATGAGCAAAGTATGAGCTGTGTGATCCCAAAGTCTCTAGTATTTATTTATATAACATACTCATATGTCATTCGAACTTTGACCATAATTATTACTGAGATGCTTTGCACATTAAGTTGTATAAAACTCTCTCTCTCTCTCTCTCTCTCTCTCTCTCTTTCCTTTTAGACTATATAAAGAAAAAGGAAAAAGCTAAATATGAACATATGAAATACAGTTAATTTCTTTGCAAACTTTAATTACTAGGACTTAGGTTAAAAGTGTTAAGTGTGTGCATGTGTGTGTGTGTGATCTTTTCTTTTGCCATAGCTTACCTTTGTTAGGAAAATCTGATGAGATAAATTAATTTAGAGTTATTACCAGCTCCCTGAGTTTATATTTCCTGATATACCTTTATTAGTAAGACATGAAGCTATACATCTTCAGTCTTCACTTCATTAAAGCTGGAACGCAATGCAATGTTATATTTATAATGATCTATTTAGTAATCGTGATCAATTCATGTACACAGGTACAACCACAGTTTAGAAAATAGCTGTAGTTAAATGATCTTTAAGACTCAAAAAAAAATTAAAATCTTCACAATTTGCTTTTTTTCTAAAAACTCATAAAACACACAATATATTTGGGTTTGATATTCTTTTATATTAGAAATCTTAAGTTTGCATTTGTTTTGACTAATTCAAATTTATGACTTAAAAATATGAAAGCACAGAATAAAATAAAGTAAAATTAAGTAAAAGTAAACCCTTGAAATTTTTCCTGAAAGTTTTTATATTAAGCATTAAATATCTTCACTTGTACATTTCTCTAAATGTATAATATAAAAGAAAACACTCCTAGCACTTGGTTTACTTTTCTATGATTATGACTAAAATTATGACTAAAATTTTGCATTGATGGTTATATACATTAGATGGGGAAAATTTAATGTAATGGTAATATCTGTAATTTATAACCACGTATAATGGTATAATCTATAATTATTACATGAATTATTACATGAAGTCATAAAGATTACATGAAACAATTAAATAAAACTGGGGATCCAAAAGTGGGTGCTACACTTCTCACTTACTTTTATTCTCTTGGTGTTTGGTTTTATATTCTTAAAATTTAAATAATACTGTCATTTCTGTGCCTTAAACTACAGGCACAGAGGATCAGATAATAAATGTGAAATCATGTTAGGAACTAATTTCTACATGTGAGATATAATGTAGTTCCTAGATATTTAGTAAAAGAATATCAGTGTAAGTTTCACCATTTTTGCCCTGTTGTTCAAAGTAAAATTGTTTTTGTTATTGTAAGGTGAAGACAATCATAAATGTAACTGTCAATAAGTATAGTGGACAAACTTTATTATTTATAATGTGTCAGGCACTTTGCTTTTACCTTGCAAATATAATTCTTTTCATTCTCATATCAACTCTAACATAAACATAATTTTTTTAACCATTTTAATGGTTTTACAAATCATGGAGAAATTAACTGGCTTTTGTTTATTGAGATAAAATACACGTAACATAACATTTACCATCTTAGCCATTTTTAAGTGTACAATTTAGTGGTATTAAGTACATTCACATTGTTGTGTGACCATCACCACCATCCATCCCCATAACTCTTTTCATCTTGTAAAACTGAAACTCTATGACTATCACACAATACAATAACTCCCATGTCCCCTTCCCCCACCACTGGCCACCACCACTATACTTTCTGACTTCCTGATTTTGACTGCTCTAAGTCCCGTATAGCCTAGTATAGCCTAGTATAGCCTAGTATAGTATAGTATAGTATAGTATAGTATAGTATAGTATAGTATAGTATAGAACCAGATAGTCTTTGTCTTTTTGTGCCAGGTTTCTTTCACCTAGCATAATGTCCTCAAAGTTCATCCGTACTGTAGAATCTTACAGAATTCCTTTTTTGTTTGTTTGTTTGTTTGTTTGTTTTTATGGCTGAAAAATATTCCATCATACGTATACATGGCATTTTCTTTATTCATTCATCTGTTGACAGATATTTAGGTTGTTTCCACATCTTAGCTTTTGTAAAAAGTTGCAGTAAACATGGGGCTATAGATATCTCTTCTATTTGGTGATTTCATTGCCTTTGGAGGTGCACTCAGAAGTGGATTGCTGGATCATATGGTAGTTCTATTTTTAGTTTTTGAGGAACTCCCACCCTGTTTTCTTAATGGCTCTACAAATTTACATTCCCACTAACAGAGCACAATGGTCCCCTTTTTCTGCACAGCCTCACCGGTAATTGCTATTACTTGTCTTTGAGATACTGGTCACAGGTGTGAGGTGACTGCATTGTGGTTAGATGGTTAGTGATGTTGAGCACCTTTTCATGTACTTGTTAGCTACTTGTATGTTTTATTTGGAAAACTGTCTATCCAGGTCCTTTGCCCATTTCGTAACCTGAATTTTTTTTTATTTTTTATTTTTGCTATGTTGTTGTATAAGCTTCTTATATACTTTGCACATTAATCCTTTCTCAGGTGATATGGTTTGCCAATATTTTACCCCATTTCATAGGTTGCCTCTTAATTTGGTCGATTGTTTCCTTTGCTATGTAGAGTCTTATTGGTTTCATGTAGTCTCACTTGCTAATTTTTGCTTTTGTTGCATGTGCTTTTGGTGTCATATCCAAAAGAAAAAAAATCATTGCTAAGACAAATGTCAAATATCTTTTCCCTATGTTTTTTTCCAGATATTTTATCGTTTCTGGTTAAGACCTTAATCCATTTCGAGTAAATATTTGCGAGTGGTGTAACTTAGGTCCATTTTCACTTTTTTGTACATGAATAACCAATTTTTCCAACACCATTTATTGAACAGACTATCATTTCCCTGTTGAATTTTTATGGCTCCTTTACTAAAGATTAGTTGAGCATATATGCATGGGTGTATTTGGCTTTCTATTCTGTTCTGTTACGTTGGTCTATGTTGTCTATGTGTCTGTTTTTATGCCACCATTGTATTGTTTGATTGCAATAGTTTTGTAATAGTTTGAAATCAGGAAGTATAATGCCTTCATCTCTCTTTATTTTATTTATTTATTTATTTATTTATTTATTTATTTATTTATTTACATCAAGATTGCTTTGTCTGTTCAGGGTCATTTGTGGTTCCAAATGAATTTTAGTATTTTTTTAATCTATTTCTGTGAAAAGTATCTTTAGAATTTTAATAGGAATTGCAATAATCTCTAGATTAGACTATGGAAAATTTAACAATATTAACTCTTTGGATCCATGAACATGTGTGTCTTCTTCAATATCTTTTGTCAATGTCTTAACAGTTTTCAGTGTACAGATCTTTCACCTCCTTTACTACTAAGTATTTTATTCTTTTTGGTACTATTGTAAAAGGGATTTGTCTTCTTTACTTTTTTTTTTTTTTCCAGAAGTAGCATATTGTACTATTAGTGTATAGAGATACAACAGATGTTTGCATGCTGATTTTACATCCTGAAACTTTGCTGAATTCATTTATTAGTTCAAACAGTTTGTTGGTATAGTATTCAGAATATAAAATCAAGTCATCTTCAGAGACAGTTTCACTTCTTCCTTTCTGATTTGGCTATCTTTTATTTCTTTTTCTTACCTAATTGCTCTGCCAAGGACTTCCAGTACTGTGCTGAGTAGGACTGGTAAAATAGGGTAGCCTTGTCTTATTTCTAATCTTATAAAAAAGCTTTCAACCTTTCACCATTGATATGATGTTAGTTATGGGTTTGTCCATATATGGCCTTTATTAAGCTGAGGTATGTTTCTTCTATGCCCACTTTGTTGAGAATTTTTATTGTGAAAGTATGTTGAACTGTCCCAAATGCTTTCTACATCTATTGAGATGATTATATGGTTTTAGTCTTTCATTACGTTAACATGGTGTATCACACTCATTGAATTGCATATGCTGAAACTTCCTTGCATCCCAGAGATACATCCCACTTGATCATGATCTATGGTCCTTTTAATGTGCTCTTGAATTTGGTTTGACAGTATTTTGTTGAGAGTTTTTACATCTATATTGGCCTGTAATTTTCTTTTCTTCTAGTGTTCTTATCTGGGTTTGGTATCAGAGTAATGCTGGCCTCATAAAATGAGTTTGGGACTGTTTCCTTCTTTTTAATTTTTGGAAAGGACTTGAAAAGGATTGATGTTAATTCTTAAATGTTTGGTAGAATTCACCTATGAAGCCATTCGATCCTGAGATTTTTTGTATTGCATGATTTTTGATTACTAATTCAATCTCCTTACTAGTAATTGGTCCATTCAGATTTTCTGTCCCTTCAGGATTCAGCTTGGTAGATTGTTTCTAATAACTTACCACTTCTAGGTTGTCCAATATCTTGGCATATAGTTGTTTATAGGAGGTCTTATGATCCTTTCAGGGGTATCAGTTGAAATGTTTCTCTTTCAACTATAGCTTTTGTAATTTTAATCCTCTTTTTTCTTGGTAAGTCTAATTTAGTAAGTCTAAGCTTTGTCTATTTTATTTGTTTAACCAAAAAACGAGAAACAGCTCTTAGCTCTGTTGATTATTTCCTATTGTCCTTTTGTCTTCTAAATCTCTATTTCATTTATTTCTCCTCAGATCTTTGTTATTGCCTTTTTCTTTTCTTTAGCATTGTTTGTTCTTTTTCTAGTTCCTTGAAATGTAAAATTTGGTTGTTTATTTGTGATCTATCTTCTTAATGTCAGCATTTATTGCTATAAACTTCCCTCTTAGAACTGCTTTTGCAACAACCCATACATTTTTACATTGTGTCCATTTTCACTTGGTTCAAGATATGTTTCCATTTCTCTTTTGATTTTTATTTTTGACCCATTGGTTTTCAGAAATGTGTTAAAAAATGTTTTAAGTTTATTTATTTATTTTGAGAGACAGAGCAAGTGGGGGAGGGTCAGAGAGCTAGGGAGAGAGAATCCCAAGCAGGGTCTGCACTGTCAGCATGGAGCCTGACTCTGCACTCGAACCCAGGAATAGTGAAATGATGACGTGAGCCGAAATCAAGGGTCAGAGGCTTAACCAACTAAACTACCCAGGCACTCCCAGGAGTGTGTTCTTTAATGTCCACATATTTAGGAATTTTTCAGCTTTTCTTTGGTGATTGATTTCTAGTTTCATACCATGTGTTCAGAAAAGATGTTAAAAAATTTAAATATTTTAAAGTTTGCTAAGACTTACTTGGTAGCCTAACAAATAGGCAATCTTGGAGAATGTCCCATGTGCGCTTGATAAGAATATGTATTCTGCTGCTATTTGATGGAATTGTCTGAATATGTCTCTTAGGTCCATTTGGTTTAAGGTACAGTTCAAGTCTAATGTTTTCTTATTAATTCCTGTATGGATGATCTATGCCACTAGAAGTAGAGCACCGAAGTGCCTCAGTATTATTGTTGTCTATATTTCTCTTCAGTCCTATTAGTATTAATAGGGTCTCCAGTATTGGGTCACATATGTATTTATAATAGTTATATCCTCTTAAGAAATTGACCCATTTCTCCTTATAAATGACCTTTATTTGTGTGTCTTATTACAGTTTTTCACCTAAAGTCTATTTTGTCTTATATAAGCATTCCTACCCCCACTCCCTTCTGGTTTCCACTTGTGTGTAATATCTTTTTTCATCCATTTACTGTGAGATTATGTGTACCCTTAGAGCAAATTAGAGTTTCTTGTAGACAGTATATAGTTGGGTCTTGTTTATACATTCAGCCACATAGGACTCTTAACGGGTATGGAGAATAACAGAAGAATATAAAGACTCTTTTATAACCAAGTAGTGTAAGTTGCATAGCATATTGCATAACAAGTGAAAAATACATTATTAAAATATGTCTCAAGATTACTTTGGAAGTGATAATTCTATGAATAGTGGTAAGGCATATCAAGATAGAGGAATATATTATTATTTTGGTTTTAGGCATGTTTCCTTTGAAGTGAAGACATGGTAAGCATACAAAAATGGATATATAAATTTCTGGATCATGGCAGAGTTGTAAAACTTACAGTCTGAACTGGAACCGAAAATGGTACCTACATATACATTTTGGAAAAAATGAATGTGCAAGAATGGAGATTAAATATGTTTTGTAGTGATTGCGTTTGTTGGGTTAGCATAGCTTAATGTATAGAATTGTTGAGTCACTATATTGCATAACAAACTAATATCGCATATCTCATCTAAACTTTTTTTATTTTATTCTATTTTTTTAATTTTATTTTTTAACGTTTTATTTATTTTTGAGACAGGGAGAGACAGAGCATGAACAGGGGAGGGTCAGAGAGAGGGAGACACAGAATCTGAAACAGGCTCCAGGCTCTGAGCTGTCAGCACAGAGCCCGACGCGGGACTCGAACTTACGGACCGCGAGATCATGACCTGAGCCGAAGTCAGCTGCTTAACCGACTGAGCCACCCAGGCGACCCTCATCTAAACTTTAATAAAAAATAATTTGGGGGCTTCGATGGCTCAGTCAGTTAAGCATCTAAATGTTGATTTTCTAAATATAGCTTGTGGTATAAAAACTGAATGATGTTTCCTTTACACTTTGAATTACCATCATGGGTCAACTAAACAGTCTAAACTTCCATAAATGTAATAAAATGTAGCTCCATATTATGGTGAGCACTTTACCAATCTACATATGATGAAACATTCCAAACTCTGTAATGATACTGGAACTTTTCCTATAGAAATAGAAGAAGTACTGTGAATTTTTCCATGACTGCCCTATTAGCCAATTTTTGCGTTAATGTGCTGTATAACAAGCAACTCCCAAATCTCAGTGACTAAAACAAACGACTTTTATTTTTGCCTACAAGTCTGAGAGCTCACTACAGTGGCTCCACTCTAACCTGAGGGCAAGATTCAGACGTGCTCCACATTTCTTTCACTTCTGGTACACGAGTAAATAAACAGTGGGTATAAGGCATCATTCTTCTTTTGTTGAATGTAAGAGGTTATGTGCACATTCAAGCATGTTAAAAGCCACTGCTCAGATGGAGGGCGCATTGCATCTCTTCATGTTCTATTGGCCAAAGCGTGTCACCAGACTGAATCCAACACCAAAGAGACAGAAGTGGTGATGGGTAGAGTGATTATATACTGAGCAATAACGCAATCAATCACGGCCAGATAGAACCAAAGCACTACACTGACAGTAAAGAAACAAGGAACATATAAGATATTCAGCTAACATTTGTCGAATCAGCTAAAGACAGAACTAAGTTTTACTATCATGTACATGTATAAGATTATGCCTATTCTTCCTCTTAGTCTTAATGTATTACTATTTTATTAGTTTTGAAAAGTGAATTTCCAATTATAGACTTATTGTTGTTCATAACTTCAATTTTATTACAATTATTGTTTTTCCACAGCAAGTTATTTATAAGGCACGTCTCTTTTCTATAACTGCCCAAGAATGCATTTTCCATTTTGGAATAAACATTGCTAAATTTGTGAATAATTTCCATTGGGTAATAGGCAGTATAATCAAGGACAAGTTCTTCTTCTTGTGTATAGTTTAATATATTAACACCTAATCTTGATTGAGGCCCTGATAAATAAATACAAACAAAATTATTGTGCACCAATTGATTAAAGCATACTGATGCTTTCCCAGGAAATGTACTCTCTTCCCTTTATTATAAAACTCTAATTATGGCAACCCTGTTATGAATCAGCTTCTCTAATTATCTTGAATTTATTTGGTTACTTAATTATTCTTTTGTTATTAGATAAAATTGGAAAATATTATGTGTATTCACACATGCAATTACAACATTTTAAGTAGTGATTTTAAGTATTTGAAAAGAATATATTCACCATAATCTGTGATTAGCAGAATGAAGCAATGAATTCTTAGGAAATGTAAGAGTTTTTCTTTTCCAACTTGTGTACCTGGTCAGATTATATATTTATTATGGAATGTAATAGCCTAAAGAACCTAAAAAAACATTTAGTCAAGGGATCAGCAAGCTTTTTTCCATAAAGGGCCAGAAACTAAACATTCAAGCTTAATGGGCCTTATGATTTCTATCACAAGTACCCAACTCCTACAGTGGTAGGGTGAACACAGCCATTGACCATGCATACAAGAATGAGTGTGGCTGGCTCCAATAAAATGTTTGTTGTTGTTGTTAACAAACAAAAGGAGAGCTGGATTTGCCCCATGGGCTCTAGTTTATTTAACATCTATTTATTTATTTATTTATTTATTTATTTATTTATTTATTTAACAGATGAGGAAACTGAGACTTAAAACAAATTAAGAAAATTAATCCATAATACTAGTAATACAACTTCTAAAATTTGTTTATATTATAAATCTAATTGGTATTACATGGGTTCAGAACCTGGGATTCCTCAATCCTTATTGAGAATCCAATATTTTTAATTAACCTATTCTATCATGTATCTTGGAAGTTCATGTGTTGATTTTATAAACATAATTATTTTAAGTCATGAAACATAATAAAGCATTTTTAACATTTCACTAGTATGAATGAAAAAAAAAATTTAAGCTAAGTATCCTTGTTGACCAACTTTGGGTATGGATTATTTTGACCTGACTGATAAAATGAAACCTGAAGCCCCAAAACAAATCACTTCCTAACAAGTTCTTTGTAGTGTTATGATTGAGAAAATATGTAGTTAGCAAATGATTCCATAGAGTTTTAGGATACTGATATTCTTTCAAGATAGTTTTGGTGTTTACTAAAGGAATAACTTCTCAAAAGGACACATTTTTTGACAATTTTCTTTGTTAACTCATGATATATTCATGTTTACCTTTTTAATTTAATGAAACCAAATATTTCCCAGCAATATTAATGTCTCTTACTTCTACATTTGCATTATAGCAATAAAAAATATGCCCTATACTTCATATGTAATTAATTAAAATAACAAGAAAATAATTATTAAAGAATTCATAGTATTTTATATATTCTTCCACAAATTATTTTACCTATTCAGTTTTTTTCAGAAATACATTTAAAATTTAAATATGAAAGCAAAGAGTGAGGTGGCACAAATACAATTTGTATTTAATTTTTTTATTGGCTTTTGTTTAGGATATTTTTTTAATGAGTTTTTTTATGTCAATATTGTTTGGGAACCTGTGTTTTTTCGTTTTTCCTATTGAGAACTTTATGACTGCCTACTGTATTTCAATATTCCCCATTTCTGTGATGAAAAACAAATGCTGAATTTGGGTCCAGATGCAAGACTTTAAAAACAATTTATAGCCACAGCTAATGTTCAAATATACCACAAAGACATATATGTAGAATGAAGAAAAAGTTATTGCCGTGGTACACAGGGCTTAACTGGATCCTTGTGCACTGGGTTCTTTATCAACACTCAGGCTAATACAATCACCAATTCAAGTAAAATAATTTTAGTTCAATTATACTTAGTCAATAAATATATAAAATAAAATCAGGTAAAATATGTTAAGAGCATTGTATTACCAAAGTTGCAAAATGTTATAAGTGTTCATTTTCTTTTTCATAGAATGCTGAATGAACATCCTCCACATATATAATGATTTAAAAATATGCACATTTTGAAGAAAGTAATTTTTATTAAATTGTGTGCATTGGTTAGAGTATTGAAACTCTATATGAAAAAAATTGCTAAAAAAATCCTAGTTTTAGGATGATGGTGTTGACCTAAAATAAATGAATCTAAGTGTTATGTGATTGAAAAAATTGAATATATATCTGTCGAGTAATGTTATTAAAATGACTGTAATTTTTTCATTAATCAAAGTTATAAAGTGAAGGAGAGAGAAGGGAGTGGTAAAAGAAAGATGAAGAGATGTTAGGCGAGTTGAGTTGTTTTGCTTTGTTTTGTTTTGCTTAGATGAGAGAAATAACCCATGAAAGGAAAAGCTTGAGAAGAGAGGGTATCAGTCATGAAAAGAGCCAGGGAAAATTTCTGAGTAGCAGGAAGAGATGGGATGAAGTGCACATTTGGGTATGAATCCACCTAGTTATTGTTATTAAGATTATTCCTTATGTGGATCCTGAGAAACTTAACAGAAACCCATGGGGGAGGGGAAGGAAAAAAAAAAAAAAGGAGGGTAGAGTGGGAGAGAGCCAAAGCATAAGAGACTGTTAAAAACTGAGAACAAACTGAGGGTTGATGGGGGGTGGGAGGGAGGGGAGGGTGGGTGATGGGTATTGAGGAGGGCACCTTTTGGGATGAGCACTGGGTGTTGTATGGAAACCAATTTGACAATAAATTTCATATATTAAAAAAAAAGATTATTCCATATACAATGAACTTAGTTTGATACCTTGTTAATTTGTATTTCAAGGCAGTTTTTAGTCTAAGTGTGACTGATTCATGTAAAGTAACCAGAGAAAAGGTAAATGTATAGACAGATGCAGGAGTCCTAGGTAACAAGTTTCATATGGTAAACAAAGCTTGTGAAAGATCTTATCCATTCTCTTCATATTTTTCAATGAATTAAGGAGCACGATGAGAGCTGTCCTGTTTGATGATAGGATAACATGTGAGATGGTCTACGAGAGTGGCAGAGTAGATGTACTAAAGCAACATAGCAAAACTGTTGAGCAGTATGAGGGCTCTGAGACAAGTGACAACAGAGACAAGCTAGCATGACAAAAAGATCTTGTGCAGGTGAGGTTTATCTATGCAGAGCAGCCTCTTAGTGGTAGACACTTGGATTTAGTCAGGGCTGAGATTTCAACAAAAATGCACAGTGAACCAATATAAGGGCAAAAGTTGAAGAAATGAGGAGATTATAATTGTTGATCATGGAAGGTAAGCTTGGAACGGACAGAAGTGAGGCTATGATGTGGGTGAGGCATGATAAAGATGTCACAGGATCAATAGATTGTGGTTCCATTTGGTGTCAAATAATTAATAAAGAAAGCTAAATGGTGAGAATTAGAAAGTCTTGTTTTTACCAGAGTTTATTTTTGATTTTCAAAGCTGTCCTTTTTCAGTTTGACCATAGAAGAGAGAAATGAAATTTTAAAATACAATAAAATGGATTTTTAAATAAATAAAAATGTCAGAAAACTGATTGTAAGAGAGGATAGAGAGAAGGGGGGATAGATGATAGATAGATTAAAATAAACTAGGACTAAATACAACAAGCCTATAAATCCTCCCATAATTTTATTAGCTCAAGTTTTGGAGATCAGTACAACCATGTAATTTGTTTCAGCCCAGCCTCTCTGCCTTGGGTTTGTGAAAGACCTCACAACTGCCAAATGATGAGGCAGTAGCCTGTTTGATTTTTGAAGCCTCAGGAATAGAACTGGCTGCTGACAAAGGAATTATATTCTCATTTTCACTGAAGCTCTAAAATGTCCTCTCAAATAAATATTCTAACTGTGATAGCAGTTAGATTACACAGTAATCTATGAAAGAAGAGACCTAGTAGTGGAGAGTAACAGAAATCAAACAACGAAAGAGATTCGACCAGAATGCACTCACGCATGACATTATTGATGGCTTTGGCAATGAAAATGAATGTGTCACTGTGTGGTCCTTTAACACTATCAGTTTCAGGTATGAGGCAAAAGTGAATAAGGTGGGTTTACAAGATTACACACTTTATTCTTTACTTGAAAAATAAATGAATTGAATGTTTGATTTTGTCAGGATATGAAAAGGGAAATGTATTATTATTCTTTTAATTTGTTAGCTGAGTTAGTTAAGTTTACATATCCCCATTTAAAATCCTCAAAAATTTTGACATAAAAATTATTTGACATATATAAGAATAATGTGATAATAAAATAAATCGATAATACAATGAATTTTAAAAAATACTTCTAAGTCAATATTTGAGTTTCTATTATTATAGGAAAAATATAAATAATAAAACATGACATAATTTGCATTTTATCAACATAGTTAAGATTCTAACCCTTACACACAACATAAGAACTTTTATTCCCTAGGTATATAGATTACTGTCAATTGGCATCATTACTGTTTTTGCCAGG
Source organism: Lynx rufus (assembly GCF_022079265.1). Lineage (NCBI taxonomy): Eukaryota > Metazoa > Chordata > Mammalia > Carnivora > Felidae > Lynx > Lynx rufus. The sequence goes on along the minus strand of NW_025814823.1, from coordinate 221,012,676 downwards.
AAGATAATTGCTATAATAAAGAGTTTTACTGTGATGGTGAATATTTTTCTCTTGAAATAATGTCATGAGAAGATTCTATTTCAATTTACTATCCTCAGTCTTAGGGGAACATGAAATCCCACATCATAATATGAATATGCAACCAACATATTGTCGACTAAACTTACATTCTTTCAAGCAAACAAAATATGGGACTCTCTTTTGGAAGATGTTCATTAAATGTCAATAACATATCAAGAATAAAAGTGTGTGCAGGAAACAAGCAAAAAAAGCAGAAATGGTGGGAATAATTTTGATTAATAGGCTAGTTTATTTATGTAGAACAAATAATTTCTAAATGATTATGAGTTCCAAACATAGAGTTCAATATAAGCATCTTGTGCGTTAAAGATGAATGTTTGCTCTATATTAACCAATTGAGATGAGTGTGAGTGAGAAATTTGGCTTCTAACTCTTCCATTTTGCTCTTTGGACATAGTATAACAATGTAGTAAGCTCTAGAGTTAGCAGGTTTGAGTTCAAACTGGATTTTATCTCATACTATCTATGTATTTAAACTCTGTGCTTGCTCACACCCTTATTACCTCTTCCTTCTTCCAAGTACGCAGTAGATTCAGATTCCTCGTTTCCTTGCTTTTGAGTAGGGCCATGTGAGGATGAACTAAGAAAAGAATGCGTGTCACTTCCAGGGGCTCCTAGGTGACTCAGTCCCTGAAGCTTTCAGCTTCAGCTCAGGTCATGATCTCATGGCTTGTGGGTTCAAGCCCCGCATTGGGCTCTGTGCTGATAGCTGAGTGTCCGGAGCCTGCTTCGGATTGCGTGTCTCTCTTTTGTTCTTCCCCTCCTCCATTCACGCTCTCTCTCTCTCTCTCAAGAATAAATATTAAAAGAAAAAAACAAAAAGAATGCGTGTCACTTCCAGAATAAGTGACTTCATTGCGTGTGGAGTCTCCTCTTTTTCTCTGTTGCAAGATGGAAGAGGAAGACTAAGATGAACAAATACTGATAATTAAAAATTGTCAAAGGATGCCCTCCAGATCTCCAGAATGTTTTGCACAAGTAAAAATTGTGTTAGGTTCAGCCACTGAGAAAGTCAGTTTTATTTGTTGCCCCACAAATCCACACTGTATCTTTAGGCAAGAACTTGACCTCCCTCACTTTTAGTTTTCTCTTCTGTAAGCTATAACACACAGTCAGATGAAATGATAGAAATTTTAAGAAAGCTGAGATTACCTGTGGAAATAAAACTGAAGTGAAGTTTATTTGAACTTTTAGTTCCTTAAGATATTACTATTTATTCTGTTCACAAATAATAAAGAAATGTCATATTCAGTATTTAGTGGAAATTTTTATTTTTTTATTTCTCACAAATATTTGAACTCATTATGAGTGAACCAAAAGCAAATTTCCTTATGAAAAACAAACAAACAAACAAACAAACAAACAAATCATGTACCCAAAGCTTCTAATCAAATTTAGAAAAGCTAAGCGAGTCCCAGGTTTACTAATTTAATATCATCCACAGATAAAACTGAAATAAATGTAAACTTCAGGAAAAAGGAACATGTCATATTAAAAATGATGACTCATTTTTATACACTAATTGTGTTTCCCTCCCCCAAATTTATATATTGAAACCCCAACCCACAAGGTGATGGCATTAGAAAGTAGAGCCTTTGGGAGGTAAGAAAGGTTAGATCCTCATCTAGATCATAGAGGTTAAATCATGGAGGAAAGGCCATGTGATCACATCATGAGAAGGCAGTGTCTACATAGCAGGAATCAGAGCCATGCCTTGATCTTGGACTTCTTAGTTTCCAGAACTGTGGGAAATAAATCCCCGTGTAAGCCATCCAGTTAATGGTATTTTGTTATAGCAACCCAAGATGACTAAGACAAAAGCCTTTTACAGGACATGATTCCTGAGGGCAAAGGAATAAGCATCCCCCAGTATTAATCACGTAAGGATGTTGAATAAGTAGTATGTTTTCAAACACCAAAATGTTATTCTCCTCATCATATTGTCTTTTAAGGTTAGTAAGCATTTAAAATGAAGAACCCTCCATTTGCTTTCTTTTCTTTTTTTTTTCTTTTTTCCTTTATTTTGTATGACCAAGGTTTAAGAAGAGAATCAAAGAAAAACTTAGTTTTAGATCAATTTTAAAAAGCAGAGATGCATATAATCTTCTTTACCTTTGAGTACGAAACATTTTAGGTATTGAGTAAAATTCTAAGTTGTGATAAGCGTGTTTGTCATTATCTGCTAAAGAAAATTGCACTGTCTTGAAAGTTATACAACTCAGAACCAAGTTTAGTGAGTAATAACTAGATTTCTGAATTTAAGTTTAACTAATTATTAACAATGGTTTTGCCTCTGCATATCAAACCAGGCACTGAGTTAAATATAACAATAATTGATCTAGAGAAAATGTAGTTTATATACAAATAAGTTATCAAATTGTAGATACTATTTCATTATGCAAAGCATTTATGATTTCTTCTTAAATATCCAATTTAGATACTTAAGAGGTCCTGGAAAGAAATGCACATGCGTGCTGTTGAATTAATTAAATAAGGAGTCCGTTAGACTGAGGTGGCTGTGATGCGGTGGCAGCCTGCCTAAGCAAACCAAACCCTAAACCTCTAAATTGAAATCTAAGAACAACCAATCACAATGGGTCAGGCTTCACGCTATAGCCAATCAATAATTTCCTTTGCTTCTGCTGCTTCTCTATACAAGTCTCTCCCTTGAACTCCTGTCATTGGAGCACCCCTAAGCACTTAAGCCCCAATAGAATTAAGTTTTGCTCACATAAACGCTTTTCATTTTTAATATGCCTCAGTTTATTTTTTAACACTGCTTACAAATTTCTGCTGCCCCTTACATTGCTTTTTTTCTTTTCACTGTAGCATTTTTCACATTTTAACATATACCTGATTTACTTTTTATTGTGTTTGTTGTTTTAATTGCAAACACCCTTGAGTCTTCTAGAATAGAAGACTGCAACAGGAGGGAATTTTGTCTCTTTTAAAATTACCTCCCCCTCTCCAACCCCTCTAGCACTGATCCCCCCTCCCCCAATGTGGCTCCATCCAGAACAGTGACAGGAAGTAGGACTTCAGTGAATATGCAGTAAGTACTCGCACAGCTGTCTCACAAGCTAAACAACACACACACACACAATACTGATTTTAGGCTACAATAGATGAAACAAATTGCCCGCTGGATATTCTGGGAAACGACAGAGTATTAAGGCTGAGCTGTTGCTCAGAGACAGTCCTGCCTAGTGGGTTTGCTCAGTTGTGAAAACACAGCTTTCCAGGAGGAGCTCCTTTTTTTTTTTTTTTTCAACATTTATTTTTTTTTTGGGACAGAGAGAGACAGAGCATGAACGGGGGAGGGGCAGAGAAAGAGGGAGACACAGAATCGGAAACAGGCTCCAGGCTCTGAGCCATCAGCCCAGAGCCCGATGCGGAGCTCGAACTCACGGTGGCGCAGTCGGTTAGGCTGAAGTCGTGACGCCTAACCGACTGCACCACCCAGGCGCCCCCAGGAGGAGCTCCTTCTTAAAAAATGAGTGGTGGTGTTCTCAGGGGGAACCACACACAGCACCAACTCTGGGAATTGTAGCGGCTCAGCTTCTAGTTCATTCTAAAGGGTTGCATGTTTTCTAGAGGAAAATAATTTCTAAGCCTCAGTTTTCTAAATGTAAAATTAAGATTCAGGGATGAACAAATGGCTGCCTTTCTTTAATGACTTGAGCTAAGAACTGTTTTTGTTTTTTGTTTTGATATTTTAATGGGTTGCTTGAAAATAAAATGAAGTGTATGTAATAGAGACCACATGTAACTCACAAAGCCTGTTACATTTACAGTTTGGCACTTTAGAGAAAACTTTGCTGACCCTGGTCTAACTAACCTATTTGTCCTTTTCTAGTCCTAATATCCTTTGCTTTTGACAGATATGCATAAATTTAGAGATGAGATGACCTTTCTTGTCGAATTTTATTAAGCTTTGTATACTGTCTGTGGTGTCAAAAATCTGTATATGTATAGCAGCAAGTTTTTTTTTTTTCTATCTGGAAAGAGATAAATTTAATAATGTAAACACTGTGGAATGGTCACATAGAGGAGAAAAATGATCCGTAGAATGAAAGTATCTCTTTAACAGATACTGTGGGAAATCTAGATAAAATTCCCCACAATGCAAAATTGGTGTTTCTGAATATTATTTCCTAGATGGGTCAATAAATATATTCAAAGCTCCAAACTGTACTCCAATATCATTGGAGCATACATCTTTCTAGTAGGGAGGAAAGCTATTATGCTCTTGTAGCCAAATTAAGGTGGCAAACATTTAACAACCACTATTATGCATATGTATATTCATAAAAAACTGGATTCATCCTGTGCTCAAAATCTTAATAACATAGACAGCTACTAAAAAATAAAATAAGGTGTCTCAGCATTTTTTAAAAATATGGGTTTCCCCAACAAATACGCTAAATATGTAAACCGTCATTGGCAGTTCAATTCACATATAGGTAGTTTTGGCTTTTTTCTTGTAAAGAGCTTCCTTCATGGAGCTAGACCATGGCCTCAAGCTGCTACAGGCCTACAATTTCACAATTTGGATGTGCAGACACAAAATGAATCTTGTAGTAACTCTCTTTACATGCTCATAAGTCATCACCATCATCACCAGCAAACAACACCCACACCCTCTGTATATAAAAGCAGATCAAAATCTAAACATCATCTGGGATTTAAGAGTAAAATAATATTTATAACGTTGGAATAAATAATAATTGGAGATGTCAAATGCCTTTGAAATTTCAAAGGAAAACTCCTTTGAGAACTAAGGCTAATTCTAGCAGTTAGACCCCAGGCCATCAGGGCAATGATGTGGCTCAGAAACAGAGGGACTATTTGGAAGAAGACTGTGGTCTCAAAAAGAACCTCTGCTAGTATGGCAGTGCTAAGATTAGATTGAAACATCCTGGGAAACCATAGTGGAGCCATGCTGGCTTCTTCTACATTAGGCTTAGCTGACTCACATATCTCCCCTGAGGTGGTGAGTAGAGGCCAAAGACTAGTAAATACCTGGGTTGGAGAAGGGTTTTGTGAAACTTGATTTTGTGTGTCATCTTGGCTAGGCTGTGGTCTCTAGATGTTTTGGTCAAATACCAGTCTAGATGTTGCTGGGAAGGTGTTTTCTAGAAAGGATTAGCATTTAAATCATCAGATGTTGGGTAAAGTAGATTACCTGCAAAATGTGGGTAGGCCTCATTCAATCAGTTTGTTTTTTTTGTTTTTTGTTGTTTTTTTAAGAGAAAAATACAAGGTCATCCAGAAGAAGTAGAAATTCTTCCTCCAGCCTGCCTTTGGACTTGAGATAGAAATATCAACTCTTCCCTGGGTACATAGCCTGTTCTGCACATTTAAGACTGGCCAGCCCCCACAACTGCATGAGTCAGTTCCTTAAAATCAATCTCTCTCTCTCTTTCTTCCTCTCTCTCCATGTGTGTATAGATAGATGTAGATAGACATAGATATAGATGTAGATATAGATATAGATATAGATATCTATTTATATGTAACATATCTTATTGGTTCTATTATTCTAGAGAATCCTGATTAGTACAAGCCCATAGGGAGATTGGGATTAAAATACTGGTCTTCATTTTCCTGCTTTATTTAAAAGAAAGAAAAATTGGCATTAGTCTCCTCCCCTACCCCACACCAACTCTTCTCCAAATGTTAAGAACCACCTAATGCTTATTCTCATTCAACATTAGGTTTACCTGTTCTCACAGCTGAACACCTTTAGTTGACAGGTCAGTTTGGGGAACAAATGGTGGTTCCTAACAGAAGAGGCAAAAACTCCCATTGCAGTGATGTAAGACTTTCACCTTGCAAATTGCAAGACCAAGCTTGCAATTTGTCTCCTGGCCCAGTCAAGGTTTGAGTGTTAATAGACCCTACTGACTCAATCTCACTAGGCTCCTAATGGCATTATTTTTGAGTTTAAACCACAAGTTGAAGTATTTTACAGTCCCTGGAATAAATGGTCCACTGTGTCTATGGCCTCAGGATTGAATGACTGTGCCACTCACTAAGATGTTTGACCTGTTCTCAACTCGCTGAATTTCATGTTCATTGGGGGCATTCAAAAGATTCAGGGTCTTCTGCATGCCAGGAAAAGGTAAAGGGAAATAGAGATGTAGAGAGTGATCCAGAACTGGCCTTCTTTCTCCAGCTAAGAATGATAACATCCTCCCATAGGTGCTTCATATTGATTCAGGAGCCCCTGGGAGTTGTATTCTCCAAATATCATGAGTGGGGAGGGGAAATGGACATCACGTTCACTTTTGAAATTCCCCTCAACCAACTTTTCAATGGCTAGTGGAAACTTAATTGTTGTGGAAATACAACAGATCTGCCATTCTCTCTTTACTGAGTGGACACTCTCAGGAAATAAAGATGACCCTGATAAAATTTCCTTCTAGGCAATTATAATATAAATCTTTAAAAAAATCTTTAAAATCAATGCCATCTTGACCTAATTTTGAGGGTCTGACTAGAAACTGGTTAGTTCTTCTTTTGTTTTTAAAGTTTATTTATTTATTTAGAGAGAGAGTTGGGGGAAGGGCAGAGGGAGAATTGTAAGCAGGCACCACACTGACAGCACAAAGCCCAATGTGGGGCTCAAACTCAGAAGCTGTGAGATCATGACCTGAGAGAAATCAAGAGTTGGTTACTTAATCGACTGAGCTACCCAGGTGCCCCTGGTCAGTTCCCCTTCTAAAACAGCTGATAAGCCTATACTTAACCACTTCTCTTATTGGGCTTTCATAAGCAAGGGCCATTATTTTCCTGGCTTAATTGCCCCAGGGCCAGGTACTGGACAGCCCCTATACTCCAGAGCCAAGGACATTATTCAAATCAACCAATCTATTGTAAACCCCATGAAATATAGCTAATTCCACTCTACCTGCCATACATAAGCTGCCCAACTCCAGCTTGCTGTTACCCTGTTTTCTGGGGACAACCTGATGCATGGCCCTACCAGGCAGCCTTCTTTCCTTTGGAATTGTAAATAACATCTATCCCACTGTTAGTGTGTGGTGTGTCACCATCAAAAGAATAATTAAATCTTATAAAACAGCATGCTAATGAAATAAACCCTAGGAGACCAACTAATAGTATTTTGGACAGCATTTATATATTGCTTTCAGTAGGATATATCTAGTATGTCCAAAATTGCTTATAGTAAGTAAACCTAGTATCTGACTCCTAGGGGAATACCCCATATGGTATTTAAGTATCTGATTATACAATGAGAACGTTTCATGACTATGATGACCTCTTCTATGTAAGTGATATGAACTCATTCACCCTATAGACACCTCATATGTTAATCTGGTCTGTAGTACATTCAGATGTTGTAAGAAGGGACCTGGGAAACTGCATTGATGGTCCTGGTCTCTTTTGCTTCACTGGTATCTTGAAAATTATTAGTAGAATTTAATACTGGGTCAGATCTCTGATTCTCATGTTTCTCATTAGTCTGATATTTTGTACATTCTCTCGCAATATCAGAAAAGAAAATAAAACTATAAATTACAACATATTCAGCAATAAATCTTGAAAAAAATAGTCAAAACTGTGTTTATATAGGAGTTCCACTACTTGTATAAAGGAGCAAGTTCCTAGCAAACTGCTTGTCTCACAAATAACTAAAAACTCTGGTGAGAATATAATAAATAATTACTTGAGAGCCGTAGATTGAAGGCAGATTTTGAATAGACTTTAAAATCTTGAGGAGGTGACCAGCACAAAGTTAGTTTTCTGGTTTTTTGGAAGTATACCCTGAGGAAAGCCACAGTTGTTATGGTATTATAATGCTCCCAGAACTGTGATGGAAAGGCTCCATATTTCCTGCTGAAGGAATCAGAATAATTTCAAGAACCACTGAAGAGTAATGCAGTAAACCAGGTGGGAAAAAGAGAAAGAAACCTAAAGTTTGTCTAAAAACTATGCCCAAATTAGGCTGACCCATTGACCACACATGAATAAGGCAGACTAAAAGTTGTTTGAGTTGAGATGTAAGCTTCAGCCCAATGTAGATGTGCCAGTGTTTGAAATGCTAAATATAAGCAAGTTAACTGGATTCTACAATAAAAAAATATCAACACTCTTGGAAAAGATATAACAGAATCTAGTATTTCCACAGATACTAACAATGTCCAAGACATAATCCAAAGTTTCTTGACATAAGACAATGTCACTCATTATCAATGGAACACTCAATAAATGATTATATGACTACTCCAAAACGATTCTGGTGTTAAATTTGTGAGACAAGGATTGTAAAGCAGCAACTGTAACTATCCTCAATGAATTAAAGGAAAACATATTTATGATAAAAGAAAAAATGACATTTCTAGAGGAGAAATTATAGAAAAGAACCAAATAATTCTAAAGTTGTTGGAAAAAACACCATCTTTTTTTTTTTAAGTTTATTTATTTATTTTGAGAGAGAGAGCATGTGTGATCACAAGCAGGGAGAAGCAGAGAGAGAGGAAGAGAGAGAATCCCACACAGGCTCTGCACTGTCAGCAGAACCCAATGCAGAGCTTGAACTTATGAACCCATGTGATCACGACCTGAGCCGAAATCAAGAGTTGGATGCATAACCTACTGAGCTACCCAGGAGCTCCCAAAACACCATCTTAATAATAATAATAATCCCTAGGTGATATAAAAGTAAAATGAAGTTGGAAGGGGAATGAGTCAAAGAACTCAAAGATAGATTAGGCAATACTAAGAAGAAAAAGAAAAACTTGGAAAACAAAAACAGAACCTCAGAGACATATGGGGCAATACTGCAAGTTATGTCTAACATACAGAAAAGTAGAATCTCAGAAGGAGAGAAAAGAGGAGGGGATAAATATAAAAATAGAATGTCTGAAATCACATCAAATTAAGTGAAATATATAAGGTTATAGGTTTAAGAAACTTAACAAACCACAAACATATTAAATAAAAAAAATCCTAATCACATCATAGTCAAATAGCTGAAAAACAAAGAAAAAGAGGAAATATTGAGAGCAGCCAAGGAAGTACACAGATGAACAATAATTTGAATGACCATGGATTTCTCATTGGAGTTAACAGACGGAAGAAAACAATGAAATAGAATTTTTAAGTAGCTGTAAGGAAAAAAAAAAATCAACTGAGAATACTATATAGAGCAAGAGTATCATTCAAGCATGAAGAGCAAAGATATTTTTAGATGAATGAAAAGTAAGCATAAAGGGCACAACTGCCATCAAGACTGATAAATAGGTCCATGGAGCAGAATGGAGAGTCCAGAAATAAACTTTTATATTTATGATGAATAGATTTACAACAAAAGTGCCAAGACATTTCAAAGGGGAAAAAAATTAAATGCATTTTGCAGGATCAACTGAATATCTGGATGGAAATAAAGACCTCTCTTACCTCACACCATAGACAAAAGTTAACTCAAATGGATCATAGACCTAAGTATAAATACTAAAATTATAAAATTTCTAGAAAAATAAGCATATGAAACATTACTTAGGGGCTTGATGTAAGTGAACATTGCATAGGTAGGATGCAAAAATCATGGGTCATAAAGAAAAAAATGATAAAGTTCATCAAAATCAAAACTTTTGTTCTTCAAGGTAAGCTATGAATAAGATTAAAATATAAGCAAAATTGGAAGAAATAGTTACAATATGCATATTTGGCAAAGGACTTGTTTTAGAACGTGTAAAGAACAGTCATCAGTCAATAAGATCAACATTAACCCACGTTAAAACACACACACACACACACACACACACACACACACACACACACACAAGAGGTTTGAAAAGATACTTCAGCATAAAAGATGTACAAATGTCAAATAATCACCAGTCACCTGGCAGGACATTTGAGACAGTCATTAGGAAAATGTATATTAAAACCACAAATGAAACAGCACTACATATCCATAAAAAATATAAATTCATAAAACTTAGAATGCCAAATATGGTTAGAATAGCTCCCTAAACTGGATATCTCACAAACTGCTGGTGGGAATGTAAAAATGATACAACTACTTTGAAAAACAGTTAGCAGTTTCTAAAAGAGTTAAGCGAAGCCTGACAATATGCAGCCATTTCACATCTCAGTATTCACCTAAGAGAAATAAAAGCATATATCCGTAAAAAAAGACATGTGCAAGTATGTCATAGCAGACTTATTTGTAAAAGCCCAAATTGGAAACAACCCTAAAACCCCTCAATAGGTGAATGAATAAACATATAGTGGAATAATACTCAGCTTCAAAAAAAATGCTGATACATACAACAACATGGATGAAACTGAAAATTGTTAGGCCAAATGAGATATCTCAGATGAAAAAGAATACAAATTATATGACTTCATTCATATAAAATTCTAGAATAAGCAAATTATAATGACAGAAGGCTGATTATTGGATGTCTGGGGCCTAAGACAAAGGGATGGATATACTGTGAAGAGACACATTGAATATTTGCAGGTGAAAATAGTCTGTATATTATTTACATTGTTAGTTTTGCAGCGCATACATCAGTATCATTCATTGAATGACATTTTAAATATTTGCATTTTATTATACATAAATTATTCCTCAATACATTTCATTAAAAATATAAAAAAGTCCTTGGAGATATATTTAACACTGAAAATTAATTTCCATTCTCAAGTACTCATGTAAATTAAAGAATGAAGACTTTAAAGAAGTAAATGATGTGCCTAACTAAAGAATTTGGGAAAAGAGCAAAATAAGACACTAAAAGATACTAATTTATAATTAATTAAGATAAATGTATATTAACAATTGGAAAATAAAAATGCTAACATTGATAAATAAATTCAATAGCTGGTGCTTTGTAAGAAACCAATTAAATAGACAAACTTCTAGCTAATCTAATCAAACAAGAGAATAATCACATAACCATATGAGGGAACTAATTATAGGACAATATTTTACTCAACTCTCTTCAAATAAATCTGAAAATTGACTTCAAATTCTCAGAAAATATAAATTACCAGGAGAACATAAAATGTAAACAAACCAATTATCATGGTAGGATTTGAGAAAGCTGTCAAACAGTTCCTCTCCAAAATAAAACAAGACTGATTTTTCACAAGTGCCTCTATCAAACCTTCAAGATATAAATATTTCTAGTGTTAATTTAAATGTTTCCAAACAGAAGGGAAGAAAAGCTTCCTATCTTTTTCACCAATCTCCGTTTTTAAGAAGTTAACATAACTTCTCTATGTTCTTGATCTTTAAATGCTTACTGATTTTAGTAAAGGGCAGGTGGATTGTGGGTAATTTCCAAGTGTCCTGCCTCTCTTTTTTAAGACAATACACATTTTATTTGAGAAGAGTTTCTAATTGTTAAAGCTGCAAGCAAGTTCCTTTCACAATTAACAGTTCTAGAAACCTCGTAGTTTCAGAGAAAGTATACTTCAAAATTTATAAAAACAAACACACATCAAAAGTTTTTTAGATTGGTTTGGATGCTACAGTCATTGATTTCAGCTGTTCTCAGAAAGAAACCTACCTTTTTCTTGGAAATCAGGTGGGATGAGGTCAATGCCCACAGAAGGAAATGTCCGTATATAAGTTAACTACTTGGACGAGATTATTCACTCTTTAGAAAATACATTAAGATAACAAGTCCCAGTTGGTGGAGTATGTGGTACAGTACCAAGTTTATGGGAAGTTTATGGGATCCTGGGGTCAGCAGTTGTTGGCCTTCGTGTATGTCAGACTACTCATTTGGCTTCCCTTATATCTGTTGGAAGACTGACTGGAACCTCTGTGAAAACAGGAGAGAGAAGTGAAGCGTATAGAAATGCTTTTCCTTAGGAAACAGACTGGCAATAGATATATCTGGCTTGGATGCCCCCAAACCACTAAACCAAGAAAAGATTTTCTCTGGAAGTAGAACATACGATTGCCACTACTAAACTGAGCTCCTGTCCTATTTTTCCCATCTACTCTTCCGGACAGGACTGATTCCATATTATAAATTCTTATAATTCCCTTTCTTCCTATTTAAATGATTAAGTCACCCATTTTTCTCATAGCTTATGTCTAAATTCAGCTCATTCATTGCCTACATTAAAATATAAAGTGGTCTGTCATGATTCAGTTGACTTTTATTGTACATAAATATTTATGGTGACTTCTCTCTAATTTTTCATTTTACCTACTAAAAGATATGTATTGACTTTTGTGCTTCAACCCTGCCTATCTGAAAGTAAATATAATATGACCACTGCTGAAGAGAAGCAAATGAAGGATGAGGCCTGAAACGTTAGCTAACAATGCATGCTAGAATACTTTTTCGTCTTCTGTTTTTATTGTGGCAAAATAAACATAAAACAAAATTTACTATTTTAACCATTTTCAGTGTAAGTTCTGTGGTATTAAGTACATTCATGGGGCGCCTGGGTGGCTCAGTCGGTTAAGCTGCCGACTTCGGCTCAGGTCATGATCTTGCGGTCTGTGAGTTCAAGCCCTGCGTCGGGCTCTGTGCTGACAGCTCAGAGCCTGGACCTGTTTCAGATTCTGTGTCTCCCTCTCTCTGACCCTCCCCTCCCCCGTTCATGCTCTGTCTCTCTCTGTCTCAAAAATAAATAAACGTTAAAAAAAAAAAAGTACATTCACAATGTTCTACAACCATCACTGCCATCCAACTTCAAAACTGGACTGGATATTTTTAAAAAATTAATAATAAAAAAGTTCTTTGACCTATTTAACCTATTTGTGCTGCAAGGAGATAAGAGAAATATTTAAAATTTTTATAAGAATATCCATTCACACTGTAAGTTTTAATAGTCTTAATCTAGTTCTACCATTATGATAAAGTAGCTGAAAAAATATATTTTTTGGAAAGATTATTTCACTACCGTCAAAGTAGTGATTATACAGATAGGATCAGAAATAACATAACACCTTACAATTTAGGTTTCATACATAAATATTAATTATAGAAAAAATTAATCCAAAAATTTCAATTAAAATGTACAAAATGACTCATTCTTTCTGCAGATGGTTTCTACTTCAAGGTGAATTCCTGCCAAGACACATATAAAATTTTAAAATAAAATTCAGTATATATAATTTCAAAGTTTTTTGAATCTTTGGTTGTTATTGATGAAATAAGAATTACAAAATGCCAGTTTGCATGGACATAAAATGGTGTGTTTGTGTGTGTATATATATGTATATATGTATATATATATATGTGTGTGTGTGTGTGTGTGTGTGTGTATAATGTGTATGTATATATATAATGTGTATATAATGTGTATATATATAATGTGTATATAATGTATATATATATACATATATATAGTATATGTTAACTTGATAACTTTTAGTGTCTGATCTCATTTTCCAAGTTTTAAAAATAAATTCTTGATCTCTTTTGTTTCACTTTATGGTACAGTATAATGTTTGCATTTTTAACCTGTAAAATACAGCACATATATTTCAATTTCACTTTTAAAACTTCAATATATTTTTCTTCTCTAAGAGTAAATGTATCTCTGTATAACTAAATACTGATTTTCATAAACCATAATTATAATGATTAGCTTCCTCCTCATTGTCCAGTAGTCTCACACAAATCACAGATATGGTAACTAGTGGCTTCCACAATCATTGGAAGACCCGAAGTATTGAAGGTGTGAGAGGCTCTGAGCAAATAAAGAAGTACAAGAGGTACGGACAACCTGTCTTTAAGGATTTCAGCTTCCTGACACATTGAAATGAGTCCTGAGGACAGCAGGGAATTTTGGTAATGCCCCAAATTGGCTGTCAACAATATTCTTGGGCCTGTTCACAGCTTCTGCTGTTGAATGATTGCTTAGGATTCTCTTCCAACTTCCAAATCTTACAGGACACGTTCTCAACAGAAGAATCAAAACTGGAACCTTACGAGTTAGGCATTCTGGGAAATTTAGATCCAAGCTTCTCCACTAAGATAAAGGAATGGAATGTAAAACATGCAGAATCGATAAGGATACATTCAGGAACTTTCTATGAGAACTAGAAGAGGAATGTTTATAGAAGTGAAGATATAAAAACCCTTTCCTGAGCCTTCAAAGCAATAAAATGCAACCTTAGATTTTCCCCAAATTATGTGAAATGCTCATTTAATTGGCATTTGAGGAATTAATAATCATTTCATGAGTTCAAAACAAACCCTTAGTCGTTGGCAGAACACATCACAAGCATTGGGAATGATACAGTGACTTCAGACGCTCTAGATGGGTGGAAAGAACGTATGTTTCAAGTCTTATGAATAATACAGTAAATGTCATAGAGGGCTCCAGGAGAGCATGCAAGTGCCATATGTAATGTACCACCAAATGAGTAGTATTTCAAATATTATTCAGATAATGAGGCTGATTTTGCCAAGGAAAACTTAGTTCCATTATATTCAGCTTGATAATGGACCTGTACCTACGGTACAGCTAAGGGACAAATCATTATCCTGATTAGTACTAAAGTTATCAAGTGATCATATACTAAACTCTGCAGGACTTGGAAGACAGCACAGGCTCAATTTGTATTCAACGACAGACATTTTTAGAGCGAGAAAATTAGGAACATTTAAAACGATTATGTTGATGATTCCTTTATCAAATAGTTGAAGATCTCAAATTCTTTCACTGACCCTACCTAGTAAAATAGCCTAAATATTTCTTACTCACACAGAGATGTATTATTATTAGTGCTCTGCACAAAGTAGAGACAGTCATTTAGAATCAGAATCAACTAGAATTTTATATGGCAGCTCTAAAGTTGCAGAGTGCCAAAGACTGCTATGCATGTCCATTTAATCCATTCAACATCAAGGAAAGTACATAGAATATAACAGGAATGTGTGTTGTGTGTGTATGTGCACGTATGTGTGAATGCATGTGTGTATGTGCTCGTGCTTGTATTTTACTAACAGTCTGCTAAGTCCTCCTTCCATTTCTCTGCTATTATGACTCCTGAGTCTAGAACAAATTAAGTTTCTTATTTACTCTTAACATCTATTGAGGTTGTAGCTATTTTCATTTTATATTTAAAGCATAACTTTGTACTTAAAATTGGACCTTCTGGGTTGCTTTTTTTAGTAATAAAAGGCATAATTTACTACATCATAAGACCTTAATATTTGAGAGTCACCAGACTCCATCTACTATTCAGACACTGCTACCTTGGGTCATGACTAGTAATAGGATGGTTACTTTAGATTAGGATGCCTCAAAATTGACTCTGAGATGGGGGACCTGCGTGAGCAGTTTTATTGGGAAGAGGTCTGAGTATCTCTGTGAAAAAATAGGGAAGGTGTGAAATGTGATGACATAGCCAGAAGGTCACCAGGTGATCCTGTGCTAAGTTGGCTTTTCTAAGATGTCCTAAATTGGGGCAAGGAGGCTAGCCCTTTGTATCTCCGCATCAGTTCATCCCAGCAGCAAGCTCCCCTGCCCCCTGCAGAGAAGCATTAACATAACAGAGGCTTGATTGTTTTTCTCAACGGCCTGCCTTTGACTGAACTGTCAGCCTTTGACATCTAGGAACCTGGATTTCAGGGCAGCTTCCACCATTCTGATACAAGTAGTTCACTGAGCCCAAACTATGCAGGCAATATGATTTATGCTGAATCCCAGCTGTTCTTTGGGGAGTTTGGAATTTTCATATGGGCCAAGCAGAGGGTGCCTACGTGATCAATCCCCAGTAAAAACCCTGGGCCCTTGATTTCTTATGTGCCTCCTGGGTGGACAACATTTTATACATGTTGTCATAACTTCTTGCTGGGGGAATTAAGTGAGCACTTTCTCTGTGACCTCTGGCCAAGGACTTTTAGAATGTCTGGTTTCCTCTGGACTTTGCCCTATGTGCCTTTTCCCTTTGCTGATTTTGCCTTGAATTCTTTTCTTATAATAAGTTATCTCTGTGGGTAGGACTCCATGCTGAGTCCTATGAGTCTTCTTAATGAATCCTCAAACTTGGGTGTGGTCCTGAGGACCACCAACATGCCACAGAGGAGAGTTTATGCTTTTACAAGGCAATTTCTTCTGTCAGAGGACAATTCCCAGTGAAAAGGCAGCTTTGAGCCATTTGCAGCCCATGACTCCAGGTTCAAGGACATGAGTTTGTTACATTCAAAGAGGGGATACAGATGGAAAACCATTGTGTCCGATAGTGTGAATGAATACCTGTGCCACTAAGATCCACATGATTTTTTTAATCAATTGTACTCCATCTGGAAATAGCATTTCCGAATTCTGGTTATTCTTGTTTCCTGGAGCACTAATAAGAGACAGGTTAGTGAGCAGGTGGGGGCGGGGGGAACTACAGTCTCTACTTCTGCAGGTGAACTCTGGAATGTAACTGAGATGGACCAACTCCTCCTCACTTCTTTCTCAAGAATTCTCAAACTCTGCTAGCATTTCTGCTTGTCTAGGAAGTTTGCTTGGTGGAGAAAACCCAGAATTTATCCCTAAGGGTCACAAATTACTTGATCTCATGCCTTTCTCAAAGAGTATCTCCTGTCACATCCATTTATCCTTAAAAATTTGTATTACCTAATTCATTGAGATTCATTGGTTTGGGACATCACTTGAGCCCAAAACCTATTCTTCTTTGCTCCTATTATATAATATTAATGTTACCTTCTTCTTATGACCAGGATTAATTACCCACATCAGTAAAGGCAAATTTTTTATTATCTGCTGGTCTTTTGGAATGAAGAGCCTAGCTGACAGAGCAGAAGATGTAACTTAAAACTCTATGAAACTCCTGCTCTATATCTTGGGTGAAGCATTAGCTTTTTGGGAATCAAGACCCCTTATCTCACAGAGCCCAAATTAAGGAGTGAAAGCACAAATAACTGAAGTGGGTACCTGGGAGGTCTGGAAAGCATAGCCTATATTTCTTGCATTTCTTGTTTCCCATACCTCTATATTGTACTGCTTGTATGTACTGAGACATATACTGTTTGCTGATTTAGGGTATATTCTATATCCTGGAGGATGGTACCCCCAATACCAGCAATCAGTGTCTATCTCATGTCTCAACTGTATCTATAAGAGTTTGTTTCCTCTGTTCCATAAGGCTGGCAATTTCTGGGTGGATCGGTAGGGTAAAACTCATGGATCCCATGGTCATGGCCAGTTGCCACTGATCCTTTAATATAAACTGGATCTCTTATCCCTAGGCAATGTTATATGGGATCTTGTGCCAGTGGATTAAAGACTTTAAGTAGTCTTACGATTATTCTGGCCATGGCCCTGTGGGTAAGAAAGAAAACCTATTCTAGGTATATATGTTAATTCCAGTCGAGGTGAATTGATGTTGCTTTAGAATAGAAGTCATGTACATTTAAATGACTATACATTTTCCTTGAAGGATGGTTTCATAGTGGAAGCTTGACATTGGTCCCTGTTGCTGATTAGACAATTGGCAACCCATACATTATGCCTTTGCATACCATCTGTCTCTGCCACCATAGTTTGTCCATTCATGTGCCCATTGTTTCAGCACTTGAGGTGGCCAGTGACAGCAGTGACTGTAGTCAGTGGGGTGAGTCATTGTATCTCCTTGACTGTTATTTGCAGATACTTCCTAATAGTGTCAAACATGATGCAAAGATCTTCATATTGTATGTCCATTCCATATACCTGTCTCTTTCTCAGAAATGATATCAGTAATCTTCCAACTTTTCTCCTTTCGTCTGTGTTCAATATGATAGGCCATCTGCCACTTCCTGTGAGCCCAGATATATTCTTTTCTTACATCACATTTCTTTCCGCACAAAGTGAATGTCCAAGTGCATTTTCCAAAGCTCTTCATTAGAGAGACTTTCTCTTCCTAGTCTCCTGAAGAAGAAGGAGGGGTGAGGGAGCTCTAGTGAGACACTTGTCTACTTTTGGCTCATACTTGAATATTTTGACTTTTCTCATGATCCTGGATATACTTTTGTCTTGTCATAGATGGCTATTTGATTGGTCCATTTTATTTCATGGATCAAATATAAATAACAACACTAGCTACATGGTCACTTAGTTTCCATGATTAGAAGCTCCATTTCAGCAGCATGCCATGAACTACTTTTCTGATGTGTATAGTTCTATGCTTCACTTTACATGACTTTGCTCTAATATCCCAAGGTACTACATTGTTATTCTCTTATTGGTGATTGATACTAACTGTGCATTAAATCCAAAGATATTTCTTATATCACAGTGTCTGCTGGACCAGATAGCCTAAGGTGTACAGTGATGGACTGGGCAGACTTTGAGCCCTTTCCTTCTCTAGGCCATATGCAAAAATGTAGCTTTCTGTTTGATCCCATGATCCCAAGAGTGAAATATTGTATTTCCTGAACCTGAAAAGGTATACCATGCAGTGCCTATTTCATCCTCACTTGTGGGAAAGAATGCCCACTAATGTCTCATTTCACTTAACCCTGAAAAACTACACTATTATGGCAGGGTCCTGAATGTTTATAATATTTACCTTCTACATATCTGACTTTATGTTTCTCCCCTTTATACATCATCTTCAATAAATCATCCCATAAAATCTCCCTTGGCCTTTGCTGACACATGTTAGCCAGATCCTTCAGCTTCTCCACATATAGCCCTTTTTCCTTTTCTTTTTTCT
Source organism: Lynx rufus (assembly GCF_022079265.1). Taxonomy (NCBI): domain Eukaryota; kingdom Metazoa; phylum Chordata; class Mammalia; order Carnivora; family Felidae; genus Lynx; species Lynx rufus. Next base: position 220,993,931 of record NW_025814823.1, on the reverse strand, counting down.
TTTCTTTTCTTTTCTTTTCTTTTCTTTTCTTTTCTTTTCTTTTCTTTTCTTCTTTTTTATTTTCTTCTTTCTTTCTTTCTTTCTTTCTTTCTTTCTTTCTTTCTTTTTTCTTTCTTTCTTCTTTCTTTCTTTCTTTCTTTCTTTCTTTCTTTCTTTCTTTCTTTTTTCTTCTTTCTTCCCCACACCTCTACAGTCAAGGTATGTTGGTTTGGTTGCCAGAGAGGAAATTGGTATAACTCCTGAAGATGAACAGTGGTTTGTAAGGAATTTCCTCCTCTTGAAATTTCTGCAGGGTCTTGCAGAAAGTAGGCAGTATCATTTAATAAACGCAAATAGAATACCATAACTCACAGCTAGGGTCCAAAAGGTATAAAAAGGTGGTCCTCAACCAGGAGCAATTTGCCATACCCCAGGAGGGCACACTTGGGTATGCCTGGAGACATTTTTAATTATCATGCCTGGGGAGAGGAGATGCTGTTGGCCTCTAGTGGGTAGAGACCAGGGATGTTGCTAAATATCCTATATGGTACAGTTCAGCCCTTCCACAACTAAGTATTAAAAAGTCAAAACATCAGTAGTGCTAAGGTTGAGAAAACTTGGTTTAGAGAAATATGAGAGCTTAATTTATTCCTTGCATCTGTACAGATATTTTCTTCACAAGTCTTAGGGTCACACTCTTAACATTAATATAGCCCTAGGCTGGCAGAGGTATCCTACTGGGCTAACAATTCATTTTTCTTTAAATCTTTGTTTCTCTTAAGATTAAGTCACAAATCTATTTCTCTACCTCATCTATCCAACAGGAAACTGTATATAGAAGATTTAAGAAGGACTTTTCTTGGGTGATGAGCCTGACACGTAGGATTGGGCAGAGGAAGAAGCTCATTTGCAGTTGTAATTGAGGCCTCAGTCAATACAAGGAGCTCTAGAGTTGGAGTAGCCCCTCAGAGCCTGCTACAAATTGAATTATAGGGCTGGAACTTTGTATTCCCACACAAAGCTGTCAGTGGGTGTGAGTAACCCTGGAGAGAAGGTGTCACTTTGGAGGAAAGTGATTACTTGTGAGGACTGCGGCTGTAAGCCATTAACAGCAATTCTTCCAAGAAATTGAGTGATGAATGTGCCAACCTCTAAGAGGGAATTACTGCTTAACACTGAAAGCATATGCTATAACAATAAAGTGCTTAGCACATGGGACCAGAGTCCTGACATCAATGGCAGTATGACCCTGGAATGTAGACACAGAATCTAGAAGGAATAGGATTTATTTATTTTAAATAAATAAATAAATAAATAAATAAATTAATTAATTAATTTTATTTGGATTCCTAAACCATCAAATAGAGATAAAAATAAACAACAGATAAAGGTGTTGGGTCAAAGAGAAGGGAGGGGATTTACAGTAGTTATTGAGACTTTTCTATGTGTCAGGTAGTAAGAAAGGCAGGTGAAAGGTGAAGAATTGATAATGAGTAACCTATATATAACTTATATTGATAAGAGTAACTCTTACTTGTTTTTGTTTTTGTTCTTTTGTAGAAAAATACATTTTTAAAAAAGAAAACTTAAGTGTGTACCAGGTGGTATCAGGAGTTATACATTTCTGCTGTTATGGAAAACTGTGTTCTCCACCCACTCTGTTGACCTTTTTAAAAATTTCTGCCGTATGTCTTTCTCAAGCAGGTTGGTAACTGAACAGACAAACAAGAAAGAAACAAGAAAATTTTGGATTTTTAATTTGAAGTGATATAGTATAATTATGACTGATCAGCCATGTTATAAGGGATAGTTTATTATTCTTTTTACTTTTATGTAATCTTTATCTCTTTAGAAGAAAATTATATCTGCCTTGAAAATGTTTTTTTTTTTTGGTATTGATATCTATTGTTTGTAATTCATATATTATATCCCCTATAATCATGCTGATATAAAAACCATAGCTTTTCTGTTTACGCTTGTTTGATCTTTGTCAGCTCTCCAAATAATAAATTATGGAAGGCATCTATGAAACAATAGCCTTATAGATGCCATCTACGATTATTTTTCTTTCTACTACATTTGACATAATATTACCATGTTATCATGCCCAACATTTTTATGGTTCCGGCTACTTCCCTGTCCTGAAACTTGATCCTTAGTACACACTGCACTCACTACAAGCTATTATTCCCTTTGTAAAATATAGCAAAATGGATTCAATTATGAATGTAGGCTTCTTTACATTGAGAATAGAGTGTAAACATTTGCTGAATATTTGGAAATGTGACTTATGAAAATCATAAAATGCAGTTGTTTTCTATATTTTTTATTTTATAATTTACAACTTTAGATCAGTATTCTCAAGCCAAGGCAACACCTACCTGTGTGTGCACACACACATTCACACACCCACACACAGCCACACGGAAACATGCCAGAGGACATCTTGCAATATCTGGAGATGTTTCAAACTACCACAAACAGGGTGGATGCTGCTGGAATCTAGCCTGTAGATATAAGGGCTGCTAAGCACGCTAGAATGCCGAGGGCAGCCCCACAACTAAGAATTCTCTGGTCCAAAATAGAAACAGTGCTAAAATTGAGAATGGTTTAGATGTTTTGTTTTAGATGGTCTTTTTTGTTAAAACAATAAAAATTTAATTGTAAATGAGACTTTAATAGAATTAGTAAATGAACCTTGATAATAGTCCTGCTATTGGTAAGAGAGTTTTATTCAGCTATTTTTTTCTTTTTTTTACCTTTTAAACCAATTATATTCACACTATTCTGAGGTCATTCTTCTAATGATACTAAGAAACATCATTTCTTTACCAAATTCCGATTTGGCTTATGGATAATATACAGAATCTTTGAAAATATATACTGTTCTCCTTAATTCAAAAAATACACTAGGAAAAAATTGCATTATAGCATTTTACTTTAATTTTTGTTGACATTCCTACCATCTCAACAATTAGTTTTATTTTCCAGTGTATCATTTCCATTCTTGAAACACTAGTAACATGTATTGTTAATGCTTGTGTAATAAATGCTACATTCGCACTAATTTATGTATAGTCAAGTAAACCAGGTATTAAAATTAAAAGTTCAATAAAACAATAAATCATCCCATTAGAATAGTAAACATAATGGGGAGCGCAGAAGTTTATTGAGTATTATCTAGGCTCATAAATAAGATAGAATATTGGTCAGCTTGTAAAAGACATGAAAATAGAGATTTTGACTTAATTTGAAAGTGATAGGGAAAATTGCTACTGAGTTGTGAAAATTGCTTTTCATTTAAGCTTTAGTATGCTTAAATTTCAATTTGACTAAGTCTTCATATTTTCAATCAGTCCTTACCTAGACTTTCTCCTGAATTGATTCCTTCTTTATTCTGTCATTCAGAACAAAGGTCATATTTACAAACTGTATAGATATATCCACATTTTATCTGACCCTATGTCAGATTAAGTTCTTCTTAAACATTGTCATGAACCTTTTCTTAGCATACATATGTCTATTTTTTATTTTGAGAGAGAGAGAACAGGGAAGGGGAAGAGAGAGAGGAGAGAGAGAGAATCACAAGCAAGGATTCTACACTGACAACACAGAGCCCAATGTGGGGCTCAATCCCATGAATTATGAGATCATGAACTGAGCCAAAATCAAAAGTTGGAGGCTTAACAGACTGAGGCACCCAGGTGCCCCTCTTAACAGATATTAATAAAATTTTTCTTTCTTTACAACAGAGAAGTCTATAAGGAACAAAGATACTACCAATTTTATAAAGCAGAAAATTTTAAATCACTAAATTAACTCTAGAAAAGCATACTTCCCCCTGGATGCCCCCAATACAGCTAAATGTTGATAAATATGTAAGAATAAGTTCTGTTCATATAAATGCTGTTATTTATATATTTCTATATTTTCATTTTAAGACCACTTGCAAAAAAGAAATAAAATAAAATTTTAAAAAATTACAGAAATGCCATGTTCATTGATCTTGAAAAGATGCCCTTACTGTTTAAATTGCTATTTTAAGGGATGTTATTATACAAAGCTATGTGAGCAGAAATTTTAAGATCAATGCTGATCAATAATAACTGATCTCAATTATAATAAAAAGTTTAGACAAATAGAACTTCCCTGGTTGAATTGGAACCATAGTTTCTAAGTTTTACTTAAGAAAAATAACAAAAAATGGGTGATTACACTACTGTCATTTTTAAGAAACTGAGTTAGGTATTCCATTATTTATACCCCAAAGATTTTAAGTCTTAGATTTTAGTTATCCATATATTGGATCTTAAAAATGTGACAAACTCATAGTCAATTGCACAGAGAAGACATGCAAGATAAAAATGTTTCATTGAATGTATGAGCTAAAGCATAAAGTAAGTGTATATTAAAGAATGAGCAGTGTTGGCTTACAGGAAGGTTCTGTGGCTTATTTTATGTCTCCATCCTTTTTACCATTTTCTTTTCTCTTTACCTGTCCTTTCGATGGATCACGATCAATGCAAAGAATAACATATAGTATACAGATCAAGTAAGGTGTGAGGGTAGGAAGACGTATGTGAAGAGAAAGTTTGAGTCTGTCACTTTGACCCATATCTTGCTATAAGGTTGCAGGGGTAAGAAATGTCAAGTTTCTTATCTTTTCTCATTGCAAGAAGGCCTGAGTGGACAGTCCAACACACTCTGCCCTAGTGATTGGGAGAAGTTCTTATACTAACATGTTCTTCTTAAATGGAAAAATTGTGGGAAGTTGGGGACTGGGTATGGAGCTAAGTGACAAAGGGAACAGATTAATTAAATTGCATTGCATTTGTTCTACTTCTAGGCTTACTTCTAACCTGTGAAAGGGATTTCTTGATTTTAGTTTTCTATGTATTGGGTTTGGAGGAAAAGCCTCACTTTTTTCATTTGAACTTAAGCCAATCGTTGTTATGTATTCTCTTATTTTTTGTGCCTATATTTCCCTCAGGGACTTTTGAAGTGATAGGAGACTAGTTAAGAATAATATTCAAGTCGGGGCACCTGGGTGGCTCAGTTGGTTGAGTGTCCAACTTCGGCTCAGGTCATGATCTCACACCCGTGGGCTCAAGCCCAGCTTCAGGCTCTGGGCTGACAGCTCAGATCCTGGAACCTGCTTTGAATTCTGTGTCTCCCTATCTCTGCCCCTCCCTTGCACATGCTTTGTCTCTGTCTCTCAAAAAATAAAATAAAACATTAAAAAAATTTTTAAGAACAAAATTCAAAGAGAATTAGCAGGATTTTACAATACCACTTATCCTATAACTTCTTTTCCCAACAGTTATTAAATACTTATAATTGTTTATGATGAATCTTGATCAAACATATATATTGAATCTTGTAGGAAATAGACATATTTGATAATATATCTAATAAAAATCTTGTGGAAACAGAGTGAACTATGGATTTAGTGATGATAAATGTACATTTACATGGTTCCATACTTGGTTGAAAGAACAAATGCAAAACTGTTGATAAATAAATTGATACTAATCTGTAGGAAAGTGTTTAAACATTAGCTAACAGAGCTTATCCTATTCTACATTTATACCAGTTCCTAGAACAGAAATGGCATGATGAGTGGATTTGAAGGTGAAACTAATTTAGGACATATTAGTAAGTATATTACATGACAGATTCAGGATGTGAAAGAATATTGATGAGTTAGATGGACCAAAGCGAATTAAATGAAATATAATGAGAATAAATGTAAAGTATTATGCTTAGTTCCAAAGGAACAATTGCAGAAACATTCAATGAAGAAAATAAGTCTTTACACCAGTATATATGAAAAAGATATATGACTTCTAGGTGACTGCAGCTTTTATATAATTCTATTGTATGGTGTGAGAAAATGCAAATTTGACTGTAGACCTTATCAACATAAATACAGAATAGAGAGTAGGGAATTTGATGGTCCCATTGTAACCTCAGACTCCAAATGCCATTGGGATAAAAATTATAATTTCCATGCTAGATTTTTAAGGAAATGTCATCCAAAATAGAATATATTCAGAAGAAAATGGCCAGTTTTAGAGAATACCTTACCATAATAAATACATAAATGTATGAAAAAATAAATAAAAACAAGGGAGTTTTTACAAGTATTTAAGATGTTTTACCCTAGGGGGTATCTGGGTGGTTCAGTTGGTTAAGCATCTGAATCTTCATTTTGGCTCAGGTCATGATCTCACAGTTTGTGAGTTTAAGCCCTTGTTGGGACTCTGTGCTAATAGCTCAGCTCCTGGAGCCTGCTTTGGATCTGTGTCTCCCTCACTCTCTGTCCCTCCTCTGCTTGCACTGTTTCTCTCTCAAAAATAAATAATAAACATTTAAAAAGTAAAAACAATGTTTTATTCTAGAATGACAAATATTATGTATATATCACATAATTTCGGAAAAAGATAGGTGCATAAAGAGAAAATATGGGTAGAGGTTTCACATAAATATAGAAAGTTTTAAATATTTAAGATCATAATGGAATGGGTTCTGTGTTAGTTTGGGCTTTTGCAAAGAACACACAAAGTTATAAATAGAAAGTAAGAGATTCAATGGGAAAATGCCTGCGTAAGGAGTGAAAACTGGAAATGGAGAGCAAGAGCCATTAAATGCCTGGAGCCATCTTGAGAAGTATGACCTCAGCTAAAATGCTGTGGAATTAGTATTCATGGGTTGTCAGGTAACCACACTGGAAGCATGTTCTTTTCTTTCTCTTTCCTTCTTTCTTCCTTCCTTCCTTCCTTCCTTCCTTCCTTCCTTCCTTCCTTCCATCCTTCCTCTTCTCTCTCTCTCTCCTTTCATTCTTTCATATTTATTCTTAAGTTAGTTAACATACAGTGTTGTCTTGGCTTCAGGAAGAGAATCAGTGATTCATCGCTTACATATAATGCCCAGTGCTCATCCCAACAAGTGCCCTCTTTAATGCCCATCACCCATTTTCATCAACCTTCAGTTTGTTTTCTGTATTTAAGAGTCTCTTATGGTTTGCCTCCCTCTCTGTTTTTATCTTAAGCATTTCTTTCTTGAAAGGAAGCACGTTATGGGTGCTATGGAGTCCTCCATTTGCCCCATGTAGTTCCACCTCTCCATTCATGACCAGACAGTAGCTCTTCCAACACTCCAGTAGTTACCCCTTCCTAGGTGTAAATTTAGAAGAGAGGTGAGATAAATTACAGCTCTCATTCCTGCAGTTGGTTTTGAGACTACAACTCATTGTATTCCCCCTCTATTATATATTCTAAATTCCTCTTACCTCCAGCTGTCACCTCTGCTGGTCTTTTTATTGACCTAGAACTGTAACACAAATCTTCATTTTAGGGGTCATATCACTTAAGAATCATACCCTTCTCAAGCAGACATACTTTATCCCTATCTATTGACAATCACAATTGACATAGAAAAACAAATGGACAGCCAAGTGAATCACCTGCATTTTGCATATATTTTTCACTGCCTTGAAAGTATATCAATATCCCTATCTTTTCCTGCTAATCAGGGTTAGCTCCTCATGAAAAGTTCCCCTTCCTGCCTGTTGGTCTAAAAGAGGGGTATATTCTTCGGGATCAGGACTTTATTCCAGCAGAATTCAGAGTTCCAGAAATGGGAAACAACTAACTAAAATGGACCTTTGGGAGTGAGGCCCCCACCTTGTTTCCTGGATTCATATCATTTTCCTATTGAGGATGCAGTAATATTTCTGATTTAGTGTGGATGGAATACTATCCTCAGAGTATTGCCTCCAAACTGGCCTTTCAAATGAATCTTTAGCAGGCATTCCAACTCTTTACTAGTCCAACTGTTTTTGAACGGTGTAGTATGTAACATAGGCCCAATCCTCCATATTCTTTGTTATGAATGGGGTTCTTTGTTTTAATACCCAGTTGTATGGGATTTCATGGTTATGGGCTCATAATCTGTAAGCTCCCGAATAATGGTGTTGGCTGAGACTTAGTAAGTAGACAAAGCAAATCCATACTTGAAATTAAACATCTGTTCCTATGAGAACAAATCAATAGCCATTCCAAGATGTTAAGAGCCATTTTATCTCCTTGAAGCATAGTATCATACCAGCCACTCTGTTGTTTTCTGTTGTACATTTAGAGGTGGCAATAGCTAGACCAGCTGTGATAAGAAGGGGTACGTGCATATCCTTCATCTCTGCTAGAATGCACTTATAATTTGAATGTTCATTTGCCAGCACTAAGTGGCTGCTGAGAAAATATGGTTAGTGTCAACTGGCTGAGTCATTAATATCTATTTGGTTGTGTAGTACTTCTTGTGTGGTAGACATTTTCTTTGCACATTAAGATGTTATACAAAGGTCTTCACACTTTGTCCTCATTCCATCTATTCATCATTATGTCTCCATCCCAGACCTCCTTGTCTCTGATTTTCCAATCCTTGTTTTCTGGTCTCCTGAACAACCATCCAGCTCATTAGCCACTACTTTTAACCTCAGCCACTTCTTCAAACTGTGTATAATCAAATCCCCCCCTCAAAGCTTCACCCATTGGAAATATTTTCCTTTCTTCTGTCTTTCAAACCTGTCTGTGAATGAGGCTACAACACAGCCACTCTCCAGTTTCTGCTTGAAACTACATGTTTAGCTAACCCACAGATAAAGCAAGTTTGTTATTTTTATCCATATTCAGGTGGTCTTCTGGGATGTCCCACATAGTCATTGGTGTGATATGAGGGAATAATGCTGGTGCAGTTGCTCTAGGTGACATAGGGTCCTGATGACTTGCTAATGTCCTCTAGATTGCTTATGTCTTCTATTCCTGCATGTGCTCAGTCCTAAAGTTATTGTCTTTATCTTTCAACAAATTTTCTATTGGACCTTCCTGACTTGGGATGTCTTATAGGACTCAGTTTTTGATGTACAGTGCCAGCATTCTGACTTTATTAAGGAGTAGGTGCATTCCAATAGCTGTTTTGTTGTTGTTGTTGGTGGTGGTGGTGGTGGTGGTGGTGTTGTTTCAAGACATCTAACTTTCTGTTTCAGAGAGCATGACCTTCATCTGGAAACCTATGGGCTTATATTCTGATCCTATGACAGGGCTTGCCATAAACTTCACAGTGCAACTTCTGCTACCACTGATCCTTCCAGCACCTTAGATACCACTAGAAGGGCAACTCATACTACTGTTGGACCTACTGCAGAGTCCTTCCCTGCTCTGGGCCTCACTCGACGCAAGTAGGCTTCCTTATCAACTGGTATATATTCCAAGGAAGTATTCTTAAGTGTGGAATGTATTGCCTCCAGAATCTCATGTCTACTAAGTGCTATGCATACTTCTTTTTGATAGGAAATGCAAGATGCAACAATTTGTCTCTTGTTTTCAAGAGAAGAACCTAACTATTTGGACTCCTGAAGATTTTACTGAAATGGCAGGTCATTGATATCTTTAGGGTTTATTTCCTGCATTCTGAAATTTATATATTTTGTTAAGGTCTTTATCATCTCATGCTAGTTATCTGTTCATCATGCTGCCCATTCATCACAATAACATCAATATATTTGATCAGTGACATGTTCTACATAAGCCCTTGGAGCTACTACTCATGGTCCTGTGGTAGTCCTCAAAATTCATCTGGTTTCTTCAGGGGTTAAAGTCATGAATCAAATGATAACATAGGGACCCTCTCCCCTGCATTCTTTAGATCTTTAGTGTTACACTAATCTCTACCGTCTTGCTACACCACGTAATATGTTTTTATTTACTATCTTGGTTGGGGGAAGTTTTAGAAACTTCCATTTGTCCTTCTGCACTATTGGTTACACTTACTTCCCAAGCCCAGTTCCCAATGAAGAGATTATGTTAACTACACAGTGTGCCAACTCCAGTTATAGATTCAGAGATTGATGAAATGATCACCATGTAGATTCTCTAATCCAGTGGGCCTACTATATGCTGGACACTGGCAAGATTTCTATTTTTTACCTGGATCAAGATAATTATGGGGGGGAAGGGGAATAACACTTCATGTATCTGAGAATCCATGTCAACTCAGACCCTGTGTTCAATAGCTCTTGAAATGATATGCAATTTTCTTTACGCATTGTACTTCCATCCAAGCAAATAGCTATAGGTAGTTTGGAAAAGAATTGGCACAATTATTAAAGCATATTCTTGCTGTAATGTTGTTGGGTCCTCCTTCCATGGATCTGGAAATCTTTTCAGGTGTATGTCTCTGAGATAAAAACTATTGGCACTGTATTATGACAATTCCTGGGTTACTTCTCTTAGCATCCTATTTTCTCATTACTGCTTTATTTAATTGTATATTATTTTATGATGGTATTACACAGTGCCCATATCTTTTTCGCCTGGAGATGCCATGTTTCATTATCAGCTTCCATAACACCCTGAAGCTTAAACTCCTCTTGGTTGTCACTCTGATCTTGCCAGTATACACAACTGCATCCCCCTGAGGCTTCTGGTAGACCTTAAATAAACTATCCTCTCTTTTACTATTAATTAGAAAAGATTTATGACCTTCCTCAATCTCAGCTTTAGCCTGCCAACAGTTTCCACTGAACTAGCTAATCATGCTGGTGTCCCTCTTACCACTTTATCCCTGATGGCCTCGGTAGATGGTGTGTCCTCTGGGCCTTCCAGGAAACAAAATTATCAGGTGGGCCTTGGCATTTCATATAATATATCCACCCAAACTTGCATATTCCTCTCATTTTTTTTTTTTTTGTTACCTCTACCATCTGCAATGGCAATTAAACCTTTTTAGCTTCACTCATCCTGGGCTCTTGTTTTCTCCAAGCTTCTAGGAGCCAATCTGGCAGTGAGTCTTGACACATCACTGGAATCCTTGCTATTGTGTTAAGTTCTATATACTAAGAGGATTCCCTTACAAATGAGTTGGGCAAACTGGATATTATGAGGGAATAGTCCCCACAAGACTACTCTCACTTCAAACACTAGCCATAATTTGGGGGTCCCTATAGCCCTCTCACTTATTGCTAGCTGGCCATGAATTTGTGGGTCCCCATAGACTCCCTCAGATTCAATAATCCACTATAATGATTCACAAAACTTTCTGAGGGCCATGATTCTCATAGTCTCATGTTTATAACAGCCAACAGATACACAATAGAACCAGCCAAATGAAGAGACAGGTAGGGTAGAATCTGTGAGCACCCAAACTTGAAGGTTTTATCATGTTTAGGGACATGTTACCCTTTCAGCATTAAAGGTGGTAATACGCAAAGAATATCACCAAGTAGGGTTTAACTACAGACTATCTCTGTAGCTGAACTTTAGTCCCAGGTCCACCTTCCTTTTCCCCTCCCTGAGAGGTGAGCCACCACTTCCTCTGGAGGTGTGAACTCATAAGGCGTGGTTCAAAGCCACTGCCAATCACAATGATAGATTGTCCTAGAACTGGAGCTCCCAGGAAAACAAGGACTCCTATCAGGCAGGAAATTCCAAGGGCTACAGATTATCTAATGGTAGCCCCCCGGCAAAGGTCAGACCTCTTTTGGAGAAAAGGAAATTCTTTACTATGCACCCCCCAGTTGACAAATTTACCTTTCATCAATCTTATCTTCTGGCCCCCTTGACCAGGTACACTTATGAACCAGCTCCTAGGTTCTCACATACTGGCTCTTTCCAGTACCTCCTTCTTCTTAGGGGGAAACTTCTTTCTTCTAAAATGTCTCCCTTCATGATGGATAGTGCTAGCCCTTAATAAGCTTGGATGGGCGACCCTGCAGTCTCTGAGGGTTCACAGGTGTTTAAATAGTGGAATGTCTCCACAAGATATACCCGGTTGTCAGGTTTTCTCAAATGGCATTCTTGCTTTGGAATAAGTGTTCCTCAGTTGAGTATTCAATCACCTTTCAATTTTCTCTTTTCCTTATATTGGAGATAAGGGCCTCTTTCTGAGCTCCTGAAGAGGTCCTCTGGCCTTCACATTTAGTGTCCTAGGCCCTTAGGTTTTCACCATCCCTCAGAAGAGTAACAGTGCAATTTTATAGTCAGTAAACAAGTCCGTTTCCCTGCAAGCTTTGTTCCCTGTGTTTTTCAAATGTCTGAATTGTCACACTGTTTAGGGTTTCTCCCTACCAGAACATTTTCCCAAGTAACACCAGTAAAAAAATTAGCAATTGGGCATCCATCTTGTGTCAGAGAACTATTTGTGTCCTGAGATGGGGTTTTCAATGTCTCCTGCCTGGTGAGTGAAGCAGTTCTGAAACCTCTTCTTACGACCTGCTCATTTAGGCATCATCCCATTGAACATTCTGTCAATCAGCTCCTTTGGGAAATAGTCTCTGAGATGAAGTGAGAGGTAAACAATATTGTGAGGATTAACACCTGAAAAGTTAAAAAACAGAAAGCAGGATTAAGCATGGGAACAGTCAAAACATGAGGCAGGAATTACCAAGATTTTATCAGCCAACAGAGTTACAGACTAAAACCTGCTTATTAGAGGAGTCTCACTTGAGGAAAAGTAACTAGGGCCCAGGATGATGAGTCATTGTGTGGGACCACCCCAAAAAGAGCAAGATCTTGGCTCAAAAAAACAGGCACACTCGAAGGAGTGTTAACACTCAAAGCTGCCAGCTAATCCTACTCAGCCAAGCTCTTTCTTGAAGGAGTATCTGAGTCACACATCTCCTTGTCCACTTAGTTTCAGCCCCACCAGAGAGGGTGCGGTGGACTTAACATTACATTTTGTTAGCACTGTTCTTTTCATGGTTCACATGCTTCATTTTTAGAAAAACAAAACAAAACAAAACAAAACTATAAGCATGGTGTATACCATTTATGAGTTAAAATATGATAAACATAAATGATATTATAAGACAACTCAAGGTATGGTGTTAGTATTATAAAATGATTTGATATGTGCCAAGAAAAAAAAATGCCATGAAAATATTTACTCTGTCTTTACAAGGTAAAAGCTGAGGTTTTAGAATACTGAAATAATTACTTTAATTTATCTCATTCTTTGCGAACATTTGAAACTTTTGCAAATATCTCGATAGCATCTCCATAGCTATGATGATAGATGATAGATAGACAACAGATAGGTAAAATAAACAGTTATAGGTGTCTATATCTAAATCTAGATATACTCCTCAACCACATATTGGTTCTCAAGATAGCATATCCTCTGAAGCCAGACACTCTGTGTTCCAATTTTCCCATACTAGCTGTAACTATTCTGTTCTGTTTTTCTCATTTATAAAATGGAGGTGATAATACCACTAGCTAATACATATTTATTTTATGTCAACTAAATATTTTAAGGATTTCAAACAGTGTCTGGCACATATTAAGTATAGAATATTATTTCTATTGTAACAAGTTTTCAGGAGGAAAACAGGGTAAAATAATAGAATTTTGAAGTTTTTAGGCCAAAGTTTGGTTGGCTTCTTAGATTTGTAACTTGAAAGAAATGCACTAATAGCTGTAAATCCTTGTTCGATATCTCCAAATAGGGAATAATTATGGAGATTTTGCATGGTTTGGGAGAACATGAAATAAATTAATGCATGTAAATTTTCTAGTCAAATGGTATAGTAAGCCGATGATGATGATGACGATGATTTTTATTTGAGAAGTGCATATTGCAATAACTCACAGCAAATAAAACCTCATGGAATCTTTCTTCCCAGAGGACTGGAATTTAAGTCACCATTATCACTATAATTATGATTATTAACATTACCTTCAACTTCAATATTATCAACATTATTCTCTTCACTTCCCATTTTATACTTTTAACCAGACTTAACAAATAAATTTATGCAAGGAATTTTCTTAGACACACAAACCAAACATTTTTTCTGAGGGGGAAAGTATCCTCTACTCCAGTTGATCCTATTACTATTTTTTTTATTTCAAAAAGAACACTCATGTCTGAAATAATATTATATTCCAGCCTTAGATTACAGTTTCCTTTGCATGTGATTCATTTTCATACTTTAATTATTCCATGAGGTCAAAGGGATAAGAGAGATAAAATATAGTCAATTAACTAGAAGCTGCGCACACATGTATTTAAATGATGTAAGTAATTATTATTTAAAAATAGTTCATTATCATTTTTAACTCTGGAAATTGGTACTTTCAATTTTCTCAAATTAACTTACATGAAAGACGTCTTTCTCTAGAATAAGATCAAGCAACTTACTATTGAATGGTTTGCTTACTCCACAGTATATTAACCAATTCTGAATCTATCTTGAACATCTAAAGAACTGAAAAAAAAAACTACTAAACTATAAGGAAAAAAATATTGTTCAAGCAGGAAATTAATAACTTTTCAAGAATGCATAAGAGAACAAAAGTCAAAGGACAAAAACGTTTACTTACTTTGGGCACAAGATGCCAGTCACTATAGAAGTCTCTAGGAACATTAAACTAGAGAACATGATGAATTGTTGGAGGCTAAATGTGAGTTTATATGAGAGTATGTAGCTCCTGGAGACTGCAGTATAATAGGGCCTACCACCCATCTGCATACTTTTTCTTCAAAAATACTCAGGCTTTCACAGGAAGGATCAGGGAAATCCAGAAAAATCTCTCCAGTGCAATGCTGGTTGGAGAGTATAGCAGTCCCCATAAAATCCATTCAGACCCATCGCCATATGAAACACAGGCTGATTTAATTTACAGGGAAACGCTCACAAGGAAGGAGACAGAGTACTAGAGAGTATTTGCTGCAGCTCGGGAAAGGAAAATGGGGGAGAAGATCACGTGACAAGCAGTCTAATTTTAATCTGTATGTTGAGTATAAATTCACTTTCAATTGTATTTATGTTATCAATGAATTTATAGACATTTATGCATATACAGATGTACACATAAAATTTTGACTGTATATGTGATTTGCATGCTATTTTTATTGATTTTAATGTCACTTAATATTTTGTGAACTCTGCTTCATAACATTAATATTCTTCAAATGCTTAGATTTTAGTGGATGGATGGATTTGACTGTTTCTTGCAGGTTATTTAAGGTTTTTTTTTCAATTTTAATTATTATAATTTTTTTGGTTCTAGCCTTTATAAATAAAACTTTACTAAAAATATCAAGTATATGACAATGAGTACTTACAAAGTGTTATTGAATCACTCTTTATTCTTAGAGTAAACCTTAGAACTGATCGTTAGATTTAGACTTTTTCCCTAGACGTTCACACTATATTTTCAAATTGTTTTACAGAACATTTATATGAAATTACATTCATCTTTGTGGTGGATTAGACAGTTCGTTTCTCTGCAACCTGGCCAATAAAGCATAATTTTTATACATTTCAATCTGGAATTTCCTTTTCCCAACAAACAAAAGGTAATATTAGGTGAAAACAAATAATCCTGAAGGTTTTTTTAAAATTAGTTTGTGAATTAGCAGCAATTAAAGCATTTGATGTTACTAAGCATATATTTGAAAAACTGAAAATAGTATTTTTTTGTATCTGTTATGACGTATTTACTTATTTTAGAAACTTCTCCCTACAATTCTTCTCATTGATATTGTGCATTGAAAAAATGTCTCCTCTAGTTTTTATCTCTCCTGTGTCATTTTTAAAATGGCATACAGTATTTCTAACAGCTAAATTTAATTCTGATCGGCCTAGAAAATGTAGGCTATAAGTTTGATAATCGAAGTATTCATTAAAATATTTATTCAGCTTAGCTTTTTCAGTAATGATTGCTGTTCAAACCTGGGAAATTACTCTAGACTGACCCACTGAGAGTAATTTGTGCTTTGGCTATAACTTTAGTGCTGAGTGGTTATCAAGAGTCACAACAGTAGTTTCCTTCTTCATAGTGCAAATTTATTTGCTGAAGAGATTCTGCCATTTCAGAGAGATTTCTAACTCCATTTTAAATTCTTCTAGGATAAAAGACACCAGTATATTTGGGGAGAAATGAGACTATGGTTTTCAAAGCATTAATGTAGATACAGTGTCTCCCAGTAGATTACTGCCCCCAATAAACTACTGCTTTCTACTTTATTTCCTCTCAGGGTATGCGAACCTACTGTTTGAAACAATACACATGTGTGTGCAGCCACAGCAAAGTCTTCGGAAGTAAACTGTAATCTTAAAAATTTTAAAGTACCTGATGATATGTGGTATCAAGGATCAGTGTCTTCAAGTGGGTGTTATCTTCTGATCATAAATCATCATCACAGATTGGATTCTCTGGGGTTTCTTTGGCATACAGATACGGGCTGCGAAGTCTATGAAATTAAACATGTAAAGTCTCTTTTGATTGAACCATAGCATTTGGTAAAGAAGAATTGTAATTTTTATTCAACAAGTGCCTTTTACTGAGGTAGGAACAAAAATACAGTTTTAGAGATATTAAAATAATTAGATACTAAAGAATCTTTAGAGATCATGTAGTCTAACCCTTTTGTGGTAAATGAGAGAGGGAGGGGCTGTGAGGTTATATATGGTACGATTCTCATACAAGACAATAGCATTTAACGGTTTCCTCCTTTAGAAACTCATCATTCCCTTTTACAATTTTCTTAAATTTTTCTTGTTCTTTTACCTTACTTTTAGGATTTCTTCTTCCTTTTTAATTAGTTGGTATGAAGTCTTCCTTCAAACTGTGATATTCACTACCCTGTAGATCTGGCATCATTTCTCTAAAACCATGTGAGGTAACGCACAAGAATAAAAAAATAGGTTTCATAATTTCTGAAGAACCAAGACAAGACATTAATATGTTTGACTCTGTTTTTCTACCATTTACTTATTATACACAGAAGGCTGGAAATACCATACAAAAATGGAAATTAAAAAAAAAATTAACACTTCTATTACCTACAGAAAATCTGTGCAGGCAATTATACTCCTGTCCTATTCATAGGGAAGTCAATGAAACATGGAGTAATCTCCTTTATCCCCAGGCATTCAAGAATTCTTTGGCATTCTGATTCACTTGAATAAGTAACTCCACACTCTATCAGAGGAAGCATACAGATACTCAGAGTGATTCAATCAAACTTGGGCAAATGTATTGAATACATCCAACATTGTAATTGTGTTTGTGTGCATGTGTGTTTGTGAGCATAGGTATGCAGTGTACATAAATAGATAGGAATAACATAAATTTGTGTTTTTAATTGATGAAATACAAATTAATATACTTTATGTAAAATGAGCACTTTTGTCTCTTCAGTAAAATTTACTACATATTCTTATTTCTTGCAATATAACAGTCTTCCATCTATGGAGGTCTCCATCTATGGAAGCCCTCCACTCAACTTCCATCTGAGAAGTTGAATGTTAATATATAGCTTTTGACTACTATGGCCAAAAAAATAGTCTTTTTTCATTCAATATTTTCCAATGTAATTAACTTTCAGAAATCTTAACAAACAATCTCATATCCAAACAATATTTTATTTTATTTTTTTAAGTTTATTTATTTACTTTGAGAGAGAGAGAGTGAGAGAGCAAGCAGAGAGAGGCAGAGAGAGAGAAAATCCCAAGTAGGTTCTGCACCATCAGTGCAGACCATGACCCGGGGCTTGAACTCACAAACCGTGAGATCATGACCTGAGTCGAGATCAAGAGTCAGATGTTTAACTGACTGCCCCACCTAGGCCCCCCAAACAATATTTTAATATGCTACAAGAAATACTTGAGGCTTAAATTTTTGCAAGAATGAACACAATACCTATAAACTAATACATCTAAATAATATTCTGGTCTCAATTTTACATTAGATAACATATTCTCCCTGAATATAAGGGAAACCATTATGACAAAATACAAAATCCCTAATATATGAAACTTTATCCCAGGCAAAGTGAAATCTTTTTTAAATTGCTTGTATAGTTTTATAGATATTTCATGTGTGAAAGATAGTTCATGATCTACTATTCTCAGGGGGTTGCTGAATACATTTTCCCCATTGTTACCATAGAAATATATCAAGTTTTTCAAACATCATAGAGTATAAGAATAGAGAAACTTGTACCTCATTTTCAGCTTAGACTTTTCAGATTGCCTATTTCTTCTTCATTTTAAAATATTCCAGTATTGAGAAACTAATTGAGTGGAGGTATTTCTCATCAACCCAGTCAGTGTAAAATGATCCCATTGCTTAACATTGGTATAAAGCCTATTAAAGTTAATGGAAGAAAAAATTACACCACTGAACGAGAAGTAATGGTGATGACTCGAACAGAGGCAAATGGGGAGAACGGGCAAAAAAGGTTAGACTTCCCCAGGATTTCTTTTCATATGGCTTTTTTGGGGGAGGCGGGGAAGGGAGGAAGCACAGAGGCGCTGTTATCTACTTGGAAGTACATTTTAGACTGCCTCTGTGTATTTATACGCCATTTTAGTTGCTGAGAACTCTTGTCTGTTCAGTGTAGTTATTACATAAAGCTGTTTGTGTGCATTTGTTCTTCCAAATAGAGCATCAGATCAACTTCTCTGCCATTTCTGACTCACCCCTTCCATACGGCGTATTTAGTCATGAACAGTGACATGAAAGTACGCTTGTCATTGCCACGATGTTCAGACTAATGGTCACTAGATTCAGGCGGTGCCAACGCAGCGATCATTCTCAATCTCAACCACTACGTTGAGTTATTTTCTCCTTACACCCAGTATACAATGCTACAACACTGTAGATTTCAGAATTCTGTCACACTTCTTAGTCTAACTCCTTAGGTTTTTTGTTTGTTTGTTTTGTTTTGTCATCATACGTTTTCTAATCTGAGATGTACTCTTAAATGTTAACCACTTCTTGAGCATTTGAGAATGACTCCCTTGTATCTTCTATTTCTGAGCCTCCCTCTTTGAGCAAAACATAGAAGAAAATCATATCTACAGATGTTTGTGAAGCTTGAAGGTATGGTTTTATGCACTTAGACAACCTTCTCCTCTTAGACCCTGAAACTAAATTCACTGCTTTTATTTTTTCCACAGACATTATTATTCAGCCTAGTGGACAGATTTAGTGACAGGTCTAAATCGCCTTACCACTGCTTTAAAGGTATTCATAAAGTCATACTTCATTTCCTCCTAAGATACAAAATGCATTTTATTTTATTTTCCTGTATTATTTTTTTTTTAAAAAGTGCATATTCTGCATCTGAATAAAATGCAAAGCTTTGGGCTTATTTGTTTAACAACAATATGTGGTCCAAACTAGCTGTTGACTTATCTAGATCTAAAATACAAATTGTGTTATATATGCATAGCTCTACATAATTGTATAGTGTTATCACTATGCATGTAGGTCTACCACGCATAATGGTGGACATTACGATGAATAACTCAGACGCTCCTTCAGATCTATTTCTAATGGTTTATGGGAAATGCTGTTGACAGAGAGCCCTCAGTTGTTAGCACTCTTCTGAATTAACATGGTTAAAAAAAATTCACATACCTTTTTTCAGGACCCCTGCATCCAGTGATTGGTTATGAAGGACAATAAAGTTTTGATTCTTTTGGCCCCACTTGGGATATCTAAGATGGGCCACTGAGGCTTCAGAGTTTTCTGTAGTCTCATCTAGTTCTCCCTAGGAATTGAATCTCTTCCAAACTTCCCCTCTGACCAAGTTTTCATTCCTTTCTTTTCTTTCCATGGGTTTGGATCCTAAAAGTACACCCTTAAATATTCTGCATGTTAATTTGAGTCTAAGAGTCAGCTTCCATAAAACAACCTCTGATCATAGATAGATCAATATATAGACAGCCAGCTGGACACTTACATGGCAAATATACAGTAACTAGATTGAATTTAATGAAGATCTTATACAAACTTATATTTTTTTCTCCAATTATAATATGTATGCAACCATCTTATATTATGGAGATGTTAGTTTGTGTCCTGGTTCTACCACTCACTAATTATGTAAAATCAGGAGGTTATTCACCCTCTGTAAATCTAAAAATCTTCATTTTTAAAACAGTAGTTAGAGTAAGTCCCAACATCATTGCTGTTAAAGGTCAATGAGACAAATCATATTTATCTCTATCCTTTTTGAGGATAAGCATTTATCATTTATCTGCTATTTTATTCTTTTAAATTATATGATAATACGTTTTTTGATATAGAATCAGTATATGGTAGTTATCTTGAAGCCAGATAAAGTCATAACATGCTGTGATATTTTCTAATAGTTTTTTTTTCAGAAAAAGATACGAATACACCTCTAGTTATAGTTCAAATAAATCCTTAACCTATATTACAGTTTAATTATGCTCTTGAAGAATAATCTTTAATAAACCTCCTTAAGTGGGCTAGAAAAATACTTATGACTTCAGGTTGGGTCGTATATACAGATATCAGGCTTCAAGAAAATGTTTCCTGGGATAACTTTCTTTTCATTCTGCCTTATACACATTTGAGGTGGAAGAAATTAAGTGGGATGTGGAAGAATGATTAGACGGAATATCAGCAGACTCTTTGTGTTGCTTCAAGAAATAAAATAAAGGGTTCTGTGGTGGGGGGTCAGAGTGTGTAGTAAAATTGAAGTTCATTAGAGTCACACATATGCTTCTTTTTGATCAGAAAAAAATATACTTTGATTCTTGGCTGGTGGAAAAATTTGCATATCACTGGAAGAGGGCATTGTGCCATTTTACACTATAAAATACATCTGGGTAACCTAAGGCTAGCTATTATAAATCATAAAGAAAGTCAGGTTTATTGAATATCAGATTTCCATTAAATCACATTCATACACAAAGAGACACTTCAAATTGTAATTGAAGTTGTCAGCTTTCATTCATCTTATAGAGGATTATTCCAGCTGCACATTACTCATTCTTTTGTACTTTGAGTCAATTTATCCGAGTCTGCTTGCTGTAAGAAGATGAAAAAGGACAGGCTGAGATTTTCTTTTAATTCTAACAAAATAGTAGTTTTTTTCCTAATCACAAAACAATATTTTTCCTCATTCAAAAAATAAGTAAGATATAATTCTATTTTTTTGTTTCACCTGTAACCCATATAAAGACAGTCAATACAAGTGATGTACCATAACAAATTAAAATGCAGAAAATGTCAGCTCTCCAGGAACTGTCTGAAAAATAAATTATTTTTAAGTTGATAAACTTCTAGTAAAGCACAATGAGAATTATTAAAGTGATTGGATGATCCCTAATGATTAATACCAGTCAACTTTTATTCTGATAAATGCAGCTTTCCTGTGAAGTAAATATAACAACTTCGAAATTGTTTAGAAAAAAATTGTGAAAGTTTTAAAAAGTGGGTCTTAAGCAGATGAAGAAATCTCATTTCTTATTTTTGTCAATTTCTAAATTAGATCGTTACTATAAACCAGATAAAAGTTGCATTTAATATTGCCATTAGAAGACATATTATTTTGTACCATCCAAATAACATATAATTTGGACATACAGCACGAGTTTTAAATTTTATCTTAATTAGTCCAATCATAAAAGAGCGTAAAATGGAATAATTGAATTATAAACTTACTATAGAAGTCAGAGATACTCAGTTTTTGCACAGCGCAGAAACACAAATATCCAAGTACTACTCTTGTTTTCCTTTTGGTTTTCTTTTCACAGTAAGTCTTTTGCATAATCTTAATTTTGTATTAATGCAAGCATTTCACATGAAAGTTGGCTTAATGTTTAAAATTTTAAAAGTCACAGACTTGGAAGCCATTCAAACCATGTATGTTCCCAGCCAGTGTATGGAACCAATGATCCTACAATGTGAACACTGACATACCCTGTCTGCCTCAGTATTCTCAGTGCTTTGGATGGACTTTCACTCCAGGTCTTCGATCTACTACAGTTCGTCATTAATCCATTTATGAATTAATTTGTATCAATTCACATGTCCATTCATTCTCCCAGTATTTATTAAATCTCTATCGTGTGGCAGGTGGTATGCTGAACCCTGGGCTATCATTTGTTTACTTACCGAGAGATCCAGTCTTATGGTTTACCTCCTGCTGTAAAAATAAACATTGGTCAAATAATCACGAAAATGCAAATTTCTCTTCTATAGAGAATGCAAAATCCCACCAACTATGAAATATAATTCTCATGCTGAGAAAAAAAACCATCTAACAGTTTGACCCGATCTGGCCTAAGAGAACGAGGGAAGGCCTCCTTCTTGAAATGCAAAAATTAAGCAGACACTAAGTCAGTGACACATGGGAGAGCGGGCATAGGGAAAATGAAACACCTTTGTAATGTATCTGCAAAGATCCTGGGGATTAATTTACTAATTTTAGGAGCCTGAGGAAAATGAGAATATTGTCATGAGATAGAGTAGTGGAGATCGGGGGAGCGCAGTGATTTCATGTTTTTTGTACTGTTTACTACTACAAAGGCTAACTATGTAGTTTATTTTATAAAGCCAATGTCATTTCTAACAGTATTTTAAAACATTTGATTTTTTAATCCATCACCTTGGTGAGTTTTCTTATTGATTCTCATATTTCAGTTGACTCCTTTGAAATTGCTAAGTATATAAACATATAACTGGCACAATTTAATATGTGTGCCACTTTGTCTTAAAAATATAAACAGGAAACTAGAAATAGAGATGTGATCTGCCTTTCTCTTGTTTAATTACCTTTGTGATACTTTCAAAACAGTGTTAGCAATAATATTGATAAAAGTTGTGGGTTTTCTTGTATTATTCCTAATTTGGTTGAGGATATTGTGAGAGCAAACCTTGGTTAGTTTCATTTAACAAACATTTATTGAATATACCATGTGCCAGGCACTGGTAATATAGGGAAAGAGAACAAAAATGCCTGTTTCATGGGCTTATATTTTAATAAGGAAGTGTATGTATGTGTGTGTGTGTGTGTGTGTGTGTGCGTGTACGCACCTTTTAACAGTTTTCCAGTTCAAGTTTGTTTTTAGGAGCTTAATTAGATGAGGATAGTAAGTACTAAATATCTAGCAGGAAAGCTAAAAGATAATCTTTTTAACCATAGGTCACTGTTTACCATAAGGATTATATGAACGAAAATGGAAATTTTATTGATAAAAAAAAGACATAGTTACTACAGCTTCGTTAACGCAATAAGGATTACTGGGACCTCCCCTCTCCTCCAAGAAGGAGAATATATTTCATCTGCCTAAAGGCAAGCCAAAGAAGGAAGGAGTTTTGAGAACTAATGGAAGTGCTCACTCCACATGCACCCACAGAAGTTTCGTGGGGCCATTGGGATGGAGGAGGCTGGCATACTTATGAAACATTTTCATTGCTTTTTAATAGGAATTTACCCCTATTATGGAAGATCTCTCAGTGAAATCCTTTTGAGGGAGTTAACTGCTTCGAAAGTTACACATCTTCTTTTTCCAACCTTAAGTCATTTAGATGTGCCTCCAGTTTCTTTCGATGTATTGGCATCATTTTGCCCATTCAGGTGGGCTCCTTGAACAGAAGCTGAAACAATCCAAAGCCACTTTCCTCTCCTGATTATGGTAAACATTTGATCCATGCAAAGCTCTAATCCAGTTTCTCATGCAGAAATTTCCATGACTCCTTTCCACCCTTGGTCTGCCACCTCTTTGATGGTATGAAATTAATGCAACTGGCAGCATCTTTGGATTCCCTAAATGTCAATCAGGCACTATCCACTGTGCCCCTCAATCTCTAGGGGAAATATATTTTGTTCTCTGAATAGTCCAATTATAGACCTTTCCCCTTAACACCCCTACTCACAACATCTTATAATTTCCCACTATTTTGTTGGTCTCTCCAAACTCAGTATTAGACTGGAGATGGATTAGCAGATAGAGATAAAAATCTGTTTTGGTCCTGTATTTTGCAAGTTGTCATAGAGGTTATGATCTTCACTTTAGATAATGGCACACAAACTAAATAGAAAGCTTCTATTCTAGAACAGAGCAATACCTTACGTTATGGTTTGCATTAAACTTTAAATGCATTAATCTTTTGTGAACTTTATCATCATTTTAATGACTACATAGAGAGTAATAGTTCACCTGCTGGATATATGCCAAATCTCTGTGGGCTCCTCATTTCAAATATGAACAAGGTCACAGAAAGATTCTAGCAGGCTTAAAATTCCCAAGATCATTTCCCTTTGATAGTCTTAAGTCTGAGAAGCCATCTTACCCTTGTCCTTGTAGAAAATATTTAGTTATATCCTTCCTAATTCTTTTTTTTTTTTTTTAATTTTTTTTTTCAACGTTTATTTATTTTTTGGGGGGACAGAGAGAGACAAAGCATGAACAGGGGAGGGGCAGAGAGAGAGGGAGACACAGAATCGGAAACAGGCTCCAGGCTCTGAGCCATCAGCCCAGAGCCCGACGCGGGGCTCGAACTCACGGACCGCGAGATCGTGACCTGGCTGAAGTCGGACGCTTAACCGACTGCGCCACCCAGGCGCCCCTTTCCTAATTCTTTAGTACTTCACTTAAGCACTTTAATTTTTATCACCAATCAGCTTATTTTATTCTTTTTTATTTTTTTTTTACTAATGTTTACTCAGTTGACTATGAGCAGCGACTCTCTTGTTCAATGATGTATCTCCAATGCCTAGCACAGAGCTTGACATATAGTAAGCACCTGATAGCAAATAAATTGATGATGAATGACCAAGTGATATAATTCACCGCAATTTAATATATTTAACTTCTACCTTAATGTTGTACTTTTGTTTCTACCTTTTTACCATTGTTAAAAGCATTTTGAGGATATTCTAAGAATTAATGTTTTCCATTATATCCATGACTAAATATTCTAAATACATTTCTAACATGTTGATCATTGCTGTGATTCAATGCCTGTTTTTAAGATTTTTAGTATATGTTTCCCAGAAGCCTCAATAACATGGGGTGTTACCTTTTAATTTTTTTGACAGTTTGGGAGATTAAAAATATCACCACACTATCTGTTAGTTTTAATTTTTTGGCCACTGGTAAATATGATTTTTTGTCTCTTTTGTTTGTTTGTTTGTATATTAGTACTACCAAATTCTTTTTTAGTAAACTGAGTTTTGTGATTTTTTGTTGACTTTTTCTATTACGATACTTGTTTTCTTGCTGATATATTAAATTATTTTATGTACTGATAATGTACACCCTTTGTACATATGTGGCAAATAATTTATAGTTGTGGTAAAATTCTCACTTTTATGGTGACTTTAGATAGCAAAAATTTCAATTTTTTTGGCAGTCAAATCAGTGTCTTGGCTTTTAGTATTCTAAGAAGGTCTTCATTACCACTGCGCTTAAAGATCACTCATAATTTTCACTATATACATGTTTTCTTTAACCCTTAAATATCTAATCTAATTAACAACTGATTATTAATTGTGTATTTAGATTTTTAGGTCAATTTATAACTTGTAACACAAGAGACACACAGATACACAGAAGTGAACTCTGGGTTTGCAGTTTTATCCACTGTCATTAAGCTAACTTGTTTTTAATCAATCTACTAAGACTTCAGGATGATATTTTAGTTGTGGTCATCTTTCAGTGCTAACAAACCCCATGTGGTTTTGCACAGATTACTTTTGGGGAACTTAATATGAAGCATTCCTACCTCTACCTATAACACAGTTTTTGAAAGTAGTTAGTTAACTCCCCACTGTTCTGTTCATTTTAGATTATGTCTAAATTAATGTGCATTCAAATTTAAAAGTAGCTCTGACTGGTTGACTCTTTTTGTTTTTGTCCTTCTGATTAGCTTCTTCCATACATTTATTTATTTATTTATTTATTTATTTATTTATTTAACCTCCTTCAAGGCACTGCCACGTAGGTAATCATTTGTTGACTTGCCTATTGCATAGTGAATTATGTGGTTGGGTATGTTTTACTTTTTCTCTGGTTCTGAAGAAGATATTGAGTTGGTTCAACTGATTTCCTCCCAAGTAAATTTGTAATTTGACAATCTCCTTTTCACATCATAAGCCTTTTTCTAAATCAACTCTATAGCCCTAATTTGGGGATATGTATCTTCCATTGTTAAAAGAGAGTAAATTCATTCATGTGGAATTAGGATAAGACTATATTAACGTCTTAGGGAACAAGTGGGTGTTAATTATGCAAGAAAATGGACTTGTAATATGCTGGCAGGGACAACTCCTCAAGTCAAGCCCACTCGAATATTCAAATGGGAAGTCTGTGGATTCTACACTGGTGACCTGATGGCTACCAGATCCTGGCTACAGTGTCTTTGCTTAGCAATGTTGAGGTGAAAACAGAAATTCACCTCATGCTTTCTCCAAGACCTCTATCTTCTTCCCAAGATCTATGAAATTAAAACCTCTCATCCACCTGCATTGCTTTTCTTCTCTGATTCTCTGATTCTCTGATGTTGGGAATCATTCTCATCTTGGTAATATGGTTTAAATATTTTCTTAAATTTCACATGTGTTTCAACAACCTTTTAAAAATTTTTTTGGTATGTGAAGCCTTTGACTTTTCTTGGGTTATGATGTGGATATAAGAAAGTTTCAGAAAGAATTACTCAGTTCTTATATTTTTCTTTCTGAATTTTTTTTTTCCTGTGCAATGCCCTACTTGAGGAAATACATGTAATGATGCCACTGTGACTGCGTAGAAGAATGGAGATATAATAGTAAGAAATCTTGAGAACAAAATCATATTGCTCAATCCCTTAAAATATTATCCATCCAAAGCAATTAGCAAATGCCAAGTAATTTTTGTGTGTGTCTGTGAACCATAGCTGGCAACATACACACAAAACCTGTCCTTTTGAAGTCTGTATTCTAGCTGAATTTGACCTGTCATAGAATGCATTGTCCTTGTTCAGCCACCACTAAACAAATGTTTACTTGTTAAGTTGCTAATGTTCAAGTGAATTAAGAGTGCTTTCTTTTTGAAGTTCAAAATGTAGGACTGGAAAGACAATGAATGCTTTTTTTTTTTTTCCTACCAAACCAGATAAAAGCTATAAAAGAGGTGCGGCAAGGTACAGAAAAGAACAATGCTTAAATTGGCCGAGAAAATGACCCAGGCAAGCTTCCCCAAAAGAGGTGACATTAAGATGCACTTTACAGAATATGTACTTTTTATTTCTGCAATAAGAGTTGAAGAAAGCAATTCTACACGTGAGGAAAGGTGTATCGTCATGAGACAGAGTGGCCCGTATAAAGCCACCGAGATCATTATGACAGATGGGAATAAAGTATGCACCCGTCTCTTTAAGTAACTCCCCTGTTATCTCCTTTAATATAGTGCCACCTAAACTTTGGCTTCTCAAAGTTTGCAGCAGTTTCTTTTTTATTATTTTGTATCTATTACAGACTCAAAATAAGTTTTATCTGTGTAAACAAATTCTTTATTTTAAAAATCATTTTTAGTAAATAATAACACCTGAGAATTTAGAAAAGTCTAATAAGAGAGCAGTTTGGGAGTCTTTTAGTGTACTATTTTTTGTAAGCAATTCCAGATACCCACATTTTTGGGATATTTTTCATGTGTTTATATTTTCCAAATCACAGAGGAACTTGCATTTTCATATGTCAGCCAGACACATTAAAAACTGTCTGAAAAAGAGTTTTTCTCCAGTTGAAGAAAGTGGTGAAAGACATTCCAAGAGAAAGAAACAGCAGAATTGTAGAGTTTGAAATTGCTTAGCTATTCGAAGACTGTCAACTCATCCAGTGTCATTGAAATATAGGGTGGGTGTCGGAAGTAGTCAGGCATCTGGAAAGAGAAATTGGGAGCAGATTGTAAAGGGAAATTTTTGGCACACTATTACATTTATTCTATAGCTAAAATCTGGGTAAGTTAAAACTTTACGTAGTGAGAGTCTTGGTTAGGACTCCTCTCTTGGGAATATGCATTTGAAGCAGAAATAAATATTTGAGCTTATGTTTACCCAGACTCCAAGGTAACAACCTTGGGGTAGATGTACTAAGGAATTATAGAAACCATTCTGATATACAATAGCTGTTAAAGCTCTAAATTCTATTTAAAAATTTGGACTGATACATTTGGCAATCAGGTCCAATGATTATTCGTATACTTACTAATACTATAGATACAATGATTTATTTTGGTAAAACAAATGACAATTTTACTATGTGAAAGTGAAGTTTGTATATAACATAGCATATGTCAATACACAATAGTTGAAATGAAAAAGTATCCTAACAACAGTACACATAGACAGTTGCAGGCATGGGATGCTTTTGGATTACTGCATATATGGGACAGAATTAAATGGAAGAGTACCTGAGATCCAATTTCAAGCATTTCCTTCCAGTAATTCATAGTGAGAATTACTAGGCATAATACATAATTAAAAAATGCCACATTAAAAAAAAAAAGCAGAATTAAAGCTTATCCAGGGGGCACCTGGGTGGCTCAGTTGGTTAAGCATCTGACTTTGGCTCAGGTCATGATCTCATGGGTTTGTGGGTTCAAGCCCCACGTTGGGCTCTTTACTGTTAGCACAGAACCTGCTTCAGATCCTCTGTATTCCTCCCCTACTTGCACTCCTTCTGTCACTCTCTCTCAAAAATAAGCATTAAAGAAAAAAATTACCCATGAATACAATCCAATAAAAGTGTGTATGTACCAGTAAACAAAACCGATCTATTAATTGGACACTTAAATTAAGCCAAATAAAATTGAGAATAAATTCTCAAACAAATTTAACTTGGATCTGGTTATATTTATACTATTTATAATAGTATGCAAGGAATAATATGACTTTTAGAGCTAGAGTGGTAGGATCAGAATAATATTCTAGATTTTTTTTACATTTTCTAATAATATACAAGTAAAAAAATTCTAAATTTAAAATATAACTTCTAAATCATTAGAGTAGAAGTTGTTATACAAGTGATAGGAAGAAAAAATCCTAATGTGTAAGAAATGGGAAAAAAAGCAAATACATTCATTTAAGTTGATAATTAATTTTGGATTCCTTTATTTAAGATTTTTTTAATGTTTATTTGTTTTTGACAGAGAGAGAGAAAGAGAGAGAGAGAGAGAGACCTGGGGAGGGGCAGAGAGAGAGGGAGACACAGAATCTGAAGCAAGCTCTAGGCTCTGAGCTGTCAGCACAGAGCCCAACGCAGGGCTGGAACTCAAGAATCATGAGATAATGAGCTGGGCCCAAGGCAGACGCTCAACGGACTGAGCCACCCAGGCACCCCTGGATTTCTTAATTTAAATTGCAGATATTCATTATCTTTATGTTGATAGAACAGAAAAAAAAACACAGAAGGAAAGTAAGGCTAATATAGAATAGAAGCAATGTTTTAAACAAACATAATTGAAATGTGACATTTTATTTATAGACAAGTTTGTTTTTAACGTGTATTTGATAAGATTAAATATTTATATTTGATAGCTGAAACTTGCAATCTAAAGGGAATTCAAAGAAATATTATTTAACATAGGCTAAATTTAGAATTGTTATGTAATTTTATTTCCTGCTCAAATAAATAGATGAAAAAGTTTATAAGAAAAACTGAAAAAAGCAAGCTAGTTACTCAGGGTTCATCAAAGAAGTGTAATTAGGAATAATGGGAAGAAATTTAGGAGAGTGCAATTAAGGCCAACACCATGTTGGGGAGAACTACTGAATAAGGAGTCTGGATTCCTCGTGGAAAGAAAAGAAACTTCCTCTCAAGAGGCAAATAATGGCAGAGTAGACATTACACTAACGGACTTATTAGAAATAGTTTTTCTCTACTTACAGAGAAATGGACTCAATGGTCTGATTCCCACACTTATCCCTTATATTCAATGAACCTAGACCCATAAGGTCTGATTTACCATTTGCCTAAAGATTCAAAGAAGTGAAAGAATTCTCAGAACTCCCATAATCAAGGATGATTACTTTTTCCCTCCATGTCTATGTCTACCATTTGATACATCACAAAATTACTTAAATACTTATTTAATTATTTCTGGATATGAGGAGAATACCTAAATGCTTGGTCTGAAAAAAAAGGTAGTAAGTTGAAAATGTATGCAGTGTAAGTTCAGAAGTTTACCTAGTTAGGGGCACCTGGGTGGCTAAGTCCATTAAGTGTCAGACTTCAGCATAAATCATGACCTTGCTATTCATGAACACTTGGAAGTTCATGAGCAGACAGCTCAGAGCCTGGAGCCTGCTTCAGATTCTGTGTTTCCCTCTCTCTCTGCCCCTCCCCTCCTCATGCTCTGTCTCTGTCTCTCTCTCAAAAATAAACATTAAAAAAAATAATTAAACAAAAGAAGTTTACGTAGATTGTTTCTTTCCTTAAATATTGAGTCTTATGAATTCTAGAATATTATTGACAAATTAAAAAAAGATATTCCATAAAGGACATTTTGTCTTATAGACAAGACTATCTTGTCTACTTGTGGTGGTGAGAACAGAAGCCATCTTTAAATTGTGAAGTGAGCAGCCCTGAGAATAAGCCAACACATGGTATGAAAGAGCAGCAAGTTGAAAAGAAACACTTCTTTTTAAGTGAGATAATAATGTTTTTTTGCTATATCATCTGCTCGGTAGTGTTCTGTTAGTTGGAATCTATGACAACCTGAAACATTGTTTTGATATTTCCAAGCAACAACTATATAAATGCATAAAACACAAAACTTATTTTTTAAAAAGACTTTGAAGTCACAATCTTTCCAAAAATTCATTTAAAAACTTAAAGAACACACAGCAGGCTTATTACATAAAGATAAAAATCCATCTCATTAAACTGGTTCATAAGATCTTAGAGTTAAAATTATAATATGAAACAATCAAAGCCAAGGTTGGTAACCTGATAGAAAAATGTTTTAAAGTTCTGAATTTATTTGATAATATTAAGAATAATAATGGCATGCCTTTGAACATCTGATTAAATATAGTAAGATGTTGCTAGCATATAATTTCAGTGATTTCGTTTGTGTGTTTCGTTTTGGTTTTGGTTTTGGGTTAAGATAAAACTGAGGCCAAGTAGTTTTATTTTACTTGTAAGAAGCTAATTAAGAACGATGGATTGAGATGAAAACATATTTAAAACTCTAGACTTAAGTTATTTGGGGGCAGGAATTACAGGATTTCTTAAAAGGAGAAACAGAATGTCATAATCATTAGACTTAAGGATGATGAAAGTAAAAGCTAATTGCAAAGACTTTAAATTATGTTCAGAAAAATAAAATGAAATCCTACTTCCAGGGAACTTTGAGTCATATTGATAAACACTGTATAATAATTCTCTAAATCATGATATATTTTTATCTTATCAAAGAGACCCTCAGATAATTGTATAGGTGAGGGCCCAAACAAGGAAAAACATTCATATACCTAGGAGCTGCCTATGTGTTTGGCTGGCTCAGGCAAATAGACTATGATTTCTTTCATCCAATCATGGTTTTTCCTTATTCATTTTTGAATACTCAATGAATAGATAAATGAAATGAGACATAAATTGCGTCTGGAATTTTGAAGTAAAATCCCTATTTTCTAAAACGGCTTAAGCAAGATTTTACAGTTTTAGTGGCTTTTTAAATACTTGAGCAGTAGTAGGGGCACCTGGGTGCCTCAGTTGGTTGAAAGTTATTATTTCAGCTCAGGTGATGATCTTGTGGTTTGATTCCTGAGTTCGAGCCCCGCATTGGGCTTGCTGCTGTCAGCACGGTGCCCACTTCAGATCCTCTGTCCCCCTCTGACTCTGCCTCTGCTCAGCTTCCCTCCTTCCAAACTAAATTCAAAACAAAACAAAACAAAACAAAACATTTAAAAATAAAGACTTGAGGGGCGCCTGGGTAGTTTAGTCAGTTAAGTCTCCCACTTGAGCTCAGGTCAGGAATCCACGGTTTGTGAGTTCAAGCCCCACGTCAGGCTCTTAGTTGACAGCTCAGAGCCTGAAGCCTGCTATGGATTCTGTCTCCCTCTCTCTCTGCTCCTCCCTCACTCACACACTCTCTCTCTCTTAAAAATAAATAAACATTGGGGCGCCTGGGTGGCTCAGTCGGTTGAGCGTCCGACTTCAGCTCAGGTCACGATCTCGCGGTCCGTGAGTTCGAGCCCCATGTCGGGCTCTGGGCTGATGGCTCGGAGCCTGGAGCCTGCTTCCGATTCTGTGTCTCCCTCTCTCTCTGCCCCACCCCCGTTCATGCTCTGTCTCTCTCTGTCTCAAAAATAAATAAACGTAAAAAAAAAAAAAATTAAAAAAAAAAATAAATAAATAAACATTAAAGAAGAAAGAAAGAAAGAAAGAAAGAACAAAAGAAAGAAAGAACAAAAGAAAGAAAGACAGACAGACTTGAGCAGTAGTAAAACATTGTTTCTCTATTTCTCATGAAGTACAATTATAATCTAGAACAAATGAAACTGCTTCCTATAATTTATATGAACTTTAATCAGATTGCCATTGTTAAAATCTCACAATACAAGGTTAGAATTTTTAAAATTTTAATATAAAGCTTAAACGGAGTCATCAATAATTTAACAAGTTAAAACATTTATGAATATTCTTCAAATTTGTGAAAATAAAGTAATATTTTAATTTTTTTTTTAACGTTTATTTATTTTTGGGACAGAGAGAGACAGAGCATGAACGGGGGAGGGGCAGAGAGAGAGGGAGACACAGAATCGGAAACAGGCTCCAGGCTCTGAGCCATCAGCCCAGAGCCCGACGTGGGGCTCGAACTCACGGACTGCGAGATCGTGACCTGGCTGAAGTCGGACGCCTAACCGACCGTGCCACCCAGGCGCCCCAATAAAGTAATATTTTAAATATACCAATAAAAACATTAGTGATCCTAAATTTGCAGTTAAAGTTGTATCTTTTTCTAATAAAATGTTCTTCATTTTATACAGGAATGTTGGTTTTACCTCTAGAGTTGGTAATTAAAACAAACAAACAAACAAACATTCCCAGGGTTCTCTCTCTGAAAATAAATAAATAAACTTAAAAAAAAAAAAGAAATAAAGAAAAGGAGCACCTGGGTGGCTCAGTCGGTTAAGCATCTGACTCTTGATTTTGGCTCAGGTCATAATCTTCCAATTTGTAAGACTGAACCCTGCATCAGGCTCTGTGCTGACAGCAAAGAGCCTACCTGGGATTCTCTCTCTCCATCCATCTTTCTGCCCCTGCCTACTTGTGCTCTCTCTCCCTCTCTCCAAATAAATAAATAAACTTAAAAAAATAAAAATAAAAAACATTCCCCAAAGCTCTTTAAAAATGAAAATATGCCTATAGGCTAATTCTTAATATACTATGGTATAATATATTTACAAGAAAAAAGAAAAGTATTTTAACAAAACCCTCCTAATTTAAGGCATCGAACAAATCCATCCAAATAAGTTAAAAGAGAAATCAAGCTTAACTATTAAGAACTTGCATTATACAATGCAAAGTTTCATAAACTATAAAGAATACAACCAGAATAATAAAAAAAAAACACACTGTACTCAAGAAATAGCAATATTCCAGAAAGTTAAGACAGAAAAAAATTCCCAACATTATGACATAAAATAAACATTTCAAAAAAAGTGTACAAAGTTCAATGAATTCTCAACACCAAAATTACTCATATTATTAGCTTCTTAGTAAAACTGCTATAAAGAAAGGATTTAAAGATCGAGTAGAATTTTGATGGAAAGAAAATGTGACTGTCTTAAAAGGATTTAAATAGTTACTGAATAAATGAATGCGGACATGGCATAACTAGAAAGGACATTTATGTTCCAGGGAATGCCATTAACACCAAGACAGAGGATGGACTATATGGAAAACAGGGAACATATTCTATTAACATTCATTTAGGATTCTTATAAAGGATAAGATGAAAATTTTTGAAAAGAAAGAAAGAAAGAAAGAAAGAAAGAAAGAAAGAAAGGGAAGGAAGAAAGGAAGGGAGGGAAGGAAGAAAGGAGGAAAGGAAGAAAGAGGAAGAGAAGGCAGGAGAGAGGGAGGGAGGAGGGAGGAAGGAAGGGAGGAGGGAAAAAGGGAGGAAGGAAGATATATTATTCATTCTGTACAAAACTGGAAGACAATGAGGATTTGTGCAAATTAATGTTAAAAACAAATGTGTAGCTTTGGATATATTAATCTGATGACGGTGGGAAGGAAGGATTGGGGCAAACAGTGTTAGGAAATATAAAACGACATCACATAAGAAAAACATAGACAACTTCAGAAAGGTAGGATCTGTAAAATTATTTAAGATATTGAATGTGTTGGATGGATCTTTACTACTCTCTGCTGCAAGTAACAAAATCCCCACATAAACTTGCTTAAATTACAAATGAGATTTGTTGGCTCACATAACCACATGGTCCACAGTTATTGCCAAATTCAAGCGGGGTTTGGTGCTAGGGTTCAAACAACATCATTATGATGTTTCTAACCCTGCTTTCTGCTGTATTTTTAATATGGTTGGCTTATTTGCAGATCATAATTAGTAACCCCCCACCAGTAGCTCCAGGCTAACATAATTCTTATCTATCCCATTCACATTAGAAAGTGGAGTCCTTTTACATAACTCCTGAGCATTGCTTAGGCTTGGATTAACTTGATAAAAACACTCTTCCCTGATGTAACTTCTATAAGCCTAGAAGATAGAATCATGCTGACTGGCTCTCAGGGGTCATGTGATCTTTCCCTGTCATTGGGGTGGAACCAATTCTGAAAGACAAACCAAGCATGGAAGAATAGATAGAGAAATTTTTCAAAGGAAAAGTAATACTGTCCTTTTTCTTCAGCAAGAATAATAAAGCATTTGGATGACATTTGGATTTATCAGCTTGAAGTCACAGGTAATCTTCAGGAGATCTCAGTACAGAAGCAAGTGCAAAATTCAATATTCGAGTTTATCAGTGTAGGTGGAGAATAGTATTTTTCAAAAATGTATTGGTAAATGAAAAGGAGGGAACAAACTAGTCTCTTCTTTTTGCCTTGCGTCTATTACACAAGGTTTGACTTCATTAACATCTCCAGTCTTTCCCTTCTTTTCCCTTCAGTCTATACTCTCTCTTCTCTCTTAAGCAAGCCGACTCTACATTGTTACCTTGGAATGAGTCTCTTGGAAACATCCTCACTGAATTGTTTATCCTACCAGTCCCTCAGCTCATCCCTCTCTGATCAACCCAGCTATATGCCTTGTCCTCTCCATTTGGAGTAGGGAGCATCAGTGAAGGAGGTCATAACATTGTGCAACTGATTGGACCCAGGAGTTTAATTTCCCACCTTTCCTTCTTGCTTTGGCTTTTGAGTACCTACTGTTCTCTAGGCTCTTGACACAAACATTTAAAGACCCTAGCCTAAGGTAATTTATGTGCAACTAGGAAGAGAGACAAAAAGGCAATTACCGTAAAGTGACATATGTATGTTATGTTAGGGCACGCCCAAATGCTCCAGAGGCTTTTTGCTAACTTTAATTCCAAGAAACACACCTGATCTAGATTTTAATGCCAAATTGAATTATACTGATTGATACCAAGGGGTAAGTAACTCCGGACAGAAGGATCAGCCTGATTAGGTTTCAGAGAGAGCACGTATGACAGATTCCTGAGGATTGTGAACATTTGCTGTTAACCAAACCCTGGATGTTTCACAACTAAGAGGTGGCTGCAAACGATGAGGAAAAATAGGAACAAATATCCTCAAAGAAATCAAAAGAGAATTTTTTCTTTACAGAAACAAGGGAAATGTAGAAGACTCCACAAATTAACAATAAAATGTCTCTGAATTCATCCACTGGGAGCCACTGATTGCTTTGGCAATGAGATGCCTACTAGGACACGATGAGAGCACCAGCCAGATTACCCGGAATGAGGACAGAGTGAGAGATAAGGGTATATTTATAGGAAGGACCATGAAATCTTTTAGGAAGCTTGGTCGATCAAATAGAAATCAAGTTACAATGGTAGCTATATGGGAATTGTAATGGAATATATTCATCTTCTTCTGTCCCTTCAATTATAGAGTCACATTTTCCTCCAAGCCATGTGGCTCAGGTACATTGGTCATATGGTGAAAATGTAGCCCAAGCAAGTCAATGAGAAAACCCTTTTAAAGGAATCCTCATAGGCTCTAGGAATAGGCTAACTTTTCTCCCATGGAATTAGGTAGTATAAGAACCAGGAATCTCTAAATGCTCCGAAATTCATCTTTTCTACCACCAGGGGAGAGACTGCAGATTTAAAGAAACATATACACAAGGAAGGATGAAAAGATAGAAATGAACAATACATTGCTAATAGCAGAGTTGGTGCACCTGACATCTAACAGAGTCAAAATGCAGACCGATCTCTCTAGATTTTTTTCTTTTTTATTTAAAAAAATTTTTTTTTCAACGTTTATTTATTTTTGGGACAGAGAGAGACAGAGCATGAACGGGGGAGGGGCAGAGAGAGAGGGAGACACAGAATCGGAAACAGGCTCCAGGCTCCGAGCCATCAGCCCAGAGCCTGACGGGGGGCTCGAACTCACGGACCGCGAGATCGTGACCTGACTGAAGTCGGACGCTTAACCGACTGCGCCACCCAGGCGTCCTGAGACTGATCTCTCTAGATTTCAATGAGTAAACCAAAACATTCACATTGTGACTCAGCTAGCTGGGGTTCCAATCTTTTATATGCAACTAAAAAGATTCCTGCTAAAAATGGATACTTACATTCCAAAGAAAATTTTATTAAATGGTTGAGAAGAAAATCTCTCTTCTTCAAAACCACATCTTTTACCTTTGCTAAAACTACTTTTTTTTTTTCATTCTACCTTCCCAGCTAGTCTGATTCATTAGTGTTTTTCTTTGCTTGTTTCCTTTGGTTTCACTTTTTTAATAGTTTTATTGAAATTTAACATCACATGAAAGGAACAAAATATAAAAGTATAACTCAGTAACTTACGACAGTGTGAACACCCATGTAACCCTTTCTTCTACCTAAAGTATCCCTTTATGCTGATTTTCTAGCTATAAATTTTATTTTGCTTCTTTTTGACCTCTTTATGGAGAGATTGATGGAAATTGTACAATATGCATTTTTTATCTTTATGTGTTAGTTATTAGTGACCCAGCCTTTTGGGATGACCGCTTCACAGTTTCCATGGCCAATGAGCTGTAACCAGATGATCACTTCTGAGCTGAGTCTTTAAATTGACAACGTAAGTTATACCAGGGCTCTCTCTTGCCATGGACCTATGAGGTTCAGGTAGCAAGCACAAGAAATAAACTTGTGGCAAACCACTGGCATTAAAATGATTTGTTATTGCAACATTACATGATGTTTCTTTAAAAAATTTTTTTAATGTTTATTTATTTATTTTTTGAAGGAGGGAGAGACAGAGTGTGAGTGGGGGGGTGGGGGGGGCGGGGCAGAGAGAGAGGGAGACACAGAATCCGAAGCAGGCTCGAGCTTTGAACGGGGCTTGAACTCATGAACTGTGAGATCGTGACCTGAGCTGAAGTCGGATCCGACTTATCCACCCAGGCGCCCCATAACATGATATTTCTAACAGAAACATCAATATCATTTAATCTGCTTACATCAATTGTGCTTCATTAATGTTAGTATGCAATGTCTCTTTCCATACTTTTACTTGCAAACTTATATTCTACTATTTTATATTTCACCCATAAGGAAAAATATTAGTAGGCTCATGTTTTAGGTCCAATCTGAACACTTTTTTTTTGTTTTGTTTGGAACAGTTAGCCTATTCATTTAAGGAAATCAATGATATAATTTGCTTTGAAAATAACTTGCTACTATATGTTTGCTAATTGCTTTCTTTTATTAAGATGGTTTTGTTCTAACATTTTGCCTTTCTTCTAGAGTATATTTGATTACTTTGTATTACTATTAGTTTGATAATTTGTACTTTTTTATCCAAATAACCAAGTGCCTTTTTTTTCTTTTTTCTTTTTAGAGAGAGAGGGGGGTGTGAGTGGGGGAGAGGGGAAAAGGGAAAGAGAAAGAGAATCTTAAGCAGGCTCCAAGATCAGTACAAAGCCTGAAATGGGGCTTCATCCCAACACCCTGGTATCATGGCCTGAGCCAAAATCAAGAATCAGACACTCAACCGACTGAGTGACCCAGATGCCCTGGCAACTACTTTTTAAAATTATAGTTGACAATGTTATATTAATTTCATATGTATAAAAAAATGATTCAACAATTCTGTACACTATGCTGTGCTGACCATGGTACATGTGGTCACCATCTGTCACCATATAATGTTTTTTATGATATTATTGACCATACTTTCTATGCATTACTTTTCATCTTTGTGACTTATTTATTTTATAACTGGAAGTTGGTACATAATTTTCACTTTTCAAAGCTAACCTTTTAGTGAATGCCTTTGACTCTATATATTCCTTTGATTTATAAAAGATTATTATAAATTGATGACCTTCTATATGAAGTCCTTTCCTTTCACATTGAAGTATACCAGCAAGTCTGATGCTGACAAAATATTTCAATTTTCTTTTTTAGAAAATCTCTTCATTTCCCATTCATTCTTGAGGGATATTTACACAAAATATGGAATCCCATATCAGTAATTACTTTCTGTCAATGCTTTAAAGGTATTATACTATTGTCTTCTGTCTCTGTGTTCCTGTTGAGGGATCAGCTGTCAGCCAAATAAGATGATTTTTTTTCTCTGACTGATTTTAAGATTTAATTTTTCACGTGGCTTTAAAAACTATATTACAATGTGATGATAGGGAATAAGTAGATAAATACCTTTGGAATTTATAGGATTTTTAGACTCAATGGCTTGATTTCATTCATTGGTAATGGAAACTCTCCACAATTAACTCTTTAAAAATATAGCTTCTACTCCATTTCCACATATTTCTATATTGTACATCATGTTCCTTGATCATGGATTTTTTAAAATTATTTTTTATTTATTTTTGAGAGAGAGAGAGACAGAGTGTGAGCAGGGGAGGGGCAGAGAGAGGGAGACACAGAATATAAAGCAGGCTCCAGGCTCTGAGCTGTCAGCATAGAGCCCAACACGGGGCTCAAACCCATGAA
The DNA here is from genome assembly GCF_022079265.1 of Lynx rufus. Lineage (NCBI taxonomy): Eukaryota > Metazoa > Chordata > Mammalia > Carnivora > Felidae > Lynx > Lynx rufus. Next base: position 220,954,983 of record NW_025814823.1, on the reverse strand, counting down.
CCATGAGATCATGACCTGAGCAGAGGTTAGACACCAAAACGATTGAGCCTCCCAGGTACCCCAATCATGCTTTTTATTTACTCTTTTCTGCTAGTACTCAAATCTCTCTGTTTTCACTTCTCATAATTTCCAGTTTCTGTAAAGATTTCTATCTATAATTTTATTTCATTGAACACATATAGCATTGCTATTTTACCATTCATGCCTTACAGTCCATTTTAAAATTTATTCTCAGCATGTTTTTATTTCCCATTATTTCTCTTGATTATTTAAGATCAGATTTATTAAGGTATCATTTATATGCTATCATATTTTCCAAATAAGTGCATAATACAGATACATGTTTTAATTTCTCTTGGATAAGTATCTAGACATAGGGCTGCTATATTACAATATAAGCATAGGTTTAACTTTATGATAAACCATCCGCATATTTAATAATGTGGCTATATCATTTTTGCACACCCATGAGGAAAAATTAGAATTTTAGGTGCCTCCTAAAGTCAATATTTGGTATTATCAAGTTTTCTAAATTAACCATTCTAGGTGGGAAAATGGTGATATATTTTCATTGTTTTCTTAGCATTTTCCTAATGATTATGAGCTTTTTATGTGTTTATTTACACATAAAGATTTATTTTCTAAATCTTCCATGGTGAAGTGTCCATATGTATTGGCATATTATAAAACTGTTTTTCTTATTATCATTATAATGATTATTTATTTATTTATTTATTTATTTATTTATTTATTCTGAATATAAGTACTTTAAATAGAGATAAAAATACATAAATATTTTCCCTCTATATTGCCTGCTTTTCATTTTTAAGTGATTGAAGAGCAAAAAAAATTTTTTGATAGATTTCAATGTAATATATTTTTTCTTTTATTGCTTCCAGCTTTGGCTTATCTCAAGTATGGAAAGGTTTTTTTTTTTTTCTCCTGTTTTGTGTATTCCTCAATGTTTTATAGTTTTAGCTCTTATGTTTTGACAATTACCTATTTTTTTTCTTTCTTTCCTCCTTTCTTTCTTTCTTCCTTTCTTTCTTTCTTCTTTCTTTCTTTCTTTTTCTTTTCTTTTCTTCTTTTTTTTTTAAAGAAAAGGAGAGAGAGAGAGCATGAGTGGTGAAGGTTCAGAGAGAGAAGGGGACAGAAGATCTAAAGTGGGCTCTGTACATACATCAGGGAGCCCAATGAGGAGTTCAGACTCACAAACCGTGAGATCATGACCTGAGTTGAAGGCAGATATTTAACCAACTGAGACAGCTAGGTGCCCCAATTATCTATTTTCAATTTAACGCTTGTAGGTGATGTGTAGAAGAAGTTGGAGTCTTTTTTTTGTTTTCATATAGATATCTGATTGTCATGGTACAATCTTTGAAAACACTTTTATGTCTCTATTGAAGGGCTTTGACACATGTGTTAAATATATACATGTGAGTCCATTTCTAGAGTTTACATTATGTTTCATGTATCTATATATTTATCTTTTGCCAATAACACAGTTTTGATTAGTATAGCTTTTAGAGTAAGTCTGGTAGAATGAATTCTCTAACATTGTTGCTTTTTTCCAAATTTCTTTTGGCTATACTAGTAACTTTGCATTTCCATGTAAGTTTTAGTTATCTTATCAGTTTCTATAGATCAACCAGCTCTGATTATAAATGGGGTTGTATTTAATCTGTAGTACAATATGAGAAGACTTGGAAGTCTTGATATTATTGAATCTTCTGATATGTGAACATGGGATATCTCTCCATCCATTTAAGACTGTTAAAATTTATCTTTGTGATGTTTTATTGTTTTTACCCTACAGATATTGATTCAGACACTCATCATGAAAAAAATCTATCCTGGATAATATTTTTTCCCCAGAGGACCCAGATTCTAATTATAGATTCTTAGGGAGTGTCCTATTGAATCTAGTATATGGATATATTAAAATATTTACTGTGAAATTTGAAAAAAAATATATACAGAGAGAGTTTAATGTATTTTAAATTTATCTAAGAGAAATTAATTTGACCACCTTAAAAAAATAACAACAACAACAAAAAAAACCCAACACAGCTTCTCTCCTATCTCTGACATTATACTTCTTCTTCCTCCATGGGTCATTTATCCTCATAAAGATGGGTTGTCCCTAGAACCAAGGACATCTTGGGTTTTTGTTGTTGTTGTTGTTGTTGTTGTTGTTGTCATTTAGAGGGAAAGAGAGAGAGAGAGAGAGAGAGAGAGAGAGAGAGACTGCACATGAGCTGGGAAGGGCAGAGAGAGAGGGAGATTGAATCTTTACTTTTTGTTTAAGTTTATATATTTAGTTAGAGAGAGAGAGCAAGAACAGGGGAGGGACAGAGAGAGATGAGAGGGAGAGAATCCCAAGCAGGGTTTGCGCTGCCAGAGTGGGAGCCCAACGTGGGGCTCAAACTCACAAATCGTGAGATTTGGACAGTCAAGAGTTGGACACTTAACTGACTGAGCCACACACGTGCCCCAAGGACACAAGGACATCTTCTTATACTCTTATTTTAGTATGTTTCTCATTTTACACTAGATTTTCTCAGTGTCTTATTTTCAACAAGCTGCATTGGCTAAAAATCTTAAAAATTTAGGGCTTTAGACATAACCCAATAGAACCATTATAAAAAAGAAAAACAAAAAAACAAAAAAAACCCAAAAAAACATTTAGCCAAAGTTAACTTTATATGTAGGGTAAGACCTCATAATTGCAAGTTATTAAGGTTTAGCAATCATGAATATGTACCTCAAGGTAAAATTTAAGAATAATATATCTTTTTTTTTTTAATTTTTTTTTTCAACGTTTATTTATTTTTGGGACAGAGAGAGATAGAGCATGAACGGGGGAGGGGCAGAGAGAGAGGGAGACACAGAATCGGAAACAGGCTCCAGGCTCCGAGCCATCAGCCCAGAGCCTGACGCGGGGCTCGAACTCACGGACCGCGAGATCGTGACCTGGCTGAAGTCCGACGCTTAACCGACTGCGCCACCCAGGCGCCCCAAGAATAATATATCTTAATGACCTGTAAGTAATATTATGGATAAAATTTCCAGAAGTATCTTATATATTTTCTTATGAAACTTAAATGACAGTAAGATTATAAGCATTGGAAAAATATTTCATGATATAAAATTAGCTGTAAAGGGGCACCTGGGTGGTTCAGTCAGTTAAGCATCTGACTTTGGGCCAGATAACGATCTCACAATTCTTGAGTTCAAGCCCCACATCCAGCTCTGTGCTGACAGCTCGGAGCCTGGAGCCTGCTTCAGGTTCTGTGTCTCCCTTCTCTCTGCCCCTCCCATGCTCATGCTCTGTGTGTGTGTGTGTGTGTGTGTGTGTGTGTGTGTGTGTCTCAAAAGTAAATAAACATTAAAAAAAATAGTTGTTGGGGCGCCTGGGTGGCGCAGTTGGTTAAGCGTCCGACTTCAGCCAGGTCACGATCTCTCGGTCCGTGAGTTCGAGCCCCGCGTCAGGCTCTGGGCTGATGGCTCAGAGCCTGGAGCCTGTTTCCGATTCTGTGTCTCCCTCTCTCTCTGCCCCTCCCCGTTCATGCTCTGTCTCTCTCTGTCCCAAAAATAAAATAAAAACGTTGAAAAAAAAATTTAAAAAAAATAGTTGTTAAAATAGAAGTCAGTATCAAAGATCCCCATGAAGAGTTTATGTAAAATATTTATATGAAATTTGAGAATAGATAAAAATAATATTGCTAAATTTATTTATTATTATATAGTTTTACACAAAGTTTATATAGCTAGGTCTATCTAAAAAGAAAGAATTTCCATAGATATCTGTCCTATTAATCTGTTCTCTAAAAGTTTAAATAATTAATGTATCTCAAAACTTCAAAAAAATTACCTAGCAAAAATGGAAAATTAGTTACCTTCAGTTGAGGTTATCATTTATTCCAGAAAATGTATTAAGTAAACTTCTGTGCTAAATACAAGACTAATTTAAAACATCTCAGATTTGCTTCATAATGTATGATAACTCTACTGGAATTTTATCAATTACATGCTTGTTTTTATATGGATTAACAATTCTCATAATAACCAATTTGAATCTTTTTTTTTTCCCTCTCTCAATGACTAAAATTAGGAAACAGAAAAGATAGAGAATATGGCTATTTGATTAAGAGTTCCTGGGGCATCTGGGTGGCTCAGTTAAGCGTCTGATTTCGGCTCAGGTCATGATCTCACGGGTCATGAGTTTGAGCCCCGTGTCTGACTGTGCTGACAGCAAGGAATCTGGAGTCTGCTTCAGATTCTGTCTCCCTCTCTGTCTATCCCTCCCTCACTCAGTCTGTCTGTCGCTCTCTCTCTGTCTCTCAAAAATAAACACTAAAAAAAATTAAAGATGAAAAGAGTTCCTAAACACATAATTCATCAAGAGCTATTACTGTCCTAGACATGAAGGGATGATATATTAACAATCTTATTGCTTTAAAAGATAGTGGGCAAATAATATATCAGTCTTTCAATCGATATCACATTTTGGACGTAAAATTTTCCTTCTCTTTCTTTAGATTACTTGAGAGATCTCTTATGGAGTGGGGTCTATCAAATCTATGATTTTAAACAAATGGCAAAGGTAAGAGAGACAATACTTTTCTATGAGAAAAGTATTTTCGGAACAAATATTCTCCAGGCTGTGGCTATATTTGCTCCACTTTGGGTCTCATTATGTAATTCATGACTTCTCTCTTCAGGAGGTCAAATGCCCGCTAACACATCAAAATTAATCAGATGTACATGTTTGATTAGTCCCGCTGCTAGAGCTGCGGGCCATCTACCTTGCCACCACATGGCCATGAAAATGCAGGTATCATACAGTGTGTCCTTTAATTCTGTCTGCCCTGTGACCTCGCTTTTGGCTTTTGGGGAGCTTAAAATAGCAACATTCCTGCCTGAGGACTCTAAAATAGCAACACATTTCTTCCACAATGGGTGTGGTATTATTTCGTTACAAATCATTTTAATATGACTCATTTTTTCATGTGTAATGGCTCCGCCGGCTTTAAGATACTTGTTTTAAATGTGTTAAATTATATTTATAACCAAGGAATTGCAAAAAAAAAGTTTTAAATATCCTTAAGCTTTTTTTTTTTTAGCTGCTGATTTGATGTGACAAACTATGACATAAATGTCTCTCATTTTTATATTTAGAGAGTATTTCTATTTTGGTTAGATCATAATTACAGTTCACATGCATTTTACATTGCATCTACATTTTCTGAGAACTATAATTTTGCTGTTCACTTTTCACTAGGTTTTCTTTCTGTTTATCTGTGTTCTGTGGCCTTGGTCATATGTTACAGCTGCCTGATTTTTGGTCTCATGTCAGTGCTTTCATTTTTAGGACTTCAAAGATGTCATCCACTTTAGTGTTTGGGTCTTCATGGACTTTGAGTTACTTTTAATACAAGGTGATGAACAATCTCTGGGACACCATTATGTCTGTATTCCAAGATGTCTACTCATTACTTTTTCAAGAAAGAAAATCACAGTTCTGTTTTTGTTAACCAATAACCAACATTACACGGAAGAGTCATACAGATGTCTAACAATGACAGATCAATGGATTATTAAGATTTTGATTCCAATCACATATTCCCTGATTCCTTTTGTTTTTCTGAGATATTTGACCAGCATGTAATATTCATGCGGCAGCTTAGGAGGTTTTCATTAAAAAATATTTACACATGGCAAACGTGCATTATAACTGTTTAGAAATTAATAAATTCACATTGAGTAGATCAGCATAATTATTTTGCATATGCTTGTTAATGAGCTGTAGATATTCATAAAATCCATGGAAAGTTTTAGTGCAGAATCTAGTCAGGGATTGTTTCACAGGGGATTCTTGTGAGTATTTAAAAAAATGCAGAATATAAAAATTTGCTAAGTGGAATTTTAAATTTCTATCATATTATTGCCTTCCAAGCAGTCATAACATTTTGATATAATTGAATATTCTCTTTTGTAGTAACCAAATTATCATTTTAAACATAACCTACAAAGAAATACTATATATAGTAATCTAGTCCCTTATATTAGTTAATATTGCCAAATATAATAGTGATTATTAAAAATGTCATAGAAAAAGTTTGGAAAATGAATCTAAGTAATCTTTCCTCTCCTATGAGCAGAAGATTCAAGGATTATTTTTTTTAATTTTTTTAAATGTTTTTATTTATTTTTGAGACAGAGAGAGACAGCATGAGCAGGGGAGGGGCAGAGAGAGAGCGAGACACAGAATCCGAAGCAGGCTCCAGGCTCTGAGGTGTCAGCACAGAGCCTGACGCAGGGTTCGAACTCACGGCCTGTGAGATCATGACCTGAGCCGAAGTCAGACGCTTAACTGACTGAGCCACCCAGGCACCCCAACAAGGATTATTTTTAACACGGTAAAAATAATATCATCTACTTCATCACTTTGGCTCAAGAGAAACACTCCTGGAAGGGACTGAAGAAAAGATATTTTATTAAAATCAAGCTTTAATTAGATGCATAATACTTTTAAAGCTGATTATTAATATGGCATTATTTAAGAGTTGATAATCAAAATTAATTGTAATTATGTTGTTTATATTATAATCTATATTACATATAGATATATACTATAATTTAAAAAAAATAAAAGGGGTCCTATAAATGACCTAGTCCAATAATGTTTATTTATCTATAAGAAAGCCAATAAACTTAAGTCACTTTTTAAGACAGAGTTAATTAATGGTACAAGACTACTGGAAACATGTCTCTTAATTTCTAATTGAGGAAATGAAATTAGGTGATGTGGAAGCTGAATATAAATTATGTAAAAAATAGTAGGTGGGAGACATGAGGATGAATCAAAAACACATGTGAAACACAGAAAGTCTCCAAGACTGTTACCTACTGGTTGGAGACTGCAGGAGACAAAATAGCGCAGTCATTGCCTCAAAAGAAACAGACAAACAAAAAAGGTGGCAGGAGGGTGGAGCCTGTGTGGCTCAGTTGGTTAAGTGTCCGACTTTGACTCAGGTCAGACTTCAACTCAGGTCATGATCTCGTGGTCCAAGAGTTCGAGCCCCATGTCAGGCTCTGTGCTGACAGCTCAGAGCCTGGAGCCTGCTTCAGGTTCTGTGTCTCCCTCTCTCTCTGCCCCTTCCCCTGCTCTCACTCTCTCTCTCTCTCTCTCTTTCTCAAAAATAAATAAACATTAAAATTTTTTTCAATTAAAAAAAAGAAAAAAAAATTTCCACATGCTGAATCCTTGGATTTTATCACTATGCTATATTACGTATGTGGCAAAGGAGAAATCAAGATAGCAGATGGAATTAAGATTGTCAATCAGTTCCCTTTAAAATAGAGTGATCGTCCAAGATTACTGGGGTGGGCCCAATGTAATGAAGAGTCATTAAAAGTGGAAGAAGGAAGCATAAGAAAGCAAATCAGAAAGATGGAAGTGTGAAACTTCGACCCAACCCCTCCTGGCTTTCAGTATGGAGCAGGAGTGCCACAGGCCAAGGAATGCAAGATAGTCTCTAGAAGCAGAAAAAAGCAAGTAAACATTTTTCTCTAGAGTCTCCAGAAAGGAACTCAGCCCTGCCAACACCTTGATTTTAAAAAGCCCGGTGAGACCCATTTCTGACTCCTGACCTCCAAACTTTCAGGCAATAAATTTGTGCTGTGTTTAGCTACTAACTTTGTTTTAATTTTTTACACCATAAATAGGAAATGAATACAGGGATGAAAGAAAAGCTTGAGTTAGAAATAGCCAATGGCTTTCTAACTGAAGTGATTGGCAGAAAGATGAAAGAGACAGAAAACATGGGACAAAGTCTTGAGAGTTGAATGGTTTTTAGCACTTTCTGTTGGAGCTAAGGAAGGAAACTGCCTGCAGGAAATACACTTAAATATGTATTAAACTCAGACGCAGATGTTAGAAGTGAAATCCAGGTATAGGCCTGGTGAATATTAACATAAAGGTGTTACCCAGGATCTCAAAAGTAGAGTTTCTTAAGAGGAAAGAGAAAAAAGCAGAGGAACCTGGTCATCTGATCATAGGTAGGCCTAGAGCCAGACAGAGAGAAACTACTATCTGTCTCATCAGTATCTATCTACATCTCTCTACCAATCAATAAATCTATCTAGCCCAGCAATCTATTGGCTAGGTTTTAGAGCATGTGTTTTTTCTAAAAAAGAAGACAGACTCATGACAATATTACAAATAACTCTCTTCTGTGTAATCTTATTCTTAAAATGTAGCTATGCTGTTCATCCATGAGGCATTATTTAAAAAAAAAAAAGCATCATCCAGAAGTACACTTGTATCTGCAAAATGCCCAAATTGAACACTGTTATGTCGCTAGAATTAGAAGTAAAGGGCTTCTCAAGAATTTATCTAGACATAGGTACTGCTAAACTGAGCTCCTTACAACTTGATAATAATCAGCATAATATGCTAATCTTAGCTATATGCATTTTTGAAATTTCTTTGGATGTCCTAGAATGTCCAAAACCTTAAGTCCCTAGAAACCTCCTCCCTAGAAACAATTTACATTGCTTAATTTTGGTATTCTTACATATCTGAACAATTAATCTTTTCCTAATTAGACTTCCCCAAGGAAATTTTATCTCAGGAATCAAATAAAAACACATCCTATTCATTACATTACATTTATAATCAACATATTAACCTTGGAAATCACTCTTATTACACAATTTAGATCTGCTTCGAGTAACAAAAATAAAAGCTGAATAGGCATTTAAACTGGTTTAGCTAAACTTTTATCTGCAAATGACAATTATAAGACACTGTTGATGTCAATATAGTAACATTTTTGGAGGGTAGGGTAAAATGGGTAAAGGGGGGGACCAAAAGGTACCAATTTCTAGTTATAAAATTTCCAATATATACAAATATTGAATCATACTGTGTACCTGAAACTTATATGTTATGCCAATTATACCTCAATTAAAATAATATATAACACTGTTTGCTTAACACGTTTTGTTAAATATTTCTCTCCTAATGAATGCAACCTGTGTATAAACTATGAAAACCAAGACACATTTTAATAAAACTGTACCCTCTTAAAATATTAATCTGTAGGATTAACAGAGATTACTGCACAACACTATTGTATTTTTCAATATTAAGAAATGGTACCCATAGATTTTATAGCCTGTCCTTTGAGAATTGAAACTTAAATCAAACTAAAAGCAAACAAAAAAGCATTTAAACATATCAAATCAGGGGTGCGTGGGTGGCTCAGTCTGTTGATCATCTGACTCTTGATTTCAGCTCAGGTAATGATCCGAGGGTTGGGGGATTGAGTCCTGCATCAGGCTCCACACTGAGCATGGAGCTTGCTTAAGATTCTCTCTCTCTCCCTCTGCCACTCTCCCAACCTCACACACTCTCTCTCTAAAAAAAAAAAAAAAATTAATAAAAATAAATAGATAAATTAAAATAAAATAACATACCAAAACACATTATCTAAGTATATTAATTAATTCACTGAAGTATATAAAGTTGAATTATTTTCAACAGTAGGTCTCAAAGTCAGAAGATTTTGGAATGAGTGGCACAGTGAGCAGTTGCTTGTACATGGAACACGAAGTGGGTGCCGAGTGAGGTGTATTGATTATCATAAGGAGATCTTTAGTGGTGTGATAATAAAATGGAATCAATAAGGATTGAAATGATATTTATCTTTGGGGCTCCTGGGTGGCTCAGTAGGTTGAGCGACCGACTTCGCTCAGGTCATGATCTCACGGTTTGTGAGTTTGAGCCTCGCGGCAGGCTCTGTGCTGACAGCTCAGAGTCTGGAGCCTCCCTCGAATTCTGTGTTTTCCTCTCTCTCTGCCCCTCCCCCACTCATGCTCTGTCTCTCTCTGTCTCATAAATAAATAAGTGTTAAAAAATTATTTTAAATAATATTTATCTTTGGGGCGCCTGGGTGGCGTGGTCGGTAAAGCGTCCGACTTCAGCCAGGTCACGATCTCGCGGTCCGTGAGTTCGAGCCCCGCGTCAGGCTCTGGGCTGATGGCTCGGAGCCTGGAGCCTGTTTCCGATTCTGTGTCTCCCTCTCTCTCTGCCCCTCCCCCGTTCATGCTCTGTCTCTCTCTGTCCCAAAAATAAATAAAAAACGTTGAAAAAAAAATAATATTTATCTTTGCCATCTAAGAAAAAAAAAGGTATGAAGGATGGGGAAGCTATATTTTCCTATATCGTGAATAGAAGCATACATAGATTAGCTTGGGTTTGAAACACAGCAAAAGCCTTTATTGACTATATAATCTTAAAAAATCATCCTCAATGTCTGTTTTATCAACTGTAAAATGGGACTTATAAAAATGACCCCATCCATTTTACAGTGAGAGTCAAATGATAAGATACATTTAATTAAATAATTAAATGAACCTGCTATATTGTCAAACATCTAATACATGCTCATATTATTGCTATTACATAATAAGATAGTAAGTTTAAAAAATATATATGCATAATATATATAAGAATACTAGCATGTGAATTTGTGAATTTTAACATTTAAAATACATTTTATTAATACGATTAACTTATTAAATCATTATAATAAAGTTACATAAGTTTTTATAAAAATTTAAAAGCTACATTTCTTAAAAATACGCTCCTTTTGTGAAGAGTATTTAGTCCAGTTGCCAGGAATATTCCTGGACTGTTATTATAGAAAGCAAACATGGTGTTAAATCTATTTCATTGTCTATTATTTGACTGGAACTCTAGAAAAGACAAGGTTCTTCCTGGCACACAGAGTGGGTCTGATCATTATTTAGGAAAAAATCAGTTTAAGTAGGGCACTGGGTTAGCCGAAAGACGTTGACACTTGACTCACCTTAGTCAAATACCAAATTGGCAAGAATAGTCAGGGGAAGTAGACAAACACTGATAGAGCAGCTGGGGATGATGGAGCCCAGGCTTGCACCGCCGGATAAATCAACCCATGATAGTTACCAAAACTAGTGAGAAATACTCAGTGGCATAAGAGCATTAATTGCACCTTTAATACTTTAGGGTGATCAATATGAGCACAAGCAGCATACAGAATCGTTGAGTCCTTGTTTTGCACACCTGAAACTAATATAACACTGTCTCTTAACTTTATTTCAAGTTAAAAAAAACCCTTTAAGGTGATAAGGAACTTAACTATAACTGTCCATTTTAATTATTTTATGAGGTGTTTTTAAACGCCCTGCACTTAATACTACCACCCTCTTATGGTAATAACCTAGAACTACGCCTCAGAGGCCTTTGTTCTCAAGATTTTTCCTGGTTATGCCTAGATCTTAGCCAGAAAGGAAGCACTGACTCACAATTAAAGCAGGATAGAAAAACCTCTTGGCAAAACAGTAAATACTGTTGTATACACGTGAAGAATGCATTTTTTTTCTTTTGAAATACTTGAAGGTACAATTGTATAATACATTATTGAGGATGGACAATTATCCCTGAAATCTTAGTGGGGAGAGAGGAGGTTGTCCAAAAATTAAACTGAATCACAGAATCGCCTTTTATCTTTATAATGTAGATCAATTGATCTTTATATGTAGATCAATTATTCATTGCTGTTTTGAACTGCATGTTTTAAAAATGAATTTGGCTAATTATGGTCAACTGAATTATAATCCTATGAAGGGAAGGACCTTTTGTTTCTTTCTACTCCATAGAGTGTCTTGTATATTCTTAGAATCCAAATATACTAATTGGTAAATACCTATATATTCTCTACCAATATCCACACTGTTGGATGTGATGAAAAGAAAAATCATTAGAGAAACACATAGCCTCAAAATTTGGTGCCGTGATAAATACGTGTTCTTCTTGGCCAGTGGAATCTTCAACATTTTATGGTTGGTTATCTTTGTGTATTTGTGTGGTTAGGTTTCCTCTCAAGTTCTATTGGCTATTTCAAACCATCTCCACTCCACAAATTTGTAACCTCATCGCAGGGACCTTAAATTTCCAACAACTAATCTTTCTAGTTATTTCCCTCTTCACTGGTTTCTTCCCTATAATAAACATGCTCCTCTCTTTCTCATCTTAAAAGTTTACATGATCTGTCACCCTGTTTCCTTCACCAAATAAAGCTCCTCTTATCTCTTTCCTGGCTTCTTGGAGATTTTCTCTATTCCATGGCTGCTGTTCTTCACTTCTTATCCACTCTACAGTCTGCAAGCCTTGTACTTTACTCTCTTTAGATGACAGGAATTGATTATAAGATCTCAGCTGAAAGTGAGATTACTCGGTATGTTAACTAACTGGAATTTAAACAAAACCTTGAAAAAAAAAAACAAGAAGTTCTCCAATGCCTACCATGTAGAGAATGTCAGTGGAGTCTTTTAATAGACAGTGTAGTGCATGCGGGCAATACTCCTTTTAATTTTTTTGAAACTGTGGTCTGATGGTTTCTTTCCTCTATCTTTGACTTCATGTTCTATCCATGCTTTATATTACACAATGCGTACATTTACTAGGAAAAGACACTTCATTTCAGTCCCGGCTAAAATCTTCTTCATGAAACAGATTGGCAATTACTTAATATTAGTGAAAACAAAATAAGTGACCATAATTTGAAGGGATGTGATTAAACTGTATGCATTGGTTGTTTTGGTATAAAAAGAGAAGGAAAAATAAAAACAGAGCAATTTCCATCATCAAGATGATGGGTCCCAGTCCAGAAATTTTAACGTTCCTACTAATATTTTGAGCAGGCTCTTAAGAATTAGCAGTCGTCACTGCTGCCATTTCTAGCATGCATTTGGGTGGAATTCTGTAGATATTTCTCAGGGAAGCCAGTGGCTTGTCATCATCTACTGTGAAGATGCTGACAGCATCAGAGAAACATTACAAATTTTGAGTTCGTCTTAAACACTTGAAAGGTCATAGATGTCTCTTGATATGGTGGCACATTTCTCTGCCAGAAAAAAGAAGAAAACAAAAGGCTCAGTTGAAAATGATAAAGAAATCTTGGTATCTCTGCACAGATAGAACACTCTTGATGATAGTTTTTTGGTGGAGGCAGAAGCTCCAAACAAAATTCATTCTTCCTACATCTAAGAAACCATCAATGATCTCAGAGAATCTCATCTTCTTTCACAAAAATCACCATCTATAACAGAAAAAATAGCATTTTATTTATTTATTTATTTTTGTGAAAAATAACATTTTAAAACACTTTTAAAATACTTAATTAGGGTACCTGGGTGGCTCAGTCGGTTGAGCATCCGATTTCGCCTCAGGTCTTAATTCCGAGGTTCGTAAATTCAAGCCAAGGATCAGATCCTCTGTCCCTCTCTCTGCATCTCCCCCACTTGTGCTCTCTCAAAAATAAATAAAACATTAAAAAGATAAATAAAATACTGAATTAGAGTTCATGTTCTGTATAACAGAGATGTAATTTTAGAGAAATAATTCTTTTAGTTTTTGAACTTCAAGTAAAATTATTAATTATGGTTTTTTTGAGTTAACCGTCTTTGTATAAGAGAATACTAAAGCTTAAAATCAGTATTAGACAAAAAAGAAATTTATTTCTTGGCTTCCTGGGGAAGGGTACATGAATTTTGGACATTAGGATAAGGTAACTTTTTGTTTAATTAAAGGCCTTGGACTAACTAATATGAATGGAATATTTTCTAAAATGAGACTTTGTTACGAGCTACCAAATTATAAGAAAATAATGAATATGTATGAATATTTCAATTCCTATTGCTAAAGGAAGTATCCCTGTATAATTAGGTTGAAGATCATAAAGCTTTGTCTGCTTTTCATAAAAATAAATCTATAAGCCCTAGGAAAAATTAAGAAACTCTTCTGAGAGTTTTTAGAAAAACTTAACAATAAAGAAACATGTTTTTAATCGTTTCCACATTGTCACAAAGACATAAAAAATGCAGCCCACCTAAACATAGTCTGAATGAATTGAGGACAAAGAAAGAGATGAAACTTGTTTTTAGCTCAGACTGTCTTAGAAATTCCTGATATTCCTGATTTAAATCTGGTCCACTAGATTGCAAGGGAATGTCTTGAATTTTATATATTTTTAGTGTTCTCCAAAAATGAAAGATGAAATGCTTGGTTCAAAAGATGATATACACATTGCCACATGAATGACCTTTGAGAAATGCCAACTCAAATTAAAAAAAAAAACAACAGTAGCTTTCACTTCAAAATTAAGTCTAAGCAGAATGAAATTTATTTTTATGTGTACTATTTAGGTAGCTATAGGTCATAAGTTGGATCTTAGTAGAATGGAAAGAAATAATATATAATTATGTATATTATATAGAATATATTGTAATGTGGGAGTAACAAATTTCTTTATTTTATTTATTTATTTATTTATTTATTTATTTATTTTAAAGTGTTTAAAAAAAATTTAATGTTTATTTATCTTTGAGAGAGAGACCGAGAGAGACAGAGACAGAGTGAGAGTGGGGGGAGAGACAGAGAGAGAGGGAGGCACAGTATCCAAAGCAGGCTCCAGAAATCATGAGATACTGACCTGAGCCAAAGTCAGACACTTAAGCGACTGAGCCACCCAGGCGCCCCTTAAAGACTTTATTTTTAACCAGTCTCTACATCCAACGTGGGCCTCAAACTCACAACCCCAAAGATCAAGAGTCACATGCTCCACTCACTGAGCCAGCCAAGTACCCCGTAAATTTATAATTTAACATGTACTTAATTATATACACTTTCCAGAGAGGGGAGCTTTATCTCTCCTTATATTTTAAAGCAATCACTGTTCCAACTGTGGTTAAGTTGCTCTTCTCCAAAGTTCTGTCCTCATATTTCTTATATTTTCATTCCTTACATCAAGTCCCTTAGCTTCCATTACAAAATTTTATTCAAGCCATTACTTTCCCCAAGAAACCTTCCGAGAACCTTCTAAATTTGAGTTATGTGTTCTTCCTATGTGCTGGCATTGTATCCCTGCACATAATGCTGTCAAATACTTGTCACTGCACACCAAATTGCCTTTTTATTTGCCTGCATCATATACCAGACTACAAGGTCTGTGAAGTGAGGGACTGTCTCTCTAATGTTAACACACAGAATATAGCACCTAACTCAGCATGTGCCATATATACTGGGTGGTCAATATCTGCAGGTGATTGAATTTGAGTTCAAGTTTCCCAGTACTTTCTACTGTAAGAGATGAGCTTTACTGTTTGAATTATATCTCTTTACTGAGAACTGAAACTTCCTATGACAATTTGACTTAAGTGTTTGTTCCAGAAAATTCTTGTTCAGAAAGATAAGATGGTTAACCCATAAACAAATCCAGAGAATTTTCATACAAAATTTCTCTGGGAAAACTGCTCGTTTATCTGGCAACCATTTGCCTGGTGATTCTGGATTCAGGATCCTGGCCTCATTCATTGTGTCTACTGTTCATGGATGTTATAAAATTTTCCTAATCCCAGCTAGTTTGAAAGACTCACCTTGGAACACTGGAGCCCAGACTCTGAAGTCTAATAATGAACTTTTCCAATTTCTTTCTTTTGAGAAAATGTCAAAATGGTATTCTCTTTTATGATGGTAGGTTAAATTAACTCAGTTTTGCTTTGATAGACAGATTGATCCCTTAGTCTCAGTTGCAGATCAACAGTCAATGCTCCCCAAAATTTAAAATTGCTGTGAGAAATCTCATTGTCTTATATTTTGGCGTATTTCACACTTTGACATGTATATTTTTGGTATACTGCAAAACTCATGGACAAATAAAAGGATTATTTGAATTGTCTAAATGTTTCAAACACAAAGTAGATAATACACTAATTACTTTAACATTTAATATCATGTCTTAAAAAAGCAAAAAAAAAAAAAAACTTTTGCATTACTCTGAGATAGCTTTGTGGCAGCCCATAAATATATTCTTGAACATACTTATGTTCCTGAATTTTCTTGAGATGTCTTCTTGTTTTGTTCTATTCTCTATGTGTGAGAGCATAAATACACAAACACCAGGTTTTAGTTTGGTTAATTTCATCCAAGAATGTCCCTAAATCTCATGCCAAAGATAGGAGGATATATTTGGGATTTGTACATGAATGACATTACAACATTTGCTTTTCTTTATGCTGTACTGCAAGATAATTATGTACCATCTATACCGTGTTTAAAGTGGCAGGTGAAGATAACCTTAATTCAGTTTATGGGGGAAAAATGTAGAGATGAATTCTTGATAATTCATTCACCTTTTTTTTTTTTGGTAACTTACAGCTTATTTGCCTCATATTGTAGCAAAGCAATTAATAAAAAAAAGTCACTTCTGGTCTAAATTTTTTGGAAAGTTTCCACTTCAGTTGTTATTTTGAGGGGTAGAAGGTAAACTCACTGCTGAGATTTATTACAAAAAGGATAGATCACAAAAGCAGCAGGAAAAGGATGTGAGTCCAAAAGGAGTCCATAGAGGATGGGTTTGGGAGAATTTTATCTGAGGTCACTCAGGAGCACTTTGTTTCTGGCAGGGATCTACAAAGCAATGTGTGGAATGTTCCTCCCTAGGGAAACCCAAATGAGTCTTAGGGTCCAAGGTTTTCATGGGGGGCTGCTCTCAGCTGTGATCATTTAATCTACATTCCGTGTGAAAGCATTGTTTTGTACACACATCTCAAGAAAAAAAGGGAACAAGTCAGTAACTAATACAATTGTTTTGTTTCACAGTAACTTAGACATGATTTACCAAAAAAAAAAAAAAAGTGCCATTTAAAAATGTGGTGAACCTTATATCCACCGTCTCCTTTCAGAGATATGCCTGAGGTATGCTCTATGACTCTGGTGTCAAAGTAGGGATGACCTTTCTAATGACAGAAACTCTTTCTGGGGATGGGAGTAACTACAAGATATCATTCTTCTGCAGAAGTTCTGAAAAGAAAGAGCAAGATAGCAAGATTGCTTTAAAATGAAAGCAATGGGAAAATAAGGCAGAGTCAATGCATGAGTAGGATCTGATGTAGCAATCTGCCTTCATGAGAGCCATCTTAACTGGAGCTTGAGGCTAATAAATGCAATGGCTCTAAAACAGTCCAGCCAGAGACAATTTTGAATACCATGCCTTTTCCATTGTCTTCTTTTGCTCTTACTCATAGCTACTAGTCCCACTGAGCAGTTCCCTCCTTCCTGTTCCTCTTTGGCCACTCATCTGACCCCTTCTACATAGTGTCTAATTTTGACTTCCACAAATCACTGCTAACTTTCTTGATTTAAATCTAAAGCTTATCATTTTGTATGAGTCTGAAAAGTGGCTAACATTTACTGAATTCCATTAGGGAGTATTTTGTAGTGTATGTTGGTTAAAAAAAAAGTTAAAATCACACACAGTTTTAGAAGATACATATCATTCTGACCCTGTAACTTCATAATGAAAAATGAAAATGAGCAGACATAAAAGTTTTCTATAACTTATACACACACACACACACACACACACACATATGATACCACATTGGAATGGTATTTTGTTATTAAATGTTAGTAAGTGCTAGAATCTTTGATATGGGTTGGATGTTTTTGAAAAAGTACAAAAGTAGGAGGATAAATTTCAATATAGAACTCAGACATTATAGTAATACAGATGTGCTATAATTTCCTTAAAATACACTAATGCACACCTTGCCCCACCCCTTAGAGTCACATCAGAAATGGTTATAGTGCTAGAGCACTCGCATATGGAGACACATACTACAGGTATTCTTAACAAAACATTTGCAAAAATACATTTGTTTGCCCTTATTCTGAATCAAAATTTGCTCAGGTATCAACAAAGTACTATAAAACCTCAAATTAGTATGACTCAATTAATAAATTTTTAAAAGAAAAAAGTTAAATAACTAAATTTATGAGATAAAGGAAATAATTATTTAAATTTTATGAAGTAGATTTTATAAAGCTCAAAATAAAAATTCTTTATTTATAGTTCTTATTTAAACAAATATTTTTCCTAGAGAGGCAGGAAGGTAGACGAGAATGGTGATTAGATGTTATTTTTTCTATTCTAGGAATGGCCTTCATTAGTCATTCTATCATTTACATAGATTTAGAAATATTTGGAGATATGTACAGAGTTAGACTACACAATTTTGTTTTCTTAACATTACAAGTATCATCCATATCTGAGAGTAAGTGTAAATAAGCAGATGTTATTTTTAGTTAAAAACCTGCTTGCATATTTACAGATAAATGTCATTGTTATATTTTAAACTTTTAAACCTTAACTCAGAAGTAGAGAGAGCCAATATAGGCTGCAAAGATTTGATAATTCTAATTCCTTAGGAAGAATACTGCAGTGAATAATAATAGAGAAAGTGAAGGACAGAAAAGGGTGGGGTGGAGGGCAAGGGAGCTGGAGAATGGAGAGAGAAGAATTTTAGTATTAGAAATTTCATGAAGTTTGAAATGTAGTTTTTGACAGTTAATAAACTTGTTCAGATTACTTTTAAACTGACAGAAAAGTTGCAATAATATTAGAGTATACCATGCCCGAGTTTTTTTCCATTATTAACGTGTTACATTACTATCGTATTATTGTCACAATTAATAAACCAATATTAATTCAGTAACATTAATTAAAGTCCATATGTTATTAAGATTTCCTTAGATTTTACCTGTCTTTTTCTTTTTTTTTTTTAATTTTTTTTCAACGTTTTTATTTATTTTTGGGACAGAGAGAGACAGAGCATGAACGGGGGAGGGGCAGAGAGAGAGGGAGACACAGAATCGGAAACAGGCTCCAGGCTCCGAGCCATCAGCCCAGAGCCTGACGGGGGGCTCGAACTCACGGACCGCGAGATCGTGACCTGGCTGAAGTCGGACGCTTAACCGACTGCGCCACCCAGGCGCCCTACCTGTCTTTTTCTAATCAGAGATCCCACCCAAGATACCACATTACATTTAGTTATTGTGTCTCCTTCCAAAATGTATTTTCGAAATTATTTTATTTTATTTTTTTAGTTTTTATTTAATTTTGAGAAAGAGACAGAGCGTGAGCGGGGAGGGGCAGAGAGAATGGGAAACATAGAATTTGAAGCAGTCCCCAGGCTCCGAGCTGTCAGCACAGAGCCCCACGCAGGGCTCTAACTCGTGAAACGTGAAATCATTATCTGAGTGGAAGTTGGACGCTCAACTGACCGAGCCACCCAGGCACTCCTCGTATTTTAAAATATTGAATATAACAGAATGCATTGCACACCAGGACCGCTAAAATATTGAAACAAAATAAGCATGTTACCCAGGTGGAAAATTGATTGGAAAAGTGCTAATACATCAAGACACATAAATAATTCATGACCCACATCTTCAAGATTACATTGGAAATCCTATATATTGAACAATATCAAGACTAAAACTGAAAAAAGAATATAATATACTTTCAAAATTCAAAGATAATATAGTTCTAAATTCGGATAAAGTAGTTGTTACACACAGAATAATATTTTTCAGTTTTATCAGAGAAAATAATATTCTATGTTTTATCTTCAACTGTGATAAACATTAAAATTCTCTTCATTCAAAAGAAATGTTTCCAAATAAATTTTGAAAACATTGTGATGCTATTTGCTTAAAGGCAATAGACCATATCGGTTGTCCTCAAGTTTTTGTTTTTTGTCTTTCTTATCAATAGAAATGTAACAAAACTGAAGAAGGTGCATTACTTGTACTTAAAATATAATGTAGATTTTGCTTTCGGTCATTAAATCTCTTATGTCAATTACTAGTTCAAATCATAATTAGGAACATTTCGGTATCTAGTAATGGCATTTATTACATGCCAAACTGTTCTATATAGTCTAGAAGTTTTAACTCACTTTATCTCCACAACAACCCTATGAGATAAATACTATTATTAGCCCCATTTTAGAGATGGGAAAATGATAAACAGAGATGATAGCAAATTGCATAGGACATTTTGGCTCTAGGGACCTTGCTCTTACTCTGTATTTTTTATAGCTTCACATATAGGAAAAACCACAGTACCTAACTCCTAAAGGTTGTAACTTAAGTTTTGAGTCCCCTTAGTATCTGAGAAGGGAACAATAATACTATTTCAGGGCAATCTACAATGTATTATTTACCTGTGCACACATAAAGGCATGCACCATTGTATGCTACAAGATCCTGATAATACATTATATTTTGTGATAGATTATAGTAGCAAAAAAAAGTTCCTGTTTGTTTGAAGACTATTACTTTGTTGAAAGTAAACTTTTCCATTTCAGTGGAGTCATTCATAACTGAGAATTACAAGACATTTTATCATCTCAAGATTCCCTGTACAAAACTCCGATGAACTGCATTTTATCATTCCTTGGGTTTCAGGTAAGATAATCATATATTTGAGCAGGGGTTATGACATGCCTTAACGCATTCCCATAATAGCACAAGAATAAAGGAAGCATTATGAGTTTTTATAAAGTTAGTTTAAGCTTGCCTGATATTAAATTTAGGAAGTCTAGTGTTCCAGAAATGTTTTCCTCCATTGTGTTACTTGTTATAATGATCACAGCATGGCTGTGCTTTCAAAATGGTGTGTTTTAAACATCTATCCAACAAGACAATCTCTTCTTTGTCAGCAACCCTATTAATTGCTTGTGATACAAGAGTGAAGAGTGTTTGTGTTTAGGAAATACACATTCTGGTGGGAAATATTGATACATCAGTATCATTAAATGGATGAGTAATAAAATTAAATCATACCAAGACTACATCCCAGTCCCACTTAATCAGTTTCTAGTCTTGACCTTCTACTTAGACCAGTGCTATGTAAATGAAACATATCCAAGGCAAAGATTCATTTAAAAAAATCAGCCACTCAAATTTAAGTCACTAATTTTATTATTTTTAATAATATATGTTATTCAACCCAACATATCCAAAACATTGCCTATTACACATGTAATCATTATTTTAAAAAAAATTTATTGATATATTTTACATTCCTTTTTCATACTATGCTTTCAAAATCCTTTTTAGATTACAGTCCAACTCTATTCTGACTAGCTACATTTCAAGAGCTCAACAGCCATATGTGACTAGTGGCTACATTATTGGACACTGCAAGTGACCACACTTGCCACTTAAAAAGTGGTTCTTGAACCAACAGTATCAGCATCAGCTGGGAGCCCCAGAGAACTACAGAATCTCAGCCCTGACCCCAAGCCTACTAAATTTTAAAAAGATCCTTGGGTGAATCTTGCATAAGATTCACATTAAAGGTGAGAAGTACGGTTCTAAAAGAAGGTATATAAAGAGGCCCTCAGGAAATTCTTATCAGGGAAAGTTGGCAAAAACTGCTGTAGTCATTTGGGCACACAAATCCTCGCTCACTTTTTCAGAATTAATTTGTAATTCAGGGAGGTGGATTCAAAATGATAACACGTAAGGAAATAAGTGAACCAACTTAAGAAAGTCATCTCAAAGTTGCTTACAAGTATCTTCCAAACATCTCAGAAAATTTTGTGAAGCCATCTTGACATCCGTACAATATCGTTATCCTGTGTGTCTGCATGTGCATATTTGTTTTGTACTATCCATATTTTTTCAATAATTCTGGACTAATTTCTTTGATAAATAGATATCTTCTGTTTGGACAAGCATGTTTATAGAAGAGATTATGCAACAGACAAATAAACTTACTCTGCTGATTTAACTGTTATCCACATATTAGATTCAGCAAATAATTCATGACTTCAATGACACAGTTCTGAGAACAGCTGGAACTTGAGTAATCAATTATAGATGCATCTCCCCCAGGCTCCTATGAAAAGATGGGAGTTTATTCCATAGTGTTAGGGATGTTTATTCCCTCAGCTACTATGACATTTCAGATTGCATTTGAAATGGTGACCAAATTCCCAGTGTTATGGCATTTTGCACGCATGCATAATCAGGCAGTCAAACTTTTATCTGGGTGATTCTCTTGTGGCTACTTATCTAGTTAAAATGAGTCTAAATATCTTTTAATGAAAAAACAAATATAAGTTCAAGGGCTAAAAATAGTTCATTATTATGTCTTCTAGTATTTGTTAAATAAATGGTTAAATAAAACACTACCTAAGAACATGGGTTTTGAATCAGACATGTCAGGGTTCAATTCCTGATTCTCTCACTCTCTACTTGAATAAGCTTGAGCAGATTAAATAGCATCTCTGAGCTTCCTTTTTGCCATAGTTGAAATAGAAATCATCAATTTTACTGACTTATTTAGGAAGTAAATAAAATGAGAAGTCTCCATATAATAATTGCCTGTTTATTGGGTCTTAAATCATATCAGATTTCACAAAATGAAACTTTAAGAAAGAAAGTCTCAGTTTGCTATCTATCACTCTTACCAAAAAAGGAAGCCTTAATCTTACAGACTGTCAGTGTTATTTTCTTTTTTGAACTTGACTCTGAGATACACAATTCGGTAGCAACCGTAGCACCATTATCACTATCAGCAGGGACACTGTACCTTATATATATTTTTTTCTAATTTTTTTTTCAACGTTTATTTATTTTTGGGACAGAGAGAGACAGAGCATGAACGGGGAGGGGCAGAGAGAGAGGGAGACACAGAATCGGAAACAGGCTCCAGGCTCTGAGCCATCAGCCCAGAGCCTGACGCGGGGCTCGAACTCACGGACCGCGAGATCGTGACCTGGCTGAAGTCGGACGCTTAACCGACTGCGCCACCCAGGCGCCCCATGTACCTTATATTTAATGTGGGGTCCGCTGCTAAGAGTTTTGCAGGAATTTTCTTATTGGTATCTCACAAGAATTCCATGGAGTAGATACTGTTAATATCGTCAAAGAAGAGATTCATAGGGATTAAATCACTTCTCCAAATTCATACCGTGTGATGGCAAGGACAAAAGTCTGGACTAGTAACAGCAAAGCCAACTCATCAACATAAAAACATTAAATAGGTTATTAGAAAGATGACCACCTGTGTGATATGAACTCATTTCATAGGAAATATAAGACTGTAAAGCACAGCTATTTGCTTCAGAAAATTCCAGCAAATCAATTTGTCTAAAACATTCTGCTTACTTAACAGCTTCTTTATCTATGTTGTAGGCTGACCTGTGTCCCCCCACCAATTTATATGTTGAAGTCCTGGACTGTTAGTATCTCCAAATGTGGCTGTGTTTGGAGAGAGGTATTTAAAGAGGAAGTAATAAAGGATAATTAATTATTTAAGGATAAATGAGGCTATGAGGATGGGCCCTAATTAGATACAACTGGCATCTTTATAAGAAGAGATTAGGACACAGACAAACACAGAAGACCACATAGTAAGGCACAGTGAGAAGACAACTATTTGCAAATCAGAGAGACCTCTGAAGAAACAATCCTGCCGGCACCTTCATGTAGGGCTTCTAGTCTTAAGAATTGTGAGAAAATCATTTCTGCTGTTTAAGCCACCTGTCTGTGATATTTTGTTATGTCAGCCCTATTGGACTGATACAATCAACATAGTTTATCCTTGGGTTCCACTTGAAGAACCTCTTCTTACTATACACACATATCCTAAATTATAATGGCTTGAAATTTGCCTGGTCCCAATTAGCTCTTTAATTTGAAAGGACTCCTTTAAACTATTTGATTCCAGTCCCTTCAAAACCTATAAACACCCCACCTCTCTGAGTATACTAAGACTTAAGAGTTTATGACTAAGACTGTAGCAATGTTTTCGCTCAATGGAAAATGTTTGGTTACATTTAGTTTCACTAATAGTTTGTCTGGTGGCATTTTGGAAGTTCAATAATATGTATGTTTTACTAAAATTAATGAAACTCACTTGCTGTCATAACTCAAAGTCTTCAATTTTGAAACCACAAACTCAACTTGACCTTCACCTCACGGAACTCTCTAATGATGATGGTGGGATAATGCTCACATTGGTTCTGAATTTTGCATTATTTTCATCAAGATCCCAAATGCTAAATGAATTTTGTCTCCAAGAAATAGAACTGCTTCCACTTATCCTGTGGTTATGTGATTAAGTTTAAAAACTTAATCTTTGGTGAAAATGTGTTTTATTCCCGTATTTTCTTGTTACTTTGTGTTTTAAGTCTATGAGTCTATATGAAGATAAGCAAAGGGCCAAGAAGTCTGTCCTTTAAAATAGCTAAGAAGGTCTAATCACATATGCATGGACACACTTTTATAAGTCCTGCCTTTGTGTCCCTGACAATTGCTTGCTCAGTGTCTGTCAGGAGTTAAGAGTTTTGTTGGGATTTTGACTGGTGATGGCTAGTCTCTTGATTAGGTTCCAGAGACATGATGTTGGACAAGCCTCACCTCAGTTCTAATGAGGCACCTGTATAAATCCAACTCTGAGTTCCCTCTGCCAGACGCCTACCACTTACATATATTTACACTATAATTCTAATTTGTGGGGATATCTTTCTAAAGGTTACAATTTCACCAAGGATAATTTAGAATTACAGCAGTCACTTTGAAGACCTTTTGTTATGAACAGAATTGTTCCTGTGAGAGACACCTTAGAAATGGAAATATGAGACTTTGCTTAGTAGTACTATAAGGTATGCACAAAATTGATCACCCAGGCCGGAACCCTTTTGAGAAGGAAGGTAGCCCTGCTTTTACATGTCCTAGGATATGAGGCACAAAAGGAAATATCCCAGGCAAAAGCATAAGTATCATCACTCAATTTCTAGTATAAAATTAGGCATTGCTTTTACTTTGTTGGTCATAAAACATAGCTGATAACCACCGCTACCAATAACAAAACAATTCTCTTTTTGGAAGATTCTCAGGGAAATAAGTCATGACTTAAGTTTAGGGCCACAAAATAGATTCAAATAAAGCACCAAAAGACCTAAATAAATTCTGATAATCTTGCTATGTGACATATCAGGGATTTTTTTTTTCTTTTGTATCTTAGACAAGTGAACCAACTAGGTATATAAATAAATTTTGCTGGAATTTCCTGTGATATTTAGTAGTTGTACTGTGCCTCTTCACTAAATATCTAAACAGAGAAATTAGGAAATGGCTAAATACTCAAGTGAGTGCAAAAAAAAATGAGTAGTGGGAAAGGGAGATGTGCGTTGTGAATGATTTACATACTAGGTAGCAAGTCCCTGACAAATAGTTTCCATTTTATTTTGTTTTCGTTATTTCAGTGTTCATAATTTAAAAATTGAGTTCACTTTGTCACACACTGGGATACTTAATCTTCTTTAAAATGACATTGTTGAACAGTATCATATTTCAGGTGGAAATTGAAACCAGACAACTGAAAAATAACACACATCATGCAAGTGTTAATCACAAAATATCTTCCAAACTCTAGAATTTAAAATTAATGTGACTAAAACATTTACTACATTTCATCTTTATTTAAACCTCTGTATTTATAATACCATGAAGTGGTTTATATTTTCTAAGAAATTTGTATATTTTTTAAATTGTTAAACTTTTAAATTGGATGATAAAAAGAGTAACACAGGATAAAAAGTTAAGTTTTTGAATGTTTTACTGCGTTCTTTTTAATTTTGCAATACTTTTCAAAATTGATCAATTAGCAACAAGATAAACTGAAGAACATGAAATCTTTTGTGTTAATAATTGTAAATACTTTAAGGAAGAGCAAAATACATTAGAATAAAGAACAGCAGATCTTTTGGGAAGCCAGTACAATTAATAAAATCACATCATAAATATCCAAACTATGTAGAATAAATACTCTAAAATTTCTTTGAGGTCAATAGCACCTAAGCTAAAAGAGCCACTAAAGAAAACACTGCAAACATCTATTAAAAAGATAAATACAACTTCTTAGATTTGTGTGTGTGTGTGTGTGTGTGTGTGTGTGAGAGAGAGAGAGAGAGAGAGAGAGAGAAAGAGATAGAGAGAAGCAACCCAGGTTGGAAATGGTTAAATGTGATCAATACTATACTAAATAATATAATAACATATAAACTGTTTATTATATTTAATAATAATTTCTGTTTAAAGCTGTCTTACTATATTTAATATTATTTTTCATTTAATGATTGAGTTAATAAAATTAATCTTAAATTTATTAGACTTAAGTATCATATAAAATTATTCTACCCTAGGGGCGCCTGGGTGGCGCAGTCGGTTAAGCGTCGGACTTCAGCCAGGTCACGATCTCGCGGTCCGTGGGTTCGAGCCCCGCGTCGGGCTCTGGGCTGATGGCTCAGAGCCTGGAGCCTGTTTCCAATTCTGTGTCTCCCTCTCTCTCTGCCCCTCCCCCATTCATGCTGTGTCTCTCTCTGTCCCAAAAATAAATAAACGTTGAAAAAAAATTTAAAAAAAAAATAAAATTATTCTACCCTAAAATACAGTTTGTTTATTTATTTATTTATTTAATATTTTTTAATTTTTGCAACTTTTTTTATTCATATTGCCATTAATCTAGTTTTGATCCTCAATACCTTTAACCTAGGTGAATAAAACTGATCCTCCTTCATTAATTCCTCTACATTAAATTCAATCCATACACTGTTAAAGATTAATCTTAAAGTATAGACCTTTCTATTTAATGGCTCCTTATTTCTGCAGTATAGAGTATGGATCTTTCTACATGGCTTTGAATATCTTGATTTCTATATCTTCTTGATTTCTATTTCTTTCTCTTTTTTTAAATATGAAATTTATTGTCAAATTGGTTTCCATACAACACCCAGTGTTCATCCCAACAGATGACCTCCTCAATGCCCATCACCCACTTTGCCCTCCCTCCCATACACCCCCCCCCTCCCATCAACCCTCAGTTTATTCTTAGTTTTTAAAGGTCTCTTATGGTTTGGCTCCCTCCCTCTTTAACTTTTTTTTTTCCTTCCCCTCCCTGTTAAGGGGTCTTTTGTTAAGTTTCTCAGGATCCACATAAAAGTGAAAACATATGGTATCTATCTTTTTCTGTATGACTTATTTCACTTAGCATAACACTCTCCAGTTCCATCCACATTGCTACAAATGGCCAGATTTCATTATTTCTCATTGCAAAGTAATATTCCATTGTGTCCATAAACCACAATTTCTTTATCCATTCATCAGTTGATGGACATTTAGGCTCTTTCCATAATTTGGCTATTGTTGAAAGTGCTGCTATAAACATTGGGGTACAAGTACCCCTATGTACCAGCACTCCTATACCCCTTGGGTAAATTCCTAGCAGTGCTATTGCTGGGTCATAGGGTAGGTCTATTTTTAATTTTTTGAGGAATCTCTACACTGTTTTCCAGAGCAGCTGTACCAGTTTGCATTCCCACCAACAGTGCAAGAAGGATCCTGTTTCTCCTCTCCAGCATCTATAGTCTCCTAATTTGTTCATTACAAAAGACCCTGAATAGCCAAAGTAATATTGAAGATGAAAACCAAAGTGGGAGGCATCACAATCCCTGACTTTAGCCTCTACTACAAAGCTGTAATCATCAAGACAGTATTGTATTGGCACAAAAACAGACACATAGACCAATGGAATAGAATAGAAACCCCAGAACTAGACCCACAAATGTATGGCCAGGTAATCTTTGACAAAGCAGGAAGGAACATCCAATGGAAAAAAGACAGTCTCTTTAACAAATGGTGCTGGGAGAACTGGACAGCAACATGCAGAAGAATGAAATTAGAACACTTTCTTACACCATTCCCAAAAATAAACTCAACATGGATAAAGGACCTGAATGTGGGACAGGAAACCATCAAAACCCTAGAGGAGAAAGCAGGAAAAGACCTCTCTGACCTCAGCCGCAGCAATTTCTTACTTGACACATCTCCAAAGGCAAGGGAATTGAAAGCAAAAATGAACTATTGGGACTTCATCAAGATAAAAAACTTCTGCACTGCAAAGGAACCAATCAACAAAACTAAAAGGCAACCAACGAAATGGGAAAAGATATTTGCAAATGACGTATCAGACAAAGGGCTAGTATCCAAAATCTATGAAGAACTCACCAAACTCCACACCTGAAAAACAATAATCCAGTGAAGAAATGGGCAGAAGACATGAATAGACACTTTTCTAAAGAAGATATCCAGATGGCCAACAGGTACATGAAAAGATGCTCAACATCACTTCTCATCAGGGAAATATAAATCAAAACCACACTGAGATACCACCTCATGTCAGTCATAGTGGCTAAAATGAACAAATCAGAAGACTATAGATGCTAGAGAGGATGTGGAAAAATGGGAACCCTCTTGCACTGTTGGTGGGAATGCAAACTGGTGCAGCCTCTCTGGAAAACAGTGTGGAGGTTCCTCAAAAAATTAAAAATAGATCTACCCTATGACCCAGCAATAGCCTGCTAGGAATTTACCTAAAATACAATTTAAATACATCTTACTGTTTAACTCCATATTTTGGTATCAAAATTAAATTAAATGCATATTTTACATATTTGAATTTTTGAGTTTCTATTTATCTCATTAATGGAAACAAATGTTACTGCTACTTTTGTTTCTCCCTTCAACAAACCAACACACTAATTCTCTCTTACTTTAAAAAGTATTATTCTTTTGGGGGTGCATTGGTGGCTCAGTCAGTTGAGACTCTTGATTTCTGCTCAGTTCATGATCCCAGGGTTGTGGGATTGAGTCCTGTGTCTGCACTGAGCATGGAACATGCTTGATTCTCTCTCCCTTTGCCCCTCTCCCCTGCTCATACTCTCTCCCTCTCTGTAAAATAAAAAGATAAAAAAAGTATTCCTTTTAAAATGCTAAAATATAGATGAACAGTTATTTCATCAAAATGATGTCTACCTAGATTGTACAGGTAAGAAATAAACAATAATATTTAGAATGCTGTAGGGGTGCCTGGGTTGCTCAGTCGGTTGAGCGTCCGACTTCAGCTTAGGTCATATCTCACGGTTTGTGGGTTTGAGCCCCACATCGGGCTCTGTGCAGACAGCTCAGAGCCAGAAGCCTTCTTTGCATTCTGTGTCTTCCTCTCTCTCTGCCCTTCCCCCACTCATGCTCTTTCTCTGCCTCTCAAAAAATAAAGAAAAGTAATAAAAATTGTTTTTGAAAAAAAATTTAGAATGCTGTCAATATCTGTAAAGTTTATTTAATTCCTAAGACATTATTGAAACTCAGCTGTAACTCTGATTCATTTGTTGAGGAAGCATTTCACATTCCTTGTGTTTGGTTGACTGACATGAGTTTTCTAGAGAAACAACAAACTGCATTACTATATTTCACTGTAACAATGATAGTTGTATTATTTGCTATATGAAACCAGGTGCAAAATGAGAAGGAATTTATTTCACTTCTTTAGCACATGATTGAAAATAAATTAAAACACAATGCTGCAGAACATTGGAAAATATGCCATTGGGGAAATGTCACTGGAGAATTTAGGCTTTGAAAGCACATTTGAAAATAACTTGCATTTTCTAATTGAATGGTATAAAATTCAATCATAAACAGATTAGTAACAAAAATATGATTTTTTTTTGCTTTTCATCAATTTGTATTTCAAAATTAACTTCCAAAAAGAAGGCAAATAGCCTTCTTCTATTTTCTTCTATTTTAGGATGGCAAAAGCCCTTGAATTTTACATTTTAATCTTAGATAAAAGAAATAAAACTGTTTTTCAGATGAAAACATGAATTTAGGAAGAATAAAAAGCTTTCTTTTTTTTGCCAAAATGCAACAAGAAGGCTGTTTCTTCAGAAACTACTTTAAAGAGTATAAAACGGAAGGGTAATTATAAGCCTTCAAGGGTATGGAGCTGCTCTGAGGAGTAATAGAAGAAAAGCTGACATAGGAATCCAAGCAACAGGGGACACACATGGTGTGAGTTAGAAAATACGGCACCTACAGCATTACTTGGGAAAGGTACTGGTTGATACGTGCTGGTAACTCCGGTTCAATTCAAGGCCAAGTGAACTTTCCTACTTGAGGGTCAGGGAAAATGTTAGGAAAACAGAAATTCAAGACAGTTCAGGAAAATACCACCTTTCTTATTTAATTATGTAAGAATTCAAAACTGTCTTTGAACCAACTAGATAATTATCCTTCTACAGTACCAAACTCATACCTTATTCAGATATGAATAATTTTAAACCGTAATTGTGACATTCAGCTTGAACTCTAAAGTTTTATGTTCTAAATACTGATTGTTAAATCCGATACATTGTGATCGCTACTTGTATTTTCCTACAGGAGCTGGTAATTGCTCTGAAGGATTTCAATGACAAATTATATAAAGCAGTCCAACTTAATAATTCCATTATAAGACAATTTATAACTGTTGACATTTTCTAGAAATACGGTACAGAGGGGAAAAAGTCACCTTCTTTTCTCTCTGTATATGCTCATAATGTGGCTTCCCATTTTGACTTCTTGTTCTCGATATCTATTCAATAGCAATATTGCATGAGATATTTTTCAAGAGTTCAATAAACATGCTTTGTGTGCCAATGCAGTTCTCATTAATTCCAAGAGTCTAACTGTGTAGATGTTCTGTGTAGACACTAAACAGTCATGGATTTCTGAATAATGGTATCTGTTGACATTATCCTTTCTACTCTAGCATATTTGTTTAGATGCCCTTGAAATTCTGCTCCAAGGTTTCTCAGCTGTAACTTGAAAGCCATTCTTTAACGAGAGCCATGATTGTTCTCTTTTATTTGGTGTCTAATGCCATATACATCTACCATCTGCACACACTGAAACTGCTCATTCTGTGTACTTGAAGGGAATTTACTTTGTGTCAGAGAAACATATATTTGTCCAATTTTTTTAATGTTTATTTATTTTTGGGAGAGACAGAGACAGAATGCGAGTGGGTTAGGGACAGAGAGAGAGGGAGTCACAGAATCCAAAGCAGGCTCCAGGCTCTGAGCTGTCAGCACAGAGCCCGACGTGGAGCTGAACTCACAAGCTGTGAGATCATGACCTGAGCCAAAGTTGGACGCTCAACCGACTGAGCCATCCAGGCACCCCCCAAAATATCTTCATTCATCAAAAACTGAGTGACAATACATCTATAGACTTAATTCCTGAATTGATTAAGCACATATTGTTAGTCATATGCTGCAAAAATAAAGATATAAGGACACAGACTCTGATGTCTTGCAAGCCTTAGGGTAAGAAATGCAAATCAAATAGCTATAAAATAACAGTAATTTCAATTGCTTTAGTCTACTTTGGACAAGTAGGGGACCTTCCTGAAAGAGGGGGCTTAAGAAGCCTCCAACTTCCATCTTGCCAGTAGACTGACTCTTGCCTTAAATGAAACAAATTGCAGTGCTGTGGGTCCATGTGGCAAGGAACTATGAGTGGCCTTTTGCCATGAGTCAGCTGGAAACTGAGGTCCCCAGTCCAACACCCCCCCAAAAAAAAATTCAATTGTGCTATCAAACACATGAATTTGAAAATTGATCTTTTCCCAGTTGAGCTTTAGGGTGAATACAAACCCAGATGACATTTTGATTCCAGTCTTCGGTGAGGCCCTGAGGCAGTGCACTTCCTGGAGCTGAGTCCACAGAAACTGTGAGATATGAAATGTGTGTGTGAGCTCTTAGGTTGCTAAATTTTTGGCAGTTTGTTGTGCGTTAACAGATAACATATACAGATTGTTAATAATAATAATATTGGTCGAGATGTTGAATGAATGGTAGGATTTATTGATGGGGGTAAATGTACAGTGAAGAATAAATCTCCAAGCAGACCAGGGATGAAAAGGCAAGGATATGAGAAGCAGCACTATTCTTGTAGGGAATTGTAAGTTGTTTGTGCTTCAGGAGCTAGTGCTCCAAGAATATTTCAGATGGAAAATAAGGAAGCAGCCAAAAACCCAGAAGAGGTTGTGTATCGGCTTTTAATCATTCTTGTCATAACAGAGTGTGGATGGAACAGAGGAGAAAGAGGTTTGCATGTGATTTAGATGCTTCACTCTTATAAAGAGGAAGAGTTTAGGATAGGCAAGATTAGTAACACATTACTAATAGGTAATGTTTATTGGGCATTTGGGTGACAGGAAGTCTTCTACTTCACTTAACGTCCACCAGCCTCCTCTTTGATTTCATGTTATCATTTCTAATATGAGGAAGTTGCGATAGAGAGGAATTAAGTCATATTTTGAAGGAGACAGAGCTAATAAATTACACAGCCAGGATTTGAACACAATCAGATGTGCCCCAAAGGCCATCTGCAAGACTATGGTGTGCAACGCCTCCCTGGCTGCTGCTTATTTACGAGAAGGCCAATAAGAAAAACATCCTTTCAACTTCTGACATCCTGGCTTCAGTCCTGACCATTTATTGCATTCCCTTATGACCATGTGAATGCTGTCCCATTCTGGCCGCTACTTTTTTCTCAGTTCTGTCTTCTCTCCTCCTCAGTATTCTTTCCATTAAACATCTCTCTTGCCTGAATCGCCAATCTATTCACTCTTCCTGCCTCTTCCCTGTAGGATTTAAAGTTTAATTTCAGGTCCAACAAAATGATTTTCTTCCTTTCTTCCCTCCCTCCTTTCCTTCGTTCCTTCCTTTCTTTTTCCTTCCTTCCTTCCTCCCTTCCTCCCTCCCTCCCTTCTTTCCTTCCTTCCTTCTTTCTTTTCTTTTTTATTCTAAATCTTCTCCCGCCCCTGCTCATTCTTCTGACTGGCCCATACTCATAGAGGATGAGTCAAAAGAGGAAAGAATATGAATTAAAGGTGCTAATGCATTTCCTTTCTGCATTGTCTGTTCCATAGAGACTTTTGCTATACACATGCCTGCCTTCCCTATCAGCAGGTAAGAAAAAGAGGAGGGACATCTGGGTTTAGACCTAAGGTAAATGGGTCAAAGGCAGGTTGCCCAGTGTTGTTTTATTATAGGCCATCCAGGCATAACTGTCACCTAAATAAAGGAATTTTACATGAGATTCAGCTTAGATCAAGCTGGAGGAGGTACAAAAGCCTCATAGAGAGAGTTTCTTGTTGCCTTAATTGTTTTTGTTTTCATTGTTGCTGTTCATAAAATTTCCCCATGGCACTAGTTTGGATCTCTGGATTCAGATAGTAGATCTACTGTTTACCAGCAATGCAGCTGTAAGTTCCGTGTTCTTTACCTCAATTTTGTCACCTCATAACAATACTAAGTTCATAGAATTTAGATGACAAAAGCAGAGTAAAATTGAGAGACTCACTCAAAGAATGCAAATATTGAAACTCACATAAGCTGTGTCAATGTGCAATTTGCTTTAAAGCTGATGTTTTAATATAGGTGAGTAGTACCAATTATTATCTTCTGGTTTGAACCCTGACCAAGTAGATATAAGCAGGCAGAGTAAAAGAAAATATTGTATAAAACTCAAAAGTATTTTTAAACAAAACTAGTGATATATTGTGAGCACAAGAAGTTACCTAAAATAAGTGTTAAACTAATTACAGCATAAAAACAATAGGTGCTCTGAAGGTTGGACATAAATCAAAATCACTATCAATGCTGTTTACTACTATAAAGAAGGCTATATATTCACACATCAAACTATTTTGGCTGAGTTTTTCCTTTTTTTTCATGCGGATGTAATGACTACAAAATGTCTGGAATTAGACATTATGGTGGGTAGATTAGCAATAGGATTATTTTTAAAAATTCTGCCTTATTAGCTCAGTCGGTAGTGCTTCCGTCTCACAAATATATTTTATCTGACTCCTTTTGTAATCCTTACTATATCCTCACCTTTGATTTGGTTATAATTCTTCCCATACTCAACTGTGAAGCAGAATTAAACAAGAAAACCACTGAGTTAGCAATTTTTCATGTTTAGCATCCATATTTTAATGATATGAAACTAAAAATATTTTCATTGCAAACTCAGACCAGGGGCCTGTATGAGATTTGGACCTAAGAGAGATAAAATCTCCTGTCCACTCAGAACAGAAAATGATGGTACTAGGGCATCACTCAAAGCACACACCTCAACTGTAGCCCCAATGCACCAGCCACTCTGTCACTGTTTCTGACCATGGCTGCTTTAAGTATCACACTGGGGATTTATGTCTCATTATAAACTTTGTCACAATCATTTAACCTTATACATTTCAGTTTATTTATGGATAAAAATGGGAATGATAGTTGAACCACCTCACCTCATCAGGCTATTGATAAAATTCAATCATGTAATATATGGAGTGTTTGGCATAATGGCTGGCCTAAACCAAGAAAGCAAATAATTATAAATTTAATCAGGCACATGCAGGTACTACTCCTAATTTGAGGAGATATCCCTTCTGTTCTCATAACATAGAAAGTCTACATGTTTCCTCCATGTCAAGCAAGCTTTTACAATGACTTATGAATGGAATCCAGCCACTGAACACATTGGGGGGGGGGCGGGGAAAGGAAAAGAAAAACGGGCTGAGAATGAGTACAAATGAAAGTTTACCTTGGTTGGAAGTATTTAGAAAATGAAAAAGAATAGTATCTCTTTGAGAGAGATAACCGTGATACTCCACAGTTTAGATTAATTTTAACTTCATGCTTTGACATTTCTTTTTGATTTAAACAACAACAACAACAAAACCCCAAAACGTCACTAAACATCTTACATCGGAGAACAGAAAAACTCCAGACACACAGCTATGGTAGTGTGCACCACTTTGAAGTTTAAAAGCACCATGCATGGATAAATCTGATTCCTACTTAGTCATCGAATTCCTTAAGATTTTTCAGTTTTTAAATTTTGCATAATATATTCTATATGGGGTGCTCAAATCTATCAGAAGGTATGTCCAGTGAGGTGTCAAGTCTTTTCAGCAATAATAAGTGACTAAGTGAAATGAAACTCCCTAATGTTTAGAGAGGATGAACAAAGAATTAAATAAACATTAAATATGGTGGCATGCAATAGCTTAATACTTTGTGCAGAGGATAAGAATAAATCATTTCTGTGAGGCTTATTCCTAGACAAAAGTGTAAATGGAATGATAAGAATATACTCCATAATTTGCTGATTTTCAGATATTACCCTGGAGAACATATTGATGATTATAAGCAGTCCATTAATTTTTATATACCTTTCCTGAAAATCATACATAAATTGAATATAAGAAAGATGG
Source organism: Lynx rufus (assembly GCF_022079265.1). Taxonomy (NCBI): domain Eukaryota; kingdom Metazoa; phylum Chordata; class Mammalia; order Carnivora; family Felidae; genus Lynx; species Lynx rufus. The sequence goes on along the minus strand of NW_025814823.1, from coordinate 220,919,908 downwards.
AAAATAGATTCACATGCTATTAAGGCAAACGTGTACTCTCAGCAAGCAAACTAAAAGTTGTTATAAAATTTCTAGTTATATATTTCTGCTTAGGCACAAACCAACACAATTTATATATTATTTTAAACCATGGTTTTATCATTAATTGAATGCATAGTTTATCAATTTTGGACCAAATAGCTGCCAAAAAAAGATAAAGATTACCCAATTTTTCAAGTTTAATGAGCCACAATTTTATTTCAATTCTATTGTTTGCGAGAGCTACCATTCTCCCTTCGCTTTTACTTTGGATTTTAAACTCTAAACTTAGTGCACATTTGTTACTTCCAGTTAAAAGCCCAGGGATATATAAGAAGATAAAAGTCTGATCTCTTCCCCACATTCATGCACATCCCAATAATCTCTGAGTTCAACCCAGTTTGGTGTCTGTCCTTTCTTCCACATCTGACACTGAGATCTACACCTTCTGTCACTTCATCAACACATCAGGCTTTTATTTCACTTGCCACTCATAACAAATCAATTAATGAGAGCACAAACTTTGTGATTCATGTTAACTCCCTCGTTTGTTTTCTTGAGACAAAGTCAGGAGGCCAACTTAGCAAAAGTGACAAGGAGACCAATCAAGTCTGTGGGAAGTCTACCTTCCAATGGTACCTTATAAATATGCCAAGAGACGGACTGCTTCCCCCAGCGAAGACTTTCTTCTAAGTAGTGATGTGGCAACAAGTAAGGGAAAAGAGATCATCAACATTCGGTTCACTCTCCCTGATTAGAACCATGATAGCAAGCTAAGCAGCAGCTCCACGATAACCAAGAAGGTTCTGTTCTGGCCTTTTTATTCACAGCCCAGGTCCTTCCAATTGTTCTCCTGTGTGGGGTCTAAATACTCCTCGCAAATTCTTTTCCGAAATTTGACCTTGACTTAGAGTTAACTAAACCATAGGTCGCCCTACCTTCACTACTGGAAAGCTATATGGCAGGATTCCAAGTTCAAAGGGGATCTCACTAGCTTATGGTCCAGTTGGTTGGAACCCAGCCCTGTCCAGGTTCACCTCAGTGGTGAGGTAGCAAGAATGTACCATCGCTTCAGCCTTCTCTTGTCTTTACTGCTCACTGTACCTTCCTAACTGGCACAGGTTTCATTGAGAACTACCAACTTGACACATTTTATGTCTATTTAATATACATTGCAGACAAAATGTTCTATACTATATTAATACACTTTAGTGTATGTATAATATATTTTATATTATATTAATAGTTCATATTATTTTTGTGAAATACACATGTAAAACAGGATACTTTATTATATATTTTCCTCTAAACATCATTTCCAAATACTTACTATACTTAACATTGAACCCATAGATCCTACCAAATTAAGGAAATGAATTTTGCTCTTCAACAAAATTGCCCATAATTGAAGAAGAAAGACTGTTTTTTCTCATTGCTTTTTAAATTTTTTTAAAAATTTATTTGAGAGAGACAGAGACAGCACCAGTTGGGGAGGAGCGTAGAGAAAGGGAGAGAGAGAATCCAAGCAGGCTCCGTGCTGCCAGCACAGAGCCCGATGCAGGGCTTGAACCCATGAACTGTGAGATCATTACCTGAGCCGAAACCAAGGGTCAGACACTCAACTGAGTGAGCCACCAGGTGCCCCTCTCAGTGGCTTTCATTACAACTTTTCTTTTCTCTATAGAAATCTGCTTATGATTTCAGAATATTAACTTTATTGTGCTATATAATTATAAAGGTGATTCCTGCTGATGATTAACTTAATTTAAATCATAAATATAATACCTATAGCATCATTGTTGTCACCTTGATTTATAATATCTATTTTAAGTGTTTTCTTTATATATTTTTACTTTCTACTGTTGATGGCATCTGTCTTGATTATTAATACTACCATATACTCTGCACACACCTAGTGACTTAGAAAACATAACTTTATCATACTTTTATCATTACTTGTTTTCATACTTTAATGTAGCCCTATTACTCAATTTACTAATGTGAATAATTAAAAAAATGAAATAATATCAATGTCTCCCTTATGAACCAAACTATTTTGGACACTTACACTTTCAATACCTGCCCATGAGGTACATCTTTTGTTGGCATGATCTTGAATTTTTGTCCATAGTTCAAAAGGTAAAATAAAAATAATAAAATAATTATAATAATTATTTTGCATTGCTTTATCTATTCATGATTCATAAATTAGCATTTATTTTGTAGCCATATTTAATATTTTTATAACATAGTTATTTTTGTATTTAAATGATTCTCATGCTCATTTTCAAACCCATTTTAATAAAACTTCCCTATTGTGGATTTTTACCATGATCAATTGCTCAAGTTAATCAATAGAACACAGAATCAAGTAGACTTTGCTTTAAATGTTGTTATACATGCAACATCTTCCATATTTTAGAAGATATTCCAAATTTCATCACATAATAATAACTTAGCTGGCTATATAATTGTCATACCCAATTTAAAAAAACAGTTCTGTAAATATTCAGTCTTTTATTCATTATTGATTCAACAAATATTGACGAAATTCTCTAACACATCAGTCACTATGCCAACATGCCATATCAAAGATTCTTAGTTAAGCTTGGATGAGGGCAATAATAAGTGAAGAGAGAGTCACTTGCAGTGCTTTTTAAAAAAATAAGAGAAACATCATGTGGTATAATTGATATAAAGAAACTGTACACTTTTAATGTCTTAAATTTGATGAGTTTGGACATATGGGTATACTTGTGAAACTTTCACAATCGAGTTAACAGACATGTCCATCATGTCCAAAAGTTTCCTTGAGTTATTTTATTTCGTATTTTGTTTGCTTGTTTGTTTTTATAGCTTTGGCCTTTTTGTAGTTTTGCATCTATTGCTATGGTCGTGTGACTTTTTTTCTTCATCCCGTTGATGTTTTACATCAACGTTACTTAATTTTCAAAAGTTGAGCCAGGCTTATATACCTGGGATACACCCCACATGGTCACGGTGTATAATTATTTTTGTACATTGCTGGATTCTACTTACTGATATTTTGTTGAGGATTTTTGCATCTATCTTCATCAGAAATTTTTATAGCTTTCTTGTGGTGCCTTTGTCTGGTTTCGGTATCAGGGTAATTTTGGCTTTACAGAAAGAGTTAAAATTCCTTCTGAACCTAGTTTGAAGAGTTTTAAGCAGACAAAAAAAAATTTATTTATTTATTTATTTATTTATTTATTTATCTATCTATTTATATTAAATCGGCATAGGCTGTTGTGTGAATAATTTAGTTAGAGGAGGCAAGTATTTAATCAGCAAGATCCGATAGAAGCCCTTTTTCTTGACTCCAGCACAGATGATGATGCAGGAACAAAGGGAGATGGAGACAAGTTAGTGGCCACGAAGCATATTTTGGAAGTAAAGACTTGATCTGAATAAGTTCTACAGAATGAGTTAAAGGTAAGAATTAAAGTTAACAGCATGTTTTGTCCTTTGAGCAATTGGGGGAATTGTTGGGTCAGTAACCGAGGCTAGAAAGACTGCAGAAACATGAGATTAAAGGGAAATTAATCTATCTTTGCAAAACTTAGTCAGTTTACATTCTTGCGTGCATTGCTTAACTCATCTTTAGGAATAGAACTCTAATTTAGACAGATCTATTCCTCCAATGAGTAGGCCAGGTCAGAGGACACTGGTGTGACATTTCTCCATGTCTTCTCTCTATCCTTACTGTTTTATGACTGGGAGGCTGTCTTCTTAATTCACAATTTTCTTTAGTCACATTTGGAGGAATATTTAAAAATACAAACTTCATTAGATGGCTGATGATTCATTCTTACAACAGGACCCATTTTCTTGTGAATGGGTGCCACAGGTTGGCTCTGGGCATCCTCCTTCATTTCTAAGTGAATTCTACCAAATATTATATAAATATATCATAGTATGTATCTGTAATTACTTAGTTTTATTGTTGATGAAAATACCTTTTATATTTTTGCTTCTTATAAAGATATTACAGGAATATTTTAGAGGAGATAGAGAATTAAAAGATAGTTCTAACCTTCCACCTTCCCCTTAAGTCTCAAAGGCCTATTTATTAAATGTATTTGTATTTAGACGCATTGCTAACTTTAGGAGTATGCATTAAGAATAAGATTTTAATATAGGCCATGTGACTATTGAATATACTTGCCATGGCCATTCATTCTAGAATGTCCAATTTGGAATATGATTACTAGAGTTGATTATGTATAGCAGAATTGAAATGAAAGTAGGCATTAGAGACTTTCATCTAATAAACTTATTAAATTTTAGATAAAAAATATCTTCATCAGCAGGTTGTTATTCCGCCTAGAGCACTCATTTTAGAGTTTAATAAAAAAGTCCAGAGGAGTTTTCCTTGTTAAAACAGGTTTTATATATAGGTTTAATCTGCCGGATTGAAAATAACCTTATTAGGGTTAAGAATTAGAATGAAATCACATAAAAATATTTTCAGAATATTTTCAGAAATTATAGGCTTGTTTTGCACTCATAAGAGAAACCTTCTATGATTTAAATTTAAAAAACCCAAAAAGTAACCATTTTCACATTTCAGAAATGATAGTATATTCCGATCCAAAAATCATTCATGTGATTTCCCTAATAACTTTGCTTTGAGGAAAACAAACAAGGACAAACTTGGTTTTAGTGAGTTCTAGCAGAATAAAAAAATCAACAGACATTTATTATTTATAGTTAAAAATGACCATCACCAAGGCAATCTGTTTTAAAAGAAGGAAATCAAGATCTACCGAGTGCCAAATTTTGTGCCAGGTGATTGACATGTATTATCTCTTTTAATTCTCATAATAACCTATTATATTCTATAAGCTCTAAACGATGCACAGAGAGATCAATTAAGCTATGCAACCTAACACGGCTTGGCTATGACAGAGCTTACTCTGTCCATAACATCAAATTGGGTCAATTGTTCCTGAAATACAACACTAGAAGTTAATTGTGTGATATTCTCGTATGTATTTTATAAAGTAGTTGATCAACTACTACTACAACACAGCTAGTTACTCAAGGCAAAGTGTGGTCTTGAATTTAGAGTTTTTACAAACAAAAGTACATTATGGTTACTAAAACAATTATTCCATGTTGTAATAAATTCATTTTTTATTTTTATTTTTAAAGTGTGTTTATTTATTTGAAAGAGATAGAGGGAGGGAGGGAGGAAGGGAGAGAGAGAGACAGAGAGAGGATCCCAAGCAGGTTCTGCACTGTCAGCACAGAGCCCGACGCAGAGCTCAAACTCACAAAACTGTGAGATCATGATCTGAGCCAAAACCAAGAGTTAGATGGTTAACCTACTGAGCCACCCAGGCACCCCAATAAATTGATTTTTTCACATTAAATGGGAAATGGAAAAGGATAGAGGGATAATTTTATAAACTTCAAGTAAATTTCTTTATTTTTATGGTAAATTTTACAATGCTTAATAAGAGTTTATATAAAATCTATGCTTCTCATGCAGGTCAGAATTAACTAAACCCACCAGGTAGGAAAGTATATAAAAGTTTTAAAACATTTCTAGATAATTAAGCTATTTAGCACAATCACAAATTAATTTAAATAGTTCATTTGGCTCTAATGAAAAAATAGTTTTTTGCTATGTTGAGTTATATGCAACCAGATATAAATATGGAACTATGCCTAACTAGATATTTTACCACTTTTTTGTGTGTATGGATCAGAAGCTTCTTAGGAAAGCAGAACAGAGAAAATAATTGAAACAGTGGGAATTTAATGCAGGGAATTTGTTGCTCTGGTTATGTAAGGTCCAAGCCAAACAGAGAGAAATGAGGTAACACAAAGATCAGAAGCAACTAAATTAGAGGATCAAAGGAAAGAGATCAATTGTGGCAAAACCATGCAGCAAGTAATCTATCTTCCTTGTCTAAACCCCAAAACAACCAGCTGGCCTGAGAGTTTGGAAAGTTTAGCTGTGAGGATCTCCCATCTCAGGATAGAGAGCTGGACCAGGAAAGCATGAGGAACTCATCTGGGAGCCAAAGGACCACGGACTAGCAAGGCTTTTTTAATTGATGAAGATCTATTGCCTTATCTTATGCCCATTAAACACTTTATTAAGGGAAGTTGAAATTATGTATTTTAATTCCTTTTTTAAACTAACAAGTTATAATATTTTCAACAAGTTATTTTCATGAAAAGTTGTCCAGATATTTTTCCTTATTGTCATCTTCTATCATGTCTTAGTTGGTCTTACCCTTAGAAAATGTAATACCACATCTTAAATATAAATTTACTGCAATTATGTAAGTGTAACTAAAATTCCATAATAAGACAATGCCAATTTTATTCTCAGAGCAAAATACTCAAAAGAACTTTAAAAGATGCAGTAATAATAAAGCGATTCAAGCTTAATGGAATAAAGTAATCAATGTTCATTCTTCAGCAGACTTTAGAATGTTTAGTCTTTCCCTAGAAAGGATACAGACCGATGTTGGTACAAACATTGGCAAAGTGAGGACTGTAGACATATCTGCCACAATTTTTTTGTAAATAATATTTTGTTAGAACAAAGTATGCCCATTCATTTAAATATTGTCTTTGACCATCTTGACTTGCAGTGGCAGAGGTGAATAGTTGTGACAGAAATGATTTAACTCACCATACCTAAAATGTTTATTAATTGCACCTTTATAGAAAAACGTTGCAGACTTACATATATTTATGGGATGTTATTTTCCTTAACTAAAACTTCCATTATTAGAAGAGTCTCATTTCATTTCTTGTATCACCTGGGGATAGAAAACAACAATCACAAAACCAATTCTATATCCCTCAAATGCCCATGAAGCCAAATATATGTGCCAGATTTCAACTCCATGTAGGGAAAATCCCTGTATCATTAGAGCCATTTTCAATACCAAATTAGGCTATTTTTAATTGTGCTAAACAACTTATTTATCAGGTATTCTTCATATAAGGTTATTTAAAAAATTTTTCTACAAAGTGGACTTAATTCACATTTTTATCTAATAGGAGTTCATGTTGTAGCTCAGATTGTATTTTTTTTCTGTAGTCACTGTCTTTTTCATAATTATTCCATTGTAATTAACTGATGCTTTTAAATTGAAATTCTTCCTAAACGTCTCCATAATTTAGTATATATTTTACTTTTAAATGTTTTTTAATGTTTACTGTTTTTAATTTGAGAGAGAGCAAACATAAGCAAGGGAGGGGCATATGGAGAGAGAGAGAGCACATAAGTAGGGGAAGACAGAGAGAGAATCCCAAGCAGACTCTGCAATGTCTGCACAGAGCCCAACACTGGGCTTGATCCTATGAACCATGAGATCATGACCTGAGCTGAAATCAACAGTTGGCCATTCAACTGGCTGAGCCACACAGGTGCCTCAATATATATCATAATACAAGTTCACAAGTAAAGTCAATTATTCTTAATCTGCTAAGTCCTTTGTTCACCATATATTTATCATTGTGAAAATAACATTAATTTTGAATTCTATTCTCAAGGGATGGATATAATTGTAATTGAAGCGTTAATAGAGACATATATTAAGTAGTGATAATTTCAGCTTGGACATGGTAGGACACAGAGGCATATCTCAAGAAGGTTTAATTAAAAGTCAGTTTCAGCGAGAAGGAGCCAAGATGGTGGAACAGCATGGAAGTTTTTTGTGTGTCTCGTATCCATGAAATACAGCCAGACCAACACTAAACCATCCTGCACATCTAGAAAACTGATTTGAGGATTAGCACAACAATCTGCACAACCTGAACCACAGAATTCAGCAGGTATGCAGCATGGAGAAGTGAACTGGGGAGAGAGAAGCCATGGAGGGCAACGAGCTACTTTTGCATGTAGAGAGAAGATGCAGACAGGGGCAGGGGGGATAATATGGGAAAAGCACCCTCCTCAAAAAGCAGCTGGAGAGAAAGTGGAAGAGTGGAAACAGCCACAGGGACTGAACTAAAAAGGGAGAAAGGAGAAAGGAGAGGGTTTAAATTCCATTAAGACTGTAAACAGGGGGAGCACAGAGTCTGAAACTCCACAGCTCAATACCTGGCAGTACTCTGGTGGGAAGGGCAAACCCCCAGGAGCAGAGTGGGGTCCGGGAGTTTCTCAGGCCACACAGGAGAAGCGGTTCCACTGCTGGAAGGACATTTGGTAGAGGCTGTGAGGCCATCTGGGCCCAGCAGACCCCAGAGAACAGCCACATTTGCTGGTGCTGGAATAAGGTCATTGAGGATGAAGCCTGGTGCCAGATGTGTGTTGTGATTTTCCACAATCCCTGAAAAGTTGCTGCTGCACTGTCCCATGGACTTTTTCTGGGGTGGGCTGGCACCCGGCTGCAGTCAATGGGCGTCAGTGGCAACACAGTGCTGCAAACAATCCAGGGTGCAGCTGGCACCTGGCTATTGCTTCGTGAGACCCTCTGCAGAGGGCACAAAGGGTCAAAGCTGCAGTCCCTCAGAAGAAAAGGGCCAGAAAAGTAGCCACATCTGAGACAAAACTCGGGAGGGAGGTGCTGCCTCGGACTTGGTCATAGACTGTGCAAAAGCAGGGAGTGGACAGAAGCCAAAGACAAAGGATGGGTGCTTGATTGCTGATTGGGGAGAACAGAGCTCTGATACTAGAGACTGGGTACATGGGTGGCCCCATTTTCACTGTTCCTGCGCATGTGCATACGCACCTACAATCCCCACAACAATCCACCCCAGTAGGCTAGCAGTGCCATCTAGTGGAGAACAAAGCCATTACACTAAGCCATGTGCAACTGGGTCAACCTCGCTCTTCAAGAACACAAGTCTCACTGCCTGCTTAATTTATGGACTATAAAGCACTACAGGGTTTGACTTCTAGGGGAAAATGAAGTAATTTCAGTCGTATTTCAGTCTGTTAGCTGGTCCATGTCTTTCTTTCTTTCTTTCTTTCTTTCTTTCTTTCTTTCTTTCTTTCTTTCTTTTCCTTTTTCTCTTTTTTGTTTCTTTTCTTTTTCTTGAATACAGAAAGAGAAAAAATTCATTTTTATTTTCAATTTTTATTAAAAATATTTTTCTTTAATTTTTCTACTATATTTTTTCTTTTGTGTAAATGTGTCAAATTCTATTTTACTTCCATCATTCCATTTTAGTCTACTTCAGTGTATTCATTTTTTCAAATTTTCAAACGATTTCCTTTTTAATTTTTTCCCCTTTTTTCTCTAATCTATCAATCCACTTGCAACACAGACCAAAACATACCTAGGATCTAGCATCATTTTTTTTTATTTTGTGTGTGTGTGTATTTGTTTTCAATTTTTTAGTTGTAATATTTTTAAAATTTAAAAATTTTTAATGTTAATTTTTTCTACCTCATTAATTCCTTTTCTCCCTTAAAAATGACAAAATGAAGGAATTCACCCCAAAAGAAAGAGCACAAAAAATGACAGCCAGGGACACAACCAACACACATACAAGCAAGATGTCTGAAGCAGAATTTAGAATTACGATAATAAGAATACTAGCTGGAGTCGAAAATAGATTGCAATCCCTTTCTGCAGAGATAAAAGAAGTAAAAGCCAGTCAGGATGAAATAAAAAATGCTATAACTGAGTTGCAATCTCGAGTGGAGGCGACAGCAGCAAGGATGGATGAGGCAGAACAGAGAATCAGCGACATAGAGGACAAACTTATGGAGAATAATGAAGCAGAAAAAAAAGAGGGAATTAAGGCAAAAAAGCATGATTTAAGAATTAGAGAAATTAGTGACTCATTAAAAAGGAACATCAGAGTCATAGGGGTTACAGAAGAGGAAGAGAGAGAAATAGGGGTAGAAGATTATGTGAGCATATCATAGCAGAAAACTTTCCTAACCTGGGAAAAGACACAGACATCAAAATTCAGGAAACACAGAGGACTCCCATTAGATTCAACAAAAACTGACCATCAACAAGGCATATCATAGTCAAATTCACAAAATGATCAGGCAAGGAGAGAATCATGAAAGCAGCAAGGGAAAAAAAGTCCCTAACCTACAAGGAAAGACAGATCAGGTTTGCAGCAGGCCTATCCACAGAAACTTGGCAGGCCAGAAAGGAGTGGCAGGATATATTCAACGCGCTAAATCAGAAAAAAAACATGCAGCTAAGTATTCTTTATCCAGCAAGGCTGTCATTCAAACTAGGAGAGATAAAAATTTTCTGAGACAAACAAAAATTAAAGGAGTTTGTGACCACTAAACCAGCCCCGCAAGAAATTTTAAGGGGGACTCCCTGAAGGGAGAAAAGATGAAAAAATAAAATAAAGACCAAAAGCAACAAAGATTAGAAAGGTTCAGAGAACACCACCAAAAACTCCAACTCTACAAGCAACATAATGGCAATAAATTCATATCTTTCAGGATTCACTCTAAATGTCAACGGACTCAATGCTCCAATCAAAAGACATAGGGTAACAGAATGGATAAGAAAGCAAGATCCATCTATATGCTGTTTACAAGAGGCCCACTTTAGACCTAAAGACATCTTCATATTGAAAGTAATGGGATGGAGAGCCATCTTTCATGCTAATGGTCAACAAAAGAAAGCTGGAGTAGCCATATTATCAGACAATCTAGACTTTAAAATAAAGACAGTATCAAGAGATGCTGAAGAGCATTATATCATAATGAAGGGGTCTATCCACCAAGAAAACCTAACAATTGTAAACATTTATGTGCCAAGTGTGGGAACACCCAAGATTATAAATCAGTTAATCACAAACATAAAGGTAGTCATTGATAGTAATACCATAATAGTAGGGGATCTCAACACCCCACTCACAGCAATGCACAGATCATCTAATCAAAAAATCAACAAGGAAACAATGGCTTTGAATGACACACTGGACCAGGTGGACTTAACAGATATAGTCAGAACATTTCATGCTAAAGCAGTGGAATATACATTCTTCTCTAGTGCACATGGAACATTCTCCAGAATAGACCACATACTGGGACACAAATCAGCCCTCAACAAGTACAAAAAACTCAGGATCATACAGTGCATATTTTCAGACCACAATGCTCTGAAACTCAAAATTAACCACAAGAAAAAAATTGGAAAGGTAACAGTACTTGGAGAGTAAGGAACATCCTACTAAAGATGAATGGGATAACCGAGAAGTGAAAGAGGAAATTAAAAATTTCATGGAAGCCAATGAAAATGATAACACCACAACCCAAAACCTCTGGGACACAGTAAAGTTGGTCATAAGAGGAAACTATATAGCAATCCAGGCTTTCCTAAAGAATAAGAAAGATCTCAGATACACAGACTAACCTTATGCCTTAAAGAGCTGGAAAAAGAACAACAAAATAAAACCCCAAACCAGTAGAAGATAGGAAATAATAAAGATTAGAGCAGAAGTTAATGCTATCAAAACCAAAAAAACAGTAGAACAGTTCAAGGAAACCAGAAGCTGGTTAACCAGAATTAACAAAATTGATAAACCACTAGCCAGTTTGATCAAAAAGAAAAAGGAAAGGACCCAAATAAATAAAATCAAGAATGAGAGGGGAGTTATCACAACCAACACAGCAGAAATAAAAACAATAATAGGACAATCTTATGAGCAATTATATGCCAATATAATAGGCAATCTGGAAGAAATGGACAAATCCCTAGAAACATATACACTACTAAAACAGAAACAGGAAGAAATAGAAAATTTGAACAGACCCATAACCAGTAAAGAAATTGAATTAGTCAAAAATGTCCCAAAAAACAAGAGTCTAGGGCCAGATGGCTTTCCAGGGGAATTCTACCAAACATTTAAGGAGGTGTTAACACCTATTATCTTGAGCTGTTGCAAAAAATAGAAATGGAAGGAAAACTTCCAAACTCTTTCTATGAAACCAACATTCCCTTCATTCCTCAACAAGGTATTAGCCAACTGGATCCAACAATACATTAAAAATTATTCACCATGACCAAGTGGGATTTATACCTGGGATGTAGGACTGGTTCAACATCCACAAAAAAATCAACGTGATTCATTACATCAGTAAAAGAAAGGACAAGAACCATATGATCCTCTCAATAGATGCAGAGAAAGCATTTGACAAAATACAACATCTTTTCTTGAAAAAACCCTCAAGAAAGTAGGGAGAGAAGGATCATATCTCGAGATCATAAAAGCCATATATGAAAGGCCCAATGCTAACATCATCCTCAATGGGGAAAAACTGAGAGTTTTCCCCCTAAGGTCAGGAACAAGACAGGGATGTCCACTCTCACCACTGTTATTCAACATAGTATTGGAAGTCTTAGCCTCTGCAATCAGACAACACAAAGAAATAAAAGGCATCCAGATCGGCCAGTAAGAGGTCAAACATCACTTTTTGTAGATGACAAGATCCTCTACATGGAAAACCCAAAAGATTCCACCAAAAACTGCTAGAATTGATTCATTAATTCAGCAAATTTGCAGGATATAAAAATGCACAGAAATCAGTTGCATTTCTATACACCAAAAATGAAGCAACAGAAAGAGAAATCAAGGAATCGATCCCACTTACACTTGCACCAAAAACGACAAAACACCTAGGAATAAATCTAACCAAAGAGGTGAAAAATCTATACACTGAGAACTATAGAGACAAAACATAAGAGACTCTTAAATATGGAGAACAAACAGAGGGTTACTGGAGGGGTTGTGGGAGGGAGGATGGGCTAAATGGGTAAGGGGCATTAAGGAATCTACTCCTGAAATCATTATTGCACTATATGCTAGCTAATTTGGATGTAAATTCAAACAATAAAATAAAAAATAAATAAATAAAAAATCAGCTTCAGAACGTTTGATTTTCAGGAACCATACTTTTGGAAATAAGAAAAAAAAAAGTATTGTGAAATCAACTTCTAAAAATTGCATTAAAAGTTCTTAGTGAGACCAATTTAAAATTTGATTCCCAAACATTTGTGGAATGCAGAAATCATTGAGTATACAAAATGAAAGTGTTTAATTGCCACTTGTTAAGACAGCCAAAGGAAAGAAATGAAACAGAGCATTAAAAAAAAAATAATGTGTTGATAAAGTGGCGTGCATCCAACTCATTTCTAATACAATTCCTCAAAAATTATATTTAACACAATTCACTCATGTAGAGCACAGATTTCATTTAACATCATAAATAACTAAATATAGTACCTACACATTAAAAGACATGGAACTTACTTAATTTTATATATGTTTAATTGGAAATGGAACTCCGACTTAGTAAATTATTTGTTTTTCTGTTTTGTTCTGGACTGGAGCCAAAATCCCTAGCCTGGATTTTACCTTTTTACCTGCAACTGCTCTGAAAGCCTGGGGGGGAAGGACAAGCAGGATGTGGGGCACAGAGGCAGTGCTCTCCACCTCCTGGTGCCCCTCTCTCAAGTTCATTCCTTTCTGAGATGCTATTTCAGGCCAGACCTACATGAGTTCTTTTCAAGAGACAGTACCCCACAACTCCCCCACTGGCAACCACTGCTGCAGCCTCAAGAAATATGGATACTATCAGATGGCTTTTGTAGCGACTTTGGTGTTTGTTGCTGTCTGGAGGCACTAGGGGTGACTCAGAGTACCCCACTGATATCAAGCAGTAATGTCTGCTGAGGGAGACAGCCTTCTCCCACCAGATGCACACTTCCCTAATGAGGACCTGAGAGCCATGGTTTTATTACTTCCAGCATTATTATTTTGTACCAAAGTCTCAATCTTCCATAACTCCCATATCCTTACATTTTGGCAAGAGTTCTATTTAGGGCCAAAATAGGAAATAATTCAAATGCCGCACTAGTAATTATCCTCCTTAAAGATACTTCAACAAAATTCTTGGAGAGGTTAGCACAGCTCAATTTGTTTCTGCTTTAAAGGGAGACTTTTCTCTTATGTCTTATGTCTACTTTCTCTTATGTTTGCTTTATTGTAGGAAATAGTAAGCATCCGTTGTGTCTTTTCCTTCCATGATCACATCACATGTTGCTGCTGGTGATGTACCTGAAATATTCTTGTAGGGCCATTCTTTTGTACACAGTATGGTTCTGAGCCATAAGTGGGACGATATCTCTAGCCCCAAGTGTGAAGTGTATGATTCCATCCAATTATCCAGCGCATTTCAATCTCTGCAAATGCACACACATGCACGCCTGTACACAACACATACACACACACACACACACACACACACACACACAGGAATGACTGGTTCAGTCAAGTAATGTTGTCCTAAGTTGGTCCAATCAGAGTGATACCTGGGACTGTTATTTATCACAAAGAAAAGCTTTCTTTGCATGCCAGCTCTGAACCCAGGAGGCAGGAACATTGATCTGCTGGGCCACTGTAGAAAGAATACACCATAGGAGCCAAAGTTTACAAAATCACAGAAACGGTGCTGTGATGGCAAAGTTTGGGTCCTGAATGTGCTGGTATCTGAAACTAGAACCAACTACAGATCTTTACGTTTTTGAACCAATAGTATTTTCTGCTTAAACCTGATCGCACTGAATTCTATGTCACTTGGAATTGAAAGATTACAATGCAGATGATAACAGATCAGTTTGTTTCCCTGAATGCTGATCACTGAGAACCTTCAAGCATTCCATTACATCAAGTGTGTGTGTGTGTGTGTGTGTGTGTGTGTGTATGTGTGCGCGCGCGTGCGCGCGCATGCGCGAGTTGGGTGGTATGTAGCATAAATCACTTTCTGCAAATAATAAGTACTTTTGATCAATTTCAAGCAACTTCTATGATATCACTGAAATTAGAGTTTGGAAGAGATGGGTATGATCGATTCTTTTGAGTCACTGTCAGCCATTCTTAGCATGTAACATAAATCATGATTCCTCCCTGACTTCCTCCCTGCTCTCTTTTAGAGTTTATGCAGAGATTTTAAATTTAGAATATGGACCCCTAATTTACGATCTGGCACGTAAGGAGCTTAGCAACATCACTCCATCCCAACAGCAGGTGAAACTGGACAAACTAAACAATATTGATGATTCTTAGGTCTAGCATGAAGTAAAACCATAGCAGACTGCTGTCCCAAAAATTGGAGAGACAGATGGGGAGATATAGAAAATCAAAATTGACCTGAGGAGAAACTCACACAGAGAAGCTTCTACAGGAACCAGTGCTGGAATAGGAAACCCTAAACTCTAATTGATGAATTACTGGAGGTTCACTGTGCACAAGTCTGACCATGAAACATCCAGGGAGACTCAGTCATTGGGGGATGCCATACATTGTTAGTTTTATCTCCTGGAGCTCTACAAGGTCCTCAGGGTGGCTCTAGAGAAAAATCTCTTGCTTCTGGCAGAGGGAAGGTAAAAGGAACCACTTTGAAATACTCCAGAAGATTCTGTTCTTAAAAAGGTCTGCCCTGAGGAGAAACTATTTTACCAGATCCTAACCTGCTGGGGTTTTATCAGAATTTAACCAACTGTGGAAAGGGAAATACCCAATTCCAGCCCCTTCCAGTCATCCTGTCTCCCAATTAAGGAGAATGATCCAAAGTAGAAGCATTGGTAAAACTCACAGCCTAAGGCCCAGGTTCACCAAAAGACTGATCTCTAATTATAGGACTTAAGAATGCTTGCTCTCCCCCCATACCTATCACTAAATTACTAAAAACCTATTTACTGCAGTTCCTTTTACCCAGCATATCATGTCTGCCTTTTAGCAACAAAAAATTACAATGCATACTAAAGACAACAAACACAGTTTGAAGAAACTAAACAAGCATCAGAATATCAGTTATTGTAGTCACTCATTTCATGTCAATATACATGATAGTGTGACAACCACACAGGACAATTTATTGCAGTATCTCAGGAATTAGTAACTTAGCCTGGTATCCCACATATTGTAGACTATTATATAGTAGAGGGTAGATATACTACACACACACACACACACACACACACACACACCCATATGCAATGGAGTTGGACAAGAGAATCTCTGGGCTCTACTTCTCTCACTCTACAACTACAACCCTACTAATAATGTTCAAGTTTCCCCTATTATCAGAACCTATTGATTCTTGAGGTTTCCTTTGGCTTTAAATGTTTGCCTTGGCATCTTAGTGCCAAGTTAAGGAATCAGTGCATTTTTTAATGCTTTGATGTAATCATGCTTTTAATAGTATTGCTTGAAAATATAGCCAAGTTCTTTTCATTTGGCAAAGACAGAAACCAGAAGAGAAAAATTAACCAAATCCCTGGTTTTCATTAAAAGACAATAGTGAATATATTTGAGGATTTTAAGGGTGCTATCTTAGATTGAAATATTAGTAACCTAAGTCATCTTTCAGTTCCTTCAATTGCCAATTTAAGAAAGTTGCAATAGTGAGCTATGTAACAATCCAATTTTTTTAACTGTTCTCTTTTACAATCAGATACCATATGTGAAGGAGCATATTCAATTTTGAAAAACCTGTTTGCTTACGATTCAAGCCAAATGCAATTCTCACTAATTGCTTTAAACTATTCTACAATAAGGAGGTTTTTAAAATGTTGATCCCAATATGTGTTTAATGTGAAAAGTTAAAATGAAATTTTAATATATTTCTATACTTTAATCCTGGAATAATTATCCCTTGATATTTACAAGAACCAAACATAATTAACCCTAAAACATAGTTTCAGATTTGAAGAAGTGAATAATAAAAAAAGGTAGTATTAGAAACAGTAAATCAAAGCTAATGAAGCAACATTAGCACTTTTATGTTGTAGGTTCTAATTAGAAAGTCTGTTAATGAAATTGGGGCATTTACTTAATTGCTGTGAACAATTATTTTCAAATTAAGCTTGGCAATTAAATAGCATGATTAAGCTCAGAGTAGTGTATTTAGGTAGGGGTATGTTAACTGTTTTGCATGCTGTATTATCTATGGCAGTTTAAACTCTGAGTATCTGCTGATTAACAAATGTAAATGGCATGCAGTACTTCTTGGTCTTGGTGATTTATGCAAAGAAGTTTCCTACTGCTTTAAATACTTGCCTTGCACAGTAACTTAAAACTACTGGAACCCCAACCTCCAACCTGCCCCACTTAACTTAAATAGATTTTTTCCTCTCTATAAATGTCAAACTTCCTGAAATATGCTTCTACATTTATAGCCTCCATGTGCTCTAACTCTTGCTCTCAGTCTTCAGTACTGTCGCAAACAATACCGATGGCTACAAAATAGAAATTTCACATTCACTTAACACTAATAGATTTTTTGATCCTCAATGATAATCTTTGAGATAGGTATTTTAACATTTCTATCTTCCAGGTCAAGCTGAGGTTCAGAAAGATTTTTTTAAAACCTTTCAAAGACACCATTGATAAACGGCAGGATGGGGATTTTTTAAAATTTTTTTTAACGTTTATTTATTTTTGAGACAGCGAGAGACAGAGCATGAATGGGGCAGGGTCAGAGAGAGAGGGAGACACCGAACTGGAAACAGGCTCCAGGCTCTGAGGTGTCAGCACAGAGCCTGACACGGGGCTCGAACTCACGGACTGCTAGATCATGACCTGAGCTGAAGTCAGATGCTTAACTGACTGAGCCACCCAGGCGCCCAAGGACGGGGATTTAAACATAAGTTCACTTACCGCAAATCCCATGCATCTTCTGTAAAATAGGGCTTCCTCTCATTATGTCTATGAACATGGTGTCTTCTAATTGAAATGGGAATATTTTTTACATTCCCCATTTTACTGCATTTCTCCAAATCTGAAACTGCTGACCACTCTCTAATTCTGAAATGCCCGTGATTTTTAAATCATCAATTTTTTCCTAGTTATGGTTCTACATCTTCAATGTCTCTGTTCCATTTCTTTTGCCAGGTTTCCAACTCCTGTAGGTTAACAAAGCTCCCTTCTCAAACTTTACGCTTTCTTCAATGCTAAGTTATGGTGATTGATTCTACAACAAATTAACTTGTGCAGTTGCCATGTGTCAAATTATCACCTCAGTTCCACATGTACCCTTTATTTCCTCCTCTGAAAATATAGCTGGGCCCTTCTAATATTTGTACTTTGTTGGCTGGCACAATTTTGAACGTTGTTAGAGGGTACCAGCAGAACAGTGAAGGAGAAACAGGTATTTAACTTCCGGTGTACTTCTCTGGTCAGGGTCCTGCAGTGAAGTTTCTCCAGCATTCAGCTCCTTTCGTAAGTGGCTTTTTCAGCACCAGTTCTGCAGTGTGAGGAAGCCAGTAGGTTAGCCAAGCAAAACTGCAAATGGCTTTGCTAAGAGTTCCAACATAGGGCACCTCCTGTTGGCCAGCTTTCCCCAGAACCACAGAGGGCCAATTTCCAGCAATTTCTGCCAGGACGGTTCCTCAGATTCCTCTGGCTTCAATGCCAAGAGGCCAAAGCCTTGCCCTTTCCACTGAGATCGGGATTTCAGGTCTGGATTGTAGTAGAGAAATTCTTCCATGTGTGCTCTATCTCAGCCGGGGTGTAATGACTTAATGATTGTGTCTTCAATCTCTTATTGCGGCACTCTTCAGATTCTCTCTCTTCTTATTAGCAAATCCCTTGTGAACTTTAAGCACCTAGTGAAAAAAAATGGTTATTTGTATTAAGCTTTTCCTTTTCAAAACATGGTGTGGTTTCTGTCTTCTAGTAGGACCCTAAATGATGCATCCACAGATACTCATACCGTCTTCACAAGTACAAAATTAAACTAATAATTTCACCCTCCAAAAGTTGGAGCTTCTCTCCTATTTCCCATATTGCTAGTCATTCAGGAAATAAGCTTTGAGTGCAGTTTAATTTCTTTTCCTTCCTCTTAATTAACCAATACTCTCACATAATATGCAGACATATGCACACCCACACGTGCATGCACAGACACGCACACGCACACACACACACACACACTCATTCACTCAATCCTTAGCTTCTGTCAATTTCCAGCTAACAATTTCAGGCCTCTTTGCTTCTTTGTTATGTGGCCAAACCATTTTAGCAAATTTTAAGTATCTCACCTTTTCCACAACTACATCTTACCTTTGGAGTGCTGCCTGAGAAAATCACACAGTTAGGTAGTGCGGTACAAAAACAAATTATCGGTCTTGCAACCGGAAGTAGACACTCAACAAAGTAATTCTAGTCTCCTATTTGCCACCAAGAGTTTTTAAAATGCTCTCCATACTTCTCAAATCTCCAACACATTCTTCTCAGTCTTTACCTCCTCTCACACATATAAAACGTAAGTTATTTGGAGAGAGTATTAATGTATCAGTATTTGCATAAAGTTATTGCCGCATATAGTTTTTTCTAATAGGTCTCCATCCCATTTTTTAAATTTTATTGATATTGTAGATGAGGTACCTCACCGTTATATTCTTATATAAAATGAATTTCTATTTTATTATAACATTTGTTTCCTTTTCTTACCACTTCAATGTCTTCCTCTGTACTCGTCCCTTCTCATGAGCATTTATATATTTTCAAGTCTGTTGCATTATAAAAAATAACAATAATCACGACTACCAACACAATAGTAATGTTATTCATCTTATACATTCTCATTCCACATTCCCTTTTCCAAAGAACATCACTAATATCCAACTTCTTGATCAACCCCAAAATTTGGGATCCCCTTTTCCCTCATATGTGAACAATCACAGAGATGCTTTATTCTAAATTTTTCTTAAATCTGTTTAATTCTCCTCATCCCACAGTAATGAAAATGTCTATATTCCACCAAATTTTCCCTGAATTTTTCAAAGCTTCTTCTGTTCATTCTTAGCTAATTATGCCAGTTTCAGATTAATGTATTCTGTTGTTTCATGATAGTAATAGGAAAAGAGGCTAGAATACTTAAAAAATTGTACTGGAAGCTTTAAAATCCCCTCCCCTCTCTCCCTTTTTCTATCACCTCCTTCTTACTCCACTAGATTCCATGGAATTTCTCCTTATTCCAGTGTTTCTGACTTTGTGATTTTTCCCCACACCCAGAAATTTGCAAACTTGTTTCACTGGGTCCATGTTTCTAAGGATTATAATTATTTCTACTTTAATGTATTTTTCTCAATAATAAAATAAATGCTGTACATATCTCCACCTAAAATATAGTGGTATGAAATCTGAATGGATATTAAGTGAACTTATATAAGAGTTTTTTTTACTTCAGATGATTTGTTTTTAATGTTTATTTATTTTTGAGAGACAGAGACAGAGCATGAGCAGAGGAGGAGCAGAGAGAGAGAGAGGGAGACACAGAATGTGAAGAAGATGCCAGGCTCTGAGCTGTCAGAACAGACCACGACGTGGGTCTTGAACTCACAAACCTTGAGATTATGCCCTGAGTTGAAGTCGGATGCTTAACTGACTGAGCCACCCAGGCACCCAACAGACAAACTTGTTAGTGACATAACCAATAATTCATATGAACTGCTCTGTTATCTGTGTCTTTTTTTAAAAGATATTAGTTTATTTGCTTTCTTTTTTTATTTGTTTTTATTTATTTCCATATTGAACTCTTGGTTGAGGATAGAAAGCATAAATAATGACAATTTTGAATTATAGTAAGTTTAATAATAATTCTGGAAACAAACAAGATGACTATCATATTTATATGTTGCATTCATTTAATATTTGCATCAAAATGTCTTAACTTTCAAAACCAAAGTAAGTGCTAAAAAGAGAAAAAATAGGGGCGCCTGGGTGGCGCAGTCGGTTGGGCGTCCGACTTCAGCCAGGTCACGATCTCGCGGTCCGTGAGTTCGAGCCCCGTGTCAGGCTCTGGGCTGATGGCTCAGAGCCTGGAGCCTGTTTCCGATTCTGTGTCTCCCTCTCTCTCTGCCCCTCCCCCGTTCATGCTCTGTCTCTCTCTGTCCCAAAAATAAATAAACATTGAAAAAAAAATTAAAAAAAAAAATAAAAAGAGAAAAAATAGTGATTATAATTACATATTTTATATATTTTTTGGGGAATAAAATATATGCACCCATGAAGTGTTAATGTGTTATTTGTGCTTTTAAATAGCAATGTAAATCCTCTCTACTAGCTCATTATTTAGGAACCAAATATAAAATTAGGATGAAACACTCATTTCTTTTAGCCAAAAAAGTAAAAGAAATGCAAGAAGCAGAAACAACAGCTTATGAAACCATTTTATCTATGTTAGACATCTTGAAGTATAATTATATTTTAGTCTACATTTATTATATATCTAGTCCTAGACCTTTCCCGCCAAATAATCTATGCACAATATCTTGTGCATTACCATATTATTCTCATATTTTTTAATTATTTAAATTAAACAATATTCTTTCTTGTTGTTAAATGGCTCAAATTTGCCTATCTGAAACATGTGTTAGTATATTGTATTTATATTGTTGTAAACTATTCTATCAAAACATTCACAATACAAACTTTAATTAAGAAACGTTTCTCTATAATTTATAATGTAAAACCTAAAATGACAAGAATTCTTAAATTCTTAAGAGGATTTATATAATTATATTGTACTATTAAAGACGTCCTCCAGCAAAAGATTTTTAAAAAATACTGCATTACTTCAAAGAACCATGTTCTTTTATGCCTTCGGGCTTGCAGTGATTATGTTTCCTCTACCTTGAAATCTCTGCTCTAATTCCACTTTCAGGCTTCCCCCACATTATTTCTACTTATTTTGTCTAAGTTCAAATATCATTCCCTTCAAGCTTTCCCTGGTTCATCAGTCTGTTAGGTTAGTGTGTATTTGCCCTTATGGTACCTTGAACTTATTTAAAAAAAAAAATACACATCGACTTATCTGTCATCTTTTGATTTTCTGGAAGAATTTAGAGTTCAAAGAGCTCTGCCTGGTTTTTCTCTGCTGTGTACACCTATCACTTAATAGTTTTTTTTTTTTTCTTTTTGTATAAATGAATAAATGGCCTCCTAGTTTGTCTACCTCCCTTCCAATATGTTGCCCTTGAATTGTTTATCTTGTAAACACTAAAGTCATCTATAAAAAATTACTATAATGCACACCTGAAATTAATATAAAATTGTATATTAACTAACTGAAATTAAAATAAAAACTTGAAAAAGAAACCTTAAAGCTAATTGTTGAGTCAATGGCTCCAGCTTACCTAGAGCAGAAGTTGCCATTCTGTCTGTTTAGTTGGGGATTTCCACTGGGGATTCAATTACAGGAGCAGATTTTTAGTTCATACTTCCAAAGGTTTTGAGTCTGGCAGAGTGGATCCTTGGTGGTTTTTGGACAAATCTTTGACCAACAGCAATCTGCAGAATTTTAGATTTTATTCTAAGTTCCTTTGAATGATATTTGATGCCCACTGTTTTCTCACCTATCACTCATTTCTCATGTGTCCCTTTACACAACTGTTTGCAGTACTCCATACATACTATGCATTTTCATGTTCACTGTTCATCCTTTTCTTCAGCTTGAAAAATCAAATTTTATTTCACAATTGAAGATAAATGTGAGTAAATTGTCCCCACATTTCCAAATTTGTGTCCACAGTAGAAAGATTTCACATACCAAAAGGCCAGGACAAATGCCCTATACAACACACTGTTTTCACAAAAGTACTGTCTACATACACAATATCAGATCACAGAATCCACCTGTTTGACTAGTATAGTTATGCTCACAATATAAGTTGTAGAATAGATCCCGCTCTCCAGGATGGACCACTTGACATGCCAATCTATTTATTTTGTTATGTTTCTGTACCTAGTAGATTATATAGTCATCTTTTGCTATTTGTAGCTGTCCCAAGTGAACTATCTGCCCCTCTAGTTCAGAAACTGTGATTTTAAAAACATTTTAAGTAATCTCTGTCCCCAACATGGGGCTCAAAATCACAACCCCAAGATCAAGAGTTGTATGCTAAACTGACTGAGCCAGCCAGGTGCCCCAGAAACTGTTTTATTCACCTATGTATTCCCAATCAAATGCAATACTCAATGTATTATACGATTTCAATGAATTTAGTTGAGCCACACTAAATACTTTCTACCATTTATTATTTTATCTTTAATAGGGTTTTAAATAAGCAATATTCATATAGCATTATGGGAAATCAAATAGCTATGTACTGGTTAAGGAGATTATAGGTTAAGCATTACATTGCTTTCTGGCCATGCTAAAAACAGCTGACCAGTATCTAGTTAATGTGTATTTAGGGGTTGGGTCCTGCCTGTGCTCATGAATTCCTTAGACCATGTTATCTATGGAATATCTTATCTTGCTCTCCACCCTGTTTTGCACATCTGCTGTTTTGTAGTCATGGGAATGCCTTGTTTTTTTGAAGCTTTCTATGCTTTCTATACGTTGTTACCAACATATAGCCATGGACATATTGTGCAATATTTCCCTATAATGTGTACCTAACAAATCTGGGAGCTTGAGAGCAGCTCGGGGAGACTTCCCTCAGCCTCCCTCCCATCTGTCTTGACTTGTGGAGTCTTGAGAAATCTTTTCTACCATCCTAGGCTTTGCTGGACAAAGCTGAAAGCCAAACACACAACTGGTGACCCTGATGTGATAAGCCACACCCGTACAGCATCCTCCCATAATCAAGGTATTTCAATGTAAGAGATGGGACAAATAAGGCTCAGAGAACTTTAAATTACCTAAGATTACAAACCAATTAGTATTATAATCTGGATTCTAACTAGTCTAGCTACAAAGTCTAAATAGTAAGCGATAATAGGAAAATCACTAACCTACTTAATCACTTACTTAATCACTATGCTGTGTTACAATGAGTACTTAAAAGCGTTTGTATTTCTCTCAAATAACTTAATTATTATCAAAGGCTTTTCTACTATAGATTATTATTGTGATGATTTAATTTGTTGTTGCTCTGAATGCTAGAGCATGAAAACTAAGGGCTTCCTTATGCCAAACTTTCTAAAGTGACAGAAAACAATTTTAGATGTAGAATAAAAGAAAGTTGCAAAATCTTGAGAAGGACCAGGTCATATAGTGGGACAGAGAACTCCCCTTGAACTCTAATTAAAGAGAAATAAAATTTCCAACAAATAGGTGCAGAGAACCCATTGGTTACATTTGCTCATATGACAAAATTTTATTATACTCCTTTTACCATTATATTCTTTTTTACTTATCAATTTATTATAACATGCTTTACATCATCTGTGCCTTTATACATGGTTTTACTCTCTATATTAAAATTATTTCAACTGCTTCTATTCATAAAAATAAACTTGCAACCATGTAGGATACTACAGGCCTTAATAACTCTTAGCTCATAGGGATGTAGTAAATATTAAATGAGTTAATATATGTAAAAATATATAAATCAGTGCCTGCCTAATAAAGAGTAAATATTGGCAACTTTTGTGATTACAAAAAAAATATAGTTATGTGTAAACTTATGTTCTCTGAAGGAAGTTAGTACACTTCTATTTGAAAGAAGGAAGCAATTTTAAAGAGGTAAATAAATATTGGAGGCAATTCTCCACGATTCCCTCTTTCTGCTTGTTTTTTAAGCAAAGGCATGGGCTGATTTTATTCCAGACTATTTTTCAGGGATTTTATGTAGCCAGTAGCCTTGAAAGATGGAGATAGTATCCCCTTCTGGAGCAAAAAGCAAGTTTGTTTACTGTCTAGTATAACAAATATAACCATTCTCTCCAGGACAGAGGTCAGGTAGGTTCATTAAAAAAAAATTGGATTTTTTATGTTTGGAGTCTCCCTCCCTGGTAATGCACCCTGCCACTTTAGAGTTTGGAGAATTGGCACAAATGCTAATTCTCTGCTACTGCTATTTGTATATGTAATAAACTCTCCTTTGTCTCTGACTCAGAAGTTTCATGCTTTCTGCCAGAATCCAGGAAAAAATAAAGGCAAACTTTTCAGCTTTCAAGTAGATAAAGGATCCAATCCTTCAGAGTTCTTGACAGAATAATCAGTAGAAACATGGGTTGCTGGAAGAGAAGGGATGAGGATCTTGGAGCCAGTTATCAGAATTTGGGGGAGTCTATGGGAATTTGTAGCAAACATGTCAGCTAAATTTTATAATCAACGATTGCACAATGAATGGTTCTTCACTCCTGCTTATTCATGAGGGAGACTGAATAGGTTCTTGCAGGCCATAACCAAGATGAGCCTACAGGTTCAAAGACACTTATTGGGCCCCGGTTATTGTTAATGCTGGTCTGCATGGGAGGATCTGGCCAACCTGGTGGTCAGCCTCAGGGACATGCACCCATGTTGAATATTAAATACAGGGAAATAGGTGGGGCGCCTGGGTGGCTCAGTCAGTTAAGCATCTGACTTCAGCTCTGGTCATGATATGGTTTGTGGATTTGAGCCTCACGTCCGGCTCTGCACTGACAGTGCAGAGCCTGCTCAGGATTTTTCCTCTCCCTCTCTCTCTGCCTTTCCCCATTTCTCTCTCTCTCAAAATATATTAATTTTTTAAAAAAGGAAGGGAAACATGTGACTTTTGTGGACACATGCCACACAATTCATTATAACTGGCTGGTTTAATCAAAAGATGAAGAGGAGGGGCACGTGTTACTTTTTAAGGAGGAGTAACAACAGCTGTTGTTTTAAAGCTCAGTCCTCCTGCCATCTATCTCGCCATATTAGATCTTTTCATGGACCCTCACTGCTCTAAGGGATATTTGGCCCTCCTGGGCAGATTTCCCCCAGACAGAAAAAGTCCTGTGGGAAATCATAAACTAGGGATTGATTTGTGTTCAAACTCTTAGTGCCCCAATGAGCCACTGGAGAATGACCAACTGGTCCAAAGAATTCTATCTAAATTCTTAGGACCAGACCTACAGCTTTGGAAAAATCTACTAGCCCTTAAATTGAAAGAAGGCAAAAATTTAAGAGATGTTATGAAAATAGGGCAGCAGATGTCTTGGATTAAGCTGGACTTCTTATTAAAAAAAGTAACTGTGTGAGTCACTTTTAACATCTTTAAACAATATTTTTGTTTCTTTTTTACAAGGTCATTGTGTATATCCCTGGGACTCTACCTCTTGAGTAGTAGGCAGAAATTAACTTATCTCCCTACTGAAGAGACAGTAACTTGCATCTTAAAGGGTAATCATAAAATGCCTCCAAGTATTTAATTAAACACCACCAGTAGATCATGTAGCTTTGAAAAAAAAAGTACATGCATTTCTCCAGAATCAAACTAGCTTTACTTACTCAGGGGAGCTTCTAGAGGACAACTGACTCATTATCTATGAGCAGGCTATGGCAATTTTCCATCAGAGGGAGTCATTCAACTAGAAAAGATTATATGGAAATTGTTCTTGACTTTAGCTCAAGTGATCGAAGTCAACATTTTGGCCTCGGAGGGTGTTCAAGTCACCCTCCACTCACTGACTGGTGTTGTAATGAATGATAGAAATGTCTTGGACTTTCTTCTTGCTAGGCAAGCTGGAGTCTGCACAATTACTAGCACATCATGCTTTTCCTTGATTAATGTCTCAGGCCAGGTGGGAAGGTCAACAGAAAAACTTGAGAAAGTCAGCTGCTCTGTTAAGGTAGGCTCTCATGATTTGTGAAATTTGTTCAGTTGGTTAGATTTATGGTCTTGGGGGACATGTGTGAGGCCAACACTACAGATTGGCTTCATGCTGCTCTTTGCAGTATTACTGGTAGTCAATTTGTTAAAGAATTTATGGAACAAACTGAGTGGATTTTGCTCCAGTCTAAATTAATTATGGGAAAAATCACTGGAAACCAAGATGGTGTAGATACAACAGGTGTATACTGTTGGGTAATAAAATTCTCCACAGATTTCTCATGTTTTTGAACACCTTGCAAAACAAAGCCTTACCTGGTTGTGTTGAGGACTATCTTTTCCAGGATGGGTGTATAGCAAACTGCCTTGGAAAATAGATATAGTATCTCCCTATAGAGAAAAGGGTAGGTTTGCTTACTGTCTAGTATAATAAAGATAATATCTTCCTTTGGAGCAGACATCAGTCAGGCTTCTGTGCAGTATAAGATATCTGGTTCCCTAAATGAGAGTTTCTCTTCCTATAACACAATTTCTAATACATGTGCAGATATCATGTGACCCTTTTGGT
The DNA here is from genome assembly GCF_022079265.1 of Lynx rufus. Classification (NCBI taxonomy): domain Eukaryota; kingdom Metazoa; phylum Chordata; class Mammalia; order Carnivora; family Felidae; genus Lynx; species Lynx rufus. The sequence continues at coordinate 220,892,815 of NW_025814823.1, read as the reverse complement.
TTCATCCTGTAGGAACCGAGGCTCAGGAAACCAGTGTAAATGAGGATACTCTGGCTACTGTTATTTCTATAAGTAATAGATTGTTCTTTGTCTCTGACTCAAGAATCGTGTGTCTTCTTCTAGCTCCTATGAAACTGTGGAAAGCTAACTAGTTACCTTACCAGTAGGATAAAATCCCATGTCCTTCACAGTTCTTAACATTAGATGTAATGGCTAAAAGGTATGAGCTGAAACTCTTCCTTCTCATTACATGGTGCAACATAGTGGTTATCAACGTGGAATTTAAATACAAATCGCCTGAGTTCCAGTTACTTATTAACTTTGTCATGAGAGGTAAGTTACACTTCCCTTCTTTGCCTTAAGTTTTGTGGTAGGCAGGGATCGAAGATTTCTGCCTTTGATATATACATCCTGTTTAAATCTCTCCCCTTGACTGCAGGAAAGACTTGTGAATATAATGGAATTCGACTTCCATTATTAAGTCATTAATCAGTTGTGTTCAAGTTTATGAGAGACAGGATCATCCTGGTGGAGCTAATGTCACCAGGTGAACCATTTTAAAGAGAGCCTTGAGGTCAAAATAAAGAAGCTTTAGAACGATTCAAAGCAACCGCAGATAGTTTCCTTTTGGCCCGGTAGAGGAGAAGCAAACAGCCATGTTGCAAACTGTCTATAAAGAGGGTTAGCCTGGAGGAGTTGGGAGCCTCGGCCCTACAACCACAAGGAACAGAATTCTGTTAACATCTGAGTGAGCTTCAAACAGGACTCTGAGGTCCAGAAGAAAACCACAGGATGGTGACACTGCGCTTTTAGCCATGTGAGTCTCTGAGCAACGGATCCAGCCAAGTTGTGCTCAGACTCCTTTACCCTCAGAGACCACGACATTACAAATTCGTGTTCTTTTAAGCTGCTAAGTTTGTGGTAGTTTGTTGCACAGCCTAGAAAACAAATGCAATGTTCTTGTGCCCTGAAACTGTGGTTAAGAACAGTATATTTGCCTCTTAGCTTCCCTGAGAGGATTAAAGGAGTAAATACACATTAAAATGACTTCAAAAGCACTGGCATATAGTAAGAGCTAAATAAAGGTTGGGTCTTATTATACATGATTGTTGTAAATGTGCCAACATTCGCTTTTATATCCTAATAATTCCAGCGGGAGAACCAGGATATGGGAGTTTTTCGCTTACATAAGAAAATGATCATAACTTCTCTAAATCATTTATAATACACTGTGAAGGAATCTGACTACAAGTGAAACGTTAGGTAGAAAAACTATTTTAGTTGCTTACAAGTTTCCTGGAACTCTCCGAAGCAGCCACATGCTTAACATAGCCTGATGCAAACTGTGAAGTAGGCAAAATTGCTCCTTTAGTTTCTAGACCTTCACCATTGCCTCACCACCTTTAAAAGCTTTTAAAATATACGTATATATGTACTATATATATAAGTGTGTGTGTGTGTATGTATACATATATGTGCATATATATATCCACACAATTGAATAATTTTAAATGCATGCATAAATGTGACAAAAATATAGTTGCTTTCATCGCAGTCAAATTTAGCTCTTTTAGTCTTGAGTTTGGTCTTTCCCTTCCTGTGGCTTCTGCACCTCCCATAAGTGACCTCACCCTTGTTGACATCATATGTTCACCTGCAACCACGAAACGGCTAATATGCATTGAGCTATGAGCACATGCACACACACACACACACACACACACACACACACAGAGGTTGTCCTGTCGTTGTTCCCTTCATGCTCACTTTTAATGTTCACTTCTCCAAAAAAGTAGAACTTGTTCTTCCTGCGAATGGTCTGTTGGTGGGGAGATGGATGGGGTTGTGTCATGGGAGGAGGGCCGAAGTGGAGAGGTGGTAAGAGGCACACACCAATCTCTGCACTTATACCACAGTAAGGGGGAATCACTGTTAGGCAAGTGGTTGTCTTCAGGAGAGCACCAGAGTGCTTTCGGTGCAGCAGCTGGTGGTGTTCTGTTGGTCTTCCTCAGACAGCAGTTATCAATGTGATGAAGTACGTGGTCCTCGTGGCCATGTTGCAGCCCTGAACCTCTTGACGTGGCCAGCCAGTGACTCTGATTTCTGTATCCAGTTACCTCTTGAAATTTAGGCATAGTTTTCTAGTAGTGTTTGTCAAGATGAAAGCCTAAGGCAGAGCTTCATTTACATTTAGGCAAAGCAACAACATCAATGCTGAGATATCAGGATGCTATGGCTGCTGCTGACGGAGATCAACTTTCTATTCCTATCATAAGTCTTTAGAAAAATGACTTTATAAAGAAGTAACATCACCGTCCCCTATATGGCCTCAGAAACCAATAACAGGGAGAAGGTGATTGTGAGAAAAGAATATAGATCTTTATCTTTGAGCCAGAGTCAGGAACTATTATGGGTTGAATCATGCCCCCACCCCCTAAATTCATGTGTACAAATGCTAATCCCAAAGTACCTCGGAATGTGAATTTATTGGGAGACAGGGCCTTTACAAATTTATTGATCATTTACTAATCAACTTAAAATGAGGCCATTAGCATAGACCTTGTTTAGTATGACTGCTGTTTTATATAAAAAGAAAATTTCGGGGCAAAAATGCAGTGAGGGAAAATGCTGTGTAAAGAGACACATGGAGAAGAGTGTATCTCCAAGCCAAGAGGAGAGGCCTGAACAGACAAGCTTCTACCCTCAGAACCATCAGAAGAAACCAAACCTACTGACACCTTGATCTCAGAACTCTAGTCTCCGCAACTATGAGAGATATCTGTTGTTTAAGTCACCTACGTTGTGCCCCTTTGTTATGACAGTCCTAATACAAATTAATGCAGCAACTTTCAGCCCACAGGCTAAATCTGACCCACTGCCTACATTTATAAATAAAACTTTACTGAAACACAGGCACAGAAATTTCTTTCCATAGTATCTATGGACACTTCCACACTAAATGAGAGAATTAAGAAGCTGTGAACAGAGACCAAGTGCTGCTAAAATATTTATCTGTCCCTTCACAGAAAAAGTTTGCCAACCCTGACACAGAGTTCTGATCGGACCATCTTTCATTTCCAAGAGTCCCAGATTCTCAAGTCATTCGCCTTCATCCAAATTCATACCCCTATCTCTCCTTGGGTAAGATTCAATTCCTCCCCAGTTTCTTCTCTATAAATTTTTCAAGATACTTTCTGGATCTCATTGTTTACCATTTAGACCAGTCGTCTATAACATCAAACTTCTCTCTGAATATCACTTTATCTCTTGCACAGATGACCAGTTGGTCATGCCCTGTCTAGTTTTCTCAAATATTAATGAATGCATAGTATACATTGGGCAGTATTCTAAGCACTTTCTGTGTATTAGGTAACTTGTTCTTCACAAAAACCTAATGGGACAAGTACTAATATTATCTCCAATTTACATGTGAGAAATCTGAGGCACAGTAGGTTCATGTTTATGTAACATGGACAATACCAGACGGTATGACAGAGCCCAGCTACAAACCCAGGCAGGAGGCCCATGATCTTATACTCTTAATTGGTTTGCTATATTTTTCTGCATATTTCCTCCTGTGCCACACATAATGCCAGGTCTACAACTAGACATGTTACACTACTTGCTCATCTCCACTGGCAGATTATTTCTCTTTACTTATCTTTCCAAATGATTTATCTTTTATTCTTCCTTTGGTTTACATGCAATCGGACTATACCACCTCTACCCCTCTTATTTTTTGCCACCATCTGACTTCCTATCATCTTCCCTGAATATAAATTTATTAATTTACCGTTAATGAATTAATTTATTGATATATACTTATTAATGTCTTAATGATATATTTATTAATAGATTTATTAATCTTTGTGTTTTTATTACTCTTACATAGTCATAATCTACACCTGCTTAAGCCCAACTCGCAGTGTATCTCATGTCTGAGATCTCTTCAGCTCTCCAATACCAACAACTTCATCTCTGCTCCCAGAAAGAGACTTTTCCTTCTATTTACTGAGAAAATAAACATATACTTGGAGGGAACCTCATCAGCTTTCTACCAATATACCTGCACCTGTACCAATATGCCGTGTGAACTTACACATCTGGTCTCAAAGACCCAGATTTCTAATTTCATATGGAACTCAACCCTTCTTTTTTACTCAAAGCCTTTGAGCCTGCAATTATCTTTCTCTTGACTGATCATTTTTTTTTCTTTTATGTATCATTTCCATAACCATTCAAAGGTGTGGTAATATCTATATATCCAGCTTAAAATAAAAGCACCTTCCTGGAACTTACATCCTTTAGCTATCAATCAAAATTTTATTGCCTCCTGATGAGCAAAACACCTCAGAGGTTCTTTCTAGATTTTCACTTCAAGCATGGTAGAATAATCCCTCCCAAAGAAAACAACATAAACATGTGTTTTTTTTGTAATGTCAAAGCAAATATTACACTGGACAGAAGCAAGCAAGGAAGACTTTATTATGCAAAACTACTGCAGTAAGAGAGAAATATTAGAAAAGAATCTGAGCTCAACTCTACTGACAAAAGGCCATAGGGTTTTTAAGAGCTGAGGGCAGGGGGAGATTTCAGGCCATCTGTGCTCACTAATTGGCTTTACCCAAAGGGAAGATAAACTTTCTCTATCTTGTGCCAGGAGGTAGTTTTACTACTTGGAGCCAGGTGTCCCACTTTCTCCCCCAGAAATTAGGTTCCTACCCTCCTACTGAGACAGGGAAATAACGGATCTATCTTCCTTGATGATGACATTTCAAAGAAATGGTTCCTAGGTCCTTGAGAAGGATTCCTGGGCTTTTGCAAAACTACAAGAGCCTTTTAGAAAGTATTTCCATAGCAAAGGACAGGAGCCTGGAGTCAGGAAGAATCCTATCTAAAGTTTAGTCAGCTGAGGGGAATTTTAAGGCCCTTTTGGTCACAAGCTTTCAGCAACACACAGCACAGGAAGGATTACCTGATATTTGGAGGATTGTAGGCAATGCTGTAGTCTTAGCACTTCTTGAGGAGGCAGAGATCCCAGTTACTGGCTACTGAAGGGGGGGTGTAATTTGCAGGGCAAATTAACTTAAAAGATGGAATTTCACAGGGAGCTGAGGGAGAAAAGAGGTTGTTCCAGAAGTTTGCATAAACAGTCATCTCAGCTCCCTGACTAGGGGGTGGGGGGGCAGGATCAGCAGGCACAGACAAGACTTTGAAGCCCAGCAGAAATCACCAATGACCTTGAGAGCTGGATAGTGAAAACAGAGCAGACTGAGGCTGTTAGATTTCCAGTCTGACCACAGGAAGAGATTCAACCTAGTACTACAGGTATTTAGGTGAGGTGTAGGAAGGTCTGTGTTACAACACAAAGAAACACACCCTACAACAACATTCACAACCCAAATTGGCCTGCTCTAACAAAGAATAAAATCCAGCTGACCAGGTAATAGACCAACATGAAAAGGCCTAGAAACTAAAAGTGCAATTGCTTGCGCGGGTAGCCAATTCAGCCTTTCTATTCTTTCTTACCGCTTCCCCTCTCCCCTGTCTCACCTCTATGGCTTCATGGGGGGAGTTTCCTATGACTCGTGAAGTGAGGTGAGAAAAAGTCATCTTCTTGTTCATCTTGACACCTCCCTGCATGTACCTGCATGGTAAATAAGCACTGCCTAGAAACAGGATACTTCTGTACTTCGTCCTAACTGAGGGGTGACCCAGAAAGAAAGCGCTGAAGGAAAATAGTCCCCGGTGTTCACAAGTTCACATGACACAAGTAAGTGTCCACCTAATTAGGAGACATAGCCTGATATATTGCTCTATACTGATCTAGTACTAACTAAAAGCTAAAAAGTTGAAACTTTGATCAGGAATTTGAAGGAACATCGTTGAAAAATTGACAATCAGGAGGCCCGGAGGACCAATTTGGTCTTGGCTCAGAGGGCTCTTGTACCCAAAGTGGCTTGGTTGGTAAGGATGGAGGCAATATATAATTGAAGAATAATTATAGATTTAATGTACATATGTAAAGAAAATTCCTCAAAAAGTCTTTTATCATGAATCCTGAAGATGTTCTGACCAATATAAGTCACTTAAAGATCTTGATTTCAGAATGTGAAATAAAATATTTGATTTGTTGTAAAACAAAATATTCTGAAATACACTAAAAACTGGTCTTTAACATGTATACACATATACATGAAATATATTAAAACAAATATGTTTCTATTACTGATATTTTAGTAATAAAATACATATTAAATACTTCATTGTTTTAGAAATAGCAATAACCTACTTGTAATATTTACAAGTGACTTCCATTTTTACATACATTTTTTTCCATAACACAAATCAATGCTGTGAATTTTCAGCTTTTCTCCTAAAGAAGAGACCAGTTTAAAAGAAATAGCAGCAGGAAAAATAAAGCCTGACTCTTTAAAGAATGAATTCTTAAGAAGATTAATGTAAAAACAAATCCTAAAGGAACATTTCTGACACCAAGTATACTAAGGAGCACAGGATTATCTTTAAAGTACCTGGGGCTGAGAAAAGGGCAAGGGTGGAATTGTTCATTACAAGGGTATTTCTTGAGCAATGAAAAAAAAAACTGTCAAATAAGAAACATCAGTAAAATTGTCTTGGGTGACTTCATCTATTCCCAGAAATTTCTCCTTATCCCCTCTTACCAAACACATTCCATCTCTCTCACCCTTTCATCTGTCCCTACAGATCCTCCCTTCCACTGACCTAAGAGTCTACACTATCATATACTGAATTGTTCTCATTTTCTTCTCTATGCTTAATTTAGCCCTCCTTAGTCCTGTTCATCAAGGACTGCTGATCACAAGCATAGGTTTTCAGTAGGTTAAATCACTAAATACATACACACATACATACATACTTGTCAATTTATCAGCCATCAACTCCCAATTGTCCTTAATTCAGTTAAAAACTTTGCCATTCTAGAAGGCCTTTCAATCTTCATTTTCATTCATTGACAATATTAGTCAATGCTTAAGACATAAAAGTAGCTAAAAGGGAAACTGATCATATACAAACCAAGTATTCAGAAATGAATATGGTCATGTCTAGATGAAGATAATCCTCCGGTTTAGCTTCTATGGACATGATACTGAATTTGGGATGAGACCTGCCTTCTTGGGTTGTGGCTCATGGCCAAATCAAACTGAGAATACAGGATCTAGGTACCACACATTCTCAAGAGAGCTGCTGACAGCTCCTTCCCCTCTTCATAAGGGACAGGGGTTGAGGAAGTGAAAAAGAAAGTCTTAAAGGCAGTACTGTCCCTAAACTATAACAGGGGACACTTGTACGGGAGGCCATGCATTTTTAGAGAGTCTGCTCTGGCCTCCTCTGAGACAACTTGCCAACTCCACCCCAGTGCCTAAAACACCTACACATGCAGACACACACACATACACACACACACACACACACACACACACACTGATCCTGGAGTCTGTGCCTAGGGAATATCTCCATGTAAATCTTGAGGCCTGTGGAAAGGTAAATACAAACTGAAAAAGAAAAGATAAATTCTCCTAGTTGAAAATAAGAGAGGAGACACCCATTCCTTTTCTTGGAGCATTTACTTTACAAAGCCTCTAAGTTCTCAGTCTGTATCTTTGAAATATGTGTAGAGGTCCCTGGGTGGCTCAGTCAGTTGAATGTCAGACTCTGGCTCAGGTCATGATCTCACGGTTTTTGAGTTTGAGCCCCACGTTGGGCTCTGTGCCGACAGCTCAGAGCCTGGAACTTCCCTTGGATTCTGTGTCTCCCTCTCTCTCTGCTCCTTCCCCACTTGTTCTCTCTCTCAAAAATAAATAAGTATCAAAAAATTTTGAAATATGTGTAAATCTTTCTTTTAAAATATTTATTATTTATTTATTTATTTACTTATTTTGAGAGAGAGAGAGAGAGAGAGAGAGAGAGAGAAACCCAAGCAAGCTCTGCACTGTTGGCATGGAGCCTAACGTGGAGATTGATCTCAAGAACTGTGAGATTATGACCTGAGCTGAAATTAAGAGCTGGAGGCTTAACGGACTGAGCCACCCAGGCACCCCTGTGTAAATCTTTTTAAAAGCTCAATAAGCCTCTTCCCAGCTTTAGGACCAAGGGATGTCTTTCTCAAGGACCTGGGACCCACTGTCTGAAATACAGTCATCAAGAAATACAGCACCCCTTTCTCCTGGTTTCTGTGAGAGGGTAGGAGCCTGACTTCTGTGGTCACCTTGCTCCAAGTTGCAAAACTACCCCTTGTCAAAAGATGATGAAAAGTTTGTTTCTACTTTTGCAAAAGCTAATTAGCTAACCCAGATGGTCACCACTACCAAGTGATCTTAGGATAAACTGTAAATGACAAATGATATTTTCAAATTTCAACCAGTTATGTTGATCTTGAGAACATGCCTTTGCAATCTCTTAGTGGATTGCCTGGGATGCACATCACATTTCAGTTTAGTGATTATTCAGTTTTAAAGCTGTTTTCTATGTCTTCTACCTTTGTGAGATATTTCTGGATTCGGAGGAGATTTTGTTTTAATATTTTTCAACCACTCAAAGACCCCTTTTTGATCATATTTGAAGAAGCTAAAACCACTTAGTTTTCAGCACAGAGTCCCCAAACCTGTATTACAGTTTACTTAGCAGAAACAGATTTCCCAAGGGAACCAGGTGCACAACCTGAAGTATGTTGGGTGTCCAAAGCTTGTATATTTGGGAGGGCTTTTGCCCACACAGCTGTTTTCTAATACTCTAAGTGTTGTCTAAGAGAACCCTCCAAGTACTGAAAGTAGCGTGGGTGTGACAGAGGAGGATGGGCCACTGCCTGGTGTAGATGGGGCTCTCTCCTCCTTGCCATGTTCCATCTCCTAGGAGCAGGAACATTCTAAGTTCAAACTTGGCCTTATAGTCCTAGATTCCTACCAAAACCCAAAAGTAGGAAGGGAGGCTTCCTGTAGGGCACGTGATAGATTTTGCCTGGCTTGTGACTTGAAGTCAAGAGAGCCTTTGAGATGGCCTATCTTTGGATTGTTTTTGATGTTGGATGTCCTAAATAGTGGGGATGGAAGAAGGATAATAAGTGGAAAAACAGTCAGGCCTTAGGAAGAAATGGAAAGAGGCCACCATAGAGTAAAAGGCCATAAGTGTTTATCCCAAAGATTTTCCCAAGCAATTGGAAAAAGGCTAAGGGAACATGTGATATAGTCTGTTGCTTTACACATAGCATTCTATTTTGTCTTTATGAAGGCATATTTATCACAGTAGGAGAAGAGAACATAATATATTTTACAGCCATTTTTCTTAATTTGAAACTTGTAACTATTTAGTCTTATGATACAAGGGATTCAATGTGGACTATTGCACATGACACAATAAGGACAGACTGTTGAGGAGAATCATTTGCAAACATGGGCAACCATCCTGTGTGAAGCAGAGTCTGGCACATTTCTCACTGGCCCAAGCCCACTGGTGTTTCAGAATCTCCATGCCCTCTCTAGCAAGGGCATTGAGTGAGGAGAAACAATGGTATGAGCCTTCTAAAAGGACCTTGACATGTGGTCCCTGGAGTTGTGGACATATATTAAATTAAAGACACCAGTGCCTAATTACTTGTCTGCAGGTTTAAGAAGGAGAGATATATGTTATCATGGTGCATAAGCACCTGAGAGGAAACATGGGACTAAACCCACATACCCAAACCTCTCAGCCATTCTCTGCACAAAAGGGGCCCCGGCTTCTCTGATGTCCACATGTGAAGGAGCCAGGGAGCTGGAGGAGGACCAACAGGTTAGGACTGCTCTCGAGTGACCTCTAGCAAAATACACAAAGCCCCACCTTATCAGCGTGAGCTGCCAGCAGTGGACAGAGAGGGAGAGAGAGAGGAACACAGTTAAAATTAGTAATCTCAGAAATATAAAACCAATATATACTCACGTAAGTTGAGATACCTCAATAAAACAGAAAGGGATTTACATGTATGTAAATGGTATCCCACAAAAGCATTGTTTTGCTGTAATGTTTTATACTTTCTTCATGTTAATTTGTATTCCTCAGTTTCTCTAGAGCATGGTTCGTCTCAAAGTGCTGTCCATAGTACTGCACTAGCATTGTATAAACACCTTCCATTTTAGTATCCGTACAGGTCTGTTTCTCTCTCTCCTATAATAAAAGAGGATTATTTCTCCCCACTTGGGTCACATTCCTTTTAAAGAGCCTGCTAATGCAACACGGTGTAAATTCAAATCCTAACCTCCTCATTCCTCCCATTTCCTGTCCTCTTGGAATCACTTTTCAACTTAATATCTCATTTCTGTGAATAGTACCGCGATTCCAATATCAGGCTAAAGTAATAAAGCCACTTTTGACAGTTGGGTTTCTCACAATCTCAATAGATAATATGTCTCTAATATCTTTTTATTTCAGCCTCAAATACTCTATATTCAGACTTTTTTTTGTACTAACCACAGCCATATTTATGACAAAATTCAGAAATAAAGTGTTTTTTTTCCTATTTATACAAATCTTGCTGTTGGCCTATCAATTTATAATAGCAATATATTATAGCACTTAAAAGGCATCCCACTAGCTTTCAGTGCCTTCCATATCTATGTAATACATGTCACTTGGTTTATTTGTTTTATTGTAAAACCATTTATGTTCCATAAAAGGAGTTCTCAACAAACTTTTCATTTGTCACGGCTGTCCAATTTAGTTTCTAATATATATCTTCTCTTCTAATTTGTTTTTCTCATTGCTTCTCAGCCCCAAATGCTCTATTCATGGTGACTGCTGTTTCTGGCCCTTGTCACCCCCTCCTCTTCTCTGACACCCAAACCCTAATCACTTTTCAAAGGACACTGAATTTTTAATGTCTTTATTAAGCCTCATCTGACTGCTTACATCTATATTAACCTCCTTGAAAATAGAAATAATTCCAGTTACTTAGATGGGATTTTCTATAAAAGAGTGTTTAAACATGCACGGGAGGAATGAAAAGGCAAAAAAAAAAAAAAAAAAGGAACCAGGAGTTACCACAGATTTAGAAGCAGCCAGGATTCCTACATGTGCAGAAAGAGAGAGAGAGAGAGAATGAGAGAAGAAGAAGAAGAAGAAAAAGAAGAAGGGGAAGAAGAAGAAGGAGGAGAAGGAGAAGTTGGTGTCATTAAAAGGCCAGGCTAGCTGGTACTCAGACCTCTTATGAGGCTCCCCCTCAGCCCAGGGCAGCCTGTTCTAGCATCTTCAAATATAGGGAAATGAGATCGGTTCTGTGAGATGGCAGGGGAGAGAGGAAATTGGAATGAACAAGTACTGAACACAGCTGCCACTGTCAGGGTAAAGAACATTAGCTTGGGTAATGCTGAAAGAAATAGGCAACAAAGAGCCCTCTGTTCCTAGTATTGCCTCCTACTGGAAGAACCTTTGGTTGAGTCAGTTGACATAGGACAAACACGATATGGAGAGTCCCAGGCTGACCATCACAAAACAGTATAAAAAGGTGATTTGCAGGTTAGAGAAAGTTGCTGTCGAACCTGCACACTAATCAAGCTTTCAACATATCAGGGAAATTCATGCTGAATTGTATACTGCATATATATTTGAAATGTTATTCTTGCTTAGAAACACAGCAGACAATGCCAAGTACATTTTGATTAAACCCATGTATTTGTAAAAATTTACAAAATCAAAAGATGACTTATAAAAATAATTACATTTTCCATATAAGCTGCTGATGAACAAATTGACTTACATGCATCATATATCTTTCAGGCTGTTTAGCGGGTATTCTTCAAGATCAATCACTCCCTAAACTAACTCTCTATGTTATTTAGATTTATATATACCTTGATTATCTTGATTTCATGTTTGAATAGATGATGGAATTGTGTTAACATTTACATTTGAAATCAAGTTTTTAAAATTACTCCAAGAGTACATATATCACTAATTATTGTCCCACCCTTACTGGAGAATTCCAGACGTACCATCTAAACTACTCTCAGCAAATTGTAACATTTTGCATTACTGCATATTCAGCATTTTAAGCATATCAGCAGCACATGCCCATAGGGACTATATATTTTAAGATGCAATATTAAATCATTCAAGGCAATAAAATTATATTAATGTTTTAATTAGAGCATTAAATGGCTTCATTTGGTATTCCTGCTGTCACAAGGTCATTTAATCATCCTCTAACAACCTGACATTATGTAATTTTAGTCTATCTACTATGTGTAGTCTAAAATAAACACTTCCAAATTTTGGATTTCCTCCCAAATCTAAGTGGATAAACCAAGGTAAGAATTATATCTCTGTATGTGACTCAGAGATCTCTAAAGCAACAGAACCAGTAGGATATAGAAAAAGATTTATTATAATGAATCAGCTTATGCAGTTATAGAGGCCAAGAAGTCCTAAGATCTGCTGTCTGCAAGCTAGAGACCTTGGAGAGCTAGTGATATACATGCTGGTCTGAAAGGCAGCAGGCTCTAGACCTAAGAGCTGATGTTTCAGTTTAAGTCCAAAGGCCAGAAAAGATCAATGTCCAGATCACGCAGTCAGATAGGAGGAGTTTCCTCTAATTGCAGAGCCATCCTTTTTGTTCTATTCAGGCTTCAAATGATTGGATGAGCTCTTCCCCCATTATCGAGGGCAATTTTCTTTCTTTCTTTCTTTCTTTCTTTCTTTCTTTCTTTCTTTCTTTCTTTCTTTCAAGTTTATTTATTTATTTTGACAGAGAGAGAGCATGCCAGCTGAGGAGGGGTAGAGAGAGTCAATGCCAAGCAGGCTCTGTGCTGTCAGCATGGAGCCTCATGTGGGGCTTGATTCCATAAATCCCGAGATCATGACCTGAGCCAAAATCCAGAGCCAGAAGCCCCCCCAGGCACCCCTTGAGGGCAATTTTCTTTACTCAGTCAATTCAAATGTTAATTTCATCTAGAAACACCTTCACAGAGGATGTTTCCCAAATACCTGGGCACCCTGTGGCCTAATCAGGTTGACATATGATATGGACTGAATGTTTGTGTCCCTTAAAAATTAATATACTGAAGACTTAATTTCCAAGGTAACCACAATTTGAGGTGTGGCTTTGGGAAGTTAATTAAGTTAGATGAGATCATGAGAGTGGGGACCTCATGATAGGGTTAGTGCTCTCATTAGAAGAGACACCAGAGAACTTACTCTCTCTCTCTCCTCCATGTGTGGACACAGCAAGAAGGCAGCCATCTGCAATAGGAACTAGGTCAGCCAGCTCTTCGACATTGGACTTCACAGCCTCCAACCTGTGAGAAATAAATTTCTGTTGTTTAGTCCATCTGGTCTATGGTACTTTGTTAATACGGCCTGAGCAAACTAACACAAAAATTAACCATCAAAACATGTAATCGTATGTAAATAAGAAGAGGAAGAGGGGAGCCTGGGTGGCTCAGTCGGTTAAGTGTCCAACTTTGGCTTAGGTCATGATCTCACACTTCATGGGTTCGAGCCCTGTGTCGGGCTCTGTGCTGACAGTTTGGAGCCTGGAGCCTGCTTCACATTCTATGTCTCCCTCTCTTTCTGCCCCTCCCCTGCTCACGTGTTGTCTCTCTCTCTCTCAAGAATGAATAAAATATTGAAAATTAAAAAAAAAAAAGAAGAGGAAGAAAATGCTGAAAACAGAAATGCTAGTGGGTTCCATAGAAAGGGTACTTACTGAGTAATCTAAACTGCAAAATAAGATTGCTTGAAGGATTTTAAAGGAGGAATTTAGAAGCTGCCTGTAGAAGGCAGGTGCTCTTTCCTACCTCAACATCAAAGCTGCAAGCAGTAGATGAAAAGTTACAGGTTCTGTTGGTTATAGACTCAGCACAATCAAAACTTTAATCATATGGAGTTGTTGATTCAGATATGTTCTGGGCTTACCCGCAACAGATACACTGAAACTGATGGTGTGGTGCCGTCGTGAAAACGGGATCTACACATAGAAATGAATGCAGTTTGCCCTAGTCTAGTTCCCAGGATGTCTGCAAATAGCTCTATGCCCTAGCTACATTTCCCAAGGCAAGAGATTGGAAGATATTTTTCTGTAAAATTTTATTGGCCAATGGGAAATAACTCCAGAAAATGGCATTTGGGCCCCTCTGTTAAAAAAGTAAATCCAGGGCACCTGGATGGCTTAGTTGGTTGAGTGCCAGATTCTTGATTTCCCAGGGTCATGGGATTGAGCTGCATCAGGCTCCTTGCTGATCTTGGAGCCTCCTTGAGAGTCTCTCTCTCTCTCTCTCTCTCTCTCTCTCTCTGCCTCTTCTCCTGCTTGCACACTCTCTCTTTCTAAAATAAAATAAATAAATAAATAAATAAAAAAGAAAACAATCCTGCTGGGTTCTCATAATGCCTAATTAGCATCTTTGTGTTACATTATTAACTATGAAGGCACAACTATGCAATGTTTAGTGTTTTCATGAACTTCTTAGTTTTTTCCCTGCTTGGTACAAGGCAGGATTGTATTTTCCTACTGATTGAATTTAGGCATGGAGCAGGACTGCTTTGGTTAGTAGACTGTGAGTCGAGTAGATTTTTTTCTTTCTGGACAGAAACATTAAGAGCTTATTTCTGTCATAGTCACTGGCCATGATCTATAACTGCCACCCCATCAGCCAGGTCACTGAGTGAACATAATGATAACACAGAGCAGATCCCCAAAGCCAACTTTGATGAACAGATAGTAAGAGACCTAAATTAAACTTTACCTTATTGCTAAGAATGTGGAGACATTTTTTTATTTCAATATAATGTACTTATCCTTACTGACATAACAATGAAAATTCCCAAAGACATTAGAGGAAAGCCTTTAATGAAAGACATATATCAAAGCAAATAAAAGGGAAAAGAAATAATTTACAGAAAAAGCAGATATACTTTGAGAAAAAGAAATTTCAAAATAGAAATCTTAGAGTCATAGAAAAATACAAAACATGTTGGGCATTAAAATAAAGAATATTTAGATAACGAGTATCTCTGAAAATTAAAATAAAAAAGGAGACATACAAAATATGCTAAGATGTAAGTCGGGAAATTCTCAACGGACTAGGGAAAAGTAAAGATTCTTTTAAAGGTAAGAATAAACTTACAATGTTAGCATTCTGCAACATCCTCATGAGTTGCACAATACAATTAAAGAGAGAGGAAATATAAATAAAATAAATAAGAAAACTTTCCAAAATTAAATAATACAAACGATTCCATACTGAAATGAAATGGCAATTGAAACATAAATAGCTTATCCTGAATAAATAAAGGATAAAAAAACAATTTACAACCTCATATCAAGACACATCAGTGTGAAATCTGAAATTATCGAGGCAGGAAAATTTAACTGGCTTCAAACTTCTTAAGAGCACAACTGAAGTATACAATGTCAAAGAAAAGAAGCCTGTATACAACTCCGAGAGAATATTCTTTACAATTCTAATGTGGTAAAGCCATCAGTCATGGGAAAGTGTTAACTACTTCCAGTGTGAGTATTCTCAGGAAGTTACTGGAGATGGTGTTTGATCCACTTAAGGGAATAAATTAAGAAAGAGGAAGATAAGGAATACTGTCACTGGGGACAGGTGATCCAGCAAAGGTGGAGGCAAATGAACTTTCAGAGAGATGGACAATGAAAATGCTCAGGAAGAAAGCTGTATAGAATGACAAAGGAAGACACCAGGAGACATAGCGCAAGGGGGAGTAAAAAAGAAAAAAAAGGAGGGAGGAATATAAGGAGAGAAGGAAGAAGAAAAGCTTTAAAACATTGTCTTTGAAAGTAATGAGATTTTTCATATCTACCCACGTTTTAAAGTTGATTCATAATAAGTACATAAAATTAGCAAATGAAAGAAATGAAACAATTATAAACTTTATTGAAGAAAATAGATCAATAGGAACAATGTAATCATAGCATTCCCTGTGTCTAAAATTCGAATATTTACTCAGAAAACATAATAAAAACATTGAACATTGATATCAAAAAGGTGGTATAATTTTGGGGGGAAGAATTAGAAAAATGAAATAAATACATGCCTGTAAGCAATACATCTTTAATACATCTTTTAAAATTTTTAAAAAAATGTTTATTCATTTTTTGAGAGAGAGAGAGAGAGAGAGGGACTGCAAATGGGTGAGGGGCAGAGACAGAGGGAGACACAGAATCCAAAGCAGGCTGAGCTGAAGTCAGACACTTAACAGACTGAGCCACCCAGGCGTCCCGAGAATTTAATACATCTTAAACCTCATTCCATATTAATATCAATATGTAACATGTAAACATGTGATGAAAAGTGAGAAATGGTAGTAAATTTAGAAGTATGGAAGCACATAGCAGGAAAAGGAAGTTGGTGATTTTAAAGTGATTGTGGGTAAAATGAATTTAAAATGAGATCAAAAGTGAGTGGGGAAAATGAATTTAAAATGAGACAGAAAGTGAGTGGTGGATTCTTATAATTTTAAGCAAAAAAGTATTCTTTTTGATTTTTTAAATTCTGAATATTCATTCCTCTAATAAAAATGCCATATGATAATTGAAATAACTAAACAGCATAAATGTTTTTTGAATATATAAATAAAAATATACTTACTATTCACCTTTGGGAAGAGATTTTGATAGAATTTGAATAAAATAAAAATAATGGTATTACTTAATGGAATAAATCAATCAATCATGAATTTATTTGTGCATGCTTATAATATATTATTTTAATTTTTTTTACTTTTCATTTTACTGGAAAAATAATACGCACAAAGTCCAATAAAATAAAACTCTGTCAAAAAATTATATTATAGTGACAATTTTAGGATATTTAAGACAATTTAGGACATTTATAGGATATTTTACTTAAAATATTCTTTGAATGTTGTTATACAATTATTTTAGTAATGGACTCAAACTGAAAACCATTTTAAGAAAAATAGAGATAGAATTATTGAGCAAAAGTCATAAAAGTATCTATACAGAATATCTGTAATTTGGTTAATTCACAGACAAAAGATCTGAAAATGTAGGCTCCAACTATTCATGTTTACCAGGGCTTGAAGTTCACACTTACTATTCTATACAGTTCTTAATATTGTATATTTCTTTACAAAGAAGTTTTACATCTCAAGAAATCATATTAAATCTTTTAAGGATCAAAATGAAAACCATAAACAAAAAGTTTAATTTTCACATTTTGGAGAATCTTGTGCCCACATTAAAGGCTCAAAATTCAGGAAAACGTAGTGGCCTTGAAAAGAGCAATGGGCATCCCAATAATTACGACTAAAGTCTCTGACTGAAGTCTTAGATGTAGCCTCAGTCCTTCCTCTGAATTTCTGATGGTCTGTTGTAACTCCAGAGGATAGACACATCCCTGAGGAATACAAATTTTACCACAATGGAATAGAAATATGTTTCTGTTGTGTCCAAAAGAAACTAAACGGCTATAGTATAATAAAATATAATAAATTATACATTTACCTTTTGTGATATAGAATCTTACTTGATAAATATTATTCAATTTGATCTGTAATTATTAATCTAAGTGTATAAACAATGAATACATTCAGATTATGTATAAATAAAACTATAGATGATTACAATAAAATATTCTGGATATAAATTCATACAGTGTCTGTGTTATGTTAAAATTTGCCTGCATGTACGTACTTATAAAAGCAAATATGGTTTATCATTTGCATACTAGCAATTAAATCGTAAAATGCATGTCAGTGTTGTATATGAAGGATTGTCTCTAAGGACTACTACTGGTTAGCCTGGTTTCATAATTATATATGCTTAATGTGACAATACAATAATTAGCACACTTGGTAATTTAGCTAATATTTCCCCTGGTCAGCCTGATTAAGGACATATACCATATATATTAGTTGTACTATGTCCAGTAATTAAAATTTATGCAAAGTGTAAATACACATAGTTTAAAGGATGCAATGCAGAGTTACCTAATGAGTTATAGAAGAGAAGGGTAATAGAAATCAGAACCCAACAAGGAACTATACTTAATTCTGCCCTAATAATATTTTTTTGCTGCAGATATTGAGTTCTAGTAAATCTTTTGCATGCCATTATACTATTACAAATACGAAATTAAATACTTCTAGTATTTGTAAATGCAATATATTTACATTTATTCATCTTAATGTTAATGAGAAACACATATATATTTTAGATCTGTTTCTAACAAGCCTTAATAAAAATTTAGTACAGAAATACCTTGAGATTATTTTTCCAAGCTCAACAGGCAAATTTGCAAGTTTTATGAATCTGTTCCGACACAGCACTGGTAATGCAGATGTTTTATACAAAAGATATCCTGATCTTTCATTTATATTTTTCTTTTTAGTCAATATCTATAAATATATTTCTTCCACTTACGATTCTGTTTTTGAAGCTAAACTTTTTTAAAAGTGTGTTTTACTTTTTGTGTTGTATGTTTTGTTTGTTTGTTTACTTATTTATTTTTTAATTTGAAAGCGAGAGAGCACATCTGGTAAAAGGGAAGAGGAAGAGAGAGAGAATCTTAAGCCAGCTCTACACTATGCGGAGCCTGACGCAGGGTCTGATCTCAAAGACCCTGGGATCCTGAGCTGTAATCAAGAGTCAGATGCTCACTTGACTGAGCCATCCAGACACCCTTGTGTTGCATTTTAATAGTATATTATCACCAGCTCAGGACTTGTTCTTCAGGATCCCAGAGGGCCCTACTTTAGGGATGTAATCTACCCCAGGACAGTTACTGAAGCTGTAGAATTTGGCATAACTCTAACATATGTGGAAGAACAAGGATCAGTTTCATATATTTCCTAACTAATTAGTAGTGTAAAAATATCAAATGAGTGGTTAGATGAAGACTATTTTGCATACTACTAAGAAATACTCATAGCCCATTGCTTGGGACCAGCAAAGAATAAATAGGTAAAGTCCTACCATTGACCTCTATTAGCCTTAGAATGTATAATGATGCATATCTTTTTTAATGAATTAGGGGAGTATTGTGTTTCAGAAATGATCAAGAGGTTTCTGATAAGAAGTTGATAAGAGGTCCAGGAAGATGATGGCTTACAATTGTTTGTAACTGCATTTAATTACAATTATTTGTAACTGCAATTAGATTTGACAATATGGATATGATTGGTAGTCTCAGCTAAAACTTCGTAAAGGAAAGATGGCTATAAAAAAAATCACCCACCCAAAAAGATGGTTAAAGAAAATAATGACAAATTTAATACAATATTCTAGGTAGAATTCTAAGATGACCCCTCACATTTCGTTCGGTGTTGAGGTGTATCTTTAATGTATAATCACTTCCCTTTAAGTGTGAATGAGGTCTTCAAATATGATGGAGTAGTCACTCCCATACTTAGGTTATATTATATAACAATAAAGGATAATCAGATCTATAATTACATTTTGGTATATAAGACTACTTAGCAGCAGACTAGAGAGAATTGCAGCACTGCCAGTCTTGAAAAGGTAAACTATCATATTGTGAGTGGTTCTATGGAGAAGGGCACATGGCAAAGACTTCACTGCAGTCTTTAGGAGTTGAGGACATCTAGGAAGAAAATGGGACTTCGGTCATGCAGACACAGAAACTGAATTCTGCCAACAATTGCATGAACTTGGAAGAGGATCCCAGGCCTCAGGTGAGATCTCAACCCAGTTACTCACCACTTGGATTCCTAAACCCTGGAAACTGAGAAATAGCAAATCTTTGGTTTTATTTAAGCTCTGAAATCTGTAATAATTTGTTATGCAGAAATGGAAAACTTTGAAGTATCCAATATAAACAATGGATACTCAAAGGATAAGTTTCCTGAGAAGAGAATCACCCATTGCTCAGGTGGAAATATTTTCTTTGAGTAGAAAAAAGAATACAATTTCTATTATTAAATGAGTAAAGGAAGACAAAGCGGGTGCTATGACTTTGTCTACTTGAGATATGGAATGGAGAAAGGCAGGGTAAAGTTAGAGAAAGCTCTTTTGAAAAGCTTCAAAGACTTACTTACAGCAACTTTGAGAAATTAAACCAACTATCTAATTGGAGCATCAGAACCATAGCAAGAATCGTAAAAGAAAATATCCTATAACGTTGAAGCAGAGACTTTTGGGACCCTGATTATTTTCTCCATAGCACAAAAAGAGAAATACCTATGTGTGCCAAAATAGTGGACACTGTAATATATCATTCAAATTCTACTTCAGCGTGGAAGCAATTTTCTCCCAGTTGCTGGGAATGAAACCGGATGACATGTCTAGGCTTTCAGCCCTCTTTTTGAATTGTCATTTGCTAAAGAAATTTACTTTGCTCAATTGACCCCTCATTTCTGCATCCAGTGATTGATCTTTATGGAAGGACAAGATCTAGTCTCTTGTCCCACACAACACATATCTCCCTGAAGTGCTATCCATTTTCAGTATCCCTGCACAGTCAGCTAAAATATCTCTACTGCATTGACATCAAGTTTCTCCCTCTGTCTAATCATGTTTTTTTTCTTCCCCATACATGTTGATATTTAAAGCACTGGCTAATAAATATACTGGATGCTTATTTTCATCTCAGATTGTTCTTCCTATGGAAACAGGTAGATTGTGAGATTGTTCCAGAAGTGGGCCGAGAAATCATACACCATGATAGGATATTGGAACTGGATCACTATTTGTTGGCTGGTAATAAGGACATCACTAGGTGGTTAAACATGGACAGTGCTTGTTCCTGATGTATGTTAGCAGTGTACTTGCTAAAATTTTCACCAGTATCAAAATATGATGTTATACCATTGGAAAGACATGCACTAACAATTGTACTGTACTGGTGATTTGAGAAATATTGCAGAGGTAGTAATTACAAGGACAATGGAAATGGATGGCTAATGAAGAGAAAGAAAAAAAAACAGACTGAGAATGCTTAATCATTACTTGAAGTCTTTATGTAATTGCCAATGATAAATTTGGCAGCTTATTAAGAGACATTCATCTCCATCAGCTAGACAGCAAACAAAGTTCGGGACTAGGCTCACAGAAAAAGCTGAGTTTTAGAGAAGTTTAAATTCTCAACCTAAACATACATGTTATGCTAAGGTCCAGGCTTGAATGGACCCTGTGACAAGAAATGGGGACATCTGTGATAATGCATTCGATATTCTTGAATCCCCAGAATAGCTTGAGTCTTCTGAATCTCAAGAAATGGCTCATTCCTTCCTTTGAGTGCGCAGTAGTCTCTCCTTGCTGGAAGAAAACACAAAGGCCTCTTTCCTGAGAGTCAAAATGTTCTCCTCAAGATCGACCCTCCCAGTCATATGCTCCATAATTGGATTAAGCCAAAACTTAACCTGTCTGGTGAAGTTCTGGGTCTACTAAGGGCACAAGGGACTCTGAAGGAAATATAGATATAGATATATAGAAACATAATTTACAAAATATACCACCAGGAGAGGACCTTAGACACAGTACAAATATGCTGCTAAGTGTTGTAAAAACTCAGGCAGACAATGGCCCAGACTAAGTGAAGGAGATGTATGAGATATTCCAGTGCAAAAATTGGAAGTATAGACCAAAATGTTCAGAGATAGGATATAGCAGAATTATTACGTTATGAAAGACTGGACCACCTACCAGATGACTCTGTCCTGAAGGGTGGCCCAGGAGATATTATAGTGACCAACTTAATACAGAATGCCCTGGTGAGAGGGTCCCCAGTGTCACTGAGAAGTTGAGTGATCAATCTGCAACTGGATTCCTTGTGTGGGTGGTATATTCTGTAAATTCAATATTTATATACCTGTATCTATGTCTCTATCTGTATCTCCTTTGATCAACTTTATGTTTCATTTGCCCCTTTTCAGACCTACATTTGCTCTCTTGGATCCTACCAGCACATATTGGATGGAGACAAAGTAAGAGATGCCATTTCAAAACTTGGCTTACTGATCGCAGTAAGTAAGATACAATTAATTACAGAAGCCAGGTGGTAGTTCTTAACTGACAAAATCAAGGAGGGCACAATCATTACTAGTGACAAGATTGGAGTGACAACCAAGGGCATCTGACCCTCCAAGAAACAGTAGAGGTAGTTAATCAAAAAACCAGCATCCCTGGAAGGAAGATAGGAAGCCAACAAGGAAACTGGTCAATCTATACAACCAACAGCTGCTAGTGATTGACAGCTTGCACTGAGCCATACTAATAAAAAGTCATAATCTCTTGAGAAGTAAGGGAAGCCAGCAAAAGCAGATAAAAAAAAAAAAAGCCAGATGTCCAAGGCCAGATACTCCCTTTGCATGCTTTTGGTACTTCTGTAATCTTGCTTGCCTCTTGCATCAGCAGACTACCAGAGTAGCACAACCGATAAATGCCCCCCGCCCCCGTTTTTCCTTGAACCCCTGCAATCCCGCCCACCTACCCAGAAGCTGGCCAGCGCCAGGGCTCGGAGCTCAGCCTTTGGAGATGATCTGCTGGGCCGACACCGGTGCAGAATAAACAGTCTTTTCTGATTCCCAGAGTGCGTGTCGCTTGTCTCTTCCTGGGCACCGAGTATTTGCTGAAACAACTAGTTTACAGATCTGAGACAAAAATAATTCAGTTCCTTCCAAAAGAATGGCCCTGAAACTTTAAAGTGAGTGGATATAACCATGATTTCCTTAGTTCTTCCCCAGTTGGAGTTAGGGTCATTTTGTCAGGAATATACTGGCAGCAATATACTGGGAAAGGAAGACATTTGAAACATTGATGGACTATTATACAATTTTAATTGATACTGATAGTAGAAAAATGGAGCTTCCTCAAAATCCTTTGTTAGAAAGAGAAATATATGGAAACTGAATAATAAATAGAATCTGCCTAGCCCTACCTCATCCTTGGTTCACTGGGTCCATAGACCCACCTGTTGATTTTTTTTTTTCTCTCAGCCCCTAAGGGACAACTTTAGTAGGAAGCACAACCTGCATATTGGTTTCTTGGATGGTGGGATAAGGGTGGGGAAGATCAAAGCAGCAGTCCTGTTAAGATTGTAAATTAAAAACAAATAAAAGATACTACACACAAATAAAAGATATTTGTGCTACCCTGAAAGATTTGAAAAGGATACAAAGGTAATTCTCCTTAACATACCTTGATTTAGTTCATCAGAGGTGTCTTCAAAAGCCAAACACAAGAGAATGACAGTACATTACTAAAGACTGAATTAATTAGTATCCCTAGTTGCAGTTTCTATGCTAAATATATGGTATCTTTGCTACAGAATAGTATCTTAACCTCAGATACATGGTGTGCGAACATTTTACTTGTTGGATGCAAACTTTTTCATCTCTATCAAAAAGGGGGATCAAAAACAGCTCAAATTTATGCAGGTAGGAAAATGGCGTATATATCCAATCTTGCACCAGAGCAATGCTAACTCTCCTACTTTGTCTAAAGAGAATTGTTCTGTGTGGACATTCCAAAGCATATCAAAATGATCCACTATATTGATGACATTTTGCAAATAAGGTGGGATGAGGAGGAAACAAGTGGATTGTAGGTCTTTGCAGGACAAATATGCTGTAAAATCCTTTGAAGTTTCAAGGTTGCCATACCAGTGAAATGTTTAGAAAGCCAGTGGTCTGGGTCATGTAGTCCCATGTAAAGGAAGAATCACTGTGGCTCACATTTGCACCAGATGAAAGTCACAATGCTCTGGGGTACACGCTGGGTTTTAAAGACTATATATTTTACATTTGGGATTTTGTCCTAATCCATATGTATGGTGTAATAAGAGCTGCCATGCTTGATGTATGTACATATATATCTTTTTCAGAAAACAGAAAAGTGTTGGAAACAGTAGGTTGTACACCAAGCTAGCACAAGTTTCTGCTATTTATCTTTGTCTTTGTCAGTCTCTCTTCCTGTCCTGTCTGCTCCTCGCTTTTCCTTTCCTCTTCCTTCTCTCTTTTTCAAACAGGAGGGGTGGGGGTTGGGGGTAGAGGTGCCTTGAAAACTCCCTGGGAGTTTCCTGGGAGCTTTGAAAACTCCACGGGAAGAGTTAATCTAACGTTGATATTGTTTAGAATTGCCATTGCTTAGGTGGAAATGTAAACAAGGGTTAGCATTTTAAACTGTTTTCATTGTTGTTTTGTTTACTGTTTGCAAATAATCTTTTAAGTAGTCCATCTACCAGTCATTCTGGAAGTGCAGGTGGTAACTGCATCACCTGGAAACCTTTGGGAAATGCAAATTCTTGGGTGCCACCCTAGAGCTACTGAATCAACACTGTGTGGATGGGGCCTAACAATCTCTTTTCAATAAGGCCTCCAGCTGGTTTGATGCAATACCAAAATTTGAGAGGATTGACATATTAACACAAAACTTTCCTCATTGTTTCTTGTTATTTTAAAACTAACCTGCTTTTTCCTATTAAGATAGAAATAACATTAGTCCAAATTATTAAATTCTCATTGTAGATTGTTAATCTAAAAGTTTAATACTGATTTATGCCCAACATGAGATTTTATTTTCCTGAACAAAAGCAATATTAGGATCATTATATTTTCATGTAATTGAGAATGTTATTTGAGTTTCCTCAAATACATTCCAAATCATTGTGCAATACTTGTTTTTTTCTATCATTCTATAATTAGCTCATTCCAGAAGCTAAGTTTTTTAATGGTTCATAAAAATAAATGTAATTACACTCAGGTAAAGAAACGGGTTCAATTACTATCAATATTACCTTGACTTACAAAAAAAAAAAGAAGAATAGTAATTAAAGGAAAGCAATTTAGATTTTTAGTTTATGAGTTTAAATATCTTGGAAACAAAGTGGGAATGAAAATAGCTTATAGAGAAATTGAGGTTGAAAACAAAGAAAGTGCCTTTCAGTTCCACAACACAGATCCTGCGGAAGTAATGTATATAACCACCACCACCACCACCAACAACACCACCAACACCAACAAAAAACCAGAAAAAAAGTCACCTTTGTTATCCACTGGAAAAAGTTCATGCTGTGTCACATCAAGACAAGCCGCTATTACTGCACGGTAATTGGCAGCCGGTAGTGTGATCCTACTGTTTGTAATCCTTGTTATTTTATAGGCACTTTTGTGAGCTTTCAAATTATTTAAAAAAAAGTTTTAAATCTTAACATGTTGTGTAAAATGCTCTTATTGGACCATTGTATGATTTAAGGTTTTTTTTTTTTTATTTCTGTAGTTGTATTAGAAGACATCATAATTCCTTTTATTTTCCTTTTCACAATAGCCAAAGGAGCTCATATTTCCTCAAGACTCCGTTTCTTTCAATTCTAATCCACCCTACATACATTTTGGGAAACCGTAGGGGGATATTCTTTTTGATCCCATGTTTTTATACTTTTGCAACCCTTACTTCATATTTTAAAATATTTAAAGAAGCTCATGTGTCTTTCAGCCCAGTTAAAAGGTGAACTACTTTTGTGGAGAACCCATGTCTTTGACTGTGTTTTTCATTTTTTGTGCACTTGGTTATTGATAAGCACGATTATTTGCATAAGAAGAATTGATTAAAAGTTGGGTTTACCTGCAGTCTCTCCAACAGTCTTCCCTTCTTGAAATATAGATACTCTTATTCATGGGAAGGTGACAGGATTCAAAGTTCCCCACATTTTCTCCCAGAAACCCACTGATCTAGCCAAAGAGCAGTAAGAACATTGAGAAGATTCATCAGCATCACAGTGATAGCCGGGCTCAGGAGAGGCTGTGGTATAATTAAGTAGTATATTCTGGTGCTCAGACCACCAGAAGGTATGCTACATGCTGAGATTTACCTCTAATGAATCTACAGGGAACTGGAGGTTCTCTGTGCCATTCTAAATAAGCCTTCTCAGATTTGCACGTACATTTACGACAAAGGTTGAAAAACATCATGCTGACAATTATAACTACGCAAATATTGTTAAAATTCAGGGCTAACATTGCATGCTTCTTTTTTTCTTTTTTTTCTTTCTTCTTTTTTGTTCTTTTTTGCCCCCCAGTACAATAAAATTTAGCTGGTCCATGTGCAGAGCTTTTTTTCATAGTAACAGAACAACAACCTATATTAAGAAGGCTTAATATTAAATTCACACATTTGGGAAAATTAGACACGTCAAAGAGAAAATCTTCGTAATAAAATAACACATCCAATCTTTCATGGATTGGACTGGATCTGTGGACAGTTTTTATCTGTAGATGAAAACTTTTCAAAAACTCCACAGATTCTGGTAGGCCTGGGTTTTATAAGGGGTTGAGGCCGAATCTGTATTGAGGCATGTTGTGGGACATAGTAATTGCCAGACAGTACAACTAAGAGTCGGGTTTCGTAAACTGTTAAATCTATAGTGTTTTAGATAATAAAATCGATATTTCACAGTCTGTATAAGCAAACAAGAAACAGCAAAGGTAGCTATTAGAACGTGAAGCTGATGTCATAGCTGTTTTTTTCCTGCCTTATTGAGATATAATTGATATATAACATGGTGTGAGTCTGAAGTGTGCAACCTGTTGATTTGTTACACCTATATATTGCAGTATGATTAACCGCTTTTATTTTTAATTTTTATTCATTTTTTGAGAGACAGAACATGCGTGGGGGAGGGCAGACACACACACACACACACACACACACACACACACACACAATCCGAAGCAGGCTCCAGGCTCTGAGCTATCAGCCCAGAGCCCAATACAGGGCTCCACCTCCCAAACCATGAGACCATGACCTGAGTCAAAGTCAGACGCTTAACAGACTGAGCCACCCAGGCGCCCCGGATTAGCTACTTTTAAAAAGACAATACTAAGCTTTTTTTGATGAGTGTAGGGAAAATTTTATTCAGTATATTTTTCATATTTATGGTTTGGATGAATCTTTGAACATTTCCCAACAAACTTAAAATGGGGAAGGGCTTTGCAGGTTGCCCTTCTTCAGGCAGGCCAGCTGTTGCAGAGAGCAAGCCTCTTTTTCGGATTTCTGTGTCACACTCCCTGTTCTCACGTCTCCTTTGGAAAGCTACCGTGTGGGTCATAAGCTGCCTACTTCTCAACAGCAACCACTGTGGGCAGAGACCTTTGAGGCTCTTTTCTGAGGTTACAATTGGGTTTATTGGGTTCATTCCTTTTAAGCACTTGTCCTCATCTTGAGCTCTTGTGACCGTATCAACGATCTTGAAAGTCTCTGGAGATTAACCTGTAGTTTTCACCCCAGATCCTGGGGTAGCACCTCTACTGCTTCTGTGAGTAGCTTCATTAACTATGAATTCCATGTAACAGTAATCTTATATTAATCACCTATTTGATTTTACTGCTATAGCAAACTTATTCTATAGCATCATTTTAAATCTGAATCATTTTAAATGAAGTGAAGTATAATTATTTTCAGACCCTATAAATCACTTGCTTTTCTGTCACTTGGATTTGTGTACACAGGGTACCCGGAAGTCATAAAAAATCTTGGGATTCAAATAAGACAAAATCCTTTTAGTGACTGCGGTGATCAAAAAAATAAGCATGCTTCAAGTGCTTTTAGGGAGAGAAACAGAGATATTCAATGAGTTACTGAAGGTCATCTGTAACACAGCACAAAAACTGATAGACTATTACCTGGAAATTGCTGTGAAGGGGTTAAAATGCATATATATACTGTCAACTAAGCATATAATGTGATTAAAATAAAAAATAGTCTTTTATTAATACAGCAATCTCACTTTTCACACTGAAATGCTTCCTATTATATGCACATCTCTTTCACCTGTTTTATGTCTATGCTCTATTGAAAAATAGGTATGGAAATGGGGTCAGATATTTTATAATTACATATGATTTTTTTATTGTTATAATACTAAATGGGTTTTTCTATAACACTAATAATTCCTGAAGATAGCTTGATTTCCTCTACTTATAAATATTTTTCAATGTTATTTATATTATGAATATGTACATATCTTTATGTAAAAATTCCAAATCAGTAACATACAAGACAGACATATAATGCAGTTGCTGTCATTAGATAATTAAGAGCTTTCTAATGAAAATATTATCTCATTTGTTAGCATACTTTCAGTTTAAGAATTCACTGTCATCATAGCTGAAAATACAAGAGAATTTGAAAACGTGTTTTAAGGAAAAAAATAAAAACTGTCAATGTACCACTTAAATACAGATGTCAACAGATTTTATACGTATGATACAGTCAACTTATCTCGAAAGTTATTTATTCAACAGATAAAGCGGAGAAACGTGGTAACAACGTACTTAAAAAAACTTAATGAGTTAAAATTTATTGCTCATAAACAGTAAGGCAAAAATATTATTTCCATGAAGTGGTTCATACTCTGTAGAGTAAGGATCCAAAAGATACACTTTATTGTGTCTAGTGCCATAGCTGGAATTCCAATAAAATGAAAACATCTTTAGAATGATGAACATTTACACCCTGAATGAGGTTTTATTCAAGAGCAGTCACCATTGCAACACAAGTACCAATAATGCATTGCAGTTATTTCCTTCTAGAAGGACTTTTGTGTGAAGGCACAGTCCAAATGCTGGTAAACATAATTGACCACAATGGTCACAACAAAAACAATATTAAAATAAGAACTGCTGGGAATGATAAATGGCAACTTAAAAAAAAAAACAACTTATAATTTCATTATGCAATGTGTTCCTGAATAGATAAACACTGAGAAAGAGAACATAATATTTGGCAATGACTTTTTGTGTCTTTTTTATATAGTACTAACTGTCCAATGTAATTTAATTTTAAGGCTTTAACCATTAATTTTTTTTAATGTTTTTATTTTACTTTTGAGAGACAGAATGTAAGCAGGGGAGGGACAGAAAGAGAAGGAGACGCAGAATCTGAAGCAGACTCCAGGCTCCTAGCTGACGGCATAGAGCCAGATGCGGGGTTTGAACTCACAGAGTGTGAGATCATGACCTGAGCTGAAATCGAAGCTAACCAGACTGAGCCATCCAGCCGCTCCAAGTCTCTAATCATTTTAACACAATGTCAACCTCAATGGGCCGTGATTCTAGGGCGGTGAAGGAACTGAAAGAAAGAGAAGACAGTATAGCAAGGCACAGGGGACCCCGAGCCAACAGCCCGAGGTACCGAGGTTTATTGTACATCTTCTTACCTACATTTGCAAGAAAAACAGACCAGCAATGATCAACAACAGAAGCTTAGCAAAGCATGTCAACAATGTACATCTGATTCAGCTATGGTATGTATCTTGCCTACGAGTCTTGTAGATACATATGTTCCGATAAAGAATCTTTACAACAGAAGCAAAGACAAAGAAGGGAGTGAATGCACTGAGCTATATACAGCTGGCTTCCTTTAAGCAAAACATCCCTATCTGTGTACTAAAGAACAGGCCACATTTCCCAAGGGCAATTCACTCAAGTCCTCTGAGGTTATTTTTAACCTTATGATCTTGAGTTTTCTAAGAGATCTTGGAGCCTGAACGAATATGCACCTGTGGTCATTGTGTTCTGTTTCCCACAAATGTTGTTGGTTTAATTGAAGTGTCTATTTTAGTATGCTTATTTTTACTTCATAACCCCACATAGATAAGCAGGACCTTAAGCCATTCATTTAAACAAGTATGCCTACTTTAGATGATTGTTTTTATTCAGAAACATACATTTAAATAATGTTTAAATGAATGCAAAACTTAAATTAGTTATTATAGTTGTATAGTACTCACCTCCTGACCCACAGGGGATACTTCCCAAAACCTCAAGATGCCTAAAGTCATGGAGAGTTCCAAACCCTACATATACTGTTTTTTCCTATACATACAAACCTATGATAAAGTTTAATTTATAAATTAGGCACGGCAGAAATTAACAACAATAACCAGTGATAAAATAGAACAATTATAACAACATACTATAACAAAAATTATGTGAATGTGGTCTCCCTCAAAATATCTTATTGTACTGGATACACACTTGTTCTTATGAAGATGTAAGATAATAAAATGCCTATGTGATGAGATGAAGTGAAGTGAATGAGTAGGCACCGTGACATAACATTACGCTACTCCTGACATTTTGATGTAAGTCACAAGGAGGATCATCTGTTTCTGGACTGTGATTGACCACAGATAACTGAAACCATGGAAAACAAAACTGTGAATAAAGGAGGACTATCATATGGGCAATTTCATGGGTTGCCATATTTTTTTAAACACAGTTATACCTAATAGAAACCGTTCTACACCTCACAGAAACTTCGTTATACTAGAATTAAAGGGCTAAAAGGATTGTCTGTCTTGTCTTCATTTTGACAGATGATGTTAAAACTGGATTAAAGACAAATTAGGCTGCCAAATATGCTATTTGTAACCTTGTTGAGAGATGGGCACAGGAATCCTGAATCACAGTGAGTGCCATTTTTTCTAGCCATTGTAGATGTTAGTATTTGAAAAGTCTAAAGACAACTAAGGACAGAATGATAGAATCCCTATGGGTAGGCCAAGATTTATATTAGCATAATAATGTTGAAAGCTTTCTCAGAAATCTCCTTCCCAAGTACAACTCATTTGTTACAAAGTGTTGATAGACTGACCCAAGGATGGAAATCCCTTCAGGAAGCTCAGTGAGTGTCAAGTTCCAGACAGAGCTAATGGATTACAGAATGAGACCTGAGTCCAGAATTTTAAGGCCCTACTTTTTGAAAATGTCTTATTAATCATTTTTAGACTTTAACAGTTTCATCACTGTCGAAAACAAGTTATACTAAAATTAAATGGAAGGCTGGAATCATCAGCAGAATGTAGAATTCATCCAGTTCATAATGGAGAGTCAATTTCAAGACAGCCAGCTAGACTAATTCTTGAGAAACCTTTAGAAAGTTGTGGCTAACGTATCTGCCAAATGGTGATTTTAAAACTTAATTAAGTATAAACATTCACCAGGGTAGTCTGAATAATGCAGATCCTCAGGATCCAATCCCCCTCATTCAGTTTTGCAGTGAGGGCCAGGGAGTCTGCATGTTTCATAATCATCACAGGTAATTATGGTGCAAGTGTCCAGTAGGTCACAGCTTGAGGAATGCTTCGTGATATGTCTATTTAAGTGTAAACAATTGACTTATATATAATCTTGTCTGTACTATGACCCACAGATACTACCTATCTCTCCGCCTATCACTTCTGGTAACCCATTCCTAACTACTTTTCTTGCTCAGGATTTTTGAAAGCAAGATTGTTATTTTCTGTAGAAGTTTTCTTGCTAATTGACATGACTAGTGAAAGTGATAATAGTTTATGATACTTATAAGGGGATGTTTTGGTCTCACTTAGAACATAGTTGAGACAGGCCTAGGAAAAGAGATGAGAAGCATAATGGATCCTGAATCCATAATATGAAGGGAAATAAGTTCAGAAAATGTTAAATGTACTTAACAAAGACATTTGCATATGTGAGTTGAGATGATGAAGAGAAAAAGGAGAGAATTCTATCAGCTTACCTAGTATAATGGGTTTACTGGTGTTTGTTAGAAATCAAGTAGATCTGGGGAGAAAGAGAAATTAGTAATTTGTTTTCAGAGTCTTCAATTGAGGCCATCAGCCTAAACATATTTATATTTTTTTTCATAAATTTGAAAACTAGTTATGGAAAGTGCATAAGGAATATATATATATATATATATATATATATATATATATATAAAGAGAGAGAGAGAGAGAGAGTATATATATATATATATATATAGAGAGAGAGAGAGAGAGATTCTCTCTGAGAATATATATATATATATATATATTCAGAATGTTATAAACCTATGCTTGTTTAGAATTTGTTTTCTTTGAAAAAATCAATAATGCTCAATTTCAGGTGAGTTTAAATGCCTTAGTATTATGTGTCACTTTGTATTTTACGAAGTATTTTGTACTATATAACAGGTGCATGTTATGCACAGTGATAAATATAAACACACACACGGACACAGATACAACATAGATATAAGTCAAATCCCAGGCATAAAGCACTTCCAATTAAGCTAATTAGCTATTGAATAAGACTGTTTAATTATCACAATGTAATGAAATTAGTAGAGGAGATATTTAAAGTATTTAACAGCCAGTGGGTATTGACCAGTCAGAATAAACGCCCATCATCACTTAGAATTCAAATATCAATTGGCTGTATGTTACTATAAAGATGTAAAGAAAATTGTCTGCAAATAAAAGGATTTAGTTTGTTTGTATAACGTGCAGAAAATGGAGAAAGCTAGAACAAAAAGAAAAGGACAATACCAAATAGGAATAATGAGAGAATAATGTGAACAAAACCAAAATTATTGAGGGGCGCCTGGGTGGCTCAGTCGATTAAGTGTCCCGACTCTTTATTTTGGCTCAGGTCATGATCTCACAGTTTCATGGGTTTGAGCCCTGCGTCTGTATGGCTTTGAACACTGGCTACAGGGAGCCTGCTTGGGATTCTCCCTCTCCTCTGTCTCTCTCTCTCTGTCTCTGTCCCTCCCCCACCCGGACTCTCTCTGTCTCTCTGAAAACAAAGAAATAAACTGTAAAAAAAATTATTGAAGGGCAATGCATATTTTAGAAATGTATATTTGGTGGATTTCTGTCATCAGTTTTATGTGGTTGGTAATGAATGGCGAGAGGGCAAACTAACAGCTTATTGGATCCTCACCTTAACCTCAGAGGCAGGAGTAGCAAATCCTACAGGAGGAAGATGCTTATAGCTCATGTTTCATATTTCCATGGAAAGGAAGTAAAAGAAATGAGAAAAAGGGCAAGTGTGGGAGTTATCCTTCCAGCTCCTCCAAACTCTGTCATTGACCCCCAAAGAGGGTTATCTGGTAGGGGAGACCGATTGCGAGGAAAACTCCATTCTCTGGCAGGTGGTTTCCAGCTTTTCTCTTTTATGCCTGCCAACTTTACAACAGGGTGTGTTCTGCTCTTTTTCAAAGATGTAAACTTGC
Organism: Lynx rufus; assembly: GCF_022079265.1. Classification (NCBI taxonomy): domain Eukaryota; kingdom Metazoa; phylum Chordata; class Mammalia; order Carnivora; family Felidae; genus Lynx; species Lynx rufus. Next base: position 220,859,829 of record NW_025814823.1, on the reverse strand, counting down.
TGGGTCAGGTTTGCCTTGGAGAGACCTGTACGATGTGATATGGTTGACTTTAATTCAGGAAAAGTTATTAGCACATTCACTTGACAGAGTTTCTAGACATCTTTTATCCAGTTAGTTTTCCTATTATAAGTACATTTTCATCAACATTTCCCCCCATCTCATATTTTTTATTGAATTACAACTGGAGGATGAGGTTACAGTTTGAACCCTGAAAACTTAAACGTTATCCCTAGTTTATTAATCAAGGAATAAAGACCCAAGATCATATCTCCTATAATCCATAAAAACTGAACTTGAGCTTATGTCTTCAACTTACGGTTGGTATTCAAAGAGATGAAAAGTTTGTAAAGCAATAAATCCATACAAATCACTGAAGTGAAGATGAACTTCATATTACATAAATGCTTCTTTCAGAAAAAAAAGTCAGATTTACAAGCATCATCCAAAAAAAGTACTTTTAATATGTGGTCAAAGCGGGACATGATCTTGGACTCTCACTGTGCGGTATTTTTGTTGAACTAATAAACGAATTGCAAATAGCCACAATAGGGTCTCTGATTTTCAAAGAGATCCTAAAAAATTAGGATACATTTACAGAGAATTAAGTTGTAGCGACTAATATATCTCAAAGTGGTCCCAAGGCAAATGAAAATTTCTGTTTCTAGTCTTTTCTTGTGGTTTTATTGTGACTGTGTTTGTGCCTACAAAGCATAATATGCTATGTAAATGTTTGCTTTATTTTTCAAATTAAGAAAATGAATAAAATAAGTGTAGTGAATGATGCTGAAGATATACAGCCATTCGTTAATTTATAACATATCATTCTAAAAGTAAGTCACAGTAATCTGAGAACATTTGGAAAACGTAAAGGGAAACACAAAGGAAAAAAGATACACATATAATCCTCACTGCCTTGAGATCACCCATCATTACTATCATTTCTTTGTATTGCTTTCCAATAATTTATATATAAAGTACTTACTGCATAATATATACACACATATCCAAAACAACTCCACAGTGTATTTATAATCTATGTGCTTTTTTAGTGGACTATTCTACAATACACGTTTTCCCTTATTGTTAATACTACTCAGAACCTTTAAAACCTGTATTATATTGTATTGGTAAAGATTGAATAACAGCCCCCAAAATATATGTCCTGTGAATGTGACATTATTTGAAAAGGAGCCTTTGCGGATATAATTTATGTAAGGGTCTTGAGATGAGATTATTATGGAATAACTGGGTGGGCTCTAAATCCAGAGGCACAGGTCCTAGGAGAAAGAAGACAAGGAAAAACACAAAAGGGGAAGAATTGCAAAGATTGGAGTTGGGTTTGGAGTCAGGCAGGTAGAAATCAAGGAACACTAAGGATTGCAGATTCCCCTAGAAGCTAAGAGAGAGGCCTGGGACAAGGTCTCCCTCTGAGCCATTGGGAGGAACTAAGCCTGCCAATGTCTTGATTTTGGAACTCTGGGTTCTAGAAACATTAGAGAATAAACTTCTGTGTTAAGCCATACAGTTTGTGATAATTTGTTAGAGCAGCCCCAGTGAACTAATATACATGTTATGGTATTGTTGTACCAGTATTTGTTGTACCTAAATTTATTTTCAACATGTTATCTATTAACCTTACAATGTTGCCACGCAAAAAGCTTTGTGAGCATTTCTGATTATGCCTGTAAATTAAGTATCTAAACACTGAATTTGAATACTTTTTGACAATAATAGAGATTCCCAAATTGCTCCTCAGGACATGACAGCATTTGTACTCCAGCTCGTAGTTAATTATGACAGATCTCTGTAAAAGACCAGGTGATGCTTCTTCAAATAGCACAGATTAGAAATATGAAAGGGGCGGAGCACCTGGGTGGCTTGGTGGGTTGAGTGCCTGACTCTTGATTTTGGCTCAGGTCATGACCTCATAAAGATTTGTGGGTTCGAGTTCTGCATCGGGCCCAATGCTGACAGCTCAGCCTGCTTGGGATTCTTTCTCTCTCTCCCTCTCTCTCTGTCCCTCTTCCACTCTTGCTCGCTCCCTCTCTCTCAAAAATAAATAAATAAAAACTTTTAAAAAAGGAAGTATGAAAGGGGTGCTTTTGGAAATGAAAGTTATCATTATATAATTTATGTCTGTACTTCTATCAAGATCTTACTATTTAAAAAAAATTTCCTATTCCTATATCTTATAATGTAGTCTGAGAATCAGTGAAAACTTACTCCTCAGTACATACAATTCCCACTAACACTTCTCGTCATTAGTGTAAACAGAAATTAAAAATAAAATGTATGTATCTTTGATTAATCTCGTAAGTGTGTAGAGATAATAAAATTTAAACATGTTTCTCATAACTTCCCTTTAACATTGACCTCTGAGATTTCAGTAAGAAAAAGGATTGTATGATAAGATATGATAATTGTATTTTCATCAAACCCATTTAAATAATTCACAATAAGATTATCAAGTTAAATTTTTAAAATTCAAATATTTATTCTAGATGTCACTCAGTAATCGTAAAAAAGCAATTTATGAAAATATTATTTCTAAGCAAATACTATCTCTGCTTTTTTGTATTGGATCTTCAAGGTGAAATAAAATAATGAATATAAGTAGTTTAAGAGATAAAATTGTTAATGTTCTGATTTAAGAAATATCAATATGGTTGCATTCACACAATAGAGAATAATAGCACGGACATATTTTGGTTATTTTTGACTTTTAATTTCATTTTTAATGACATCTAGCCAGTTCACATAAAATATCTAGTCTCGGGGCGCCTGGGTGGCGCAGTCGGTTAAGCGTCCGACTTCGGCCAGGTCATGATCTCGCGGTCCGTGAGTTCGAGCCCTGCATCAGGCTCTGGGCCGATCGGAGCCTGGAGCCTGTTTCCGATTCTGTGTCTCCCTCTCTCTCTGCCCCTCCCCCGTTCATGCTCTGTCTCTCTCTGTCCCAAAAATAAATAAAAACGTCGAAAAAAAATTAAAAAAAATATCTAGTCTCAAATTCTTTTAAGAATATATAAAAATTTGCTTCTTAAAGGAAAGCCAATTCTGAAAGACAATTGCTAGGCTTACAAACTCATAAGAAATTGGGATTTTGCCCATATGACAGAATGCAATATAAGAACAATCTCAGAATTGTCCTACTTCTGTCACTTTTGTAAAGGAAAATGGGAAAATACACTGTAGCCAATTACAGAATTAGACCCTTTAGGACGGCTGTCATTTATGCAGCCCAACTCACTTTTAATTGTGTTGTAAGCCGTGTCAAAAAATGTAAACATACATTTTTCAAGTAAAAAAAAAATCAGTGTAGTCTGTGGTGATTTCTAAGAAATTTAATCTTTATTAAAAGACTTTTCTTTGGAAGCGCCGGGTGGCTGAGTCAGTTAAGCGACGAACTCTTGATTTCAGCTCAGGTTATGATCTCATGTTTCCTGGGATCAAGCCCTGCATCCTGCTTTGTGCTGGCTACATGGAGCTTGCTTGGGATCTTCTCTCCTCTCTCTGCCCCTCCTCGACTCACATACGTGCTCTTTCTTTCTCAAAATAAATAAAATTGAAAAAAAAAAGTTTTTCTTACGAGGAAAATATTTCAGCCCTATAGGCAAGACAATCACTCAAAACCAAAGTGGCACGAAACTATAAGCATTACTACTATAACTTCGGGACACATAATGCCAGTTATCTCTTGTTTTTTGGATTTACCTTGTTACAATAGCTTGATGGGTATGAAGACCAGGTAGGATGTATTTAAGGAAAAGGTCATATATTCTATTTGGTAAAAATGATATACATTCACTACTTTCATAGTTCAATAAAATTTTTAAAATACATTATATATAAGTCAATATATAACTCATGATTTTGTTTTTAAGAATACCTGAAATGTACTAAGAATTAAATTTGATTAATATTGGATATTAATTGCTTGATCTTGCAAAAAAAAGGAAATAGATGAAGATATTCCTATCCACCAAACAAGCATAATATTTACAAAAAAGGTATAACTATGAAAAATCTTATATTTATATAACTAATACATACACACGCACACATACAGAATATCTCTTTGAGCTCATCAGGGAACTTTGAAGATAATGAAGACTTCAGGGAGCAAGAGACTCAAAAGATGGAAAGTAAAAGATAAGTTCAACCTTTGTTTCCTCTGGGGAAATTCACTGATTTACAAAATGACCTGAGTGGTTGGCAAGTTGAACACAACTTCCAAGAGGGACATAGGGATAAGAAATCACAAGTTAAAGTTTAGGATCCCCCCAAAATAATATGCCTGGGTAAACAACTGCCAATTAAAAGTAGGTAAATTAGAGCTAGGTAAATTAGAAATAGACAAGCTCTCATGAAGACTGAAATCCAAATCCAAATTATATCTCTTGCTCAGTGAACCTGGTCTACTTGTAACCTAATTTCCTGGCTTTTATCCTAAACTTCCTAACAGAGTCAAACACAAACACAAAAATTTTGTGGAGGAAGATACCATCATCAGTGTCTCAATATTGTTCTTTTTCACGTTTAATCCCAGAATTAGATTTAAAAAATCAATAGGTTAATATTATTAACATTACTCTTATTTTGTCAAATGCTAGACATGTTGCATGAGCTAGTACATTCCCACCTGAGTGGATCAGGACCCCATTTGCCTCAAGGTAGCTTTAAATTCGCCACATGGGAGAGAGACAGTCATTGTTGCTATGGAATGTGACACCTAACTCACTACCAGCAATATGTCCTTGTTGTTATTTGGCTGGCAAGAAATTCAATTCCAAAATTTTATCATGATATTACGATTTCTTGGATCACTTCCTATACCAACCATAGTCTGGAATTTCCCAGAAGCAGACTTTGATAAAAAGATTGAAGTAGTTTATTAGGATGGTGTTCCCAGGAAATACTAACAGGGGAATAAGTGAGATATGTAAGGAAAGAAGCAAGTACAGGTTTATCAAATGAGGAAAATTACAATTGGAGCCTAGTCCCATTGAAGAAACCTGAGAAATGTTGTTCAACATACTCTTCAGACTCATTCATCCTGAGAGTCAAGGACTTGGAACATTAGCGCCCAGGCCACTATACATTGTAGCATGCAGGCTGCTCTCAGAAAAGGTTAAGTCTCCCACATCTGGTCTGACTCACACAGGGACCGCGTGGGTTCCAGGGCCTCCCATAAGGTGCTGGCAAGTGAAAGATGAGCCAAGGTGTATTAACACAGTAATGGCAAAGGGGATGTGGGTAGAATATTGGTAGAATCTGTTCCATACTCCCAAATGTCCATTGTTTCAAACTGTTTCTTTCATATTATACCTGACACAAGGATATAGTCAGCTATATTTAGTCAGATATATTTAAAAAGAGAGAGAAAGAGAGAAAAACTGAAAATAATCAATCCATTCCAAAGTTTTATCAGTGGGTATCATGGCCATATGATTTTTGGATCCTGTGATAAGACTTAGTCATAAAGCTCAAAGACATTCTCAGTTTAATTTTTTACTGACTGAGATTAAGAATTGGTCTTTTTGTTCAATCCTATATATCTAGAATGTCTCTACTTCCTTTCCGTCATCTATTTCCAAACTATTCTTTCTTCCTTTCTTTCTCTTTCTTTCTGTCTCTCTCCCTCTTTTTCTCTTTCTTTCTTTCTTTCTTTCTTTCTTTCTTTCTTTCTTTCCTTCTTTCTCAGAGTCCCTCTTTCTTATTATACCTTGTATTATAAACTGACTGAAGTTGCCAATGATGCTAAAATTCTGCTTTCCACCTTTTACCCCCAAATCTACAAGTTCTTCTTGTAGTTTAAGATTTATGATTTGCCTCTCAATTTAACACAGGTAAGAATTTTTCCAAATATTTTGCCACGGCATAAAATTAATTACCATTCTTCTACCCTCAAATATTATCATGCTTGTATCTGACACTTATCAATACGGCCAATTAAACATTTAATTTATTTTTTGTTTATTTTTTTTGCTGAAACCATGCTGCTGCATACAAAAGGGTGGAACAGATGCAACAGGTACTAAGACACTGCAACAGTGCCCACTGGGTACGATGAAGGATTGGATTAAAGAAAAAAACAGGGAAAGATGAGACATTGTCATGTGGGAGGTTTTCAGTAGGAAATGTTGACTAACTGGATTGTAGCAAAAAGGGAATAGGGGTATTAAAAGTGAATGTTGGGTTTTCTTTGTCACCTTGGAAGCCAATGGCGCCAATTACCATAATGGGAAGATTGGGAGAGGAGTGGAGGTTGAAGGTGTGGAAAAATGTAGACGCCTTTAAGGAGTCCTCAATTTTGGCATCTAAGTAGATATTTCAAATAGGTAGAGACAGGTACTTATAGATCAAGAGAGGTATAAATATAGACACATAAGTTTGGGGAGCTGTCATCCATCAGTAGAGATCTTTTAAAACCATTTCACTTTATGAGACCTTATAGAAAGAAACTGTAGATGAAGAAGTGTGGTAAACCAATCCCAAATCCTAGCCCTTCAAAATTACAAGTTCTAGCAGAGAAGGAAGGAATAGAAAAAAACAACAACAAAAAAGTTATAATAAATAGTAATTGAAACAATAGGAAAATAGGGTGCTGAGATATGTTTTTGTTTTGTTTTATTTTCTCAAAATAGCTGTATAGGAATGTCTCCTTTACATTCAGAAAAATGAGGTATTTCATATTAGATGTAAAATTTTAAAGTTCGTCACAATACCCCTTTAAGTAAAAGTGCAAATCCTTTAAACCATTAATTGCTATCCATTTCCTTCAAACAGAATATTATTTTTAAATGAACTATGGAATTAATATGAAGAGATTAAAAACAGATAAAAAAGAAAGAAGAAAAAAACAGATAAAAGAACAAAAGAGTTAATCAACAGAAATTGTATAAGGGAAAATTTGTGCAATTGCTTGCCTGTGACATAGCAACACCAGTATTTATGTTTTAGATTAGAATTTAGTGTATAAATTTCAAAGACGTGAAAATTGTACCTAATTTTTACATACTCAGAAACTGCAAAGTTTAGGTAAATATAAATATCGTAAATTTTATCATATGTGGAGAAGATGGATAAAATTTTGTTCCAGTACACATGACACAAGGATTATAAACCGATTTGTATGTGTGCACGTATGTTTGCATATACATAAACATGAACACACACACAGTTTGGTTTCTCTCTGTGTGACCTTTCTTGCCACAACTTCAAAATCCACATGAAAAACTCTGCCTTTAAATTCTCTGACTATCCTGACTTTTCCTGTTGCTTATGGTGCCAAGTTTTCTACTTTACAACTCCCTTCAGAATCCAGATATCTAATGCACAACTATGGCTAGTGGTGGTAAGTGCAACGAATTGTTCTCTGTTAATTCATTAGCCAGATAATGTGTTACCTCTCTAAGGAAATGTAATGCCTAACTCTCTCTATACTTCTCCTACAAAAAGACCACAGGGAAAACTACTAATGCTGGAAATTTAAAAGATCCAATGGGGAGTTAATTTATTCATGGGAGACTTCCTTAGATTTCTTTAAATTACATTAATAGAGCAGCTGCCTGCTCCAATAATGCATAAATCAATCCCTTAAGCTACAAGTTGCTCAAGGAATGGAAATATTTTCAGTTCAATTTCTTCTAAGAATGATAGCAAACAAAATACTTTTTGTCATTATTGGTGGTGGTGTTTTCACTGGCAAGGTTGTAATAAATAGAATTAGATTTGAAATTTATATGATGTGCGAGACTTCTAAATAGACTCCTTCCCTTTTATAATCATGCATACTGATCTATGCATAATGGTTTATGTGGCAAATATGAAATGGAAGAGAAAATCATCCCTAATTGACTCTTGATTAATAGGTAATATATAACCATCCTCATGGTGGCAAAATCTGACTATAATAACTATTATTTGTGAAGAATGAATGAATACAAGGAGTATGGTTATATTGATATTCTGGTTTTACTATTTATTCTCTAATTTCAGTATTTCCCCCACTCTCAAAACTTCAATAACCATCTCTATACAAATGATCTCTAATCTGAATTCAGGTTTGTTGTTGTTGTTTTGTTTTGTTTTTTCAAATTGTGCCTGGACAATCCTACTTATGCTATACACCAGAACTTATAGACAATATACATAAAACTTACCATGTCATTAAGCATTTTAAAATCAACTTTACTCTTTTGCTATACTAATCTTAAAGTTACTCACTGCTGACTTTTTTTGCACTTCTGCTCCTGTCCTATATCTGGAGAGTTCTTAAATCAGATTGGAATTGTGGTTTAAATACATAGCCTCCCTCTTTCCACTCTATCTCACTCCAATTACCATCATGCTCTGTGATCTGTGGGTGATGTCCCCTACTTGTGTGCTTTTTCAATTAGATCTACCCTTCAGACTGTACTTTGTGACATAATTAAATGTGAGTTCTTAAACCAACACTCTCCAACTCTAAAGAAGAGGACTATATATGTCAGTCCCGATTAATGATATAAGTGACAGTGTAGTGCTATAAGGAAATGATGGTGTTTTCAGTAAATAGAACTGAGTCAATCAGATGTCTATCAGGCAAAAAAGCAAAAAAAAATCAATCTTGGCCACTACTTCATACCAGACGCAAAAAATTAATTTCAGATGGATTTAGACCTAGACGTGAAAAGCAAACAATGATGACTTGGAGGAAAAGATAATATTTTTGTGGTCTTGGAGTAGGCAAAGTGTTCTTTTTCTTAAGTAGGCTTCATGCCCAGTGAGGAGCCCAATGTGGAGCTTGAACTCACAACCATGAGATCAAGACCTGAAATGATATCAAGAGTTCGATGTTTAACCAACTGAGCCACCCAGGCGCCGAGTAGGCAAAATGTTCTTAAACAAGAAATAAAATGCATTGACCTGGAAAGAAAAAGGATTGATAAATCGCATTGCGTTAAGGTTACAAACTTCTTGTATCAAAAGACACAACTAAAAGAGTAGTAGGTAAGGTACAGTTTAGGGACAATGACACTGTTCACGTTTCCAGTAAAGTATATCCAGACCATACAAACAATTTGAAAAAGTGAATGAGAAAGAAAATCCAATATGGACACGGGCAAAAGACGAAAATGGTTAACAGAGTTGTGAGGAAAGGGAAAATTTCAACTACAACAATGTACTCATCAGAATGGCAAAAACGAAAAAGAAAGCCAATGCCAAGTAAGGTGATGAGGTGGAAAAGCCAAAATTCTACTTTGGTGGTGGGAGTATCTATAACAACATGGAAAGTCTCCCTGGCTGTATCTATTAAAGCAGAACATATGACACAAAATTCCACATGGAGATAGAGATCCACAAGAAAAATGTGTTTACAATTAGGTATATTTTAGAATGTCCATAGTGGCCAAAGCATTGCAAATTCTCCAAATGCCTGCCAGTAAAAGACACTAATTATTCCTAGAATGGAATGCTATACATCAATCAAATAAATGACCTATTACTACATATGTCAATAGAAGTAGATATCCCAAATATAACACTGAACAAAATGAACCAGACATGAAAGAGAAAATGAGTATGGTTTCATTTATGTAAAGACAATATCCTGTGTTTGAGGTACTGTTTGTCCATTACGTGAGAATTGAGGCCTAAAAACAAACAAAAATTTACCAACAGCAACATGAAAATCCAAACAACAAAATAGAAGCTAAAAAGACTCATAGATGAAGGAGAGATAAAAAAACAACATCAAGAAAGAAGAGAAGTGGCTAAAGAGGTAAGAGGCCAATTGAAAGAGATGTTGTCATAGAAACTGAAAGAACACTGTGGTTTAAGATGCTGCTGCCTTATGGATAGTTAAGTGTGCATCTATATCAGTTGGCAAACCCACATGTGCATCCTGAAACAAAAAACACAAAGTCACCCTATTTATATACGTCTTTCAGTCAATGCAACTTGGCACCTTTGATCAAGGATGGAGGTTAGACTCCATAAACCAACTTTATTCTTACTTTTGTGATGTTGATGTCTAAAATTTGTTGAACACCGATACAGATGTGATACAATGTCAGAAATTCTTATTTTCATCATGAACAATTCTTACAAACCTGCTAACTTTGGCAATCTTGTGACTGCTATTTTAAATAAAAATTGAATTTTTAAGAATTTGATTGGGGCCATCTTGTTCGCTTCTCAGCCTTTCTTTGCAAGTAAATTGCTACCCAACGTACTCTTCCCCAATGATCACCCTATTCTTCCACAGGTGTTCCGAAATCCCCAGGTGCACACAACTACCGGAGCTGATTAGCTTCTGTTTTCTCATCAGGGCCACTAAAGAGCTGCTCCCCCCACAGCTGTGTGCTTCACATGGCTTTCTTGTGACAAAAGAGCTCTTACACTCCTGAACTGAATTTCGTACTATTCAAAAATGGCCCCTTCACTAAAATAAACGACTCCGTTTATTTTAATGTGAATATTTACATCCAAGAAGTATTGTTAATATTTTAAGTGGTTGCAAAAATGTTTGTTGGTGACTGAAAATAGACAACATTGGAATTTTGCAGAAAGTCACTTGATGGCTTTAAGATACTTTGAAATGTAATTATTTGCAAAGTTGAAAGATTTCATATTCATCGACACAAATTATTTTCATTTTTTGGGGCTCCTGGGTGGCGCAGTTGGTTAAGCGTCCGACTTCAGCCAGGTCACGATCTCACGGTCCGTGAGTTCGAGCCCCGCGTCGGGCTCTGGGCTGATGGCTCAGAGCCTGGAGCCTGTTTCCGATTCTGTGTCTCCCTCTCTCTGCCCCTCCCCCGTTCATACTCTGTCTCTCTCTGTCCCAAAAATAAATAAACGTGGAAAAAAAAAATTAAAAAAAAAAAAACAAATTATTTTCATTTTTTTATTAAACAAACATTTCATCAAATGTGCTGATAAATATTTATAAAAGCAATCTGTTTTCAAATTTTTTATTTTTTTTTAGTAATGGTACTTCACTCTGTGTGGTTAGAAATACTGTAGGATTTTCTTCCACAAAAATTACTACTCATTACTCTTAAATGTTTTATTTTTTGTCTAATTTGAAAGACAAGATCTTATTTAAAAGATCTCTCCTTAAAATTAATATTCAAAGATATACTGAACACTGTGGGGTAATATTTTCATTCTGTCTTATAAAATATATGCTACATTTTTTATTTTAAATGTGTAAGTGATAAAAATAGTCTAAAATCTTCACTATAAGAAATGAATATGTTGCAAACAATAGTCTTCATATTAAATACATATTTTCTCACCACCCCATATACACCGTTGTCTGGATGGGAAGTCTTACCAATTTCAATCAGGAAAAAGTAATATTCCCTGCTATTTCCTTTCACTTATCAAAAAATTTTCTGAAAGTAAGTTGTTTTTGGCTAAATTGAAGATTAAGTTCCAGAAAAAATAGAATGGATGCCCAAAAAACCACATTATCAGTGCTTTAAAACCCTAAGCCTCCTTAACATGAAAGAATGAATGAATGAATGAATGAATGAATATGTGAATAAATGACTCTTCCAATTATTATTCCCAAGGTCTTGTTTGAAAGAAACAACAGAATGAAAAAATGAAAATACTTTAAATGAGTTTTACAGGGTATCACATACAATTTGACCTGAAAAGTGTCTTTAAGTTTCAGGCGTGATTTGCACAGGAACCTAATCATAGTTACTAAAATTTTACATTAGATTATGAGATACAGTACATAAATCACTCTATACTGTAATTAATATGAAATGAATCTATGCAATTTCTATTTGAATATTTCAGGTTCTATTGGTTATAAAGCTTTACTTACATAAGACGCTGATACTAATAATATTATTTTTAATGTTAATACAACAATAATAAAGTAGTTAGATGGAGGAACATTTTTCTGGTAAAGGGAGGTGATGCGTACAACATCTTTTCTTTTTTAAAGTGACTCTCTATTGTACAAAAATTGTCTCCTGAGACACTTATTTATAGATCTGTGCACCTAGTTTTAGGAAATGCAATCTGTTTTTTATTATGTGGATTTCAGAAGACACCGAGTTTATATTAGGGCTGCCAAAAAAGAATGAAAACAGAAATATTCTGAGGCATAATTTTTCACCTAAGATCACCTGCATTACAAAACAATTTGGCCTGCAGTGTATTAATTTCTCAAAGTCTTTCTCCTCACACGGTAAGTATGCAGTAGCTCCATACATTTCTAAGCACAAGTGCCAAAGGAGGAGAGAGCATGGAGACCACTGAAACACATGCGGCAACAACAAAAGCCTCAGCTCTTTCTCCTTTCAGGGATACGAATTATGAGCTATTATGTGTCATTGGAAATATCCTGTGGTGATTTGTTAGGGCCATCATGGCTTGTAACTACCAGAAAGTTTAATGTTTCAATTTCCTGTGGTTTAACACCACCTTAAAGTTGTCAGATATCAAATGGTTCACCTGATTCGATGAGTTACTGTCATTTAGAACCTTCATTGTGAGTTCCGATACTGGTCTTGTGCTTAAAGCTGATGTCTTTTTACATTTTCTCTGCATTGAACATTATAGAAGCAAGTGCTCTTGATATTGAATAGTGAAATCCTTTCTACCTATTTCACCAGTAATAAGGGTCACACTGCCTTGCTAGGGATATATATATATATATATATATATCCATTAAAAACCCCATGAAGCACAGATGTCTATTTGGGGTCTGATGATGGCAAGCATGTGATAGCATTGTCCAGTAAGAGAATTCGAAAATGTGATTTCACATGTGAGCTCTGCACACATTTAATAGAAAATCAAACATTTCATCTTGATGGATCTATGCTGCAGAATTTTCTCTCTGTCTAAAACTATATAGTGCTAATGTGTGAACATGATATTTATGATGCAAGGTGTTTTTGGTAGACTGCACCTCCCATTAGAAGAGTGCAGCGGCCTCACTCAGTGACCAGAGTAAGTGTCAGTACTAGTGAGTTAAACAATACTAGTAATAAATGCTAATTTAAGTGTATTTAAGTATTAAATTATACAGTTGAATTATATGATAATTAAATATTAAGTTAAATATTTAACTTAGCTCCAGTAATTTAGCATGTCCTTACTACCACAGCAAACCTTAGGCAGCTTAAAAATATTATTTCATTTAATTCATTGTACAGTTCTATAGTGTAAGTTTTATCACTATTAACATTTTATAGATGAGGAATATAAGGCTTAAGGAAATTAAGTAGTATTTTTGAAAAGCTTTAGGAGTTTATTTATGTTGAGAGAGATAGAGAGAGAGGGGGAGGAAGAGAGGGAGGATGAGAGCAGGGTAGGGGCAGAGAGAGAGAGAGGGAAAGAGAATCCCAAGCAGGTTCTACCTGTCAGCACAGAGCCTGATGCTGGGATCCATCTCACAAACCATGAAATCATGGCCTGAGCCGATTTCAAAGTCAGATGCTTAACCAACTGAGCCACCCATGTGCCCCTTAAGTAGTATTCCAATAGTTACATATCTGATAAATTATGATTTCCAGGTTCCAGTTACACTATATCACCTCTAGAAAAGATAGATTGTTTTCAGTACTCCTCAGAATACTCTTTTAAGATATAATTTTATTTATCTATTCTATTAATTACCAGACAGATTTTCATGGCACATATATTCAAGAAAACACTCCATGTGACTTAACTGTAAATGGTTTAAGGCTACTATTTTTTTAGTGTTTATTTATTTTTAGAGGGAGAGAGAGAGAGAGAGAGTGAGCTTGAGTAGGGGAGGGGCAGAGAGCAGGGGAGAGAGAATCCCAAGCAGGCACTGTACTGTCAGCACAGAGCCCAATGTGGGGCTCAAACTCGCAAACTGTGAGATCATGACCTGAGCTGAAATCAAGAGACTGATGGACGCTTAACTGACTGAACCACTGAGGTGCTCCTTAATGCTACTATTACGTTGGAATAAAGCTCATTATCATATGCAAAAATAATTTGAATTTAAACAGAGTAATGTAATGAAGATCGTGTACCTGAACATGTTGACTAGAATACGCAGAATTACCTTTGGGAGATAATCACATTATGATGGTGGAGCCCTCAGGAATGAAATCAATGCCCTTTTATTTTAATTTTAATGTTTTATTTATTTTTGAGAGAGAAAGAGAGAGCAGGGGAGGGGCTGAGAGAGAGAGGGAAACACAGAATCTGAAGCTGGCTCCAGGATCTGAGCTGTCAGCACAGAGCCTGATGTGGGGCTCACACCCATGGGAGTCATGAGATCATCACCTGAGCTGAAGTTGGATGCTTAAGTGACTGAGCCCCTAAATCAGTGCCCTTTTAAAAGAGACCTGAGAGAGCTTCCTCAGCCTTTCCCCTGTGTGAGGATCCAGTGAGAAGTTGGCAACCCTGGAGAGGGCTCTCATCACAAATAGACCATGCTGGTGCCATGTTTTTTACCTCCACCCTCTAGAATTGTGAGAACTAAATTTCTGTTCTTTTTAAGTCACCTAGATAGTCTATGGTACTTTGTCATGAAACAGGCAGAATTGACCAAGACAACGGTTATGTATATACAGATATACCAACTCCACGATACCTATTACTGAGTTTCAGTACAATACATATAACAGCACATATAACAGTTAAATCACATGACTCAACCGGGTATGGTCAGATTCTGTCCCTCTCTCCTGGGAATCCTGAGTTGGGCTGAACATGAGTGGGTGGTAGATGAAGATGAGTCACGCTGACCCCAGTACCTAAAAGAAATCCATTCCTTTCTCACACAGTTTATATGTCTTTCCTGAAAGGATGTGTAATACAGTTTACCTACTTTTTTTGAAGGGTTTCCTATTCTCTGTCATTCCAATGTTTTGTTTTTAGGAAGGCTTGTTTTCTTTTACTTAAATCCAAAGCATCTTACTACAACATACCTTAGAACACAGTCTTATTATTTTCACTTAAATTATCCTCACGTTCCTTTAATCAACACTTACTAAGCACTTCCTATAGGCAAAAGGATAAAATAAAAACTAAGCTTAAATCTATAAATTGAAAATAAGGCATGAAACAAACAATTACTAAGCCTTTACTTTGGGCCAGGAATATATTTAACCTATACTTTTGGGCAAAGCAATTTGTAAAACAGATGTTTGGTGTTAGAGATAGTATGGAAATAAATGACTATGAAATCAGTTTAGTATGCTTTGAGTTAAAATTACTCTATTCCAACAAACATTCATTAAATATCTATGGTATAGTCCAGAATTGTAAATTAGCTTATGTTAAAAGCACACTCTAAGTCGTGTATTTTATTATGAATTTAATTTTATAAGGGAAGGGAATGTTTCTTCCACAATACTCTGTAATGAACTTTTCACCAAAATGTAGGAACTGTGTGCCTATCATTATCTTATCTCTGTGTTATAATTTTATGCCTTTTGAATTTGTTTTGCATGCTCAAAGCTACAGGGAAATGAGGAATGGAACAGAAGTCTAAGCAGAAACAACTGAAAAATAACATATACTGTTAAGCACACTCATCGTGAAGTTCACATCCCTGAAGTCCAACGGGTCCACTCTCCTGGAGGGAAGAGAAGCCCAGATTGCTGAGGCAGCCTCCTGACTCCACTTTTCCAATCAAGGATTCACTCTAAGGAGGATGGGACTCTGAGAAGCTGAAGTCACCCGAAGTGGGGAGACTGAGGAACTTGACAGAGTTTTGAACAGTTGCACAGTGTTGATGAGAGAACAGAAATTGGAATTCAAGGCCAGTCTAAGAGAAGGGTCCTGGATTACATACCAAAATTTTGATTGGGACCCTCCAGTGATACGCGTTAGATTGGATGAATGGAAAGGAGCCCAGGACTCTCTGTAATTGACGCCAGCTTCAGATGGTGTCAGTGTCAGTTTAGGTAAACTGCAGATGCTTAATTGACTCTTGAAACAAACATTTTTAAAGGAAAAAACAATTAGAGTTTTAAATTGTCATGCAATGTTTTAAATGCAATTTCTGGGTCTTAGGCAAAAATAGGCAGGCATGAAACAAGAAAATAACCAAAAGCAAACCGAAAGGGAGGGAAAAAAAACCCAGAAACCAAAATATCATAGTGAAACTGCCAGAAACAAAGACAAAGGAAAATTATAAAGGCATCCAGAAAATAAAATAAAGAAGCCAGTAAAAAGGCAATTACCTTCAAAGACTCCCCCAAAGAAACAATAGAAGCGGCACACAATGGACTGGCATCTTTGAAATGCCGACCTCGAATTCAATACCCCGTGAAAACATCATTCATAAATGAAGACAAAGTAAATTCTCAGGAAGACAAAAGCTGGGAGAAGTCAGCTGTGTAAGGCTCTGATGAAAGGAAATACTGCTGGAAGATTTTCTAGCATTGGAAAACAATGACAGAGAGAACCGTGGGGATAGAGAAAGACATGAGGAGTGATATTCTGAGTAGATAAGAGGGTGGATCAAAAAATTAGCAAGAAATATTCATGTCTTATGGAGCTTTATATATACTTATGCATACACTATATGCATAAACTATATATACAGTGGACCCTTGAACAACTTAGATTTGAACTGTGAGTCCACGTGTATGCAGATTTTCTTTCAATAAACACCATTCAGTAGTGTAAATGTATTTTTTCGTTCTTTTGATTTGCTTAACATTTTTTCTGTTGCTTACTTTATTGTAAAAATACAGCATGTAATACATATAATGTACAAAATATGTGTCAGTCGACTGTTTATGTTACTGGTAAAGCTCTGGTCAACAGTAGGCTGTTAGTAAAGTTTTTCAGGAGTCAAATGTTATATGCACATTTTCAACTGCACTGCAGTCAACGCCCGTAACCCCCACATTGTTCAAGGATCAACTGTATATGTATGTATATACAGACACACATTAATTAAAGTACATACATAAGAACAAAAGGTATGGGGAAATATTTGGAAACAAAGTGTTCTAAGAATTCTTATACACCTGCATTGTCTGCAATGTGGAAACATTTTAATTTTATTTTACTTTAAATGACTCAAGGTTGTATCTTATAAGTTTTAGGCAAATAATTAAGTAAAAATAAAACAATCAATAACTAACAAGTTATCAGAAAGGAAAATGGAAAAAATTTAAAAAATAGTACATCTGAAAAAATGGAGGAAAGGAGGGGAAAATCATAAAAATAAAAGTGTATTTGAACACAAGTGTATCAGTAATTAGAATAATTATAAATGAATTAAACCACTAACTAAAATAAAAAGGTTGCCATAGTGGATTTTAAAAACAAAGCAATTTTATGCTGCCTATAACCATTACAACTTCCATATAAATCTAAAATATGTTAAATGGGGTGGAAAAAAAGATATGTAATAAAAACACTAATCAAAATAGATCATGCTTAGCTATATATAAAAGCACTTTAAATTACATTGGCATATGGCAAGCATTCAGTAAATAATAACAATTATATGTATCACATGTCATGATCGACCTTGAGACTTTATTTGGATTTTTTTTTCTTTCTGTACTCTTCACAGTGTTCAATTTTTTCCCCACATTGTTTATCACAGAATTTCCTCATTGCAGAATTATCTAACACTGATGTTATTGTTGGCATATTTTTTTAGGTGTGTACAATGATAATGTTTCACAACAAATCCCGAATCTCAATGGCACACAACTACAAGCATTTATATTTCTCACTTATGGTTACATATTTGGTTTAGGTGTGCTCCATAAGTCACCCATTTTGGGATTCGCAGCCCCTTGGGTTATATTCTTTCCAAGGTAGTTGGTGGAAAGATAAGAGCTAAGCCAAAGCACAAAATAAAAGCTACAAAAGCATATTTTAAGCAGAAGTTCATGCCATGTCTCCGAACATCCTATAATTGGCCACAGTAATCATCTGGCCAGGCCCTCATCAATGTGATGTGGTTTTAATATTTGCATTCTCTCCTGGAGGCACTTTAAAGTCATAAGGCAAATGTTAAGAATTTTATTACAAAAAGGGAGTGAAGACTTGGGGCAATAATTTAATCTATCACGCCAGGCAAACTCACATTATTATTGGACTCATTGTCACTTTCATAAGGAATCCTACCCATGATTCCACTGTTTAGATACTACATTGCAATATGTTCAAGAAGAATAACATTTTATCCTCTATTAAAACCATGCACCATTTTATCACAGCTGGTTTATTATCTTTCTTGCCTATTAATATATGCTTGTTCGAGACAAGCTCTGAAAATATGGATAAATTGTATGTAATTTACGTATAAATTTGTATAAATTACATATTTTTAAATTTTAGTCGAATATATGATTCATAATAAGTGCTCATTAAATATTTGTAGAAGGAATGAATAGAAGAATCCTGGGCTATTTCAATATGCTTTTCGTCTGGATGGACAGCTCTAGAAAACCACACTCTTCTATAAATCATTTTCCTTAACTTACAGAAATATCTATACAGAAATGCCAGCTACATTTGATTTCATAGATTTCAGGTAAAACACGGAAGGTCTGAACAGGTGATCCAAACACATAAAATAATAAATATAATATCTAAAATTAGAGAGAGAGGGATTTTCTTAAAACGAATTATCTCATACTTTTCATAGCTTATGGGGCATCTGGAAAAAATTATAGTGTAGTGTAATGTACATATAATTTCCCTCAACTTCAAAAAATACAATCTAAAAATCCTCATCAGAAGACTAACAATATAGAATAATAAAATTGACATGTCCACTATTTTAAAAAAAATTAAGAAGAATTTAAATATTTGTGATGTAATGGAATGCTCTCATACATCTATACACTAAGGGTTTTGCTGTTGTTTATTAATTGATTAAAAGAAGGGATGAAATTCTTGGAGAATAAAACTTTACCACGGTATCCTGATGTTATGCATTATACTTTTTTTATTTAAAATATTTTGTTTTATCTTTTGCTCTTCTTTTGTCCTTATGATTTAATGCAGTGGTACCTAGAAGACTATATATAATTGATTATTCCTACAAAGATCTCTACACTTTAGTATATGTGCTGCCGAAGCAAGCACTTACACTTCACTTTTTAAATCCTTATTATTTATTTATTTAAACAATTTTTAATGTTTTTATTTATTTTTGAGACAGAGAGAGACAGAGCATGAACAGGGGAGGGGCAGAGAGTGGGAGAGGCACAGAATCCGAAGCAGGCTCCAGGCTCCGAGCTGGTAGCACAGAGTCCAACGCGGGGCTCGAACCCACCAACCCCGAGATCATGACCTGAGCTGAAGTCCGGCGCTCAACCGAGTCACCCAGGCACCCCGGCACTATACACTTTAAAGAGTGACAATTCCTTGGGCATCTGGGTAGCTCAGGCTGTAGAGCACGGGGAACTTCTGCTCAGGTCAGGATCTCAAGGTTTGTGAGTTCAAATCCTGCATCTGGCTGGCTATGGTCAACATGGAGGCTGCTTCAGCTACTCTGTCCCCTCTGCCTCTGCCCGTCCGCTGCTTGCACACTCTATGTAAAAATAAACATTTAAAAAAGAATGAAGAGGGGCGCCTGGGTGGCGCAGTCGGTTAAGCGTCCGACTTCAGCCAGGTCACGATCTCGCAGTCCGTGAGTTCGAGCCCCGTGTCAGGCTCTGGGCTGATGGCTCGGAGCCTGGAGCCTGTTTCCGATTCTGTGTCTCCCTCTCTCTCTGCACCTCCCCCGTTCATGCTCTGTCTCTCTCTGTCCCAAAAATAAATAAAAAAAAAATTAAAAAAAATTGTCAAAAAGAATGAAGATCGTTCTGTCTGTGATTTAGTATTTTTTTATATTTGAATTTGAAGATTGCATTGAAAACATGGTGAAAACAAATAAACGAGATCTCAGATTACCTGTAGGTTTTAATAGACCCCTCAGTTTATATATATATATATATATATATATATATATATATATAAATTTTTAATGTTAATTTTTGAGAGAGAGAGAGAGAGAGAGAGAGAGGGCGAGGGGTGGAGAGAGCTGGAAACACAGAATCCGAAACAGTCTCTGGGCTCTGAGCTATCAGCACAGAGCCTGACATGGGGCTTGAACCCATGAACTGTGAAATCATGACCTGAGCTGAAGTCTGACACTTAACCGACTGAGCCTCAGTTTACATTTTTATACTTCTGAGATTAGTCATTAATATCTCATGCTATCTCATTAGGCTGTCTCTTAGACTCTTAGCTTCATGAGGACAGGGACAGGGAACTCTTGGGAACTCAATGACCAGCACTGAAACAGCTTCACAAGAGGGGCTCAGTATTAGCCTTCATAAGAGGGCTTCATAAGAGGGGCCCCTTCATAAGAGGGGCTCAGGGGCTCATATATTAATCAGGTGATTAAACCTGGGGACTTGTTTCAGGATGAATCTAAAAATGCTGACTGGGTTGCCTGGGTGGCTTAGTCAAGTAAGTGTGATTAAATGTCTGACCCTAGTTTCAGCTCAGGTCATGATCTTACGGTTCTTGGGTTGGAGCCCTGCATTGGACTCCGTGCTGGCAGTGCAGAGGCTGCTTGGGATTCTCTCTCTCTCTCCCTGTCTCTCTCTGCCCCTCCCCCTCTCTAAATAAATAAATAAACCTTAAAGAAAATAATAAAAAGTGGGTGCCTGAGTGGCTCAGTCGGTTGAGCCTCTGACTTCTGTCTAGGTCATGCTCTCATGGTTTGTGGGTTCGAGCCCTATGTAGAGCTCTGTACTGACAGATGAGAGGCTGGAGACTGCTTCAGATTCTGGGTCTCCTTCTCTCTCTGCCCTTCCCCTGCTCATTCTCTGTCTCTCGAAAATGAATAAACACTTAAAAAAATTAACAAAAAATAAAAGTCCTGATACATTCAACACTTTTATGTGTAAAATGAATTTTTAAAATTCAGGGAATCAGTTTAGTAAAAAAAAAATATTCCATTTATATCTTCCTTAAATATTTTCATTTTATAAAAATCGGTTTCTATCTTTTAAGGTTTTCACTGCACTTTTTTTTTTTTTTTTTTTTTTTTTTTGCAGCTGCCAATGATGTGTCAGGCCATTTTTCAGTATATTGGTGGTGAGATCCCTGACTGACCAATCAGAATAGTCCTGAACTTGACACCATAATCACAGAAAACAGACCAGCACAAAAGCAGAAAGATATTTTTAAAATATATAGCTAGCAAAAGCTGAGCCTCCATAATTTATAAATAGCTCCTCAAAGTGATTAGAAAAATAAAAACTAACAAAAAATGGGAAGGACATTTGTAAAAAGCTTATATACATAGAAACCTGAATTTCTAATAAACACATAATTTTATCAGTAATCAGCATAATGTCGCTTAAAAATGAGGTATTATTCCACATCAGTATCCCAAAACTTAAAAGTCAGCCAAAATAAAATTTTCATGAGACTGTAGTAATGTGAACTGTCATATGCTGCTGATGGAAGCATAAATATGTATAATTTTGGAGGCCTATCACCAACATTTAGTAAAGTTGAATCGTGCACATTTGTGAAACAGCAAATCCATAACTATGTATATAGCCAGAGATATCTGATACACAAAATGTCCACTGTCTAATGTCCATAGCAATCAAAGGTGGAAGCGACTTTAAATTCCTCACATAAAGCATTGACCAGTATGTTGTGATTTTTGAATATAAAGGTAGTATAAAGCCATTAAAAGGAGTGAACAGAAGCTCTTTGTATGAACAGATACAGAAAACACAGTAATGAACCACAGCACGTTGACCCATGCTGATACTATTCACATCAAGTTTGATACATTGTCTGTGGATGAATTGGCATGAATTAGCCTTATTGAAATACTCATGGAAACCATAGAGATGAAACAGAATAGTTCTGTCCTGAATCTTGGAAAGGAGAAAGGCAGTGGGATGAAAAGAAGACCTTAAACTCTCGACACTCCCGTTTCTACCATCAGTAGCAAGTGTGGTGAGGGCTGCAACTCAATAAATTTATGTCACATACATCAGATGGTTCCCCTCCTTCTCATAATTTGAATAGCTTATTAAAATATAAGAAAAATGTAGATGCACATATGGATTGTATGTGGCAGGGAAAGATCAGTAAGGAGGATAGGATCTAGTTTTGAAAAGTATGGGTGGCTTAGTTGGCTAGGCAACTCTTGATTTTAGCTCTGGTCATGATCTCATGGTTTGTGAGATTGAGTCTCATATCAGTCTCTGCACTGACAGTGTCGAGCCTGATTGGGACTCTCTCTCTCTCCCCCCAAAAATAAATTAATTAAAAAAATAAAAGTGTAATTCTAAATAGATTGATTAAATGAGAGAAATGGGTGAAAATAGATTAATGCATTTTCTTTCAGACACTTTGTTATAAAAGATAATATAATACCATCACACCCACAATCACCATCACCACTGGCAACAATAACCACTTTTTCAATAAATTTTTATGATAAAAGCTACAAGAAAAATGCATCACTAAGCAGAAATCCTCCAACTGAAGTGTGCAGTAGGCAGCTGTGTTGAACATCTGAGGATTTTATCTTCCTTTTGTCCTTGCTACCAAGAACTACAGTTCCTAGTTCTCTAGAGCTGTACGTTTTTCTCTGTGTGCTTTGTAATTTTTGCAGTCCTCTCTCTTTCTCTCTTCCCCTCCCTCCCTCTTGCTCTCTGAATGGATCTCTCTCTTCACTCCCCTCTCCCAACTCTCCTCTTTCCAAATCCAAGCTTTCTATATCATGTATCCTCTATCAACTAAACTTTTATTTCTCTAATAGGCAATTTATAGTTTGTAGATAAAACCTACCAACTTCTATTTTCAAGAATTTAAAACTTAACTAGTTCATTTCTTTTAGTTTCATCATAAAAATAATTTTATAATCAATCCTTCTGTATTACTACATATAGCATTACAATTCTATTTATTTGTGGTCAATAATATGATAGCAGATTTTCATTCTTACCAGCAAGGATTGGAAATGTTAATTTTGTTTGCATTTGAGTAGTATTAAATTTACAGCTGTTTTCTTCAAACCTCTCTGGTCGGTGTTTAACAAAAATGGTCCTCCAGTGTTCTTTTCTAGAGTATTTTGAGATATGTACTCCTATAATCAAGTTTCTTAGCTCCCATTTTGGGGTATATGAATCAGAATCTCTGAAGAATGCATTCCCTTTTCCTCCATTTTAAAGCAGCATCCACAAAGATCCCTGTGCACACTGAAGTGTGAGACAATTGTTTTAAGCCTTGAATTTAAATTTTTATAATATCATGTTTATTCTTTCAAAGTTATATTCGCCAACTTTATTGATTATTTTCCTTGCCATTCTGCCACATTCACTGAGGTATTCACACAATTTGCTATTACTAGAACTATAAATGCAATTTCCTCAACATTTTGAAGAGATGATATTTTCAAGAAGATTGTTATTTCCTATGCTTTCTCAATTTTCATAATATTCTTATTATACTAAGGTGGCAAGAATTCAAATAGCTTTTCAGATGTGGCTTCAATTACTTGTCACCTATGTGGCTTTGAGTAAATTTTCAATAAAGTAGATTTACTGTTTGCATTTTTAAAATCTATCATCAGATTAACTCGATTATGTTTCTTTTTTTTAAAGAAAATAAAGACAGTGGCCTTAAAGTGGAAATATACAACATATAGATGCAATCCTAAATTAGCCTATCAGGATCATAGCAGAGAAGGTGCAATATTCAGAAAATTATTGCTTAAAATAGCCCGTAGAAAGAATAGGGAAAATGATAGAATGGTTGGACACATAAACTATATTGGCCTCTGTGTGTGTATGTGTGTGAAAACACATGTTTTCATTATTTGTACATTTTTCTTGAAGCTATGGAAGGTTGTAAACAAACATCACAATAACCAAGAGAATTGACAAAGATCATCCGCATTTGAAAGTTATTTAAAAAATTTAAAATAAAAAATTATGTAAGATTAAAAATATTCAATTTTCCAATATTAACAATAAATGTTAATTTTTTGTGAATTTTAAAGTTTTGGTGACTGTCCTGTCCTCTTTAGTCAATAAAATAATTTTCTTTTTCCTTTCTTTACCAAGCATATGATGTAAATGATACCAAATTGTATTTCACATTTGAATGCCCAAAGAAATAATTTAATTTTGTGTCCCTGTGGCAGGTTGAGCACATTTTGCTTTGATGGCATCTTCTTGGCTAAAAGTTAAAGTTCTCTTGTTAGATCTTGGCAATAAGCCCTTTTCTTATTTAGCCACAAACTGTTCCCAGCCCTTCTCATCCACTGCTAATTAAATGTATCCACATCAATGCCAAAAAACAGGAATAGCTTCTGCTGGTGAACCACTATTAGGAAGAATCGTGAAAGTGAGAGAACACAGTAGGTTAGTGTAATAGGCTGAATTTCTATTTTATTTTATTTTATTAATTTGGGAGAGAGAGAGAGCATGAGTGGGGGAGAGGGGCAGAGAGAGAGAGAGAGAGAGAGAGAGAGAATCTTAGGCAGGCTCCATGCTCAGCCTGGATCCCAATATGGGGCTCAATTCTATGACCCTGGGATCATAACCTGAGTTAAAATCAAGAGTAGGTTGGGTTCGGGCAACCAACTGAGCCACTGAGCCACCCCGAGAGGCGGAATTTCTAAATTGCCCACTCAAAGATGCCCCATCATAATCTCCAGCATCTATGAATAAGATATCATCCCCATAATTGTGTCATTATGCTGTGTGATGCAGTTGATCAGAAATAAAAAGGATTATCCTGGGTGCATCCACGGCAATTTTCTGAACCCTTAAAAGCAGTAAACTTTCTCTTTCTTGTGGCAGAAGACAGTGTCTAGGCGATTTGGAGCACACAAAAGATTCGAGGTACCATTAGTGATTTTGAAGATGAACAGAGTCATGATTCAAAGAAAATAGGTGATCTCTTAAGGTTGAGAATGACCATGAATGGTTTACAGAGAGTGAATGGGGGCCTCAGTCCTAAACCTCATGGAATCATATTTTGCCAACTGCCTGAATGAGTTGGGAAGGGGATTCTTCCTCAGAAAGAAAGAACATGACTTAGCTGACACGTTGATTTTAGCCTTGCGAGACCCAAAGCTGAGTATCCAGTCAGACCTAGTCAGACTTCTGAACAATAAAATTTTGAGATAATAAATGGTTGGTTTTTAAGTGACGAAGTATATGGCAATCTGTTATGTAGCCTTAGAAAACAGTACAATCCAATCCATGGAGGAAGTCCCTCTATAAGGCATGCACAGCTGAAGAAAGAGAGAGAGGGATGCTGAGTTCCAAAGGCACACAGCTTGTTTAATAGTGGATATAAGATCAGAACAGTGCCCTGGGTCAACTATCAATATTTATGTGAGCCTTTAAATATGGGCAGATAGGTTATTTGGCCTTATTTTAGATACTATTCCCATTGCTACAATACCAGAATATAGATCATACTTGTCCTATTTCTGAGAAACCAACACGAATCTTGAGATAAAGAGGGATCCTGGCCTGTGAATGCCTGGAAACAAGCAGGAAAAATGAGGTACCTGCACCAAATGAATAATCAGTCATGATCATGCTCTTCTTGGCAATATAGGATATCCCTATTTCTGTAAGCAGAAATAGAGACCAAGTCGAGCAATCTCTAACCATTAATTCAGAGTGAACAATCATGTTCAAAGAAAAGCTATAATTTTCCCTTCAATATCCAACAAAACTAAGGTTAAAGAAAATTTCAATTGTGTTTTCTTGAATAAACAATATCTTTACAAGCATACTAGAGAATGTAGGAGTGTAACAGGTTATAAGAAAGATAACTAATTAAACACTCAAAATGATTTTTGGATCGAAAATCAAAACAAAACAAGATAAACAAATAAAACCTACCAGCATATAGGTTGACAATGTTCTCAGAAAGAAGACTAAGAATCAGTACAATAATTTTCCGTACAGCCAAATTATGTTGCAATTACAAGAGTAACAGCATGAGGGCAGCAGATGGAGAGAATTCACATGAGAGGTAGGAAGGAAAGGGGTGAAGAGGGGTGTCATTTCTTTTGTGGGGGTCTTCATGGGTGCAGTCCTGGAGAATGTTTAATGAAATGTTTATAACTGAACGGTAAACAGCCACCTAGAGAATCTTCTCCCAGCATATATCTGAAAAATGCCTCACTTGGCATGGACAAAGTTAACTGATAGCCAGTACCACTCTCTTGATATACATTAATTCCCTAAAGCTGGGAAAGTATCAAGGTGAAGTTTCTTTGAAATTTCACAGTCAGGTTGAGGATTCCACTAAATCATGTCACTTCCAAATTAGCCTTGAAAAATGCCTCTGCTTCTATGTAATTCTTTCGCCCATTATTCTTCACATGATAGATATTTGGTCAATGCACAATGTGCTAAAAGACATGAGCAGCTTTCTCTTATCTTTGACAGGAGTCTTCATGCTTGGACATTTCTGCCATGGGCTCCCACCCAATTGATGTCTTCTATATGATGAATACAGTGTGTGCTTGATATGAAACTGTATTTTCTAAAATTGATTTCTACTATAGATCTAGTAGAAAACTTTGGGGTATAATTTTGCATTTTTTTCCTAGTTTTAACTATGATGTAATAAAGTTGACTTCATTTCCATTCAACTCAGCCATTAGGCTTATGTTATATATCTCTTAATCACTTTGTTGTGCTTTAGCTATAGGTTAACTGAAGGGGCTCAAGGTAGATAATAATATCCTGACTACCACTTTTATGGTAATGAGCTGAACATCTCACGTAGTAAGGATAACTATAACATGTGAATAAAAATACGGCAGGACATAATAAGAATAACTATAATATGTGAATAATAATACGGCAGGAAAAGAGAGAGATATAAGGATTCAAATTTACCAAATATAAATCTCTGGAAAATTATTACAGGATGTACTCCAGCAAAATAAAACAAAATGTGAAAACTGAGTCCAAGAGGAATCATGAGGTAAAAAAAATGGTACTGAACAAACAGTACCAAACTAACAGTACTAAAATGATTAATGTTAATATATCATCAGGAAATAATGCCCTAAAAACTTCCCAGCCAAGGAGAAAGGATGCTGATAAGCCTTCCTGGGTTTATTATTTTGCTCAATTAAAAGATGCAGATGTTGATTCTCTTTCAATTTGACTTGCAAATTTTCATATCTGTCTTATAAGCAAATAAATCTATACAATTTACACCTATTTTAGTTTTTCTGGGTGTTTACAGTTATAAATAAAGTTTTGATGTATTCTAGAATGATTTAGTTGAGGTTATTTATATAAGATACATATTTTAAAATGTTTGTTAGGTGAGAGAATATGTGTATATTACATGATTATGAATGTGGAGGTATTCTGAAGGCATAGCTGTTTGCCTGTATCCAAATGTTACTATGAGTATGGTCATATATTGGCCTTTTTGTCCACTCCATCTTTCTCCACTGGCTTTTTTAAGATAAAGAGGAAAATTGTGTTCCAAAGTAATTTTCCAAAACATAAGAATATTCTCAATTGTATGTTTGATTAAAATAGTGGGCAATAAAGTTGACAGTTTGGTAACATAAAACATTGAAAAACAGTTTTTAAAAAACCTACTATAGGGGCGCCTGGGTGGCTCAGTCGGTTGAGCGTCCGACTTCAGCTCAGGTCATGATCTCACGGTTCGTGGGTTAGAGCCCCACGTTGGGCTCTGTGATGACAGCTGGGAGCTCGGAGCCTGGAGCCTGCTTCAGATTCTGTGTCTCCCTCTCTCTCTGCCCCTCCCCCACTCATGCTCTGTCTCTCTCTCTCTCTCTCTTTCTCTCTCCCTCTGTCAAAAATAAACATTAAATTTTTTTAAATACTACTATATAATGAAAGACATTTTTCAAGATGAAATATTAGAGTCTGAAAGAAAATATTGACAATATTTTTGAAGGCAAAATTGATGAACCTGAATATATAAAAAGCTAATATAAAGAAAAGTCCAAATATGAGTTATGAAGAAATCAGTTTATTAAAGAAGGAAGACATGTGGCAAATGAATTTATAACAAAGATCCTCAATTTCTCCATAATCAGAGAAGTGTAAATGAGGACGAAACAGACAACATTGTTCTATTGGATCACCAAATATTATAAAGTTGGATAACATCAAGACATTGATGATAAACAGTCACCCTGAGATCATGACCTGAGCCAAAGTCAGATGCTTAATCGACAGAGTCACTCAGGTGCCCCTCTACTGATTTAGAATTCTTTAGAAAACAGTATAAACCAATTCTTCAAAAAATATCTATTAGATTACATGGTTTATCATACAGTGAACTATAACATTGCATGTTTCTTTTTTTAAAATGTTTTATTTATTCTTGAGAGAGAGAGAGAAAGAAAGAGAGCATGAGCAAAGGGTGGGGGGGGGTGCAGAGCAAGCAAAGGACACAGAATCTGAAGCAGACTCTAGGCTCTGAGTCACAAGCCATGAGATCATGACCTGAGACAAAGTCAGATGCTCAACTGACTGAGCCACCCAGGAGCCCCATAACATTGCATGTTTCTTTTGCTTCTCCACTTACATCACAAACAAGTTTTGCAGAGTGATGGTCTGTTTTGACCCAATAACTATGTAAATGCTTAGAGAAGAAAAGTTATTTCAAGGAGAAAGGAAAAAGAGAAAGAAAAACGGAAGTAGATTTGATTGACAAATTCAAACTCTATTGAGGAAATATTTTCTTTAAAAGAAAATTAAGTTCAGGGGTTTATAGCTTCACTTCAGGTGCAATAGAACTTAAATTCAGACTATTAAATCTCCATCAACTTGGAGAAAAAAATATATAAACCTTGGTTAGGTCATGTAGTAGCCTATGAATCTCTCAGGATCAAAAGAAAGTTTAAAATTAGGTACAGATAAATTTGAGTTGCACATATAGTTATTAGAGAAAATAAACCATATGCTTGAACATATAATTTTTTCAAGCATATTTCCAGATAATTTATATAATAGCAGTTGAAGAGAAAACAGAAATTGAAAGGAAAAAAAGGGGCAAAATGTAGCCAAATTAGCTTTCGCCAGTTCAAAGCATCTATGCACTTTGCAACTTATGTAAAATAATTAAATTAGCTTGTTTGAAAGACTGACCTTCTGATATTTTAAGTTTGACTTTGGGTTTGTTTTAACTTTCTAAGTCACTAGAAATATAATTTCTCGTAAGGTGTTTATTTACAAAAAGCCAAATTGTTATGGGATTCCTTCATTTAAAGTCAAGCAAAATACATAGCCAGCATACAAATGTGGGTATCTCCTGGTCCTACAATAAAAGAGTCAACCACAACTTCACTAAAACATTGTTTTTCTGTTTTAAAGGGGTAAACTTAATTCTTGCTCCTTGTGTGAATACGTTCCAGAAATAAAATTAGTTTTTGAGATTTACTGTAGTTTATTTTCTTATCTTTAATATAAAAAAAAAGTTATTAGACTGATAAGATTACTTGACTGCAAAGGCATGTGTGAGAGAGAGACAGAGAAATAGAGAAATAGAGAGACAGTGAGACAGAGACAGAGAGAAGGATAACTCTGTTAAAGCAAAGAACTGAACATCTCAACATAATTTTATGGCATTTTAGCAAGGAGACCATTTCCATTAGCAAGGAGACCATTTCTTCTCCTACCTGAAATCTTTATTTAGAAATTGTGTAAAGTTCAGTTTATCCTTTTCCCAGTGCCATTGCTTTGATTAGTCTTTGTCATCTCACCTTCATTTCTGATTCTGGTTCTGGAACTTTCAGATCACTTTCAGAATCAGCCTGTTTGATGTTGTCTGTTCCTAGCCAAACTGTCTTGCCACTTTCATTTGACTTCTGTTAGTCTTTTTGGGGGTGGATTTTGATGCTAAAGTTGCTTTTATGTCTCTTAGAGGAGTCATACCCACTAGTTTATCCTTTTCATTTTTATTTTGAATCATAGTCATGGTCTTTTGGCAGTCCCTGCTGCTATAGCTTGATCACCATATCGTTTATTCCTTTATTCCTCTTTTTAACTGAATCTTGATTTTCTACAAAGCTTTCATCATATATGTCCTTTTACTTGTTCCAGAATCATTCAATGGAGCTAAAGCTGATATATATATATATATATATATACACACACATACATATATATATATATACACATACATATATATGTGTGTGTGTGTGTGTGTGTGTGTGTGTGTGTGTGTATAAACACACACACAGGAGACAGAGGCACACGCATATGTATATATTAATAACTACAAATGAATTATACATTATAATTCAAATGTATTAAATTGTGGGGTTAATCTTTATTATTACCTTATGGTTGGTGCCGTAATCTCCCATGGAAGATGAGCAATTGGTCTTATGTTTTAAAATAACGGTTTTAGCAATGAAAAAGTACTATAATTTTGTTTCTGCTGGTATCTCTGGTTGTATTCAAATAGTCCAATTCCTGTCGCTAGTTTTCCTGTCATCAATGCTTACTTTTTTTTAGATTTTCACTTTGAAATAAACTCAGATGTACAAAAAGGAACAAAAGGATTACAAAGAATTTCCATTTAGTCCTTCATTTAATTTCTTCAAAATTTAACGTTATGTTACCAATTATCAACACTTAAATTAATATAATAGTAATAATAATAATAACTAATCTGCTGATATTATTCAAATTAATTTAATTGTCCAACTAACTCATTTTTTCTGATTCAGGATTTGAACCAGAATCAAATAAAGCATTTAGTTTTATGTCTCCTTAGTGTCTTTCAACACAGTTCCTCATTGTTTCTTTGCTTTTCATGACCTTAAAACTTTTGAAGAGTATTTTGTGAACTGTTCTTTAATGAAGGCTTATGTTGTGTTTTCTCCTTATCATGTTAGGAATCTTTAAATAAGAATACAGCAGAAGTAACAGTGCGCCTTTTTTCGTACATCACTTCAGCAGGTAGATGATGTCATTGCTGGTCACGGTAACTTTGTATGCTTAATTAAGTTGATGTATGACAGGTTTTTCAACTGCATTTATGGTTTTCCTTCATAATTAGTAAATATCATGTAGCAAGAAACTTTGAGAGTCTACAAACAGACTGCTTTTTTGTCATACTTATGCTAACTAATTTTAGCAACCATTGATCTGAAATTGTTTTTGTTTTTCCTTCTAATAAAAAAAAATAGTAATTTAGCTTTCCTCGTTGGATCGCCTGTGATAATCAAATTATCACTTTTATTTTTCTTGAGTATGTTGGGATATTTAATCCATATTTTATAGTAAATAATAAGTTCAATAAATTAGAGTCTAAGATCAGTGGGATGAAGGATATAGCTTTTGGTTTTAGACAGCTGCAAAGTGCATGGCTTCTAGGGACATTTTGAGAACATGTTCAAAACAGACAATAAAAAGTCTTGATGAGAATGAAAATGAATATTGGTACCCATGTGATATAAAAGAAATAAACATAATAGCTTACTATATTTTTCTACTGCCCAATGGAACATTAACAAAACTGAATTACTCTATAAAGAGAATAATGATTTGGAAATGTCTATGGAAAATAAGATGTTCAGTAATTTTTGTCATAGAAAAACTTTTTTCCCAATAATAAATATAAAAATTTTATTTATAAATAAAAAGATGCCAAATTTTCCATATACTTCTGCAATATTAGTAAAGGGAAAAGTTTTTAAATTTATTTCAAATCTTAAGATCTAGATTTATGCTTTAAGGCTATGATCACACATTAAAGATGGGTGCCAGTATAACTTAAAATTAGCAGAACAGCTGAAAATTATCCACTACCTGAATGCCCTAAGTGATAATGATATCCTTATAGAGAGCAAATCTAATTGCAAATTTTAACATTTCTCATAGTTATGAAAAGGCATGCCAACATACAATTCAATCACTTTAATTACTATCAGTTTTTTCATTCATTTTCCATTTTATTGAAAGCAACTGAGAAAGTTAAGCTGCCCTTGACTTCTTTATGATCATTGGAAATCTGATCCATGTTTCGCTTTTTTAATCAAGATTTGAGGAAATTAAATGGGGCCAGTTCCTGAACTATCCAAGTCTGGAAGAGTGAAGGAGCATACATCGTAGGCAGTGCATAGGTAACATATGGCTGTTACAAATTATTTATATTTTTGTTTTCAAACCAAAAGCAACTCCCACCATCTCATTTCAGGTTAATGGCTTGAAGCAATCATAGCCAAACATAAGGGACATACTTTTGGAAAAATTGTGTTCCATTGCATAGTTTAATACCCAGGCAGGTGAGAGTAACTGTTTTGCCTATATAGAGAAGTGTTTCTTGGTATACTCCTAATTTTGGGCTTTCTCCATGAAAGGGCAGATCTTAATACTTAGTGCTGTGAAATGAACATATTCTGTAAGAAAGAAAATGTCGTAGAAAAAAAGACTGAAAAAAAAGATTGCATGTGGACCAGAATTAAGATAGATTAGGGTAAGATCAGTCACACTAGAGAGAATTCACAGCAATGAGGATGGAAAATCAACTATGTTACTTTAAAACATAATATGACATTTTATAATAAGAAATTTCATGGTTGTTTCCTTAAAATAATTTTCTATAATTTTGTAACAGTTTGAGTAGTGTCCTCCTGAAAATTCATGTCCATCCAGAACCTCAGAATGTTACCTTATTTGGAAATGGATTCTTTGCAGATCTAATTAGTTAAGGAATTTGAGATAAAATCATCCTGGATCTATAATGAGCCCTAAATCCAATGACTGGTGTTCTTATAAGAAGAGGAAAATACACAAAAAGACAGTTTGAAGATGTAGACAATTTGAAGATGGAGGCAAACATTGAAGTTATGCTGCCACAGGCCAAGGAATGCCAGGGATCATTAGAAGCCAGGAGAGGCAAAGATTCTTCCTAAAACCCTCAGAGAGAGCAGGTCACTGCTGACATCTTGATTTTGGATTTTAAGCCTCCAGAACTGTGGAGAACAAATTGTTTTTGTTTTAAACACCCAGATTTTGATATTTTGTTACAGTAGCCCTAAGGATATTTTCCTAAGGAATGGATAGAGAATTTGTATTGTGACTGGGGCTCTGCTGAAACAAATACTTAAAAATGTGGAAATGAGGTAGGAATTGAGCAATGGGTAGAGGCTAGAGGAATTGTGAGGCACTCAGAATAAGCCTAGATTTCCTTGAAGAGTCAGTTGGCAGAAATGTGTATGCAAAATGTAATATTGGTGAGGGCTTATGTGTTGTGAGCTGCATGGTAGAGTTTGATTCCATTATCTTAGATATATATCTATATATAGATATCTATATATCTATATATCTGTATGTAGATATATAGATATCTATGTGTGTGTGTATATATATATATATATATACACATATAATCATCAAGAGTATGTTGGTAAAAAATTCTTGTGAGGTCAAAAGAAAATGAAATACATGCTGTGGGAGTTGGAGGAAAGGAAGTTCTTATTGTAAAATGGCAGAAACCTTGGCTATATTGGATTCTATCATGGGTGGAAAGCAGAACTTGTAAGCAATAAACTGGGATATTTAGCTAAGGATATTTCCAAGCAAAGTGTGAAAGATATGGCCTGATTTCTCCTTGCTGTCACAGATGGCCTTGGAACCCCAGATGAGAGTTTTAATAATTCAGTGTAAATTCCTATAATGATGTATAACAGCCAAGTCTCTGATGGCTAATCAAGACCATAACATATCTATCATTTTAAGATCTAAAAAGCAAAGTTATTGTGTTTACTTTTAGGTCTGCTTTGATACAAGATGAATGCCAAGTCAGACAAATGATCTGTTGAACAAAATCATTTCTGAGAATTATTCCATTTTACTTTGTCACAAAAAGATTTTGTTAGCTTGAATTTTATACATGATTGACATACCTTCAGCATGAATTGTCAAGATTTCTATTTTTTTCCCTCCAACATACTATATATTTGCCAGGCTGAATAAATCATTTGAGGAATAGCTATCCATATGAAAAATGTAAACTGAAGATCATTTTCAATCTTCTCACTTGCTTTAGTGTAATAATGCCAGCGTAGAAACTTACCTACACTCTTAACTATGACAAATATGTTTGTACATGCAGGCCACAACCAACATATTCAAACTGTATGTGTAGAATGTATGGCATACTGAATACACTAAAGAATATAATTCTACAATTTCTCAACTTTCTCAGTTATTATTCATCGACTGAGAAGAAATTGGCTGTCTAAGAGAATACAGAAAAATAAGAGGCAGTATTGGTCAAAATCAGGTAATATAGGAGAAAATTATTTTACATATTAAGTTTGGATTGACTTATTTATTGCACTTACTCTTTAAATGGAATAATCATAGAAGTAGTATAATTTCAAAATATATGCATCTCTTATCCAATTATTTCTGCAGTACGATGTCATTCAGATTCATTAAATTATTTGCTCACATTAATATATCTCAAATATCTTTCTTTCACCTTTACTTTAGAATGTTAGCTTAGTCATCTTTAGATTTCCTGTTAGGCCAATCTGTAATTTGCTCTCTTTAACCATATTATTCTATTGATCTCTGCCATTTGTTGTTCTGGATTATAAATCTGTGTTCGTCATTCTATCATAGATAATCTCTATATATGTTTTGTCATTTAGCACTTTTTTCTATTGTTTTTGATATTGTTTTCTTATAGGATTTATTTTCAATTATGTGAGTTTGTTCATTTATTTTTTTAAAGTTTATTTATATTGAGAGAGAGAGGGAGAGAGAGAGGATAAGTGGGGGAGGGGCCCAGAGAGAGAGGAAGAGAGAGAATCCCAAGCAGGCTCAACGTCATGAACTAAGAGATCGTGACCTGAGCCAAAGTCAGACTCTCAACTGTCTGAGCCACCCCGACACCCCTGGAATTTTAAAAAATTCCACCATAAGGATAGTTTTACCTGCTATGGCACACATCCTTTACATTTGCACCCATTACACCTTTACCACCATGAACTGTGTGGTGATTTTTCTGTTCATTTCATCATTAAGACTAATAAGAAATTGTTCATATATAGCATATAGGCGTAAATATCTCACTTAGTAGAAAGGGCATATTTTATTTTTCTTGTCATGCAGTTAGAAAAAGTAAAGTGGCATTATTGACAGAGAGTCAAACATGAACACAGATATTAACGTGCCACAGCATATAATGAAGAGGTAGTTCTTATAAATATTAATTTTTTCCCTCTATTTGTTAGGACATGACAAGAAAGCATTTCCAACTCCCTTACATCTAGGTGGTGATACGTGAAGTGTTCTCACCATTGGAATGTGTGCAGGAATGACAGGGGTTACCGCAAGGTCAAAGGAGTTAAAAGCAGGGGTGCCTTTTTCCTCACATTCTTCCCCACCTGCCTGTTTCCAACAGTGAAAACTGTTGTTAGAACATAACAAAGCCTTCAGATAGAAGAATTTTAGGCTGAATTATTACATTGAGCAGTAATCCATCACTGACCCTCACTGGACTGTAACATGAGCAAAAACTAAAATCTTTACTTGGTGAACCCACTGAGATGTTGGAATGTGCTTATTTTAGTACCTAGAATCCCTTAAGCTATCAATTACAGAGTGCTTAGCGACAATGTCGCTATTCAAAGATTAATATTGAATGTTCTTACAGGACTTTTAAAAATTAAAATCTAATGAAAACAGAAAAGTTTTAATTTTGTAGATAGATTCCATATATGGAAGAAACTGATAAAATTAAAAAAAAAACAAATGAGACTAGACTGACTAATGAGGAATTGGATTTGTAGAAAATGGAAACCTGTGTCAGATTTTGCGAATAAAATGACTAAAAATGATTTAATTATGGTATACAAGGAGAAGAGGAGATGAGACCCAGAGAAATAGACTGAACAAATTACTGAAAAATTAATAAGTATTTAATGCACATAATGCATTTAAGAGTCAAATTTTTTAATGTTTATTTTTGAGAGAGAGAGAGAGAAAGAGAGAGAGAGAGGCAAGCATGAGTGGGGGAGGGGCAGAGAGAGAGGGAGACACAGAATCTGAGGTAGACTCCAGATCCAAGCGGTCAGCACAGAGCCCCACGCGGAGGTCAAACTCACAGACCTCGAGATCATGACCTGAGCTGAAGTCGGACACTTAACCAACTGAGCCACCCAGGTGCCCTGAAGAGTCAAATTTAAGAAATGTGATAAGGGGAGCTTCCAGGCTGGTGTACACCTCAAGGTGCCGGGAGGGTGGTCTGCCTGCAAAGGGCATGGGCACCACTCCCCCTTCCCTAATACCTTGCCTTTTGCATCTACTCTATTTGGCTCTTCCTGGGTTGTATCTTTTGTATCATACCAGTAACTTGATCAGAGGACCAAGACTGCACTTCCAAGTGCAGAAGCAGAAATGATTGCTAAGCCAGAAATAGGTTTTTTAAAAATTTTTTATAACGTTTTTTTAAATTTATTTTTGAGACAGAGACAGAGCATGAACGGGAGACAGAGCATTCTCTCTCCTCAGAGAGGGAGACACAGAATCTGAAACAGGCTCCAGGCTCTGAGTTGTCAGCACAGAGCCCCACACAGGGCTCAAGCTCATGGACCGGGAGATCATGACCTGAGCCGAAGGCCGACGCTCAACCGACTGAGTCACCAGGCGCCCCCAGAAATAGTTTTTAAGTCAATCCTCACACACGTATGCTTTCTGGTTGCTTGTGTGGGCCATTCTATTCACAAATGTTGCTATTTCAGCCCGGCAATATTTTTCAGGAACTTCATGGGGAAGGCAGGTTGCACATACGCACGCTTGCATTGGGGTACCTCTCACATTCTCGGGCTTCTTTTTAATCATAGGTAACGGGAAGGCCATTCCTTTGAGCCTTACATTTCCATGGATGGCATATCAGGTATGCAAAATATGCATGACAAGGGGATAAGAGTTCAGACTGACCTCAAAGCTTTTCTACAGAGTTATGGAAAACAATGTCAATATTTCTGAAATATATTCTCCTGGTACACTGCTCACCATTCAAGAAGCCCATGGCTGCAGAAGAGCCTCTGGGGTTCCTTACACATTCCTGAAATACAGCAAGAAGGAACTAGCCACCTTGTGTCATCTTCCCTCCATTTACAATTGTTCAAGGTCTGCTGACAGTGATTCAACCCTGAATCCTAAAACTTGCCTTTCAAGTGTAACTTTTTCTTTAAACTGAGAACTTTTAGATGCGGATCTTGAAAAGTTTTGCTTTTGGAGAAGGTATCATTATATTGCTCTTGGACATTTCAAATCATGAGGGTGGTGAGATGGGGGGATAAAAGCAATGTTCCTGGTGGGTGGTGTAAAATTTAGTCTCTGCTCGTAGCCCAGCAGGATTTAAAGAAGTTCTTGATCATCCCTGAGGTTGGTAACTGAGTTTCCCTAATCAATGACAGAAGGTGGCCACATTCTTCAGACCTAAATCGAGGCAGAGATTCTGCTCTTACTTTTCAAATGCAGTGGAAAGCTAGAGAGCTTTAAATCTAGTATTCCCCTCTTCAATGCATGCCTGATTTCTACCCATCTCACTCACACTTCGGTGTTAGTTGGTAACATTCCTGTCACCATCATGGTACATCATGCCAGCCCTGGATGAGACGTGTATATCCGTCTTCCCACTGTCTGTGCCTTTCTGATAAAGTTGTGTTTGATATGCTTACACTGGGTCTACTTTGAAAACTAATTTGATTTTTGTTTGTGAACTACTTGATTGGTACTCCTAGGAACTGGGAAGTAAAAGAAGAAGAGGGAACGTAAAAAGGCTGGGGACCGAGGTGATGATGATAACTTCTGCCCACAGAGGAAAATAAATCTTTTAATCTCACAAAAGGTGATTGTGTCACTTATAAAAGAACAGGAAAAAAGAGAGAGAGAGAGAGAGAGAGAGAGATGCAATAAAGGCAGAATGTTTAGGATATGTGACTTGTTTAGTTAAACTACTGTATTACCAAATCAGGAAAATAGGTTTTTATCAAATTCTTTAAGATGTTACAGTAAAACACATTTTCAAGTAAAAAAAAATTCAATATGGAACTTCAGAGTTACTGTCTCTAAAATAAATGACAGTAAAGCTTTGGGAGGAAAAACTGATAAAAATTTTAACAAATTTCCTAAAACTTGTAATTATAGCATTAGAATTATAATAGCAAAAATGAGCTTGTTTATACTAGCAACAAAAAACAACAACAAAAAGAAAAGAGCTATTTATTATTATCTTTTAAGCTTAATATAAAAGGAAATGTGTAGGACCTATGTGAATAAAATAATAAAAATAATGAAAACCTTTATAAAAGAAAATAAAATCAAATGAAAACATATTTCATGCTCCTTTATGGAAAACCAAAAATAAAACATATAAGTTCTGTCCCAATTAAAATGTTTTAATAAATTTTAACAAAAATTATATTGAAAATGAATTTTTGAAGTTGTCAATCAAATAAACTTCATCTGGAATATATATGTTGTTATAAATAGCTTGGGAAGTCTTAAAAATATAGAAAAAGTCTTGCAGTAGTAGATAATAAAAATATTATAAAATCATAAAAATGTACATACCTTGATACTAGCAAAAGAATGGAAGAAACACATAACAAGAAAGAAATGAGTGTATATTGAAATCAGTGGGAAAAGAATGTATTTTAAAAAGAAAGAGCGAAAGAGAGGTGGGGTGCCTGGGTACCTCGGCCAATTAAGCATCAGACTTCAAGTCAGGTCATGATCTCATGGTTCATGGGTTCAAGCCCTGCATTGGGCTCTCAGATGTCAGCACAGATTCTCTGTTTCCTTTTCTCTCTGCCCTTCCCCCCTCTCAAAAGTAAATAAACATTTAAAAATGTATTAAAAACAGAGAGGTCATCTTTCTTTAAATATAAATAGTAAACTTGAAGTCATAGTCCCCCCCAACACCAACATAAATTCCAAATGAGTTAGCCTACAGTACAACCAATTTCCATACTTTCTTCCATATTATAATGTAACCACCTGTGATCGTGAAGAATGTGGTACATTTAAATCTGGACAACAACTGCCAATTTATTTTTAGAGAAGACATTTAAGAAGTCATTTAACTTAAAAGGATAAGTGGGGTGGAGTACAGTGCCAAAAGCACACATATTTTTTTTTAAGGTTTAAAGAAACTTCAATAAAAATGTTCTTTCAGGTACAAGGCATTCCTTATACTATTCAAATCCAACCCCTGTCTCCATTCCCAGAGTTCTAGAATAAAAGGTTTAGTTTCCTACACTATTACTGACAGATCAGTTGAAAATACTGAGAAGAACTGACAAAGGTCAAAATTAAGTCAAATGTGGAGTGAATAAAATTCAAATTGGTACACAAAGCAGAAAAGATGACAAGAGACATGTTTGAAACATTTGCCTTAACAAAAATTAAAGACAACCGTGTATCAACAATCACATGCAACAAATAAAAAATGAAATGGCATACTGAAAGAAAAATTCAACAAAATTCAATAAGAAGAAATTAAAGTAAGAAACAGAAAAATAGAGTACTTAGAAAGTAAAAAAAACAGTATTTGTTATTATTTCTGGACAAGGGAAACAATAAGAAAATTGCTATGCAAGGAAAAAAGCACATTCACACAATTCATATATATTTTCCATCAATTTGGTAAAACATTTTAGTGACAATACTAAACATTTTCATATGTGTAGAAAATAGTGATTCTTCCTAAAGAAGTGAAAATGTATAAGGTATCTTATGGAAAGATGTATTGCATTCTTTTAAGATGAAAACTATATCAATTGAGCAATCATTGCCATTCATTATGAATGAATGAATTTAACACAAAGTTAAATAAGTAGTTTCATGAAAGTGAAATTCCAAGTTTCAAATAAATTGACTTAATCAGACTATAATTGGAGTTCAGTTAAATACATAGTCTGCCACTATATGAGAATGCACCTTGCAGTAATGAGAAATTATGATTTAATTTAATGAATAATATACAGGCAGCACTTAGAATAATGTTAGAAAATGTGAAATACTACATATTGATACCAATATGTGAATAGTATATATTTATATAGTTCTATGTAATTATATATATAACTTGTATATGTATATAGTTTATATATAAATACATATATATACATACATATATACATATATATATAATATATAATGATATAATGATATATATATATATCACTGGCTATATACATGCATAAGTAGAAATAAAGTCTGATCATATAATGGTGTAAGAGTAAGTGATATAACCTTTCTGGATATACATGTGCCAATCTATATCACATCTTAAAATTGCTGTGATTATTTGGTTTAGTATCCATTTTTAGTATTCTTCCAAGAGAAATAAACATATATTTTTAAATGTGTGATTCTTATTGCAATGTTATATACAAAATAAAAAATAAAAACAATAAATAAATTAGTTAAATAAATGATAAGAGAAATGTTACATTATGGTCCAACCTTACAATAAAATTAAAGAGCAAATTAGACTACATGGAGACTAATGTCATAAAATATTTTAATAAGGAAATGCTCATTTTATAAATCTGTATTTCAAAACCAAGATTAAAAATTGCATATACATAATTTATAATTGCACATATTTAAATACACACAAAGAATTGGAAAGTTGACATTTCTTTAAAGAAGATAATAATGATCAACAGGAATATATTTAAAAAAAAAAAAAGATGCTCCATATCACCAATCACCAGAGAGTGCAAACAAAAAACAGGGGTTGTTATCTCAGACCTGTTAAGATGATCTTTATTTAAAAAAAAAAGTATTGGCAGGGATGTGGAGGAATTTGAACCTTTTTGTGCTATTTGTGGCAGTGTAAATTGATCCAGCCACTATGGAAAACAGTATGGAGGCTCTTCAAATAATAATAATAATAAAAAAAAACCTAAAAATAGAACTACCCTGTGATCCAGCAATCCTATTTCTTTGTGTTTATGCAGAAGGATTGAAGTCAGAATCTCAACGAGATATTTGCAATGCCATGTTTATTGAGCATTTCCCATAAAAACCAAGAGGTGAAAAAACCTAAATGTACACTCATGGATGAATGGACAAAAAAAATATGGTATACACACACAATGGAATATCATTCAGCTGTAAAAAAGAAGGAAATACTGTCATATGCTGCAACATGGATGTAATTTGAAGACATTATGCTACATGAGACAAGAAAATTACATAAACGTATACAGTAAATATGGAAGTATTTACTTATATGCATTTTCTAAAGCAGTCAAACTCAAAAGTAGAATGATCATTTTCAAGGGCTTGTGGGAGGGGGAAACGGGGAGTTGTGCAGTTTTAATCATGCAAGATAAGGAAGTTCTAGAGATTTGCTGTACAACATTGCACTTAGAGTTAACAATATTGTACTGCACTCTTAGAATTTGTTAAAAATGTAGATCTCATACTATGTGTTTGTACCACCAGAAAGAAGGAATGAAAGAAGGAAAGGAAGGAAGGAAGGAAAGAAAGGATGGAGAGAGAAAGAGAGTGAAGAAAACAAGAAAGAAAGAAAGAAAGAAAGAAAGAAAGAAAGAAAGAAAGGAAGGAAGAGAAAGAAAAGAAGGAAAGAAAGAACTTAATACGAAAGTTAGGCAGTATTAAGATACTGTGTCTGGAAAGAAACTCTCTGGGTTGTTAGTCTAGAAATATTCAGCAGAAGAGCAGTCATATCTTCTCCAATCCACTTAATCATGGCTCATGTGCCTTTACTTTAATTGGATTCTTCAGAATCACCTTCACATTTTTATTCTCAC
This sequence comes from Lynx rufus, assembly GCF_022079265.1. Taxonomy (NCBI): domain Eukaryota; kingdom Metazoa; phylum Chordata; class Mammalia; order Carnivora; family Felidae; genus Lynx; species Lynx rufus. Next base: position 220,818,047 of record NW_025814823.1, on the reverse strand, counting down.
TAAAAAATAGTGTTTTTGGTTGTTGTCAGTCTTTGCCGATTCCTGCTACATGAAAATTGTGGGTTTTGTTTTTAGTTGGTTTTTCTGTTAACTGTTGTTTGAGCCTGAAAACATTTCTCATTATTTTCTTTAACATTCAGTTGAGATCTTCATACAAGTTCACTGAACTCAAGATGAAATCTCGTGTTCTTTTTGCTGTGCCAAAGCAAATGTTTTGTCTCTTTTCTGGTAGATGACCTGTTAAAACTTTTTATTTAAAGATAAAAGCATATAGATTGTCAAAATAAGCTTTACTTTCCAAATAAATTAGCATGATACCCACAGAAGCTTGAGGATTTGGGGGGCATTTTTACTGTTTCATCTTGATGATATTATTTATAAAGAAATAGGCACTCATTTAGTATGTATAATTTTATTTAAAGAATGAACATTTTTTTGCGAACTAAGAAGTATAGCAGAAAACTAAAAGAGAAAAAAAATATTAACCAGTTAATACATTACAGATATTGCCATAAATATTTACAATATTCTTTATCTTTACACAGTAACCTCAAATCACTTTGAAAATAATTTTTTTTTTGATATAACAATAATAGAATATTGGCTAGTGAAACGAAATGGCAACATGGTTTAGCTACTTAATTTTACATGGAAGTTAAAGCTTCATAATGAATTTGAGAGCCAGATTTTTAAAATATTTTTTTTCAGTTTTCATCGTATTTAAACCAATGCAATAATACATTCACATTTCCAAAACATAATACAATAAACATTTGATTTTATATTTGTAAGATTGTGCCACAAAAAAATAGCATCCCATTATCTTGTATTTTGAAAGTAAAAATAATTAACATTATTGTGGTATAATTTCCATAAAAAATACATAAATTTTAGGTGTCCACTTTGATGAAGGGTAAAAACAGCTATAACCTTGGAACTATCATCTTAGTTATTATTATAACCATTTCTGTAACCCATAGAGTTTTCTTTCCAATTATCCTCATCCTTCACATCTCATTCTTCAGCCTAGGCAACCCACTGCTCTGGTTTCTCTAATTAAAGGTTAGTTTTTTTCTGTCCTAAAATTTCATATAAAGCCTTAGAGGTTGTGTTCTTTTGTATCTGGCTTCTTTCACTCAGCAGGCTGCTTTTCAGTTTCATCTTTGCTTTCATGATTATTAGGAGTTCATTCTTTCACATTACCAAGTAGTATTCCTGCATATACATCACAATGTTTATTCATTTGCTTGATAGATATTTGTATTTTTTCCAGTTTGGATTTTTTTTATAAATAAAACCACTATGAACATTCATATGCAAGTCACGCTTTATATGTCGGCTTGTTTCCCTCGGTTAAATACATAGAAATGAAATTAATTCACTATACAGGCAGTGTATATCTAAAGTTTATACGAAACTTCCAATCTGTTATACACTCTGACCAGCAATATATGAGAGATTATATCCCCACCAACACCTGATGAGTCTCGATATTCACCATTCCAGTGGTTATGTAGTGGTATTCCACTGTGGCTTTAATTCACATTTTTCTGGTGACTGTTGATGTTGAGTCTCTTCATGATGATGAGATATTCATACATTTTCTTTGGAGAAGTATGTGTTCAAATATTTGCCCATGTTTTATTGGACTGTTGACCTTGAAGTTGAAGAGATCTTATAAAGTGTGTACCCAAGCCCTTTATCTAATAATGTATGTCAATTATGTTCTCTCCATCTCAGGCTTATTTGCATTTAAAAAAAGTGTCTTACAGGAATGAATAATAAGGTTAGATAAATTGTATCATATTTTTGAATGTTTAGTGCTTTTGCATCCTATCTAGAAATTGCACCCTATCTAGAATATTTGCCCAACCTAAGTTCACAACGTTTTTGTTTTTGTTTACTTATTCTTCATGGACATCTTTCTTATGTTTTCCTATATATTTCCTCTTCTCTATGTTTATGGTCTCCGTGTTTTATACCACTGATCTTTTTAAAAAAAATTAATGTTTATTTTTGAGAGAGAGAGATAGGGAGAGAGAGACAGAGACAGAGAGAGAGAATGAGCAAGACAGGGGCAGAGAGAGAGGGAGACACAGAATCTGAAGGAGGTTCCAGGCTCTGAGCTATAAGCACAGAGCCCAATGTGGGGCTCAAACTCACAAACCACGAGATAATGACCTGAGCTGAAGTCAGTAGCTCAACTGACCAAACCACCCAGGTGCCCCAACACCACTGATCTTTATGTCGCTCCTTTCACAGATAACACTTTATTTAGATTAATGTGGTTTAAGAGGAAGTCTTAAAATCAAGCAGTGTAAATGCTTCAAATTTGCTTATTATTAAAAAAAATCATCTAAGTATTCTCTATCATTTATATCTAACTATAAGTTTTAGAATTAGTGTCAATTTCCTCAATAAAAAAGTGTGCTGTGGTTTTCCTTGAGATTGTGTTGGATTCATGTAAGTCAGTTTGGAGGAACTGACATCTTAATATTGAGGGTTGCAGTCTTTGAAAATGACACATCCCTCCATTTATAGTATTTAGTTCAATTTTAATTTCTCCCAGCCATGTTACTTAGTTTTATATATATAGTATTTGAATAAATTTTGTTAGCTTTATTCCTATGTACCTATTATTTCTGGATGGTGTTGCCAATGACATTGATATTTATTTTCTATTTGTTTAGGGCTATCATCTACGAACTACATTTGATTTTGGTATATTGACCAATATCTTATGGAGTCATTAAATGAAATATATCCTAATACTTTTTTAGATCCTTTATGATATTTTATCCCTACATCATATCCTCATAAACAAAGAAAATTTAGCATTTTACTTTTAGTTTTTACGTATATTCTTCTATGTCTTTCTTTCTTGTAGTTGCTAGGACTGCAACAGAATGATTTAAAGTGATGAAGGCAGACATCTTTGCCTTGTTCTTGATCTTAGGTAAAAAAAAAAGTTATTTATTTTTTTTTACTATTAAGCGTGATCTTAGATCTAGGATTTTGATAGATGCCATTTATCTAGCTTAAGGAATTTATCTTACATTTCTATGCATTTTTTAAATATGAATGGTTCATTTTGTTAAAAATTTTAAAGGTTATTTTGGGGGAACTATATGGATTTTCTTCTTCCTTCTGTTAACACAATGAAATCCATTATATATTGTTTAAATGTTAATCAACTTTATCTTCTTAGGATAAACCACAGTTGTTTATTTTGGCAGTCAAATACATTGCTCAAATCTCCTTCAAGAAGGACCTGTTTCCAGGGGCTTAGCTGAATCAAAGACCACACTCACTCTGGTCCACTCCAAGCTGATCAATGAACGCTGGAAAGGTTCTAGCACAGGCACATTCTGACCTGGTGTAGAAATCTTTTCATGGCCAACTCTTGCTCAGTAAATTCTTACCCAATTCATCAAGATTTTGTAAAAGTTTTGCTGTAGTTTGAAGTTCTTACCATCCAAATTTCCCCTCTGTTTCTTCTTTAATAGATGATAGACTGTCTTAATAATTTTCCTGTTTACTCCTTTTTCCTTCACTTTTATTCTTAGTGGCTGGTCTTCCTAAATAAATGTCTTGCATGCTTAATATATTTCATTATTCTATTATTGTAATATTTTATATTATATATGATTATATTAATATAATAATAGGCATGCATATATGTATGTATATATATGAGATCTCATTTTTATTTCATTTTTAATTTATGATAATATAACAATGTGTTTGTGTATATATGTATGTATATATATGAAATACCTGTCTCATTTTTGTTGTAGTGTTTGCTATGTCCAGAATGGATTGCATAACCTTTTCTGAAAGAATTTGTACAGAATTAATGTTTATTGCTCTTAGAATATTTGATAGAATTCACCAAAGAAGACATTTAGGCAAAGAGTTTTCTTTACAATAAAGTTTTATGTTTTCTAATGTTTGTTTATTTTTGAAAGAGAGAGAGAGACAAAGTGTGAGTGAGGGAGCCGCAGAGAGAGAGGGAGACACAGAATCTGAAGAAGGCTCCAGGCTCTGAGCTGTCAGCACAGAGCCGGACATGGGGCTCAAACCCACGAACCACAAGATCATGACCTGAGCCGAAGTCGGACGCTTCACGAACTGAGCCACCCAGGAGCCCCAATAATAAAGTTCTAAATGTAAATTCAAATACATAATAAATATGGGTATATTCAGAATTTCTTTCCTTTTGTTCAATTTTGGTGACTGTGACATCAACAAATCTGTACAGTATATTGGCATACATTTGTTCATAATGCTTTTGTTCTTTCAGTGTTGTTAGGACCTACAGTTATGACTCTTTGTTCATTCCTTATACTTGCAATTTGTGTTTTTGTTTTTGTTTTTTTTTTTGCTTGGTCCACTATAGGTTTATCAATTTTGTGTATTATTTTAATACGATGTTTTTTTTTTGTTTCAATAGTTGTTTTCTATTGTTTGTTCTCTAGTTTATATATTTTATCATCTACCTTTACTATTTCTTTTACTTATACTGGATTTAATTTGCTTTGTTTTTATTCAGCTTTTTACAGAAGAGCTTATACAGTTGACGTTGAGTATATATTCTTTTAACATTTTAACACGATAGTTTCACCTAATCACTTCTTTAGCTGCATTACAAGTATTTTGATTGTATGTGTTATTGTTATTATTATTCAACTAGAATATTTTCCCATTGCTATTGTGATTTTTCTCCTTTGATCAGTAAGTTGTCGATAATTATGTTGGTTTAATTTCCAACTGTTTCCTTATAGTCTAGATAACTTTTCAATTATATTTCATTATATTTTGGTCAGAAAGCATGTACTCTGCTTTCTGATTTCAATCATTTTAATGTTTGGACACTTATTTGATAGCCCAGAATATAGCCAAATAAACATGCATAACACCTGTGATTGAAAGGAGTGCACACTTTCCTATAATTTGGTGGAGCATTCTCCGAATGTCAATCGGGTCAAGTTAAATGATAGTGTGGCTTGCATTTTCCATATGCATATTTAGTTTCTCTATGTTTATTCTAGTCATAAGTAGGAGGGGCCTGTGGAAATCTCTAACCAAAATTATAAACCTGTCTACTTTTATTTCTTTTTTTCAGCAGGTGCAGTTGATGCTTTGTGCATTTTAAAGCTCTATTAATAGGTATAAAAATTTTAGAATTCTTGTAACTTCTTGCTGAATTCATCCTGTTTTTATAATGACATCCTCTCACCTCTACTTTTCTTATAATTAGATTTCTCACTGTGTATCTCTTTACATCCTTTTACTTTGTAGATTGAGTTTAATGTAGATAAAATTCTGACAACTTTTGTCTTTTACTAGTTTTTAAATATAAAATCATTTATATTTAATGCAATCATTGATACATATGGGGTAGGTCTACCATCTTATTTATTTTAAATTTAGTCAATTTCATCTTTGTTCTCTTTTATCTTTTTCTGCCTTTTTAAAAAGTAATTGAGCCAGTTGAATCTCTTATATTGGTTTATATTATATACTCTGGGTATTTTTTAACTTACGGTTTATGATATATATTTTTAACTTATTACAGTCTCCCTAAAAACTATATTTTAACACTCTATATGTAATGTAAGAAACTTAAAAAAATTTCATTTGTTCCTTATTATTCTATGTGCTATTGTTCTTTAATGTTTGTAATTTTTTCTCATGATTATGGATCACATGTTTTCTATGCATGTTTTATAATTTTTTATTGGATGCAGAGAACACTGATGCTATACTGTTGAGAGCCTGAATTTTGTTTATTTCTTTTATTTTTTAATTTATTTGTATTTTTACAGTTTTTTGTTTCTTTCTTTTAAAAACTGATAAAGTGTTGGCAAGCAATTAAGATAATTGTGAGTGACCCTAGTTTTTTTCAAGGATTTCATTTAAGTTTTATTAAGGCAAATCTAAAGTAATTTTTTTTTTCTTTAAGGCTTGTTTTGCTCAACTGATAAACTATGACTTTTCTGGGATCTTATCTGAATTGTCCTGGTTTCCAAAAAATATTTTTCAGTCCTGCTTAGTCTTCAGCAAATTCCTGGGTTTCATTCTCTGTTTAGCTTGCTTTTCTGCAATACTGAACCCCTCACATTTAGCTTCCTCGACATTAAAACTCATATATTATTCTCCTCAACTCAACAAGACTGCTGTCTTCTTGCTTGTATTTTCCTTGAAATATGTTTGTTGGGAAAACCAGATACAGAGCTTCCTTCACTCTGTTTTGCAAATTGCATCTCAGAATATAGTTTAACATATTTCTCTGGTCATTATCTTTACCTATAAATTGATAGATTTTTTTTCTAAAATTATTTAATGTTTTTTTTAATTTTTTTTATATTTGAGAGAAAGAGACAGAGACAGAGAGTGAGTAGGGGAGGGGCAGAGAGACAGAGACAGAATCTGAAGCAGGCTCCAGGCTCTGAGCTGTCAGCACAGAGCCCAACGCGGGGCTCTAACTCGTGAACCTGTGAGATCATGACCGGAGCCGAAGTCTGACGTTTAACCGACTGAGCCACCCAGGCGCCCCTAAATTGATAGTTTTGACTAGAGACTCAATCATATTCATGTATTATATTTTGACAATACTACTTCATCGGTGGTATTGTTTTCTTTTAACGGAAGTGATCTGAGGCTCACTCTACCTCTTCTTGTGATATTAACTGATTCCCAATGGCTAGATCCGTTAATTCATTAATTATTTCTATTACAAAATGATCTTACATTAATTGAAATTTGTAATGAATCTTACTTCATTATAAATTATAAATTATATTATATTATACTATTTATATTATATTATATTATATTATATTATATTTATTATATTATTATAAATTAATACTTACATAGTGAGAACTTTCACCTTACAGACCTGGAGTTACCTTATGGTTTAATTCACATAAAAATGTTGTTTTTTTTTTTAATTTTTTTTTTCAACGTTTATTTATTTTTGGGACAGAGAGAGACAGAGCATGAACGGGGGAGGGGCAGAGAGAGAGGGAGACACAGAATCGGAAACAGGCTCCAGGCTCCGATCGGCCCAGAGCCTGATGCGGGGCTCGAACTCACGGACCGCGAGATCGTGACCTGGCTGAAGTCGGACGCTTAACCGACTGCGCCACCCAGGCGCCCCTAAAAATGTTTTTTGATGCTTACTTTACCTTTTTTCTCCAGTGAACGTTGCTTCATTTTCTCCTTAGTTTACTTGATAAATCCCTAATAGATATTATAACTTCTGTGCTAATTGCTAATAAAAATAGTCGAGGCTCACTTTGTTCAAATTATGCCCCAAACATAGAATAAACTGTTTGGGGAGCCCTGTTTATGTGTTTCGTTTTTATTTACAGTGGTATTTCAAGACCACGATTTTCACACTAGTAGTGATCTTTAACACTGAGTATTTGCTAGAAGAGGCTTCTTTCACTTTTCTAAGGCTTTCCAGGGCTGTGGTAAGAAAAGTATTACACAAAACGATTCATAAATTCCAAATAAAATTCAGGATTACCAAAAAATTAACTAATTGTGTATAATATCTGTATTCCCTTCCTTACCACATCAAGAATCTTGGTGATCAAAGACTAATGATTAAATTAAAATATTTCATGATTTAAAATTTTCATTTTCCCACATTTAACATAAATATCCTTAGGTAAACAATACTGACATTCTTACTAACAGGCCTCACTGAATTTTTTTCTTCATGGTACCCCTCTTTGAGAAGTCCTTTGTTCTAAGGTAAGTTTCTGACTGCTATGCCTGGGATATATAGGGAAGATCAATTTGGGGGGACCTTTTCTAAAAGCTTATGTTAGCTTTGCCCCATAGCGTTTAGCAATCTGTACTTGTCCGTAAATGAAATTAACAATATAGATAGGACTCCTGTGTTGATTTTTCAAATACATCACAAAACAGAGGATAGTGGTATAACTAGCAACTCAAGACTTCCAAACATACAGTAGCTCTAAAACTGAAATATATTCAAATAATAGTAAGGTTAAAAAACAAAGACTAGGAGCCAGATGTTATTTTCTTTGTTATATACATATTTGCTTTATTCTTATAAACAACCTGCTTAATTCTGCACAGTTTTCAGAGAAGAAAGCAATTTGATGAAATATATCGTTAGTAAACTGAGGTTTGCATCTGTAGGCACATTGCCCTGCATTCTTTATGCTTCACAAGCTACAAGATTAATCTTCATGGAGCACATATCTTGTCAAAGGTTGCCAATTGTCTGCAAACAAATGAGAATTGCTACCTACAATCTGCCTTGCGTTCTCACCGCTCTCCCATTTATACTCTATGCCCAGTTTCTCCTGAATCTCAGCCTTCATACACTGTGCTCCCACCGCCTGAAAATGCTCCTCCCAGCTCTGTTTTTTTCTTTATTTTTATTTTTCTTTCTTTATTTTTAATATTTGTATTTATTTATTTTGAGAGAGCACATGCAGCTGAGTGGGGGGAGGGGCAGAGAGAGAGAGAGAGAGAGAGAGAGAGACTGAGAATCCCAAGCAGGTTCTGTGTTGTCAGTGTAGAGTCTGATGTGGGGCTTGATCTCATAAACTGTGAGATAATGACCTGAGCCGAAATCAAGAGTTGGATGCTGAGCCTACCCAGGTGCCCCCCCACCCAAGTCCTGTTTTGAGCTAACTTCTGCTTGACTTTCAGGATTCAGTTTTATGCCACTTTTTCCAAAGTGATTGGGGGTCTCTCTTATGTCATCTCGTAACATTCTGAATGTGCACCTATCTTAGCATTTATTCTACTCTAGGAAAATCACTAGTTAAGCTTTCTGTACCTAGCATTATAATGTAAATTCCTTAAAGAAAGGATCATGTTTTATTTATTCTGTATCCAGATTGCTTGGAACACAGTGAGGTTTTGACAAATATTTCTCAATTCAATGGAAAAGTATTTTTGGATCAGAAGCTAACATTAAGCAGCAAACTTCATGTTGTCAATAGTCTTATCTTTATTTGTCTAACTCTAACTTTTTATTTCAGACCCCACCAGCCCTATCCCCGTCATGAAGTAAGCAGTGCTTATGTGATGCAAAATCTCCTGAATTTATAGCACTTTCCTGAGAGCAGTTCCAGTTCACCTTTCCCTGTTTGCTCTTCAAAACTCACCTGCCAATTATATAGTTTTCACCAAATCCTAAGATTTATTGCCAAAAATGTATTTCTATAATGATTGAGAATTTCTGTAGGCACGACATATCTATATTTCAATGGGCATTTAGCATGTTATAGAATGTACAGATTGATATTATTCTATACTCTGAATTTACATAATGCACTTATCCTGGGTGCAAGAGAGAATAAAAATGGTAAAATAATCTGCATTTATCCATAAAAATCATTTTATCCATATAAATGATAATATAGCCACCATGACACTTTGTAGGTGAAAATCCAATGGAACAATTTTATGTGTCTTCGGTATGAAAATAAGGGAAGTATTATTTCCTGGACAAATGCCAAGAAATGAGCAAAACAAATAACACTTTTCCACAAAGTGATTCACCAGAATGTACTCTTTCAAAAAATTTTCCACTAAGAACATATCTTGCATTAAAAAATGCATATCCCGTGTGTGTAGCCAGAAGCAAAATCTGTAGTGGGAAAGAAATCCCTGCATTCTGATGAGAGCACATATTAACACTGACTCAGGCTTCTTTCTGTGTCATTTCATTCAGTCATCAGAGGGCATCTTTGCAGCTGACTGAAAAACTTACAGAAACGTTAACATTTTCACCTTTTTGAATGAATATCTGTATGACATGAATCATACACCAAAGAAGGAGACTGAAGGAGACGAACATGTTAAAATACTTCACACATCTAATCTTAGATCTGGATCTCATTGGATTAATATCCTGTGCATCGAAGAGAATAATATAAATGTTCTAAATTGAGCTTCTCGATGTGACCCCAAACAACAAGGTTTCCTCTCTTTTTCATATTCTCAGACATAGGGTTCCCAACTTCCCCCCAGAATCCCCTGATGCTGTGGGACAGTGGTTCCAGTTGGGAGAAACTACCAGGACACTTATTTCTATGTTTATTATGTCATCATTTTAGATTATATTTTATGAAATTTAAAATTTACGTCATTGATTGGTTCATTATTCCATGCATATAATTCATAGACAAATATATATATATTTATATATATATATATACATTAGAGATAAACGTGCGTCTTTTTTCTAATAGCATACATGTCCACAAAGTATTAGGAGACTTCTGCTGAAGAAGTGTCCATCAGGAATATCCAATTAATTTTATAATGGGTAGACTCTCTCAAAAGATCCACATAGCAGATTTTCCCAAACCTATGTACGAAAATAAAGTATTACAGGGATGCCTGGGTGGCTTAGTTGGTTAAGCATCCGACTTTGGCTCAGGTCGTGATCTCATGGTTCTTGAGTTCAAGTCCTGCATCAGGCTCTCTGCTGTCAGCACAGAGCCCGCTTTAGATCCTCTGTCTCCCTCTCTCTGTGCTCCTTCCCCACTGATGCATGCTTTCTCTCTTTATCAAAAATAAATAAATATTTAAAAAAATTAAAAAAAAAGAAAGCATTACAATTAATGAGTGAATTAAACTTGCTTAGAGTAAGATGTACTGTTTGTCTGTTCTACACCAAAATCTTAAAATAATATTTACATTAACTTAAGATTATTCATTCAACAGATATTTATGGGGTGCCCAGTATGAATAAAGCACTACGTATGCACTGAACATACATGTAGATAAGATTGTCCCTCCTCTTACTCTAATGGAGCATAATAATCATGCTTAGAAAGATTTTTACCTTGTGGATTTCTGAATAAAACAAAAGAATTAGTTGAGGATGCTTCAAACTATGTTATCTAAAGGTAAATGGATACCTAGGAATTATTATTTAATTACATATTAGTTAGTATTCAAGAGGTTTCTAATAGAATTAAAAATTTTTTTAATGTTTGTTTATTTCCGGGGCAGAGAGAGACAGAACATGAGTGGGAGAGGGGCAGAGAGCAAGACACACACAGATCCGAAGCAGGCTCTAGGCAGAGCCTGACACAGGGCTCGAACTCACAAACCGTGAGATCATGATCTGAGCTGAAGTAGGTCGCTCAACCGACTGAGCCACCCAGGCGCCCCTCTAATAGAATTATATACCATTAGTAGCTACTGCCATGACACAGATGAGAATATCTCTACAGCTGGATCCCAGTATATAAAAAGGTTAGGGCTAGGGTTAGGGTTAGGGTTACGGTTAGGGCTCGAAAAAAGACTTGGATTCAACTTCTAATGAACACATGATGTCGGGGAGGAACTAAAATATGTGGCTACAAATCGCTGAGAATTTTGTCTCCATGATTACTTTAGCATTGTTTAACCTCAGCTGAGTGTTGTAGAAATGATTTGTATCTCCCTGAAATTTATCCATTTATATTATCATTTCTACATGTTAACTTTTATTCTTGCAGCATACAAATATATTGGTAAAGATCTTGAGTAGTATTTTATATCTAATTAGAAGTCAGTGGAGAATTTTATTTGGAGACTATGACAGGATATTTTCACATTTTACAGCAATCTTTCCGACTCCTGTGTCAGAAGACATGGTGAAGGACATGAGTGTAAACAAGGAATTTGTTAAGGTCAACCCAATGAGCCCTGATGGGAGCCTGGTTTGCCGTAACTCTAGTGGGTGTTGTGGGTGTATTAGAGAAATAGATAAATTAGAAACACGTTTTAGAAATAAAACGGACAAAAATTGCTGTTGTATTATGTAAAAGTTCTTCTAATACTCCCTCAGGCAGAGTCCTGATATCTAAAGATTGCATGTACAGAGAGTGAATATATTTTGTCTTGATTTCTTATTCCTGAACTCTTACCAATTGTAAAGAGAAACTAGACATCCAGACGTCTTAGGATCAATTTTTTTTTTTTTTTACTAACCAGGATTATTTTTATTTTTATAAAATCCTACAGAATACTACTATTTTTAAATAAGACCCTTAGCTTTTGACTCATATTTTTTTTAAGTGTCCGCTTTTGTTAGCATAAATACTGCCAGGCCTGATTTACAGCCATGGAAAGCTTGAGTTCACTTGAATTTCTGAGACCTGTCTTCACGGTTAAATCTATTCAAATTCTATTAAAAATTTTCTAGCAGCAGGACTCTAGTTTCATTTGGTCTTTAATTAGTAAAACTTAAGTACTATGGTGAGCAGCGAGGGCAAAATTAGAGAAAAGAAACTATTTTCAGATGCTGGAATGCTTGACATTACAAGCAGTTTTGTATGGCAGGCCAAACACTATGTGGTAGAACTTAGAGCTTCAACATTATTGGAGTTACATGTTTCATTCCTTATTAAAAGATGAAGATCATTAATAAAGTGAGTCTTTTAACTGGGGAGTTCTACCTCTGATGAAAGAGTTGATTTGGTATTTTGAAAGCTACATGCTCATTTCAAAAGACAAACTTCCTAAATGTGTCTTTTAAAATAGCAAAGGAAAAGCTGAGCGGTGTGTGTTCAAGGTTCCGAATAAGAATTGGTCTTACTTTTCTATGTCAAAGTCTTGACATAGAAAAGATAGCTCACTGTCGAGGATTACAAAATAAGGGCTTGTATCAGTGGAGGAAGGAGGGGGTATTTGTGACGGGGTGTGATAAAAGTCAAAAAAGACCAGGAGGTATGGGAAGAGTCATAGAAGGTCGTCTTCGAAGGGACATGTGGTTATCCTTTGTAGCAAAGATTTTATTTTTATGTTTTAAAATTATACAAGGATTGCGTGAATAGGTTTTGTACTTAATTATTCTAACTGTCCTAAGTGGGAATTTTTTGGGGGGAGGGAGCTTGGGCAGTGAAATTGAAACTTTAGCCCTCTACTCAATCATCCTCTTCTATCCTGAGATGATTTTCATAAACAGTTTGGTAAATATCTTTGCAGACCTTTTTTTTTTTTAATTCATTAAAGAGAGAATAATAAAATCAAAACTTACAGCCCTTTCCAAAAAAAAAAAAAAAAAAAAAAGAATCGGTCTTACTGAGACACTTGATTTCTTCATTTAATTTGCCAACAGCAGTGTGCTGCGTATCTTGGTACACACTAATGTAATTTGTTTGCTTTTGTTAGTAGCATATTTTCTTAAATAAAATCACTTTGCCATTATATCATTATTTTCTCTTTGAAATAATTTAACTCACTGGACATTGATTTAATAATTATCACACTGTTAGTACTTTAAAAAAAGAACGGGAAAACTTGAAAATTATACTTCAAATATGTTCCGCAACGAGGGTAGAAATTAAATATCTGCTAACCAAGAGAAAGGTTTTACTAAATGAATAAGTATCCTTTCTAAATATTTTAATTGGTTCATAAAAATATGCTGAATAAGGAAAAAAATGAGGGTCATCTTGAAAATTCTAAAGGGTTTCTTTGCACCAATTTGGATCCAAGTTCTCCTTATTTTACTCCTCTTCCTGCTTCCTTTTCCATGTAGATAGGTTATTCTACAAATAATAACCCATGATTTGATTCATTTTCCTAAAGTATATGAAAGTGTTTAACATAGATGCATCCTTAAAAGTGGTAGTTTCTAGCAAAAGTTAGAATTCCTATAAAAATGTATATACTCATATATTTATTAGCAAAACATTTTTGGAGGACTTAACATGAGCTAAGGACTGTGTGGATCAGTAACAATGATGTTATCATTTCTGTATCTGGGCATGAGCATTTAAAATTTTTTTTAACATTTATTTATTTTTGAGAGACAGAGAGAGACAGAACATGAGCAGGGGAGGAGCAGAAGAGAGGGAAACACAGGATTCAAAGCAGGCTCCAGGCTTCTAGCTGTCAGCACAGAACCCAATGTGGGGCTCAAACTCTTGAGATCATGCATGACCTAAGCCCAAGTCGGAAGCTTAACCGACTGAACCACCCAGGCGCCCCTGGGCATGAGCATTCTAATGGGTGCACTGGGATTTTCCACCTGGTAACAGTAAGCATGATTTTTAAATAAAAAAAAAAAGACGTTAAAATAAATTGCTTATGCTAAAAATCTGATTTAAACATATGGTTTCATTAGACCATTGGGGAGTTGTGATTCCAAGAATGTAAATCAAACACTAATAAATATTCAATTGTAAATAAAGCAGGAAAGGAAAAATTACCACATAATAGACACATGAGATCAAAATCTAACATAAATAAAACACATAACTGAAGATGTCAATAGCTTCAATATTCTTAATAATAATCAAATTTAAAATTGTAAGATAGAAAGTTGTTCTCTTTCTTCAAAATACAGGTTTTTATTCAGTATTAATGTTTGTTGGAGGTGACATTCAGATGAAACATTAAATTGAAGTTCCCTCTGCCTGAATTTGGAAGTTATTAACAATGCTAAAATTTCTCATTGCTCTGATTTAGAAAAAAGCCGAAGTATATACATGTGTCCTGGCTGACATTGCCTTTTTTTCTGAAATAAAATTATGGGTGAATTGTCACTAATAGAAATGTTCACTGCAGAAAACAGAATGTTGCTGAGTGCACCAAGGCATTCACAACTGCCTATCAGAAATGTAAAATATCACTCTAGAAAATGCCATTTTAATGTAGCATAAAATAGCGCAATTTAATCTCTAAGCAGGTGTGACACTAATGGGAAGTGAGCATAGTTACTTCTCGATCTCATTTAGTTGACAATCTCTATAATATTTACTTTATTGTGAAATTGTTATTTTATTACACAAACTGACTTATTCATTTTTAAGCCTTGCCTTTTCATTTCCCTATAAACTGTACAGCATATTTACAATTAAGGGAAAAAGGGTTTGATGAATAAGCCTTTTTTTATACATTAAAATTTTGAAATGGAAAATAAGAATATCCTATACCAGATGGTGAAAGTGGCCAAAAAAGCCTTCTCTGAGCTACACTAGGGATGCAGTTATGAAGGGGAGATCTACAGTCAGCTGGCAGCCCAATATCATATTTCAATACATAAAACTTCAGATTGGCAAATTGTTTTCTTTAATATCCGGCCTACTTTTATGCATTTTGGGACATATTTTTTTCCAACCAAGAAGTCAACACACACTTAAAGCTGGTATTTTTGTCAAATACCTTCACATAATAATTTTAGTTTGACGTTCGTGTATGTCAAATTTATCATAGAGGAAGCACATGTTTACACAACAGATTTTTAAAACTGTATTTATTGTTTGAAAAATATAAATGGATTGCATTTATTTATGTCATTAATAACTTTCTGTATTTCATAAAAACGAAAATGAACTCAAACATATTTGGAATTTTACATTTTAACAAGTATTTATACTTTGCGTATATCTATATCTGTGTCTATATCTATATCTATCTATCTATATATATGTATTAACATTTAAAATACAATACTTTATGGGGCGCCTGGGTGGCTCAGTCAGTTAAACGTCCAACTACATCTTGGGTCATGATCTCATGGTTCATGGGTTCCATCCCCATGTTGGACTCCGTGCTGACTGCTCAAAGCCTGGAGCCTACTTTGGATTCTGTGTCTCCCTCTGTCTCTGCACCTCCCCCACTCACCCTTTCTCTCTCTCTTTCAAAAAAAAACATTAAAAGAAATTTAAAAAATACTTTAGAAAACTAATATATATATGTATATATATATGTATATACACACACACATATTTTTGATACAAATAAAATTAGATGAGAATGCCCAGAATTAATAAATTCTTACATTTATAAAAATAGGGATCAAATATACCATAGCATTGAAATACCAATATAAGAATTTTTAAAAAATTTAAAAAAAAATGAGATAATATTTTAAGATATGTACTCCTCTTAACAAACACTTTTTAATAACAGAAAAAGAGTACTTTGGGTAAGATTATTTTTCCCTTTATTCCCTACATACATATATATATATATATATATACACACACACACACACATATATATATGTCTGTTTTGGGGAGATAATTCTCTATTAATGTCCTGCATTTCTGCATGTCTTGTGAGCACAGACATTGTCTGAACTTCATTCTAAATTGCCTTTCAAGAATGTTCACAGAGTAATCAGCTTTGGGAGACAGACACCCTCTCCTTTCAGAACAAAGGGCAGGGGTTTTTATAGTCCAGTATAGTAAAGTTTATGTCTCTCCCTAGGGCAAAATGCAGACATGCTTATTACCCATTATAAAGGATTCAGATAGTCCAAACTCTGGGTTTCTGTCTCTTAATGCAACCCAGTGTTTATGTTGGCATTTATGTAGGTCTATCTGCATCTCTACCTTGGGACTTGGGAGGCAAGGGAAACTGATGCAACTATGTCATGTTCATGATGCTTGTTGTACCCTGAGTAATAAAGGCCTTTTTTTGCCTCTGACCTCAAAGTTTTGTCTCTCATACCAGCATCCATGAAGCTGTTTCAGACTAAATTGCTAGATTGGAAATAGATAAGATATCAGATCCTTCACAGAATTGACTTTGTCAATGAGGATGAGATGTCGGTAGAGGCGTGACTTTCAGGAAGAGAACAACTTTTTGGAATCTGCTAGTGAATACTCTCACCTAAATGAAAGGTGCATGTAGGGGGAGGGGGGGGGACTCCATTGTCTTATTTGTTAACGAATAAGCATTAAATTCGTGTACACAGGTTGAGCAGTGAGAAGTATGATTGAAATGTGCTGCCCAGATGGTATCTTTGGTTCTGTTTACTCTTCTCTAAGTAGACAGAAAAAGTATGTTATCATGAAACTAGGTTAGCAAGTTCAGTGGCCCAAACTAAAAGGTATTACGACTATGGCTGCTGACCCAAGGAGTCTCCAAAACTGGAATAAATATGGAAAGCTATTAGTATTCAATACAGAGTTTGAGTGGATCCAAAACTTTACAAGTTTATTTGGTTGAGATGTAGGCAGTGTACATGCAAATAAAAACTGGAAAAAAATGTGCCATGCCAATTTGCATGAAGCCTCATCTTTTTGTTATTATATGTTGCTGTTCTAATGCCCATCGCTGAATATACCACTAGTGTTGATGTGGTATATCAGGGAACATACCCCCATTCAGGGAATGCCACTTACAGAGGGGTGCTGGTGAAGTGTCACCCTTTGCTCCCCACCACCACCTTCTACCTGTTCCCTCCCCAGTGGTCAGAAAGAATCAATGGTGTATCTAAGAAACAGAGATATGAATTAGGTTTATTTAAATTCTTAATGGCTGCTGGAGTATCGAGGGCCATTTCCCGATGCAACACTGCCACCTATTGGACGCAGCCACCATTTACTCTATCACCCATTTAAAAAAAAAAAAAAAAAGTTAGGCCTGGCCTCAGTGACTCGTTAATTTACATGAAAAAGACACAGCTATCTCTGGGAGAAATGTTTACCCCACTGCACTACAAGAATCAGTAGAGCCCTTGATTCACAGTTTCCCTTAACTGCCTGTGCCTGGTTCACAGGTGGTTTAGCTTAGCTGAGACCCAAGGTCATCAATGGGACTGTCAGAGCAATTTAACTTCCACTCCACGTATACAGAGCCACAAACTGAGTTGGGTTCACTGCTCAGTCAGCAAAACTTAGGGTTGTTCTCCTAACCCTGGTCCGTACTCCATCTGGCAAACCTTGTTATGGTTTGACTCACTCTTGCATATCACCATTCTGCCACTTGAAAAACTATAGACTGGCCAATTAAACATTCCCCTGTTTGGAGCTGCAGACTGGAAACAGATCATTGCTACTGATTAGATTGTCCGTGTTGCTTCTGTAGATGCCCACAAAAAAGGTCGCTTTCCAATGAAACTGACTAGAATCAAGTTGCTCTTGGAGTCTGCACCACCCAGATTGTTTCCGTGGCTGACTAGATCCATCATCATAAAGGACATGGCAGCACATCAATCATAGCAAAGACTCTATGATTCTGAGGCAGAGGCCATGACTGCATGCCAGCCTTGCAACTCCTGCCAAAAGCTGACCAGCTGCCTTGCAGTGAACGATGACACATTACATGAGGAATTATGCTCTTCCACTTTGGCAGTCTCTGACCTCCTCTTGGGACTCTCGCTGGTACCTTTCCAATATGAATACTGTTCCAGGTTGCAGTGTTATTATTTTTTTTCCCTATTCAACCAGCTAATTTCAGCCAATCCTCTGGTTCTTCACAGTTATCTGTATTTTGATTTTGACTCTCTGGATCATTTTCAGCCTCACTATGGTATGTGTTTTATCATAAATGCCCCTGAAAAATGGGCTGATAGTGAAAGGTAATGAAGAGATACAAACATCTGATATTGTTGAAGGTTGGAGGATCTCAAAATTTGACCCAAAATGATTACTGATTCTATCACCCTCAGATCCTCCTTTCCCCCACATCACAGAAGGACTGCTTTGTCAGTGAACGCACTATCCCCAGATAAGGATGGCCTGCTCTTAATTAGTAAATGTGTTATCGTTTTTCCTCATTCTCTCTCTCACTTTCTCCCACTTTATGTACTCCTGGGTCTGCCAGGCAGGAGGGACTCTGGTAAGTACCCTAGATTTTCTGTAGGGAATCCAAAAGATTACACATTTGGAAAAGAGTACAGCAGAACTAAAACAATCTCACTGGCTCTGAGGTCCATGTTCAAATCATTTCCATATGTGTTTGGATTAAAGTGGCCTTAATATGATATCATGTCTTCAACAAAATATTAGCAAGTAAAATCAACTGTTGCTGTCACAGAGGAGCATATACTTTAAAATTTTTTTTTCAACGTTTTTATTTATTTTTGGGACAGAGAGAGACAGAGCATGAACGGGGGAGGGGCAGAGAGAGAGGGAGACACAGAATCGGAAACAGGCTCCAGGCTCCGAGCCATCAGCCCAGAGCCTGACGCGGGGCTCGAACTCCTGGACCGCGAGATCGTGACCTGGCTGAAGTCGGACGCTTAACCGACTGCGCCACCCAGGCGCCCCTACTTTAAATAGATAAAACGGATGAAGAATTATTATCTAGATTATATAAAGACCTCCTACATATCAATAAGAAAAATCTAGACAAATAGAAGAAATAACAAAAAACTTCTACAAATATTTCTCAAAAGATGGCCACTTAGCCAATAAAAATATGAAAAGGTAATTAACCAATGGTTAAGAGAAAAGCAAATTAAATATCTAAATACTATCACAAAGTAGAATTAGAAGGAGGAGGAGGAGGAGGAGGAGAAGCAACAAAAGGGGAAGAAAAAGGAGGAATAGGGAAAAGAAAGAGGAAGAGGAAGAAGAAGAAAGAGGAGGAGGAGGAGAAGAAGAAGAAGAAGAAGGCAGAGGAGGAGGAGAAGGAGAAGGAGAAGGAGAAGGAGAAGAAGAAAAAGGAGAGGGAGAAGAAGGAGAAGAAATAAGACTTAATACCAGTCTGAAAAGGCTAAATTATTAGAAAGGTAAATTCAAAACCACCTTAGAAAAATGTTTGAAATTACCTACTAAAGTTCAAGATATGCATATTCATTACCTACTAAAGTTCAACATACGCAAATAATTTCATCTTAGCTATATTCTCCAAAGATATGTGATATATATGTACATATGTACTTCACAAAAGATATGCATATTAGCATTCATACCATAATTATTCATAATTGTCAAAACTGGAAAAATATTTCCATCAAACAAAATCAATATGGCGTATACATAAAATAAAATTGCATGCAGCAGTGAAAATGGACACACTATTGCTGCTTACGACAACATGAATGACCTTCAGACACATAAAATGAAGTGAAAGAAAGCACGCACACACCAAGGAATGCTTACTGTGTGATTTCACTTACCTATGGTTCAAAAAGTGGAAGAGCCCATGCATGATTTTTGAAGGTCAGCATACTTGTATTTGGGGTGAAAGGAGTAGATTTTTGGAAAGAAAATAAGGGTTGATTGCTGAGATCCCAATAATAGTCTAAGTGTGGATGTGGGCAGTAGTTACAAAAGTGTGTTTGTTCTGTGATTATCGAGCTGTCATTTATGATTTCTGCAATTACTTCTTACAAGTTATCCAGGAATTAAATAATGCACATTAAAGGCGAAAACTGTCAGAAGTTTCAGAAAGTAGCTAAGGCCTGGATTTTATGTAGGGCACACAATAGAGATCTTAATGCATAGTCTCAGATTTGAGCTTTCACAGACATCACACTTTATAAAAACAATATGGGAGAGTCAAAATGTATGAAAAGTGGATGTATCTGCAAGTGGATGTATCTGGAATGCACTTGGTGTGATGCTTCAGAAGGAGACTGTCTCTGACCTGCTATTGTCACAGGAAAAGATTGTAAAGTATGTAAAATCCTGAAAGGCCAGTTAAAAATTGAGAAGGCTGTTGAGCTCTGGAGACTTCTTCCATGGCTATATGAGGCTGACTTATTTGTCAAGTGCTAAATAAGCATATCAGATTTATAGTGATACTAACACTAATGTTAGCGTTAATTAAGTCCTTACTATGTGACAAACATATTAATAGAGAATAAATTACAAATTCAATGTGGCTGGCTACCTTATAAAGCAGTTATTAGTAATATTCCCATTTTATCGATAAATAAGGGCACAATGACAGTAAACAAAAAAAAAATTACCGGGTAATAATAGTGGAAAAGAAAAACAAAGGGTACATTAATTATGTCAAGAAGTTTTGGCAATATTTAAATGTTTTTTAAAAATTGTGTTGTATTACAGCCCAGTGTAGCCCAGCATGCCAAATGACAGAAAATTACTCAAGGCAGTCTTTTGACTAATTTCATCGCTTTTAGTTTTAAAGTTATATAATTCTGGTTGAACATTAAAATGTCAATATTGTCTATCTGTTTTACAATACCAAAATATCAAACAAAGTGTTAAATTAATATTCACATAATAAAAAAATTACTGGTAAATAAGGAAAAAGAAAATAATTACTGTAATATTCTTGAAGGCAAAAGTAATGCCACCATTATTGTCAACAAATACAAACTTAGCAAAAAAAAAAAGCTGATACTTTTTTCCTTTCTATATTCTCGATCATTTTCTAATTGCCATTGTACTTTTAAGCAGATAGGTTGCTTTATTCTTTCTCTTGAGCTAGTATTATTACTTGTAATTAATTCTGTTGTACATCCTTAACATTAATAAACCAGTGTCCTTTTGGATAGGATATTACTTAATAAATAGTTTCGTGAGAAGGCCAAATGAGGTTGGACTCATTGCTTTCATATCTTGTTCATATGTAGCAAAAATACTAAATACTATTATATATGTGAAAATAGGGGTAAATCAGCATCGAGTGGAATTACACACATGAACACATGGACCAGTTTTTATCTTTCTTAATAGCAGAATTTTGGTAAGGACAGCTAGTTTTTCTTGAATATTATGCAGACTACATCATTTGGAACAGCACTTCTATGGGCTGCGTAGGTTTGGGGGCACAGGGACCTGAGGGCAGAGTAACCTAAAAATGGAGAGAGAGGATTTTACACAGTATTATTGTCCAGATAATTGTGGGCAAGTTATTTAAGCGTTAATATAAGCCATGTACATAATAGATACAAACTTTTTTTCTCTTTTGCACTATAATTAATCAGTAATGTGGCTTATCACAAAAATGCAATAATTTCCCCAGTAACTTTGTTATATTGCAAGAATAATCAGATTAAAGCACACCACTTGCTATTGCAGGATAGTCAGGCTTTATTTCTATATCAAAGTAAATTTATGTCTTTTTATCCTTTTCCATTATTCAGTTTCCAACAGAATTAAGAAAAAGGAAATCTTTGTTATTGTCCTGCTGCTTCTGCTGGGTGATGGGGATGTTTATTTTAAAAGTGTACTTTCTTCCAAGTGGGTCATTATTTATCAGACTTTGCCATTCAGTGGAGAGTGACTCACTGAAGAGCTAAAATTTTAAGACTGTTTTGAAACCATTTCATCTAAAGCCAAATATGACTGAAAATCATACATCTTTGACCCCAGTAGAAGACCTGAAGTTGTGTGTGTTCAGTGCCCTTGAAATGACTACTTGGGTGTTTAAGGACCACCCACCTGGTTGTACAACATGGATAGAGTGAGAAAAAGGCTAATTGTGCACTTAAACCACCATGCGGTGGCTAATATATTTCCTTAAGGGAGCATAGAGAGCTGCAATTGAAAATTATTTCTGACTTACAAGAATGAAAACAACTTGCCTAAGATTCAAACATAGTCTGCAGTAAAAATGTGTTTGATAGAAATACAGCAGGAAGAAGAAAACAACTCTGTTGTTTTGCCCCCTCGAGCAAAAAAAAAAAAAATCAATTTGCTTCTGTGCTAATTGAGTAGAGACATCAGCAATCAGGCAGCAGTGTTTTTATTGTGTATTTTTATCTGCAAGGAAAAACACAGATAAATAATACAGCTTCATTCCATCTCAACATAGTTTGCATCATGTTTACAAAATGACTGATGAAACCAGATGTCACCATACCATAATATTCTCTAATTGTTCACATTATATAAATATATGTGTGTGTATGTGTGTGTATGTGCGCGTGCCTTTGTAGCTTGCTTTTTCAAGTAAAATGAGCAATACTTTCTATGAAATTAAAATATAATGTCAGTATAGAAACAAGTAGCCTATCTACCTTATGTAAAATTTTTCATGTTGTTTTTGGAGGCAGTAAAGTGAGAAAACACACTCTTTTTTTCTTTGACCACCTATTTTTTTTTCTTTTATCACCTCACCTATATCCCTATAATAGTTAAAACATATTTATTTTAACATCTGAGGTGTTTAAACAGGTTCAAATTAATGAGTGATTTGTAATTCATGTTTACAAGGAACGAGTTGATCATCCTCAATAGTCTAATCAAACTTTGGATTTAGCACTGCATAAATATGTTTTGCTCATTATTTTATTAGTTTTAGAATTTTAGGTAGAAAAATGGAAGATGATCATTGGCAGTTACCATAAAATTGTAGATATATGTGAAAAAAATCAGGAATGATTCTGAATGCCTACTTAGACCCTTAGTGCAGGCTGCTTTGAAGTTAAATCTGGTAAAATATTTTGAGAAATTTAACTTGCTTTTCTTGCATAGCTTTGAGTATATTTTTTAAAAAATTATCTCAGTCTGAGGTCTATCAATAGTTTTATTAAGTCTTAATGAGCTATAACAATATCTTACATGCTTTCTAAGTTTCTTTTTGTTTTAATAACCAACAAAAAGCCAGAGTGGAGAACATTACAAACCAATCAAGCAAAAAAGAAAAACTGTAATAAACATTACCCACTGTAGCACTTATCCTTTCTTCCTATTGAATTTTGCATGCTTTTTAAAAAAATCATGGCCACTTAACCACAATACACATGAGCAGTATATAAAATGGGTAATATCCCAATTCATAGGGTGACAAAGATGTCCAATGCATTCCTAGAAATTATGTTTTCAGATGGGTCTTTATAAGATGAATTTCAGACTCACTGGTACTTTCCTTCCCTCAGAGATTTGTCACTCAAAAATGTAGATGAAGAGCTGGAAGCTTCTAGTGAGCAGAAAAACAAAATAACTCTTCTGAAATGGAAAGTAGTGGAAGATAGAGTCTGCATACGTGTTTCTTCCGTTAATGTTTATTTTTATTATTTTTTATTAAAATTTAAAAATATTTATTTATTTTTGAGAGAGAGAGAGAGAGAGAGAGGGAGAGAGAGAGAGACGGAGCATGAGCAGGAGAGGGGCAGAGAGAGAGGGAGAAACAGAATTGGAAGCAGGCTCCAGGCTCTGAACTGTCAGCACAAAGCCCGAAGTGGAGCTCGAACTTGTGAACCCTGAGATCATGACCTGAGCCGAAGTCAGACTCTTAACCAACTGAGACACCCAGGCGCCCACATATATGTGTTTTTTTTTTCATATATGTGTTTTTAAATAGTGTTCCTCTTTAGTTAATTTGGGCAAGCACCAAAGTTTAATGCCATAATAAATGTCTGACTTATTTTTAGATTTGCTTTTGGCCTTTATTCCAGTAAAGATCTTTCTTAGTCCTTCATATTTTTTCCTTTTCTTTTTTTTCCCTAATGGCTTTCATCTAGTATAGCTTTTACAATATGATTTGATAACAAATGCTAACCTTTCAATGTATCGTCCTTTTTACTCCAAGTCAACCTCAGAAATGATGACATTTCCAAACAATCAGATCTTTCTACCAATCCCAGGATCTAATAATTGTTTCTATTTCTATTAGGCACCAAAAGAAAAAAACCCAAAACTTTCAGAGATAATTTGTTGAAAATTATTGATACTCTCATTTAGTCTTATTAATGTTTGTTGTACATAAAGTAACATGCATTGTTCTGTGTATTTCACACTGATAGGGTGTACTTCATTTCTCTTATTCCTTGTTTTTATGAGGGACCTTTTGCTAGATTCCAACCTTTCTATGTCTTAATTTTTTCTTCATTGGGAAGAAGGAACTAAGCATCCTTGGCTGAGATTCTCTTGTTCCCTCTCTGTGGTTTGACTGTTCACAAAGAGGGGGCTTAAGGTTGGCTCACCACCATTTGGTAACTACTAGACTTAATATTTCTATCTTTCTGCCTGTGACTTAATAAGAAAGTTTAATGTTGTGATGGGACAAAGAAGGTCATCTTGACTTCATATATAGGTCACTCCCCACACTCTGATTTTGTCATAATGAAACTAATATTTTGGGGGCACCTGGGGGGCTCAGTCGGTTGAGCATCCTACTCTTGATTTTGGCTCAGGTCATGATCTTGCAGTTCATGAGTTCGAGCCCAGCATCCGGTTCCATAATGACAGCACTGGAGCCTGCTTTGGATTCTCTGTCTCCCTCTCTCTCTGCCCCTCCTCTACTTGTGGTTTGTCTCTCTTTTTCAAAAATAAATAAACATTAAAAAAAAAGAACACTAGTATTTTGAACTGATTTCTCTGCCTGTTTCTCAGATAGTTCTAAACATGATGGATGAATCAATCACTAGGTAGCATCCCCTCTACATGCATTATTAAAAGTAGTTCAAAGCATGCAATAAATGGTGTTGATGTAATAAATCACCTTTAGGCCAAAATGGTAGCACAAATTTTAAGGTTAATTATATTTATTTATATGTCTTGTTCATTTATTCATGATTTATCTCATTTTGGTAAATGATTCTTTTGTGAGAAAATTTGAAGCTATGAACCAAAAGTGGTATTTTGTGCGTTGATGATATTTTATTTCCAAATTATAACTATTTATCATCATCAACTTTATGAAAATATATATTGTACTGAAAAGATCTTCAAAAAGAGATTTTAATAAGTCAGGGCATAAAATGTGTTATGTATAGTAAAAGAAGTTTGGGGAACAGGATCAATCTATTCTCCTTATTACAGATTTTTGCATTAGTTTCCTATGACTGCTATAACAAATCACCACAAATATAGTGGCTTAAAATAACATGACCTGATTATTTTATAGTGCTAATGGTCAGAAGTCCAAAATGGGTTTCGCTGGGCTAAAGTCAAGGTAGGTAGTACCGAGCTCCTTTTCGAGTCGCTAGGGAAAAATCCATTCATTTGTCTTTTCCACTTGCCATAAGCCACCTGCGTTATTTTGCGCCTGGCCTCCTCCTCAACCTTCAAAACCAACAATGGTCAGTTGAGTGTTTCAGATGACATCCCTTTGACTTTGCTTTCTTTGCCTGATTTTTTCACTTATAAGGAGTCAAGTGATCACACTGGGCTTATCCAGATAATCCGGGCACTCTTCCCTTTGAAAATCCTTAATTAGGGGCACCTGGGTGGCTCAGTGGGTAAGTGTCCCAGGTCAGGTCATGATCTCCAGGTCCATGGGTTTGTGTCTCCCTCTCTCTCTGACCCTCCCCCACTGATGCTCTGTCTCTTTCTGTCTCTCAGAAATAAATAAACATAAAAAAAATTAAGTAAAAAAAAGAAAAAGGAAAAATAACATTCTTAATCACATCTGCAAAGGTTTTGTTGTGGTTTTAGGGTTTTTTTTTCATATAAAATAACAAATTCACAGCACAGGTTTTGGGTATCAGGATATGGACAAACTATGGGGAAGTGCACTTTCTTGCCGGCAATGATTATAATACATACTCTCAAATTTCCTCTGCCCCAAATCCACTGTTCCTTACATATCCTCCATTACAGAAGCCAGAAAAGCGAACACTGCCTTGCCTGATCTTTAACCACTGAACTGGTAGTGTGACCCACTTCTGGTCCGTACAAAGCACATGAGAACTAGCTTTGAGAAGGATTATATTCTCCCAATAAGAAAGAGGAATATAAAGCAAGGGTCCACCTTGGATTGGCTCCTATATCCTGCCTTTGACTCACCCTGAGGGCAGGACACTTCCAGGATGTAAGCATACATAAGAAACCCGGAGACATGGCTACTGAGCCCTGACCTTGAGTCTGAATTGACATCAGCAACCATATACATTTGTACCTGCTATTGTTCTATTGTTGGAAATAGATAAAAACTTATTTTTTTTCTCCAGTGTGGTCAATTTTTGCTGTCATTTTCAGCCTACATATTTTCAAAATTAATTTTTACTATTCTAATAGGCACAGTGATTTTTCACGATGGAAAGGGTTAGCAGACTAGGAAGGTAAGAATATTTGATTCCAATATAGTTGATAGTGGAATACATTTATTTGACTTACCCCTACAGAAAAGAGACACATGTTGGGAAATGCTGTATCAGATTCAGACAAGGAGATTGAGAGTTTATCTTGTTATACCATTTATGACATATTCAAAATTGTAACCTTCATTTTTCTAAATTGTAAGCTAAGAACTCAATGAGCTAATCTATTATCATAGAATTGTTATAGAGCTCATCGATGTCACTCAAAGTTAAACGTGTTTTAAATCATTGCAATTTTTCAACACACTTTAAAAACTGATGTATTTTGTTGGTTGGGTTAATAGATTTTTCTCTTTTGTTTCATTCATTGGCAATATATTACCTACCTTGTAGCCTGTGATGAACACATACCATTTGAATTAGAAGCATAAATAAGAAATAAGTCAATAAATAAAGTAAAATACACTTTCATATGCAAGGAGATTGGCAAATTTAGGCATTGTATGGTTTTAAATCCAATACCAAATACTTTAACATTCATCACACTAAAACTGAAAGGCTTCTGGGAACTCCATTAATGAAACATCCGTTTAAATGATGCTGTGTGTCTTCTGAAGCTGTTGTTAAAGCCATACAGCTTCTGACTCAGTCTGATGAAATCCTTGCCCTTAAGGACTGTCCTCAATTGGCTCTCTCTCAGAATACCGTTGTCCTATTATAATAGCCCAAACCTCACAGCTGCAATGTCATGTACACACAGATGAGCTGAATGCAGAAGCCTGACATGTGAGTGGGAGAAGCCAAGATTGAAACAGATTCACTAGCTTCAAATTTTCCTTCCCTACATGTTCACATTCTCCTAGTAGAAGTCCCAGATATCACGGCACCCAGACAAACCATCCCTGTTATATCCTTTTGGAAATCCTCTTGGAATGTGTGACCATATTAAAATGGTTCCTGCTGTGTGCCATTAAGTTGTGGGCAGGTTTGTTATGGAGCGATTTATAACTAAAATATACATATAATATATAATATTAAATACAGATGCCTTTATCGAAGTGAAGTTTTAAATTCTGGCCTTTAAATTTTGAAATAAATTATTTTAGTTTAAAAATGTAGTGTGATTACCAAAACATATAATTGCCTTGATTTCTTCCTGTTACTCAGCACATCTGTGCTTTCAATGTTGTTTATAGGATAATTCGGATTTTTTTCAAATAAGCATGGTGTTTTAGTCATCTTTGCATTCCCATTGTCTAACATGCTGATGTGCACAAAACAGGTCCCAAAGATGTGTTTGGTAATGCCAGTAAAAGATACTTGCATGTAAAATAGTGGTAATAGTTTGCCAATAGTGACTTGTGCCAATCAAGTTACTAAGTGGATGTATTCCTGCTTTCAAGAAATAGTAGTAAATAACATAAAAACATAAGAAAATAAGCATGCACATAATTGTATACCCTAATTCTAGCCACTAAATGTATGTGGGACTTCTAGGGCACCTGGATGGCTCATTTGATTAAGCAACTGACTTTGGCTCAGGTTCATGAGTTCAAGCCGCATATCGGGCTCTGCTCTATGAGTGTGGAGCCTGCTTGGGATTCCTGCTCTCTCCCCTCTCTCTGTTCCTCCCCATCTTGTACTTTCTGTCTCTCAAAATAAATAAACTTAAAAAAAATAATAAAAGAAATATGTGTGGGACTTCTAAGCCAGATTCTGAAGACCACATCCACACATACACTCACTCTCTATTAAGGTGCAGAGACAACCTACCCTGAGTGACAACGTTATCATTTGCTCCTTGTTTTACATTAAGCTATCCTGTTGAAGGAAGTCAGAAATGACCTGGTTAAATAATGGGATTTCAAATGAAATCCATAGTTTGGGAATGAAGATAAAGTATATGCAAGAAATCTAAGAAGAATTCTGAGATGAAGTTTGTGTGTGTGTGTGTGTGTGTTTGCGTGGTCTTCTACAGAATTCTATTTAAGGGAAGCCCCATATATATATTTTATCCTCACCAAAAAACTGTGGATTTTATTTGAAATTGTGGCCAGTGACCCAGATGTCTCATTCTTTAACCCAGGCAGCTTCTGTTTTCCTTCAACAGGACAGCTTAGTGTAACACAAAGAGCAAATGAATTACAGGGTCACTCTGAAGATAGGTCACCTCTCCATCTTAGTGGCAGTAAAATGATTACTTGCTCAGTCAATGAAGAGTAGCAGCTGATCAAGACCAAGCGTCAGGGAGAGTTTTCAGACTCATTCCAGCTGGCAAAATGAAAATCTATATTGGGACCCCCGGGACTTGAAGAGAGAACAAAATTGCTTTGAGCCACTGTGGTGGCTGATAAATGGCACACTAAGAGAAAAACATTAGTCTCTTGACCCACCTGCCTAAGTCTAGCTAAATTCAAAGGAAATATGCACCTCTCTGGTATGCAATTGAGTACCTAATTTATTCCCTTTCACCAGCACAAATATTCTTGTGTTCATAATTCATTGTGCACGAAGGGATAAAATAATGTGATTTGACAATGTTGAGTATAGATAAATTCTCAAAAAAATTACATGTTGAACAAGAACATAACATGAAAAATTATGTGTGAATATAATTAATTTTTAAAGGGCAAGTTGCATATAAAGGAAATATCTTTGAGATTACAAAAAAGAA
Organism: Lynx rufus; assembly: GCF_022079265.1. Taxonomy (NCBI): domain Eukaryota; kingdom Metazoa; phylum Chordata; class Mammalia; order Carnivora; family Felidae; genus Lynx; species Lynx rufus. The sequence goes on along the minus strand of NW_025814823.1, from coordinate 220,788,735 downwards.
ACAGAGGGATACTTTATCTTTCCAGACTTTTCAGAGGTATGAGATTCAAAGAAGGCATAATCAGGAAAATACCCAAGGTTGTATTCAATGAAGGTTTTTTAAAAGATATATTCAGTATGTGCAATGAATCATTCAGTGCAATTGTTAAATAAGTCTAAATCAGCCAGAAACAGTAAAATCAATCTAAGTTTTGGGCTAATTTAGATGTTTTTAGGGACTAAATCAGCTTTGATAGAGACAATAAGTCCCTTTGATTATTATTTTTAATATAAAATATTGTCCCAATCTAATATTAATATAAAACAATAGTTAAAATTGTCTACCTGCATGTAAACTTAAAGAAGTAACAGGTGCTCCAGGGTGGCTCAGTTGGTTAAACATCCGATTTCAGCTCAGGTCATGATCCCCCAGTTCTCAGGTTCAAACCCTGCTTTGGGTTCACTGCTCTCAGTGTGGAGCCCACTTCGGATTCCCCTGTCCCTCCTCTCTCTGCCTGTCACCTGCTTGCACTCTCCCTCTCTCTCAAAAATAAATAAACATTTAAAAATAAAAAAAAATAAGCGACCTAAGGTCACTATTTTCTTTTTCTATTGAGCACTCCCTTTCTCTAACTTTTAGAAGAAATATATAGTTTAATGATTAATGATTGCGTAAAGAAAACATTGTTGCTGGAGTTTAAAACTTTTTCACGTAAAGTACATTAGATACTTTACAAAAACCCTCAATATGTTTTTATTGTTGTAAAACTTTTTTTATATACTTTATTTAATATTTGAGAGAGACAGAGAGAGAGAGACAGAGACAGAGCATGAGCAGGGGAGAGGCAGAGAGAGAGAGGGAGACAAAGAATCCGAAGCAGGCTCCAGGCTCCAAGCTGTCAGCACAGAGCCTGACGCAGGGCTGCAACTCTCCAACTGCGAGATCCTGACCTAAGCGGAAGTCGGATGCTTAACCTACAGAGCCACCCAGGTGCCCCTGTTTTTATTGTTTTAGAGCCAGAAAGCATATTTCATAAGCACTGATGAAATGCGTCAGGAGAATGAAGATGTGACCCCTGCTTTCCTTCTTTTTGAAGAATGTTTGTAGCAGTTAGGCGTTTCTTAACTTCAAATATTGGCTGAGGGGACAGGAGATGAGCTAATTTTTCTCTTTATTTATTACTTTATTATTTTTTTAATTTACTTTATTCTCTATATATTTACCTTATTCACTATTTACCCACAGATCAACAGAAGCTATACTTGAGAAGTTATACTTCAGGTATGACAACAGAGGAAACTTGCTCACACTTGGACTTCATTTAGATGATGAGATTCTAGATTTTGAGCTCCTGTCGCCATGAGGCATGCTAGGCACTTTGAGAATGGGTGAGTGTGCTTTGTGTGTGGGAAGAACATAAAGCATTTGGAGCAGGTGGAGGATAATAGCAGCCACCTTTCACTTCCAAAACTCCCCGGCTTCCCGTACTCACACCCTTGCCTCCTGTCACTTCGGCGATAGTCTCAGGAGAGACCAAAACCACAATCCCAAATGAATCATTCCAGGACTCCTGACCCTTAGTGATTATGTGACATAATAAATGTTTGTTAGTTTAAGCTGTCGTGTTTCAGAGAAATTTATCATAAAACAACAATCAAGCAACTTCGTTTCCAACTCCATTCTGTCTTCCAGATAAAGTTTGGCTGAATTAATTCTGATGCCCACCTATATCTGTGGTCACAGACAGAGAAGAGTTCAGTGAGAACAATGCAATTCTAGAAACATAAAATCCTCCAAATTGTGAAGTACGGCAATATGTGACCCTTTGCTTTTTCAAAATTTCATTCCTTGAGGGAAACTAAAGTCTCAGGAGGAAATTAAAAATTTCTATAAATGAAAACATTTTCTTTTTCTTAAAGAAAAACAAGATAAAACAAAGAATCAAAACTCTCCTTGGTCTCAGATATATTAAAGTTACAAAAAAGAAAAAAAAAGAAAGAAAGAAAAACATCTACTCATCCATTTCTAATTCTACCCTGGACCTGATGAATTTCATTCATTTCTCCACAGTCTCACATATTCCAGCTCAAATCTCTCATGTGTCATATTTTTTCCCCAAATTATTGGACTGTTGATAGGATAAAAAACAGTTCCATAGACAAGCCTTACAGTCATAACATTTAGAAAGAACGGACAAATCCCAGAACCACTATAGTAGCTTAAAACCAAAGCAACATTGCCCTTAATCAATTACCATTTCACAAGATAAAGCAGTAACCCTGGAATGTTATACATGTTATAACCCACATCCACATTGCTTTTGCTCAACTTTCACTTGAACTTATAAATAATATTATTCAAGGAAAGGAAATAGACTAATAGAGGTAAAGCAACTATAGCAAAAAAAAGCAAGAGAAAGGCATTTTGTTTTAACTTTGTAAGGAGGCAGGTCAATCTGTTTTTTTTTTGTTTGTTTGTTTGTTTGTTTTGTTGGTTTTGGTTTTTGACCGATGCTTTTAAGATTACTTAGGTAAGAATCCTTTATAAAACAAATAAGAGGGCTTTTTTTTTCCCCAACAGATTAGGGTAACTCTAGTTGCTGTAACCAACCCCAAATTTCAGTGAATTAATGTGATAGGGTTTATTTCCCATCAGATTATAGTCCAACGTGGTGCCTTCCAATTCACAGGTGACTTTTCTGCACATAGTGATTTGGGAATCAAGGCTTCTTCCTTATATCTTGTAGCTCCCCCACCCCATAGGAACCTCAGGGTCACCAGTCAAAAAGAAAATATGATTATGTAGAGGGGGAACTCATTATTTACCTGTCTTAGCATCAATAAATATACTTCATTTGTACTCACATGACCACTTCTGGATGTTTTGAAAGTCTGAAGAAAAATATGCTCTTCTACTTGCTGGGGAACTTCTTCTCAATGACAGTGCCTAATTGTGGAAACACTAATGTTAATGAATATTGGCCTATCTCAGCCTCACTATGTTTCTTGTATTATAGTAGTGGTGGTGTTTGTTGAATGCTTACATTTTTCCACTTATATTATAGATATTAACAAAATTAATCTTCAGGACAATCTTACCAGTTCAGTATTAGTTTGCCCCACTTTATATGTATGAATGCACTAAGGCATTGAGAAATTAGCTTTCCCCAGGCACCTTTCTAAAGATGAAAAAGCTGGGAGTCAAAATCTTGCAGCCTAGTTCCAACAACAACAACAACAACAACAACAACACCTTCTCTTGATGTCTATTATATATAATTAAAATATGGTGTCTAATTCTCTTTATACCATTGCCTTTCCAGATGCCCAAGGATGAATTAAGACTCCTCTCACATTTGCAGACTACATGCTCTGTATTTATAATTATAAACTCTGTAAGCCAAGCTCAAGTTCATAGACCCACAATAACATTTTCAACCTACTCATGATTTTCTACATCCTTTGCTAGATTACAGGGCCCTTATGGGTTTTGCTATGGTGACTATTTCTGACTAACTCCTCCCCTGGGGAGAATCTCTCTTAATTTCTGAACATGAACAGCCCTTAAGTTTGCTTCCAAATTCAAAGGCTTTGGGAGTCTAGTAAGGACAAATGGGCCTTAGCTTTGAATCTCTTGGTCCTTAACCAATCCTCTGTCTTTCAGTGGCTTCAGAAATAATGCTTTTCTTAGCATTGAATCCAAGACTGGGTTTATATTTTGAATTTCTGTCAGAAATTGTCTACTGTCAGATTTTTGTCTACTTATTTATTGTAGGTCCATGAGAATTGTTAAGTGTCAAACATTTACGTTGTTCCTTTCTGCTGCATATAAACACAGGTCTGTGGTTTTTGCTAAATATTGAGTTTCCCCCTCTTTTTTTAACTTGCTGTTATTCTGCATCACATTTTTTCCTGTGTATTTCTCTCCAAAATTTGACTTGTATGTTTACATTTTTAGACACAGCAAGTCAATGGATTTGCTTTTTTTTTTTTTTTTTTTTTTTTTTTTTTTAAATTTTTTTTTTCAACGTTTATTTATTTTTGGGACAGAGAGAGACAGAGCGTGAACGGGGGAGGGGCAGAGAGAGAGGGAGACACAGAATCGGAAGCAGGCTCCAGGCTCTGAGCCATCAGCCCAGAGCCCGACGCGGGGCTCGAACTCACGGACCCCACGGACCGCGAGATCGTGACCTGGCTGAAGTCGGACGCCCAACCGACTGCGCCACCCAGGCGCCCCTGGATTTGCTTTTTAAAAATACATTGTTGTAGCAAACTTTGCCCATTTGCAAACCCCTGTCTAGGGTGAATTGACCACAGAGGGATTTTTTAAACAGCAGAAATCTTTTCAAAATATAAACCTGATCACATGAATCTCTGCTTCCCCTTGTCTTTAATAATTTTCACACAGGTTTAAAACCCACATGATTAGCTCTCTGTCTACTTCACCAACAACAAACTCTCACTGAGGAGTAACACATAGGGAAATATCAAAATCAAGGTAGAAGACAAAAAACAAAGATGCTACAGAAATTTGAAGATTCTGGTACCTGTAACTAGAAAAATATTAAGTGTGACCCATTTTCTGAGATAATGGGGATGAGATCTTTAACATATCTTCTTAGGGGAGGCCCAAGTTAACCCGTAACACTCTCAGACCATATGAAATCAAATTAGATAGTAATAACAGAAAGACAGCTAGAAAGTTTGCAAATATTTGGAACTTACAAAATATACTGAAAATATAGCTTTATAAAAAATGTAAGAGGATGCAGCAAAAACTGGGCTTAGCAGAAAATTTATGTGATTAAAATGCATATATTAGAAAATAAAAAATCTATAATCAATAAACTAAGCTTCCACATTCAGCAACTAGAGAAGGAAAAATAATTTAAGCCTCAAGCAAGAAGGAAAAAAAAAGAAACTAAAATGGAAATCAATGAAATTAAAAATAGGAAAACAAGAGAAAATTGATGTAACCAGAGGCTGGTTCTCAAAACGCAAAATATCAAAATTCAATTGTATTTCTCTCTATTGAAAGATGTCAAGACTCTCCAAACTGATCCATAGGGTCAATGTAATCCCAGCATCATTGTTTCTTAATTGAAATGCTTTTATACTTATAAGACCCTGGCTTAGCACACCCTTCTGAAAAACCAAGGTGAGAACACATTACTGGATACTGTGCTAAACGAGACAGTGAGAATTTGTACAAATATGAAAACAGTGACCAATGAAACATAATAAAGATTCAGAAATAAATAATACACCTAGAAATGACTGACTTATGATAGAGCTGCCTTAAAGAGAGATGGGAAAAAATGGTATTTTTTAAAGAATTATTTTTTTAATAAAATGCAATGTGTAGAATAATCAGAACTGGGCACTGGGAATTGCCAAACTGGTTAAAAGAATATCTGTATGTGAATTAAAGAGCATCCTTTTAGATCAACTTGAAGATGCTGGTAAGCCATGCTAGGTACCTGTTAACATTTTGCCCACTTATTTCCTTTGTAAACTGGCATTTACTCACATAAACCACAATGATTTTGGCCTGTTGGCTTTCAGTCTATAAAACAAACTCAGTTTTCTAAAACTGATCTTCAAAAACATACAGAAAATCAATTCAAATCTGGAAAACTTTCATTAAAGGCATGAATTTTGGAAGTGTTACATTTTCTAAGGGATATTTCTAGCATCTTTTGGGTAATATAATAAATAACTCACAGTGGCTCTTCTGTTTTGTTGTTTTGTTTTGCCTACTTAAATAACCTTTCAGATGAATTCTGTATCATTGTAATAGCAATTTCCTGGCTAAAGTTTTCAAATGTAAGAAGGTGAAGCAAATGGCTAAAGGCCATGTCTTAAACTAGCAAATAAAATAGTCTGGCAGCTGCCTAAATTATTTTCAAGCATTTTGGCACATCTCTATGTAAAAAAACGGTTATGGTTCCAAGGGTTTTCTGCAGACAGAATCATTTGTCAAACTGTAACAAAACTTTTTCAATTTTTATTAGGAAAGTTATGAAGCTGAACTACCGAAGTCACTTGCACTATCTGGCGGTTAAAAAATATCTAGGGAGAGTGAATGCTTTCATATCTCTGTACAAGTGTAAGCATATGTGTATGCTCACGAATGCATTTTAAGCACCATTAATGCCGATAAAGGGTGGCACTGCAGTCATTTTTCATGAGTGGTGGTTTCATTGATGCGGTCTCTCTTGAACAACCCTCCTCAGCTCATGTGCCTTGCAGAAATAGCTCAGTATGTTCATTCATCATTTGAATGATGGTGGTAAAACCTCCACTCTTTTTTTCTCCTATAGAACTAGTGTATTTTCATGGGCTGTGCTTTTTAAGCTCATTAATAGCAATGATGTTGTATGGTTGTCTCCAATTCTTTCCATGGGCCATTGCTCACATCATAGGAGGCAATAAAAGGCAGGAGGTAGAATATGGAAAAGGAGGGGACCCCTGGTGTGTTGGGGTGGTTGAGGTGACAACCAACCACTTTACATTATCATTAAGAAGCCAAAGGATATACAAAGGGAAGATGAAAGGTGAGTAAAATGAAGCAATAGAATAGATCTCTCTCTCTCTCTCTCTCTCTCTCAATCTCTCTCTCTCAATTTAGACTACTGTGTAGCTACCACATTTTCTGTGGCAGAGCAATCACTGCAGGTGGGACATTACTTTCAGCACTCCAGACTAGATCGCTGCAATATGCTCTATTTGGAGTTCCCTTGGAAGACCTCCCAGAAGCCTCAGATAATGCAGAGTGCAGCTGTTGGAGATCGTTAGCATAAATAGATTTGGCTTAGCTGGAAGCCTAAGGCTTGGAACCAAAAATATATGTTTGAACTCAAATGTTAGCTCAAAAGCTGGGAAATTAAAAATAAATAAAATAATAAAAAATTAAAACATTCAGATTGTACATTTGGCAGATAAAAGACTTAGGGGCCATTCACTTTGCTTTATTCCTAAAATAAAAAGTAGAATTCTTAGGTAAAGGTGGAAATAGTATGCAGTGTTTTTAGTCAGATAATCGTGAGCTTTTCTGTCACGATTTTGAGTTTGAGTGTGTGTGTGTATGTGTGTGTGTGTGTATTATAAGATTTATGTAAAATATGTATAGAAATTGACAAATAATAGTAATTCAAAGTCATTCTTATTAGAAAGACAATAAGCAATGTTCTTATTTAAATTATACTAAAATCAATAACACTTATGTTTTTTAAAATGATTCACCAAAGAACACCTTATTCCTTAAAATCTTAGTTTTTTTTAAAGAAGGTCATATTAAATCAATTGGTTTTACAGTAAAAAAAAACATTTAAAAAATTGTAAGCCTTTAAAAGATCTTTAGTGCCATTGATCCACTTACATTAAATCGATAAAGACAAACATTATTTAAGTACTATATAGTGCAGGTATGTATCACTAAGGTGACTAACGGCAGGAATTTAAGAGCACAGACAAAACAAAGTACAAGAATATATCCTGGTCCTCTTTTCGAAATTGCTGAGATAAGAAAAGAAAATGAATTTTTAAAAATTTTATTATAAAATGTGTAAGGCTTGATTTGAAACATTTATAATTATATAACATACAGAACACTAAAATCTTCAGACTGCAGTATTTGTACTCAAGATTTTCTGTTGTCTACAACTGAACACTTACTTTAATTGAGATTTTACTGCTGTATCTTTCAATTTGACAGTGACTATTTTGTGAGTAAGCATTATTCTTTTTTTCATAAATCTGTAATGGATGACACTTATAATTAAAAATAAAAAAATGGGTAAGTCAGCCTCAAAATTGAGGTTCTGTATTTATAAATCTAAGTTGTAGAAAACTAAAAATGTCTTCAGAAATCCAAATTAATTTTATCTGATTAGACATAATTGTGAAAAAGTTTCCAATCAATCCTATGTGGATTATAAATTGAAGAACACAGTAGCAGTGACAGGGACTTGTTATTAATTGAAATATTTATGATATTTACATTATAATAAATCCAATCATAATATTGTTTCTGACTCACCACCACCACCAATATAAAGACAAACCAAAAATTGACTAGAATATTCATTTTTAGGAATTATCAAAATTAATATATTTTGTTTGTATTGAAAGCCTTTGGGTAACTTTAATGATTGTTTTCCTTTCCAGGGTTCTTTTTCCCCTGCCCTTTCCAATGTTCGTAAGACCTCCACATGGTTCTTATCTAATAGCTCACCACCGTAAGTCAATATATATTAAGGGCAAAGAGATGCCCTAAAGGGCTATTAATTACTTACTATTTTAACATTGACGTTTCAATAATTTTTGAAAAAATGTTTCTATTCAGTTAAAATTTATATCTTTTTTTTCCACTTCCTTAAATATTAAATTATATCCTAAATACTTTAACCTATCATCAAAAAGTACAATTATTATGCATATGAAGAATTAAATATTTCAGTTTTAGTTATGAACAACATAAAGTTCTTAATTTCATTTTTCTTCAAATTTTACTGATATGTTTCAAATTATCTTTAAAATGCTCTGGTTAGCGATGTGGTAAAGAATCTGTACCCTAAAAACTATAAAACACTGATGAAAGAAATTGAAGAAGACATAAAGAAATGGAAAAACTTTCCATGTTCATGGATTGGAAGAACAAATATTGTTAAAGTGTCTATATTACCAAAATCAATCTACATATTTAATGCATCTCCATCAAAATACCACCAGCATTTTTTTCACAGAGCAACGCAAAGCTGGAAGGATCACAATTCTGGACTTTGAGTTATATTACAAAGCTATAGTAATCAAAACAGTATGGTTCTGCCACAAAAATGACACATAGCTTAATAGAACAAAAGAGAAAACCCAGAAATGAACCCACAACGATATAGTAAACTACTCTTTGACAAAGTAGGAAAAGTATTCAATGGAAAAATGGCAGCCTTTACAACAAATGGTGTTAGGAAAACTGGACAGCAACCTGCAAAAGAATGAAACTGGACCACTCTCTTACATCATATCAAAAAATAAACTCAAAGTGCTTTAAAGACCTTGAGACAGGGGTGCCTGGGTGGCTCAATCGGTTAAGCGTCCGACTTTGGCTCAGGTCATGATCTCGCAGTCCATGAGTTCGAGCCCTGTGTCGGTCTCTGGGCTGACGGCTCAGAGCCTGGAGCCTGCTTCCGATTCTGTGTCTCCCTCGCTCTCTGCCCCTCCCCCATTCATGCTCTGTCTCTGTCTCAAAAAAATAAATAAATGTTAAAAAAAATTAATAAAAAAAAAGACCTTGAGACAGAAAACCATCAAAATCCTAGGAGAGAACTCCAAGAAGAGACCTTGGCCATAGCAACATCTTAACTTGATATGTCTCCTGAGGCAAGGGAAACAAAAGCGAACATAAACTAATGGGACTTCATCAAGAAAGAAAGCCTTTGCACAGCGAAGGAAATAATCAACAAAACTAAAAGGCAACCTATGGAATGAGAGAAGATATTCACAAATGACATAATGGACAAACGGTTAGTATCCAAAATATATAAAGAACTTATAAAGCTCAACACCCAAAAAATAAATAATCCAGTTAAAAGTGGGCAGAAGACATGAATAGCCATTTTTCCAAAGAAGACTTACCAGTGGCCAACAAACACAAGAAAAGATTCTCAACATCACTGATCATCTGGGAAATACAGACCAAAACTACAGTGAGTGATGTGTATACAATCGACTATTATTCAGCCATAAAAAAAAGAAATCTCGCCATTTGCGACGATGTGGATGGAGCTGCAGAGTAATATGCAAGACAAAATATGTCAGAGAAAGACAAATACCATATGATTTTACTCATAGGTGCAATTTCTGCAACAAAACAAATGCTCATGGGGATAAAAAGAGAGAAGCAAACCAAGAAGTAGATGCTTAACTATAGAGAACAAACTAATGGTTACCAGATGGGAGGTGAGTGGAGTGATGGGGATTAAGGAAGGCACTTCTGATGAGCATGAGTTGTCGTATGGAAGTGTTGTCTCACCAAACTGTACACTTGAAACTAATATCACAATGCATATTAATTAATTGGAATTCAAATAAAAAACACTCTAGTTAATATATTCCAATTATGCCTCTTTGATTATGTCCTTAAGTATTAATATCATATCATATGTATGAGTCTTTTTACATTTTTCATATTTGAGGCTGACTAATCTCACCTTACACACATGGATAGAATTGCATTTTCCAAATGTTTGTTTTTAAATAGTAATATTCATACTTTGGACCAAAGAAGTCAGAATTATAAGCATTTAACAACTAAAATTTTCAGTGTTGAAATGAACTCATTCTGCAAAAATAATTAAAAGCTCTGAATAAAATTTCAAAATTATTTTACAAGGCACAATCATGTGTGTTATTTTGAGGCCAAAGAATGGAGATAAATCTGAATAATTGAGGGCAATATATTCCTCTATATGTCTCTTGAATATGGAGATGAGTTTGTACATAGATTTAAAAATAATAGAAAACAAAAAAGAGGTAATTTGCCCAAGGTGTGAAACAATTGGTTCCACAGAGGATCATTCCATTCATAATATATTAACAAAACAGTTGATAATCAAATATGAGATCCATTTCTTACTGTGCAAAATGCTCTGTTTTAGTTTTATATGTGGAAATGTGTTTCATCCCTCTTTAATAAAACCATGTTTTTTAAATAAAAACAAGAATTTGTATTTAGAAAACCATGCAAATTAAGCTTAACATAAAAGATATCCTCTGAGAAAGCAGGACTGTAATGAAAATAAAAATTACAACTTCCAAGACTTTCTGTGGGACCTCTTGGGCCATGTCTGCTTGTCAATGTTAGTAAGTAAGGGAAGGTATTATGTATATTTGTTGGCTGACAAAATCTTAAGATTATAAGAATATTTGGATCTATTTTTCAACAAATATTTAATGGCTAAGTGAAGATAAGTTCCCTAGAAGGATATTCTTCTTCATTTTTTTTAAAAATCAGATTCCAATTTGTAAAAACTGGCATGTGCTCTTTTCCCAAGGTAGTAGACTCTCTGCAGCAATCTCTGTTTTTTTTTCACTGATTTAATTTCACTAATTTAACAAGCTGTACATTTGTGAAATCCCAAGGAAGCCTATTTGGTAAGCTTCAATATCCTACTAATAGAGCAAACCTCATTTAGCAGAACACCCTCTCATTTTACAGTGGGAGACGTAGAATTACTACTAACCAAAATATAAAGGGACAAGCTGCATATCAGTTTCACTTTGTGTACAAGTCAAAGATAAATATATACATTTATCTAGTCATGCATTAATAATCTAGCAAATTGGAGACACACACACACAGAGTATATTGAACATATCATACACACATACACAATATTATAATGGCAATTCTGAAAAGCATAAGTTTATGTTGATCTCTCTGATACCACTATTCAATTAATACTTTCGAGGAGATTCATATAAATTGGGTCTTCCTCAAAGTAGAGAAAAGCTTAAGTATCTGTGATCTGTTCTCCCGAATAGTCTTGTATACTTAATATATGTGTTCCTGTGAATTGAAGATTTTCCTACTTGTATTATTTGTGCCCTCATTCTCTATTTGTTTTAAGACTTCGAGCAAATTGTCTCACCTATCTAATTCCTTGTTACATAATGTATGAAACAAAGCCACCGTACATTACCTGATACCTCAAAGATTAAAACAAGTAATTGCTTTGGGGATGAGAGAAGGACATTTAAAAAAATATGCTCTTTTGGGGTGCCTGGCTGGCTCAGTCAGTTCAGCGTCCAACTTCTTCCACTCAGGCCATGATCTAGGGGTTTGTGAGTTCGAGCTTCCCATCTGGCTCTGTGTTGAGGGCTCAGAGCCTGGAGTCTGCTGTAGATTCTATGTCTCCCCCTCTCTCTGTCCCTCCCATGCTCATGCTCTGTCTTTCTCTGTCTCTCAATAATAAATAAATGTTAATTTTTTTTTAATATGCTCTTTTGATTTCAATGAAGAAGCACTACATTTAAAAAGCTCTGGTTTCATGGGGTGCCCGGGGGGCTCAGTCCGTTAAACGTGGGCCTCCTGATATTTGTTCAGGTCATGATACCAAGGTTCCTGGGTTGGAACCCCACGTAGAGCCCCACATGAAGCCTGCTTGGGATTCTCTCTCTCCCTTTCTCTCTGGTCCTCCCCTGCTCATTCTCTCCAAACAAACAAACAAACAAACAAACAAAAAACACCTGGCCTCTTTTCCATCTCTCATTCCTTCCCAAGGAGGAGGACTGAATTCTTGATTGGTGAGTTTAGGCTGTGGTGGCTTAGCATTTTTCTTCCTCCCATTGTTCAGGAGCCATCTTCCTCTAGATAATGCATATTATCTGGTATTATCTGGTACATTCTGGTTTGCTCCTCTTCTATAAGTTTTATCAGGGTGGGCCCTTACATGGAGGGCCTATGGATTTCTAAAGCCACCTGTGACAGGATGACTCAGTCATTATGTTTAAGGGCTTCAGAATGGGAAGGAGTAAGTAAATCAGCTTCATCAGTAATTTGCATTATTTTTGGTTCTTTGTAAACTTGATATATTTGATATTGTCTGTTTAACAGGTAGTCAACAAATATTTGAGCTTTCAAATTGTATGAAAAGCAGTGCCAAATAAGACCTATAACTTCAGAATGCTCACACTAGTGAATTGCCTATTAAAACAGGTAGATGATAATACAACTTCTGTATTGATGTATATGTACATCTATCCTTGAGATTTAAAAACTTATAGTGCCTAGATCATAATTATTAAATATATTTCTATATAATTACAGAACTATAAAATTATTATAAAAGTGAATAGTGCATTCAGCATTGCTGAGTGTTTCTTGCATGGTGTGCAAAAAATTGGCAACAATGAAGTGAAATCCTCAACTAATTTGAAGTAACAATAAACATTAAACTCATTTAAAAATAAATAACAGTGATAGCTACACTACACTACAAATAGCATTTCTATGATGCTATTATCAAACATACAACAAATCAAATCTCCTTGGGAAAATAGTGGGTTCTAGCACTAGGGCAATAAATATATAAAATGAGCCTAGGGCATCTTGCAATGCCAAAAATTAATACTGCTCAAGCACACCTCCCCCACGCCCAACACACACACATATACAATGATGGGGATATGTCAAGAGATACAGGAACAAAAACTGCAGTAATTTGAGCAATAATATATGATAAAGGAGTATTTTTTAAAACTTTTTAATGTTTATTTTTGAGAGAAAGAGACATAGCACGAGTGGGAGAGGGGCTGAGACAGACCGAGACACAATCCAAAGCAGGCTCTAGGCTCTGAACTGTCAGCACAGAGCCTGATGCGGGGCTCAAACTCACAAACCATGAGATCATGACCTGAACCAAAGTCGGATGCTTAACCAACTGAGCCACCAGGCGCCCCATAAAGTAGTATTAAATTATAACTCAACCTATAAAGTAAATACCCATGAATCCATATGAATACAAATAAATGACTGGATAAATAAATACAGAAGAATAGACTAAATTTCCATATAGAATTTCAATTAATTCTTGTAAGTACTTTATCCTCATGCAGGTGGAACACAACTCCCCACTCCTTAAGGACTGTTCGTAGTGATTTCTTTTCAAAAGGGAATATGGAAGTGGGAAAAATTAGTAAATTGACCATGAAGGGACTTGAAAAACACTAGCCTGGCCACGTGAGCAAGGTTAATAATCAAGATTGGTAAGTGATGTCCATACCTTTGATATAATGTAATGGATTGCTATTTCACCTTTGTGTTCTTCCTCTCCAAAACATATATTCCCCTTCTAATAATGAGGAAATACGAAATAAATCCCAATGGAGAGACATTAGGCAAGCTGTTTAAACAGTACTTTCTATAGATTGAATTGTGTCCCCCCAAAATTCATATTTTGAGGTCCTAATACTCATATGACTATATTTGGAGGTAGCATCTTTGAGAAATAATTAAGGTTAAATGAGATCATAAGGGTGGAGCCCTGGTGCAATGGGACTATGGCCTTATGAGAGGAAACCTCTCCCCATCAATTGACTGCACAATGAGAAGACAGCCATTTGCAAATGAGGAAAAGAGTTCTCATCTGGATCTAACTATGCTGGCAGCCTGATCTCAGCCTTCCAGCCTCTAGAACTGTGGGAAAAAAATTGTTTTTTAAAGCCACCCAGTATATGAAATCTTGTTAGGGCAGTCCTAACAGACTAATACAGTACTCCTCAAAAGTGTCGAGGTTATTGAAAAGAAGGAAAGTCTGAGAAACTCAAGGCTAAGAGGAACCTAAAGAGAAATAAAGACTAAGTGTAATGTGGTATCCTGGATAGGTCCCTGGAAAAGAAAGGAACATTGGAAAGGAAATCTGAATAAAGTATGGATTTCAATTAATAATAAGATATCTGTAGTTGTTCATTAGTTGTGACAAATGTACCATGCTAATGTGAGATATTAACAACGGGATATCTGATATGGAATACATGATGATTCTTTTACTATTGTCAACATTTCTTTAAATCTAAAATTATTCTAAAGTACAATTTTCTTTAGGCAATATAAATTATTTAATTCATGTATACATATGTGCTTATAGAAGGTATGAAAGCTGTTGTGATCATTCAATTAACCTCTTCATGACAATTATTGAAGAAACAGAAAAAATACTGAAGTAAATTAGAGGCGAATAAGAATGTCTTTTGGAGATCTCATAGTATAGTGAAAAAATAATTCCCATATTTTATGGTACCATACATTTTTATATTACTTTATTTTTATTTTAGCAATTTTCTATCAAACATCTAAAATGTACTCTTTGACTTATTATTTTACAATCCACTTACAGAGAAGCAAGTAAACTATTTCAATTGATTAATCTGTAAAAATAAGAGAGTTGAGTTGATAAGCACAAATAGAATTTCTAGCTGTAAATACTATAATTTTACATGATTAAAGAATAGCAGATAGAATAGTATCTACAAATCATTTCATATTTTCACTTTTTGTCAGAAGCCAGCAAATTTATAGCATATCTATAGACAGAATAGTCCTATGTTTAAAAAAAAATTCAGAGAAAGGATCTTTTCCTGTGTCGTCCCTGGTTCAAAGTGTAAGAAACCTCTCTGGTCCAAGAAAATCAAGTTAGGAATTTTGGCAATTTTAAATATATGTTTAACTAACAAAAGAAGGAACTACTTTCCCTGATTTGCATTGCACTCATAAATAAATATAAAAATAATGACTTTAAATGTTGCTATCTCTGCAATATATTTCTCATTTAATTATAATAAATTATACACATGTGATTTGCATAAACCTTTACAGCAATATATTTAACCTCACTTCAATTACTTTTCATTTTCTGTAAATTAAAAAATTTCAGTATTTAGAATAGCAATTTATAATGACAGCAAACTTAGCTACATATCCTAATACTCTTTCACCTGCTGCATTCTCTGCAAGAAATTCATATTTGATTGTCCAGAACCTCTGGATTAGGAAATAAACACCCTTAAAGCCAGCTACTGACAATTTTAAGAGAATTGATGTCTCCATCCTTTGGTCAAAGAGAAAAAGTAATAAGATGTTGAGGCTGAATCCCCAAGGCACAGACCATGGCCGTTTTCCCCAGGTTCTGGGAGTTAAAGATATCATGTGTTTTATGTTAAAAACAATTCTCTTTGAATTGGAGTGTTAGTTCCATGGTTAATGATGTGTCAAGATCAAAGCAATTTCCAAGTGGAAAAATAGGAAAGTGACTGGATTTGAAAAGTTATCCAGATCTAGAAACATCATTCAAATCGAACTCTAACATGCTTCTCATATAGTATACATATGATACTTATACAATTATACATACATAATATATAAATCTTTCAAACATACCTATTATATACATTTTATACAATATACATCACACATTATATATAAATAATAAACAGTATATGTAATATCTCTTTTATATATACTTATTACATATATTTTATATGATATACTAAATATATATTATTCATTATAGATGATATACATTATATACTTCACACATATGCTTGTTATATATGTATATATCTGTATGTGCATATATGTGTATATATATTTTTTATGTATTTATATATACACACACATATATAAACTTCTAATACCTCAAAATTTTACCTTATTTGGAAATAGGGTCTTTGCAGATGTAATCAAGTTAAGATGAGGTGATTAGGGTGGACCCTAATCCAATATGACGGGTGTTCTTAAAGGAAGAGGAAAATCCGTGAGGAGACGGGGACACGTATGTAAAATGCCATGGGAGAAGAGACCCTTAGATTGAAGTACTTCAGCTGCAAGCCACAAATACCTAAGATTGCCTGGGAACCACCATCAACTAGGAGGAAGGGGCAAGAAAGCAATCTTCCTACAGATTTCAGGATCATGGTACTACTGATACCTTGATTTTATGCTTCTTGCCTCCAGAACTATGAAACAATAACTTTGTGTTGTTTTAAGCCATCCAGTTTGTAGTCCTTAGTTACGCCAGCTCTAGGAAAACTAATAAAGCATTGACGGATGTTGTTTAATAGGATGGGATTCGATAACCTAACATATCAGAGGTAGTTCTTCACCTTCCTCAAGTGCTTTTTTCCCATCACTTACTTAGCTGAAAAGGCAGAATCTTTTTGGAATTGGAAAAAATTAGTTTTTAGCAGATTCTAAGATAAGAGAAGCAGCACGTTCGCCGGTCTAAATGTATCTTTGTCTATCAGTGGGTTTACCGGTGACTTTTCTGTTATTGACTAAACACTACTTAGTTTCCTAGATGGGGAACAAATGAAGAAATAAGTTAAATATGTACCAATCCAAAATGCTCCAAATTCCTAAGCTATTGAATTATTAGGTAGTGGAATAATGCACAATGATATATAGCATTTGTTATTTCCAGCTCATTTTTAAACGTATTTACTTCGTATATTACAGCAAAACATAAGATGAAAAAATAAGTTTTTCTCCTTTAATCTGCCACTTCCTAATTCAATTTGTAATCATGTAGTGTCTTTCGAGGTTTGTTCTCTAGTTACTTTCTTTAGAAGAGGGATATTATGATTTATTTCTCAATCATCAGCTCTTAGTATGGAGCCCAGCAATATTAGTAATCCAAAATATTTTAATAAATACATTGATGAATGTATAAATACATAAAAGATAAACATATTACATTTGTAGGCAATGAGGCTAAGTTATCATTATTTACCACTTGAGAAAATGTAATGGCATTACCTCTATTGACAGAGAAACTCACCACAGGATGGACTTGTGTGGATAGATCTTGAGTTTTGTTTGACTTTCCAAAGCATGGATTAAGTGTTCACAAGAAATTAACTTCTAATTTCTAACTTCCACAGTTATTTTATTAATTATCCAGCATTCACCAATTTTAATATGTATATGTATATGTATATGTATATGTATATGTATATGTATATGTATATATGTATATGTGTATATACATATATGTGTGTATATATATGTATATGTATGTATGTATATACATATATGTGTATATATATGTATATGTACATATATATATATATATATATATAGGCTCAATCCTGTCATCCACAACTGACACCCGTCTCATACTTCACTGATGAGACAGTGGCAGTGAGTACCCAGGTGCAGACTTCAGGTGGAAATGTCAATAAGTGTCCAAAATCTAGGTTGTCATGTGACATCTTCAATGTTGGCCCAGAGGACAGGAAAAAAAGATGTTCGTAAATAGATCCAAGGCTCCTGTTTCCACTCGGAGAAAGTGATAGATGTGTCACCACTACCACACCACACAAGCCTTTATTTTCACTTGCTATCTTAGAGATGGCAGAAGAGGAAAGTTGAGGGATGCATTTATTCAAAAGAGGATAAACTATTGGACTAAACCAGAGGAAACTTCTATCAATTTTCAACTTTTGTGACTCCATGTTCTCCAGCAAAGTTAGGATTCATAAGACATATTAGTCAAAAATAAAAGGAAAACCTCACTTTCCATTGTGTATGTGGCTAAGTAGCTGTCCTTTTCCACTTGGGTTTCAATATACAAATTTATTCTAAGGATTAACTGCACACACCATCATCTGTCCCTCAAGTATCTTTCATACTGACCATACTGACCACTCCATACTGACTGCATCACTCAAGTAAAATTGTCCTTACTACCGTCAACTGGGACCTTAATTTGCTAGTAGGTAGTTATTAGTCATTATCTTCCTCAATTTTACTCTAACATTGGTCACAGAAGATTATTGTTTTAAAAAAATACCTTTCTCCTGGCTTCTCTGATATTATCTTCTACTTTTTCCTTTTATGTCTCAAGTCATTCCTTCTCATTCTTTGTTTATAATTCCTTCACTACCTTTTACCTAAGTATTCGTGTGTCAGATCTTGCCTCTTCTTCTACATCATCTCTCTAGGCAATCTATTAATTCTCAGGATTTTACACACCCCACCTTGTTAATAACTCACTGTTTATGGGCTATACTTCTCATTTCCTATCCAGATGCATATTTTAAACTGATTACTTAACTTTTCCACTCAGCTAGTTCATAGAGGAGAGCATTCCAGTAACAAAACAGAGCCTAATATGTCCAAACATAACATGTCCAAAATGAAACTCTTGATGTAGCCCTAGCCATAATTCAATTCTCTTTATTATGTTCTCTACATTAATAAATTATCCTTCCTCCAGTGACTCAATCTGGAGACACAGAAACATCGTTTAACACTAACCTCTACTTAAACCAGGAGATCCAATTCATCATAAAGTCCTGTAAATTATAACTCCTACATATATCTCAAAGCTGTCTATTTCTCTCCAGCTTGGTGACAACCACATGCGTCTAACCCAACATCTGTCATATGGATTATTATAAGAGTTTCCAAATTGGTTTTCCTTCTCCATTATTTACTCTGGCAAAAAAATATCTTCTTACAGCAGCCAGAGTGATATATTTTTTTAAAAAAACATTCCAAATTGGTTTATTGCTCCCCTCTATGATTACAATAAAATCTAACTTCTGTGAATTCTGTACTTTTGTCCAGAGATCTTGTATGATTCAATCTTTTCTCAATGCCCTTGTCACATGGTCTTCTTTTTTATTACATTATACAATCCATGGCCTCCAAAAGGAATGATTCTTCTTGAAATAACAAACCATGCTTATTAACCATTTTTACTTAAAAAAATTAAAAACATGTAATATACACATACACAAAAGAGAGCACATTATTTTCCACCACTCCACTTAAAATAGAACAAATGAAGTCTTTTGAAAACTTTTCCCAATTTACATCCCTGGCTACGCTGTCTGCTACGGAAAACTGTGATCATGTTAACAACCATCTTGCATGTCTTTGTAGGCTCACCACATTTTACAAGTCTGTAAAAATGTGTTGCTTAGAATTGTCTATTTTGTGTAGCTTTGTCTTCCCCAGTGGAGTCACATGTATATGTTCTCCAGTGGATTTGTATTCATTTACTATCATGTTTTTGCAATTCATTCATTAGATGAAATTATAGTTAATTAATTAATTAATTAATTAATTTGGTGAACATTCTTTATTGAATAAATACACCACAATGCAGTTTCCCATTTTATTTTTTAAAAAATTATATATTTATTTTGAGAGAAGGGGAGAGAGAGAGAGGGAGAGAGGAGTGAAAGCAGGGGAGGGGCAGAGAGAGAGAGAGAGAGAGGGAATCTCAAGCAGGATCTGAACTATCAGCATAAAGCCCAATGCAAGGTTCAATCTCACAAACCTTGAGATCATGACCTGAGCAGAATATCAAGAGCCAGATGCTTAACCGACTGAGCCACCCAAGTGCCCTCCGTTTTATTTTTGATGTATTACTGAGTTATTGCTAGATCTTTATTTATAGATAGTACTATTAAGAAAATTTTCGCACACGGGTCCTAGTGGTTTTACAATTACAACAATTCCTCTACTGCAAGTACCTAAGAGAAAAAATCTCATACATAAAACATAGATGTTAAAACATGGGGAATTGACAATATTTTACCATTTATTAACTTGCAACTTTTAAAATTTTATGTGATTCAAAATTATGTATATGTGTGTGTGTGTATGTGTATATATATATATATGTATGTATGTGTATATATATATATATATATATATGTATTCAACTTGAATAAACATGTCGAAATCAATTCCAATGTATATATACCAATTTCCACTCCAATTATTTTCACTCATTCTGGGGCTAATCTTTGCAAGGTATGCTTTTATAAAATGTTAATGTGATTGAATGTATCACTGCATATCATTTTTGTTGTATTTTCTTTACAAAACATTTATTTAAAACTAGGTCATAAAGGTATTCTTTTACAGTTTAAAAGTTTTAACATTGACAATGACATTTTAGTCATTAATTTGTGTATGTGAGGAGGAATGAATTTTAAAAAATCCATTTTTATTTTTTGAAAGTGGATAACCAGTTTTTCCAGCATCATTAGTGGAAAGGTCCATCTGTTTTCCACAGACCTCTCACATATCAATCAAAATTTGATATATGTCAGCTTCTGTATCTGAAGTCTCTATTGTACTACTGCTAAAATATTTTAAGAAGTCAAAATATCTGCTGTAGATACTTTTCAACCTTATTTTTCTTCTCAGTGCCTGGAATTGCTTAAAATATATATGTTTTCAGCCTTTAGTTTTTGATAATACATATAGTGGTGTTGATATTTTTGCTTCTAATGGATCATAATTTGTCTTGGGAGCTTTAAGAATTTTCTCAATGTCTTTGATAGTCCAAAATTTCACCAAAATGTTTCTTGGTGAGGACATTTTCTTCTTTCACTTTCTTGATGTTCTATGGGTCCCTGTTTATTTCTGAGAAATTTATCTCTGTTATTTCTTCAAATATTTCCTCTTCACTATTATCTTCTTTATATCTTTGATTTAGAAAAACTAGTTACTAGTATTTCTGTGTCTATTTAAAACAATATTTATTTGTTTGCTATTTAAATGTATTAATCCTTTTATGCATCCTCTTCTAAGTACTTAAATTTGTTCCTTCAATCTGTACAGTTCACTAGAGCTGCTGTGATAATACCACCGACTGTGTGGCTTAAACAACAGAAGTATATTTCTCATAGTTCAAGAGGTTAGAAGTTCCAGATCAAAGTGCCCCCAAGTTTTGTTTTTTTCAGAGACCTCTCTCCTTGGCTAATAGATGGCCACTTTCTCTAAGTGTCCAACATGCTTTTTTCTCTGTGTGCAACCTGGTGTCTTTGTTTCCAATTTTTCTCTTCTAATAAGGACACCAGTCAGATTCAATTCGGGCCCACCCTAAATTCCTTATTTTAATTTTTTAAAGTTTATTTATTCTGAGAGGAAGAGAGAGAGACAGTGAGAGAGAGAGAGAGAGAGAGAGAGAGAGAGAGAGAGAGAGAAAATCCCAAGCAGGCTCTGTGCTCAAGCTAAAGCCCAATGTGGGGCTAGAACTCATAAACAGTGAGATCATGACCTGAGCTGAAACCAAGAGTTGGGCACTTAACTGACTAAGCCACCCAGGTGCCCCCTAAATGCCTTATATTAGTTTAATCACCTCTCTCGTACATGACTTCATGAAGAATAAACACACACACACACACACACACACACACACACACATACACCCATTTACTCATTTTTCTTTGCTAAAACTCCAGCAAATTCTCCTTGAGGTAAAAGCATCCCCTTCATCTCCCCAGGAGAGGCAGTTTGGGGCAGTGAAATGTGAACTACTATTTGGTGTCGGAAAGGGAACATGCATCAGGGTTAATGTCTGAGGCTAGTCAATCAACCAACGGTTTTCAGCAACACTTGAACAGATCAAGATTTCTGGGTTACCTATCCGGAATACAAGTTTTTGCTAGTGTTGCTGATTTATGCAACCAGGGACAGGTATTGATTTTCCCAGGGAGATGGATTTTTTAATTCTAATTTGTCCTCTGAGACTACTTCTGGATGAGTTCTGCTCCAGGTTGAATCAACCCCTTCCTTGGCCAACAAAGCACACACATTTCTTCAATGCTTCTTTACAGTTTTTGTTGTTGTTGTCCAGGATCTCGGATGCTTCATTTTTAAGAGTTGATCTTATTTGAGGGAGACTACAGAATGGATAATTCACCATCTTTGCAGAAACTTGAAAATCTAAACCTCGTGTTATTGTTGTTATTATTGTATTTATTATGTTAATCTAGAATTTTATTTATTTTTTTTTTATTTTTTTTTTAAATTTTTTTTTCAACGTTTATTTATTTTTGGGACAGAGAGAGACAGAGCATGAACGGGGGAGGGGCAGAGAGAGGGAGACACAGAATCGGAAACAGGCTCCAGGCTCTGAGCCATCAGCCCAGAGCCTGACGCAGGGCTCGAACTCACGGACCGTGAGATCGTGACCTGGCTGAAGTCGGACGCTTAACCGACTGCGCCACCCAGGCGCCCCTAGAATTTTAAATGTACTATGACACTCTCTTCCAACATATACTCCAACCTTTAGTGAGCAAATGAAATAAATCAGGCCTATAGGGTCACCATTTTTTCCCATATATCTATCAATTAGCTGGTACTTACAACGTGCTGGATAATGTTATTAAAAAATGAAGTATTTATTGAATAAAAATACCCCTTGGTATATCATCTATTCATATTTACATGAAAATAAGTGCTAAATTTCCATGTTTTATTATGCATTTTCTCTGATTACAATCTGCTTTTGAAAGTGAAATATAATCTCTGACGAATGCTGTGGATCTGATAGACATTGTTAATGGAAGATTTTTATATTATTTCCATAAATGTTATATAAATATTTAAACGTAAACTATTGCATATGTTTATATCCTCTACCGGACAGTGAGTCAATTAACATCAGGAGCTATTTGTCATTCAACAAATGAAAAAATTGACATCAAATATTTACTTGGTTTCTTAGATACCACATACATTTTTGACTGAGATGATTTCAACTCAGTCCTGTCTTCAATGCAAGAATGCTCTATGAGGATGGAGAACCATGAAAACAAAGTCTCATAAATAATAAGTGTTGAGAAGTGAAGATTACTTCATTGGAAACAACTTTAACTGGAGATAACAGGAAGCCTGTCTAGGTAGGTCCTTGTTATAAAAATTTAACTGAATCTATGTTTAGCTGATCAATTAGCATTCAGAGAGAAAAACCTGTTTAAATACTTAGAAGCATACTAGACATGAATCAAAAGTTAAACCAGAAAGATGTAAAGTTATAGATGGTAGTTCAAAAAACTTGTATCTGTTTTAGCCTATAGCTAAATGGTTACCGGATTTAGTCATTATAGGAAGCAAAAATTACATGGGTGAATGATATAAATGCAAATTCATGTTACAGAAAATCAATCATAAAAAAATTAAACTTGGAAAAGTTGTGGTTATAATAGAATTTGTCAGAGAAAAATACTTTGAAAGAAGATTGCTTAATGAAATTTAATAGTATACCTGATTCATTTATGCTTCAAAAATATAACCACCAAAATTTGAAATATTTATGGTCGGTTTAGAGACAAGAATTAAGATTTGTTGCAATGAAATGCTACACATGGTGTGTAATACATGTTGAAGTAGATGCCTATACCTAACAGCCACTTGTTTTTCATACTTTTCTGGCATTTGGGTTTTGCTGACTTTTAAATAACTTGGGTGGGGAGGGGGGACGACACATGTATGGATCAGAAAATCACACCATGGCTTCAGACTCTGCCTTCTCTCTACTTTCACTCTGAAAACTACCCCTGCTGTTGGCAGCTCATGAATATGGTGCTTAACTTGAGGCTGAGCAAAGAGACAGGCATTAAGGGCACTATTCTCACTGTTGAGAATAGAGAAGAACACAAAGGTCCCTACTTCCATAGAGCATAGCTTTTATTAAGGAAACAAAATAAATAAATAAATAACAAAATGAATATATAATATGTCTGGTAGCCAAAGGGTTTAGGAAGAAAAATAATTCAGGGTAAGGGGAAAGGTCAGGATGAAGAAATGTAATGTTATTTAAGAGAGCATGGTCAGAGAAGGCTCCCTGTTAATGTTGGACAGAGACATAAACATAGTGATGAACTGCCATATTTTGGTTGAAATGATTCCTGGAAGTGGTGGCAGTAAGAGAATGTCTCAAAACAAGGATACATTTGGTGGGCTGAGAAGGCAAAATGGCTGTGGGTATAGAAGGTCAGATGGGAGGCTATGGGAATAGTTCAGGATTTGACTAGGGCCGTAGGAAGAGGCAATAAACAATAGACAGATTCTGCAGATGTTCCAAAGGAAGAAAAAAAGGGCTAGATATGTTATGGAGGGAAATAGGACCAAAAGTCTAAAAAACAAAACCTACATATTGTCTAAGGACTGCATTACAGTAAGAAAGAAATAGATAAACTCAGTCAGCATCTGGGTAACCAACCAGTTCTTGTATAAAAAAAAAAAAAAAAAAAAAAAAAAAACGTGTACAGACTTTTATTTACACAATTGCTTAAGAAGGCCCCTCTCTACTTTTTGATCTGCAGGAAAAGAATTTGGGAGAGGAGGCTTAGAGACACTAAAGACAAGGGAAGATGAACCGTTGCTAACAACTTAGCTAAAAATACACAGTATGCTCATAGCTTCTATTTGACAGTGCTTACTGTACTATGGAAAAAGTAAGAATCCATAAAGGTCCACGTCTTTCCCGAGGGGACAAAAATATCAAAGAGTTTTCGGTATCAATCTTCCCCAGCCCTGGGTATTCATGCCCTTGTGTAATCACTTCACATACTGTTTTTAGGTCAGTATGCCTGGTCAACAGAACACAACAACAGTGTTGGTATATTACTTTTGAGGCCAGGTAATAAGGGATATTATTGCTCTCTCTCTTGCTTGCTCTTTCTGTCTCTCAGATAACTCTCTCTAAGGAAAGAAGGCTGCCATATTATGCGATCACTCAAGCAGCTCCGTGGGAAGACACACCAGAGAGAAACTGAGGCCTCCTGCAAATAGCCAACAAAGGACTGTAACCTCCAGTCAATGTGTTTGAATCATCTCGGAAGCAGTTTCTTCAGCTACAGTCAAGCCTTCAGGCATCTGCGGGGCTAGCTACCATCTTGGCTGCAACTTTGTAACATCCTACCTAAGACCCATCCAACTAACACACTCCTGAATTTCTGACCCACAGAAATGGGAAACGTCAGTATTTCTTTTCCAAGCTGCTAAAGTTTGGAATAATGATGCTGCAATGATTAAGTAAGGCAGATTTTAGGACTTTTAGTGCCATGCTGCTATAACAAAACTTTAACGTGTAAGGCTGGCTTCGGAGCTAGAGAGTGAGTGTAAGTTGGAAGAACTTTGAACAAGTATCGATTAAATGCTTCAAGACATCTGAAGAGGTTGAAGAGAAAGTCAGAATGAAATCATTGAGTTTCTTATCTGCCCATCAGTACAGTTAGCATCCAAAGCTAAATACATCTTCTTCAAGAGTGCCCATCTCCTACTCGCTATATACATTTGTCCAGGGGAAATTGTAGGGGCTTTCTTATACTGCTTATGCAATTCCACACAATTGCTCAGATGGTGAGGCAAGATGGTGAGTGTGCCCTCGCCTCCTGATTTGTACTCCAGCATTAGGCAGGTTGTCTATTGGCTCTATACCTTTATGTTATTTCTCTCTGGTGGTTGTTATGGAAATGAGGTCAAGAGTGTGGAAGAGTGGGGTGTGTACCCTCTGTCTTCATGCCTGGATGCTTTATGAGAAGTATTTTGGAATTTTTGAAAAAAGAAAAAGGAAATATTTTTTCCTACATAGTTTAGATCTATATGTTTGAAGAATGCAAATAATAAATGGGTTTTTGAAATCAACTACATTGTACAAAGAAGCTAGTAAGAAATTGCTGATAATTTAGAGGCATCATAAATAAAAGAGAGAAATCTTTATCTGTATCCAAGCCACATTTCTTTTCTCCCATATTATGAACATCCACTTCTGAGTGTTTTCACTGTACCATGAGAAGGGCAACATGTTTTCTCCCTCTCGATCTGAGTGTTCTGTATCTGTGTACCATCTGCCATGTCTGAAATCATTGCTGGAGACATACACACTTTGTTGTGGTGATGAATGGTGTGTTCCCCACTTTGTTTTGGCAGTAGAGTCATATTCTACTTGGATTCGATGATTTAAATGTGAATTCGGTTTCCAATATCGCTATACTGCTTAACAGCATCAATCTGCTTCCAGCCATCCATGGCTCAGGGACGCTACCATAAAGTAATAAGTGGAATAAGTATCCTACTTATTATTTTATCAGGTGGGCACAAAAGGCCAAAAGCCAAGGGCAACAAAAGGAAAGATGATTAAATGTCATACTAGGTTTCACACTCCTTCTTTCTACTTCTCATAAATACTTTTTACATTACCAAGACTTTACTTAAAAGAATTAACAAATAATTGTTTTCCTACCAACTAAAACAGATGTGCTTTTATTCTTGATCCTGAAGAAGAATCACTGTTTCTTTAGTGTAACAACTTTGTGCTCAGAGATGCTCCTTGGCGATGCAATTTGATATGATCCAATGAGTTAAGAAACCTTAGTACTCAGCATGAGTAAACTGCTGATAAAAGTGTATCCTCGAATTGACTAGTAAATATTTCCCTGATGACAATACAGATATGCTTGTTTTTCCTCAACTTGACGTGGACTATTTTGGTTACATGTGTTTCAACAGGTTGAAAGGCATGTAAATAACTATGGATCTTTTAAGAAGCAATTTTTTTTCCAACAGTGTTAGGTAAATATGTTCTCCCCTTTTGCTTTGCTAATAAAGGAAACAAAGAAAAGAGGATAGTATTCTTCCAGGAAATTTCTTGAATCTTGGAATTCAATTTATTTTATTCAAAATACACTTTCTTTGGGGCGCCTGGGTGGCGCAGTCGGTTAAGCGTCCGACTTCAGCCAGGTCACGATCTCGCGGTCCGTGAGTTCGAGCCCCGCGTCGGGCTCTGGGCTGATGGCTCAGAGCCTGGAGCCTGTTTCCGATTCTGTGTCTCCCTCTCTCTCTGCCCCTCCCCCGTTCATGCTCTGTCTCTCTCTGTCCCAAAAATAAAATAAACTTTGAAAAAAAAATTAAAAAAAAAAAAAACAAAAAACAAAATACACTTTCTTTGGAACATATTACCTTTAGTTAACTCGTTTTTATTATATATCTGTCATACATTCGTTATTTTTTAATTTTTGCTACATGTATATTAAAGGCTTTATTTAAATATTTGTGGAACTTGCAGAAAAATCTAGGGTATTTTCAATCTTTTTGAGGTGATGGAAAAAATAGTATGTCTTTTTTTAATATCCTCATGAACCCGTGGGTTCAAGAATATTCCATTGAAACTGAGATAGAGAAATAAAAGAAAATGGGAAATATTTGTAGTAAAAATGTAGATGAGCAGACTTTAAAAAAAAGTAAATTAAATTGGAGATGTACGACGAAAGTGAATTTCAGGCTCTTTATTTTAGCTATTTGCATGCAAAAGTAATAGAGCATTAACAAACTATTGTGCAATCTGGTGTAATTGCAGCACCAACATAACCCTCATATGCCATGGATGTATTTGTACACAAAATAACTATGATACTGGCATAACAAAGGAATAAAATTTAAAGCTGGATTTTATGTGATAAGGAAGAGAAATCAAAGAAATTGTGGAACTCAGGTAGCGTTTTTACTATCTTGTCTTCTTTCAGGAGCTACCAGCTGTTATGTTCACACAAATAGATTAGTTGAAAAATACATTAACATGTACAAATTATGTCTTTACAGTGAAATTAATGACCAGCTCATTCAGCATAAAAGATAATTTTACAAAGGAAATACTGCATCATTAAAGTTAGCATTTATGCAACCCAAATGTGCAGAGTAATATGACAGCAGCTTTCTCAAAACGGTGTTATATCCTACTAAAGTGCCTATCATTTAAAATGAAGAGCAATAACACAACTCCATTCTTTCAAGAAGGAAAGAAAGGGTGTTGATAAATTCATTCATCTTGTTCTAAAGAATAAGATTTTAATGGTGCTTAAAATCTTAGAACACATTTTTGTTTCAGTGTTGTATTATATATCAAAATTATGCCTTAAACAGAGTAATGGCTTGGTAGTATACTAAAATTGTTTAATTTAAAAAAAATTTAATGTTTTATTTATTTTTGAGAGACAGAGAGAGAGAGAGAGAGAGAGAGAGAAAGAATCTGAAGCAGGCTCCAGGCTCCGAGCTGTTAGCACAGAGCCCGATGCGGGGCTCCAACCCATGAAACATGAGATCATGACCTGAGTCAAAGTCAGACGCTTAACCAACTGAGCCACCCAGGCACCCCTAAAATTGTTTAATTTGAAGACAAACAGGAATAATTATATACAGATATTTTATTTATTATATTAAAATATTTTGCTACTCTTATAAAATTGTGAAGGCCCACTGAGTTCGAAAAACCAGACTGGAATCTAGTGTTCCATCCTACAACTAATCGAATCAGCTCTAGTTAATCACCTTCAAGTCAATGCTTGCAACAGAGAGACATATTAGCATGAAATAGAAAAGTTTTATAGCTAGTTTATCAAGAATCTTGGAAAAGAAATGGGACTAATCTTTTGCTTCATATCAGTGCTAAAGACGATGAATCAAACTTCTGATTAAAATAAGCCTCTTAGGGCCAAATAATTTTTCCATTAGTTTCAGAGAGCTAGAACCCATTCTTACTATTCTTGCCATTTGACTAGTCTGTTATAAGGAGCATTAAATAGTGCTTTTTTAAAAAAAAATTCTAATGTTTATTTATTCTTGAGACAGAGACAGAGCGTGAACAGGGGAGGGGCAAGGAGAGAGGGAGACACAGAATCTTAAACAGGCTCCAGGCTCTGAGCTGTCAGCATAGAGCTGGACATGGGGCTCGAACCCACAAACTGTGAGATCATGACCTGAGCCGAAGTCAGACGCTCAACCGACTGAGCCACCCAGGCGCCCCAAAATAGTGCTTTTATACACGTATGTCCTCCTTTCTATTGGAGAAAATGATGGAATTTAAATTTAGCATGCATTTTGACTCTTGAAAAAAGGAGGCAGTTTCCAACAGTAAGTAGATGACTTACATGAGACATATCTGATTATAGATTCAAAGGAAATAAAAGTTTACAATGTAAAAATTGAATACACGGTGATGTGCTGTTTGTCTATAAATGTTCTAGGTTACCTTTGACATCCACACCTTAACTTCTGTTCAGAATAGCGTCTGTCTACTATTAGTATGATTAAGTAGCTATCTGAGCACGGAACATACATTTCTTGGGAATGTATACTAAATGATATAAGTATTATGGGTATAGAAGCATGACTTAAGGAAATTTGATGCTTCCATAAGGGGAGGGGGTGATTGTGTGGTCTTATAAGGCACATTGTCCCTCTGAAAAGTTGCATTGCTAATCAACTATGGAAAACTGGCTTCTTGGTACATACTGAGGTAAGCAGTGGTAGACCTTATTTCTCTTATACTCTATCTATTTATAGTATGGATTTTATAGGGTTTAGAAAACAACATGCATACATTAGATACAGAAATAAGTAAAGAAGAAATTTTAACAAGTAAATAAAAGGCAGAGGTTCACCTGCAGGCAGCAGTGTACATTTTAAAGGTCTACCCTCTTGATAAAAGCATGTGGTAAAATTGGATCTGAACAGGTTAGTAACTAATTGAAGCAATGATTTAAAAACTGTTATTTACAAATTTTGAACAGTGTGTTTTCCATATGAATTGCTGAATAAAAACACTAAAACTCCCTAATATCCAAGAGCAGTTTCAAATGGTTATAACAATGCAAATTGAAGGCACATTGCTAGGGGCACCTGGGTGGCTCAGTTGGTTAAGACTCTGGCTTTGACTCAGGTCATAATCCTGTGGTCCATGAGTTCGAGGTCCCCATTGGGCTCCATGCTGACAGTTCAGAACCCAGAGCCAGCTTTGGATTCTGTGTCTCCGTACCCATCCCCCTCTCTCTCTGCTCCTCCCCTGCTCATTCTCTATCTCTGTCTCTCAAAAGTAAACACACATTAAAAAAAATTTTTGAAAGCACATTGCTAATGAGTCAGTGGCCAGAGAGATGGTTTAATATCATTCTCCTGGTGACTTACATAATCCATTTATAAGAAGGTATACCTGCAAAATGAATATAATTTATAATTGCAACTCTCAACTCTCACCCCTTAGAAACTTTATAATAGTTGACAGTAGACAGTTTTAGTTATATTCCTTGGAAATGTATATATTATACAAAAATTTCTGTGGAGAATTAAGGGTGTGTGTCTTTAGTAACTTAAATGTGAAAATTAGTGGCAAATGAAGCTGATATAATGTAACTTAAGTGAATATTTTTTAATAATATTAGTGACCTGGGGACTCCCCTGGCTGGCTGACTAGAGGTCCCAGCACCATTAAATGACTTCTCCAAAATGATTAGTAGTGCAAAGGATTCCATTCAAATTATTAGTTATCCCATTAAGTAATTATACATCTCACATGATGGAGAAATTTAAGGCATGAATAAAATGATTCAAGATTTTATATTTTACTATATCTTCACCTAACAGTATATTTTATTATGACATAGTTATTCCATGTATCAAATACATTTAGTATTATGAACGTTTTATATTTTGAATTAATCATGCCACTTAAAACATTTTATTGGTTAAGTTAGGTGTTAATAGTAATGACTGTTTAAGAATTTTATTTTATATAATTTTTATATATTAGTAAGTTATACATCTATTACATCTACTATATTTTTTCATGAACCATCTCATTATTTTATAATATTTTAATGTAACTCCAGCTTCATAAGATTGCAGGATTAGTACAAGAATATATTAGTGATCTTTTACCTATATACATTAATTGTTTGCATTTTGTCCCACTTGCTTTCCCTTATTCTGTTGATGTTTCTCTACTTATCCATTTACATGTGTGTGTGTGTTTGTGTGAAACTTTTTTTCTTGAAATACGTGAGATTAAGTTGGAGATATCATGTCCCTTTACCCCTAAATACTCTTGCATGCTATGCATAAGAACAAGGTTTTTCTCTTACACATTTACATTATACTTATTAAAATAAAGAAATATAAAATACTGTTAACTAGCGTGTACTCCATACTGTAAGTTCAACACTTTGCCAAAAGAGTCATTTATGCTTATTTTTCCTCAGCCAGAAACCAAGCATGTTTGGTTGTAAGGTCTCTTTAGTCTCCATAAGTTTTGAATAAAATATATTTTAAAATATGTAAAAATTATTAAGTGGATTATCACTTAAAGATTTTTGTATTTTACGGTAATTTCTCTTATACAAAATTTTATTTTATTTTTAAACATTTTTTTATGATTATTTATTTATTTTTTGAGGGATAGAGAGAGCAAGCCAGGGAGAGAACAAAGAGAGAGGGAGAGAGAGAATCTCAAGCAGGCTCCACCCTGTCAGTGCAGAAGCGATGTGAGGCATGAACTCACGAACTGTGAGGTCATGACCTGGGCTGAAACTAAGAGTCGGGCACTTAATGACTGAGCCACCCAGGTGCCCCTTTTATACAAAATTTTGTAAGAGAATTATTTTCATCAAACATGTTGACAAGACAAAAAAACTTTTCAAAAAAAAATCTCTGAACTGAAATTTGAACAACAAAACCTGGTGAGTGCTGGGGAGGAATCAGAAATAACTAAATCAACACCGTTATCTTTGGTAAGATTCAGATTCCTCTACTTAACTATTGCAAACTCTGAGTGTTAGATGCTAGACCAAGTGATCTCGGACACCTTGCCTCATGTATTTGGATCTAGAACCCTTTCCCTCATATACTAATATTGTCAATGAATAGAAGCAAACTGACATACCATGAGGATCCCAAATGTTAATTTCCAGTGTACTTAGTACTGTTGAAGCTGGAATTTGAATCCAGTGTCAGAGCTCTAAACAAATCGGTACAACATATAACAGAAAATAACAAGAATTGGAAATAAATGCAGACTAAGTTCCAGGAGTGAGTGATAACACTAATCTTGAATATGAGAAATGAGTGAGAAATTAGACTTCAAATGCAGATGTGCATAAGCATATATAAATGCAAATGCTTATCCAAAGCAATAGTACTGAATGTAATGCATTCTATCCCTAAGTTACAACTGTGCTAACTTTAATGATCACATATCTGGGTCTCATCAGGAACAGGTTCATAATTCAGGGCTGAGAATAATGTATTATGTCTACTTCTGGAGAAATCATGTTTGTGTTGGTTGGGGTGTTAGTCCACAAATGTGGCATAGTTTTGCCCCCTAAGTATGCAGGGCGTGTTCATTTTCTATTGCTGTAAACACAAACTATCACAAATTTCATGGTTTCCAACAGCACTCACTTAGTAGCTCACAGTTCTGTAGACCTAAAATCATTTGGGGTTGGGAGGGGGTGTTCTTAACTGAGTTCTAAATTCAGAGAATCCCAAAGCTGACATCAAGGTCTTGACCAGGCTAAACAATGATCAAGAGGCTCTGGAAAAGAATCTGCTTCCTTCCTGCCTCGTTCAAGTAGATGGCAGATTCCTGTTCAGTACAGCTGTAGGTCTGAGGTCCCACCTTCCCTGCTGGCTGTAAGCCAGACATTGTTTACACTATGAGAGGCCTCCTATGTCCCTTCTCACATGGCCCACTCCATCTTCAAAGCCAGCAACTGTGTATTCAGTCTTTCTCACACTTTAAATCCCTCCTGATTCCCCTTCTGCTATGGGCTGGAGAAAATACTCTGGTTTTAAAAAGCTCTTGATTACTTTGGGCCAGGGTAATGACTCCAATCTTAAAGTCAACTGATGATAAACTTAACTACATTTGGCAAACCCCTGTGGTCACCTAAAGCAACATTTTCATGAGCATGATATTCATTGTATTAACATTCACCGGGATTATATTAAAAATTTTTGGCTGTGTGTGCAAGGGTACTTTTTGATTTCTGTCTCGCTCCTGGGAGATGTTAAAATATGTCCTAGACATATTTCACTTTAGCCTTTTTTCAAGACAGCACTGCCACAGTTAGAACAAATCTGCCTATTTGGGGTGACGATCTTTGGAAATCAAACATTTAAGGGTTTTTTCTTTTTCACTAAGGATTCTACTTGACTTCACGGTATTATTTAATATAGTATTGACAAACCATAACTTTTATACTTTTACTTTCTTGGTTTTCACAAAGCAACTTTTCTAATTTAATTATATCTATTTGGCCACATATTTGTCCAACTTTTGTTGTTGGTGGTGGTGGTGGCGTTTCTCATGTGAAGTTTTATTTTCTTCGTTTTACTTTTCTTTCACCAGCCATGAAATGTCCGCCAAGCCTCTTGAATACAATGTTTTTCTTAGTGCAGTTTTTTTTTTCTGTTGACTATTTGCTCTCATGTATTTCAATATCATACCTCAAGATTTATTTCTACTACTGATTTGCATCTCGCTATGTAGACTTCTGCTTTTTTTTGATAGATCCTTCTAAATTCTTCCATCTCAAATGCCTGAACCCTTTTGTTTATCCCCAGTATGAGTCAGTTAGATAAAGCACAATATATCTAGGCACCCAAGCCAGAAATTTCAAATGGATTTTTTTGCTTTTTCTTTTTGTCAATTGTAACCAAAAAATATCTGCTGAATATATCCCTTTTTGTTACTATTAGAAATTACATCATGAATTTATTACCTATACACTTAAACTGCTCAGAAAATATTCTTTTTTTTTTAAATTTTTTTAACGTTTTTATTTATTTTTGAGACAGAGAGAGACAGAGCATGAACGGGGGAGGGGCAGAGAGAAAGAGAGACACAGAATCAGAAGCAGGCTGCAGGCTCTGAGCCATCAGCCCAGAGCCCGATGCGGGGCTCGAACTCACGGACCGCGAGATCACCACCTGAGCCGAAGTTGGCCACTTACCCGACTGAGCCACCTAGGGGCCCCATGCTCAGAAAATATTCTTATCTAATTCTTATGCTCTACTCTAAGTTACCCTTATACTCCATTAACCCTAGAGACGTTAGTCCAAAAGTCATTATATCTGTGGATTACAAACAAAAATGAGCACCTAAAATATGATATTCTACTAATGCAACTGGAAGTAGACTGTCAGTATTGAAGAAAATGGACAGAGAAAATGGATCATCTTTTTGTCCTTACTCATCACATTGAATAAACTTTTCTTTTTTTATTAATCATTAATAAATGATTAATAAATGATTTTATTAATCATTAATCAAAAATTAATCATTTTTGAGAGACAGAGTGTGAGTGGGGGAGAGGCAGAGAGAGAGGGAGACACAGAATCTGAAGCAGGTTCCAGGCTCCAAGCTGTCATCACAGAGCCTGATACGGGGCTCGAACCCATGAACCGTGAGATCATGACCTGAGCTGCAGTCGGATGCCCAACCGAGACACCCAGGTGCCCCCACATTGAATAAACTTTCATAAAAAGTTTAAAAAACTAGATCAAAGAGTAATTCTTTACAAATCGTAAAATATCTCTGCTGTATGGCCCGAGGGTTGTCACAAACATTTTATGATGCATTTCTGAAAAAGTAAATAGTACTTCATCCTCTATTTTGCATTCCAAATTGTATTGGAGGTGGTAAGGGAGATTCTGGATTTGTACAAAAGTAAATTATCGGAAGTGCATGTTGGGGCTCCTGGTAAGCGACAGCTCTCAGATGAAATCCTCTCCAGGAAATTCCCTTAGCTGAAGAGTGCTTCCTTGCCCAACTTCTTGCTCATTTCTAGGCAACTGCCCATATCCAGTGATTGAAGGATAAGCAGTTATAGCGAGGGTCAGCATATGCCTCAAGGCGGGATAATTCTGAAGAACCATTCATACTCTAGAGTCCCTGTGATCAATCGTGGCCTTGGCTGAAAATATATCACTGCTTTCAGTCCAACAACTCCCCCATGACCAAGCCTCCTTCTTTCACTATTTCGTAGGTGTTAAGAACCTTTTGCTACTACTTTAGCTCTGTCTTAAATATTTTAATAATTATTGAATAATAGACTAGGGCTTTTCTCTATCTCAAGATACCTGCCAGAAAGAAAACCTCTTTCAATGCAATCTGCCAACTTAGTTGTTTTCATTCAATTACCATAATCCTCAAAAAGAGTGCTTCCAAATTATTTTCAACCAGACTGCATAATTTATGGTTTTATTTAAAAAAATGTTTGACATAAACCATGTCTCAGTTATGTATCATTTAAAATAATGGTAACCTAGACCATTCTCTATGTCTCTAAGACTTTAGTTTGTGATTTTTTTTTTCTCAAAAGAATGAATTCCCTAATGCAAGCTATTTAACAGAATCACCATCTGCCTGCCCTAAGGTGTAACATCAAGAGTCTACTGGGGAAATTTCCACATGCCTTTCAGTTGAAAAGAGAAGACTCCCTAACTTCTTGTTGTCCTTTGCACTTGGGGAAATGGAGTACCATTCAACACTGCTGGTTAAAGATACAGCTGGCTGATTCTGACCTCCTGGATTGCGGCCAGCAGCTGTCCAATCTGTGATCTGCAGCCAAGAGATTTGAAGTTCAGGCATCCTCTCTTGCACTGCCAGTTTCACCCTAATTATCTCAATCCCCCATAATCCAATCCTAATTATCTCAAAGTTTTTTTTTGTTTTTTTGTTTTTTTTTCTTCCAAGATAACTTGGGTTGTATTTTGTAGCATTTACTTATTACTAATAGCTAAATAGATGATTTGAGTGGCGATATTCATACACTCAGTAAGGATATTGTCAATATTGTGTAGTTTTTAAAGAAAGCACAATTTGAAAATGTTCCAGTTATGAAAACAACAACAGTAAGCCACAGTTAGCAAAAATTGGGGGGACTTGTATATTTAGTTATTAAATAAGAATAGAAGGGGTGTATAACTATCACTAATTTTATCAGATCTACAGTAATTTTGAGTAATATCTTTTGACTACAACAACCTTCTAAACATTGGCTGAGAGAATTATTTTAAGTAAGAAAAGTTGAACTAAATGTTCTATTTTATTTATTTATTTCTTTTTTTTTTTTTCCTTCAGGCAATGGGACAATTAAAAGGGTTAGGTACTTGGAGAAGCCTGGTGTACTAAGACATTGGGTTCCTATTTAATAAGTTGAAGAAAGAAATGTGTACTTTTTTGTTCTATTTTAAAGTATTTTCTGTAACTCATACTCCCTAATTTGTTTCTGTTTCTTAAAGTATTTTCACAATTTTTCCCCTTAAATTCCCAAAAGAAATGTGTGTGCCACTTTTCCATAAGTCAGAAACCACCACGTATGACTTTTCCAATTTTTTTTTTTTTTGGTAATGGCAATGAAAATGAGCCACATTGTGCTTATTCTTTCCCACTATCCTGTGACAAACATCATCACTGAGTTGCATTATGAAGTAGAATAAAGGTAACAGAATCACATGTTTATTTACACCTCTTACTTTGGAGTAATTAACTACGAGACCATCATATTATGATGCTTACCTTTATTACTTTAATCTTTATACATTTGTGTCCTATCTGGTGCGCTGGCAGGGAAAATACTCAATTGTTATTGCCCGTTATTGGTTAGAACAGGGTGATACTTTGGCTAAGTTTTGTTTTCTAGATGAAAACTTGTGTTGCCTATATCATAGACTGAATTTTCTAGGAAACAGACCTGGAGATTGAAGTTTACATGTAAGAATTTTGTTGAGGGGTATTATAAAGATTAAGTACGGAGTCAGGAAGGAATTAGGATTGAGCT
The DNA here is from genome assembly GCF_022079265.1 of Lynx rufus. Classification (NCBI taxonomy): domain Eukaryota; kingdom Metazoa; phylum Chordata; class Mammalia; order Carnivora; family Felidae; genus Lynx; species Lynx rufus. The sequence continues at coordinate 220,751,833 of NW_025814823.1, read as the reverse complement.
AAGGGAGGATTTGAACTGCAATGTGGTCTCAAATGGAGGTGTTGGCCACTCCCATCGGCACCTCTGCTGAGCTGGCCCTTTCAGAATATTCCTCCTTTGAGGTAGGGATCAAGCATTTATACCATCACACCAGCCAGTTATTGAGTGTCCCAGGGAAGGAGTGTCTCCATGGGTAAGACAGCTTTCTTTGACTGAGGAGAGTTTCGTAGTGTGGGACTCAGTAGAAAGATGTCAGCCACCCAAACACTCAGTGGTTAGGTGAATGAGAGCTTCAGAAATGACAGGTAAATTTTGGTAGCACAACAGCACAGCCATTGCTGTCCATCTTTTTCTCTCTTTCAGTTACACATGCTTTATATAATAAGTTGTGAAAACTCTTTCTGTAAGATTTTTGTTGGCCACACTTCCTGAACTAAATTGCAACAGTAAGTTTAGTGCAAGAAGCTTTAGCCCCACCTCTGCAAGTGGTGTTGAAGATGCACCTGAAATCAACTCTCTCCTTTTTTTTTTTTTTTTATAATACTAATTTTAGATTCTCCTCACTTTCACACAGCATCTCCACTGTCTTAGGGACTTACTGGTATTTTGACCCAGAAGCTCTTCAGTGGGATCCAAACTCCTAGAAAACATGCTCTCTCAGCCTCCTGAACCCATGCATTTGCAATCAACATTGGGTAAGAAAATAACAAGATATGCAACAGAGGATCACATGGCTTCCAAGCATGTCATTTTCCATCATTACATAACAGCATTCCAACCTCCTTCCAATGATCAAGATCAACAACTCCTGCAGAGATAGTGACACATTTCCTTGATTTTAGCTTAAAGTTTAAAGGGACTCTTGCTTCATACCCTGGCAAAAGGCTTCTCCCTCAGGAAACTCAGATCTCTAAAGTTAAAAAAGAGAAATAAGCAAAAATCCCCTAATTGTTCATTGGAATTAAGACTAAGGTTCAATTCTGCTTTTAACCTTCCATTCTCAAATCCATATATCTCACTTCTGCGATCACAGTACCATAGAAGGATTGTTGATTTAGGGAATAATTACATACTAGAGGATATTGCTCTGACCCTAGCAAGCTGTTATCTTCAGAAGTTCAGAATGGCACATTAGTTGGACCTTCCATAAGCTGTTACATTTAGCTTCCATAAACTGTTTTACAAGCTACTCTGTTTTGTTAGCAGGTTGTGGGTGGTATGTACATGAGGATAGGCGTCTGTGTGTGTGTGTGTGTGTGTGTGTGATGAGACCAGTTGATTTCATAGTAAAGCAAATACAACCTGCTTTGCTCTGCAGTGGGTTCTGAGGCAATCCCCTATCACTTTATAAGTCTTTGAGTAATAGTGCTGATTGAAGCTCTCAGGCAGAAACTGTACCCTGAAATGAACTTTGATGTTAGCCAAGAAGACTTGTTTCCTCTTCTAGGGTGGGAGGATGCCATTGTAATTAACTTGCCCAGAGGACAGGTGGTCTCCATACACGATGTCATATCAGAGGTTCAGTATTGAGCTTCTGTGCTTGCGGTAGAAGCTAAGTCTGCCTTAATTAGTTAGAGATTACGTAATTGGGTTTATTACTGGACTCCAGTCTGTCACCTTAGCTACTCCATTTATGCAGTTTTAATTCCAGCTGTAGAGTAGTCAATGACAGAGGCTGTCTGATGTCAAATGCCTGATGTCTGTGTGATGTCATTCCATCTCCCTGGTTGTTCAGTGCACTGTCAATGGTGCATGCATTTTGCTGGGTATTATCATTCATATACCACAAAGATCATATAGTATATCCATTACCATAGTTTCAGTGACATGTATGTTCCTAGACATCCTTGTCCTTGATCTCATTTTTTTTTTTGCAGGGATAGAGGGGGCAGACTCCTGACAAACTTGCTAAGCTATTTGCTCATGATTCTGTTTGTATTCTTTCACCGGTGTGCTTCTTTCCACATAAAGTGAATGACCAAAGTTTTGCTTATTTGGGTGAATTTCTTTTCTCCTTTAATTTTCAGGACCACCCCTGAGTGGAGCTCTAATATAGGAGCAGCAGACTTTTATTGGCTTGCAACCAAATACTGAGTCTCACTTATCCAAAGTCCGAGAAAGACAGAAATTAGCAAAACTAATTCAAGAAAAGATAGAAAATATGAGCAGACTTACATCAAGGAAAGAAATTTAATTTGAAATTAAAAATTCTCCCAAACATAAGTGTTCCCTTCCTTCTCAAAGAAAAGAACAACAAAAACAAAACCGGCTCAATAGCTTCAATAGTGATTTTTATCAAACAGTAGCCAACCAGTCTTGGAAACTTAGATTCATGGCAAAAGGCATAAACCCCTCTCTCAAAATGAAGAATGCCAAAGAATTTTAAGGCCATATTTAAAATTCCTTACAGTGTGATCATAACAATATTAAATCTGCTTCTGAAAATCTTCTGAAGGCATCCTTTTTCTAGACTGTACCCAGCTTCAGATTATGGTGTTGCTTCAAGGGCATGGTCTCTAAGTCCCAAAGTTGAAGACAATTTAAGTCTTTAATTTTATTATTATCAGAAAGCAAATAAAGCTTATGAATTTGTGGCTCTCTATGGACAAAAATAGACAAATGTCATTTTATTCTCTGCCAAACTGATGTAAAACTGAATGTTTTCTTATTACTGTGTATTCACATTATAGTGACCAAGAGCAATCAACAAGGTTTCTTTTTTAAATTTTTTTAACGTTTATTTATTCTTGAGAGAGAGACAGAGAGAGAGACAGAGAGAATGAGCTAGGGAGGGGTAATAAAAGAGGGAGACAAAGAATTCAAAGCAGGCTCCAGGCTCTGAGCTGTCAGCACAGAGCCTGACGTGGGGCTTGAACCCACGAACCGTGAGATCATGACAGGAGCCGAAGTTGGTCGCTTAACCAACTCAGCCACCCAAACGCCCCAAGAACTTTATTTCTCTACACTCCAATATTACAGTCTAAAATGTAACTTCTACCTTTTGAATACTGAATTTGCAATAATTCATTAGTTTTGCTAAAATTTAGGTTTGCATTTTTATATCATGCAAAGAAGCTACCAAACTAATTACGGACATTTTTGCATTGATTTTTCCCTAAAATGTTGGTTTATATAAGACTTTCTGTGTAGATGCCACTAAATTAGACATACACAGACAAAATTTGGTGTATATCAATATCATGAAGATTTTTTTTCTGCTTCTTTCCTTACTTTATGCTCTGGCACATTGAACAATATAACCACTCATAGTAGAGACTTATATTAAGAAAGAAAGTTTGCAGAGATCCCTAGGTGAGAGCGAAGCCTAGATAATACATTGAGCTATATTCCAGATTAAATATAAATTCCCTCTCATTGTTAAAGTTCACATAGCGATGTCTAAATCAATGTGAAATTTTCTTCTATTTTTGGAAAAATCCTAAATAAATTGAAATGTACCATTTTGCATCTTCAATTTTGTATTCTTACTGGACTCAGCAGATTAACCTCAGTTGTTTTTCTACAAAGGAAGGAAGGAGTGACTCTGGGTTTCTTCTTTGATATCTACAGCTTTGACACTCAAAGCTCCTTCAGGAACTCAGAGACTATGTACATAGAGTCGGATGGAATTACTGAAGACATTATAAATTAAGTCTTCTCATGTGGCAGTTTCTAAAGTTGCAAATAATAGAGTAAATAAAAGAACTCTGGATAGCATGTCACTTGGGAAAATTTCAAGACACATTTGGTAATATAGCATGTACCATTTCTCTTTGCTATTATCTGTCATATATAGTATACATGTATATGTACATGTATATGTGTGTGTGTCTTCAGCTCTGGGTAGTGTTCCAAAAGAAGTTAATGGAAGCTTTCCCAGATGAAAGCTTTTAACTGGGGACAAGGATGGGATAAGTGAGAATAGGGAGGGTATTAACAACATCGGTGAATGATGGCAAAGTGGTAGCTCTAAAAGCCTGTCCCTCCACAGAAATGCTTCCTCACCCCCATGCCTCCCTCAACCAGAAACAAACAAACAAACAAACAAACAAAAAAACAGAACAAAAACTATCAGATTCAAAATGTCAGAACTTTGGAAAGCAGTCAAAGGTTTACAGCAACCAAGCAAGTACTGAATCAGAAATCAGTTGACTTAAAAATCTTAGGAAAGCTTTGTACCATGTTTTCGTACCTTTATTCCTATCCTTCTCCCAGGTTGGCCGTGGTATCAAAGACAGCAGCCGGCTTTTCCTGTGTGGGACCATGGTCTCTGGTTCCAGAGGGAACAGAGCAGACCTTGGTTTCTAAGAACTGAATGTGTGTGTTTTCACCAGTTTGGGGGAGTGCTGGAAGGATTGAAGCAAAGAGCTTGCATTTGTTTTACCTAACTTAGAAGTCTCTCAGGGTAGAAAAGTAGCTTTCTATGCACAGGGCATTCTTCAAAAACAGTGAAAAGCAAAAGAATAATCCGTGGCTGCCTGGGGCAAAGATTACAATTGAGGCAAACAATAAATATACTGGAAGCCTAGGAGGCAAAGCTGTGAAGAGAGATCCTTTGGAGAATTAGGGCCCTGTAAAGCACCGCTGTATACTGGGAACTTAGACAGCCTTGTATAACCCAGGAAAAGATGCATGCTAAAAAGAAAAAAAAAAAAAAAAAAAAAAAAAAAAAAAAAAAGGAAAAAAAAAAAAAAAAAAAAGGACGTTAGAGTGGGAGAGAGCCAAAGCATAAGAGACTGTTAAAAACTGAGAACAAACTGAGGGTTGATGGGGGGTGGGAGGGAGGGGCGGGTGGGTGATGGGTATTGAGGAGGGCACCCTTTGGGATGAGCACTGGGTGATGTATGGAAACCAATTTGTCAATAAACTTCATATAAAAAAAAAAAAAAAAAAAAAAAGAAAAAAAAGAAAAAAAAAACACAACAAACACAAAACCCTGAGAAGACACTAAATTTTTCATCTGTGGCTGATCTTTGTGCTGAATACAAGCAGGAAATAAAGGCTGAGGCAGATTTGTAAATAGCCTAGCTAAGCATTGAAAAAGTGTCCCAGCACAGAGCCAACCTGCAAAGATGTGAGAGAGTTTTTATTTTTTCATTTTTTATTTGTTATTTTTTGTTTGAGATATTCAAGGAAATCTCTATCCACAAGTGTAGGGAGTTAGCTAGATATGAGCAGGGAACAAGTGCTTTCTGCCTGATAACAGAGCTGAGGCCAAGTTCCAAATAGCCAGGACAGACCCATGGGGTATGCTCCGTGACCTATGACCGCTGCCCTACAGTAACCTATAGCTTCATCATAATACATTTACATTGCATACATAATACATACATTTACATCTCTACCCCACAGAGAATGGCTGTCAGGACAGTTCCCACAAGGACCACGTAAGGCCAAAAACTCCCCTCCCAAACTATAGGAGGGGTCCCTTAGATGATTGGCTGCAACCTTAGTCAGACACCTCCACAGCTATGACTCACAACCCATCCAAACATAAAAAGAAAAGACAACTCTGTCATCCTCCAACTCCCCGGGAAGCTGCCACCTCTGGGCCTGCTGCCTCTCCTATTTGAGACGGTAATTTCACTGCAACTGCTATTAAACCCCTGCTTGCCCAAGTTTGGATCTGAATTCATTCTTTTTTTTTTTATATATATATGAAGTTTATTGACAAATTGGTTTCCATACAACACCCAGTGATCATCCCAAAAGGTGCCCTCCTCAATACCCATTACCCACCCGCCCCTCCCTCCCACCCCCCATCAACCCTCAGTTTGTTCTCAGTTTTTAACAGTCTCTTATGCTTTGGCTCTCTCCCACTCTAACCTCTTTTTTTTTTTTTCCTTCCCCTCCCCCATGGGTTCCTGTTAAGTTTCTCAGGATCCACATAAGAGTGAAACCATATGGTATCTGTCTTTCTCTGTATGGCTTATTTCACTTAGCATCACACTCTCCAGTTCCATCCACGTTGCTACAAAAGGCCATATTTCATTTTTTCTCATTGCCACGTAGTATTCCATTGTGTATATAAACCACAATTTCTTTATCCATTCATCAGTTGATGGACATTTAGGCTCTTTCCATAATTTGGCTATTGTTGAGAGTGCTGCTATGAACATTGGGGTACAAATGCCCCTATGCATCAGTACTCCTGTATCCCTTGGATAAATTCCTAGCAGTGCTATTGCTGGGTCATAGGGTAGGTCTATTTTTAATTTTCTGAGGAACCTCCACACTGCTTTCCAGAGCGGCTACACCAATTTGCATTCCCACCAACAGTGCAAGAGGGTTCCCGTTTCTCCACATCCTCTCCAGCATCTATAGTCTCCTGATTTGTTCATTTTGGCCACTCTGAATTCATTCTTGATCGAACTCAAGAACTGAGGCTGCACATCAGACTTGCCTTTGACAATACTAGTTGGTCACAATTTAAAGAAACAGACTTTAGAGACCACATAATGACAAATACCACAGTCCCTACAATTTATGAAAGTCGCTAAACAATCAAACAACTATTTCCCAGAGCAAGCAAAAACCAAACCAAAACAAAACACTGAGGAGGGGGAAGGCTGATTTCCAGAGTTAGCACGTTGTGGTATTTAATTGTATGCTTTGTCAACACCAGCAAAAAATGAAACATATGAAGAAATATGAAAGTAATGCCCATTCACATGAGAAATGAACGGAAACTGTCTCTGAGAAGACATAGACCATAAACTTACTAAACAAAGACTTTAAATCAACTCTCTCCTCCAAAAATGTAAATAGAAGTATTGACTCCTCAAAAGTTAAAGAATTATCATGTGACCTAGCCACTTCATTCCTAGATATGAACACAGAAGAATTGAAAACAAGTACTCAAATACCTGTACACAGATGTTCACGGCAGCACAATTTACATTGGCCAAAAGGTGCCAACAACCCAAATGCCCATCATCAGAAGAATAGATAAATAAAACGTGACAAATACATACGATGGGATTCAGCACCAAAAGGAATGAAGTTCTAATACTTGTTACATTGATAAACCTTGAAAACATTAGGCTAGATGAGAAAGCCATGCACGAAAAGTCACTTACTGTGTGATTACATTTAAATGAAATGTCCTTAATAGGTAAATTCATAAAGACAACAAGTAGATTGGTGCCGACTGGAAGGGGAAAGGGGGGTTGACTTGTTAAAGAATAGGAGGTTTGTTTGGGGGTGATAAAAATATTTTGGGACTTGATAGAGGTGGTAATTGCATGACATTCAAAACATACTAAATACCACTGAATTGTTCTCTTTAAGATGGTTAATTATGTTCTGTGAATTTTATCCCCCAAAAATATTTAAGAAAAATAATTGGGCGATCTGTGCTACCAAGTAGGATCCAGTAGGTGGTGGGAAGCTACTGCGAGAACCAGAGAAAAAATGTCATATACATGATAAGCAATAAAAACATATTGTTTTGGGACTTAACAGATCTTCAGAAGTTATGAATACCAGCTGGACTAAAACTACAGAGAAGAACTTTTCTAGATAGAGTGCAGTGTTGCTGGCTAGTTTTTTTTTTTCCCCAAACTAGGACACTGGTCAAAGCTGGGAGAAAGCTGAGTAACTCTTAGCCAAGGCAGAGATCCACTGTCAGGGGAAAGAAAAACCAACAAACCTCTAAATGTAGAGCAGGGCTGAAGGAAAACTCAACAGCTTTCACACAGACAAAAAGGATTACCAACGGTAATTTCCTAAGTTCTGGAACACACAGAAGGCTCGAGTGGCCAATGCTTCAAAAGGGCACAATAAAATCTCCAGCAGTCAGTAGACGCCTAGAAAATAAAGACCTGCTGGGGCGCCTGGGTGGCTTGGTCGGTTAATCTTCCGACTTCGGCTCAGGTCATGATCTCACGGTCCGTGAGTTCGAGCCCCATGTCGGACTCTGTGCTGACAGCTCAGAGCCTGGAGCCTGTTTCAGATTCTGTGTCTTCCTCTCTCTCTGCTCCTCCTCTGTTCATGCTCTGTCTCTCTCTGTCTCAAAAATAAAAATAAACGTTAAAAAAATAAAAAAAAAAAAAAAGAAAATAAAGACCTGCTGAGGCTGGTGCATATTGCAAAGTCAGATATTTGGATTCTGTGCTCCTCGCCAGACTTTTGGATTTTGAAGTGCATGTAATGGGGAGTGGAGTAATGATGGGGGATGATAAAGTGCAGAGCTGGATCTCCCTTCATGGTCAAGGTGAAGGATAACTTTGCACTCACAGTGAAAAGTCTTAGGAGGTGACATTCTGGAGAGAACAGAACAAGCCAGAGGTAGCTGGATTTTTACTAAGGCTGACACTCATTCTAATCCTGTCCCAAGTATGATAGGGTGGAAATAATCTGATCCTCATGCTGTCTAATGGAGGTCTTAGCCATTGTGATTAGGATAAAAAGGGGGAAAAAGGCATAAGAATTGGGAAATGGAGTTTAAAACTGTCATTTTTAACAAATTATGTGATTATATACTCTGTACAAATCAAAAGAATCTAAAGACAAATGTTTGAGTCCATAATTTAATTTTATAGCATCGCAGGCACAATGCCTATATTCAAAAATACATAGTTAAAAAAATTTGTAAATGTTTTTTAAATGTTTATTTTTGAGACAGGGAGAGAGACAGCATGTGAGTGGGGGAGGGGCAGAGAGAGAGGGAGACACAGAATCCAAAGCAGGCTCCAGGTTGAGCTGTCAGCATAGGGCCTGACAAGGGGCTCGAACTTATGAGCTGTGACATCATGACCTGAGCTAAAGTCGTACTCTTAACCGACTGAGCCACTGAGGCGCCCCCCAAAATACATATTTTAAATAAACCATGGGCTAAAAAAATAAAATGAAAAATTAGAACATATTTTCGAAGTGAATGATAGTTAAGATATTTATACAGAAATTTTAAGATAAAGCTAAAGGAGTGCTTATAGAAAAATGTATAGCCATAAACATTTAAATTGAAGAAAAAGGCCAAAATTAAATGATGTAGCTTTCACTACATGACAGGCTGATTCTGTAGCTCTTATGGTAATTTGAAAGGCAAAAAATGGTCAAGGCAGTCTGAAAAAAGAACAAAGCAGAAGGGCTAACATATTAAATATCAAACTGAGTAATGGAACAAAATTAAAGTTCATAAATAGACCAATATATGCATACTTACCTGATATATAACAAACACAACAGCCTATTACAATGGGGAAAGGATGGTCTTTTTATTATTTATTTATTTATTTTATTTATTTAAAAAAATTTTTTTTAATGTTTATTTCTTTTTGAGAGAGAGACAGAGTGTGGGGGGGGGGAGGAGCAGAGAGAGAGGGAGACACAGAATCGGAAGCAGGCTCCAGGCTCTGAGCTGTCAGCACAGAGCCTGACGTGGGGCTGGAACTCACTAACCATGAAATCATGACCTGAGCTGAACTCGGACGCTTACCGACTGAGCCACCCAGGCGCCCCAAGGATGGTCTTTTTAATGCATGGTATTGGGGGTATTGAATACAGGTAAGGAAAAACACATTTCTGCCTCTTACCCCCGCCCTTCTGCCCTTCAAAATTCTAACCCTGGGCATGCACTATACATGAAAAACAATAAAACAAAGACAAACAAACACATATTTTCACACACACACACACACACACACACACACTGTACAGAAGTATCCACAGCAGATTTATTCACAATTGTCCAAGAATATGAAACTACTCAAATGCTTATTTACAGTTCGTAGATAAACAAATTGAGTTATATTTACAGAATATGACACAAACATTAATGAAAATAATCTACAACCACACGGAGCAATGTGGACAAATCACATAAAAATACTATTGAGGGAGAAAAACCCAGATGTGAAAGACTACTGATCATGTGATTTCATTCACAGTAGTACCTAGGTAGATAAAATCACTCTGGCAATTAGAAGTCAGGACAGGTGTTACCCTTGTAAGGCAGTGGATGCAAGGGGACACAAAGAGAATTCCTTTGTGTGTTCTGTTTATTTCTTGATCTCGGTGCAAGTTTTCCCGGTGTGTTCAGTGTGTGAAATTTATCAAACTGTACATTGAAAATATGAGTACTTTTCTGTAAGTATATTATACTGCCACAAAAGGCCATAAAAATAAAAATGACTGGTCAGTTGGATTGCCAAGTGATTTTCTCCATATTTTCAGAAACCTGAGGGTTACTGTTATTCTCTATATGAAAAAGCCCAATTCAAAAAAAAAAAGAAATATATATGTACATATTTAATTTTTACCACTGCTTTCATCCAAGGGAGATTTAGCCCTCAAAGGGACACTTGGTAATGTCTAAAGTCATTTTTTTATTCCATCATAGGAGGATAAGGAAAAGTGATGTTGATAAACAGCAGGTAGAGGCCAGTGATGTCGCTAAACATCTTAAAAGGCATATAACCGGGGCGCCTGGGTGGCTCAGCTGGTTAAGTATCTGACTTCACCTCAGGTCATGGTCTCATGGTTCCTGAGTTCCAGCCCTGCCTCAGGCTCTGTGCAGACAGCTCAGAGCCTGGAGCCCATTTCAGATTCTGTGTCTCCCTCACTCTCGGCCCCTCCCCCACTCACACTCTGTTTCTCTCTCTCAAAAAAAAAAACAAAAAACAAAAAACAAAAAACAAATAAATAAACAAACATTAAAATGCACATAACAGCCCCTACACAAAAATAATTTGACCCAAAATGTCAATGACACCAAAGTTGAGAAACTCTGACTTAAAGGATATTTTTTTTTTTTTTTTTTTTTTACTAAATGCGTGTTTAGTAAAACAATGAAGCTTGCTTTATAGCTTTATTCTGTTGCTGATGGAATTCCCAGGATGCTCTCTTTAAGAGTCAGTGGATGTCTAGGGCTTTTTGCCATATGCTGTTTGACAAAATCTTGCCTCCCCTCAGCTTTTAATTCCCTGAATATTAATTAACCTTCACGACTGCATGTTAATTCCGCATTACCGCCACATTGCTTTTTCTCCTTTCTCTGACCTGACTTTATCTACAGAAGCTTATCATTTCCTCAGACCCAAATAAAAGTCAGATTAGAGAGAAAAACAAGCAAAACTTTGTTCAAATCGAGGTAAATAGGCACAGAGAATTTTTCCAGCTGCCAACCATCTAAAGGACCAAGATCTCAAATTGTTTTCAGTTTTACTATCTTATTTTCATCGCTGTAAGGAAAAAAAAAGTTTGAGACAAGGTTTTCCTGACTCTAGCAAAATTGTTCATTCTGAAGTTCACAAGAAGCGTGTTGCACTAGAAATTTAAGGTCTCCGCGGAGGCTAAAACAAAACAAGGAAGACTTCATTTCCATCAAAACTAGGCCTCTCCTCCCTGTTTTATGCATTGAGAGCCATTTCTTAGTCACAAAAATGCCTGTTTTTTGAATTCCAACCATCAAACTGTCCCTCTGACTCTTCTCATGAGACTATACAATAGATTACAAACCGTGGTGAATTTTTAGTGCGATTTGACACCAATAAAGTCAAGAAAACAGGGATTCCTGCAAATCACTTTCCTTCACTGCTTCGTGAATTTTTAGAGATGGTTCTATGAAAAAGGAGCAATCTAACATGCATCAAAGTATAAATTTATTATTTGCTATGGAAGTCTGCCAAACCTCAATTGTAAATTTTCTTATGAAAGTCAGTTGGTAATCGGCAGTTTGGTGTGTAGAATAAGCAGAAAGTTTATGAGACAGACTATATCAGCAAGGGGATTATGGAGAAAGGGACAGCAAACATCTATTCTCTCAAAAGGGCCATCACTTATATTCCCCACCCAGCTGGAGACAGTGGCAAGAGTGACACATAAGAGCTTCTGCCTCACAAGCCTCAGTGATCTCAATTACTTCTCAAGGTGACCCAGCTCATTGTCCTAAATTTCTAGCATTCAGATCATTCTGTAATTTTTCTGGTACAATTAAGTTTTGTTTTGTGTTTTCTAATCTGATCGTGGTAGGTGGTTTGCAAAAATAGTTGCAATTGGTTAAGCTCCAGCCTGAGGCAGGAGATGAGGAGCTTGAGCCTGGGGAGAGAGGGGGTCTCCTGAGCACTAAAGAGTTGGGGAAGAGCATGGGGCAGCCACTGTGGCAGAACATGGCACGTTCCGCTGCCTTAGAAGATATAGCTGCAAGGCTAGTGGACTTGGTGGATGAATTGGAGCTGGAGGACAAACAATGGTGTGACCGGAACATCTCCAACACCGGTCTCCAGGTTGCTATTAAGCTTATAAACACATTACTGAATTAAACATAGAAAAGCAGAATTCCTTCAGGAGTCAACAACCAATCAGGAATACTTATAGGAACTGAGTAATTGACTAAGTAGGTGGAACTTCTTTAGCAGATGTATGAACCACATGCTGTTTTATCAGCAACTGGATGTCCTAGCAAGGTAGTGGGAAGAAACAAATCCAAAACTAGTTGGCTGATAGCAATTTCTCACAGCAGAATGTTCTTAGTCTTTCTCAAACAACTCAATTCCTACAAATAAACACCAATAAACTCCAGGGCCAGATGGAGAAACTGAAGGCATTTGAAGAAAGAGGAGAAACCAGAAGAAATATCACCAGTAGAAATTGGTGCATGACATCTCACATTGATGCTACATGTCTGTGGACAAAATATACATTGCCCCATTCTTATTTGTCCATACAGAAGAAGGGAGAATATCTTGTGAATTAGATTATCTACAGAGATCATCTTCAGAGGTTTAAATGGAAGACTTGGAAGAAAGCTATAACCAAAAAAAAAAAAATTATAAAAATGTATTTTCAAAACTTTTTTGCTCAACGAAATGCCTGAGGTCCAGGAGAGATCTAATTTTGCTCTCTGACAGAAGGATTACATCAGAATTTCTCCTATGAGAAATTTCTCTTATGAGGCACTGTCAAGTGCCTCACACTGAATAGGCCTGTATCACAAAGATAGACAGTGGCAAGAATGGTGATGACAACAGAAAATGTCTGGACATTGAGTATCATTATCAGGTTACTAGATGAGGCCACAGAAAAGAACACTGGTATGTCACAAAGTATCACTGAATGTCCCTATGTGATCCTAGGCAGGCAAGCTGTTTTGCAATGTTTCTTCATTTCTTATGCTTGGAAAAGTAGTCATAACTCATTATATTTTTAATCCCTGTTCTTTTAGTGTTTATGAGAAGTAGTGAAAAAATTTTATGTTTCCACTCTCAATAGGCTGATTTTCTGGACCCAAGTGATAAACATCATCAATATAAACTATAGAGGCACCTGGGTGGCTCAGTTGGTTAAGCGTCTGACTTCGGCTCAGGTCATGATCTCATGGATTGTGAGTTCGAGCCCCACATCGGGCTCTGGGCTGACAGCTTGCAGCCTGGAACCTGCTTCAGATTCTGTGTCTCCCACTCTCTCTCCTCCTCCCCTGCTCACGCTCTGTCTCTCTCTCTCTCAAAAGTAAAATAAAAAAAAATTAAAAAAAATATAAACTATAGTTAGCTTTCCATTCAAGGATAAGGATGAGGATCTGTCATACCCCATCTTGAAGCCATAGCAAACAAGGTCCATGTTTATTTACCATAACCATTCTATTAAGTCCCCCTTATGTACAGCAGCTTCTCTGTGTTTTCATTAGTTGTAAGGAAAGTAAATATTTTAGGGAAAAAAAAATCTACATAAGGATACAGGATTTGTTTTGAGAATGGAAAGTCATATGGGATCTTAACCAACTCTCAGAAGTCCCTAGTGTTTCTTTCTCTCTCACTCAGCATCTCTGTTTCTCTGTAGATGACTTTACTATTTCAAATAGGCAATTCACTTATTTCAAATAGGCAATTCATCTTCCTTCCTAATTAAAGAGAAAGTTAATTTCATTAGCCGAACTAATTACCATCATCCCTCTTAGATGGACCAATTTAATCCAGACCACCTTGTGATTTTCTTGGCCCCATTGTTCATTTGTTCATCTTCATTCAGTCAGTAACTGACCTCATGTTACTTCTTGGGACTCCAGCACATGAGAAAAGGACTTCTGTGAGAGAAAGACTTTAGGTATGGTACACTCCACTTGTGATATGTTCAGTATACAAGGAAAGCAAAGAGGAATCCTGTGTACAAACGAAGCTATAGATCATCTATTGTGATACAAATACCCACAGGTGAATGATATTTTTTAAGCAAAGCTTATCAGCTTACATGTAGTTGTGAAATCAACATATATTTGTATCAATACATTCAAGAGAAATTCTTGTATACAAGGAATACTGCTGGTAACTTCCTTCACAAGCTTAATTATTACAAAATTCCTCCATTAGGATAGTCAAGTACCTGCTCTGTATTCTTAACAGCACCGCTGGTGTCCTGATAATTGCACTCTGATTGCTCCCTGTACAATGTTACACACAAACCTCTTCACTAATACAGGTTGGTTCCATATACCTTCCCTCGCTAGCCAATGGATACACTCAGAGTTTGAAGAAGAATCTAGATGAGGTTATATGCCATTACAGAAGCCCCTCATGTTCTTCTAGGAAATTTCACTTTTTACAACATACTTTTTCAGGTATTATCCTCCTTGTTTTCAAAATAGCCAAGTGAAGAAATAAGTACATTTTTAAAATGTTCAAGCTAGACCAGAAAGATTTAAATAACTACATCATTTGGAATCAGCTTTGCTCATGAGAAGCAGACATCAAAGTAACATAGGATTGGTTTTGTTTTGTTTTGTTGTTTTAAATTGTTTTTCATGTTGAAAAATAGAGGGAGGATCTCCAAGACTGTTCTGGTAGCTCTGCTCTACAGAGTCCTGAGGGACTGAAACATCCCCAAGTTTCTGCTTTTTCTTTGTAATATAATTCAGGATGAGACTGTAGCCACATACACATTCTACGCACAAGCATAAAAAGAAGTAGAAGATACATATATGAGTTGTCTCTTAAGATTCCTGGAACCTGCCATATGACACAATTTCTATCTATTGGCTATAACTGGGACACTCGGGTATGCTTAGCTTCAAGGAATGTTGAGAGTTATAATGTTTATTCTGGGTGCCCTTATGATCCACCTAAAAATCCAGGTTTCTGTCAATTTAGAAGGAAAGTTTATATAGAATACTGAGGAATAACTCCCATTCCATCATAAGAATCAAACTAACATAAGCAATTATTAATACTACTTTCTATAGGAATAAAAATATAAATATTAGTTAATTTTTTCCATTAATTTTTACTTTTTTTAAGTTTATTGATTTTGAGAGACAGTGTGAGTGGTAATGGGGCAGAGAGAGTGAGGGAGAATCTCAAGCAGGCTCCACACTGTCAGCGCGGAGCCCAACGTGGTGCTTGAACTCATGAAATTGTGAGATCATGGCCTGACCCAAAATCAAGAGTCAGATGCCTAATTGACTGAGCCACACAGGCGCCCCAATTTTTACTTTCAATATTAATTTAATATTAATTTTGTTACAGTTCTCTTAATTGAGGGCAACTATACCTCGGAACCTGTGAAAGGTACAGAAATTGCACCAGGCTTAGCAGGATAACATTGCTTTGAACTTGAAAATTCTCTTCACTGAGAACCACACAGAATGGGCCACATTGAAGAAGGTGACCCATATTGACATGAAAACCCTACAGAAATGTTACTCTTTACTTGGGTCCTGGTGTGATGGTGCTGACCAAAATGAAATGTTATACCCAGCCTTTCAGCATAAAGTATGCTGAAATTAAAGGGACAAGAATTAAAATTTCGACACAGCACTCTGATTGCATGACTGCATTCCTCATAGCAATGTGTTCTACAGATTATTATAATTTCAGTAATTTGCAAAGTAAATATTCTAATCCTGTTAATCATCCTTTCTTTTATTTAATATTCCTCTGATGGAAATATGTTTTGTAGGATGATGCATTTCCTGAGAAAACTGGAAAAGGCTGTGTTTGTGTGCTCTCACCAGGGTGCTAAAATGTGACGATTTCAATTAAATGAAGCAATTATCTATTCCTCTCACTTGTTTTATTTTTTTCCCAGTTTAATTTCAAAATGAATACTAATTATAAGGAGTTTATCTTTGTTTATTCAGTGACCTACCTAAAATTTAATTTATTGTCAGTAGAGTTAGAATTTCATTAACAGGGAAAAAAAAAAAAGGAATTCTTACCCATGTGTCTATCTGTAGAGATAAAATACCTTTGATGTAAATGAGAGGCATGTACTTTGGTGGAGGAAGCTGTCAGTTGGGGGTGCTTTTCTAGGCAAATTATAAATGATGCTTCTATAAATTATTTTGAGGGAACATTGAGTACACGGGCATGGATACGATTGTTATCGATATAAATGTTTAAAACTCATGAATGACTGTATTTTTTTAAGTTTATTTATTTATTTTGAGGGAAAGAGAGAGAGGGAGGGACAGAGAGAGAGAGAATTCCAAACAGGCTCTGCATTGTCAGTGCGGAGCCAGATGCGGGGCTCGAACTCATGAACCTTGAGATCATGACCTGAGCCAAAAACAAGAGTTGGATGCTTAACTGACTGAGCCACACAAGCGTCCCAACTTTCTATCTTTCCATCTTTTTGCTTATGTCTCAATTAGGAAAAAATAACAGCCTTCAGTAGATATAATGTTTTTTGTGTTTTTTTTTTTTCTAGGCACTCTACACACATGAATGGGTTCTGATTCATGTAGGCTGTCCTTACTTTGCTCAACAACATTGGAGAAATTAGAACTCAAAGGGTGAAATACGGTAGTCACAAGATAAATCAGGTAATGGCAGACAGAATATTGAAGACAAAGTGGTTTTAGCAATTGCTTTGCTTTGTTTGGCTTTCGTGTGGGGGTTTGTGTCAATTTTGTGGGTGGTGATGTTTGCATGAGTGTTTTTCTGCCTGCATGCTTGGAGGAGTTTGTGTTTGAAGAGATAAATACATCCATAGGTTCAAAATGAAAGATTTTAAGAATTAAGGAAAATCTCATGTGTCTGCTTTGCTTGAAATGTCTTGTTATAATAGCTTCCGCACAGGGGAAAGTTCAACGAACCAGTTTCATAGGCATTGGCTGATTTTGCTCAGTTGTATCATTTTAGAAGAGACTTTTCAAGTAAAAAACATGAAAAGGTTTTTTTCTTTTTTACTTAATGCTAAATAGAAATTAAAAGGCACAGGTAAAAGATCAATTATGTTTGGATATCTCTCTACATGTCATTTGTTTACCTGAGAAGTGAGAAAAACTGTCATCTGGCTAAAAATCCCATAGGCAAAGTGTTTACCACAGCAAAACTGAAAGTAAATGTACAGTGTATTCTAATTATTTCCTACTTTACTAGAAGGTAAATTATCTTTCTTTATTTGAATCTTTTAGATCTTTCATACACACACACACACACACACACACTCATGCACACACACACACGCACATATATATGTAGTTGAAGTTATTAAGGGCCTTATGGAGACTCAACACTTCTGTGTTGTTAAAAAAATAAAAAAAGCTGAGGCTACCAAATATTTGGGTCTTTCCAATTAGAAGTACCTTGTTACCACTTTAACTAATTACTCAGCGAGAAAATTATATATTTGAAGCACAGCTTATAAAAATAAATAGAATATAAATAATCAAACTAGTAGTAAAATGCCTTATTTCTTTAGTTTTAGAAAATTCTCTGGGAAGGGTCATGTTACTTCTTAGTTTCTTTAAAATTTATTTTGGATAGGAATATTAACATAGCACATCTTGAAGGGTTGTCTATATAATTCATGATAATATCAAAGCAACTTGTCTTAATATTAGCTTGTTTCTTTAGTAAAAATCGGTATTTTTGGCATAAGCATTCACCTATATGGATACATATTAGAGGCCGTGGTTTTCTTGCTAATTCGAATTTGGCAGGTTATACCATGTTTCTAAAACATTTTAATTAACTGGCGTAATCCACATACAACTCTTCCAAAATTTTTGCGCTTACAAATGTAAGCACATCTTTTGACAACTGACAGATGAGTGTAGTTATAATTCAGAGTAAACATCACATCTGTCTCTGTGAATTCTTGTCCCAAAAAGTGACATTCCTTGTATCTAGTAGGTGTTCAATAAATTCTAAGTGTCTGAATTATACCAAAAATCTTGAAGAACAGATGCATTCTTTTGGTTTATTGACAAATTTAGAAATCGATAAAAATAGTGAAAATTTAATGTCTCATATATATGGAATTATACAATATTTGTCTTTTTTTGACTGGCTTATTTCACTTAGCATTATGCCCTCAAGGCTCCTCCCTGTTATAACATGTGACATGACATTTCTTCTTCTTCTTCTTCTTCTTCTTCTTCTTCTTCTTCTTCTTCTTTTAAATGTTTATTTATATAAGAGGGGGAGGGGCAGAGAGAGAGGGAGACACAGAATCCGAAGCAGGCTCCAGACTCTGAGCTGTCAGCACAGAGCCCGATGCGGGGCTCAAACCCAGGAACCGTGAGCTGAAGTTGGATGCTTAACTGACTGAGCCACCCAGGCGCCCAACTTTCTTTTTTCTTAAGGCTGAATAATATTTCATTGTATTTATACACCGTATTTTCATTTTGTAGTTATCCACCTATGAACGTTTGGGCTGCTTCCACCTCTTAGCTACTGTGACTAATGCTATAATGTGTCGAAAGTAGTCAAGCGCATAGTTGAAGAAAGTATAATTGTGGTTTCCAGGGGCTTGGGAAAAGAAAAAGGGGAGTTCTACAGGTTTTGCAAGATGAAAAAGTGCTAGAAATCTGTTGAACAACAGTGTAAATATAATAGTTAACGCTACTGTACTTAACATTTAAAAATGGTTAAGATGGTCTGGGGTGCCTGGATGGTTCAGTCGGTTAAGTGTCTGACTCTAAATTTTGGCTTAGGTCATGATCTCACGGTTCATGGGATGGAGCTCTGCATAGGGCCCTCACTGAGGATGGAGACTGCTTGGGATTCTCTCTCTCCCTCTCTCTGCACCTCCCCAACTTGTGCTCTCTCTCTCTCTCTCAAAATAAATCAATAAACAAAAAGTGATTAAGACAGTAAATTTTATGTTGTGTGCTTTTACCATATTTCTAAAAAGTCTTATGCAGACATTTTTAGAAATCAAAATTTGAAGAGCATTCTGAAGTATAGCTGAGATTAAGGTTAAGGCAACCACCTGTGCTACCACCTGTGACGGTCTAATTTCAAACACAGCCATCTCTTCTTCCACGTGTTGACTTGGAAAACAATCTGACAGTGAAGCAGTATTGAAGAAGATGAGGATCAAGTATTGCTCTGCAGTTCAGATAGATTTTTCACGCTTTGAATGAAAGGATCCAATTTTGTGTTGACCTTTGGAGTAGCACACCATCATCTTAATAAAAACCTGATCTCCATATTGCTGTCTTGTGCAGTCACGTTTCATTCAGCTGGAGATGTACTGAGCTGAGAGTAATATGAACTCAAAAGGAATTGCAGTAGTGCATACATATTATTGTAAAAAAATAATTTTTTTTTCATAATTTAAACCCAATCTCTCTATACCATTTTGAAACACTATCTAGAGTAACGGTGGTCTCACACCGTTTCAGTGTTTGGCAGCATGTATTTTGAAGAGCATCTTTTGAAACTTGGTGATTCACCCAGTTGATCATCATGTTAGAATGGCTTATAATGGGTTTGTAGTTTTAAGGTTAAACTAATGCCAAATGACATGGCAAGGTGTACTGTCTTCCCCAGAGCCTAAAAAAAATAATCATGTTACTTATTCAGTTGTAGAAATCGTCACATAAGAAATCACACGTGTCTATTGGGAAAAAAGAGCAGGAAAACAGAGAATAATAATTTATGGAAATATAAGTCATTATGGAGTATTCTCCATATTAAGCATAGCACAAAATTAGGCACTTAATACAAACTCTGCTTATAGTGGCATGATAATCATTTGCTTACATTAATTTTCAAATATTTTTGACATATCACAGATGAATATTTGATTTGGACTCTGTTCAAAGTGCAAAGTATATCTTGATTAAAAGTAACGTTAAGAAACAGAATGTAAGTATTTACATCTAACGCCGTCAAGGACGACTTGGTGGAGGTTATTTTATTCCTGATAACAGAGGATGGAAGGAGTAACAGGGGACTCTGTTAAATCTATTAACTCAGTTTGCTGGTAAGGACTTGAAGGCCTACCTGGCTAGAAATTTGAATAACATTTAATGAAGGGTCTGTTCAAGGAGGTCTGGCAACATCAAGGTGACCAGCAAGGATATTTCAATAGCCAGGACCTATCAGGAATGCAAAGCATTTTATACCACCCATAGGTATGTAGGGGCAGGAGAGAAGTGAGAGGACAAATTCTGGTAGTTGTCACCTATGCTCTCTGATCTGTAACTCCCCTTGAATGAACCTTAAGAATAAGCCAATGGGCAAAGGCATATGGGCTGATGCTCTTTGAAAAAGTCAAAATTCCCTTTCTCTGCAGGACAATGAAAGGTGAATGTATCTAAGAAAAAGCAAATAAGGATTAATAATGAATATAATACTATTATTATATTCTTCTAGAGTATAATGATGTAATATTACATAATGACATTTTTCATCTCCGTATCATTGACAAAGAATACCTAAGTAGTACAAGAACATTAGAGACAAAAGTTTAAAACAATTAGATTCTTTTGTCTTTTTTTTTTTAATTATTTTTGAGAGAGAGAGAGAGCATGAGCAGGGGAGACGGGCCGAGGGAGAGAGAATCTCAAGCAGGCTCCTTGGGCTTAGCAAGGAATCCTATAATGAGAGATCCTACGTGGGCCAGACCCTAGGATCCTGGGATCATGATCTGAGTGAGCCAAAATCAGGAGTCAGATGCTTAACCAACTGTGCCACCCAGGTGACCCTGGATTCTTTTGTCTTTAAGTTCACTGAGAGATGAGTCATAGTAAGTACAGCATGTTGCATTTCCACTACCGTAGGGAATACCATCGCAGATTACAGGTTTCAAGAGGCAAATAATAAATGGTTCATATTGTAAGTGTTAAATATAAACAATCTGCAGCAACAAATTATTTCACATGAGACACTGGAGATGTCAATGAAATATGTGAGAATGGTTTCAGATGCAAATACTGGATGTCTAAGAAAAGGCTATAAGTTTTTGATTCCGAAATATGGCAAGAAGAGTAAAATACAGAATTTGAAATATTTTAAAATTATCTTCCAAATTTTAAATTATAGAATTCACATGCTTATGAGATTTTTCTTAAAGATAACTATACAGTACTATATTTGATTTTCAATATTTTAACCCAGTTAAATCCCCAAATTAGAAGTTACTGGAATCAGAGAATGAGGATTGAAATAACTGTAGAAAGTTGAAAATATATATTTTTTCATTTCCCAACCCTTTATTATCAACAATCCATGTTCCCAAATACTCACCTTTATCCTACTGATATGAATTATATTGAACTATATTAATATTTAGTTAATAAAATAAATGATCTGGGGGGGGCCTGGGTGGCTCAGTCGGTTAAACATTTGACTCTTGATCTCTACTCAGGTCATGATCTCACAGTGAGTTTGAACCCCATGTGTAGTTCTGCACTGACAGTGAAGAGCCTGCTTGGGATTTTCTGTCTCTCTCTCTCTCTCTCTCTCTGCCCTCCCCTACTTGCTCTCTCTCTCTCAAAAGTAATATGTATTTTTTTATAAATGATTAGAAATAATTGCATAAGCTACTAGAAATGAAAACAGTGTTATAAGAGGAAATAACAGGGGCGCCTGGGTGGCTCAGGTGGTTAAGCATCCGACTTCTGTTCAGGTCATGATCTCGCCATTCCCTAGTCCAAGCCCTGCATCAGGCTCTGTTCTGACAGCTCAGAGTCTGGAGCCTGTTTCAGATTCTGAAACAGTCTCCTTCTCTTTCTCTGCCCTCCACTTGCTAGCACTCTGTCTTCTCTCAGAAATAAATAAACATTAAAAAAAACTTTTTTTTAAAAGATGAAATGCTGTTTCATGTTAAATTCCAACAACTTTCTGTCTCTAAAAGTAAATGAATGTTAACATTGATACAACTCATTGGAAAGACATCAATATTTGTAGACCATTATTAAAGGCACTGAAGTGATAAGAAACTGAATCACACTCTTCATCTTTATCATCTGTAAAATCTAGCGTTGCTTAAATTTAAAATATGTCATCCAGAAAAAAGGTAACTCTAGTACCATCATTGTCATTACAAGTTTTCATATTTTATATGTTCAATATTTTCCTGAAGTGTAAGTATTATTTAATTATTTGCACAGAAAATGCAACAAATAATTTTAAATGTACTCTGCACACCTTCCTCTTTCCCCACGGAAGACGCTGCAAACCAAATGATCAAAACAATAAGGGTTAAAATATGTAGTAGCATTTTTTGAAAAGCATGGGTATAATGTAACTTATAACTTGACAGAAGCAGAAAAAAGTCAAAAAACATTTACCAGAATATGAAAACTCATTAAGAAAAAAAAAAGCACGATGAATTAGCAAATATTAACCATTGTAAACAAACAAAGCATGGAGGAATTATGAAAAATATATAAGTAATTACAATAAATTTAAATGTATGTATTTTGCCAATTAAAATGGTAGATATGTTTGATAGGTAAATGAATTTCTATGCTGTCTATCAGAGACAAATTAATGCAAAAACAGAAGAGTTATGCAAGGAAGAAGTAACAAATGTTGAGAAAATATTTAAATTATGATTTAACCCTAAAACTTTTTACACATATGAAACACCCAGAGCTACTTACAGAATGCTTTGTGGAAGAAAAAATATATATATGTAATAATTTTTATTCTTAGTTCAGGAAATTCCTTAAAAGTGGCCCATGAGACTTGTCTAGTAACTTGTCTCTTGGGCATATATGGAAGTTGAATGAAACTATTTTTTCCTTGTTTACAAAAAGGTATTTGCAAAAATTACTATTCTTGTTAATAATATGATGTGCCCATCCTTCCAAAAGATTACAGTGACATGTGTTAATAAACAAACAAGACATACATTTGCCTACACAAAGAATTATGTGTCCTATCAGCTCCTTTCAGACTCTTTTCCATATGATTTAAAAAAATCAGAATTATTGAAATAATTCCACCCCTTACATACCCATTGCTATAGTACATTGATATTTTCTCGGTGTTGCAAAATGAATATTAGAAAAAAAATGTAAGCTAGTATTTTTACAGCTTGGGTAAAAAAATATTTACAATTTACAATTGACAATAGTCTCTTGTTTCTTGGTATTATATAAAATTTTCACGAACACTGAATTAGGGAATAATAAGCTATATGTCCTAGAGAATGTGTGTGGATATATATGAAAAAAACCTGTAGATATATATGCACATATCTTACTCAGATTGTGATATTACATCCCCAAAACAACTCATCCTATTGTTGTTTGTTTTACGAAAGAGAAAATGAAGTTCAGAAGTGATATGTGATTTACCTGGGGATTTCTCACTCATAGTTGCTGGAGTTGTGATTTAAATCCTTTCCAACTAACAAAGTAGAGCTTCTTGCCCTCCACCACTTGTTTCCTCCCATCTTCATTGCCAAGTCCTCTCTGTATGATACTGAACCAAGAAGGCAGAATATCACCCTGTTCATCCTCAGCTGGGACTGTGCCAGTCATTCAACTTCCTGAGTGGGGAAGCGACCTGAGTATAAGCAGAGCTATCACTCCCACCATTGTGTTATCTTATCAGGCAAAGGGTTTTTGCATATGCAATTAAAGTCCCTAGTCAGTTAAGGATAAATTAATCAAAAGTGCTTTGGGCCCAACTAGCTCTGACCTAATCAGTTGAGCATTGAGAAAGAATAGCCTGGAAGCAACAGAATTGATCTCCTCTTGTCCTTAAAGGAAGAGTCATTAGGAGTTCCACAGCTTCAAGGAACTAAATTCTGCCAACCGAGAAGATCCTGAACCCAGGGTGAGACCCAAACTCAGCTAACATCTTGAATACAATCCTGTGAGATCCTGAGCAGGGGATCAGGGAAATTGAGGGATAGAAATATATATATATATATATTTATTTATTTAAATAAATATATATATATTTATTTATATAAATATATATATATATATATATGTATATTAAAACAGAAATAGTCATGCTATTCAGTGGAAAAAATCTTCCTGGAATGTGATAATTTGATTTTAACCACTTATGTGGCCTTAAGCAAGAGATTTAATTTCTCCAAGTGTAAAAAAAGTTTTTACAATAGAAGTTTCCAAATCCCTTAAAGACTTAAACATTCTTTGAGATTAAAAAAAAAAAAAGAAGAAAGGAAGAAAGAAAGAGAGAAAAGGAAAGAAGAGAGAGAAACATTGTCACATTTAAGGCAGGCAGGCATTTTCCAAGTAGTGTGCATTTCCAAGTATTAGTAGATTAATTAGTAGATTAGTAGATTATTGGAACAGCATTAACTATGTGATTAATTAAGATGGTAGTAAGTTAATTTGATTATAGTGTGATTTAGCAAACATTTAAATATTTATCACACAAGCTAGATGATAAAGACAGACCAGCAGATAAGCAGTCACTTCCATCTTTATTGTGATTATTTACAGCGGGTAATACGTTGGATGAGCACTCAGTGGAGATGCAGAGAACCAAAGAAGGCTTTCTAAATGCAGGCCGATCAATGAAAATGTACAAAATAAAGATGGGGCACTGGGGAGCATGAGGGAGATTTCACACCAGGGGAAGCTGATACCCTAAAGTTCTCAGTTATAAGTGAACTTTGTAAAAGTAAGAACTCACTGCTCCCTTTGATTTGAGCAAACAACTAGAATAGAAGAATACTGGGGTGCCTGGGTGGCTCAGTGGGTTGAGCGTCCAACTTCAGCTCAGGTCATGATCTCACACTCAGTGAGTTCGAGCCCCGCGGCTCTGTGCTGACAGCTCAGAGCCTGGAGCCCACTTCAGATTCTGTGTCTCCCCCTCTCTGTGCTCCCCCCCATGCTCTGTCTCTCTGTCTCAAAAATAAATAAAAACATTGAAAATTTTTGAATACAAGAATACTCAAAGGAAAAAACAAAAATAAAACAAAATAAAAAAAAACACACCAAGACAAGATTATAAAATTCTTGTAAATAATTTTAAGGAATGTAGGTCTTACCATAAACAATAATAATATTTTTAGATGTTATTTTGGCATGTGTTGCTTGTTTTAATGAACTCTCCATGTTAGGAAGAATTATTAGTGAATTGTAAATCTATATACAACAAAATAAATTATCTTATTAATGTAGCTGCAGATATCTGTGAAATGATAGATTACTAAAGATCAGGGATTAATCTACTTTAATAATTTATATATCAGGAGATGTGTCCTAGAATGAAGTCAGTGATAGTAGGAATGGAGAAGAAAGAAGGCATTGAGGAAATAATGAGGAAAAAAATTGATGACAGAGTGGATAGTTATTGAATTATCAAGACAAGGAGAGAAAGAAATTAGCCCTAGTTTACTTAACTTGTAAATAAGACAAAAATTGGAAAAGTGTAGGCAAGCCAAAGCATAAAAGACTCTTAAAAACTGAGAACAAACTGAGGGTTGATGGGGGGTGGGAAGGTGGGGAGGGCGGGTGATGGGTATTGAGAAGGGCACCTTTTGGGATGAGCACTGGTGTTGTATGGAAACCAATTGGACAATAAACTTCATATATTGAAAAAAAAAGGAAAAGTGTAGGCAGATTTAGAGACAAGGTTTATCTAGTTTAGAACATGATTGATTTGAGGTTCCTTTGGAACATTTAAGTCAAGCATTTAAACGCTTTTACATAGAGTGCACAGCGTGTCAACAATTTACTTAGTATTTCCTCACAAAGGGGTTTAAGACTGAGCCACTTAATGTTTCTAGCAAGGCCAGGGTTCCCAGAGCAGCCAAAGTTGGGTCCAGGAAGAGGGGAGAATTTACATGTTTCTGGACACGGCACCCATATAAATTGGCCTCTAATTTAAATGCCTAAAGGGTAAACATTTAATTCAATACCCAATATGTGTGTTAGGAGAGAGCAAAATATGTGTTTTTTTGTTTCTTATTTTTGCTACAGGCTCAAGACATGTCAGGATGTTTGTACAGACCCAGGACTTAGGTTCTGATGACACACTGGGGAAGAAAGTGGCTTCAGTCCCTTGGGTAAAACAGAAAGTGAACACAGTGAAATCTGGGACAGAGAGTTCCGTGTGTGCTCATTGTATCAGGCATGGAATGTTTCGTTTATATGTTGCTGCTTAATAAACCATCCTAAGACAGGAATTAAAACAACCATTTAATTTTGTTCACCACACAGCAAAATTTAGGAAGGGATTGCTTCCCCATTAATCCCCGTTTGACCTGCCATCACTGAGGCGGTTAGGGTTGGAGTTTCCTCATCCGAAACGGCTTCTTCACTTTCTTGGTAGAAACTGAGTATCCACTGATCTTTCCATCCACATGGTGTCTGCTATTCCATGCCTTGTTCAGGGGCTTGAGCTTCTCACAGTCTGGGGTTCTCAGGTTGGTCACATTTTTTTCTATGGAGGCTGTTTCCTCAAAAGCTGGCACTGAGGGACGCCTGGGTGGCTCAGTTGTTTAAGCATTGACTCTTAATTTCAGCTCAAGTCATGATCTCACAGCTGTAAGATTGAGCCTTGTGTTGGGCTCTGTGGTGAGAGCACAGAGCCTGCTTAGGACTCTCTCTCCCCCTCTCTCTCTCTCTCTCTCTCTCTGCCCCTCTCCCAGTTGTTCTCTGTCTCTCTTAAAATAAGTAAATAAACATTGTATATATACATATGTATACATGCATGCATATATATATACATAAATATACATATATATACATGTATGCATATATATATATATGTATGTATATAAACCTGGCATTGAGAGAGTGAAAGGAGAAAGACCTAATTCAAGGATACTTAATACATAAATATGAAATATAAAATACATAATGCATATGTCCTTTATTATATGAAAAGTAAATATATCTAATTTCAGAAAGAGTTTGAGAGTCGAATTGTTTTGAAAAATAAACTAAAGAATATGAAAGGTGGAAACCCTGTACAAAACAAAAGCATAATTTGTTATATAAAGATGACATTAGAAAATAATATGAGTATCCAAAATGGTGCCAAAACTAATTTGTAAATGTCTAAGACTAGAGATGCTAAATGTTTATGTAAGATAAAGCCAGACAAGTAAATTTTGAGAAAGATCCACAGGAATTTATTTTTTTACTGATTTTAGTAACTTGTGGGTTTACTCATTCTTCTTTTTATCTTAATATACATATTTCTCCACAGGAATTGGCTAACCATTGTTTAACCTACTTCTGTTAGCCAGAAAAATAAAGGACAATGTTTTCAAATAATGGGCTGAAGCCAGTGTGTATGCAGGTATGTATTCGATGATTTATCTTCTTAGATTGCCATTCTACATCAATTATTTGGCTTTGGTGTTATTTCTGAGCTTTGCTTTTATTGTTGTGATTGATTGATTGATACATTTATTTATTGATTTTGAGAGAGAGATAGAGGGTAAGTGACCACAGGTGGGATTGGCAGAGAGAACGGGAGAGAGAGAATCCCAAGCAGACTGTCAGCAGGACTCAGGGCTAGATCTCATGAACCATGAGATCATGACCTGAGCTGAAATCAAGAGTCGGATGTTTAACTAACTGAACCACCCAGGAGACACTATTGTGTGTTTTTTCTTAATTTGACTCTGACACAGAAGACAAAACTGAAATTTCTCTTCTTTACCAGGCACTAAATGTAAATTATCATTTATTTCAGGTGAGTGATTTCCCTTATAAAATTGGTAACAGAAAATTCCTTTATTTCTTTAAAAAGTGACAATTTCTTAGCTGTGTAAAAACATTTCATTGATGTAAGGGAGATTTACATACCCAATGAAAACATTGTTTCCCCAAGGTTATCTAGATGACAGTTGCTTCATTATTCCCTGGCAACAGTACTCTCCCAAAATGCTACTGAAAACACTTCAGGTATTAAATAAGCTCTTACCCACTCTTCTATAGTGACAGGATGTATGATATCATATATATGAAACTCAGCTGAGAAATCACTAATAATAATTCATTGCATTGTTCTCTTTCCCCTTATTGCATCTTGTTATCTGTGGCCATAACATATGCACACATTCTTACAGTCTATATCAAACTGTAAAGGAAACATTTAGGAAATATGCAGGTACTTTGTAATACTGTTTCATCAATGATGAAAGTATGAAACCAAGAGCAAACTGAGATCTTTCAATTCTCAAAAGCGCCTCTGTTTTATTGATGATATGGAAGTGGAGTAAGAAGAGATTGAGTACTAATGTATGCAATCAACCTATTCTATTTACACATTTTTTCAGCTATGCTAACATATGATCAAGTGTACATGTCAGAGTGCATTTTCTGTTTTTTTTTCCTTAGGAAAAACTATAAACATAAATTTTCTAAGCTAAAAATGAAAATGTCACTTTGCATTTGGAGAAGACAAATATACCTTCAAAATGTACCGAGGACTTGCTATTTCCATAACACTGAGCGAGTTTCATTATATCCTAACCTCTTTATGAAATACACAATTACTGAGTTTTTTGTTTGTAGTTGTTCCAGATCTAAGGATTGAAAAAAGTAATAAGTCAAACCTTCAGCATAAAACAGACCATTCTATTCAGGCTAGATTTGCAAAACCTCACCACCATCCATGCCAATACCACCATTATTTTCTCTCCATATATATGCAGTATATTCATCAGAATGCCTATTCTCACCTACCACCAGAATGAATATTACACATAGTATATGTATTTGATTAGTACCCACCTATTCCCATCTAACTTTCATGAGAAAAGAAACTTAGTTCTGAAAAACTTCTTTTATGAAGTTATTTTTAGATTACAGTTAGCTACATTCTTGTGCACCCAGTAACAAAGTGAATGTAACTGTGGAGCAAATTTAGTGCAAGAGTAAACTATAACTTTGTCTTCTGGTCACCGTAGTCACATCCATTTGGCTTAACTGATGCTAGCTGTGGCTACTGTGGTCAGTTCCTGCAAGTTCAGCCTCACATTGACAATCTTGCCTCAAGTACACTCCATGTGTCTTTTCGCATTTTGTCACAGGGCTTTCTTTGAACCCATGGAAAACTACTCATCGCACAGGAAAACACAACTTGGAACCTGAGACTTAGTATCCTCAGAAACAAACTTCCTTATGATTAGCATATTCAGTTTTCCTGAAATTTTTATTGGGGAATAGATTTATATGGAAATAAAAACATCTTCATTGTTTGGGAAGGAAAATATATTGCAGATAAGAATATTAAATATGAAGTTGAAGAACACAGTTGATGTTCAGTCTTCCCTAAAGTAAGTCTTCAAATAAACCCAAACAAAAAATTTCCTCTAATGTGACTGGGCTATTAGACCCTCCCATAGCTGTTGAAAGATGGTAGCAAAACTTGTATTCCTTAAAGGATGTAATCCTTAATATTTTTAACTTGGGCATTATTAGAAGAAAGCATATCACTTGATTATACATTTATATTTCAGGTAACTTGGAGAAATGGCTATTCATCCACATGGAACTTCATGACCTAATTTGTTATTTATATGACACAAATGACACATGAAACATTTATGTAACATTAACTGAATACTCTCTCTATGAAAACTATATACAAATAAAGAAGATGAAGTGTTTTTATAGCACACTATGGGAACATTTTACCTAAAATTAGTTTTCAAAATTAAGATCTGAAATGCCCTAGTAAATCACTTCTCCATAACTTTAGTGCCGTATGCACATTTATACACATAATTACTGGTAAGTTTTAAAACTTTTTTAACTTGTTGTTTTTACTTGGATGTGTAGTTAGCATTTTACACAATCTTTCCTAACTGTTTAAGTTTGTAATTCAAGTCTCATCATGTCAATCTCTGAAAGCAATACATTAAAGATGTGAATAAACATTTTGTTTAAATATTTCAAGTAACATGTGGCTACAAATACTCTTCAAATTTGTTGGTAACAGTTCTCCATGGTCTTTTGGTTTCTATGGTCTTCATGGCCTCTGTGCCTCTTGAGAGGAAGTAACACCTGCCTTGGTCTGGGCTGTCATTCAAAGGATTTGTTCAAAGTGAACCATCTTGGAAGATAGACACAGTGTCTCCAAATAGAGCAAATCATAGTTTCAAATAAAATAAAAATAAAGCCTACTTAGAAGCAAAATGTATGCTGGCTAATATCTTATGATGGTTAATTTTATGTGTCAACTTGAATTGGCCATAAATGCCCAGATATTTGGTCAAACATTATTCTGGGTATGTCTGTGAGAGTATTTGTGGAGGAGACAAACATGTGAATCAGAATGGAACGACATCATCTGCTTTCCTGATTCCCCAGCATGTAGACTCATCCTGTAAGTCTTGGGATTTGTCAGCCACCGTAATTATGTGAGTCAATCTTTACAATAAATCATAAGTCAGTCTGTCTATACCTATATCTAATCTCCTATTGGTTCTGTTTTTCTAGGGAACTCTGATGAATATACAGTTCATTTTAAAAGATTCATGTTCCCTAAACTTGGGGTTTGTCTCCTGGAATTCCCTTCATTGTGTGTATACAGGATCATTTGGTCCTCTTCATGTCTCCCTGAGGGACTTAGAACTTGAGGAACTGATACAAATACTGATACTGTGTCTACTGCTATTTCAGGGAATAATAAAGTCATTTGTCTCTGACCTAGGAGTTCCAAGTATTCTGTCAGAATCTATGATATTGTAGAAAGCTAACTTGTTAGTTTGCAGATATGGGAAAAAAAACTCAATTCTTGCATAAATGTTGACAAAATTTTACTTAGAATTTATACTTTTATAACATTGAAAAAATAAATAAATCTAATACTCGTTCTTAGCTTATGTACTTATGCACAATGCATCATGACTATTTTGCAACCAAGAGTCTAACAGTTAAATTTGATGATTTGGGGACCCCTGGATGGCTCAGTCAGTTAAGAGCCCGACTCTTGGTTTCACCTCAGGTCATGATCTCATGGTTGTTGAGTTCGAGCCCTGCATCGGGTTCTGTGCTGACAGTTAGGAGCCTGCTTGGGATATTCTCTCTTCTCTCTTTCTGCCCCTCCATGCTCACTTTCTCTGTTTCTCTTTCAAAAAAAAAAACCCTTAAAAAACTTATAAAATAAATTTGATGATTTTATTCCGTAGAGTATATTTATAATTCCTGTATTAAAATAATCACACCACCCGTACTAATGACAAAAGAAAGTTGTACTTATTTCTCCATTTTCATTGACCAACAGTTCAACTTGAGATGATTTATTCTCTTATCTCTGTTCCTTTCTCTTCTTTTCAATATCATTGTTCATTATGTTTTCCTCTGTTCAGGAGGCTAGATGAGGAGGGTAAGACTGTAATCGCCACAACTCCTACCGTCACACCTGAGAACCAGTCCAGTAGTCAGAAAGCAAGAGGGAAGCAGGCCGTCTAAAACATGCTAGAGTTCCACACAATGTATAGAGTAGCAGCTCTTCAAGAAGAGCTTGGAATTAGTTATTCAATATGATGAAATGTTTTGAGAGGCTGGATATAGTGATTATCTAGAGGTGTTATTATTGCCATTCTTCATTAAGCTAAGAAAACAAGAATTTTATATTTGTTTTTTTATCCCAGAGATAGTCTCACTTTCTGCCCCATTTATTGCTCAGCTTTACAAATACGCATTGACAAGAATCAGGAGTCTTTCTCACTGACACATTATGTACCTGACAAAAATCAGTGGGGGATGATGATAGCTAATTTTAATGAGTGGCTTTCTACTTTCCATGGATGACCTATAAATCATGAATTAAGAGCTAAGAGTTGAGGAACGCTTGCGTGACTCAGTCTGTCAAGCATCCGGCTCTTGGTTTTATTTGACTCAGATCATGGCCTCGGGGTTTCATGAGTTCGAGCCCTGTGTCAGTCTCTGCACTGGCAGCATGGAGCCTGCTTGGGATTCTCTCTCTCTGCTCTCTCTGCCCCTCCCCCACTTGCACTGTCTCTATCCCAAAATAAAGAAATAAACTTGAAAAAAGTTTAAAAAAAAAAAAGAGCTAACTGTTGACATAAGGAACACAACAAACTCTCCAACTCACTAGTAAAATTTGAACTGGACAAAAAAATCCAGTGGGAAAACACACATTGCAAAGAGATTATAAAATGATACATTTTTTGAGTAGGTATCTCCACATAGACGTATTATCATACACCTTATAAAGTTATTAATATTGAAATATGTCTATTTTATTAAACAGAGAACATACAATCTCAGCATTCAATCAAATATATAAAAAATAATGCACTTATTCAAAGTATTTGTGACACAGTCTTAGATTAAGGGAAGATGGCCGCTAACTTCAGGTAGCATTGGAATTGACGGGTGTATTCCCACCGTCCTTTAGTTCCCACCCTTAAATGGGTTATGAGAGTATGAGAACATGCACGTGTACCTTTGGCCTCAAGAAATAATTTACTCTTGGGGCTCCTGGGTGGCTCAGTCGGTGGAGCGTCCGACTACGTTTCAGGTTTGTGAGTTCCAGCCCCGCGTGGGATTGCCGACAGTGTGGGGCTTGTTTGGGATCCTACCTCTCCTTCTCTCTCTGCCCCTTCCCAGCTCATGCTCTCTCTCTCAAAAATAAATAAAACATTAAAAGAAGAAATAATTTACTTTTTAAAATTGTATTTCTCCATCAGAAAGGTATAATCA
This sequence comes from Lynx rufus, assembly GCF_022079265.1. Classification (NCBI taxonomy): domain Eukaryota; kingdom Metazoa; phylum Chordata; class Mammalia; order Carnivora; family Felidae; genus Lynx; species Lynx rufus. Next base: position 220,719,057 of record NW_025814823.1, on the reverse strand, counting down.
TGGAGAGATACAAATGAGGTAATGCTTTGTAAATAAATAAGTATTTATGAGAAAAAAATGGATGTGGTAAAGGAGGGTGAAAGATCTGTGTTCTGATTTATTTTATATGACGACCGAGCTGCCAGATAAGATATCAGACTCCACTGGAGATATGCTTGTTGATCGGGGAAGAGAATTTAAGTAAGGGATTATTCATCATGTTGATTAGTCCAAATGAGTGAGCCTTACAAATAAAGTAACCATAAATAGGCAAGCACAAAAGGAATACCTTTATCTTATTTGGCCGCAAGTATACGTGTGTGTTTTAGGAAAAGTTCTTTTACCTTTAGCCAGGTCAGCAGGGGAATATATGTATCTACCATGACCATACTTCAAAGTCTTAGTTGTCAATTGTGAGCTGACTGATATCTGAAGCAAATTATAATTCATAAATATTCCACTATTTTTAAAAGTTTTAGTGTATAGTGAATCTGAATTCAATCTCTCTTTAAATGCAAATTCTATGCCAATTTAGTGAGAACCTGCTGTAAACAAAGTGTTATTTTAAGGACTGTTGGGGAAACAAAAAATAAAGGAGACATCATATTCTTAACATACTATTCACTAGGTGAAATAATATATTTAAATAAAACAGTAATTAAACCCTTTAGTTAATTGCCTTTAGTTGTTCAAATGAAGAGTAAACGTGCTTTCATGCTTATAATTGCTACTACTTTATATGTGAATTTCAAGTTTTAAAAACTGAAAAATTTTTAGATTAAATTTCAATACATTTTATAAAAATCCTGCTGCATTTAAGTGAATTTGTGCAAAGTGGTGTTGGCAAACATGGCTTGTATATTGTTTTTATGTAACTTTCATTTACATGAGAGTAAGCTTCTACTAGCTCAGTTTTCCTGCAACGCTATGAGCTGACTGAAATATCTGTTTTTCCTCATCTCCATTTCTGTGTGTCCTAGAAGAATTACTCTTCTTGCAAGAACAAAGGCAGGATAATGCTCTTAGTGTACTACGTTGGGAGAGGAAGGATGGGCACACCAGGAAAGGGAGATTTCAGACCATTCTTTTCATCTCTTTCGTAACAGTGTCCTCAGAAGGCAGAATATATAAAGATAATAAATATCCTTCAAATTATTACCTTCTAAATATGTCCTGTCAGCTAAAGCTGGAAATTTCTTCTAAAGACGAGAAAAAATATTACTCTCAGACCTAAATATCAAAAGCCTTAGATTACAAATGCCATATTGTGGAACATCTTGAATGAATTGAGAAATAAATTATTATTGCTCTAAGATAAGAATGCAGTATGTAAGTGTGAGTAAGTAAGGGTGAAAGGTGGGCACTAATCTCAAAACACAGGAAGTAGAGGAATCAACAGAATTTTGAGACCAATTAGGTATGGAAAGTAAAGGAAAGGTATAATGAAGTACGATCCATGTTTCCATCATGGCTAACCACTCGGACAATATTTTCTAGAAATAGAATTTAAAAAAAGAGGAGGTATGTAAGCATTAGTTGTTTCAAATACTTGTATAGCAGACTTATATGCTTAGTAATTTTAATGCTTAATAAATAGTTGCGTACAGAGAAACACCGGAAGTCATTTATTTATTAAGTTAGCAATTTAGTTCAAATATTTTCCAAGTATTTTATTGAACGCATACTATGTAGCAGGCATTGGTTTTGTTTTGAGGAATAAATGGAAAATGGAGTCATCAATTCTCTTCTATTTACATTGCTTGCCTACTCGGGGATATTAATAGAAATCAAATCTTCACCCTAAGATACTTGTGGGAAGTGCTGTGAGTGAAAAGCATACATTGTATTGACAGTTTGTAGCTGAAGGAACCCGATCCAGTGTGGAGGGAAGAAGGGTACGGGATGCCTCTCCTTTTCCTTTTCCAGAGAAAGTGGTATTTCATCTGTGGTTGGAACAGGATAATAGCTTACTCAGTGGATCTGCTTTGTGGGGAGGTGGAGAAGGAGGTACAACACATTCCACACAGAGAGAACCACACTTGTTATGATGCGTGCCTGGGAAAAAGAAAACAGGGTGCACCTGATAAACTGCAAGAAGACTCAAAAGCGAGAGGGTATAGAAAGTGACAAAATAAACAGACAACGAAGGCTGGATCATGTGGAGATATGTAGGCTCCAGTCTCACTCAGTTGTATTCCAACATGTGCTTTTGATAGAGTAATACTCATAATTGCAGGTTATAAATGTCAGAAACTGTAATGGGGGTAGGTCTCACCCAAACTCATCATTTGTAATCAAGTTTTTTTTTTTCTGGAGAAAACTAGAGAATTCCCTCCCCCTCTTTCTACATTTTCAAATAATGCTTAACCCTTTCTGCTTAAAATCTTATGTATGACTCTTTAAAAGGTGTTCTAAAAATATGAATTCTTTCTGCATGTTCAACCAAAAAAAAGGAATTAAAATTTGATGAATGACAGGTAAAAAAGTAGGGATAGTTAAAACAACTAAAGAAAGATTTTTAAATACCTACTTAACAAGTTCATATATTTTATTTAAAACTACATCTGTAAAGGAATGCTGTAAATCATTTACTTAAGTTGTCACTTAGACAACTGTCTATGAAACATGACTTAACTAGTATATTTGGTCAGAGTGAGCACTGCATATGTACTTTAGATGTAAGATGTAATCATTTTCTCTTTTTTTCAAAAACTATTTTATGCTTCTTTTATATCATCCAACCACCTTCTACAGAAGGAATGACATATGGCTGTACTTTAACCAAAAGAATTACTACCAACCTAAAATTGTCTAGTATTAATCTTTTACAGGAATACGTACTCAAGACTTGTTAACTGACAACTGTATAGAATGTATTTTCATGTTACTTAATTCAAAACCAAAAAGCGAAGAGAAATCAAGCAATACTAAATTATTTTTTTCAACTTCTTATTCACACAGCTAATATGTACACAGAGCTAATTCCCCATCCAATTCTTCATTTCATTTATTTTCATTCACTTGGTGAGGCAATATTTACTGAGAGGTTTCTACATGCTGAGGACTGTCACTGGTGTAGATGGTTCTACTCTGATAGAGGTAGAGGAACTAATGAATAATTTCACATAGTGACAAATTCTATGAGGATAAATCCATTATAGGAATGTGAAAGAGCATAATGGAGGGCCTAACCTGAGCGCCCTTATAGCGCCCTTATAGCACCCACCACCTTATAGTGGGTGTCAGGGGAGGCCTCTCTTGTGATCTTCTGAGTTGAGATCAAGCACAAGAAACAAGCACCCTCATGAAGATTTGGGAAAGAATATTCCAGGAAGGTAGTACAAACATCCACTGTTCAAGGAACACAAGTAAAGTGAATGTAACTAGAATATACTGAGCTATTGAGTGGTCTGAGGTCGTGAGGAATCTGATTGCGGAGGCCTTTGGATATCTCCATTGGGAATGTGGACCTCCTTGAAGGGCCATGTTGACTCCTATGCAGGGAATGAACATAGGGTGACAAAAGTGAGAACAGGAAAAACAATTAGAAGGCTATTGTTTTGTCCCTAAAGAGACAATAGGCTGTTCTTTTAGAAATGTAAATTCCTATAAAACCCCAAAAAAATGTAGAATAAGGAAACCTAAAAATTTTTTCTCAAAAAAAAAAAAAAAGATTGTCTTTGAGTGTTTTCTTAAGTTTCATGTTACTAAGTACTATGTCCTGAATATCTTTGAGCAAGTTGTGGCAATTAAATAAGAGAGAAGATTTATTATAATTTACAAATCTGAAAAAAATCCAAACACTGCTGTTTAATTAGTGAAGAAGATATGTATGCTCAGAACATATTTATATTTACAAGAAAGTAGAATTTATTTAAATGGTATATATCATAACTCATGTTTAAAAATTCAAGCTGTATTTCAAGTATATATATAGTTTGGGATTATTGCTTACTTTGCACACTTAACTTTTATCTGTAGAATACTAAGAAGGTAACATTTTGTTTACATACAGAGATGTTGCTAATAGCATTTGGGAATGCAATGTGAGCTATTATGCTAGCTAAACTTTCTCTGCATTATTTGTTTCTAGCATCATGGATCTCTGTGCTTTAAATGTTATCCTATTTTACATCACAGTTACTATGCTCTGCATTAATGTAATTATTATAACTCACATCATAAATTACTCATGCTTCATAGGTACATTTATAAAAATTATTTGGTTATTTGTTCCCTTTTTTCTTATGTTTTAAATAATTAAAGACTGAGCTTAAGAATCTTTGGGGTCATAACTTTGCCATGTTATATAATTTTAGTAAACCCTTAATTACAGATTTTCAGAAACAGGAAAGTTTTGAAACAAAAAATGTGTGAAAAATAGAGTTTATTGGCTCATGTGAATTGTTTTTTAAATCCATCTAATTTTTAAGTGAATTATTTGTCCTTGTTCAATAATATTGTTTCTAGTTTTAAATTTACAGGTTATGGGGGGTATGTTAAGTTGTATAATTTCAAAGCTTCAAATAACAATCAAAGCCAAAGTTACTTTTTTGACTTCAGAAAATGTATTCAATTATAGAATACTTATTACTCAACAAAAATCTTAAATTACTATTTGATTTGGATAATAAATCTAATTTATTTATTATAACTCATGAAAGGAACTGGGTAAGCCTATGATCCTTCTTCCTAGCTAATGATATCTACGATAAAGGAGATTTGCAGAGCTTTAAAAGCTCTTACCAATTACAGGTGTAGAAACACAGAATTACAAATTACATGTATTTCATTTATTTAAAGGTCAAAAGGAAGTCTAAGTAATAACCTCTCATATTCTCCCAATGGCCACCAAAAATTTAGCTTGTATTTTTCCTCTGTTCAGTTACATTTAGAAAGGGAGTTTAAAAATGAAAGTTGTTGATTTCTTCTAATAGATACTGTCCAAACTAAGTTGTTATACATAACAACTATACATAACAGAACTATCACAAAATATGTAGTTGGAAGAAGACACTATAATTCTGCAACTTATCAATTGAATCAATTTTATCATTTTAAGAACATATCAGTGGGTGTGCAGGAATTAGCCAGTTACAGAGCTATAAGCAGGTCATAAAATCATTAAGAATTCTAAATGCATTAGTTCAAAGTCATTCGATTATGATAATCAGAGAAAGTATTTACTTCGGATCAGATCTTTAGATGCAACATATTGTTATGTATTTCATTGTCTTTCCTGTCCCACTACTTCTTACTTTTTTCTTTATATAAATAAGATTTTGGATAAATATTATCAATGCTACATTATTGCTTTTATTATGTATTATTAGACTTTTTAAAGTTTAATTTTCAAATTTTCTGTTTCAATCCTGAATAAACATTTTGATTTAACTTTAAATAAAACTTGCTTCAATGATCATCATCTTTGCAACAAAATGTCTGTTTTCTTCCCTTATTTGTTTTGATTCGTATTTGTTATTGGTATATATCTTTTGAGTGACAGAAGTTATCCACCAATAATAAATGCTTATTGTGTGCAAAGCATTATATTAGATAGCTCATATCCATTATCTTGTTTCATGGGATGAATCTATGGAGTAGCTATTATTATTTCCATGTTCTAGAGAAGAAAACTGATGTGTACAGAGGTTAATTAACTTCTGTAAGTAAACAGAACTACGAGTTATTAAATCAGACTTGAAACCTGGAATTATTTGGTAATCATAGGTTAGACTCTGGGTTCTGAAATATGTACCATTTAGGTCATACTTTCTTCCCTCTCCTTTTTTTTTTTTTTCTTTTTATTTCCTTGCCCTGTTTTGCCTGATCCTCCCACATACCTGGGATATAAACAACTTTTTTTTAATTTTTTTTTAACGTTTATTTATTTTTGAGACAGAGAGAGACAGAGCATGAACAGGGGAGGAGCAGAGAGAGAGGGAGACACAGAATCTGAAACAGGCTCCAGGCTCTGAGCGGTCAGCAGAGAGCCGGACGCCGGGCTCGAACACATGGACTGCGAGATCATGACCTGAGCTGAAGTTGGATGCTCAACCAACTGAGCCACTCAGACACCCCCTCTTTTTTTTAAGGCTTATTTATTTTTGAGACAGAGAGAGAGACACAACATGAATGGGGGAGGGTCAGAGAGAGAGGGAGACACAGAATCGGAAACAGGCTCCAGGCTCTGAGCTGTCAGCACAGAGCCCGACGCGGGGCTCGAACTCTCGAACTGTGAGATCATGACCTGAGCCGAAGTCGGACGCTTAACCGACCAAGCCACCTAGGCGCCCCTATAAACAACTTTTAAAAACATGAAAATTGCTGATGAAAGGAAAGCAGATATTACCATATGCCTGCAGAGAGGATGAGAGTTTGACAATTTTGTTGGTATAAATTTTTTTATGAGCCAAATTGAAGAAGGAATAAGAATCAATTTACCATTGCAGGAAATGGACTGTTGACTTAATGAGATAAAGTATTTTGGATGACATTGGTTATAATTTATTTCCCTGAAGATTCAGTTCAGTGGAATTTATAATTTATAGCGATTTATGTCAGTCCCTGGCAGCAATATTCTTTGTTGTGTCTTCAGGGGTGTTTCCTTGCAGTGACAGATCATGGTATGCTATACAGATTCTAGCATGAACCAAAAGGCCTCAGTTTTGTTTTCAAATATCTCCGTAAGTCAAAGGCAGAATTCTACATTGAGGTACAAATAGTGTTCATGTTTGCTTTTCATGTACTTTGTACATTTGCTTTCCTTGTTTTGTTACAAGAATGGATTAAACTTAATGGTTGTGAGATTCTTTCTCCCCTTTTGCACGAGTAAAATGAACCTGGAACATTGTTATCAGTTTCTCTATCCTGTTGGTAGGAGGTCATCTAGGACCTTAAAGCCAGAAATTTCTTTCTTTGTTTTAAAAAAAAATTAACATTTATTGATTTTTGAGAGACAGAAAGAGACAGAGTGCGAGAGGGAGAGGGGAAAAGAGAGGGAGACACAGAATCTGAAGCAGGCTCCAGGCTCTGAGCTATCTGCACAGAGCCTGACACGGGGCTTGAACCCATGAACTGTGAGATCATGACCTGAGCCGAAGTAGAACGCTTAACTGACTGAGCCACTCAGGCACCCCCAGAAATTTACTTCTAAAATAAGGCATAACATTCTAAAAAGACTAAAATATTTTACATAGCTGCTCAGTATACTAAATAATCTTGAAACATATGTACATTTTGTTGCTAAACACTGATCATTAAAAATATAACCTGACATATCCATTTTGTCAAATGGATTTGCCTTTGTCTGAGATTTCAGGTTGTCTCTCCAAAAAGCATCATTCCAACAACGTAGTTCTTTATGCACTTAGCATGGCTAGTGGAAGTTAAGAGTATGTACATAGAGTCTTCCACAAGATTTTCATAAAAGCAGTTGCATATCCACCATATGCATATCCTGAGGAAGCATAAAATATTCAGCTACTGGAAGAGGCATTAAGGATCTAGTCAAAAAATGAAGCCAATCATTGAAGTCTGATGAGTTCATAATGATTCTTCAATAAGAAAACTGATTCATTCATTATTATGTCATATCACATTCAAAAGTATATATGGTAGAAACATTGCACCAAATGAAATACATCAAAAGTGTACTAGAAAATGTTAACATATTCAGTTATAATAATATTCCTAGAGAACATGTGCATGTCAACTAATGGTTCTGAAGTTTTAGCCAGAAACTCTTCAAACCCCTGTAATTTGCTCCATAATGATATGACTGATAATAGTTTTCAGGAATAACTCCCGATGAGAAATGTACAGAGTATAATTAGAGTATAATTAGAAAGTACAAAACATGTGAGACAATTATGAGTTTCAAGCAGAGTCCACACCACAGGAAATAACATTAAGAGTTTAAGGAAGAGTAACTCTATGTGGAGAAAGAAGGGAAGGGAAGTTTGGCACAGGTGGAGAAAAGAGAAAAATTTGTAGGTTAAAAGTGTTAATATCATTTTGTTTTTGTTGTTTGCTTGCAGAAACTGGTTGAGTAAATTACCTACCAACATCGAGGCCATGGTAGGAAGGGCAGACTGACTTAGCATGAACACGTGACGATTCCAGTGGTTGGTGCCTACAAGGTCTGTCAGGCAACTCTAAGAGTGGGTGATATAGATGTATGAAAAAAATATAATTGAAAGTCAGTGTTCCAGAAACTTCCTGATCTTTCTTTCAGTTATCTCAGAATCCTCTATTTTTCAACTTTGTTCCGAACTTCATTTCCTTTGCTTCAAATACCATCTTACTAGTATTCTCAACTCTCTTTCAACGTTGCAAACTCCTGTCAAAACAACTTCATATATTTTTATGCTACTGCATGCTAGTATTTAAGAATTGCTGGAGGAAATCCTTTTGGTGTGACAATAAAAACAGATAAATGTCACAGTTGATTCATAGTCTTTAATGACTCTTGGATTCAAATTACAAAAAACAGTAAATTCTATCTTGTCTCTTCTTCATGTAGTTATTTCAAACTCTATCTACATTCCCCCCACCCCCGAAATTTACTTTCCTTTCTCTCCTTAGTGTTATAGATGACTTCTGTGACTTTAAACAAAGCTAAACACTATGAAGTGGAAACGCCTATGACTATTTGTTACCTACACTAGAGCTTTATTTGCATTCTTGTCTTTTCTACATATGCTCTTTCTGTTTCCATGGAACAGATGTTTTTCTCCCTTGTGTGTCAAACTAGTTATTTTAATTATCTAAATTCCATCCTAACCTTAATCCTCAGAGACTAATTTTCATTCATATGTATAAATTATTACTTCAGCTTAATAATATCAAACGTTCTTTAATAATCCATCCAATCATCATATATCTTTATCCAAATCTATTTATATTCCGATGACACCATAAATTATATCTCCATCTTTGAGCTCCCTCTTGAGCTTCCATATCATCAGATACCTACTTACATCGTCATTTAGATATTTTACAATGATGCTAAATTAAACATGTCAAAAACATACTTAGCGTTTCTTCCCTCTAATCCTGACTTCCAAAACTGCTCGGCTCCTCTTTTTATTCCCTTTTCCTGTGACTGGCACATGTTGTGCAAAGCAGACATTTTATTGGTGAGTGCAACTGGTCTCACTTCTTCATTCCCCAAACTTAATAGTAACATTCTCCTGTTTGGTTTTCCCTGTACCCAGCCTTGCCCACTTTAATCTAGTTTCCAGTGTTAGTTAGATACAGTATTCATTAAATATATATATATATAATATTATATATGGGTGCCTGGGTGGCTCAGTCGGTTGGGCGACAGACTTCGGCTCAGGTCATGATCTGGTAGTTTGTGAGTTCGGGCCCCGAGTCAGACTCTGTGCTGACAGCTCAGAGCCTGGAGCCTGTTTCAGTTTCTGTGTCTCCCCCTTCTCTCTACCCCTCCCCTGCTCACGCTCTGTGTCTGTCTCTCAATAATAAATAAACGTTAAATATATATATATATATATATTAATCATATATATATGATTAATTTACCCTCCTAATGAAAACCTTTCAGTGAGTTCCAGTTACCTTCCGTTAAAAATCCAAGTCATAATGCACAGCCCCATTTCACCATTCTCATAACTTTTTTCCAATCCCTCCAAACACCCTTGAATGGTTACATATGCCATTCCGTCTCTCACTTCCTTAACCTTTCCAAAGGCTGTTTCTTCAACCTACCTTTCAATGTTGGCCAAACCGTGTTCAATGTTTATTAACCTAGTTAGCTATCACTTACTCTCTTTAGCTTTCTCTGACTACCGCAAGAATGATTACACGCCCATCGAGAACTCGCATGGCCATCTGTACTTCTGTTGCATAGAATTTCTTAAATATTTTCTTCTTATACTTCCATGTATAAAAAGATGTTTCATGTTCATTTTCTAGTAGCCGATGCTTTCATACCTTGGTTGAAACCATTAAAAAACAGTTTCATGAGCATGGTGAGGAAATTAAGCATGATTCCTGCCACCTAATTTCTCGTCCTGCTGTTTTTGAAACGGATTTTCTCAATCATTCTGACTTCTACGCCTGCTGCTCATATAGAAAGTACTCTTCTACATCAAGGCAATTTTAAACTGATTAGGGGCTTTCTCTCCAGTGAATAATAAGTTAGGTCATTTTAGAGAAATAACGGTGATAAATATAAACAGAACGTATCCCCCTCAGCGAATCATTTAAGTGATGTGCCGCTGTGTTTCTGCCTCATTCAACATGAAGGTTGCAGGGGACCTGTTGGCAGCTTATGCTACCAGTAATGGAAAAATGGCTTTCTTCTTTTGCTTAGAAAGAACTCTGTGGCACATAAATAAAGCAAATAAATTTCCATTAAAATGTACCTGAAAATGACCTTAGAGGACTATCACTGCGTATAAATAGACCTACCATTTATTGTTTACCCTTATGGAGTACCTCCACATCATCAGCACAGCTCAGTTCCTCCAGCATTATTTTTTTTTTTAATGTCCAATAGCAAAGTCTTTCATGCTTATCTAATGGTCATATACTATCTCATGGTGTATCACATTCTCTTAAATTGGTATAATATATCCCTCCAAAATAGTGTTTTCATATTTATAGTGATAACAACCAAGTATGAAATCTCTTTATTTAGCCACTCGGTAATGGAAAGAATCCTCATTTATCACTTATGTTTTCCCTATCCTCTTGTTTCAAATTGATTTTTAAAAGTTTACATGTAACATAGAATGGTTTTCAGCCATTCTAATTCAGGCAGACTGTGATTAGGCATATTGCTTTCAAATTTATTCTGACCAGTGGTTAGTTATAATATCAAATTTCACTATAAATTGCATCAATTGAAATCACAGATGCAATTTTGAAACACAAATATTTTCTCCAGCAATTTAGATAATGTCTTATTTTGTTGAAAGGTGAAAAAAATGGTATGGGATTCATATTTTCAATCTGAAACTCTAATTCTGTAATGTATACACTATCAGGATAATTACTGTCACTAAAGGTTTAAAAAGCTGCCACAAATGTAATGTTATCCTGGAATAAAATGTGTTCTTTAGGTAACAAGAGAATTACTGGTGACTGCCAATAGAATGGAGCTTCTGTCATAAGGCAAGAAGACTTTTGGGAAAGTGATAAAATTGGTTACAAGTGTTGGGCAAAGAATAGAAGAGAGAAAAAGCAAAATCCACGTATGGAACAAGTCATTGTGAGGTGGAGCTCAAGAAAGAGCATAACTTGCTTCATGGAGAAGAACAAAGTATACAGAATGTCGACGTCAAATAGAATTAAATGGTGTCACAATAAAGAATATGGCATCACGTTTATTCTAAAAAAACTTTCAAAAATAAATAAAAAATAAAAAAGCTTTTCATGGGAAGTTTATATCAATACAGGGACTTTTTTTTGATGTAGAAATGTCTGTGTATTTTGTTATATTGTCAAAAAGAAAACTATAAGAAAAGGTTACATTTATAAACCAGAGAGTAGACACATACTATTAGCTGAAATTGTGTCAATTAAAAATTTATTATTTTTTAATATAGGTCTCTCTCACTGTCATCCTTTTCTTCTAATCTAAGGTTATCACACCTTGTTACATATCAAGCATGAAAAATCATTCTTGTTTACTGATAAGGCAGATTATTTTTTTCAAGTTCATAAGTGATACATTTTCAATAATATAGTAATATTTTAAAACTTCCAAAAAAACACAACCAATGTATATAAATATATAATGCCAATTTCCGGGATTCATGTCATTTATATTTTCTCCAAGGGGTCCTAGTATTTCTTTATTTTGAAGGGTAAAACAGTAATATTATTAGCCTTCATATTTATATATTACAATTTCTTATTTTCGATTGTATATATGTCTGTGTTCATTGACAGTAGAACCTTTCAATGGTGAAGATGGTCTTAAGAAAAAAAATCTGATTGGACTTAATTTAATACTGTAAAATATATTTATGTTTGATTGCAACAAGACAAATTTATTTTTAAAATAATTTCTATTATTCAGATCATTATTTTTATTTTGGGGAGAAAGAAAATCAAAGTAAAGAAGATATCTATAAATCAATTAAGCAGAAACAAATTCTATCATTTTTTTCTATAATTTTAGACTTTTATGTACAGCTGTCACATTAGTTATCTACTGATACATAGCAAATCACCCCAACTTTAGTGGCTTAAAACAACAAACATTTATCATCTCACAGTTTCCAGGAGCAGCAGAGCATATGCTTGGTGTTTGAGGTTCAGAATCTCCAGTGATGCTACAATCAAGGTGTCATCTGGGATTGCAGTTGTCTCAAGGCTCAACTGGGGGAGGGTTTATTTCCAAGATCCCTCACTTGGCTTTTGGCAGACAATAGAAGTTAAGTTTCCAAGCTTCACATGCCTTTTTTTTTTTTTTTTGCAACTTTTTTTTTTCCTTTTATTTATTTTTGGGACAGAGAGAGACAGAGCATGAACAGGGGAGGGGCAGAGAGAGAGGGAGACACAGAATCGGAAACAGGCTCCAGGCTCCGAGCCATCAGCCCAGAGCCCGACGCGGGGCTCGAACTCACGGACCGCGAGATCGTGACCTGGCTGAAGTCGGACGCTTAACCGACTGCGCCACCCAGGCGCCCCTTCACATGCCTCTTTCCACACACTGGCTTCATGGTATGTCATCTGGCTTCCCACAGAGTAAATGATCCAAGAGAGAATAAGAAAAAGTACCTCCAATGACAACCAAATTCTTCATAATCTAATCTCAGATAGGAGAACCCATTACTACCACCATAGTCCATTTGGTAAAAGTGAGTCACTAATTATAGCCCACAAGCAAGTGAGGGAGATTCCACAAGGGTGTGAATACAAGGAGCCAGTGATCTTTGGGGCCCTCGTTAGAGGTTGCATATCTACCACCTGTGTATGTGTGTTTGTATGAGTTTGGGTATATGCATATTTATTTAAATAAATTATAAACAAACAATAACTAACTAGCATCTTCTAATTAAAATGCTATAAATATAATAAATGTAAATAACAATGTTATTTTATCAAACAACATCCCAAATATATGCATAATTTCTGATTTCTGATGCTGTGATAGATATAATAATGGTCCCACTAAAGATGTCCATGTTCTAATCCCCAGAACATAAGGGGGAAAAGATGAGGCTAGAGCTGAGTTGGGTAGTTCCCTTCCCCCAGGTGAGATAAGTTCAGATAATACCCAAGCAAGCTAGGCATTACTTAATTGGTTTCTCCTGAGAGGAGGCTTTACTTAAGAAGAACAAAGTAGTCTGACTTGTTTCAGAAAGGTTGCTTCCCTCCTTCCCTTTCAGGGAGAACAAGGAGATTAGTCTCTGGTATTCAGTGTAGGAACCAGGTTGAGCTCTTGGAGGTGAATGTCACAAAATTGTGGGAGCTGCCGTATAACTGGACTCTCCTAGCGTTTTTCAGTCAGACTTATTCACTCTGAGCCTTCAGCAATTTGTAAATTACACCTCAGATTTTCCTGGCTTGGCACTAGATTTTTTTAAAAAGTATTTATTTATTTTTTTGGGGGGGAAGGGGCAGAGAGAGAGGAAGAGAGAATCCCAAGCAGGCTCCATGCTGTCAGTGCAGAGCCCCATGCAGGGCTCAAACCCATGAACTGTGAGATCATGACCGGAGCCAGAACCAAGAATCAGACACTGAACCGACTGAGCAACCCTGGTGCCCCTTGGCACTAGCTTCTATGGAGGCTCCCACTCATCTGCTTATACTCTGGTAAGTGTGAACTTTTAAAACATTTTTATGCCTTCTTCTGAACTGATTATTTTTTTAGGATTCCATTTTCTCTTTTTTTTTGATTATTATAATTCTATAATTCTTGTACTGCAATTTTACTGGTGATTTTAGGATTTATAGTATACAACTTTAACTTACTAGAGTCTACCTTCATATGATATTAGTTAATTTATGTATATTAAAAACACTCATAATAGCATATTTCTATTTTTTCAATCTGTTATTTTGTTTGATTGTCATATTTTACTTTGGCATACATTATACATTTCAAAATACATAATTATTTGATTTAAGCATTGTTATCTGAATTATAAAACAAAAATATTAATAAGAAATGTTTTATGTATTTTTAATGTAATTATCATTTTTGGTGCTCTAATTCCATTGGTTTGATCTATATTTACATCTGATATATCTGATATCATTATTTCATTCTGAAGGACTTCTTTTAACTTTTCATGCAGTATGATGGTGATGAATTCTTTTAGCTTTGTGTGTGTGTGTGTGTGTGTGTGTGTGTGTGTGTGTTTGAAATGTCTATATTTTACCTTGATTTTTGAAAGAAATATTCACTGGGTACAGAATCCTAGGTTTTGTTTTTTGTTTTCTTCAAGAATGTTAAATATGTACTTCCACTGTCTTCTTGCTTATATTTTTTTCTAAAATGAAATTTCTCATTCTTATCTCTGTTCCTTTCCCTTACATATGTCTTTTTTTTCTCTCTCTGCTTTTAAGATTTTCTGTTGACTACTGGTTTTGATCAATTTGATTATAATTATTTTCTCCATATCTTGTGTTTATGATTCAGTGAGCTTGTTTGAGTTGATGAAATTATAGCTTTCTTTAATCAGTGTGGAAAGTTTTCAGCCATATTTTACTCAAATGTATTGTTTTCTCTGCTCTCTCTTCCTTCTATTCTCCTGGAAAGTCTCCAAAAATTTATACTAGTCCACTAGAGTTTGTCCAATTATGTCTTGTATCATTCTCCTCCACCTTTCTCTTGACTCTTATCCATATTTCATTTTTAACAGTTACTATTATTATGTCTTCAAGTTAACTAGTCTTTTCTGCAAAGTCAAATCTGTCACATCTGCCATTAATTCCACTTGGTGTAGCTTTTAAAAAAAATCCTCAGTCATTTCAGTTTTCATCTGTAGATATTTGACACAGAATTCAGTTTCTATTATCGTTATATGGATCTATGCTGAACCTTAACTGCTTCCAAAGATCCCAGAGGAACCATAAGACGAAAGACTAGTTTCCTTGGATGTGCAGTCAATCTATAGTTAACTTCTTAGTGGAGTTCTTATTGTATTGATTAGTTACATGATCGATGTATATTTATGTATGTTTATATACATATGTGTGTGCTTGTGTGTATATCATATATATTACATGTATATATTTGATTATAACTATCAATTTAATTCCTTATACATTTGACACCAATGAAGAATATATTTTTCATTTGTAATAAAAGTGTATAAAATACAATTTTCCCTGCTTTACGAAATGATATATCATATTCAAGCCGAAGGGTAAGACTTTATTTACTTGAAATAAAATTCTTTGGTGTACATTTTCTGGAAGGCACAGAATGTGTTGAATCTATTAGGAAGTGTGTAATATGTACATCTTTTGTAAGTATATGTTGGCCTTCCACCTTGAAAGTCTATATGCTGTTATTAGGGGACGATTTTACTATTTATTTCTTTTTTGTTTCTTAACATGTTGATTTTTAAAATACCGCTTTTAGGAGTTTCTGGGAATATTCCATTGCACATACTTGTTTTCCAGATTAGATCTTATTCAACCTTTTTGAATCAATCTCTCTTTTTAACTCTCCTTTTGAAAAACATGATTCAGTTGCTTTGTTAATAATCATCAGAGAAGTTTTATTTCTAGTGACATGCTCCATGGAATTTTACCTGCTGCACAATGTCCTATTTTTCAGGGAAGGAAAAATAATGAAATACATTAAGGCAAATATTGACTCTCAAGGTTGGCTCTGCTGGCATAAAATTTTTTGATTAAGGTACCTAACAAGTTTGCAAGCCCACATGGATAGGAAGTGCGATAGGCGTGAAATTTCCCTAATATTATAGTAAACAACAGCAATTGCAGCACTTCTGCCGAAGACTTCAAGTTTCATTGATTAAATATTAATGCTTATGATAATTAACAAGGAATACATTTTCAATGTGTAATTAAACTAGTGCATTACAAAAATGTGAACGTACATATGGCTCCAGAAATTAATGAATATTTCAATGCTTAAACAATAGTTTCAGGAAAAAAAAAACCCAGCTGTACCAGGTATCATCAATTGAGTAGGTAATTTGTAATTAATTATAACCACATATGGTCAATGCCACTCATGCAAAGAACAAGCATTTCTTAGGTAATAAAGGAGGCAAATGTTAAATTGTCTGTAACTATTGCAGGCTATTCTTGTTGCCGTATTGTGAATTAATTTGATATAATAGTTGGTTCCACATTTTACAGGAGTCTCTTTAAAAAAAACTGATAGTTTTGATTTGGGAAAAAATAAAGCACATTTACATGGGGAGGGGAAAAATTTCTTTTGATTCACACGTTAACATTTGAGCAATAGTTCCGTGATGAAAAGTAGTCTCCCAGAGGCATTTCGCTATCTTACCAAGATGTTGTTGAACTTTTTGGTGAGAAGGAGATAAAGATAATATCCAGGTCAATTGGATATTTATTTTTTGTAGCTGTGAACTATGTTTTAATTAATGTTTATATGTCTTATTTATCCTCATTTGAGAAAACTTTTTCTCTTTCACTTTTTCCTGTGCATTATGATCATCTAACAAAATCCTTGATATGTCATGGCTATTCTCCTTAAATCATTTGTTTACTCTCCTTTTGCCTTGCTAACTTCGTGTATATACCTTGGATACATTGTCACATTAAACTGTGTGTGTGTGTGTGTGTGTGTGTGTGTGTGCGTGTGTATACACACACAGGAATATTTATATATACCCAGGTGGCCCAACATTTTATTTTAAATACATTATTTATTTTAAATGCATTTTGCTTTCATAGGCAACAATAATAATAATGTTTCTAGCACTTATTGTTAGGAAGTGTGTTCTGTGCTTAGTATAGTTTAACTTTTGTTTATAAATACAAAATTTCAATTTTGCTTTTAGAAAGGACTCTGAATATTCAAGGTTCATTTTGTCTTCAGTTTTCTTTTTTTTTTCATTTTATTTTTTTAATGTTTTATTTATTTTTTTATTTTTTATTATTTTTTATTTTTTTCAATATATGAAATTTATTGTCAAATTGGTTTCCATACAACACCCAGTGCTCATCCCAAAAGGTGCCCTCCTCAATACCCATCACCCACCCTCCCCTCCCTCCCACCCCCCATCAACCCTCAGTTTGTCTTCAGTTTTCATTGGATTGAATGACATCAGTCTAACCGTTTGAAATAATGATATTACTTATAACTAAAATTCTTATACATGTGCCACTTAGTATAGTCTGAAAACCAAGTACTTCATATAATCTCTTTCAGTTTTTATATTGTCGCAAAATAAAATTATATCAACATTTGCACATAAAATTATTAGGCATCAGATAGTATAACTGAGTTGCTACTCAGCTAGTTACTGCTTCCACCTCTACATTTGAAAACCCATATATGATCTGTTATCTCCCAATTCCATTATTCAAGCTGGATAAACCAGTAGATATGCCTTGCAACAAAGAGTAAAAGAAGTTCTTAAGAGAGAAAAAACTGACATAGCTCAGAAACGTTGATCCACATAAAGGAAAAGCATCAGGAAAGAATAGTGATTTTTATTTTTCTTAAATTAATTGGTCTAAATCTATATATTTTTTCAAAATTATAATAACAATGTATTTGATTACATAGGCTGTATATGTATATGTGTAAGTAAATGAATGACAGCAAGGATGCAAGGGATAAGAAGGAAGAATTGGATTGTTTTATTATAAGGGACTTGTATCATTTGTGAAGTAGAATAATGTTATTTTAAAGTGGACGTGGATTAGTTTTAAAAGTATGTTGTAAACTCAAAGGCAACATCTAAAATATCAAAAGAAGTACAACTGATATGCTTAAAAAAAGAGATAAAATGCTCAATTAAAACCACAAAAGACAAAGAGTAGAAGACAATAATTGGAAGAAAGAAAACAGTAGTAGCCATATTAATTTCTGACAGAGGTCAGCATATGTATAAAATTCTTCTGAGCAGAACATATGTCTCTTCTTATATACTTGTTCATTATTTATTTACATTATTATAGACTTATGGATATCTGTTTTACACTTTGATTTATAACTCAGTACAACTTTATTTCTTTTGTTTGCTCAAATTGCTTTAAACTTTTGGGAGTTCTTTCGGTTGACTCTTGTTCTCCTTTGACATATCCCTATATTAGTTTGTTTGTTTATTTTTGAACAATTTCTTACTGTGGTGCAGAAAGATGTCTCAGACTCATTTGGCACACTTCTTGTCTCACTTTAGAATTAGTCATGTGTCCACAGAGTCCTACTCCCTTTTATTGGAAAATTATATTACAAATAATGAACAGGACTTTACTCATTGTTACTGGTATATTTTTGTTCTATGTTCTCTCTGCTGACAGAGAAAGGAAATATATGTGTGTATATTAATGGTATTATATACATAGACCTGTAAATATTTCTATATGTAACTATCTGTATTAAGCTAGACCTGAGTTCATAATAATGTCTCCAACTTTAATCTATTACTGTATCCATCATTCAAGCTTCCTCTCCTTGCCTGTGAATTTCCACTCAAGCTGTAAGAAACTTGGCTCCCACCACACCCTATCCATTCACTTAATTGTTCACTTCCAATATACATGCACAGCAGCATCAGCATTTTTAACCCACACCCTTTGTGATGCAACTTTATTGCTTATATATAGCTTCTCTTGTCTTTAGTTTTAAGTTCTACTTATTTGTAAAGTTACTTAGGTCAGCGACTTTTCTCCCCATCTACCTCATTGAGGTTGTTTCATATATTTGCAGTATTTTACAATCCACCCTGGAGTTCCTTCAACCTCCTGAATGATTTTTTTAAACTTTTATAATTAAGATACACTCTTTGTATTATAAAGCATTTTGGAAAATGCACTGTTGTATATCCAAAATTCTAGTATCATATAGAATAGTTTTACCACCCTTAAAATAAATCCCATGTTCGCCTATTAAATCCCTTCTTTTTCCCTACCTTAAGCCCGTACTTACCACTAGTGTTTCTACCATATTTATACTTTGCCTTTTCCAGAATGTCACGTGTTGAAAATAATCATGCATGCAGCCTTTTCAGACTGGTTTCTTCAATTTATATAAATTAATTAACATGCATTTAAGATTTATCCATGCCTTTTTTTGTGGGTTGATAGCTCTTTTGCTTAAAAAAAAAAGTGGTTAAATATATCTAAATACATCTAACCATTTGTAAGTATATAATTCAATGGCATTAAATAAATTTACAGTGTGTGTAACTGTCACATCTGTTTGGCTTTCTCCATCATCATCATGTTTTTGTAATATTTCAAAATCTCCATGAGACCTAACCTGACCACCTTATTTAATATGGCATCCTACTATCAATTGTTGCATACAAAAAACGTCTTTTAAAACACTACTATTACTCGCTGTTATTTACAAGATCTTAGAGCACCCTATACATAGTAAGCACTCAATGTATATGTGTGCTTTAGTAAATAATTGGAAGAATAAATATAAGAATCTCTGTATGAGTCACTAGGGCATAGACAAAGAGATTTATTTTAGGTATGTTTTGGCTAGGAGCTGTCATCAGAGCTGGGGAAAATTAGATGTCACTGTTTTGTATTAATTCTTCCCTGGGGTGAATTTTTGCAGCAAGTGGCTTTAAATCCATGGGGGAAGATGACTGGATGGCCAGTCTGGTTATCGCTTATGGTTCTATAAAGCACCCTATGACCTATTTAATTTTATAACTCTCCCTCAGCTTCGTAAATCTCAGAGCTCTTGCAGTTTCTTTGAGAAGGGATCTTTAACCCAAAAAATATCATCTAATTTTTTGGGGGATTAAGAGATTTTAGGCTTAATTATATTGTCATCAGCCAGTTTCTACTATTTTTCTCTCTTTCCAAGAAACTTCTCAAATATTTTGTCTTATAGCACACTTGCCATTTCCTTAAGTTCTAATGGATTTATTTGGTTTTGTTTTAGTAACTATTTTTAGTTAATTCTGATTGTAGATAAACTGATGGAATCACTCATGCCATGTGAATTGGAAGACCCTGGATGTTCAATTTTATTATAAGCAGAATATAAACCTATAAGTTCATAGGACATAGCACATAGTCCCCCCAAATAATATGATCCACAGATATCTTAGTCTATGTAAAATGATGTTATGAAGAAAATGAATAAGAATTAACAAATTTGTAATAAGTGTTAATACATTTGTAGTGTTAATAAATTTTGTAGAAATTCAAAGTGTTAAGTTTGTGGAAGCAATGTGTGTATATATGCCAATTAGTGAAATTCTCATTATGAGATGATCTTCATATATTTTGACATTAAAAATGATTTTTATATAGAAAGTAGGTAGAGAAACCATAGAACATAATTTCTATGGACACCAATTTTAGAACTGCATTTATTAAAATAAAGAATTGAAACAATTTGACTTCTGGGGAAGATGGTGGAATAGGAGGGCCCTAAGCTCACCTCGTTCCATGGATACAATTACATAACAGCCACATTGGTGTCAATAAGTCAGAAAACAACCTGAAGATTAGCAAAACAAAGTCTCCATTGCTAAATGAAGAGACTGCATTGAAGAGGGTAAGAAGGGTGGAGACATGGTGACTAAATGGACCTGTGACTGTTCACACAGGGAGGGAGTGGCTCAGAGCAGAAAGAGAAACTGATTCTCACACCAGGGAGCCCACATGGAGGATGAATCCCCATAACATTTGGCTTTGAAAACCAGAGAGCCAAGTTCTTACAACCAGTGGGGCTTAAAGCCTGGAACTTTAAAATCAGTAGGCTTGGCTCTGGGAGAACCTGCAGGGTGATAGGAAGCTGAGTCCCTGTCCTTAAAGAGGAGGCACAAGAAACAGCCCCATGGGATACATCATACAAATAGCAGTTTGAAAAATGCCTGGGATATATGGAAGAGAGATTGAACCAGTAATCAAAAAACCTCCAAAGAACAAAATTCCTGGACCAGATGGCTTCACAGGTGAATTCTACCAAACATTTAGAGAAGAGTTAATAGCTATTCTCAAACTGTTCCAAAGGTAAAAAAAAAAAAAAAAAAAAAAAGTGGGGGGGAAGGAAAGATTTCAAACTCATTCTATGAGGCCAGGATTGCCCTGATACCAAAACCAGATAAAGACACTACAAACAAGAACTATAGGCCAATATCTCTGATGAACATATATGCAAAATTCCTCAGCAAAATATTAGCAAACTGAATACAAAAATACATTTAAAAAATCATTCACCACAATCAAGTGGGACTTAATCCTGGGATGGAGAGTGGGTTCAATATTTGAAAATCTATCAACCTGATACTTCACATCAGGAGAAGGGTTAAAAAAAAAACAGAAAACAAAAAACATGATCACTTCAATAGATGCAAAAAAAAAAAAAAACACATAGTTTTGAAGAAGAAAAAGGAGCTCTGCTAAAAAAAAAAAAAAGGTAAAATGTCAAGATTTCTCATGCTTCTAAACAAATTTGTTCTGGACTGTTTGGTTAACTGGAATATTTCTTTAAAACAGTAGTTCATTGGATGATATACATAGATAGTATTTTGTATTTTTTCTTTTCACTTTTTCTCCTTTATAAATGGTTCAAAACATACAGAAGAAAATACTATTGCAATTTATAAAAGGTCTTGCCCAATAGTGAGAAAATTGGACTGTATAGGAAAGGGCTATTTCATATCTTGCTGGCATAGCTGTATGATTATCTCTAGAGATACCAGAAGTCCACTACTGACTGGCTCTTAACCAAGATAAGGATAAGGTAGGGTACTAGTGATTTACAACGTGCTAGTTGAAGTTTGAAACTTCCTTGGAGGAGCTTTAGGGCTAGACTCTGTATGTCGTTTTTGAGATAAACAGATGAATTGCAAGTCCAAACAAGTATTATCCAGTGTCTGAATTATTTGAGTTGCCCACACAAAACTTTTCCTGCTTCTGTCATTGCTTTCCTTTATTCTATTTTTCAGCACAGCAACCAACGTGTCATAATATAACATTATTCTGCTCAAAGCCCTGCAGTGAGTTCCCAACTCACTCAGGAAAACCAGGTCTTTACAAGGGTCTGTGAAGGCCCTTGTTATCTGCCTCCAGTTCCCTCTCTTACTTTAATGCTTCGTTGTCTCCTGATTGCACAGGTGCTTCTGCTTATACTGGCTTGCACATAGTTCTTGGAACAAGCCAGTATGTCCCATTTCAAGGTCTTTAGAGTTGTTGTTTCCTCAACCTGGAATGTTCTTCCTCCCAACAAAAGCAAGCCTTACTCCCTCACTTTCTTCATGTTTTTACTCACTATTTGCAAGTTGGGTCTTTCCGGTCACCAGATCTAAAATAACAATTGCATCACTTGTGACAACACATATTTATTCCTCTTGTATTATTAAACATAGCATTCCTACTATCTAGTTTAATATATACTTACTTATCTAACTTATTTATTTTGTGTTCTCCTGGTAGACAAGGAAGTTTATCTCTTTGTTTATTGCTGTATCATCTGGGTTGAAAATGATGCCTCACTCATTGTGGGAACGCGAGAGAGTCAATTTATGGAGCTGTAATTCATGTCTCTGGGTCTCTTGGATATTTGGCTTTAATCCTTGGCTAATATAACAATGATGAGCTTTTTTATCACATGCTGTTTAAAGTCCAAAACAGTCGGGAAACAGTTGGTTTACTAATAGTTTTAAACTAGCTTACTGGTTAGGAAGCCCTGGCTTCACCACATCACCAAAGGCACATGAAAATTTCCACTCTTTGAGATTTCCTAGAGTCAAATTGTATAGATCTTGATGGTCAATGTCAGAATAAGAATACTGGTGTTTTGTGACTGGCAGATTGACGAAACCCCTTAATGTTTGCTGGCACTCTCTTTTATTAATTAACTAATTAATTATTTACTTATTTACTTAAGAGAAAGAGAGAGGCAGAGGGAGAGAGAGAGACATTACCAAGCAGATTCCATGCTCAGCACAGAGCCTGACGCAAGGATAGATCCCATGACCGTGAGATCATCACCTGAGCTAAAATCAAGATTGGGACACTCAACTGACAGTTATCCAGGCATCCCTCTTTTTATTTCTGTTCCTTATATTTTGCCTTTAATTATTTTTCCTGTGGGTATGCTTTTTAGACTCCAATATTTTCAAATATCTAATATCCTGAAATTTTTGTGGTGATGCTCAATAAATATTTCTTGAATGAGTAAATGAGTGAATGATAAAACTCCATTTAGTTCTACTTCATGAATATTAAGACTTTGAAATATTCCATAGCAGAATCATCAAAAATATAGGTCCATTAGGATTGTGTAGCCATTCTCTTTATGTGTGTCAGAAAATCCTTGGAATTATCTTGCTTACAGTAAATTTAGAATCATTGTCAAGTCAGGATAAAAGAAAGCGTCTCCTAGAGACTTAACTTATTTTATAGCAGGTCAATTAAGATTCATTTTCTGGAATCACTTCAGGTCTTTTTCTTTACTTAAGGAATATCAAGAACAAAAAAAAGAGAGTTTAAATAGAATAAAAAAATGTTTTCTACCGGTACACTTTGTATTAACTATTTCCTAAGGCTAATTATCCAGAATAGATCAGTTCTAAATTCCCAAGCAAATGGCCAAACTAAGGGCACCTGTTAGGAAACTTAAAAATAGAAGCTTGTTCACCAATTCAAAGGTATACTTGTACCCCTATGTTTATCGCAGCATTATGTATAATAGCTAAATTATGGAAGCAGCCAAAGAATCCATCGACAGATGAATGGATAAAGAAGATGTGATGTATCCATACATTGAAATATTATTAAGCCATAAAAAGAATGAAGTCTTGCCATTTAGAACAAGATGGATGGAACTAGACAGTACAGTGCTACATGAAATAAGTCAGAGAAAGTAAACATCATATGATTTCACTCATGTTGAATTAAGAAACAAAACAAATGAGCAAAACGAAAGAGAAAGAGATAAGCAAACAAAGAAACAGACTCTTAACTATAGAGAACAAACTGATGATTTCCAGAGGATAGATGGGTGGGGGGGGATGGGTTGGATAGATGATGGGGAAGGAGTGCACTTGTGATGAACACGGAGTATTGTACAGAACTGAATCATTGCGTTGTGCACTTCAAGCTAACATTACACTGTGTGTTAGTCTACTGGAATTTAAATAAAAGCAAAAAAAAAAAAAACAAACCTCTAAAAGTCTTATTTTGTTTTAATTCCAGAGTGTCTGGTCAGGAGTACAGTGAGAAAATGTATGCCCTATATTTGTGAATATGTTTTTGTCTTTTTCTCTTTATTTTTTTGTTCAGTGCATGTCCTTTTTATTAACTCATCTATTTTTGCATCATTGTGTATCAAAAAATTTTATTCCATTTACATATATTCCCAGGCTTACTTCAAGGGGAGGATATTTAATCTTCAGTATCCATAAGGACATTTGTCAGTGTTGACCGGTAGAGGAGGATGGACTCACACATGCTGCATAAGTTAAGGCAGTACAAGTGTGTGTGTTTGTTTGTAAATCTATCAATTTGTGTATGTCTACTCAAACAATATAAAAATAATGTCAACAGTATCACTCACAGAAGTTGCATTCCTTCTTTCTCACTTCCTGGCCCTTGAAAAACAATAAATTTAGGACTTTCTTATGAATCTTGTAATTCATTCTGCTAAGAATATTGGAGGGTCATCAATTAAAAACACATATCTACTGTCATGTTTTCATTTTCATTGTCGTTCATGTACTTTTGAATTTCCTCTTCAATTTCTTGGTTAACTCATTCATTCTTTAGTAAGATAGTTTTTAATCTCCAAGTATTCATGGTCTTTCCAAATTATTTTCTTGTGGTTGATTTCAAGTTTTATAGTGTTGTGGTTTGAAAATATGCATGGTATGATCTTGATCTTTTTTGCATTTAGTGAGGGCTGATTTATGACCCAGCATGTGATCTATTCTGGAGAAATTTCCATGTGCACTAGAGGAGACTGTGTATTCTGTTGCATTAGGATGAAATGTTCTGACTATATCTGTTAAGTCCATCTGGTTCAGTTTGTCATTCAAAGCCATTGTTTCTTTGTTGATTTTCTCTTAGATGATTGCTGTAAGTGAGGTTTTGAAGTCCATTACTATTGTTGTATTATTATTATCAGTGAGGTTTTTTTTTTTAACTTTTTAATGTTTATTTATTTTGAGAGAGAGAGAGAGGCAGAGAGCAAGCAGGGGAGGGACAGTGAGAGAGGGAGACACAGAATCTGAAGCAGGCTCCAGGCTCTGAGCTGTCAGCACAGAGACCGATGTGGGGCTTGAATTCACGAACCATGAAATTATGACCTGAGCTGAAGTCGGATACTCAACCGACTGAGCTACCCAGGCACCCCTCAATGAGTTTTTTATTTATGTGATAAATTGATTTATATTTGGGTGCTTTCAAGTTGGGGGCCTAAATGTTTACCATTGTTAGATCTTGGTGGATAGACACCTTAATTATGATATAATGCCCTTCTTCATCTCTTGTTATAGTCTTTATTTTAAAATCCAGTTTGTCTGATATAAGTATGGCTACTCTAGCTTTCTTTTGACATCCATTAGCATGATAGGTGGTTCTCCATCCCCTTACTTTCAATCTGCAGTTGTCTTTAGGTCTAAAGTAAGTCTCTTGAAGGCAGCATATAGATAGGTCTTATTTTCTTATCCAGTCTGATACCCTATGCCTTTGTTGGGGCATTTAGTCCACTTATATTTAAAGTGTTTATTGAAAGATATGAATTAATGCTATTGTGTTACCTGTAGAGTTGGTGTTTCTGTTGATGTTCTCTGGCCCTTTCTAGTCTTTGTTGCTTTTGGCCATTTTTGTTTTGTTTTGTCTTTTCTCCACTCAAAGAGTCCGCTTAAAATTTCTTGCAGGGCTGGTTTAGTGATCACAAACTCCTTTAGTTTTTGTCTGGGAAACTATTTCTCCTTCTATTTTGAATGACAGCCTTGCTGGATAAAGAATTGCAGCCTTGACTGCATATTTTTTTCCAATTCAGCACATTGAACATATCCTGCCACTCCTTTCTGGCTGGCCAAGTTTCTGTGGACAGATCTGCTGTGAACCTCTTCTGTCTTCCCATGCTGGTTAGGGACATTTTCCCCCCTGCTCCCTTCATAAAATTGATTACCCCTAGCCACATTGATCAAAAAGAAAAAGGAACGAACCCAACTAAATTAAATCATGTATAAAATAGGAGAGATCACAACCAATACCACAGAAATAGATACAATAATAAGACAATATTATGAGCAATTATATGCAAACAAATTGGGAAATCTGGAAGAAATGGACAAATGCCAAACTTATAATCCACCAAAACTAAAAGAGGAAGAAATAGAAAATTTGAACAGACCCATAACCAATATAGAAATTTAATTAACAATAAAAAATCTCCCTACAAACTAGAGTCCAGGGCCAGATGGCTTTCCAGGGGAATTATACCAAACTTTTAAAGAAGAGTTAACACCTATTCTTTTGAAGTTGTTCCAAAAAATAGAAATGAAAGGAAAACTTCCAAACTCATTCTACAAGGCCAGCGTTACATTGATTACAAAACCAGAAAGAGATCCCACCAAGAAAGAGAACTACAGACCAACTTCCCTGATTAACATGGATGCAAAAATTCTCAACAAGATTCTGGCAAAACAGATCCAACAATACATTAAAAGAATTATTCACCATGATTTAGTGGGATTTATTCCTGGGTTTCAGGGCTGGTTCAATATCTACAAATCAATCAGGGGGATATATCACATTAATAAAGGAAAGGAAAGGAACCACATGATCCCCTCAATAGATGCAGAAAAAGCATTTGAAAAAATACAGCATCCTTTCTGGATAAACACCCTCAAGAAAGGAGGGTTAGAAGGACCATACCTCAACATCATAAAGGCCATATATGAAAGACTCACAGTTGATGTCATCCTCAGTGGGAAAAATGGACAGCTTTCCCCCTAAGGTCAGGAACGAGACAGGGATGCACATTCTCACCACTGTTATTCGACATGTTGTTGGAGATTCTCTCCTCAGCAATCAGACAACAAAAAGAAATAAAAGGCATCCACATCGACAAGGAGGAAGTCAAACTTTCACTCTTAACAGAAAACATGATACTCTATGTGGAAAACCCAAAACATTACACCAAAAAAAAAAAAAAAAAAACTGGTAAAGCTGATACATGAATTCAGCACTTGCAGGATATAAAATCAATGTACAGAAATGTGTTGCATTAGAAATGCACCACCACACCAATAACGAAGCAGCAGAAAGCAAGGAATCTATCTCATTTACCATTGCACCAAAACCCATAAAATACCTAGGAATAGATCTAACCAATTCACCAAAGAGGTGAAAAATCTACAAAGTGAAAACTATAGAAAGCTCATGAAAAAATCTGAAGAGGACACACACACACACACACACAAATAGAAAAATATTCCATGCTCATGGTTAGGAAGAACAAATATTGTTAAAATGTCAATACTACTCAAAGCAATGTGTGTATTCATGCAATCTCTATCAAAGTACTACCAGCATTTTTCACAGAACTAGAATAAACAATTCTAAAATTTGTATGGAGAAGAAAAGACCCCGCATAGCCAAACTAATGTTGAAAAAGAAAACCAAAGCTGGAGGTATCACAATTCCAGACTTCAAGCTGTATTGCAAAGCTGTAGTAATCAAGACAGTATGGTACTGACACAAAAACAGACACATAGATCAGTGGAACAGAATAGAGAACCCAGAAATGGACCCACAAATGTATAGCCAACTAACCTTTGACAAAGAAGGAAAGAGTATCCAATGGAAAAGACAGTCTTCTCAGCAAATGGTATTGGGAAAACTGGACAGTCACATGCAGAAAAATGAACCTGGACTAGTTTCCTATACCACACACAACAATAAACTCAACATAGATGAAGAACTAAGACAGGAAGCCATCAAAATCCTAGAGGAGGAAACAGCAGCAACCCCTTTGGCCTCAGCCACAGCAGCTTCTTACTTGACATGTCCCTGGAGGCCAGGGAAATAAAAGCAAAAATGAACTATTGGGACCTCATCAAGATAAAAAGCTCCTGCACAGTGAAGGAAACAATCAGAAAAACTAAAAGGAAACCAAGAGAATGGGAGAAGATATTTGCAAATGAGATATCATATAAGGGGTTAGTATCCAAAATCTATAAAGAACTTATCCAACTCAACATCCCAAAACCAAATAATCCAGTGAAGAAATGGGAAAAAGGCAAGAATAGACACTTTTCCAAAGAAGACATCCAGGTGGCTAACAGACACATGAAAAGATGCTCACTATCACTCAGTCATCAGGGAAATACAAATCAAAACCACAAGGAGATACCACCTCCCACCTGTCAGAATGGCTAACATTAACAACTCAGGAAATAACAGATGTTGGTGAGGATGCAGAGAAAGGGGAACCGTTTCACGCTGTTGGTGGGAATGCAAACTGGTGTAGTCACTCTGGACAACAGTATGGAGAGTCCTCAAAAAATTAAAAAATAGAACTACCCTATGACCCAGCAATTGCACTACTAGGTGTTTATCCAAAGGATACAAAATGTTTATTTGAAGAGGCACATGCATTCCAATGTTTATAGCAGTATTATAGACAATAGCCAAATTATTGGAGGAGCCCAAATGTCCATTGATTGATGAATAAAGAAAATGTGATATATATCTATATCTATATATCTATATCTATATCTATATATATCTATATATATCTATATATATATATCTCTCTCTATATATATATATCTATATCTATATCCATACACACACACACACACACACACACACACACACACAATGGAATATTACTCAGCATTCAAAAGAATGAAATCTTGCCATTTGCAACAACATGGATGGAACTAGTGTGTATTATGCTAAGTAAGATAAGTCAGAGAAAGACAATATATGATTTCACTCATAGGTAGAATTTAAGCAACAAAACAGATGAACATAGGGGAAAAGAAGCAAAAATAAAAACAGAGAGTGAGACAAACCATAAGAGACTCTTAAATACAGAGAACAAACTGAGGTTTGGAGGGATTTGGGGTGGAGAGATGGGCTAAATAGATGATGGGCATTAAGGAGGGTGTTATATGTAAGTGATGAATCACTAACTTATACTCCTGAAATCATTATTACACTATATGTTAACTAACTTGGATTTAAATAATAAAAAAGGAACATGCAAACACACACACACAAACACATCTACTTTCAAAGTCAGCCTTTTCCTCTGAACTTTTGTGCCATATAATACATTTCTTTCATTCTCAGACTGTGAAAGTACTAATTAAGTAACACTATTATGTATCCCCATACAAATGTTTTTTGATCGCTAAAAAGAAAGTTGTAAATATGAGATCAATCTGTGATTTTTATAGCAGATAAAAATTTCCATATGAATTATTTCATATCAATAAGAAGATATACAATTTCTCAGTTCTAAATTAATTCCAATTATAATAATTAAAATTTGTACACCTGTACCATTCAGAGAGATAAATTGCAAATTACCTTTATCTGCTTCCTTGCTGATTGTAATTATAGTATGTTAACTACGATTTTGCTAACCCACCTACCAAAATAAGTTTCACAGATATTCCTGTTAATCATAGGAATGGATATATTTAAGAGTTAAAATCATATTTATTTCTTTTCTACTAATAAAATTGGTATTCCTATATATACTATACAATTTAAATATTTTGAAAAAAATTAAGCATTTCAATTTCTTGTATTAGAGACTAACACAGAATTTGAGAGTTTAGTGATCCTAATAACTACCATTTTTGAAACAAGACAAGTGTTTTCAAAAGTCCCAAACCCAGGAGTTTTGGCTATATTACAGAAAAGGATTGCACTTATATATAATATTTGCTCTTTCTCTATTATTTATTCAAATTCAGACTTGTTTAACATGGGTGTGGGAATGTTAAAGCTTAAGCTAAAAATATTAAATGTTTTGGTTAAATTTATAGGAAATATGAATGTATTCACTCCACCCAAAGAAATGAATGTGTGAGTGTGTGTGTGCGTGTGTGCGTGTGTGTGTGAAATTTCTCTGCATATTCAGAAGCATCTCTTAGATCTCCATTAGATCCCACATTTCATATGTGACAATTAGATCCCATGTTTCCCTCATTTACTGGCTCAATGTAATAGCTTAATTGATGTCATTTTCTAAGCAGGCTCACCCACCATATTCCCCATCATGTGTATAGGCCAGGAATTAAGGAGAAATAAGGCCACAAAGAGAACTTTGGTACTTCCCACTGCAGACTGATTAGAACTCCTCTTTTTCTATAGAAACGTGATGACAAAAAGGTAAACAAATTCCTATAGTAAAGTAAAAATTTGTGATTCATATGGTTATGTTTTCAGGTAGATATTTGAAATAAATAAAGAAAAGTATTAGTTAATATTTTTCTCTTATTATTTACTGACTTCATTTCTTATTATTTACTTCACTTCGTATGAAGTATGACTTCATACGAGATTGTTTGGGCTACATTGGTGGGCCTGCCGTTTTTATGATATATCCACAGTCCTTCTCAAAGTCCATCACTTGGTAAATCACCTTAACATCTACCCCCTCAAACATCTATTACAAAAGACTCATCAATGCTTTATTAAGCCTATATTCTCTGTTCTAGATGCAGACTCTTCATTTAAAAAAGGGTAGCTGTGGGGTGCCTGGGTGGCTTAGTCAGTTGAGCATCCAACTCTTGAATCTGGCTCAGGTCATAATTCTAGGGTGTGGAATCAGAGCACATCAGTCTTACACTGAGCATGGAAACTGCTTGAGCTTCTCTCTCTCTCTCTCTCTTGGTCTCTCTCTCTCTCTCTCTCCCCCTCTCCCCCTCCTCTACCCCTGCTTGCATGCTCTATCTAAAATTAAAAAAAAAAACTTAAAAAAATGAAATAAATAAAAAGAGTAGCTATTATTTTATGGAGAATAAAATATATAAATGTAGCTCTAAATATATTTTTAATATTCAGTCATACATAAGGCATGAGAAATGTACAATGAAATGTACATAAGGAACTGAATCACCTTATAAAATATATTAACAAATACCTGCAGTTTTACATAATTTTATCATCCAAAGAATATATAATATCATTTTCGCACACTTGGACACAAACTGATGGGTATTAAGGTGATTATCAAAGAACAGAGCAAATACTAAGAAAAGGTTACCTGTCCACATATAACAATGGCATACCAGTAGAAAAATATGTATACAGAAGCCTGATTATTACCTAAAAGAAAGAAGTGCAATTACATGTCTCATGTGTGATTCCTACTCAGTGATGAGT
Source organism: Lynx rufus (assembly GCF_022079265.1). Classification (NCBI taxonomy): domain Eukaryota; kingdom Metazoa; phylum Chordata; class Mammalia; order Carnivora; family Felidae; genus Lynx; species Lynx rufus. Next base: position 220,687,587 of record NW_025814823.1, on the reverse strand, counting down.
TATTAAGAATAAACCTGAGCACATTCAAGCAAGAGTTGGGGCTTCCAAAATAGGGAAAAAGGAGAATCATTAACGTGTTAAGGTATTAATAGATGGTTTTGTATAATATACAGGTATATTATAAGGTATCATATAAGTACATGCTCAGGGATCTCATAATGAAATAGAATAGTAAATGACCTCCTAAGAATTCTTCAATTTTTTACCTTCTCTCCACTATCAACTTGAGCTGTTATAATGGGATAATATTAAATGAATATACCATTGCCTGATATGATTTCATTTTGCTCTTTCTTCAGTGCCTCCGTAAAACTTACATGTCACCAGGCCTTTTCAAAGATAGCATACTCCTTTAATGAGGATATGTACAAGAATATGAAGGACGTCTACCTCCTTAATGTTAGCATTTGTTAGATTTATATATTTTTTTCTTTTTGCCGGTTAGTGAGATAGGAGACCAAGTTACTGGATTGCACCTAGAACTTGTTTTTGTAAATAAGGACATAGAGCATAACAGAATAGAAAAGAACATAGCACAGTAAAACAACAAAAACAACAATGACAATAACAACAAAACAATAGGAAAGAGTGCAATAGAAGACAAAACACTATAGGGTTACTCTTCTTTGTAAGAATTTCATATGTGTTCTACAGGAAATTGAGAAGCATGGAGTGTATAGACAGCAGGGATGATGTAACACATTTGTCCCCTGGAATCTCATATTTTATGGTTTATGACGCTTATGGGTGAGGTCACCTTCGACCCTCCAGCTCTGGCATATCCACCAGATGAATGTGGCTGCACATGTGAACCTAGGTGATTCTGGCAGAGCAGTCTCCCAGACAATGGGCAAAGTTTGGAAAATAAAATATTGGTGATATTTTACTCATGGTACTAACTATGATTTATAGAGAAAAAAATACACATATATTTGCAATTCCATTGAACCTTTTTATTTATTTTGTTTTCAAGCAGGCCAAGGATGAAAATCCTACTTTAAATAATGCGTACATGGTAAATAGTATTGATAACAATACACACTTTCAAATTATCAGTGGAAATTTTTCTTATAGCGTAGTCTAATTTGATAAGGTGTAGTTATTATAATCAACCTTAGTTTTTTTTTTTTCTTTTTTTGAATTTTAGAATGAGCGTGAGCAGGGGAAAAGGGCAGAGGAAGAGAGAGAATGTTAAGCAGGATCCAAGCTCAGCATGGAGCCCACGACCCTGAGATCATGACCTGAACTGAAACCGAGTCAGATGCTTAACCTACTAAGCCACTCAGGCATCCCAATCAACCTTAATTTTTTGAAAAACAAGAATGCAAATATATTTTTTCTGTAGAAGCAATGTTAACCTAAATATTATCTCTGATTTTTTAAAAAGAGATCATTCTTGGGGCGCCTGGGTGGCGCAGTCGGTTAAGCGTCCGACTTCAGCCAGGTCACGATCTCGCGGTCCGTGAGTTCGAGCCCCGCGTCGGGCTCTGGGCTGATGGCTCAGAGCCTGGAGCCTGTTTCCAATTCTGTGTCTCCCTCTCTCTCTGCCCCTCGCCCGTTCATGCTCTGTCTCTCTCTGTCCCAAAAATAAATAAACGTTGAAAAAAAATTTAAAAAAAAGAGATCATTCTTTCTTCAATATTTCAATATTCTCTGCTGGAAATAATAATTCATATTTTTAGGTGGAGAAGTGAAATAAGAGTAATATTTCACCTAAACTTGTATTATTTATCATCATCAGTAGTAATGTTTTCTTCACATCACTGCAGCAATATTAAGAATATATAGTAACTAGGGCAATTAATTTAGAGTCTTACTTTCTATGGCAATAATGTGCTTTTTTAAATGTTTATTTATTTTGTTTTTTTTTGTTTATTTACTTGTTTATTTATTTAGAGAGATCAATTACGAGCAGGGGAGGGGTAGAAGGAGAGGACGAGAGAGGCTCCTAAGCAGGCTCTGTGCTGTCACTAACAGGCTGATGCCGGGCTTGAACTCATGAACCGTGAGATCATGACCTGAGCCAAAATCAAGAGTCCGACGCTTACCCAGTGGACCCATCCAGACACCTCAATAGTGTGGGGTTTGTTTTTCTTTTTTTTTTTTTTGACATTTTGAGTCCTTTAGTGTAATAAATGTGTTAGAAAATATCATTTTTTTCTCCACAGAGTTTCAAATTTAGCCTGCTAAGTATTCTGAAAATGCCAGATGGGAACATGACAGAGGAACTCTGGCACCAGCTGGAAGGAGCTTACATTGGCCAAATTTGAGACAATTTGAACCTCAAAAAGAATAATGATACTAATGGGTTATAACACATGGAGTAAAACTTACAAATGAATCTTTGTGAAAACAAATAATAACTACATATTATTCCTTCGAAAATGCTGAATGTCTAAATTTAGAAAGCAGGTACTATGTCAGATGAATGAGTTCTGATCAGCAATATCTGTGGCTACTTAGTTAGCTTACATATGATTTGTCACCTAATTGAAAATTTTACTCGTTTATAAAGTTAAGCCAATGCATATCTTCTGGAATAATCACACACTAAACACAAAACCACACAAAGAGTTTATTGCCTACACTAAATGCATAATGGCTACTTGTATGCAATGGATAAAAACTATATAGGTATATATGTCATAATTGTTGAAAGAGAATATTCAGTGATAATATTTTATTCTAGGCAACAAGAATGGATAATTAGTGGTTAAAGACAGATTGCTGGGTTCAGTTTTGGTGTGTCTGTATACAAATGTGTGAGCCTCATGCTTCATCTCCAAAATATTTAAAATAGGGATGGTTACTGTACCTAATTCAAAGGGATTTGTGAAGAATACACCTTTCCATACTTAGACAGGGCCTACTATGTGATAAATCTTCAGTAAGACCTCAACGAGCAAAATAATTGAGCAATAAATAGTGACCTTTGTATGTACCAGACACCATGTTAAATCTTTACATTATTCAATATATTTTCTCTTCATCCTCAGCTCTGTTTACTATCAATGGGACTCTTCCAGTTGTAAGTGAAACAGAAGTAATATAACTGTCCTAGTTTTTCTTAATGAATAATTGGGTTACCTGGGCCCCAAATTCACATGTGTATAATGGCAGACTTTGACTCTTAAGTACAATGAACTGTTCTAAGTGGGTGGGTTCAGTTTTTAATATGACAACTTTGGGTACTGGCAGGGCCATCCTAATTGTAAATTGTGAAACACATCGTCTTATATTTTTTTTTCTAGAAGATTTCAAAAAACTATATGCCAAATCCTAAAACTAACAGATAATTTCTCCACCTCATCTGCATAGAAGATTAATTGGCATTTGGCAATTTTGGGCCAGCATTACTGAAAGCGGGACTTTTGGTTTTTGTTTTTTGAGTATTTTTTTAAGCACAATACACACAAGAGTATCTGATTCCTCTGGGTGTTGTTAGCCGCAAGCCTGGAAAATCGATATGATAACTAAAACTGTAAAATGTAGTTTTTAATTTGTTCTTATGGTCTGTTGAGCAAGACATTCATCCATGACAAACACCCACCTGTCCATACCTAAAGTTTCTGTAGCTATTTACAGTTACTCCACAAGATACAGCAAGACATAAATCATTGTTTTACTCTCTGGGGATTTAAATGCATATACTCAAACAGAATCATTATTCATACTTACAGTTAAATAATTATGGAGAGGAATTCTTTACAATGATGACCAATGTAGGTGATGTGAACAGAAATGACTAATTTCTTTGTTCTGAAGAAATATATGGTCAGTTGATAAGCTAAGGCATTAATTTGATTTTTAGGTCATGAATTAGTTAAAATGCATTTACCCCAGAACACACAGAATTATGTACTTTGTACATTTTGAAACTAAAGAAAGAATCATACAAAATAATTAGAAATCTCTTAGTTCCATGCTATCCTTTGAGTTATAGTAGTGATGTACTAGATTGGATTATCACTCCCTTTTGTTTTACTTCTTTATAATAGCACACCCCTTCATCAGAGGTATGAATTTTTCAGTGACTCCAACTGTAGGCAGAGTATTATCTCTGTCCCATTGATGCTGTGCATGTCAGTATACCTAGCCTACCAAAATCAGTCAAACCACAACTGAACTTCAGGCCTGTGTGTGGAAAATAGTTTTTATAGAAAGACATTTAAACTTTGTTATTTTTTTCCAAGCAAAAGTTACTCATACAGATAATTTAATATGTGTTGCTTCTTAGTTGTTAAACATCTCTTCCTCTATTTTACCAATTATTTGTCTCATATATTCATCATGTTTTCAATGTTTTTCTTTCTCTCTCTCATTGGTTAATTAATTAACAGCTTTCTCTGGACTACTACTTGGGAAAGATCTAACGTTATTGGGGAATTTTGAAGATTAATGTTTTTGGTAGTGATGAGTTTAAGTTGAGAGGATACACCGGAAATAATGTGATAACTCATTTTAATATTTAATATAATGTTCTTAATAGCACTAACCTTTTTTTTTAGGTGAGATAGCTTCCATAGTATCTCTACATTTCTGGTACCGCTCATTACAAATGAGCAGCAGTGATTACAATTCCTTCAATAGTAAAACATCAACCTTTCATCTGTTTCTGGAGGCCTATGTTTGAAAGAGGAATTCATCAATATATGAGATGCTATTTTAAGTTTTAATGAATACAGTTTTGTGCAACTTAGCTATCTCACAGTAGCAATAAATATTTAATCCAATTGAGATAGCAAAGAGCAAAAAGATCCATGTATTCCTTGGGGAAAGATGAAATATAAACTGATATGAAGATAAACCCATTTCTATAGGTTAAAATTCTTCTTGTAAAGTTACCTGGATTTATTTATCAGTTGTTTACAGTTTTGCTTAGAGAATCACTTAAATCAGTTGTGGTTCCAAGGAAAACAGTAATTATTTGATTGAAATGAACGCGATCCAGTGGGACTCTGAATACTTTTTAACATTTCTTTCCATGTCTATATTTATGAGAAGTAGTGTAACTTCAAAAAGAAGAATGGCTCTATATAAATGGATGTGGTTTCAATAAATGACTAAAAATGTTCACCAGACTTGCAGGGGCTCTTTTTCAAGGCCCATTCCTACCTGCATAATTAACTCACTTGGAATTTCAGGTTCCTATGTTGAAGTTTACTAGAGAGAAAACTTATATTATTTGATAATTAACAAATATATATCCTCATGTACTACTACTATTTTTATTATTATAATTTTATTATAAACTACTAAAAGCAAACATTTGGGGTCAACTTCAAAGGAGTAATGGTAGTGATCACTCTCATTATCTAAATTAGGAACAACACCAGCATGAACAGCATTACATTATCTCACACAATTAAACTCCTTGGGAGTTTTCTTCAGTTTTGTGGAAAAGTTGAATTTTCTAAAATGTCCTTTGTAGTCAGTTTTTAAATATAATTTTGGTCAATTAATTCATTTATTTTACACATTAAATTTCTCCCATATTATTCTCTTTTCTCACATCTGGTAACATATCTCCAGAGAGAAACAGTGATACATCTTTTCACAGAAATTTCTCAAATTTGTCACATCTAAGCTTCTCTTCTTTATAAATAATTCCTTTAATATGTGCCACAGCCCAACTTCTATTTATCATATTAGTTAGGTTCTTTTTCATTGAATCATGACTATTTTCTCTATTTGGTCTTAAAATGCCACAAGTAGAATTAGATGCTACTAACAGGCGCACACCATTTATAGCATAGGTCATTTTCAAGAAAGAAGTCAGTAAAAATGGAGGCAGAAAAGAAGTGAGGGGATTGCTTTCAACCTCGAACATTCCCTTCTGTTTTTTATTGTTTTTTTTTTTAAATTGAACTTTCCCATCTTAATGAGACTAAGGGTTATTTGCACAGTTTGAGTCATCTGCACATACTTATTTTATTTTTTTTAATGTTTATTTTTGAGACAGAGAGACAGAGTAGGAGCAGGGGAGGGGCAGAGAGAGAGGGAGACACAGAATCCAAAGCAGGCTCCAGGCTCTGAGCTGTCAGCACAGAGCCCCATGCGGGTCTTGAACCCATGAACCGTAAGATCATGACCTGAGCCGAAGTCGGGCTCTCAATGACTAAGCCACCCAGGCGGCCCATCAACTGCACATACTTATACCTGGAACACAAAAATGGTAGTATTACAGAGCTGATGGGAATAACAAAAGAAATTTTCTTTCAAAAATTTAAGGGCTATTTAAGAAAAAAACACAAAAAAGAGAGAGAGAGAGAGAGGGAGAGAGAAATCACAAAACAGACTCATAACTATAAGGAACATAATGATTACCAGAGGTGAGGTGAGTGGGGGATGGGTAAATGGGTGATGTGGATTAAGGAGTGCACTTGAGAGGAGCATAGGGTGATGTATGGAAGTGTTGAACCACTGTGTTGCACACCCCAATCTAATATAACACTGTAGGTTAACTATACTGGAATTAAAAGAAAAATTAAAAAATAATTGAAGCTAGGGAAAAAAAAGAACCCAAATTTTAAGGATTAATTTTTTTTTTAATTTTTTTTTCAACGTTTTTATTTTATTTTTGGGACAGAGAGAGACAGAGCATGAACGGGGGAGGGGCAGAGAGAGAGGGAGACACAGAATCGGAAACAGGCTCCAGGCTCTGAGCCATCAGCCCAGAGCCTGACGCGGGGCTCGAACTCCCGGACCGCGAGATCGTGACCTGGCTGAAGTCGGACGCTTAACCGACTGCACCACCCAGGCGCCCCAAGGATTAATTTTTAAAATTAAATGGCCTGAGAAGCTAGGTATTAAAAATGACTTAAATACTTTTAAAAACATATTAATAATTAATTTATAAAGCATAGATAATAATGCCAACTTTTCTATTCATGGCCCCAGTTTAATAAACAAGCAAGTTTCTTTAAAACATTACCACTGAAGCCTTTCCAAATCTCTATTTCTTCATTCACTCTACTATTATTTAGTTAAATCTATTTCATCATGTTTCAATTTAGTTGTTACACAAATTTGAAAGATTTTTAATTGGAGGATTAATGTAACTTAGAATATTATACATATGCAGGTGACCCTTGAATTTCATGAATCTGAACTATGCTGATCTCCTTACATGTGAATATTTTCCAATAAATACAGTACAGTGCTGTAGGCATATTTTGTCTTCCTTATGATTTTCTTAATAATGCTTTCTTTCTTCTAGCCTACTTTATTATAAGAATAACATACAAAATATGTGTTAATTGACTATGTTATCAGTAAAGCTTATGGTCAACAGTAGGCTATTAATAATTAAGATTTGGGAGAGTCAGTGTGTTTTGGGAGTAAATATCCAGTAATGCAATTACCTGATTATAGGGCAGTTCTATTTTTAACTTTTTGAGAAAATGCTATACTGTTTTCCAGAGTGGATACACTAGTTGGCATTCCCACTAACAGTGCAAGAGGATTCCTTTTTCTCCACTTCCTTGCTAATACTTGTTGTTTCTTGTGTTGTTGATTTTAGCCATTCTGACAGTTGTGAGGTGATATCTCATTGTAGTTTTGATTTGCAATTCCCTGATGATGAGTGATGTTGAATATATTTTCATATGTTTGTTATCCATCTGTATATCTTCTTTGGAGAAATGTCTGTTTCTGTCTTCTGCACATGTTTCATTGGATTATTGTGTATGTGTGTGTGTGTGTGTGTGTGTAGTTATTTAAGTTCTTTTTCAAAAGGATACATGCACCCCTGTATTTGTAGCACCCCTGTGCTATTATTTACAATAGTCAAATTATGGAATCAGTCAGAGTGTCTATTGATAGATGAATGGATAAAGAGGATGTGAAATATATGCACACAATGGAATATTATTCAGCCATAAAAAATGAAATATTGCCATTTGCAATAACATGGATGGAACCAGAGAGTATAATGCTAAGCAAAATATGTAAGAACAAGACACATACCATATGATTTAATTCACATGTGGAATTTAAGAAACAAAACAAAAGAGCACAGTGGAAAAAGAGAGAGAGAAGCCAAGAAACACATTCTTGACTGTAGAGAACAAACTGATGGTTACCAGAGGGGAAGTGGGTAGACGTTGGGGGAAATAGGTGATGAGTACTGATTGCTGTATAAATTCTTAAATCTTAAATTTACCTGAAACCAATATAACATAGTAGGTTAACTATACTGGAATTTAAAATAAAAAATAAGGGGCGCCTGGGTGGCGCAGTCGGTTAAGCGTCCGACTTCAGCCAGGTCACGATCTCGCGGTCCGTGAGTTCGAGCCCCGCGTCAGGCTCTGGGCTGATGGCTCGGAGCCTGGAGCCTGTTTCCGATTCTGTGTCTCCCTCTCTCTGCCCCTCCCCCGTTCATGCTCTGTCTCTCTCTCTCTGTCCCAAAAATAAATAAATGTTGAAAAAAAAATTTAAAAAAAAAATAAAATAAAAAATAAAATAAGAAAATAAAGTTTTGGGGAGTCAAAAGTTATATGCAGATTTTCAGATGTGGGGGGTGGGTGTCCCTAACCCTGCATTATTCAATAGCCAACTATAATTAGTATTTATAATATTAAACTACCATTAATATACAAACAGTGATTTTATTCATCCTGAGGTTTGTCTATTAGTATCAAACACACTGTAAACTTTCAAATGTCATTTTCAAAATAAGGTGACGCTATCAGAGATAGGATGTGGCATGTCATTAATTTTGTCTCCATAACAATTTGGTGGAGAGTAAGATTAGACCAAATGTAAAAACTACAGAATACAAGATTATTTATGTGGCACATTATCAAATTTTTTATATGACATGGGATTTTATACATAATATTGCCCCATTCATGTATTTAAAAAATAGTTCTTGGGGCACCTGGGTGGCTCAGTCAGTTAAGCATCCGACTTCAGCTCAGGTCATGATCTCATGATTTGTGGGTATGAGCCCCACTTTGGGCTCTGTGCTGACAGCTTGGAGCCTGGAGCCTGCTTTGGATTCTGTGTCTCCCTCTCTCTCTGCCCCCCACCCCCCACAGTTGTGCTCTCAACAGTGTTGAGAGAATTTCTCTCTCTCAAGAATCAATAAACATTAAAAAAAATTTTTAATGGTTCTTGAATTTGTACCATGTGGAAAGTGCTATTTTAGATTTTGTGAGTATTATAATTAATTGTTTTAAATCCTTAAATTTATATTCTTTCTAACCAAAATGGTATTACAATATATTTGTAATTAATATTAACTAAAACATCAAAATAAATTTTGAAACCATCAAACTATTCTCTAATATTTTTAACATAAATTAGTGTTAGTTGATAAAATTACTAATATCAGGGCACCTGGGTGGCTCAGTTCATTGAGTGTCCAGTTTGATTCAGGTCATGCTCTTGTGGTTCATGGGTTTGCGTGCCATATCCGACTCCCTGCTGTCAGCTCAGAGCATGCTTTAGATCCTCTGTCCCCCTCTCCCTCTGCCCCTCCCCTGCTCATGCTCTCTCCCTCAAAAAATCATTAAACATTTTTTAAAAATACTAGTATCAGATATATCTTATTATTTATTCAAAAATTAGTTTTAGATCACACAAAACTAGACTACCTGTTGGAATTTTAAAAAATTAAAGTTCTAAGTAGAAATGTAAAGATGTTCTTTTCCAATCTCCACTCTGAGCTCTTTGAAATATTTTCCATCTCTTTAGCTCATGCATCACTGACGTTGTATGGTATAATTTGGCTTATAGTTGGAGAGAGAGCAGTATCTATAGCAATATATATAGAGAGATGATAGATAGATAGATGATAGATAGATAAAATTCTACTTCCTAGTGAAGCTATTAATTTACAAATATTATTGAATAATATTTCTTTCTGTGCTAAAATGCAAGACTACTTTGGAAACTATTATTTAGTAAACATTTTCCATCTTTTGAAATTTCAGTATAATCCTCATATATTTTATTTTATCCGTGGGAGTTTTGTGAAATGAGTCCTGCCATCCTTTTTGAATTTTTGTTTTTCATCTAAAAATGACTAATCACTGGGGTAATTGTTAATTTAATTGATTAAATTATAAACAAAACCAGGATTGTAGTGTAGTCATTATGGGGACGGGTTTTGAAGTCAGACAACTGGGTGAAAACTCAGAGTTTGGAAATAAGTAGCTGTTCCATCCTGGATAAATTATTTATTTATTCTATAACTCAATTTACTTAACTGTTCAAAATGAATCATAATGAGAGTAATATCTACCAAAAAAGATTATTCTAAGAATTACAAAAGTTAATATATGAACACTTAGAAGAGCACTTAGTGTTTATAAATTGATTAAAAAAATAATAAATTTTAAGCTAATTGAGTAAATCAATAATGGATATTGAAATAATTGTCAAGACAAACAAAAATCCCATCAGAGCCATGTCAAGATATCATTAACCTTGTACAAGGGACACTTAGTAGGGTAAATTGTATTAGTGCAAATGTCTAGGAAATACACTGGAATGGATTACACCTCAGCATACGTTTTACAATTAGATTCAGTGATTTTTCTTTATTTATAATGAACAATATGTCTCCTTCTCACTTTAATGGGCAATTATGTCAAATATATAAATCTTAACTCTATGATGTTCATAGTTCTCATGCAGTAAAAATGTCTAAATTAAGTTTTACTCTGTATTAGAGAGGGAATTTCTTGCTTGACATATTTAATTTCAAGATAATATAGCTGTTAAAGTAACAAGAGAATTCTCAATATACAAAGCTCTGTAAATTCACAATGACAAACTAATTATAATGGTGGATGCAGTTCCTTGACAAAGGTTATTCTGACACTCTGTAAATCTGCAGTTCATAAATCCCTGTAGTTTAGATTACAACTCAATAATAGAGGGAGGACTAATCAAACAATACTTATGACAGCCAATATTTGCTCATTTCCTTCTTTACCCATGCACGAGAAGTCAATAATTAGTCTTTGCCATAATTATTCTGTCTATGAACCAAGATTATTATTGTAGCAGGATTATACCTTTGGATAAGTATTGCATAAATAAAGGTTTCCCAGACACTATTCTATATTATATTTTAAATGCCTACTAAAAAAAGGTTTGTTGTGTCAAGAAGTTTAAGAATTATGGGGTAAATTTATCTTAAGTAATTGTTTTTGGTAGAGAATTTCTTAATGTTTCTACTATAGGGGACATAATATGCCTCACTTTCCAAACTTGTATGAACACAGAGAACTTCATTTTGGAATGCTATGAACATTCACTAGTGTTCATAGTTCCACTATATGGGGAACACTATCATACACTGAAAAATAGTGAATTAGTCTATCACCAAAGTGAGTTAACAGTATGTATGTAAAAAAAAATCTATTTTAGCTGAAAATCTGTCTTTTGCTGGATTTAACAAATGTTTAAATAAAAATGCAATACTAAAATAGTAACATTTTTTAAACACAGTTTTTCAATCCATTTCAAAGGTGTCTAGAATATTCTCTCTAACACTACTTGTAATTTAATTCTTGATGATTTTATTATCCATAGAATATTATCTTTTGGCTTTGTCAAAAGCCAAAACAGAGTTGACCTCCCTGTTTCTAAAATCTATTCTATAGTCTTCCCTCATTTTACTTGAGATATTTGAACACTTGGTTGCTTCATTCTCTTCTATGTCTACACTGAGTTCCTGAATTCCATGTTTTCAAATGACATCAATATAAGTTCAACTTCCAAATATATATAGCTGCGGCCAACCTAGGCCTCCCCTCTGAATAACAGAATTGTATATCCAATTCCCATTTTGGATTTCACAAAATGATCTTTAACTTACTGTGTCCAAATTTAACTGTTTAATCCTATCTAACTCTGTTCTTCACACTGCCTTCTGTATTTCACTAAATGGCAATTTTCTTCTAATAGATTAGTACCAGACTTTGGAGTTCTTATGAACTCCTCTCTTTCTCTGAATCCATAAACAAATCTTGAGGACTCTTTTTCAAAATAAATCAAGAGTCTAGGGGCACCTGAGTGGCTCAGTCAGTTAAGCATCTGACTCTTGATTTTGGCTCAAGCCATGATCTCACGATTTAGGGGTTCAAGCCCCACATCAGGCTCCACACTCACAGTGCAAAGCCTGCGTGGGATTCTCTCTCTCTCCCTCCCTCTCTTCACCCTGCCACTCATGCTCTCTCCCTGTCTCTCTCTAAGAATAAACAAACAAATTTTAAAGGAATGAAAATTAAAAAAAATAAATATCCCTCCCTTAAAAATAAAACAAATAATAGTCTGACCACTTGTCACTTTGCCCACCATTATCATCATGGTCAATGATCCTACCATGTATTGTAGGATAATTGACTCTCCTTTTTGATATCTCAGTTTCAAATGTATAGTCCATATCTAGTACATAAGTCAGAAAAGACATTTTTATTAAATGTATGTCATATTGGGAAAATCGTTTGCTAAAATTCTACAATGATTGTGAACTCAGAGTAAAACGCAATACCTCTACCTTCTCTAGATCTGTATCTAATGACATTTCTGTGACATTATCTACCACCCTGTACACTGTTTTTCTTACTTATTCACCTTATATTTGTTACTACTACTACTACTGCTGCTGAGTGACTAATTTCCCCCAAATTCAATGGCTTTAAACAATGCACATATATGGTCTCAGAGTTTCTGGTCTAGAAGTCTACCATGTAGCTGTCCTCTGTTTCAGGTCCTTTCACCAGACTACAATCCAGATGTTGGCCAGGGGTGAGCCTTGACTGAGGAAGGATCCACTTCCAAGTTGACCCATGTGTTTTTTCATAGAATTCACTTCTTTGAGGCTGTCAAATTGTAGAGGTCAGTTCCCTTTTGGCCGTTAGCCAAAAGCCACACTTAGTTCCTTGCCGCATGGCCTTCCCTATAGGCCTACTCACAATATGACAGATTGTACCATCAAAGCAAAGCTAAGAGAGAGAGAAAGGAAGAAGGAGCAAGAAGGGGAGGAGGCAGGAAAATAAGGAGGAAGAAAAGAAGGGGGGAGAAAGAGAAGTGGGAAGAAGGAAGAGACGAGATGGACAGAAAGCAAAACAATCATTTATAAGCTAATCTTGAAAATTACATCCCATCACTTTTGCCACCTGGTATTCTTGGAAGCCAAGTCACTAGGCCCAATTCTGACCTAAGTGGAGGGGATTGTGCAGGGTTATGAATACTGAGAGTCTGTGATCCTTGGAAGTCCTTTTAGAAGGATGCCTACCACACAGCTCACCTCCACTAAAAACCTGTCAGTTCTTCAAAATTATCAAGGATGGTCCCTTCTGAGTGCTTTATAATTGCTACTTCTGTCAGAATCCTCTTTCCTCAGATTATGAAAATTTTGATCCTTTATACCAATTATGAAAATGTTAGCGAGAGCTTTGTAGATGGTAATAATTTAAGAACTAAAATGATTTCTATGACCCGAACCATTGCTTTACTCTCTTTCCCATACCCTGCCATAGTTTTATAGTACTTAATATCACCTGATATATTTTGCATTTACCTGCATATGGTAACTCTAAGAGCACAGAAACATCAGCTGTTTAATTCATTGCTGGATCCTCACCAATAAAATTACTGACTGAATAAATGAAAAAAAATCTTAAACATTTACGGTCTTTATTCAGCAATTATTATTCAGAAATATTGCACAAAATAAGTGACTCAAGTTTTTTTAGATGTATAAACTCATAATTTTGTCTTTGTACAATATAAAAACTTTAGGATAATTTAAAATGTGTATATTAACTGTGATGCATGCAGCCATTCAAAAACCTCCATAAATTCTATTACCAGAAAATTTTCATGATATAGTAAATACAAATATTTAAGAAAATTTTTGTAGAAATATCACTTATTTATATAGATAAAGAGATTTAAATATGGGTTTATTTGGGAGATAGATCATGGATTTAAAAACATTATCTGTGTTTTCTCTTTTCTCTAGTTGTATGATTTGCAGTGGGTATTGAAATGAGTAACATTTACATTTTAGTTGCCATAGAAAAGTATTTTTAATTTTTTTTATGTTAATGTAATTTTATATATGATATAAAAAATGTAGGGAAAGGAAAAAATACGAAAATTAAATATAGGACTAATATGTGTGAAATTTCTGAGTATATTCTGAGCACTAGTATATACTTTATGAGCATCTCTTTTAAAATCAAACATCACCCTTTGAAGTTAATATTATCAGGGTGCCTGGGTGGCTCAGTCGGTTGAGCGTCCGACTTCAGCTCAGGTCACGATCTCGCGGTCCGTGAGTTCGAACCCCGCGTCGGGCTCTGTGCTGACAGCTCAGAGCTTGGAGCCTGTTTCCGATTCTGTGTCTCCCTCTCTCTCTGCCCCTCCCCCGTTCATGCTCTGTCTCTCTCTGTCTCAAAAATAAATAAATGTTAAAAAAAAAAAAATGAAGTTAATGTTATCTACTTAAGTTGATGAAGAAATTGGAGCTTAAGCAAATTGAAACTTTTTTCCAAGCTGGTAAAATAACTATATCTTTATAAAATAATGTATTATTTATATGTAATATATCTAATGTTACATATCTCTATCATCTTATTATCTGTATATCTTTTTGTTGTTGTTGTTAAAGTTTATTTTGAGAGAGAATGAGTGGGAGAGGGGCAGAGAAGGAGACAGAGAATCCTAAGCAGGCTCCATGCTGTCAGTACAGAGCCCAATGCTGGGCTTGAACTCACTAACCGAACTGAGATCATGACTTGAGCCCAAACCAAGTGTTGGATGCTCAATCCAATGATGCACGTAGGCACCCCTGTTTTTTTTCTTTCTTAATGTTTTTCAAAATTTATTTTGAGAGAGAGAGGGAAAGAGCACAGGGGGGATGCAAACAGAGAGGGAGAGAGAACCCCAAGCAGGCTCTGTGCTGTCAGAGCAGAGCCCAATGCAGGGCTGATCCCATGAACCGAAGACTGAGATCATGATTGAGCTGAAATCAAGTCAGAAACTTAACTGCCTGAGTCACCCAGGCACCCCTATCTTTCTTTCCATAACCTTTTACTTAATATTTATTCAGAAGATTAATGTTAAACTAAAATACATCAGTCACGGCATAAAGCACAATAAAATTAACTACAAATTGATGAATAATTCCATAAAAATGATTTTCAACCTGAAAATAATTTTAACAATTATCAAATTTAAATTATTTTAATTATTTTCAGGTTGAAAATTAAAAAATTTAAATTTTATATTTAATTTTACATAATTAAAACTAAACTCTAACTTCCTTAAAGGAAACACATTTAAATATAAGCACACAGAACATAAAGAACACAACAAAATAAAATGGAAATATATGCTATGTTTATCGGTCAGGGTCCAGTCAGGAGAATGAAATCACTTAAGATATTTTAATGGAAAATTTAATAAAAAGAATTCTTAACTAGTTTTAAGGTTATTAGTTAATTTGACTTAGAGAAAAGAAAAAAAAAAAAAAAAAAAGAGTCCCGTCACATCCCCAAACTTATAGCAGCTATCAAACTTAGGGCAGGGAAAAAAAAAAGGAAAGATTTGGCATTATTAAAACTTAGAAGTCCAAGAAAGCAATTCAGTGGAGGTAAAAGTCAGACTCCAAAGAGCCTCTGTGGAATGTCAGTTTATTTACGGGATGCCAATACACTGGTGTTAAAAAAAAATTGTTGCTACAGAAAACGACTGACTTCCAGAGTAAGGAAATATTGTGAGGGTGAATCTCAGAGGAACAGGAAACAGATGAGAAGCCAAAAGGAAATAAACAGTAATGCAATTTTCTAAAAAGTGTCAACATTCATGAAACTTACGATAAAGAGTTTTCCCAGGGCTCTGAATCAAATAAGACTTAAAGTCTCTAATTAAAAACGTTTTATAAAATGAATGGAATTTAGTAATTATGCAAATTTACCCCAAATTTCTTGTTTTTCTGGTTTCTAAGGTTCACAGCATTTGTCATGTTCCCCTAGAATTTTCTTTAATTAAAAACTAGCTGGAGGTATAAATATTATCTGACATATCATTGAAGTAATAATAAAAGTTTTTATTATTTTATTATTAACACAGAGCTTCTATAAATATATTACAAAATGGGTTTTTACTTTATATGTTTTTAAATAGTGAAAGGACCTAGTAAAAAGTATTACATAATGTTCAATCTGGGAAATTACTCAACTACATAATGTTTATATTTGAGTTAACATAGAAAATTACAAATAAACACAGCTTCATCATATAACATATAAGAAGACAAAGATTGCAAAAAGTAATCTCCAGATTGTTTTTAGTGAATACATAAAATTGTGTAACTCTAGTGAATTTATTCTAAACTTATAATCATTCACTGTTCTGTTTTTTCTAGAATACTTTATCTCTTTATTTCTATCATTGTTTTAAATTTCACAACAGTATGGAAAACATTTTCAGCAGACTATTTTGTCTATAGTTCCCAGTTAACTAAATATTAACCTCTTCGTAGTATAATTTTTGTCAGTTATATCAAAGAAAAAATTTCATCAGATTTGAAATTGGTTATCCTCAATCCTAACTTCTTCTCTATTTTTATATCTTAGGAGAACTAGAATAAAATAAATTCATTGAAAACCACTTCAATTATTTCCTATTTACCATTAAATTAAAAAAAATTAAAAAAAATAAAAAAATGGTCTGTTCTCATAGGATTGATAGATAACATTTTCTCATAGTTTGTAAGAGTTTTTTGTAATATAATTCATTCTTCCATAGATAATATGAATCTTGTTATATGTACACACACATTCCTGTATATGTGTACACTTAAATAAGTCATTTTTGTCCATATGACAGTTTCAGAGAATATAATTAAAATAATTTTTCCAACTTTAATGCCAATAACCAATACCTGCCATTTCTAGTTTTATGCTTCCTATTGTTTTAAATTTTGAACAAAACCAATGTAAGGAAAGATATCTATAAAATATTTCCAAAAGGATTGAAATACAGTATAGTTGAGGCAACCACTATCTACTTAAAGTGAGTGCTTGGTGATGTTTTGTAAGTCATCACACCCTTAGAGCCATTCTTCAGATCAAGAAAGAGAACAGGACAAGCACAACAGAAGTTCCTGTGGAAGGCAATTACCTCCTTCTTTGTAGCAGATAGCTGTACTATTCCAACTTCTAGCGCTGTGGATCAGTACTGCTTGTTTTGATCTCAATGTAAAGAGAATCAAAGTGTAAGCATTTTTTTGTGTGTCTCAGTTCTTCTATTCAGTGGTATGTTTGTGAGATTCTTCTATGGTATTATGTGTGGCAGGGGTTTGTTAATTTACATTAATATATACTATTGCATTTTATAAAACTGCCACACTTTATTCATTCTATCATTGACTGATACTTGGATTATTGCTATTTTTTGGCTGCTACTAATATTTCTTCCATTTATGTTCTTGCTTTTTTGCCGCATAGAAGTATTTATTCTCTTGGCTATATACATAGTAATCAATCTCTGAGATCAGATAGTACGCTTATGCTTATTATTAACTAAAGACTTCAAAGTGTTTGTACTAATTTGTACTCCAACCAGCAATGATAAAGGGCCTAGTTGTTCCAAACTCCAGCTAATACACTTTGTAAAATTTTCAGTTCCTTTCATTTTTTTTCAGTGTAATTATTGTATAGTGGCACCTTATGTTGTAGGTAATTTTGATATATTTTCTTGGTGTGAAATGCTTGTTCAAAAACCATGCCGGTGTCTTGCCCTTGGGATACAGGGCGTACCTCAGTTTCTGGGGGACCAAGACCCCGCCTCCTGGTTTGTGCACTCTTGAGTACCAGAGTCGACCCTGGGGAAAGCGGTTCGGTGCAGGCCTAGTGTACCTTTCTGTCCGGGAATGGAGAAAGAAAACAATGCAGACGGACTTAAGGCAACTAGTGTCTTTAGATTGGATTGGCTTTGGCTAAGCCGCACTGGTTGCTTCTGGTGGGATCATTGGCTATGCAAAAGCAGGTAGTGTCCCATCACTGGCCGCTGGGCTTCTTTGCGGTGGTTTAGCAGGCCTGGGTGCTTATCAGCTGTCTCAGAAACCAGGAAACATGTAGTTTTCCCTACCTAGACCTGGAACTGGCATTATGGGAATGAGATTCCACCACTCTTGAAAATGTATGCCTGGGGCTCAATCCTGGCTGCCAGTTTGCTGCTGGTGGTCACCAAATTTGGAATTAGTGTGTTCAAAAGACCCTATGAGTAGTAGTCACATCCCAGCTTGGACTCCTGAAGAATTTAAAAACTTCCAGTATTTTTAGTGCATTAAGAGAAATAAGCAGCATTTTCACATATTCTGACATTTTAATTAAAACAAAACAAAACAAAACACTTGGGGAACCTGGGTGGCTCAGTCGGTTGGGCGTCTGACTTCGGCTCGGGTCATGATCTCAGTTTGTGAGTTCAAGCCCCGCATCAGGCTCTGTGCTGACAGCCTAGAGCCTGGAGCCTGCTTCTGATTCTGTGTCTCTCTCTCTCTTTCTGCCCCTCCCCTGCTCACGCTGTATCTCTCCTTCAAAAATTAATAAACTTAAAAAAAATTTTAAACAAAACAAAACAAGACATTAAACTTCCCAGAAGAGAAATCAGTTATTATCATTACAACCTTAAAGAAGTAGGTGGTATAAAGTCAAGAACTTACTATTATAATCTCATACAGTTTGATTTTTATATGTTGATGTTATCTCTTCCTTCTGTATCTGTAGATAAACTCTCAGGGGGTAAAATGTTTGGGGGCCCTGAACCTCCATGTCCTACTCAGAACAGTGTGAAAAAAAAGTCTTTTCTGAAATTTAGGATTCTGTTCTTTGGCTCATGTTAGAGCACAGACCTACTTTGAAATTATGTCAAATGATATATCAATGAAAATAAAGTTTACTTTAAATAATAAAAAAATGCCCTTTAGGACACCTGTGTGGCTCAGTTGGTTAAGAGTCTGATCAGGTTATGATCTCACAGCTCATGAGTTTTAACCCCACGTCGGACTCAGTGCTGACAGCTCAGAGCTGAGAGACTGTTTCAGATTCTGTGTCTCCCTCTCTCTCTGCCCCTCCCTGCTCACACTCTGTCTCTCTCCTTCAACAATAAATAAACATTTTTAAAAAGTTTTTTAGATAAAAAAATTACAAATGCCCTTTTCTCATAGGATTTATGGGTACCATTTTCTCATTTGTAAGAATTTTTTGTAATCACTTGGTATAATTCATTCTTCCATAGAGAATATAAATCTTGTTATATGTGCACACACAGTCCTGTCTATATGTATAATTAAACATCAGTTATTTTCTCACTAAGTGGTTTGCTATTTAACTCTTCTAATGATGAATTCTGATGAGCAAAGTCCTTAATTCAAAAGTAGTTCAAATTAGCAGTCTCTTCCTGCTGTGAAGATATTTTCTGAGGTTTGTGTCTTGTTTAAGAACTCTACTCCTACTCCAAGTAATCAAGAAAGTCTCCAGTGATGTTTTCAAATGTTTCATTGTTTCAGTATTTATATTTTTAACCACCCTCCATATAAAATTTTGTTTCTGTGGTATGATTTTGAGGGTCAGTATTATTATTTTTTTTCTTATGGATAACCAATTGCCCCGGTATCATTAATTGAAAAGACATTTGCCACGTATTGTACCTTTATTATTAATCAAATATTTTTGATTAATGTGTGAGACTATTTTCACTCTCTCTGTTCTGCTCCACTCTTATATCACCGGTTTGGTTGCTCATATTCTCTTGTAATTATATAATGTTCTTGATTAGGAATGACATAATTTTCTTTTCTTTGAAAATCCTAGTCAGACTTTGGTGTTGGCCTCATAAAACAATTTAGGGACTTTGTCTTATACTCTTTTCCTTAATAATTGGTTTGAGATTGGGGCAGGTGGGTGGCTCTGTCAGTTGAGCGCCCGACTTCAGCTCAGGTTATATCTCGGGGTTTGTGAGTTTGAGCCTCACATTGGGCTCACTGCTGTCAGCCTGTCAGCACAGAGCCTGCTTCTGATCCTGTCCCCCTCTCCCTGCCCCTCTCACACTGTGCTCTTCCAAAATTAAATATTAAAAATAAATGGTTTGTGATTGTTTTATCTTTTTTGATGTTTGGAAGAATTTGAAAAATTCTTCAAAAAATTTGAAAACTTTTTTTAAATATTTATTTATTTTTGAAGGAGGGAGACAGAGCGTGAGCAGGGAGGGGGAGAGAGAGAGGGAGACACAGAATCTGAAATCAGATCCTTGAAAGTTGTATAAATATATATTCAAATTATTTAATAAATATTCAAATTTCAACATTTTCCACTATTTTTGTACAATCTGATTAATTACCTTTACCTAGCAATACTATCATTCCATGTAAATTTCCAAATATATAGGATATGTATATTGATATATACTGATATTTTATAATGAACTTTAAATGTACATTTATATCTTTTGGATCAATAATGATGTTTATGTTTTTTTTCTTTAAATTTTTTAAGTTGTTATTTCACCCTTCTTAATAAGTCTTGCTAGATGTTTATCAATTCTACTAGCTTTTTCAGAGATTCAAATTTTGGTTTTGTTGATTTTTTCTAATATCTATCCATTTTCTCATATATTGTATAATGTGTATCTTGTATCTAATATATAGCTTTACATTAACTTCTCATTGTTGCTTTTATATTAATTCTGTTTGCATTTAATTTTTGTTTAATTCACACTTTTTCTATCTTTGATTTTAAGCCATTTTCTTATTCTGAATTTAGATTTACAACTATACTTAATTGAAACTTACAACTATATATCAAAAATTATCATTTTGTTTATTATCCAGTTTTCCAATATGATTCCTTATTTTATTTGTACTACTTAAAAATAATTGCTAGCTCTGAAAACGTTTTTTTTTTAAATTTTTTTTTTTTTTTCAACGTTTATTTATTTTTGGGACAGAGAGAGACAGAGCATGAACGGGGGAGGGGCAGAGAGAGAGGGAGACACAGAACCGGAAACAGGCTCCAGGCTCTGAGCCATCAGCCCAGAGCCGGACGCGGGGCTCGAACTCACGGACTGCGAGATCGTGACCTGGCTGAAGTCGGACGCTTAACCGACTGCGCCACCCAGGCGCCCCTGAAAACGTTTTTATTCATCATTTAGTCATTGATATCTCATCAGGAGTTTGTATGATTTACTCTTCATTCTCTTAGAATAGGA
Source organism: Lynx rufus (assembly GCF_022079265.1). Lineage (NCBI taxonomy): Eukaryota > Metazoa > Chordata > Mammalia > Carnivora > Felidae > Lynx > Lynx rufus. The sequence continues at coordinate 220,666,350 of NW_025814823.1, read as the reverse complement.
AGTACAAAATTTTCTTACTATTTATTATCATAAAAGATGTGAAGGCAGAAAGGGAAAATACTTGAAAAAAAACTTTGTATTTTACATACAAAGATTTTTGATGATATGAAAACACAACTTGCAATTATTGACTTAATCTGATATAATTTTATCTCAGAGGGCTTTCAAATCATCAGGGAATTTCATTTACTTATATAAAAGTTTAGGTGAAATTACATATTAATGACTATATTAATTACCATAAAATCAATATGGAAAGAGCCTCAATTTTACTTGAAACATAAGATATTTTCTTATTTCTTGAAATCTACAGAAATTCATTACTTTCCAACTTTATTAATTATGGAACCCATAAAATAGGAGGCCTTTAAAATTCATCATTTTGACAAAAACAGTGTAGTGACACTTTATTTTCAATGTCTGTTATCAATCATAATGAATCAAACACAATGAACCAGAATTAACCTACCATAATAAACATCTAGAAAATTTGCCATATGACATATAAAACAATCATTTTCAGACACTGGAAAAAAGTACTTTACAGACCTGTGATCACCAGTTGGATAGAAACAAAGTGAGAGCTCTATGGGACTTTCCGCCTAGAAACTCTTTTTTGGGTCATAGTACAGGAAGAGCTATCTGAAGCAAAACATACTTCTTACACATATGATACAGTAGAGACCAAATTTCAATGGACTGTGAGTAACTTGTTACCTGCACTTCACAGAGGAGAGTGACATACAATGAAAGAGCTCCAGAAATCGATACTATTCCCTTTGAATCTGTTGCTAAATGTTAAGGTATCCTGAAACTCCACAAGGCTAGTAAAGAACAGCAGGTAGCTATAGTCTGAACAATTTACAAATTTCACATACAGCTTGAAAACATATCAGTTTTTTTCACCTATAGTGGACAGTCCTCATTTACCATCCAGAGTATTTAGAAGGCCCAAGAACAGCCATGCATTGGTAGCAATATTAAATTATTTCTAGAATAAAGGCTACTTTAAAAAACTTACTAATATATATTTTTAAAAAACATGCAAAAATTGAGGGGCGCCTGGGTGGCTCAGAGGGTTAAGCATCTGACTTCAGTTCAGGTCATGATCTCATGGTTCATGGGTTCAAACCCTGCATGGGGCTCTGTGGTGATAGCTCAGAGTCTGAAGCCTGCTTCGAATTCTGTGCCTCCCTCGGTCTCTGTCCCCTCCCCACTCATGCTCTGTCTCTCTCAAAACTAAAAAAAATAAAATAAAAATGAAAAAATAAATGCACAAATTGATCATACTGACCAGATATGATGTAACTACTTTTAAGTGTTATGTATAATCATAAGGAGGAAAAACAGTTTAAAAATCCAGATACAATAATATAAAGATCACCATATGGAGGATCTAGACATGCAACAAAGCAATGATATTGGATGCAGTTAGGAGCAAAACAGTCAATGGCAGAAATGATGGAATTAGCAGAAAAAGTCCATAAAATGCTATTATAAACATGGCTATTAGGTTGAATATACAAAAGAAAGCATGGATATAAATAGGAAATTAATGGAAAATGTTGGAAAAAACAAAAATGGCATTTCAGGAGAGGAAATATATGCTATTGGAAATTTCAATTATGCTAACTGGAATGAAGAGCAGCTTAAACATTACAAAGAGAATAATCAGTGAACTTGTAGACATAGCTATCAAAATTATGCAAATGAAGACAGAGTGAGAGGAAGAACAAAGCTGAATAAATGAACAGAATCTCAGTAACTTTTGAGATAATATCAAGAGTTCTAACATAATTTTTATTAGAGTACCAGATAGAAAGGGAGGAGAGGGGCACCAGGGTGACTCATTTGGTTGAGCATCCTATTGATGTTGGCTAGGTGGAGCCTGCTTGGAATCCTCTCTCTCTGCCCCTCCCCTCCTCACACACTCATGATTTATCAAAAAAAATAAATAAACTTAAAAAAATGAAAGAGGGGCACCTGAGTGGCTCAGTTGGTTGAGCATCTGCCTTTGGCTCAGCTCATGATCTCAGGGTTATTGAGTTAGAAACCTGCATATGGCTCGCCGCTTTCAGTGTGGAGCCTGCTTGGATCATATCCTCTGTCCCCCTCTGTCTTTGCCCCTCCCCTGCTAGTGCGTGCTCTCTCTCTCAAAAATAAAAAATAAACAATAAAAAAGAGAGACAGAGAGGAGAAATTCTATCACTTTAGTTATTTGTTTCAAGGCAATTCAGGTTTTGGGGCATCTCAGTGGCTTAGTCAGTTAAGTGTTCTACCTCAGCTCAGGTCATGATCTCACAGTTAATGGGTTTGAGCCCCGCATCAGGCTCTGTGCTGACAGCTCAGAGCCTGGAGCCTGCTTCAGATTCTGTGTCTCACTCTCTCTCTGCCCCTCCCCTGCTCATACTCTGTCTCTATCTAAAAAATAAAATTTACATTGAAAAAAAATTTTAAAAAATAAAGGCAATTCAGTTTTTAAACAGGATTAATAGCAGTGTATTTAAAACTACTAACATATATAGAAGGACATTATATAACAATAAGAATACAAGTGATCAGAGAAGAAAACTAAAAGGATATTGTTATAAGTATCCTATATTAAATTAGTATAATAACATTCAAAGGCATAAAATAAGTTAGAGATATATATTTTAAATAGTAAGGTAACGAAGAAGTAAATAACTCCTAGTGATATAACAAAAGATACAATAGTGAAAATACAAATGGAATCCTAAAATATATACAGGCTGAGTTTTATGCCCTCCAAACCTCACATGTTGAAGTTCTTTTTTTAATTTTTTTATTTAAATTTTTTTTTAAGTTTATTTATTTTTGACAGAGACAGAGTGTAGAAATGAGCTGGGGAGGGACAGAGAGAGAGGGAGACACAGAATCCGAAGCAGGCTCCAGGCTCCAAGCTGTCAGCATAGAGCCTGACACAGGGCTCAAATTCACAGTTTGTGAGATCATGACCTGGGCCGAAGTCGGACACTTAACCAACTGAGCCACCCAGGTGCCCCTCACATGTTGAAGTTCTAACTCAGAACACAACATATTTGGAGATAGGGTCTTTAAAGATGCACTTTGGTTAAATGGCATTGGCAGGGTGTGCCCTAATGCAAATGACTAGTGTTCTTACAAGAAGAAGAAATGAGGACAAATTCATTAGGAAAAAGAAAATCAAGAAAACACGTTAAAAAATAGAACTTAAAAAAATCAATGAGATGCAAGGCTCATTTTTTTAAGGTTAAATTAAATTGATCTTCTGTCTTGATTCATCAAGCAAAAACAGAAGAAACAAATTGTTCTATATTGTACTGAAGATCTTGAACATAGCAATAAGACAAATAAATAAATGATGTACATATTGCAAAGGACAATGATATGATTGTGCATGCAGAAAATCCTAAAGAATGGGGAAAATTGGGGCAGGATTAATCATTGTAAAGTTGCAGGCTACCACATTATTATATAAACTCAACTCTATTTCTCTAAAACAAAAGTAAAACCTTTGCCAGCGTAATTAAAACCATGTGATTTAGAGAATCATCTGAAAAAACGAAATGCTTAAGGGTATATGTGCAAATTATGTGCATGATTTACACATTTACTCTGAAGCATTGATGAGTGAATTTAAAGAATACCTATATTAATGAAAAGATGTATATCTATCTATATATCCAATAGATAGATATAGATATAGATATCTAAATTGAATGGCCATGAAATAAGGGAATCAAATAAAGTATAAATACTCCACATTAATCTGTAAATTTAATGCAATGTCAATCAATATCCTAGCAAGCTTATTTGGAATGCTGTGTAGTGGACAAATGAAGTAAATGCTGAATTATCCGTTTTTTTATTGTCAATTTTGGCCTCATTAAACCAAATACAAGAGGTGAAACCTTAATAATCAGAACCCATTTCTAATGAATTCATCTGAGGACTGCATATATAATTAGCTATGTTTCACTGCTTGCGTTAAAGAAAATTTGGGGTGGTTCATATAAGCAGCTGTGAAAAGACTATTAAAATCTCCAACCTTGCTTCGAGGCTGGGGTTGCATAGCATGCTCTAAGGCATCTTATGTTTACTAAATGATGCTTTGACTTCATTAGTGAAAACAAAAACTGCGTGGCAATAATTACAATATGTTCCAAGGGTGTTCGCTCACAGCACCATTGCTGCCAACTTAATAGATGGAAGGAAGAGTGCCTGAAATATGCCAGCATTCTGTTTTAGGATGAGAGGCGGCAGGTAAGGGTGGTGGGGATTTTCTGCCTGCTTAGAGAACCTAGATGTTGTAGCTTCTCAGCTGTAAAATCCACACGGCTGGGCTAGAGCAGAGAAGGGCTGAACCCACTGCATTTCTGCCTCCACTGTCTGTCTGGATGGAAGCCCAGGAGCCTCTGTGGGTCCCTTCTTCCTTCTCCTGCTCTACCCCAGTCCTTTGTGGACTCCTGAGCATGTGGTAAGGCCCCTGAATCCCTGGAGAAGATCTGTCTCAGCTTTCTTGCCATGTCCTGTCCTTTGGTAATCTGTGATCTTGTACATAGAGGCCTGGTCACCTGTGGGGGAGGTTTCTCCCAGCCCTCCAGTGCTGTCTTTGGGTTTCAATGCACTAAAACCATATACCTGCTGAAGGCCCTGGGAAAGAACTGGCACAGACATATGGATGCACTTTGTAACTGTAGGTTCTCAGAATCCCATGCCTCATAGTAGGCCACTGGTGGCTATTACAAGGATGTTAAATTTGGCTATTACCCCTTACCCCTCTCCATGGTGTGTTTGCCCTTCAGTTCATCCAGTAGCCAGAGGAATGGAAACTCCTCTCTCCAAGAATCTGCACGTCCCATTTTGGAATTTATGTATGTGAGTTTCTCTGTCCTCAGCATTATAATGGTAAAAATAAACAGATAAGCAAATAAAAGTAAGTCTTATATAAAAAGTAAGATTCCGTAACTTGTATTGCTCTTAGTCTCTGTGAGGATGAAAATATTGATCCTTGCAACTTTTACTTTCTAACCCACATTGGAAGACCCTTAGCGATGCGTCTATTTTTGTTTATTGGAGTTTAAATATTTAAATATACATAATTCCCCTCTTTCATATTCTCCTTTTGGAGTTTAGATTGAGTACCTTTTATTAACTTTATACTTATAAAGACTATTTTATATATGTGTGCACATTAAGCTGTCCCAGAATTGTTTAAGGAATATTTTAAATTGTGTTCTTTATCCTTGCCAGTCTCATAATACTGTGATTCTGAGAGAATATTAGCTAATTCAGAAAACTGAATCTAATTATTTAGGTTTAAAGGGTTGAATCAAACAATAATAGAGTTAAATTACAATAAACCCAGGATTGAATTGTTAAGATAATTGAAATAAACAAAGTCACTTCTATTGGACTAATCTGATTCTGAAGCTTCTCTGGGCAAAAAATAGATTTGATTTTGCTCTGTGATACACTTAAGCATTTGTGATAGAAACAATTATTTTGGCAAGATGAATATAATCAACTTCATTTTAGTAATCTGTCATCTTTAGTGGTCACCTTTGAAGCTGATTTAGAGGATTTTAGAAAAAATAAATGATATGCTGTAAAAAGATCTTTATCAATTTCTTTGCTAGCATTCAGATGGAGTATTTATTAGTAGGCTCACACAGGTAACGCATCCTGTGATAGAAGCGTCCTGATTACACAGCCGAGGAAGGACTGGGTATCCTTGATTGTGCAACCAGACAGATTCTCCTCTATATACAGATTCCTAATATATTTTATTTCTTGGAACATGATGCTAAGAATTTGATAATTATTTATTTGAAAAAAAAAAGCTGAAGGCATGATGGAGGCCTATTCCTATTTATTTTGTTGATCTAAAAAATTTAATCAATTGCCAACTATGTACCATAGTATTCAGCAGTAGAGTTCTGACATTAATTTTCTTTTCCTATCATAACTCATGACAATTACGTTTTACATCTTTAAGGACATAAAATCATTTTCCTTCCTGTTGGAAGAAGTCACCCAAGGGATGTGACTTCAGGTTGACCCCCAAGCTGGTGTTAATTGGAGACTCCTCTCCACCTCCACTGTCCTTGGAATGTGTGCTCCACTCACCATTCCCAGACATGGAGCCATTTCAAAGATGCAGCCTTGAGAGAGCGAGGTGTTGTTGAGACCATCTTGACAGTGTATATAATGGCACTCTATACACATTTTGTTTAAAAAATTAAGTTTATGTATTTATTTTGAGAGAGACAGACAGACGGCCAGAGAGAGGATGAGAACACAAGCAGGGGAGGAGAGGGGCAGGGAGAAGGAGACAGAATCCCAAGCAGGCTCCACACCATCTGTGCAGGACCCATTGTGGGGCTCAAACTCATGAACTGTGGGATCATGACCTCAGCTGCGATCAAGGTGGGATGCCTAACCAACTGCGCCACCCAGGCACCCCTAAATTTTTAAGATTCTGGACATCTACTCGTTTTGCAGGGGCCCCTGTGCAGCCTCCTCTGTATGTTCTTTTCCTTATTAAACATGGCACCTACCAGTCTGAAGCAGCCTGCCTCTTTCTTGGTTCCTGCTTTCCCTCGGTTTCAGATTTTAAAATCTGAAAATCGGTTTCAGATTTTACCAGGGGAAATCCTAAGGTTACAAACCAAGAGTTCCATTTTATAATTTTTTCTTCTTCCATTACTGAGTTTTTCTGATTCTTAGCTTAGGAATCCCACATTGTGCTTGAACTACTTTGGTCAATGGCAAGACGCTATTTTCTTATCAGATTTTAATACTATTTCCATGATATCACTCTTCTCTCTGTCTCTCTTTTTTCCTCTTCTCTCATTTTTAGTTGCTGATGATTCAGTTGGAGTACAGAACCATTATTAACTGCATTGTAAAAGAAACTCTATTTCCTTCCATCACACTTTAAAAATGCTCACTGCAATACCGATATTAAAGTTTCGTTTTTCTTTGCCTTCTGCCTGTGTGTTCTGTGATCTCTCCTCACCCTTCTGATATGAAATATATGTTGGTTTTATATGACACAGCACTCAGTGTTATGTAACTGTATCCCTTGTTGGACAGAAACAAAATCTATGACAGTTCCTGTATAACATAAATGCATATCATCTCTAGTTACAGCTACTGGGGGCTGTTTCTAATGTTTAAAGATGGTGCATTCACTGAATTTTGCATTACGTTAAATCTGTTTGACTAATAGTTCCACACATACCTGGCACATAAAAGATATGAAAAGTGTATCAATTATGATATGTACACATTATGCCAGAAATGTTCTCTTTTTAAAATTATTTTCATTAAGAATTTAAAAAGGGGGGGGGGGTGCTGGGTGGCGGTTGAACATCGACTTCAGCTCAGGTCAGGTCCTGTGGTTCGCCGGTTCGGCCCCGCCTCGGGCTCTGTGCTGACAGCTCAGAGCCTGGAACCTGCTTCGGATTCTGTGTCTCCCTCTCTCTCTGCCCACCCCGGCCACTCGTGCTCTGTCTCTCTCTCTCACTGCCTCAAGAATAAATAATAAACATTAAAAAATAATAAAAATTTATTTATTTCTGAGGGGGAGAGAGAGAGAGGGAGGGAGGGCGGGAGGGAGGATGAGTGGGGGTGGGGGAGGGACAGGCAGAGAAAGGGACAGATTCCCAAGCAGGTTCCATGCTCTCAGCACACAGCCTGATGTGGGGCTCTATCTCATGAACTGTGAAATCATGATCTGAGCCAAAATCAAGAGTCAGACTTAACTGACTGAGCCACATAGGCAACCAACACTTTTTGTTTTTATAGCACTTTTAGGTTCACAATTACTTCTCTTTTGTTTTCAATAATATATAATAGGTAAAAAGTTAAATTAATGAAACTGATATATGATGTGAGACATAACTAATGATTAAGTCTAATGCAATTAAAAAATACATTTCCATATTTACAGAATACTTAGTACATGCCAATGTTTTCCTCAATCCTGAGAATGCAAAACCAAACAACAACAAAAAATTACAGTCACCATTATATTAGTGATTACATTCTAGAAGAAGAAGATAAGAAGACAGGGAGTTAAAAAAAATTTGCTAGAAAATGTGTGCTTCCAGATGATGCTGAAGAAATTAGTCTGAGTGCTAGATAAAATAATTCTACCAGACAAGTCTAAAGTGCTGTTATCATATTTCCAACAGGCTCATTACTGAGAATACTTTCATGTAAGGTGTTTTGTAGTCCTAAAATCTGTTTCATTGAGGAAATCTTCTATTTGGCGTGTTGAATAAATGTTAGTAGGAAAGACACATACTTTGGTCTCGATGAGAGGTTCAGAAATTCTGCTCAATAGATCACTCTTATTTGTGAAAAGTAATGTTCATCACTGATACGAAGTGAGAAAAATACAGGCGTTATTTTAGATGTTTGATAAATATGAAACAATTTGATTAAAGAGTTATTTTTTTAATCATTTTTCCCTGTATTTTTTAGAATAAACTTTGCTTGCTTTATGAAACCATAGTGATAATCGGTAGTTATTCTTTTAATACTGATAACTGAGAGAATTAAAATAGAAAACCCATTGTTACTTTTGAAATTTAAAAGTCTAGAAACACCTAGTAATATTTTATAGCACACTAACATGCTCCAACCACTCCTTGAAAACTTGGCAAATTTGTTAAACAACTTATTAGTCTAGTTTATTGAGCAATGTGACCAATAATTTTTCTGAAGTGCCAAAACGGTGTGACTACTTAGTGAAATCTACACAATTATTCATGCTGTTTATTGAAGTCTAATAGTGTGAAATTTTTGGTGCCCTCAGAATATGCATTCAAACCAATGAAAAAATAGGTTGCAAGAGGGTATACATCTTTTTACGTGGCAAAAATATCATGTGTATCCTATAATCTATATTCTATAGCTGTAGCTAAAAACAATGTTGAAAAATGTCCAATACTAGATAACACCAAAGCTGACAGAAAGTTGTTTGTTTACTAAGATGCATGAGTCCATGTCTAAGATGCAGACTTACTATGTTCTAACTCTTGAAGATCATGATATTTAAAAAATGGAAAACGGTGGATTAGAAGCTATGTGTGTCTTATCCTAAGGTGAGTTTTCTTTCACTTCGTTATTTAAATTTCTAATTTTGCTGCAGCTAAAGTAAACGATACTGGTTTCATAAAAGCAAGCCTGTCTATCAAAGGTAAATATTATTATATTGTAAATATCTAAAGGGCATGTAGTATGTAAGATGTTTGGGTGATCTCTGTTCAGCTACAGGGTTGTAAACATATGTCTTGGCTTTCTTATTCTGGTGAATCTAGTATAAACTACCATAAGGTCCTTTTGCACACTGGTTGCAACAAAAAAAAGAGATCTGTCATGAAGAGGTTGAGTACAGTGCACTGACATGGTCTGTAGTAAAGCTGGGGGAGAGAACAAATCACATATATTGAAGTATATCCTTTTTCTTATCATAAGTCTTATAAGGATGGTTGAAATTTGGTTTTAGATTTGTTTCTATTCCATTTACAAGAACATATTGCTTTGAGGTGAATGCAATCCTGTATTCACAGGTTTCCATTAAGGGTGAGATTGTGTATCTTCCATTCCTAAGTAAACCTAAAATAGTATTTTCTCCACATGTTTAAGCAAGCTTTGTTCAGAAACAATAATCATAAGATATTTTCATATTGGGTATGTTCATATGTGGCATTGATTATTATAGCAGAAAAGAAGAACCCTAATAATTACTTAATATTCAAAAATAGCTTTTTTGTCAATTTGATATTAACTGATTCTTTAGTAACTTGCATTTTGCAAATTACACGTTCAATTCTTTGGTTATTTCAATCACAATGTGCATTTAGTTAAGAACTATTTCTGAATAAATTTGCAAGACGATGGGATTTAAATTAAGCCCTTGATATTGTTTCCCTTACCCAGTTATCTACATACTAACACAGATTTTAAAGTGTCAGAAGGACTAAATTTCTATGTGGTATATTCACATATTAATAATGCATTGAGATTATCATTTGGATACTACAAATAAAATCCTATTGTTAAAGAGTAACAAAAAACAGTCATTTTAATATTGTTCTATAAAGATACAGTAGTTAACAATTATGTTTTGGGATTTGAGGATCCTGTGCTGTTTGCTTATGCAGTTATCCAAATGTTAACCACACATACTAGCTATTTTCAATTCTTTTCATCTGGGTTCATTTGCATGAGGCATGCTACATGGAGAAGAGCCAATTTTAGAAATTCAGCTGCTAGGTTTGGCTGAAAAACTGTAACATTGGAAGACGATCATAAAATGCTTGGTTTGAAAACTGAAAAGTTTTAGGTAATTCTCTTGGTTATACACTCATTTACGAATACAATGGAAAGTAGGTCTTATGCATTTTCTTTAATATCAAACATTGCATTTCTATGAACTCCAATTATCTCCAAATAAAAGAAAAAAAATGTCTCCATACACAAATTATTACCATAAATATTTTTATCAGTTATTATTGAAAATATAGCTATAGATTAATATTTCTGTTCTAAGCATATGCATACCTCTAGAGCAATAACAATAATAAATTTTAGCTTAATTATTTTTACCATTTATTCCTACTTTCTCCTGTATTTGTGACTAAATTTTACTTATTATTCCTGATTAAACTAGGTCAAACAACACCAAAATATTTGTTCACAATAGCCTTTGAAATATATATTTTATTTGCATTTGGATATATTTCCAAAATTTCACATAAAATAATGACAATGTATTTGCATTTGTGTGGCACTTATAGCCTTTTCTTCCTTTTTTCTCAATCCACCTAACCTGGATCCCACTATATGGTAATGATAAACATCCTTGTATATGATGATTAACAATGAGCAGATTTTTACATTCAAAACATGTTTGTTGGCTCATAGAATCATTGTTCTAATATTTTTATGAAGCTACTTTCTATTTTTAAATTTTAGTTTGAAATAATTTGAGGTACAAAAAGTTGCAAAATCAAGTATTAGATTCCTCAAAAAGTCCTCATGGCAAGAGAATGCCCTATGTTTTTGTATATAGAAAATAATTTTTCTTAGAGCTTTGATCCTTGAAGGATAGGTGGACTGGTTATAAAATTATTTGGTTCACATTTGTTTCATTGAGTTAAAAAGAATTCTGCTGGGGCGCCTGGGTGGCGCAGTCGGTTAAGCCTCTGACTTCAGCCAGGTTACGATCTCGCGGTCTGTGAGTTCGAGCCCCGCGTCAGGCTCTGGGCTGATGGCTCCGAGCCTGGAGCCTGTTTCCGATTCTGTGTCTCCCTCTCTCTCTGCCCCTCCCCCGTTCATGCTCTGTTTCTCTCTGTCCCAAAAATAAATAAAAAACGTTGAAAAAAAATTAAAAAAAAAAAAAAAGAATTCTGCTACATTTGCATGTCCTTTGGTCATAGTTGCTTTTGAAAAGTCTGATGACAGGCATACCTAGGCGTCTGACTTCAGCTCAGGTCATGATCTCACGGTTTGTGGGTTCAAGCCCCGCATCAGGCTCTGTGCTGATAGCTCAGAGCCTGGAGCCTGCTTCTGATTCTGTGTCTCCCTCTCTTTCTCTGCCCCTCCCTTGCTCGTGCTGTGTCTCTCTCTGTCTCTCACCAATAAATAAAAAATGTTAACAATTTTTGGAAAGTCTGATGATAGAATAATTGTTTTGTCTTCATAAGTTGTTTCATCATTTTGCCTGGGACTTTAGGATCTTTTCATGTATCTTTAAATTTTTTTAATATTTATTTATTTTTGAGAGACAGAGTATGAGCGGGTCAGGGCCAGAGAAAGAGGGAGACACAGAATCTGAGGCTGGCTTCAGGCTCTGAGCTGTCAGCACAGAGCTGGATCCAGGGCTGGAATCCACAAACCATGAGATCATGACCTGAGCCAAGGTTGGACACTTAACTGACTGAGCCACCCAGGTGTCCCTTTATCTTTAAAATGTAGTAGCTTTACTGAGATAGGCCTTGAAGTTGATTGTGCTGGTTAATTTTCCCAAGTATCCAGTGAAACATTTTAATATATAAATCCAGGTCCCTTGCTTTCCCCTCAGAAGATCTTCTTAGATTATAATTTTAAACGTTAATTCTGTTCTATTATTTTATTTTTGTTCTTCAGAAGAGCCAGTAACACAAATGTTACTTCTTCTTGCCTGTCTTCCACTACCTGTACTTTCTCTTGAACCTTTTTCTTTCTCTATTTCATTGTCATCCCTTTGATTGGTTTCCTGTCTTTCGTCAATGTTCCATATTAACTTTTTTGAGTCTATACTGTTTTAGGCACCTGCATTATAATTTTGACTTAAAGAAAATTATTTACTTGGAGAGAGATAGAGGTGGGGAGTGGCAAACTGAGGGGCAAGAGAGAATCTCAAGTAGGCTCCACACTGCCCAACTGTGAGATCGAACTCACAGACTGTGAGAGATAATGACCTGAGCTGAAATCCAGATTCGGAAGCTTAACCAACTGTGATGCCCAGGTGCCCCTATATTCTTGACTCTAAGAAGATGGTGTATTCTTCCACTTCTTACTTGAATTTCATAAAGCCTTTTTCTAAGTTTAAGTTTATTTATTTATTTTGAGAGAGAGAAAGAGAGAACAAGAGAAGGAGAGAGAAAGAACGAAAGAGCAAGCAGGGGAGGGGCAGAGAGAGAGAGGGAGAAAGAGAATCTGCACTGTCAGTGCAGAGCCCTACTCGGGGCTCGAACTCATGAATCGTGTCCTTAGCTGAAATGAAGAGCCCAATGCTTAACCGACTGAGTCACCCAGAAGCCCTATCAATTCTATTTTTTTTTAATTTTTTGTCTGTTTATATTCCTAGTTTTTGAATTTCTTATTTATGGTTACTTTTTATACTTGATAATTTGCTTGAGAATATTTAAATCCATTTGGAGTAGTGTCTTCAAGTTTTCTTCTGCTTTATGCTTGCATTTCTAGGGAACATTGTACTCAATTGATAAATGATATACTTTGTTTTCTGATTTTTGTGAGAGATCTGTCAATTGTTTTGTTATTGTTCGTGTTTGTGTTATTGGGCTGTATATAGGCTTCTTAACTGGAGCATCCTCATGTCTGAGTACAGCAAAGCCAGTTATTTAGTGTTTATTTTGTTTTCGTTTATTTTATTTGTTGTGGTAGTGGAAGGGGGTTATGTCCCCTCTAAGTCTTTAGGTCTCCTACGATGTGCAGAACCTAAAATTTTCACTTTGGCTTCTTACTCCTATACCATCTAATGACCAAAGAATACTGTCCCTTCGTTTTTGACTTTTTTGTCTTCCATGAGTTTCCGTAGGTGTCATTCCAAATCACGTGGATGTTTTCATCCTATCCTTGGGGATATATTTTGTCCATGCACTGAACCACTAGATGCAGTTAGCATTTCAAACTGAAATACCTACAGGCATAGTCTTTCTGGTGATAACTCGAGATCACTCTTGGGACCCGCTGCTCACTCTCTCTTTCATTCAGTGTAGGGCTGTCTCTGTTTGCCACGCACACTGTCATGGGGTGGAATTGGTGTCAGTCTGTGAGAAATTGCACCCTGTGATTTCTTCTTTTTTTTTTCTGTTTTTACCTATATTATTTTAAAGTTCAGGCATTCTCTTCATTTAAGTTAAGCTGAAGGCATGGTTTTATGTGCTTTTCTTTCTCCCTCAGTATTACTTTTCAAGAAAATATGGGAGATTGAGTCCTGGTGGCTGCCATTGTCTTTAGCCCCCAGAAATCCTTTATTCCTTTATTTTTAATATTTTAAATTCAAGACATATTACAGTATTATTTATATTTTTGAATGATTTACACATATTATCCACAATTGATTTACATGGAATTTACAAATTTTAATGCATAACTTTTGTTATGTTGTTTAAATGTCTCTCAAATATTCTTGCTTTCGTATAGAAGGAAACAAATACTGTCAAGGATTATCATACACTAAGACCTCTATATAAGTTATTACTCACACCACAGAACAACCTTGCATAGTACATACTATTGTTCTATTCTCAGATATTAAAAGATTATAATTCAACAGCATAATTGTGCATTTCAATATAATTTTATATAACTTCAATGATAATAAGGTTTCATCAATATTTTCTCCAAATTTCAAGTTCTAGTTAAAATTATATATTTCAATTTCTAGTTAAAATCAAATAACAGAAACATACAACCTTAGATCATTCCAAATCCATAAGAGTACAAAGAATTTTTAGGACAACAATTTGTTTCAACACTTTATATTACAATTTCATACATAAATGTATATCTGTTGGTATCAGCAGGTGGTCTGTCGTATAGTGCCAGACACATTTTATAGTTTTTTTGAATGGGTTTTTACATCATTTTTCTTGATCATTATTTGTGCACTTGAAGGCAATGTATAGCTTCTATTGCATCAAACAAGATGTTAAGTTGAATTTTCTAACTGTAATGCAGTTTTATAAATGAAATGAATTTAAAATTGATTTTGACAAATTAAATTTAAATCTATTTTGTGGAACTAGAAATATAAGAAGTTTAATTAGAAGTAAAAATAGATATGTCTCTTTTATCTCACTTATGATCATTATATCAGTTAATAGGTAATCCTACTGATTGGGTAAATAAACTAGTTAAAACTTGAAAGTAGAACAGAAAAGAGTGCTATATGAAGATCATACACTCAAACTAGTTCTATAAAGTTGATTAGGTTTATGTTTACAGACTGACCATTCCCCTGTATAATTGCATGCCATGTCCTAAACCATCAAAAGGCAAAATAAATTGAGTAGATCAGTGAAGGGTTGAATTGGTAGCAATGGAAGTTCAGACATTGGCTTTTTTGTACAATGTAGAGGTGGAGCCATTCAAGTATGATAAATCTCCATTTTGCTTTTATAGTTTTCTTTAGGGTCTTGGTCTACATAGAAGGAAGTGAATTTGTCCTGGTGAGAGTGTGAATTCACCAAATTATATTTTTAAAACTCATGTTCAAGGCACTCTTTAAATTGTAGTTTGGAAAGCTTAAAGTGTATTCTAAAATAGCACTCAGGAATAAAAAAAATTTTGGATGTGTGTAAGCACATGTATATCGAAAATGTGTAATCTATCACCTCTGTTGAGGCATATTTGTTAAATGAAAGAAAATTTCCTGAGCTTCTAGTTTGCACTCTGTGTTTTGTTTTGTTTTGTTTTGTTTTGTTTTTCTCTTTCCTATCATTTCCTTTCCCATTCCGGTAAGAAAGCCCACCTAGTGGGAAAAGTAAGCAGCACCTTTGCACATAATGTCAATTTCTTACAGTGAATACATTAATCTATTAGATGGTCCTAGATTAATATCTACAGACAAAATTTTAGCCTGAATTACACACAATTGCTCAGGCCAACTGCAATTCATAGGGTAGGGGGAAAATGAGGAAAGTGATGGAAAGGAAAAAGATATCACATGTTTTGCATTTATTATGTGTTTTACTGAGGGCTAAACAATTTAAATACATGGACTCATTTCATCAACTAAGTCTCTTATTATCTCCCTTTGCCATGTAACTAACAGGCTCAGTGAAGTCCAAGTCACTGTTGAAAATCACACAGTTCTTAGATGATAGAACAAATGTTTAAATCCACATTTACTTTAGAATAAAAATATATTTAATTTTAATATGAATAACTTAGATACAAGACAATTTTGTAAAAACAAAATGCAGTTTTGTATTATTTAAATGGTAGATGTTTGATGTATACATTAGGATGATTTCTGAAAATATGCACTGAGCTAGGTATTGGGACTCTGTCCATAGTGAGGAGCCTAAGGAGGGAGCGTAGGGCAGCCATTCCCAAGCTGTGAGCTAAGGCACCTCAGAGCACCACAGGTAGCTCACGGGGGTACTGCAGGGTATTTTAAAGTTTCAGGGGAAACTGAGATGTTTAACATTTGTCAGTCACTGTGCAAAATACTAGCTAGAGGGTGTTCAGTGTTTTAATATTTGATTCTACGACCTACTTTCAATGATGACATATCTTTGTGAATTTGAGTTTTCATAGTTACTATTGATAAAAAGAAAGTATTGCATGAAAATCAGCGTAGAACTGTAGATCAGGGTGGTGGTGTCCAATCTAATTCCAAGTTGTACATGCCCAATAATTGCACAGATCCTATCAGTGAATCATTGTAATTTTTGAAGACAGAAATGAAAATGTTCCTATTTGTCTTTCAAATAACGTGTGTTGTTATTTCAGGTGACTGCTACGTTTTAAGATGTACATATTTGTTGAGGTTTTGGACTTTAGCAATTAAAAATTGAAACCTTTAGATACTCATTTAGCAAAGTGGCAATGCACTTAGACATGGTGAACCAAAAACATTTTGGAGCTCCGACATAGGGTTTGTTTCAGTATCCTTGGGAGGGAATCCCAGTTTGAGTGACCTCAAATATAATCTCACTTAGTTTTTTTACCTGAAAAATGTGAACAAAATATTCAGTATCTCAAAGCTTATTTTTTTTCCTCCAGAATTAAATGCTTTAATATACATTAATTGTGGGGTGCCTGAGTGTCTCAGCTGATTAAGCATCCAACTTCATCTCAGGTCATGATCTAATGGTTCCTTGGCCTGAGCCCTGCATTGGACTCTCTGCTGTCAGCACAGAGTTCACCTCAGATCCTCTGTCCCCTTTTCTTTCTGCCCTTCCCGTGTTCACTCGCTCTCTCAAAAATAAACATTAGTGTATACACACACACACACACACACACACACGCACACACACAAAGCATATGAAGTAGCATAGTAAGCCACATTAATATTAGTGCAATAAGTGTTAACTATATACATAAGTAAACTATGATTTTGGTGGTCAAGAAACTGAAAAAAATTTTTTAGTTAATTTATTTACATAGAGGGTGCCAACAGGAAGGGGCAGAGAGAGAGGGGGAGAGAGAGAATCTCAAGGAGGCTCTGAATTCTCACTGCAGAGCCTGACACAGTGCTCAATCTCACTAACCGCAAGATCATGACCTGAGCTGAAACCAAGAGTTGGACGCTTAACCAACTGAATCACCCAGGCACCCCGGGACTGAAAATTTTTGAAGAACGAACTGGCAACTGCTCAAGTAGCTAGAAGTCAGATGGGATAAGCTTCATTATAATAAATAAATTCATATGGAAGTGGGGAGAAAAATCTGAGCAGTCTATTACTTAATCTACAAGAACATTTTGTTTAGGGGAATCTCTGTTCCGCAATCACATGCCTAAGTTAAAAACACTGGTTAAGTTCACAAGATTACATGAGATAATTTAAAATGTTAGGTTTTAAGCCTCAATCTACATTTTTATAAAATATCCTTAAAAAATTAACAGGCAAATCTACACAATGTGGTAGTTTATGGATGCAGACATGCATGAGAGCTATTTCAAAGTGTAAGAGTAAGGTTAATATTGAACCCAGTACACTGGTGACTGCTTTGTAGTACTGTGTCTGGGGAGGTCACAAAGCCCACCTAGGGTACAGATGACACTATATGATATGATATGATATGATATGATATGATATGATACAATATCATTGCATAGCACATCACATATCACATCACATTATCATATCATCATATCATATCATATCATATCATATGGGACTGAGAATACTGATGTTAATTTTATTATTTTTAAACTACATTCTATAGTTTGATTCTTCTTATATTTCAAAATATAAAGAGAGATTATAAAACATAACACCCGCTTTTGAAATGTAGAAAAGCCCAGCAATCCATCTGTTCTACAGATGATCTTACTTTACATTCACACCACATCCCTTTTTGATAAGTCAACACCACTGGAACATAGGAATTTCAACTGCAGAAAACTGAAAAAGAAACTGGATCTCTGCTAACGTCTTTAACAGTGTAAGCTAACTTTTTCTGTTAATAATCATGTAAGTACTTGCCTTTGAAAAATAACACTGACTAAATTACCATAATATTAAAACATGAAATAGTTTTAATGAATGCTACCTTAAAATGATCTCACATAGTGAGATTTATGAGGAACCAAAAATAATGTGGTGACATTTCGTGAGACACATTTATGACTGTCCTAGGAACACACACCAATTTTCCTCATATGACTGCAAGACAGTGTCTAAATGACAGTGCTCACTCCTATTAGAATATTAAACTTAAAAGGATTGCCTTAAAAATAACAAAGCCATGCTACGAGCCTACTTTGGGACATGCAGTGAACTAGAGACACAGAAAATGACAGATTTTTCCTGATTAGTCTGACAGGGCAGCAGGCCTAACTGATACTTATTCTTGGCACCATCAACCTGAAATACAGTTGTCAGAAAATAAAATATCTGCCAAATTTTATTATGCTGGCAAGCTTTTTTCTACTCTCTCAACCCTCATCTGCTCTTAAAAGTTAGGGTAAAGAAAAGTCTGACAAAATTTAACAGCTCTAACGTTAAGATTCTTCTTTCCTCCCTCCATACTTCCTTTCTTCCTTCCTTTCTTTCATTCATTCATTCATTCATTCATTCTGGAACTTAGTGGTCCATCCGTATGAACTATCAAATGGTCTCTCTTCTCCCTTAAACTCTTTGTTCAGTACTAAGTCATTTTTAATATCATTACTTTATAAAAATCAACACCATACATTATTAGTTTTTGTTATATAATTCAAAAATTAGATAAATTGTTAATAGAGTATTTGAGAACAAGTTCCAGTGAGAATCCACAGATGACACAACTGTGAACATTGAGGATGGAACTGCACCTCATCAAAACAGATCAGGTTAGCAAATTCATTATATAGTACCAATTTTAGGGTAAAAAATACAGTATGAACATAAATCTACAAATCAAATATATTCTCTTTTGGAGGGGCGGGTGGGTGATGGGTATTGAGGAGGGCACCTTTTGGGATGAGCACTGGGTGTTGTATGGAAACCAATTTGTCAATAAACTTCATAAAAAAAAAAAAAAAAAAAAAAAAAAAAAAAAAAAATTTAAAAATCAAATCAAATATATTAATAAAGTAATTATGCATTATTAAATCACTACTGTGTGCCAGAAATTTAATG
The DNA here is from genome assembly GCF_022079265.1 of Lynx rufus. Classification (NCBI taxonomy): domain Eukaryota; kingdom Metazoa; phylum Chordata; class Mammalia; order Carnivora; family Felidae; genus Lynx; species Lynx rufus. Next base: position 220,647,250 of record NW_025814823.1, on the reverse strand, counting down.
TAGTTATACTTCCTGCCTTTGGAAAATTTAGAATATTGTGGGAAAAATTGACTTGTAAACATATAAAGTAAACTGTAACATAATGCCATATGTGGAGCTGTATCCCTGAGATTTATCAAGAGTAGAGCTATGAATATTCCTATATTCATAGGTATAGTTCCTATACCTATGGAAATAGGTAGGGAGATATCAGGAGGTGTCAATGATGCAATAATTTTTACAATCTGAGGGGCAGAAAAACAACCATTTATTTAATTTGAAAACTTCTAGAAAATTCTCAGAAAGATACTAGCCATAATGTGTATGTTCAGCTTTATGTGATTGGTTATATATCCAGAAAAGTGTTGGAAATATATATTTGAAGCCTCATATGGTCAAGTGTTGTGAAGAGTAAGTTATTTTTTAAATATAATTTATTGTCAAGTTAGCTAACATACATTATATACAGTGTGCTCTTGGTTTCAGGTGTGTGAGAACTAAGTTATGATGTAGAGACATTTAGGTGATATATTTTACCTTGCTACTGATGATAGTTAGATTATTAGAATTTTTTCTAGCCCAGTGAGTTGTTTCTAGACCTGTATGTTGCTGGTAGTGATATCACCAAGAAAACTAGTTAAAAAATAAAAAAAGCACTAGGTAAATAACTGGAAAAGTGAGCTGAAAAATAAGCCTAGGAACTTTGAAGCCATCAAGTTATACTTCAACAGGCAGGTGGATAAATAAACTGATATATCCATACAATGGAATATTATATAGCACTAAAATTAAGTATTGATATCAAGCCATGATAATGAGATATTAAGCCATGGAAAAACATGTAGGAAACTTAAATTCATATTGCTAAGTAAAAGAAGCCAATCTGAAAAAGCTGCATTACTATGGTTCCAATTATATGACATTCTGGAAAAGTCAAAACTATTGGAGACTATAAAAAGATTAATTGTTGCCAGGAGTTGGGAGGAATGGAGCAAGGGCTAGGTATGATTTAGCAGGTGAACCGTATTCAGTATAATACTACTCTCATAGTGGATACATGCCATTATATATTTGCCAAACCCACAAAATGTACACCACCAAGAGGGAATTCTAATATAAACTACAGATTTTAAATAATAATAATATATAATATTATGCCAGTATTGGCTCATCAATTGCAACAAATACACCATCCTAATACAAGAAGTTAATAATAGGAAAAATTCTATATGTGTATGCATGTAAATGCATAGGGACTTTCCATTCAATATTTCAGTTAACCTAAAGCTACTATAAAGAATAGAATTGATTACTTTTAAATATAGGCCAAATAATCAGGGAGATTTGAGAAAAAAGAGAGTAGGAATATTTTGTCTCTTAATTCAACAAATATTCATGCGATGATATCTATGTACCATGCATTGTGCCAATTACTGAAGGAGAAATGAAAATAACACAAACACAATTCTTTCACAAAGCTTATAGTCGATTGTGGCCACTAAGTCCATTGTGAAATTAAAACAATGAGACTATAGCACTATGTAGATTATTTCTTGTGGCTATATGAACTTTAAAATACCATGTAGTCCTCTTCTTCAACACTAATATTTGTGATTACTTGTATCTATAGAAGAGCAGATTTTTTTTTTAAACCATGTCACTGAATGTTGATTGGAGATCTTTACAGTTAGGACATCTCAGTTAAGTTCGTTAAATTATGTTGCACCAGCAGAAAACCATTGGTTATCCATAGGCTTTTCCCCAGCATCGTTCAACACTGAATAGCAATGGAACAAAGCCAGTTTTCTTTCAGAGAAAAATTGTAGCTTTAATATATGTGACCATAGCACATTTTCTTAACATAAAATACGAGAGCCATACAGAGAAAGACAGATACCATATGTTTTCATTCTTACGTGGATCCTGAGAAACTTAACAGAAACCCATGGGGGGAAGGGAAGGAAAAAAAAAAAAGAGGTCAGAGTGGGAGAGAGAGCCAAAGCATAAGAGACTCTTAAAAACTGAGAACAAACTGAGGGTTGATGGGGGGTGGGAGGGAGGGGAGGGTAGGTGATGGGCATTGAAGAGGGCATCTTTTGGGATGAGCACTGGGTGTTGTATGGAAACTAATTTGACAATAAATTTCATATAATAAAATTAAAAAAAATACGAGAGACCATAGTCAAATATGAAAGATTTCAAATATAAAACACCCATGAACTTTTTACACCAAATGCATTTTTAAGTTTTTCTCCCTAGCACCATGACCATATTCATTGTTTCTGAAGTTTTCATTTGAAGAATGTGCAAGATTTGTAACTCTTAAAGTTTTATGGAATGATTACTATTTGGTGGTACTATTTTGCCTTCTTAATGAATTTAACAGAATGATCTTAAAACATTATGGCAAGTACAGTAATTGTCCATATTTTATATCAGGGCCATATTTGAAGGAACCATGATAGATGACTTATCAGGATAACAAGCTATTAAGTGGTAAAGGCAAGACTTGAACTCAGGAAGTCTGATTCTAAATTCTATATTCCCTACTACTGTGCCCTGTCTCTCTCATGGATTAGTATAAATAGATTTACATAGTTGAAAAATCCAAAATCTTAAGGGAAAGCAATAGATTATTTCTTTTCAAAAATGAATATGTTAAAAAATTTTTTTCAATTGCCTGTCTGTCTAGGGACAAAAATCCTACATCATTGTTCAATAACTTGTTACTGTAGTTATTCAAATATTCAATTATAAAACCTATTCTTATTTTGATCCAACATAGCCTTTTCAGAATTTAATCTGTTAACCCTAACTCCCTCTCTAGAGGTGGAGGTAGGGAAACTTGTGCTATCCTTATAAAAATACTTTACACAAGTGAAAAATATAATCTAAGATTTTATAAATGTGCAAGGGGAAATGAAGGAAACCACAGTGGAACTGGAAAGAATTAGGTTGATTCAAGCTCAATATAATAGCTCAGTGTCCTTTGACACTTTTCCTCAAGTGAATATGAGGATACTTTTAAAAGCATATTAATTCCTTCCTAGTAAATGTGATAATTTTTTGACTCATGATAAAAATATGCTGTGGAACTTCAGGGCATATATCTGAGTTACATTCGGACAGTTATTTACACTGCTGAAGCATCACCCATGCAATCAATTATTTTCGGGAATGGCAAAAAATGTTAGAGACCACTTTGCTATGTTGATGAGGACTTCCAAATGCCCCTTTTCAATATAAATCACGACTATTGGAGACGGGGTTTTGAAAAGCACAAAACAACAAAAAGTTAAAATTAGCAAGTATGGAGCAATGGTTGTCAATGTTTGTGGGAAAGAAGTAGGTAGGTCCTTCTGGGGTGGATTATTGCATAAAATATCTACTGGAAACAAAAACCAGAGGAGACCACAGTACAAGGAGAACACTGTGCTGGATGAAGCATAGAGAAGGTAATTACTAGAGAAAGAAAATTATAAATTCACTAGGTATCTTGTATCCTTTTATCTCTTTCAGAAGCATGCAGTGCAAAAGCACACAACAGAAAGAGCATCTTTCTTTTAAGGTATTGCACTTCTTTCCTTTTCCAAGGATGTGGTAGGAGGAACTTTCTACAAAGGTAAAGATCATAAATGCAAAGAAACAAGAGGTAAAAATTGTCCACCGTCAGGCATAATGAAGTAAGTTACATACAAATACAAAAATCAACACTTCTTTGAATAGTAGACTTAAAATGGTTTGAAAAGTGCAAGGTCAACTTTATGGGGGATAATAAGGCTTAATGTGCTGTTCTACATGAATAGCTTGCTCCCTTACTTTCGTGTATTTGAATGAAAACAACCTTTTCCTTTCACCTTCAATGACCTCCCCTGACCCATGTTCTGTGAATCAAATTTTTACTCCTACTTCACAACTTAGCTCTAGGCTCATTATCCTACTTATAAGACTCTTCTTCGCAATAACTGCACAATTAGTCTTTATATAAACGTTAAGATGCACAAAAGCGTAGTGTATGTCAGTGCAATAGAATTAGCCTAGAATATAGATTTAAATTGTCCACTGAATAAAAGATAAAGTAAGGTGTCTAGAACATAACCTTTCATGACTACCAGTACTTTCATATACTTCTAGTACAAGGTTGAGATACCCAAATTAAATGTCATGTTCTCCAGTCTTCCCAGGTGACAAGTATGCCTTTGTGTTTATGAAAGTGAGCTACTGGGCACCTGGGTGGCTCAGTCGGTTAAGCATCTGACTCTTGATTTGGGCTCAGGCATGATCACACGGTTCATGAGTTCAAGTCCCACGTCAGGCTCTATACTGACAATGCGGAGCCTGCTTCGGATTCTTTCCCTCTTCTCTCTCTCTCTCTGCCCCTCCCCTGCTCTCTTTTTCTGTCTCTCAAAATAAGTAAATTAACTAATTTAAAAAGTGAGCTACCTATGCTAACTTAAGGAATTCATGTTGAGGGAAATAAAGTAAGCAAATATGATAGCCAAAATTAAAACAAACATAAAAAATTGTTATTTGCCTTTACCTTCAAAGAGAAATTTTGACTGGAAAATATTAGGTGGAGAGAACAAAATTTGTTCATCTAATTTATAACAAGATTTCAAAAAATATAAGAAATTCTCTGCACAGTATGTCTTTAAATATTATAGGAGAATAACACATGTCCTAATATGTGATATGTATGAATGATCTTCAAAGTACAAATTTCTAACTGGAGTTTGACAGCAAGGAAAAAATTATTTCTAAGTACATGTATGTTGAAAAGCTTTCAGAAAGTATGATTTTACACTTTCAGATTAACAGAATATGTGTGAATTGTAGTTGATGAAACAAAATAAAAAGTATTCATGGAAAAGTGACAGTTTCAAATCAGATTCATAGGATGGATGGATGCAATTCTGAAAGGATTTTACAAAAAATAAAAATGAAAAGAGATTCATGAGGGAGGAGCCAAGATGGCAGAACAGCATGAAGTTTTTTTGTGTGTCTCGCGTCCATGAAATGGAGCCAGACCAACTCTAAACCACCCTACAGGCCTAGAAAACTGATTGGAGGATTGACACAACAATCTGCACAACCTGACCCACAGAATTCAGCAGGTATGTGGCACGGAGAGGTGAACTTGGAGAGAGAGAAGCTGGCAGCGGGCAGGGAGCCGCCTTTGCAGGTGGAGAGAGGACGGTGTCTAGGGCGGGGGAGAGTGTGGGAAAAGTACCCCTCCCCAAAAGCAGCTGGAGAGAAAGTGGAAAACTGGAAACAGCCGCAGGAACTAAACTGAGAAAGGAGAAAGGAGAAAGGAGAGGGTTTAAATTCCATGAAGACTGTAAACAAGGGGAGCGCAAAGGCTGCATCTCCGCAGCTCCATACCTGGCGGTGCTCTGGTGGGAAGGGCGAATCCCCAGGAACAGAGTGGGGTCCGGGAGGTTCTCGGACCACACAGGGAAAAGCAGTTCCACTGCTGGAAGGACATGTGGTAGAGACTGTTGAAGCCACCTGGTCCCAGCAGACCCCAGAAAACGGCCACATTCGCTGGTGCTGGAACAAGGTCCTGGTGCCAGATGTGTGTTGTGATTTTCCATAATCCCTGAAAAGCTGCTATTACACTATCTCGCGAACTTTTTCTGGGACGGGCTGGCACCTGGCCGCAGTCTTGGGGCTCAGGCAGCAGCTGGGTCCAGCAGGAGTTCCTGGGTGCAGCCAGAATTTGGCCATTGCTCGGTGAGGCCCTCCCACAGAGGGGCGGAACAGTCAAAGCTGCAGTCCTTCAAAAGTAAGGGGCCAGGGAAAACAGCCGCATCTGAGATAAGACTCAGGAGAGAGGTGCTGCCTGGGGCTTGGTCACGGACAGTGAAGAAGCAGGGAGTGGGCGAAAGCTGAAGACAGAGGACGGGTGTGCGATTGCTGATTGGAGAGAACAGAGTTCCCATATTACAGAGACTGGGTAACTGGGCGATGCCATGTTCACTGCCCCCACGCATGCACATAGGCACCTACAAGCTCTGCAACAATCCACCCCAGTAGGCTAGCAGTGCCATCTGGTGGAGAGCGGAGCCATTACACTGAGCCCCGCCCAACTGGGCCAACCTCACTCTTTAAGAACACAAGTCTCACCGCCTACTTAGTTTATGGACTATAAAGCACTACATCAGTCTGACTTCTAGGGAAAAACGAAGTAATTTCAGTCCTATTTCAATCTGTTAGCAGGTCCATCTTTTTTTTTCTCTTTTACACTATTTTTTCTTGAATACAGAAAGGGAAAAAATTCTTTTTATTTTCAATTTTTATTAAAAATGTTTTTCTTTGATTTTTTTTACTATTTTTTTACTTTTGTGTAAATTTTTTCAAATTCTATCTTACTTGCATCATTCTATTTTAGTCTACTTCAGTGTATTCACCTTTTCAAATTTTCAAACGATTTCCTTGTTTTCTTTTTTCTTTTTTCTCTTTTCTGTTTCTTTTCTTTTTCTTGAATGCAGAAAATGAAAAACTTCATTTTTACTTTCAATTTCTATTAAAAATATTTTTCCTTTAATTTTTTTACTATTTTTTCTTTTATGTAAATTTTTTCAAATTCTATTTTACTTCCATCATTTTATTTTAGTCTACTACAGTGTATTCACTTTTTCAAATTTTCAAATGATTTCTTTTCTTTCTCTTTTTTGTTTCTTCTTTTTTCTTGAATACAGAAAGAGAAAAAATTCATTTTTATTTTTAATTTTTATGAAAAATGTTTTTCTTTAATTTTTTCCTACTATATTCTTTACTTTTGTGTAAATTTTTTCAAATTCTATTTTACTCCCATCCTCTCATTTTAGTCTACTTCAGTGTATTCATTTTTTCAAATTCACAAACGATTTCCTTTCCTCCCACCTTTTCCCCCCTTATCTGTCAAACCACTTTCAACACCCAGACCAAAACACACCTAGGATCTAGCATCATTTATTAGATTTGTGTGTGTGCGTGTGTGTGTGTTTAATTTTTTAATTTTAATTTTTTTTAATTTTAATTTTTCTACCTCATTAATTCCTTTTCTCCATTCAAAATGACAAAACGAAGGAATTCACCCCAAAATAAAGAGCATAAAGAAACGACAGCCAGAGATTTAACCAACACAGATACAAGCAAGATGTCTGAACAGAATTTAGAATCACGATAATAAGAATACTAGCTGGAGTCGAAAATAGATTAGAATTCCTTTCTGCAGAGATAAAAGTGTTAAAAAATAGCCAGAATGAAATTAAAAATGCTATAACTGAGCTGCAATCATGGATGGATGCAGCGGCGGCAAGGAAGGATGAGGCAGAACAGAGAATCCATGATATAGAAGACAAACTTAGAATAAGGAAGCAGAAAAAAAGAGGGAGATTAAGGCAAAAGAGCACGATTTAAGAATGAGAGAAATCAGTGACTCATTAAAAAGGAACAACATCAGAATCATAGGAGTCCCAGAAGAGGAAGAGAGAGAAAAATGGGTAGAAGGGTTATGTGAGTAAGTCATAGTGGAAAACTTTCCTAACCTGGGGAAAGACACAGATATCAAAACCCAGGAAGCACAGAAGACTCCCATTAAATTCAACAAAAGCCAACCATCAACAAGGCATATCCTAGTCAAATTCAGAAAATACTCAGGCAAGGAGAGAATCATGAAAGCAGCAAGGGGAAAAAAAAGTCCCTAACCTACAAGGGAAGACAGATCAGGTTTGCAGCAGACCTATCCACAGAAACTTGGCAGGACAGAAAGGAATGGCAGGATATATTCAATGTGCTGAATCAGAAAAATATGCAGCCAAGAATTCTTTATCCAGCAAGGCTGTCATTCAAAATAGAAGGAGAGATAAAGAGTTTCCTAGACAAACAAAAATTAAAGGAGTTTGTGACCACTAAACCAGCCCTGTGAGAAATTTTAAGGGGGACTCTGAGGGGAGAAAAGATGAAAAAAAATATATATGTATATATACCAAAGCAACTAAGATTAGAAAGGACCAGAGAACACCACCAGAAACTCCAACTCTACAAGCATAATAATGGCAATAAATTCATATCTTTTGGTACTCTAAAAAAAATTAGAAGAATTATGTACATGTTTTGCATGAAAGGAGAGTTGATAATTATAATTAACACCGGAATTAATGAACAAGGAAGCATAATTACATCATGCTTGTCTATGTATTTTGTATGATTCTCTAACATATTAGCATTCTCAAGAGAAAAAGGACCAATTATGTGTATGTGTGTGTGTGTATGCATATATGTGTGTGTATATATATATATATATATATATATATCTCAATATATTTGATGCTATATGCCATATATATATATACACATTCTGTATACAGTGTGTTGCTATATTTATGCGTAATGTATAATCATATATATAATATATAGTAGTGTATGTATAATAGCATATATATCATTAAAATACATATATTTCTATATACAGTGTATGTACACAGTATATATATATATATATATACTATATTTAATAGTATATATGTGTATAATACTATATCTATTTTATATCTAGATATTCTACATGTAATAGATATATTGTTAGATACACCATTATAGATATATACACTATTATATATAGTGGGTATATATAGATTGCGAGAGAGAAAAAATTATAAAACAAGTGGGGTAAAATGTCAACAAGAAATAAGCCTGGATAAAGATATACTATGCAAGCAACTTCTCTGTAGGTGTAAAAAATAAATAACAATAATAATAACAATCAAAAAAATAAAAAAGGGCTAGAGTAGGAATAGTCATGGAAGAAATTAAGAGGAATTAAAGTCTGAGAGGAGGAAGGAAAGGCTTACCTAAGGTGTTGATAGGTTAGATCAGACTTAAATTAGAGGATGGCCAGTAATAAAGAAAATACTTTAAGTAGACAAACATATGAAACATCCTGAAAGTGAGTGATAAAGGTAATTTTAAGAAACTAAAGGGAGCAAAAGAGCTAAGTTGAGTGGAGGGGGACCAGCAAGCAAAGGTGGTCAGCAGCACAGTCATATATGTGTATTTCATCCAATATGAGGAATCAGACTTTATTTGCTGGGATCAATAGGATTTTTAGCAGAGGATTTACTTGGAAACTAGATTAGATTAGTCTTTTGAGATCATTAAAAGTGGACCATTTTGGATCAACAGGACCACTTATATTCTTGCATTTTTGAGATAAAATGTGTCACTGATTTGAAGTAGTTTATGGTCACACTGACACTTGGAATGAAGATAAAGAGATAGACTGAATAAGAGATTAAGAAGTTGAGCCAATGGACATTTGGCATAGGGTTCATGAGAAGGATGAGTCAAAGATATGGCAGCTGAGTTAGGTTCCATGTGCTCTGTTAGCTGCAATGGGTTAGAAAGAAGGATTCACTTTAAGGGTGATTTTTGGATGGTAACAAGAAAAATTTTTCACCCCAAATACCCAGACATCATCCTGGATAACTCTAACCAAAAGGAAAAAACCAAGAAAACAACGCTAATTCTCATATAGTAACGTGTCTCCAACAACCAACTTTCAGAGCCAGATATTGGACTACTTGATCACTAAAAAATACCCCAATTCAAAAATCTGCAATTGTTTGATATGACCTCAATTTCCTCCTTTGCCAACTTCCTAACTCAGTTACTTCCACCATACTTTTTTCTAACTGAAACGTTTTACTAAATATTTTTTTCTGAAAATTCCATACTGGATCTTTTCTATGCTTTCCATGTTTACTGGTGTTTTTCTGTTATCTCTTGATAGCATGGACTCTGGAGCCACACTGCTCAAGAGTTTGAATATTCCTTTCCTACTTATGGAGCAAGTTCATTAACTTCTTTGCACATGGGTTCTCTCATTTGCAAATGGTGATCACTATAGGACCTACTTAAGAGGGTTATGGGAAGGAAAATAGGCCAACAACCTGAGGACTCTGCAACTGAAAGTTGTTTTTACAAACCATCTGTGATTTACAGCAGTCTTGGTTTAGTACTTTTGCAAAATATGGATTAAACTGCATTAAAATTAGCCTTTAATAGATTTTAAGTTCCTTGATGAAACTACCAAATTTTTATCTCTCTGTCTTTTGGGCCTTGTCTTTTCCTGGCCATATACATAGTCAATAACTGTGTTGAATAGACACATTATCAAAGCTAAGTCCATCCTCAATGGACTAATTTTTATCTAGCTGACTTGTCCCAAGCCATTGCTGCATGTGTTATAATGGCTACTAAGCCTTTTAAGAATGCCTGACATCCCAGTATGTCCCAGGATTAAGTTTAATGATGTCAAGAGAACTTCCACAGCAGCTTATGTATATGTGTTAGTCTCCTTCATTAGATTGTAAATCCCTGTATTGGAGAAACTCTATTTTATTCACTTCTGTATGCTTCAGGGCACCATCACAGAGTAACGTGAATTTAATAAGTCTTCAATACATATTGACTTGAACTGGTTATTTGCTCCTTCAAAATCCAGCCCCGATATCACTCCTTAGGCAAGACTTCCCCGAGCCTTCCATCCAGAACTGATTATTCCCCATGCTATAGCAAGGATTGACTTTTGACTGTGAAGTGGCCTTGTAAATATGAACATTTTCCACCTATACACAGAAGTATACATATGATCACAGTGATCAAACTATACTTCCCTTCTTCCAAACATACAGATTCATTAGTCCAGAACAGGCATTTTACCCCAAATAGTCCTCTTGAAAAGCTTCACAAGAAAACAGAAAAAAAATCACTAAAGAAATTCCGTCAAGAGAAACAGTATTCAATACCCTGAAACTTGTGTTTCCTGCAGTTCTGAATTTGTTTGTGTACACTGTCCAGGAAAAATTAAATTTATTCAAATAAAGTGTAACTTACAACCAACAAAAGGTACACCAATACATCTTATCTTATCAATAACCTAAAAATGTTGTCTGTCTTTTTTTGTTCTCTTCCTTTCCTTTCCTTCTTCCTCCTGTCTCTTCCTTTCAATCCTTTCCTCTCCCTCCCTGTTCCTGCTCCAGCTCTCACTCTCTCCTTCTTCCTAGTATGTTTTTTTTTATCTTTCTTAAAATGTTAACAAAATATAATTCATCCCTATTCATTTTAACTTAGACTAATTTTCCAAATTTACTTACTTATAGTTATCTCCACTTCTTCTATTCAAGGAAAAGCTGAATCCTGAGTTAGAAGGGGGGTGGGTGGGTGGCTGGGTAGATAGGTAGGTAGGTAGGTAGGTAGATAGGTAGAGGATAGATAGATAGATAGATAGATAGATAGATACTGTATTATGTATCACCCTTTCTCAAAATCCTCATTAGCTTTTTGTTTTGTTCAGAATGAAATCAAAATTTTTTGTATGAATTACTTAGCTCTACACAATACCAGATCAGATCCTTCCCTATCTACAACTTCACCTACTTCCCCTGACCCTTTGTTTAAAATTATTCAACCACATTCGTCTCTCCTTGTACCTTATGCACACAGAGCTCACCTCTGCCATGGATCTTGGAACTATTTTTCCTGTTTGGTGTGCTTCTCATGGCTGAATTATTCTTTCATTCTCCATAATTCTTACCTTCTCAGAGATCCTTTCCTTGAACTCTCAATATCAAGGAGTTCTTCTTTCCCTTCCTAGTATCACATAATTTTATTTTCATTACAGCCCTTATCATCAACTGTTATTTATTTATTTGCTTATTACCTGTCTTCCTTACACTTCATGTGGTAGAAATCCTGTCTGTCTTGTTAACCTTTGTAAGACAAAGCACAATGATTGGCTTGTTTGTTTCCAATAAATGTTTATTGAATTAATTTTTCTAAGTTAATAAAAACAAAGCCTAAAGAATACAAATGCACAAAAATATACCACTTTCAATTGCCATGCTAAAATTATAATCAAGATTTTTTTTAAATTTCAAAACAGATGTTTTGTTTCCTATATAACATTGTTCCTTTATTTTTTAACATGTTATTTATTTTTTAATTTAAATTTTAGTTAACATACAGTAAAATATTGGTTTCAGGAGTAGAAATCAGTGATTCATCACTTACATACAATACCCAGTGCTCATCACAAGTGCCCTCCTTAATACCCATCACCCATCTAGCCCATTTCCCACCCATACTCCCTCTGACAACCCAGAATTTGTTCTGTATCATTAAGAGTCTCTTGTACTTTGTTTCTCTCTCTTCTCTTTTGTTCCCTCTTTCCCATATGTTCATCTGTTTTGTTTCTTAAATTCCACATATTAGTGAAATCATATGGAATTTGTATTTCTCTGATTGGCTTATTTTGATACCACATCTTCTTTATCTATTCATTAGTCGCTGGACATTTGGGCTCTCTCCATACTTTGGATATTGTTGATAATGCTGCTTAAATATTGGGGTGCATATACCCATTCAAATCTGTATTTTTGTGTCCTTTGGGTAAATACCTAATAGTGTAATTGCTGGATCATAAGGTAGTTCTATTTCAGTTTTTTGAGGAACCTCCATACTGTTCTCCAGAGGCTGCACCAGTTTGCAAGCCTACCAACAGTACAAGAGGATTCCCCTTCTCTGCATCCTTTCTAACACCTGTTGTTGTGTGTGTGTGTATGTGTGTGTGTGTGTGTGTGTGTGTGTGTGTTGTTAATTTTAGCCATTCTGACAGGTGTGAGGTGGTATCTCATCACGGTTTTGATATGTATTTTCCTGATGATGGGTGATGTTAAGCATCTTTTCATGTTTCTGTTAACCATCTGGATATCTTCTTTGGAAAAGTATTCATGTCTTCTGCCCATTTCTTTGTTTTTTTTAATTTTTTTAACATTTATTTATTTTTTAGAGACAGAGACAAAGCATGAGCAGGGGAGGGACAGAGAAACAGGGAGACATAGAATCTGAAGCAGACTCCAGGCTCTGAGCTGTCAGCACAGAACCTGACACGAGGCTTGATCACCTGAACCATGAGATCATGAGCTGAGCCTAAGTCAGACACTTAACTGACTAAGCCACTCAGGTGCCACTCTTCTGCCCATTTCTTAACCGGGTTACTTGTTTGTTTGGATGCTGAGTTTGATACATTCTTTATAGATTTTGGATACTAACCCTTTATCCAATATGTCATTTGCAAATATCTTCTCCCAAACTGGCTGCCTTTTCATTTTGTTGATTATTTCTTTCTGTGTGTAGAAGCTTGTTATCTTAATGAAGTCCCAATAGTTCATGTTTGCTTTTGTTTCCCTTGTCTTAGGCTATGTTTTAGTAAGAAGTTGCTATGGCTGAGGTCAAAGAGGTTGCTGCCTGTGTTCCCCTCCAGGTTTTTGATGGTTTCCTTTCTCACATTTAGGCCTTTTATTCATTTTGAATTTATTTTCATATATGATGTAACAAAGTGGTCTGGTTTCATTCTTCTGCATGTCCAGTTTTCTCAGCACCAACTGTTGAAGAGACTGTCCTTTTTCCGTTGTATATTCTTTCCTGCTTTGTGAAGATTGGTTGACCATAGAGCCATGGGTTCATTTCTGGGTTTTCTATTCTGTTCCATTGATCTATGTGTCGGTTTTTGTGCCAGTACCATACTGTCTTGATAACTACAGTTTTGGAATATAGCTTGGAATCTGGAATTATGATGCCTACAGTTTTGTATTTCTTTTTCAGGATTGCTTTGGCTCTTCTGGGTCTTTTGTGGCTCCATACAAATCTTAGGATTGTGTATTATAGCTCTGTGAAAAATGTTGGTGGCCTTTTGATAGGGATCGCATTAGATGTGAATTTGCTTTGGGTTCTATAGACATTTTAACGATGTCTGTTCTCCCAATCCACAAGTTTGGAATGCTTTTCCATTTCTTTGTGCCTTCTTCAAATTCTTTCATAAGTGTTCTATAGTTTTTGGAGTTAAGTCTTTTATCTCTTTAGTTAGGTTTATTCCTAAGTATCTTAGTGTTTTTGGTGAAATTGAAAATGGAATTGATTCCTTGATTTCTTCTTCTGCTGCTTCATTATTGCTGTATAGAAATGGAACAGATTTCTGCACATTGATTTTTATATCCTGGTACTTTGCTGAATTCATGTATTAGTTCTAGCAATTTTTAATGGAGCCTTTTGGGGTTTCTACATAGAGTATCATGTTGTCTGCAAATAGTGAAAGTTTGACTACTTCCTTGCTGATTTGGATGCCTTTTATTTATTTTGGTTGTCTGATTACTTAGGCTAAGACTTTCAGCACTATGTTAAATAATAATGGTGAGAGTGGACATCTTTGTCTTGACCCTGACCAAGGGGGAAAGTCTCTTAGGTTCCCCATTGAGGATGATATTAGCTGTTGGTCTTCCAGATATGGCCTTTATGATGTTGAGGTATGGTCCATCCATCTCTACTTTGTTGAGGGTTTTTATCAAGAATGGCTGCTGTCTTTTGTCAAATGCTTTTTCTTCATTTATTAGCAGAATCATATAGTTCTTTTCTTATATTAATATAGTGTAGCACATTCATTGATTTGTGAATATTGAACGAGCCCTGCAGTTCAGGAATAAATCCCACTTGATTATGATGAATAATTCTTTTAATGTACTGTTGAGTTCAATTTGCTAATATCTTGTTGAGAATTTTTGCATCCATGCCCATCAGGGATATTGGCCTATAATTCTTCTTTTTACAGGGGTCTTTGTCTGGGTTTGGAATCAAGGTAATGCTGACTTTGTAGAATGCATTTGGAAATGTCCCTTCTATTTTTTTTTTTTGGAACATTTTGATAAGAGTAGGTATTAACTCTTCTTCAAATGGCTGGTAGAATTCCCCTGGGAAGCCATTTTGCCCAGGCCTCTTGTTTGTAGGGAGATTTTTGATTACTTATTCGATTTCTTCACTGGTTATGGGTCTGTTCAATTTTTCTCTTTCTTCATGTTTCATTTTGGACAGTGTGAGTTTCTAGAATTGGTCCATTTCTTCCTTTAAACTTACCTACCTCTTTCAAATTATTAAATCTAATATATTCTTATATTTGCATTCTACACTATTCTTATCTTGTGTACCCATTGTATATAAGCTGTCTAAAATAATATCAGAGAATATTGTTTGGGTGTGATGATTTTCCATGAAGTATTCTGAGGGGATCTGAATAGCCTGTCAACATAGTGTTGACATTCCTGAATGCTGCTATGCAATCTGATTTTACAAGTGAGTTTAGCTAATTAAATCAAAGTGGATTGACTCTAGTTTCATAGACATACTTGTAGGACAAAAAAAAATCTTAGAAAAAAAGACACCATTTCTTCACTTTACATTACTGTTAAAATTAATAGACTAGCTTTCAATATTAAAATAACAATATAAAACTATGACAAATTAGCATCTTTGAAAAATTGTTGAAAAGTGATTACATCACAGATTTGAAACTCAGATATTTACCAGGAGTCCTGGGTCTACTCCACTTCTAGATTGTGTAACCTTGAGAAAATTATTAAACATTCCTGGATCTTTAGATTTTTCCATGTGCAGTGTGAATAATAGTGGAACCAATGTCACCAGGATTTTACAAGTATTATATACAGTATGAGTTTGGGAGGTCAGACTTGCCAGAATTAAATCTATAACTGTTTCAATTTTCTTATTTTTGGTCATACTTCCGGTAGTCAGTGCCACATCATTGTACGACAGATATCCTGGCTTGCTGAAACCCACACTGTGAATCCACAAGTAGGGCAGAGGTGACTGGAAAAAAATTGTACGGCAGAGAATAGACCTTCATTAGTACCAGAGAGGTATGGGGTTACTAATATTCTTATTCTCATTCCTCTTGGCCACAATACATCTAAAGCATGTATTGTGCATCATTTCCCAGAGTGATCCAATAGGATTACTCCATGTCACTGCCTACAGAATGTACTCCTCTTGTCTGCACTCCCTTTCCTGTACCGCCCTCCTTCTCGCCTGCCAGTGCATAATGACCCCTCCAAATAAACTATCTTAGCTTCAGCTTCTGCTTTCAAGGAGAAGTGGACAAGGACAGAAAATAAAACTATTGAAAACTCAGCACAAAAGGCTCTTGCAACAATTTGCCATCTCCCCTCCACCCAACAGACCCATCTTGTTTAAATATAGACGTTACCATAACTAACTCTATGACTTTGGGCAAATCATCTAATTTCACTGAATTGTAACCTCATCTGGAAACCAAAGCATTAATGTTTAAAATTATAGTAGTTTAAATCTTCAGAAGAAAAATAAATGTAATACAACTGAGAAAAGTCATATAAATCTCAATTAGGTGTTTCATAAAGTTATTACAAAAGGGAAAAAATCTGAGTACAAGTAAAAGCATGATAAATAGAAAGATGAGAATATCTTTCCCATTTGTACATCAAATCTGCAGTTGCTTACCAACACTTGTTGCTGATTATCTTTCTTTTCATTACTCAAGTGTCACCAAATGCTGAATCACATCTATAGAATGCCAGGTGCATCAGAGAGAACACCAACTTCAACATAGTGAAAGAATTTTGGAAGCTGGGGCAGGAAGATACTTTCATGTGCATGACTAGATGTGGCTTCTCTCTGTTTCTGAAATGATTACTTTTGGCCTATCCTTTCTAGTTTCATTAAGTTGGTATCCTCTGTATTTTTACCTTGATCTTCAGAAAATTGCCTCATTTGGCAATGCTTATTGAACTTCTACAACATCTGAGTGTCTTAAACCTTAACTGGACACAGATAATTAACACATGGAGGTAACTTCTGGATAATATATAACATTATATGTACATATATATATTTACATAATATATTATACATATAATATACATTATACATATATGTTTATACAATACATATATACAATACATATATGTATACAACATGTATGCAGTATACATATATATATACACAAGTATACACATGTATACACAGTATACATATATATACATATATATACAATACATATATACAATACACATATACACATGTATACACAGTATACATATATATATACATATATATACAATACATATATGTATACAATATGTATACAATATGTATACAGTGTACAATATACATATAATATAAACATATTATATGTACATATAAATCATGAAAAACAAATGTTAAAACCTTGAATGTGACTTGACTATTTATATCTTTATGACTGATGAAATAATAAGCTAAAAATAGTCTAATGACTGGAATTTCTTCTCTGTCTGCCTCACAGTTTATTCACAAATTTAATATGTTCAAGAAGTTGTATTTTTTTCAAATAAACATAGATAAAAGATCATGATTAATTTAAGTGATCTCATTATAACAGCAGTATGCAAGCAGTCAGTTTAAAAATTTGTCTTGATCTTTTTCCCCCATCAAAAACAAATGGTCATCATTCACACTTCCAGAATATAAATTCTTTAATTGGACTAAAGTTTCACTGGGAACGATACTTTGTCTAGCTTGTTTTCATACATCCTTGCAAATGTTTGTCTTTGTAGAAAATTCCCATCCTGAGAAATTTTAGTTTTTGAAAATAAATACAAAATTTCTTCCATTGTTTGGTTATAGTTTATTCAATAACACTCAACTTCCAGAGTCAACCTGTGCTCTCTGTCAAAGTGGCAGAAAGACATTCTGGGAAGATGGCGGCGTAGGAGGACGCTGGGCTCACCGCGCTTCCTGCTGATCACTTAGATTCCACCTACACCTGCCTAAATAACCCAGAAAACCGCCAGAGGATTAGCAGAACGGAGTCACCAGACCCAAGTGCAGACGAGAGGCCCACGGAAGAGGGTAGGAAGGGCGGCGAGGTGGTGCATGCTCCACGGACTGGCGGGAGGGAGCCGGGGCGGAGGGGCGGCTCGCCAGCCAAGCAGAGCCCCCGAGTCCGGCTTGCAAAAGCGGAGGGGCCTGACGGACTGTGTTCCGACAGCAAGCGCGACTTAGCGTCTGGGAGGTCATAAGTTAACAGCTCTGCTCGGAAAGCGGGAAGGCTGGAGGACAAAGGGAGGGTGAGCTGCGGAGCCCCCGGACGACAGAGCTCAGTTTGGTGGGGAACAAAGGCGCTAGCCAGCGCCATCTCCCCCGCCCATCCCCCAGCCAAAATCCCAAAGGGAACCGGTTCCGGCCAGGGAAATCGCTCGCTCCGCGCAAACACCCAACTCTGTGCTTCTGCGGAGCCAAACCTCCGGCAGCGATCTGACTCCCTCCGGCTGCCACAGGGCCCCTCCTGAAGTGGATCACCTAAGAAGAAGCGAGCTAAGCCTGCCCCCCCTGCCGCCGTGCACCTTGCCTTCCCACCCCAGCTAATACACCAGATCCCCAGCATCACAAGCCTGGCAGTGTGCAAGTAACCCAGATGGGCCACGCCACCCCACAGTGAATCCCGCCCCTAGGAGAGGGGAAGAGAAGGCACACACCAGTCTGACTGTGGCCCCAGCGGTGGGCTGGGGGCAGACATCAGGTCGGACTGCGGCCCCGCCCACCAACTCCAGTTATACACCACAGCACAGGGGAAGTGCCCTGCAGGCCCTCACCACACCAGGGACTATCCAAAATGACCAAGCGGAAGAATCCCCCTCAGAAGAATCTCCAGGAAATAACAACAGCTAATGAGCTGATCAAAAAGGATTTAAATAATATAACAGAAAGTGAATTTAGAATAATAGTCATAAAATTAATCGCTGGGCTGGAAAACAGTATACAGGACAGCAGAGAATCTCTTGCTACAGAGATCAAGGGACTAAGGAACAGTCATGAGGAGCTGAAAAACGCTTTAAATGAAATGCAAAACAAAATGCAAACCACCACGACTCGGATGGAAGAGGCAGAGGAGAGAATAGGTGAACTAGAAGATAAAGTTATAGAAAAAGAGGAAGCTGAGAAAAAGAGAGATAAAAAAATCCAGGAGTATGAGGGGAAAATTAGAGAACTAAGTGATACACTAAAAAGAAATAATATACGCATAATTGGTATCCCAGAGGAGGAAGAGAGAGGGAAAGGTGCTGAAGGGGTACTTGAAGAAATCATAGCTGAGAACTTCCCTGAACTGGGGAAGGAAAAAGGCATTGAAATCCAAGAGGCACAGAGAACTCCCTTCAGACGTAACTTGAATCGATCTTCTGCACGACATATCATAGTGAAACTGGCAAAATACAAGGATAAAGAGAAAATTCTGAAAGCAGCAAGGGGTAAACGTGCCCTCACATATAAAGGGAGACCTATAAGACTCGTGACTGATCTCTCTTTTGAAACTTGGCAGGCCAGAAAGAATTGGCACGAGATTGTCAGGGTGCTAGACAGCAAAAATATGCAGCCGAGAATCCTTTATCCAGCAAGTCTGTCATTTAGAATAGAAGGAGAGATAAAGGTCTTCCCAAACAAACAAAAACTGAAGGAATTTGTCACCACTAAACCAGCCCTACAAGAGATCCTAAGGGGGACCCTGTGAGACAAAGTACCAGAGACATCACTACAAGCATAAAACATACAGACATCACAATGACTCTAAACCCGTATCTTTCTATAATAACACTGAATGTAAATGGATTAAATGCGCCAACCAAAAGACATAGGGTATCAGAATGGATAAAAAAACAAGACCCATCTATTTGCTGTCTACAAGAGACTCATTTTAGACCTGAGGACACCTTTAGATTGAGAGTGAGGGGATGGAGAACTATTTATCATGCTACTGGAAGCCAGAAGAAAGCTGGAGTAGCCATACTTATATCAGACAAACTAGACTTTAAATTAAAGGCCGTAACAAGAGATGAAGAAGGACATTATATAATAGTTACAGGGTGTATCCATCAGGAAGAGCTAACAATTATAAATGTCTATGCGCCGAATACCGGAGCCCCCAAATATATAACACAATTACTCATAAACAGAAGCAACCTTATTGATAAGAATGTGGTAATTGCTGGGGACTTTAACATCCCACTTACAGAAATGGATAGATCATCTAGACACACGGTCAATAAAGAAACAAGGGCCCTGAATGAGACACTGGATCAGATGGACTTGACAGATATATTTAGAACTCTGCATCCCAAAGCAACAGAATATACTTTCTTCTCGAGTGCACATGGAACATTCTCCAAGATAGATCATATACTGGGTCACAAAACAGCCCTTCATAAGTTTACAAGAATTGAAATTATACCATGCATACTTTCAGACCACAATGCTATGAAGCTTGAAATCAACCACAGGAAAAAGTCTGGAAAACCTCCAAAAGCATGGAGGTTAAAGAACACCCTACTAACGAATGAGTGGGTCAACCAGGCAATTAGAGAAGAAATCAAAAAATATATGGAAACAAACGAAAATGAAAATACAACAATCCAAACGCTTTGGGATGCAGCGAAGGCAGTCCTGAGAGGAAAATACATTGCAATCCAGGCCTATCTCAAGAAACAAGCAAAATCCCAAATACAAAATCTAACAGCACACCTAAAGGAAATAGAAGCAGAACAGCAAAGGCAGCCTAAACCCAGCAGAAGAAGAGAAATAATAAAGATCAGAGCAGAAATAAACAATATAGAATCTAAAAAAACTGTAGAGCAGATCAACGAAACCAAGAGTTGGTTTTTTGAAAAAATAAACAAAATTGACAAACCTCTAGCCAGGCTTCTCAAAAAGAAAAGGGAGATCACCCAAATAGATAAAATCATGAATGAAAATGGAATTATGACAACCAATCCCTCAGAGATACAAACAATTATCAGGGAATACTATGAAAAATTATATGCCAACAAATTGGACAACCTGGAAGAAATGGACAAATTCCTAAACACCCACACTCTTCCAAAACTCAATCAGGAGGAAATAGAAAGCTTGAACAGACCCATAACCAGCGAAGAAATTGAATCGGTTATCAAAAATCTCCCAACAAATAAGAGTCCAGAACCAGATGGCTTCCCAGGGGAGTTCTACCAGACGTTTAAAGCAGAGATAATACCTATCCTTCTCAAGCTATTCCAAGAAATAGAAAGGGAAGGAAAACTTCCAGACTCATTCTATGAAGCCAGTATTACTTTGATTCCTAAACCAGACAGAGACCCAGTCAAAAAAGAGAACTACAGGCCAATATCCCTGATGAATATGGATGCCAAAATTCTCAATAAGATACTAGCAAATTGAATTCAACAGCATATAAAAAGAATTATTCACCATGATCAAGTGGGATTCATTCCTGGGATGCAGGGCTGGTTCAACATTCGCAAATCAATCAACGTGATACATCACATTAACAAAAAAAAAGAGAAGAACCATATGATCCTGTCAATCGATGCAGAAAAGGCCTTTGACAAAATTCAGCACCCTTTCTTAATAAAAACCCTTGAGAAAGTCGGGATAGAAGGAGCATACTTAAAGATCATAAAAGCCATTTATGAAAAGCCCACAGCTAACATCATCCTCAACGGGGAAAAACTGAGAGCTTTTTCCCTGAGATCAGGAACACGACAGGGATGCCCACTCTCACCGTTGTTGTTTAACATAGTGCTGGAAGTTCTAGCATCAGCAATCAGACAACAAAAGGAAATCAAAGGCATCAAAATTGGCAAAGATGAAGTCAAGCTTTCGCTTTTTGCAGATGACATGATATTATACATGGAAAATCCGATAGACTCTACCAAAAGTCTGCTAGAACTGATACATGAATTCAGCAAAGTTGCAGGATACAAAATCAATGTACAGAAATCAGTTGCATTCTTATACACTAACAATGAAGCAACAGAAAGACAAATAAAGAAACTGATCCCATTCACAATTGCACCAAGAAGCATAAAATACCTAGGAATAAATCTAACCAAAGATGTAAAGGATCTGTATGCTGAAAACTATAGAAAGCTTATGAAGGTAATTGAAGAAGATTTAAAGAAATGGAAAGACATTCCCTGCTCATGGATTGGAAAAATAAATATTGTCAAAATGTCAATACTACCCAAAGCTATCTACACATTCAATGCAATCCCAATCAAAATTGCACCAGCATTCTTCTCGAAATTAGAACAAGCAATCCTAAAATTCATATGGAACCACAAAAGGCCCCGAATAGCCAAAGGAATTTTGAAGAAGACCAAAGCAGGAGGCATCACAATCCCAGACTTTAGCCTCTACTACAAAGCTGTCATCATCAAGACAGCATGGTATTGGCACAAAAACAGACACACAGACCAATGGAATAGAATAGAAACCCCAGAACTAGACCCACAAACGTATGGCCAACTCATCTTTGACAAAGCAGGAAAGAACATCCAATGGAAAAAAGACAGCCTCTTTAACAAATGGTGCTGGGAGAACTGGACAGCAACATGCAGAAGGTTGAAACTAGACCACTTTCTCACACCATTTACAAAAATAAACTCAAAATGGATAAAGGACCTAAATGTGAGACAGGAAACCATCAAAACCTTAGAGGAGAAAGCAGGAAAAGACCTCTCTGACCTCAGCCGTAGCAATCTCTTACTCGACACATCCCCAAAGGCAAGGGAATTAAAAGCAAAAGTGAATTACTGGGACCTTATGAAGATAAAAAGCTTCTGCACAGCAAAGGAAACAACCAACAAAACTAAAAGGCAACCAACGGAATGGGAAAAGATATTTGCAAATGACATATCGGACAAAGGGCTAGTATCTAAAATCTATAAAGAGCTCACCAAACTCCACACCCGAAAAACAAATAACCCAGTGAAGAAATGGGCAGAAAACATGAATAGACACTTCTCTAAAGAAGACATCCAGATGGCCAACAGACACATGAAAAGATGTTCAGCGTCGCTCCTTATCAGGGAAATACAAATCAAAACCACACTCAGGTATCACCTCACGTCAGTCAGAGTGGCCAAAATGAACAAATCAGGAGACTATAGATGCTGGAGAGGATGTGGAGAAACGGGAACCCTCTTGCACTGTTGGTGGGAATGCAAATTGGTGCAGCCGCTCTGGAAAGCAGTGTGGAGGTTCCTCAGAAAATTAAAAATAGACCTACCCTATGACCCAGCAATAGCACTGCTAGGAATCTACCCAAGGGATACAGGAGTACTGATGCATAGGGGCACTTGTACCCCAATCATAGCAGCACTCTCAACGATAGCCAAATTATGGAAAGAGCCTAAATGTCCATCAACTGATGAATGGATAAAGAAATTGTGGTTTATATACACAATGGAATACTACGTGGCAATGAGAAAAAATGAAATATGGCCTTTTGTAGCAACGTGGATGGAACTGGAGAGTGTGATGCTAAGTGAAATAAGCCATACAGAGAAAGACAGATACCATATGGTTTCACTCTTATGTGGATCCTGAGAAACTTAACAGGAACCCATGGGGGAGGGGAAGGAAAAAAAAAAAAAGGACGTTAGAGTGGGAGAGAGCCAAAGCATAAGAGACTGTTAAAAACTGAGAACAAACTGAGGGTTGATGGGGGGTGGGAGGGAGGGGAGGGTGGGTGATGGGTATTGAGGAGGGCACCTTTTGGGATGAGCACTGGGTGTTGTATGGAAACCAATTTGTCAATAAATTTCATATAAAAAAAAACAAAACAAAACAAAAAAAAAAACAAAGTGGCAGAAAGAGAATGAGAATGGAAATGTGCCAAGTGTGGCTGTCCCACAACTCTCCTTCCATTGGGTATAATTTAACATATGACTTCATCAAATTCTGAGGGAGCCCAGTAAATATAGTTTAACTTGTGCCAGGTAGAAAAGAAAAATAGTTTTGATAAACAGTAACCTTTAGTGTATTACCTTAATTTCTCCTAGATTTTAGTCAGAAATAACCGTGCCCTGCTTGCACTAGAATCTCAGCTAACTATTGGTGAGGACTTTATCCCTTCACAGATACTTTGTGTTTTTTTTTTTTTTTGGAGGGGGGAGGTTAAAAATAATTTATACACAGTAAAATTAATTATTTCCATTGTGTACTTTTTAAAGGTATATTTATTTATTTTTGAGAGAGAGAGAGGGAGAGAGAGAGGGAGAGTGAGCAAGGGAGACAGAGAATCCCAAGCAGGCTCTGCTCTGTCAGCACAGAGCCTGACGTGGGCTTGAACTAATGAACTGAGAGATCATGACCTGAGTCAAAACCTAGAGCCAGATCCTTAACAGACTGAGCCGCCCAGGTGCCCCTCTATTGTACATTTTAATGGGTTTTTACAATCACAATATATAATCTGAATCAACTAAAACAACTCCATTGTGCTCCTTTGCGGGCAATCCCCTGTCCCATCCGCAAGACCCTCTCAACCACCGATCAATTTTGTGTTTTTACAGTTTTGCTTTGCAAGAAATTTATAAGAATGGGATCATGCAATGAGTAGTATCTCATGTTTAGCTCCTTTTTCTTAGGATAATGCATCGGAGACTCATCTGTTTTGTGTGTCTCACACAACAGTTTATTATTTTTATCACTGAGTAGTACTCAATTACATGAATCACTGTCTGATTACCCATACAGCAGTGAAGGGATTGACAGTTATGAATAGAGGTATTAAAAAATTTACACATAAGTTTTGTGTGCACTTGGATCGCCAGTAAGATTACCCTTTAATATGCTACATACATGTTCATCTCCATAAGAAATCACCAAACAGTTTTCCAAGGTAATTCATGGTCTTTACAGGTAATAATTTTAATGCAAAAAAGTAAAATGTCTAACAATATATTATTTCTACTTAAAGTATGCTATTTCTTAAACATGTTAAATATAGAAATCACACAATTCCCTCCAAAATCACCCTTTAGTTTTTATTCTGTTAAATATATAAATATATTTCTTAAATATATAAATTTGTTAAATATATAAATTACACAATTCCCTCCAATATCACCATTTAGTTTTTATTCTGTTGTCTGATCTTGGGATTTAACATTATTTTAAAATATATGGATTCATTTGTCGTTGATTTTAAATGTACGCAATACCTGTATAAAAGGAAAATGTGCCTCCCAGGCAGTTTGAAACATCTTTTACAGGTCAATCCCGATTAAATACATACAAAATGAGGGTCACAGAAGTAAACCAATACTCAGTAAAATTAGTCATAGGAATAATGTTACCATGTCAACTTAAACTTATTTACCAAATATCCAACAAACTAAAGAAGCATTTGCATTAGCACATTAGCCCAGCAGGCAAATTCACTAGGGCTGTTAATGGTGTCACACTAATTGAGGAATAAAGATCTCTGTCACATTTATAACTTATGAGTAATAATAAGAGGAAAAAACAAAATATGTGTGGAAATGATTAGAGTGGAGATAACAGTCTATTATATGGTTTTAGGGTTTACCCTTCTTTCCTTCCTTCCTTTAAGCTAAAGTTATGAAAACTGGCAAACTTTGATAGAGAATTAGCTATCGTCTGCTTACTAGACTTTATTTTACTTCTTAGCACTTCTCATGTCTGAGAAAATTTGGCTCTGTGAGTTTAATTAGTTTATTAATTGTCTTGTGTAGCTTCCCTTCACATATCTTTGCAAATTCATGAGTTTGCAAGTTCATGGACCTGCAGCATTTTGAACTACCATGCAAGTTCAGAAGTTAAACACTGCCGTGTTATTTATTCTCTTTGAATTAGTGGATAAACAAATAAAATAAATATTCAATATGTAAATAAATAATTTCTGGCCATATAAAAGTAAATTTACACAATTATGGCTACTTTACAGTTAAAACTGCATTTTTCTGGTACGACAAACTCTTTGCCCAACCCAGCCATTGAATCGACTTCTAGTAATATTTGAAAGATATTTATTCAGTGTCCATACCATTTGCAAGATACTGGTTGCTCCAATGGGATACAGAACGAACAAAAGAGTCACATTTTAGCCAGACGTATGATTACACAGTTAATTATAATAAATTTTGAAAGTTGCTAAGAAGGGAAATGTTCAAATTGCTATGAAGGAGCCATGGAGATGATGTGATTTTACTTATTACTCTAAGGGAAAACACAATAACAGACTTTATGTTGTATTAGGAAAAAATGGAGTAAGTCAGAAAGAAGATAGATTAAAAGCATTGCAGTGAAGACCATGTCTGAGAGGGGGGACTGAATGGAGATCAGTGGGGTGAGATCTATTGAGTGTGAGCAGACAAAGCATTGTGAGAAGGTAGGAAGTATAGGGCTTTGTGTACCAAGAGAAATACTCTCTCATCCCAAGAGCCACTGAATTCATTCAATTGATTTGAACAGAGGATGTCCGTGTGAAGATGTGCAAGCTGTACTCAGGCAGAAAAGCAGGAGCTGTTGAATGTGGCACTGTGGTGGTAGTGGAGTTTGAAAAAAGTAATAATATTAAAAATATAGTTTGTGAAAAAATAAAACTACCTTGGAGAAAACTAATCTGATTTAACAAAAAGTGAAGAAACCATTACAAAAAATATCCAATACCACTTAGATGTTTTCTAAGTTTTTCAACAAATGCCAAAATGAAAGTTATAATATATTTTTAAAACACCATGTACTCACCACTGGATTTCAACAACTCTTACCTCATAGTCTGTCCTATTTCATTTATACCTATTCTAACATGACCCATCCCGCAAAGGAATTAATGTGAAACAAGTCTCAGGAAAGATATTTATTCATTCTGTCTATCTCTAGTATACACATACAATTTATTTTAGAAATCTGACACCTTATGATTGAAAATAAAACATATACGGGATATTGCTGTTTCTGTAGATAAACATTTATATGACTTGTTCATTCTTCTATAGAAGAAATGCAGCCCCCCCAAATTGTAATTAAAAATTCCATTTAAGATCCCAAAATGGAGTGTGAAACAATATTTTTACCCTGCTTAATTTATCCTCATTTAAGATTGAAGGAAACATTTAAAATCCACTGATTTGGGGGATGAAGCTTATTGAATATAATATATAGTGTCCACTTTTATAAAATACATTCCTTTTAGAATGTGGGAAGAGCATTTTCCTTCCAGGAAAAGTATATCCAGATATACTTTTATGACTTTTCCAAACTGATATGATAATTATGGATTACATTCTATTTTTAATACAGAGAAATTAATATTAATTTCATTCAAAAGTTGAAATTGTAACATTATATTTTTTAAACTCTGTGGGGACAATATAGCATTAATTAAGTATTGAGGAAAAATTCTAAAATTTGAACAAACAGGTAATATAAATCAAAAATGGTTCTATACATCAAATTTTCAATATTCATGCAAATTATTAATCATGTTAAGATTTAAAGAGCACAACTGCTTTCCAGTCATTCACATAGGTTGAGAAAGATGGGAACTGTCATGAGTGGTCAGACATATTTATCTAGAACTGAAATAAGTCTTCTAAAATAAGTATGTGATCTTTCAAAAGTAAATGTAGAGGCATAAAAAATTAGTATCATAAAACAATTGTCTTTCTAATTTTCTTCTTAGATTGTCATTTGTTCTTTTTAAGCTTTGATTGATCTTAATCAACCAAACTTCCTAGGGTATTCTCCATGCCTTGCCTCCCTTTCCTTTAATCATATGTTTATGAGCATAATGTATGGTTGAGTACTTCCTGTCATCTACTGCCCTCCTCTGCCAATGAGCTCTGGTCACATCTACCCTGGTTCACACAGATCAGTTTCACTAGCCAATGAATGCTAGCCAATTTGAATGCCAGCCAATATAATTGTCATTTTAATATTTTTTTTTTACTCTCATATGGACTGTATCATCATTATAAAAATGTGCCTAGTACTTTTTTCCAGAAACATTCAGCCTCTGTGTTTGTAGTTGCCTAATAATCTTAACATCTGTAGACAAAGAAAATATTCTGACACTTCAGACAACTTGTATCGAGGACTCCTCGTGATGGTTGTGACAGGTGTCAAGACTGTCGCAAAATGGGAGAGAGATTGAATTCAACTCCAGACAAAACAAGCACAAGGGGGTATTTATGTCCAAGGACCATGTAGGGGGTGTCAGTGAATGGAAAATTACTAAGAGAGAGAGACATCAAGGATAAGGAGAATTGTTGCTACACTGACCTAGCAGGATTCTTATGAAGGGCAGGCTAGGGTGATCAGATGTGAGTGTAGGGGAGGATTCCCTCTAAACTGACTTAACAGGAGTTTTGCTAAAACTGGGCTATGCATACCTGGCAAGGAATGGGACCAAGGTCAGGCCTAGTTGAAAAGAGGGCTTAGAAGAGCCTGATTAAAGTTTGGTCAAGGAGTGTCTGTCACACCATATGCAATATCATTATGAATTAATTCCGCAAAATGATTTTTTTTAAGTAGGCTCGATGCCCGACGTGGGGCTTGAACTCATAACCCCGAGATCAAGAGTTGAGTGTTCCGTTGACTGAGCCACCCAGATGCTCCCCCCCGACACCCAAAATGAATTTTAAATTATTTTTGACATAAAAATAGCATGTAAATGTGAATTACATTCATGTTTGGATAATCTAATTTTGGTAATCAGCCTTTAATGGAAATATGGTTGAATTAGCTTTTCATGTCATTTCAGAGTCCTATCTGTAATGCATATTGTCAATTGAGTTTTCTGGAAAGACTATTTCTTCCTTTGGTATGAAAATCTGAATCAGAAGACAGTCATTTACTAGGCACATATGCCTTTTTCTTTGAATCACAGAACTCTAAAACATCAGATTGCATATAGCGGTCTTAATCAGCCACCAGTATATATATAGAATAAAGATACAATCTTTATTACATATATAATTGCATAATTATTTTTAGTGTTTTAGGATATTACGGCTACTCTTGTATTACTCAAGTGTTACTGAAAAATATATGAACAAAAACCACAAGAAAAATGTTCATGCATTAAGAAAAACAACAACAACAAAAAAACAAATACTTTGAAAGCCTAATAAGTCCTAGGGACTATGCTAAGAGGTGGGGAAATGTAAACTAGTAAGTTAGACTGCTTACTGCCCAGGAGCACTTCACACCCTGCTGAAGATCATATAATAAGCATTTGCATATACTTTTTGATATTATCGTTTACCTTCTTAATTTTAAGTTTACCTGACTCTATCTGAGGATCTAAAATCTCATGAGCTTTCTGTATAATGGCGCAGTGTGCCCTCTGTGTTAACAACCCTTGCAATTGTGTGTATCTGCTGAGAGGTTGTTTACTTGCTCTATCTAAAGACAGGAAATCACCTAGTTAGAGAAAAACCCTGCTGTTCCTGTCTCTTACTTTGCTCTTGCTCTCAAACTCATTTCCATCTTTAACTATTTGACTATAGAGTGTAAACTTAGTCAAATCTGGGTGCAAATGAAGAAACATTTTATTTATAAATAATTTCTTTTGAAAAATACCATCGTTTAGTCTCCATATTCTTATCTGTGAAAGAAGAGGAATAATACCTAATCCATAGAATCATTTTAAAAACTAAATGAGGTAATACCTATAAAGGGATGTAGACAAGTAATCCAAGAAATGTGATCCCAAATGATAGTTAAATTCCATTTCTTTTTTTATAAGACTGATTAGAACTTCTTTATTACTAGTATTTCATTTAAGAAGTTGTGCTATAGTGGAAAGGTATCACATTGAGGATAAAAATAATTAGAGAGATAAAAGCAAATATTCTGAATACCTACTATGTTCCAAACACTGTGCAATGCTCTTCTGGTTCTAACTTTCTCTGTGATCTTCGGCAAATACCCTAATATATTAAGCCTAATATAAGTTGATTTGTCTTCAAAATGAGTAAGTTAAAATTAATTTTCATTTCCCCAAGAACATTCCATGGACACCTCTACAGGGTATTAATAAGGATTATTGGGGTGTAAAAAAAGTTTTCATAGTTAAGTAATTTGGGGAATGATGGATTAAACCTAGTTAGGCATTGTTTCTCTTTATCTCTCTTTTATTTTTCCCTTGGATTTGGATATAGATAGACGTAGATCTGATTACTGGTTTCCCACTTATTAGCTACATAAACTTGGTTAACTTTCTTAGCATCTTACTTTAATTATCATTAAAATAGAGAAGAATGAATAACTGAAGAATGTTGCACAGAAAGGCAGTGTTAGGTCAAATCTCTAAAGTGCACAGAATGGCTAGAACATAGTAAAGGGTAGTTATTATTGTTATTATTTTAATTAGCCTCATTTCTTCAAATGTATAAAATATTAAGTTTTTTTTTAATTTTTTTAATCTTTATTTTTGAGAGAGAGAGAGACAGAGTGAGAGCAGGGGAGGAGCATAGACAGAGGGAGACACAGAATCTGAAGCAGGCTCCAGGCTCTGAGCTGTCAGCACAGAGCCCGACACGGGGCTCGAACCCACGAACCGTTGAGATCATGACCTGAGCCGAAGTAGGACGCTTAACCGACTGAGGCACCCAGGTGCCCCTAAAATGTTAAGATTTATTTTCTGGTTTCCTTTCTGGAATTGATTAGGCAACTTTTTAAAAAGGAAGAACAGATTCCTTCTCATGTGAGATTTTCTCTCCTTCAAGCTCCAATTCTGTAGGTAACTTCTCAGGAGAAGTTATATCATCACCATTAAAAGAATAACTAGTTATTCTTTCTACAACATCAGCCAGGTAGGAATTCGTTTACATAACAGTACACAGGAGAATAGATAGCTAGAACCTACTGGCTCTGAATTAAAACCAATTAGTAATTAAAACCAATTAGTTTTTCACACCCAATTGTACTGTATTTTACCGTGTACAATTTAGTGCATAAACAGGTAGATAAAAGTGCATGACTAATTATACAAGAGCTTTTTTTTTTTGTAATTTAGAATGTACAACTTTATATTCAAATGTGAAATGTGAATACAAATTTCTGAATAATTTTTATAGGTAATAAACCATCAGATTGGACAAATCTGAAAAATGATGAGCAAAAATACTTAGGCCAAGGAGCATTATTGGGATATATACATATCTCCCACAATGACTATATTGAAAGACAATATTTGAATGCAAACATACATAAACATCCAAAAATTTCAATGCTTTAAATTGTACCTAAATTTTTATTTTTGTATTAACAATTTTAAAAAAATATTTATTTATTTTTGGGAAGGAGAGATAGTGAGACAGCAGGGGAGGGGCAGAGAGGGAGGGAGAGAGAATCCCAAGCAGGCTCCACAACTGTCAGTGTAGAGCCCTAACCCGAACTCACAAACTGTGAGATCATGACCTGAGCAGAAACCAAGAGTCAGACACTAAACTAAGACACCTAGATGCTCCATATTTTTGCATATTTATTTATTTACTCATTTATGTAGCATTTTTTAATGTTTATCTATTTTTGAGAGAGATACAGAGTGCCAGCAAAAGAGAAGCAGAGAGAGAGGGAGACACAGAATCCAAAGCAAGCTCCAGGCTCTGAGCTGTCAGCACAGAACCCGATGCAGGACTTGAACTCATAAGTCGTGAGATCATTCCTTGAGCCAAAGTCAGATCTTAGCCACCTGGGCCACCCAGGTGCCCCAATTTTTGCATTTTAATTAAAAACTCTGTAATTATAATAATTTCTAAGTGTTTTAGATCTTCATAGCAGAATAATTCTTTAAAAAATACATATGCTATAATTTTGATCCTTAAAAAAACCAAAACCAAGCATACCCTTATGCAATGAGGAGCTTGAAATGTTTTGAGCAATGGAAAAATTACTGGAATAAGTGCCCAGAAACCCAGGTGCCTCACTTGAAGGGAAAAATGAATTTGAAATCGTAAGTCATATTATGTTTCTTTTAAAATCTGTTACACCAAAATTTTTATATAATTATTATTGGAAAGTAGCATGGGAGCTAAGTGTTTTGAGGTAAAATCTATGTGATCTTGGAATGTTTTCTAAAGACTTCTGACCAACAAGCTCCCAGTTTTTAAAATGAGAATGAGTATATCTAACTTGAAAAGTTGTATGTTGTGAAAAATAGTGAAATATTCAAAACACCTGGCACACAGCTAGTAAGCAAAATATCTCTAGCTGAACAACTGTGTAAATGGCAGTGACATTTATTGAAATGGGGAAAGAAGACTGAGACATGGGTAGTTGTTAAAAAAAAAAAAAAGAGGCACAGTTCTGGATATCTTAAATTTAATGTGCGGTGGAACAAACATTCAAGACAAGAAATAAGCAATTTGGTATAAAAAGAGCCAAAAGTTTAGATCTAAAATATCTATTTTTCAGAAGCCATCAACATGGAGGTAAATATATAAAATATGGAAAATGATGGGATCAATAAAAAAGAAAGCATATATAGAGAAAATATGTGGCTCATGTGAAAAGCCTGGGAAAATAGTCATTAGAGGTCAAGTGATTGAGGTGTGTGAAAAAGTGACTGAGAAGAAACATCCAGAAGTGAATAATTCAAACCAGGATGAGGAGCCCAGAGAACTGCATGGTTCATAGGGAATGGAGTAATGATGAATACTCCTGAGAGCTCAGAAAACTGAGAAGTGACATAAAGTAAGGAAGAAAGTTTGATGATTTTGATATGAAAATTAAAGCAATAAAGGGGTAACGGAAGAGGCAGGGGGTGTTTTCCTTTTTTTTGGTGTTTTTATTTTGTATATTTGTTTGTTTAATTATTGGTTATTTTAGAGGAGATCAATGAACAATACTTTCATGCTACTAGACTTGAGTTAAAGATGTGGAGATCAGTATGTGGAATGCAGAGGGAACAGCAGAAAGGGGAAGATAGAATAAATCGGCAGGGCAAGAGGATTTTTAGGGCAGGGAAACTATTCTGCGTGATACTGCAGTGGTGGATACATGTCAGTATACATTGGTCAAAATCCATAAAATGTATGGCAAGAGTGAACCCTAATGTAAACTGTAGGCTTTGGGTGATAATCGTGCATCATTCTAGGTTCATTAACTGTAAGAAATGTATGGCTGTGGTGTGGTATTTGGACAGCAAGTGGGTCCAGGCTGTACATGCATGGGGGAGGAGTTTATATGGGAATTCTCTGTACTTTCTATTCAGTTTTTCTGTGAACCTAAAACTGCTCTAAAAACAACGTCTATTTAAACAATTCATGAGTGAGATGTGAAGCTGATCATTTGTATAAAACTCTGTGTCACAAGGAATGATGATGGAAGTTGGTGTGTTACATATGGTAACACCAACTACTATGAAAGAACACTTTTAATTTCCAGCTCTAGAATTTTCATTTGGTATTTATATTTCCCCCATGCTTTGGTGATAAAATGTGTAATTGCCCCCTAAGGTGTCCATGTACTAATCCTCAGAACCTAAGAATATTATATCACATGGCTAAAAGGAATTTGCATATGTGATTTAACTGAGCATTTTGAGATGGAGAATTTCCTGAATTACCTGTGTAGGCCCTAATTATAACCACCAGTGTCCTTATAGAAGATAAGTAAGGGAGATTTGACATATTAAAGGAGAAGGCGATGTGAAATCAGGAGCAGAGATTTGAGTGATATGGCCAAGAGCCACAGAATCCTGACAGCCTCTAGAAGTGGAAGAAGTGAGAAAAGGAATTTGCCTGATGCATGCAGAGGAACCAGGTCTCCTGACATCCTGACTTTATCCCAGTAAACTAATTTCAGATTAGTAATCCCACAACGATAAAACAATAAATTTGTATTGTTTTAAGTTACTGAGTTTGGAGTAATTTGTTACAGCAACAGTAAGAAACTAATACAAACTTTCATAGCTCTACTCATATGATATCATCTTTATCAATATTTTATATTTATCTGTGAAATCCAAAATCTGGGGGCACATGGAGTCACTGACTACTTTCTTTCCTGATTACAAGTGATAATCTCCTGTGTCTTTTCATGTCTATTATTTTTTGGTTGAGGACTGGACATTGTAGATAACACATCAATAACCATGACTTGTTTTCTGTGAATTGCGATACTAGAAAGTGCCCCGAATGATCTCAAACTATAAAATCTGTTTCCTCTGCCATGTGTGGGATATAATACTTGTCCTTATCTAACTAATTTTACCTCTTTATGTGGGTTTCTCCCCTGCCACTCCTTAGCCTCCCAGTAAATTAAAGATTTGTACAGCTTCAAGACTTTTGGACTTAGTCTTTCTGTAGTTCTCTTGTTGTTGTGTCCTCCCTGTATTTTCATGTCCTTTAAGAACCAAGAACAGTTATTTGCCATCTCAATCCAGGAAGGCTTTCACATTCTGCCACCTGAGATGTGTGTGGGTTGCTGGTTTTCACCAGGCTCCCTGGGTTCTCCCATGGCACACAAAATTTAACAATCAGCCGGGGATTGGAATAGAGTTTATACTTAAATTTCAGATTTCCAACATCTGTAGCTCTCTTGCTTCAAAAATGTTAAATTTCCAGTGGCTCAGCTGTTCTAAAATCTATTATCTTCCCCAGACCTTGTAAGACTACAGGTTTCCACATGAAGGGAATCTGGGAAGATCCCAGACATGATCATACAATTTACAGTTCTTACCTGATACACATTATAAATTCTTTTAAAGTTTGCCTTTACTCTGCTCATGTTTTAGGCCCTTCAAATATGTTATCAATTTCTTTGTGAATTTTAATTGTTTTCTGCAAGAGTAAATACTCAGTCTCTCCATGCCCTATTACCAGATAATCTCTGCCAAATTTTATGAACATATTTGATAGAGTTGCTGAAATAGTATTAAAATGAGGTCAACTCTTTTAAGATTAACGGGATTATCATTACCTTGATACCAGAATGTTACAAATAAGAACTTAGTCATTTAAAATATATAAGGACATTAACATTTTTAACAACTAGTGTAAACTCTCAGCATCAAATTTACACTTAATTTTTAATATTTACTTATTTTGTAAAAATTTTTTTAAATATGTTTTAAATAAAAATATTGAGAGAATGAAACTGCATAGTTTCACCAATATTATTATTATTTTATATATATATGAAATTTATTGTCAAATTGGTTTCTATACAACACCCAGTGCTCATCCCAACAGGTGCCCTCCTCAAAGCCCACCCCCCACTTGCCCCTCCCTCCCATCCCCCCATCAACCCTCAGTTTGTACTCAGTTTTTAAGAGTCTCTTATGCTTTGGCTCTCTCCCACGCTAACCTCTTTTTTGTGAGAAACTTGACCAATTAAAACAACACTAAAATATTATTATTTTTACACCATTTTTATTTTTACACCATCATAGATTTTGCAGCTAACTTTTCTGACATTTAGACTTTCTTTACAAAAAACAGTCACCAATGATAAGGTTACAAAGTTCACCCATCCCCAGGAATTTAATCTATTGCACGTCCCCAGATCCACTCATTCAGTCAATTATTCTCAGTCAAGAGTCACAGTGGGATGATTTCCCACCAGCATCCAGATGCCATGATTATATTTATCTTCTTCACATCTAAACACATAGCATACTTTTTTACTTTCCTAATGTTAATTCAAAAATTTTCAAGCTGTGGCATCCTGAATGCCTTGAAGAATGAAGAGATGTTAATTGTCCTAAAGCTGTATTTCATGGACTTCTAGAGTTTACACAAATTAATGTGGTCTATGTAAGTCACTTATTCTACTTATCAGCACAGATTATTACATATTTCAAAAATAATAGATTTCCTATATCCAAGCAATGAAACATCAATTTAGAAACAAATAAACATAAAACAAATCAATGCCTTTATAGCCTAGAACACAGAAATCTTCAATAAATGAAAGAGATATTTTATGTAACTGGCAATAGATAGTCAATTATTATTTAGTCAATTATGATTCAAGTCATATTGGTAGATAAATGGCGTTTTTGTTATCTGTAATCACACATCTTAAAAACTAGAGGAAGTTTCATTTTAAAAATTGAGAGGTATGTATCTTTTTGTTAGTATCCCAAATAGGCACAAACTTTTTCCAATTACTGTGTCTGAAACTCAAAAGAAGATGGACAAAGGGAATTGGTTGATGCCTTTAGGACTCAAGATTTTTATTTAAAATGAAAATCAATAAACTACCACTCTTCTCCTTTCAATTTTAAACCCTTTCATTTTGATTCTTTTAGTTTCTAAAATAGTATGGAACGTCAAAGCCACATACTGGAAACTATAAAAAGGGTAAGTTCTTTAAAAAGTTGTTGCTTGCAACATTTCATATATTTGACTTCTTTTTTATACAAAATCCACTATCATATCATTAAGTCTAGAACTGAAACACCTACCATAACGGTTTTTACTATATTACGTATAATTTTGACCAAATAGTAATAGATTAGAAAGTAATCACTTTATAACTCTATACATACTATAAATGAAATTAATATAATAGCATGTTTATATTGAAAATATATTGAGAAATTTACTACTATTAGTAGTTTCTCAATGAACTACTATCTATAAATTGAGTACACAATAATATACATGAATTTATTTATTTAAAAATTTTTTTGAAGTTTTTATTTTTGAGAGACAGAGAGAGACAGAGTGCAAGTAGGGGAGGGGCAGAGAGAGAGTGAGGGAGACAGAATCTGAATCAGGCTCCAGGCTCCAGGCTCTGAGCTGACAGCACAGAGCCTGATGTGGGGCTTGAACTCAAGAACCATGAGATCATGACCCAAGCTCAAGTCAGACGCTTAACCAACCGAGCCACCCAGGCGCCCCTACATGAATTTAAATAGGATAAGTTTTGCTATTATAATTCTGTGTACTCATTTCAATATTACTGTATTTCCTTTTTCATGTTTTTAATCTAACACTTAAGGAAAATAATCTAAAAATTCAAATATTGTTGAAAATTTCAAATAAACCTTCCAATGTCCCTGTTATTTCATCTGCTTCCAGAATCAAATACTTTGGTACATACAAGTATTTTCAGTTGTATTTGCTTCCACATGTCTAAATATTTTTTCTCTTGATTCAATTGTAATAGAACATTTTTCTTACCATTATGACAATTTTAGCTCAGATGCTATGAGTCCCCTGATTTTTGATTCATATTACATTGTGAAGCACAAAAGAACTGATTAGAATTTCTGCCAAATGTATCAGTGTGTGTGTGCGTGTGTGTGTGTGTGTGTGTGCGTGCGTGTGCGCGCGTGCGCGGGCACACGCCTGCACATGCTACTGCATGTTTGGGAGAGCTAATGGTATACTGGCTGGTCTTCAATGTAAGATATTTAATGAATTTAATGATTCTATCAGTTAGGTTCGATGCAGGTTATATAAACGTAAAGTGGGAAGGGATTTCAGAAGGGATTAGTAGTTGAAGTTTTGGTTGAGGGTCTAACGGAGAAAAAGGCACGCTGATATTTTAGACTGTTTAGTTCAAGGGCACATGATGATACTTGCAATATAGGTCAAGAAGTCACTGCTGCTATTACAAGAAATTTGCACATCTGTGATGATGGTGATTAGACACCGTGCCCCTGGATCAGGATGCCATGAACTTTCCCAACAATCTTATTTTTTATCTTATTTTTTAACTAGCATAAAAAAATCTTATTTTTTAACTAGCATTGCCTATCAGCACCAGAAAGATAATTTCACCCTATTTCTACTTTGCAAAATTTAGTAAATTGTGAGGTTACATTTTAATCCAGAAACTTATTTACAAGGGAATCTGAGGAATGTGGTTTATAATTCTTGGAGAAGGAGCCAGAATACTACATTTTACGCTTTATAATTAAAGTGGAGTTATCATTACTTACTGATCTTTTCTCTTGAGCAATTTAGATCATTCATTAAAATATCCTCCAATATCCTGCCTGTGAAGGTAGGGCCTTATGTGGATAAGAAAACTTGTTTCCTCAAATGTGAAAGGAACCTCATTCCTGTTTTCCTCATGGCGCATTATCACCGTCATCCTCAGAGCCTTCTCTCTTCCTTAGTAGAGGAGCTTTTCCTTACATGTAGTGTAAGCGTTAAGCGTGAATATAAAAGTCAGACTTTTTGCTTTTTAAAACTGTTCTTTCCCATCACCACGCTCTCCTTATCTTTATTTTCTTGTGTGCACGATGCCTCTGGTTCCTGAAATATTACTTAGTTCTATGGTATAAACCATTTTATACACACACACAAGTTTTACCTTCCTCATCTCATTGTTATTTGTTCTTTCTCCTTCCCTCCATTTTTTATCTTCATGTAGAATGATTTGGAAAAAGAGACATCTCTAATTTTCATCAAATATGGAACAAATGTTTCTCTTTTAATGCTTTGTTTTAGGATGATGAGGAAAATCTATATACAATTTGTGTGTGTTGTCACTTTGAACTCAAAATCTTAACATTTTTCTTGATGAAACTGTCTTTTTATGAAATTACTGAGTGAATTAGTAGTCCAAATGAAAAACATAAGTTAGAGGTAATCCACACGCACTTGTAAAATCATTGGGTTGGTTGTCTCTTTTACTTACAGTCTCTTTCACTCTTTTACTTAGGTGTGGATTTGTTTTGTTGACTTTGATGGGAGTTCTCTGTGTCTCCTGATTTTGGATAAATGTTTCCTTCCCCGGATTGGGAAAGTTTTCAGCTATTCTTTAATTTTCTGCCCCATTTTCTCTCTTCTTCTGGGATTCCTGTAAAATGTATGTTATTATGTTTGATGGAGTCACTGGGTTTCTTGTCTACTCTCATTTTGCCTTCTTCTTTTTCTCTTTCTTTTGTTCAGCTAACTCACTTTCCATTACTCTGTCTTCTAGATCACTGATTTGTCCTCTGTTTCTTCTGAGCTGCCACTCATTCTACCAAGCAGGTTTCTCATTTCATTAATTGAGCCCTTTATCTCTGCAGTGTTACTGCTATCTCTCACTCATATCTTGCACTCTTTTCTCAAGTCTAGTGAGTATCCTTATGATCATTAATTTAAATTCTCTCTCAGACATGTTATTTATATCTGTTTCACACAGATCTTTGACCATAGCCTTGTCCTGTTCTTTCATTTTGGATAAATTTCTTTGTCTTCTCATTTTGTCTAGGTCTCTGTGCCTGTTTCTGTATGTTAGGAAAACCAACCATGTCTCCTCATTTTGAGGGCAATGGTCTTATGAAGACCCTTCCATGCACTTCCATGTAGTGTCCCCTGTTTCCCAGGGCCTGGTGCTTCCAGGAGCATCTCCGATGTGTGCTGTGTGCTCTGCTGTTTTATCCTGGCTACTCTATCCTTCAGGCCAGTCATCTGCAAAGGCTCTCTTTGCCTGTTGTCTGCAGTGTTTTGTTCCTGACCTGAATGTAGTGCATTTTAACTAGGTGTGCTCCAGTCTATTTGTGAAATGAGACCTGCCACCACTGCCACTGAAACCAA
Organism: Lynx rufus; assembly: GCF_022079265.1. Classification (NCBI taxonomy): domain Eukaryota; kingdom Metazoa; phylum Chordata; class Mammalia; order Carnivora; family Felidae; genus Lynx; species Lynx rufus. Next base: position 220,608,071 of record NW_025814823.1, on the reverse strand, counting down.
GACTCTGCAGAACTCTGCTGCCAGGGCATGTGGTATGAGCAGGGGTTTGCACTAGTCTTTTTGGCGAGGGGGCCCACATCCCTGGGACTGAAGCAAGCATGACTGGGAGCAGGGGTTCCACAGAAACATGGGGGTGGGGCTTGGTGTAAATAAGTTAAGTAGCAAGTGTTCATTCTGTGCTCTTCCCATGGATGGGCATATACTTATGCTGAGGGGTAGGGGAAGAAATGGTGCTAGCCAGTTCTTTTGTTCCCAGTGGGGGGCTCTCTGTGATGGCTATCCCTCTGGGATGCACTCTGAGATGAGCAAATAACCTACCCACTGTGTGTCCCAGGCACTCTTCAGACCACTGTTTCCAGCTGTACGTCCACAGTTATTTGCCTGCCTTCTCTCCAAGAACAGCACAATGCTCTCTGGGCTCTATTCTAGCCAAGCCCATTGACTTTTAAAACTTTTTAAAAACCTGACTTTCAGGTTTTATACCCTGCTGGTTGCAAGAGCTCATGAAATTCGGCCCCTCTCACTTTCATTTTCCCCATGTGCTTCCCTGTGTGCTAGTCTGTCTCTAATCTTTCTCTGTGATCACAGCTCTCTCCCCACAACGGTGGCCACAATCCATTTCTCTTCCAAACTGTGTCTCCACACTTCCTACCTTCTTTGATGTGGCCTCTTCTTTACCTTTAGTTGTGGAGTTTGTTTTGCCAGGCTTCAGGTCAATTTCTGGGGTATTTAGGATGATTTGATAGTTATCTAGTTGTACTCCAGGCACGAGGTGAGCCTAGGGTCCTTCTACTCCATTGCCATCTTCCCCACACCTTGTCTAATTTAAATAATTCTAAATGTTGTTATATATGCTTTAATGGTCTCATTAAAAATTACCTTGTTTGAATTTTTAAGTTACTATATCAGATCTCAAAAGTTTTTATAAAATATATATTTTATACACTCATGTCAGAAAAGGACAAACAGGCTGAGTATCCTTGAACCAGCAAAGCCAAACACAGTTTTTAAATCAATATTATATTTCAAAGTTGTGTTTAATGATTTCATCTAGTAGTGGAATTTGCAATTCAATTTGAAATTCAGTTTGCCAGATACAAGTAGTCCATTTACCTCTTCCTAAAACTTTAATCATAGGGTTTAACTCTTAAAGAATTTTGGATTACAAGTATCAAACTTATCCTCAAATCATTTTATTGCTTTATTGTTTCCCCTTCATTTAATTGGATTCTCTTGAGTTTAATTAGGTTTAAAGCATAGTGATTATAGAAAGACTATGCTTGTTTAATGCACACATTCTCCCAAGTGGTCTTTACAAATTCTCCCACTTTATTTAGTGGATATTCAATCACCTTACTAATTACTGGAAGAAAACAGCTCAAAGCACATTCCCTACTGATGGTTGTTTAGTATTATCATCCTATTATAGAAAATACAGCATAATTAAGCTAAGAAGTTAGTAAAGCTTACAACATAATTATTATTCAATGTTTTTAAAGAAATGCAGTGATATCCTACTTATCTTGTACTTATGTTCTTGTCCAAGTGTAAAATCAATTTAATTGCTAATATGCTTTCAGAAAATCAAATCCAAACAAATTGAAATAATCTAAATAGCTTACAAAATTATAATTCTTTTATGAAGACTATATTCTGTGAGATTCGTATTTTAATATTTCAAATATATATGAACAAGCTTAATTTCACATCTCTCTTTTTTTTTAATGAATATACACTGGAGAATAGCAATTGGTATGATGAGTAGGCTCATTAAGTAAGACCTGGAAATTCAAATAAATTTCTATTTTGCTCAGGCCACTTTTAACCATGTTCTTGGATCTGGATCCTTGTTTACTTGTTTTCGATTTTTTTTAATGATGCAATTTTATGCCAAAAATGGTAATACAACTTATCATTGAAGTGGTTCTGTGACAGTTTGATAATTATATTTTTAAAAATAAATAAATGTATATCCTGACAGTAAATACAATTTTAAAGAGTCAACTCATATTGATTAAAGAACAAAGTAATAAAATTTGAAATCTAAAGAGAAACAGGAAAAACAGTACATGTTTTGATTTTTAGAATGTTTCGTCATTTTATTCTAAAAAAATTACCCCCCACCACCACAATTTTTTTTCCTTTTTCTCTATCCATGATTGGTAATGTATTATGGTATAATTTTTCTAAAATGTCATCTATTGTTCACTTTTTTTTGTTATAGTTTTATAGATGTATAGTTCATAGGAAAAATACATATATACTTTTAGTTTCTTGAGTTTTCCTTTGTAGCTTACTAATTGAATTGAATTGAATTGAATTGGTAATATTGCTTGAAAGTGGGAAAATGTCTGTTCCCAAACTTGTGACTACAAAGGAATGTAATATCAAAAAGATCATACTTATTTATATTTGTTCAAAGCTTACATCACCACTACTAAACTTTATGAACCAAACCCATTGATTTCTGAGATTTTAAAATTCTCTTTCTCTCTTTCTGTATGTGTCATGTATTTTAAGAGTGCATATTTATGAGGTTCAATGTTAAGATTTTAATATTTTATTTGTGAAATTTTCCCTTTTATTGTGAAATCATTTTCTTCCGTGCAGTTATAATTTGTTTGTTCTCCAATTTTTCCAATTGCATCCAAGACAGAGTAATAGGTAAGGGATCTCCCCTGCCATTGAAACAAAGAAATTGAAAGACATGTGAGATAACAGTTATCAGACATTGCAGATGAAGCAGTGCAGAATGGTGATCCCTGAGACAGTGGAAATAAAATAGGTGAGCTCTGTGATTGTTCAAGCCTATTTCTCAAAAAGAGTTTCCAGACTAATTCAAAAGAAAGATTTTTGAAACCAACCCTACTGGTATTCCTGAGTTAAGAAGATGGAGCTGTGAATCAGGGCGGGAAGTTTGGAGTGACCTGTCTATTACTACAGAGGTGAACAACTTTAGACTTAGATCAAGTTTGCTGTGCTCTTGCCCATCAACGTTTAAAAGCAGATCTTGAAAAGATCATATTTCTTCCATGTGATTTATCGCATCTCAGAACAAAACCATAGGATTTATAGGAATACAAAAATATTCTGCATCCAAAAGTTGAAATATATAATGTCTACTATCCAATCAAAATTGCCAGACATGCAAGGAATTTGGGAAATATGACACATGTTGATGGGAAAAGCCAATCCGTAGGAACAAACCTAGAAATGACAGAATTATTAGACAAGATTATTCAACACATTTCATATGTGTGAGAAACTAAAGAGAAAAAAATCAGCAAGAAGAGCTATGCAAGATATAAAAGAGACCCAAATTGAACACCTAGAAATAAATGATACAATATGTGAGGTGAAAAATACCCTAGGTGGGATTAATATCAGATACTGAACTGAAAGACCTATCAGAAGAAGCTGTCTGAATCAATGATAGAGAAAAAGCTAAAAAAGTAAATTAATCAACCATCAGTTAACTGTGGGACAAATTGAAGTGGTCAAATATCTGTGTAATGGAAAGTCTGAAAGAAAGGGGTGGGGAGAAAAATATTTGAAACTTAATAGCCAGACATTTAAAACTTCATAAAACTACAAACCCACCTATCCAAAATGTTCAATAAACCCCAACCACAAGAACCATGAAGAAGATTTCAACAAGGAATGTCATCAACAAATTGCTAAAAGTCAGTGTTAGCAAGAAAATCTTGCAAGCAGGCAGAGGAAAAAAAAAAAAAACAAAGGACATATTAGATATAGAGAGAGGGAAGGGATGAAAGAAAACTTCAACTTGGAAACAAGGTAAGACAGAAGAGAGTAGAAGTACTTCTTAAAATACTGAAAGACAAAAAGTTCCCAGCCTAGAATGCTTATGAAAATATCATTCAAAAACAAAGACAAAATAGATGAGCAGCAGACATGCACTAAAAGAGATATCAGAGGAATTCCTGATGGCAGAGGGAAAATAATAGATGGAAATGTTAATCTATATGCAAGATTAAGAATGCTAGAAATGGTAAATATATAGGCAAACATAAATGATATTTTATCTTTAAAATGTTTTATGTTGTTTCTTTTTGTTTTTAAAGAGTAAATGGTCAAGGAAGGAAAGGCAACTCTTGCTTTATAATTCTACTAGCCGTGTCCTTATTTCGGTGTTAATATAAAGAAGAGTTTAGGGGAAAAAAAGGAAGACAGTCAACATGGAGTCTCATTTATAGAACTACTGAAATATATCCTATAATACACATAAAATTGATCTCAAAAGTTACAAGTTGTGTTTAAGATAGGGCACAGAGGGGCATCTGAGTGGCTCTGTTGGTTAAGTGTCCGAGTCTTGTTTTTGGCTCAGGTCATGGTCTCACAGTCCTGAGATTGAGCCCCATGTTGGGCTCTGCCATGGGCATTGGAGCCTGCTTAAAATTCTCTCTCTCCCTCTGCCCCTCTCCTCTGCTTGCACTGTTTCTTAAAAAACAACAACAACAACAAAAAACAAACAAAAAAAACCATGAAATAACACAAAGGGTATGATTTTGGTATACAGAAATATTTTCTTACATATCATTAGAACAAATAATATTATTTAGAAAATAAGTTATGCATTGATTCTAATATACTACACAATATTCAATAAATAAAGGGAATTTTATTCAATCACTTATTCTTTCAATAAATATTAATAATGATTATCTAATGGGAAAACAAAAACAAATATTTCTCCTCCATGTATCTTATAGTCAGAGAGGATAGAATGAATTCTAACGAACTAGTATACAGATAAATAATTTGTCAGTAAGTGCCATAGAGACGAATAGATCAGAGTAACATATAATGGTCAGGGGAGGTCTCTCTGGAGAGGTTGCACTGGGGTAGGCAGAGACCTTAAAGAAGAGTGAGATTAAGCTTTGGAGAAATAAGATGAGCTTTTCAAAAAAGGGGGATATTATATGCGAAGATCCTAAAGCATGAATAGTATAGCAAACGGAAAACAGTAAGACTGGAGAAATAAGGAGAGAGGTGAACAGGGTATAGTCCAGATGTGGTGATATGTGTTGTCGGGGCCAGAGAGGGGAAGGAGGGGCATACTGTAAGGCCTATTGATCATGATGAAGATTTTGAGCTTTACCCTGAATGAAATGGGTAGTATTTGAACACTTTGATCAGAATTACTATGATCTTACCTTTATGTGAAAAGATTCACCTTGTTTTCTTCTAGTAAATATATCTGAATGTCTACAATATTCTGGGGCCTGTTCCCAGCTCGAGGAATGCAATCCAGGCAAAGTGGTGATGTGAGCTGTGGTGGCCCCGGCTGCCACTTGAGCCATGTAGTCTCTGACAAAAATTCTATAGGTACAGAAGGATCAGGGGTTGGGATGTGGACCATAAATTCCTTGATCTTCCATTTAATCCACATGCCAGTCTCCTCCCCGGACTTCTCTTTAACCAAACATTAATTATAAGCCAGAGGGTAGGGGTGCCAGAATGATGAAACCCACAGAAATAATCTTTGCAGACCACAGAATGGAGAAGAAAAGATGGATGATGGATCTGGCAGAATGGAGATTATCTGGCACAATTACTACTGACTATATGCTTCATAACAACAGAACCACAAAATCATCATACATCGTTATATTCCCAGCTCCAAAGACAATGCACAGTAAATAAGTCATGTCATGCATCACACGTTTCTGTGTTTGACGGTATCCTCTGCCTAGACATCTATATACAAACCCCTGCTCTGTTCCTTGAGACACAGTATAAGTACCATTTCTATTTGAAATGTCCTTAGCTTCTCCCTCTTCCTTCTTTCCCTCTCCACATCACCCAAGACCTCTCTAGGTGGAAATATGATACATCTTTGTTCTGTTGTTATATATAGTCTCATACCTAACTCCATTTTATTATGTACCTTTAGCATGTTGTAGACTATTTCTGCAAGGCAAATTTATTTTGTAGCCTATTTCTGAATGCCGTAATAAGTGAAAAAAATTATTTTAGTCTTTGAATTTTCAAGACCTTCTATAGTTAATTGAGTACAATAGCAGCTCAATAAATATGTAGTGAATTATGGGGGTGTTAAAGAATGAATGAACAAATGGATGAGTGAATATGCAAAAAATATTGTAAAATCTAAGGATGTCCTACCTCTATATCCTTCTGATTCTACTTATGACTTTCTTCCTATTTTATTGTACAGTTTAGTGATCTAGCATATTCTCAAGAGAATTCAACTCGATTCTTCACCTGCAGAACAATTTTAAATTAAAGTTTGCATCCTTATTTGATATTCTTGTCTCTTTGCCCCAGACCCTCCCATGTGATCATGAGACTGCTTTTAGGGAATGTGGTATGATTGATTGTATTCATTTTACATAGCAAGTATCCTCCCACATACATATGCCACTACCTGAGGAAAAGCCAAGTGACTAAAAGAGGCACAGAGTTTTTTACTCTAAACAATCACCATATATAATGGATAAAAGTGGAACTGAAATTATATGTGAAAACAGGACAATGCAAAACATTTTGACAAGCACTAACTACCAACAAATAAAATAAATGAAACATCTACATTGTAAAAACCATTCGGCTATATTCCAGAACAAGGCTACTGAGGGAATTACATGTCACAAATTTATTTGCATTATCTACTCTTAGGCACCAAACTGATCTACTTAAAGACAACAACCTTATAGTCAATAAAACCAAAAATTTTTATTTGGAGTTTTCATTGTATAAGTGCATGGATATGTCAACATTTCCAGTGCAAACTTTGGAGCTAAGAGTCTTTAAAATCGAAATCAAATGAGGTCCTATCACTAACAGTCACTTTAACAAATATGTAAAGGTTAACACATAAAAGTCCTGATTAAAAAAAAAAAAAGTTTTTGAATATTCTGTTGAAAATTCTTATTTTCAATTTTTTTCTTTATATTACTGTGTACTATTATTATGTACTATAAGAATAAAAGTCCATAGGGGCTCCTGGGTGGCTCAGTCAGTTAAGCATCCAACTTCGTCTCAGGTCATGATCTCACGGTTCATGAGTTCGAGCCCCAAGTCGGGCTCTGTACTGACAGCTCAGAGCCTGGAGCCTGCTTCGGATCCTGTGTGTCTCCCTCTTTCTGTGTCCCTTCCCTGCTTGTGCTCTGTCTCTCTCACAAAAATAAAATAAAAAATTAAAAAATTAAAAAAAGAATATAAGTCCATAAAAAGCAGGAATAATGATTTTATTGAAATAATTTTAATATAATGGCTATACTATAACATTATTGAAACCCAAGACAGAATTGGTTCTGACCAGACACAGTCACGAATCAACCCTGAATTTTGAATGTGTCTTCTTGCCTAAGAGAAGGGGAGGGAGGGAAGAAAATGCAATAGTTCCTACCTCACAGAGGCAATAGATCAATATATATATATATATATATATATATATATATATATACACACACACACACACATTTATATATTATATTTTAGAGAGAGAGCATGAGCAGGGGAGAGGGGCAGAGTGAGAGAGACAGAGAATCCCAAGAGGCTACATGCTCAGCACGGAGCCTGACATGGGGCTCTATCCCATGACCTTGGTATCATGACCTGAGCTGAAATCAAGAGTCAGTTTCTCAACCATCTGAGACACCCAAGCAGCCCACAGAGTCAGTGTTCAGATTAAACATAACAATGCTTAATCTTTACTAATACAATGAATGACCAATATTATACACATAATAAATGTGTATCTCCTTTTGAGATAACTAACTTCTCCAAATAGGACTTGAATCATATTTTCTTAGATTAACATTTTCCTTTACTATTTTTAGAAAACTTTCTAAGTCTTATATTTACATTATTTTATTATTTCTTTTTTCATTTTCAGTTATCAGTCAAACATATTAATATAGGTCGTATCTTTGTTCATGTGAGTGAACAATCAAGGTTTATATTTAAATAAGTTAAATAGCTTCTGAAACGATTATTATTAAGTGACAGTGATTGTTTGTAGCATATTTTGGGGGTACCATCATTAATATTAGTTAGTAACTATTCTGTGATTAATGAGAAAATTACCTATGGGTAGTAATTACTTCAATACTACGTAAGTAGAACATCTACAAAATAAGTTGCTTTTAAATAAATTGTTTTTGCCATCATTGCATAAATTACATATTTGTGCAGTTGTTATAAGCTCCCAAGTAATGACAACCTTATCTGTAAGGCCTCAAGACATAATTCTCTTTCCCATATCACATAGCACTTCAGTGTTGAACCACTTCAGCCCCAGTAGTCATGCACATCAGAGGTTATCATTCCTGTTTTGAACCTAGGAAAAAATTAAAGTCAGAGACAGCAAATGGAAACAGTAGCAAACCCTCATGGGCCAAGCACAGTCCCATGTATCTAGGTATTACAACTGCCCTCTAAGGTGATTACTATTATTATGCCCACTCTACAGATGACGAAACTGATAGAAGTTACATTCTTTTCCTCAGGCCATACAACTTTGGTATGTTACTAGAGGGCTTCAAACTCAGTCTCTCAACTGAATTATTTTACTTTTCATCTTTTAACATATCTTATTGTTTACCCACTGCCCCCCCCCATTTATACTGCTTTCTTTATTTTTACTGCTGCTTTTTACCAAGTAATACAGATTCCTAATATGTTGGACTTAAGCTCTTATAAATTTAATACTTGTAATGCGGTTGCATGGGTAGTTTGGAAGCAAATGCTCTCCTTCGTGACTCTGGTAGAATAGCCAACTGTCTGATGAAGTCAAAGGGTGGATGGTGAGTTTGAGGGCAATATGTTTACTGTCTACAAAACTTACCAGAAGACTGCAGAGAAAATGTCTGCATGAGTATAGTTGTTGGAGACATTCATGCAAAAAGCACTAGCTAGATTATATTTAGATTCCAGGACTTTACTTCTGTGCTACTTATCCAGAAGATATGCCAACAGGGTAAAAATACTCTCTTCTAAACTGAACCAGGAATAATTGGAACACCTTCAACCACTTCCTCTAACAGGGCAGCAAGGGGTATACACCAGGGATGGGGCATGGTGGGGTACCTGACATGTAGCAGGGAAACAGGTTAACAGATATTGCAACCATGTGTATATGGGCTATTGGAAGACTGAGTGCAATTAATCACCCATGCCATGTGAACCCTCAAAAACAAACTGGATAGTTGAGGCATTGCTTCACCAAACAATCTACAATTGGATATACTATACTTTCTCAAGCTTAGAGAAGGGGGTTGGGGCTCGGTAATTGAGTCAGCTAAAAATGAAAGTCTCTGGGACACGAGATTTCAGGCCCCACCCAGGAAATTTCGTACTGGGCTGCGGGATCTGAATCTTCCCATATAAGACAGTCCTTTATTCCAGTATTTCTCATACCACAGCAGTTTCTGGAGACTCAGACCATTTTCCTGCGCAGTTCAATCATAAAACAAAACACTGAATGCCTTCCTTAGAGAAGATTCTCGGGGGAAGGAAGCTTTGACAAGTAAAGTCTTTAAGTTCTGTTGGAATCTAGGAGGTTATTACAGTTTTTTGGCTGAGGAGGGCCTACATTCTACCAGCTCTGAGTCCTGGGTCTCCTGAGATTCTCTGGATCACAGAAGGCAAGAAATAGAGAGTGAGAGATGGGGACTATACCAGTTTTATTAAAAAAAAAAAAAAAGCTGAGACCTTAGGCTTTCTTTTTTAAAAATAAAGGGAAAAAGTCCCCCCCACCCACCCAAATTCTCAAGTTGAGGAGGCAAGCAGACAAGTCTTCAGAGTAAAACAGGATTGGATGTAGTCATCCTAGAAAGCAGGATCCAAGTGATCACTGTATTGAATTTGTTTTATGACAAGTGTCTGAGCCACTTCCCATTGTAGAAATTAGCTATGCTGAAATAATGTTTAGTCTTTACATTTGGAGGTATACCTTTATCTTTCTGATGTAATTATTTGCCTGGACCAGTGATAAGTATTGAAGTGGGTTGATTCTGCTACTTTCTTATCACTCAGAGATGATGATTAGAGCTTATTCCAATCAGCTAGTTCTTTACTGTTTGCTTCTGATAAACACCGGATAGCTAGAAGACCTCTTTATTTACTTTCTATATGCCTGTGCCTGTTGAAATATAACTTCTGAGCAGATGTACAAGCCTTCAGCTTTCATTTTCCTGCCTGGGGTTGTACACAAGGGACACTCTTTCGGAACTGTATAATAACCATGAAGTGAAATAATAAATTATAGAGAAGATTCCAAGATACTTGTCAAATTGTGAGGTATGAATCTGCAAGAACAATTTAGGATAGATTTAAGTGATATTCTATTTTCCATGACAGACCTATAAAGAAAGCATTGAAAAATATATAAATAATTCATGGTACACTAAGGAATTATATTTTTGGCATCATATCTAAATCCCAAAAGTATTAATCACTCGTTGCGGTGGTGCAAAAGACATCGTCAAGATATACATGTGTGGTGTCTACTATACTCTTAATAACATCAAAAATTTGATAAGTATACTATCCCAGGATTCTAAAAATGGATTATTTTCTGGGATGACACTGTTTTTCATCATTGGATTTGTGTGTTATTATTAAATGTATATGACTTGTAGGAATATAGATCAAAGCTGTCAACATATATCACCTGAGTTGTATCAATGTGAGAGTGTCAGAGAGCCCTGAGCTGTCAGGTTTTAAGGTGGTCAATTAAGATCATAAAACAAACTAAAAGTTACCATCAAGCCTTTATTCACTCCACAAAAATGCAAGTGAGAAACCAAAAGAGAAGGTACTGGCCTCTTCAATGTTCCATTTTCCCCCAACAGATCTAAGGGTTTGCTATATCAGTGCAGAGGGGGGCAGGGAACTGAGTCCTTGAGTATGAGTTTTTGGCTGAGTTTTGTCTGAGATCACAGAGGTGAACTGTCACACATCTCTCATTATTCTGCAGGCCATATCATGGCTCTTCACAGGCTGGTCATGACAGGGCTTCCTCATCACAGCAAGAGATGATGTCCCAATGAACAAGTAAGTGATTTTGGAGTTTTTGCTTAGGTCATGTTTGGTCATTGACCAAAACTCTGTGTGGCATTTCAAACTTAAGAGGTGGAGAAAAAAATCATAACTTTTGTTAGGAGAGGAAAAACTGTAGGCATTTTTTGCTTAATCTACCAAAAAGTAAACAGGCTACTTATAGAAGGAAATGGAAGGTCAGATATAAAATCATTTGACCAGGATAACTGGAAGAAACAGAAAGATGTTAATAAGCACACTTGATTATTACCAGTAAAGAAGTGGTTTATTTAAAACCGATGCTTAAAGACTATGTCTTGGGATGCCTGGATGGCTCAGTTGGTTAAGGATCTGACTCTTGATTTCAGTTCAGGTTATGATCTCATGGTCATGAGATCAGGTTCTGCCCTGAGCATGGAGCCTGTTTAACATTCTCTGTCTCCCTCTTCCTCTGTCCCTCCCCTGTTCTCTCTCTCTCTGAAATTTTATATATATATATATATATATATATATATTTTATAGAATCTATAAATTTATAGAATATATTATATAATTATATTATATCATACTATATTTATTATTATATTATATTATTATATTATATAATATATAATATATATTATATAATAATTTATATATAAATTATAATTATATAAATATAATTATATATTTGTTACATATTATATATAATATAATATATAATAATAATTTATTATATATATTATATATATTTATATATATAGAAAGGACAAAAAAGACTATGTCTTATCACTCCAAATGAACATAATTTTGTTTATGCAGAAAGAAAAAAATAGCAATTCTCTTCACTGTCAGGTAAGAGCATTCTCTTAATAATTGCCTATGTATACCTTGAGTTCATGAAGCAAAAGGAAATAGATGAAGTCCTGAGACTTTGCTAAGCTACCTGATTTTAAAGTTCAAGAGCCTAATAGGACCCTTAACTGCTTTTTAAAAACCCATGGCAAATATAAACCATTACAAGATTATGCATTTGTTATTAATATCTGGATGCAGTGGAGATAAAAATGTGAAAGTTATAATAACAGTTCTTGGGTTTGGTTGAACATGGTTAAAATACAATTTTATATTTTCTTTGTAGAATCATTAGATAAACTAAAAAAATTAGGCAGAATACATACTATGGATAACAATCATTCTGATTTCTCACTCTTTGAAAAATATGAATAGGAAAACCTGAACATTTTCAGTACTATTGTTTTAGGTATAGAATCTTGCTGTTTAACCATGCCTTTTATAACCATCAAATACCAGTACATTGCAGCGCATATGATAACTGAGTTGCTCTTTCATCTTTAGAAATCAGTTCAGCATTTTCTCATGCATACAGTCATTTCCATTCATAAAATTTGCATTTTCTAGTCACAAAATTATTAGAGTTAAATTAGATGACACAGAGGACTAGAGCTAGAAGGCATTAATATTGTACACCAAGTATGCTCTGTGCTTTTGCTTTCTTCCATATGATAAGAAGATATTTCTCCACCACTTTGCATTTCATAATTGCCATTTGAATTGCTCTGCCAAGTGAAATATGAACAGAAATTATATGTGTGTCTTCTTGGCTGAAAGTGGAATAGGCAGGGCATGGACTGTCATGTTTTCTTCCCATGCTTCCCATGGAAGCACCACACAGATGAAACCTCTTTTATTCTGGTTACTTGAGTGACTTTGGTGATCAAAGATACTTGCTCTCCTCACTACTCCCCCATACCCACCTGAATTAGACATTTAATATGCTAGAGAAATAAACTTTCTGGATTAATTCCCTGGGATTTGGGAGTGGTTTGTTACCACAGTATATCATACCCCATCTTGACTAAAACAGACTTTGGCTTCTAGAAGTCTGGTGTTGTCATAACGCAACAACAACATAGCAGTTGGCTAAGAAACTCTTTTGAAGTCTTGAAGAATGGTCACCAATAGAATTCAGTGGCTTTTGTATTTGGTAAAATAGTCACTAGTAATCACTAGGAAAGCAGATAAAATACGTAATAAACTTGGCAAACTTACAGAGTAAGACTGGAAAATAGGAAATTATTGCTACGCGTTTGTTTCTGTGCGAGGTAATACAAGAAAGTGTTAATTAAGTGCTCAAAATAATTGAGCCATTTGCAAGCAGAGTTGAACAGGACTAGAAAGTATACATACATTTCAGGAATTACAGAGCAAGTAGCAGCAGGTACTATTGTACAAAAACCAGTAAAATATAAAATGGAATAATTTTTGGAGCTACTGATTCATGAAGCAGGAATTAGTAATTTGACCTTTACCCCCATTGTTAAAATGCCTGTACTGACTATGGTGGCATACATTCAATACTTCCATCTGAAAAACACGGCTCAGGGAAAGTCATTAAAAGTGTGGTTCTCCCAGGGAAGTCCATAGAGTCCCAAAGTACCCCAAATTAAGTCAAAATATGTAAAGACATGATGCAAAAAGATATAAAATTCCTAGGATGTAGGTCTAGTAATATCTGGGAGTGTGGCTCTGGGAACAGATTGGAATCAAAGTAGGGGGCAGATACTTGTCTTTTTTTGTTCATGAGCATCCAAGTCCAGAAAAGCTACCTCAAGACATAACATATAGGCCACGCTATATTTCACCAGATGTAGAAACTTTCTTTTTTTAAATATTTTCTTTCTTTATTTTTTGAGAGACAGAGAGAGAGAGAGAGAGAGAGAGGAGGGATAGAGAGAGGGAGACACAATCCAAAGCAGGGTCTGAGTTGTCAGCGCAGAGCCCCACGTGGGGGCGCCAACCCACCAACCATGAGGTCATGACCTGAGCCCACTGAGCCACCCAGGCGTCCCCAGACTCTTTCATTATTCCAGAGCTTATAGACTCTAAGGTTGATGATCTGAGTGGATGGGAAGAACACTTTTGGGGAAAGCCTGAGTTAAAGTTTTGTAGGATCAATTTGAAAATGACGTTGTGACTTGATCGGAGTTCGTGGAAAAGATGTATTAATTTGATCTCGAGTCTACAAGCCACTGTCTGACTTGCGGGCTACTGCTCCCGCTCCGTCAGTGGCAATGGGAGGGATGAAGGATGCACTTGGGTTTTTGTTTTCGTTTTTGCTTTTTCATCGCTGCAAAATAAACCTGTTTGAGGGCAAACTGCCTTGCACAAGGTCAGAGGCGATCTGAGATCCCAGACCGAGCTTGTCTCTTGCAAGGATCCCACCACGTTGCCCGATTTCATGTCTGCTTTTAACCCCGCACGTTTCTGAATCACTGTTTACACAGCAAGCTCAGCATCTGTGGCCAAGCTTCCCTCTCTGGGGGCCCTGGCGCTGCGGCCCTCAGGCGCGGGAGGGCCTGACTCAGGCCGCTGTGGCCACAGGCTGTAAGCGGACAGGTCCCGGCACCTTGCAGAAGCAGGTTGCACACCACGACCCGCCTTCTGAGCCAGCGGTCTCTGCCCAGTTTCCAGCCGCGTGGCCGCGTGCAGACAGCACAGAGCGGGCCCTCCCGACGCCCCCTGGCCGGCCAACGGGAGTCTGAGCGGGCGGCCTCGCAGGGCCTCACCCTGCAGCCCAGGCGGGGGCCGAAGAAGCGAGGCTCCTGCGCATGGCAGCGCCAGGCCTGGTCGCGGCGCGTCCTGAGGATCTGGGGGGCGCGCGCACCCGGGGCAAGTGGGTCGCCTCAGCCATCCGGGCCCTCCCTCAGGGTGCCGGCCCCTTGTGCTCGGCCTGGGCGCCTGGAGGCCTCCTCCTGTAGCCGCGAAAATCCGTGCACGACCCGCCACCCCTGCTGCTTGGCCGTGTCTGGCGGGGGCACCACCTGGCAGCTCGCCGAACATCTTCGGGAAGTTCTCTGGGAGCAGGTCCTGGCTGCCTCCGTGTCTGGACTCCCCCAGGCGGCACCTGAACTTGCTGAAGCTGACCTGGTCGCCCTGCTGTGGGGACTGAGTGAGCAGCAGATGCCTCTTCCTGAAAGTTCTGCGGGACGAGGTAGGCCCGTGGCGCGGGGGTCGGTCTGGGTGCTTTCGAGGTGTTTTTATTTATGTACATGCAAACATTTATCACAATTATAGTAACTACGAGAGATGTAGTCTAAATGGTGTTTATACTAATGTAACATCTACATGTACATATTATGTACTATATATATGTGTAAGTTCATATACATACGTTATATGGGTATGTATATAATATATATATAATTATATAATATGTATAATTATATAATATATATAATGGGTATATATATAATAAATATATTTCAGGTATCTAATACACATTTTAGCATATATATAATGTATGTGTTATATAATTTATAATACATACATAGTTTTGTATGTATGCATTATCCATATATAAAATCTTTCCATATCTGTTTACATATAACTTTTTCAGTTTATTTTTTATTTATTTTGAGAGAGAGAGAGAGAAAGAGAGAGAGAGAGGGAAGAGAAGAGAGAGAGGAGAGAGAGAATCCCAAGCAGGCTCCTTGCTATCAGCACAGAGCCCAACTTGGGGCTTGAACTCACAAACTGTGAGATCATGACCTGAGCTGAAAGCAAGAGCCCCCAGCTTAACTAACTGAGCCACCGAGGCGCCCCTATTTATACATATAATTATGTACAACCCAGGACCCTGACTTCTTCCATGAGCAAAATAGAAATTTTACTGTGCTATACCTTGAGATTTGGGGATGATGGTTACTACAGAATGACCTGGCTCACAATTTATTGACAATATATTATTTATTATATATTATGTATCATTTATTATTTTTACTCAGTGCATAAGAGTAGCTTTAAGCAAATCTCAAATTCTCTAACCCTCCTTGTGCATATTCTAATTAAAGAAAATAATGCCTGTCCTTCCTGTGTATATGAGATGATGCATGTGAAAATTCCTTTTATTTTTAATGCTTTGAAAATTACATCGTTATAGAATAATCATTGAGAAGAGTAAGAAAATTAAAAAGTGAAATTTTGCAAATAATCAAAATTTCAAAAATTCAAAACTGCAGTTGTAATTCTGTAAGAACATTTCCCTGAATTTCATAATCTGAGTTCATAAGGTTTCTGTCATAAATTCCCTATATCTGAGCAATATAAAACCAGTCACTTCATCTTTTTTATTTGACAGAGACTACTAACAAGAAAAAATAAAAGATAAGGTTGAAAATACTATATATGCAATTTTTCAGCTAAAGTAATATTTTTAAATAAAAATAAGGATATACATCTTTATTTACAGATATGAAAAACATTATTTAAATATGGGTACATAAATTTGAGTGCAGTATCACTGTAGAAATATCTTCTAAACATCACAGTATGGTTTTTAACCAAATATACTGTATAAGAAATGTTTATGCAATATTATAATATTCAGAGTTGTTCCCAGCACTAATCCCATAGTCCTGGATATTGTGTGTAATATTATTCTCTGTACGTCTGACACATTCACCACCCAGGAGAAATTATTTTGAATCTGTGCAGAGAGATGTTTTCCTAGTTTGATTTATTATTTACTCAAATATATTCCTTAGGCATTCTTTGTTTCATGTTGAAAACAAATAACATAGAGTGTTCCCTTTTTTGGAACTCAAAACTTGCAATTCTAACGGACAGATACCAATTTTTCAATAACTTTTAGAATTAATCTTAAATACACTTTTATACATTATGTTATACACGTTTATATCTAATACTATATATCTAATAATATTTTATATTTTAAAAAGTTCAGAAATGGAAGTAAAACCAATGAGTCTCTGAAATAGTAATTAGTAAAAGTTTATTATGCATCTGCCACAAAGACAGTTTGAATTCCAGGAGCACTCAAACTAAAACATGGAATGAGGCTCTGGGGTATATTGTCATAAAGCAGCTTATCTAGTGAGAAGGCAGTGACGATTTCCTCTTCATAGTGATTGGCTATGCTATTAGAATTTTCTGAAATGATAGTGAATTGGTCAGTGGTTGCCTCATATCAACCTTGGGAAGCAGTTTAAGTTTTGCTTATGATTTCTAGAGGCATAAACAAGAAATGACCCAGGTGAAGTTAGTCTTGCAAAATAAGCTAGACTAAGCTTTATTTGTATGACTAAACTAGTTTTGTCTGCTCTGGGAATTTTCAAGGCTGGTCTCTTTTTTATTTTAACTATGTGAGTGTATATATATTAATTAGCACACGGTGAAGAAGCAAAGAAGCAGGTTTAAGTAAAGTTCTTCCAACTACCAGTGGTAGTTTTAAATAGTTTTGCCTTATTGAGAAGGTAATAAGTAGACAAAGGACGATGTGACAATTTTGGAAGTTCTGTTCTCTAGTCAGCTTTTGATTCTGTACATAGGAGCACTGCACAACTTCCCCACAGCCCTGTGCTTCAGGTAGGATTCTTCAAAACCGTTAGCTCAATTCTAGACCTGAAATTGGAGTGCCTAAGAAAAACATTTCCTTTTTTTTTATTTATTATTTTTTTAATGTTTATTTATTTTTGACAGAGAGAGAGAGAGAGACAGAGCATGAGCAGGGGAGGGGCAGAGAGAGAGGGAGACACAGAATCCCAAGCAGGTTCCAGGCTCCGAGCTGTCAGCACAGAGCCCGACGTGGGGCTCAAACTCACAGACTGTGAGATCATGACCTAAGCAGAAGTCGGATGCTCAACCGACTGAACCACCCAGGCGCCCCATAGAAAAACTTGCCAAAAATATTTCTAAGAGGAGATGCTCCATTTGAAAGAATATCAATGATATTTATTTTATCAAGGCTATGTCTATCAAGACCCATGCAATTAATGACTTAAAAGTTAAATTCTACTGAAAGCTTCTGGAAGAAACTTTAGATTTCCTTCTGTTTCTTCTAGACATACATACTATTTCTTTACGCTTTAATCCTGAGAAGAGTAACCACAGAACTTAATGCACAGGAAAAACAGGTCACACTTTCCACTCCACCCCCAAATTTATAAAGTTCAGAACGTGTTAAAATGGAAAAGGAAAATATTTGTGTAAATGTTAATCAGAGTAAGCCTTTAGTACTCAAGATATTTAGTTCTGAAAGGTGACAATTTTAGACCCATTTCTCTCTCCTTTGAACATTTTTTTCCTTAGAAAATTGAATCGTTGACAGCTCTTTTTCAGAAGCTGGCTTTAATAAGCACCCACTGAATCAGCTGTTTTTGGACTCCCAATTGAAGTAGAGTGTAATCAAGCTATTTTGCATCTGTGAACATATTCTGGCATTTTTCATAGCTACAGTTCTTTGTTTGTCAAATAATCATTTCCTATAATAAGGGAGCAGGGTGTAAACATGTTTTTTAATAATTTCTCTATCTTTAGACTTCTGATTTTTCATAGAATGAACATGAAATTTGATGACTTTTTAACTGTATAGTGTGTTTCCAATTAGAGATTTGGTGAAAAGAAAGTGAAGCTTAACAGTGACATATTGTAAAGTATTGATTTGATAATCTTTCTGGCACATTTTCCTATCTTCCCCATTTTCACTAAAGAGTGTTTCATTCTGTGAAAGTACACTATTTTCCAACCTCACCTACACAAGTTATGGATTCTATTAAGTGTTACTTTATGGGTATTGTTCATACATCTAAATTAAACATATATGTTTACAATTTTTAATTCATATTATTATTTTCAGAAGAATTTAAGTCATCTTATGTAACTTCTGGCTTATAGAACTCTGATCAACTTCTTGTAAGAAATATGATAGGGGTGCCTAGGTGGCTCATTTGGTTAAGTGTCTGACTCTTGATTTTGGCTCTGGTAATGATCTCATGGTTCCTGAGTTGGAACCCCACGTCTCATTGGGCTCAGCACTGACAGTGTGGAGCCTTCTTGGGATTCTGTCTCCTTCTCTCTCTGCCCCTTCCCTGCTTACTCTTTGTTATCGTTCTAAAAATTAACAACAATAAACTTAAAAAAAAGAAACATGATAAAAACGGAGATCTTATTTTTGTATATGGTACAAGAGAGCAGTTCACTTTCATTCATTTGCATGTAGCTGTCAATTTTCCCAACACCATTTATTGAAGAGACTGTCTTTTCCACATTGTATATTATCCCCTCCTTTGTCATAGATTACTTGGCCTTCTGTGCATGGGTTTATTACTGGGCTCTTTATTCCATTGATCTATGTGCCTATTTTTCTGCCAGTACCGTACTGTTTTGATTGCTATAGCTTACTAGTGTAGTTTCAAATCAGGGTGCATGATACCTCCAGCTTTGTTCTTCCTTCTCAAGATGGCGTTAGCTCTTCAAAATTTTAGAATTATTTTTTCTAGGTCTGTGAAAAATGCCGTTGAGAACAAACAGTTCTACTTCTGGGTGTTTATCCATATAAAACAAAACACCAATTCAATGAGATATATGTGCCCCTATGTTTATTGCAGCGTTATTTACAATAGCCAATATCTGGAAGCAAACTAAGGGTCTATCTTAGATGAATACATAAAAAAAAGATGTGGGGTGTGTGTGTGTGTGTGTGTGTGTGTGTGTGTGTGTAGAGAAAGATAAAGAGCACATACTTAGATAAAATTGTTAAACTCAAGTGATAGTATTTGTGTCTACAGGAATGAGAAGGCAGCCTATTCTCTTTACCTTTTTCTGGTTGATAAATGTTCAAGTTTATGTTATTTAGTATATTACATATTAGTCTTTAGAGAAATTTATCTGAAATCTTATTCTTAAAATAAATCAAAATATATGCTATACAAGGGCAGAGATAACTGCTCTAAAAATACCAGGTTAAAATACAGAATTGTTGTTAATACTAGAGACTATTCCTTTTAAATTCTGCATGGGTTTCATAGACAGTATATTTAGTATGTATAATTGTATATTATAATACACAAGCCAAGATTAGATGGATTGTCTTGCAGTGTGATTTAATATATTCTATTTTAACTAGTCCTATAATTTAACTATCTAAAGGAAGACAAATATTCCCTAAAAGTAGTATTTGCACTATATTTTTGGAGCGATTTAGTGACAGGCCAAGCTGGGAACTCAAACACAGCTTGGTGCCTGAGATAATTTTCTATAAAGTTGCAAAGTTTAATAAAGAAATATACTTGGAAACATGACCCTGCATTTAAAAAAAATGTATCAGGGGGCACCTGGGTGGAACGGTTATTTAAATGTCCAACTCTTGATTTCAGTTCAGGTCATGATCTCACAGTTGGTGGGATTGAGCCACTCATCAGGCTCTGCACTAACAGCATGTAGCCTGCTTGGGATTCTCTCTCCCCCCACCCCGCCCTGGCCCTCCTGCTCTCTATAAAATAATTTAAATAAACATTAAAAAATTGTATCTGAATGAGAAAGTAGTGTATAATAGAAAGAGCAAGAGAATTCAGTACAATTCATTTAATCCAATATTGATTGAGCTACATTCTAAGCTTTACAGCAATATTAATATTAGAGAGTTACTACAGAATTATATAGATACACAGTCCTGGATTATACAGTAGTCAAAACATCTGACTCCTAACATGTCACTTATTATATGTTTCAATTTTATAATATTCTCTCTTCATCTCAATTTCCTGATACAATTTCATTACAGATTACTTCTGTGAAGTAATAATGTTAACAAAATCTCTATTGCAATTATTGTTTGGAATGGAATTAAATGTTACCATGAATTTTAAACTGCAAAAGCTCTATTGCAAATATCAAGGATACATAAATTGGCCAATTTTTAGTAGATGTACCAATCTGGATAGTGATTCAGAGGCTTAGTTTTTTAAATCAAGTTTTAAATTTTTTTTAATGTTTATTTATTTATTAAAAATTTTTTTTTAACGTTTATTTTTGAGACAGAGAGAGACAGAGCATGAATGGGGGAGGATCAGAGAGAGGGAGACACAGAATCTGAAACAGGCTCCAGGCTCCGAGCTGTCAGCACAGAGCCCGACGTGGAGCTCGAACTCACGGACCGTGAGATCATGACCTGAGCTGAAGTCGGCTACTTAACCGACTGAGCCACCCAAGCGCCCCATAAATCAAGTTTTCTAAAAGTTAAATTCAGGGATGCCTGAGTGGCTTAGTCAGTTAAGCGTCCGACTCTTGAATTTGTTTTAGGTCATGATCTCTTGGTTCTGTTAGACTGAGCCCAGAATCAGGCTCTGTGCTGACAGTGTGGAACCTACTTGGGATTCTCTCTCTCTCCCTTTCTCTCTCTCTCTCTCTCTCTCTCTCTCTCTCTCTCTCTTTCTCTTAAAATAAATAAACTTTAAACACACACACACATACAGAAAACAAATATCAGTCTAATTCTTTATCTACTCTCCCACTTTTTTCTCTGCATAGTACATTGACAAGAATTTATTTTGCTGGTTAACTCCTATAATTCACTATCTGAGCTGCAGTAGATCACTAATCAAGGCAGATTACTGTTTTTCTGACCTTGAATAGATTATTTGACTCTCTGTAGCTATTTCTCTTGAACTGGAAAATTAAATCTAAGTAGAACCTCAGTGCCAAACAGATGCTACCTTTGGCTTGAATTGTCTTGGGTAAATTATAAAATAATAATTAATAACTAAGAGCCAGTGCCCAGAAATTATGCAGGCATATCCATTACCTCTGTACATAAACAAAATCAATTTTCATTAAATATGTTAATTCCACACAGCATCACTATCAAAGCTTTGCCAGTGTCTGAGTAGGCATTATGCCTTATTTTGCAAATCAAGCAAACCATTTTTCATTATTTGTTTTGATTATCTTCAATATGGCCTATCCTAATTGTGTTGAGAACAGGTGCATTTGTGTTGCTGAAGAACCCAAAATAACAGTCTGAATATAAACCTTTTATTTGCCGTGTGGTGCAATTATTTCATAGGGATGCACAGTGGGAAATGTTCTACTGATAGCAACCTTAAGTAATTACAGGCCAAATGGAGAATAAAAAGGAAGCAGGAGAAATGTAAATGATTATTTCCAACAGCATCTTTTAGTCAACTCAATGAATGGTAATATTTGTAGATATTTGAGATTTTTAAAATAAAACCTCTGATGATTCAGAATTTATTCCTGCTCTACATTTATACTGTTTCATTAAAATGTATTTTATAAGAAAGTATGTAATGTTAATCTTAAGTTAAATATATGTATATGTTCTGCAGCTCTAATTAAATTTACTTACTTAAAAAAAATGTGATGGCCATATAACCAAGTAGGTAAGTTGAAAAGGGATTCCAGCGTTTATTAATTGAATTCAATATTTTCATTATTGATTGGAATAACAATAGGAACTAATCTATCCAATGTTCACTATTAATATCAGTGTGATAAGTGATTTACATGTCATATAGTTCTTATATTGATTATTTAAGCTGACACTATTATAATTTACATCTTAAAAATGAGGAAACCAAAGTTGGTCCAAGCAAAATAATTTGTCCAATGTGAAACCCTTAGTGGATTAGTGGAAAGAACTTCAAAAATCTCTTTCAAAACAGCAAAGTCTGAGCACTATGTTCTGTACACATTTTTCAGAGCTGAGTAATATTGCATATAATGAAATACTGCATATCACTCAGCAAGTAAAGGTTCCTGGAGCAGATGTTTATGTTTTTTGTAAATGTTATTTTCAATCTCCTTCTGCCTCACCAGTTGAACTTGTTTTCCATTGGAAAGGTTTAGTGTTAAAATATCTGTTTAAAACTGTGATAAAGGATGATAATAGGAAAATATATTCAAGTTTTAATTATATATACTATACGGAAACAAGAATTATCAAATAAGCGAAAAAGTGGTCATTCTCACCACTTGTTTCAATTCCCTCTCTTGCACACAAATGATAGGCCATTCCAGTAATGTATTTAGCTAATTTGTATTTTATATAGTTTCTTTCATTTTATAATTCAAATTGGAATTGAGAGTAACATATATTTGACACAACATGTTTATTTAATGAATGAAGTCATGCTACATGCTATGGATGCACCCTAGTCAACTCAGTAAAAGATTTAGACAATTCATTTTAAAAGAAAAATAAGATATAATCTTTGTTTACTTTATCCTATGGCCAAGGGCAGTTAGAGTCTAAATTGCTCAGGCTTCTATATAAAATAAATCATCAAAAATTTTATATAATACTACATATACATCCTTGAGTTTCTTTCATGTAAGTTATGTGCTTCTTGATTATTTTTCCCCTCTGATTCACTAAATATCAGTAGGTAATGAAACTGTAATTCTGGCATTTCAGAAATAACTAAAGGCTATCAGAGAAAGTGTAACATCTCATCTTATTTCAGAGGTCATGTTTAATTTTGCACTTGAATTCAAAACATATCCATACATCGAATATGGAATAAATATTTTAACCTACGTGTCTAAATATTAATGATTCAGTATGAGATGTCATATCCTCATATCCATTAATATGGGTACAATACTAATGGGTATCATTTAGTATTTAATACATGTTAGGAAATATCTTAAGCCTTTCATATGTGATGTTTCTTTAAATCTTCAAAATCACCCCAGATGAGAGAGAATTTATTGTCCGTGTTTTATTGATGAGGTCACTGAAACGTCAAAGAATTACATTCATGGAGCTTTGTGTAATCCTCCCTGACAAGCTGACACTTTATTCTTGGAACCATTAGCCTTCGTTAATTTTTACAGTTGACCTATGTAGTGTAGCACATTTTGGTAATATCTATGATGGTATACTTAAGAATTTGTCTTACCAAGTTTATGATTTCCTAAACATGCTGTTATCAGACAAAAGTAAAATGTATTTTATCTGATTACAAATACCCTATTTATAATTCCAGGTGATCATATAAAATGGTTTTATCACTTAATCAGTAGTTTTAAAAAATAATTGAAAACAATTATTATTCACATTCTTTTCCACTGTTCTTAAAAGGATATATCTTCAAAAATATTTTAAAATATATAAGGGCACATGAGACGGTCAATCAATAAAACAGTATTATTTATTAATTTTTAGCATATGCCAAACATTGATCTAGGGACTGGAGAATCAGTGGATAATAACATAACAAATTTGCTGCTCTCAAAGAGCTTCCATTTTGGTCTGGATAATACATAAATAATTTTAGGTAATAACAAATGCTAGATAATCAAAAAGGAAAAAATAATTAGAAGATTTGACACAAGGAGAATCAAAATGAAAATGAAATGTTTGGTAACGTAAGACTAAAGGTTCTGGAAATGGAATCATTTGCCTAACATGAATGGACTAGGTTTTATGACAGACTCAAGCAAGAGATTTTGTCCAGGATGATCTGAATAAGAACACACAAAGGAAGCTAAGAAAATGTACAAGGAGAAGTTGCAATTTGATCCATACAATTTAAAGAGGGGATAAGTCATTGTTTGAGAATGAAAACAATGTAGTAGATTCACATTAGAGTATGAATAGGGACTAAATGGGAATGTATGGGTCATTGAAAACTACTTACTCTTTTTTAAGTACTTGCTTCTATGTCTATAAATAATCTTTAACTCCTTTATTAATTCAACAATTATTAATCCAACACATGCTGTATTCAAATCTTATTGCTAAAGCACTGGAATAAGTAAGACAGACCAGATTATATATTTTATGAAGCTTATTGTCTGATTGGGAAATATAGCTAACAAACAAATAATGATATATGCTTATGAACTTACCAGTGCTATGAAGTGAACTACAAAGTTAAGGGATCATGTAATAATATCTATAATAATTAGGAGTTAGGGAAGCATCCTTATGAAATTGATGATTAAGCAGAAGCCTCAAATATGTATATGAATTGTTAATCAGGACAAAGTATCCCTGGTAGTTGGAAGTGCATGTTCAAGATTCAGAGTATTAGGACAAAATATGCACATTCTTGAATTCCATATGGCTGGAGAAAACTATGTTAATAAGTGGAATAAGGTTCAGGCAGAGAGCTGTAAGGGGCTGTGTAGGGAACTTAGATACATAATTTATTTTAGTTGAAGGAAGCAAGTGACTAACATTGAAATTTGACTTTTCGGGCACTTGGATGCCTCAGTCGGTTGAGTATCCGACTTCGGCTCAGGTCATGATCCCATGGTTTCCTGAGTTCTAGCCCCACATTTCAGATCCTCTATTCTCTCTCTGCCCCTTCTCGACTTGTGCTTGCTCTCTCTTGCTCTCTCCCTCTCTCTCAAAAATAAGTACACATTAAAAATAAATAAATGCGATTTTTAACACTCACTCTCTGTTGTGTGGATACTGGACTATATTGTGCAAGACTGATGGTAAGAAGACACATAGCAGAATATTTTACCCCACTCAGTTGAGGCAAGCTGCAGAATAGACATCATAAGTGAATGTCATCATCAAAGGTGACTTAAAGTGAATGTTTTTTGGTTTTGGGTTTCTGTGTTATTTGTTGGCTTTTGGTTGTTTGTTTATTTGTTTACATTTAGTGTTGGCTGCAAGGAAATAGAGCAATGTGCCTGTTAGAATTATTTTCTATGGTTGGCAAGCTGTGGCACATGTGAGTTCAAGGAAAAGGAATTGAAAGTAATTGACCAGTGAGGTAAGCAACTTAGACAAGTTGAAAGGGAGAAAAAAATATATTCAAGAGATATGTGATATGTAACAGGTGGAATTTCAAGATAAAAATGTTCAAGATGCTTAAATATTTTGAGTTTCCTAACTTAAGAAATGTGGTGAATGATTATAATTTTTCCGTTGTTTTTACTGCGTGTTTCCCAAACATTTAAATTAGTGTCTGACACAAGTAAGTAATCAATAAATATTTTGAATGAACAATTAAGTGAATGGATTACAGATGTAGTCTACTGAGACTGTGAACAAGAAATACAAATACACATATACATACATTTTACATTAACATTGTTAAATACTATGGATATAAAAATGATATAAAGTGTTATAAATGAAGTCTGATGAAGAAAGATGGCATGCTAACAAGTTCAGTCTAGAATAATAACCCATATTGTGGAGTTAACTGCTCTTTTTAGATGTCAGTTTTTTTGAGGTATCATCTTTACAATTTTACCTAATGTGTTTAGGCAGACTTTAATCTGTCCTGTCACTTTTCAAAATTCCTTTTTTAAACAATTATGACGATTAATTCTATTTGTCAACATGTCTAGGCACAACACTCAAATATTTGGTAAAATATTATTCTTCATGCTTCTGTGAGGGTGGTTTTGGTGAGATATATATTTAAATCTGTAAACTTTGATGAATGGATAAAGAAGTGTTATGTATATACAATGGAATATTACTCAACAATCAAAAAGAATGAAATCTTGCCATTTGCAACAATGTGAATGGAACTTGAATATATTATGCTAAGCAAAATAAGTCAGTCACAGAAAGACAAATATATGACTTCACCTATATGTGGAATTTAAGAAACAAAACAGATGAACATAGGAGAAGGGAAGGACAAATAAGATGAAAACAGAGAGGGAGGCAAACCATGGGATTCTTAAATACAGAGAACAACTGATGGTTGCTGGAGGGGTGCTGGGTGGGGAGATGGGCTAAATGGGTGATGGGCATTAAGGAGTGCACTTGTTGGGATAAACACTGGGTGTGATATGTAAGTGATGAATCACCAAATTCTACTCCTGAAACTATTATTATACTATATATTAACTAACTTGGATTTAAATAAAATAAAAATAAATACATTTGTAAACTTTGAGTAAAGCAGATTATCCTCCAGAATGTGAATGGACTTTGTCCAATCAGTTTAAGGCCTTTAGTTTGAAAAGAACTAAGACCTACCTCACCTAGCAAAAGGGAATTCTCCAGCATATTATCTTGGACTGTAACAGCAATGTTTTACTGAGTCTGTAGTCTCTAGGCACCCCCCCCCATCAGATTCTGAACTCACAAAGCCTCCACAATTGAATGATTTTATTTTTTGAAATAAATTTCTTTACATATATATTTATATCTATCTGTCTATATCTGTCTGTCTATCTATCTATCTACCTACCTACTACCAATGTATCTATCTAACTGTATATCCTATTGGCTCTGTTTCTCTGTGAAATCCTGATTAATACACTAATATAAACTCAGATTCCAGAAGCCCTATCACTTCAAAAGGAAGTCACATTTGTGTGTGTGTGTGTGTGTGTGTGTGTGTGTGTGTGTGTGTGTTTCTAAAGATGGGAAGGCAGACATTGTATAATAATATGAATCATCCCATATAACAGAGAGTCAAAGAATGTTGGAAGGGTAATACCAATATAAGTCAGGAGCTTAGAAAAAAGAAAAGATAAGTTGTGTAAGAAACACATGGAGAATAAACTAATGTCGGTGTTACAGATTCTTTCCCAACAAAACCACAGATGGTTTTTGCAATCAGGTTGTATTATAATAGCTAGGAACCTATTAAACCATCTCTCTGAATAACCCATCATCATTGATCCCTCACTTGACTCCCTCTCCTGGTACCCTATGGGTGATTTTGTAGGTGAATATATCTAAGGCATTTTATTTCATATACATCACAATCTAAATCTCTTTCTGTAGAGTGGAAGTCTTTGAACCATGTTTTACTTACGTTGTACTCTGATGCATTTTGCTCTAGGAAACTCTACAATAATTCCTATTTTCTTGTTTTGCTTTCTTAAAGCCCCAAAGTGCAGGACAGTGATTTGCAATAGTCACTATAGCCCAGCCGTTACACAGAGCATCAATCAAATTTTGTACACATTCACTGTACTTTCCCCTTCGCATCTGATCAAACTGCAGGCTGTAAATACAAATAGAATGGCAAAGGAAAGAATATGCTTTTTTGGTTGATAAATTCCAAGAAATTGATGAGCCTTTAAATGCAATTTGCCTATTTTTCCTTCTCCTTCATTTTTATATTTTATGCTTTAAAGTTTAATATAGTCATCTACTTCATTTTGAATTTGACTTTCATTTTATAATTGTACTTTAAAAACTTTTATTAAAGTATGATTAATGAACAATATTACACCAGTTTCAAGTAGACAACATATTGATTCAACAATTCTATACCTTTCTCAATGCTCACCATGATAAGACCATACAATGTTACTGGCTATATTTTCTTTGCTGTACTTTTCATCTGCATTACTTGTTTATTTTGTAACTGGAGGTCTTACCTCTTAATACATTTTATCTATGAAAGTGTACATTTTTATTTAGCTAAGTTAAAAAAGGAAGCTTCAGGTAGTAAATGTCAACTAATACGAGATAATAGTGGACTGATTTAGGTATATAGAGATGGTAAGATAAGGTGGTGTAGAGAATAACTTAAAGGAGAACCTATATTGGTACCTCCCAAAATTTTTGTACATAGGAATCACCTAACAAACATTAAAGTCAAATTGTGATCAGGAGGTTTGGGATTGTGCCCCAAGTTCTGAATTTCTAACAAGCTTCTGGTAGATGCTTATGTTCACAGACCACATTGTGAGTAGCAAAGAGCTATATTGCAGTCATGAGAATCCTCAATGTAATATAAAAGAAAAGGATCAAATATGAGTCCTTGAAATGTAAAACCAATATATTCTGTCATTTCATAAGACTATACCGATGGTCAAGCACTGATCAATGAAATTACACATATTAACTTATTAAACACTTGCAAGAACTCTAAGGGGGGCTACCATTGTAAGTTCCATTTTCATATGAGGAGGCGAATGCACAGAAATAGTCTTATACTTTACCAAAGTGTTAGAGACTTTGTCATTTTCAATAATTACATTCTCTCTTATCAGTAAGACATTACTAATGAATTTTGTCATAGTTCTCACAAAATTAAAACAAAACAAAATGAAATATTACCATATAATGAATTGACCTTGGTGAAAATTTTAGTATGTTGTAATAATACATGCTCTTTTAATCATTTGAATCACATTAGCTGATTCTGAATACGTGTTTGTACTAAAGACCTAATGTGATACACACAAACACCTCTATCATTTATGAAAATAATAAATGATTTGAAATCCCATAAAACCATAGAACTTTAAATCACAGATACAAAATATTAATTTTTTTCCTGCCACAAATATTACTTTTAGGTCAAACTTAAATCTTGCCTTATACGTGACTAGTAGTGACTTTTGAAGAAATAATGTACCTATGGAACTGCTTCAGGTAGCAGAGCTCTAAGGATTAGGACACCTCAAACATATGTGAGATTGATTATTCTTCCACCTCCCTGCAGAGATCATTTATGATGAGAAGATTACATCCTAATGTGTCTTTAGATCACTCCGTGTGGTGGTCACAGTTGTGCAATCAAAATGATTAGGTTCATTTTAATACATGCAGAAAGAGCATTTGATATGCAGTCATGATAAAAACCCTCAACAAAGTAGGTTTAGAGGGAACATACCTCAACATAATAAAGGCTATACATGAAAAACCTGCATCTAGCATCATACTCAATAAGGAAAAACTGAGAACTTTCCCCCAAGGTCAGGAACAGGACAAGGATGTCCATTCTCACCACTTGTTTTTTTCAACAAAGTACTGGAAGTCCTAGCTGCAGCAACCAGACAATAAAAAAGAAATAAAAGATGGCCAAATTGGTAAGAAAGAAGTAAAACTTTTGCTCTTTGCCTGTAACATGCTACTGTATATAGAGAAACCTAAAGACTCCACCAAAAACAACTAGAACTGTTAAATGAATTCAGTAAGATCACAGAATACAAAATCAGTGTACAGAAATCCATTGCATTTCTATACACTAATAATGAAGCAACAGCAAGAGAAATTCATAAAACAATCTCATTTACAATTGCACCAAAAAAATAAAATACCTAGGAACAAACCTAACTTAGGAGGTGAAAGACCTATACTCTGAAAACTATAAAATATTGATGAAAAAAACTGAAGACAACACAAAGGGAAATATATTTAATACTCCTGGATTGTAAGGACAAATATTGTTAAAACATCCATACTACCCAAAGCGATCTATAGATTTAAGTAATTCCTATCAAAATACCAGCAGCGTTTTTCACAGAACTAGAAAAAACAATCCTCAGGTTTGTATGGGACTACAAAAGACCCCAAGTAACCAAAAATTCTTAAAAAGAAAAACAAAGCTGGAGGTGTCACAATTCCAGATTTCAAGCTGTATTACAAAGCTGTAGTAATCAAAGCAGTGTGGTACTGCCACAAAAATAGACACATATATCAATAGAACAGAATAGGAACCCCAGAAATAAACACACAATTATGTGGTCAATTGATCTTCAACAAAGAAGGTAAGAATATGCAATGAGCAAAAGACAGTCTCTTCAAGAAATGGTGTTGGGAAAACTGGACAGCTACATGCCAAAGAATGAAACTGGATTGCTTTCTTACACCATACACAGTAATAAACTCACAATGGATTAAAAACCTAAATGTGAGACCTGAAGACATAAAAATACAGGAAGAGAACACAGACAGTAATTTATCTGACATTGACAGCAAAAACATTTTTCTAAATATGTCTCCTGAGGCAAGGGAAACAAAAGCAAAAATAAACCATTGGGACCACATCAAAATAAAAAGCTTCTGCATAGCAAAGGAAGTTACCAACAAAACTATAAGACAACCTACTAAATGGGAGAAGATATTTGCAAATGATGTATCTGATTAAGAGTTAGTATCCGAAATATATAAAGAACTTTGCAGCTCAACACCCAAAAAACAAATAATCCAATTAAAAATGTGCAAAAGACATGAACCAGACTTTTCTCCAAAGAAGACATACAGATGGGCAACAGACACATGAAAAGATCATTTATCATCAGGGATATGTAAATCAAAACCACAATGAAATATCACCTCACACCTGTCAGAATGGCTAAAATCAGCAACACAAGAAACAACAGCTATTGGCAAGGATGTGGAGAAAAAGGAACATTTGTGCACTGTTGGTGTGAAAGCAGACTGGTGCACCCACCTTGGAAAACAGTATGGAAGTTCCTCAAAAAGCTAAAAATAGAATTACCCTACAATCCAGCAATTTCACTACTGGGTATTTGTTTACCCAAATAATACAAAAGCACTAATTCAAACGGATACATGCACCCCTATGTTTACAGCTATGTTATAATAGCTAAATTATGGAAGCAGGCCAAGCGTCCATCAATTGATGAGTGGATAAAGAAGATGCAGTGTGTGTGTGTGTGTGTGTGTGTGTGTGTGTGTGCGCACACACACAATAGACTATTATTCAGCCACAAAAAGGATGAAATCTTGCCATCTGCAATGGCATGGATGGAACTAGAGAATATTATGCAAAACAAAATAAGTCAGAGAAAGGAAAATACATATTTCACTAATATGTAGAATTTAAGAAACAAAACAAAGGGGGAAAAGTGACAGATAAATCAAGAAATAGACTCTGAATTATAGAGAACAAACTAATGGTTACCAGAGGGGAGGTCGGTGAGGGAATGGGTGAAATAGGTGATGGGGAAGAAGGAGTGCACCGGCTGGTATATGGAATTGTTGAATCACTACATTGTACAACTCAAACTAATATAACTCTGTATGTTAATTAACTGAAATTAAAATAAAAACTTAAAATTACCAAAACACTAATCTCTGAAATTCTGTCCCTATTCTGTGTGATGGGAGCTTCATAGCTTTCTGCAGATAACTTATCTGCATTTTAATCCTATTTATAACAACTATTAGCTGTGTGACTTTGGGCAAGTTACATAAAACCTCTTTTCACCTGAATTTCTCCATCTGCAAAATGGGGATAAGAGTAGAACCTACTTGATAATGTTAATGTGAAACTAAATGAGTTAATATATACAAAGGTGTCTGAAACACTGGCAACATTGTTATCACTAGTCCCTTTCAGTTTTTGTTAGACTCATACTGAAATAATTTCAGTTTATATAATGTACTTAAATTTCCTACCTCCTAGATTAAGTAGATGTTATTGCCCTTGTGGGGAATTTTCCTTTCTCGTTGTATCCACACATGGCACAGAGCAGAGAGAGGAAGGGAGCTCTCTCTTGACTTTTATAAGGGCACTAATCACATTCATAAGGGTCTCACCCTCATGGCCTCATCTAATCCCAATTTTCTCCCAGATACCCTACCTCAGATACCATCACAGTGGGGATTAGGATGCCAATGTATGAATTTGGAACTATACAAATATCCAGTCTATAACACAATGTATTCCAGGGGACAGGAGTTTTGGGCCGTTTTGTCATTCTGAGTACTACAGTCCATCTTTTGACCATAATGTTTTACTTCCTTCCCACTTTCATAGCATATTAATCCTTACCAAAAGTTTCCAAGAGCCTCATTCCATGAGAGCATCAGTTGCAAGTCCAAAATCTCTTTATCTAAATTACCCGAGTAAAAGTTGTGGGGCACAGTTAGTCTCCATCTGTGGACAAAGCTAAAACCGCTAGCAGTCTCAACATACAATAGTGGGACAGGCATAGAATAGCAGTTATAGGCATTTGGTTCAAAAAAAATGTGAAAATGAGTCACTGGACCCTAAGAGTCCTGAAATCCAGCCAGGCAAATGTTGGGTTTTCCTTGATTAGGTTTCAAGATCAGGGAATAATCCTTCATGATTCACTGCTCTTACCTCTGGACTCTGTTCCACCCTCTGAGTCATTGTTCCTTTCTTTGTGAAAAGTATTATGTGTTTGCAGCTGAGTAGTTTTATCATGTTCCTTCCTGCTAACAGACTTTTGTGAGAATGACAGCCTTATTTCATTACATACTTTGTCCCTCTCAGCCCAAGCTGACAGTAGTCCTGTTGAAACAATTTTCTCAAGAACTCTGTGAGCCTTCATGGATTTCAAGGGGATTAAATTCATTAGACAAAAGCCACAGCTACAAATCTTTCTGAGATAATTTTTTTTTTCTATCTTTGGCTCCTGCTGAGATGGCTGAGAGACAAAGTTCTTCCAAGGGACCCTCTCGTTTATTTGAGACATTCTGAGAGGTACATCCTTAATCTCTTCAGTGAGCTCTGGTCACTGTGTGTTCTGATCTGTTACTCTTTCTGAAGTTTAGCAAAAAAATGTACAGTCCCGCACTTGGCCTATTCTCCATGCCATCCTTTTAGCAGCCATTTCCAAATTTTAGCATCTTTTACATTTTGAAAGGCTAAAGCTTAGCCACTCTTTCCTTAATTGACGTTTCTCATCTCACATGTTAGTATAAGCGCCAAGAAGAAACCAGGCAGCATCTTCAATACTTTTCTTCGAATCTCCTTAGGAATATCCAAGTTAATGCCTTCTTACAAGGTCTTCTCTTCGTATAGCTGCAGGGCACAATTTTGCTAAATAGCCTTACTTATTTATCACTACATAACAGGAATCCCACCCTCTTTAATTCCTCAATAACATGTCTCTCACTTCCAAGTCTTCAACATCCTCGATAACCAGATTTCCGCTAACAGTTTGTCAATTTGATTCACTTTCTCCATCATGTTCTCTCAAATTCTATCAGAGCCCACTCTCCAGCGCCAGCCTCTCTCACATTTAAGGTATTTGTGGCAGCACCACACTATTTCTTTTTTTTTTTTTTTAATTTTTCAACGTTTATTTATTTTTGGGACAGAGAGAGACAGAGCATGAACGGAGGAGGGGCAGAGAGAGAGAGGGAGACACAGAATCGGAAACAGGCTCCAGGCTCTGAGCCATCAGCCCAGAGCCTGACGCGGGGCTCGAACTCACGGACCGCGAGATTGTGACCTGGCTGAAGTCGGACGCTTAACCGACTGCGCCACCCAGGCGCCCCAGCACCACACTATTTCTTATAACAAAGTCAATATTAGTTTCCTCTTTCTGTGTAACAAATCATGACAGACTTAGCTTCTCATTGCACGCATTTTTTAATCTCGTGGTTCAATGTGCTGGGGAAGGAGTCAAAGCCCATGCAGCGAATCCTCCCTTCGGGTTCCCTCAGAGCAACAATGAAGATGTTGGCTTGACTACATGTCCGTTTACATCTAAGGGTCTTCTTTCAACTTTTTCAGATTGTTGGCAGGAGTTAGTTTCTGGTCATATGTTTGAGGCTCTTGACCCCTAGAGGCTGCCTTTTTCCATAAGAAGCTCCCAATAGCAGAATTATCTCTCTGACTTCTGGACCCTATTTTATAGGGCTCTACTGATTATATTAGACCTATTCCGGAGATTCTTACTTTTAACTAATTCAGTATCAAGTTATTTGGACTCTAACATTGCTAAAGTATCCCTTCTCCTTTGATATATGAAACAACATAATCATGGGGATATTAACCATCATGGTCACAGGTCCTACTATCGCTCAAGAGAAGACAATTGTACAGGGATGGAAATCCTGGGGGCCATTTTAGAATTCTGCCCACCACATCAGCTAAAGCATCACTTCCCATTTTTAATCCCTCTGTGTCCTCTCAAAGTAACCAGAACCCTTAATATCTGTCACTCCTGGGGACTTTATGAATTCATATAATTATTCTGCTTTTTTATGATAATTTCCATGTGTCCTTACAAAGTTAGTCACTTTACTTGATTCTTAGATACTTTTTTTTTAATGTTTTTTTTTTTTTCTTAGCTTACTTTTAAGAGAGAGACTGACAGAGCATGAGCAGGGGAGGGGCAGAGAGAGAGGGAGACACAGAATCTGAAGCAGGCTCCAGGCTCTGAGCTGTCAGCACAGAGCCCAACTCAGGGCTCTAACTCAGAAACTGTGAGGCCATGACCCAAGCCAAAGTCTGAAGCTTAACCAACTGAGCCACCCAGGCACTCCTAATTCTCAGATTCGTAATGTATCAGATGGAAATAACACAAACCCTCATCTCTCACAAGGGAGGAATACTGTAAGTTCTTTGTAATTATAGGTTGCTTTAAAACTCATGGTGATGTCTCCAATAAAAATACTCTCTAATCTTCACTAAAAGCAAATCAAAACAAAACAAAACTGTTGCTAACATTGCTGTTCATATTAGACCCAAATGGAAATGATGCAAATGTCTGCGAAGAGTAGACTCGATAAATACAATATGGCATATTTATATAATGGAACAGTGTGCTGCAATAACAATAAGCTACAGCTACACTCAAAATACAGAGAAATTTCTTTCATATTATATTTAGGGGAAAGTCAAATGTAAGTTTTGTGTGAACAGTAAGATTACATTACATAAAGTCAAAAAAACAGGCTAAGCTAATTTATTATGTTCAAAATCAGAAGGGAGGAGTGGTAATGATTGGAAGGAAAATTCAGTGTTATGGTTAAGTTTCTATGTCTCTATCTTGGTAATTATTTTATTTTACTATGTTAAGAGGGAGAGTGTGAGTGGGGGAGAGGGACAGAGGGAGGGAGAGACAGAGGGAGAGGGAGAGGGAGGGAGAATCTTAAGCAGTCTCCACACTCAACACAGAGCCCAACGTGGGGCTCAATTCCATAACCCTTGGATCATGACCTGAGCCGAAATCAAGAGTTGGACACTCAACTGACTGAGCCATCCCAGTGCCCCTGATCTCAGTGATTTTTATATGACTTAGCTCATTTAGTGAAAATTCACCAGCCTCTGTGCTTTGAATTGTATTAGTTTCTGCATATGATTTATACTTCAATAAAAAGTGCAAGGATATATAAAATAAATGGTGACTACAAGAAAATATATAGAGGTAAAATATCCTCAGATAAATAAAAAAAAACCAAAAACATAAGTATCATCCATATGAAGAATATGTTTGTGATAACATGTTCCCTGTACTTACAGTGCTATTGACTTCTAAATTATTTTACAAATTAAATCAGATTACCAAGAATTTAGAATTACCTATCACCTCATACATATTGGAACATAAGCACATTTTTTGGACTAAAACTGTCCCTTTTATGTCTCACAGATCAAGTAGATGAAGAAATTCTTCCCTGAGGCTTTTTCTGCTGTCACTTTCATTTCAACATAGAGTTTGGAGTTTATTATAGTAGAATTGCTATATGCCCTGTAGCACCTCAGCATATTTTAATGATATATTTGTTTGGCATATTTGTGTGTGTGTGTGTGTGTGTGTGTGTGTGTGTGTGTGTGTGATTATCCAAGTGCAAGAAGTAAATACTTATTTATTTAAAAAATTAAAAACATAATAAAATAAAATATATAACCTCGTAGTTTATTTCCAGTTACTTTGTTTACACAGAACAAAATAAATTGTGGCATATCATATTTAACCCAAGAATAATCTTCTCAAAAGGTGTTTATAAATTTCATTAAGGGAACACAGATACATGATTTTGTTTGAATATTAATTGTAACGTGCCTTAGAATGAATGGCATCTATTTTGACAGGAACTCTACATTTCATTTCACAATTATTCTGGAAAATCCTAATTGCCATAACACTTTTCTTATTTTGTGTGTGTGTATCAACTACTGGTAATAGATTTCATTATTTCTATGGTAGTTTTCTATGTTGAGATTGATTAAATATAGAGTAATTTAAACCAATGGTATCAGAAGTCTTTTCTTTTAAGTTTATTTATTTATTTTTGAGAGAGAGAAAGCACAAGTGAGGGAGAAATTCATGGAGAGAGGACAGAGTGAGAATCCCAAGCAGGCTCTGCATCAGCAGTGTAGAGCCCAGCACAGGGCTCAAACTCAGGAACTGTGAGATCATGACCTGAGCCTAAGTCAAACATTTAACCTACTGAGCCAATCAGATGCCCTTCAGAGGTTTTTCAGTGGTTAATATATTTGTGTTCTGTTCCTACTGGTCTTGTCTTAGACTTTGTATCTTCTCTTTTTATATATCTTCCCTAGGAGATCCAATCCAATCCCTTGCTATGCTTTCCAAAATCTTGACACACCTGACTTTTTTTTTCTTTTTTTTTTTTGAGCAATAGATCTAATGACCTACAGTAGATTACCTGGGTGGCCACAAATATTTAGGCAGAGCACATGTAAATGGAAATGCAGGAATGACTAGATTCCATTTACTTCTTAGTTTTCTATCTCTACAGATGTCAGTAAACATAATTCTCTAAGATTTAATTACTGTATTTTCTCTTATTCAAAATATTTAACAAATTAATGTGCCATATTGGTTTTCTCTTCATACAAATTCTTGCATCCATCCATTTTTCATCATTCTGGTGACTATTTCTCTATCCAGGGAACTCTCTAGCTCCTGGATTAAAGTCACACTCCACTCATTCTCTTGGATGTCAATTTTTATATTTGCTTATACATTATCAAGGTATTTTATGGATGCCTTTTCTTTCTTTTTACTGACATATAATTGACATAATATTGATTAGTTTTAGGTGTACAGCACAAAATTGAAATATGTATTACAAATGATCACATTAAGTTTGGTAACATCCAAGGATGTTGCAAAGGATACTCTTTAGAATTATGTATTTTTCATTACATTTTTCCCCACGGCTTATAACTCTCCAGTGTCTCTCAAGTTTACTTAGAATAAGCACCAAGGCACATACCTTTCTCCAACTGGCTCCTGGCTAGCAAAAGCCTGCATTTTAACCCTTTCCTTCACACAAATATCCCTTAAATTGCAACAGACTTCCATTTCTGTAAGTGTGACATGTTCTTTCTTTCGTGTCTGGTTCTTCATAAACAGCATTTATTTTGGTATATTAGAACCTGCCTAATTCCTACTCATTCTTAGAATCTCAACTTAAACAAGCACTGGCGTATCACGAATATCTAAGTGCTGTGTCAGAAACCTTGAAAATTTCACCTAGAACACATTAGAGTTTTCCTATTGCACCATTCACCCTACATCAATGGGAAATATTATATGTTTTCAATATTTATAAGATTGAATAAATAAACTGTTGAACACACTGATGGATTTACAGAATTATATTAGGGTGTAATTCTGACTTTCTTCCTTGGGTGATTGGATGATAGCAAAAGAATATTTTAAATGCATTTTTAAAAATATGGAGCCAAAATGCTGAGACAATAAATTTATTTGTATTGGCATTGTTTCAAGATTTTAAGTAATATTCAACCATAGTATTCTGGAAACTGATAATAAAATACCCAACCTTTTAAAAAGCCGCCGTACTTTAAGGTGAATAAAATTAGTAACATCTCCATACTAAAAAATAAATTACAAAGAATGTCCAATAATTAATTTTACGTGGTCAGCAACATCAGCAGCATTGTCTACATTGGTATTTTGTAAGATTCTAGTGGATTTACTACTATTTTTCCGCCTAAGTTTTCCTTGCATTTATTTGAAAATCCTAATTTGTACCTAGATGAATTTAGTATGGATCGAATGTGATGGTTTTCTTTTTTTTTTTTTTTTAATTTTTTTTTTCAACGTTTATTTATTCTTGGGACAGAGAGAGACAGAGAATGAACGGGGGAGGGGCAGAGAGAGAGGGAGACACAGAATCGGAAACAGGCTCCAGGCTCCGAGCCATCAGCCCAGAGCCTGACGCGGGGCTCGAACTCACGGACCGCGAGATCGTGACCTGGCTGAAGTCCGACGCTTAACCAACTGCGCCACCCAGGCGCCCCTGTGATGGTTTTCTTAATTGATAAATATAATTTAGAAAGCAACTGGAGAGCATGCGTTCTCTATCATGTTTTACCACTTTGGTGTTCCTGCTGCTCTTAGAATGAGAACTACTCCCATAATCCTGTTGTGGCCAAGAAAGGAACTGGCATCAAATTTTGCAATACTGAAGCAGAGGCTTTCTTCCTGGAAGGTATGATCATCAGACAGACTGAGCCATAAACACGCAAATGCCCAGGGATTTCTAGCTTGTCTTGGCATTCTTCCATTCTATCCTCGCATAACTGTCTGTATCCTTAGTACCGTAGGTGTTAAACCCCTCCAGATAGAAATTAGTTTTAGAAAGCAACAAGAGTGTTCACTCTAAATCACCTATGGAGCATCATCTAAGTGTCTTTCGTTGTTGTTTTTCTTCTTCATACTTTGGAGAATTTATGTCCTCATAAAACACTACGTCTGAATTCAAACGGTTATTTTAAACAAAAGTCACACCAACAAAAATAATTTATTATTCACGAAACTGTACTTTCTGTATAAGATTATATGCCTCATTATTTGTATTATACACCAAAATGTAAATTCCTAGAGATAAATAATTTACCCTTTGCACTGTTACACTCACGGAATATGACTAACACAAACTGTCACTCAATAAATTATATTGACTGATTTTTTTTATATGTGTGATCATTGTTCAAAATGCTGTAAACTTCACATTGAAAAGAACTAGATTGAAGAGAGGTTATTGATAAATAAAGTAGTTTCCTTTTTTACCAGAAGCATGATAAAAAATTATGTGGGCTGCAGCACTCATTAATTTTTTTTTTTTACATATAGTATGATATAATATGATGTAACCATACAGAAGAGTACAGAGAATTACCTAAGAAGCCCCCTTGCATAAACAAATCAGCTTTAGCAGTTCCTACCAATGTGTTATTTAATTTAGGATATTTTGAAGTAAAAATTATATATAGGATTGTAAACCTATTTTTACAGCTCCCCAT
This sequence comes from Lynx rufus, assembly GCF_022079265.1. Taxonomy (NCBI): domain Eukaryota; kingdom Metazoa; phylum Chordata; class Mammalia; order Carnivora; family Felidae; genus Lynx; species Lynx rufus. The sequence continues at coordinate 220,568,520 of NW_025814823.1, read as the reverse complement.
TCCCACACTTCTATCTCCTTCTCTCCCTTCTCTCTCTGAGCTCATGCCATAGCAACCACTAACAAATAAGTGCTTTGTATCCTTCTTCATTAGACTTTTATAGTTTAATTATATAATTGAATCCAGAAGGAATTTATTGTGTGTCTTTAAACTTTACTTGAACTTTGGGATGCCTGAGTGGCTCAGTTGGTTAAGCGACCAGCTTCAGCTCAGGTCATGATCTCACGAGTGAGTTTGAGCCCGGAATCGGGCTCTGTGCTGACAGCTCGGAGCCTGGAGCCTGCTTCTGATTCTCTGTCTCCCTCTCGCTCTCTGCCCCTCCCCCATCTGCACTCTGCCTCTGTCTTTCAAAAATGAGTAAATGTTAAACAAAAATTAAAAAAAAAACTCTACTTAAAATTTAACTGTGCATACTTATATTAAATGCACTTCCTTCACTCAACATTGGGTTCTAGAGATTTTGCTGTATTCCTATAACTATTTGTAAATTTTAGGTATGATGTAATATTCTATTGTATGGATATTCTGATGTTTTGTATGTTTTGTATTCTTTTCTTGATGGGCAATACATTTTCTAACTTTGTGTCACTGCAAATTATGCTGCAGTTTCTTTGTATATATTCCTTGTGCAGACTTGAAAAAAAAGTGGGGCCTACAATATAGATAGATATGTAGAATATGTATAACCCTTATCTAAAATCCAATATATATTGATAGATTACTTTTCAAAATAGTCACTGATTTTGTTTCCTGGCTGTGTAATACTATCTTCTTTTTTTTTTCCCCCTGTAATTTATATGATGACTCTTGTGATTAACCATCTTAACAGATAAAACAGTCATGTTTCTTCATCCATGAATTGCCTATATAAGGCATATTTTTTATTTGATTTTTAGTTCTATACATGTGTTACATATAAATTCTTTAAAATTATTTCTAAAGCCACAGTTTTATATTGCTCAGCAAAATTTTGTTTCTAGCTTATCTATGGTAAGATAAAATATGGCATATTATTCATTGTGAAGTCATTATTTGGTTTGAAGGACTATAATTATTTTGTATTTATTACTTCTACTTTCTTCACGTTTTTGTGATTACCGTCGATACTTCTCTGGCTTGTTGAACTATAAAATTTACATATTGGTCAAACATTTTTAAATGAATTATTTTCTACTTACCTCTTTAACTATGAGCCACTGTTTTTATATGCAGTATTTTTATTGCTGTTCAGCTTTAGTGTTTAATATCCAATGTTATCTTAGTCTTTGATACCTCTATTATTTAGAAATAAATCTCTTTTTTATAGTCCACATATGAAAGACATTTTCTCATTCTTCTTTTTTATTTATCCTTTTTTATCACACTTTTATTAGAATTTTTTTTCACTGTACAATAGCACTGTTTAGCTATTTCATGTGGTGATTTTTCTGAAGTTTTTAGAATATATGTATATCCACTTTGTCAGTTTGTTAATTGCATTGCTGTAATGGTACCTTTTTTCTAATTTTGAGTTTTCTCCTTTTCTTGCTCATGGTATTGGGTTGAAACCTTTCTAGGTGTTGCAGCTTCCTTAATTTTTCCTTACATTTCTATGAATATATTAGTTCTATATCATTGTGGTAGTTTATACCATCATCATTTTCTAATTTCTCCCTTGATTAAAGAAGTTATCTTAAATATTTTAAGGAATTGGTATTAATAGATATGCTTCTCCAGTAACTTTCTGCCAGAAATATAATGTTCCTCCTTTTCTATTAAAATGTTTAAATCATTATATGTTCGGTGTTTTTCCTTTTAAGTTATATATTATGTGGTTTTGTTGTTTATTGAATTAGAAAGGTCTCTATTTGAAAAGTTCTGTTTGTATTTACTTAGTATCATGGTTATATTTTGATACATTGTTCTTTCTTGCATCTCTACAAATATCTAATAAAATGTTGATACTCATTTCTGTGTGTGTGTGTGTGTGTGTGTGTGTGTGCGTGTGACAGACAGAGAAAGCCTGTATGTATGAACTATCTGCATGTGTTACAATTTGAATCAAGCAAAAGGGGAAACATGTATCTAAATTTAACTCTTCAAATAGAAGTCCTTAAGTGAAAACAATCTGCAAACCATTGATATATTTGTGGAATTTAAACATATATATTTTAATAGCTATTTTCTTGCTCATTACCAAATCAGTTTTTTATGTTTTTCATCACCTTGCAGAGCAATATTTAAAAAAAATCTTCCCTCTCTCCCCCATTAGTAAAGGATACTTATGCTTTCAATGTTAATTACATTTTTTTTTCTGTCTTTAATATATATACTAAAGATATATATATCAGTTTGTTCTCTGTATTTAGAGTCTCTTATGGTTTGCCTTTGTCTCTGTTTCAAACTATTTTTTTCCTTTTCTCTTCCCCCATGGTCTTCTGTTAAGTTTCTCAAGTTCCACATATGAGTGAAAACATATGATACCTGTCTTTCTCTGCCTGACCTCTTTCACTTAGCATAACACCCTCCAGTTCCATCCATGTTGTTGCAAATGAGAAAGATTTCATTCTTTCTCATTGCCAACTAGTATTCCATTGTATATATAAACCACATCTTCTTTATCCATTTGTCAGTTGATGGACATTTAGGCTCTTTCCATAATTTGTCTGTTGTTGAAAGTGCTGCTCTAAACATTGGGGTACAAGTGCCCCCATGCATCCTGTATCCTTTGGATAAATTCCTATTTCTGGGTCATAGGGTATTTCTATTTTTGATTTTTTTGAGGAAACTCCACACTGTTTTCCAGAATGGGTGCACCGATTTGCATTCCCACCAAATCACACTTTAGTAGAGCAACATTTATCCAAAGGAATCTTAAGCATTCCAAAGTGTGTTTTACTAAGGGCAACAATTCAAATGGTTTTTAAAAATTTGATGATTTCCAACATGTCATTTCATTTTAGAGAATGGCAAGATTTCTGAGGATCTGAAAATACAGGTCTTCTTGAGTTTCATGCTTGAATTAGATTCTAATGGGAATACATTTCTGGATCCCTTTCAGTGTTTTCATAACAAGTTTCATTTCAGTATTACTGTGCATATGTCTTTGAGGACAGAAAGAGAAGAGACAGAAAGAGAGAAAAAGGAATCATTTTCTCACCATGAATTCTCATTTTGTTGCCATTTGTACTGACACACAGTTTCATTGTCCTAAAGAACTATGTAGAGCCAGGCTTTCTGTTTAAAACAAGATACTTTCCTTTAAAGTTCAACAAAGAGTGTTTAATGAAAGTGTTTAAAAAATATGTGTTTTCCCACTTTAAGTAATTTGTTGCTCTGGCAAATTTCTTAACTACTCAGTGCTGTAGAATTCTGGAAATAAAAATCTCTAACAAGTACACATAAGGTTATTGTGATGTTTACATTGAAATAAGTTTTGCAAAAAAATATATATATATACTAAAATATATATACTGAAAAAAAATATATATATTGAAAAATTATAGTAGTATAATTGTTAGATTAAAAAAATATTTCCATGGCACGAAGGTGGGAGGTGTTTCCTGTCCTGTTTTTACACATTTGGGAATTTTATTAATAAAGTTACATTAACTACAATCTCCATAAAAAATACTTATTCACAGCTCAGCTTAAACAAAAAGATTCATTACATACAGAATTACTTTTCCTTTTCATGTTGAATGCAACCATATTTTCTACATTTCATATCCTGTCTTGCACATTCAACATATTCTGTAAGGATTAGTAGAGATTAATGAGAAAAATGTATAAAAATTTCATTATGAATGAATGCATTTTTCTATCATTGTAATTCACGAATTAAAGTAATGCTTTTTTGTTGTTATTTTTGTTATCTTTTTGTTCTTCTTTATTCTTTATTTGTTATGCTTTTTATTCTTCTTCACAGTTAAATTGACTTTTTACATAGAGTTGTGCTAATGATTAAAAACAGATTTTGTGTAAGGTATTTTGCACCTAATCTGTCTACCTTTGATTGAGTCTGTCTATTTATGGCTGCCTTTGCTCTTGGCATTCTTCCTACAGAAATACTACCAGGGAAATACTCGTCATTTTCGAGAGACCTATTTAATTATCTAAATTCTTCAATGTAGGCTTCTTTTAGATATATTAATTGATTCTTTCATTAAAAAAAGTAATTTCATTACTTGCCACATGCCAGGCAGTTTGCTAGGCCTGGAAATGAGAGACAACATGACTCATTCTCAAGGATGTTATAGCTTAATGGCGGTGAGGTAGGCAGAAAGGTTGTAATCTTGCAACAGAATAAGCTATACAAAATATTAAGAGCACAAAATATTACACAAATATATGGTATGTACGTACATATATTTCTTTATTTTCATATGTATGTGCACATATGTTTATATGCACATATATTGTAGATTATATTTGTATATGTATTTATAAATTTTAATGCTGTTGCAAAATATGTGTAAAAATGGCCTTCATGGAGAGTTGAAACTGGACAGGTAGGTAGGTAAAGCAAAGAGGACAAATATAGTATGGTTTGAAAAGGTCTTTTATATTTAATTACGTGTTTAAATAGTTAAATCATTTAGGAGAGATTATACACAGATGGAAGTTTGAGAGGACCTGCGTTTTAAAGACAGATCATGTGCAAATTATGCAGGCTGTCGTGATTCTAATGCATCTTTTTGTTTCATCAGTTGGCTTGATGCTCCAGGTATTAAGCAATTGTTTCTCCGCTCCAAACTCACCATTCTATACTCTCTTTTGGTTTGCTAGGATTCTGATAACCACATTTCTTCTTTTCCAGCTGGGTTTCTGCAAGGCAATGCCAACAGGAAGTACGAGACAGAGACTGTTAGGGTGTAAAAGAAACATGAGAATCACTTCTGTGTACTTCTTAGGGATTCCTTGTAGGCTTCCTCATTCAATGGGCAGCTGTCCAGCAGTGCTTCTTTATCTCAGGGGCAGCAATTCCTTTTTGTAACAGTTGATGAGTCAAGTCCAGTTTTTCTAGTGTGCACAGCCAGCCTCACTGTGTTCAACCTCAGAGACACACACACCACCAGCCAGCTGGTGCCTCTCCTCAAAGGTGTGAGTGTCAACTCTGGACTTGGGGGGGGGGAGGAAGGGGGGGTTCTGAACTCAGAGATAATAGCTCCAGCCCCAGGGTATCACCTCCACTTCTGAGCTCTGAGTTTCAGCTCGGGGGGGCCCCTTTTAGAAATTTCTAAGTTTGAATTCTTACAACTACTTTAGTTTATTTCCTCAGCACTTAAGCAGATGCTGCTTGCAGTTTATACTTCAGTGATCCCTTAAAATTCTCTTACCTTTCAGTTGTCTAGATTAAGAATCTTCTATTTAGTTAATAATGTCTTACATTAAATTTTCTTTCTTTTCTTTTTCTTTTCTTTTCTTTCTTTCTTTCTTTCTTTCTTTCTTTCTTTCTTTCTTTCTTTCAACTTCTGTGGCTTTTTGACTGGGCACCAACTGGAATTAACCAATGCTTTTCACAACTAGGAAATCATACCTCAAATACAGTACTTGTTTATTGTAAAGATCCTTCTCTGAGATTTCAGTCCTATTGTTCTGGGTCTGGATAATAGATGCATTTTTCAAAACCTCATATGATTCTGGTAACTGGTCAAGTTTTAGCAGTGGTCTTATAAACCTATAGGAATCCCTTTAAGTGTTTCTTAAGTGAATCACTTTAGAAAGATATTTTTATAATACATGACCCTTTTTTCTTTCTTTTTCAAATATAATTTATTGTCAAATTGGTTTCCATACAACACCCAGTGCTCATCCCAACAGGTGCCCTCCTTAAAGCCCATCACCCACTTTCCCCTCTCCCCCACCCCCCATCAACCCTCAGTTTGTTCTCAGTATTTAAGAGTCTCTTATGGTATGCCTCCTTCCCTCTCTGTAACTTTTGTCCCCCATTCCCCTCCCCCCTGGTCTTCTGTTAAGTTTCTCAGGATCCACATATGAGTGAAAATATACGGTATCTGTCTTTCTCTGCCTGACTTACTTTAGTTAGCATAACACTCTCCAGTTCCATCCACATTGCTAAAAATGGCCAGATTTCATTCTTTCTTATTGCCAAGTAGTAGTCCATTGTATACATTAACCACATCTTCTTTATCCATTCGTCAGTTGATGGACACTTAGGCTCTTTCCATAATTTGGCTATTGTTGAGAGTGCTGCTATAAACATTGGGGTACAAGTGCCCCTATGCATCAGCACTTCTTATCCCATGGGTAAATTCCTGGCAGTGCTATTGCTGGGTCATAGGGTAGATCTATTTTTAATTTTTTGAGGAACCTCCACACTGTTTTCCAGAGTGGCTGCACCAGTTTACATTCCCACCAACAGTGCAAGAGGGTTCCTGTTTCTTCACATCCTGCCAGCATCTATAGTCTCCTGATTTGTTCACTACAAAGACCCCAAATAGCTGAAGTAATATTGAAGAAGAAAACCAAAGTGGGAGGCATCACAATCCTGGTAGCCTCTACCACAAAGCTATAATCATTAAGACAGTACGGCATTGGCACAAAAACAGACACAGAGACCAATGGAATAGAATAGAGACTCCAGAATTGGACCCACAAATGTATGGCCAACTAATCTTTGACAAAGCAGGAAGGAATATCCAATGTAAAAAAAGACAATGTCTTTAACAAATGGTGCTGGAAGAACTGGACAGCAACATGCAGAAGAATGAAACTAGACCACTTTCTTACACCCTTCACAAAAATAAACTCAAAATGGATAAAGGACCTGAATGTGAGACAGGAAATCATCAAAACCCTAGAGGAGAAAGCAGGAGAAAACCTCTCTGACCTCAGCCACAGCAATTTCTTACTTGACACATCTTCACACATTTTTTAAAAGCAAAAATGAACTATTGGGACTTCCTCAAGATAAAAAGCTTCTGCACTGCAAAGGAAACAATCAACAAAACTAAAAGGCAACTGATGGAATGGGAAAAGATATTTGCAAATGACATATCGGATAAAGGGCTAGTATCCAATATCTATAAAGAACTCACCAAACTCCACAGCTGAAAAACAAATAATCCAGTGAAGAAATGGGCAGAAGACATGAATAGACACTTTTCTAAAGAAGACATCCAGATGGCCAACAGGCAGAGGAAAAGATGCCCAACGTCACTCCTCGTCAGGGAAATACAAATCCAAACCACACTGAGATACCACCTCACGCCAGTCAGAGTGGCTAAAATCCATGACCATTTGAAATAATTTTGTTGGGGGAAAGGCTGGAAACTTGAGGTTGAGTTATAAGACTTCATGTGTGAGGTCTAGGCTGAGCCATAGAATTTAGGCTGGATAATTGGAGGAGCCATTTGCAAATATAAAGCTAATGGGTAAAGGCAATACTTAGTTAAAACTGATTATTAGTAGTTTCTTCAATGTTTTAGGAAAATTATCTTCATTTTTAGATTATATTTGCCCCACAATCCTTCTCTCTGAATGACTGTCTCCCCAAAGGGACTATATTCTAATCAATGACAGGAACCAGGGATTCTGTCTTTTGTTTTCCTAGATTAGATGCAGCTATATGGTAAACATCCAGTACGTGTTTGCTAAATTAAAAAAAAAAAAAAAGCTATAAGGAAATACACATGCACACTTGCTTAATACATTGCCTCACATTTAAAATTTGAGTCTTTTAAACTACATATAAAACATGTACAGCTTTTATTATGCATCTAATCTGGATTGTGTTATGCCACAAGAGAGATTATATAATCAAAAATTACCAAGATTCCACTTAAATAGAGCATGTGTTCATAATATTCTATTTGAGATCTAATTAAATTTTAAGTACAATTCTAGAATACACTCATTCTGAGGTTTTGTTGGACTCACAAACTCTCCATCTGAACCTAGCCGTTAAAATTTCTTTTTAAGTTAACTGTGTTAACATCTTTCCTAATTTATTCTCCTGAGCAGTAGAGTCCCCTACTGCTTGTCTGTTTTAGTGTTTAATTGCTTCACAGACTCTCAGATTGAATTCTGTAGCAATTTACTTTGATCTCCTGGTGAAACAGTGAGATTTTCAGCATGAATTAAACAAAAATGGAAATGTTAATAAGTAAAAATTGTAAGGTTTCCTGAAACACTCCATCCTTTCATTTGATTGGAAGCTCACAGTGAATTAATCAATATTATAGAATGTTGTTAGCAGATTTACGATTCCATTACAAGGAAGTAAAGACTACTTAAGCTATCCCCAGTTCAAAATTTCTGACTGCACCCACTTACCTGAAAGAGGAATCGCTGTCTCATATTGAGAATGAATTATAAAGTTCTTTATAATCTTCTAAATCAGCTTTTCAGATTTTCCCTGAGTTATTAAACTGACCAATGCACATGCTTTGCACTGTTTAAAATCTTCTATTGAATAGTGCAAGATCTGAAGGGTTGAGTATATGTCACCAACTTAAAGAACTAAATAACAACTGGAATTTTAAAATAAAATAGTATGAATTTTGTATACAATGCTAAATTTCTGAATTTTAATTACAAGGGCTAATGCCTAATAGTTTTATTCATTGGGAAGATACTCAAAGACATTAGACTCATGTTTAATATTCTGTATTTCTGCATTTTCTGAATCGGTATTAAAAATTCATAGAATAATTGTACTCTATATTGATACCCAATAATCATAACAAATAAGAAGCAAATTTAATTTTTCTAACCTAGACCTATAATTTCCAATCAGACTTTCACAAGTAACTACTCATACCAAATGGACTTTTACCCTTTGGAAGGCAAGGACTGCCATCCACTGTGTGAGAGGCAACTAACCTGAAATTTGATTAGAGTGAGGTGATTCTAACTGAATTATCTTGTATATAAAACTACTGCAAATAAAAATGTGAATGTAATTTTAATCAGTAAAATTGACTAAATTTGTATATATTGTACAGATAATTTTAAAAATCAACATCTAATCCTTGAATCTTTGCTTTAATTCACCTCACTTTCATTCTGATTACAGATTTTTGTGTTTCAGAAACTTCAAGAACTATGTTAATGAACTCAATATTAAAAATATCATGCTGATTTGAAATCTTATTAAGGCTTTATTTCAGTAGAAAGAACTGTCCTGAGATGTTCTATATCTGCCCTGTCGTCTACCATATTTGTTAGACCCATGTGGCTACTGAGTGCATGGAATGTGGCCAGTGTGACTGTAAAAGTTATTTTTTTTTAAATTTAAGTGTAAGTCAATTAAACTCATACAGTCTCATGTGGCTCATAGCCACTTTATCTGTAGGACAGCAGGGCTCTGTAGTATTATTAGTTAACTCTATTATTTTTTCTTATTCTTCTGAAGTTCCAAAGAAAATAGGTATGTTATTTCTTTACTTTTGGTTTTGTTTTATTTCAAGTTTTTAGGTAAATTCCAGTTAGTTAACATATAGTATAATATTAGTTTTGGGAGTAGAATTTAGTGATTCATCACTTATACAGAACACCCAGTGCTCATCATAAGTGCCCTCCTTAATACCCATCACCCATTTAGCCCATCTCTGCCCACCTTCCCTTCTGATAAATTATATATAGTAATTTTTCATAGGTTCTCTCACAGTGACTTCCAAAGTTTGAAATTATCTGTGATTAATAAAGGTGTTTGTTTCAGTTAAAAAAGAAAGAAGAAGAAACAGCTGCAGTCCATGTTAAAATAACAAACCCATTGTCACTGGAACTTGCTGTTGAGATATTAAAAAATCATTTCCCCACATTGTTCAGTGTATTATAGAATGCATAAAAAATTGAAGCAGTTTTGTATAAGATGAAAAAAAGATAACACATGTATTAAAAGTGTCCATGGGGAAAAGATAATGAGAGGATTTATCTCTTGCACATATAATTCTTGAATTTATATCTATATTAAAGATTTCCAAAGCAATTCACTGAGTTTATTTCTGCATTGTAGGCAGTGAAAATGCCATCTCCAGGTTTCACATTTCATTAAATCATTTAATCAGTTGATATGACTACTTAATTTCAAAGAAAGGAACTGAATCAAGTTTCATAATTTATAATTGACTTATCTTAAGATATGCTACCTCCAGGGTACAGAGCATTCTTAGGTTTTCACTGTGAATAGAGTATCTCCATAGTCCACTCTATTCCTTTCCTGAACAGTTGGATTTAGTACTTGAATCTCTATCCTGGAACAGAATTTTCAGAAATATTTCTCAAACTCTAAGTCCTTGTGAAGTTCATGTCCTAAGCTCATACTTGATGAATTGCACTACAATTAAGTTGAACAAGGTGGGCCCTTTATTTTAACTCATAAGGAAAAGAAAACACACACACGTGCGCGCACACACACACACACACACACAAAGGTATATATACACATAAGTAAAGGATATATCCAAAATAATATTTTCACAGTGATTATCATATGAAAATGGAACTAATAATCATTGCTTTACTATTCTTCTTTTATAAATTCTTCACAGAATTTTAATAGACACTAGCAGTAGAGAATTTAAATTAACATTGACATATGGGAGTCAAATTTTACGTTTCACACTAAATGATTTTCCTTAATGTGAATATTTAAAAAATATTTATCAGTGCATAGGCTAATAATATTTATGAATAATTTTGAGGAAATATGTGAAAAATAATTGAAATCAATAGTTTATCATGCATTCATTCTTTATCAAGTCTCACATTTAAGACTCCTTACCAAGGATTAACTTATTTTACAATATATTTCATTGAAAATGTCATTATTTAACATTTGAGATACTGATGTTATTTATTTTTTCCCAGTGTTATTTGTATTCTTTATTGCTTCGTATCTTAATTTGTATATTTTGATTTCTTCTTTAAAGGATGCATTATTCAAATACAAAAACACTTTTATTATCTTTTTTGTTGAGGCATAGGTGACATAAAACATATCAGTTTCAGTATGCAACATACTTATTCAATATTTATGTATATATTGTGGAATGATTGCCACAGTAAGTGCAGTTAACATCCATTACCACATATAGTTACAATTTTTTTCTTATGATGAAAAGTTTTAATATCAGCTCTTTAAGCAACATTCAAATATACAATAAAGTATTAATTATACTGTCCATTATATATCCAGGACTTATTTATTTTATAGCTGGAAGTTTGTACCTTTTGACCCCCTTCATTCATTTTGCCAACCCCCATTCCCTGCCTCTGGCAACCACCAATCTGTTCTCTAAGTTTGTTTTAGTTTGTTTTTAAGTTCTACATGTAAGTGAGATCATATGTTATATGTCTTTCTGTCTGGCTTATTTCACTGAGCACAATGCCCTCAAGGTCCATCTGTGTTGTCATAAAAGTCAAGATTTCTTTCTTTTTTATGGAAAATAGCTCTGTAAATAAATGACATTAGAGTGTTTATTTTAGGGCTTTAAAAAGTATTCATCATGTTAAATTATTATTAATATTGTTATGGAATAAATCTTCTAGAGATATAGCAACTCCTTGAAACATTTTGATCTCTCAATGCATCCAAATGCAACGTGTAAAAAATTCGAATTGAAATAGTCCATCTACCCTAAATAATATAGATAATTGAATCATGACATATCTTTATTGCAATGTTCTGCTACTCTTTCATTACCAGAACTCTCACTCCACCATGCCCGATGCCTACCCTAGGACATGATTTGGCCTTTAACTTTGGCAGAAATTAATGCTAGCCAACATGCAAAGGAGGAAGTGATAGCCGGGAGCAGGAAACATTTTCCAGTCCTCTCCCTCCTCCTTTCATGTAGGTGACTCACTACAGCTCTTCTTTCCAGTATGTCAGTGAATCATTTCTTGACTGAGTTGCTAACATATGTTGGTATGCCTTCCTACACATTCTCATCTGTCAGTTGTTTATTTTCTTGACAATCTTAGGAAGCCACATGTTTAAAATAAGAAAGGCAAGTGACTGGAGCAATTGGTATTATCTTGACTACTGTAACACACATTCTACTTTTTTCAGGATAAAGTCAATTACACACAACAAATATTTTGTTTTGGTATTCTTGTTTTCACAATAAACATGCCACAGTTTACTGATTTATGAAATCCATTGTGTGATTGAGAATTCATCCTAAATAATGTGGAATAAAGAATACAAAATGAATTATTTACCCAAATAGGGAGACCATTTTTAAAAGGATATGTCAGCTCTTATACTGAATTAAAGAACCAAAATGTTGACTTCTGATACTAATGTAGGTTTGTTGGTTCAGTTTTGTTTGCTTATTTGAAATGATTGAAAAATCTTATATGAAACCATGAAAATAATTGATTGAAAAAACAGATCAAAATAAAATTAAGTCTATTTGTCTATAATACAAAATAACAGATTTTTAAGTGTGTGTGTGTGTGCTCGTGTGTATTCTCATTTTACTCTTAGGATTTCTGTTATTGGGATTGTGTAGAATTTATATAAGGCACTTGTACTTCCAAAACCCTCTATAGAAAATCTGATGTTTTGTGTTTGAAAATAACTTCTTTAATATGCTTACTAAAATATGTGCTTAGTTATGCTAAATCTACATAATGTATTATGTTTAGGACCTATTTTACCTTTAATTTTACTAAGAAAATAAGGTTAGAAAATATGAGAAGCAGAAAATTATAGCTTCTTTATTTCAATATGTCTTTGGAATATCACTTTACTATTTTCTGTTTTTTTTTTTAATTTTTTGTATCTGTAAATAAAGTTTTATTGGAACACAGTCATGCTTATTCATGAACATGGTGTCCATGGCTGCATTTGCACTTCAGTGGAAGAGTTGAGTAGTTGCAACATAGAGACTTTATAGCTTGCAAAGTCTGAAATATTTACTATTTATTTTAGGTTTAAACCATTTATTTATTATTTATTTATTATTTTTTTTTATTTGCAAGTTAGTTAACATACAGTGTAGTCTTGGGGTAGAACCCAGTGATTCTTCATTTACATGTAACACCCAGTGCTTATCCCAACAAGGGATAAGGCCCATCACCCATTTGCCCCAGTCTCATCAACTGTCAGTTTATTCTCTGTACTTAAGAATCTCTTGTGGGAGCACCTGGGTGGTTTAGTCAGTTAAGCATCTGACTTCAGCTTAGGTCATGATCTCACAGTTTGAGGGATCAAGCCCTGCATCGGGCCTGTGCTGGCAGCTCAGAGTCTGCTTGGGATTCTCTCACTCTCCTCTCTCTGCCCCTCCCCGGCTCATGTTCTCTCTCTCTCTCTCTCTCTCTCTCTCTGAACTTAGAAACACTGGCTCTAGTAAATCACTCAAAGCATCACATACTGTGAAGAAGGCAAAACTGAAAAAGAACACCAACCTTACAGATGTCTAAAATGAACCCTCTTAATGATAAGAGTAAATTGCTAGTACTTACATTGCTAGCAAGAAGGGGGGAGCCTTAAATTTCTCAAGACAATTTTACCTTTCAGAGCTTCTATAAGTTTTACAACACAAAGTTTGGCCAAAGGGTGGAGGGTGGGGGGAAGCATGATAAAAAACCAAAATCAAACCCAAGAGAAAAAAAAAAAAAAAGGCAAATGGGAACAGACTATCAGAAAACCCAAACAAAGGCATGGTGAGACAGAACTTTAAAATATTTATCATTTGTATGTTGAAGAAATAGAGAACTTTGGAGAATCTACAAAAGTAACCAAATGGAAATTCAAGTTATTTCTAGATATTTTGTTGGTTTTGATATTATCTTATATGGTACTTTTTTCCAATTTGTATTATCTTAGATTGTTCAGCGATTTCACATAATCTTAGATTATTGCTTTTTTTAAGGATATGCAGTTGACTTTTATAAAATGATATATGACCTTGCTATATTTACGCATTGATACCAATAGTTAATGTATTCTTTTGCATTTTCAAAAATTAGCTTTCAGGGAACCAGTGTTTTCTATGTATATATAAATGTGTGTGTGTGGGCGCGCGCGCGCGCGTGCACGCTGCTTGCCCAGGTGTATTCAATTTATGAAGGAAAAAAACTCCAAAAAAAAAAAAGAAAAGAAAAAGCAAGATAGATATGATTAAATCTCCCAAAATAAGCTGCAGACATTCAGAGAGATGGAAATATAAAAGCAAAGTCTGTAATCAGTTTTTTAAGAAAGGTATGTCATCGAAAGGATGGGGAAGTATGAATAAAATAAGTATAAATCTATAACAGAAATATGGTGTGGAAACTGATGCATCTAAATGACAAAATTCAAGGGGCGCCTGGGTGGCGCAGTCGGTTGGGCGTCCGACTTCAGCCAGGTCACGATCTCGCGGTCCGTGAGTTCGAGCCCCGCGTCAGGCTCTGGGCTGATGGCTCAGAGCCTGGAGCCTGTTTCCGATTCTGTGTCTCCCTCTCTCTTTGCCCCTCCCCCGTTCATGCTCTGTCTCTCTCTGTCCCAAAAATAAATAAACGTTGAAAAAAAAAATTAAAAAAATAAATGACAAAATTCAAATCTTAACTTACCAGACAGAAGGGAAAAATTGCCCATGAGCAAACACCATTAGAATAAAATGCTTTGTTTAAGTAAAAATGAGGACCAAAGAACCTGGAATACTTTATTTATAGTAGATAGATATCAGACTAGGCTTCTGTAGTAAATTAAAGTTTCAGTCAAGAGAGAGAATCGAATATAAATATTCTCAAGGAAACTATAAAATTTTTCACAGTTTAGATCTTGATTGAAATTTTAAAAAAGATTTTGTAAGCAACAAAAAGAAAGAATGGGGAGAAAGAAACACAATAAAAATACAATTTAATGAGATGTACTGATATTTTAAATTAAATAGTGAAAATGAAACAATAACCATTTTGTGATAAATTGAAACAACTAGCCTCTTCTAAGCAATAGCAGAGAATGTGACTTTTTTTCTGTGGGGTTACAATGCTATAATCATTATTTTGTTCCAAAAAAGATAGAAAGTGTGAATATATTCAAAGAACTCAATGATATATATAAAAATTTTGCATAAGCACTAAAAACTATTACCTATTTTAAAGTATTTTGAATAAAAGAAGTGAAAACATTTTAAACTTTATTGGTCAAACAGAAATGAGGATAGGGTAAATAAAAAGCTTGAAGCACAGAAAATACCTACAAAATAGCAGATTTGCCAATTATTTTTGTGATCACAATAAATAAAGCATATAAGAGCTACTTCTAGGAAAAGGTATATAGACTTGAATGCAGTATAATAAGAAAACAAGTATGTAAAAATGAAATTGAAAGGAGATGAAATTCAAACATGGTAAAAAAAATGGCGTGGTAATGAGAAAGGAGAAAAAATTAATTGCCCAATTTATAATTGGCAAAAAGGAGAAGGAGCATAAACTTCCCTAAAATATTGAACTGTATAAATGAAAAGTAAATTGATACAGAAATAATATGAATTATTTATATTGGCTCTAGATAATTTAGAAACCAAAATTTAGTATAAATATCAGAAATATTAAAACTGTTGTATAGAGGGCAGCCTGGGTGGCTCAGTTGGTTAAGCATCCGATTGGATTTTGGCTCAGGTCATGATCTCTTAGTTCGAGGGTTCCAGCCCCACACTAGGCTCTGTGTGCTGACAGCTTGGAATGGCTTGGGATTCTCTCTGCCACTCCTCTGTTCTTTCTCTCTCTCTCTCAATCAAAAATAAATGAATAAACATTAGAAAAAAGTTATATAGAAACAGAACATACACAAATCACCTCAGACAGAGAAGTTTCTATAAAGATTCAAACCATGTGATTTTGTTATCATAAAGTTCTAAAGGCTATAAAAAGATAGTGTTAGCATCTCTTTTACAGTAGAGAAAGTGCAAGATCTCCCTTATAAATATTTTGTAAACAGTTACTAGAGACAACTAGAAGTACGAATTTATCAATTATTATTTATTCATCATTGTAAAATAGATATATTCCAAGAATGTAAAAATAGCTAATCATAGATTCTATTATATTCACAATAATAAAGACTTTTAAAACATGAGATATTTTCTAAACCTGTTCCTAGGTATGTTTGCTTGTACACTGGATTTGCATATGCAAAACTGTGGAAATAATTGGAGGCAAATGATGATTATATCTTCCTCCAGAAAAGAAGGAAGGTCCAATGAAGGTTTTTTTCTTTATAATTATAATGCTGGTTGATTGCTAAACAATTAGTTAGGTTTGGGCTTGGTAGTTTTATTTTGTATCTTACTAACATATGTATTGTTTATTGAGGGTTGAATTAAATTTCTTTGTAATCTAATTAGAAATGTATAAAGCAGAAACATTTTCTTAGAAACTGTGTATCATGGAAGCAATTCAAGGTCCACACAGCACAAGGAAAAAGCTAAGTATCTGACTTTGGGTACCCACATTCTCACTTTGATCTAAGCATTTTGACTTAAAATGGTAAGGGGATCCATGTCTGATTTATGTATCTATTACATTTGGTTGTTTTTTATATAATTTAAAGCTATGTGTCTCATAGAAGTCCTTGTAAAAATAAGTAAATTTTAAAAATCTGTTTTAAAAAATATTAAGGGGCGCCTGGGTGTCTCAGTAGGTTAAACATCCAATTTCGGCTCAGGTCATGATCTCAAGGTTCGTGAGTTTGAGCCCCACATCAGCCTCTCTGCTGATATCTCAGAGCCTGGAGCCTTTCAGATTCTGTGTCTTCCTCTCTCTCTGTCCCTCCCCTGTTTGCACTCTGTGTCTTTTTCTCAAAAATAAATAAATACTACTTTTTTTAACATTAAAATGTAAGACCTATTAATTGACATGCCATAAATGGGTCTACAAATGGCCAAATAATCTTTGACAAAAGAGAAAAGAATATCTAATGGAAAAAAGTGTCTTTAGCAAATGGTGTTGGGAAAACTGGACAGTGACATACAGAAGAATGAAACCAGACCACTTTCTTACACTTTACACAAAAATAAATTCAAAATGAATGAAAGATAGAAATATAAGACAGGAAACCATCAAAATCCTAGAGAAGAACACAGGCAGCAACTTTTTTGACCTTGGCTGCAACAACTTCTTACTAACTATGTCTCTGGAAACAAGGGAAACAAAAGCAAAAATGAACGATCTCATCAAGATTAAAAGCTTCTGCACAGCAAAGAAAACAATCAGCAAAACTAAAAGGAAACCAACGAAATAGAGAAGATATTTGCAAATAACATATCAGATAAAGGGTTAGTATCCAAAATCCATAAAGAACTTATCAAACTCAACACCCCCCCAAAAAAATAATCCAGTGAAGAAATGGGCAAAAGACCTGCATAGACACTTTTCCAAAGACATTCAGATGGCTCACAGACACATAAAAAGATGCTCAACATCACTCATCATCAGGGAAATACAAATCAAACCCACAATGAGATACCACCTGACACCTGTCAGAATGGCTAAAATTAACAACTCAGGAAACAACAGATGTTGGCAAGGATGTGGAGAAAGGAGAACATGTTTGCACCATTGGTGGGAATGTAAACTGGTCCAGTTACTCTGGAGAACAGTATTAAGCGTCCTCAAAGAATTAAAAATAGAAGTATCCTATGACCCAATAATTGTACTACTAGGTATTTATTCAAAGGATACAAAGTGCTGACTTGAAAGGGCACATGCACCCCAATGTTTATAGCAGTGGTATCAACAATAGTGAAATTTTAGAATGAGCCCAAATGTCGATTGACTGATGGATGGATAAAGAAGATGTGTGTATATACATACATATATTATATACATATACATATATATATGTATGTATATAATATATGTATGTATACACATATATATAGTAGATCAAAAAGTGATCAAAAAGAATGAAATCTTGTCATTTGCAACAACATGATGGAACTGTAGTGTATTATGCTAAGTGAGATAAGTCAGTCAGAGAAAGACAAATATATGATTTCACTCATGTGGAATTTAAGAAACAAAACATGAATATAGGGGAAGGGAAAGAAAAATAAAAACAGAGAGGGAGGCAAGTCATAAGAGATTCTTAACTACAGAGAACAAACTGAGGGTTGCTGAAGGGGAGGTGGGCTGGGGATGGGATGGGTTATTGATATTAAGGAGGACACTTGTTGGGATGAGCACTGTTGTATGTAAGTGGTGAATCACGAAATTCTTCTGAAACCAATATTGCACTGTATGTTAACTAACTTGAATGTAAATTTAAAAACATATAATTAAATCAGAAAGTCAAGTAATTTGATTCTATCTAATTCTCATATCTTACAAAGAGGAAAATATCCTGTCTTTTCCCTCAGTGTCAAAATGTGATTTGTGGACTCCTTTTGTCAGTATTTCCAATGATACTGGGAGGCAGATTCCTTGATCCAAAATAAGACATTCTAATTTGGAATCCAAGGGAGTCCGATCCCCAATCTTCATTTTTTATAATTTTGCTAATTGATTTATAACTATTTTTTAATATTTTTTAATGTTTATTATTTTTGAGAGAGAGAGAGAGAGTGAGTGGGGGACGGGAAGATAGAAGAGCAGTTCCAGAATCCGAAGCAGGCTCCAGGCTCTGAATTGTCAGCACAGAACCCAACGCGGGCTCAAACCCCTGAATTGAGAGATCATGACCTGAGCCAAAACCGGATGCTCAACTGACTGAGCCACCCAGGTGCCCCTGATTCTCAACTATTTTAAACATAAAAAACTAAAATTTGTGTAATTATTTTTTAATTATTTGATTTTGTAGTGTTAGAAAAGTACCTAGTATTGGGCAAAATATTCTTACAGGCCCCTCTTCACACCTTAATTTTACTTCATGTACACTCTTATTATTAAAGGATGACTACATCGAGGATGGAATTTTTTTTAATATGAAGTTATGATTCTGAGAAAATAAATTCAGATATATATTTTATACTGTATCACCTATATTTTAAATTTGCTTATTATTGAAGTTAAGAAAAACAATGTAAGAAAAGACTTGTGGAAATAAACTACAAAAATGCTTTTTCCTCAGATAAAGATAAATTAAAGAAAATAGAATAGGTTTGGACATAATCTTTTTCAGCAAACTAGGGTGGAAGGTGATGTGGGGAAAATATCCCAAATGATTCAGTTAACATTTTTAAAAGGTAGGATAAAGTGTCTTACAGTAATATATCTAGAGTATTAGAGTGCAAAATAATAAAATGAGAAGTATCCGATATAATGTACAATTGTATGTAATTACCTTTTATGAATCCCTTGAAGTTAAAAAATATCTGGCCAGTATTAAGCCACCTCACGCTGAGTAATACAGATCATTTGAGTGGATGTTGTCATCAATTTTATGGACTTCCATGAAACAACTGGATTGCTTTTTTACATTGATGGCACCAGGCATCCCAAGTTTATACTCACCAGCTTAGCAAATGCCACGTATTAATGAAACAAAGCTGCATTTTGCACCTTCATTTCACATAAGCTGAAATCCCTGGAAACAAAGTCACTTTTGGAATAGTTTTTTATTGTAGATAGGATAAGACCAAAACTTACCAGTTTCACTTTTACAAGCACACATATGCACAAATCATGTCATACATAATCAAAGAAAATGAAACATTGCTATGTGATTATAGCAAACATGATATGGAAGAGAATCCAATTGTATATTAACTACAAGAATGGGTTTCTTCAATGAAATTACTGTGAAGGAAATTAAATTTCACTATACCCTACAAATGTGTCATTAATAGCTGTGTTACCTTGGTCTAAACAATTCTAAGGATTTTATTTTTCTCAGTTTTGGAACCCAGGGGATTATTTTAGGAACTCCTCTAATACATTTTCCAGCATTAAATATCTGTGGTTCTATTTAGACAATACGAAGAAAAAAATATATAGGACATAAAAAACTTAACATAGCTATAAAAAAGTTGAAATAAAGAACCAAAATTCTATCTTTTATTAAAATTTGAGGCTTTAGTTAAAGAGTTACTTAGGTGAACTCTATCCTCCATCTCAAAAAATTTATGAAAGTAAAATGTGCTACTTAGGAATATGTTTCACTGCCCGTAGGTGTCATGACAGAAGGAAAACATCATCATGTTCATCACTTATTTTCCATGGAGATGAGAATGCAAAGCCGTTGTAGCTAGGAGTTGACCATCTCTACCAATTAGTCACTCTCCTCTCCTCAAGTCAGGGAAGTCAACCTAGGGAAACTGGACTTACACCCCACCTGATAGCAATGAGGCACCCTTTTCCTTCCTCACTGGGTGGTGTCAGAGGAGGCCAAATAGAGTGTCAGGACTTTCCCCACCATGTGACAGTAGCAGTGAACAGACATCATACCCTTTTGCATCTGGTTTGATATCAGTGGAAGATTAGCGAGGAGCCTGAGTGCTAATATCCATGTCAGTGGAGGCTAAGGGGAGAACCTGGCCTTCCTGGGAGGTGGGCATCATCACAGTGATGCCAGATTGTCAGGAGCCATTTGTTTAGTAAACCGAAATTAACAGGAAGTGATTTCATTAATGGATAGTGCTGCTTGATAAGCTCATTCCAATTCAGGGCTTATTTTTAAAGTGTCCTTAACCTATGGGGAATAGGCTGAAGAACTTGGTCGATTTAGTGGAAATTGCTTGACATGGATATCTCATCTGGGAACATCGAGACATAGAGGGCTTTCTCTTGAGCTGTAAGGACCCCTCCAAGCTGCAGGGTTCTCCTTGAAGAACAGACAGGGGTAGACAGTGGCATGCATACCTGAAGCTAGGCTCTGGAGGTATTGGGCCCAGTTAGAGAAGGGAACTCAACTCAGCAAATCCTTCTGCACCTGGGCAGCTCTCAGACTGGCCAGGACAAGGACACAGAGAGAAAGAAGTCACAGACTTACCTAACTTGTGAGGGCTAGAGATATGGGATGTACCATGGGCATAAGCTGATGTCCTGTCCCCCAGAGAAGAGAAGCCCCATATAGTAGTTACCTCAAGTCAGGGCAAATTCATGTTGCCCAAATCACCCCCAGATCCAGTGTAAACTGGATGAACTATTCAAAGTGACACATAGTGCTCGTGACAAGTAGTTTCAAAGAAATTCCAAAGTTACCTTGACAGCCCGTAAGGAACATTTTGCATTTTCCTTTCTTTCTACTCTCCACAGTTGTGCTGGACTCTCTTCCTTTTTACCTCTTGCTCACAACAACTGTCACCTCAGTTGTTTATTATGTCACTCAACAGCCTCAAATATTTTCCATTTCCCATCACCCAGATTCTCTAGTCCCAGAGCAAAATCATCTGCACCACCTAGGAACTTGTTAGAAAAGCAGGTCCTCAGACACCACTGCAGACCTTCTGAAGTAGAAACTCTGAGAGTTTTAACAAACCCCCTAAGGGATTCAGAGGCACAGTTGAACCACTGCTTTACTTCAAAGAAGAGCCCAAGAGCTAATTTAAGAAAAGCCAATCAACAAAACAAAAAGAAAAAAAAAACAAACAAAAACCTGACAGTAGAGAGTCAGCATCCCCCTTTCACCAAATAAGATTCCATTTTGTCTCATATCAATAATGTCCAGGTTTTAATAAAAATCACTTATTATAGCTAGAAGCAGGAAAATCTGAAATTGAGTCAGCAGATGACAGCCCTGAGATGACACAGATGTTAGAATGATCTGACAAGGATTTTAAAACAGACGTCGTAAAAATGCTTCATGAGCTATTATGAACATGCTTGAGGCAATTGACTTGATGTAAAGACTTAGAATAAGCAAAAGAGGAGTCTCAGCAAAGAAAATAAAGATACAGAGAAGAGACAAATGGAAATCTTCGAACTCAAAAAGACAACAAATGGAATAAAAATCTTAATGTTTCAGGCACCAAGTAAAGGGATTTGCAAACATGGTCTTATTTTCTCTTCATAACACCATAAGATGGAGAAGAGAAGTCTCTTGTTTAAGCTCTCACAGCTGCTAAGAGCTGGGGTAGGGTCTCAGTTTCAAGTAGATTTGTAAAAAAAGCACTTGCTGTAGCTACATTGTACAACTTCCTGAGGAAACTATCTAACACACAGGATAAAAAAATATGTACAAGAATATACACGGCAGCATTGTTCAGAGTGGAGAGAAAGAAAAAATAATAAAGGCCCACCATCAGGATAATGACTAAATTAATTATAGTATATCCACACCTTAAAATATTTTGTAGCTGTCAAAAAACAATGAATTAAAACTGGTGCCAGTTGAAAAAAAAACCTCAGCGTCTGAGTACAATGGCAAATTGGAAGGACTGAGTAAAGAATCAGTGAATATGAGGACAGAAAATACCTAATCTTAACATAAGAGATAAATGTACTGAAAAATTGTTTTTAAAAGAACAGAGCTTCTGGGGCGCCTGGGTGGCTCAGTTGGTTAGGTGGCTGGCTTCGGCTCAGGTCATGATCTCGCGGTCCGTGAGTTCGAGCCCTGCATCGGGCTCTGTGCTGATAGCTCTGAGCCTGGAGTCTGCTTCTGTTTCTGTGTCCCCCTCTCTGTGCCCCTCCCCCATTCATGCTCTGTCTCTCTCTGCCTTTCAAAAATGAATAAATGTTAAAAATAATAATAATAATAAAAGAACAGAGCTTCTGGGATATGTGAGACTATAACAAAAATAACTCACATTTGAAATCCATCAATCTATCTACCTGTCTACCTAAAATCTATCTGAAATCTTTTGGCTGCTGTCAATTAAAAAAAAAACAAAAAACACCTCAAAGTATTTTGGGACCACTTAACCAAAATTCAGAAAAAAAAATGTAATTGGTAATATGAATTTCCAGAAAATGGAGTAATTTACAGAAATTTGTTTTATAAAAAGTGTGGAATTATTTGAGTAATGGTCCTCAATTTTCTATGTACAGATGGATAGTAATATCCATTGATGAGAACCACTTCTGGTATACTTCCTTGAAATACAGACATATAGTATTCCACAATTAAGTGTCTGCTGGCCTTAAGAAATATCAGCTATTATCATTTGGTCTCAGCCAAACAATTACAGAAAAATATTAATCTTTAATTCTTTCACTCTGTAAAAAGTACACCAACATTTATTCTGTGATATGAATTATTTCATTGACACATTCCTACATAATATGCAATGATTTTGCTTGACATATTCCATTGATGCACATAGGCTTTTGAAAGAGCTTTCCAATTTTGTTATTAAAACAATAAAATCTTGAAATCATTTAACTTGCATGAAGCATAAGTTAGTAATGAATATAATACATAACAAAAGGCCATTGTTCAGTCAGGAATACTGAAAACGCACCAAAAGAGTTACACCTTAATTTTGACAAATTTAACACAAATTTGCAAAAATGTTACCTCTGAATACTAACTATATAGTATTTATGTGGCATTTATATATAATATGACATATAATAGGTATATTATATATATTATAGTATAATATATACAGTGTATATATAGTATATGGTATAGTATATATGGTATATGGTGTCAATACTATATAAAATAGAATATATAATTTATCTTATATAGCATTATTACATAGCATTATGTATTCATTTCGTATCTTGTTCTTCAAATTCGCTTTTAAGAAAATATCATGTTTGGCAATATATTGTCTATTCGCTTGTGCTGAAACTCAAGAGACATTTTTATCACTTAATTTTCTCCTTAAAATGATGCTTTGAAAATATGTATGCTTTTGTGTTTCACTTAAATATTTTGGGATCATTTTAAACTCTATTAGAATTTGAAATTACAGGGCATATAAAAATATAGGTTGAAATGTTTGTGTGTGTGTGTGTGTGTGTGTGTGTGTAGGACAGTGTGTTAAAATTTTAAATTTATGAATAAATTCATAATTGAAAATTTATGTATAATATTCCAAAGGGCATTTAATAAATTATCTAATTTTACCTAGTTATCGAAAAATTTAATGAACTTTCCTAAGGTTAAAAATTTATTTCTTTCTTTAAAAGATTATCTCTATATAATTTAAATTAGATTTAAATTTAACAATGATGTTAGAGATTCTCCATTTTAATTAAAATTATTGATCTAGTCTCTTTATATTTCAATGATATTAACTGCACAAGGGAAATATCTATTTTCTTTTGTCTTGCATATAATGGTAATAGTAAAAATTCAATATAATATTTCCAGTTTATGCTCTTTCTAAAATTCAGTTAATATGAACCTTTATACGAGGAAACCATTTAATAAAATTGGCTATATTTATATTGCCATCAGCTGTATTGTTTGGTTTCAAAATATTCCTTATGTCTCAGTTCTCAGGAAACAGAAAAACCTATAAAAGAAAATGTAATAAAGGCATAGTTTTTCAAGGCACACAGTTCTTAGAGAACTATCAAATGCTCTAGTTTGGGTGCTAAATAGCATTAGAATAGTTTGTTTTTTTTCCGCTTGATTCCATTTGTTTGAATTTGCATATAATTCTATTTCCTGGTAAATTAAGGAATACAGAACGAACTTGACATACAAAAGGAAACTATTGTGGCTTGGGAAGATTTCAAACACGTTAAAATTGTCTTTTCTTCAAGTTATTCTTTTTTTTCAGTAGCTTAATCATTATTCTATTTTTTAGATTATCTGAATTTTATGAATTAAAAATGATTTGTGAGAAATTTAATAAATTAAATTATACCTTTTTAAAAAAGGAATGACTTTTCAATGGATTTATAAAGTTCGTGTAACTTAAAAGACCTTCATGTTTCTCTAACTTCATGAGTGATCTCAACACTGACTTTGGAAAGCACCTTCGTTAAGTTTTCACTGATCCATAAAGATTTAATTGCACCATATGCTGCAAATTCACTGCTAACTGAAGTGTAATCAGTAGTTTGCATTTTTCTGATTACCATATTTCTTTGGGAATATTTCATTAATGTTTTAAAATAATTGAAAACTATTTTTTAATTGATAATGATTCCCTTCTTTCTTTACTTCATGGTCATCACTCCCTAATGCACCACTCCATATTATGATTACCAGCCCTAGAGAGCACTTCACTTGAATAATTTTCTAAAAGCCATTTTATTTGCTCAAGTCAAGTGAATTCCACTTATTTTTTTTTCTGACTAAACTAAGACAACAAAAAGGATCTCTTAAGAAATAGTATCTCACTTACATGCCTTTTCACCCTTTTTAATGAGAAAATTAACAATACTGGGTTTACATAAGATGTAGAGAGCATCATATTATAAACATTCTGACAGCAATTACATTACCTCCATGTTAGCCCCAGGGAAAGTTACCCCCCCCAAGGGTTTCTATGTATAATTAGAAGTCATAAAAATGTATTTAATTTTCATATCATCTTTTATTGTTTTGTTTTTTTTGTAGCTTTAGCTATTTTTATTATTGCAAAATATATCCATTAGGGTATATAGCTTGGAAAACATAGGAAACTAATGGAAAAAAATCACCTGTAATATTACCTCTCAATAATGAATTCTGTTAAATATTTGGTTTATTTGTATCTAGAAAAAAATTATATTTCCCACACTTCCACAACCTAATGTGCAAATCTAAGAGGGTGTTCCTGACGTCTCTTGCATCTACACTATTCTTGGCAGCATCGAAAAGGACACCCAGATGAGTAGCACATTGAAGACCTTCTTTAAAAAAAAATGCCAATAGTTGGAGATGAACATAGTGATGACTGAGGGGCCCAACACATCACTGAAATGATTAGTAATCTACAGGAATTGACCATGACATAAAAAAAAAAAAAAACTTTCTAAACAAACCAACAAACAAACACACAAACACATTATCATTGCATTTTGCACCTACCAACACTAAAAACACACACCTAGTAACTGTTTATGGAAACATTATGTTTAATACTTTGAAATGCTGTACCAACACATTTACAAAAGGAGAAATAAGTCGGCCAGGTTTGAATAGAGTCTAGGGTAAGAACAGGTTCTGAAGCAAGTGCATACCATGTATAAATAGTCCTATCTCTCCTTTTAACCACATGAGTGAAAAGACACTATAGACTTAGAAATTTTTCTAGTAGAAAACAATTCCATGAAACTAAGAGTAGTGTATGGCAAACTTCATTAAAAGGGGGAAAAATGGAGCCTAAGTGGCTTCTGGAAAAAATCCTTATTTCTGCCAAAAGAATTACAGGCTATTTGAAAAAAAAAAGCTTCTATCTGGACCCAATTCTGGAGGAGGATTACATGATGAAGTGTCCATGTGTCCAGAAATGGGTTCTGTTAGGTTTATGGAATCATAAGAGGGCAAAACTACCAGAAATCAACTCAAATATGGTATTAATATAAATTTCACATGAACCGTATGCCATAGATTGGACAGAGAATAAAAGAGAGTCACACAGCAAGTGCCTCAGTCTGTGAAACCCACCATCATTGGACCATTGCCTCTCCCTCAGCTCACAACTATGTCTGCAAAGAAGCTTCCTATAACAAGCTGATTAAGGTTGAAAAGGGCCAAGCCTGGTTCATGGCCATGGATGGGTCAACACAGAATGTGAGTGCAAGATGGAAATGATGTGTGACTGCAGTACAGCCTATTTAGGGTGGTCCTGAGAGCCAGAGCCATGGGATTATTCTCCCAAATAAGCAAGAGTTTCAAATAGGTCTGTTGATATCCTTTGTGTCAAAAGAGATGTGACTTGTGATTAGAATGTGTATGTTAGTTGGGTAGTTGAAAATGTTTTGGTAAGCCTGATGGTAAAAAGAAGAACGAAAGATGATTGGGAAGTATGTGTAGGAGAGAGGAACATATAGACAGACCTATGAAGGTGTTCATGAAATATGAAACTATTTGTATCACGTGTTAACATTCTTTAGAGAATTCTCACTATAGAAGAAGTAAACAACAAATTAGACATAATGACCCAGCCAGCTGAGTCAACTGGTGTCAGCTAGTAGACATCAGCCAGTCCCTGTTATTGATTACCAAAATATCTGCACAATAGGCTTATGAATATTGTGCCTATGGTGGCAAGAATCAGCGTATGGATGGACCCACCGGGATGAGCTCTCAACTCACCCATGCTGTATTAGCTACTGAGAATGTCAATTATATAACCCACTACCAACTGAGATGAATGCTAAGGAGGGCAAGATCTCTTGAGAAGGCCAACCAGCCACTTAGTAATGAGTGAATTATATTAAATGCCTTCCAGTAAGGAAGGGGCCTGATTTGCTTTCACTGTAATTGACATATATTCTGTGTATGAGTTTGGCTTTCTCACCAAAGAGGCTCAGCACTGTCTGATAACTTAAATAGTGTTTGATACATTGGCATAGGATTTTGCATAACATCACATTCAAAGAACTTATCTTACTTAAAGCAATTTTGGCAGCGTGCATATAACCACGACATCTGTTGACCACCTCATAGGTCATACCACTCAGAAACTATCCATCTCAGAATGAGAGCATGACCCTTGAAGGCATGGTTGACACAACAGCTTGGAGATGATGCTGTCTGAGAACAGGGTTCTATCCCCTAGGATACAGTATAAATCATTTTATGAGACTTTGTCCCAAATAGGCAGAATGTGTGGTGTGGGAAACAAAGGATAGAAGTTAGGAGTGGTTTCACTGACCATAACTTAGGAATACAGGCTTTCTTTCCTCACAAATCAAGGCTCTGTGACTTTATAGGTGCTGGTTTCCAGGATGGAAGTGCTTAACTCAGGAACCACAAGGAGATTTCCATTAGACTTTAGACTGCCCTGTCACTTGGAGCCCCTTGTGACAAGAGATTAGCTGGAAAGGAGTTATCTTGCTGGTTTTCTGTTGCTGTGTAATTATTTATCCCACAACTTGACAGCATAAACCATTCTTATTATGGTCATGGATTCTCAAGGTCAGAAATTTGGACAGAACTAGTGTGGGTGGCTCCTCCATGATACCAGGATTTTCAGCAGGAAGACCCAAAGTCTTCATCTAGAATCATTTGAAGGATTGTTTTACTTTCATGTCTAGTGATTGATACTGACTAAAAGCTCAGGTTTTCTCTCTGTGGCCCTTTCCATGTATCTATCATGTGAGTTAGGACCTCATCAAAACACGGTGACTGTTTTTCCCAGAGCTGCAAGCATCCCCCAAAGAGGAAAACCTAGCATCAATCACACATCATCTTTTCCACCCTTCTTTTGGTGAAGCAGTCATAAACCTGCCAGGTTTAACAGGAAGTACAGGAGACTCCGCTTCTTGATGGGAAATTTTCAAGTTTCAGAAAAAAACACGTGGAAATAGATATACAACTGTGGCAATTTTTAAAACAAAATCTGTGATATTGTCCTGGGAACACTGTAATATTGTTTGGGGACATGTAATTGAAAGTTATTATCAGCAACAGGTAAGGATGCTGTTATACAGTAGGGTCAGAGACAGATACCTTTGTACGCAGGTGATCCACTGAAGTGTTGCTTCTGAATCGTCTACCTAGTCCCGGTAGTGAGTAGATGAATGCAGAAGCAAGGCCTGGGAAGTCATGTGATCAGTGCCTTAGGGACCTCTTAGATGAGAGGGTAGTTGGTCCTGTTAGATAAGCCATAGATACGAGCAGAGAAGCTACATGAGGATAAGGGGAAAGAAAGGGCTGATAGAAAAGGGCTGTGATGCATATCTGTGATGATTAGTCTTAGGTGTCAATTTGACTGGCTACAGCGTGCCCAGATTAAACATTTCTGAGTGTCTATGAGAGCTTTTCCACATGAGATTAGTATTTGAATCATTGGATTTAATGAAGTAGATTGCTCTTCCCAATATGATATGATTGGGTAGCATCCAGTCAATGAGGACCTGAACTGAACTAAAGGTGCAGGAATACAGACTTTACCCCCCTTTTCTGTCTCACCGATTGTGCTAGGGCATCTCTTCTTATCTTCTTCTCCCTTACGACTGAAATTTACACTGTCACCTCCCCTGGTTCTCAATCCTCTGGATTCAGACTGAATTATACCATTGGCTATCCTGGGTCTCCAGCTTGCAGAAGGCAGATCATGGAACATCTTAGGCTCCAAAACCACATTTTGCCAATTCTTCATAAGAAATATTTTCATCTATCTATCTATCTATCTATCTAAACTATATTATGAAGATAATATGTAATAGGATATAAATTTTATATATGATATGTATGAGATAGATGTAAATATATAAACTCTACATATAAATAAATATAAATATGAATATGAATGTGTATATATACACGTACATACATACATACATATATATACACATATATATGTACGTGTATACATATATATGTGTGTGTATATATATATATATACACATATATATACATACACGTACATACATACATACATATATATACACACATGTATCCTTCTGGTTCTTTTTTCTCTGGAAAACCCTGGCTAATACAGCATCAGTTACAGACTTGAAATTGTTTGTCCCAGTACCTAATTCATACCAATTTCTCCTGGAAAAGATAACAGACTCTAAAGGGAAGTACCTACCTTAGCTATGAATATCATATGAAATAGGTGGCTCTAAGCAGTGCAAAGGATGGAACATAATGGATTGTAGTGGATTCTGTACTGCAGGGTTCAGACCTCCTAGAGGACTGAGACACTCATTCCTCCAGCTCCTGTGGATAAGGACACTCCGCTAAATGTATCTCTGATGACGTTCAACTAAAGACAGCCCCTTTACTCAAGAGCGCAGCTAATCTCAGGAACAGCCTGGAAGCAATGACTAGGTGATGTTTGATATATAAGACTTTTACCCTGTTGCATCAAACTGGAAAGACAGAGGCTGAGACCTTGGTTATGATAGTGTTACCATTCAACTTCTTTCTACACTCAGCCCTACATCTCTAACATTTCCAAGATATTTTTATCAAAGCACCACAATATATATCCTGCATGTATACCTCATACTGTTTTCCATGGATGCTTAACTTTGATGTATAATACCATGCCAAGAAATAAGAAGACATCTGATACAATAAACAGTTCTATAAGAATAATAACAATATTTAATTAGGATTAAGAAAGAGAGCTTTTCTCAAAATTATATAAATATTATGATCCCAAAGAAATGAAATGAAATGGAATATGAAGTCATTTGTTTGCACGTGTGTGCGTGTATGTATGAGATAAAATCCTTGGAAAATTATGACAATACAAACTCTTAATAGATTACACATCAATCATTTAGTAAGAGAGAGTCAGAGATTGTTTTAAAAAGAAATTTCCACTATAACAAGTATTCAAGTCTTCTGATTTGTCTGATTTTTAAAATATGATAATATGTTTTTAATTTTTTAGTAATAATAACCAATAATTTATACCTTTTGAAGTAATACTCTGTTCTCAGTTAAGGAGAATTTTAATTCTGCTATAATGTTCAAATATAATATACAGTTGCCCTTAATAAGGTCTACTGCAACTACAAAGTAGACAGCAAGATTATCCCTTTTCTCATAGAGAATACAGTCAGCTAAGTCTCCTCTAGAATTTCATTTAAAAATATTAATGTAAATATAGTCATTTAAATACAGCCATGCATTTTTTCAACCATGCATTGTTATAAAGGTCATTTATTATGTATGTCTTTAGATTTTAATAATTGCCTTCTACTCTAGGCCAAGCTTTTCAAATTTCTTTCCCAAAAATATTGTGACAGAAAAAATTCAAATTGTTATACATCAATAGAAAAATGTAAGTTTCAAACAAGAATTACTGCATCAAGTTATTAAGAAATAAAGTAGTAACAGACCATTTTGTTCATATCCTTTTGCATCAGTGTTCTGTTCAAAAGCTAAGTGCTGTCTTCACAGCCACATCTCAAACACACACACACACACACACACACACACACACACACACACACATTTATTTTCTATTTTTGGATTTTGTATGCTCTTCCAGAACTACCAATAAATGAGAGTTGATTATGCATAAGTTAATAGGATGTCATTCCCAGTGTAAAATGTTCAGTGTTAGTAATCACCACCTTCCCTGCCTAAGTGTGCAGTACACTAATTTTACAGTCTGTGACACAGTTAGAAAAATGACAGGTGGTATCATGCTCTGTGCTACACTTGAATAACTAATCTACATAAGCACAGTAAGAAAACTCATTACACAACAACATATGTGGACACATCATTTCAGGGTGCCATATGTTTCTAAGACACATATAAAACAATTATCACAGCTAGCCTCAGATCGTGTCATGTGTGTTTCACCGAGCTTTAGCTAGGAGGCTTAATTATGCCATCATCTCACCATTTCTTTTATGTTCCTCCCATCTCAAGTCACTTTAGTCTCATTAACACTGGCAGTTTTATTTTCTACCAATATCTTTTTTCTTTGTCCCTGGCCCCAGAGAAATGAAGTAAGGTTTTAGTTATGATCCTTAAACCATAACTTTAATTTATTGTTGTTTGTTTTTTTTACTGAAAATCTGTACCTTTTTTGTAGATTTTTGGATGCAATTGCTTTTTTCTTTTCCAGATTTTTCCAAGTAACTTTCATTTTATTATTTTCACCACTGTCATTTGTTTAAAAATTGATATTTGTAAAGATATCTGAGGACGTTTTGAATAATGGGTTTTAAAAATTCTTATAGGTGAGGCGCCTGGGTGGCTCAGTCACTTAAGTGTCTGACTTCGGCTCAGGTCATGATCTCATGGTTTGTGAGTTCGAGCCCTGTGTCGGGCTGTGTGCTGACTGCTAAGAGCCTGGAGCCTGCTTTGGATTCTGTCTCCTTCTCTCACTACCCCTCCCCCATCTGTGCTCTGTCTCTCTCTATCAAAAATAAGTAAATGTAAAAAAAAAATAAAAATAAAAATTCTAATAGGTATATTAACACAAACTAATGAAATCTGGCCTAGAAAATGGACAAAAGGGAATATATGATTACAACATATTTAAATTGATCCCCAAATTCCATGTGTAGTTCACTACCTGATGTGGATTCAGTTGAAGAGTTTTAGTGTAACAATTAATGCCCAATTCTGGACAGCTTGGGCTGGGGATCTTCAAGCTACATTATACGTAATTATGTAAGTACCAGGAGACTACCTTTAGGTTACAGGTGCAAAGATAGTTTTAAGCAAATTTGTTTTTAGTTCACAACTCCCATCTATTCACAGCCTGAAAACATGCCTGCTTCCAGAAAAACAGGCAGATTATATATGCTTACCATCCCTGCGTTAATGACTTTTTCCCTATCTTCACAAAGAAAAGAGAATCTCTGATCTGTCCCATATGTAGTCATGCTACATCCCACACCTATCCCCAAATGAAAAACTCTGGCACTAGAATTGAAAAAGTAAATGGCTGGATAACAATATCCCTTTTTATACCTATTGATTTCTAGTTGTTTTCTTTCAAAAAGTGAAAGGAATCTGAGTGCGCTGTCAGTGACCAGAACATTAGTTATAATTTTCAAGGCAAATCCCTATTGATTTTCAGCATATATTTGGGAAATTTTTCAAATAATGGAATGCCATTGCTTAGCAAAACCCCTTTTTAAATTCCATTTACTTATTTCAATCTCAATGCCAACAGACCCCCAAGAACGCATTCTATTCAAACAAGTTTAAGTTTCTTGACTCCCTTCAGCAAGTGAGGAAGCACCAAGGCAAATATAGATGATCTCCAAAAGGAAGAATGAGAGAGGGTTCTTAAAGGTGTCATATACCAGAGCTAGTCCTATGAAAGGCTTGGCAGAGACTGGTCAGAATTTGTAAACTAAGGAATTACTGGAAAGTTTAGTAGTCTAAAAACATTTAAGTCCTCAAGAGCATCGTGACTTGGTTGGGCACAGTTTAAAATTTTTGTGTGTATTTGGAAAGGTATGATTTTAAATCTACTACCACTCCATAGGCTAAATTCTAGTGTGGCCATTTTTCAGTTTATTGGGACTTCCCTTCCAGTTAGTTTTCACCTTAAAGTGAAAGATTATGCCATTATCTTTTGTGAACATGGGTAATCTTGACCTGTACCATTTCACTGATCAGAGTGTTGTTCAGAGAATATTGTCTACAGTTAAACGAAAACAGCTCCCTTGGGTTTGTTTTGCTGCAAATTAATGTAAAAAAGACTGTGCACTGGCATTTTAAGTCTGATAAACACGTATTTGGCAAAGTCAATAAAGATAACAAACTTCAGTATTTTTGTTAAGTTTGAAACATGTTTCACATATCCTGTAATCTATTTGGATATTCTTAAGTAACCAAGAATCCCAGGGTCCCTTTGTTTTTGGTATGACTGGTCCAATTTTTTTTTTTTTTTAATGTCTGAAGAATTGATCCCATGTTTACAGATTGACAAAGGTAAGAGAATATCACGGGAGTATCTTGCTTAGAAAACAGGCATAACTGCTAACAATTAGACCTGAACCAGTGGAGAGGGAATAAAAAACCGAGTATGAAGAACAAAACACATGGGAAGTGTGAGAGTGGTGCCCAATATCTAGTTGCTTTTACTTCTGTGATCCTGGGCAGAAAGAATCATCTCTGTGTGCATTAAAACGTGCTACATTATACATTTTTTTGAAAATTTACTGTAGGGGCCCCTGGGTGGCTCAGTCGGTTAAGCATCCAACTTCAGTTCACGTCATGATCTCACGGTTCATGGGTTTGAGCCCCGCATTGGGCTCTGTGCTGACAGCTCAGAGCCTGGAGCCTGCTTTGGATTCTGTGTCTCCCTCTGTCTCTGCCCCTCCCTTGCTGGTGCGTGCTCTCTCTCTCTCTCTCTCTCTCACTCTCTCAAAAATGATTAAACATTTAAAAATTAAAAAAAAGAAGATTTACTGTAAAATCACTTTCTGATCAAGCTTACACCGTTATCAACATTAATAACATGTTTATATTTTTATTTAATCCAATTAAACACTCCTCTCTTTCAGGCACATTGCCATTATTACAAGAGAGGCATTAGTAATATCTTGTCTTACTGCACATTTGCCTTATGACTTGACATTAATCCCAAAAGTAGAATCTCAGGTTTATAGGAACATGTATTTTAAGTTTTTAATAAATAATCACAAAAGTGATATCCAGAAAGGCCATTCCAATTTACACTCCTATCAGTGATATTTACACAAGCTATCACAAACTGCAAGGATTGTTAATTAATCTTTGCCAATATGTTAGATGAAATCATTTCTGTTCTCGTTTTAATTTCATTGTGTAATTATTTTTTGTGAAACTGAAGTTAGTTATTTTTTCCTTTGAAATTTATACCAGTAGTAATGGAATTTTATAATCTGGATTCTTTACTATCTGATTTTTATGATAAGCCTTTTAGTATTGTATTTATTTTCAAAAGTTGTACAATGTTAACATTTATTCTTTGAGAAGTTATGTTCTGTGTGTTCCCAATTTGAATTTTTGTTTGTATTTGACACCTGATGGTTACTTTTTGTTCCTGTATGGAAGACTTTAATTATTAGGTAGTGAAATTTATCAATGTTTTCTTTAAAGTTTCCTGATTATGGGTCACACTTAGGAAAAGGCCCCTGGGGGCATTTGGATGGCTCAGTTGGGTAAGTGTCCAACTCTTGATCTCAACTCAGGTCTTTATCTAAGGGTCTTGATCTCAGGGTGGTCAGTTCAAACCCCATGTTGGGTTCCGGGCTGGGCATGAAGCCTACTTGAAAAGAAAAAAAAAAAAGTAAAAGCTCTTGGTCTCTAAAATTATATAAATCTTCACCTATTTTTATGATATTGTAGAATAACATGTAACCATGTCATAAAAAATCAACTTTCTGCGGTAGAAAAGGAAGATTGCTAAACACTATAATAGAATTATGTGAAATACATATTTTACGTTGCCACCAGCAATAAATGAGATTCCAAATTCTCCACATCATAATACTTGTTATCTTTTTATTTTTTCTGTCGTAGTGATATGGTTTCGTTCATCCCCATGGCTTTGAATTGCATCTCTCTAATGACAAATGATGTTGAACATCTTTTCGTGTGCTTGTTGGCCATTTGTATATTTTTTTGGTAAAATGTCTATTCAAATAATTTGCCCATTTTTAACTGCATCATTTGTCTTTAGAGTGTTGAATTATTGTTGAATTATATTTGCTCATTATGTAAGCTGTATTTTTTCTTTGCAGTGTTTTTTTGGAAGAAAAAAATCTTTTTTTTTCGTGTAGTCTAAAATATTTTATTGTTTTCATATTTTGAATCACATCTATAAAATGATCATCTTACATTCCTAAGCTATAATGCAGTTCATTCACATTTTTCTCCAGTACTTATATAGTTTTATTTTCTTACATTCAGATATGTGATCCCTTTGGAATTTTTTCTTGTCCATTGTGTGTGATATGGTTGTGATATTCTCATTTTCCAGATAATTTCCTGTTTTCCAAAACCTCCCTGATTCTCCCACATTTTGTTAATGAATCTCTTGATGAGTTTTTCTTTTTTTTTTTAACTAATTTTATCTTAGCATTCACCTACAACTGAGAGTTAGTGAGGATTTGTCCCAATGTTAAATGTCCTTAATTCTTCTCTGTGAGATTTTCACTCAGAAAGTAGGAAGAAGTATAGAGAAAGAGGATGAATACTTGTATTTTTGGTTGTTTTGTTTTGTTTTTTGCTTTTTTGGTGATTTCTGTGTTGCTGATTAGAATATAGGTTAATGGAAATAATGGGAATGCCTATTTTGGTGACTTCTGAGTTACCAACCTCCTAGATTTTTCTCAAAGCTCCCCTTTGCCTCTGAGTGGGTCCTGCAGCACTGCTACCAAACCTACACCATTTGTACTGTTCGTAGGCTGTGCAGCTGTGACTCTTCCCTGTCAGGAATATTTTTTTAATGACATAATTCATGGGTTGATCTGTTGCATTCCGAGGTGCTTTGCCTCGTTTTACAAGATAACTGTACGTGTTTGAAAACAACACATACTGAATTAGTTTTCTACTGCTGCATAACACATTACACAGCATAGCAGCCAACACAGAACCTATTTATGATCTCACAGTTTTCTTGGGTCAGGGGTTCAAGCATAACTTAACTGGGTCCCCTGCTCAGTATCTCACCAGACTGTAATCAAGGTGTCAGCCGGGTCTGGGGTACCATTGAGAACCAGGTCTCCTTCCAAGTTTACATGGTTGTTGTAGAATTAATTTCCCTGATGCTGTGTAACCATTGCTTCATGCTTATACAGGGCCAGTAGAAGAGAGTCTCTCACCCCAGAAGCCGCTATTTTAAAGGTTTTCGTCTGATTAAGTTAGCCCCACCTGGGATAATCTCTTTTCATATTAACCCCAAGTCAACTGTGTTGGCACTTAAATTACATCTGCAACACCCCTTTACTTTTTCCACATTTTATTTTCTAGAATCAAGTCACAATATCCATTCACAGTCAAGGCAAGGGGGTTATATATTGACATGACTTAAGGGGTCCAAATTAAATTAAGTCCAGCCCACTCTGTCTTCATGGTTTTCCAAGTCCAGACCAAACTTCTATTTATGTAGGTTTCTTTCACTCTTCTTCCTCCATCAAGATTATTCTATAGTGTCCTATTCACCTCCCTTTACTTGTTATCTCTATGGAGTAGACCTCTAATGTCAAATCAAGAAATTTTTCTGAGGACCTGTGGGACCTCCTGTCTTTATAATTTTGTGGACCAAGCTTGACCCTTTCATCTCCCCAATCCCTGTTAACTTCTGACACCATTAGGAATGGTGCACGCTACTCCACAAAACAATTATTTTTAGCCCTTTTGAATATGGTTCTTATGGTTGGTTCCAGTTCAGCCTTCCGCATTCTCCACCTGACCAACAGGAAATCCATTCATTGTTGACAAACATGGAAAATACAGCCTCAGCCCAATACCTTTCTTAAAATCCTCTCTCAACTTTTGCCAAATCTTTAAAGTCCTCTGCTTCTTTGTTTAGTGAGGTATGGATTTATAATAACAAGTATGTTGATGAATTTGATATCCAACAGGAAAATGGGATTTCAGTCCCATTGTAAGCAATCCAATTTCTGAGTGATTCTCTGAATTATATGCCTAATAAGAAAAAAAAGGACATTTATTGGCATAAACTGTGCAATTCCCTCTCTAAATTTTTTATATGGGTAACAGAAGGAATGCCATCGAATGCCAGATGACTGTGAGGCATGTTAATAATCCCTGGGGAAAGCTATTAGGATTCAATTGATAGTTGCTTTCATGGAGTATAGGGGTTTAAGTGTATCTTGATTTTAACTGAGGGTTCCAATACTTATACCAAGACCAGAAGACATCCTACTCCACTTCCTGTTACAAGAATTTGTATGAAAAAAATCAAAAAGGTTAATAAAGTATAGTAGGACTATACATGTATATTATTTAAAAGGAAGATTCATTTCTTCCTTTTAAGATCCGAAGTGCCTTCATAATCCGTTCATATGAAACCTTCCCAAGTTCCAGCGTCCCACAACTTCCTCATCATACTTAACATTGTAGGCACTCATAAATTCAATTTGCACTATATTCAGGTCACATTTTAATCTTGGTTTGTGGTTTTTATAAATTCAGTGGTATGTTTGTAACAAATGAAGGTTCCTTTCAAGGCAGTCATAGTAGCTTTCTGGTTTCTGATATGGGCCTTGACCTGAGAATTTGCCCTGATCTGTTTCTTTCTCCATCCGTTTCTCAGTGTACCTGGAAGAAACCCTCCCCCAAATCCCTTATACTCCTTATTTTCACTGACATATTCTAATATTCTAGAACCTACTTGATAAATTAAAACTATACTTTCAGTATGCACTTGAGTACAGGTGTCTACAGGTGATAATTGAAGGAATTTCCCACTGACGTGGCCTTCTGATGTCCCTTTTAACACTGGCAAGAAGGCATTTGGATCCTTAAATCAAATCAGATTAGAGGACCACTGAGTACCACATCTTTAATTTTTATTTCCTCTAGAATTACTTCTGGCATGAGTAACTGTTTCAGGCAAGATTGAACAGGAAAGTACAATGATTTTGCTTCTATGCCTGGTGGTAGGCCTGAGGTGACTGAGAATCCACTGGGTCAGCAGCTGGGAGAAAGAACTGGATGCAGTAGGTGAGAACAGCAAATAGGAACTTGTTGGTATTTATTTGTTAGCTTTCACACAAGGAGTAGAGTAAAGACAAGTGGAAAACCAACAGCATCTCTGAATTTTTCTCTTGGCTCATCGCATTGCAATGACCTTCAAAAGTTAGTGTATGCTGTTTTACTTTTGCCTCCAAATCTCACTCCATTTTCTCTCACTTTTTTACACTCTAAATGGAAACCATGCAGAGAAGAGAATTCCTAGAAAAAATAGTTCCAGATTATCCAAGGTGACATAGTATTAAAATGAGAAAGGGGTACCTGGTTGGCTCAGTCAGTTGAGCGTCTGACTTCGGCTCAGGTCATGATCTCACAGTCCATGAGTTCGAGTCCCGCATCGGGCTCTGTGCTGACAACTCGGAGCCTGGAGCCTACTTCAGATTCTGTGTCTCCCTCTGTCTCTGCCCCTCTCCCACTTGCGTTCTCTCTCTGCCTCTCAAAAATTAAGAAACGTAATAAAAAAATTAAAAAATAAAATGAGAAAGCTAAACAGAAAATTCATAAGAATATTTTTTGGCATTTTTAGGAACTTTGTAATGTATTAGTAAAATAATCTCCCCCCCACCCAGACTGTAACTGTATGGCGACTTCCAGTGGTTCCTATGTTATCTGTGTATTTTTTTTTAGCGTATTTTGGTTGTTTTTTTAGGGAGAGAGAGAGAGTGCAAGTGGGGGAGAGGGGCAAGAGACAGAGAATATTAAGAAGGCTCTATGCTCAGCATGGGGCTCAATGCAGGGCTCCTCGCAGGACCAGTTCTAGAGACCCTGAGATCATGACCTGAGCTGAAATCAAGAGTTGGATTCTCAACCCACTGAGCCCCCCAGGCACCCCTGTTGTCTACATATTTTTATTCCTGATACAACACAATGCATAGTTCAATTTGGGGCTGAGGGACATACAGGAGAATAGGACTTTAAACTTGAGATCAAATTTAACTGGAAACTTCCATAAGAAAATATGTATGAACAATCATCTTTTTAATACAATGAGGTCAACTGCAGGCATAAGCAAAAATTGTCGTTTAGAATGTTCACCTCATAAAAGGAAGCAAAGAGCT
Source organism: Lynx rufus (assembly GCF_022079265.1). Taxonomy (NCBI): domain Eukaryota; kingdom Metazoa; phylum Chordata; class Mammalia; order Carnivora; family Felidae; genus Lynx; species Lynx rufus. The sequence goes on along the minus strand of NW_025814823.1, from coordinate 220,529,385 downwards.
GAATTGAAGTTTAGTCTGGAAATACTAATCTGCTTACTTTTTCAAGAAATGTTGACATCTAATCAGCAACTTTGAGGATTATTATGTTTAGCAAAAAAAATGCTTACATATCATGTTCTATCCTTTTTGTAACTAAGATTTTTGCATGAAGCATATCTTTGTACCTTTATGGTTAATCTTTTGATGGGATCATAAAATAACTTTCATAGCAAGGAATTATGTCAAGTCACTTTTCATTTTGCATTGGTTGAGGTATAAATATAAAGATTTAAATGTTTCTTGGAAAACCAAGTTTCTCATTTTAAGTTGATTTTTTCTCAGGATTCCTTGAGAGTGCATGCTATGACAGTATAACTGTTTTCAATTCTTAAGAAAATATCTGAAATAAAGAAATTTAGAATTAACTGCCTAATTGTACAATGGGTGAGGATTTGCCTTACCTTTCAGTAACTTTTAATAACTGTATGGCCTAGAAGGAGTAAATCAAAATTTCAATATAAGTGCCTTCTAATTATAAAACTTGTAAATTAACCCTCTACTGGGCAAAAGTGTTTTTTAATAAATTACTCTTACTTCATATTACGTTTTTAAAAATATTAAGATCTTCCAAAAGATTTAATGGCTGTTATCATGGTGATAACCTTTTTGTGACCAATTAAAATTGAAAGGACATAGGTCTTCTAGATTATCTGACAACTTTCCCAGAATGTAGTCAATCAAAGGAAATTATAATGGACTTGTATCTTGTCAGGTGAAGACCATTCTAATGCTTTCAGTGCTGATGGCTTCTGCCTTCTCCAGGATTGGATTTAATTTTTGTATGATTCAAACTAGTTGACCCATTTAACATATTCAATGAATATTTGATGTATTAATGACTTAATTGATTAACCAACAGGTGAATGAATGGCATAGTCTATAGAATCCCATGAAGTTTTGTAATGCTGAAAACTACATAGCAGTTGCCAAACAAAAAAGAGCCTTGTAAAATATTTAATAGTAAAATAAAAGCCAGTGGATGGGCTTTTTGTTTTCTTTTGTTTCATTCCTGAAAATCTCCTATGCTAATTGTCTTTAGACTCTGGGAATTATTTCTTACATGGCTTTATAAGTTTTAATTTGAGCAACTTTTCTTGTGAAACAAGCAATAATGCTGAAAATGCCACCTATGACAAATTAATTTTTTCTCGACCTTTTGTTATAGTAATGCCATGCTTGAAAAGGAATTTAGAAATTACCCAACCCAATCCTATTATATTTCTGTGAAATCTGTGATCTGAGCCACTTAATATTTCCAGTTCTGAGTTTCTTTCCTGTGTGTAGATACGCATTCCACTGTCCAATGCTCAGTTGAGACAAAGGTGCTGGTTAATACAGTAACATTAATGTAGTAGATTTAATCCTGTGGATATAAATAGTTAATGAAATGTCAACTAGCCTGGAGTGATACATGGAATTTTCAATCTATACTTACTTAAATTCACTGCAAAGAACTCTGTAGAAAATTTAAGGTTTTTGCACATTTAAGGACAAGCACACAGTACAGTGATTTCCCACACCCCGTATATTAATAAATAAAGTAATAAAGAAACACTATTTCTCCATATATCAGAAAGGCAGTATTTCATTTCAATGTTTCAAGTTTCTTTATTTCCTCAAATCTTGTTTAATATACCTTTCTATTACTAGAGTATGGGCCACCCACTTAGATTTGAAGATTTGTTAATTATACCATTTTATAATAATGTCTTATTTTGATTAGTGTTATTCTCCGCTCTTTCCTTAGCAGTTGAGTGGTATCTTCTTCATGATAGGAATATGTAAAACTGGTTCTAATTCAGGTTTGTTAATCATTGAAAGGGATTAGTAATATTAATAAACCTAACCAAAGAGGTGAAAAATCTTTACACTGAAAACTATAGAAAGCTTATGAAAGAAATTGAAGAAGATACAAAAAAAAAATGGAAGCAATCCTAAAATCTGTCTGGAACCAGAAAAGATCCTGAATAGCCAAAGAAATCCTGAAAAAGAAAACCAAAGTTGGAGGCATCACAATCCTGGACTTCAAGATATATTACAAAGCTGTAATCATCAAGACAATATGGTACTGGCACAAAAACAGACGCTCAGATCAAGGGAACAGAATAGTGAGCCCAGAAATGGACCCACAAATGTATGGCCAACTAACCTTTGACAAAGCGGTAAAGAATATCCAATAGAATAAAGACAGTCTCTTCAGCAAATGGTCATGGGAAAACTGGACAGCAACATGCAGAAAAATGAACCTAGAACTTTTTCTTATACAATACACAAAAATAAACTCAAAATGGATGAGAAGACCTAAATGTAAGACAGAAGCCATCGAAATCCTAGAGGAGAAGCCAGGCAAAAACCTCTTTGACCTCAGCTGCAGCAACTTCTTACCCAACAAGTCTCCAGAGGCAAGGGAAACAAAAGCAAAAATGAACTATTGGGACCTCATCAAAGTAAAAAGCTTCTACACAGCAAAGGAAATAATCAGGAAAACTAAAAAGCAACCAATGGAATGGGAACAGATTTTTGCAAATGACATATCAGATAAAGGGTTAGCATCAGAAATATATAAAGAACTTATCAGACTCAACACCCAAAAAACAAATAATCCAGTGAAGAAATGGACAAAAGACATGAATAGACACTTCTCCAAAGAAGATATGCATATGGCAAACAGACACATGAAAACATGCTCAATATCACTCGTTATCAGGGAAATACAAATTGAAACCACAATGAGATACCACCTTACTCCAGTCAGAATAGCTAAAATTAACAACTCAGGCAACAACAGATGTTGGCAAGGATGTGGAGAAAGAGGATCTCTTTTGCACTTCTGGCGGGAATGCACACTGGTGCAGCCACTCTGGAAAACAATAGGGAGGTTCCTCAAAAAATTAAAAATAGAACTACCCTATGACCCAGCAATTGCACTACTAGGTATTTATCCAGGGGATACAGGTATGCCGTTTCGAAGGGGTACATGCACCCCAATGTTTATAGCAGAGCTATTGACAATAGCCAAAGTATGAAAAGATCCTAAATGTCCATCGAAAGATGAATGGATAAAGATGTGGTATATATATACAAAGGAGTATTACTTGGCAATCAAAAATAATGAACTCTTGCCATTTGTATCTACGTGGATGGAACTAGAGGGTACTATGCTAAGTGAAATTAGTCAGAAAAAGACAAATAGCATATGACTTCACTCATAAGAGGAATTTAAGATACAAAACAGATGCAACATAAAGGAAGGGAAGCAAAAAATAATATAATAACAAGGAGGGGGACAAAACATATGAGACTCTTAAATACAGAGAACAAACAGTGTTGTTGGAGGCATTTTGAGAGGGGGATGGGCTAAATGGTAAAGGGGAGTAAGGAAGACACTTGTTGGGATATACTCTGGGTGTTATACATAGGGGTATACACTGGAATCTACTCCTGAAATCATTATTGCACTATATGCTAACTAACTTTGATGTAAATTAACACACACACACACACACACACACACACACACAATTAACTGGGGCACCTGGGTGGCTCAGTCGGTTGAGTGTCCGACTTCAGCTCAGGTCATGATGTCGTGGTCTGTGAGTTCCAGTCCCGTGTCAGGCTCTGTGCTGACAGCTCAGAGCCTGGAGTCTGCTTGGGATTCTGTGTCTCCCTCTCTCTGTGCCCCTCCTCTGCTCATGCTCTGTCTCTCTCTCTCTCTGTGGAAATAAATAAACATTAAAAAAATTTAAAAAATAATTAACTAATTAAAAAAAGAAAGTGATTAGTAACATTTTAAACATCCCTTTATGATTTCAATAGATTAATGTAAATCCTCATGTAGCCTACATGGTATGCATGTGTGGATATTCCTGATATTAAGTGGAAACTAGTGAGTTTGAAAACTTTTTTATTTAGAGTTCACCCCAAGTTAAGATTTTGAGGTTTAATATAATTTTAATTTTATTCTGGACAATACTGTGGCTCCTATATTGAGTTGCCCAAGGTAATTCACGTGGGAAATTCACATGAAAAAATTATTTAAGTACATGGCATTTTTTATATAATTAAAATATTTATGAACAAAAAATTTAAAGTTGAATACCAGAAACCTGTATAACTATGATCCAGTTTATGGGGGAATATATATGTAAATACTATACATGGAGACCTGTGTATCTCCATTATATATTTTCTTCTCCCGTTCATTTCTTTAGCAACAACAAATACTTCTTAGTTGGCTAATTTGTGCCAGGGTCTATTCTATGCGGTGAGAATACGGCAGTGTATTAGTTACCTTATTGCTGCGATAGCGAATGATAAAAAACTTAACGGTTTAAAACAAGACAAATTTATCTTACAGTGCTGAATGTTAGAAGTCCAAAATTCATTTTACTGGTTAAAAATCAAAGAGCCTTCTGGGAACTCTAATGAACCCTCTATTTCTTTAACTTTTCCAACTTCTAGAGGCCACCTACACATCTTGACTTGACATCCCTTTCTCCATTTTCAAAGCTAGCAACAAAACATCTTCAAATATTTTTTCTGATACTGACCTCTATTATTCCCTCTTTCACTTAAAAGGCAGATGTGATTTCACCAGACTCACTTGGGTAATCCTGGATGCTCTCTTAATAATCCTTAATCACATTTGCAAAGCCCCTTTTGCAAATAAGGTTAACAGCAGTTACAGTTACTAAGATTAGGATATGAACATTTTGGGCGACTATTATTTTGCCAACCATAAGCAGTGAATAAAACGGGAAAATCTTTACTTCCAAGAAAGTATGTTTTGCTGATAAAAGCAGACAAAAAGTAGACACATAATTTGTCCTCTTTATTACTTCTACTACTTTTTTGTACCTTCAATCCTTTTTCTTTGTAATTTTATCAAGGAATGATCTATATTATTAACCTTTTAGTTAATCAATTTTTGTATTTGCCAACAAACACACTCTATTTCATACATTTATGTTCATGTATATTTCTCTTTCCTTCTACTTTATTTGGTTAAATTTTATTTTTACCCCCAAACTTTATAACTTTATTAGCCTTGTTTTTCTTTTTTATTTATAAAACATTTATGTGAAAATTTTCCCCATAGGTACAGATAAGATGGCACATAAACATTTCCAAATGTGGTCTTTCTATAGTAGTTAGGATCAAGTGTTTGTTTATTTTTCTTTGAACTATCTAATAGTGAAGGCATATGTACGTGTGTGTGTGTGTGTGTGTGTGTGTGTGTGTGTGTGTGTGTGTGTGTCTGATTTCCCAAGGGTTGGTGTAAATTTTAAAGCATTTTTAATTGTGGTAAAATGGGTATAACATAACAGTTATTATTTTAACCATTTTTAGGTAAACAATTCAGTGGCACTAAGGACAAAGTATTATCCAACCATTATCACTATTTCCAGAACTTTTGCATTAATCCCACCGGATATCTGTGCCTAATAAATAACTCTCCATTCCCTTTCTCCCTCTGCCTGGCAATCTCTGTTGTACCTTCTGTCCCTATGAATTTGCCTAGTCTAGATACCTCATGTAAGTGGAATCATGTAATATTTCTCGTATTGTGTCCGACTTATTTCACATAATGTTTTCAAGGTTTAATTAAAAAAATAATGGAATTGTGTTAAAAATAACCCTGATCTGCTACCATAAATGAAATATATGGAGATGTGCTTTTGTCTTGTACTTAAATCATTTTCTGCATGTAATCTAATCCCTTTGTGCTCATGACAAATGTGTTTTCCCTAATAGTGGGGATAGATCAAAATTGTAATTGTGTTTTTCACGTATTCCATATCTTTACTCCATTTTGGCCTTCAGGAAAAGATATATAGCATGTGCACTGTAGCAGAGCTATAAAGAACAAATGCAGCTACCTCAGGATTTATCAAAAAGAGCAAGGAAGAGCAAGAAGGACTTACTATGCTAATCAAACTGCCTTCTATTTTTCGCAGAATCCATCTTAGATTAACTTCCCCAAATCTTTACTCTTTTCTCAAATATAATCCAATAAACACACATACATGCACACCCACATGCACGCACACACATGCACACGGAAATATATACACTGTAGATGATATAAACCTTCACATCACTATCCACCTTTCTCCAAAATCCTGCACATATACACAGCCATATCTGTATATACACAGAGATACATTCAAATATATGTTGATACTTATTTCATTAATATAGCCTTTGTAACTCTCTTTTCAAATATGAATTAGAATTCCAATTTTCCAATAACACTGGATTGTGTGGTTGAATGTCTTTGTGTCTGCTTGAAATATAGAAGCTTTGTTTTACCAAATGAGGGCTGAGGGAAACTAGACATTCAATGTGGGTGTATTTGAAATAGCCCTGTTCTTAATTTCTGGTTCTAGAACTTCTTGCCTTTATGATACTGAAGTGGTTTGTTATTGTGGTAGGCAGAATAACACCCCCCCCCACCACCAGAGGTGCCATTGTCCTAATCCCGTGAAAGTGTGCATATGTTATATTATGTGGCATAAATGCATTTTCACATGCGATGAAAGTCATGGACCTTAAAATAGGGAGATTTTCCTAGACTATCGGGTGAATCCATCTAATGACATGAATCCTTAAACATACAGAATTTTCTCTGGCAAGAGAGATGTGGCAGAAGGTGAGTCAGAAACTGCAAGCATGAGCAGGATTCAAAGCACCATTGCTGGCTCTGGGATATAGAGTCCCACGTGCAGGGACCGAGAAAAGTCTCTAGGAGCTGGGGGTATCTGCCAGCTGACAGGCAGCAGGAAATGAAATCTCAGTCCTATGACTGTAAGGACCTGAATTCTGCCAACAGCCTGAATGAACTTGGAAGTAAATGTTTCCCAGAGTCTCCTGAGAAGAGTCCAGTTGGCTGACACCCTGACTTTGGCTTTGTGAAATCCAGAGCAGTCAACAGAGGCACCCAGAACTTCTGACCTAAAAAACTATGAGATACTAAATTTGTGTTGTTTTAAGCCACTGAGTTTGTGGTTTTGTGCTATGGCAACAGTAGAAAACAAATACAATTATCCTCTTCTGGTACTCAGGTACAGACTCAGAACACAAGAGCTTATAGTCCTGTATTGTGTTATAAGTGTGTATATGCCCTGAGTATTCAAAGTAATTGATAAATAAGTTATTTTCACCACACATTTTAAAATTTAAATATAGGTTATACAAATCACTTTTTCTCTCTGAGTGTATGTAAGACATTAATCACATTTAATTATCCTGGGGAAAAATGCCTACTATCTGATTACTTAATACTTTCAGTGATGTATCCAAATCAAATATGGTGATATGTCACAGTGAAAAGTTCTGGACATGAATGGCACGAATGAACAGGGTGAGTATCCAGGGCCTAATTCTTGGGAATAGGGATATGCTACTCTGAAGACAGACAGAAAGCTGTAAAATTTGATATATTTCATTAAAATACTATACATTCCTATTCAATAAGCCAATTTATTACCTTGGAAAATGCTTAAGAATGTTCTTGAATACTATATAAAATAGTAAGTGTTCTACTCTTGTTCATTAAAATTATTCTGGCAACCGCTTGTCTTCTGGTATTTTAAATTTAGTTTTGTTAATGAAAATATAATTTACACTGTATTTGATGCCTTTAAAATAGATACAAAATGTATACTCAATATTTTTAAATTATGACTGACTGATTCCATATTTCAGTGGAAAACATGCCAGAAGAGAGATCACATGGCTTATAAAAGATTTTCATTGAACCTGATGCTTCAATTTTATTTTCACACTTGGATTTTTTTTAGCAAGAATGAACAGGGTTTTCGTTTAAAAACATTTTTTTTAATGTTTTCATTTATTTTTGAGACGGAGAGAGACTGAGCATGAGCAGGGGAGGGGCAGAGAGAGAGGGAGACACAGAATCCGAAACGGGCTCCAGGCTCCGAGCTGTCAGCACAGAGCCCGATGTGGGGCTCGAACTCACAGACTGTGAGATCATGACTTGAGCTGAAGTCGGACACTTAACCGGCTGAGCCACCCAGGCGCCCCCACGGTTTTCATTTTTAATAGATAATTCTATTTTCTTTTTCAGAACTTAAGTTGATTTGTGGATGTATAGGAAACATATATCAGAGATAGTATTTATATGTGGTTATAATAGTAATAGAATAGTTTTATGTATTTTCTATTAATTGGACAGTCAATTGGATATTATTTCATAGTATTATTTTCTTCCTTTTCTGTTACTGAATAGGGTAGTATTGAATGAAGAAATATTTGCCTGAGACTTTCCATTAATCCCCCACTTCTCAGAAAACATGATAGTTCATTCTGAAATAATACGGAGTTTATTTTGCTATTTCTAAAAAAAAATCATTGCAAAATATTTTAATGAAAATATTTTGACATGAAGTTTTCGGTAAAAGATTCTTTTAACAAAATAGCTTTGAATTAATCAAATAGAAGGTTTCGTTGAGTGAATGGTTTCACTTTCTTTGTCCTCTCTTTCACTTTTTAAAATCAGTAATTTGGCCTCCAGCATTAGAAGTGTCCATCAAAATTTGCTTATTGTCTGTCCTTAAGGAAGAAGCAGCAAAAGTTTTTATAGGTTATTAACCATACATTCCAACTTGCGAGAGCCAGGGATCCACACAGGACTTTTTTACAGACTTCCCATTGTTTAGAACCTATTATATGGATTGTTGAATTGTTAAGGGTCTAGGGACACAAGCATCTGCTTTACTCTATATCTTTTTTTGAAGTTATACTAACAATTATAAAGATAAATTGATGATTGAAGGTAACCGGTGAAGTGAATTATACACACAAACAGCCATATATTTTACATAAAAAATTTATTCAGTGTCCTGTTTTTTAATCTTTTGAGTGCTCAATGAATAATGCTTCTTTTGCTGTGTCACAAAAAAACAATCTTAGAGGTCCAAGAATTGGCTACTGAATACAAAATACTGATGTTAAAATCCAAATTAAGATATGAAAATTCACATATGGTCCTAAGTTCACACAACACAAATAAGATATAAAAAAGGTGGGTGAAATATTAGACTACCAAAAAGAATTTAAAAATGGAATATTATTTCTTCTGCAAGTAGATATTACCTTTACTAATATATTTTGAATGCCAAGTTTAGAAAGAATTTCATATATTTGATTAATAATAATGTACAGAGATATTCTATATATCCCTCCAGATAGAATTTTTGGTGTGTTCTGGTTAGTATACTATGTGATTATGAAATTTAGTAATACCAAATGCTCTCAGTATCATGTATATATCTGTATTCATTAAAAATAACCTGTAAAGACCTTTGCTGATTCTTCCTTAAGGACAGACAAATAAAAAACAAAATCACACAAATAAATAAATTCAAAGTAATATTATTTACATCACCAAATATAATTTATATTTTTTACTTGTGGATAACTGGAAGATGTTTTATTGAGATATAATTTACATAGAGTGAAAAGTACAATCTTAATTGCACAATACTATGGGTTTTGATGATGTGTATACTTGACACAACACTATCAACCTGCAGACTATTTTCCATTCCGGAAATATCTTTTGTGCCTTCCCAGTCAATCTTCTTAAGAGAGGACACTATTGTGAATTGTCTTTACAGGCTAGTTTTCTCTAATTTACAGATTTGAAAATTCGTGTAGTTAGGAAGATACTGTATACCATTTAAAGCCCCAATTCTTTTGCAGAACGACATATTTTTGAGAGAGGTTCATGATTCTCAAAAAAAAAAATATATATATATATATATATCAGTTGTCTGTAACATTTTTAAAGCTGAGTAGTATTCCATGGTATGAGTGTATTACAATGTGTTTATTGGCTTACCTTTTTGGAAATTCTTTGTATCTAGTTTTTGTCTTTTGTGACTCAAAATACCAGAAACATGTTTGAAAACCTACTTGCAGTCATGTATTTGCATTTCTCTTTGGTGTATATTTAGGAGTGACATTTCTAGATCATAGAGTGTGTGTGTATATTTAATTTTCTACAGATTATATTAGATATATAGTCAGTGAAGATATTTCTGCTTTCAGAGAATATATGCTTCTCTCTCACCAGCTTTATTGAGGAATAATATTCGTACATTAAATTACTAATTTTAGATGCCCTATTTAATAAGTTTTGTTCATTTTTGTACAGTTATGTTACCTTGACCACAAACAAGATATGAAAAAGTTCCATTATTTAAAAGTGTTTCCTTATGCCTCTCTGCAATCTTGCCCTCTACCCCTGGACCGTAACAAATCTTTTTCTGCGTTCTGTTACTATAATTTGGTCTTTTCTAGAATTTCTTAAACATTGAATCATATAGTATTTGTGGCTTTTATCACTTAGCTGTTGCAGTCTTATCTATGAAAACCATACCAATTCCAAAGCCATTAATATTTTCATCAAGGAGTTTTACAGTTTTAGTTTTTGTCTTTAGATCGATGGTCCAATGCAAATAAATTTTAGTATATTCTATGAAGAAATTGTTGATGTTCCTGATGTTCTTTTTATTTTCAATATAAATATCCAGTTGTCCTATTACCATTTGTTTGAAAGAATATCTTTTTCCCATAAACTTGGTCCATAATTATTGCAAAAAAATCTATTGAGCAGGTAAGTGATGGTTCATTTTTGTATTTTATTTTGTATTCAGTTATTTGAGGGTATTCGTTTGACAATACCACACTATTTTGATTACCATAACTTTAGGGTAATTTTTTAATTAAGGGAGTGTAAGAGTTACATTTTTTACTATCTAGATTATATTCACTTCTATGTAAATATTAGAGTTAGCCTGTTAATTTCTACAAATTACACAAATTATCTTGTTGGATTTTGATTAGGTTTGCTTGTAATCTGTAGATAGATTTGAGGGGATTCTTACCCTAAATGTTCAACTCTGATGCAAATTTTGCTGTAGTTATTAGATTTTAAGGTAAAAAAAAAATCTGTGCTTCCAGCTCAAAATACCAAGTTGCTTATTAAGGATAGAAAATCAGCTACAACAAAATAATGTAAGACAACACTAGAGTAATGGTATTAAAAGACCAGAAAAGAGAGTCTCAGTCAAAGATTTTATATCTGAAATTACTTTCTTCAAGTATTGAAGTAGTAAAAAGATAATTTACACACTCAAGAACTCAGGGAAAATTTCTTTCTGAAGTTCTGAGGTATCATCTAGAGCAAAGGTTTTAGGGTTTTCTGGTTCTGTTTGGTGAAGGGCAGATAGTGCATATTTTAGGTTTTGCAGATCATATGACCATTGTCTCCGCTATTGAATTCTGCTGTTAAAACATGAAAGCAGCCATAGAAAACTGGTCAAGGCACAATTATGTCCCTGTTCCAATTAACCTTTATTTCCTAAAACAGGAAGCCTATGGGTTTGTGTATATATATATATATATATATATATATATATATATATATATATAGTTTGCTGATTGTGATCTAGAGCAGTGATTTTCAGTGCTTTCCCCAGATGAGCAACCATCCATAACACTCGACAGAAATACAAATTTTCACATTCTCTCTCAAACCTACTGAATCTGAAACTTTAGAGGAACTGCTTAGCAATACGTGTCACCAAACCTCCAGGTTATTCTAAAGCATGCTAAGGATTGAAAACTACTAATATCAAAGATCAGTCTTCTCAAACAAAGGCTGACTGAAGGGACATCAGCAAAATGACAATTGATGAGTATTGGATACATTTAATGTAGACTTATACTAAAAAGAAGATGAACTCCTCAATGATACTAGGCACAGGTTGGATGCCACCAGAGGCAGGGGTGGAGAAACAACTACATCTTCTACCAATAGAAGGAAGAAGCCATGGCCACTAGACCGGAAACCTCTGATAACAAGGTAGAGACCTTAAGTCACTGGGAGCAGAGCTGGAAGCGTGCCTGTGCTCTGTGCACTGCATTCAGTAGGAGAAAGAACGTGTTCCTTATTCTTAAGGGCAAGAACTCTAAGAATGTCCAAACCTGAGACTAGACAGCCTATTTTGTGGAAGGAGCAGTGTGGGATGAGACATCTTATGCTGGCCTGGTACACAGGCCTGTTGTGTAAAATCTGAGAGTAGGGAGAAATCCTCTAGTACTCTACATTCAAAAAAGTGACAGTGAAATTAACAGAGAAATCTGGAGCTTTAGAATGTGATGGGGGATGAAAAATCAAAGCCCAGATCCAGCACAACTGGGTCAAATGGACTCAATCCCACGATGAGCAGGATGATAGAAGGAGGGGCACGCCTACTTCTGGGCGTAAGTGTTGTTTACCTTACCTTCTGTTATTCTTTTACACACAATGTCTGACATTACATCATATCACACATGCACAGTTAGTAAACAATGATAATAGTGGAAAAGTGCACATGTTTATATAATAAATTAGTAGAAGGATGGAAATTATATAAAAGAGTCAAGTGAAAATGTATTCATAGGGATGTTTTAATTTGTATAGATCAAAAAATTTCTTGTCCACACTTGGTATTGTCACAGAACATATATATTGTTTCCATATGGGAAAATAATTTCCTGTTGTTCTTCTTCTGGGAAAAACATCCATCATTTTAAAAATAAGATCCAAACCTGGGCAACAGAAATATTCTAACCCTCGGGTCAGAGATGTAGTCTAAGTACCAATCAAAACCTTTGTATAGGTGATGATTTTAAACTACTAAAGTAGGGGTGCCTGGGTGGCTCAGTTGGTTAAGCAGCCGACTTCGGCTCGGGTTAGGATCTCGCGGTCCGTGAGTTCGAGCCCCGCGTCAGGCTCTGGGCTGATGGCTCAGAGCCTGGAGCCTGTTTCCGATTCTGTGTCTCCCTCTCTCTCTGCCCCTCCCCCGTTCATGCTCTGTCTCTCTCTGTCCCAAAAATAAATAAACGTTGAAAAAAACATTTTTTTAAATAAACTACTAAAGTAGACATTTTATTCAACAGGTATATGGAAATACAGTTTTTATGAGAAGTTTGCATTGGTTATATGAACTTAAAAGCATCAATACAAGTGATTTAAGCCATTTTAGGGATTGTAGCTTGAGAAAAAGAGCCTGGCATTAAGGTAAAAAGACCTCCCTCTCTCCAAATTCAGGATTAGGAAAATGAAACTTTAAACTATTCAGATGAACTTTCCAAGTTCCTCCAAGTAGGAGGAAAACCAGGTGAACATAGTGTCATGAACAGCCATACAAAGAGTTATTCAAGTAGGTCATGGTCAAAAATGTTGCACAGTTTTATTTTGTTTTGTTTTGTTTTAATTGCTGCACAGTTTTAAGGGACTCCACATCCACCATTTTTGTTGTTGTTGTTTTAAAGATACTGTTATTTTTTTATTAACGTTTACATGTATTCTGATTCTTTTTTCACTTCTGGGATTTAAGCATCCTTTATATTTCATAACATAATACAATGATTATAACTTTTGTTTGACAATTTTATTTCCACCATCATTTTCTCTACCAATAAACTCCACACTCCACACGATATGAATGGGCATATGTTCCAAGACCAATTATTTTCATCATAATTTTTAACTTGAAAAGAAGCGCTTTTCAATAAATTAGTATCTTTGCCCCAAATCCTATTAAACTCCATTAGTGAGAATTATTTTCTAAAACTAGGGAAAAATCTTAACTTTTCACCTAACATTCATTGCTGCCCTTGTTATTAGATAATTTAGTTGTATCCTAACATGTAACATTGTTATATCCTAACATTGATAGTAATTATTTTTAACAGCTACACTAATGTTTATTCCATATGGAAGTGATCATGCATATTCAGAGTAACGGCAAAATTCGACAGTATAGTTAATGAGTGTACTAAAATCAACATCTAAGTTTAGAATTACATAAAAAAGGCAATTATATTGGTCTTTTATGATTTATGATTTTCTCTTGCTGTTTACTGCTCAGCAATTGATTATTATCCAGATGTTTAAAACTCTCTCTTTTAACTTTCAATTTACTTGGAAATTTTGTCTTATCACCACTCTCAAGGAAGTGTGTAATTTCTTTTGAAGAGAAGAATGTATATTAGAAAACTACGGTTGTTCTCTGAGATTCTCTTAATTTCTTTTTTTTTTTAATTTTTAATGTTTATTTTTGAGAGATAGAGACAGAGCACTAGTGAGGGAGGGGCAGAGAGAGGGAGACACAGAATCCAAAGCAGGCTCCAGTCCCTGAGCTGTTAGCACAGAGCTTGACATGGAGCTCGAACTCACAAACAGTGAGATCATGACCTGAGCTAAAGTTGGACACTCAACCGACTGAGCTACCCAGGCACCCCTAGATTCTCTTAATTTCATTATCAATATACCTGTCCGTGGTCTTATTAACAGTTGATAATCCCCCCAGCAGCAATAAGACACATCTATATCCCTACTATCCATGGTTACTGACTCCTTCTTTTGGAACCACTGGCATACAATCATTGTAACATCCATTATAGATGTTTAAACATTTTTATGTAGCCAGGAAACAGGCAAATCAGAAATTCTTATGTAAATTTAAACAACATTTTATTTGAACGCATATTATTGAGTAAAAAAATTTGAGGTAAAAAAATATGTTTGTCCCCTCCTACTATCCAAAAAGTATTTATCTCAATTAGACTGATTTCTAAATTTAATAATGCAAATCTGAGTATAGGCAGAAAAAAAAAATGGCTCTGACAGGATAAAAAAAAAAAAGCAAATTTAGTAAGAAAGGTTTTCATGTGTATATGAAGAGGTGAGAAAGGGAGTGAAATATTTCCTCCTAGCTAAGGATTAAAGATGCTGCTTAGGCTTTAATTTTGATGTGTATTTGGGTCACTTTTGGTTTAGGAGGAGCAAATTAATGATGAAAGTAGCAGTACTTAGAAAAAGTAGGGGGGAGAAGCTACAATACAAAATAAAAGAATAAAAATCCTATAACTATAAATCTATGACAAAGAAACAGGTAGATAATTTAAAACCCATTGATCTTTATAAGGTACAACAGAAAGTGAAGATTTTGCATGCTTTTGATCACAGGAACCAAATATTTTCGTACATTCAACATAGAAAAACAAGGTACAAAAAAAAAATGTACAGATCCAAAAGACTGTCCATGCTACCCGAATAAAGTTCCCAGTAGTGTTTTTACATGCTACACATGAAGACATTAAAAACCCAAACCTAGTTCAGGCCTTCTTTTAGGAGACTCTTGGACAGTACAGAGGAAGAGAAGTATCATCCCAAGGATTTTTGCATCTGTGTTGGAGCGATACTGGGTTGTTGTAATTTGCTTCTGAATATTTTTGTCTGGATTTGGTATTCAGGTAACTCTGAAAGAGTAAAATTAATTAGAAGGTGTTCATGTTTCTGCTACTTTCGGAAAGTTTGGATAGAACTGTTTCTATTTCCTCCTTAATGTTTGAAACAATAGTAAATAATAAACCCTGTGTCTGAGACACAATAATAGCATTGAAAAGATACTCATGTCGTAATTTTCAGAACTTGTGAATGTGTATGTTGCATGACAAAAGGGACTTTGCAGATGTGATTAAGGATAGACCTTGTGTTGGACAGATTTCTTCAGTTACCCATCTGGGCCTAATCTAATTAGAATCCTTAAATGCAAAAGGCTGTGGCTAGAAAGTGAAATGTGAGAAAGAGAAAAAGATCAGAGATTTAAGAATTGTTGGCTTTGCCAAACCATAAGAGACTCTTAAAGACTAAGAATAAACTGAGGTTTGATGGGGGGTGGTAGGGAGGGAGGGTGGGTGATGGGCATTGAGGAGGGCACCTGCTGAGATGAGCACTGGGTGTAGTATGGAAACCAATTTGACAATAAATTTCATATTAAAAAAAAAGAATTGCTGGCTTTGAAGATGGAGGAAACAGTCATGAGCCAATTAAGAATCAGAAATCTTCTAGAATCTCTAGAAGGTAAGGAAACAGATTCTTCTCTAGAGACTCCAGAAAGCACTGCAGCCTTGCTAACACACTTGAGAATATGGGAATATTGGCTGGGAACACATATGTATCTACTAGAACAATAATACATTTAGAAATTCAAGAAAAAAAACCCTTGAATCTATAGATTGAAATTTCATACCACATTGTAGGAACACCTAATACAGAATAACCCATAAGCATAGCTTTATAAATTACTTACACTTCAGAATAAGGAAAGAATTTGTCATGTATGTAGTTGAATGGTATGCCGTGATTTTATTTATTTATTTTTTTTTTTAGAGAGAGAGAGAGTGAGTGGGGGAGGTGGGGCAGAGGGGGAGAGAGAGAGAATCTCTATCTGAGCTCCATGCTCAGCCCAGAGCCCGCCTGATCCTACAAGCTTGAGATCATGACCTGAGTCAAAATCAAGAGTCAGACACTCAATTGACAATTACGAAGGTGTCCCGGTATGCCATAATCAAAACAAGAAAGTCATGTTAGAATTTTCCCAACTAACAGTCATTGATAAAAAAGAGAGGGTACATATTTACAAAATCCTAGGAAGGAACTTGGTAGATAAACGGACAGACCAGAGTGAATAGCTGGCTCTATTCTATAGGGTTGTCCTGGAATTCAGGTGTCTTCCAGTCTTGTAGTTCTGTAATGTCTTGAGGGTGTTTTATTCATTTACATGGTCAAAACTGAATCACTCATAATGTGTCATTGTTGCAGCTTGCAAAGGAAGGAAAGAGAGAATAGAGGGCAAGCAGCTTTCTCTGATGGATATGATCCACAAAAGTTGCATATCTGATTTCTGTATCCTAGTCACAGAATACATAGTCAATAATTACAAAGTAGAGTAGGATTGGACCAATGCTGTGTGGCCACGTGCTCACTTGTGACTTGGGGATTCTAGTACTAAAAAAAAAAAAAAAAAAAAAAAAAAAAAAAAAAAAAAAGAATCAGAAGTGTTTGTTTCTATATATTTAAGTTTCTATGTATGTCAATGCCAATGACTTTCCAAAGAACTTAATAGTTACTGAATGTAACTCATCATCCAGGTTCTCGGGGGAGGCACTATACTTTGTAGCCAATCAAGATATGGCTCTTCATTTCCTGAAGACATTTCCATTAAAAGACAAGTTATCTACTCCATCCAGTATAAATTAGGGAAGGGGGAGGGAGATTAAAAAAAATGTACGAGTCGCGAGCAGAATGGAAAGCATATTCAGTCAGGTTGGCAGAAATTGTGAAAACTCTCTGTTCTGCATGGGAAATTTTTCATGATTACCCATCTGGCAACTTTAGTTCTATCCTTTCGGATTCCTCTTTTTCATTATCCTCCATGGATCCTGGCTTTCCCCCATAGAAAGATCTTTCAAGTCCATTATTCTCTTTGGCCCCATTTAAAGTGGGCATTGGTATCTATAGACTGAACAGCCTTTTAAACCTAGTGATTGCAGGTTTATGTTATCCTTGAGGACATAGATCCCCTCAGAGGCTTTTGGTTTATTTGCTTCCCATGATTTCAACAGTCACAGATCACATCTGGTCACAATTCTTGAGAGGCCAGCTGAAACAGCAGGCTTGGAGTGAGCTGGGAGACTAGTGCCATTAATCTCTTCTTTGCAGCTGAGCTGGCTTCTACTGTCTGGCATTTAACTAGAGGCTCTTGAAAAAGACACTGAATGACAATCCTATCTCCTGCTGCTTGGCCTTCAGAAGCCTTTGGCTTTTCCAACTCTGAGGACCAACATTACCAAAATTTCAACCAATTTAAATTGTAGGCCATATGCATAGAAATTTTCCTACAGCAGAGCTGAATTCCCTCCCATTTCTACTTCTGAATTAACTGATTTTTGCCCAGATCAGTCACTTCCTAGTAATTTTAGTTTTTCCAATCACTTTTATAGAACTACAAGCTCAATACGCACATGCTCTATCTTCTAAGCAATCATGGATGACCATAGTACCACCTGTATTGCCAAAACAAGGGTACATTTTCTATCCTGTATCATATATATTGCCTGCATGCTAAGCCAATATCATGTATTTTAGACATTTTTATGACAGCATTATACTTCCAAGTATCATTTTCACATATTCATGGAGTGTAAGTTAAGCCTCTCTAACAGAAAGTGCAACACTAGATGGACATTTTTCTTTCTTATGTAATAGTTCAGAGGATATTTGATGGTGCAGAGTTGGTAGAAACCTCTTCTCCACAAGAACATCAAAAAGTTCTTGGGATATCTCTATTTTGTGAAACACTCCCTGAAGTGTTACCATAGTTTGCATTGCCACCTAGATAACTATTTCTACCTTCTGGCCTGTACGATAATGTAAAAGGCAATATTCTTTCTAAGGATGTGACCTATAATCTGTGAATATCATTTCCCCACACTGCCCATTGGCCATAATTAATCATAAAGTCAGGACTGTTAACAAATCAAGGTGAGAACTGCACTTGCAAGAATTCAGTAGTTATGTTACAATAAAGAGGAGAAAATTTAGTGGATAAATTAGCATAGGTAAAAAAAGAGTAGAATTATTAACTTTTTACTATGTTCCAGGAACTGTGTTAGATCAACATCTATCTATAAGCAACTCATTATTTTCTGTGTTTATGAAATGAGCAATCTTAGCCAATATTTTGGGTATAATATACATATTGGTTTACCCAGCTATAGATTCAAGAACTATAAACTCTTATTATTACCACATATTTACTGATATATCATATAATTATAGGTTTTTAGAGATACTGCCTTAGTGAATAATTACATTCAGTTGTATCTGAATATATAGCTGTATCTGAATCAATTCAAGAAATATGGATGATGAAACAAAACTTTTAGAATCGAACTGCTATTTAACAAAAATACATTATTGGCTCTTAATTATAATGTTATATATGAACATCATATATAGCATTTACACA
The DNA here is from genome assembly GCF_022079265.1 of Lynx rufus. Taxonomy (NCBI): domain Eukaryota; kingdom Metazoa; phylum Chordata; class Mammalia; order Carnivora; family Felidae; genus Lynx; species Lynx rufus. Next base: position 220,510,453 of record NW_025814823.1, on the reverse strand, counting down.
TGATATTCATGAAGACCATTGTCTGGACTTGCACGGCACAAAACAGTAGCTATACCCACATGTAACTGTTATAAATTTAAATGTAAATGAATTAAAATGAAAGAAAAGTAGCAATAGAGTTCCTTAGTTGTTCCACATTTCAAGTGCTCAGAAGCTGCGAAGGACTGGTGGCTACTGCATTGGGCAGTACAGATATAGACCATTCCAATCACTTTAGAAAATTCTATTGCATAGTACTTCTCCAGGTATTTGGTAGAGTTTGGTGAATACAAATATAGATAAGCCTGGGGTGCCTGAGTGGCTCAGTCGGTTGAGTGTCCAAATCTTGGTTTCAGCTCAGGTCATGATCCCATGGTTGTGGGATTGAGCCCCACATGGGGCTCGTACTGAGCCTGAGAATGAAGCCTGCTTAAAGATTCTCTTTCTCTCCCTCTACCCCTAAACCCACCTTATGTGCTCTCTCAAAAACAGAAACAAAACAAAACAAAACAAAACAAAAAAATATATACACACATACGTATATAATGTATATAATGTGTAAGTATATAATATATATATATATGTGTGTGTGTATGTGTATATGTGTGTGTATATATATATATGCATATAAGCACCTGATTTGATTAATAATGTGACTAATAAACATAAAATGTTCTTATGAAAAAATGTCTAGATGGCAAAAGTAAATAACCCAAATCACTGTTTTGTGAGTCCAATTTAGAAAGAAAGAAAATGTCCTTTCTTTGTCATACTGGATTCACAAAACGGTGATTTGAGTTATTTATTATATTAATTACTTCTTTGCAAAATATCAATTTCCTTTTTTATTCATATGATCTCTAAATTAGGCACTTTACTTAGAAACATTTTTTGTGATATTCATCCTTAAGTAAAAATATATGAAATAAAGAATGACCTAAGAATGATCTGGATTTATTTTCTTATAAAACAATGATATTGAAATTTGCAATATAAATACGTACCTTTATTATTTAATTTTATACTTTTATAAAATTTATGTTAATTTAACACCTTTCCTATATATTGTTTTTCTGATTAAAACATAAATACAATGGCAGAGTAGGAAAAGTGTAGAAAAACTTAAGATTTAGAACATATAATATTAATAGAAGTCTAATTCTACTATCCAAAAATAACATGATAGCATTTCTGTTCATCTTTCCATATTGACACAAGAAAATTTTACCTTAGTTTTAGTCAAAATTTTAATTTTTACTATTTTTTCTTAATATATTTAAATATTATTTTAATTACTATTTTTTGTTTTATGACTTTTTCTATATGTACCATCCCTAATTCTAAACTTCTAGACTAATTTGGTAGGGACAAAAAATGTAATTAATGTAGCTATTAGTAGTTTTTTATAAAAACACAATACATGTGTGTTTAAGGGCCAAAGATGAACTCCTTGTCCCAAACCTTTGCTAATAAAATAAATATGCCTTACATTTAATAACTCTACATCAAATTATTTTTGTAATTAATGGGTCTAATTTAACCTACTTAAATTACTTTAAGATGTAATGATTACTTCTAAAATATTATCTTTCTTTTCATTCAGTGTTATGACTACATTTACAGGGATCATTTATAATCTGTGTTTTGTTTTTAAATATTTAAGGATTAATTTTCATCCTCTTTTTATTCTTTAAAATTTTATTGAAAGTGTTATAATTTATTTTCAAAGTAGTTTTCAGAGAAAGGACCTATTTAACTTTTTTTATTTTTATATCTGAAAATATTTCCTTGTAGTCAACAGTTCTATTGTTATTATTAAATAATTTATGATTCCTCTAAACTGCATTTCATTTATATTTTGGGTGAGGCAGTGAGATTTGTAGTAAAGAATAAGGTCAAACTATCTTTTGTTCCCTTGAGGACAATCATTTTTTTCCTTATTTTATATTGATAATTTTTCAGATAAAATTGATTAATTTTTTTCAGTTTATTTATTTTGGGAGAGAGAGAAAGAGTGCTAGTGGGGGAGAAACATAGAGAGAGAGAACCCCAAACAGGCTCTTGATGACAGCATAAGGTCATGACAGCCCGAAGGTCATGGGGCTGGATCTCAAGAACCATGAGATCATGACCTGAGCTGAAACCAAGAGTCAGCTGCTTAATCGACTGAATCATACAGGTGCCCCAAAAGTGATTATTTTTAAATAATAATCTTAATAATAATTTTAAATATGACTGAGTCAAGTCTTTGTACAATTGAGAAATGAATAATAATTATTATTATTCTTTTACTCTTTTTTCAATTTCAACTTCTGAAATCTCCCATATCTGATTTGGATTTAACCCTCTGAATCTATCTTTGCATTTCCGTATCACTTTTTAACATACCCTGCTTGTATTCTATATTCTTAAAAAACAAACAACAAACAAAACTATTACTCAGGATAACCTCTACATAGTATCAGATTATATTCTTTACATAATGAAGAATAATTTATTTATTTCAATGTTTACTATCCAATATTAGAAAATCCTTCTCTGCATCCCTGAAGCTAGAAGAAGGGTAGCCTAAGACTGACAATTACTATTTTCTGTCCTATGGGAATGAAGCAAGGGCGTGCAGGCACAGGGCAGAAGCGAGGCCGAACACACAGAAGGTGCACCATGCCTGGAGGGACTAGGATGGGGATTGAGACGGGGCGGGGAGGGGGGGGGAATCTTACCACCTACTCAGCAGCATATGGGTACCTGTTTCAGGCCCCCTTCCTATGTTCCTGCCACTGTCAATGCTATTTCCTGTCACTTTCGTAGAGACTGTGGATTTTTTTTAGTACATTCTTCCAATTAATTATTTTCCTGATTAAACTAGTATCTGCTGTTTGCAATAAGATGATTAATATAATGTCGGGTGCTCTCTTGCATTATCTTTCTATTTAAAATGTCTTTATTTCTATCTCTACATTCAAATCATTATACTCTCTCCAGTTTACTATTTCTTGCAAGAAGACACAGAACTCTTGTATATTTCTGGGTAGACCTAGTATATTTCATTTCTATTTTTTAATGTTTTTGTCAAACTTTCTGGCATATATTATATATTAAGAAAATATTTTGGTTAATAAAGGAAGCAGTCAAGGAAAAACTGTGAGAATGGAACATTCAACAAGAAATAAAATGCAAAATACTTTAAAAATCAGTTATTTTCCACAGTAAAGTTTTTATTGAAAATAATGATAGACACAGAAAACAGCTAGGTTTTGCTAAAAGAAATAAAGAAAGAAATCTTCTCCTAAGGTCATCTGTCTTATTTTTTTTTACTGGAGAAATAGTTGAGCTTTACTTTGGCCAATTTGTCTTCTTTCAAGTGACAAGAACTATCTTACTTCCTATGCCTCCTATGAATAGTGTTTATCCATCTATACAAACTCCTCCCAAAATGAAAATTATAATTATCTTCTTTTTTACTTAAATCCACAGGTTACTGTTATGATTTTTGTTGTTGTTGTTTGTTTTTTGGTCAACTTTTCCCCATTGTCCATTGGAAAATGGTGGACGTTGAAAGAAATGAATGACTGACTTATTTCTACAGATCCATGTTAATCATGTTCACCTAGTTCCTGAGCTATCCAGTCATGAATATCCCCTCAGACAAGGAGTCCTTCTTTCCTACACAGCAATTTCTCCTTAAAACACTTCTATCTCATGAATGTAGAGTGTCTATATCTTAACTGTCCAATATATTTTTTTGAGTTTATTTATTTATTTGGAGAGAGAGAGAGAGAGAGAAAGAATCCCAAACAGGGTTCATGTTCAGTGCAGAACGCAACACAGGGCTCTGTCTTATGACAGTGAGATCATGACCTGAGCTGAGATCAAGAGCTGGATGCTTAATCAACTGAGACACCCAGGTGCCTCAACTATCCAATATGTTTAATATGCACATTTTTAGCAAACAGAAATGTATCGAAGTAAGAGCCCCAAAAACATCTACTGGAAAATTCATAGGTAGTAATGTAATTCCTGCACAACAGTATTGAGACTCCTGTGGTGAAGAAGGAAAAAGACAGACATTAATTCACTCCAGACAGAAGTTAGAAGCAGAAAGAGAGCTAGTAGCTTGGGAACCATTGTGACTTGAAGGTAACTGCATAGAAACACAGATGATTGGTAATAACCTTACTAACACTGTTCAGTAACAAAACAAAGGTATGTCTAAAACCAAGGAAAGCAAATATGATATAGAAATTTTATAAAAATACACTTATAAGTCAGAAAACTTTGAAATCATTTTAAATTTATGTATGAAAAGAAAATGTCTTAATTTTTGGGCTAATTATAATTTAAAAAAGATAAATATGATTTTGATTATTTTTAGCAAGAAGATGATTATATAACAATACTATTTAAATGTAGTAAATAGATTTTAGGTGACTATGGCTGTAATCCAAATAGAAAATGGAGTCAGTCATATTAAATATAATATATGTTCTAAATGACAATCCATCATCATAGTTAAAATTTCCCTGGGCTTGCCAAAGAAATCTTCAGCATAATATTCACTCTGTGCGTTCAAGATGACCTGAGTTTTTCCAATATGACTCCTGTCATTTAATATCATAATTAAAATGATATACTCCAGAGGTGCCTGGGTATCTCAGTTGGTTGTGTCTGACTTCCTTTGGCTCAGGTCATGATCTCATGGCTCCATGGGTTGGAGCCCCGTATTGGGCTCTGTGCTGACAGCTCAGAGCCTAGAGCCTGCTTTGGACTTCGTGTTTCCCTTTTTCTCTAACCCTCCCCCCCCTCCCCCCCCGCTTGCACTCTGTGTCTCTCTCAAAAGTAAATAAACATTAAAAAAGCAATATACTCTGGGACTGTTATGGACTGAATGTTTGTGTTCCCCTACTCCCACAATGCCTATGTTGAAGCCCGAACTGTCAATGGGGCTGTATTTGTAGTGGGATTTCTAAGGAAGTCATTAAGATTTAATTAGGCTGAAAGAAAGACCCTGAACTGATAGAATTAGTGTCCTTGTGAGAAAAGATACCAGAGAGCTTACTCTCTCTCTGCAAGGAAAGGCCATGTGTGGACATGCAAGAACACAGCCATTTGCACACCAGGAAGAGAGCTCTCACCAGATAATTGACCATCCTGGCCCCTTGTTCTCAGATTTCCAGGTTCCAGAATTGTGAGAAAATACATTTCTGTTGTTTAAGCTGCCCAGACTGTGGTGTTTTGTTATGGCAGCCCAAGATGACTAAGGCAGGCATTTATGTTATTCTCTGTCTTAAGTATATCATCTAGACTAGTTGGTGATAACAGCATGGGTCTTTTTAACAATCAAATACATGAAGAAAGAGTACAAAATTATGCAAACATTATTGAAGTTCTTAAATTGAAATGTGGAGGAACAAAACATGTAAAATCATCTTTCTTGTGCTGTCTGCAAGCTCCCGCTGTAAATCACAATAAATCCATAGGAGCTGTTAATATATACTCTTTAAATACCCAAATGATTGCTATTCTAGTAAATAATTCACATATTAAAATAGTTTTCTACACTATTTGCATATGTACATAAAACACTTATGAGAAAGATTTGAAGATAACGTTTGCTTGTACTTAAGATAATTTGAGCATGGCTATGCATATTTCATAAATTCCTCTGCCAATACATGTGCGATATGATGCAAAAATTCCAGGAAATTACATGCTTATATAGCTACGTTATTGAATATATAGTCATTTTGAAATTCCAGAAATATGAAATAATACTTCAGGAAGCTCCATGTGAGTCATGAATTTAATGAATTTTAATCCATATTTGCTTTGAAATAATCACATAATATCCAGATGTCTGTGATTCAGCTTCTAATGCCTACAAAGAGGGCAGTGCAAGAAAAAAATAGTTTTGTGATTAATGACATTCACTGTCTTATCTTTAAAGTAATGGAACCCTGAATGCCCAGAGACTCCTGTAACCATTTTGATAGTGTAATGTGAATCAGATTATTGAATTATATTCGCACCCTTTTGAACATCCAAAACTAATCACAACAATGCAAGTTTGAGATGTTTATTTTCCTATTGAAAGATAATGAAGCCAAGGTGATGTGAAAGAGTTGTTTTTCCACTTCATCCCTCCTTTTAAAATTATGTGTTTCTGACTTTACAAAGACTGAAATTCAGGGTCTGATAACGTAGAATATGTCTGCAAACTCTATAAAATAAAAGCAGTAATAGTATCATTGTCCTGTTTTATGAGGTAATAATTTGATTCCAACTAAATGAAAATAAAGGCAAGTTAATAAAACTAAGAATAGATGTTCAGAAAAATAATTATATCTATTATTTTACTGTTCTTACTCAGAGATTTTTTTTCCTATGGAAGGAGCTTCGAAAGAGACACAATTTGGTGAGAACAAAGAGGGTGCATGCATGATTTGTAAATGTAATTAGGAAATATCTCTAGTGACAAAAACGTTAATTTCCTGATTACCAACGGAATTTCCCCACCTGCAAGGTCTTTATGGCCAGTCTCAATTGCCCCTTTTGTTCTTTTAGCCTCACCCTTGCCATAACTCTCAAGAAATGCCTGCTCTCAAGGGCTAGGGAGGAGAATGAATCCACATTCTATTCTCAGTTTAATAAACTAAACAATTCTTATCATAGCTTCTCTGCTTGTTACTTATCCTTAGGTTTTAGAACAAAATGTAACCTCTAGTCTACCAGCTAATATTATGACAGGTATAGTGATTATAGTACAGTATTATATTCTTGAAACTCGTGGATAAAACATTGCTGGGGATAAAATCTCGCTTATATTTCTCAAGAATGAGGGGATGGATATAGAGTTTATGAAAAATAAATATTATTTACTATATTAATCTGGTCAATGCTGTAGAGAAAAATAAATCAGAGGGCACAATAAAGATCTCTGGTAATGTATTTAAGTTTCATATTTGTTGTCCAGAAGAGGCTTCGCATTGGATTTGTGCGCAGGTTACGATCTTTCCCTTCTCTGGCTTTCAGCCCCTTTTTACACATCTGCCCCTTATGTATTGACATCTATTCTTCTGAGATCAAATATCATGGAAGCCATAGGCTCTTTTCCTTTAATATCCTGTCAGCGCTTGTGCCCCTTACTTGTATTTTACTTTTTTTTTCTTGGAAAAGCCTTAACCCTGATTAAATCCAACTCTTTTGCTAGTATCCATTCAGCTGAAAGTGTCTGGAGAAAACACAAACCAGTGCTGACTGATCTAATGTGAATACATGACCATGGCCACAAGAGGGCTCTTAATTCTGTTTAGTGAGTACACAAACTTTGTAATCCATTTATTTGAAGATATGTGATATGCATCCAACTGTATGCAAAACAAAGTAGTAATGATAAAAACAAAATAGGAAATATTTCTATATAAGTGCTTGTACATTCCATTATATCTCAATTTTGTAAGCCCTCTTGAAAACATACAGTGGAGAGGCACCAGGGTGGTTCAGTCAGTTAAGCATCTGACTTGTTTGGGCTTAGGTCATGGTCTCATGGTTTATGAGATTGAGCCCCGCATCGGACTCTGTGCTGACAGCGTAGAGCCTGCTTGGCATTCTCGCTCTCCCTCTCTCTGCTTCTCCCTTGCTCATGTTCCCTGTCTCTCTCTCTCTCTCTCAAAATAAATAAATAAACATTAGAAAACTAAAACTAAAATAAAATGGACAATGGAATATTATTCAGACTTAAAAAACCAGAAAGGAAATCCTGCCATATAGGACAACTTGGATGAACCTGGAGGGCATTAGGCTGAGTAAGATAAGCCAGTCACAGGACAAATAGTACATGATTCCACTTTTTGGAGGCATTTAAGAGAGTCAAACTCTTAGAAGCAGAGACTAAATGCTGGTTGCCAGGGGCCAAGGTGAGGGGAAAATGGGGAATTACCATTTAAAGGGTATAAAGTTTCAGTTGTGCAAGATGAATAAATTCTAGAGATCTGCTGTACAACATTGTGCCTGTAGTTAACAATTCTGTATTATGCACTGAAAAAATGTGAGAAGGCAGATCTCATGTTATATGTTTTTACCACAATTAAAAAAAAAATTCACTTGACTCTCACATAATGTATCTGCTCACTCTATATTTTCTAGTTTGTTGAGTTCTCATTAGAATAATAAATTTGGTTTCTGTTCATAGTGATTATCATTTCATGTTAATGAAGATGAGAATACCCATTTTTCATCAATATTTTGATTTGTTAAATATTTTCTACAGTGTATTCAGAAACTTATTATTTAAGCATTGCATATTTATTAGATTGTTTGATGAGATATTTGGTAATATCTCATTATTACATTACCTTTACATTATATCTCTGAAATTTAATTATTTTTTTTTTCATTTCTGACATTGTTATGTAAAATTTTCATTAGTAAGGAGTCTTTTTCTTTTTAATTTTGAGATTTAAAATTGAGGAATAATTACATCCACTCATGTAATCTGTTTAGATTTTCAAGGGAAGTTTCTTAGATAATCAATATATTTGTATCTTTCTGATGTTATCTTGCAGAAATAAGAATCCAGAAGGCAGGGATGTTCTTCCCATTTATAACTATGACATTATTCAATAGATAGCATAAGAAGAATCTTTAATCTCCTTGTTAGAAAAGAGACAGTAAATCAGAACAGAATGCTAAATATGTAATTTTGATAGATTAAGTAGGATTAATACCTAGTCTAGGAAACACTGTGTGTTTGCACATTTAGCAGATCATTTGAGAAAGTTTCATTTAATATATCATTTACTTACCTTGTCAACTTTAAAACTTTTGGAACTAAATCACCAAACTCCCAGTAATAATGAAGAATGAAAAAGAAACTACAGATGGATCATGCAGTAAGTTATTAACATATGGCCACGGATAATCAGCTTTAGGTATGCACTTCTTTGTTATGCAGTGCATGAGAGGTGAAGAACTCCTTGCTAATGATTCACTCAGTCTGTATTCAGTATAACTCTTTGTGGATGATACACAGTTTAAGAATTCAAAGAGGTTGATCAAGCCATTTGGATGTAATTAGATAAAAAGTGTGGTAATTGGACTAGCCATTGACATTGGGAATGGAGCAACCTGGCTTAGTACTGGGATGACAAGATTTGAGAAAGGCAAACTAATGGTGAGGCAAGATGAGACCATGATGAAAAATACTTTTACGGAAAATGAGGCAAACTGTGAACATTTTCTGCTCTGTACACTGCTTATCAAACTCAGGGTGGGATTGGGCTATGATTAGAGCCAGAAATTCTAATATTAATAATATCTATATATTTATATATCTAATAACATCTATATATTTCCCCCTTCTAACTGTCTTTGTGGAGTATCTGGATTCATTCAGCTCTCCTTAAACAGATTTTCTCCCTTTGCTTTTTGGTTAAAATAAATACTCCATGAGCATAGTGCCTGAGATAGTTCCTAACTCAGTTGTCTTGGTCAAATTCCTTAAGTTTTCTGTGCCTCAATTTCCCACTTTGTAACACAGAGCTAATAAAAAAACATAATTTGTAGTAATTTGTTAGAACATTAAGCTTCTTTTAAAACATAACATAATCATTTCAGGCAAGATATATACATACTTTTAAAAAACGCTATTTTGTCTCTTCAAAATATCAACAATTATTCAATAAGAAATTAACCCATCATTTTTACTGATCTGACATCACTTTTACTGTACTGATCTGTACATAGACTACAAATCCAGGCTGTCTCAGAAAGCTTGGAAGGCTCCAAGGTAACAGGTATTCTCTAGGTATGTTGCTTTTGGGTACTAGCAATGATGTAAGAGGATTCTCTGTGTTGGTGCCATCAGAATAAGGTCTGACACTGTGTCCCATGAGCCCAGAAATTAAAGAGCATGTGAGCTAGATTGGGCACGCTGGGCTTTGTCACTATATACTGACTATAGATGAACAAACTTCCACCCCCAGAACATTTATTTCAAGAACCATCTTAGACAAATGACCCCTGGAGTTAACAGATGGGTTTATGTTCCAGGAGCCAGGGAGAATGACACATGGTCCAAGAAATGTGGCCACTGGTGGGGGTCTCCTAGCTTGTGCAATTTCAGGCAGCAGTTCTGTCTTTGTGTAGCTGAAGTCCCTTTTAATTTTATTCCAACGAACTTCCAGGGTTATTGCTCTGCCAAGACAGGTGTGCTGAAAATTGGAGCTTCTAGTTATTTTGAAATTTTTGATATTAAAATATTCAAATGAATTTCATGAATGCACTTAATGGATTCCAATTCATTTAGAAGTTCAAGTAAATTGAAATACTACCGTTGTTCACAGAAAGAAAGGGAAGGTATTAACTCTTTCAATTTCATCTGTTGTAAATTTTTAAAAGATGGTTAAAGAAGAGATTTAATATTTTTCATTTACTTATGTAAAAATCATACAGTTGTGTCTATATATAAAATTTCAAGAATCCATTTTTAAAATTCATGATACAAAATGACATGTATTACATCCATATTCAATATTTAGAATATCCACTAAACTGTATTTTATTTTTGTTTCCATAATAGATAACTAAAAACCAGTAAATTTTACCAAACAGTATATGGATGATCCCAAGTCCCCCAAATTCTTTCCTATATATGTTGTAATGGATTACAAATTTCTATACAATGCAGAGCCAAAAAAAAGTCAAAAAGTAGTCTCCCAGAAATTAGGTACCAATCTCTCAATAAAAAATTGGACGTGAAAAACTAATTTCCTTAGCCAATGCTGAGATATTGAAAATAAACTTTTTCTTACCTACAGATGAAATTGTTCTCAGGAGGAAATTAGGTTCACCAATGGAAAATTTTGCTTCAAACTGGAACTTCTCTTGAATATAATTAAAAATTGAATTTTCCTGGGTTTCATTTGGAGTGACATAGGCATTAGTTTTTGAACATTAATCCAATCAAGTTGATGTCTTTGCATATACTTATTAGATAGAACCTATTTAAGTTTTCCTTATCCTTAGAGAACAAGTAGGATGAGGTGAGGAATTATTGCATACATTTGGATTACTGTAAGCCTCAATTTAGGATGTTTTAATCTTACATTAAATACATGCACTTATTCACAGCAATTGGGTGGAATATGCAGACTTGCATAGAATAAAAATAGAAGTTCAAATAACAGAATAAAACAAAAACAGACTGAAGAAATAAATAGAAGAAGTTGGAATAACTTGGAATAAAGCAAAATAAGACTGAGGCAATAAATTTTCTTTAATGAGAGGAAACTATATATATGTATATATGTATGTGTGTGTGTATGTATATATGTGTGTGTGTGTATATATATATATATATATATATATATATATAATTGGTAATATTTCCAGGAGGTAAATATTTATGTATGTAAATTCATCAGTAACTATAAAGTTGAAATATGTATTCTTGATTCTTTCTTTTCTGGGCTTATGTTTCCCACTGCCTGGATTCCTACAAATGCTAAGGCTCCTATACCTGGGTTATATATATATATATATATATATATATATATATATATATATATACACATATATATGCAAGATATGTGTGTATGTACATATATACACACACACATAAACATACATATAAACATATCAATCATCTATCATCTATCTATCTATATCCCAGATAGTTTTACTTTTTACTTGTAGAAATGTGTTCTTGTGAATTAAACATAAACATATGCAATGTACAATTTTTTATCTATGAGGTATTTTTATAATCAAAAAACCAAAGGTCAAAAATAGACTGTTACTAAAATAAATTAATTATGAAATATTCATGCAAGATAATGATAATAGTATTAGCTGGAAAATATCAATGCCCAGTTATACATTTCACACTGAGTTAGTGAATTTTATGTTTAAATGTACACTTCAGTTTTGCTCATCTGATGTCCATTTGTGACTGTCTATTACCTCCTTTGCCTCTACTATAGACCCCAAAGCAGCTGGAATATGCTTTATCTGAGCACTCCTAGATGGCAGAACATTCCTTATGATGCAGTTCCAAACAATGAGATAAAAGCAGAATCAGCTAGAGTCATCCCTTTTTTTATTCTTTTGTTAAAATTTTATTTATTTATTTCAAGAGAGACAAAGTGAGTGGGGGAGGGGCACAGAGAGAGAGGGAAAGAGAATCCCGAACAGTCTCCATGCCGCCAGTGCAGAGCCCAATGCAAGGTTCAAACTCACAAAACCATGAGATTATGACCTGAGCTGAAACCAAGAGCAGACACTTAACTGACTGAGTCACCCAGGTGCCCCTATAGTCACCCCTTTTCCCCTTTATTATTTTCCTGAATTGATTGTAGCTGTGACAGCTAGAATTGTGTCAGCCACCTTGAGACCATGGAGAAAGACCAAGAGAATCACAAAGATATTAAATAGGCCCCATGGTCAAATTGCTAAACCCATATCAGCAAATTAGCAAATGGTACCTTCTAACTTCTTGTGTTATGTGAAGATATGGATATGGAGAGACAGAGAGAGAGAGAGAGAGAGAGAGAGAGAGAGTCATTTTTATTGTCATGTAAATGTTTCTTGCAACTTACATATACCAGACCAATATTTGAGCTTCATCTAACATTTTCATTAAAACAAACATAAAGTAGATACATCTCATATTCAGTAGAGAATACCAAATATTGTAGAGATTAAATAACCTGCCTCAAATCACCTAATTTATAAGTGGGAGAGCTAAGATTTGAACCAAGTTTTTTTCTATCTCCGAAATTTATAATCTCTGTCAGTCTACAGCTACTGAAATTCATGCTATGAAAGATTATGGTATGATCTTACAAGTTTGTCTTCAGGAGAACTGAATCTGCTCTGCTCTTTTGTCCTCTGGCTTCTCTCTGAGTTTGTCTAATTGGAAGTACATGAAGAATATTGGGCAGTGGGAGGAAAGATAAGTGGAGATATGTATTACCCTGATTCCTTCCCTTCTGGGCCCATATTTCTCAGTGCCTGGGTTCCTACCAAACACTGTACCTCCTACACCTGGGTTCTAGAAACTGCTCCTTCCCCTTAGCCCCTCAGACCTAACAGTGCTAACAGTTTCCCAGTGTTTCTTGTTTTAGGTACTTTTCCATCTCTGTGGTTTCTCTTAACCCCATCAATAACTTTTGTGATGGTTAATTTTACATGTCAATCTCACTAGCATAATAGATGTCCAGGTAGCTGGTGAAATATTATTTCTGGGTATGTCTATGAGGGTGTTTGGAAAGGAGTAGTACTTGAAACAGCAAATTGAATGAAAAACTATTATCATTAATACAGGAAGACATCATGCAATCTATTAAGGGCCTAAATAGAACAGAAAGGCAGAGGGAGGGCAAGCACTCTCTCTGGACCACTGGACTTCTTGGCCTCCATAACCATATAAGCCAATTCCTACAATAAATCTCCTCGTATATATAATTTGTATATATCTATTGGTTCTGTTTCTCTGGAGAACCTGATTAATCCTCCCCTAAAATACTCAATTCACACTGTGGCAGCATTCTCTCTAATTGATCCTTGCTAGGACACCATATATTCTGTCATATTTGTATTATCTTTTATAATCAAAATGTGGAAAATTATGTATACATAGAATTTTACATATGTATGCTTGGTTGTATTCAAACTTAAAAAAAAGCTTTGAAGACTAAACAAAGGTGTTGGTTGTCTGTAAGGCAATACTGGACAATGGAGTGAGTGGGAACAGAAGTAGATGAAGAGCTTTCAATGTATGTGATGTAATTTATCTGATGTTAAAATATATAAAAAGGTTACTTATTCAAAATAAACCAAATAAAATTGAGCATGCTTATTAGTGACATTCAGATGTTTAAATTCTGAAGGTGAACTTGTTTTGTTTTGTTTTGGTTCCACAGAATAAGACTAAGGTTTGTCTACTATAGTTATTATAGATCATGTTTCCTCCTTTTTATACTCTAATATTTTGGGAGATTGAGGCCTCTTTCCTCACTTTATCACCAGACAGAGATTTTTTTATGATTCCAGGACAAAAAGGAGGCCAAAGATGGGAGAATTTCCGTGCAACAATGTATGAAAAGAGAGACTGTTTTGATATTTTCCTGTTTTAGACTTCCTCTCAATTCTGTGAGAATGGACTCATGATTTCTTGGGTCTCAGGGAAACCTCTTGGAAAACAGTCATAGAACTCTAAATTGATTCCCTAGACTTTGTGGGAGGCAGTGATCTATATGGCCCTGCGCAGGACAGGAGCCCTGGGTGAGGCCTGAAGCTTGCTCAGGCTACACATATGTGCTGGCCACAAAGTAGGTGATGTTCACTGGCAATTATTCTGGGACTCGCTGATCCAGCCTTCTGTGTTTATGAGACACAACTCTTATGTGTGTGATCAGTCTAGGAAACATATCCAATTTTAGTCATCTTGACGTCATACGGCAAATATTTGATTGATAAAAATAAGTTTCTGGGTATTATTTATTTTGTAGCAGATTAAAAAAAGCATTAATTTGTAACAATTCTGTTTACCTCCATTTATTAGTAATTTTTAAAACCTTTTACATAAGGAATAACTTTTTTTCATTTTATTTAGAACTCTTAACAGTACAAATAGAGATGTTTTATTATTTCATTTTTATTAAATAAATAACTGAATTTTATAAAAACAAATGTATAGTCTCTCATCTATCTATATCTATATCTATATCTATATCTATATCTATCTATATTTAATTTTGAATCCAAGAAAGGTATATATACTTATAGGGAATATGCTGACCTTTAAGAATCTACTTCCTCTTCTTAATACTTTTCTAATTGTATTGCTATTGTGTAAGTCTGCTCTGCTGTTTGTAGATCTTGATTTCAAGAGTCCCAATAAGAATATATAATTTCCCCTGGGTAAGTAGGGGGAGTGTGTGGGACAGATGGGAGCATTGGTGATGGCCAATGGTGATGGCCATCAATCAGTTATGTGAAGACTTAAGTGGCAAATTTTCATGGCCACTACAAATTGATCTTACTGTAGTTCATCAGTCAGTATCACCTTTCCTAATGATACAGCCTTATTATAGGTTTTAATGCACTGCATAAGACAGTACCTCACAATGTTTTACTTCACCCAAGGTTATAAAATCCTGTCACTGAGAAAGCTTATTAAAGTAGCAGTCATGCCAACTACAAAATCTATGCTTATTCATCTGTCATAAAGTATATTCACAGACCACAAATCCTTGCACAGTTGTTTCTAAATCATTTTAAAAGTGGAACAAAGAAATAAGCATGGAAAATTCCAAGGCTAGCTGTTTGTTTGTCTCCCTTTCTTTTCTCTGCACATCTCAAATATTTCAGATTGGGAAATTTAATCAAACTATTAAAATGTTGCTGTGTTCATCACTATGACCCTAACCTTGAAACTTAAGCAGTCATCAGGAAGACTTCGTATTTAGTATGTCAGATCTCAGGTTAGAAGTTAGTTGGATTATTCCTTTCTTACATTACTTTTCTAAGACGATAATGTCAGGGGCATCTGGGTGGCTCAATCAGTTAAGCATCTGCCTTTGGCTCAGGTCCTGATCTCACTGGTTATGAGTTTGATAGCTCTACATCAGGCTCTCTGCTGTTAACATAGAGCCTACTTCTGATCCTCTGTCTTCCTCTCCCTCTGCCCCTTCCCCACTTGCTTGTGTGCGGGTCCTCCCTCCCTCTGTCTCTCTCTCAAAAATAAATAAACATAAAAAAAGGAGATAGTATTGAAAATCCTACATTGTTGACTAGTATGTTCCACTGCAATTATTTTGTCAATAGCACAGTTAAGAGGTATAAATAATAATTTGAAGAATATTAATCAAACATTTGTATTAAAAACATTATAGGTGATGTGAGAAAAATGAAAATGAAGTCTTAGGAAAATTATCTCGCATATGACTGAGTATTACTATTTACTTTTTCTATGTAATTAAAACTAAAATGACATACTATACAATTCCCTCAGGTAATAGAGTTAGACTACCTACATTTAGATGTCAGGTGTATGAATTTCCAATATAGTGACTATGAGTGAGATACCTCTCTGTGCCTTAGTTTTCTCATTTTCAAAATGGGTAGAGTAATATGAGCCACCACAGAGATGGTTGGGAAGGTCAACTAGCATGTAAAATATGCTATAAGAAGCCTTATAATTGTTTTTAGTTTAAAAAAATGTTACTTTAAAATTTGATGTAAAATAGTATACCTGAATCACATAGCTATATGAATAATGTTATAGGATAACAATTCATAATGTTGTCATTTTTCCCATTTTGGATCATCAGAGTGGCAGGCCGTGTATTGTTCCAGAAAAACTTATTGCAGTGAATTATATTTTAAAAGAAGTAGAATATAACTACACTTATCATGATGATCATCTCAAAATATATACAAATATTAAATAATTTATGTTTTACTCCTAAAACTAATATAATGCTATATGTTATTTATATCTCAGGAAACATAAAAAAAAAACTAGTAGAGTATGATCAATATATCTAGTATTTTTATTAAATGTGCAATATTTCAGTAGTACTGTGAATCTGAGAATAGCATGCAAGTAGAATATAGTTCAAAAGGAGTACAAGGGTTACGAGTAACCATGAGTATGTTGAAATTATGATTATTCTAGGCTTTGCTTATCCTGTAGTTCTAAAGAAGTATCAGTAGTTCTAGGGCAATACTCATGAGTATATTGGAAATAACAATTATTCTATTCTAGGCTTTGCTTATCCTATAGGAGAACAAACTGACAACACAGAAAATCATCTATCGGTTTGGCCCACTTGGATATAATTCTTCCTATTGGGCCTCAAATGTTACTAATATCAAAACACAGAAATGGTCTACGAAACATATTACATGCACATGGTACATTTCTTATCACCCTCAAATGCAGTGATCTCCTGAAGTTCCCGTAAGCAATTAAAACATGGGTTGTTTAAAAACAATTTTTTTAATATTTATTTGTTTTTGAGAGAAAGAGACAGAGATAGAGCACAAGCCAGGGAGGGGCAGAGAGAGTGGGAGACACAGAATCTGAAGCAGGCTCCAGGCTCCGAGCTGGCAGCACGGAGCCTGATCCCATGGTTCATGGTTTAGAGCCCCACATCAGGCTCTATGCTGCCACCTGTGAGCCTGGAGCTGCTTGAGGCTCTGTCTTCTTCTCTCTCTGCCCCTCCTCCACTCATGCTCTCTCTTTTTCTCTCAAAAATAAAGAAACATTAAAAAAAAGAAAAGAAAAGAGATAATGAGACCTGTATCACCTTGAGGAGAGTGAGCATATGGATAATAAAGTGGCAAATATCATTGGCAATTATCCTCTGATGTTTTGTGTAGGCCACTAATAGGGAGTCTTAAGAATGCCCACACAAACTGCCTTTATCAGAGAACGTGCCCTGTTAAATGTTTCAGGGAGCACCCAATACTGGTCTTCATAGAGAACACCAATTTGAGTGTTCTTACTGCGTAAATATGTGTACTGAATAATATGGGACACGTTGAGGTTTAATCAACACTGGCCCCAAAATTAGTTCCCAAATTTAGGAGCTAAATTTGGCTTACTAAATCAACCCAAAATTATGTTCCTAGATAAAAAAGACCAAATAGCATCGATAGAGGGAGCACTTTTCTAAGAGTTTGTAAAAGACTATTCCATGACTCTTGAGTGGATAGGACTTAAAAACACTGGAGGAGGTCCTTATTCTCACTCAGGAAGGAGTATTAAAGATTTATATCACTATGGAATCTTAGAAACTGGGCAGGGCTTCTAGAGGCCCAGTTTGGGGTAGGGGGAGGCAGTTTATTGATAAAAACCCTATTGCTGGTCTATGCTATAAAACAGACCAAAAAAACAAAACAAAACAAAACAAAACAAAACACAACCAAAAAACAAATCTTGTAAGGAAGGGTGGCTTTTATTAAAATATATAAGATGTTGTGACCCATGGATATTTTGGGAGACTAATTTGAAAAACCCATCTCAAGAGATAGATAACAAACTTGACTGGCTGTAAGCACAGTGTAGTTAATTTTTGTGGGTTTTTTTTGTGGGTTTTTTGTTTGTTTTTACAGTACAATTAATTTTATAAAACTTACCTGTAAACTTGTAATCATTACATTTAAATGGACTAAAGATTTCATGGAATTTTCGTGTCAAAACTTAGCCAATACTATATATAGATGGCTATTTGTTTGCTTTCTCTACCAGAAATCCATCATGTGTTTTAAGGAAAAACATAATGGAAACTTCTTGAATGTACATGAGGTTTATTAGATAAAACTATGATACCATAGCAAAGCAAAAAATATTTTTTTAATTGTCCAATTTTATAAAATCCAATTAAAATGATTTCTGTATATTCCAACAGAGATTCTTACACATATAATGCTATCTATAACTATTGAACTTCATTAGATATGTGGATATTTGGGGATTTTAAATTTATTTATTTTGAGACAAACAGAAACAGCCCAAGAAAGGGAGGGGCAGAGAGAGAGGGAGAATCCCAAGCAGAGCCCAACGTGGGATTCAAACACTTGAACCATGAGATCATAACCTGAGCCAAAACCAAGACTTGGATGCTTAACCAACTGAGACACCCAGGCGCCCCTGATATGTGGATATTTAAATCCATGAACCTACTTGTAGACTTTAAGATAGCCGGCTTGTGTAGGATTTTAGTCTTCTTCTGGTTTTAGTAGGGGCCATATTGAAGCCTACCTAATTTTAAGTAAAACTATTCATCAAGGCATTTATAGATTATTGACAGAATCAATTCATTGTCACTCACATTGCCTATCTCTTTCTTACCACCTTTGTGAACCTTACTCTTCTGTCAAACTGGGTACTTGTGCCTACCTGTTTGCCCTAACGCTATGCCTGGTAGAGCTTTATTCTCTGCCTACTAAGCTCTCTGCCCTCATTCTTACCAGTCATCCACCTAAGGAAACAATTTACATGACTCTTCTCATTAGACCTGCTCCAGCACCCTGCCTTAGTTTTACCTCTCATGATTCTTATTCTATCTTGTCTTACATAATTATTTATCTTTCTATATTATTTATGCTCAATGAGAGAAGACATTGTATCTTATCCACAACCATCTCACTTTAGTGGTTAGCCTACTGCCCAATACATATCAATTGTTCGATAATTATGTTTTATTTATGAACTATAATCCCATCTGCTTTAAGAGCAAGATTGTTTATTATTTTTATGATAATAATGATGCCCTAATGGTCTTATTGCTAAAATGATTTATGAAGGAAGCAATAGCCTCTCATGGTTACTTTGAAGATCTATATAATGTTCATATAATAATACTGGCAAAGAGGCAAACCTGAGCAAGTTTAATGCAGTTCTAAAAAAACAAAAAACAAAAAACAAAAAACCAATAAAGAAAGAAAAGAAAGAAAGAAACCAAAACAGAACACCGAACATCATTTGAACAAGCTCAGCAATTCCAATTCAAATGATAACTACCATTGTCCTTTCTCATTTCATTTTGATTTTCCAATATTGTGTTTAATAAATGTCTGTTTCTATATTCTGTTCACATTACTAATACAGCACTCAATTCTATGAGCAATGCTACTAGAGCCCTCTGCTGTGTGCTAGAAATATAACAGTTAAATATGGCTGCTTCAAATGCACTGGAAACAGTGCAGTGGTAATGTGCTTCTAGCAACTTCCTTCACGCTTTGAAACTATGTCATTGAAGTTACCAAGGTCATATTATTATAGCTTTAATGACAGTTTTGAAAATTAATATGCTGTAGTAACTAACTAGATTTTTCTCTCTGGGACTATTAGTTACGAAACAAGGCTTTGTATATGCTTAAGGAGAAAGGAATCAAGATCCAAAGCCTCTTCTCAGATTCCTTTCTAGTTTATTCCTACATCAAATATTATTTTTGTAGACAACTATAGTCTTTATTTATTTGCCATATTTAACTAACTTATTGAGTTATTTTATTTTCAGTATATTGCCTGAGTCATTAATTAATGGGCCCCTTCCTTCCTTCCTTCCTTCCTTCCTTCCTTCCTTCCTTCCTTCTTTCCTTCCTTCCTTTCATCCTCTCTTCCTCTCTATCACAGCACCAAAAATAAATATAGACAGTATATGAACACAAAATCAGTACCCTTCTTCAAGCCCTGTAAAGAAGGATCAGAGAGGCAAACTTGTAAAATTTCAGTTTTCTTTATATTTCTTTGTAATATTTTATATTACATTGTCTCAAGTAGCAGTCTTATTGTATTAGAGAAAACTTACCAATCTTGGGCAGTTTCTCTGTAACTTGTAGATCAGAACTTTTGCAAGAATACTTTCCTTCTGATGGAGTTACACATATTATTTGAGACACAGTAGTATCCTCATTGTGATTTTGGAGAAATGGTGTTCATACTACATTAAAATCAAACACAAACCAAAAACCTATACTTGAAATATGTTATGAGTTCAAGGGCTGGCTTTGGGTTTCTCACACCTGTATCTTCAGTGCAATACAGGGTTCCTGAAACATAGTAATTTTTCAATATATCAATTCTACAAAAATTATTAGTATTTGGACTGAACCCACAACCACTCTCAGTGTTCAGTAATTCTTTAGTGTGTTCAAATAGTGCAGTAACACTCACAGAAATCATTGTAACCTGAAGTTGATTCAAGAAATTTTATTTCTCCATAAAATAAAATAAAAAAAAAACATTTTGGAAAAGTTATTACTGCAAGCTCAATAAGGATATAGTTCTACAAAGTGTAAATGGTCAGTAAATTCTTATAATAAAAAACAGCCCATAGCTTAATCTCTAGGATAATAAGAAAACTTGTTTTGTAAATTAATTATACAGAGTAATTTTATATTCTTTTCAATTTTCAAAAAAAATACTTAATTTAAAGTATAGTATTATAGTGGTATGAATGTATACAGGGTAAATAAAGTTCTAAAATTTTTCATTAGCTTTAAATAAGGGTATATTAATATCAATTTAACAATAATTGCAAAATTGATCAGGTTAATCTTTAAACATTCCCTCTTGAGCTATATCTCTATTGACTTGCTAAACGAAAAGAAAAAAAAAAATCCAAAACCAAAAACAAAAAGAAACAAACAAAAAAAAACATACACACACACACACACACACACACACACACACAAACTATTTTTACTATCACAGGGGTAAGTTAGGGCAATCATCTATCATCCTTCTCTCCCTAGGTGCTGGTCTCCAAATCATTGAAAAACACTGGACCTCATATTGTTTGGGGGTTTGAATTTACATGGTTCACATTGTGTGAAAACATCTACTTCCCCCCGCCCCAACAAATAATTTTTTAAATATATAAAATTTATTTTTGATTAGTGATTCTCCACATCCTCATATTAGAAGAGATTTTCACAGGAAAGCCCACCGAATGTGAGCAAAAATTAAATGTGTTATTAAGACTTTAGGAGAACACAACCCACCATGACTAGAAATGCACAGAATGCAGCACAGAGAGAGGAAAAGCCAGGGAATATGGAGGACCTGTCAGAAACCAGGGACAGGGATACGAAGTCCTAGCTGTGTGGCTCATAGGAATCACAGAAGAGCTGCGGAAGAAAATAAAGACAGCATTTTTAAAACAGCAACAGCAATAACAAGTACAAAACACATGAGGTGAATTTACTGTTTGCAATTTTTTCCTGAAAAAAATATTTTTAAGATGTTCTTCATGAAGGTAGAACTTAAATACATTAAAAAAAAAGGGGGGGGGACACCAGGATGGCTCAGTCAGTTGGGTGTCTGACTTTGGCTCAGGTCATGATCTTGTGGTTTGTGAGTTCAAGCCCCACGTGGGGCTCTGTGCTGACAGCTCAGAACTTGGAGCCTGCTTTGAATTCTGTGTCTCCCTCTCTCTGCCCCTCCCTTGCTCACACTCTGTCTCTCCCTCTCTCTCATAAATAAACAATTTTTTTTTTAAAGTAAAAAGCAAGAAGCTATGGTGAAGAGTAAATTTGATAGGTATGGGTAATGTAAAAACTAATTTTCTAATACAAAAAAATTATAAAACATATCAATATAACATAAGTTCTAAAGAAATGGAGATGAATGAAGTGTATTGTGGAGAAATAGAATGGGTACTTCCAACTAGCACAACAAAAGAACACAGTTTCAAGAAAAAGTAATCAATCTAACAGATGAGGGGAAGAAACACAACAATTAAACACCACTAAGTTAGACAATAAAAATAAATCCAGATGTTAAATAATCAAAACTATGAACAGATTAATTAGGAAACTGGGTTTTTTTTTTTTTTCCACACTTGATTAAATGTTCAATCTAGCTAGTTGACTTTCATGAGTTAAACTATCACTACATTGAAAGGGGAAAATGAATCATTGCAGCATTCTATGGCAGGGACACTTTCACCCAAAGAAAGCTACGACCTCTAAACAGATAAACATGTTTTAAGGTAAAAAGGACTATGAGGAATATAAAATGAAAAAAATAGAGAATTTACCCCTCAACTTCTATAAGATTCCCAACTGTGCAGTAATAAATAGGAGGGAAATTAGGACTCCTAATGAAGGACTAAGAATCTTGTGGTTCTAAATTAACCCACTTGAAATGTTTCTACATTACATTTTCCTCCACTGTCAAAGTTTAGATTTGTACTGAATTATTTCAAATGTTCTATCACATTGAAACATATGTAATTTAGCTAAAGCAAATCTTTATTACTTAGGCTAATTGTGTGCCTAAAATAAATAAGATTAACAGATAACTAGTTAATAGTTGGGTAATAACTAGTACCCAAACCTCAATGAGTATTTATTTCTTACCTTATTCGTCCAATGAAAGCATTTACAGTAATCACTAATTAGTTCAAAATTTGACTATTTGTTTCATATCCACTAATATTTTTTTCCTTTTCTAATTCTCTGGGATAACAATTAGAGAAGGAAAAGTAAGCAATAATATGTTAAAATAGAACAGCCAAAAAAATCTACAAAGTTCATAGTTATTTTCTCATTCTGATAATACAATGAATGAATACATGAAGGAATACTAATTGAGGACAGCTGAGTTCCTGGCACAGTGTTAGGTGTTGAATTGACATGTTTTACTATTTACAGATCTGAACTTCAAGCTTAGAAATTTCAAAAACCTTAGCTTAAAAGTTAGATAAAAACAGAACAAAAATCAAATTATAAATCCAGTGTCCTTCCCTGCCTCTCATTACATTGGAAAGAAATAGCTACAAATAATTAAACCAGATTTTTCAAAAGAGGCTCTAATTAACCCACGATTCCTAAATACCTCTGTTTCTATTGTTAAAAAGAAAGCCACAGGCCCAAAGTAGAGTCACTTGCCCCCAGGACATCAAGCCAAGATTTTGGTTTCTACCTCTCCTTAGTGGACTTTTAAACCTATCAATCTAGAATTCTGATCAGAATTGGTAATTTGTCACATGGGTCCTCCCATCTTTCTCCCTCCCCCCCTACACAACCAAAGGAAAATGAGATCATCTGCATGGTAAGACTTCCTGCCCCTCCCCCTAAGGAAAGGTGACCTTGCCTGAAACAATTCTTTTTTTTTTTTTTTCTTTTGATGATAACTTCTTGTACTACCCTCCTTCCTATAAAAACCTCCCATTTCTACAACTCCTAGGAGCTCCCCTTTACTTGGCAGTAAAATGCTGTCCTATTCATGAATTGTGTAATAAAACCAATTAGATCTTCAAATTTACTGGTTGAATTTTGATTTTTGACAATATTTACAGTGGAAGCACAGATTCTAAAGTAAACAAATAGATTTGTTAACCGTGCTTAATTATTTATAGCATGCTTAATGTGTAATTTTTTGTATAAACTTGAAGTTTTTAATGTGTTCTTATATTCTTGCTCATTCCAATATTTTAAAGTGTTTTACTACTCCTTACCTCATCAAATTTTAGAATATCCTGAGCAGCAGGCCTATAAGTGAAACAATAAGTAGAATTCCAAATTGGCTGTTAAATTCCGCAACAGCACAAATATTCAAATTCCGAACTCATTAACAAAGGGATTTTTATTGTTACATTAGGTCTCAGAGAGATGTAATTTGCTCAATAATGTTTTCCCGAGTGATACTGAGACAGGAAAACTAAGGGGACCCCACGGAAAACTGCTTTTCTCATGACTTTTCCTGCTTCTATTTTTGTTGGAACCTGCATTCCCATCTTACACACAATTTACAGAACAGATAATGTATATCCTTCTTGTAAAAGACAAGGATTTAATGATTTCTTTGAAGTCTTCCAGCACAATAGGTAACATCTAAGGGGTGACTGAGTGGAGTCATCATTAGTGTTTTCCAAAACCAATGACTCATCAAGACACCTGCCTCCAGGGCATACGTGACTTATGGAGAAGACCTCCATACCCATCCTTGTTCCTGGATTATTGAGAAAACACATGCGCAGACACCACCCTCAATAAAAACCCCAGGCCCCGTGTGAACAGGAGACTCACTTTTCTTTTCCAGTCTCCCAGATGCTCTGTCTGGTTCTATACTCTCTATGTCTTCAATACACTCTGCTCTCACTTCATCTCAGTTGGCATTTGATTTCCAACCAGCATAAGCCAGAGACCTTCTTGGCTGGTCCTGCGGAACCTCCTCTGGGTCCTTGGACCCAGCCTGCCTGCATCAATATGCTGCTTTTGCATTCTTCCTTCAGCACTGTGGTACTCTGTGACAATCATCTGCCCAGCTGCCCTGAACATTGGATACTGATGGATAACAGTTGCTTTTCTTTCTGGGCATTGCCTTCAACTGTAGAGAGCTGTATGATGGGTTATACTTCCTCCTAGCAAGAAGCCCTCATCCATAGCTGCTTGTGATGGCAGTGTAAAGCACCAGAGCCATCCCAGTCCTGTGGAATCTGCTGAGGACACTGCCAGACTTCACTGAAGTTCAACTTCTTCCTTGCTCAGTCCTAATTTTTTCATTCCTGACTTCAGTTACTATTTTAAGCCATCTCCATAAAAATCACAATCATAGATTCTGTTTCCTAGGGAACTTGACCAAATGCAATTGGTACCAGGAGTTTTCATAGTAAGGAGATTCTAAAATAAGTTGCTAAAGCTGATAATTACCTGGCTGACAAGGGAATATTCCATCACTGGCTCTTGGAAAATGGAATCTTCATAATTTCTGAAAGTTTGTATAAGTGTAGTTGTTAAAAATTTCACTGGTGGTGAATTAGTATAGCATAATGTAAGAACGTTCCCTGAGAGGGGCAATGTTTCCAGAATTTGATATGTTCATGTAATAGTAACTGTAAGGATTATGGTATTGAATGGATACTTATGTGTGTCAATGCATTGCAAAAAGAAGAAAAGCTATGGATAATTAATTACCAATTTAAAGAAAAGTATGAAGACAATCATTCTCTTTGGCCACATGTTAAAAGATTTTCATCTTCTACAGTCAGAGCAAGAAAAGTACTTAAGATCAGATCCAGTATTTAATTATAAAGCTAGTGAAGCTCAAGATAAAGTTAAATTCTCAACATTGGTAAGTCTTCTGTACCAAAGATGGGACCCAGATTTGAAAGGAGTGAGAACTTCATACTTGAAATAGAGACATCTGGGCTCAGTAACTTGAAAAATCTGAAATCTCTAGATTGCTGAGAACCCTATGGAACTACAGACATATCTCCCTCCTCTTGGTTAAAGTCTAGCCTTAATCCCTATCTTGAAAACAATAGAGGCTTCTGCCTTGAAAGGAAATGTGCAGTGCCTTCAGAATCTCCTCTCACCTGCTCTTCAGACTGTGAGACTCTTAACTAAGGATTATGTCATATTATAACCCTTCACAGAAGCCCTTGCTTTGTTAAGATTCTTCAAGATCTAACAAATATTTATCAGGAAGATCCAATAGAGGATATATAGGATGGATCTTATGGGGACAAAGTATAATATTGTATAAAAAAGATCTGATGCTATGATCTGGAATTTAACACCATCAGAATGATTGTGAGAGATGACAGCAAAACACTGTCAGAGTGGATCTCGAAAGCTTGGAAATGAGATGGCCATAGTAAGTGATGGTTATATGCCAGAGTGCCATGACTGATACTGGAAAAGTATATCAAAAGTCTCAGAAAAGGAAACATTTTCGCATGAATAGATCCTGATCAACAGAAGGAGGGAGGGGTGCTTTACACAAAGAGGGGAGAGGAGAATATGTTTGACACAAATTGGCCCATTAGGATGTCTCTTTTGGCAGTCTCAGGCAAGAAGGACATGGTGATCAGGAGAGCAGACTCTACTGGATTGGGAGTCTGTGTCCTTCTGTCAAATACGTCATGTAGGTCAGTAGAGGTTCTAACTGAAACTGAGGGGATCCAGAAGGGATAGTGGAAGAAGGAGACAATGAGGCTCTTGTATTAGCTGAGGCTTAAGACAACCCTCACTGTAGGGGCTAGAGTTGTTGTTGTTTTTTTTTTTTTTAACCTTTCATTTAATAAGTTTCCCCAGAATAACAGACCACCCATATTACCGAAGGAATGATTCACAGATGGGATGAACTGATTCTCTGAAGCCAGGGCATCGAAGAAGTGCTAAGAGTGGACTGTAGTGAAAGCTTTGGTGGATTACTCAGATGCTCTTTCAAGGCAAGGCACTCATTCCACCAGCTGTGAGTTGCTGATGAGCACCACTGAGTTTTTTCTAGCAATTGTCCTCAGCTAAAGGAAGCTGCCTCATGATTTAAGACAAAATATGCTGTGAGATTTGTTGATATTAAAGATTAAAGGATTTAATATTAAGTAAATAAATGCCGCTATGGCATGAGTCAGCTTGATTAGTAAATATCCATATGCATGTATATGATGTGTTATAAAATACATAGATGAGTCCTTGAGAAATTTAAAATAGTTTGATGTGATGGTAATATAAAAAACTTTGGTATATTTTAATCTTGATGAGAAAGTGAATCTCACTTTTGCGAATTTTCCCTGTCATTAAAAATAATAATAATATATATTAAAGCAGTCAAAAATGTGTCAATGGCCATTTAGGATTATCCTTACACATACTGGATAAACTTGTGGATTGGAGGAAATAAGTATTTGAGGACATCTTATGTATGAGAAAAGTAGTATTAAATATAGCTTATGAGACTTTCATGACAGATATGTCAACAATAAGATCTATTTTCTGCTCTCCTGCACTGTTGGTCTGCTGATGGGGATGCAAAATGTTCCAGTCACTATAGATTACGGTATGGAGGTTTCTCATAAAAATTAAAAATAGAACCACTGTACAATCCAGCAATTCCATTCCTGGGTATTTATAAAACAAAAACCAAAAAAAAAAAACAACAAAAAAAAACAAAAAAACAAAAAAACACAAAAAACAAAAAACAAAACAAAAGAAAACAAAAAACCCTCAAAGAATAACAAACAAACAAAAAAACCCACTAATTTGAAAAGTTACATGGATCCTTATGTTCATTGCAGCACTATTTACAATCGTCACGATATGGAAACAACTGAATTGTCCAACAATAGAGGAATGGGTAAAGAAGATGGGATATATATATATATATATATATATATATATATTCCATAGAATATTACTTAGCCATAAAGAGGAAAGGAATCTTGCCATTTTTAACAAGATGACCCAAGAGAATATTATATTAAGTGAAATAAGTCAGACAGAAAAAGACAAATACTGTACAATTTCACATATAAGTGAAAAACTAAACAACTACAAACTAAGCAAAGGAACAAACAAGACAAAACAGAAACAGACTCATAGAGAGAACCATCTGGTGGTTGCCAGAGGGGAGGGGAGTGGAGGGATCAGTGAAATATGGAAAAAAGTAGGAATTGGACATGAGGATACAAAGTACAACATAGGGAATATACTTAATAATATGCAACCACTTTGGGACAGAAGGTATCTAGATTTATCCTGGTGTTACTTGCCTAATGCATATAAACATTGAATCAGTATTATACACCAGAAACTAGTAAAATATTGTATGTCAACTACACTACAATAAAAAAGTCCATCTTCTCATTTTCTATGTTAAATACTCAAATTGCACTAATCAATGTTTACTCATAATAGTTTTTTAGGAAAAAAAAAGTTATAAATGAAGCTGGTATATGCTGCAACTCCAAAAAGAAACATTTAAAAAAATGTTATTTTGTTTAATGTGGACCATAATAATTAGGATATATCAACCTATGATCTAAATAACAATTTTCATATTTTATGCCTGAATCAAGTATTTTCTTGAACCAAGATAGTTAAAAAAAAGTATAATATAAAATGAACTATATATAGCTGACATTTAATTTTTAATTAATTTTAATTTAAACATTTAATTTTCAAACTTTATCGCCTTTAATTTTTGATGACATTTAATTTTCAAACTTTATCCCCTTTAATATTTGATGAACTCCATTGACCATGTTTATGAAATATTATGTTATTCCCATACCTGGTTTCTTTTGTTGTTTTGTTTTGTTTTGTTTTGTTTTGTTTTGTTTAGACTATTGATTCTCTTTTTTTCCCCCTCCTCATCAGTACAAAGATCATCACTTCCTTATATCAGGAACATGTATGCACGGTCTAAAAATCTGTTATTACTTAGTTTTAAGCAATGTCTATTTCTGATGTGTTATTCCATAGATCCGTCCAGTGCTGAGAGTTAAGGAGAGCGTATGTTTGCCAATGGCATCTGCTGACCGTATACTGCATGTATCAGTATGTTTCTCAAAAAGGGCTTTCATTTGTTGTCTTTGAGTTCAGCTGGAGGTGTTTTTTTTGCTTGTTGTTGTTATTGCTGTTTTGGCTGAAGGCAGCTATTTCTATGACAACCTTCTTCTTTGTCAAAAAGGCTCTAATGCATTGGCACATACCAACCAAAATTATCCAATATCGATCACTCCTTTATTTATCCAAAGGTGTGAAATGCACTTAACACTAATTTTCTATGAGATGACTTACTGGAGGGGATAGACATCTAGTAAGATTTAAAAATATAAATTTCATATTCTGAAAAATGATTATAGAGAATCTGCCAATTATAAAAATCAGCAAGACAGTGGAGATGCCAGAGCCAACATTTATATATTTTATTCTTCCATGTTCTTTACAATATCCTTTTTTTTGTTATTATTTTTAAAATGTAATCTTTACATTTCTCTGGAATGCTCTATGGAAATGTAGCTATAAGGTGGCTACTTGTAATTTTGAATACATTTGAAACTTCAAAATGTTTATACATAGAGAAAATTTATCCATATAATCAATTTATTAAATAAATGGGATCATAATAAACATGCCTATTTTATTTTAGTACAATTTGCACATTCCCTGCTTGTTTCCTCCTTGTTCTCATTTCTCTCATTCTTACCCTCCTTCTCTTCCCCCTATCCTTTATACCCATGTTAAATAACTGACATAATTATTTCTTCATAATCGTAAATTATCTAATTGTTCATCTTTGTCCTGTTTGTTTACAACATAGGTCGTATTACTTTCGAAATATTGGACCATAACAACGGGAATAATAACTAGAGGAATAATTGCATAATGACATTACAAACCCTTGAAAATAAAACATGTAAGAAGAAAATTCAGCACACTTTAATAAGGAAAAGTATTTGAACTGAAAATGAATTTTTACCCCTAAAAGTTTATATATCTATTCCTTTTGACTTTCTTATAAGTTAAGGAGAAAACCAATTCAAAGCAGTATTATCATCAGCTTTTAGCAAACGTAATTTGTGGTAAATTGGCTCCTCCCCCAGGAACAAAGTATAATGGCACCTTGATTATCACCATATGATGATGTCATTACTCCCTGATTGCCCACTGAAGCAGTGTCAGATAAATAGAGTAAGCATTTGGTGCATGTTTGGTAAATTGAGTAAAATCATTGTCTAGCAATGTAAAAATAACTTTTCTGACATTTCTATTATCCACCTCTCCATCTCCATCCTTAAGAGCTTCAATAATAGTTTCTCAGGCTCTTATCCATAGCACTGATAAAGATAAAACAGTAGCTTTTGCATTAATTAAATTAGAAATCCAAAGAGTGATATTTATCTAGCATTCTTTTAATATTTGTATAACTGATTGTGCTATGTGCATGTGGCATGATCCTGACTTGATCAAAGGGCTTGATGACCACCATGTGAAAAATTTGCTAAGAGAAAATTAGCTTGATAAACTAGAAAAAAAATATCAAAAATATGTCTCAATTATTTGGTAAAAATTCACAAACATAAAAATGATATAGAATACATGAATTAAAACTGAGTAGTTACCCAATTTAAAGTGACAGAGGGGAGACAGCAGCCCACAGCCTGAGAAGTGTAATTTTTTTTAAGATCTTGAGGTAATTGGTGCCAAAAATATTTTTGTTTAAATATAGGAAGAGGCACCATTACATATTATTTATGATAGTGAAATCTATTCCAAACTCTGGATCCACTGACTATTAACTTCATTACATTTAGCAAGTGATTTAACTTTATGTGCCTCAGGTACTTGTGTAAAATTGGGGAAAAGACAGTGCCAAAGATATAGAGCTATTGTGTGAATTTAATTATATAGTTCACTTAAAATAATAAGAATGGTGCCTGAAAACTAGAAAGCTCTCACTAAATATTACTTAATATTAGGAAATTCAGGTAATGGTTGAAATATGCAGCAGACCAAATAATATTTCTTTCTATTAGTTCTGTGAATAAGAAGCAAGATACAGCTACATCCCTTGGGAAGACGGTTGGAAGGAGCCTTGAAAAAAAATCCTCTAATACCAAGTTGATGCATCAGGCATACTAGTTAAGAAAGGAAAAATTTATATAATATGAAATTAAAAAGTAAAGTCTCAACCATGTAGGTTAAAAAACACACGGCAAGAAAAAAATGAACTTTAAAATGTTTTATAAGCGGGTTTCCATTCTATTTATTTGGGTTGTTTAGTATGTGGAAACATAGGCATGAAATCAGACCTGGACAGAGCTCCCTGTACTGCTAGTACAATATACATATATGGTAACTTGAATTTGAAACTAGAAGATACTGATATTTAGCAAGTTCTTTTTTTCTGGACTTGACAGGGAGACTCCATCCAGTATTCAGTAAAATACAGGAATGACTGTGGCAGTAAAGGGAAGAGAAACCAAGAGCAAGCCATCAAACAAAATCGTTTAGGAAACACATCATATTAGACCATGAAGAAAATTCACATTATTTGAAAGATATATTTTTACTATAGTATCTTTTTACAAAACCAAAGCTAATTTGTTGCCTAGTGGTTTAACTGATCATGGATATATTTTAGGTAATTATTTCCCCTATACTGAAGGACTGGTTAGTAGATACGTTAATACTCTCAGTGGTAGGGTTTAGCAGGTAGCTGCTTGGACTCTTGGGTATAATGCTATCACTACAGGATATGTTCGGAGTGAGGTGAATGTGAATGCCCCAAACAAGCCCTATTATTTACTACAGTGAAATATAATATGGACTTTAGCTAGGATCAATAGAGTGTACCCTAAATGTAACTAGATAGCTAATAGCAATCCCAAACAGGAAGAATATAGAGATAAGTGACTTCTACAGTAATTAATATATATAAATATGTATTATAGATATTTATATATTATATATTATATTATGTGTATTATATTCATACATGATATATATTATAATATATTATACTTAATTATATTTGTATTATATACATTGTATTATATACATGTATACATGTATACATATATTGTATTATATACATTGTATACATATATATACATATACAATGTATTGTATATATTATATACAAATATATATATATTTTTTACTTTGTAGTCTCCCAAACTTTCTGTGACAGTCCGTTGTCTTTCAAAACTTAGAATTTACCCTGAGCATTGAAATCAGAAATGCAAGCTTTGTTCTTTCTCAAGATAGCTCTGGCTATTTCAGTCTTTTGTGTCAAATTTGGATACAAATTTTAGGATTTTTTTTTTATTTCTGTGAAAAAAATGCTATTGTGTTTTTGAGAGGGATTACATGGAATTTGTAGATCATTTTGGGTATTATGGACACTTTAGCAATATTAATTCTTCCAACCCATAAATAAAATAGAAAACCCAGAAATAAATTCACACAAATATGGACAACTAATCTGTGTCACAGACTAGTGTCACAAACACACACTCAAGAAAGGACAGTCTTTTCAATAAATAGTGTTGGGAAGACTGGATACCCACATGCCAAAAAAAAAAAAAAGTGTAATTTGGCCCCTATCTACACCACTCACAAAAATTCACTCAAAATGAAGGCTTAAATATAGGACCTGAAACCATAACATTCTTTGCAAAAAAAGAAACACATGGAAAATCTCCTTGACATTGACCCTTCAATGATTATTTTTAATAGGGATCAAAAGCACGGGCAACAAAAGCAAAACTAAACACGTGAACGGAATTAAACTAAAAATCTTTTGCATAGCAAAGAAAATAATTGACAGAGTGAAAGGCAACTTATGGAATGAGAGTAAGTATTTGCAAACCATATAGTTGATGAAGAGTTAATATCCAAAATATGTAAAAAACTCATATAATTCAAAAGCAAAATAAATAAGTCAATTAAAAAGTGGGCAAGGACTTGAATAGATATTTCTTGAAAAAAGACATATACATGGCCAAAAGGTACATGAAAAGGTGCTCAACATTACTAATCCTTAGAGAAATACAAATCAAAACTATAAGATATCACCTCATACTTATTAGGAGGACTATTATCAAAAACATAAGAAATAACAAGTGATGGCAGGGGTGTAGAAAAAAGGGAATACCTGTACATTGTTGGCAGGAATGTATTTGGTATAGCCACTGGAAAATAGTGTGGAGGTTCCTGAAAAATTAAAAATAGACCTACCATATGATCTAGTAATCACACTTCTGGAAATACATCTGAAGAAAATGAAATCAGTACCTTGGAGAGAGATCTGCACTTTCATGTTTACTGCAGTATTATTCACCTGAGCTAAGATAGGGGCAACCTAAGTATCTGTCAACAGATGAATGAATAAAAAAATAATATGGGGGAAGAGGGATAAAAATTATACACAAAACTAATTAGATATGATATATATATCTCATACCATAGACCGTACTTGATTTTTATTTCTCTACACCTACCGTTCTTTCCTAATCAGTTACAAACTCATGTTGGTTCTGCTTATTATATGGTCCTCAAATTGTCCATTTTTCTCTTCTCCCAATACTACTGCTGTAAAACACACCATTATTACCTCTCACCTTGCTTATTGTAGGTACTCATATTATCTATCTTCATTTATATTTATATAGAAATTTTAGAGTATTCTATTTCTTAAGCCAGAATATGATAAATGTTTGACTTATATTTCCACTTTCATGCTTACAGTATGACATAGTTGTCCTTACTCTCCATATTTGCACTACCCACATATCTTATGCTATATGAACTTTCCTGGACTTTCCTGTGTGTGGCAGCAAGAATATCTCTTCTACATTCCTTTGCATTCCCATGTTCTAGTCAATGATCACGTGAGAGATTCCAATAATCTTTATTGAAGTAATAATGAACTCTAGTACATTTTTATACAATAAAATAGTTGCCAATATCTCCTTTTGTCATCAAAAATAAGATAAATGTCTATTGTCTAGTTTTCAAGTGCCTTGCATTCTTAGGGGAAGGAAAGGTCTGGCTTATTAAGAGATTGATACTCCTAAGATGATAAAATGTATAACTAACACCAGCCCAGTAAAAACCCTCTTTATTCTTCATAGCTTTAAAAAAGCAAGCACAAAAACCATAATAGTGGGCTAAAGATAGTTTGTTATGTAGATAGTGGCAGTATGTATGTAAGATGTATTGAATTTGTGACTCTGATTCTTTATCCCTCTCTGTATCTATAGCCTTGTCATACCTCATTGTAGGCAGAGCCCCTTGACTAAGCTTGGCCTTATGACTCGCTAAGGACAATACACAGTCCACTAAATCCAAGGTAAGGCTGAAAAATTATGTGTTTCACTGGCTTCCTTGAACTTTGGACATCACCATGAGAGGATCAGGGACCCAGGAGGAGGAGAAGAATCATGGGAGCAGTGCTACTACATTTGAGCTATTCTAGCTAATATTCTCCTACAGCAGCAAATCCCGGTAACCAGCAGGCGCATTAGTAATAATAAATATTGTTACATGCCACAGGATGTTTGGTGGTTTTATGTAACAAAAGTTAACTGATGCAGTTTTATTATACTTCATTTAAAGTACAGGCAAATCTGGAGCATTATTGCAGCGTTCATTGTTAATCTACCCTGAGGCTGATCACTTACCCATTAATAAACATAGTTTTTAGTTAGTTTCATATTAATTTCCCCAAAGCTGATAGGTAAACCTGTATTAGGAAAATCAGGGAAATAAAGCTATGAAATACTGTTAAATACATGAGCTTTAAAGGGAAAAAAAACAAACAGTGGCTTTATGCTATAAAGAATAACAGGTAAGTAGGTTAAAATTATTTAAAGTGATGTGGAATACTGTGTTTCCCTGTACAGAATTATAGGTAGTATTTCATTTTGATCTTTGAAATACACATGTACTTGTCAATTCTCCTTGGAAAATAATTCTATTGGCAAATGATTATTATAGTGAGGAAATAAGTGGTATGATTTATGTTACTAACATTTCTTTATATTTTCCTTATAAAATAAGCTTTAGTAACTATGATAACTTTCTATTTAATTATGTATTACCTCAGACTTTGAATAAAAAATCTTGTAATTAAGTTTTACAAATTATCATGGTTCTTTGATGTGGGGTGAAAATACTGAATAGCTCTGTCAACAGATTCTAGATGTGAGTTATTGGTAATCCGCTAGAACAGGCAGCATGTAACATTCAGATTCTCAGGTTAAAAGACAATAAATGTGTCTGTATTTATTTTTATTCAAGTGCTATGACATATTTTGTCTTTTTTTTTAATGCAGTAGCAGCTAGCACTTTTGTGTCCTATAAACATGAGGTCTGTTTGATAACTATTATCAAAACATCTGTTCTTCTGTATATGCCATTTCTAAAATGGGTATTTTTATGCCTCCCCCGTGGTATAATTGAATCCACTTTTGGCTTGCGTATCTTATATGGATTTCTGGCTCTACTGTTTCGAGAGTTATTTTGTTCATGGCTATTATCAGTTTTAAAATTCATTCAATGTGGATGTGAGAAGATAAATCTTGCTTTATATTTTGTGATAAAGCAAACATTGTGCTGTTATGGGGTTCGGGGTGCCCTGATAAGGGGTCTGAGGACAGTTCCTAAAGAAGGATTTAGAGCAAAATTGTCAACCATCAACATTCCCAGACACTGGAGGAATGGGGCCCCATGTCTTTTGGGGGGAATCTGGGAAACACACCACAGCATGAATTACATTATTATTACTTTTTTGAGAGAGAGAGAATGGAGAAACTCACATAGTGGATTTAAAATTACCTTTTTTTATAATTTGAAAGAAGGCTAAAGAAGGGTGCCAAAAAATGATATAAAATGCCACATGGATCCAATCAGCATATACGCTAACATACACAAAAAACATGAACTTTATGTGTACTATTGGTGCACATGGAGGTTAGTCATTTAATGATGTGCTCCATATTCTATATTTTATCAATTTTAAGACCTTTATTTTTCTTCGTATTGTAACATTTCCCAAACCAGGACAAATTTAATGATCACTGATGGCCAGGTTGAGACATTGTTGTTGAGATTATCTAAATATGTCTGAAATACCTTACAGCTATTTCTGTTTCCTCACCTCAAGTGAAATGTGTGCATCAATGATTCCACTTACATTTAAATAAATTCTTAAAAAAATTAATGTCTATTTATTTTTGAGAGAGAGAGAGAGACAGGGTGAGAACAGGGGAGGGGCAGAGAGAGAGGGACACACAGAATGTGAAGCAGGCTGCAGGCTCTGAGCTGTCAGCACAGAGCCTGATGTGAGGCATGATCTCACGAACCACAAGATCATGACCTGAGCTGAAGTCGCTTAACCAACTGAGCCACCCAGGTGCCCCTAGTAAATTCTTGTTTAATTTTTGTTTCATAATATTGCCACCAGCCTTAACAGTTCAGGAAAGTTTGTCAAGATGGGGAGAAAATGTTTGGAACAACACTGGAACACTTTTTAAGAACTGATGGGTCACACATGCTACATTAACAAACTGAAAGTTAAAGAAAAAATGCATGATAATCTGAATAGATGCAGAAAATGCACTAACAAAATTCAACATTCATTCATGATTTTAAAAAAAGTCTTAACAAATCAGATATAGAAGAATGTACCTTAGCACAATAAGTTTATATATGAAAAGTCCATGGTTAACATCATAATCAATGAGGAAAAACTTAAAGCTTTCCCTCCCCCCAGAGCCAAGATAAAGCAACCATGCCCACTCTTGCCATTTATATTTAACCTAGTACTGGATGTCCTAGCCAGAGCAATTGGACAAGAAAAAAAAAATAGAAGTCATTCAAATTGGAAAGGAAGAAGCAAAATTACCTCTGCTTGCAGATTACATGATTATATATGTAGAAAACCCTAAAATCTAAGCAAAATAACTGCTAGAACTATTAAGTGTAGTAAAATTGCATGATAACAATCTACATACAAAAGCAGTCATTCATATACCTGCAAACAACAATCTGAGACTGAAAATAGAAAACAATCACATTCAAAACAGCAACAACAATGAAATAAAATATTTAGGAAGGAAAATAACCATAGAGGTGAAAGACTTCTTCACTGAAATGTATAAAACATTAATGAAAGAAATTAAGGAAAAGAAAGATAATTAAAAGACATCCTGCATTCACGGAAGGATTAATATTGTCAAATGTCCATATTACCCAAAATGATATATAGATTCAAGTAATTTCTATCAAAATCCCAATGGATTTTTTAAATTAAAATTGAAAAGACAATCCTAAGATGTACATGGAGCTACAAAATAATTTGAAGAGTCAAACCAATATTTACTAAGAAGTACAAAGCTGGAGTCATCACACTTCCCAATTTCAAACTATATTACAAAGTTACAGCAATCAAAAAAGTATGGTACTGACATTAAAACAGATCTACAGACCAATGTAACAGAATAGGGAAGCCACAAATAAATTCATGCACTTATAATTAACTGGAAAGAACATATAATAGGAAAAGAATAGCCTCTTTGAATGGTCTTGGGAAAAAGGATATCCACATGCAGAAGAATGAAGTTGAACTCTTATATCGTATACAAATATCACCTCAAAATGGATTAAAGACAAATCTAAAACTTGAACTAGTAAAATTACTAGAAAAAAAACATGGGAAAAAGAATCCTGACATTAATTTAGTCCTTAATTTTTTGGATATAACACCAAAAGCACAGGTATCAAGAGCAAGAATAGACAAGTGGTATTATATTAAATTAAATAGTCTCTGCAGAAGAAACGATCAACAAGTGAATAGGCAACCTATGGAATGGGAGAAAATATTTGCAAACCATATATCTGGCAAGGAATTTATATCCGAAATATATAAGGAATTTATACAACTCAATAGCAAAATCCAAATAGCAGATTTAAAAAATGAGCAAACGACCTGAACAGACATAAAAGAAAACAGACCAATGACCAACAGGCACCTAAAAAGGAGCTCAATAATTATCAAAGGAATATAAATCAAAACAAAAATTAGAATTCATCTTATACCTGTTAAAATGGCTATTATCAAAAAACAAAAAAACAAACAAACAAAGGAGCAAGAAATAACAAGTGTTGTTAAGGATATGTAGAAAATGTAAACTTTCATACTGTTGGTAGGAATGTAAATTGGTGTAGACATTATGGAAAACAGTATGGAGATTCCTCAAAAATTTAAAACAGAGCTATTCATTTGATCCAGCAATCACACTTCTGGCATATATACCAAAAAAACCAAAATAAGTATCTGGAAAAGGTATCTCCACTTCATGTTCTTTGCAGCATTATTCACAATATTAAAGATATGGAATATCTTGACCCTAAATGTCTATCAATGAATTAGTGGCAGATTTTAAAATGTGGTAGATACATAAAATGGAATATTATTTAGGCTTAAAATGAGTGCAGTCCCGCTGTTTGCCACAACACAGATGATACTATGGTCATCTGGAGGATGGTTAAGTGGAGAACATTACGCTAAGTGAAGTAGGTTACAGTAAGAGAAATATTGTATGATCTCACTTATATGTGGAATCTAAAAGTGTCAAACTCCTGGAAACAGAGATTCAAATGCTGGTTGCAGAAGCTGAGAGTAGGGAAACAGGAGTGCAGTGTCAGTTATGCAAGATGAATAGGAGGTTCAAAGGACTTCCAAGATTCAGTTAAGCAAGATGAATAAGATCTGGTGATGTAATATACAATAATGTCACTGTAGTTAAAAATGCTGTGTGAAAATTGGCACAATATTTTACTTGAAATTTGCTAACTGGGCAGGGTAGATCTTAAGGGTTCTCATCGAGAGGAAGCAAGAAACCAAGAAAGAAAAAGCAAGCAAGCAATCAAGAAGGAAAGAAAGAAAGAAAGAAAGAAAGAAAGAAAGAAAGGAAGAAAAAGGAAATGAACACATTAACTATATGAAGTAATGGATATGTTAATTAGTTTGTGATAATTACTTCACAATGTATACATATATCAAAGCATCACATTGTAAACCTTAAATATATATAATTTATTTCTTAATTATGCCTCAATAAAACTGAGGGGAAAAAAAGGAATGATGCCTCAGACATGCTTGTAATTGTCCATCACACAATGTTATTTGAGGAAAATACAGTAATAAAGAATTATTTACTTACAGTTACACTGGTAGTGTTTTGTTTTCTTGTGGTAGATGAAATAAGAGTGTGTCTTTGCATTATGGTGCATTATATATGATGAAATACAGTTTTAAGATATTTTATCCATAATTTCTTTAATAATTATCAAAGTTGTACTATAAGACTTTGAATCTGAAAGTGCAGTGTAAGGAAAGGGAACCAAGAGTGGACGAGGAAAACATGAAGCAAAAAAAGGGCACAATAAATATTAATATTATGTCAAATAAAATTGAGGAGCATACCTATTAAATATTAATGAAGAATTTTATATAAATTAAAGTACTAGGATAAAATCACAGAAATATACCAGTGAAGATTATGTATGCACAAGATTAGCTAACATTGTAATATAGAACTATAAATTATTACAAAAATAAAAGAAACTCAGAGAATGCAGTTGCATAAAAAAATTTCAACATTATTTGTCTATAACAAGTAAATGGGACAAATGCAATAAAATATTATTAAATATCAAAAAGATTAAATAAATACATTTATACATAATGGTTTAGAAATATTAGTTTTCTTTTTTTAAATTTTTTTAACGTTTATTTATTATTGGGAGGCAGAGAGACACAGAGTGTGAGCAGGGGAGGGGTAGAGAGAGGGGGAGACACAGAATCTGAAGCAGGCTCCAGGCTCTGAGCTGTCAGCACAGAACCTGACATGGAGCTCAAACCCACAAACTGTGAGATCATGACCTGAGCCAAAGTTGGTTGCCTAACCAACTGAGTCACCCAGGCGCCCCTAAAAATATTAGTTTTCTATAAATCTTATATGGAAATTTCCAGACTATCAAATATATGCATGATGCAAGATAACCCAAAGGAAACAATATTCAATTAAAGAGTAATCAACAAAAGCTGGGCAGATATTTTTTAATGCAACATGACAAAATAAATCAAAAAAATGAAAAATAAAATAAATGGCAATCTGTATCCATTCTCACCTAAAACCTTTAATGTAGTTTATGTTAATTTTGCTATTTTTCCTTCCACATATTTCTTATATTTAAAAATATGTCTGATTCACTCATGTAAGACCCTCTGTCTTCACTTTTTTTCTATTCCTCTATTTTTCCCAATGTTTTCTTTCCCTGTCTTCTCTGCTTCTGTCCCTTCTCTTTCTCTTGTCTTCCTCCTTTTGCTCCTTCTCTTTTTCCCTTTTCCCCCTTCCTTCCTCCCTTCCTTCCTTCCTCCCTCCCTCCCTCTCTTCCTTCCTTCCTTCCTTCCTTCCTTCCTTCCTTCCTTCCTTCCTTCCTTCTTTTTTGTTCTTTTTAAGTCTTCTCCTGTAATATGCAGAGAAAAATCTATGCATCCTATTACCTTATTAATCTTATCTGAAATGTTAGGATGGTATATAATTGAAGATTTAAATAATTATTTTAGAAATCAAATCTGTGATCTGCAAAGGCATGTAATGGCTGCTTCTGAAAGTTAATAATTATTTTACTATTTACACATGATTTTTACTTTTTAAAAGTCATTTTTTCCTTGCATAGTTTATTTATTGAAGCTTTTAGTTTTATTTTATTTAGCTTGACTTTATCTGCTGATCCTAATGGTAAGACAATGTAATGATAATTCTAGACATATATGTAATAAGTAATTAAAATTCATGGAAAACAAAGAAGAATGAATGAGGCAAAATAAATTTGTAGATGGTAAGCTGTTAAAAAAGAAATGAATGTAATTTATGCATAAGTAAGCGTTACTAAAACTCACATTAATGGAATAATGATCACTGATAATATTATTTAAATATTTCCATGTCTGTCTGTTTTTGGTTTTTGCTTTTTTAAGTTTTGTACAGCATGTGGATATATACAGCACCAAAGTAAATGAAAACAAAACAACAATAAAACAACAACAAAACAAAACAATAGTTTCCCTTTTTAACTGAAAGTAGTGTTTTTCTTTGAAACCTTTAGTAAGCTAAAGGTGGCCAAGGCTAAGTGACCTAAGGCAAAGAATATCTCTGCTTTTTCTGAAAGTTTGTTTTTGGGAAAGATCCTCATTTGTATGGCAACCACTTTTTTTTTTTTTTAAAGCAAAACTCCAATTCAGATTTATTTCCTTTAGTGAAAGCAGGTACTAATATAAGTCTTCCATAAAGGAGAGAAGTGGCATAAGGAGAAATTTTGGGAAGTGAGGGATACCTGTACTGAAACTTTCTGTGCACGATGGAGAATATTATCTTGACTTGTTAATTTTTTAATTACCATAATGATGAGAGTAGTGAAATTGTATCAGTTAATGAGGGTGTTTCAGACAATGAAGTGGAGAAAGGCATGAGAAAATGTAATTTAAATTGGTTTATAATCCATGGTTATTTAAAAAAAATTATCTCTATTTTTGTATGATGAAAATATAGCACATAATAGGAAAGCACAAGATGAATCCAGCAAACAGGGAATAGTCATTCTGCACTTTATGACTTGAGCTAGTTGAATCAAATTGCCTAGCTGTCTTTGCTTCCAATTCTTTATCTCTAAAATGGACATCCTTACGTGGATATACTTATTTAAGACATTAGGTAGTTCATAATAAGTGCTTAATTTACTGCCTGACACCTATCATGCGGAAGTTCATTATTATTGTTATGGTGCATATTACTAGTATTAGAATTTATCTTAATTAGTAACCAAGGTATCTTAGACTAAAGCTTTTACAAATGTTTAAAACATTAGTCTTTCTAAATCATTTAAATGTTTATGAAATGATCTTATCAAGACAATAG
This sequence comes from Lynx rufus, assembly GCF_022079265.1. Taxonomy (NCBI): domain Eukaryota; kingdom Metazoa; phylum Chordata; class Mammalia; order Carnivora; family Felidae; genus Lynx; species Lynx rufus. Next base: position 220,468,733 of record NW_025814823.1, on the reverse strand, counting down.
TTTTTGTGAGTTTTTTTTTTCCTAGTCCTTAGTCCAATTCCTATGCTACTTGGAAAATGTCCTTTATAGTGATTAGATATATAAATAGGTTTGCATAACCCATTTTACTTCTTTTAAAATAATTTTTTAAGTTTTATTTATTTTTGAGAGAGAGAGAGAGAGAGAGAGAGAGAGAATGAGAGAGGGCGCTCAAGTGGGGGAGGGACAGAGAGAGAGGGAGACACAGAATCCAAAGCAGGTTCCAGGCTCCAAACTGTCAGCACAGAGCCCTATGTGGGGCTCGCACTCGCGAACCATGAGATCATGCCGTGAGCCGAAGTCGGGCGCTTAACCGACTGAGCCACCCAGGAACCCCCTTTTACTTCTGTTTCAATAAACTTTGTTACTAGGAAAAAATATTTTTTGTTCTTACGTGTTGACATTGCATGTTCTCCTTTGAGCTAATGATGTTAGCATAAAAATATTCCACTTTTATACATATGCCTGAGGATTTTTCTTTATTTCTCAAACCAACATCCAGGTAGAAATTTAGGGTTTGGGGAAGAAGTATGGTGGCACAGTTGCAGGTAGAATTAAGGTAATTAAAGAGTAGAGTGCAGCCTGCTAATGCTCTGAAGACTAAAATAGCTAATATGAAACAACAAAAGATACACAATTGAAGGCTGTTGGTCACAACTCAGCACTGCTAATGGGATGGCCAGTTATTTTTTTCTTCAGTAATTGTTTTTCTTTACTACTTTGAAATCACAATTTACAATGAAGTATGAGTTGTACGTAGATGTGAGTAAGGGAGGAACAGCATTGCATAACAAGATATCCCATGCTTATGTACTAAATTGCTTTCTCTGATCTGTAATTATTTTATCTTCAGTTTATCCTGGTTCCTTTTAGTGAAAATTATAGTTTCAATACTACAGTGTGAATACCAGGGTAGCCCATTGATTCTAGGTTAGGCAACATTTTGAATCCTTCAGTGGACATATTTAGGAACTATTTTTAATGAGAAAATGACATATTTATTCACTTTTTCATCAGATAAAAAGTGCAGAAGATGTGCAACATGGATCTCAAGGCTTCCAAAATATGGAGGCTTTATCAGTTTTAATTCTCTCAAGAAAGCTACTCCTGCAGTGAGAAGGATTCCAAAGAAATCCCGATTACACAAAATAAGCAAAATGAGGAACTCTGTTCTTAATACACTGTGGCAAAATCCTTTCTTCACACTGAAGGCAAGTGTGTTAATATAAAGTTTCTCTATATAGAAAGATATAAATATAAAATTTCTCTAAGCAACATCTCCCAAAACTGTTCAGCAGAACACAGCATCCACAGGATGTTAATAGCTATCACACAATGAAATGTTTCTAGAGTGAAAGAAAGTATGGTGAGTGCTGATTTGAGCCGTCTCCTTTACTGCAGGGCTTCCTCCCTAGGACTTTCCAGGAGGAAGATAAAATGTGCTGTGTGGTCAAACTGAGTGAACTATACAGTACTCTCAAAGCATCTAGAACTTTGCTGTATGTGAAGTTCTGTTGACATTAGTCATAGGGCTATATGAATTTAAGTATAAATTAATTAAAATTAAATAAAATTAAAATTCAGACACTTCGATTCTTGGCTAAGATGAAGTAATAATGACCAGATTTACTCACCCACATGTAGCAACCCACAAAACAAATGAAATAAATGGAACAATAATTTTTGGGACACAAAACAGTACATTGGACGTCCCGAGAGACTAGAAACAAACAACACATGTTAGCACCTCAGTTGCCCAAAATTCCTGCCTGGAGAGTCTCTAGATCCTGGCTTGGGGATGGTGACCCCAGGCAGACACTATGGAGTCTATAACTTGAAACAAAGCTGGGAGACTAAGGAGATGAAGGCAGTGAGATTGTACAGGGTGGAGTGCTCAGAGGAAAAGGCCTGCACACAAAGAGAACGAGGGAGGTCTACAGAGGGGCACATGAATGTTGAGCTGAGTATTGATCAACGCAGGGGTGTGAGGTAACAACCTGCGACCAAGAAATGAAACACACGAAAGAACATTCCTGCAGATCAAGTGTCAGCAATAGTCCTCTTGCTACCAGACACACATACTTGCTCACACACACACACACACACACACACACACACACACACACACGACCAATGGCCAACAAATCCATGAAAATATCTTCAAAATCATTAGGGAAATGCAATTAAAAGCAACAAAGATACAAATTTACCCACTTGAGTGGATAAAATTGAAAAGAATGAGGTTAACATATTTCTGAGAATGTGGACTAACTAGAATTCTGTTATTTATATATTAAACATTCAGTTAACATGTGTCCCAGCAAGTACACATTTAGGTATTTACCCCAGAGAAATAAAAACATAGTCTTACAAAATACTTGTAATTGAATGCTTATAGCAGGTATAATCAGAGTGGTCCTCTTACAATTGAATAATACACAGAATAAGAATTGCATAGACTAGTGTAATTCATGATAACGTAAATGACTCTCAAAATATTAAGTTGGGGAAGAAGGTAGGTTATAAAGTACATAACATACATTTTTAACTTTTCACCCATAAAAAGCTCTGTAAAGGAAAAATGTACATTTTACTGTATGTAAGTATATAGGGAGGGAGGACATTTTTTCAAGTGTGTGTGTGTGTGTGTGTGTGTGTGTGTGTGTGTATCTTATGAGATCACAAACTCTTTTTTGATAGAGCTAAATTATTTCTATTCAGTATTTTAAATATATTTATTAAAATAAATTAGAAGATAATAAGGACTCTCAGATCTTATGGCTCCTTATGTAAACTTCTCTTTTCCTCTTTTGTAACAAAAGCTATAAAAATATGATTTTTAAATAGATAGGTAATAGCAATATTAACAAATATCGTACTGGAAATGATGGTTTTTATTTTTGAGTATAGAATGAGAACATGGGCTTCATTACAAATTATTTAGAGAGGAAATCTGAAATGCACAACACACACAAATGAGTTATATACATGGAAGGAAACACAACAAATCTATACTCAAAGTCCTCTCTCTCTCTCTCTAATATATATATATTAGAATAGAATATATATATATATATATATATATATATATATATATAAATCTTGGTACTTGAGAAGGATTTTTTCAATGTATGGTAAACATTAAAAGCAAACAAAAATGAAATCCAGTTTTAATTATTTCCGGTTTCCAGTTTCCCATTCTGAAAATCCACCATCATTCTGAAAGAAGCAAACACTCACTTTCACACAAAAGTAGTAAAGCAAGCCAAAATGACTTTTTGTTGTTGTTCTTGCTCCAAGAGGAAACCATGTCCACTCTACTTGGGCACAGCCCTTACTCCAGATTGCACAGGAATTCATATTGTTGAAGGAAAAACAGATATGCAGTTTGTGGCCAAGAAGTAAATGATCTCATTTTACTTATTTGCAAATGATACATGAGTCTGAGCATTATAATACCATTTCTTCAACTAAGCTTGAGAAAATGTACTAAGTCTTTCTGTGCTTAAAAAGAAATAGGCTCATTTTTATTCAGGACAAATAAAGTATTTGAATGGGTAACACGAAGTAGCTTAAAAAGTAGAATAAGGATATAGGGTAAATGTTACAGGAGACAGATTTCAGCTTGGTCTTAGAGGAATCTCTCGCTGCCCTAAGCCAGATCAGAGTACATGAAAGCCGCAATGATGAAATCTCTATTTTTGATAGAATCTAGTATCTTTAATTCCCCCCTCTTGGATATAGCAGATATTTTAGAACATATACCAAGTACCTTTATTTGTTTTAATGTCTCAAAAACATTAATTTACTATATGTCGATGTCTCTATTTTCCTTAAAATATTTTATTATGTGAAACTCTTCGCCAATGAAAGGAGATTGTAATAGAGAAGAAACTTAGATTTAAGAGGGACTTTACTTTTATTTTTACTTTTTTTCTTTTGCTTAATTTTGCCGGTTCTGTAAAATTCTTCCAAAAGGAAAAATGCAATATTGTAGAATAAGAGTGTTTATTTAGGGCTTGGGCCAATTTTCATGCCATGGGATTCTCCAGTGTGATTCCAAACAGAGAGAACAGGTCAGATGCTCGGGATTTGCTGGAATAAAAACTCTCTGAACTTCCGGTTAAATAGATGTGTCTCTCTTTTGATCTGGGAGATGAATGTATACCTTTTAGGCGAAAAACATTAATTCTACATTATACCGACTTTGAAATATTTATTATGAAGAGACTGACAAGAGTTCCTGTGTCTCTCACAATCTGCTGGGATCTGCTCGGAAACACTGACACCATGCGATGTCTCACACTGAATATATTCAAGGGACAGAGAACAAGTTGATTGTTACAAAATGGAGTGATTTTTTATGTTCTTAAGAATTGCATTTACTCTGCAAGTCTTCTATATCAAAAAGTTAAATGATTTTTTTTTCTAATTTGAATATTTTCTTGGCTCAAAAATTGCCTTTTCTTTAAAAAAAGAAAAAAAAAAGATTCCAAATGTTTAGTAACGCCAAGGGCATTGTAGGAATGAGTTATGTTTTAGTGAAAACTGAATTACCTCTGGGGGCCTGGGTGGCTCTGTAGGTTAAGGGTTCAACTTCAACTTAGGTCATGACCTCCTTGTTTGTGAGTTGGAGCTCCCTGTCAGGCTCTGTGTTAATAGCTCAGAGCCTGGAGCCTGCTTCAGATTCTGTGTTTCACTCTCTCTGCCCCTCCCCCAGTCATCCTCCCCCTCCTGCCCCTGTCTCTCTCAAAAATAAACATTAAAAAAGTAAAAAAAAAAAACTGCATTACATAGTCTTATTTCTGGAAAAGTTGATCAAATGTGAATATTTATATAAAGCCAGAGGTCTCTGGTTTACACTGAAATGTGACCCCCTCTACTGGCTGCCTCACATTACTGAAATTTCTATTGTTAAACATTTCATTAATAGCATTGTATTGGATGCCTTAAAATAATTAAAATCTTAATGTGGAATCACACAAATTCTCAACTTCCCTGTAGATCTGAATTAATTATGATGGATTTTGAATTGCAATTAATCAGTTTTAATGTGTAAATAATCCTGTATTTTCTCAAAAGCGTTTAGCACACTTCTCATTGTACCCGTTTATCTTCTGCAGTTTTATCTTGTCTAATAATTTCTATGCTTATGTATTGATTGTTCACTAATTCAGTAGCTGACCTCTTTCTCTAGGAGCTTCAGAGTCATCTGTTTCTCCACTAGTGTCTTGTAAAGATACATTGATACACAGGATCAAATGTCAGCTCATCTGCTTCTTTCAAATCCTACTCTCTCTCTCTCCATTCTTTAATTTAGATTAATTCAGTCCAACCAATCATTAAAGCAAGAATTTGGGTAGTTGTGTGTGACTACATTCTAGATTCTAATTACCTTCTTCTTTTTCTTTTTTTTTTTTTTATGTTAGTCATTTTTCAAGACAGAGAGAGAGAGAGTTGAAAGAATGGAAGGAACAGAGAGAGAGGGAGACACAGAATCTGAAGCAGGCTTCAGGCTCTGAGCTGTCAACACAGAGCCCAACTAGGGGCTGGAACTCACTAACCAGATCATGACTTGAGCAGAAGTTCAACACTTACCCACTGAGTCACCCAGTTTCCCCCCTAATTACCTTCTTTTACAAAAGAACTCATAATGCTGATTCCCATCAGAAAAAATGTAAAGACATTTTTTTCTCTTTACATTAAACATTACCAAAAATTTTGGCCCTCATGATTTGGCTACCTGAAATACTAATAAAGTGTCCCAATCTCAATCACATTCAATATAAATTAATTACCTAAGCTGCTGTTCCAAAGCTTTATTAAGAAAAAAAAAATCTTCTATTTTATTTTATTTTATTTTATTTTATTTTATTTTATTTATTTTATTTTATTTTATTTTATTTTATTTTATTTTATTTTATTTTATTTTATTTTATTTTATTTTATTTTATTTTATTTTATTTAAAACAAATTTTTTTAACGTTTATTTATTATTGAGAGACAGAGCATGAGCAGGGGAGGGGCAGAGAGAGGAGGAGGCACAGAATCCGAAGCAGGCTCCAGGCTCTGAGCTGTCAGCACAGAGCCCAACGTGGGGCTCAAACTCCCAAACTTTGATATCATGACCTGAGCCAAAGTCAGACGCTTAACTGACTGAGCCACCCAGGCACCCCAAGCATGTTCTACTTTAAAATCTAAGAGCTTTCTTTTAAAATTCAATATTTTATATAATCTCCTTTGTACGACTAGGAAGTCTTTTCCTGATTCCTGCCTCTTAATATCTCTGTGGGGTCGTTATGCATTGTTTCTTGTACTCATCTTTGTATCCCCAAACACAAGTTGACTTGTGATTTCATGTTTCTTTCCATGCCTTTCATAATGCTACTTCTCATATACTCACTCTTTACTGTGAGACAGCAGTTCTTCCCAGAATGAGCTCAGACTTCACTTCCTTCATGAAACCTTCACACACTTTCACAAGCTTTGTGGACTGTCTTACTTTTGTATCTGTCTACACATGTGCTTATAGCTCTTATTCATCTTTGGTTCAGTGGTGCCTTGAGGACAGACCTCAAGGTTTGCAGTGGGCACTGGTAGACTATTCTGAATTTAGGGTCTGTTGGTTACTCAGCTTGCATGGACAGAGTTGAAATTTTTGCTGAAATCCACATGCCATTAGCCAAAATTCATCCACAATTCAATGAACCCAACCAATAAAATAAAATAGTTTTACAAATTCCATTTTCAGTGTTATGGATTCAGAAGAGTTATACATTCTGTGAGTGAATCTTTCTGAAGTTTGCATTTTCAAGCAAAGTCTCAAGACTAAATTTTAGAAATTGTTATTTTTCAAATTATAACTTGAAAAATTACACCTTGTACTTAAATGACATTTAGCAAATTTTCATTGAAAATAAAACAATATTTCAGAACAAAATACATGCCATTGCTATAATTAGAATTTTTATTAATAAGTTATTACTTCTTAAGTTAATACTTGATTAATATAAAGTTATTTTTTCATATTTCATATAAGAAAAAAAGCATAAAGAATAATAAGCAACCTGCCCATAACCTGGTAAATGGAGAAGTGAGGTTTGAAATACGGATTTTTGATACTGAACTGGTATTTTAAGTATTACTTTTAGTTACATACACAGTATTTTATATTTTATTCTAATGAGTTGTATATTTTCCTATGGCTACTTTTATATTTTTAATATATATAATATTAAAAATAATAAAATTTAAAATAATTAAAAATAATAATTAAAAAGTATTATTATTATATATATTATATATTATTATATAATATATATTATATAATTAAAAATAATAATATTTTAAATTTTTTTTTTTTTCAATGTTTATTTATTTTTGGGACAGAGAGAGACAGAGCATGAACGGGGGAGGGGCAGAGAGAGAGGGAGACACAGAATCGGAAACAGGCTCCAGGCTCCGAGCCATCAGCCCAGAGCCCGACGCGGGGCTCGAACTCACGGACCGCGAGATCGTGACCTGGCTGAAGTCGGACGCTTAACCGACTGCGCCACCCAGGCGCCCCAATAATAATATTTTAAAATAATTTAAGTAAGATAATTTTATTTCTTTGTATAGCAATTTGGAAATATTAAAAAAAATTAATGTTTATTTGTTTTTGAGAGACAGAGACAGAGCACAAGCGGGCAGGGGCAGAGAGAGAGAGAGGGAGACACAGAATCTGAAGCAGGCTTCAGGCTCCCAGCTGTCAGCACAGAGCCTGACGCGGCTCGAACGCACAGACCATGAGATCATGACCTGGGTCGAAGTCGGATGCTCAACCGACTGAGCCACCCAGGCGCCCCTGGAAATATTTTAAAGGCATATATCTACATTTACCAATTAATCTAACTTCAGGATATTACAGTTATAAAATAAAACTCTTGGAAAAAAAAAAAACAAAGTTAAGTGAAAAAAATAGAAAAACGTTGAAATCAATTGATATGCTTTAAAAGTATTCACAAATAATGTTTCAAAAATTATTTTAAAAACATGATTCTTTTATGATAGTGTGTTATCATGTCAAAAGCTGATATTGACACTAAAATAAAAATTTGACCATCTATCATAGGGATAGAATGTGAAGAAAAGGATCTGGTTGTCTGTATGGTGAGGCTCTTTTCTCTATTTCTCTATTTATAAAAATTTAGCTAGTGATGAAGAATACTTTCAAAACAGAAGAACAAAAGTTAGAAGTTATTAAACAATACTTTATGAATTGGTTATGTATTGTTAGCAAAATATGGGCATAATAAAATTGTGTTAAATTAGTGAAATATAAATATTAAAGTTATCAATTTTATATGAGATTTTTTAATACAAAAACATGAATAAAGTGTCCTTAAGATTAGCTAAATATGATTTAAGAGAAATAAACTGAGGTAATCATTTTACAATTTACATATATACATATATGTACATATGTACATATACACATATATACATATATATACATATATATATATTTATATCCTGTATGGAACTTTAACTTATAGAGTGATATAAATCATTTCCCAATGAAACTGGTAAAATAAAAAAAAAGAAAAAGAAACCTAAAGAGACACTGACATATATTTTATCAAGTGTTAATAGAATGTATTTAAAGATACAATTTTTAAATATAAAATAAAGGCCGATAACCGTAAGCTACCAGCCAGCCCATGACCAAAAATGAGATTGAAAGAGAGAGAGAGGGAGAGAGAGAGAGAGAAAAGAAAATAAAATCAAAGATTTCCTAAAGCCTTGATGATAAATGTCTTATGAACCTAATGACACATCCATGGAGTCCCGATATTAATATTTTACCTAATATGAAATAATTTAAACCATATATTTCAGTTTATGGAAAATTCCTTAAATTTTTATTAGTACTTCACTTAGGAAAATGGAAAAGTAAAATAGTAACTATTTAATTATTTAAAAACTATATTTTATTTTTAAAAATATCATTTGACAGTTTGCAAGAGACTTGGCTATAAAAAATATACTGTTTGAATATATATAAAGCCAGCAAAAGTAACCAAGCAATGTTAAGTAAACTCAAAATTTTCACGATCAAAAATCTAAAAGAGATAAACCTTCGTACCAATACACAAGCCTAAGGAACGTGAGAGAAAAACTTCACTGGTGTAGTCTTGAGGTTTGGGATGCGAAAGTAGAGTCTGAGAAGAAAAAGAAGCCTGGGTATAAAATGAGTGAGAGTGGTAAGATTCAGAGAAGTGTTGTGCCAGCCTGGATTTTTTTTTCAGTTGATGCTTTGCAGTTTTTTTTTTTTTAATTTGTTTAGTGTTTATTTATTTTTGGGAGAGAGAGAGATCAAGTAGGGGAGGGGCAGAGAGAGAAGAGGACAGAGGGTGCCAAGCAGGCTCTGTACTGACTGACAGATCATGTGTGATCCTGACCTGAGCTAAAGTCAGATGCTCAACCTACTGAGCCACTCAGGGGCCCCAATGCTGTGCAATTTTTGTATCCCTATGATTTACCATGGAAAACATACATTTGAAGGTGTAGGTCAGCAAGAATGATGTCCTGAATCAGGAGCATCTTGGGGGAGAAGGTCTTACAAGTATCTCTTGGACTAGATATCTAAGAAGAGGTGGGGCGGGGGGGGGCATTAGGAAAAATTATTTCTCCTACATTTTTGTGCACTTTATTCATTAAATAGCTTTTAAATTTTTATATGTAAACGATTTGTTTATTTCATATGGAAGTAGGAAGTAGAGCATTTAAAAATGATTTTACATTAATTTTTAAATTTAAGTTGGGATGATTCTTCTAAGGATGAGAACTAGAATCCAAATAGATCACATAAGTAAGCTTTCTTATGGAAGATCACTTCAAATTTCATAAGCACCCACAAAGTGTTATGAATAAAATGTCATCTAAGAGACAATTCTATACCCTCCATTGAGGCTATAGAAGGCATGTTAAATGATTCTTATGCCTTGTAAGGAATAGAATTGCTTTATTATTTTATTATTATTTTAAACAACCAGGGAAATGTGGGTGGTGGAGACGCTTGGATCACATCGGCCGTGTCTTCTAACAATCTGCTCTCGGGAATTGGTGATATTTTGTACCATATTTCAGCCTTACTCCAAGCTTGAAATGTGGCACAGTAGTCACTATGAGCAACTGGCATATATCATGGCCATCTGGCATATTTTGGCAAAGTGCAGTCCTAATTTCATAATGCTCTAGGAAATAGTAACATATGCTTCGTGTAGTATTCTATCCAAAATGGATAAACCAATTCATTGTAATTCTAAAATTATACTAATACTGGTACTGCAACTGTTGTGAACACTGTTTCACTGTGTGTATGTATGCACACATTGGTAATCTTATAAAAAATGAACACATTTTTAATTTTCTATGAAAGTAAAGATGCTCTTTGAAACACACACACACACACACACACACACACACACACAGCAGACCAAAATTACACAAAGATGCAAAAGGAATAAAGGAGAAAAAATATTCTTTCTTTACCATTCCCAAGCAATCCAACTGCTCAGTTATATAACTGCAACATTTTACATGCATTTCCATATGCATGTACACATTATATATAGAGTCAGACCCATACATACAAAATTGCAAATGTATTTTAGATATGCAAGGCTATACACTGAATATTTCTCTACAACTGTGCCTAATTTATCTAATACACATTTTCATTTTTAACATTACTATATATACATCTACCATAGTCTTTTATATTGCTTTATAGTTCTCCATTGTACATCTATATTAAAACTACAGAATTTTCTTAATCCAACTTATATTGCTAGTCATTTTTGTTTCTAGGGCTTTGCTGTTGGGAGTAATTATAAATGCTATTTAAGTATATATGTAAGTGTATACCTGTGTCCTTGGTGCAGCAGATTGCTTTAGATTACTGTTAACAGTAGAACTGAAAATTCTGTCCCAAATACGTTACTGGTTACTTTTCAGTAAAATAAAGAAAGTGAGCAGGTTCATAAAGCTAGACAATTTTTGCTTTAGTCTATGTACAATGCTCAGGCATAGATACACAAAATACTGAGCATTTTGCATAATTTTGGCATTGTGGTAGATTATTTATATTACAAAATTAAATATAAATACACTCCAGCCCCCTGTAACACTAATATTTTTCTTAACCTAAAGCCTACTTAGTCAAACAGTAGTACATATACAAAGCTTTATTTTGACTGTTATTTGCACAATATGTTTTATATCTTCCTATTCTCACATTTTCTGTGTCCCAACTAAAAAATAAGTGTTTTTTATGCACAGTATTTTCTTTTCATGTATTTGGATTTCAGTAGCTTTATTATGATGCATTAAGGATGATTTTCTTTTAATAAATTCTCACAGGGGTTTATTGTGCTACAGCAGTCTGTGGGTTAATGTCTATCATGAGTTTCAGAAAATGTTTAGCTAGTGATTCTTCAAGTATTTTCACTTAAATTATATGTATTTTAGACACTTTTTTCCTGCTTCCTCATGTTTCTTACAACCACCACACACACACACACACACACACACACACACACACACGCACACACACACATCTTTGTTTATTTTTTTTCTGTACTATCCATTCTCATTTCCCTTTATTTCTGCACATCCAATGCAATGACGTCTTCTGCTGGGTCTAACCTGCTTTTATTTTTTTTTAATTTTTAATATTTATTTATTTTCGAGAGAGAGAGACAGAGTGTGAGCAGGGGAGGGACAGGGAAAGAGGGAGACAGAATCCGAAACAGGCTCTAGGCTCTGAGTTGTCAGCACAGAGCCCGAAGTGGGGCCCAAACTCACAGACTGTGAGATCGTGACCTGAGTTGAAGTTGGACCCTCAACCGACTGAGCCACCCAGGCGCCCCTAGCCTGCTTTTAAAATGACATATCGAACTGTTAATTTGATTTAATAAATTCTACAATTCCCATTTGAATCTCTTTTAGAGAATAAAATACCCTGGTACAAATCTCTTTTATGTTTTCAGCGCATAAGAACACTAAATTCTCCCTAGAAGATAAGGTAACAAGTCACTGGAGGGGCCAACAGCGGGTCACCCCAAAATGGGCCCCCTGGCGTCAAGATTATTTTGAGTTAAAAAGCAATCAAACACCAACAGATTCAGGAAAAGCTCTCTACTTTCCTCACGACTGGCTACAAAGGATTTAAATAGAATACCTGCTCCAGGAAGACAGCTATCACCACAGAGAACTACATTATACTCTGAGCTAGGTGTAGCAGACAGGGCAGATCGTAGTAAGGCCCATGTGGCAGAGTCCTCTCCACCCCATTGTTCCTGAGTGACCCAGAAAATATTTGTTTATCAGTTTTTTCATCTTCCTGTGAATTGCATTCCTTCCCTTTGAAGTCCCAGGTCTCTACCCCCTTCTTCTTAGTTCGAAATGATGTATGTACTTCATTTTTCCTGTCTGGGCAGTTCCCTGTTCATATGGATTCCGTTTGGTAAGTAAGAAATTAAATGTGTATTTTCTCCTGTTAACCTGAACCATGTCAGTTTGATTCTTAGTCCAGCCGCTAGAAGGAGCTTGAAAGGGACAGGATATTCTTGCTCTCTAGCATCACTCACATCTCAATATCTTAATGCTTAAAAAACACTCAGTACTGAATAATAAGTGTGTGATACAGGCCTACAGGTGGCCTACAGGTGCTTCTAACCTGCTTGCTGCTGGCACTGACGTCACTGAGCACTGGTGGTAACGCAGCACAGAAAGCACTACAGAGACATCACAATGACAGCATCTACCTATAGACCTTCTGTTTCTCACTGCTTTATAATCTCCGTTCCTATTAGGTTATATTTTACTACTAAATTCTATATATTTGAAAGAGTCTTTAGGATGCCCATTGGGACAGATATTTTTGTGCTGCCATTGTTTTTTTCAATGGTTATTGTCCACATGGTCATGATGCTCTTTGGTCTTGGAGGCATTTATGTTCCATGCAAACAACTGGAAAGTATATATTAAAAACAAGAAAAATTAAAATTCCCCGTAATTACACTACCCAGAAATAACTATTTTGTTTTATATTCCATGTCCAATTTTGAAAATAGTTTCTTTTTTGAGAGAGAGAGAGAGAGAGAGAGCGAGGGAAGAACAGAGAAAGAGGGAGACACAGGATCCAAAGCAGGCTCCAGGCTCTGAGCTGTCAGCACAGAGCCTGACACGGGGCTCGAACCCATGAACCGCGAGATCATGACCTGACCCTAAGTCAGATGCTTAACCAACTAAATCCCCCAGGTGCCCTGAAAATCATTTCTTAATGTAATACATCTTGCTGTTTAAGTTAAAATTCTGCCGGTTTAATTGAACCGCTACTTTTAGCTTTGCAGAAGAGTGATTGATTTAGTCATTTTCTAATAAAGTCTATTTTATCTTTAATCTTTTAACTACTCACCCACATTCAAATATCCTATTATTTATAATCCTAAAACAATGATCCAAGTTACTTAAGTGTTTGCTATTAACCACTCACCCACATTCAAATATCCTGTTATTGATAACCCTACTTAAGTGTTTGCTATTACCCATATATTTGTTCACCCACACCATTTTTATGCTCTGCACCGGACTAAACACATGGAAAGATTGTTAGGTATAAAACTAAATAAAGATACTGAGTTTTTATTTGTTCAGAAAAATAAATTTTTAGAGTGTGTGGTTATCTCAGGCCTGTTTTTACTCTTGCTTATGATTGTGTATAATCTACAATATAAACATCTTCTTTAAGTAGTTATACCAAATAGAACATGTTAAACAATTTTTGAGTTGGGTGTATTATGTAGATTTTTGGACAGTCCCATCTCTACATGTCCTAACATATTTTGAATTGTTGATCATTTAATTTATTTTTATATAATGCCACAGTTTTACTTGTATTTTTGGGACTTTATGCTCTATCTGTGAAATATTGACATCACAGTGTTAGATCATATTGTGGATTTTAGAGGTTTGCTGAGTAGAAAATGAAACGTGTACTTTTCTTCAAATATTTAAATTACGGATACATTCAAAAGCAATTGAAATTGCCATGAGGTAAAAAGTATCCACCTTATTCAAATATATGCACTACAATGTTTTAAAGTTAGAATCAAATACTGGCATTTATATTTAGATTGCTTTGTATTTCCCTGATAAGGAGCTACGTTGAACATCTTTTCATGTGCCTGTTGGCCATCTGGATGTCTTCATTTTTTTTTTTTTTTTTAATTTTTTTTTTCAACGTTTATTTATTTTTGAGACAGAGAGAGACAGAGCATGAACGGGGGAGGGGCAGAGAGAGAGGGAGACACAGAATCGGAAACAGGCTCCAGGCTCCGAGCCAACAGCCCAGAGCCTGACGCGGGGCTCGAACTCACGGACCGCGAGATCGTGACCTGGCTGAAGTCGGACGCTTAACCGACTGCGCCACCCAGGCGCCCTGGATGTCTTCTTTAGAGAAGTGTCTATTCATGTTTTCTGCCCATTTCTTCACTGGGTTATTTGTTTTTCGGGTGTGGAGTTTGGTGAGCTCTTTATAGATTTTAGATACTAGCCCTTTGTCCGATATGTCATTTGCAAATATCTTTTCCCATTCCGTTGGTTGCCTTTTAGTTTTGTTGGTTGTTTCTTTTGCTGTGCAGAAGCTTTTTATCTTCATAAGGTCCCAGTAATTCACTTTTGCTTTTAATTCCCTTGCCTTTGCGGAAATACAAATCAAAATCACACTCAGGTATCACCTCACGCCAGTCAGAGTGGCCAAAATGAACAAATCAGGAGACTATAGATGCTGGAGAGGATGTGGAGAAACGGGAACCCTCTTGCACTGTTGGTGGGAATGCAAATTGGTGCAGCCGCTCTGGAAAGCAGTGTGGAGGTTCCTCAGAAAATTAAAAATAGACCTACCCTATGACCCAGCAATAGCACTGCTAGGAATTTATCCAAAGGATACAGGAGTACTGATGCATAGGGGCACTTGTACCCCAATGTTCATAGCAGCACTCTCAACAATAGCCAAATTATGGAAAGAGCCTAAATGTCCATCAACTGATGAATGGATAAAGAAATTGTGGTTTATATACACAATGGGATACTACATGACAATGAGAAAAAATAAAATATGGCCTTTTGTAGCAACGTGGATGGAACTGGAGAGTGTAATGCTAAGTGAAATAAGCCATACAGAGAAAGACAGATACCATATGGTTTCACTCTTATGTGGATCCTAAGAAACTTAACAGGAACCCATGGGGGAGGGGAAGGAAAAAAAAAAAAAAGAGGTTAGAGTGGGAGAGAGCCAAAGCATAAGAGACTGTTAAAAACTGAGAACAAACTGAGGGTTGATGGGGGGTGGGAGGGAGGGGAGGGTGGGTGATGGGTATTGAGGAGGGCACCTTTTGGGATGAGCACTGGGTGTTGTATGGAAACCAATTTGTCAATAAATTTCATATATATATATATATATATATATATATATATATATATATATAAGTAAATAAAATGATTGCAAAGTAGGCATGTTTTCAAACCACTTTCCCCCCCTAGGTTTTAACTGTTAACTCACTAGTCACTGCTATTTTTAATTATATTAAACAACATATGGTATTTGAAAAATAGATGTCTTAGCAAGGAATATATTAAATATTGTTTTAAAATACACTGAAGAGAATAATAGCCTTAATTAGGAATTGTAACCTGAAGTGTCTTTTACAAGCTGCTGGTTTTGCCCGATTTACTGTAAAAAACATAAAATTTTTATCATTAGATACATATATTAGAAGGAAGAAAAACTGATAACTAATGATCTATGCTCTATTTATTAAAAAGTTTGGGAGATAGAGACAATAAAATGCCTTAATATAATTGTATAGCTAGATGACTTTTTATATTAATAGATACCTATTTTACTATCACCCATCTCAAGACATCTCCGCATATTTGAATTTTTTTGTTACATTTATTCATTTTTGAGATACAGAGACAGAACACAAGCGGTAAAGGGGCAGAAAGAGAAAGAGACACAGAATCTGAAGCAGGCTCTAGGCTCTGAGCTGTCAGCATAAAGCCCAACTAGGGGCTTGAATCCATGAACCTTGAGATCACGACCTGAGCTGAAGTCAGATGCTTAACCAACTGAGCCATCCAGACGCCCCAATATTTCCAGCATCTTTTAAGTTTTTCTCAGTCAATTGTCTCCCAACAAAGTAGGTTCTAACACTATGAATACATTTTGACTATTTTTTAATTTCTTATGAATGATATAGGGTATATATTATTTTGTGCTTACTTCTTTTTCAATGTTGTTTGTATAACAACAGTTCATTTTTTTTGTTTCTTTGTTTTAGTGTCTTTGTAAGGTGTTGCACTGTATGAATTTATCATAATTTAATGACACATTATATCCTTAATGGACAATTGGGTTGTTTTTGCTTTTTGACTATTATGAATAAGATACTATGAAAAAGTTTCACATTTGTTTTTGGTGGACACTGGCACTCATATTTTTGAGCACTTACCTACAAGTGTAAATGCTGGGTCATAAAATAGGCATATATTTAGTTTTAACAGAGTGTGTCAAAGAGTTTTCCAAAGCCATTGTATGAATTTTCACTTTCATCAAGAAAATTATAAGAGTTCCTGTGGCTTCATATTCTGTCCAATATGTGGTATTGCCACTGTTTAATTAGAATTCCAGTGTGTATGTTTGTTCTTCTTTTTATCTCATATGTACTTACTGAATAAGTACTGCTCTGGAATCACTTTTTCTTATTTTTGCATGCCATTTGACAACCTCGTTGACTCATTTTATTTATATTAGGTTATTTGTTCAGTGTCTTATTAAGTTAGGAGATAAAAAAATTCTAGATAAAAGATCTCACTCAGGTATTTGCATTGCGAACACTTTCTCTTTTTCTGCCTTGATCCTTGTCTTCATGCAATTTTTGTTCAACAAAAGTTACCCATTTTAGTGATATGCTAATAATCCCATCTTTTCTTTTATGATTATTGCTTTCTTTTCTTTTATAATTATTGCTTTCTATGTTCTGTTTAATAAATATTTGTCTACCCTGATTTCATAGTATTCTCCATTTTAATCTCCATTTATTCTCCATTTAATCTCCATTTATTCTCCATTTAAATTCTGCATTTAAGAAATGCATTTTTAAGCTTTAATAATTGTTTCTTGAATATCAATCACCTCTGCTTGAAACACTCATATTTTGAAATACAGAGCACTATTCTCTTCTTTATCTATTCTCTTCCATCTCAGTTCAATCACTGTCTCTTCTGCATCTGCCTACTCTTTAGTGGAGGAAGAGTCCAGGATTTTCTCCTTAGTATTTCTTGTGTATTCCCTGTGTTTATTCTCTCAATATTCTCCTCTGTTACAGTGATTTTTCCCAGGCACTTATATGTTGATGGCTCCTAAGTATGTTTCTTGAACTCATACCTTCCTTCCTAGATGCAAATAGTATTTTCCACCGTTTAAAAGAAATACTTGTCCTATAGTCATCACTTGTAGCTTCACAGGGCATAGTGCTTAAAAGAAAAGTTGAAAAGTGAGGTAGTGATTGAGAAGAGATATTCAGAACTAGATAGCCTACTTTGGATTCTAGCTAGAAAACTTACTAGCTGGATACGTTGGACAAGTCATTTAAGCGTTCTGCCCCTCAGACTTCTCTTGTGTAAAAGGAATAATAATAGGAAGAGGAGATACTGAGTTAGAAGGATGAGGAATATTGTTTAGTCACCAGAGTGGAATATCCATTATGTGAACATACAATATTAGCAGGTTGAGAGAGTCATTAAATTGAGATACATACTGCTAAGAGGAGAAAGAGAATGGGAAAAAAGAGGCACTAAATTCATACTTGTTTATCTATTCTTATAAAGCATAGTCATAGAAGTCTAGTGGCAAGTCTCAGCTTTTCCATAAATAGCACTCACCCACTATGGTGCCTTTTATTGGTTTCTATTCCAATGCTGGACTCCACTTTTTTAATTGATTTTATATGAATAGAAACTACTATGGAAATATAGGTGAATCCTACTATTTCATTAGTTTACTCACTTATTCTCTGATCCATTCATTCTTACATTCACTCACGTATAAAACCTTCATTAGTTGTCTTCAATTTGGCAATCTTTAAATTTATGAGTAGGGAATTTTAAAAAATAGATTTGCATGATTAAGAAACAGAAGAATGAGGGGCACCTGGGTAGCTCAGCTGGGTAAGTGTGACTCTTGATTTCAGTTCAGGTCAGATCACATGGTTCATGAGTTCAAGCTCCATGTTGGGCCCTGTGCTGACAAGCCTGCCTGGGATTCTCTCTTCCTCTCTCTCTGCCCTTACCTACCTCTCTCAAAATAAATAAATAAACTTTAAAAAAAGGAAAAGAAGAATGAGAAATGTCATGGTAAATTGTCCACATATTCTGAATGAGCAGACGTAGTTAAGACATAGGCTAGGATCATTTGATATGAGAATAATAATAATATTTATGTTTTACTGACTTAAACAACATTTATATGTTCCTTCTAAGATCCATATACTTAGGGCACCAGTCCAATAACCATTAGTACTGGTTGCCTATAAATTCATTTTCAACAACAGTCACTGAATATTTTCTAGAGAGTCATGTTTTAATGTCTCATCTCATCCTTTGCAGCCACAGTGACTTTATGGCATAGTCCTGCAGAATAAAGCATAAGCCACATCTGCTAGAGATTTCTGAGAAATATGTTTGTTTTCTTGATACAGGTGTCTTTGTGTGTTTTATCCCCCTCAATTCTTCTCCCCAATTCTCCCTGCCTCAAAAATGGATGCAGTGTTTAGAGCTGCAGTATCCAACTAAAATCATGAGAAAAAAGCCACATGTTGAAATTTGAGCCACTCTTAAACAGCTGTGCTGTTACATATGAACGAATACATTAAAAATTAATACAATTGATAGAGTAAAGAAATTATTCAGGGAATCCCAAATCTTAGCCTACCCTCACTATCTAGACATTTAAACAGAAGACTTTCACACTGAGGATCTAATTGTATAAAAACAATTATACGTAAAGAAAATGTGGGACAGCCATGACATCTTAGGTATGAAATAAAGTCTCAGTGGGATGGGGTTGGAAAAAAGGGAAAGAGTTAAAAAAGAAGAGAAGGAGGATGGAGAATAACAAATGTTGAACAAGGGGGTAAGAAATAGGATATGTCCCATTAATAGTCAGGAAAATATTGTATAACACCATTAGACAAAGGAATTCAACAATTTAAAGCACATATGACAGTAATTTAGGAAGGTAATAGTTTAAGTGAACCAGGAAAACTGAAGGGCACATGTACATAGAATGACATTTCCCCCAATATCTTGCTCATTGAGAGAGAGCACGAGGAATAAAAGTGATCGGACTGATCTCAGGAGCACGGAGTGTGAGACTCTGGAGACCGAACTGAGAATCTTGGGTTTCATATTGTTTGATACAAACACCATGAGCATTTCTTGTATGCTTCCTTGAGCTCTTAAAGGACCTGTGACACAAAAGACATGCTTGAGTAAATTATTCACAGTGGTCATTTCAAGATGCAAATATTTTGTAAATAATGGAAAAGGAACACATAGATGCCCTGTTATCCAGGTTAACTGTTGTGCTGAAGCAATAAAAAGACTGAGTCCAATGTCATCCCCAGGTCAATTCTCATATGAACATTTTTATATTCTGGGTAAAGTGAAAGATCACAACATTGTCTAGTGAACATTCAAGGTGATGACTCATTGGAGAATATATCTTTCCCAGAGTGCCATATGTTCCAACAAGGTGCTGTTCCCATTACTAACATGACAGGAAAGCACTGAAAATAGAGAGGCTTTTAGAGATAGACAATAAGAGGCCTACGAACATTAATGAAAACTAAACAATACCCTACAAAACAAACCAGTGTATCTCAAATAATCAGTTTTATGGCTCCTTGTTTTCCTGTGCTTATCTGTGGAAATATGATAGCATGCAGAAATTGCTTAACTAAAGAAATGCAACAGAATCTTAAACTAATGGGTATGTTGTGCTATGCTTTAACTTAATGATGTGGCACTTTTTGGACTATCCCACTTTATATGTAAATTTCTCTAACCCTTGTAAATGGAAAATCTCACATAGACTATGAAACATCATTGTGCTGCATAAAAATGATATCAAAATAGTTTTTCTTGATGACATGCATCCATTAGAAGGAGCCCATAAAAATGTTATAAACATATTTGGATATGCTAGGTGATGATTTTTCCTGACAAGCTAATGTGCTGTGCTATAAGTAGAAATGGAGTAATATTGTTGAAAAGAACAAAATGACTTTACTATCTTTTATGCCAAGAAAATCTCAAGAAAAAAAAAAAAAAACAGTGCACTTCCCACAATCCCTGCAGTTAAGATAGCCCTTGGAGAATCACGAATTTTCATGACTTTTTTGCACGTGCTGTCTAGATTGATAGAAAGTATATTGATGGAGATAGAATTTTTTAATTTTCATTTAAGAAATACAAACTTGCCATGGTTGTCATGGCTTTTATGATAGACAGTTTCCCTCTGAGTTTTCTGTAACTAGACTAATAGTTTTGCAGAACTAAAAAAAAATAATAAAATACATGTGTCAATTTTCTATGAATATCATCTTAATATTTCCTAAATTAACCTAATTTTTTTTTTTCTTCTGGCTTCCCACCCGCCCCTCCCTCCCACCCCCCATCAACCCTCAGTTTGTTCTCAGTTTTTTTTTTTTATATGAAGTTTATTGACAAATTGGTTTCCATACAACACCCAGTGCTCATCCCAAAAGGTGCCCTCCTCAATACCCATCACCCACCCGCCCCTCCCTCCCACCCCCCATCAACCCTCAGTTTGTTCTCAGTTTTAGAAGAAGACATATATGCAAGATTTAGTGTAGCATTTATAATTAAGGTAAGTTGTTTTAAGCATCCGACTTCAGCTCAGATCATGATCTCACAAGTCATGAATTGGAGCCCCATATCGGCTTCTAATCTTCTGTGTCCCTCTCTCTCTGTTCCTCCATCATGTGCACATGCTGTCTTGTCTCTCAAAAATAAATAAATATTTTCAAAAAAAGATAAATATTTGGAATCTTGACTAAATTCTTACACCCTGATAAAAAATTCAATAATCATTCTTTTTTTGTCACTTAAACATAATATTCAAATTTTAAGTATAGACTCAGCTATAACTGAAAACTGATAAGCTTTTAAACCAGACTGTGTAGAAAGTATTAAATACTTTTTAACAAAGAAACTTCCAATTCAATTCAAAATTATGAACAGAAAAGTAAAAGACAAAAGTAATATCATATATAGCAAATTTAACCCACAGTATTGCAAAGTTTAATTTACTGTTATTTTAGATTTTTAAAAAATATTTACATTGTAAAAATATACAGCAGTGTTTCCAATTTTGGAATAGTGAGAGTCTGAGCAAAATGATGTTCATTACCAATATGTAAAAACTATAAATATACTAGCACATCAATTACTAACGTAATGATTAAATGCATTGCAAAATTGGTTTGGTGAAGAAGACAATATATCAAGAAACAGCAGGCCATGTTCCAATGTAGTGTGATGGTTTAGATTCTATTGGAATTTGAGATAGATAGGAAGTTAGGAGAATTTTCTTTAGCCCTGGGCAAGCTCAACGGTCAGGATTAAGACTAGAGTATAAAGTCAAGGCTCTGGAAGCTTTGTAGTAGTTGACAAAGAAACTGAAGATTAGTAAATAAATAAATAGATTAATTAGCATAGGTCTTTAAAAGCTAAAATGGTCATAACATTCAATAGACGGTAAAAAATTATCTCTCTCTCTCTCTCTCTCTCACACACACACACACACACATATGTATTAAAACTTGTTAAGAATTAACCAAAATATATATCATATATTGGCATGGAGTCCAAAAATATACTAAACTTAAAGATGAAGAATTCCCAGGCTGAGTAATTATTTCAGCAGCCAGTTCAAGGTTGTTAAAACCTCAACTACACATAGCAGTTGGAAGAAAGAAAGAATGAGAAAATAAGAGAAAGAAAGAGAAATAAATAAAATGAAAAGAAAGTATCTTTATAAAAGTGTTTTAAATCTATTTTAATTCAGAATTGATTGTGTACCAATGTGTAGCAAAGTAAATTAAAAAGAGAAAGCAATCTGATATAAAATTAATTTCACACACAAATACAGACAAAAAGAAATCGTTCTAACCTGCACAGAGTCAAAGGTACAAAAGGTAAGATTTGAAATTTTATAATCATTTTACATCAGTTCATTTAAAGCAGGTAACATATTTTGCTTCAATATGAAATAGTAAAACCTAAGATAGATATAGCCACATAACCAACTTAAAAATACTATTCGGCCAGTAGTCTAAGTGTTAATTAGCCATGTTGAAATGTCAGCGGAAGTGGGGCGCCTGGGTGGCGTAGTCGGTTAAGCGTCCGACTTCAGCCAGGTCACGATCTCGCGGTCCGTGAGTTCGAGCCCCGCGTCGGGCTCTGGGCTGATGGCTCGGAGCCTGGAGCCTGTTTCCGATTCTGTGTCTCCCTCTCTCTCTGCCCCTCCCCCGTTCATGCTCTGTCTCTCTCTGTCCCAAAAATAAATAAACGTTGAAAAAAAAAAAAAAAATTAAAAAAAAAAAAAAAAAAAAAAGAAATGTCAGCGGAAGTATATTTGAGGAAATCATTCAGAATACACCATGGAGATATAAATAGAATTTCTTTTCATGGTGAGATTATAGAGCATGATGACAAAATAAGAAAGTCCAATAAAGGTTGTTTGAGAGATTCAGGAAAAAAAATAAGAAAAATGGGAAGAAACAATATTTAAGTAGATAATGACTAAAATTTTCCTAAATAGATAAATATCCTTGTTGAAACTTAACAATGAGAACAACAAAAATCCATGAAAATAAAATCACACATACAAATAAATAGTGAAAATAGAAATCATTATTGGCAAAGAGATAGCAAGATTTTAAAAGTAACCAAAGAGAGAGAAAAAGAAAAAAACAAGATTACCTACAAAGGACAAAATATTAGAGTGAAAAACCTTTTTATTAATAACAACAAAAAATCCAACACCAATAGAATTGTGTATTTTAAACATGAGATAAAATCAGTTTTGTATCTAGCTCAACTATCTCCAATAGTATGGGAGAAAAATTTAAGACAGAGGAACTAAGAATATTTGCTGACAGTTCCTCACCTGAAAAAAATAGCAAGGATAGATTTAAGAGAAAGAAATTAAAATGGAAACAAATTATTGAGAAAATAAATGGTAAATAAATGGATAATCATTAAAAAAATAACTGAATAATATATGTAGATGTTGGAAATGGCTGTTTTGGCAGCAACAATATGGCAAATGAAGATGAATGGAATTTAAGTTAAAATATTTATTTCTTAATATTCATTGTTGAGTAGATAGATATCGGCTTGAAAGTATGCTCAAGTTTTAAGGATACTGTTAAATAAACAAATTGAGACACAAATGTAGAAAATTAGATGAATAGCTGTCAGGAATTGAGAAAAACATAAAAAATAAATGGAAAAAGGCATGCTATAAATAACTGAAAATAGTATTAGAAATAAACGTATTTATGTGAATAATGACAATTATATCAATAAATTAAACCAGTTAAATGATCCAGTGCATTCTGCAAATAGCATGTTTGTATGTGTTCTCTCTCAGCTGACTCTTGCTGTTTTGTGATGACAAACAAGAGTCAATGAAGCTCCATCTTTTGTCTGAAAAGTCTATTTATGTTGCTCTAACAACTATTAGGTTTTCCCCCCTTGAATTGAAGATCATATTAAAAAAAAATGCATTGTGTGAAATTAGTCTGAAATTTGTAACTACAGTCTCTCTAAATTGTCTGTCTATACTTTGCCCCCCTTTTTGGAATTTGGCATTCCATCGTCATTGAATGCTGTTAGGAATTACAGATATCACTGTCATCAAAGTTGGGTTGCTTTCCATTCATATTTATTCTTTTTGCTTTGAATAGATGCTTGAGAAGAAAACAATGAAAGACAATTTACTTTGCATTCATAAAACTGGGTAGGTCTGAACAGTCTTAGGAACAGTGTATTCAATGCCATTAATATTTCAAATTTTTTTAAAAATTTCTTTTAGTTCTTTATTGCTTTTATTAGAGCAATAAAAATTCAAATGCCTGGGAAGTTTCCCAAAGAAATTAATGTGCCGGACAAAGGAAGGCCACTATGTATAAATACAACTTGTTAATTAATACCTGTTTGTAGTTGGTTGGTTGATGAGAAAAGAAAAATAGGAACTATTTCAGAGTTTTCTGCCCTTCAGTATAATTAATTGCAATTCTGTGATATTAATCAGTCTTCCCGTGTTTACTATTAAGTCCTGATAGCATTGCTTCTTTATAGATTTGGATAATTAACATTTATTAACTTGAATTTCTTTTATATCATTGTCTTCTTACACTCTCTTTTCTCTGCTTGGTAAAAAACCATCGTTAATATATCAATAAAATGTGTATTTTTTCAGATGCCATCTCAAGTATCATATCTTTCTGAACACTTAGAGATGCACATTAAAAAAGTTTTCAAAGGAATTAATAAACCATTACTAACTGTTTAGGCTAACATCTACTTAGCTCCCACTTTCTAAGACACTTACAGTCTCTCTATGAAAACATTTGATGGATGCAATCAGGAAGGGTATGCATTGTGTTAAAACATAAAAAAAAAGTTAGATAATAATACATATGGAAAATGTACCTTGTGAGAGCCTCTCTATATTGTCAGCAATGCTGGGGAATATTTTGTGTATGGCATATATACTGTTAAAAATAAGATGCTACAAACATGGGCATGCTGTTTATAGCAGCACTATCGACAGTAGCCAAAGTATGGAAAGAGCCCAAATGTCCATCAGTGGATGAATGGATAAAGAAGATGTGGTGTGTGTATATATATATATATATATATATATGTATATACACACACACACACACACACACACACAATGGAGTATTACTCAGCAATTAAAAAGAATAAAATCTTGCCAGTTGCAACTACATGGATGGAACTGGAGGGTATTATGCTGAGTGAAATTAGTCAGTCAGAGAAAGACAAATATCGTATGACTTCACTCATATGAGGACTTTAAGAGACAAAACAGATAAACATAAGGGAAAGGCAACAAAAATAATATAAAAACAAGGAGGGGGACAAAACAGAAGAGACTCATAAATATGGAGAACAAACAGAGGGTTACTGCAGGGGTTGTGGGAGAGGGGATGGGCTAAATGGGTAAGGGGCACTGAGGAATCTACTCCTGAAATCATTGTTGCACTATATGCTAACAATGTGGATGTAAATTTAAAAAAAAAAAGAAAAGGGGCGCCTGGGTGGCGCAGTCGGTTAAGCGTCCGACTTCAGCCAGGTCACGATCTCGCGGTCCGGGAGTTCGAGCCCCGCGTCAGGCTCTGGGCTGATGGCTCAGAGCCTGGAGCCTGTTTCCGATTCTGTGTCTCCCTCTCTCTCTGCCCCTCCCCCGTTCATGCTCTGTCTCTCTCTGTCCCAAAAATAAATAAACGTTGAAAAAAAAATTAAAAAAAAAAAGAAAAAAGAAATATGTAAAATAAAACTTATTAAAAAAATAAAATGTTTCAGGGGTGTCTGGGTGGCTCAGTTGGTAAAGTGTCTCTTGATTTCAGCTCAGGTCATGATCTCATGGTTCATGAGATGGAGGCCACACTGGGCTCTGTGCTGACAGCATGGAGCCTCCTTGGGATTCTCGCTCTCCCTCTCTCTGTGTCTTCTCTGCTCATGCTCCGTCTCCCTCTAAATAAATAAATAAATAAATAAATAAATAAATAAATAAATATTTGAAAAGAATAAGTAATAAAAATAAGATATATATACTATGGTCTACATGTTGGAAAATAAAATTTATTGAATATTACAGTTAATCAAAGCTTTAAAGCTTAAGAGATTATTTGGGAGCTGTATGGAACAAAAAAACTGTTTTCAACAAAAAGAGAAGCTGTTCATCAGCTTGAAGGGTCTTCTTTCAGGAAACGTAGCTGAGATCATACAGGAAAAGTTAAATTTATAGATGATATAGAATTTACACAGCCATATACCTGAAATTGTGTCAGGCTTTGAACATGCCACATGCCTGGTCGTTTTCACATGAATGTGGTTTCAGTGGATATAAATAAAGTATGAAATTATCTCCTTTTTTTGTCAGAGCAAATCATTGAATGGGAAGAAGCCTCTAGAGACAGTTGTCTACACTGCTGCCTTTGGGGTAATGGTGACTGAGCACTCAGAACCGTTACTGCTGCCGCTCACCCAAAACATATTCCTGTTGCCATAATTCATGTAGGAATTAACTCTCTACAATCCAATTCTGATCATGCCATTTTCCACCGGGGATCTTTCTGTGGGTTCTTCTTGCCTTTAAAATAGAGGTCTATGTCCCTATATTAGCTTAACATGAACTGGCCTCTTACTAACTTTCCAAACTCATCCTAAGATTTTCTCCCCATTGCTTACCAATGTCCAAGTGAACCGATCAAATTTTGGATTGTGGAAGAAACTCAGCCCGCATACCTGTCCCAAAATACACATATTGTTATCACTGCTATAGACGTTCTTGTTATGGTCTAACTCCAGTTTGTCTCTCATACATCAAGTTGGAAATGAAAAGTCTTTTTGGACATACTAGGCTAGATTAGGTTCCTGTTAGATGCTTTCATGTCACTTTTACTTCTCCATCAGATAACTGACACGATCGTAATGAAATAATTAACCTTGTAAATTTTTAAATGCCTTTCCTCCTATAATAGGATATGAGCCATGATAAATATGATCATATTGCATTTGTTCAGTATTCAGCATAATCTCAGTCATAGGAAAAGTACAAATGCAATTTTATTTCTTTACTTTTCATAAAATAGCCTTAATGAGTTTTCACTCATGTAGAAGTTATGAGATTAAATAACAAAGTATAAACAGAACCCCCTAATAATTTGAATGAAACTTCAGATATGATCATGACATCATATAATTCAAGTCTCACAATAATTTAATAGGTCAGGCATTTACTCATTTTCTGCAGATCAAAAAAAAATGTATCTCAGATGGTTTCAGAATTTTTTTCAAGGTCATAAAACAAGCATATTTCTATTTTAATCCGAAGTGTGTACTCTTTCTATCATTTACAATACATAGCACTGTGTCCATTCTTTCATTTTAGGAACATTTGTGATTTTTTTTTTTATAAATATATTTTTAATTTTTTTTTTCAACGTTTTTATTTATTTTTGGGACAGAGAGAGACAGAGCATGAACGGGGGAGGGGCAGAGAGAGAGGGAGACACAGAATCGGAAACAGGCTCCAGGCTCTGAGCCATCAGCCCAGAGCCCCACGCGGGGCTCGAACTCCCGGACCGCGAGATCGTGACCTGGCTGAAGTCGGACGCTTAACCGACTGCGCCACCCAGGCGCCCCTAACATTTGTGATTTTTAAATATCATCCTCACTACTAGATTTTTTTTTCATCATAGTGACTATCAGAATTTAATTTTTCTCAATGACTAGCATAGTTGCTAAATGCTGGATTAATACGTTCTGTATTGTTGGCAAAGTAGTTCATACAACTTTGCATAAATATCTCAAACTTGGAAAAATATAGCAAAGTAATAAAACAGTTCTCTTCCATGCCCTCCTTGTAACAATGGCACTAGATATTTCTCCTTTTTATACTGAGTATTATAACCTGAAACTTCATACTAATTGCATAAAGATATTTTGAACATATTAGTGTATTATGTATTATAGATCACTAGAGGTTTCAGTAAAATATTCAGCTTGGACTAGGTATAAAATCAGATGTCAGATTCATTAATGAGTCACACATACTTCTTTAGCTCAAGTCATGTATAACTAAAACAAAAATACTGCTTTCTTGCATGTCTGTCTTTATCAATTTTACTTTTTATTTTGCATCTTCTTTGTAGCTTACAGAGGTAGATTGAAAATTGCTTGACTATTTTGACAGAGTATTTATAAATATACAAATATATATTTATAATGGGAAAAATAACAAAGGCAAAATTTTAGAAAAAAAAATACCTTTAGTATTTAAATATTTTGGGACATCTGGGTGACTCAAAGCCTCAAAACTGTGAGATCATGTCCTGAGCTGAAACCAAGAGTTGGGTAAAGCATCACAACTCTTGGTTTCAGCTCAGGGCATGACCTCACAGTTTATGAGTTCAAGCCCCACATTGGGCTCTGCAATCACAGTGTGGAACCTGCTTGGGATTCTCTTTCCCTCTCTGTCTGCCCCTCCCTTGCTTTCTCTCTCTCTCTCTCTCTGTCTCTCTCTCAAGAATAAATAAGTTGAAAAAATTTAAAAAAAATATTTAAAGATGATTAGCATGGCAAATAATTTTAGTCCATAATTTGAAAAAGAAACTCCAAAGATCAGAAACAACTCGGCTTTTAACTAGATACAAAAGAGAGTCAATATTCCTTAGGGATGAAAAGACTGAAAAATGGTTTCCATATTAAATGATGTATTGTTATTCTACCGACATAGTTATCTATGTTTACTACTAACTCAATGTGCTTTTCCATCACTTTATTGAATGAATGCAAGCCTCAAAATAATAAACAGGATAGAGAAACACATTTTGAAAAAAGTGGATTTATTAATATAAGTGAGTGGATGATGTAGAGGAAAGAATCTTGCACTTGGGAGCAAGAAGCTGGAGTCGTAAATTAGATGTATGATGCTGAAGAAAGCACTTACAACTTCTCTCTTAGTATGCACATTTATATTTATATGATGAGGTTCACGTGCCTAGTTTTTTTTTTACAAAGTCTATTAAAACTGATGTTCTAGTGTATAAATAAATCAAATTAACAAATATGTCTAAACACTCATTACAGAGTCTTCTTATATAATAGGGAGACTCAATAGTTTCAACTTAGTCTATTCAAATGTTGGAGTTAGAAGCATAACCTATTATGCTTGCAGTTCTACCTCAGACATGTAGAGAACCAGAAAGAGCATCTTTCCTGCCCTTACAACTAGGACCATAGGCTGGACAGCTGCAGATTTAAGGCTCTTGAACCCATCTAAGAGCTGATCTTATGTGATAAACAACTAAATCGAAATATAGAAGGAGATACACCTCTAGGCTTGTATGGCATATGCTCTAAAATAATAATAAACTAGACACTTCAATGATTTGCTAAAGGCCAAGTATGAAATAGTGTGGGAAAAGGCAGCCGCAGAGGGTTGCAGGCATATGCATGGCCCTCTTACAGGTTTTTCATCCAGGAAGTCATGCATTCTGATGAAGATTTTGGACAGGCTTTTTCATGACTACAGGATCCTGAACTCCCTTTCCTTAGAACATTTACTTTAGAAAATTTGCAGGTATAATTTTTTTTTTCTGTCCTTCAAGATTTTCTACAACCCAGGAATGTGTTTCTCAAGTAACTGGGAGCCGTATCATTGAAATATAATCATTATAATAATAACAATGACAATAATAATAGTGCCCTTTTCACTCCTTTTTTTTCTAGCTTTTTAAAATTTATTTTGAGAGGGAGAGAGAGGGAAAGAAAGAGAGAGACAGCATGCCTACAAACACTCATGCATGTGCACTAGTGGGGGGGGGTGCAGAGAGAGAGGAAGAGAGACAGAATCCCAAGCGCAATGTGGAGCTCAGTGCAGGAGGGGGGAGGGGGCTCCATGCAGAGCTCAAACTCACAAACCATGAGATCATGACCTGAGCTGAAGTTGGATGCTGAACCCACTGAGCCACTCAGGAGCGCCGCCCCCACCCCCGACCTCCTTCACTCTTTATGGTAGCCTAGTTACCTAACTCTGATAGCAATGATTAGCAAACACCAATAACCTAATCACCTTGACCATCCTTCCTCCTAATGTTCTTCAGTACTTTTTCTCTAGTTCAAATCAACATTTAAAATCTGCTTTTGTTTCAGTGAGGTTGAGTTTATCTTTTTCTCCTATTAAAATAGCATTGAATCAAGTTTACTTTGCTGTTTCTAACAAATATCCATTGAAATTTTTTTCTTTAGCAACTCACAGGGAAGATCAGGGAGAATCCTTACAAAGCCTCCCCTAAGATACTGGCTGGAAATGGAACAGCTGCCACCACCAAAATGTCACCCACACTCAGCTGAAATTTCAGGGAGAAGTTCATTAATATCTACAGTTTTTGAGCACTGGTAGAAGTTACTGCAGGTTAGAGAGGAGGAGAAGTCACTATCAAAGCTCACAATTGCACATCTCCCTATCTCCCCTGAAGAACAAAAGCCTTGATCTTCAGATGAAAAGTGATCAAAATACCACCTGAAGTTATTGCAGCTGGAAACAGGGAAAATGTTCTACTCTCTTTTGTGGGGCAAGAATACATGCTATACCCATATTACCTCAGGATGAGTACTAATGAAGGCCATCCCTGAAACTCAGGTTATGAACATCAGAGAACATCCTTCTGTCCCAACTCTGTAAAGTGAAAGAAGACAAGAAAGAAATGGGGAGAGGGAGGGAGGAAGGAAGGGAGGACAAGAGGGAGGAAGGGGGTAAGGAAGAAAGAAAGAAGGAAGGAAGGAGGAAGGAAGGAAGGAAGGCAGGCAGGAAGGGGGAAGGAAAAAAGAAAGAAGGAATATAAAGACTGTGACTTAGTTGATAATTTGTGTTTCTCATAGGAATCTGGATTAACAATCATGAAACTACTTTATATGTATACTAGGGTTGAACAAATAAATGAGTGAATTGTGGATAATGACAGTCATATTTCCTACTTTCAAAAGAAGAGTTTATAAATAAGAGGGGCGGAGTATAATGAACTCTATGTACTGGATTCAAGTGGGAAATATCATTAGGAATTATTGTTTATTTTATATCATACACATAAATAAATACCAAAATCAGTATAGAATATATACTCTTCTGAAAGTAATTTCACTTTGTTTATTTTATATTTTTTATAAAAGAATTTTATGCCATTTTTTTTTTTGAAAACAAAAGAGATATTGGAGGAGAGAAGGTTGAAAGAGCATGTATAGAACTACTTTAAGAAACAAATCGTGGCGCACCTGTGTGGCTTGGGTAAGCATCTGACTCTGGATTTTGGCCCCGGGTCGTGATCTCAAGGTTCCTGAGATAGAGATGTCGCGTCAGGCTCTGTGCTGACAATGGGGAGCCTGCTTGTGTTCTCTCTCTCCCTCTCTCTCTGCCCCTCCCTTGCGTGCTCACTCTCTCAAAATAAATAAATAAACATTAAAAAAAAAAGAAACAAATCTTCTTCTAGAAGAATTTTATTTTAATGTTTGGGAAAGAAAGAGAAGCCATTAAACAGTTTATCCACATCGAAATTCTTTACAACTTGTAAGAAAGAAAACAAAATACAGAGCATAGGACTCTCTTTTTAAGAAACCTGGCATAAATTGTACACCTAAATGTTAGAGGTGCATTTAAGCTCGTTTGGAGGGTTAAATAAACTTACTAATGTTAATGAGGTAAGTTTTAAAGGTTTGGAATGCACTGCAATATATACTTACTTTGAAAACTGCTTTCCTACTCAGTGACTCTAGAGTAGTGACATAGAATAGATAGTAATAATCACTGCTATACTTGTAGCCCCTGAAAATTAAACCTATTATGGTATCTTGTTTGTATAAAACTTATACTTCCAAAAATTTTCTGCAATCAAAACTCCCTCTTAGGTAATTTGTTTTAAAATCATGGGGAAGGAAAAATCCAACATCTCTAACTATTCTGAAATCTTCATGTATGCCACTTGTTTGTTCCTGAAAACCATAGTTGATTTTGAGATGTTCATACTGAAGTTTTTCAGACATTTAATTTTTTAGAAAAAAAAGTAAACCCCATATTTCAAATATATTTTTGGCTTAGGGTGAAATTTACTGAACCTCATAATTATTTTTAAAGTTTAAAACTGGAATTATATTAAATCACATTAATACATTTAAAGGTCTCTGTGATATTCTTCTAGCCCATGAACAGAATGATTTCATCTTAACTATGCACTGTTAATTTCATTGCGGTGATTAATAAACCCTGTCACTATGCATTTATAAACCTGCTATTTCAGGGTTGCACATTTATTGCTTGCTTTTTTTTTTCAAAGTGCCGTTTCATAGGAGCAGTTTAACAAATGTTAAATTTCAAAGACAGATAATGGATAATTACAGGCATTTAAATGATGGATGTTAATTTGATCCTAATAAAACGTCAGGTAAATTAAGGTCATGTCTATAGAAGACAGTCATTTTAAACTAAATTTTATTGTTAGATAATAAATATGTCTCCCCTCTTACATCCTACCCATACAGTTATCTACCAGAATTTACTATAGTTTTTAAATAAGTGTTAGATATGACTAAATAGTTCTCATTACTCATCAACACAGATTGGAAACAAACCATTGAATAAACTGTTCTAAAGTAATAGAATGATATTGAATAACCTTACCACAACACACATAAGTAAATAAATCCTATTTTCTCCACTTTAACAATAAGAAAAGTTTGGCATAAACAAATTCAGCAATCCGGGGCACCTGGGTGGCTCAGTCACTTGAGCATCTGACTCATGATTTAGACTCATGGTCATAAGATCAAGCTCCCTGTCAGGCTCTGCACTGAGTGTGGAGCCTCCTTGAGATTCTCTCTCTCTTTCCCTTTGTTCTTCTCCCCTGCTCACACACTGTCTCTCTCTCTAAAATAAAGAAAAAAGAAAAAAAGAAAGAAATTCAGCAACTTGGTGGAAATGATGAAATAAGTCTTCTAACCAACTCCAAATTCTTCACACATAAACTGAAAAATTACACTACCAAAACAAGTTTGTATTAATTATATATGAATATACTCTTACTGACATGCAAGTAAAAGAAGGTTTGTGGCTGTTTCTCAATAGAAGTTGTGTTTATAATTGCTCATCTGCCACCTCTGTGTAATGAATAATTTGTAACTACTCTCAGGTTTTCCATTCTCTTTTGGCTGAAAGTAAAGCCAATAAAAATTGAAATATATGTTCCAGGACTAGGGACTAAAAATCTTACTAGCAAAATAAAATTTAAAAATCTTTTGAAAATATTTAGGAAGAATAACTTCTAGTCATAGTCTGTAAGACATTTCATCTCAGTTCATATCAAAACAATTTTTTTTTTACATTATCAACAAAACAATTTTAGGCTTGAAGGAAAAAAAGGACATTATTAAAGAAAATGAATCAAACAATCATGGTACTAGATGAGAACACTCGTGTCTGGAGAAATTTCAAGAAAAAGGAGTGAACAGATGAAAGAAGAAGTAAGTAACAGTAAAACCAAATTTCATTTAGTGATGATCTATGAATGTACTCCTAAGGAAAAATACAGTATTTTTCCTTAAATTATCCAAATAACAAATATTAAAAACATCTTGAGCTCTCTGCTCACTTTTATTACATGGTATTTAAAATATATACACTTTTGTAACTTAACAGGTCTTTGGATAACTTTTCTTCATATTAAAACCTAATGGGGGGGGAGGTGCCTGGGTGGCTCAGTTGAGCGTCTGACTTCGGCTCAGGTCATGATCTCGCATTGTGAGTTCGAGCCCCACTTTGGGATCTGTGCTGACAGCTCGAAGTCTGACAGCTTCAGATCCTGTGTCTCCCTCTCTCTCTCTGCCCCTCCCCCACTCATGCTCTGTTTCTCTTTCTGTCAAAAGTAAATAAACATTAAAAAAAAACATAAAAAACTAAGGGAATGATTTTATCATCACCTCCTAAATAGTACAAAAGCCAGAGCGCTCACAGATGGATACTGTGGCTAATGCATGTGTTATGATTGCATGTTTGCACACATATTTTATCATGGGAAACTTGATTTTTTTAAATCATTGTGAGAAATTAAATCCATAAGGAAAATATAATTCTATAAATATGTTTTATGTTGTGTACTACACTTTCTGGAACACACTGATCAGTAAAACTAGTTACTGTTTTTTCTGGTTAAGAAGCTATATTGCAAGGCTGAAAATTTATACTATTCATTGGAAATTCTAGTGTTTCAATATGCACGTTAAGAAGACTCTTATAAAACCACTTAAGTGGAATTTTGTTAGAATATAATCAATATGCCAAAACCAAGATATAATTTATAGTCAATAGAGTTAATTCATTAACTGTGTTTAAATTTAGAAAAAAAGTATCATAATCAAATATAGTTTGTTCAATTTATCTCTCATCCGTTTAGACCATCTAATAAGCCCATATTTTATTCTTAATTGTCAAATGGAATACCATAAGCATATTCTCAGTGTCAGGAAGCAGTATCCAAGGATATAACCATGCTCTTGGTTTAGGATGAGGCCTCATTCAGAGACAAAAATTGTTTTGCCTTATGCACTTGTCTCTCTGAATTTTTATTTATATTTACTTTATAGATGAATGCAACACACACTTCAAGTACTTGTAAAAAAGCTTTTATTGATATAAGTGATTGTTGTAATTTATTTTTAATGTTTCTTATGTATATATGGATATAATGTTCACATTAGTTGCTTTGTATAAATGGATCAATACCCTAATAGTCACAAGATATCTCATCTTCATTAAAATACTAGTATTGGAGCACCTGGGTGGCTCAGCTGGTTAAGGGTCCAACTCTTGATTTTGACTGAGGTCATGATCTTATGGATTCTTGAGATCAAGTCCCATGTTGGGCTTTACGCTGACAGGGTGGAGCCAGCTTAGGATTCTCTCTCTCCCTCTCACTCTGTCCCTTCCCTGCTTTCACACACACACACACACACACACACACACACACGCACACTCTCTCTCCCTTTCAAAATAAATAAACATTAAAAATATATTAATATCAAAATATTCACCAAAAATCAAAAAGCATTCTTTTCAAAAACTTATTTTTAAAATTTCTCTATATAAGTTACTCTTAAAATTTCTAAAAATAAAAACATAAAACAATAAAATAAAAAATATATTTTGACAATGAGAAAGTCTGACATAATGAGAGCCTTCATGGGAGACACTGAATATTTCATAATAAGCAGTGAATTTTTTCAGTTTTTATTTTATTTAAATATTTCATAAAATCCTTCTCATCTGATACATGGCTTTAAAAATGTAGGACATATACACATTGTACATTAATTAAATGTCTCCTTTTGTTTGATTTATTTGATAAACCTTAGTGATTTTACCAAAACAGAATGTTAGTCATTTTTTTTTAACAGAGCCATAGGAATAAAACACTAATGGTGAATATCTAAGCACAGAGAATACTGTCACATTGACTAGTCATGTCCTTAAACTTAATACCTATTTGTTTTAGGGGAATTATCCTTAGGGGCCTTTTCTGTAACAGCAAAAACAAACAACTTCTCAAATACTGAAGACCTGAGTCTTTTCATTATGAAATCTCTTAGATATTTGACTAACTTGTGTCACATTCATTAAAAAGGCCCCCTAATAATGGTTTATACATGATGCAGTATTTTTTTTTCCATCTTTAAAGATCAAAATAGTATATTTTGAAAACAGTGAGATGATTTTTTTTAGTCTCAGTATAAACGAATAACAAGAGGGTAAAGGAGTTTCTTGCTGTGGTTGTTTTATCAAGTATTTTTGAGAACTAATGAATGGGGTTTTTAGGAGGGGAATACATGGACGACATACTGAGTCAGAATTTTTATATTCAAACATTAGAAGCCAATGAAATTCACTTAGGAAAATAAAGGGAGTTCTAAAGCAGGCTAACTGATAGTTTCTAGAATCTAAGGGATGAATGGAGAACTGAATTCAGGTAGGAAACAAAGATTGGGAGAGTTGAGATCTAGGGGATGGAATGTTGTGCTTAGGATATTGCCACTGGCAAAGTCACTAGGAACACTGCCTTTGTCTCTGGGAATGTCACTGTGGAATGTGATCTACAGATCTGTCGCCCTGGGCCATGCCCACTCTCTCACTTCTGGGAATGGTCTTTAATCAATTTTGAACCTTTGTGTGAATTTCTCAAAATGTAAAGTCTCATGCGAGAGGACTTGATGGTCTGTGTATAGACCACATCCTTATATTTTGAAAGAGGAGAGAGGGCAAGTATAACACCTTTAAGGACTCTGTAGGAAAAAAAAAAAAAAAAGTAGTTACTACCGGGCTACAACAATATCTTGGTGGTTATACTTTTTTAAATTGCTTTTATTGTCATGAGTCTTTTTCCTTAAAAAAAAAAAAAGTTGTGTCTCTATTTTTGAGAGAAAATAAGTGGGGGACAGGCAGAGAGAGAGGGAGACAGAGGATCTGAGGTATGCTCCAGGAGGTCAACACAGAGCCCCACATGGGGCTTGAACTCACAAACCGTGAGATCATGACCTGAGCTGAAATCAAGAGTCAGAGGCTTAACAGACTGAGCCACCCAGACACCCCTGCCATGTTTGTTTGTTTCAATTTTTTAGGGTTTATTCATTTTTCAGAGACAGAGAGAGACAGTGAGGTGGGCAGGGGCAGAGAGACAGGGAGACCGAGAATCTGAAGCAGGCTGCAGGCTCTGAGCTGTCAGTCCAGAGCCCAACATGGGGCTCGAACTCACAGACCCTGAGATCATGACCTGAGCTGAAGTCGACGCTTAACCAACTGAGCTACCCAGGCGCCCCTGCCATGTTTTTTATTATCAGCCACTTTCTAAATGATTGCGAAATAAGAGACTAAGCATAACCAAAAAATGTATAAGAATGTAATATTTTGGAAAATGTAAATTGCAGTGTTTAAAAGACTGGAAATAACATATGCTCTTTTATACTGGTTCTCTCACTTTTAAAAGTATATACAAACCTTTTTGCAAAAGAAGCTTTATTACAGAAAATAATATAGTAGATGGGTACATTCATAAATGTTCAGTTTAAAAATTGTCTAGGAATGAGAACCCTGGAATTGGTTAGTTGCCTGGAGTTGTACCCGAAGACACTTTGCCATATGGTTTCAAAAGTTACATATATATAGTTACAACCCATTTTAATTTCACCAGTATATAAACTGTGGAAAGATTAATGGGTTACTCAAGGTAAAAGAATTAGAATTAGAACGATTAGCTTAATTAATATATTCTATCTACTTCATGTATTTGGACTGCATCTTAACATTTTTGGCTGTATTTCTAAGTATGAAAATCTTCATTCTTCAGGGAGACATATGATATTAAATTTTTGACAATTTCACCTTATAAAAATCTATGTTAAATTGAGTATATAGATGTCAAATGAAAATATTTATATACGTAGCTCCCTAGCTTTTTTCCAGAATAAGTATTTTTTCAGCTTTATTAGGTATACTCAATAAATAAAATTACAAGATATTTAAATTGTACAATTTGATATACCTATACATTGTAAAAGGATTCTCATCATTGAGTATGGACACATCAATCACCTTACATATTTACCTCTTTTGCATGTCTGAAAACACTTTAAGGTCTTCTCTCTTAGCAAATTTCAATAATACAATACAGTGTCATCAAAGGTAGTCACATTGTTATAGATTAAATCCTCAGATTTTGCTCCTTTTATAATTGAAAGTTTATATCCTTTGATCAAATCTCTCCATTCCCTCTACTCCAGAGCAACCAGCAACCACAATTCTACTCTCTTTTCTATGAAGTTGACTTTTTTTTTTCCCAGATGCCACATGTAAGTGGTACCATGCTGTATTTTTCTTTATCTGGCTTATTTCATTTAGCATAAAGCCTTCCAGTTCATCTATGTTGTTGCAAACCACAGGATTTCTTTTAAAGGCTGAATATTATTGCATTTCCTATATACCACAATTTTTTTACCTACCTCTCCATCGATGAACACTTAGGTTGTTTCTATACCTTGGATATTGTGAATAATACAGCCATGAACATAGCAGTACAGAGATCTTTTCTTTGACTTCTAGAGAATAATATAAATAACATTGGTGGGTTAATGTTAGGCTTTTTAGATAAAGAGAAAAATAAGAATGAGGAGGAAGTAGAATTATAACAGGGTATCCAGATTTTGAGATAAAATGTACTCTTGTAATTTGCAGGGATAAATAATTAAATGTAACAACCAAGTGCATACTGCTTTAGAGGTGGAGAGAAGCCAGGACAAATAGTAATAATATGCTATTTGTATAAAGTTAAATCTATGTAATCATTATAGATTCCATATTACCTATTGAATACTTCTTTTTTCTTGAAATTTTTCTAATATATGTGCGTTTTTTGGGGGGGGTCAATTTTAACTTTGAATTGTCACAAGCAGGACTGGACAACACTGATTATATGTGAAAACCACAATGCCCCTTTTAACTTTACCCACCTGTTCAAATAATTCATTTTTCTTCATGAATTCATGAAGCATAAATGTAGCATACATATACAGATGATATAGCCAGCTGTATGAACATTTATGTATTTCTCTATTCCAACTTCAAATGAACTATCTACCCTATGTGCCAAGATCTCAGAAAAAAAAACTAATTTTTTGAAAAATGATTATTCCCTGAACATAATATAAGTGATCACATTACTGAAATTATCATTTTTACTAATGAACTCTGTGTACATTTAAAGACTTAAATATGTAAAAGTAGATGTAGTCAATTTAAAGTATATTTTTAAAACAACTATCCATTATTAAAAATAATAATATTTAGGGGCGCCTGGGTGGCGCAGTCGGTTAAGCGTCCGACTTCAGCCAGGTCACGATCTCGCGGTCTGTGAGTTCGAGCCCCGCGTCAGGCTCTGGGCTGATGGCTCAGAGCCTGGAGCCTGTTTCCGATTCTGTGTCTCCCTCTCTCTCTGCCCCTCCCCCGTTCATGCTCTGTCTCTCTCTGTCCCAAAAATAAATAAAAAACGTTGAAAAAAATAGTTTTTTTTAATAATAATATTTATGAAAATCTTTCAAGTTAATATGACCTTTAATACATATAAATCACTGAGAAGAAAATATGCATTAAATTATTAATGGATTATACCATCCAAATCCACACATAAAAATGCTCATCAACTCAAATACTTTTATAATTTATTTTTTTAATATTATACATGTTTCAGTTACTCAAACTTTTTTTTGTTTCTTGAGTCCCTTAGTAAAACTGATTTGAGTAGAGTAGTAGGGATTTATATACATTTTTTAAGTGCAAGAAATTTTTACCTCAAGGGCAAATGCCAGAAAATTGAAAGACTTTGAAACTTACACCTCTGTTTTTCTTTCCAATTTGTGGCTCTATGTCATTGAACAAGTCAAATTTTCAGAATGAAATTCATAGATTTTTTTCAATTCTAAAATTAGTTGTCAGCCATTTGGAATTGTTCTTTACTTGTATATTTTCTGTTTCTATAACTTTAGCCAATTTCTAAATCTTTGCAGCAGAGCAACAGTCAACTAGCTATCAAATAAAAATGTAAATAGGGGCACCTGGGTGGCTCAGTCAGTTAAGCGTCCAACTTTGGCTCAGGTCATGATCTCACAATTTGTGGGTTCCAGCCCTGCATCAGGCTCTGTGTGGACAGCTCAGAGCCTGGAGCCCGCTTAAGATTCTGTGTCTCCCTTTCTCTCTGTTCCTCCCCTGCTTGCACTTTCTCTCTGTCTCTCAAAAATGAAGAAACGTTAAAATAAATAAATAATATAAATCATATAAATAAATAAATATGTAAATAGCATATAGTAAAAATGATTATAAATATCTATTGAATTCAATCCATGCAATCATTATGTAATTATAAAATACATTATAATATAAAATCTATAATAATAGAAATACAAATGCTCAAGTGAATATTGCAAAAATATATATATTTCCCTGGATGCCAAATTAAACTATGTAGTTATAAATATGCATATTAAAGTTTATTTTGCGGTTATCTACCCTTTATAGTATAACTGGGATCACTAATTAGAGTTGTAAGGGCATTATGTAAACATATAATCAGAGTATTTATTAGTGTGATTATTATTTAGAACTTAATAATATTGGATTTGAGATTATTATTGAAATCTGATTATTATCTAAATAACAAATTATTAGATTATTTAGATTATTTACCAAGAAAGTTTTGTAATAAAATCTATTATGAATAAGATAAAATACAATGGTCAATAATTCCAACTAGTAAATACTCATTTAATTATTAAACTGATCCCCTAAAATAAAATAGTAATTCAAAAGAAAAAAAGAACGAAAGACAAAAATGTCTCTACTCTGTATCTTGAGCAGAAACAATTCTAAAAAAGAAAGTCTAGGGGTACCTGGCTGTCTCAGTCAGTAGAGTATGTGACTCTTGATCTTGCGTCAGGAATTTGAGCCCCACATTGGGTACAGAGATTATGTAAATAAATAAATAAATAAATAAATAAATAAATAAAATTTTATTGAAAAGAGAAATCTATTAATCTCTGCTATCTGGATCTCCTTCCAAACACCTTCATGGCACAACTTGCGTGTACAACCCTCAAAGGAAACAATCTATTGAGAAGCTGGCTTTGAAAAACCGTGGGTTCAAAATTTTCCAGAGCATACACACTGGGCAGAAATTGAATAGATTCTTCCTTATTAACTTATACAATGTTTATATGTAAACATTGTATCAACATAAATATCAACAGAAATGTATGCCAGTTTACCCATATAAACTACCACTATCCCATTCTAAAAGGAACTTTTGACCACACTATTGATATAAAATAGTTTTCCTAAATCAAAGCTATTTTCAAGGTGTTGTAGTTAACTCCTACCTGACTGCAAAGAAGGATTTCACTTCTTAGATCTACTTAAAAATGATTAGGGCACCTAGGTAGCTCAGTCCATTAAGTCTCTGACTTTTGATTTCAGCTCAGGTCATGACCTCACGGTTTGGGAGATCGAGCCCCACATTGGGCTCTGTGCTGACAGAGCAGTGCCTGAGATTTTCTTTCTCTCCCTCTCTCTCTGCCCCTTCTCCACTTCTCTCTTTTTCTTCCTCTCTCTCAAAATAATTAAATAAACATTTAAAATGTATTATAAAAATAATTAGAACAGATAAATAATTTCCAGCTCATTTTATGCATGTCTTATTTCACTTATAAATTATGATGAAAAACAAATCTTGAGTAAAGTATTATGTAATTGAAACACAATGTATTTTTTAATGGCCAAAATGACCTCTGCTTTATATTTCAAGAATGCAAAGTTGGCTTATCATCAAAATATCTGTAAATATAAATCAAAACACCAATAAATTAATGGGAGAAAACTTTGATTTTTTTCAATAGATAAAGGTGATGAATCTAAACCATTTAAAAAATTACTTGCCAGACTAGGATAGAAGTGAATTCTCTGCATTACATAAAAATAATATACCAAAAAAGTCCATAAAGTATAAAGAAAAAATAAATATTACACACACATACACACACACACGTATATATGTATGTATATATATATATATATATATATATATATACACATATATATTATATAAAGAAGGTGTTTCAGTTACCTATTCTATAGTATCACAAATCAAGAACTATTTTTTTAATTTTTATAAGTCTATGAATCACTTGAGTAAGTACTACTGATCTGGGTCAGGCTTGGCTGATCTCAATTGCACTCCTTATATTCCAGTAGTTAGCTGTATGTGTGGCTGGAGAGTGTCTATGCCAAGAACACCTCTGACACACAACTGGCAGTTGGCTGTCTGTCTGATGCGTTAACAGGAGAAAACACACAATGTGTTTTTCAGGATCCAGCAGGTTAGCCAAAACCTTTTCACATGGCAGCAGCAGGTTTCCAAGAGAGTAAGAAAAGGCATGCCAAGTTTTTTGAAGTATGTATTTGGAAGTGGTACAACACTTCTACTACATGCTACAGGCACAAATAAATCATAAGGCCAATGCAAAATTTAGGAATGAGGATATAAACTCCATCTCATCTTGTGAGCAGTGGCAAAGTAACATTGTTACAAATGGAGATACAGAGTGGGCTCAGAAGTTAGGAACATTTTTGTAATCAATCTAATAAAGAGAGAAGAAATGGAATGGTCATAATCGGTAATTAATATAAGCACCTACAAAACTGAACTGTTATTATGTAATATAGAGAAATATTTTATGAAAGACACAAGTATGAATGATGATAATGTGGGGTACATTCAACAAATGCACCTGAAGTCGGCAGTAAGTACATATATACATAACCACCACCTACATATATACAAGAACCTGTAAGTCTTTTTAGTTAAACTTATATTTTGAAATAACAAAAGTTACAAAGTTAATATAGAGATTCTTTTGAATACCTATCAGCATGTCACTCACGTTGTTAACACCTTACGTTATCATAGTATATTTGTTAAAACTAAGGAACTGACACTGATGTATGTAGTAGGAGTGCTGATAAAAAGGACTGCATCTCTGGCCCTTCATTTTGTTCACGAAGACCTCCTTTGGGCCCTTGTGTTCCAGGCCCCTTGGGAGTTAATATATGCCCTGGCCAGAATGTGGGAAGGCTTGTTCTGACCTCTCTTCTGGAGCACAGAAGGCACCAGTTTAGATAAATACCCTTTGACCTCATCACAATGATCCCTTCACTCTATAAATTCTGTGGATCAAGGTGCCGACTTTGAGGAGAATAGCTGTGTAGTGTCTACCCCCATCAGTAGATGACCCTGAATAAAACTCTATGTAAATTGTTTTGAGTGGCTTGCTTCATTTATCAGTCTCTAAGTGCCTCCTCAGTCTGGAAGATAATACCATCTTGCCCCCATCTTCTAACAGTATATTAGTTTGAACTATTAGGCTCCAGATTTTATTTGGATTTCACCTGTTTTCTGTTAGTGTCTTCTTTCTGTTTCAGGATCCCACCCAAGATATCACACTGCATTTCATTGTCATGTGACCCTAGCCTCCTCTGGCCAGTGATGTTTTCCCCTTCTTTTCTTGTTTTTCATAATCTTTACAATCTTGATGTTTGTAGACCAGGTATAAACGTCATCATAACTAGGGCTATTTTTTTCATGTTTTTATACTAGAATTTTAGATTTTTGGAAAAAGTAAAACAAAGATTAAATGCCCTGATTACATTTGTATGGGGGCTACATGATATATACATTACATATTAGTGAAGTTAACAATTATTACCCGTAGAAATGTTTGCTGTGTTTCTCTACTATAGATACTATTTTTAAATAATAAATTAACCCATATTAGAGGTAAAATAGGATGTGCAACTTTCTAATATATTACTGCCTAAAACTCTATTAATATAACCAAAATGTAAAATAAGTCGGTATACAAATATATTTAAATATACAAGATTTTAGATGTACAAAGACATATAAGTTCTTCAAATAAATCTAATCTGCCTTAACCCATATATTAGAAAACAATTACTTTCTAGGTGACTTTAAAATGGATTACTTGGGGCACCTGGGTGGCTCAGTCGGTTGGGCGTCCAACTTCAGCTCAGGTCATGATCTCACAGTCTGTGAGTTCAAGCCCCGTGTCGGGCTCTGTGCTGGCAGCTCGGAGCCTGAAGCCTGCTTCGGATTCTGTGTCTCCCTCTCTCTCTGCCCCTCTCCTGCTCATGCTTTGTCTCTCTCTACCTCAAAATAAATAAAAACATTAAAAATTTTTTAAATGGATTACTTAATTTTATATTATGTTCAGTTGATATATCAGGAAGATAGTTTTAATTTATTGATACAGATTTAGAAGCAAATTCAAAAATCTATATCTACCTATGAACAAATGAAACAATTTATTTAATAGAAAATGCAAATTCTTTGAGTTTTGCTTATATGTGTTTTAAGATAAAAACTGCTTTAGAAAACAGTGTAACTTGAGTGGTAAGATCATGAGCCAAATTAAACTGAATTGAAGATTTTGAAAATAGAACTAGTTCATGTACTTTTTCTAATGAAGGGAGAGTTTAGTATTAGATATAGAAAAAAAATTGGGACAAAGAAGTTGAATTTTATCTGATGTAAAGTTACTTAATCTTTGAAATTAACCAGAACACAACATATTGAAATGCAGATGTGAAAGATCTGGTGGGGAGGGTGATTTAGAAATTATATATGGAAAAGGACAATCAGTAGTGAATGTTTCAGTGG
Organism: Lynx rufus; assembly: GCF_022079265.1. Taxonomy (NCBI): domain Eukaryota; kingdom Metazoa; phylum Chordata; class Mammalia; order Carnivora; family Felidae; genus Lynx; species Lynx rufus. The sequence goes on along the minus strand of NW_025814823.1, from coordinate 220,424,445 downwards.
TGCCTGGGTTGCTTAGTTGGTTAAGCATCTGACTGTTGACTTTGGCCCAGGTCATGATCTCACAGTTCATGAGATTGAGCCTTCTACTGGGCTCTATGCTGACAGTATGGAGCCTGCTTGGAATTCTCTCTCTCTCTCTCTCTCTCTCTCTCTCTCTCTGTCTCTCACTCTCTCTCCTTCTCTCTGTCAATAAATGAATAAATAAATAAATAAATAAATGTTTAAAAAATAGTGAATATTTCCTTAGAATTTGGAAGTAATGAAATTCATTACACAGAAAAAAAGTGATTCAGATAGAAATAAAACACTCATCCACTTAAAAAAACATTTGAGGATGTCTGTTACTTTGGTGGTGGACAGTTGAGAAAATTACTGTTTAAAAATTTCTCTTCTCTCTGAAAAATAGGAGGCATTAACTAAAAGATTGATACTCTGTTATTTAATGCATAAAAGTTTACAGTGCTTTGCAATTTATCACTATAAAGTACATACACTTAAAAATAAATTAAATAAAATATACTTCTTTGTCATAATTAATATTTTTGACATTTTATCCCATTTTATTAATAATATAAGCCACTATTTCCTGAATCATATATTTTCCTTATGTTAGTTTCTCTTTTCTGGAACTCGTTATTGATTAATTTACTTAAAAAAGTGTATATGAGTGTTGTTTGTTAGTGTGCATGCACAGGTACAAGGACATGTATTGTTTTCATACTTGATAAATAATTTGTACTCAAAACTTGATGGCATCCCTCTATTGTCTTATAGCACCCAATATTATTTTGCTGAAAATACGATGATCATTATTTTATGTATGCTGCACATACATTGTATCTATTCAGATACAACAGGGACTGTTAAGGTTTAGAAATTTTACCAAATAACTAGATACTATATCTTTATATTTATTACAGGTCATTGTCTTAAATGTCCATGTGCTGGCAATTAAAGCAATTTAATATTTAAAAATTACTGGAGCTCCTGGGTTTCTCAGTCAGTTAAGTGTCCGACTTTGGCTCAGGTCATGATTTCATGATTCATGGGTTCGAGCCCTGCATTGGACTCTGTGCTGACAGCTAGAAGCCTGGAGCCTGCTTCAGATTCTGTCTCCCTGTCTCTCTGCCCCTCTCTGGATCATGCTCTGTCTTTCTCTCTTTCTCTCTCAAAAAATAAAACATTGAAAAAATTTTTTTAAGAATACTTAAAAATTACTCCTTTATGTATATGATAACCTAAACCACTGAGTACTTTGTTAAATTAATGTACATTTTTCTAATAATTTTTAAAATAAATATAAATATATTTGCATTGTTTTAATTAATATAGGTATATATATATTTTCAATTTTTAACTTTTTATTTCTGTTTTTAGTTTTAATTGGATAGACAATTTTATGCATCTATTTTGTAAAACAGGCATATATGTTCTAGTGAGCAAATTGTGAAATTATTTTGGTATCATTATCCAGCTAATTCACTGGCAATCTTAACTGAACACTGAATAAATAAGGCGGTTAAAGGAATATCTACAGGGGATGATGTTTAGGGTTCACATTTAATAAGTCTTACTACACAGAGTTGTAAAAAATGTAAGCGTAATGAACCTAGTAAATTAGTGATGAAAGAAAGTAAAAGAAACTAATGGATTCAAAAAATATTACAGATCATGACATGTTATTTCCAGACTATTAAACATGACTGTGCTGAGCAATTGCAGGTGCTTAAAATCCCCATGACTTCATAAAGCATTAATTAAACACTGAATGTCAGAAGAAAATCACTAACATTGTTTTCCAAAGAAAGGTGCATGACTGCCTTTATCTCTGTTCCCCCTGGGGGACTGCAAAAATTGTAAATTCATGTCCATTACCTGAGGTTTAATGAAGTAGAATACTAAACAGAAGTGTCTAGAATTCTATCTATATAAGTGATATCCCAGATGATCCTATGTACATTACTGTATGAGTCACACTGCATTAGGGAAGAGAGACTGGCAAGAAAAATCTCCACATCTATTCTGAGGGTTAATTTTATGTATCAGATTTGGCTGGGCCATGGTGTCCACATATGTGGTCAAACATTAGTCTAGATGTTTCTTTTGGGATGTTTTGGGTGAGATTAATATTGAAATTATGAATTTTGAATAAAGCAGACTGCCCACGATGATTTCAGTGGGCCTCATCCAATCAATTGAATATCTGAATAGAATAAAAGATTGACCTCCCCAAACAAGAAAGATAAATCTGCCAGCAGATGGTTTTCAGCCTTCAACTGTAACATCAACTCTTCCCTGGTTCTCCAGCCTGCTAGCCCACTCAGCTGATTTTGGACTTTGCCAGCCTCCATAATCACATGGGACCATTCTGTAAAATAAATCTATTTCTCTCTATATACTTCTTCATGTTTTGTTTCTCTAGAGAACCTTGAATAACACATCCAAGATGCACTGATTGGCCTTCAGAATTTATATTTACCTCACTTTAGCTTATATTCTGTACATAAGGATGCAAAAGATACTGAACATAGGCCAATCTTTAGCCCTAGGCAGAATTGCAAGGCAGAGCTGCCCTACCAAGTTATCAACAGGCTATCAGAAAATATTTCCTGTCCCAATCCCTGAACTTGGTTCTTTATACCCTTGCTTTATCCCCAATATAAGAGAAAAGTGCTTCTTTGCCTGATGTTTAATATGCTTGCAGATCTTTTGGTTTGAGCATTCTTCTTGTTAAAATAAAATCTCTTCTTATTAATTCTAGGTTTGGTTTGATTTGGCAGTTTTCTAGTCCTGTAACTGTGATCAAGATTGGACCTCACCTACAAACCTCTACCATCTGTAAGTCATTTGAACTTTTCTCCTGTTCAGTAAATCAGGGATCCTTTGGTGAGTTAAACTCACAAACCATTGCTTAGACGTCTTGTTGGTTGAAATGTGGAAGGAATTATTTTGATTCCTTCAGGCAAAGAGACTTTTCCTTGGCCTTTTTGTGACTCTTCTGCTTTTCTTAATCTCTGCAGGCTAAGAATTGTCTGGGTGAATGTTCTTGGCTCCTTGGCTCCCTGGTGATGGGATTGTACTAGGGAATTAATTGAATGGGATTGGCTCATGTCTCCTTAAGGACTTGGACTTAATTATCTGTGGGAAATTCTCTGGGCACCTTCTCTCCCCTTCTGCCACTGACTGTATGTTCAATTATAGTACTAATGATGTTAATATCTGTAAAAATATCAACTTCACTAAAGATAATTTACAAGTAAAATGGCTTCTTTAGCATTGTTAGGACCTCACTTCTAATCAATGGTTTGCTTATTTCTCATGGTATATGGAGGCTGAAAAGTAACCTTATCTGTCTAAACTTAATCAGCCAATGCAGTAATTTCAATATATTTATCTGAGCTTATTGAAAGTCTCAGGGCTAATTTGTCTTCTCAACTATTGCTTTCTTACATACTCCAACCTCAGATGCACTCCCAGCTTCCTTGTTCCCTTTTCTTATCCCTCAAATCCTTCAAATCCATTTCCAGACCTTCAACCTTCCCTTGACCTCCCTACATTTTCAGTCCCTACATGGACTGGTATAGCCCTAGATATTGCAAGGAGACAGTAAATTTAGCTAAAGTTTGTCCAGAAAGAAAATGAATCCAACAAACTTTAAAGTCTCGATGATCTCTCTGAAGGATCTGCTTCCATAGGCCTCCAAGACCTTTAAACACACTGGGTGAAGTAATAATCCTAGTTGATGAGCACTCTATGACCTTTCCGATGGACCCTTAAACAACTTGCACCACCCTTAACACCACACATTATCCCACCGTAATCCCTCAGAGTAGACAAACAATCTCTGATGGGATCAGAAAACTTACAATTTGATTTCACTCTTTCTAAACTATTTTCTGTATCTCTTCAACCTCACAAAGCCCAACATAGGTTTTTAAGGCCTGTTAATCTGAGGAAGAGATTTACTTAATAATTGGAGTGTGATATTTAATGTTCACCCTAAAGGAATAATCCTAGAAATCCTGGACTCCCCCATCCCTGCCACTGTTCCCCAAAACAGTTCTGATAGATAACCCAGTTTTCTGGCCCTTTTCACAGCTCTCCAAGTCCTAGACAGTTTCCACATTCAGAATACACAAATTCGTAGTTCTGAGTCCATTTGGGTTTCATAAAACGTATTGAGAAGAAGAGCACTTGAAAAAGAAATAGTCCCCACTGCACCCCTCCAGACCCTTAAACTTTGAGAGCAGAAGCACTTGAAGGCCTCAGACCTATTTTTTAAAGACTCTTGAAAAAAGAACTTTTGTGTACAATTCCAGCTCCGATTTTCCACCCCTATTTTCCCAGTTTAAATAAAAGCCTATTATCTCTCCTTATCAAGTGTAGATTTGTTGGTTTCTATTTCCAGCTTTATTGAGATGTAATTTACATCTAACACCATGTAATTTAAAGTATACAACATGATGATTATATATATGTATATATATCATATACAACATGGTGATATACACCATGTAATTTAAAGTATACAACATGATGTATATAAAGTATACAACATGATGATTATATTTATTTATATATAAATAAAATGAAGGGTAGTTAATACAGCCATCACGTCACATATATTGTAATATCGTTTATGTGTTGAGAACTTTTAAGACTTACTCTCTTAGTGACTTTCAAGTAAACAATATGATATTGTTGACTGTAGTTACAATGCTGTACATTAGATTCCCCAGAATTTATTCAGCATTATGTAAGTGAAATAAATGAGACAGAGAATAACAAATACTGTATGATCTCATGTATAAGTGGAATAAAAAAATCTTCAGAAACAGAGTAGATTGGCAGTTTCTAGGGGTAGGGGATGAAGGAAATGGGTGAAGATAGCATGAAGGGAATATGCAAACAAACCATATGAACTCTGTGCCTATTTTTCTAATCAGAGACACTTACAGACGCCATCCAGAGGAGAAAATCTCAGTGAATTGAGGAGCTAGAGATTGGGAATACTGAGGCAGCTCAAATTGGAGGACAGAGAGGTTCCAGAAAGGAGAGATTAAACAAAGAAGAGCCCCAGAAGCCTGCCCACAGAACCTCTTGAGTATTTGGCTAAATTCTAAGCTGTGCACGTTTAGAGTAAAGCTCCAGACGCCAGCAAAAGTATGATTAACAGGGATCTTTAGGTGGAATAAAAACTGAACTTCTGAGATGTAGAAGTTTTGACTGCATTAAACACCTGTGGTGTTAAGTACTGACCCTCCAGAAAGATTATGCTTTAGGGATAGTGCTAAGGGAAAGCTACAATAAAGGATATTCTAAGAGTCATCTGTATAGTCATAATAGCAATATTCTAAAAATTCAACCATATCCAAAGTAACTGATGTATTTGCAAGAAACAAACAAAAAATCAGCACTATTTAAAGCAGGTAATAAAATATAATCCTGAGTTTGGCCTTATAAAATGAGGTGGAGAAAGGATCAGTGATTTCTAGGGTTGGGGATTGGGAGATGAATAGGTAGAGCACAGAGGATTTTTAGGGCAGTGAAATCACTCTATGCATTATAATGGTGGCTACATTCAATTATACATTTGTCCAAACCCATAGAATGTACACCAGCAATAGTGAACCTTAATGTAAACTATGGGCTTTGGGTAATTATGATATTTCAGTATAAATTCATCAGTTGTAACAAATGTACCACTTGTTGGGGGATGTGGATGATGGGGGTGCTATGCATGTGTGGAGTCAAGGGTTTAAGGAAATCTTGGTATCTTCCCCTTAGTTTTGCTGTGACCTTAAAACTGTCCTTAACAAAATCTTAAAGGGGCGCCTGGGTGGTGCAGTCAGTCGGGCGTCCCACTTCAGCTCGGGTCATAATCTCACTGTTCGTGAGTTCGGGCCCCGCATTGGGCTCCATGCTGACAGCTTAGAGCCTGGAGCCTGCTTTGAATTCTGTGTCTCCCTCTCTCTCTGCTCATCCCCCGCTCATGCTCTGTCTTTCTCTCTCCTTCAAAAATAAATAGGAACATTAAAAATTAAAAAAAAAAAAGAATGTAAAATACTACCCAATATGATATCAAACAGTGAATTGTAGAGGGTGTTTGGAGTAACAGAAAGAAAAGGATGCTAATATTATTGTCTGGTGAGCAGTTAGTTCCACATATTAGTGATTAATGCATTCATATTTCTATGTTAGACATTTAGTGATAACTATTATAAGAGAGTTGTAATGTGTGGTTTCCAAAAAAGCAATAGTAATAAAATGTACAACTTTAGCCAATTGAATTATAAGAGTTGGTTAAGAAATCTTAACATTGCTTTGCAATTTGTTTCAAAAGTAAGTAGAAAACTTTAATACGTTAAGACCAACACAGTATCAAGATATTCCTGACATATGCATGAAAGATCAAACAGGATTTTAATAAATTTGTATTTCTCATGCTTATAAGTAATTTAAGAGGAACAACAACAGCAACAGCAAATACTAGATATTTCACAATTCAGTTTATAAACTAGCATCAACCAGGGAATGTGAATGCAAAAAAATAAAAAATGGGCTGCTCTCACTTATCAACGTTTTAGGCTGAATCATATGAAATTGCAAATAAATGAATGCCAGCCATTTCAAATGTTTTTCCTTCTTTAGGTACAGATTTAATTAAATATAATGAGAAACACAATGGCATCATATTTTCAAGTTTATAGAAACAAATCAATGTGTGCCAACTTTAGAAAATATATGAGTACACTTTATTAATATATTAAAAGATACAAACAAAGGATAGAATTATCTTTATAGATGTTGGTAACAATAGCAAACAATCATACAATAACCAAGATAAATCATGACTCAGATAAGTAGAGACTTTATTTCGAAATGCTGTTACAATGGGGAGAACACTATGACTTCAGGATTGCAAGTGTCTTAAAATTAAACAGAGAAAAGGCTTTTCTTTTATAGGCAGAGGGAAGCAAAACCAGCAGGAACTTTGTAGGGAGTAGAGCAAGCAGCCTGGGTGAGCAGGAGGCAAAATCAGATGCTTCCGCAGGAAATGTTTCTTTCTTTCCGTGGTCAGTAGATTCTGGGAATGAGCTGTTTAGGGGCATGGCTGAAACTTAGGATGAGCCAGTTTAGGGCCTGAGGAAGACAGAAGCCTGACTAAAGTTAGTCAAGCCAAGCGAGTGGTTAAGTAACGGGGAATTGTGAGCACTTGGTCAGGTACTTCCTATGTACCAGGTATTGTCCTGTATTCTTTTTTCTTTTCTTTCTTTTTTTTTAGGTTTACTCATTTATTTTTGTTTATTTTTTAAGTTTATTTATTTATTTTGACAGAGAGAGAGAGAAAGAGAGTGGCAGAGAGAGAGGGAAAGAGAGAGAGAATTCCAAGCAGGCTATTCGCTGTCAGCATAGAGCCCACATGGAACTTGAAGTCACGAAACCGTGATATCATGACCTGAGCTGAAATCAAGAGTTGGGGGCATAACCGACTGAGCCACTAAGGCACCCTATTTATTTATTATGAGAGAGAGAGAGAGAGAGAGAGAGCATAAGCAGGAGAGGGACAGAGAGAGGGAGAGAGGGGATTCCAAGCAGGCTCTAAGCTGTCAGTGTGGAGCCTGACACAGGGCTCAAATTCACAAACTGACATCATGATCGGAGCTGAAACCAAGAGGTGGACGTTTAACTAACTGAGCTACCCAGGTGCCCCTGTCCTATATTCTTAATAAATATTCAACCAATAAAGTTCAAATCCTGCAGGGGAAAAAAAATTATGGTGACTCCTATACTGATTCATAAATCTTCACAAAGTATTGAGTCAAAACCAGGTCATGGGGCCACACTTCGGAAGATAAGCAGGAAGTGTGATTCTACAGAAGAGTTGGTAGGCGTAACACTGGAACAAATTTCTGAGCATCACAATCAGTAACCTTGTCTATACTTTCAGTGTAAATCTTAGGTGATCTATAAAATGGCCCATTAGGGAAATGAGGAGGTTCACCTCATGAATGAATTATCCTAAAAGATGGGAATATATATAAAAAAAAGGAAGTTAAAAAAACACAAAATTTTATTATAAAACAATCATGATTACTCTACTGCACACAGCACAAAGAATAATTGTCATTATTTCAGGCATGGAGGAGACAGCATATTTTTGTGGCACTGATCACACAATATAGAATATTTGGTTGTGCAAGAGGTTGTTCTATATTTCACACATTATTTTGATTTTACACTGGGGTCCTCTTAGAATCGTCACATGTATTCATGAAATATTCATAGCTGACACAAAGTCTATAATTACATACATGTACATATATATGTATGTATGTATATATATATACATATATATATATGTATATATATATACCATACTTTATACAGATATATGTATCTAATAACATTGTATTATTGACACTAAAGAAATGACAGATATCTTATTTGACTTAATTCTAGCAATGCATTTATAAGCATTAATATAATGATAATATTTTCTCATAGACCGATATGGATTATATGAATACAGAATTTTAGAAGTGGATATGCTGCATTGAAAGAAAAAAATGATGCATATACAGTATGCATATATTCTACATGAAGTATTAGGTACATACAGGCAAGAAAGCTTTGAAACGTGTGTATAGAACTTAATGAAAAATAAAAAAAATGAAGTATTATATCCTTTTTGTCGTCTGTGTTTGAATAAGTTCTGGTAATTGTAGAGAAGTGTAGAGCTAATTGAGATAAACTTTATATAGACATTTACTCATATTAAAATAATTTATAATATTACACAATAATTCTCCTGGTCAGTTAAAGAGTGGTTATTGAGAAAATATATATAGATGTTTCCTCAATTTTGATTACTCCTGTCACACCATCTACTGGTAGCTTTTGAGAATGCTATTCATCTCTTGAAAAATCAATTCACTCTTTCTGAAATATATTAAACTGTTTTTATTGACAAAACACACTTCAAAATCTGCTCTTTATTTACTTAATCATTAACTCCCCCCAGAATATCTCTAAAATTATGTTGTTGTCTCTGATCTTTAAATACTAGTAGCTGTGGCGATTGCAGTGTGCATTGAAAAGGTAATAGTTGAAATCAACCTTTCTCCATTCAGGAATCATGCAGGTAAACTTAATATGCTAAACTTAATGATAATTAATTGATTTGAAACATTTTTAATGAAAACTCTGCTATGAGCACACACACATACATACACACACATATAGTGTGTGATATTATATGTTCTCACAGATACTATAGTTGTTTATTTTAACCTGTTTTTCAATCTCTCTGTGTGTTTCTCTCTCTTAATAATTGAATCAGGATCAGGTAGCTATGTGGGAGAATGAAAATCTTAATTTGTTAATGAGTGTATTTGTCTGCTCACCCTGCCATAACAAAAGATCATAGCCTGGGTGACTGAAACACACAACTGATTTTCTCACAGTTGTGGAGACTAGAAGTCCAAGATCAAGGTACCAGCAGGGTTGGTTTCTAGAGACCTTTCTTTCTGGTTTGCAGACCTCCTTCTCACTGTATCCACACACGGCCTTTCCTCTTTGCATGTACACTCCTGTTGTCTCTTCCTCTTCCTATAAAGAAACCAGTTCCTTGGGAATAGGGCCCACCATTATGTCATCATATAACCTTAATTGCCTCCTTAAAGGCCCTGTCTCCAAATACAGTCATGTTGGGCTTTAGGGCTTCACAATAAGAATTTTGGGGGAATACACTTCAGCCCATAACAGTGGGGGCATGAATTGACACAACTTAAAAACAAAAACAAAAAGTCTTGTAATTTGTGCCATTTACTTGAAAACTTTTATATCTTTATCCACTTACTCTGCGAAGTTTGATTTAATAAGGCGTGTGAAACACTGAGTATCTTTTGCTCACAAATACGTTCATCTGTGAAAAATTGACATGACTGGAGCCATTTTGAAACAGAGCCAGAAGAGCCACTGCAGAAAAACTGCCTGATCCATCTTTGAACTGGGCCACGAACTTTGGGTTGGGTAATACGGCAATTGTGTTAAGCAATTGCTTGAGAAGTCAGTGGGAGAATGGTCTTCCTGATATCAAGATTGATGGTTGTGGACTTTCTGAGGGTAGACTCAGTACTCAATCAATGTATAATCCAGAATAGCTTGTCCTGTTAACACCATAGAAAAATAAGTATTTCCTGGAATAAATAAGAGTACTATTTTCAGCAAGAGGTCCAACATGCCCAGAGCTTACCCAGAAGCTCAAGCACAGAGTGGATCTGTACTTTGGGTCACATGGGACCCATCTGTGGTAACTATTGGTGCTGGGTACACTGAGGGGCTCTGACATAAAGAGAATAGGGAATAGTTACTGGGAAGAACCTGATATATTGCATTAATGTATCCTTGACTTGTGGGAAAACAAGATACGGATTAGACTGAAGAAAGATGAAAATTGTATGTATTGTCATTTAGGTCTGTTACCCAAAAAAAAAATATTTTTTAATCATGCATTCATTGATTATATTTTAAAGCTTTTAAAATAATGTTTTGGTAAAGTTTTTTATGATAAAAATATTGCTGTAGTGTAGAATCAACATTTACAGAACTCTGACCATAATGACACTTGCCATAACTGAGCATTTGCCCCTGTGAATAGGAATGTAGGTAATTGTGTTCTTATTACTTTGCCATTGCTTCCTGTCTCCACCAAAATAAACAAGATTTATCTAATAATAAATATACCTCAATTTTAACATGGGATTTTTGCATGTTACCTTTGCTATGAGCTGAATTGTATCCCCCCAAAGTGTATATGTTGAAGCCCTAACAACCCAGGTGACTTTATTGGAGATAAGGTGTGTAAGGAGATGATCAAGGTTAAGTGAGATCATAAGGGGGAGCCCTGATCTGGTAAATTGGGAGCTCTTATAAGAAAAAGGAGAGATACCAGAGCACTTTCTGCCATGTGAAGACATGGCTAGATGGAGGCTATCAAAGCCAGGAAGAGTACCTCACCAGAACCGCACCATGCTGGCACCCTGATCTCAGACTTCTCACCTCCAGAACTGTGAGAAAACAAATTTCTGTTGTTTAAGCCACTCAGTCTGTCGTATTTTTTATGGCAGCCTGAGTTGACTAATACAACCTTATCACTTCATAAATATCTCATAGCTCTTTATAATACACACACACACATATACACACAACATGCACACACACAGAAACACATATATACACTTGTACATAATGGAAAATATTAGTATTCTAGGAGGTATTTTACTCAAAGAAAATATGTGTTTCAAGCTCCAAGGACTCTCAAGAAACCTAAAAATATCACTAATTTTCTTGTACATTTTGAAATCTTTCAGTGGTAATTTATGGTAATTACTGCAGCTTTATCAGAAGTTGACACAAAAGGTTATGCCATTGTGACACTGTCACATTGTCAAAGCTCTGCATTTGCCTCCCATGGTTCTGGAATTGCTTTGTCTCCTGAACCATGTGAGTCCCATGACTGAAGCCGACATTTTCAGGCCAAGATTGAGATGAACCTAATTCTCACCATGTGAAGAATGGACATGGATTTTGATGGGAGACACTCTGTCTATTGTTTCCACTTATACCTCTTCCTCAGCCTTCATGGCTGAACTCTTCTCTTGGTTGTTTGTTTTCTTACTTGGTAATGGGTTTTGTTTCTGGTCCTTTATCATCCCTTGTTTGTATTATTTTATGATTGACTAGTCCTTTTTCTGATTTAATTCCAAGTTTACTACACCTGAATTTTCAAAGGCTCTCATTGGCCCCTAGCATATTTAGTCACCTACATATTTAGATTAAAACATCTCTCTATTCCAGGATTCGATACCTAATTTCTAAAGTCTAAGTTTAAAACCTGTAAAATTGTGCTGTTTGGCTTAATACTCTTGACCGCAGTATTATAACAAAATTAAACCTAAACATACCCTTGGAGAATAACCTCCTCAATGGAGTCATTTTACATTTACACAAGAAGGGTATTAGTTTCCTATCGTTGCTGTAACAAATTACCTACCAAAAATTTAGTGGCTTATAATAATACAAATTTATTATGTTGCTGTTCTGTAGACCAAGATAAATCTCACTGGGCTTTTGTCAAGTGTCAGCTGGTCTGCTTCCTTCTGGAGCCTCTAGGAGAGAATCCACTTTTTACCTTGTCCAGCTTCTAGAGGTGGCTTGCATTTCCTGATTGTTTTGCTTTGTGTGATTGTGATGCATTACAAGGGCATCATATCAACCTCTGCCTCTGTCACCCTGTCTTCTCTCTAACTTGAACTCCACTGTCTCCCTCCTACAAGGATCCTTGTGAATACATTGACCTGCCAAAATAGAAACAAGTCCAGGGGTAGGTAAGGAGAAACTTGCTTTGAAATATTATTGCAATAGGGAGAAAGCTCTGAACTCAAATTTTGTGTTATCAGAAAATAGGCAAAACAAGATTTTTCTTTTGTAGTGAGGAGCAAACAAGCAGGATGAACCCTATGTAGGGAAGTGAGATAAAAGGGTAGCCTGACTGGATAGTAGATCAGAGGATGTTTTACCCTGAGGCCAGACTGTTTAGGGGGCCTCTAAGGAGGGATTGTGTGCTGGCTCAGGCTGAGCGTAGCCAAATTTCAGGACCTGGGGCAGGAGAGAATCTCCACTGAAGTTTGGTAAAAAGCATTTGTTGTAATTGATGAGTAAAGACAAAACAGTTTAATTAATCATTTATGAGGTAAATAATGGAAATACAGAAGGTGTGTCTGGTCCTAGTGTAGGTAAACAAGGGCGATGTTGGGGTATGGGAGTGGGGGTGGAGGGGATTTGGGGGTGGGCATCTATGAGTCTTAGTTAAGTCACATAGGGAAAGGTGATTCTTTTGGAGTAGCCGTTTACCAGAACACAGAAGGGTGGAGGGTTTCTTTAACCACCACTCTTCTCAAGGATCACAGGTAAAGTTCAAGATCATCAGAGTCCACCTGGATAAGCCAGGATAACCTTCTCACTTCAAGATGAATTAATCCCAAATTAAGAATACAAATACGGGATTTAACTTAATCATTCCTGCAAATATAGGGTTGAGGCCATTATTTATTCTACCACAAGTGGTTCGTGGAGAATCTTGGACAGATATTTGGGTTTCTTATTTCTAAACAGCCATTTCCTGTCATAAGCTTTAGAAGAACTGGTGCTGTCGCAGGTGCCTGCCTGTGCCCATGTTGCCCCAGATACCACGGGTATCTCCCAAAGCAGTTTCTGATGAGGGAGCAAGGGGAAAGCTGAGGGCAAAATACAGGCTGGCACACACATCACCCCCACACACTCCAATGGAATATGTATGATATTCCTCGGACATTCCTGGCTACCCAAGAACAAAGGAAAGAGGTTTAAGTGCTTGCCATGGTAATGTGGGAAACTAAAGCAAATGAAAAATTAAATTCCCTTACTGCCTACAGCCCATTGACAAGTCCTTGTAACTGGTAGTGTGACTTCCCTCTAGGGGCTCGCACAGCTGTCTCAATGATGACACTTTGCTAGGGGCAAAAGAGATCCTTAGTTTAGCATATCCCAACCTGGAGGATTCTATAGTCTACTTCCTTTATCTCAACTGCTCCAAGATATATGCGGGTAATCATGCTCCAAGCTTATGGCCCCCTGATATACATCTGAAGGGTCTCATGACTGAGGTTTTATTAAATGGTAATAAATGGTGTTTCCCTGGCAACAGATAGCCCCTCAAGGTCCTGGAAACCTTGGTTCCAAAGTTCCTTAGAAACATACTCTATCCCTGACCCCCTCTCAACCTATATACCTATATATAGGGTATATAATGAGTTACCCATCACGACCCCAGTGCAGCTCTTTCTGCCCATGGGTTCTGTCTCCATGCTATAATAAAATAACCTTTTTTGCACCAAAGATGTCTTCAAGAATTCTTTCTTGGTCATTGCTTCCAGACCACCCCACCATTACCCCAAAACTTCATCAGTTTCTCCTCAAGCAAGAAAACTGGTAAAGTTTTAAGCTAATAGTTCACACATATTCATGAAGAGGCTTGTCCAATGGTGGATTCAGCTTAGAATTGGGGCAAAAGTCACCTTAAGGTTCAGATCTCCGTTGATCAAGGCCATGAGGGCTGGCAAGAGTCAGCATCAACAATCACTGGCTCCACCTGGCCTGGAATTTGAATGCTCAAAGGGGTTTAAATCCTGCAAGGATAACTCAAGGATGTGCATCAAGTCAATCTTTACTTTTGAATCAGTATTGGAAGTTTTATCACTGATTTATTGTCCCTAATATGATTAGGCTATCTCCTGGCCTGATCATGGATGTTTATTCTTACATTCTTTTGTTCCCTTAAAATCATTAACGACTGAGGTCTATTCTTCTGCAATTTCAACACAACCTAATAAATTATACAAGAAGTGTACTTTGGGCAAGTAATGCTGGTAAGGCATAAACTACCAGATGGCCAGGGTCTAAAATGACTTTGCTTATTTCAAAAAACCTATGCCTTGTCTTTCTTTTTCTGTGATTTCCTAATTCTTTCTGATCACACCTATCCGGTCCAAGAAACAATCTCTTCAATTTCAACAAAATTCATGATTTTTTTCATCTGTTCTGAGTTTTTGCCTTCATTGCTGTCTCTGACATCAAACCCTAACCCACATTTTATGATCATCACATGTACTGCCACTATTGATAGCTTTAAAAGTTCAGATGCTTGGTGTAGCCATTAACTGTCTATCAAGCCTTGATAAGACAAGCATGTTTTCCCAGCCTTCCTTGCTCCATTGCCATTCTTGCCCTACAATAATATAAACTTTTCCCATTGATGTGAGGGATGGCATGTACTTTCTGCCATTTTGGTTTGTGTGCAGATGGGTATAGGCTTCCTATCAAATTAGCTCTTCCCTATATAAAACACATGCATACTTTTTTAGACTAACTTCTCTAGTGGTAACTATCCTTACCATAATCATTTTTCCATTTTAACTCTAATCCCATTATCTAGGACATTATACTTCTTTGATGGCATTCTAAATATTCAATATTTACCAGTTTCTAACAATAATCACAAAATAATATTATAGTCAGTTTAATGTGTTTTCATATAGAGCTTGTCACCTATATCTCATCTTAGATAGTACTTACAGTAGTGCATATTCTTCTTCATCTTTGGCCATCCATTTTCACTTGGATTCCTACAGTGGACTAATGGATTCCTAATTGGCTATCCAATTTCTGCTCATACATCCCACAAATCAATCATGTACAGAATGACTAGAGAAAAAAAAAAACTTGTATCTAAATA
This sequence comes from Lynx rufus, assembly GCF_022079265.1. NCBI lineage: Eukaryota > Metazoa > Chordata > Mammalia > Carnivora > Felidae > Lynx > Lynx rufus. The sequence continues at coordinate 220,409,108 of NW_025814823.1, read as the reverse complement.
CCTCTATTTCTATCATATCCTTATCTATTTCCACAATAAATACAATAACATGCAATAAATGCAATATATATGCATTTACATACACATACAAATCTCTTCAAACTTAAATCATGGTAAAGATATAAAGGTGCTGTGTTATTCTTGGAATGAAGTCCAACATTATAAACCAAACTTGTCATTCTATGTGTTTTTTTTTTAACATTTTTTAAAATTTTTATTTTTGAGGGAGATAGAGCATGCAAGAGTGGGAGGGCAAAGAGAGAGGGGTACAGAGGATCCAAAACAGACTCTGAACTGATAGCAGTGAGCCCAATGCAAGGCTTGAACTCATGAGCCATGAGATCATGACCTGAGCTGAAGTAGGACATTTAACCGACTGAGCCACCCAGGCACCCTTGCTATATGCTTGTTAAATGAACTTTTACCAAACTCTCAGTCTAAAATCTGGTAATGACTTACTGTGTAGTACATAATTTGACCTTGCCAATAGAGGTCTGATACTTGCCCTCAGCTTTTGCAAGGTAGTTTGGATTACATCTGCTAAGAGTGTTTTTGTTTAGGAGGGGGCTGATCACAAGGCTACATTCTTACAGTCAGGGTTGTTCATGCCAGAAGGACTCACAGTGGGACACAAGGTGGAGGCTTTGGGTCATGCAGTATCTATCAACTTGAAGACTGAGATTAACCATATGAGGAAACAATAAATCAATCATGAATACCCAATAGAGCCCTAATGGAAAACTCTGACACTGGGCTCGGGTAAACCTCATTGTTTGGTAATACTCTGTTTGCATTTTTACATACTGATACTCCCAAAGTAAGGTGCCCTAACTCTATAGTGAGAGAAAAGACAAAAGACTGCCTGTGTGTCTCTTTCTTTGGCTGACTTTAATTTGAATCCTTTTCCTGTATGTTAAATGTTAACTATGAGAATAATAGCTTTCAGTAAATTCTGAGAGAATTATCAAGGCTGAGGGGGTTTTTTGAAATTCCTCAAATGTGAGTTGGTGTTAGAAGTGAAGACAGTCTTGTGGAGGACTGTGTGCCCTCAAACTCTGCAGTTTGGGTAACTGGACATTTGGCCTGAGAAGTGGAATTTGCTAAAATGACCCTGATTCATGGAAGGATGTGGTTTATGAAAAAAAATGAATTGGTGGGGAATGACAAACCCGTGATTCTTGGATGGCCATGGGGGAGAAGGCTCACCATTTTATGGAATTGCAGCTGTATTGCAATTAGTTACTGGAGGTGAAAGGTACCAAGTAAATTTAGGAATCATACGTCTAAACTTCTGAGGAGTTGATGCATAAGGAAATGCAAATGATGAGAAACAACTAATAAATGTAATCCCTAGTTATTATTATCTCTAATAGCTACAATGAAAATAAGACAGAGTGTTGGGACTGATCCTGATGGCGGGTCATTCTTGGATCTTAGGCATTCACAGTATCAGCCTCTGGCGTCAGGGCCACTACCAAAGGGAAAAATTGAACTAAAATAACACATAGTGAAGAAAACTAGAATAATTTTCAAAAGAATGGGGAAAAAAAGGTTCTAGAGTTTCATCACAACGAGATGAAGATTTTTAAACATTATTAAGAAATAAGATACAGTGGATGCTGATAGGATTTTAATATAGTACTCTGGGAAGCTGGATTGACTGATGGTGCCCCAACATTGATGGATACTAAATAAATCTTCTTAGTAATCTTAGTTTGAAGAAATTTAGAAAGCCATAGTCAAAGGACAATGACAAACTCAATGCCCAAATGCTGGGACACTGGTCCAGTAATCTAATCAAGATAAGTGTTGAGAGGTAAGCCTGGGTCCTTTGGCCTGAAGCCTAGCTGTGGACCCTAGGTCATGCACATGAGTGGGTAAATAAATGGTCAGGGAGATAAAGAAGTTTGGGGATTCCTTGAAACAGGAGCCTCATGCATTACGGTTCCAAAATCTGTTGATGGACTTCCAATGAGAGAGACAGTTAGGAGAATACAAGAATATAAGTGTTGATGGGATTAAGGTGAAAGTTTAGAGGGAAATTTAGGTATTTGAACAGATTCTAGGAAGTGTGTGTGTGTGTGTGTGTGTGTGTGTGTGTTGTTTCTTTTTAACTCCTTTACCTGAATGTATTATGGGGATAGACTTAGTATTCTAAAACCGAATCTATGAAAACTTACTCTTCCCCCAATATTAATTGGACATACTAAATGGAAACCCATGAGTGCCTGAACTCTCACAGGTTGTTAACTTGCTAAACAATACCCTTGTGTGGTGTGCAGATTGGACCTTATGGCAAAAGCTTGTGAGTGCCATCCAACAACAGCACTGAGGTTTGAACTGGAATTTCCCATTTGGGAAACATTTACTAGCTTGCTGTTAGAAATAATTAAAACTGTCTCTGTGGCTGAGGGACATAAAATAATCTTTAAACCTATAAAACCTATACTTTCTTGGGTGATGTCAAAGAAATTCTAATGGAGAAGACAGTGCCTGTAAGTGTTCCATAATGAAATGGAAATGGTTTATGCCAGAACATGCTACCAGGGGAATACAAGAAGATCTGCACAAGCAGATAACCTCTTTTCCCCCATTGGTGACTTGGAACCTCCTGAGGAGGTGTTAGATGCTATAGTCATACCATGGTCGCTTGGGCCACTTGAGCAATGCTCTTTGTTCACCAGTAAAAAGTTTCTTGGCCTATGGATGGCAGTTCCCAGGTGAATGGACAGCATCCTGTTCAGAAGCCTGTCATTTTGATTAGAGAAACTAAAAACAAATCAGTTCAATGGGTTAAATTAGATGCTGTTTGCCTTTATGTTTGGGTTTTACTAACTCAAGTGTGGTGGCCAGTGGATTAGTCAGATGGTCAGGCAGAAGGGCAACAGAAAATTGCATAGCACAGGGATGTCCATATGGGATACTGCCCTGTGGGAACCATTATGGATATTTAAGCAATACATTAAAGTAGGACCTGCTAATGTTTGTCAGAATAATACCCTCCCACAGCCCTGATTCTGCAGGGAGGGGACAGTGAAATCTCTATTTTGGATTCTTTCTGAACTCTCTCCTATGTGTCTTTTCCTTTGGATGATTTTTAATCTGTGTCCTTTCCCTGTAATAAACTGTAACTATGAGAGAAAGAGCCTTCTGTGAATTCTGAGTCCTTCTGGCAAATGGTTGAATTTAACTGTGGTTTGAGGAACCTCCTGAATTTGCCATTACTATCAGAAGTAAGAGCAGTCTCATGGAGCGCTATGTGCCCTCCAACTTTGTAGCTGGGCTGAAACTCCTCATGCTTATTTCAGAGTTCTCAGCATTTTTTTTTCTTTTTAATTTTATTTTTTTTCAATCCATCTGTATTACAGCTTAATTTCATACAGTAAAACTCTACTGAACCTTTATGAACTTTCAACAATGTAAACAGATTGAAATCTCAAATTTATTAAAATGACAAACATCTTTCTGTGAATTTATGGCATCTAGACTTCAAAAAATGTAAATGTAATATGTGTCAGTTTGTAAGTTAATTTTGTTATCATATCTATTCATTTGCATGTAGATATCTCAGAAAAAAATTAGTCCTATAGCTAAAAATATACTTTTATTTTTTAATATGTGTAGATTTTCCTTCCTTCCTTTCCTTCCTTCCTTCCTTCCTTCCTTCCTTCCTTCCTTCCTTCCCTCCCTCTTTCCTCCCTCCCTCCCCCTGTTTCCTTTCTTTTCTTTCTTTCTTTCTTTCTTTCTTTCTTTCTTTCTTTCTTTCTTCCTCCCTTCCTCCCCTTCCTTCCTTCCTTCCTTCCTTCCTTCCTTCCTTCCTTTGCCCATAATATCCAAATGGCACAGATAGTCTTCATCTTCTGTGGGTTTTTATTTATTTGAGACATTTTGAGATTTTTAACCTTATTAGGATATTTACACTTGTTATTTCCATAACCACTAGGACAACATTCATATTAAATATTTTTATTGCTAAATAATTTGCAAAGCCTCTTTTATTTGTTGAGTTTGTATTTTATAACCAAACAGTCTCGAATTTGTGTTCTTGCTTAGTGTCTTACTAAACTTGAGTTCTTGGCCAGCCTTTAGTTTTTCTCATGTGGATTTTTAAGACAACTGAAGCAGTATCTTCCCAAACAAATTGTTGTTTCTGTAATTATTACTGTTATACTTAGTGGAAACTCCATTACTCTGTTACAGGACAGTTTGCCAAATGCTTGCTTCTGTATATTATACAACAATCTCACACCTTCATGCCCCCTCCACCATCTTGGGTCTTGATTCAGAGTTTTGCAGCATTACTTGTGCTCTGAATTGATGTGAGGGGGTTAAGCTCCAGTCTCTCTAACCTCCAGGGTTCTAGAATTTAGGTATATCTTCAGTAAACAGAAATGTGGTCAGAAGCATAGTTCTGACAGATATACATTGTCCCCTGTTTGTTACAGCTCAGGTGGTTTACCATCCAATCCCATATACATTATACTAATGACATGGGCTCTTTTTTTGATATTTACTGACTCTGGCCATAGCCTCATTCCTCCTTATAATCTTATTCCTGCTTTTTGTTCCCCTCACCTGTTTTAACCCCCTTTCTCTCTCAGCCTGCTGCTTACCTCCTGTTTTACCACTAGATGGTACTCATATTTTTGGTATCTTTCAAATACACAACTTTGTTGTTATGGTAAGGAGAACTTAAATAACTCAGAAATATGAAGAACTCTAAATATCAAGTCTAAATTATAATTTTAGAGGCTTTTATTATCTTTTGTTGTAACTATATACATTTCATGTTAAATTCAAATGCTGTATACAGATTCTTTTTTTGCCTGAATTCCCTGTAATATATTTTTCAGCATATATTTAGGAATGTGAAAATAAATATAAGAATGACAATGATTTATTTTACATTAAATATATGCATAATTATGGTTCTTCCAAATTCTAATACTTTGGGGTTTTTGTAGCCCTTATTTCCCTGCATTTCTTCTCAATTTGGTCTACACATTTTGTCTTTCTGTTTATCTGGTACTTAATCCTCCCATGGAACTATTTACTTTTATTTGGAGAATAAATTTGAATGTTGTCTTATATACATTACAACTTTTTTTTATCTTAGTGTAACTGGATACTATTCTAAATATTGTACATTTCTTAAACAGTTTATCACTGCATCAATCAAATGACACAAGAACTGTTTCAGTTCTCATTTTACATATGAAGAAATTCAGAATTAAAGAAGTTAAGTAACTTCCTCATAGCCACACAGCTAGCTATTACTAGAGCTCGGAAGATGTCATCTCTAAATCCTACAATCTTAATTGTTATGTAATATCTTCTAACCCAATAGCAATGCTTTTGTTATTACAAAGTATTCTGCTCTTTGGCACCAATGGAAAAAAAAGTAACTGGGGCTTACATATGTATTTAAATAAAGAAAATAAAATTTCTAGCTTTGTGGTCTTTGTAGAAAGAATGAAAATTAATACATATACTCTTTTTTTTTTTTTCAACGTTTATTTATTTTTGCGACAGAGAGAGACAGAGCATGAACGGGGGAGGGGCAGAGAGAGAGGGAGACACAGAATCGGAAACAGGCTCCAGGCTCTGAGCCATCAGCCCAGAGCCCGACGCGGGGCTCGAACTCACGGACCGCGAGATCGTGACCTGGCTGAAGTCGGACGCTTAACCGACTGCGCCACCCAGGCGCCCCGATACATATACTCTTGATGGGATCACAAGTTGAATATTAAGCATCAGTGGCAAATTAAGAGGTTTTATTATCATAACCATAGCATCAGAATTTAGTTTTCACCTCATTATTTCTCTACTGCTCTTTAACATTAATCTAGTGTTTCCTTTTCAACTTTTTTCTATGTAGCTGAAAGAGAAATAAATTATATACAGGAACTTGTTTAAAGCAAGAACCAAAAAACTGACTGTATCCATAGCCTATTTGTTTTTCTAAATTTTTAAAAATGTTTATTTATTTTTGAGAGAGAGACACACACAGAATGCAAGCGGGGAAGGAACACAGAGAGAGGGAGACATGGAATCTTAAGCAGGCTCTAGACTCTGAGCTGTCAGCATAGAGGATGATGTGGGGCTGGAACCCATGAAGGTCATGAAGGCTGGAACCCACCAGGTCAGATCATGACCTGAGATGGTCTGATGCTCAACCACTGAGCCACCCAGGCACCTCTCCATAGCCTATTTCTAAGCAGGAAGTTGGTTATAAAAGTTTTATTTTGAGAGATTACATAAACATTTCCATATTGTATGACTTCAATTTGCTTATGGACTCTAAAAGGGAGAAATTATGCTTAACAATTTGATTTACTAAAACATGTTTCTTTATTTCAAGTTTAGTAGTGGTTAGTTTTTGCTGGTGGAGGTTGGAATTCAAAAGTCAATGGCATTTGCCTTAGAATATTACCTTGTAGTCTTTTTGTGTAGGCGATGTAGTCCTAGGATGAAGAAAGAATAAGAAAGGGCCAACCTCATCAGTACATAGAAGAGAGATAGGTTTAATTTCAGGTCATCGTAGTACAGAGGAGTGAGGAAATGAGACACAGAGAATAATAAGGAGAATGAGAAGAAAAGAAAGGAATAAGACAAATAGGAAAAAAAAGCATAGAAAGAATGATGTGTTCAGTGAAAAATTGGGAAATTGAAAGCTTTGGGAAGAGATGATTGATGAAAACTATCAAGGTCCATAAAATAATAAAGACATATTAATATAATTTTAAAGTAACTTTCAGTGTGGTACTTTGGTGTAAAGCTTCTCAATTCACACTTTCTCACCCTAAAGACATTCATTAAAGTCTGTTTCACACAGGTTTGGTTGACATCTTACAGAATAAGAGTCAAGATTTGGACAACTAGGCACAACTTCAACTACAAATAGAACAGGAAGTGAGCTCCAGAACACAGATAACAAACAGAGAGGAAACAATATGTCGGAGTTAGAATTGTTTAGGGTTAAAAATATAACTGTGTCCTAAAAATCTCTTAAGGTAAAGAAGGGGTTTCCAACTTAAATGGAATAGGACAAAAGGTATTTATTCCAGGAGTTGGCCACTTTCAAACACAGGTGATATTTTGGGGGCAGACATTCTAAATATCTGTATATTTCAATTCTGATTCTGTAGTTGCGCTATTATAATTTTTGTCAATTATGTTACTATAACTGAGTGTATCTCAGTTTCACCTATTAAAATGTCTGCCAAAATCTTATTAGAGGGCAGTTGAAGAAGTATATATAAGATGGGAAATCACACTATTGTGTGTAAGGGCAATACACACAAAGTAAATTTTACTAGTATAAGATTGAAAAAAAATATATCACCAGTGCATCTAATTTGAAGCTCTATGTAAGTGAAACACAATGACCGTGAATAATTGTAAGAAAAAAACATGTTGCAAAAAAAAATCTATCATTATACCATTAAAAAAAACATGGATAAATGGATAAACTTGGATTTAAAAAACACAGATAAACACAAATATCTTTGCTTTTCCCCCCACACATTCAGAGAGTTCTATCCATACACCCCTCTCCAGACTTCCTTGTCATTAATTCATGACCTCAATTCATGATTCAGTGTATATTGGCCTTTCTTCCTTCCAAGCAAAACAAGCATCCAGCTATGCTTCTCTAAGCTCTGCTTCCCAGGAAGATTCCCCTTCATTACTGCCTTCCGGGGTGTCCCAGGAAGGGCCTGTATTGATGCAGCTGCATCTCATACAGAACTACTGTAAACCAGGCCAGAGCTTTCTCTGCCTTTGTTAAAGGGAACTCCCCCTGAGGCCATAGTTGAAGGCTCCGAGAAAGAAGGTAGTGGAGCCAGAGTGGCAATTATGGGCATTTGGGTTACTTCTTCATGTAATTTACTTGTGCCTTCAGGTCCTGCCCAGGCTGATATTGTATATACCACTTCCGTTTGATGATGGAGTACTGCTGTGCATGCCCAACATAAGTCTGTGTGAGCCAGATAACACCTAGCAGCTTAGGTTGCATGGTAACTTGTTGTCTCAGGATTAATCAATTATTCAGTCTCTGTTCAGGCCTGTTTCTCTAAAGTAGAGTAGTTATTCACAGAAGATAGCAGGGCTTTGCTTTTAAACCTGGAGGGATTGCACTATAATTCGCCTACAGGGGGCTGCCGCAAGCTCCAAACAGCATTCCTATCAGCCCCTGACATCTCAAGCACCATTGGAGCTGGCTGGATAGTGTGGTCAAAGCAGTAGAGCAGCTTACACAACAGTCTGGACTTGTTGTAGAGCCTTCTTTTGTTTTGGGTCTCATGACAGATTAGCAGCTCCTGGGTCACTCAATAAATGGACTAGAGTTAACATACCCAAATAAGGACTATGTCGTCTCTAAAATCCAAAGAAACCCATTAGGTATTGTGCCTCTTTTTTGGTTGTAGAAGGGCCCAGGTGCACCTACTTATTCTTAGCCTTGGAAGGGTCATCTCAACATGCCCTACACCTTGGGCATTTGGAAATTTCACTGACTAGAAGGCCCCGAATTTTTGATGGAGTCACTTTCCACCTTTTAACACACCTATATTCAATCAATAAGTCTAGAGTAGTTACCACTTCTTGCTTACCAAGTCTCATAAGGATAATGTCATCAGTGTAATGGATCAATGTGATATCTTGCTGGAGGGAAAGGTGATCAAGATCCCTGCTAGTTAAATTATGACTTAGTGTTAGAGAGTTGATATATGCCCGAGGTGGGGTAATTAGGATATATTGCTGAAAGCAAACTAATTCAGATGCTCCGTATCAACAGGCATGTAGAAAAAAAGCATTTGCCAGCTCAGTGGCTGCATACCTTCCATCAGGGAGTATGTTAATTTGCTCAAGCAAAGAAATCATATTTGGTAAAGTAGCTATAATTAGAGTCACCACTTCGTTATGCTTGTGATAATCTACTGTCAGTCTCCAAGATCCATCTGTTCTCTGTGCAAAAAAAAAAAAAAAAAAAAAAAAAAAAGGTAAGTTGAATGGAGATGTGGTGGGGATCACCTACAGAGAAGAGCAATCACAGAGCAATTAATTTCTCACAGTAATGTTGAGTGTTGCATCTTCTGCAACCTCCCAGGGTAGGTAAGTGGTTCTTAAATGATAAATTCTCTGTAACTTTCCAATCCCCCTAAGCCTTTGAGTCTTTTCCTGTACCATAAACCAAAGCAGGTCTGGAATTTCAAGTACACTTAATGTGGGTCACCTTTTCATCTACGTTTTAGCCAGCCAAGCAAACAATCTGTTAGAGCACTTTCTAACTCCCCAAGTTGCAATACGAAATGCAGAGACCCCTGCCTAGTGGGTCCATATCCATGATTTTGTCCTGACACAATTTTGTGGGTTTTTTCATCATTATCCCACACCCTTAAAATGTATTACCACACATATTCCCCAGATTTCTGTCTGCATAAATTAGACAAATCAAGCAGCTCTTTTTGAGTGTAGCACACTTCCTTATGGGTCACATTTTGTACCTCACCTTTAGGACCCTCCTGAAACTTGAGTCTAGTCATAGGTCAAGAACCTAAAAGGGGTTGTGGAAGTGGGCAGCAGTGTGTTGCAGGACAACTTCCTCAGGGTAGGCTGTTACACTGTCCTCAGAAAATGCAGGGTTAGTCTCCTCAGACATGGATGGAAAGGCTGCTGGTCCTGGCAAGGAAGACTCATCAGAATTTAGAAGCTCAGCGAGTCCAGCTTCATTTAGGTCTTTCCACACATCCATATTCCAACTTTCAATATCCAGTCCCTTCCCATCACTGTCACTTTAACAGTAGACACCCTGTGATGCTAGGGTTTCAATTTGCATTGTTATTCAGACACTGGCAGAATAAGATTTGGGGTTTAGTTTTAATAATCTCTTTTTAATGTTTTTTTATTTAAATTTTAGTTAGTTACATTTTGCACATATGGTGCAATATTGGTTTCAGGAGTGGAATTCAGTGATTCATCAGTTACATAAGACACCCAATGCTCATCACAAGTGCCCTCCTTAGTAACCATCACCCACTTATCCTATCCCCCACCCACTTCCCTCCATCAACCCTCAGTTTGTTCTCTATCATTGAGTCTCTTGTGGTTTCTTTTTCTCCTCTTTATACCTCCCTTCTCATATGCTCATCTATTTTCTTTCTTAAATTCCATATATGGGCGAAATCATATGTACTTGTCTTTCTCTGACTGACTTATTTTGCTTAGCATATTACATTCTAGCTTCCTTCACATATTGAAAATGGCAAAATTTCATTCTTTATGATGGCTTAGTAATATTCCATTATATATATATAATGGAATATATATATATATATATAATACCAATATATAGTGTATATAAGTGGATATATATATATATATATATATATATATATATCATTTGTTCTTTAGCCATTCATCAGTCCATAGACAATGGGGCTCTCTCCATAGCTTGGCTATTTTTGATAATGCTTCTATAAACATTGGGGTGCATGTACCCCTTTGAATCTGTATTTTTGTATCCTTTGTATCTTTTGGCTAAATACCTAGCAGTGCAATTACTGGATCATAAGGTAGTTCCATTTATAGTTTTTTGAGGAAACTTCATGCTGTTCTCCAGAGTGGCTGCATCAGTTTGCATTCCTACCAACAGTGTAAGAGGGTTCCCCTTTCTCCACATCCTTGCCAGCACCTGTTATTTCTTGGGTTGTTAATTTTTAGCCTTTCTGACAAGTGTCAGGTGGTATCTCATCATGGTTTTGTTTTATATTTCCCTTATGATGAGTAATGTTGAGCATCTTTTTATTTTATTTTATTTATTTATTTTGAGAGGGAGAGAGAGAGAGAGAGAGAGAGCGAGCGAGCATGAACCAGGAAGGGGCAGAGAGAGAGGAGGAAAGAATCCCAAGCAGGCTCAACACTGTTAGTGCAGAGCCCCAAGAAGGACTCAAACTCATGACCTGAGCTGAATCAAGAGTTGGAGGCTCGGGGCGCCTGGGTGGCGCAGTCGGTTAAGCGTCCGACTTCAGCCAGGTCGCGATCTCGGGGTCCGTGAGTTCGAGCCCCGCGTCAGGCTCTGGGCTGATGGCTCAGAGCCTGGAGCCTGTTTCTGATTCTGTGTCTCCCTCTCTCTGCCCCTCCCCCGTTCATGCTCTGTCTCTCTCTGTCCCAAAAATAAATAAACGTTGAAAAAAAAAAAAAAGAGTTGGAGGCTCAACTGATTGAACCACCCAGGCACCCCAAGCATCTTTTAATATGTCTGTTGGCCATCTGGATGTCTTCTATGAAAAAGTGTTGATTCCTGTCTTCTGCCCATTTCTTAACTTGGTTATTTGTTTTTGGGGTGTTGTCAAATTTGGTAAGTTCTTTATAGATTTTAGATACTAACCCTTTAAGTTCTTTATAGATTTTAGATACTAACCCTTTATCATATGTCATTTTCAAATATCTTCTCCAATTCTGTAGGTTGCCTTTTAGTATTATTGCTTGTTTCCTTTGCAATGCAGAAGCTTTTTACCTTGATGAAGTCCCAATAGTTAATTTCTGCTTTTGCCATGTGACTATAGGAGATAAGTATCTTTTTCAGGGCAGACATAGAAAGTCTAGGCCATTTATATAGCCCTTCAGCTGGAAATTCAAATCCCTGAGCTCATTCTTTGCTTTCTCTACTTTGTGCAGAGACATTAGGAGCAACCAGTTTATCTTATTTTATTCATTGGTTTCATTAAAATATTCAAAGGTATCATATACCTGGTTTATAAAATCCTTGCTTTATAAGTGCCTTATTATGAGTATCCAGTGTTTATAATTTGTGTATCTCTATAGCCACATCACAAGATGGACTACAAGCGCTCTCTTTCTTCCTGAAAATAGAGTTGTTAGGATCTGAAATCTAATCAGAATAGAAAGCCAGTTTTAGAAATTGCAAAACCATTTCCAAAACTTTTTCTTAAGATTCTATTCCTCACTACCAGTAACATATCTGTTTTAATCAGGGTTCTCCAAAGAAACAGAAACAACAGGGTGTGTGTGTCTGTGTGTTTGTGTGTGTGCGTGTGTGTAAACAGAAAGAGATATTTATTTTGGTAAATGGGCTCACATGATTATAGAGCCTTCCAAGTTCAAAATATGAAGAGTGGGGAAGCAAGCTGGAGAAGATTTGATGTTGCAGTTCAAGTTCAAAGGTAATCAGACATGTTGCAGCTCATGTCTGATCAGTTCAAGTTCGAAGATCATCTTCTGGAAGCATCTCTTTGCACCTGGGGAAGTCAGTCTTATTCTTTGTTCAGACCCTTAAGTGATTGGATGAAATCTAACACTATGGAAGGCAATCTGCTTTACTCAAAGTCCATTGATTTAAATTTAATCTCACCCAAAACACCTTTGCAGAAACATCCAAAATAATGTTTGACCAAATATTTAGGTATCACCCAGAGAAGCTGACACATAAAATTAACCATCCTCCTGTACACAGTTGCAGTGTAATTGTGTATTTGCCATTATATACCAAATGCCTTTTTATTTCAATAGGTTTTACTACTTCTAGCACTTTTTCAGGGAAAAACACATTTTAATTAGTATTTAAAATCATCTTTCATTCTTTTTTTCATTTCTCAATGAAGTAGTGAAATGAGCATATATGTCCTCTTTTCATATAAATGCCCTTATTGCACATATTAATCAGCTTCTCCTGTGGTGATGAATAATCCCTAATCTCAGTGGCTTACAAAAACAAATTTTTATTTCTTCCTCTGGTTCTGCCTCTGTTGGGCTCAGCTGGACTTCACAAGCTTTTCATTCTAGGATTCAGGGTGAAGAAATATCTCCTCTATGGATATGATATTGCTATTGGAGAGAACTCGAGAGCTGCAAGCATAAGGTGATGAATCTTAAAGCCTCTACTTGGACTGAGCGCACTGTTCTTCTTCACAGAGTCTATTGATCAAAGCCATTCATGTGGGCAAGACCAGAGCTGGTGCAGTGAGAATGCACATTGTCTCTAGTCTCCTAGAATGCACCAAAGAGTCACATAGCAAAAGGCAAGGAGGTATAATACCATTACTGATAAGTAATTAAGAATTGTGAATTGTCATCATCATCATCATCATCATCATCATCATCTAGGAGACTGTTTCTAAAGAAATGCAGTGTTCGCACATGCATAACATTTTAATAAGTAGGGAGCAAAACTTTTCCAACCCAACCTAGTTCCTCTGCTAAAAAAATATTTTTTACATTAATTCATACTGGAAACATAAACATGATTAACATGGCAAACTTTCAAAACACCCCAAAATAATTTTATGTGGAAGAGGATTATGGAAATCTGAAGAAAAGGCATGTGATGGTAAAAACTTAGTAGTAATACTTCTGTTTGTTATGTATTTGTTTTGTTTCAGGCTCTTCTACATGCTTGATTGGCATGATATTATTTAATTGTCATAAAATTCATAGGAAGTGATTACTTTCATCATCCCCATTTTAAGATGAGAAAAGTGAGGCAATAAAATTTAACCCAATTACCTATGAATGAGAAGGAAACAGCAGAATCAGAATTCAACTTTAAGCATGTAAGAGCCACAGTATCACACTGTTATAGCTATAATAAAGAACAGTTGTAAATACCACCTTATTTTAGTATAATAAATGCACTGTATACTTTTTCATTAAAATGCCTAATAAAAGTTTATAACATATATATTTAATATTTACATTGTTTCTTCTTAAAAGTATATGAAAATATAGATGCATATGTTCTCAAAATAACTTTTTCTGAGGATCTTTGAAAGCATTTACACAATTTGGAAAGATGTGCTTCACATGAGGATACATGGTTGAAGTGATGGATTCCACATTCACAGATTTAAAGTGAGGCAATAGATAATTTGACTTAATCAGAATCCGCAGGAGTTATTTTTTAAGATATTCCTATCGTTCATGTCATCAGTTTCTGTCAGACATTCATGCTCTGAATTTCTCTGTCATGTGTATACATTAAGAGACAAAGCATCAGTTGTATACGTGTTTTCAAGCAGACTATCTTCAGAAAGTTAACTTTTAGCATGTGTGCTAATGATACAATGTTTTTTAAAGCACTAGTTTTCAAAAAAAAAAGCTCACAGCTATATTTAATTATAGAAATCAAATTAAGAATCTTATGTGACAACATATGCTGCATGAATCTAAATCTGCTAAATTGTATAGAACATGCAACTTGAGTCATATATTGCTGGCAGTGGGAATATAATGGCCTAAGTATTTTTTAGTTAGAATAAGAAAATACTAAGAGACTTGGGATGTTTAAAGGTACACATAGATTTGAATTATGAATATATCTAAGCCCATAAACCCTTTATTATAACCTATTGGGATAATTACAAGAAACCTCTTATTTGACATGCTTAGCGTATCTGTTGACACACCTGGATCCTCATAACAAACAAACAGGTGTATTTGCAATGGTTGCTCAGTTCCCTACTAGGCAGTACACAAGCAAAAAATTTAAAAGCCCATAAAATAGACATAAACATATATTTAGAGATTAGAAGTGACTTACATGATGTCCCAAAGTGATGGTAGTGATGGGTACAGAAAATGGGTATGTTGAATACGCAGATTATGTGTGATAGTACCTGTGTATAATACAAAGAAGAATGTTTACTTAATTTTGAACACTTCTAAAAATACTTTTGATGATAAGGTTAATTTTAGTGTATACGCATACATGTTACAATTACTATCGTACAATTTAAATGGGTTTAGGAAATTGCATGAACTCCATAAAACACTGATCACATATGCATCTGTTCAAAATTATGCATCACGGTACCACTCCTATAAAGGAAAAAAAAATAGTGGGTTTATTTGACTGACTGCCAAACATTGTATACAAAGGCAGCATTTGAGGGAAAACTTGCTTTATTGTTATGGCAAGTGAAGTAAGTGTCTGGAGAAAGAGTGCAAATGGAAATTATAAAAGCATGAAAGTTTCTTTTATATAATACAGAAGCCAATTTCCTGTTCATTTACTTGCCAGGATTCAGCATTACTTGTCCAGACTCAGTGATGACTCTTTTGAGTTTAAATCCTCACCGTCCTTGCTGGCAGAGAAGCAGGACACAAGAGGATTCTAGAATAACAGTTGGGAATTTGAAAAGGCAAAACACTATGCCTCTGACACTTGCATTTCTGCATATATCTTGGCCTTTAGTGCTGTTAATATGATGATATATATATATATATATATATATATATACACATATCATAATATCATATATATAGTGGGAAGAAAAGATATATAAGATCTACCCTCTACAATTTCTAAGTGTAAAGTTTGCCAATTATAAACACAGTGTTTTACAGCAGATCTCTAGAACTTATCTAGTATAACTGAAACACTAGACCCTTTGAACAGCAACTCCCCATTTCCCTCTTGCCCCAGCTCCTGGCAACCATCATTCTACTTTCTGCTTCTGTGAAATGGACCATTTTAGACATCCAATATAAGTGAGTACCCAGATATTGCTAATATTTACTCCATCTCTGAAAATTTATCTACTGGAAGCAAGATCTGAAATTTGTAACCTAATGCTTATGTAATATTTTTCAAAATGTTTTTCTCCCATTTTGTTTGTCCTAATAGAAGGCATGGGGACAGTTCTTCAGAAGCAAAATCACACTGAAACTACATTTCTTTATAATTAGGTGTATTCATTAAAAATTAGTATTCTATTATACATTTTAAACAATTATTTTATTGTTTTATTGACTGTAGATTGCATTAGTTTTCTAGGATTACCTAGTTAAGCAGCACAGACTGAGTAGAACAACAGAAATTTATTTCCTCACATTTATGGAAGCTAGAGCTCCAAGATCAAGGTGTAAGCAGTGTCAATTTCTTGTAAGGGTCTCTCTTTCTGGTTTGTAGATGCATGGCTTCTTCCAATATCTTTACATGCTCTTACCTCTGTGTGTATTTGTGTATATGATAACAATCTCCTCTTCTTAAAAGAACACTGGTTGTGTTCTTGGATTAAGATTCATTTCCTTTGAAGTCATTTAACCTTATTTACTTCTTTAAATACCTTAATTCCAGGGGCACCTGGGTGGCTCGATTGGTTAAACATCTGACTTTTGATTTCAGCTCAGGTCATGATCCCAGAGTCATGGAATCAAGCCCCGCATCGGGCTCTGTGCTGATCATGGAACCTGCTTAAGATTCTCTCTCTGTCTCTCTCCCCTGCTCACATGCTCACTCTGTCTCTAAAATAAATTAAAACAAAATTAAAGACCGTAATTCTAAATACAGTCACATTCTGAGGTATTGGGGTCAGGACTTTAACAAATGAATTTGGAGGAGGGGCACAACTCAGCTCTTAACGTTAATATTATTAGAATATATTGATTTTTTTATGTTGAATACAATACAAAAGTTGAAATTTATGAAATAATATTTAATATAATCCACTTTCTTAATAATTGTTTGATATAAAAGATGGGTCACAAAGATGAATATTTTCTATCAAAAATAACACAAAAATTGTAAGAATTAAAAGAAGGGGGATATTATATTCTTTAGGTAGTGAAGGTGTCAAAATAATGTCTCTATTCCTGATTACAGTAAGCTCAACTCTTTGTTTCCTGTCCATTTCTCTCTTTGGGGATTTTTTTCCCTTCTCTTTTTACCTTTCTGTATCAACTTCTATATTATGACCTCAATCCTAACAATGGTAATATACATTCCCTCAGTTTCAACTTTAACTATTATTATTTTAAGACTCTTTTCATATATCGTTTCTTAAGTTACCCTTCTAATATCTCAAAGATAATACTGAAAAAGTGAATACATCTTATTCTCCTTCCAAATCTTTCTCCTGACAAATCAATTCCGTTTCCTTTTATTTCATTCTCCTTAAAAAAAAAATCCAAATCTGAAAGCAGATTTTCAAGTACAGTTTCATAATTTGTATCATATCCTTCTTTTTTCCTATTTATACAATCTCTAAAATGTACTATAGCAACTTATTTCTTGTTTATTTTTATTGTTGCCTCTAGACTAACACAGGCTATCGTACTTTGTCTTTAAATCCCTTTAGAAGCTTCTTTAGCAATTTCTTTTTTTTTAAGTTTATTTATTTTTAAGAGAGAGGGAGAGAGCAGGGGAGGGGCTGAGAGAGAAAGGGAGAGAGAAAATCCCAAGCTCCATGCTGTCAGTGCAGAGCTCGATGGAGGGCTTGAACTCATGAACTGTGAGATTGTGACCTGAGCTGAAACCAAGTCAGTCACTTAACCAACTGAGCCACCCAGGGGGCCCCTATTTAGCATTTTCTTAAATTCTGGTTTCTTTGTCATATTCATGCTAAAACTGTTTCCAGTTATTTTATCTGACTCCCATTTTTAACATAATATTTAATGGCCATGCTACTCACCTCCTTGACTCACACTGCTTACAGGAAAATGTTAAAAAACACTGGTATTTACAGTCCTCCACATTTTAAGAGCATTCTATGTTGCAGTCAATCATTTTTTCTCATGTTTCTACCATAAGCTTTCCATTTAAAAGGTTCAAATCTTTAGTTACTGTATTTGTCATCGGTTGCTGTGTGAAAATACTGCCATAGACTTAGTAGCTTAAAATAACCAATACTTGTTTATCTCACAGTTTCAGTGAGTCCACAGTCAGCGCATAGCTTAATTTAGGTCCTCTGCTTCAAGGTCTAACAAGGCTGAACTCCAAATGTTGACTAGGGTAGCAGTCTTACATGAGACTTGACTTAGAAATATCTTCCAAGCTCATGTGGTTGTTGGCAACATTCAGTTCCTTTCAGGATACTGGGATGAAGACCTGTTTCTTTCTAGTTATTGGCTGGAAGCCACCCCCAACTTCTTGCCTTGTGGTCCTTTCCATAGGCAGTACAAACATAAAAGCTTGAGAGTTAAGAGCCAGCAAGGAAAGGGAAATAGTATCTTCTAACAATACGATTGACACTTTTATGCAAAATAATTATGTTAATCAATACGTGGATCCTATCACATTTGCTGTATGCTATTGAGTAGAAACAAGTCTCAGGTTCCACCCACACTCAAAGGGACAGGATATCACAAGGACATGAATACCAGGACTTGGGTCTCATGGGAACCATTTGGGGTTTGTCTACCACAGCCACCTTTATATAAACCGAGACCTTCCTTGGCTATAAGACCTAATGAATAATGTTTACTCTGATACTTTGTTTTTTTACTCTTCCATCTATGTTAACACAACCTCACCTTTCTTTTCAGAAAGCATCCTCAGATCAGTATAATCAGAGAACTATTAATAAAGTTATTGTTGCAAGAAATCATTTGACAATTTGACATTTAAATAAAAATAAGAATTTTATTTATATTTGAACCTATCTACTATTTGTCTAGTCCCGCTAAGAGAAGAAAAGCTGCATACATTCTAGGAGAAAAATGTCTCCCTGCATCTACATTTTTAAGATACTATTTATAACCTTTCCTCAGTGCCTAATAGTGTAAGTTCCTGTGTTTATAATTATAAAAAATTTGAGAGCAGAAACCATGTTTTATATATAAACTTCACAGAAGCACATAATCCAATATGTAGCAATAATTCAAAAATATTTTAATTAATTGATTGAGTCAAGACTAACAAGTGATTGGATACAGAAGGCAAAATTACTTTTAACCAAGCAATTTAATGTGATTTTGTAATATAATCTGCATAAACAACCATGTTGGGAAAATGAATATTTCAAGTGTAGCTTAATGGCTACTAATCCAACATGATAAAGATTACTTTTGACATAAAAAAATGCACTTCTCGGTAAATATTTCTTGCTGATGAAATGGATTCTTTAAATTAAATTCAGCATCAAATGGCACTGTGGTTTTCCTTTTTTTCTTTAATACTAATTTGCTCCCGAGTTTATTAGTTATTTTAAATTGCTGTTGAAACTTAATCTAAGATGAGAGAATCATGTTATCAGAATATAAAATAATGACACATAATATAAACTTGGTAATAAAAAAGCAAATCCTTTCAGCTCAAAAAACATCACATTTAATAGCATGCAATCTAAAGGAAGAGTATGGCTGCCAGACAAATTACTAGCACTTCTATATTGAGCAGTGATATGCATTTGTTAGTGGTTGCCAACAGATACTTATGTTAATGTACTGTCTTGCACCTCTTACTATCTAAAACTGTATATTTTTGATCACTCAGCATATATTTGCCAACAATTATTTGTCTGCTCTAACACATGAGTCAAACATCAGACATTTAAAATTGTTAATAGATTAAAGATAATGTGGTTGCTAGATATATGAAAAGTAGACTCTATGATTAAAATGATTTTTTACACGGTTAGATACCAAAATGAAATTCTTACAATAGTAATACTTCATTTGAATTGGTTTATAAATGTCATGTTAGCTATAAGGCAATGAATTGTGTAATGGTTTTTAGAAATCTTTTTTTCCAAGTCATGTAAAGCACTCCAGAGGTGAAGTTTCAAAGTCATGTAAACTTTCCATCAGAATAATATTAACAAAGCTCATTATTTAAATAAGTTTTCAATATTCATTTTTTCAACATTAAGTAACATTTATACAAAAATAGTGTAATTTTTTTGTAAGGAATATTTTTAAATCTATTCAAAGCACCTAAATTTGAAGAGTTGAAACAAATTAATAGTTTAAGAACAAAAATATTATTGACTTATTAACTGGTGTCACTTAATAACTAAATTCAGTATATTGAATAACCATAATGGAAAAGATTATATGCAATGCTCTTAGGTGATACAATGATGGTTATGATTGCTTTCTTAACAACTTGAAATAAGTGCTGAATTTGAAGACATTAATATGGATGATGATAGTATAAAGCCCTAAAGAATACATTCATATTATGAATGAAATTATATATATACATTTTATCTTACTATATATATACAAAAATTACATTTTATCTTACTAATATAAATTCTGTAAAGATTAGTAAGATAAAATATAATTTTTAAATGGGAAAGTCAGAAAATCTTCATTGAAAATAAAAGGATGTATATTGCATTTAAAAAAAATTCTGATGTTAATGCTAAGTTACAATAGAATATAGAGTAACATAAAGTCCAAGCAGGGATACTTGTTTGAGCATTATTTTAGAGAAAAGAAAACTCAAGAGAGTTAGGTAAATCTGTGTTCAATAGATTGTGATTTTGTTTCATTGTTCATCTGTCCTTGCATCTATACGTATGACTTTGAAGTTCTTTGCACTAAAGATGTTCAGTATTTTCTTTTTTTTAAGCTTTATTTATTTTTGAGAGACAGAGAGAGACATAGCGTGAGCGAGGGAGGAACAGAGAGAGAGGGAGACACAGAATCTGAAGCAGGCTCTAGGCTCTGAGCTGTCAGCAACAGAGCCTGACGTGGGGCTTGAACCCACGAACCGCGAGATCATGACCTGAGCCAAAGTCAGATGCTTAATGGATTGAGCCACCCAGGCGCTCTAATGTTCAGTATATTCTTGACTTTTGCTTCCAACACTTCAGTTGTTTTGACTTGACTTGTACTTATTTATATCATGCCATTGGGACTACCCACTTGGGCAATGCTGCTGATCTCAGGAGGAGAATAAGATACATAGAACAAAGAAGCCTCAGTTAAGCCACCTCAGCCATGACAGAGAACAGCTTTCTTCAAGTTAAAGGACAGATATGTGTGTGAATATACCTCTGAGTGGAGTTGTCCACCTGACCCCAGTCTCCGTCATTGACTTTGTGCTGAACTATGACTGCATAAGTACAAATACATGCTGTAATTTTCAGCCACTTAATTTAGGGGTTATTTGATACACAACAGTTGTTGACATCTAAGATATGATACTCAAAGCTGGGGTACAGCTATAACAAAAAGTCTGTAACATGTCATTGTCATTAGAAGCACATAATGAATGGATGCTGGAGAAGTGGTGAAGAAAGTATTGAAGGAGACTAAAAAAAATGTTGTTCTTTATTATTTACTTGTGAAACATTTGGTAATATTAAACCTACAATAACTTGAAAGACTGAACATGTATGTAATATAACGTCAACAGAGACATGGCTTTCAGGTAAGATATGTGAGAATGAATTGTTTCTCTTTAGCCTCATGCGATATGATACAAAAAGAACAGTATTATTTTCAGAAAAGAAAATTAAACTACTTCTCATATCTAGACTATTTACTGAGTAAAGGGCCTTCAAATTCAATTACAGTGTGCGACCCTAGACCAAATCTAAGGTGCTACCCAGTATTATATGCTTTTCAGGTAAAAATCTGTGACTCCTATAAAGGAGTCTCTATTGGTCTCTTTAACTGGAAAAAAAGAAAATACTGTAAAAAGCATAGGGCATCATTCTAGAGTAGCATAACTTTTTAAGGTTATGTCTGGAAAGAGGCATATGTCTAAAAGAATATTAGATATGGTTTTTGTGTAATGCACTAACTAGCATCAAATACATAGAAAACTCATACTGCTTTTAAAAAATACTGCTTAAAAAATACTGCTCTGAGAAACCTTTATTGGCTAAGTTATCTGCATTTGACCTAATAGATAATTGATTTTTTTTTTTTTAGATGTGAAATGTTCTCTGGAATCTCAATGCTCAACAGGCAGAAAGCAGGCTTAAAATATTTATCTGCCATCAAAGAGGCAATGTTGTTCAGTGTTCTCTTTGTAGGTGACCAAAGATAATAGCAGAAAAACCCTTAGTGAATGGACAGAGAGACAATGGAGCAGAACCAGAACCTAATTAAGAAACATCTCTTACACTCGTTGTAGGGGAACCTGTCAATCTTTACTCAGAATGATTTCAAAATTGCTAAGTATCAGTGAGTGTTATATATGTCTATCATTCTTCTTGTTGTTGAATAAGAGATTTTTGGCAGTTTTCCTGCCCATATTTTAACATTTTTTGTGAGATGTGTGATAAGGGAAGGCAGATAACATGCTTATCCATGGGCACATCTGATTAAGAAGAGTCATATTTGTTCTGATATAGTTGGGAACATCTTGGACTCTGAGTCTCATGACGTGACTATTGAGTAGGCTGAGAGTCCTGAGGGTGAACACATTCTGCATGTGAAAGGGCCGTAATTCCTAGTGACTAAAAGGGTATGCGGTGTGAGGCTACGATATTGCCTCTATTTTTTTTTTTTTTTACGTACCTTTATGGTGGAAATGCAAGCCATATGTCCGACCCTGTCTCCACTACATAGAGATCATCCTTGCTCTGTCTCTTTCTTTTTTTTGTTTTAAACAGAAAATCAGAATGTTACACTGTTAAATATCTCTTCATTTATGATGCTGTCTTTCACCCCTAGTCCCAGGTCCATTGTGGCTGCCATTCACTGTAGTGCTGTCCTCTTCTTTAAATATAGAGTATCTTGAAGATGGAGTGAAGTTTGCTGGCTTTCCATCTCTATAATATTTTCACTTTTGAGTCTTTGAGATAGTTTCTAAAGGACATATAATTTAGAATTTGAATTTTGAAGGCTGTTACTAAAATAAGAATTACCCAGGGTTCTCATAACTTTGAAAGTCATTATAATGTCCTCTTGTAGATACTCCTCATTTTATTTCATTTTCTAAATAGTTCTTCTTCTTTCTCTTTAAGAAATTATCTTCAATTTCTTCACCCTTGGTCACAGGACAATATCCCGATTTCTGAATCCATCTCTATTTTTGTTTCATAGTTGTCTTCCTGATTGTGTTATTTTCTGTAATAGCCCTGGGAATCAGTATTAGGATCATATTAATTATCTAATTCCACCCCAGAAACCATGGTCAAGACTGAATACAGTCAGATTGTCTTTATAGTTCACACACAAAAGAATGCCAAACGGAAGCATGGTAGTTTCCTTAATATTACATTTTATTTGTCAAACACTTATTTATCTTTTAAGCACAGACATTTATTTTGAGATCCAGTGTAGTGTCAAGAAGAAATTAGATAACTCTATTTTCCTTACCAATCCAAGAATTGTATTATTGTGTAAAGTACTCATTGGTTTCTTTAATACTTCAACTTGGAGCCTACAACCGTAATAAATAATATACATCACATTTTTATGATCACTTTCCAGAGGAGAGTAAGGGATCAAATTAGTTTTCCTTCATTTTCTCTTGGCAAAGAGAGGGAGATAGTAAATTGTTCCAGTTATATTGAGATCACCAACATCTGTTTACAAAGAAAAATATCTAGGTATGTAAGCTAAATAAATCACAACCCAAAAGTATTTAATCATGCCAAAGACTAGATAATTATATTTAGTCATGATTTATTTTCATTTGATCTGTCCAAATCAATGGCAGTCTTATTTAGAAAGTATGCTTGAATGTCCTGTAGCTACAACTAAGTTGTATTTCTGATAAATGTTCTTTTTATCTACTTCAAATAGAAAAGCACAATTTATCCCACATTTAGATAAGTTAAAATATGCTTTGCTGTTTTGTATTTCCAACATCTATTTTTTACAAAGAAAATGGTGATTTACAAAAGATGACAAGTTGCAAAGTGGTTTTCACTAGGATTTATGAATTGCAAAATGCTCTCTCGATAGTAATCAATGGTACAGTCACTGTTTAAATTTTCCCATTTATTTGCAATTCATACATTACAGAGCTGGAAATAGAAGCAGCCCCTTTCAAACTTTCCATATTATAAAAGATTGTATCTTTATTACAAAAGAATTGAGTTAAAGGCTTAAAGTTATAAAATTTTATATTTGGGTCCATCCATTATTTTCTGATGATGTTTGGAGATATTTTTCTGTCCTTATATTTTGAATCTCAAGAGCATGGTCACTGTAGGAACAGTCTGTGATTTCATCACACATAGTTGACAATGGATTTTGGTTTAACATCAATGGCTTTAGGGAGAAGCAAAGTTATACTTAATAATAATGAAAATGGTACAGTGCCAAATACTCATTTAATATATTTTTCATAATATGTAACCATGTAATAGTAGGCATGCAGAATATAAATAGTTAAATCTCCAAATTAGGATTCAGGAGCCTAAAACACTGAGTATCTTAATAATATTTATAAACTAATTATATTTGTATATTCATATGCTATACCTTACCAAATATTTATTAGCCCTGTCACCTTTATATATTCCCTTTATGACTCACCCAGTTCTTCTGAGCTCTGTCCTTTTTGTCTGTACTCGTCCCTCATAGTGGTATTCAAACTTCTCTTGACTTCACCTTGGATTCTTTGTTCAAGTTTGATTCCACCCTAAATAGTTTCTTTAATTTTGTTTTTCATAAAGAAATCTTCCATTGACATTTCTAAGATCACTGATAACTGGTCCGCTGCAGTAAGTTCTTGCATTTCTCCTGCCCTCTGCCATTTCTCAGCAAAAGGAATTTTAGACTCTCCTTAGTTTTGACTGTGCCATCAATATATTTGCTCATTGCTCCATGCTGGTTAGGTAACCATCCTTTTGGAGGAAGTGAATAGTAGCTGGTAATTTCTAGGTTTCAAGCTGGTAAGTTCCCAGGTTTGTTTTCTTTGTTTTCTCACTCCTAGTTCATACTGCTTTAGTCCCACTGATACCAGTAATTTAACCCCATGAAATTATATTCTGTGATTCATGACAATACATCCAGTTGGTTTTGTGTCAAATTGAATATCCATCCTTCTGTTGCTAAATTAAATAGTCAAATTTTCAGTCTTTATCTGACATGCCTTATTGGCAGTGTTTGACACAGCCGGTCTCTGTTCTCAGGGAGTCTTTTTTTTTTTTTTTCCTTTTCACCTGGACTTTAGATTGCACCTCTCACTGGGCATTCTTGTTTAGCTTCATTTGCTGGATTCTCCTCTTTCCCAAACCTTTAAATTTTGCTATATTATGAACCTCAGTCTTCTTTTCTCTTCCCTGAATGCATCCACTATTTGTGCTATTTTATTTGTCCAATGATTTTAAACACATCTATACACCAATCACTTCCAAATTATGCACTCAAAACTCCAGACTGAAGTGTTATATTTAGTCAATGTGCTTCCATATTTAATAAAATTCTCAATTTATCATATGTAAACTAAAATAGTTGTCTTTTTTGGAGACTGCTTAATTTAATTTATTTTTTTTTATTTACATCCAAATTAATTAGCATATAGTGCAACAATGATTTCAGGAGTAGATTCCTTAATACCTCCTACCCATTTAGCCCATCTCCTCTCCCATAACCCCTCCAGTAACCCTCTGTTTTTCTCCATATTTAAGAGTCTCTTCTGTTTTGTCCCCCTCCCTGTTTTTATATTATTTTTGTTTCCCTTCCCTTATGTTCACCTGTTTTTGTCTCTTAAAGTCCTCATATGAGTGAAGTCATATGATGTTTGTCTTTCTCTGACTAATTTCACTTAACATAATACCCTCTAGTTCCATCCACATAGTTGCAAATGGCAAGATTTCATTCTTTTTGATTGCCGAGTAATACTCTATTGTATATGTATATATATACACCACATCTTCTTTATCCATTCATCCCTCGATGGACATTTGGGCTCTTTCTATACTTTAGCTATTGTTGATAGTGCTGCTATAAACATGGGGGTGCATGTGTCCCTTCGAAATAGCACACCTGTATCCTTTGGATAAATACCTAGTAGTGCAATTGCTGGGTCATAGGGTAGTTCTATTTTTAGTTTTTTGAGGAACATCCATACTGTTTTCCAGAGTGGAATGGTTGTCTTCTTCTTAATGTGCTCTGTTCACAGTCTTCCCCATCCACATTAATAGCAAGTCAATCTTTTGGTGCTGAGGCAAAACAATATTCTTTTACTCCACCTTTCCCCTTATACTCCATATCCAGTGCACCTACAGACCCTTTTGGTATTTCCAGAATTTGACTACTTCTGTCATTGCCATTCTGAAACAGACTGCCATTATCTTTGTTCCTTATTAATGAAGAAACTTTCTAACTGGCTTCACTGATTCTTCACTCATGTTGTCTAATCTACTGTTATAACAGCAAATAGACTGAGCATTTTAGAATTTAGATTACTTAGAATTTAGAACTCATCTGCTATAGACAGGATGTGTGTATCCTTCCAAAATTCCTGTGTGGAAACCTAATTCACAGTGTGATGGTATTTGGAAGTGGGACCTTTGGGAGGTGATCAGGTCATGAGGGTAGAGCTGTCATGAATGGGATTAGTGTACTTATAAAAGAGACCTCAGAGAAGTCCTTCATTCTTTCCACCATGGGAGGACACAGTGAGAAGATGGACATTAATGAAATAGGAACTTGTTTCTCACTAAATACCAAATCTTCCAGTGCCTTAATTTCAAACTTTTCAGTCTCCAGAAATGTGGGATATACATTTCTGCTGCTTATAAGCCACCCATTCTATGGAATTCTATTATTGTAGCAGCCCAAACAGGCTAAGACATCATCTGCTGAAAACATGCAATGCTTGTCTGCACCATATTATCCTTCATTCCATATATGCTTTCCCTTCTACTGCAAAGACTGAAATCCCTGAACCTTTATTTTTTAGACTCCCTTAAAAATCAAGCTTGGGTTAATGTTGCTAACAAAAATAAATGTTGCTAATAAAAAGTGCTCATATAAAATCTTGAAAGTAACATGGAATTAAAAACTATTTGTCTTTTGGCTACTGTGGACAGGCAATAAAGCAAATGTTGGCTTTTAGGCATCTTTCTAATAATCATCTACTTTGGTGTTGAAAGTAACTGTCATCATTAATCATTGTTTCCCTGTGATGCCTAAAAGTGTCCAAATGCTGAAGTTAGAAATCGCCTCTCTGACCATTCTTCCCAGTAGTTTGAATCATATCAATTCTCTATTGAATATTTCTTATTTGAAATACATAGCATAAACTTATGTTTTCTTATTTGAGCCTTTCCTGATAGAGG
The DNA here is from genome assembly GCF_022079265.1 of Lynx rufus. Classification (NCBI taxonomy): domain Eukaryota; kingdom Metazoa; phylum Chordata; class Mammalia; order Carnivora; family Felidae; genus Lynx; species Lynx rufus. The sequence continues at coordinate 220,382,169 of NW_025814823.1, read as the reverse complement.
CTTAGGTGTTTGAAATGTTTTCACAAAACAGAGCATCATAAATGGAAATTTAGAATTCCATATATAACTTGGTTTGATTTCAAGTTAGTAAGACTCTTACTACATCTAGGGCTTGGATAGGCAAAAAGAAGGCAGTAGTGAAATATCTGTAACTTTCAGTTGGCTGCGATGACATTCTTATGAAAGGCAAGGAGTTAGGAAAGAAGAAACATTCCTTATTTCTATATTATATCTCCTTATCCCATTGTGCCTACCTTCCCAACCAATACCATCCTCTTTTCTTTAGAGGACACCAGATTCCCTTTACCTGTAGAAACTGTAAAATTCCAAAAAGGAACATTTGACTTGCACACAGATGCCAACTTTTGTTAAGACCCATCCCACTACCTCTCCTTGCACTTAGACTCACCTAGATCTGGATAACTAGAGTGAAATAACTAAATCATCCAATTAGGGAGCAAAACCTTTCTTGGAAGGAGATAGCATAGCTATTAAAGGAACTGCAAGGTTTTTGCTATTTATGTTGGCAGAACCTAAGTAATAATGTGAGAAAAAAAAAACTAAGAGGTTATCTCATGGAAGAAGGTATATAGTTTTGGCAAAGCTTGACTTCTCAGAGTGTTTAAATTCACTGAGTTTGTTCCTGCCACAGAAGTCTTTCTAATCATTAGGCTGATTGAATGGCATGAACCTAGATTGAAAATAGCTTGTAATAAATATAGCTTTAGAATTACTTCTTTATAGCAAGAAAGATTAACTCTTGGAGAGAGAAATGTTTGAATGGATTTATAATAGTCAAAAGTTTTGAACAATGCCTTCCACCTGCAATATCCCTCCAGTGCCCTTTCCTGAGAGGGCTTAACACTGTGCTCCCTGTAAAGGGGGGAGTGATCCTTAAAAAACTTCAATTCATTATTGCAGAGCATGTATCGACAGGCGAATTTGGATCTGAGAGAAAATGAATTAATAAATAGCACAGGTGATCGAATTACAAGTGAAGAGGTTTGCCTGAATCTACCTCAATGTGCCCACAAATATACATTATACTATTTCTCTGTTCTTCAATACATAGTTGGGAACAGTTTTTATACCAGTCCCCCTAACCAGAGATAGGGGTTTATTACAGCAAAAAGGGGAAAGTGTAAGATCTTGGAGCTTTTCTGTGCTAACAAAATCATAAACCAAAAGCAATATAACATAATTGATTACAAATATCATTACTACAGTCAAAGGCATGAAAATGTAAAAATGTCCTTCCTTTCACTTTATCTTAATTTTTCTATTTGACTTTTAAAGAAAAAACAGATATTGATAAATGAGCATGTTTTGTTGGTATTCTTATCAGGTGTCGACTTCAACTCCACTTGCTGTGCTGGTTATTTGATCTTTAGTGGACTTGATCAACCAAACCTTTGTCTCCTGGTATACAAATGCCCTTTTCCCCCTTATCAAATAGAAAATCCCAGCAGAAGCTATGTATTCTTCTGTTATAAAGACATCAGTACAACTTTATTGTTTATGCTCAGGGCTATTATGGTTCTACAACTCCCTGTCACAATTCGGCTCACCGTTCTTTTCATCTTTTGTTATTGCACAGTAGATGCTGCTGCATTCAGTCGGTGATGTCATGCTGGTTGGGGCTTGTAAGCAAGAAGTAGCAAACGCCTATGTAACTTGTTAAGACAATAAGTCTGCCAGAAGGTGGGGGAAAAATCCCAGAGAAAATTTAGAAAGCCAGCACCTCAGAAAGAAGCTCAATAATTGTCCAGCCTCTTAAGATTTATAGAGGCAACATTTATGACGTGTGTGTGTTGCTTTGAACCAATTCTCAGAAAGCCCGTAGGCTACTGCTTTCGAGTGGGAATCAGACCCATAAGTACTGGTGATGACACAGTCGGCTGCACAAGTCCCTTCACCAATTGTGCCTTATTGGGCCTCTCTGATCCTATTGCGCTCGGTTTGGCCAGTGACAAATGTAGTATAGGAGCTCTGGTAAGCCAATAGGAAAATCATAATCTGGTCTCTAAGGATTGAAAGAAAAATGGTTTTACATTGTGTTCTTATACAGTGTAAATACCTGATGATGGGGAACCACGTGAGTAGGTGTTTCCTCTCAATTCTCCTTAATGAACTGGGTATTATCTGATCCAGTAAATCATCAAATTAAGTTGTGCCACAGGACTCCATAATCAGCTGGAAATGGTATGTATGAAATCAGGCTCTAGCGGGTCCTAAGACTCCACCAAATTGCACAAACTCCCCTGGCACTTGCTTGTACTTCATTGTCACCTGGCCTTCAGCCCACATCTATGGCCTCATGGGACGCACCCTCTGTATGACCCCTGGGCCTAAAACAAACAAACAAAAAAGTTTGGGCTTGGTTTATGAATCATTATATATAAGATGCAAATACCGAATGTAGTCTGAAGCATTACCGTCTTTCTAAAGGTGAGTCAATTACCCCAGTCAAGAATATTCACTAAGTCATTTTGTAATTTTTTTTTTAGATATTGGATTTGTTTAGTATTCCTTATTATCAGATACTAGATATATCAGTATATCAGATGCTAGAAGCTAAAGTGATTTTCTTTGTATAATTTGTTAGTTATGGTTTGACATTTGTTTTAGAACTAAGAAGTAGATCATGTGTTTTTACAACAGTGTATTTCATCATACTGTCATTATGTTTGTTTTTAATAAGCCTTATTTTGAAATGTAACAATGAACAGAAAATGATGTTCTTTTATCATTAAAATAATGCATCATTAAAATAATGCATCATTAAAATAATGTTAAACTGATGTATACATTTCTCCCTCAATTTGGAATTGTAAGCACTTATGGAAAGTCTTAACTTTAATGGAGGTAAGCAAAAGGTGTGAATACTAAGATTTACACTCTACCTTTTGAGTGAACAGTTAACTTTATGTTATTTTCTTGTTTATAAAAAAAGCTGTTACTATGTTACCCTGTGGCATAAATAACATACAAAATATCTTTGTGGTAAAAAGAAAATTTACTTATTTATACTTTTATAACCTGAGGTAAAATGATGTTTTGGATTGTGTGTTTGTGTAAATGTATGATTACTCTGGTTTATAAGCACATATTGCTTATAGCTTATTTTCCAAATTATGGAATACTAGTGGTCACCCAAATTGTAATCATTTACAGTTTGTCCAAAGTTAAAATGAAATAGCAAATATATATGTCAAATTTATTCCATTTAGAATTTAAAAGTACATTAATTTTTACTAGAGTATATTCTAAGGTTCTACTTTTCGAGGTTTGTTAAAGAAAACTGTAAGATCTACAGGAATGTCAAACAATAGTATTTGACCCTAGGTATTTGAAAATAAAGTTTTAAATCTACATATGACCTTTTTACCTGTTTTCTCAATAAGTTTTAGAGACATCTGAAATGTTATACTAGGTAATGTCTGAAATATATACATTTAATTCACATTTCCTAACTGAAAAGCAAAACAAAACAAAGCAAAACAAAAAAGGTACTCTATTGATATACAGCCTTGAAAGCTATTTTTCACAGATCATAATGGCACTGATCCTAAAAATGTTACTATGAAATAAAACAGGGAGGCAATTGACAGGAAGTACATGAAGATGAAATAAAAGGTTGATATTTTTATATGAAATATGATATAAAATGAAAAGTTCTGTACTAATATAAATTAAGCCAAGTACCTGGGAGAGAAAGATGAATATTCCTCCTCCTGACAAATAGTGTGGCTGAAGTGCACAGAAAAGTAAATGACTTCTCCAATTTCTTCTAGGAATTCAGAGATACAGCCTAGGGAAAATTCTTAAATTTACTTCCTCAATAAATTAAGGACAACGAAATGCTGTTATATTTCTTGATGAGAATGGAGGTATGAACATAGTTTCAAGAATAAGATACTGGTAGGGCGCCTGGGTGGCGCAGTCGGTTAAGCGTCCGACTTCAGCCAGGTCACGATCTCGCGGTCCGTGAGTTCAAGCCCCGCGTCAGGCTCTGGGCTGATGGCTCAGAGCCTGGAGCCTGCTTCCGATTCTGTGTCTCCCTCTCTCTCTGCCCCTCCCCCGTTCATGCTCTGTCTCTCTCTGTCCCCCCCCCCCCAAAAAAAAAAAAAACCTTGAAGAAAAAAAAAGAAAAAAAAAAAGAATAAGATACTGGTTTTTGTTTCATAGGGGTTATAACCTGAACAATGTTAGGACAGGAGTGTCTACCACTAGCCCCAAACTTTTGCGGTAGAACTTTCAATATGATCAACAACACTGCTCTTGTTCTATTCTTGATGGATGGGAGCCGTTGGAAAAATGCCATCATGGTGGATTCTAGACACTCATTTCTTCTTGGAAAAAAAAATCCCATTGACTTTTGCAAGCAGTCTTTACCTTGTTCATTCCTTAGATCACATTGCTTAACCATTGACAATAAGGCTTCAGAGTAAAATGAATAAATAAAATCATGAATTACCACTTAGTTTCATCCCTTAACCCTTCAATTTCATAGTCTTCACTTAACGCACACACATTCACACGTGTGCACACACACCCCCTCATAGAGCTAATTCTCCACCCCCAACCAAGATATATATATTATATGTATGTATATATATATACGTAATATATATACATAATATATATTATATGTATATAATATATATACACAGTATAATATATAATACATATAATACATATAATATATATACATATAATATAATATAATATACATATAATATATATACACAGTATATAATATACATATGATATATATACATGGTATATATATATTATATATATACACAGTATATAATATATACTATATATAATATAAAATAAAATCATATAATATATAATATATAATATATATGTGTATGTATACATATATATATAATATACATGGCTGAGAATAAACTTTATATGGACTACAGTTAATGTTCAGCGGCCAGATTTTCTACTGTCTGCTATTTATCTGTGAAGTTCTCCTCAAGACTGACACAAGACCACCACATATTTATACCAGTCTAATTCAAATGCTGTTAGTGCAATCTAAACTCATTATGTTATTTACAATTAAAATATCTTAAAAATCTAGATGCAAGTCCATGGGAATTGTTCAATATCTTATCAATACTAATAACTAACCTGCCTTTTATTAAAATAGTTTTCCCCCCACCATATTCTGGAATCAATACTGTACATTTCATGACTTAAAAATAAACAAATCGGGGTGCCTGGGTGGCTCAGTCCAATAAGTTTCTGGTCTTGATTTTGGTTCAGGTCATGATCTCACATTTTGTGAGATCGAGCCCCATGTGAGGCTCTGTGCTGACAGCGTGGAGCCTGCTTGGGATCCTCTCTCTCCCTCTATCTCTGCCCCTATCCTGCTCATAAGCCCTCTCTCTCTATCTCAGAATACTAAATAAACATTAAAAAAGTAAAACAAATTAACTTTAATAATTTTTAAAGCTTTATTTTGTGAAACAAGGCACATATTTTCCTACTTAATTAACATTTTATTTCTTGTAGTACATTAGGCACATGATACTTAAAAACAGATTAACACTCTTGATGACTAAAACTTGGAGCTTTAAATTGTTAATACAAATGAATATATTAATTTTATTTTACTTCATTTTTGTCTCATGTGCAGCTTTTGTTTTGTGTTCCTAATCATTTTACATGATCTTATGCCTCTTGCCTTAGTTAATAAGAAGCAAATTACTTTAAATACCTTATATGAATTCTGTGGAAGAAATGCCTTACTGTAAATAATACAAATCTAGAAAACAAGAAAAGACAAGTAAACAAAATAAAGAAACAAAACAAAAGAAAAATAACCTCCTACCATTAATTTGTAAATTTATTGCAATTATAAATATTTATAATTTATAAACAATTATTGAAGTGTATCACTATCCCATGACAAAAGCAAAATTTCTATGTTTGGAGGGCTACTGTATGTATCACTAACGTATAACAGTGTCAGGTGCAAAGGGGCCCTCAATTTGTTGAATGTATATGTGAAATAAAAGCTGACTCAGAGACGAACATTACAAACACATGTGATAACTCTTTGTTAGTCGAATATATGAATCTTTTTGGGTAGGACAGACTCAGTTCTCATTTGACCTGGAATAATTATGAATACCATCACCAATCTCTCTCAAGGGATCCTTGTCTGGATAGAATTGGATAATCTCCCTTCTCTGTCTCTAAGACATTCTGTGTTCTTTGTGTTTCTATGTTTATCAACTCGATTTTTAACAGATCCTTTAGTGGTAGGGACTATTGGTATCCCTGGTTAAAAGATGAGCAAGTTGAATTAAAGAAGTGAGCTCATTTATGCTTTTAGAACATGGAGGATGTAGGATTCAACGTCAGGCTGTGTGACACCAGAGCCCTTGCTCTTAAATCACTACCCAATGATGATCATAGCATTTAATGGGTGTTCTCCAGGATGTCAATATAGAATGTTAATGCAATCAAAAGTAATCTTGAGTTATTTTATTTTATTTATTTTAACTTTTTTTTAATATATGAAATTTATTGTCAAATTGGTTTCCATACAACACCCAGTGCTCATCCCAAAAGATGCCCTCTTCAATGCCCATCACCTACCTTCCCTTCCCTCCCACTCCCACCAACCCTCAGTTTGTTCTCAGTTTTTAAGAGTCTCTAATGCTTTGCTCTCTCCCACGCTAACCTCTTTTGTTTTTTCCTTCCCCTCCCCCATGGGTTTCTGTAAAGTTTCTCAGGATCCACATGAGAGTGAAAACATATGGTATCTATCTTTCTCTGTATGGCTTATTTCACTTAGTGTCACACTCTCCAGTTCCATCCACGTTGCTACAAAGGGCCATATTTCATTCTTTCTCATTGCCACATAGTACTCCATTGTGTATATAAACCACAATTTCTTTATCCATTCATCAGTTGATGGACATTTAGGCTTTTTCCACAATTTGGCTATTGTTGAGAGTGCTGCTATAAACATTGGGGTACAAGTGCCCCTATGCATCAGCACTCCTGTATCCCTTGGGTAAATTCCTAGCAGTGCTACTGCTGGGTCATAGGGTAGGTCTATTTTTAATTTTTTGAGGAACCTCCACATTGTTTTCCATAGTGGCTGCACCAATTTGCATTCCCACCAATAGTGCAAGAGGGTTCCCATTTCTCCACATCCTCTCCAGCATCTAAGGTCTCCTGATTTGTTCATTTTGGCCACTCTGACTGGCGTAAGGTGATATCTGAGTGTGGTTTTGATTTGTATTTCCCTGATAAGGAGCGACGCTGAACATCTTTTCATGTGCCTGTTGGCCATCTGGATGTCTTCTTTAGAGAAGTGTCTATTCATGTTTTCTGCCCATTTCTTCACTGGATTATTTGTTTTTTGGGTGTGGAGTTTGGTGAGCTCTTTATAGATTTTGGATACTAGCCCTTTGTCCGATATGTCATTTGCAAATATCTTTTCCCATTCCATTGGTTGTCTTTTAGTTTTGTTGATTGTTTCCTTTGCAGTGCAGAAACTTTTTATCTTCATATCCCAATAGTTCATTTTTGCTTTAAATTTCCTTGCCTTTGGGGATGTGTCAAGTAAGAAATTGCTGCAGCTGAGGTCAGAGAGGTCTTTTCCTGCTTTCTCCTCTAGGGTTTTGATGGTTTCCTGTTTCACATTCAGGTCCTTTATCCATTTTGAGTTTATTTTTGTGAATGGTGTAAGAAAGTGGTCTACTTTCATTCTTCTGCATGTTGCTGTCCAGTTCTCCCAGCACCATTTGTTAAAGAGACTGTCTTTTTTCCATTGGATATTCTTTCCTGCTTTGTCAAAGAAGAGTTGGCCATACTTTTGTGGGTCTATTTCTGGGGTTTCTATTCTATTCCATTGGTCCCTGTGTCTGTTTTTGTGCCAATACCATGCTGTCTTGATGATGACAGCTTTGTAGTAGAGGCTAAAGTCTGGGATTGTGATGCCTCCTGCTTTGGTCTTCTTCTTCAAAATTACTTTGGCTATTCAGGGCCTTTTGTGGTTCCATATGAATTTTAGGATTGCTTGTTCTAGCTTCGAGAAGAATGCTGGTGCAATTTTGATTGGGATTGCATTGAATATGTAGATAGCTTTGGGTAGTATTGACATTTTGACAATATTTATTCTTCCAACCCATGAGCACGGAATGTTTTTCCATTTCTTTATATCTTCATCAATTGCCTTCATATGCTTTCTATAGTTTTCAGCATACGGCTGTTGTACATCTTTGGTTAGATTTATTCCTAGGTATTTTATGCTTCTTGGTGCAATTGTGAATGGGATCAGTTTCTTTATTTGTCTTCTGTTGCTTCATTATTAGTGTATAAGAATGCAACTGATTTCTGTACATTGATTTTGTATCCTGCAGCTTTGCTGAATTCATGTATCAGTTCTAGCAGACTTCTGGTGGAGTCTATCGGATTTTCCATGTATAATATCATGTCATCTGCAAAAAGCGAAAGCTTGACTTCATCTTTGCCAATTTTGATGCCTTTGATTCCCTTTTGTTGTCTGATTGCTGATGCTAGAACTTCTAACACTATGTAAAACAACAGCAGTGAGAGTGGACATCCCTGTCGTGTTCGTAATCTCAGGGGGAAAGCTCTCAGTTTTTCCCCATTGAGGAAGATATTAGCTGTGAACTTGTCATAAATGGCTTTTAGGCTGTTTAAGTATGTTACTTCTATCCCGACTTTCTTGAGGGTTTTTATTAAGAAAGGATGCTTAATTTTGTCAAATGCTTTTTCTGCATTGATTGACAGGATCGTATGGTTATTATCTTTTCTTTTATTTTTGTTTATTTTTTTTTTATTTTTTTTCAACGTTTATTTATATTTGGGACAGAGAGAGACAGAGCATGAACGGGGGAGGGGCAGAGAGTGGGAGACACAGAATCGGAAACAGGCTCCAGGCTCTGAGCCATCAGCCCAGAGCCTGACGTGGGGCTCGAACTCACGGACCGCGAGATCGTGACCTGGCTGAAGTTGGACGCTTAACCGACTGCGCCACCTAGGCGCCCCAATTATCTTTTCTTTTATTAATGTTATGTATCATATTGATTGATTTGCGAATATTGAACCAGCCCTGCATCCCAGGAATGAATCCCACTTGATCGTGGTGAATAATTCTTTTTATATGCTGTTGAATTCGATTTGCTAGTATCTTATTGAGAATTTTTGCATCCATATTCATCAGGGATATTGGCCTGTAGTTCTCTTTTTTTACTGGGTCTCTGTCTGGTTTAGGAATCAAAGTAATACTGGCTTCATAGAATGAGTCTGGAAGTTTTCCTTCCCTTTCTATTTTTTGGAACAGCTTGAGAAGGATAGGTATTATCTCTACTTTAAATGTCTGGTAGAATTCCCCAGGGAAGCCATCTGGTCCTGGACTCTTATTTGTTGGGAGGTATTTGATAACTGATTCAATTTCCTCATTGGTTATGGGTCTGTTCAAGCTTTCTATTTCCTCCTGTTTGAGTTTTGGAGGCATGTGGGTGTTTAGGAATTTATCCATTTCTTCCAGGTTATTCAGTTTGTGGCATATAATTTTTCATAGTATTCCCTGATAATTACTTGTATTTCTGAGAGATTGGTTGTAATAATTCCATTTTCATTCATGATTTTATCTATTTGGGTCATCTCCCTTTTCTTTTTGAGAAGCCTGGCTAGAGGTTTATCAATTTTGTTTATTTTTTCAAAAAACCAACTCTTGGTTTCATTGATCTACTCTACAGTTTTTTTAGATTCTATATTGTTTATTTCTGCTCTGATCTTTATTATTTCTCTTCTTCTGCTGGGTTTGGGGTGTCTTTGCTGCTCTGCTTCTGTTTCCTTTAGGTGTGCTGTTAGATTTTGTATTTGGGATTTTTCTTGTTTCTTGAGATAGGCCTGGATTGCAATGTATTTTCCTCTCAGGACTGCCTTTGCTACATCCCTAAGCGTTTGGATTGTTGTATTTTCATTTTCGTTTGTTTCCATATATTTTTAAATTTCTTCTCTAATTGCCTGGTTGACCCATTCATCCTTTAGTAGGGTGTTCTTTAACCTCCATGCTTGGAGGTTTTCCAGATTTTTTCCTGTGGTTGATTTCAAGCTTCATAGCATTGTGGTCCAAAAGTATGCATGGTATGATCTCAATTCTTGTATACTTATGAAGGGCTGTTTTCTGACCCAGTATGTGATCTATCTTGGAGAATGTTCCATGTGCACTCGAGAAGAAAGTATATTCTGTTGCTTTGGGATGCAGAGTTCTAAATATATCTGTCAAGTCCATCTGATCCAATGTATCATTCAGGGCCCTTGGTTCTTTATTGACTGTGTGTCTAGATGATCTATCCATTGTTGTAAGTGGGGTATTAAAGTCCCCTGCAATTACCACATTCTTATCAATAAGGTTGCTTATGTTTGTGAGTAATTGGTTTATATATTTGGGTGCTTCCGTATTCGGTGCATAGACATTTATAATTGTTAATTCTTGTTGATGGATAGACCCTGTTATCATTATATAATGCCCTTCTTCATCTCTTGTTACAGCCTTTAATTGAAAGTCTAGTTTGTCTGATATAAGTATGGCTACTCCAGCTTTCTTTGACTTCCAGTGGCATGAGAAATAGTTCTCCATTCCCTCACTCTCAATCTGAAGGTGTCTTCAGGTCTAAAATGAGTCTCTTGTAGACAGCAAATAGATGGGTCTTGTTTTTTTATCCATTCTGATACCCTGTGTCTTTTGGTTGGCGTATTTAGTCCATTTACATTCAGTGTTATTATAGAAAGATATGGGTTTAGAGTCATTGTGATGTCTGTAGGTTTCATGCTTGTAACGATGTCTCTGGTACTTTGTCTCACAGGATCCCCCTTAGGATCTCTTGTAGGGCTGGTTTAGTGGTGACGAATTCCTTCAGTTTTTGTTTGTTTGGGAAGACCTTTATCTCTCCTTCTATTCTAAATGACAGATTTGCTGGATATAAGATTCTTGGCTGCATATTTGTTCTGTTCATCACATTGAAGATTTCCTGCCATTCCTTTCTGGCCTGCCAAGTTTCAGTAGAGAGATCCATCACTAGTCTTATAGGTCTCCCTTTATATGTTAGAGCATGTTTATCCCTAGCTGCTTTCAGAATTTTCTCTTTACCCTTGTATTTTGCCAGTTTCACTATGATATGTTGTGCAGAAGATCAATTCAAGTTACATCTGAAGGGAGTTCTCTGTGCCTCTTGGATTTCAATGCCTTTTTCCTTCCCCAGATCAGGGAAGTTCTCAGCTATTATTTCTTCAATTACACCTTCAGCACCTTTCCCTCTCTCTTCCTCCTCTGGAATACCAATTATGAGTAGATTATTTCTCTTTAGTGTATCACTTAGTTCTCTAATTTTCTCCTCATACTCCTGGATTTTTTTCATCTCTCTTTTTCTCAGCTGCTTCTTTTTCCATAATTTTATCTTCTAATTCACCTATTCTCTCCTCTGCCTCTTCAATCCGAGCTGTGGTCGTCTGCATTTTATTTTGCAGCTCATTAATATCATTTTCTACCTCCTCCTGGCTGTTCCTTAGTCCCTTGATCTCTGTAGCAATAGATTCTCTGCTGTCCTTTATACTGTTTTCAAGCCCAGTGACTAACTTTATGACTATTATTCTAAATTCATTTTCTGTTTTATTGTTTAAATCGTTTTTGATCAGTTCATTAGCTGTCGTTATTTCCTGGAGGTTTTTTTTGAGGGGAATTCTTCCATTTCGTCATTTTGGATAGTCCCTGGAGTGGTGTGGGACTGCGGGGCACTTCCCCTGTGCTGTGGTGTATAACTGGAGTTGGTGGGTGGGGCCGCAGTCCGACCTGATGTCTGCCCCCAGCCCACCGCTGGGGCCACAGTCAGACTGGTATGTGCCTTCTCTTCCCCTCTCCTACGGGCGGGATTCACTGTGGGGTGGCGTGGCCCGTCTGGGCTACTTGCACACTGCCAGGCTTGTGGTGCTGGGGATCTGGCGTATTAGCTGGGGTGGGTAGGCAAGGTGCACGGGGGCAGGAGGGGCAGGCTTAGATCGCTTCTCCTTCGGTGATCCACTTCAGGAGGGACCCTGTGGCAGTGGGAGGGAGTCAGAACCGCTGCCGGAGGGGTGGCTCTGCAGAAGCACAGCCTTGGGTGTTTGTGCGGTGCAAGCAAGTTCCCTGACAGGAACTGGTTCCCTTTGGGATTTTGGCTGGGGGATGGGTGAGGGAGATGGAGTTGGCGAGCGCCTTTGTTCCCCGCCAAGCTGCACTCTATTGTCTGGGGCTCAGCAACTCTCCCTCCTGTTGTTCTCCAGCCCTCCCGCTCTCCTCGCAGAGCTGTTAGCTTATAACCTTCTAGATATCAAGTCCTGCTTGCTGTGGGAACACACTCCGTCGGGCCCCTCCACTTTTGCAAGCCAGACTCAGGGGCTCTGCTTGGCCGGCGGGCCGCCCCTCTGCCCTGGCTCCCTCCCGCCAGTCCATGGAGTGCGCAACGCCTCTCCGCCCTTCCTACCCTCTTCCATGGATCTCTCGTCTGCACTTGGCTCTGGAGAATCCGTCCTGTTAGTCTTCTGGCAATTTTCTGGGTTATTTAGGCAGGTGGGATGGAATCTATGAGATCCACAGGACGCGGTGAGCCCAGCATCCTCCTACGCTGCCATCTTCCCAGAAGCCTCTATTTATTTATTTTTAAGTAATCTCTACACCCATTGTGGGACTCAAATTCACAACCCCAAGATCGAGTTGCATGTTCTACCGACTGACCCATCTGGGCGCTCCTTGAATTATTTTAGAAGAAGGAGAAGACTAACCACATAAAGATGGAGAAGATACAGGTGTTTAATTTTACCTACTGCCCTCTGTATTTTTTTCTGATCTCCAGTCTATATCTGAGACAGGGCCAGCTGGTGAAATCTACTTGTATGCTTTATATTCTTGGCTTAAAAGGACAGAGGTAATTCCTCTTTAGTTCTTGACCATGTACTGTATCATAAAGGAGTTTAACATTCCCCTTGGGAAGACTTTTTTTCACCAGTTTATACATGATCACGATAGTCCATCCAGGAGGATTTCAGGATTACTCTTTCCTTCTTTCTCTATGATTTTAGTTTTCTACTTCAGTATAACCTATTGCCACAGTGTAGTGGCTTAAAGCAACATAGGTTTATTGCCCTGTGTTTTCTGTAAGTCAAGAGCCTGGGCAAAGCCTAGTTGGGTCCACTGCTCAGAGCCTCACAAGCTTCCATCAAGGTTTCAGCTGGAATTGATTCATATGTGGTGGCTCAACTTGGGAATTATCCTCATCAAGCTCATCTAAATTGCTGGCAGAATTCATTTTCTTGGGCCTATGAGGGAAAGCCTCAGCTTCTGGCTAGCTTTTGGTTGGAAACCACCTTCAGATGTCAGAGTGACATTCCTAGAGGCTTCTTGCAATCTTTACCACATAGGCTTTGTCAACATGGCCACTTAAGGCTGCAAGGGAAGTCTGTAAAATGAGTTGCCATCTACTCACGTGTGGTAACACAATCACAAGAATGATATCTCACCATCTTTGCCATATTCCACTGATTAGAAGAAAATCACAAATCATATCCGAATTCAGTGGGGGGGGGCATTATACAAGTTTGTGACTCTCAAGAAGTGGAGGCTGTTAGGTCACCTCAAAAACTGTCACATGCTCTGTCCTTATGTTTTTCCAACGTCATTGCACTAAGAAACAAAATGAACTTACCATATTTGGCTTGAGGAAGACTTTTTCCCTTTTTGAAAACAAAATTATTTTTAAACGTTTATTCATTTTTGAGAGACAGAGAGAGACAGAGCATGAGCAGGGAAGGGGCCGACAGAGGGAGACACAGAATCTGAAGCAGGCTCCAGGCTCTGAGCTGTCAGCACAGAGCCCAGCGCAGGGCTCGAACTCACAAACTGCAAGATCATGACCTGAGCTGAAGTCGGACACTCAACCGACTGAACCACCCAGGCGCCCCAAGATTTTTTTCCTTTTTATAAAACTGCTCCCTAATCATGTCTTGTAATATATCTCACTAATCCAGTGAGCTAGGCTTTGAGTATTGATTGGAAATTGGACTCATTTTTCCTGTCTGAATCCTTAATATCAGGCCTATGATCTGCATATATATTCAGAAATTCTACTTTACCACATGGTAGACATTGATTCTATCATTTTCTTTGGTATCTCACAGTAATACAGCATGGTAAATGTTTATGTGATGTTTTTTCTTCTCTTTAATTCTAGTAAAACTCAGTATTATAAGCAATCTTTGTAGAAGCACTTTTACATTGACTTGCTTTCGTTAAGCATGGTAACTATTTCAGTGATTTTGTTTATGTACACACACCTCTAGTACATTTGAAATATTAAAAAATAACAACTATAATCTTTTTATATACTTTTTGAAACATTAAACATTTGTGGATATATGACCTATATATGGATCATACTATAGTTTGCGTTAGGTGAGTATTTGATGAATATTTAATTAAATAAAATGATCAATTTCCTGTCCAACTCAAAAAGCAAAACCATTCTGTTATATTTAAACAATGAAATTAGGGCACTTGGGTGGCTGAGTCGGTGAAGCATCCAATTTTGGCTCAGGTCTTGATCTCACAGTTTGTGAGTTTGAGCCCTGCATCGGGCTCTGTGCTGACAGCTCAGAGCCTGAAGCCTACCTCAGTTTCTGTGTCTCCCTCTCTCTCTGCCCTCCCCTGTGCTCTCTCTCTCTCAAAAATAAATAAACATTTTTTCTTACATAAAACAAACAATGAAATTAGTGCAATCAAGAAAAAAATGATGAGAATATTGTCAAAAATTTACTGATAATCTCAGTTGATTGTTTTTTTCTATATATCGCTGCCAATTTAATAATCTCAAATATATTGAAAGACCAGAAAAAGAAAAATTTCTGGATAGGATACTGTTCTGTTTTCTGAAAATGGGTCTTTTCTATTCGTGCACAACCATTGGATATTCACTCACCATAACATTAACACATATGCATATCTACTGAGAGAGAGGGAGAGAGAGAGAGACAGAGACAGAGTGTTAGACTTTGCCTTAATCTGATATTAGTGTGCCCTTTGTTTCACTTGTTGACAAACCTTCCATCGTGAAGGGCAGCAAAACCACTGAAGAGACATCTGAATGGTGTTAGAGGCCAAGATTTACTCAGGATGGCTGCTTGGGCATCAATCTCGCCTAAGCAAATACAATAACCTTGTGGAATAACAATGAGTTCTATTCTCAAACCAGTTGTCACAAAGCTACTAAACACTTTTTACCACCAGCATCTGAACTAGGACTTCCATATGCTCAACTTTTATTGTCGTCATTCATGTCATTTTTCATTAACTTTGATATACCTTCATTAAAAAGAAAAAGAAAAAGAAAAAGAAAAACAAGAATATCCCTGCTTGCTCAACACAGTCCTCTTTTCCAAATAGAGAAGGTAAGCATCAACACATTTTGATTAGAGTTGATTCCTAATTTGATTTCTTAATTTTACTGACAATATTTTCATCAGAGACCTTTTCTATTTTGTATTTGACTGATATGGGAGTATTATTGTTGTTTCTAAACTGTTCAATGGTTGACAAAATAATTTTCTGAGGAAGTGACGTGTAATCTAAACCTTAAAATTGAGTGAAGTTTTCTGGGCATAGATCGATGGTACAGAAGTTCATTTCAGGTAGAGAGAAGAGTACATGCGAATGTCCTGAGGTAGAAATGGAATTGCCCCATTTGAGCAAATGAATTAAGGCCATGAAGCTGGAGTGATAAATAAAGAGATTGAAGTCAGAAAGTTAAAGCCAGAGAGTAAGGTCTTGACTTTTTTTGGTAAGGATTTGGGATCTATTCTAAGAAATGAGGAGGCCATTGCAGAGTTAAAACAACTTAGAAACAAGAAAAAATTTACATTGACAATATTATGTATGGAGTAGTGATCACTTAGGGAGACTTTAACTAGTAATTCAGATAAGAAATTGTAGATGTTCAGGAATGTGAATACGAATAGCTGGAAAGAAATGGATCAATATATTTATATCAAGACAGTAGAAAAGAAAGTATTTGGTGGATTTCTTTTGGATAAGGAAAGATGACCAAAGGAGAGTTCTGTAGGATAATTCCTGTATATAATACAAGTTCTAGGTTTCAGGTTCTAGGTTAAGCAATAGTGCAGATAAAGATTGAGTGCCATGATTTCACTTTTAAGTAGGGGAATTTAGATATAAAAAGTCTATGATACACATGTCAAATTTATTAGAGAAACCCTGAAAATTACAACCCGACATAATTATAGCTATGGGTTCTAATCTAACAATTTTATTATTATAAGTTTTCTGATATCTGTTCCTTGCTGCCCATTCTTGTCATTTTAGCTTTTCTCCAAGCTACTGTATACTTTCTCTTATAGACTGTAAAGAAACATGTGTACCTGTGCACAACCACAATAAGGGAAGGTTTAGATTTCCTTATATCTAATACTCAAAAACATCAAGTTAAAAAAATAAACAAATTAGAATCGCCTTACCTTCTATAGAGAATGTTTGCCATAAGAGAGTAGTGTGGAACCATCAGACTTTCTAATGTCTTACATTGTCTTCTATATGATAGTCCTTAAAACACACTATTCTGATCTCATCTTAGATAGTTCATCTGAGACAAACTTTCCAGAATATTTGTATCCTATTACAACTTTTTGCTAAAATTATTATATTTGACTTTTCAGAAATTAGCTTTGATAAGAAACCATTTTATTGTTGAATTATCTCAAATATTAAGTTAGTAAAAAGGCTTTTCAAGAAACTTGGATTTTTATTCTCTGATCAAGAACAGCTGGAATTTTCTTTGCTTTCCTTTTTATTTTTTTTTAAGCTGGAATTTTCAAATGCCATCATTCATTAAATTGAAAGTTACCTTAAAACTAAATTATTTTAAAGGTGATAAGATAATATCAATACTAATGGTTTGGTAATTATGTCTGTCTAATTATTCATTCTAGATTGTTGGTAAATAAAATTCTATTAATCCATCCTTAAAGCTATCATTTTATTTTCCCTTTTTCTAATAATATTGAAAATGGTTATAGCTTCCTCATTGTTCTTTTATGACTCTGTATATACTCACTCCAATACATTTCTTATGTTTATATAGTTATGATTCTGAAATGCCAATCTGATTTTATATTTTCATGCTTGAATTGTACATAGCCTGAGGATAAAGTTAAAAATGCTTAGCTCGCCAGAAAATCCTTCTATATCCTCCATTAAATTTCAGTAGCTTTTTCTCTGTGTATTCTTTTAGCCTTAGGTGTATCCTTGAGGGTGACCACATTCTGGATTGCCCAGGGTGCTCCTCCTGTTTTCCAAGCTTCTTGTCTGGCTTTGCATTTCCCCAAATTTGTTCTTGTTTTTAATAAGTATTATTATTTTTTAAAATTTTTAAGGTTTATTTATTTTTGACAGAGAGAGAGAGAGAGAGAGAGAGAGAGAGAGAGACAGAGCTTGAGTCGGGCAGGGGCAGAGAGAGAGGGAGACACAGAATCTGAAAGAGGCTCCAGGCTTTGAGCTGTCAGCACAGAGCCCGACGTGGGGCTTAAACTCATGGACAGTGAGATCATGACCTGAGCTGAAGTTGGACGCTCAACTGACTGAGCCACCCAGGTGCCCCAACAAGTATTATTTTGATATTTGTATTAAAATAGTGTGTATGGGTTTAAAAAAAAAACATTTAACTTTTATTTTCAGTTTCTTCCATGTATTCGTTTAGTAGTGACTGAAATGCATGTTCAGTAAATAATTACTAGAAAATGACTGGTGACAGCACTTTTGCTTTCTGGATCCCTTCTAAAAGCAACATAACCAGCATTGCTCTTTCAAGGTCAGTATGTAGAGCATGACACTAAAGCAAAATGCTCAGTTACGAACGGTTTAAGACATCTTATGCCTTGCAGTAAGAGACAATGTGTCTTGTTTTGGGCCACTTGGCATACCACTAGGCTGCATTTCTGTGGCCCTTGACACATCCGACAAGATCCAAGGAACCACTAAGCCAGTAGATGGCAAGGGCAGCAAGAAACATGAGAAATTAGAAGTTAAGTGTAAAACTAGAAATATGTGGAAAACCGTGCCATATTTTCTTACCAAAAGTAACCTCATTTAGATAATGCATTATATGATTAATGGAGCAGATTTCACTTTAAAGGTAGATATTTCTTTATCCTCTTGAATCTGGGCAGTTCATGTCACCACTTTGACCTGAAGTTTTTGCTTCCTGATTCTTGGAAAGCTCACTCTCAGAATGCAGCATCCCTGCTGTCAGAAGGCCAAGTGACACAGAGAGGCTGCACATTTGTGTGGTTGTCAACAGCTCCAAGAAATTCACCCAACTGCCATTCAGCCATTTTGGTCCTACAGGCCAGGTGGGCCTTCAGATGACTCAACCCCAGCAACAGCTGATGGCAACCGCATGAGAGAACCAGTCACTTGAGCCAAGTCCAACAAACAAGCAAATAATAAAACAACAATAGTTCTTTAACCACGAAACTTGAGAGAAGCTTGTTATGCAGCAACAAATAACCAGATCAGCCACTATCTACACAATAGTGCTTCCGTATTTTACACACATTTTTAAATAAGCTCTTCCATCATTGGACTACAGCTTTTATGAGAATAATCCATGGTCACTGCATTCATTACTTGACCCCTCCCCCAAACCTTTTCTAATTCCTGGCTCAGAGTTGGTACTCAATGAATACTTGTTGAACAAGTGAGTGAAGGAATGATATGAAAACTATGTGCAATTCCAAGTTTGTTTTTTTCAAACATTTCTAACCGTTAGCTCAATGCATCATCAGTAGTGTACTTTTAAAGCTCTCTGAACACACAGTACAGTTTCAAGCATGTGTCTCTGCCACACTAACTGCCATTACCCAGGATGTCCTTTCTTTTCTCACTGACTGGTGAATTCATCACCCTTGGAAACAATAGTGCAAACCTCTCTGAACCCCAGTCAGAGTAACCTCCTTCTTCATAAGTATACAACTGAATGGTATATACACCTCCATTGTTTTACTCATCACATTTTATTTTAAGTGTGTAAAAAACATTAGTTTTCAAGTTTTCTGTCAAGAATATGTTTTCTCTTAAATTTCACATGTAACTGAAGTCACATGGTATTTTTATTTCTCTGACTGACTGATTTCATTTAGCGTAATACTTTCTAGCTCCAATCACATCATTTGCAAATGGCAAGATTTTTTCTTTTTTATGGCTGAGTAATATTCCATTGCATATATAAACCACATCTTCTTTATTCATTCACCAGTCAATGGACATTTGGACTCTTTCCAATATTTAGGTATTGTATACAATGCTGCTATAAACATTGGGGTGCATGTATCCCATCAGCTCAGTATTTTTTTTATTGTTTGGGTAAATACCTAGTAGTACATTTGCTGAACTGTAGGGTAGTTTTATTTTTAACTTTTTGAGAAGCCTCCATACTGTTTTCCAAGGTGGTGATACCAGGTTGCATTCCCACCAACAGTGTAAGAAATTTTAGAAACAAAGTAAATAAGCAAGGGAGAGAGAGAGAGAGAGGAACCAAGAAACAGACTCTTAACTATAGAGAACAAAGTAATGGTTGTCAGAGGGGAGGTGGATGGGGGTGGGTGAAATAAGTCATGGGGATTAAGGAATGACCTTGCTGTGAGGAGCAAGGTGATGTATGGAGGTGTTGAATTACAAATTGTACACCTGAAACTGGTATTACACTGTATGTTAACTAACTGGAATCTAACAAAAACTTAAAAAGAGAATATGCTTTGAAGGAAAGAAAGAAAAAAAGGAAGAAAGAAAGAGGAAGGAAGGAAGGAAGGAAGGAAGGAAGGAAGGAAGGAAGGAAAAACAGAAGGGGGAGGGAGGGAAAGGAAGGAGGGAAAAAAAGAAAGAAAAACAAATTAGCAACATGTCAAAAATTCTATTTTATTAAATGATAGGTTATGTTAGGAGGGACAACTAAAAGCCACTGATACAAGCATCGATGAACTGGCTAAAAACATTATATAAAGGGAATTATTCTTTCTATGAGGAATAGTTATTGAAATGTAATATCTTAAACTTTTTTTCTCTCTATTTCTTATGTACATAATTTCTGAATACCAAGTATTTTATTGCTTATAAAATAACCCCTGTTAAAAAAATTGCAGCTCAATTTTGAGTAATACGTATAGGTGGAGTTTGAGTAGAATCTTCAGGGACATCTGCCTCTATTTTAGTAGCTGAGACTAATAGTTTATTGTAAATAGGGGTGCTTCACTGTAGGACATTATACCAGGAATTCTGGCCAGAAACTCCCAGAATATTAAAGAAAAAATGGGACACTTTTATCAACAAATATGAATTATAAAGACAACCAAATTATGAACAAAAATTTAGGGAAAGTGTGTTCTAAGTAAAAACACACGTATGCTAAAATAAAATATACGATAATAATCCTTGAAGTGTGTCGTTTGGATATTCTCTTGTGTTTCAGGATAACATTCTGGAAGTTCATAGAAAGGAGATCATGTATAGATTACTCTCTCCACTGAAGATATTTAGATGAAAATAAACAAAAGGAAATTAAGAAAAAAATCCCTGAAAACTCAAAATAGTTTCTTTCATCTAACATTTCTCTTAATCTTAGGGGAACTGTGTCATTCTTTAGGTAAACTCCAGAATTTTTAAATCAGTTGAGGATATCCAATGATGTAAATGGAATTTTCTTTTATCAAAACAAGAACAGAAATAATCAACTTTATTACCTTACAGTTTTTGAGTTCAGAAGTACAAAATCAACACCCATCGGCTAAAATCAAGGTGTTGGCAGAGCTCAGATCTTTTTGGAAGCTCTGGGGGAGAATTTGTTTTCGGGTCATTCCTTAGCTTCTACAAGCTACCTGCATTCTCGGGCCTTTGGCCCTACATCCCTCCAGTGTCTGCTCCGTTTGTCACATCTCCTTTTCTCTCTCAGCTTCTGTTGTCACATCTCCTGCTCTTCCAAGCTCCCATTGTGTCACTGAATACGCTGACATTCTGATATTTCTGGGACACTAGCAAAAGGCTGGCTTTCTCTCAAGAGCACATTTTACTGACCATACATCTTTTCATTTTAGTGTCCTTTGCAATCTGGATAACCTTAAAATTTCCCAAATCAGAAAGCTGTGGGTGTTTTGTTTGTTTGTTTGTTTTTCGCTTACCAGTTCTTCTCTCAACTTATCTCTTTCCTCTGGAGCTTTACTATAAGCAGTAAGGAGAAACCAGACGCTATCTTCAACATTGGAAATCTCCTCATTTAAACACTAAGTTCATTGCTTAAATGATCCCACATCTTTTTACGATGCAATTTAAGTGTTCTGCCAGCGTGTAACAAGGATCACCTTCTCTCCGGTCTATAATGATGTGTTCCTCATTTCCTTTGTTCTCTCACTTCCTAAAGTATTTTTACGGTGATTTAGATAGTCTCTAAGATAAAATCGGTTTTCTCTACCATGCTTCTCACATATTTCTGAGCCCTTAGCCACCCCTAATGTCTGTGTTTCTACTAACAGTCCCATCAAGTAAATTTAGGGTTTTTTTTTCCCCAAATACCATGGTCATGAAAATTCTTCTATCCTCTATCAACTTCTAAATTTTGAAACCACATCCATATTTTCAAGTATTTATTATAATAGTACTCTACTTTAGTTATCACAATCTATATCAGTCAGTGCGCAGCCAGGAAAAAAGAACCACTGGGAGACATATCTTCAGAGATGTATTTCAGAAAACTGGCTACTTTCTCTATAGGCCAAATGGTTAAGTTAAATGGGGATGTGGTGGTATTGCCACCACTGAATCTTTCAAGTTCTTGATGGTGGTACTAACCTCTTCAGTCCTGGCTGGAGTTCAGTATTGCTTTTGATTTACTGCTTTGTAGGGAGAGGCTGTTTCAAGTGGTTTGCACTTGGCCTTTGCCACCATAAAAGCCCTCATTCAGAGGTCAGGACATTCTGTCAGTTGCTATGTATGTTATCTCAATTATACATTTTACAATGTAGGGAATAGCACAGGATAGGTTCAGGGACCCCCTGAACTCACACTGAGATGGACTTGACCTAAAATTCTCTTCATCATTGGACTCTATAAGACACTTCTCTGACTGGGGGACCACAGTGAGTTCTCAGGTGTCCTGGAATTAGTGCCAGTGTTCAAGAATTTCCCAACAGTCTGATTTGCTAATGTAAAATTACCCTGGTAAATTGTCACGTATCTTTAGAAAATGCTGGGAGAAATATTAGCAGTATCAATATTTATCAGTGCTGGAAATTTTTTGGTTTTTGGCTTTCTTAAGTAGACCTAGTTTCCCCTTCATTTAAGGGGTTCTCAGTATGTAAACTGGCCCAAGTCTGAGAACTGAATGAGGGGCTATGACTCTCTGTTTTGGTGAATCAAGTTAGGTTTCTATTCATGAAAACTAAAACTCTTCCACTTAATTGTGTGGATCAAATAAGAAATTAGCAGACTGCCAAGTCTATTTATTTTTAGGGATAGCATGATCAATTAGCTGTCTCTTTAAATCTATTCCTATCCCCACACTGGCTACTCCATATGTTAAGCATCTTATATCTATCTATCATCTATCTATCTATCTATCTATCTATCATCTATCTAACATCTATCAACTATAAGAGAGCCCTCATCAAAGCCCAGGGTTTCGCCTATATAGAAAAGCATTTGGCTTGCCAAATAGAAAGCCTGGTCCCTATACAGAAAACTGCCCAATTTTAGAGAATGACTGGATTATCATAAACTCAACCAGGTGGTGACTTCAATTGCAGCTGTTGTTTCAGATTTGTGTCAGTTCTTGAGCAAATGTACGCATACTCTGCCTTTGGTATGTAACTAGTGATCTAGCAAGGTTTCTTTTCTTGATCATGCCTTATAAATACCATTTGTAGCAGTTTGCTTTCACCTGGCAAGGCCAATAATAATCCTTCACTCTCCTACCTTGAGAGTCATCAACTTTCAAGCCCTATTCATAATTTAGTCCACAAGGAACTTGACCACCAGACCTTTCCTCAAGACATCACACCTGTCTGTTCCAATGATATGGTGAGTGGATATAGTGAGCTAGAAGTAGCAACTACTATAGACATATTTGTGACATCTGTGTGTAGGAGGATGTAAAATAAATTTGACCAAAATTCAGGGACCTTCCACTTGAATGAAATTTTTAGAGATCCAGTAATATGGAATATTTCAAACTATTCCTTGTAGGTTCAAGGATAAGCTGTCACATGTGACCTCTACTACAACTGAGGCAGAGGCACAAATAGTCTAGTGGGATGCTTTGGGTTTGGAAGCAAGTTATTCCTCATTTAGGTGTGCTATGATGGCCCATCCATCCAGTGAGCTGAAAGACTGATAGTTTTGGGTGGGAACCAAAATAAGAAAGCTGTGTGACAGGTCCATGCTGCCACGCATGTTGCTCTTCTACATGGGCCACATGGTCTGGCAGATCTGATGGTGCTTAACGGTCAGTGGCAGAGATGCTGTTTCAGGTCCTTGGCAGGTTTTTATTGGAGTGTCACAGAGAACACCCTTAGGATTTTGGAGCAAAGTCCTGCCACCCTTGCAGATAGTACTGCCCTTTAAGAAGCAGGTTTTGGCTGGCTACCGGGCCTTAGTAAAGATTGACCACTTAACTATTGGCCACCCAGCTACCATATATCCTGAGTTGTCTAAATGTTACAGATATCACAATCCTCAGGTTTATTTATGCAAAATAATGAGATATAACAAGTTCACGCAAGTATCTAACAGGAAAATGAGAGATTTTTTAAAATGTCTCTTTTGAAAAAGCTTGAGAACAATATTAGCAATTTGTGTTCTTTCACACAAACAGAAAATTTAAGAATCACACATGGGTTTAGCCAATTATGTAATCTAAATATAAGTTTAGGGGCCCCTGGGTGGCTCAGTCGGTTAAGCGGCCGACTTCGGCTCGGGTCATGATATCGCGGCTCATGAGTTCGAGCCCCGCGTCGGGCTCTGTGCTGACAGCTCAGAGCCTGGAGCCTGTTTCAAATTCCGTGTCTCCCTCTCTCTCTCTGACCCTCCCCTGTTCATGCTCTGTCTCTCTCTGTCTCAAAAATAAATAAACGTTAAAAAAAATAAAATAAATAAATATAAGTTTAAATTAACAATGCAAGACATCCTTGTTTGTTTTGAGTTGTACATTTTTTGCATGTCCACATTTAGGAGTCGAGTCAACAATCTCTCCAAGGGTATTACCTGAAGAGAATATTGAGCCCTTGAGCTGCATCTCATTGCCTCTCATTGAGCTGGCACCTTGAAGATGTCTTAGAAGATCAATCATATATATATATATATATATACACACACACACACACACACACATATATATGATTATATATCATATACATATGATTATATGTATTATATAGACTATATTATATATAGTATATATCATATATATGATTATATGTATATATATATTTTTTTCTTTATAAGACCATTTAGGACAAAAATTGTACTTTAGCCTGTTTTGTCTCCTGCTTCAATTTCATTATGTTAGTTTGCCCCTCAAAATCCACTAAAACCAAACAGGGTAGTTTTCTTTTAGTTAGACACAGTGTGAGTAATATCAAGCATACACATCAAACAATCAGACAATCACAGAAAGTATTTTTCAATTCTATAATTGGAGAAATGAATAATCATGTAGTAAATGGAAATATACTGTTGAACATTTTATTTCTGATATAGATTTGGTATCACCTTCAATGAAAGGTTTATGGAAGATTTACAAGATGAATTAACTTCTGTTAAGCTCTGTGAGCCCAAATAGCAAATAAAACAGTTTAAAATTTTCATCGAAGATTATATTACACAGTGATTAGCAATTATTAATATGAAATTCATGGCAAAGTGCCATGGCCAAAATATTTAACCTAAGGTACAGTACAATTTGGTGGTTTTGTTTTTGCTTTAAATTGTATATTGACTTACTTATGGTACATAAAATATTTGTGTAATCAGACGTTATTGGATTTTTTACTGCTTTATTACCACAGTTTATTGTTCAATCAAAAAAACATATATTTTAGGGCCCCAGTTGACGGGAAGTAATTCCAAATCCTTCATGGTGAAATTCCTCTTCATATTTTTTCCTACTGCCCATAGTGAAAGAGAGAGGAGCTAGTCAGCAGTTTTTATATTTTCTCAATTCATTTTCTCTTTTCACTTTATCTAAGCTGGTTCACTGTTCTGCACTTGCATAAAGTTTTTGCCTATTCTTACTATTATGACACAATTATTCAGTAAATGTAAACATTGCAGAGTTTTCTGTGAAATACATATTTTGAAATATGCTGAATACATTTATTCATTAAGGGTGAGAAAATAGAAACAAACTAGAATGGAGAGACATATGAAGCTATGAAGACTTTGTATCATTGAGTTATTTTTTTAATAACATAAAGAGAAGCAAGGTTAACTCTGCTTTAAAATATTTCAGTTAATCAAGGAGATTGATGCCAGAAATTTATATTTGTTTGCTAAAAATGTATACACTATGCTTTGCTTGTCAAATTTACTAAAACATTAAAATCTATAATGTAGTTGTTGGAGAAAATACTTTTGAAGGACAAAGTGAGTTATTTTTTTTTAATTTTTGTTAACGTTTATTCATTTTTGAGAGACAGAGCATGAGCGGGGAAGGGGCAGAGAGAGAGAGAGGGAGACACAGAATCTGAAGCAGGCTCCAGGCTCTGAGCTGTCAGCACAGAGCCTGACGCGGGTCTCGAACCCATAAACTGTGAGATGATGCTCCAAGTCTGAATCAAAAGTAGGACATTCAACCGACTGAGCCACTTAGGCGCCCCCAAAGTGACTTATTCTTTAAGAAATAAGGTATTATTGGGGCGCCTGGGTGGCTCAGCTGGTTGAGTGTCCGACTTTTGATTAAGACTTGGAGCATGATCTCACAGTCGTGAGATTGAGCCCGCATGGGGCTCCACTCTACGATGAGTCTGCTTAAAATTCTTGCTTTCTCTCTCTCTCTCTCTCCCTCTGCCCCTGCCCCACTCACATGTGTGCTCTCTCTCGAAAGAAAGAAAGGAAAAAAGAAAAAAAGAAAAAAAGACTTGTTTATCCATTTCCTCATTTTATGAACTAAGAAGTTTTTGTGTTTTTTTTTTTTAAGGTTATCATATTATCTGGTAAATTCTGCTACATATTCATTAAATAAGCAATAGTCACTTATTAAGCACTGGGGATTTGGAGGCATATAATGTCTTGGTGGGTATGGTCAGTTCACTGTTGCAACTGCAATAATTAAATCTTGGTGCTATACCACACATGCACACACAAAACTTTATTTTTTTCATGTACTAATGCAATACAGAGCAACTGTGAGACGTTATCATGTACCCAGTTGTTCAGGGACCTAAGCTACTCTTATCTTCTGACTGGCAGGCTGAGGAAAGAGAAGAAACATGGAGAGTCACTCAAGATGTATGCCTGAATGCGTGTGGAAATGCCTTGATCACTACCATTCCCACTTCTTTAACTGACATTCATTCTCATGACCTTGCTCCTCCAAGGGAAGCTGGGAAATGTATCTGGGAGAGAAAAAAAGAGGAGAAAATGGGATTGGAGAGTACATAGTGAGTCTTTTAAAAAGGGTACAAAACTTTCATCTCCTTCATTTTATTAGAGCAGGTAGAACAGATGGTCAAGAAGGGATCCTTTGTTCTAGAGCATTGGGACATCAGGCCAGAAATGACAGAGCAAGATCAAGTAAATAGCAAGCTCCAGATATAATATCTCTCAGTGTCACTGTAGATTTATGGAAAATTCTGGAAGAAAGGAAAGAGGAAATGAAAGAGCAGTGTTAAGAAGATAAAGTGAAAGAAAAACATTGACTAATAATATGGCTCACATGTATTGTGTCCTCACTATATCTCAGGCTGTCTTCTAAATATTTTCAGTCATTAACTCCTGTAAGGCTCAAAATAACTGTCGGAATTAAGTACTATTTTTAATCCAATTTTATTGATGAAAAATAAAGAACAATATTTTTAAAGAGAGGTTAAATAATTTGTTCAAGATCACACAAAATAATAGACCATAGAAATTAAATATTAGGCAATTAAACAATTCTCTTAGAAGCTAATCTAATTTTCATATAAAATAGGAAGCTTGGGAGAAGACACTAGAATAAAATTATGCCCATGTATTTAACACAGGTATATCCATTAATGCATATGAAATTACTCACAGTGCAGTAAGTATTGGCTAAACTGTACAATTAAATCAAATAAAAAATAACCTAATTAGATTTTTACATCTGTAATTATGCATCATCACAGGTAAGAATATACCAAAGGGTAAACCTGAAGAGTAATCATTCAGTTCCTTATTCATACCCTTAACTATATTTATTCAGATAATATCTCTTCTCTAAACACTAAAATTAATTGAATATTATGACACATTACCAGACTCACAAGAACATTTTTTTAAATTTATGTTTTATTAACAGGAATTCTGATACCTCTGTGGGGAAAACGATATGATTTGCAAGTTTTTCAGTTCAAAACAACATTTACAATCTTTTAAAATGTCACTGTTAACCTCAAACTAGTATGCTCTTTCATTCTTTTTTTTTTTTTTTTTTTTAACGTTTATTTATTTTTGGGACAGAGAGAGACAGAGCATGAACGGGGGAGGGGCAGAGAGAGAGGGAGACACAGAATCGGAAACAGGCTCCAGGCTCTGAGCCATCAGCCCAGAGCCTGACGCGGGGCTCGAACTCACGGACCGCGAGATCGTGACCTGGCTGAAGTCGGACGCTTAACCGACTGCGCCACCCAGGCGCCCCTGCTCTTTCATTCTTAATGAATATGATTTTGAGAATCAGTGTCCTTCCCTGAAGGATGAATAAGAAGTTGGTGATAATTCCTTTTGTAATTGTGCTGTGTGGTCAGTGGTTTAGTGAAGAGGTGGATGAAACACCACGATATGGTTATAAAGAAGACAACTGGATAGTGGCAGATAATTTGCAATTTGCCAATAAGTGGGGCAGTGCTAGAAGATATAAATAAAATTTTAATTATTTCCAAATTAAAACACACATACATCTTTCAACATACAGATTGGCTTTAAAACTCAAATCAAATTTTAACGGTTCCTGAAGCCACTGGAAAGCAGTATATAAATGTCTACCTTCTTTGAAATCCTATACTCATTGACAACTGGTCCCAGAGACTACGAATTATTATTTCTTCTATGTGTAATTCAACTTGGTCTCCTAAAATAGCCTCAAAAATAAAAGACAGAAAAGATACTTTTGCTCTCTGCCTTGGTGTCCTGCCAATGGTGAGATTTGCACAAAACATATTGTAAGGTATCCTGAAATACATATTTGATGAATCATTAAAATTAACCATAAAATGTTACAAGTCATTATATTATATTCAGGTATAAATCAATAACACATGATTTAATTACAAGTCTTAATTTTATTTATTGCTATTTTAATAGATTGCTATTATATTAAAAGTGGTATAACACAACTCTTTAAAATGAGTTTTGATTTTGAAAATTAGTGTGAAATTTTCATATCATTCTTTTTTTTTTTTTCAACGTTTACTTATTATTTTTGGGACAGAGAGAGACAGAGCATGAACGGGTGAGGGGCAGAGAGAGAGGGAGACACAGAATCGGAAACAGGCTCCAGGCTCTGAGCCATCAGCCCAGAGCCCGACGCGGGGCTCGAACTCGCGGACCGCGAGATCGTGACCTGGCTGAAGTCGGATGCTTAACCGTCTGCGCCACCCAGGCGCCCCTTTCATATCATTCTTTATTAGTTTTTGTCTTCCCAGATTTTGAACTCATTTTGTAATTTACTTAGAAGGACAAATTAAACATTAAACAATTAAACATTAAAGTATTAAGCAATCAGATAAATGGAAAGTTAGTTAATTATAGTACAATTATGAACAAAGTTACAAATAAGCATGGGGTACTATGATTAAAGGGGTCCTAGCAAAGTCTAGGGCATCTGTAAGATCTGCAATGAGGAAATTCATTTGAAATAGGTCTGAAATGTGAATAGGAGTTAATTAGGTGATGGGGTCAGAGGTGGTAGAAAGTCCTTCAGGGAGAGCTAGGATGTAATTTGGGAGGGATTTGTTGGAGAGTACTATAACGTAAAACATACATGAATAGAAGACAAGATGGAACTATAAAACAATGAAAAACATGTATAAAAATGGTATAAAAATCGAATTAATCAGAATACAGACTCAAATAACCCATGGGTTTAACTTCATCGGTCCAATTACATGTGTTTTTTTTTTAATAAATACAGTACAACACTGTAAATATATTTTCTGATATATGATGTTTGCAATAACATTTTCTTTTTTCTATCTTACTTTATTGTAAGAATACTGTATATATTACATATAACACACAGAATTTGTGTTTGTTGACTGTTCATGTTATTGGAAAGCTCCCTATCAACAGTAAGAGAATTAATAATTACATTTTGGAGGAGTCAAAAATTATACACAGATTTTCGACTAAGTGGAGAGTTGGCATCCCAACCCCCGTGTTGTTAAAGGGTCAACTGTATTCATTTAATATAAGACTCTGCAGTGTGAAAGATTGAATGGAGATAAGGCTAACACATGTGTGTCTGAGTCAAGATTTGGCTGTTATGATAGTCTTGATGAAAGGTAAATGGAACTAGGGGAAAATGAGATATAAATGTAGAGAGATAAATGCATGAATGTCAGAAATAATTGTAAGTAAAAGCAGTAAATTGTGCTGATTTATTGGACATTTGGGTTGACTGTGGTGAATTAAGTTTCTTCTAACTTCTCTTACTGGGTGAATTGTGAATGTACTTGGTAAAACAATAGGTTGAAGGATTTGGTTCTTAGAGGAACTGTCATGAGTTCAATTTGGGCATGTCCAGTTTGGTCTGAGTGACATCCATTAAGTGCCATCTATTAAGCTATGGAATGTAGCCTAAAGATCAGAGGAGGGACATGAGCTGAAAGTTTGTATTTTAGAATTATAAGCCGATAGATGTTATTTAATCCCAGGAGTGTGGGTAAGATCATACAACAAGGGACTATAGAGTGGCAATAGAAGAAAGCCTACAAGTGAATTTTGAATAATGCCAATTCTTACTGGCCAGTGTGATAATCCAGCAAAGAAAATTATGAGTAATAGCAATATATTTGGAAGAAAATGAAATAGTTTCATGAAATCGACTGAAAAGAGTGTTCCAGAAGGTGTGCATTTGCAACAGTGTCAACATGCTGACAAGATGCCAATGAAAACTAGACAAAAATATCAATTTGAATTATTTATAAAGACTTTACTGGTAACTTTCTTATGGATGGAAGTACAATGGAAGGAGAACATCAGGAGAGTTAATATATGTGGGTTCAGCTCTCAGCTTTGTCCAGCAAAGCCGAAGACAGCAGAAAGAATTACTCAAGACTCTGCAAGTCAAGAGGGGTGGGAGGGAGGCTAAGGGAAGTCTCCCCGAGCTGCTCTCAAGCTCCCGTATTTATTAAAGATACATTTAGGGAAACATCGTGCATTACATCAGTGGGCTACACACCAGTAAGAACGTATAGAAAGTGTGCAGAAAAACAAGCTCAAGCATTCCCAAAACTAAAAAAGAGCAGATGTAGAAGGCAGGGTGGAAAACAAGATAAAATATTCCATAGATAACATGGCCTAAGGAATTCATGAGCACAGGCTGGACCCAACCCCTAGATATATGTTAACTGGATAAATGAAGTGTGGCCCACTGTTTTCAGCAAGGCAAGAAAACAGTATTCTGCTTTGCAATGCATCCCCTGTAATCTCCTAACCTAGGACATAGCTATTTGATTTTCCACAAACGTAGACTATGATTTTGAAGACTGGAAAAAAGCAGAGCTGTCCAGGTTTCAGTACTTACAAGGTGTGTTTCTTTAGATGTGTTGTTTCAGTCATCTGAGCCTGTTTCATGATCCTTAAGGCAGTGAAAAAAAAAAGTCTAATCACTATAAATGTTATATCTAGTAAATTAACATATGTAGACTGTCCATTCCTATCATTTCCTTTCTTCATTTATTTGCCGAGGGAAGAAACGCAACAATGTCAGCTCTTCCTTTATTTTCCACTGTGTTTCTTCTTCTGGACTTTCTCGCTGATTGTGCAAATCTGTCCCATTTTGGGGAAAGAAGCTCAAGCAATTACTAGAATTGCTTCTGCCAGTGCCTAGCAATGTATCATAATTGATCAACACTGTGCTTTGGAGTTTGGATTAAATTTACTTGATCTCAAGCACAATCACACAGTGCCTGTTATTGCTACTCACCTTCTTTGGGTTGTACTTGACATTGATGAAACCCAGGATTTACTGTAACAAAGAAGGCCCAGTGTGCTCGTGTAGCCCTGTAAGTTCATGTCATAGATGACATAGCAGATTCCTTAGAAATTGTCCTTACAGTAGTCATTTTCCCAAATTGTACCTTAGGTCCCAACAACCACCCAGCCAATTTCATTTTTGCCTGAGGTCCTAGCTTACAGTATGTTTTCCTGGATTATGGTTTGGCTCATATAAATAGCCTCCTAAGACTAACTTGAAACCTCTTATTTAATACAAACTTTCTGTGTCTTACTGAGTTTTCTGAGAAAGAGTTTTCTGAGCTGGCCAGCACTAATACCTGCGCCAGTGTCACAGAACCTCAACATCTATGACCATGGTGGAGAAAAGCAGAAACAGATCACTTTGTGATCAGGTTAAGGAGATACACAAACAAAAGCACTGCCAAAACACAAAAGTATCCAGACTATCTCCTTTTCGGGTTATCTCTGATTAATTGATGCCTCTTTGCCAATTGCAAACTAGCTTCACTTTGTTCCTCCCATCATATAGATTAAAATAAATATATTAAATTATATTAAATGTTTTAATATATTTAAACATATATCACAAAATCATTCCTGCTTCTGATAGTTTCCTATCCCAAACAAACTTTTGATTTCTCGAACCCTCTTTAAGATCACCTAATATTGTGTAAGCACAATCATAAGCCACTCCTAACACACTCTCTTCAACACTCCATGATTCCACATGCTTTGTGGTTTCTGTTTTTCTTTTGCAACAAGAATTGATAAACTCAACTTTCTCCAACTACAAGTGTTTCCCTGGTGGTTTTTCCTAATGGGTATTTACAATCCTTGCGCAGTCTCTTTGTTTTAACATTTATTGAGGCATAATTGGCAAATAAAATTGTATGTATTTAAAGTGTACAATGTGGGAACGTCTGGGTGGCTCAGTTGGCTAAGTGTCCAACTCTTGGCATTGTCTTGGGTCATGAGAGTGAGCTCCCATTTTGGGCTCTGTGCTGAATGTGGAGGCTGCTTGAGATTCTCCCACTCCCTCTCTCTCTGCCACTCCCCCACTTTCTCTCTCTGTGTCTTTCAAAATAAATAAACATAAAAGAAAGATTCTCTCTCTCAAAAAATAAAATAAAGTGTAGAGTGTGACAATCTGACATACATATACTTTGTGAAATGATTTCCACTATCCCAATAATGAACACACGTATCACCTTACACAGTTATCTTTTTGTGGGTGGTGACAATGCTTAAGGTCTGCTCTTCTAACAAATTTAAAGTACACAGCACAGTATTATTAACTGTAGTCACTGTGCTGTACATCAGATCCTCAGAACTTACCAATCTTATAACTGAAGACCTTTAACCAACATCTGTCTGCCTCCCACTCTGCTCAGCCCCAAATAACCAATACTCTACTCGCTGTTGCTAGGAGTTTAACTTTAGCAATTATAATTGAGAACATAAAATAAGAGAGAATCATGTTCCCAATTTAGTAGAGGTCTGACAGTTTGATAAAAAGATTTATCCCAGAGAAAGAAATTCAAAGGAAAGAGGGAATGTTGAAATATCTTTCTCAGTAGCTCCTTGTAATGAAGTATTTATGAAGACTAATTTTTTCATCCTTTAAATATTACCTAAATCACCTTATCTTTGCAGGAAGATTGGAACAGAGTTACCAGATATAGAATATATTGTAAATACTTTCTATAATGATATGTAATAGATTAGAACAGAAAATTTTAAATGTTTTAGATGAACAAACATAATTTGTTATTCAAAATTTCAGAAATCATTGTTTGCTAAATTCTGGTGCTGGCACACACACACAAAAACTGTAAAGACTAGATATCTAAGAAGATATAATGATGGAGATCATAAAGCATTCTAATATTTAAAGAAAGAATGGTCCAAGGAGATTGATTCATTGATTCAAGGGTGCCAACTGATCTGTTGAAGCCAAGGGAGTCAAGGAATTGACCCCTAAACATTTCATTGTGAGAGAAATCTTACATAGTATAACCTTAATTGTGGTTCTTAACCAGATGTGCATATCTGATTTGCCTGCTGAGCTTTTAATAAAAGAAACATACCCAGGCTCCCCTCCCAAAGATTCAAATTCATATAGAATCAGGGCTGTGTTGAAAGGTATGGTTGGGAGTTGTGGAGTCTTGGAACACATCGTGATTCTTTATACACTTGGCAAACTTTTAAAAAGATATTCTCTGGCTACTGTTCTATTGTATTCATATACAAAATAAACAAAAAATTGTGGAAAAATAACAAGAGGATGACAAAAAGATTAAAATAGACTATAAACCTTTTTTGTATTAAATGGAAAAATGCAATATGACAAATCTCTGTAGGATGACTTGGAAAGCACTAGTTTCTCTGTGCCAGACACACTTACGTAATGACATTTTTTGTTCCTGCTAACAATCCTATGAAACAGTTTTTTTTTAAGTTATTATTATTTTATCCCCCATTTTCCAGATAAGAGAACTGGTGTACAAATAGATTGCTTAGGTAATTTATCCAAATGTATATTTCCAGTAATTGGAGGAGTAGAGATTTGAACTCATGACATCTGGCTTTAGACCAGTATGCACACTAGTCCATAGAGCAGCTTAAATTTCCACCCAGTATTTTATAATCTGATATATGAAATAAAGAAACAGAAGTATATAATTGGTTGATAACCCCAATTTTGGACCTAAACATATTTTAAATGTAGGATATGGAATCTTTAATAATGGTAAATGTCACATATTAGATATGCTTTTTTATCCTCTTTATTTTTATTAACTCCACACATGTAGCTGGTTAATATAACATAAGACTATGCTTTGCCATGAGCAAACTAGTCAAATGAATTAGAATCAGATTGTAAAAATATAAAAATCTGCTAAAACTGCCACTGCCAGTAAAGCTAAACTTAAGATAGTAAAAATCAACAATGTGATAAAACACATCACAGTTGAAATTAAATATAGCATATAGTTAAAATCACTTTATGATCAGAATTAATTCACCATTTTACAGCCATAATTATTTCTCCTCATTAAATCTTTGCAAACAGATTAGATAATAAAACATAAAACATTAATCAGAGGAAAAAATCAGAACACCTTTTAAATTTTCATTATTCTGACCAGCAGTTATTAGTCAATATTGGAAAGTGAAATAACCCTTTAGACATACCATTTATTCCTTATGATGCAAACACTCCACTAACCCTTTCAACCATTTTTTAACAACTCTATAAATTCCCTATTTTTCAAATCAAAATCAAATATCTTCAGACATGTTACACATTCTCTGTAATGCTTGTTAGAATCTCCCATTTTATTCCATTTGAATTAGAAATTGTTTAGTGTAAAAATATGTCTGTCATGCATCACTGTGTCATTGATGACATTGATTTGACTGCCCTCATTTCCTTAAATCTGGTGGTTATTGCCTACCCATGCTCTCTTTGGTGTCACTCAGGCCTTTCCCACTGTCCTGCAGTATTTGATTTACTGCTTTTTACCATTCCACTAACTTAATCAAATTTTAAGAGTTGCATTAATTCTTCCCTTTCTTTCAGATGAAGGATACAGTGTATATGCACAAGCTCAGAGAACTTATTTAAAAAAAAACACAAAGCTTGCTGTCTACAATTTGAAGTTATGAATGATTAAAACAAGTGAAATCAGTGAAATGCTACAACATATACTTTATGATAAGGACTTTTGTTAAGTGATTGGGGTGGAGAATCACAAGACAGTTCTACGTAACAAGATCTGTATCTGATATAAACTGTAAACTGATACAAAAATTTAGATATGACAAATATCACCATATCTAAGCCCTAGTTCCTATGATCACATTATTCCAAATGGGAATATGGATCACTATATTTATTTAAGGCTCATAAAAAAATAATACACTTTTTTACTTGATAGTTTTTAATAGTAATGCATCTGTCTTCCTATCTCAATAGAACGGTCGATTTCACATAAAGACTAAATATAGGAAAGTTTTAATAACACATAAATTAGGTATTAAGTTACCAGACAACTGCATGTCATATTTAGAATACATATTGCATAGTATGCAACATCAGGAACAAGCAAACATTCATGTTCCTGAATTCGAGTACTGGCAGCTTCAGCCCTAACTTCCCTCTATTTGACAGGATGCTTTTTCCCTAACTTACCTCTTTGACAGGGATATCCATCAAGATAGTCTAAGAATGTGTGTTTTAATAAACTTGACAGGAAATTCACAGGTTCAAAACATTTTTATATCAAACTTTTAAAAACATAATTTACATGAATTAAAACATACACATTTTAGGTCTACAATTCACCAGTGATCGACAGATGGGTTATTACCATCAAGCTTTGATGAACATCAGTTTATATGTTTTTGTGTAGACATATCTTTTCATATATTTTGGTTCAATACCTATCCCTTTTAATATCATTACAATGGAGGTTAGCATTTAAACATATAAAATTTGGGAGGACACAAATATTCATTCATCTCATAACATATTCATACCTTTTTGTAACTTTAATTTGAATTCAACTGACAACTAATGATGTTGAACTTCTGTTCATGCATTTTATTATCTTCTTTTGGAAAGGTTCTCTTTTCTTTTATTTTCTGGAAGAGTCTGTGTAGAATTAGTATTATTTCTTCTTTACATATTTCATGGAATTCACCACTGAAGCCATTTTGGCCTGATTTTTTGGGGGGAAAGGGGTGCTTTTAATTATAAATTCAACTTATTTGATGAATTGAGAATGTCTATTTTTCTTGGATTAATTTTATTTTTTTAAGGAGCTGTCATCTCCTCAGAGTACTCAAGTTAATCGGCATGAAGCTTCATAATACTCCACAATATTTCCATTTGAAAATCACTAGTATTTTTATTGATATACCTTTTTCATTACTGATCTTGATAATTAATCTTTCTTCTTTTTTCCCATCTCTCTAGGTAGAGATTGGTCACTTTTATTAACATTTTCAAATAATTGACTTTTGTTTCAATGCTTTTCTCTATGCTTATTTCCCCCCCTCACATGTTCCGTTTCACTGTCTTCCCCTCTTGCACTTAATATGTCCTTTACCAGGGTGCCTGGGTGGCTCAGTCAGTTGAGTGCCACCTTCAGCTCAGGTCATGATCTTGCAGTTCATGGGTTCAAGCCCTGCATCAGGCTCTGTGCTGACAGCGTGGAGCCTATAGCCTGCTTCAGCTTCTGTGTCTCCCTCTCTCTGCCCCTCCCCACTCTCTCTCTCAAAAATAAATAAACAATAAATTCTTTTTAAAATGTCCTTTCTCTCTGTACCCTCATACTTCTGAAAATTTCAGTACACTGATGTTTATAATGCTTGAAATTTCGCACATCTCTGAGTTTCTGTTGATGGGTGTTCTACTTTTCTTCTCTATGTGATTCTGGTGGAATGGTTTTTCTTCCCTTAAATTCAAGTTTACTGATCTTTTATTCTGCAATGTCTTGTCTGCTAGTAACACCAGCTTTTGAAATTTTGTGTCACATTTAAATATCTACCTGTCAGGGGCGCCTGGGTGGCTCAGTTGTTTGAGCATTTGACTTGATTTTGGCTCAGGTCATAACTCCATAGTTGTGGGTTTGAGCCTCACCTCAAGCTCTGTGCTAACAGTGTGAAGTTTGTCTAGGATTCTTTCTGTCCCTCTCCCTCTCTCCGTCCCCTGCTTGTGCTCGCTCGCTCACTCTCTCTCAAATAAATAAACTTTAAAATAAAAAAATACACTAATTAATTAATTAAATATCTACCTGTCAGAGACCAGTTTTCTAAAATTTTGTGGTTTTCATTTTCTCACTATTATGTTCATATTTTTTTTCAATTTGGAAACACATTTATAATAGCTGTTTTAGCAGTTTTGTCTACTAATTCC
This sequence comes from Lynx rufus, assembly GCF_022079265.1. Lineage (NCBI taxonomy): Eukaryota > Metazoa > Chordata > Mammalia > Carnivora > Felidae > Lynx > Lynx rufus. Next base: position 220,344,739 of record NW_025814823.1, on the reverse strand, counting down.
ATCATCTCTGTCATTTATATTCCAATTGATTGATTCTCCCCCTGGCAATGTGCCACCTTTTTTATTGTGTGTGAGCAATTGTGTAGGTTACATTGGTTGTTGGATTTGTTGTCTTCCTTTAAACAATTTTGATGTTCTTATGGGAGGCATTTGCTTTACTTGGAGATAAAGTACATTTTTATGTGACTAGAGTAGGCATTACTTTAGGGCTCATTTACCTGTTGACCTAAGAAATGATCTTTCTAAAATATCTACTGAAATCCCCAGGGGTTCAGTAAAGTCAATCCACTCTACGTGTTTGGGTATTGGACATTCCTCTGTATTTTGAAAGCTGTTGCCATTGCTTAGTTTCAGAGCTGCCTGAAGGTCTTTATTCCTTGCTAGTTGTTCACTCAGCTTTGTGAAGCCTCAGCCTGCATATGAAAGCTGAGTATTCAGCCAAGGATTCAAGTGGTTCCTTATGGAGATTTCTGGAACTCTTTTTCTACATGGTGTTAAAATGTAAAGTTATGACACATTAAAACAATATTTTAAAGATTTTTGTTTGAGCAAATAAGTATTTGAATCAGGAAACACAAAGCCAAAGGTGGTTGCCAGCCTTTTGTGAGTGAGGGCTAGAGCAGAGACGTGTCTAGAGAAGACAGGGAAGCAAAGCAATTATTCAGTTGGCTGTAACTTAAATGTTTGCTTTCTTTGGGAAAATTTAGTTATTTGGTTGCCATGATGACTGTTCTTGAGTTTCATTTTCTTAGAATCAAGAGAATCTGGTTAACTACCCACGATTAATGATTCTTGAGCTTCATTGTCTCAGATTGAAGCAAAACCTAGCTAACTGGTTTCAGTCTGTTTACCTTAAGCTACCAAAGGTCTAGCGTTGCCCCAGTCTAATGATTCCCTTGCTGAATGACTTTAACCACAGGCAGCTCCTCTCAAGTATTTTCCCCCAAATTTCATCTGTCTCAGTTCCCCAAGTACTGACCTATTCTTAGCTCAATATGACCATCATGCTCTACTTGAATTTTGCCTCTCTAAAGACAGAAAGTGCCTTTAGTCAGGCTCACAGTGCTGTGTGTTGTGTCATCTAATATCTGAAAATAGCCGTTTCTAATATCTTGCACTGTTGTCTGGTTGTTAACAGGGGGAGGGCTATGGTGGTTCCATCGCTTCTTTTATCACTGAGAACAGAAGGTCCTGTTCACTGAACTTTGATAACCACTCCTATTCATAACCTCTCCCCACCCACCCCCCCAAAAAAAAATCACCAGTAACAAATTTGGTATTTTTATCACAATTTTTTCAATAACTCTGTCTTTGCAATTTCATTTAATATTCTTAACTGCACTTTCCCTTTCTTTCACTTTCTCTGTTATTTGCCATAATTTAACAAAAGGGCATGCATGCTACAAATCTAGGTTAAATAATATCTTGAATCTCGGTCCCCTGGTTGGCTCAGTTGGTAGTGTCCAACTCTTGATCTTGGCTCAGGTTGTGATCTCACGGTTTGTAAGTTCGAGCCCAGCGTCTGTTTCTGTAATGACAGTGAGGAGCCTGTTTGGGATTCTCTCTCTCTCTGCCCCTCCCCCACTCACTCACATACACATGCTCTCTCTCTCTCTCTCTCTCTCTCTCTCTCTCTCAAAATAAATAAACTTAAAAACAATAATATCGTGGGGTTCCTGGGTGGCTCAAACAGTGAAGCATCCGACTTCAGCCCAGGTCATGATCTCCCAGTTTGTGAGTTCTAGCCCTGCATTGAGCTCCGTGAGAATAGCTTCGAGGCTGGAGCCTGCTTCTGATTCTATGTCTCCCATTCATTCTCTGCCCCTCCCCAGCTCATGCTTTCTCTCTCTCTTTCTCTCTCTCTCTCTCTCGAAAGTAAATAAATAAACTATAAAAAATTCATTTTCTAGATTGATTATTCTTAAATGTATTTTGATCCTCTCTCTGATCAGAGTTTCAAATGGTTTTATATTTCTAATTTTAACAAATTATATTTCTCTAACATTTAATGCTCTTCAGATCTGTACTTCTGTGAGTCTAAGATGACATTTCTCTGTTTATACCATATACCTTTTCCCAATATTTAGGTGGTATGTTTATTACATCTTACTTTACCCTGTGGTTTCCCTTGTTGGCTGCTATCTTCTTTTAAATCTGGGGTTGCCAAATATAAGCTATTCAGTTATATTTGACTTTTAGATAAAAAGTGTATACATTTTATTATAAGTATACACCAAATATTGTGTGGGACATATTTGCACTGATAAATTATCCATTGTTAATCTGAAATTCAAATTTAATTTTTTCCCCCTAAATCTAGCAAAGCTTCTTAAATTGCTACCTATTTTTGAGTCCAGGCTTATGATACAGATCATATGAAAACTTCTACCCCTTCCCTAATAATCACTTATTTATCTTCTCTGAATGTCTACCTACATTGTGTCTCATCTGATTTTATAATTAATTGTGTACAAAATAGATACACAAACAACTTTAACCAAACATTTGTCATTTGCATTAATTTCATTTCTACCTACAGGCAGAATTTTCAACTTATATTTATTATGTATTCTTTCAGCAGTTGTAATATAAATCTTAGCTACTACCAATTGCTTATTCATATTATTACAGTGTGTTAATACATTATCTTACATATTGTTTTTAATTCTACTTCAAATAAGTACTTTCTAGAAGGAACGTTGTCTGTGATCTAATGCTTCAATTTTGAAGAAGTGGCAAATGTTCCACTTAAAGCAAAACATGGAAACAGATTATATGCCCTTTGTATAGAACATATTTCCAAATCTCCTTTCTGCATACTTTATGTCCTACTTTACTCCCTTCTAAATGACCTTTTAACTGTAGTTTTTCATAACTTAAATCTATTTTTATAGAGAAACCAATAGCATCTGTCTAAAAGTATACCTTATCATTTCAATACGCTGGTTAAAATTTCAGTGGTTTGGTACAGCTTCCATGACGGTTGAAATCTGCACAGTATCGTATGTGATAGGATAGGATAGGATAGGATAGGATAGGATAGGATATTACCACCACCTGCTGCTCCAGCCACATCATTCATTATTCCTTGCATTATAATTTACCTTTTGTAACTGATCTGAATCAGACACTGCACTGAAACCATCTTCTGTCTGTAAAAAAAATCCATTTCAAGTAATATGAAGAAATGAAATAAAGAGAAAGAGTGGAGTTTGATATCCATGTAGATATCATACTTTCTCTGGGTGTCACTTTCACTAAAAACAGTATCTCAAGAGAATATTATGGGTAGAAAGGTTGTAGACATTATAAATAGAAAACAGTCTTAATTTTAATGGGTAATATATAAAAAACATTGTAATAAATAATTTAATTCTTAGTTACTTAATGCGAGGTGCTTCTTGAGAATAAGTACAACCTTGAATTGTAAGTAACTTGTTCTTTGAGTGTTTTGCAAGATGAGCAAACATTACTGTTAAATTTTAACTTGATAAATGAGTGACGTCTTGGAATATGAGTAGTACCTGACGCCCAATGTCACATGATCACAACTGAGTCAATGGTTCTTGAAACTTGCTTTGATATACAAGTGCTTTGGATTACAAGTATGTTTCTGGAATGAATTATGCTGGGAAACCAAGGTTTTACTGTATATTCATGTTTATTAGAATTTGAATTTCCTGCAAATAAGTGATAAAAATGTATACTGTTTCCTATTTTTCAACAATCTAAATGAAATAGTTATATTTTGAAATATAAAATTGTTGTTTCAAAAGAAAGTAACATATTTGATGAATAAAACTTTTCCTGATGATGAATCATTTTAAATGATCCAATCCGTAAATTCAAATAAAAATAAAGTCAATAAAATAAATAATTGTTTAATGATCTTACAAGGTTTTCAGTTTCGTTACCTCAACCTGATCAATGTTAAATATATTTTTTCTTAGATATGAAGAGATTCTAGATATATATGTGAATATTGCTCTCATGTTTACTAAATTATACATGTTTGAAAAATACATGGAATTTTACAAATTCGTCTTAGAATGTAAAAAAATAAATAACTAAATTGTGGTTTCTATCTTGTCAAAAATACTCTAGGAGCCCATATACAGGGTACATTTTCTGCCCCAGATATCTTCAAACACTGTTTTATTCCATCTGTACCAATCATTTTTGTCTTACTGAACTAGTGATTGACAGCTGTATTTGCAGCTTCATCTAGTGGCAGAGATAGGCTTATGCCCTTGGCATGTAACCCATCCGAAACTCACAGATTGTATTCAAAAAAAGGAAACACCTGGAGTTTCTTGTTAGGCATCTAGATAAATACCAGACTTTTAAATTCAACATGATGTAAACTAATTTTTTTTCTGCTACCTGTTAGTATCAACTAAAAAACTCTTCTGAATCTTCTCTTATGCTTTTTCAGCGTTTTTCTGATATAAAGAAATCTCTTTTCACCCAAACTTTATTCCATTTTAGAATGATCAAGTCTAGGAAATAAATGTTGTTTATATAACTCAGGCCTCCATTATGATGAATTCCCATCAGCAATTTTCAAAAGCTATCTTCATTTACTCTTCCAAGTGCTTCTAAAACCTCTAAAATGGTCATTTATTTCCCTAGTCACTAACCGTAATCTAGGCAATGTATCTTTTCCAACTGCCAATAATACTGATTTATATGTTCTGTTTGGAGTTTTCCTTGTTACAATCAAATGGCAATTTTATTTCACTGAATGGTAACTTGCTGAAAATTAATAGAATTTGTTTACACTTAGCCATGTAGCATATTACATACTTGAGGCAACAATGTGTTTGGAAGGAGAAAAACATATTCTACTTACAAACATGCATTGAGACAGAGTCAGTTTGTGAGACTAATACTATCCCCCCGATTAAGTTGAAAATCAATTGGCCTCATTACTATGGAAGCAAGACTGATTAGTGTGACAAACAGATCATCCATGTGGATGCCCAAGCATTTTTAAAAACGTGAAATACTGTGTCTATATCAAGCCACACATCATAATTATCTTGCAATAATATGTGTGAATTAATACAACTAGACCTGAAAGACGTGCAAGGTTCCATATTTATAACTACTAAGAATTTTGTATATCTGTTTTCAGTACTTGTAAGTAGGTACTTCCCACAAGGAATTGAACAAATTTAGAAACAATTTGATGAGAAAGAAGTTCCTCCAAATAATTTCTAAATGCAGTAAAATTTAATGTGACAGAACATGTATACATTTTGGCCTCAAGGCCTGATGAAATGTTAATGGCAGTTGAGAAGGATCTTTATTGCAATTTAGTTAAATTTTACTACTTGAAGTAATTCTCCCTCACAGTGAAATATGTGTGGGGTAGAAAAGAAGTAGAGTTCTTAAAAAAACACATAGTGGACACAGTATACATGTACCACATCTTGTTTGTCTATTCATCAGCTGATGCACATTTGCAACAATGTGAATGGAACCAGAGGGTGATATGCTAGGCAAAATAAGTCAGTCAGAGAAAGACAGATATCATATGATTTCACTCATCCATGAAATTTGGGAAACTCAACAGATGAACGTAGGGGAAGAGAAGTAAAAATAAGATAAAAACAGAGAGGGAGGCAAACCATAAGAGACTTTATTTTCAATTTTTTAATGTTTATTTACTTTTGAGAGAGAGATCTTGCAAGTGGGGGACGGCAGAAAGAGAGGAAGACAGAATCCGAAGCAAACCATGAGACTCTTTTCTTTTTTTAATTAACACAAAAATTTTTTTTTTACATTTATGTATTTATTTTTGAGAGACAGAGAGAGACAGAGCACAAGCAGGGGAGGGGCAGAGAGACAAGGAGACACAGAATCCGAAGCAGGCTCCAGGCTCTGAGCTGTCAGCACAGAGCCTGATGTGGGGCTCGAACCCACAAACTGCGAGATCATGACCTGAGCGGAAGTCGGATGCCCAACCGACTGAGCCACCCAGGCGCCCCTTAATAAAATTTTTTTTACTGTTTAATCATTTTTGAGACAGAGAGAGACAGCATGAGCAGAGGAGGGGTGGAGAAAGAGGGAGACACAGACTCTAAAGCAGGTTCCAGGCTCTGAGCTGTCAGCACAGAGCTGGACGTGGGTCTTGAACTCATGAACCACGAGATCATGACCTGAATTGAAGTTGGACGCTCAACCAACTGAGCCACCCAGGCTCCCCAACCATGGTGGGTGAGGGATAGGTTAAATGGGTGATGGACACTAAGGAGGACACTTGTTGGGATGAGCACTGGATGTCACATGCAGAGGTAGATCACTGGGTTCTACTGCTGGAGCCAAGACTACACTGTATGTTAACTAAGTCGAATATAAATAAACAGGAAAAAATAAAAATAAAGAATAAAGAAAAAAAATTCAGAGAGTGAAAGTGTCCATAAAGTAAAAGAAATATTTATCTTTTTAGTGAGGGATTACTTTACAATTGTGGAAAATGAGTTAGGTTTTCAGTCATTAATTGCTTTTTATAGAATACCAGTTAAGTCAAGTATACAGAAGTCCAGTGGCCATTTATAACTAACAAGCCAATTTTTGTGTTGACTGATTCGTATCATCAATTTTCTTAAGGGCTCGATTCATTTTTTATTTAGCTCCATTAAAAGTTTTTTTTTTTCCTAGTAAGACATAATTTCATAAGACTCCAATATGATTTTGTTGTTGTTGTTGTATTTGCCTTATCAGGGCTCACCTTGTGTGAATTTGCAATCAGAGAATAAATAATGGGAAAGAGGTCACCAAAAGCAAATCACCTGTCATCCTCTGCAACTTTGTCATCTTATCAGGCAAAGGACTTCTTGCCCCTTGCATCTGAATTCCGTGAGGCATGTGCTGTATTGGATTTCACGTCAGGTCACGCAGGGCTAGGAATGAACCCTGAGCAGTACACTCCTTCCATGACAAAGAACGTAGCTTTGAATCATTAAATTAGTTTTCTGCCATCTAAACCCACACCAAATGACACTTGGTTTTTCAAAGTCTTTAAATGATTGATAGCCTGGTGTTTTAAAGTACCCCAAAGGATCTTAACTATCCCTCCTCTAGCTGACTACATGCACTAAAATAACACATTTTCAGGGCACCTGGGTGGCTCAGTTGGTTGCGCCAGTCGTGATCTCAGTTGGCTCAGGTCATGATCTCACAGATTGTGAGTTTGAGCCCCACGTCGGGCTCTGTGCTGACAGCTCAGAGCCTGGAGCCAACTTCCAATTTTGTGTCTCCCTCTCTCTCTGACCCTCCCCCGCTCGTGCTCTGTCTCTCTGTCTCTTTCTTTCTCTCAAGAATAAATAAAACATAAAAAAATATTTAAGATAACACATTTTCTCTCTCTTAATAATCACTGAATATAGAACACTGGAAAATTATATGTCACATATATGACAGAACTCTGGATTGAAGACGCTCACTACTATGAAAACAGCTATATATTCTATGTATTAAATATGGATATTTTTACTATACATGTTCTATTTTGTAGGCGTATCATGAAACAGTCTGAGAAGCTTTAATTTTTTATAATAAAACTAATAAAAACATAAAGAATAATACAGCAAACATTCAGGTATGCCAATGCCTAGATTCTGTAATTTTGCTATATTTGCTTCATCAGCATATCTGCAAAAACAAATATTGAAGAACTAATACCTAAAGTTATTTACTGATATTGTACACTTTATCCTTAAAATCTTGAATGTATATGCTCAGTATATACATTCAACAAATAAAAATTATATTTAACCACAATTCAATTATCATGCTAATGAAATTAATACTACCTCATATACATTTCATTTGTACTTTCTCTAATGTTTCCTCAACATGCCTTTAGTAACTTTTTCCCCAAACAAAAAAATATAACTAGTGCCCCTACATTTCATTTTCTTTCTATGTCTCTTCAATCTATTTAATTTAGTATATAGTTCCTGCTTCATCCTTCCCCCCCTCCCCCCCCCCCCCACATATTGGCAGTGAGAAAGATGAGAACACATGCTCTGGAGAATGTTCTTTATTCTAGATTTCCTTCATCGTTTCCAAATTGTCATTTAATATATTCCTTTATCTTTCTTGTTCCTGAAACTGGGAATTATCTCCTGAGGAGAGAAGTTAGATTCAAATGGAATATTTTAACTTCAAGAGACACATAGTGTTATTTTGTTTCCCTGTTGCATTGTTACCTATTTTGTTGGCAAATAATATGTAATCTATGCCATGATACTTTGCAACTGTGAATGTTCAATTAACCAACAACATTTCACTTACTGAGTTTAGCGCTGATCTATGCCTCTTTTCTGAATTAGTGATTTCATTAGATGTCATTGGCCATTTTAAATGCTATGATTCCTTTTACTTTTATTAAACTAACGTTACTATCATGAGGCTGTGATTTCCTAACCATCTGGAGTTAGCTGTTGAATGAAATACACTTTCTAATGAAATAGCATGAGTTTGTCTATTTCTTTTTTTTTTAATGTTTTAATGTTTAGTATTTATTTTTGAGAGAGAGAGAGAGAGAGAGAGAGAGAGAGAGAGAGATAGAGCACGAGCGGGGGAGGGACAGAGAGAGAGGGAGACACAGCCTGAAGCAGGCTCCAGGCTCTGAGCTGTCAGCACATAGCCCGACACAGGGCTTCAACCCACGAACTGTGAGATCATGACCTGAGCAGAAGTCGGACACTTAACCGACTGAGCCACCCAGGAGTCCCTGCCTATTTATTTACTATCAATTTTCAGAGTAAGAAGCTGATATATCAGAAATATCTAATTGTGATAATTTTTTTTAATTTAGATTTTGGTCTTTTGTTTGAGACTGTCTATGGAGTCATATATTTTTATTTGTTCAATCTGTTCCAATCAATTAAAATCATGAATATTTTGATGCACCAGTTTTCACAAATTTGATTAAGTACTAGAATCTCTAAGCTGACTTCTGTAACCATATGAGTGAATCTATTAGTCTTAGAATTCTTTGCTTCCGGTGCATCATAAAATTATGCTCACCTTATACAGTGCTTCAGCCAAGTCTAGCATCATTTATTATCCATACATTTTTGTGGGAAACCCAATGCTTGTGGTTACATCATTGTTACTGGGACGTCAACGCTTTTAACTATTTTTAGGAGAGAGATATAAAATAAGTATTAATAAAATTGTGACCATTCTAATATTTCACATGTCCAATGTATATTTAGTATTGCAGATATTTTATGTAACTAATAACTATATTTATTTTTGAATTAGCTATTTCACTAAACATATTGGTTTCTAAAACTTCAACATTAATTTTTACCTGAACAAATAGCAGAAAATTATTTCTAAAACATTAGAATCACTGAATAAAGTTTAAGATATTATTTGACATTCTTGTCCAGTGACAAATAGTAGCATAATAGTTCTTTTGAAAGATAGATAGATAGATAGACACATACACAAATATAAACACACAGCACTGTGTATACACACACACACACACACACACACATAATATTTAAAAATACATTTGTAGAAATATTCATTGCTCTAAATACATGGGAAGTAATTACAAACTGGATTCTACTAAATGTTAAGGATACTGTTTTGAGGGATGCCTGGGTGGCTCAATCAGTTAAGCGTGCCAACTCTTGATCCTGGCTCAGGTCATGATTTCACAGTTCTTGAGTTCAAGCCCGGCATTGGGCTCCCTGGTGACAGTGTGGAGCCTGCTTGAGATTCTGTCTCTCCCTCTGTCTGCCCCTCCCCTCCCCTCCCCTCCCCTCCCCTCCCTTCCCCTTCTCTGTGTCTCTCTCTCACTCTCTCTACAAAAACAAATAAATAAAATTTAAAAAAATTTAAAGAGAATGCTGTTTTGAGCATTGTCTTTGTTGGTAGGACTGCCATAAGAAAGTGTTGCAGGTTGGGTGGCTTAAACAACAGAAATTTATTTTTTCACAGTTCTGGAAACTGGAAACCCAAGATTCAGGGGTTGGCAAGTTTGGTTTCAGGCTACTCTGTCTCTTTGGCTTGCGAATGGCAGTCTCTGGCTGTGTCCTTACATGGACTTTCCTCTGAAAGTATGTATCCCTTTCTCGTCTTATGAGGACACCAGTCATATTAGAGAGGTTCCTAACACATATGACCTCATTTAACATCAATTACTTCTATAAAGGCCTTCTCTTCAAATACAGTTATATTCTGAGGTAATGGGTTTTGGGACCTCAATATATGAATTTGGGAAGAGCGCAATTCACCCCATAACAAGAATACTGGATTATGTGGTGAAAATGTCACTGTGTGTGTTTCAAAAGTCTGCAGGTCATGTCCTGGGTCTGCATTTGTTGATCCATGATAAGTAATTTAATTCTTCAACCCAGATTTTTCTCATGTCTAATGGGAAGGGGTAGGATTGAGTTAAATGTATTGTTCTGAGTTATTATTTTTGATGTGCCAGACACATAATAGGTCAATAAATATGTCCTCATGTTGCAAAAAATTAATGTTCCTCTTGTTTCATGGAAAAAGCAAATTCAACAATATTATTATTTTTTGCATCTTTTTGAGGAAACGTATCTAATTTTATTAAAAACTTTTGAAAAATTTTATTAACATTTTAATGTTCGTGTGTTTATGTCTAACACTGAATCTCCATTGGTATGTTATGAGGGACTTCCAGTTTTCTGACATGTCGATCCTCTCAATTCTAGGCTTTCAATGGCCACTTCCTTCTCCCCAAGTTTGTCAGGCTAATATTACATTCTCTGTGTTTGCTTTATTATAAAACACTTGAAAAGCTCCATGTTGATAAGAACATACACATATTTAGGTATGCCTGGGTGGCTCAGTCGGTTGAATGTCCAACTTCGGCACAGGTCATGATCTCACAGTTTGTGGGTTTGAGCCCCATGTCAGGCTCTGTGCTGACAGCTTCGTATTCTGTCTCCCTCTGTCTCTGCCCCTCCCCTGCTTTTGCTCTGTCTCTCTCTCAAAATAAACATTAAGAAAAAAAACATTTAAAAGGACACATCATATTAAATCAGTAGTTTATTTCACCAGCATATACAAATGACAAGCAGTAAGATATTTTTTAAAAGTGTAATTTTTTTTACAATAATTTTAAAAAGCTCATATGCTTGGTTTAAACTTTTTAAAATAATAATGAACCTAAGATAATCTTTAATTTTGATGGTTGGGATTATTTTCTCATTGAAATAAACTTGTGACAGCATTTTATACAAGTAGAATTAAATATGTTTTCTGAGTTATTAATATAAAACTATTTGCATGGGGGCAAGTATCATAAATAAAAAGCAAAAAAGATAGCTTTTAGTAGCTAACATCTACACTTCAAATTTAGTGAAGGCAGGACAACAGTTTTTAATTTTATAACAGTCAACAAACTATAAATAGCATGATGCAAAATTGGTTTATTCACATAATCTTCTGAATAAAAGCCTATATTTAACTTTCTCTAGCTGTAATCCATTCATTTTTAAATTTATGACAGATCTCAGGGAAATAGACCAGCAACTGTATTAGCCTTGTGGGCTTCTGATTACACAGGAATGCCATCTAGTGTCAAAACAGTAGCTGCATTCACCCTCCCAGTACTTTGGAATACTCTTAATTGCTTATAGTGGGGGGATAATACATTTCACACCACTTTTCTATAAAATGTACTTTAAAGAAATATATCATAATGAATATATGGGGAGTGTCTGTTTATAAGTCAATAATATGAAGAATGTAGCCCAAGTTGGCTTTAGGTAGTTTTGGTTTTACTTTTTATAGAGTGAAAAATAGATTTAATTTAATATAATAAAAAAATTCCTTAAGCCATTTTAATAAGACATTGTATTAAGGAAAAAATTCAAAAAGTTAATTACTACCCAGTTAGCTCAATGTTAACATCAATTTATGATTTAATTTTGTTAAACAACAATTCAAAAATGCACAGAAAATGCATTTTTGTTATTGTTCATAATTCATCTGCTATGATTAATATCTGTTGAATATGAGAAAAAGACTAAATGCAAATATACTTGAAATATTATCTGAAATTATGGTAATTTTATCGATTATCATTTATTAAATTTATTACTAAAATGATCATTTATGTGTTTTTAATATAAACTTCTCAGGTTTTGCTACTTTGCTATTGGAAATTTTTCTGAATTTCACTTAAATTGAGTGCTGAGATAATCCAAATGAAAATGGAAAACAAGTTTGTTAAACTGGTTTATTAGTTTTTGCTTTTGTAGCTGACTTTTATTAGAAGTAAAAGAATTTGCAGACACTTCATTTTCCTCTCCGGGAAACCAGTTTCCTTTTACAAGTGCAATGAAGTATTGCTTCATTAATTAATTTTCTATCATGTAGAACCGTGTTTTACAAATGGTAGAAGGTACTGGAGTGAATTTGGTAATAAATAGCAGGAGATAAAGGTATAGATGCGGGGGGACTTGGATGAACAGGGGAAATTGTGTAAGAGAAGGAAAAGCGGCAGTAGAGAGTGGGGTGATTCAATTCCAGCAGCCAAAGTGGCTTATTTTTCAGGATCTGAAAGGCACACTTGCATATACCATTAGCACAGGCCTGAACAAAGACTTCCTACCCCAGCTTTAATATTGGGCTCCTGCAAAAAGTAACAGCCCCCAGTTCAGGCACTTATGAGACCCTGGCACACAGCTAAGGCCAGTTCGAGCCTGTGTAGCACCATGCATCCTGAGACTGACATTCAGGCACAGCCCCCAATTCTGTCTTAACTCTGAGATAGTGGAAGGCAAAGTGAAACCTAGTTGTGAGGTCAAGCATACCTGTTTGTCATTTGTGGCTTTCCTATACACCATGTATAATATGATGTAATCATCAGATATGTTGCAAAAAACAAAGTGCCATTATGGGTCTGACTGGTGTTAAAAGCTACATTTTTGTTGCTATCCTACAAAGCATCTCTAAGCCAACTTCTGTTGTTAACTACATACATTTGAGAAAACCACTTTAATTGTTGTCCTTGTTAATAACATAAGACAGTGATATTATCTGTGTGTGTTTTTTTTTTAACTTATTAAAGATTATGGTCGACACAAAACAGAAATATTCAATGTGATTTATTTCTTCAAATTGCTAAAAGTTAAGCATGGAGGTGAATGATTAAAAAAAATATTACTGGGGCGCCTGGGTGGCTCAGTCGGTTGAGCATCCGACTTCGGTTCAGGTCATGATCTCATAGTTCGTGGGTTCGAGCCCCGCATCAGGCTCTGTGCTGACAGCTCAGAGCCTGGAGCCTGCTTCGGATTCTGTGTCTCCCTCTATCTCTGCCCCTCCCCCGCTCACACTTTGTCTCACTGTGTTTCTCAAAAATAAATAAATGTAAAAAAAAAAAATTTTAAAAAAAGATGTTACTGAAATATAGAGTATTTATGATAGAAATATCTGAGATTAATGGTGGAGAGTAAGTTAATACTAACACCTGAAGTGTCAGTAGAAAGAATGTATTAATAGGGAAGATAATAAATGAATGAAGTTGTGGAAGACCAGTAGGTGTTCATATGGGAGATAAGAGGAAGGAAAGGTCGTTGCATGTGGAGGAAGCAATATGAAATTGAGGCATACATTACCTTGATATATTCAGGGTGTTGCAAATAGTTTATTAAGCTTGTAAAGTTGTAAGGATTACATGAAATAATCTATGTAAAGCAGTTTGAACAGTTTTTGTCCTGGTAAATAGCAAATATGCTACAAATGTTAATTATGCTCTATAATAATAGCCTCTTGTGGAAAAATAATATAGTAGGAGACAAGCCAGCAACTTAAGCAAGAGAATGATCGCCCAGTACCTATTACAAAGCATGCCGATGCTTTTAGTTTTCCTGTACATAATGGAAAGTCACAAAAGCATTATAAGTTTGGGAGTGTCGAGATGAATTTTGAATATTAGAATGACCAATTACAGTGTTTTCAAAAGTGCCAACTTTTGCAGATTAACCTCTCATGAAAGTAGACTCCATGACAGAGACCAACATGGTGGAATTCCATTAGGGAGCATGCTTGGGATTTGTGGAAGAACAGGAAAGGAGGAGCATTTGAACAGAGACCAGAGTCTATGCTGCAGTCTTAAACCATTGCCCTATGTGGATCTCTGAAGCCAAGATAACTCTTCAGGTTTTAACTCATTCTGGCAATTCTATGATCCTTTCATCGTTATATTTATTGGGCAATAGATTTGGACTGTACCAGAAAGGTCCATGTGCACACACAAGGTAGTTTCTTTAGCCCTGGCACCTCCCTGAGAGAACTTACAGGGGAAGGATGTTGGCTGCCAGCATTCCCAGAACGTGGGGGGAAAATTCCTTCATTCCTGAAGGCGGATCTGTGTGGTGCATGACAAGATCTCTTAGAACACTGTTATTCAATCTTGCATGTTTAAAATTGCAAAAATCATTCTGACTCATCATTTTCCTTTGTTAATCACTTACTATTTAATTTCAGTCAGTTTTTCTCTTACTTGCCACATTTCTCTCCCCCCCACCCCTCCAGCCCTATCCTATTAATTAGGAACTCTCCCTATCTGCTCCACTTAAAGTACATTCCCTCTTCAACTTTTGAACACCACCTTAAAATGTGTCTTTACTTCAAGAAGAAAGCTTACTTCCTGTAAATGGTGTTACTGCCTCTTAATATTTGTCTTATATCCTTGTAGTTCTTCATTGCTTTTGAATGTGATTCTTGAACAAAAATGTATCTCAACTTAAAACCGTGCAGTTCTTTCAATCTGTTCATTTTGCTTTAAATATAACTATGTTTAAGAATCTCACAACAGGGGCGCCTGGGTGGCTCAGTCGGTTAAGCGTCCGACTTCAGCTCAGGTCTCGATCTCGCGGTCCGTGAGTTCGAGCCCCGCGTCGGGCTCTGGGCTGATGGCTCAGAGCCTGGAGCCTGCTTCCAATTCTGTGTCTCCCTCTCTCTCTGCCCCTCCCCCGTTCATGCTCTGTCTCTCTCTGTCGCAAAAATAAATAAACGTTAAAAAAAAATTAAAAAAAAAAAAAAGAACCATTCAGTCATTTAATGTATCAACAGTCGGTTTCTTATTATGGCTGATTGGTATGTATGGGCCAGTTTCTTAATCCATCATTTATTAGCTATTAAAGACAAAGCTGTTATGAACATTCATGTACAGTTTTTTTT
Organism: Lynx rufus; assembly: GCF_022079265.1. NCBI lineage: Eukaryota > Metazoa > Chordata > Mammalia > Carnivora > Felidae > Lynx > Lynx rufus. The sequence goes on along the minus strand of NW_025814823.1, from coordinate 220,329,538 downwards.
ACATTTACAAGGTTTTGTGTGAACATATATTTTCATTTTTTCTTACATAAATTTCTAAATTCAATTGCTGAATCATATAAATATACGTGTAGTTTTGTTCCAAACTAACAAACTGCCAAAATACCTCTCAAAGTGTACCATTTTACATCTTCACTACCAATATATGAGTGATTTAGTATCTCTGTATGTTTTCCAGTATATGGTATTTTTATTCTTACTTTTCATTTTAGCCACTCCAATAGGTGTGTAGAGAGAGCTTATGATTTGCACTTGCATTCTTCTGATAGCTAATGATGTTGTAATAAATAGTTCTTAACTATTTCATTTGAAAAAAAATTTTAATGTTTATTTATTTCTGAAACAGAGAGAGAGCATGAGTGGGGGAGGGGCAGAGAGAGAGAGGGAGACACAGAATCCGAAGCAGGCTCCAGGCTCCGAGCTGTCAGCACAGAGCCCGACGCGGGCCTCGAACTCACAAAGCGTGAGATCATGACCTGAGCCAAAATTGGTCGCTCAACCGACTGAGCCACCCAGGCGCCCCTTAACTATTTCATTTTAAACTGGTTTTGCAAATCTTATTAGCTTGAAAGCATTGTAGATAATTGTGTCACTATGCTTATATCTGTATGTATGTACCTAACGAATAAACAGGTTTTTGAGGGAAACTATTGCATGGCAGCAGTGTCTACAATAACCAAAAGAGTTTTCAAAGTCAACTAGCAGTAACCATATATCACAAGTAAAACACAATCATTTGTTTAAGAAAAAAAAATCTAAATAACGCAATAATTTTAGAAGGTTTATATGACCTGATTTCAAAATTTGTTATGAAGCCACAGTAAATAAGATAATGTGGTAAAAACACAATAAAATGTAGATCTATGGGATAGAATATAGAAATAGATATACACATATAGTTGATTGATTTTAAATAGAATAAAAAAGTAAGTCAATGGTGAATGGATGGTCTTTTCAACAAATAGTGCTTGCACAATTGGATACTTGTATGTAAAATAAAACAAAACCAGAATCTCATTATCTAGCTAGTATCAGTGTGAAAATTAGCTCAAAATGGATATACAATTGTAAATGTTAAGTCTATAAAACCTCTAAAAGAAAACCTTAGTGAAAAATCATTGTAATCTTGGGTTCTTTGAAATGAAAATAAAATAAATCTACTCTTCATAAAAATGTCAAACTTTTGCTCTTCAAAATATATCATTAAAGAAATGAAAAGGCAAGTTACAGACAAGAGGAAAACACTTTCTGAAAATGTATTGATAAAGGAGTTCTATACAGAATATATAAACATTTCTAAATTCAATTAGAAAGACAAACACCCAATAAAAATAAAATTGCACAAAAATTTGAATAGATGCTTTTCCAAAGAATATCAACTAAACACATGAATCTAATGTACAAAATGGTGATTATAACTAACGATACCGTATTATGTACTTATAAATTGCTAAGAGATTAGATCATAATGTTCTATCTACAAAATAAAAAATGGTAATTATGTAAGGTGATGGAAATGTTGCTAACACTTTGGTAGTAATCATTTTCTAATATATCAGTGTATGAAATCAACACTTAAACTCACACAATGTAATGTTTTAGTCATCTCTCAATAAAGCTTAAAAACAACAAGGATGCTCAATATTCTTAATTACTAGAGAAATTCAAACAAAATCACTATATATCCACTACAATGGCTAAGATTTTCAAAATATTAACAATACTGAATGTTAGCATAGATGTGGGAAACAGAAATTCTCTTATCATACATTGCTGGTGGGAATATAAAATGTTATAGTAATATTGGAAAACTTTTGGACAGTTTCTTGATAAGTTAAATATACATTTATATTGAAACACTGATTCCACTCCTAGACATCTATTCAAGGAAATTAAAACATGTCTAAACAAAGACACAAATAAGCATAGCTGTAGTATTCATAATAGGAAGCAACTGGAAACAAGTCAAATATCCATCAACTGGCTAAAGGTTATACAAAGTGTAGTATATCCATGCAATGGAATAGCACTCAGAGACAGAAAAGAATGACCAACCAATACATGAAACATCATGGGTACATCTCAAAAATATCATTCTAAGTGAAAAGAGTCAAGCAAAAAAAAAAAAAAAAAAAAAAAAACCAAAAAACAAACCAAAAAAACCCACGTGATTCCACATATATGGAATTCTTAAAAATTCTACATATATGAAATTCTTAAAAAGGCAAAGATAATGTAAAAAAGATTCAGATCAATTGTCTGTGGTCAAGAAAAGGACAGAGATCAAATGCAAGTTGGCATGAATAACCTTTCGGGGGCGGAAATGTTCTAGAACCGGACTGTGTTGATAGTTGCTCAATAGTGTCAGTTTGCCAAATCTAATCAGTTTCTACTCTTAAAATAAGTGTGCTTTGTAATATTAGAAGTAGTTTAAAAAAAAAAGAATGAATGAATGTGTAGTTGGTAATTAAGACAACAAGAAAGGAGAATTGCAGCAAGAATCATGATTATATAAAAATGGGTTGAAGCCAGTCAGAGAAACAGAAAATTTTGAGAAAAGTGTTTGTTCTTTGCTTATTTTTTTGAGGGGAAGCGTAGAGTATTCTTATAGTTGTGTGGAGACAGCCCTATGCTTATCTCTAGGAATGCTTCAAACCTGGTCCTGAACCGTAGTTAATGTAAGGACAAGATGGATAGCTAAGGATTTACAATATGCTCTTTAAATATTGAAACGTTTCTGGAACAGCTGGCATATACAAGTATAGAACGATGACTTAAACCTACTCTGACTAGTTGCACAGACTGCTGTGGCTACATGACCCCTGGGCATAAAAGACCCTCTTAGAAACTTTTGCCTGAGGGTTCCTGGAACCAAGATTTCTCTCTCAGACTAGGAATTCATAATCCAGGGACAAACCACATTCACTTAGATACCTGGGATGCTGCACATGGAAGTCCCTTTGTCCCCTGAGGTTTGCCTGGCTGTCTTTCTCCTATTGCATCATACACTATATCTTAGAGACTTTGTGGAGGCACTCTGAAGAGTCTTGTGAGCCTTTCAAGTATTTGATCCTATGCAATCAATGCATTGAAAAAATAATCGAGTTTGAGAAACTTTGCACTTATTATATATACATTTAAATCATGTAATTTCAATGTTTTCTTTTAATCTTTTGTATGGACTAAATCACTTTATAGCAGTGGTTCTTAACAGGCCTAAGTCTGTCCCCAGAAGACATTTGGCTACATCTGGGGGTATTTTTCATTACACAAGTGAGAATGGGTGCTACTGGCATCTAATGAAAATAAGCCAGAGGTGCTTCTGAATATCCCACATTGCACAGGACAGCTACTAACAAAAATGAATTATCTGGCCCAAAATGTCAATAATGCCAAGGTTGATAAAACCTGCTTTAAAGAAAGTAAGTGTCCAATAACCAAATGTTTAATACAATCGAAGCAGAAAGCTTAGTAATCTGTATTTTAGCAGTGTGTGAATAAGAAGTAGAGTGTAGCTAATGTAATTCAAAATGGCCAAAGCTTTATTTCAAAACAATTCAAGTACTTTCCTTGTGTTTCTCTAGCACTGACTCACAGAAACACTACATCAAATTGCCTTTCTTTTCACAGCTCCTTACGTCACAACTCACAGCTACTGCTGTGCTTCTCTCCAGAAGTATTTTTTCAATTTACGTGAGAAGTAAAGAAGAAACTGATTAAAAAAAAAATATTTTCAGGGGCCCCTGGGTGGCTCAATGGGTTGAGCATCAGACTTGGGCTCAGGTCATGATCTCGCGGTTTGTGAGTTCGAACCCCGCGTGGGGCTCTGTGCTGACAGCTCCCAGCCTGGGGCCTGCTTCGGATTCTGTGTCTCCCTCTCTCTCTCTGTCCTCACTGCTTGTGCTTTGTTTCTCTCTGTCTTTCAAGAATAAATAAACATTAAAAATATTTTAAAAATATATTTTCAGAAAATCCACAAATTTTCTTATTAAACAACATAATTCTAAGTAGCCTGTGTGTCAAAAAGGAAGACTTAAAGGGAAGTAAAAATATGTTAACTGAATAAAAAGAAAATACAAGATATCAAAATTAATGGATTCTTTCAAAGGACAGGAGTTAAGATGGTGGAGCAGTAGGAAAACCCTAGGCTTGCCTCGTCCCTCCAACAGCTAGATAAATATCAAGTCAGTCTGAAAACCCAAGAAATATGAGAACTAACAGAACAAAATTCACAACTAGAGGGACAGAATTGGCCACATTGTGCAAGGTAGGAGGAGTGGGTACCTGATACAGGGGAGAAAAAGGTTGTGAGTGCTGCAGAGGGGAGGGAGCTTAATCACAGAGAGAGAAAGAGGTGATAGGTGACAGAGAGAGAGGGAGAGGGATAGAGAAAGGCAGAGAGACAGAGAGAGAGACAGGGAGAGAGACAGGAGCACACAGGGGATCGCACAAGGATAACACTTCCCCAAAGATGTTGGGAAATGAGAAAGGCTGATTTTCATCAGTTTTTACAAGGGGAGCTTAAAGATAGGAGGTATAGATGTCGGAGCTTGGCTCATATGGAGCCTGGCAGACATTGCAGGGCTTCTGTGGGGAAGGAGGGCAGGTAACCCTGGGGCAGACAGTGTCATCTGAGGATCCCCTGGAAGGCACTGGGAGAGATGGCTCCCCCTTCTTGGAGTGCATCTCCAAGGGATAGGTGATATTGCCTCTCCAGGGACTAAAATGCCAAGAAATTGGGCAATCTGGAAGACATGAATAAATTCCTAGAAACATACCAACTATCAGAAGTGAAATAGGAAGAAGTAGAAAACTTGAACAGACCAGTAACCAACAAAGAAATGGAATCAGTAATGGAAGATCTTCTAACAAACAAAAGTCCAGGGCCAGATGGCTTCCCAGGGAAATTCTGCCAAATATTTAAGGAGGAATTAATACCAGGGCGACTGGATGGCTAAGTCGGTTAAGCATCTGACTTTGCCTCAGGTCATGATATCATGGTTCAGGAGATCAAGCCCCGTGTTGGGCTCTGTGCTGACAGCTCAGAGCCTAGAGCCTGCTTCAGATTTGATGTCTCCCTCTCTCTCTGCCCCTACCCCACTCATGCTCTGTCTCTCTCTGTCTCTCAAAAATGAATAAGCATTAAAAAAAATTAAAAAAGAATAAAGAGGAGTTAACACCTATTCTCAAACTGTTCCAAAAAATAGAAATGGAAGGAAAACTTCCAAACTCATTCTATGAGGCTGGTGTTACCTTGATTCCAAAACAAGACAAAGACCATGCTAAAAAAGAGAATTCCAAGAAAATATCCCTAATGAACATGGATGCAAAAATTCTCGACAAAATACTAGCATATTGAATCCAATAGTACATTAAAAGAATCATTTGCCATGATCAAGTGGGCTGTGTGATTCAATATTCTTAAATCAATCAACATAGTACAATACATTAATAAAACAAAGGATAAGAACCATAAGATCCTCTCAATAGATGCAGAAAAAAGCAATTAATGAAGTACTACATCCATTCTTTTTTTTATGTTTATTTTTGAGCGAGAGAGTGAGAGAGAGAAAAAGAGAAAGAGTGAGTGGGGAGGGGGCAGAGAGAGAGGGAGACACAGAATCCGAAGCAGGCTCCAAGCGCTCAGCTATCAGCACAGAGCCCGAAATGGGGCTCAAACCCACGAACCAAGATCATGACCTGAGCTGAAGTTGGACACTTAACTGACTGAGCCACCCAGGCGCCCCATACAACATCTATTCTTGATTAAAAAAAAAAAAACCCTCAACAAATTAGGGATAGAAGGAGCATACCTCAATATAAAGGCCATATTCGAAAGACCCAAACAAAGCTAATGTCATCCTCAATGGGAAAGAACTGAGGGATTTTTCTCTGTAGTCAGGAACAAGACAGAGATGCCCACTCTCACTCTTGTTTTTTAACATAGTACTCAAAGTCCTAGCCTCATCAATAAGACGAGAAAAAGAAATAAAAGGCATCCAGATCCACAAGGAAGAAGTCAAACTTTCACTATACTCTATTTAGAAAACCCAAAACACTCCAGCAAAAAATTGCTAGAACTGATAACACAAATTCAGGAAAGTCGCAGGATACAAAATCAATGTACAGAAATCTGTTGCATCTCTATACAACAATAATGAAGCAGCAGAAACAGAAATCAGGGAATCTATCCCATTCACAAATGCACCGAAAACTGTAAGATACTGAGGAATAAATCTAACAAAGAGGAGACAGACCCGTACTCTGAAAACTATAGAACACTGATGAAAGAAGTTGAAGAGGACACAAAGAAATGGAAAAACATTCCATGCTCATGGATTGGAAGAAAAAATATTGGTAAAATGTCTATACCATCCAAAGTAATCTACATATTTAACACTATCCTTTCAAAATAACACCCATATTTTTTACAGAGCTAGAACAAACAATCCCAAAATTGGTATGGAACGACAAAAGACCTTGAATAGCTAAAGCAATCTTGAAAAAGAAAAGCAAAACTGGAAGCCTCACAATTCCAGACCTCAATCTATATTACAAAATTTTAGTCATCAATACAGTATGTTACTGGCACAAAAACAGACACATAGATCAATGGAACAGAATAGAAAACCCAGAAATGGACCAGAACTCTATGGTCAACTAATCTTCAATGAAGCAAGAAAGAATAGCCAATGGAAACAAGACAATCTCTTCAACAAATGGTGTTGGGAAAACTAAACAGCAGCATGCAGAAGAATGAAACTGGACCACTTTCTTATACTATACACAAAAATAAATTCAAGATGGATGAAAGACCTAATGTGGGACAGGAAACCATTAAAATGTTAGAGGAGAACATAGCCAGCAACGTCTTTGGCTTCAACCATAGCAACTTCTTACTAGACACATTTCTAGAGGCAAGGGAAACAAAAACAAAAATGAACTATTGGGATGTCATCAAGATAAAAAGCTTTACAGTGAAGGAAACAATCAATAGAACATAAAGGCAGCCTACAGAAAGGAGAATATATTTACAAATGACATTGGGGCACCTGCGTGGCTCAGTCGGTTGAGCATCCGACTTCAGCTCAGGTCATGATCTCACGGTCCATGAGTTCTAGCCCCGCGTCAGGCTCCATGCTGTCAGTTCAGAGCCTGGAGCCTGCTTCAGATTCTGCATCTCCCTCTCTCTCTGGCCCTCCCCTGCTCACGCTCTGTCTCTCTATATCAAAAAATGAATAAACATTTAAAAAAATTTAAAAGAATGACATAATTAAGTTTAAAGGGTTAGTATCCAAAATCCATAAAAAAACTTATCCAACTCAACACCCCAAAACCAAATAATTCAGTTAAGAAATGGGCAGAAGACACGAATAGACATTTTTCCAAAGAAGACATCCAGGTGGCCAACAGACATATTAAAAGGTTCTCAACATCACTCATTATCAGGGAAGTAGAAATCAAAACCACAATGAGATACCTCTTCACATCTGTCAGAATGGCTAAAAATAACAACATAGGAAACAACAGATGTTGACCAGGAAGCGGAGTAAGGGAAACCCTCTTACACTGTTGGTGGGAATGAAAACTGGTGCAGCCACCCTGGAAAGCAGTATGGAGGGTCCTGAAAAAAGTTACAAATAGAACTACCCTATGGTCAAGCAATTGCATGACTAGGTATTTACCCAAAAGATACAAAATAATGATTGGATGTTTATACTGTAAATACTGATGTTTATATCAGCATGATCAACAATATCAAAATTGTGAAAAAAGCCCATATGTCCTTTGACTGATTAATGGATAAAGATTTATTACTCAGTCATCAAAAAGAGTGAAATCTTGTCATTTGCAATGACTTGGATGCACCTAGAGTGTATTATGCTGAGCCAAATAAGTTAGTTAGAGAAAGACAAATACCATATGATTTCACTCATACGTACAATTTAAAAAACAGAACAGATGAACATAGGGGAAGAGGGAAAAAAAGAGAGGGAAGCAAACCATAAGAGACTCTTAACTGGAGAACAAACTGAGGGTTGATGGAAAGAAGGTGCGGGGGCGGTAAATGGGTGATGGGTATTAAGGAGGGCCCCTGTTGTGTTGAGCACTGGGCATTATATTTAAGTGATGAATCACTAAATTCCACTCCTGACACTGATATTACACTTTATGTTAACTAACTGGAATTTAAATAAAAATTTGAAAAAAAAAGAAAACATGCAGTCTTGAATAATTATATGTTAATGTTTAAATACTCATAATTCAAAATGCTCGTCTAAATTTGTTGCCTGAATTTGCCCCAAAACATTAATTAAATGCTTTAATGAAAATTTAAATAATATGAGTGGGCCACCCCAACAGATTTCGTTACTACTTAAAAAAATAGGATAATAAAATAGATAAATATACATTTAACAAGAATTATTATTGAGCTTATCTTTTTCATGTGTTCTAGTTTCCTTTAAATGTCCTTCTAAGAGTTTTCTCAGTTCTGCTTCCTTCTGATTTCCCTTGTGATTCAATTTTATTTGATTAAGCAATAGTACTCATTTACCAAAAGATGCTAAAGAAGCATAATTTTCTTTTTCGTCCTCTCTTCCTTAGGCAATGTTTTAAGTTCTACAATCTCATTAACTGGAGTACCAAAACACATGAAACTTTTCAAGTAACTCTTTTAATAGTTATTAGAGGACATCATTTACCAAACAAATATGTGGACTGTTATTTTCAACAGCATATCAGATCTATTTATTTTGTTGTTGCAATTTAGTTTTGCAATTTGGTCTCTGGTTTATTGTCCCTGCCAAGCCCTATCCCTCTATTCTGTTCTGTTTCGTTAAGGCCCTCTTCTGTTAATGTTTCTTACAAGCCCAATTTATGAAACATACTTTAACTTCCAAGCAATGGATGACTCAATTCAATACCTTTCAAAATGTGAGTCAAACACAGGCCATAGAATTTGAATTATTTAATAAAAAACGATTAGATTGCTCTGTATCCCAGGGCATGATTGAGCATGTCTGTGATGAGTTTCAGTGCATGTAAAAACACCGTCAGTGCTTGTCATTTCTCTGATCTCTTGCAAAATGAACAATCCGCATCTGTGCCGACGGCTCTTTTCATTAGCCTCTCAGTGATCTGACTCTAATCACTCTTTTCAGCTGTGTAAATTATATTTACTATAGATAAAAGCTGACATTTTATAATGTCTGCCAATTATACTTCTGTAATTGCACTAAAGCAGCTTATGAAATCATTTCCCATATTTTTTCTGTATCTTCAATTCGCTTTTAAATCCCATTCTTTGGGCTTAAGCAGGAAAAAGTGGAAAAAATATGAAAGTGTATGATTATTTTCATGGAAAAATAAAGCCCTATAATTTTGTTAAAGCTATGTAATATTCAATATACGTATTCACTGGGTCATGAAATTTGTTATGTCATGATAATATGAAAATTGCATCTGACGATATATGAGGATTCAATGGCTTTGATATTTGCATCTACTTGTACCTTTTCCTAGGCAACACATGCTTTAAGATCAAAGGTATCTGATTATTTGTAATAATGTTGGACATATGTGAAACCCAAGAACATTTTGGAAAAGTAAGGGGGAATGTGGAAATTTTATTTTAAGTGTGTTAAAACTCAAACTCCCAAAGCAGTTTCACTGGTAAAGTTTTCAGTCATATTCTCATGGTCAAATATTATAATAACCCTCAATTGTATTCTCTCTTTCTCATCCAACATAATAGTTTTACTTTGGTATCAATAATGTTAATCCTAAATGTTCTATCATCAACCATAAGGTTCTCAGTCTGATCTCTTACACAAAACATCACTAACAGTAGTATTTTCAGTCTATAACAGAAATAGTTCTTTAAAAATACTGTTAAGAGATTCAAATACTCTTTGTTAATGAAAGCATAGCATTCAGTATTTCCTTTTGACCTAGATTTATATCAGTTTATCACTTTTCAAAACAATACTCAAATGCCGTGCATCTCTATTCTCTAAATTAATTATTACACTTCTCTTGACCAATAGAGTTCAAGAATCCTCCACCAATAAATTGCCTTTGGTCCAAGCACTGAGATGTACAATATGCCAGGTTTTTCAAAGGATAACGTTAAAAGTAATATTCTGTGATATGCTGCTAAAAAATGGAGAGTAAATGGTTTTGGGTAGCCAAGGAGTAACAAAAATGGGTCAGAAAATGAAACTATTGATGAAAATGTGCAGATTAACAAAATCATTCATTTCGGTTAAGTATGTCTCTTTGTATGAGAATGAGGACAGATTAACACCATGAAGTCAATACACTTCTATTGAAGACTATACAAATTCTATAGAATTTGTAGCTATTGCTTCAGATTTTGTGTATATACTATGAGGCTTAGTGGCACCAGAGGATATATAAAAGCTATTATTTCAGGGGCGCCTGGGTGGCTCAGTCGGTTGAGCGTTCGACTTCAGCTCAGGTCACGATCTCACGGTCCGTGAGTTCGAGCCCCGCGTCGGGCTCTGGGCTGATGGCTCGGTGCCTGGAGCCTGCTTTGGATTCTGTGTCTCCCTCTCTCTCTGCCCCTCCCCCGTTCATGCTCTGTCTCTCTCTGTCTCAAAAATAAATAAACATACAAAAAAATTTTTAAAAAAGCTATTATTTCAGAAAGATACAAAGCAGAAACATATTTAACAAGCTTCAAAAAAAGAAGAAAGCAGAAAAAAAGTAAATACGGAAAAAATTACGTTAGTATGGCAAAGATGATGTAGATAACACATACGTTGATCATAAGGAAACATTTATGCCATAAATTTGGAATGTATTTTGGGAAATCTTAAAGAAAAAATAATACTGACAAATAATCTTAATATAAAATAAAACTTTTTATTTTTTAAATTTTTTTCAACGTTTATTTATTTTTGGGACAGAGAGAGACAGAGCATGAACGGGGGAGGGGCAGAGAGAAAGGGAGACACAGAATCAGAAGCAGGCTGCAGGCTCTGAGCCATCAGCCCAGAGCCCGATGCGGGGCTCGAACTCACGGACCGCGAGATCGTGACCTGGCTGAAGTCGGACGCTTAACCGACTGCGCCACCCAGGCGCCCCTAAAATAAAACTTTAATAAACCAATAATTATAAATTGTATATGGTAGACAATAAAGGAAAAGCATTCAGTCTTTCACTGTAAAATGTGATATTAACTGTGAGTTTTTCATAGATATCCTTTATTGGGGAATTTATTTTCCATACCTAGTTTGTTGAGTATTTTTATGATGAGGATGTGCTACATTTTGTAATTCTTTTTTCTACATTTATTGAGATATCATGTAGTTTTGTCCTTTATTCTATTGATTATGGTGCATTGCATTCACTGATTTTCAATCCTTAAACTAACCTCAATTCTAGACATAATTCCCTCTTAGTCACCATTCATAATCTCTTATATATTGCTGGATTGCTGGATTCGGCTAGTATATTTTGTCCCTATTTATAAGACATATTGGTTCCTAGTTTAATTTTTTGGGCATGGCTTTCTCTGTGTATAGAATGTGTTGGGAAGTTTTTTTTTTGTTTTGTTTTGTTTTTGTTTTGTTTTGTTTTGTTTTGTTTTGTTTTCCACTATATTCGTTGGAAGCATTTATGAACAATTGGTTATTATTTCTTCCTTAAATGTTTGGTAGAAATCACCAGGGAAATCATATAGGACTGAATATTCTTTGTGTTTTGTTTCTCTATCGTTAATCTAATACCAATTAAATCCAGGCTACTTTGCAGGAGTTGTTCTTAAGGCAAGTCTCTGAGGTTTTGTTTGTTTGTTTGTTTGCTGAGCCGAAGAAGGGTTTCGCTATCTCCCCAGGGTTCTTTTTGGCGAACTGTCTCACCGACATGCGGCTACTCTTCCTTGTTATATCCCACCAAATTCTCCATTATTTTTGAGAGCATCCTTACGTTTGAGCTTCCCACACTCTGTGTAAAATAAAGCCGATTTCTTTGGAAAACTTTCAAAGCATTTTATGACCCGAGATATTCCCTGAGAAAAATCTCTGAGCCGTAGTTCTGGGGCCGAAGGCAGGGACAACGGCGTGCTTCTCTCTGAGTGGTCCTTTGCTTTAAGACAAGAACACTGTGCTTTGTTCAACTTCTGTTTCCCAGCATAGATACTCCACCTTACAGACAAGAAGTCCCCAGGATTCTTTATTCTCAACAGCTGTGTCAGAAGAATGTGCACATGTATGTTTGTATATATTTTATCAAGACAGATAATAGATAGATTAGATAGATAGATAGATGATAGATAGATGACAGACAGATGTTTTTACAGCTAAAAAAAACTGGTTTTTTTTTTAACAGCTAAACATTTTATATAGGAATCCCACTTCCAAAATAGTAATGCGAGGTGCTTTGTGGAATGAAAAAGCATAAGTGGTCAAATTTCAATAAACAACCATTTAAAGTCTGAACATTGTCCTAAGGTCATATAGCAAATGAAGAATCATACGTTTTAGAAAATCCACTAAAACTTGGTAGGAATAGCAAGAGTTGGTGTCGTTTGAACCATGCCTCCCTCTCTCCCTGATCCACCCTCCCAAATTTAGCCTGACATTGAACCTCCACTCAGGCAGCTCAAGCCAGGAACATAGTGCTCTCTCTCCTCCTAATTGGATTTCTTATTAAATCTTTCTCCAAAATTCTTTTTGCTTCTATTTTTTTAATGTAAAAATAATTTTATATTTATTTATTTTGGGGGGAGAGCACAAGTGGGGGTGGGGCAGGGAGAGGGAGACAGAGGATCTGAAGGAGGCTCTGTGCTGACAGGTCGATGGCAGTGAGCCCCATGTGGGGCTTGAACTCATGAACCATGAGATCATGATCTGAGCCAAAATTGGACGCTCAACCGACTGAGCCACCCAGATGCCCACTTTTTGCTTCTATTTTGATTAAAAATTAAATGTATTTTTTATGTTTTCTATATTTTAACATCCATTTTATTTTTTTATATTTCACTTTGTGTGTTTTAAATTGCATATATATATATATATACATACATATATATGTGTATATATATATATATATACTTATAATACTGCATGTGTATGTACAATATTACCCTTTATATATTAAACTGCCTTTTCCAAGATCCCAGTTTTAAGAAGTATTTTTATATTAGTAATTAATACATACAAAACTCTTTTCCATTAAGTCTGGCAAAAGATGGTCAATATTCAGAAGTGAGTTTTGGCTATAATGATATATTATACCATCTTTAAGACAATCCAATTAGATGTTATTTCACAACCTTTTCTGAAACTGACTTTCTATCACCTCCTATTCACTAAAATCACAGGTGATGAGTATGAAGTTCAACCTTTAGCAATGACTCTATGTTTGAATTGAACTAAGGTAATAGTGATATTTGCAAGTGCTATTCACTGAAAGTGCTATTAAATCTCCAAAATGTTCTTATTGATTTACCCATTACTGGCATTGTTGTTTCGAAAAGTCAATTCTTTGCTTGAAAAAGAGAAGAAAATTTTAGTCCGATATTTGATATATTTCTCTCCCTCTTTTTCCCTAAAGTGTTGAGTGTTTTCAAATGCTATTCATTTGCATAAATAATTATTTTGAACATGTAGACATCAATTGTAAATAAAATTCTATTTGAAGCACTATATATTATACCATACAAAAAGGTTTTCAGACAAGACTTCTTTTCTGATGGATTTAAGGCTTTCACTACATTCATGTTATCAGACTATTTATAGATAAATGTCCCATAGTTGACAATTTTGAAAGGAAGAGAGGGCCAGCACATAGAATATTGTTGCTAATAATTATCTACTGTCTGCATCCTACTTTCAACAATATCCTCCCTCATCTCCTCTTGTCAAACTTCTATATTTGTTTGAAGGACAGTGCTATTGGCTGAATGTTTATGTCCCCATAAAATTCCTATGTTGCATCTATAATATCCAGTATGAGGATATTCGGAGGTGGGGCTTTGTTTTAAAATTTTTCTTTTAATGTTTATTTATTTTTGAGACAGAGAGAGAAAGAGAGAGAGAGAGAGAGAGAGTGAGCAGGGAGGAGCAGAGAGAGAGGAAGACACAGAATCCCAAGCAGGCTCCAGATTCCAAGCTGTCAGCACAGAGCCAGATGCGGGGCTTGAACCCATGAGCTCTGAGATCATGACCTGAGAGGAAGTCAGAAGTCCAACCAACAGAGCCACCCAGGCATCCCTTGGAGGTGGGGCTTTTAGGAATTAGTTAGATCATGAGGATGGCACCCTACCGATGGAATTAAGGCCTTTATAATAATACACAGGAGAAAGACCATCTCACTCCCTGTCAGGATATAGCAACAAGATGCCCTCTGCAAGCCAGGAAAAGAGCTCTTCTCGGATATGGAAGAGGTCAGAACTTCATTTGTGGACTCCCCCAGCTTTAAGAACTATGAAAAAAATATATATATATTTTTTTGCCCATCCAGGTTATGGGCATTATATTCTAGCAGTAAGAGCAGATTAAGACAATTTAAATATAATATCACAAGAAGTCTTAACTTTCTCTTTCTCAAATCAATGATTATAATCTTTCTTCTTCGATATTTATTTGTAAACACGTCTCATTTCTCTTACTAGGTGGCAAATTATTTTATGTCAGTCAACTTTTTACTAATTTTCATTTCACTAGAGTCCTAAAATAATGTTGTCCACATATTGTAGGCAATCAGTATTTGTTTAATTTAATTATAATTAATTAATTCAATATGAACTGTTAACAGACAATATAACAAGCTTAGATTCCAGTTAGCCTTATTCTCTTTTTTATTCATTTTATTCTTTTATTTTTCCTTTCCAGTTAATTTTTTTATATTTATGGAAAGTGGCATGGAAGAGATTAATAAAGAAATTATGCACATGGATTTGCTGCTATAAGCCTTCAAACATTTAAAGAGATACATGTTGAGGAAAATGTATGCCATACATATAAAAAATAAAGGTTATGGATTATATATCAGTATTAAATACATATGCATATGTGGAAGTAAAAATGCAAAAGTTTAGATTCCTGGTCAGTGAGTCGTCTCAAACTAGGAATAAATGTATGGGCAAGCAAAATGAAATGATGGAGTTATTTGGAAAGGATTTAATTGGAACAATGAATATTAGTATGGTGATCTTATTGGTCAATGTCAAAAATCACAGTACATGCATGAGTTTTTCTTTTTCTTCCAGAAATCTACTCTACAAAAATATTCAAATTTATGCTTATATAACACCTCCTTCTATACATGTCCTTGGATAATCCTCTTCCAACTTGACTTTGGGCTTGGCCGTATGACCTTGCTTATTTAACAGGTAAGGAAGGCAGAGAGATGTAAAATAATTATATATTGGGACATTTTCTGTCTTTCTGATGGAATGTCTCACCATATGAACTAGTCAAAGGCAGAATGGCTGAACAATGCAAGACCTGGAAAGTGGTTTCAGACATTCTAGTTAGCCCATCTTTTTTCAGCTGAGAACCCACATAGATGAGTCAGCCTGTACTAGGTCAACCAGTCCCAGCCTGGCCAACTCAGACTGGAAGAATGCCCAGCTAACACATAGAATTATGAGAACAAATGATTATTTTTGCTGGGGTGGAGGAGGCACTAAATTTTGCAGTGGTTTGTTAAAATTGATATTTATATCCCTCATCATTCTTCATTTTATTTTTCCCAACTTTATTCCATCCTGGTTGTTATTTTAGATGATGCGACACAGGCAGAATAAAGATTAAACCCGAATTCCGAGATCAGGCATTCCTGATATATGTTGGCTGGTGCCTAAATTAGTCACTTGGACTTGCTGACATAATTTAACTTAAACTGTTAGACCACTATTTCTTTATCTGTGAAAATACACTTAGCTATGAAACCCTTCACACCATGCCAAATTAAAAACATATACATATATATGATATATATAATCAGATATATATATATCTGATTATTTAAAATGTACTACATGTTGAAAGTAGTACTAGGAGTGAATATAAAAGACAGGAAGTATTTCAGCAGCAACAATCCTTAGGTGATAACAGGTATTGGTATTATTAATTCATGTAGGATTGCTTCCATATTGAGAGCACGTTTCCTAATCTGTCAACCAATAGTTTGATATGTGTGCCATTATTCTAATGTATGTAGTTATAGTATCATAATTAAGGAGGTAGCCATAACAGTGTATTAAAACAACTCGTTAAAATATATGATTTAGGGGCGCCTGGGTGGCGCAGTCGGTTAAGCGTCCGACTTCAGCCAGGTCACGATCTCGCGGTCTGTGAGTTCGAGCCCCGCGTCAGGCTCTGGGCTGATGGCTCGGAGCCTGGAGCCTGCCTTGGATTCTGTGTCTCCCTCTCTCTCTGCCCCTCCCCCGTTCATGCTCTGTCTCTCTCTGTCCCAAAAATGAATAAACGTTGAAAAAAAAAATTAAAAAAAAAATATATGATTTAGACATCTTTAAATTTTATGTTGAGACATCAATCAAATGACGGTTTCTTTGTAGAGTCTCCATTCCCAGGAAGATATTTTTATCAATGGCAACATTAGTTAGTACATGAGTATTACTAACAAAAACACTATTGCTAAAATTTTCTGGAGGAATAAATCCTTGATGTATCAGAAAAAGTTAAGCTACAAAAAACAAATGCCACTTTAGTTATTTTGAACAGAAAGAGATTTGATACAGGGAATTGAGTATTTATAAAGGTTGTTTTCATTTCTAGATATGTTATTTAGCTCTTTACTAAATGATTTGTGCTTTTAAAGCTGCTATCACATTTTATCTTTAGGAGAAAAGACTATTTTACAATTTTTAACTATATGTATTTATGCTATAATGTGTTCTTTTGTCTTTTTACTTGGGGGTTGAAGTTTTTCTGTTATGTCTGTAACTTTTCATCACAGTGGTGCTTTTTTTTTTCTCTTGATATGTGTTCTTTTTTATTGTAAGCTTGGTTTACATGGAGTATTTTTTTGTTGCCTGTTGTTTGTTTGATGGGGTCTTCTACATAGATTAGACAGCAATTTAAATTTAAATTTTATTTTTGCCCTTATAGAAGCATTTAACAACTCTGGACCATTTTGTGTTAATTTCTCATCTTTTGCCTTTTGTACATGTGGGTGGAATAAATTTTGATTCACTACCTTTTGCACTGATATTCACTATATACAGATGGACAATACTCATTGTAAGCTGCTCTCTGGATAAATAAGGAATGAGTCTTTCCTTTCCCATGTAAAAATTGTTTAATATTTGGAGAAAACTCACCTCATTCCAAATACTTACTTTCCTAACCCTCTAATCATTTCTGGGGCAACACTGCTTCCAAATAGTCACTGTGAAAGAGCAGGTTTCAGAGAACAGAATGGGGAGCTGCTCTGTGCACCATCTGCAGAATGCCTTTTGATTGGGATGTTTACAGTTCTTTTAAAAAATTAATTATCCTTCTCAACAAATTAGTTTATAGCAAGGACCCTTAGTCACTTCTAGGAGGATATTGATAGTGGACCGGCATTTCAGTTTTATTAATTATAATCATTAAAACCTATGTGTACCTGGCCTAAAATGCATTTTTCTGATCAAACATAATTTCATGTTTAATCAACATAGGTTATTAATGAGTTTATTGATTCATTTCATTGGGGACAGAGTTAAATTTAACTTTAGAATATCTCCTGAGAGAAAAGCATATGACTGTCTCTGACTACAGGCAAAACTTGGAAACTATAAGCCCATTCGGTCATAAGTTATTTTCTCTGGCAAACTTGAAAGCCTAAGACGTTTTAGGAAGACTTTCTGCCTCTTCAAGACTAGATATATGTGACATTATTTTTATATTACATATTTTATAAATTCTAATAATGATTTCAAAACATTAAATAATAAATTTTCATAAACACAAACAATTATATTATAAATTACTACCTATAAAAATAAATTGGCTATCAACATAAAAATTAACAAGCATACTTAGCATATAGTCACTGGATGTTTGGGTATTTATTATCCACATAAGAGGTCAAGACCATATACACTAAAAGGTAGGAAAATACACTGTATCACCCCCTGCTGGCTCTGAATGATTTCAGTCAAGGGCACCATCCCACCTGAGTGAATCATAGGTGGGGGTGTTATGATGAGAGATTAGTCAGTATGTCCAAAAAAGTCAAGGGGTCCTATATTCACATTCTTTCTGGGATTATGGAAGTTTGCAGTGGTGGTACCAATTCTGTCCTTCCATTGGCTCAATTACTATTTAATAAATACTTTCTATGTGGTAAGAATCATACATGGAATAAGAGACATAGTAATGAATAGGACAGCTTCAGCATGAAGCTTATATTCTTGTGAAAGATATTTTGATTCTCTAACTGGGAGCACACTTCAGTGAGGATCAGGAAGGAGGTTGTGGATGCTGCTACAATTATAGCCAAATTCTTCAAGAGGTGATGGTGGGACACTTGAAAGGACTCATAGGAAATCTACCTTTGCCCCTCAGGGCAGTTCTTTCCGCTCCATGGGACTGGTCACTAAGGAAAACAATCTCCTCCTTGAATTAAGCCACTCAGGACCTGTGTATCTACGTTCATCTTATCTGTCCTCAGAGCCCCCAACAGATTTTCATCTTCACCTGTGAGATTGTAGAATGCTGTAGCCACAGCTATAGCTGTCTCTTGTTTCCATGTATTTGTCTAGCGAAGGCTAGATGGTGTTGCATATTTGAGTTAATTAGTCATAGGCAATGTTTCAGTCTGCATTCAGTTTGAGCTATGCCACTTAATGCCTAAAGTGACACTGGGAAAGTCATTTGAAAAGCATCTAGACAATAATGCCCATTGCAGGTTGGTGACGGTGTTTAAATAATTGCATGCATATAGAGTGCAATGTGCCTTGCAGTCAATGAGGACTTAAAAGTGACTTATGGATTAGTAGCCATGGAGATAGAGACACAGATGAAAACTATCTGAATATAAATATCTGAATAAAGGTATTTTTGTAGGATTATATTTATGCTTGTTATTACCTCTCCATCAGAAATATTTCCCCAAATTTTATCTAGATATAATTTTCAAGTAATTGGCAGATGTATATGGGAGTTATTCTGTGAGAAATCCACCCAGATGGACCTTGGACTCAAAAAAATCAGTTGACCACTGCTGTTACCTGATTCTTGGTGGCAAACTAAATAGATGGACCAGTTGGTGATTAACTGCGTAGTTATAATTAATGTACATGAGAACCATACCTTTCAAGATTCAATTTTCTTACAGTTAAAAGCAATAAGACAAACATAGATGTATACAATTTTTTTCCTAAAATATTTAACTTTAAATATTTTTAAATATAAAATTAATAGTGTTAGGAATTGAGAGGCTTTCTTAATTTGATTGCCTAAGGTCAGAGGCTAAAAAATAAGAACCAGAATATAATATAGTTGTTGTAAACGTATTTTCTCCTTGAGATAGGGAAGGAGAAAATAAAGGAACTAAATAAAATACATGAAAATTAGTATCTGAATTTTCATCAGAGCTTAAGTGAGTTGAACAACCATTGTACAAAACTACTTCACTTGTCCTACATTCATACAGAAAAACAATTCTATATGAGCAAAGCATTAAGATTACTAATTTAAATATTTTTTATAAAAATTTGGTAAAGGTTATATTGTTAAACAGTTATCTTGTTACAAAGAATATACTGAAGGAGAATTTTATTTGTTCTTAAAGATTGATAGTCACATTATGAACATTATTTTACTCTAAAGTAGTAATTCCCCCAAAGGCTATTGAGGTTAATAGGCCTACTTATCCCCATTTGGATTCCTTAGTATTTGGACTTGTTTTCTATTGTCCTTAGGTCTCCTCCCTGGCTATTAGTTGACCAGCTGTCCCTTCTTGGTATCATCCATAACTTTGAGCCTCATGCCTCGTTCCCTGAAACTTCCAGTTTGTTGTATCTGACTTACTGTGGGCGGAAAAACCAAACAAAGAGCTTGGTATAACCACAACTAAAGTAAAGTGACTTTTGAGGAGACATTTGAGAAACAGCACGGAGATTGTGTGAGCTTAAGAATGTGACTGTTTCAGGACTGATATTGGCTGCTCAGGGGCTTAATTCTGGAGAAAGAGGTGAGAAGGAGCTTGCTTTAAGGCTCTTGACCACGTTCCGGATGGTAAACATCACAACATTATTTATTTCTATTTATCAGTTAACCTATTTGAAATTATCAGTGTCTTTACTATGGCAAATACAAAAGGAAGCTGTACAGCATGTTCTAGAACTTGTTCTTGTGAAGCTGCCTTTCCTAACTGACATCTTATTATGTATTTTATATTACTTGTGAATAAATAGTACCATTGTTTACAAAAAAGTAATAGTGCTACACAGTTTTAAGAAATTCACTTAAAGAGAAAATAGCTTTTCAGCCAGTTTAAAAAAAATCAGTTGTTTTTGTGAATAACAATTTTTTGTTCACGTTTATTTCTTTCTTCTGATACATTTTTAAACCTCAGATTCAATATAAATCCTTAGGAAAGATGTATGCTTGAACATAAGGAACCAGATCATCTTGTGTTACTTATAATGTATTTTACTCCTTTTACTTTCGATTAAGTAACAGAATACATATATCAGAAAATATCTGTAATTTTAACATGTTTGGAAAAGTTAAGCTATACAGTAAGTCTTTACATTTTCCCACATTTAACAAATGCCAAATAAAATATTGTTGAAATTTTTCTCAGTAATAGATTATAAGTGGCATGTTTGTGGACTGTCTACTTCTTGGCATTTGGGTTTCGTTCACTTTTTGTTGCCTCCCACTCTTTTCAGGATTCAGTTCTATAAATGTCTGATAATTCCATATATGAAAAAGACTTAAAATATGTATGCTCTGTCTGTTTATGAACATTGAAATTATCCTGTAATTTTTCCTGCTTAAAAGTGCTAACGTAAATATGAAAGTTGCAACTACGTAGAAACAATTTTATTCAAGTAGATTATACTTCTATACAAAATATTGCCTCACATATGTTTTTTTCTACATCTTTTGACTCTAAGAAATTAACCTATGACTGAGATATGATTGCATTTCTTCATGTGATTTTGACAAAGGCTGTATTTTGGGGCCATACTCTTCCCACCAGCTAGAATTTGGTTTTGCTACACTTGTCTCCGTCCTTCCCATTGTATTCAGCACAATCCTAACACAACCAGCTGAAAGGAGCTGGATGACCAATGCTATTTTTGGTGCACATTTAGAGTGTATTCTTGAATAGGTAAAGTGGTTCTAAGATTGCAGATAAATTTTGCTAAGAACCAAGAGAGAATTACTGAAAAGCATGCTGCATCGTGACATTGTGCAGTGCGGGCGACTGTTGAGATTTCCCTTATTCTAATCCTTCTACCATTACACCCAGATGTTATGTTTTCTTCTAATCATTTTACTGTTTTAATCAGTCTCCTTATCGTATGCACTTTATTCTGCACTTGGTCCATTCTGCCTTTCCATCTAACGTTATCCTAGGGTAATGTAATTCATGTTCCACCCACAGACTGATGAATCTTCATAGATGTTTAGATCCTTGAAAACAGGGATGATTTCCTACCAGTCTTTCCATCTATCTGTCTTACTTTGACAGAATATACTACTTGCTCAGTATGGTCATTAAACAAAAGGAATTGAAATCTAACTCACAAACTCTTTTCTTTCCCTCCACTTCAGACTTATACATTGAACTGTCTGTTGTGCACAAACTGTAAATGTTCACCTGACATTTCAGTCTCCATTTACTCAAATCACCTTGTCCTGTCCCACCTTTCAAATCACACTCTAAGTTTATTATGCTTGCATTTCTTCTGTCAGTTAAATTTAACATCATCTACCCAATCCTCTTTCATCCTTTACCTACTTTCTGCACCTGATAAAACATTGACTCCTAGAAATTTTAATCTCCATATCTCAATTCTATCCCCTTTTCTACTCACCGCTCTATCATAAATCAGACCCTGACATATTTCATATGAAATTATTTCTAAACAATGTTCCAGCCTTTAGTCCTATGCCATCTCAAAATTTCCCAGCACAAAACCATAACATATTGAGTATCAATCTCGCAGTGTTGTTCCTACTTTTAAAAATGTTTAAATAACTGACAGAAACAATTTGAATATTGTAGGGTGAATTGACTTTGTTCTCCAGGACCTGGTTAGTAGAAAAATGTTAAGTGTTGGCTCTGGGGTCAGGCTGCCTGGGTTTTCAGTTCATCTCTTCTGCCATTAGTTTTGTGCTGTTGTACAATTTATGTGACTATTCTAAAACTTGTTTTCCCCATCTGTAAAACTGTTGTAATAGGATCCTCTCATATAGTTGTTTTGAGGATTTAATGAATGATCTATGTCAAGTGCTCAGAAGAGCTTCAACCACAGGAAAGCACTAAATGAATGTTAGCTCTTGTCATTTTCACTCTTTGATTAGGTGGCTTTCTTGGCCTTTGTAACTTTTATTCATCTTTAACAGCTCAGATATGTATGAGTTTCACAAAGACTAGAAACATTTGTATTCTATTATAATACATGTAACATCATATTTTAAAAATCTCTTTAAGCCTCTGTCAATCCCATTGGAGGCACAGGGAATAAATCTACTTAATCTCCATGTCTCTTACACCCAGAAGAATGTTAGTAAATTGCGCTTTTTTTTTTTTTTTTCCTTTTGCTTGGTGCTTCCTAAACAGACTATTTCCTAGTCTTCAACAGTTTCAAGATAAAAATAGAGCCTGGAAAGAATCACAAACATTTTGAAATTCTTTTCTCACTCTTAGAAAGTTCCATCCTCTTTCAAGTCATTTTGAAACAGGGGATATTACCTTTTCCTCTGAAAAATAGTTCTTTTAGATATTTTCTGGTGTCAGCCACTTTATCCATCTGTATCGTTATCTGGTGGCATTTTCAGTCACCACACTTACCCGAAACAGCAACTGTTTTGCTGAAAACAATATTGCTGCAAATAAATTATGGAATCCACACTGCAGTTTTTAATATTTGGTGCAGATAGTACTGATATTTCTCCCTAGAATAGTAACACTTAATCTCCTTGCCTTTTCAAGTAAATGACAGTGATATGAGATGACTGATGATATTCTTGCTGTCTTTGATATGTTACTATAATTAACTATTAACTAATTAGCAACAGATTTGATACCTATATCAAAGTTTTTGATATATTGTTTCTATTGAAACCATTGCTGATACTACTGCAGATGCTTTGAACTAATGAAGTTATAGAAATTCTAGAAAATTTCTTTTCACTGCTGTCTCCATGTGTGTGTATGTGTGTGTAACTGTGAACCACATGCCATCTTGCACATTATGAACCACTGAGGGCTGGGGAGAAAATAAAATGAGAGACATGAAGCGATGATGTAAAATGTTTATAATTTGGGGAGCCTGAGTGGCTCAATCAGTTAAGAATCTGACTCTGGATTTCAGCTCAGGTCATTTTCTCATAGTTCCTGAGTTCGAGCCCTGCATTGGGCTCTGGGCTGACAGCCCGGATCCTGCTTGAGATTGTCTGTCTCCCTCTTTCTCTCTCTGCCCCTCCCTGGCGCTCTCTCTCTCTCTCTCTCTCTCTCTCTCAAAACAAATAAATAAACATTTTTAAAATGGTATTTAAAAATAAAATAAAATAAAATATTTATATTTACAGCATTGTCTATGTTCCTTAAGCCAAATTGAAATTCTTTACTACAAGTCTCCACAGTTCTTTATGCAAACACAGCATCCTTGGCTCAGCCACCTTTTTCACTCAGGTTGATAATGTATCTCAGGATAAAGAAAACCTTTGCTCAGATAAGAAGCACTAATAACTAATAAATCGCAGGTAATTAAAACTACCATACTTGGATCCCAAGCTCAATATTTAGCTATAAATAGAATAGGAGAAATTAATGACTTAGTGTACTAATTTTAGTCACAAACTATGGTCTTTATCATTTATGGAACACAAAGAAGTAAAGAACAGGGGCACTTGGGTGGCTCAGTCGGTTTAGTGTCCAACTTCGGCTCAGGTCATGATCTCAGGGTTCGTGGGTTCGAGCCCCAAGTCGTGTTTTGTACTGACAGCTCAGAGCCTGGAGTCTGCTTCGGATTGTGTGTCTCCTTCTCTCTCTGCCCCTCCCCCGCTTGCACTCTGTCTCTGTCTCTCAAAAATAAATAAACATAAAAAAATTTAAAAAAAGAAGTAAAGAACAAATCTGTACTGAATTCACTTATATTTTGGAAGAAAGCAAAGGGGTAAAATGTGGAAATAACAACTTAACATTGCCTATGATAAGAATTGAAACAATGAAAGCAGTAAATAATATAGAAATTGAGAGGAGGAACATTTCTGAGTGGTATTAGGTAGTGCGATATGTTGCATTCATAAATTTAGGAAAATAAAGCAAAATACAGTTGTGTTGAGCCTATAAACTAATGCTATTTTATTCTGAGCAGTCCAATGCATTGTGAAAAATGACTCCAATTATTATAAATCAGAAACATCCATATTTGGACTGAGGAAGAAAATACTTGTACTTTCAAAGAAATATACATATTTTTAGTTAACAATCATATTATTCTAAATATTTTGGGGAAAAGTTCAGAATAAGTTAAAATTCACAAATTGTTTTCTGGTATAACAATTTTCAGATATATTCAAATACATATTAATAGGAAGTGTTTCCAACTCATTCTAACTCAATAAGCTTTTCATTTGCAAAGAAATTTGAGTGCTTTCAGCCTTGACTTAAACTGTAGATAAAATAGTTTTGTGCAACATAGAATAAAGGGCTTTTAAGAGATTTGGAAAATTTACAGATAGAAAATAGCTCATGCAAAGCAGTGTGATGAGATAAGTTGTAAAGAATTCAGAACCATACAGGTTAATTTTCCTTTAAAATACAAATTGAATATGGAACTATGAGAAAAACAACTTGGGAGAATAAAAGTAGATCACAAAATATTTTAAAAAGTATTTTCAAATATTCCCCATGTAATGTTTTCAGTAAGATAAGTTAAAAGAATCTGCCTAAACATGCACTTTGTTTTAATGTTTGTTAGTCATAATCAAATGATCAGCTTTTATGGTATAAATGTTTCTTAAATAATTACAGTTGATTCTGAAAATTGTGCTCTTGACTGCAACTTACATAGGTATTCCCCACAAGACTTGACTATTTTCAAAATACATACATGCAAAAACTAAGTGAAGATAGATTAAATACATTAGAAAGCAATATGCTAAGATGGTTTATTATGGGTTAGTAATATGGCATAGTGGCAACTCATTCTACCTGGTTCTGTTGACTATTTCTTCTTTTCTAAAGCCCCATCACCTCCTTAAAACATGCCCCTCCAATATATATAATATACTCAAATACTTTAATATTAGGGGAAACATACCCTCCACCAGATGTACCATTTAGCTATGTTCAAGGAACTGTACTTTACCTACTGCCATTGTCCACAAATATCTTCAAAGAGTAAGCCACACATTTTTTCCTTATTCCAGTTCAAATATACTTCTTCCATATACTCTCCTCCTAAATTTAAGTGTAAAAATAATTTCAAAAATAAGTCACTTATACAAAATGGTTGATAAATTCATTTACTACTATTGGCCACAATTTTATTCAAAGATGCTCTCATCTGCACTTATCCCTAAGTGATGGTATTCCTTGTTTTACTTGAACTCTCTTCCATTTTCTACTGTACTCTCTTACAGAAATCTCATCCACTTTTACATCTTCAAAGGTCATCTTTGTAATATGATTTGTAAATCAGTGTTTCTTGACACTGTAATATGACTTGTAAATCAGATTTTTCGCATATAACCAATTTATAATGGGCATATACATTTTAGATATCTCCACAGGCATCTTGAAATAAAACCTAGTAAACCTGAATTCTCATCTCTTCATCTGGAAAAGTATTTGAGGCATCATTCGTATTCCAACACGTAGCACAGAATCTGACACATTTTTACTTAACAATTATTAGCTGTAACACTTTATTCTAATTAATAATTGGGCATTTTACTATTAATCAATTAAATGTCTCTGTAGGCAAATATTGCATTATAAACTTACTTATGTGTGTACATCTTATGTTACCTGCTCTTGCCACAAAAGGAAAAAACAAACAATACACAAAGGAGGAAACTTCCACAGGTGATGAGTGAGTTTATAGCATTGATGGTAATGATGGTTTCACAGATGTATATTTAGCTCAGACACATCAACTAGTATATGTTAAATATCTACAGGTTTTGTATGTCCGTCGTGCCTCAATAAATCATCCTTTTAAAAAGTTGTCTTCAGCTTCATCTTACTTTACCCAATTATGGGAAGTATACTTTGAATACTTTTTTTTAAAAATTAAATTTGATGGCATCTTGTCAGTGAGGGTTAGTTGCCCTTCTAGGGAAGTCTATGAAATATAACCAAATCTGTAGTTGTGAACATTAATGGGAATACACTCCAGAGTAAACTTTTGATTCCCATATATATTACTTCATTGATTTTGGGGAAAAGTTTTAATTTAAATGTTTTATCTATCACCAATCATACTTTGTTCTGCTGTTGCTCAACATAAGTTCTTTAATATTGGATTATTAAAGTTTTATGGACTATTTATAACATAGTATTTCTCTGGTAGACATTGTTGGCCAAAGCATGATACAATATTAGATTTTTCTATGACATGTAAACATGGTGGCATAATGTGTCTCCTATTTACATTTTGGCAAGTCATTTAAAAAGAGAAAAATTATGGTAATGTAATTAGGATAAATAATAAGCCAATGCTACTAGCTTCATGGCTATATAAAGAGAAGTGAATGAAGCATCTTCAATTAAGCTCATCATATTGGTGCTACTTAGACCTGTTTTTCCTCTGGCTATAGACATCAGCTTTATTTGTCTATTTAACTGATTTTATACAGATTTTTAAAAAATACTCATATCACCTTCCTAACATACCAATTAATGAATTAAGTATCAAATCATGTGGATTAAAATAGGTTTTTCTATGCAAATTTTGTGACACACTTCTCTATAATTTTATTATATATGGCCATACACCATATGTTAGAAAATAGATCCAAAATAACATGAAAGGAAGAAGTAGAGAGCAGAAAATAAAATACACATATCTCTAATTTATTCATAAAGTTTAGGAAAGCATTTTTAAAAATCCTGGAAAAATATGTGCTACTCTTTAGTCGGAAATTGGTCAGTGTGACATGTCAGTCTTGTCAGAAAATGCAAGTGAAATTTTCACTATCAACTGTAATACAGCTTTAATTTAGAAGACTTGAGTGGTGAGGTAGAGAAGGTTAACATGGGCCCAGTCCTCTCTCCAGCACTGAGGAAGGCATAAAGGAGTGTGCCTGTGTTAAGAGGAAATCTAACATTTTCACTAAGCTTGAATTCAAGTACAAGTAAAGAAAGAATAAAACAATCATGATCTACAAAATATCAGTGTAAAATTTCACTTGTGAACTGTTTAAGGATTTAACAATTTAGTTTTATTTTGATTTTTGTTTTGGATTTTGCAATCAGAAAAATGGTTTGACTGAATTAAATAGCAGGTCCCATTTACAAATTTCAAGATAATTAAGACACCTCTTTGAAAACTGATTTGTACTATCCTACAGATTTGTTATTCATGGTTACTATTGCATATTTACATAAGGCTTACTTATGTAATTTCTGCTAGGACTCATGTGAATTGTATCCATTCTAAACTTTCTTAATGATCTGTACACAGAAGTTTCTTAGCAGGCACTAACAACATTCCTTTTTGCCTTGAATTCTGAAAATATTCAGTATTGAACTATTTTTCTGGAAATGTAGTAGTTAATGAACTCATAATTATTTTAGAAGCCTTTCTTTAAAAAAAAGTCTGTAGTTGACTTAGTTTTTTTACTATGAACTATTTGTTATGCTCTACTGTTTGCATTTGATCATTAACATGTTGAGTACACTTTGAGATAGATATTTTATTTATCTAAAGACAAGGTATATGTAAATATGAAAGAATTGGAAAAGTGGATTTGAGATAGCCATCGATTTTTTATGCAATAAATATTGGTGGGCATATGAAGTAAATCAAGTGATTGATTGGTACTATACATTTTATCTATTGGAAATTGACTCTAAATTTTGTTCCAATGTTAAATAACTCAGTCACTCAGCTCCTTCTAAAAGAAAATCAAACAAGCAAATAAACACAAAGAAAATAAAAATATACAAATATTAATGACCAAAATATCTGAACCAGAAAACTGTTTTGGCATTTCCACAAACATTATTACCTCCTTTACGCCTCGGACACATAGAAATACTAGATTACAAAATAATGGTTAAAAGAGAAGCAAAATAAAAGGAATAAAATCTTGCTTTACAAATTAAAACATAAATTATAGATATAGAAGTGAGGTTGATTAGTTATTGATTAGAAACTGGTTGGAAATTGCTGAGCCTATAGACTTATTTGTGAACTTAGAACAGCTGTTCAAAAGCTAAGTTACATTCTCATCATTTTATTGACTTTGATTTTTGAGAAATTCTTACTTTTTTTTCCCAAAGTGAACCCTACCCTTATATTTTATTAAGATAACAAACATCATAAATTAACCTAGCTGCTTACTTGAATTATAAAAGAAGCATGACTCAATATGAAAGTAAGAAACTATCTACAAATCACTGTCAGTAACAAATTGCAATATACCATGCATACAGGAGTCATACAGAGCAACAAACTCTCAAAGAAAACAAAAATATCTTATACCTTGCAAATCCAATTTTTCTTTAAAATCATTCATGAAAAGGATTCTCTCAAGTAAGAATTGACACCTCAAGTAATCAAGCATCAGAAAGCTACATTATAGCTATTTACTATACAAAAACATCTTTTCTCCTCTTTTCCTTCTAAATGTCTGTCCCAGAATCACACAGACTCTTTTGCTTCTCTGACACTCCCCATTCCACCATTTCTTCAGGTCGTGAAAACTGAATTTGCTGAAGAACATAAATCTGTTGATATCATGTTGTAAAAATCACACATTTTGGGAGCACCTGGGTGACTCAATCGTTAAGCATCTGACTTTGGCTCAGGTCATGATCTCACGGTTGGTGAGTTTGAGCCTATGTCAGGTGAGCATGACTCCCACTTCAGGTGAGCTTGACTTGTGCTTCAGGTGAGCTGATGCCCCAATTCTGGTGAGCTCCAGCCCCACTTAAGGTAAAAACATGAGCCCTGGGTGAGCCCCACTTTGTTCTCTCTCTCTCCCTCTCCCTCTCTCTGCCCCTCGTTCACTTTTGCCCCTCCCCTAAAAAAAAACAAAAACAAAAACAAACAACAAACAAAAAAAACCACAATATATTTAGTTGCTGACCATCTGCGGTTATTAGGCCAGCTGGTAACTGGTTGGTAAATGCCTCCTCTATAAGTTCGTCACTTAGTCCTTCTATAGCTGTGACTGTTCCCCCAATTCTTTTCTTTCCTTTCATAGCCTCTCTGAATTTCTGAATGTATAATTTTAGCGGTTCTACATAACTGTTGAAGCCTAAGGTAGACATGGAAAAGACAATATCTTCTCGACTGCCTTCCATTTTTCTTGATGGCATCTTTCACTTGCTTCACCTATAATAAAGCTAATGAACTCACACATTCTTGAACACGTTCTTGGGCATCTTTTCCAATCTTTCCCATTTGAGGTATGGCACTTTTCATCATCCTAGGTACATTTCCAATTGGAAAATATATGTTTCTCTTTGAAACTTTACTTTGAACCATTTATGTCTTCTTGATCATTCATGCTGTCTTCAGTATCATCATGAGGTAGTGTAACATGACTTCCTCCAATGTAGTGTATAGAATGGATAGTTGAGAAGCATCTATCACTCTATCACATTTATCACAGTAACACTGTCACCATCCATCCCCAGTGCAGCTCTGGTTGGCTCCAATTACCAATCGGCTATTTGGTTGGACAAGAAATGGCTGCTAAGGAACCAGTCCCAGTGTAGAGCTGCCAAGTCTTTTTTTTTTTTTTTTTTTTTTTTTTTTTTTTTAGTACACTATTTTTTTGAGTAGTGAGAAGAGTAGTTTAAGGGGCGCCTGGGTGGCGCAGTCGGTTAAGCGTCCGACTTCAGCCAGGTCACGATCTCGCGGTCCGTGAGTTCGAGCCCCGCGTCGGGCTCTGGGCTGATGGCTCAGAGCCTGGAGCCTGTTTCCCATTCTGTGTCTCCCTCTCTCTCTGGCCCTCCCCCGTTCATGCTCTGTCTCTCTCTCTGTCCCAAAAATAAATAAACGTTGAAAAAAAAAATTTTTTAAAAATAAAAAAAAAAAAAAAAAAGAAGAGTAGTTTAAAAATATGAAGAACGGATGGATTCTGGGAAGATGGCGGCGTAGGAGGACGCTGGGCTCACCGCGCGTCCTGCTGATCACTTAGATTCCACCTACACCTGCCTAAATAA
The DNA here is from genome assembly GCF_022079265.1 of Lynx rufus. Taxonomy (NCBI): domain Eukaryota; kingdom Metazoa; phylum Chordata; class Mammalia; order Carnivora; family Felidae; genus Lynx; species Lynx rufus. The sequence goes on along the minus strand of NW_025814823.1, from coordinate 220,298,944 downwards.
CCCAGAAAACCGCCAGAGGATTAGCAGAACAGAGTCACCGGACCCAAGTGCAGACGAGAGGCCCACGGAAGAGGGTAGGAAGGGCGGCGAGGCGGTGCGCGCTCCACGGACTGGCGGGAGGGAGCCGGGGCGGAGGGGCGGCTCGCCGGCCAAGCAGAGCCCCCGAGTCCGGCTTGCAAAAGCGGAGGGGCCTGACGGACTGTGTTCCGACAGCAAGCGCGACTTAGCGTCTGGGAGGTCATAAGTCAACAGCTCTGCTCGGAAAGCGGGAAGGCTGGAGGACAAAGGGAGGGTGAGCTGCGGAGCCCCCGGACGACAGAGCTCAGTTTGGCGGGGAACAAAGGCGCTCGCCAGCGCCATCTCCCCCGCCCATCCCCCAGCCAAAATCCCAAAGGGAACCGGCTCCGGCCAGGGAAATTGCTCGCTCCGCGCGAACACCCAACTCTGTGCTTCTGCGGAGCCAAACCTCTGGCAACAATCTGACTCCCTCCGGCTGCCACAGGGCCCCTCCTGAAGTGGATCACCTAAGGAGAAGCGAGCTAAGCCTGCCCCCCCTGCCGCCGTGCACCTTGCCTTCCCACCCCAGCTAATACGCCAGATCCCCAGCATCACAAGCCTGGCAGTGTGCAAGTAGCCCAGACGGGCCACGCCACCCCACAGTGAATCCCGCCCCTAGGAGAGGGGAAGAGAAGGCACACACCAGTCTGACTGTGGCCCCAGCGGTGGGCTGGGGGCAGACATCAGGTCGGACTGCGGCCCCGCCCACCAACTCCAGTTATACACCACAGCACAGGGGAAGTGCCCTGCAGGCCCTCACCACACCAGGGACTATCCAAAATGACCAAGCGGAAGAATTCCCCTCAGAAGAATCTCCAGGAAATAACAACAGCTAATGAGCTGATCAAAAAGGATTTAAATAATATAACAGAAAGTGAATTTAGAATAATAGTCATAAAATTAATCGCTGGGCTGGAAAACAGCATACAGGACAGCAGAGAATCTCTTGCTACAGACATCAGGGGACTAAGGAACAGTCACGAGGAGCTGAAAAACGCTTTAAAGGAAATGGAAAACAAAATGCAAACCACCACGGCTCGGATGGAAGAGGCAGAGGAGAGAATAGGTGAACTAGAAGATAAAGTTATGGAAAAAGAGGAAGCTGAGAAAAAGAGAGATAAAAAAATCCAGGAGTATGAGGGGAAAATTAGAGAACTAAGTGATACACTAAAAAGAAATAATATACGCATAATTGGTATCCCAGAGGAGGAAGAGAGAGGGAAAGGTGCTGAAGGGGTACTTGAAGAAATAATAGCTGAGAACTTCCCTGAACTGGGGAAGGAAAAAGGCATTGAAATCCAAGAGGCACAGAGAACTCCCTTCAGACGTAACTTGAATCGATCTTCTGCACGACATATCATAGTGAAACTGGCAAAATACAAGGATAAAGAGAAAATTCTGAAAGCAGCAAGGGGTAAACGTGCCCTCACATATAAAGGGAGACCTATAAGACTCGTGACTGATCTCTCTTTTGAAACTTGGCAGGCCAGAAAGAATTGGCACGAGATTTTCAGGGTGCTAGACAGCAAAAATATGCAGCCGAGAATCCTTTATCCAGCAAGTCTGTCATTTAGAATAGAAGGAGAGATAAAGGTCTTCCCAAACAAACAAAAACTGAAGGAATTTGTCACCACTAAACCAGCCCTACAAGAGATCCTAAGGGGGACCCTGTGAGACAAAGTACCAGAGACATCACTACAAGCATAAAACAGACAGACATCACAATGACTCTAAACCCGTATCTTTCTATAATAACACTGAATGTAAATGGATTAAATGCGCCAACCAAAAGACATAGGGTATCAGAATGGATAAAAAAACAAGACCCATCTATTTGCTGTCTACAAGAGACTCATTTTAGACCTGAGGACACCTTTAGATTCAGAGTGAGGGGATGGAGAACTAGTTATCATGCTACTGGAAGCCAGAAGAAAGCTGGAGTAGCCATACTTATATCAGACAAACTAGACTTTAAATTAAAGGCTGTAACAAGAGATGAAGAAGGACATTATATAATAGTTACAGGGTCTATCCATCAGGAAGAGCTAACAATTATAAATGTCTATGCGCCGAATACCGGAGCCCCCAAATATATAAAACAATTACTCATAAACAGAAGCAACCTTATTGATAAGAATGTGGTAATTGCAGGGGACTTTAACACCCCACTTACAGAAATGGATAGATCATCTAGACACACGGTCAATAAAGAAACAAGGGCCCTGAATGAGACACTGGATCAGATGGACTTGACAGATCTATTTAGAACTCTGCATCCCAAAGCAACAGAATATACTTTCTTCTCGAGTGCACATGGAACATTCTCCAAGATAGATCATATACTGGGTCACAAAACAGCCCTTCATAAGTTTACAAGAATTGAAATTATACCATGCATACTTTCAGACCACAATGCTATGAAGCTTGAAATCAACCACAGGAAAAAGTCTGGAAAACCTCCAAAAGCATGGAGGTTAAAGAACACCCTACTAACGAATGAGTGGGTCAACCAGGCAATTAGAGAAGAAATCAAAAAATATATGGAAACAAACGAAAATGAAAATACAACAATCCAAACGCTTTGGGACGCAGCGAAGGCAGTCCTGAGAGGAAAATACATTGCAATCCAGGCCTATCTCCAGAAACAAGAAAAATCCCAAATACAAAATCTAACAGCACACCTAAAGGAAGTAGAAGCAGAACAGCAAAGGCAGCCTAAACCCAGCAGAAGAAGAGAAATAATAAAGATCAGAGCAGAAATAAACAATATAGAATCTAAAAAAACTGTAGAGCAGATCAACGAAACCAAGAGTTGGTTTTTTGAAAAAATAAACAAAATTGACAAACCTCTAGCCAGGCTTCTCAAAAAGAAAAGGGAGATGACCCAAATAGATAAAATCATGAATGAAAATGGAATGATTACAACCAATCCCTCAGAGATACAAACAATTATCAGGGAATACTATGAAAAATTATATGCCAACAAATTGGACAACCTGGAAGAAATGGACAAATTCCTGAACACCCACACTCTTCCAAAACTCAATCAGGAGGAAATAGAAAGCTTGAACAGACCCATAACCAGCAAAGAAATTGAATCGGTTATCAAAAATCTCCCAACAAATAAGAGTCCAGGACCAGATGGCTTCCCAGGGGAGTTCTACCAGACGTTTAAAGCAGAGATAATACCTATCCTTCTCAAGCTATTCCAAGAAATAGAAAGGGAAGGAAAACTTCCAGACTCATTCTATGAAGCCAGTATTACTTTGATTCCTAAACCAGACAGAGACCCAGTAAAAAAAGAGAACTACAGGCCAATATCCCTGATGAATATGGATGCCAAAATTCTCAATAAGATACTAGCAAATCGAATTCAACAGCATATAAAAAGAATTATTCACCATGATCAAGTGGGATTCCTTCCTGGGATGCAGGGCTGGTTCAACATTCGCAAATCAATCAACGTGATACATCACATTAACAAAAAAAAAGAGAAGAACCATATGATCCTGTCAATCGATGCAGAAAAGGCCTTTGACAAAATCCAGCACCCTTTCTTAATAAAAACCCTTGAGAAAGTCGGGATAGAAGGAACATACTTAAAGATCATAAAAGCCATTTATGAAAAGCCCACAGCTAACATCATCCTCAACGGGGAAAAACTGAGAGCTTTTTCCCTGAGATCAGGAACACGACAGGGATGCCCACTCTCACCGTTGTTGTTTAACATAGTGCTGGAAGTGCTAGCATCAGCAGACAACAAAAGGAAATCAAAGGCATCCAAATTGGCAAAGATGAAGTCAAGCTTTCGCTTTTTGCAGATGACATGATATTATACATGGAAAATCCGATAGACTCCACCAAAAGTCTGCTAGAACTGATACATGAATTCAGCAAAGTTGCAGGATACAAAATCAATGTACAGAAATCAGTTGCATTCTTATACACTAACAATGAAGCAACAGAAAGACAAATAAAGAAACTGATCCCATTCACAATTGCACCAAGAAGCATAAAATACCTAGGAATAAATCTAACCAAAGATGTAAAGGATCTGTATGCTGAAAACTATAGAAAGCTTATGAAGGCAATTGAAGAAGATTTAAAGAAATGGAAAGACATTCCCTGCTCATGGATTGGAAAAATAAATATTGTCAAAATGTCAATACTACCCAAAGCTATCTACACATTCAATGCAATCCCAATCAAAATTGCACCAGCATTCTTCTCGAAACTAGAACAAGCAATCCTAAAATTCATATGGAACCACAAAAGGCCCCGAATAGCCAAAGGAATTTTGAAGAAGAAGACCAAAGCAGGAGGCATCACAATCCCAGACTTCAGCCTCTACTACAAAGCTGTCATCATCAAGACAGCATGGTATTGCCAAAAAAACAGACACACAGACCAATGGAATAGAATAGAAACCCCAGAACTAGACCCACAAACATATGGCCAACTCATCTTTGACAAAGCAGGAAAGAACATCCAATGGAAAAAAGACAGCCTCTTTAACAAATGGTGCTGGGAGAACTGGACAGCAACATGCAGAAGGTTGAAACTAGACCACTTTCTCACACCATTTACAAAAATAAACTCAAAATGGATAAAGGACCTAAATGTGAGACAGGAAACCATCAGAACCTTAGAGGAGAAAGCAGGAAAAGACCTCTCTGACCTCAGCCGTAGCAATCTCTTACTCGACACATCCCCAAAGGCAAGGGAATTAAAAGCAAAAGTGAATTACTGGGACCTTATGAAGATAAAAAGCTTCTGCACAGCAAAGGAAACAACCAACAAAACTAAAAGGCAACCAACGGAATGGGAAAAGATATTTGCAAATGACATATCGGACAAAGGGCTAGTATCTAAAATCTATAAAGAGCTCACCAAACTCCACACACGAAAAACAAATAACCCAGTGAAGAAATGGGCAGAAAACATGAATAGACACTTCTCTAAAGAAGACATCCAGATGGCCAACAGGCACATGAAAAGATGTTCAGTGTCGCTCCTTATCAGGGAAATACAAATCAAAACCACACTCAGATATCACCTCGCGCCAGTCAGAGTGGCCAAAATGAACAAATCAGGAGACTATAGATGCTGGAGAGGATGTGGAGAAACGGGAACCCTCTTGCACTGTTGGTGGGAATGCAAATTGGTGCAGCCGCTCTGGAAAGCAGTGTGGAGGTTCCTCAGAAAATTAAAAATAGACCTACCCTATGACCCAGCAGTAGCACTGCTAGGAATCTACCCAAGGGATACAGGAGTACTGATGCATAGGGGCACTTGTACCCCAATGTTCATAGCAGCACTCTCAACAATAGCCAAATTATGGAAAGAGCCTAAATGTCCATCAACTGATGAATGGATAAAGAAATTGTGGTTTATATACACAATGGAATACTACGTGGCAATGAGAAAAAATGAAATATGGCCTTTTGTAGCAACGTGGATGGAACTGGAGAGTGTGATGCTAAGTGAAATAAGCCATACAGAGAAAGACAGATACCATATGGTTTCACTCTTATGTGGATCCTGAGAAACTTAACAGGAACCCATGTGGGAGGGGAAGGAAAAAAAAAAAAAAAAAAAGGACGTTAGAGTGGGAGAGAGCCAAAGCATAAGAGACTGTTAAAAACTGAGAACAAACTGAGGGTTGATGGGGGGTGGGAGGGAGGGGCGGGTGGGTGATGGGTATTGAGGAGGGCACCTTTTGGGATGAGCACTGGGTGTTGTATGGAAACCAATTTGTCAATAAACTTCATATAAAAAAAAATAAAAAAAAAATAAATAAAATCTTGCTAAATAAAAAAAAAAAATATGAAGAACGATTCCAGATCGATGAACAATTTGATATCTCATTGAAGATAAATTATTTAAAACAAAATAAATGAATAAGTAAGTTTATAATAAATAAACAAAAAATAAATAAAAAGCAGTAATACTTCAATTCTGGAGTGCCAAGTGGCTGTACCATGTTAACTCCCACCAGCAACGTGTGAGAGTTCTTCTTGTTCGAATCATTGCCAGCATTAGGTGTTGTCAGTGTTCTTGATTTTGGCCATTCTAAGAGTTGTGTAGTGGTATCTTATTGTTTAACTTTCATTTTTCTGATGATGTATGGGACAGGACATTTTTTTATATGCTTATTTTCCATCTGTATACCTTCTTTGATGAGGTGTCACTTAAGATCTTTGCCCTATTTTTTAATCATATTGTTTATTTGCTTAAGTTTGAATGTTAAGAATTCTATATGTTTTGGATAATAGCCTTTCATTAGATGTGCATCTTGGAAATATTTTCTCCCATTCTGTGACTTGCCTTCTTATTCTTAGGACATTGTCTTTCACAAAGTAGACCTCTCCCCCCCACCCCCAGAAATAAATAAATAAATTTATTTATTTATTTATTTATTTATAGGAAGGCAGAAAGTGAGGGAGAGAGAATCTTAAGCAGGCTCCACACTTAGCATGGAGCCCAACATGGGGCTTAATCTCATGGCCATGAGATCAGGACCTGAGCCGATATCAAGAGTTGGACACTTAACTGAGTCACCCAGACACCCCAGTAAACATTTTTATGAATTTTAACAAAGCCTAGTGTATACATTATTTTTTTGATGGAGCATGCCATGAGTGTTATATCTAAAATAATCATCATGGTACCCTAAGCCATCTAGATTTTGTTCTATATAACCTTCTAGGAGTTTTATAGTTTCATATTTTATAATTAGTCTGTGATTTATTAGTAATTTTTGAAGGGTTTAAAGCCTGTGTGTAGATTCAGTTTTTGCATGTGAATGCTCAGTTGTTCCAACATCATTTGTTGAAAAGACTATCTTTTCTCCATCGTATTGTCCTCCTTTCTTTATCAAAGATCACTTGACTGCATGTATGTGTATGTGTATTGACTGTATATATATTTATGTGCATTGCCCGTATGACTATGTATGTATGTATCTATTTCCTGGCACTCTATTCTGTTCTAATGATCTGTCTATTCATTCACCAAAATCACTCTTGTCTTGATTACTTGGCTTTACAGTAAGTCTTGATGACGGATAGTATCAATCTTCCAACTTTGTTTTTTTTCCTTCAACTAAGCAAATTCTTGATGAAATATAACTTTATAAATTTATCTTATAAGAAAACTTCAAGAAAAATTAAGAATCATAATATATGATCATTTTTGTGGAAGAAGCCAGCAAATACTCATCACGATAGGAATAAAGGACAGAAAACGACATTTTAGGATTTTTTTTTTTTTTCAAGAATTTGAGAGGAAAACAATTGTAACAACAAAAGAACAAATTAAAGTCTCTCAGGGTAGGGGCACCTGGGTTTCTCAGTCAGTTAAGCGTCTGACCTGCTCAGGTCATGATCGCCCAGTATGTGAGTTCAAGCCATGGGTCAGGCGCTGTACTGACAGCTCAGAACCTGGAACCTACTTCTCATTCTGTGTCTCCCTCTCTCTCTGCCTCTCCCCAATCACACCGTCTCTCTCTCTCTCTCTCTCTCTCTCAAAAGTAAATAAACATAAAAAAAAATTAAAATCTCTGAGGGTAGTGTTGGGGAATTCTGCTATAATTATAATGAATGACTTAATAAAATAAAGGCAAAAATGCTCATAAGGATAGATAAAGTGTAGAATAAAGTTACCACAACAATGGCGTACTTAGAAACAGGTGAAATGCATGGAAAATAATAGCAGTGACATGTAGAGGTCGCTTTTAAGCAACAGATTTGAGCCATGGAATGTAAAAAGGGCCCACAGGACCACCTGGCTTCGTACTAACAGCCCATCAGGCGACCCACCTCAAAATATCCAAAAGCCCTGACTAACCAATGGGCTACTTACAATCACGCACACAAACCAAAGAAGGAAAAATCCATTATGTCCCCAGCTGCCTCACCTTCTTCCTTTAAATAAAGCCCCCACCCACTGCCTTGTTGCAGACAATGACTCTGCTGTCTTGTCCACTGCTCCCTTCCAGTGTATCCACTAAACTTCTATCTCCTTTGTTTTGCCTCAGGTGAGTTCTTTCACCACCAGCGTGTGTCACTGGCTTCCACCCGATCAATGGTCACCCCACTTTTGGGGGCTCCCATCCAATCCAGGAGACACCACATGACACATTTTAAAAACGGGAAAATGCAATGTAATGGCTTTAGGCCTTGCACAAATCAATATTTATCAGGTTTGTTGATTAGTAAAGATGAGCATTTGCAAGGACTCAGGATTAGGATCGGATCCTTTATGAGAAGAAATATATACATTTATTCTAATCTCAACTATCTGGACATTTAGTCAGTCCCATTTTACTCCCATGCTGGACACAATTTTAGAGAAATTAAGCTTTCTTTTAGCACAATTATTGGAGGAAGGTATGGTTGTTCTTTGGGCGTCAGCTAAGGCAACAAGTGCCAAGATTCCTTTTAAGGACGATAATACAGTTTAGTCTGGGGTTGGTTGGTGTGTTTGCACTTTTTTGGCCCAGTTATGATATCCTGAAAAAGGCCAGGTAGCTTCTTGAACAGTTCATTAGGTCCACACCTCGATCACGTCCTTTATTGGGCTTTCATAGATAGGAACCCTAAGTATCAGCCCAGGGACCAAGCAGCACACAACCAGGGCAATCCCTATGCCCCAGGGTCCACCAAAATTATTCAAATAAACCAACCTGGGAGCCCGGGAAAGCTGAGTAACAGGATTATGCTTGATGCAAAACAACTTTCAGTTACCCTCTCCAAAGGCACCTCCCTGTATGGTCCTGCCTGACAGCCTTTTTGTTTGGGGCTGCAATATAGAGTTCTGCTTTCTAGCTTTTCAAGTGCCATGGTGTTCTGTCCTGACAGCAAAAGAATCCTTAAATCTTATGAAACAAGGAAGAACACTTTGGACACATACCAACTGAGTGCAGTGAGTGTCATGCTCTAAATTGAAAAACAAACAAAAAAGATCTAGTCCTAGTCCCATAGGTTAATAGGATACTTGGGTTGACTATAGAAATTCAGAGTGACATAATATACACTCTTTAGAAAACAGTTATAGAGACAAAAGAGGACACATTATAATTAAATATCCATATGGTATTCATTATTTCAAAGGAAAAGGGAATTGGGGTTAAGAAATGGGGTCGCTGGGGCACCTGGATGGCTTAGTTGGTTAAGTGTTTGACTTTGGCTCAGGTCATGATCTTGCAGTTTGTGAGTTCGAGCCCTGCATCGGGCTCTGTGCTGACAGCTTGGAGCCTGGAGTCTGCTTTGGATTCTGTGTCTCCCTTTCTCTCTGCCCCTCCCCTGCTCATGCTCTGTCTCTCTCTGTCTTTCAAAAATAAATAAATGTTTAGAAAAATTGGAAAAAAAAAAAGAAATGGGGTCTCTCCTGGGCACCTGGGTGGCTCAGTCAGTTGGGCATCCAACTTCAGCTCAGGTCATGATCTCATGCTTCATGAGTTCAAGCCCTAAGATGTGCTCTGTGCTGACAGCTTGGAGTCTGGAACCTGCTTCAGATTCTGTGTCTCCCTCTCTCCCTTACCCTCCCCGACTTGTGCTCTGTTTCTCTCTCAAAAATGAATAAACATTAAAAGAAGAAGAAGAAGAAATGGAGTCTCTCCTGACTATGTTAATGAGGGTATAACATTGGAGAGACCTAAAGACCTGACTGCTCTAATGACAATGATTGATTAGAGACCTCGTTATATATTCTGAAGGTAATCTAAAATAAATCAGATTATTGGACTTCTAATTGGTCTTAGAGCAATTAGACTTTAGCATGGAAATGGCTTCAAATATTCTGAAATTCTATTTGAAAATTTATTTTTTTCACTAATGTTCTGACCCACAGAAATGACAACCTTCTGCACAAGAATTATTAATATTCTTTCACATTGAACTTAAGACTTTGCCACTTCATCTAATCCAAAAGTCTTCTTATGTCTGTTTTACCATTTCAAAGATTTGGGTATTACTATCAAAGCATTCAAATAGTTTATTAGTTTCTCTTTCTTGGTCGTATATGCAATAATCTGCTACATAAATTAGTTTGACTTTTTTCTTTTTATTAGATTAATGAGTTTTATCATGTTTTACTTGAATCCACTCAGTAAAATAGAAACAAATACATCCGCTTTATCATTAATGCCTATTTTTCAACAATAGTTTTCTTTGTTTTTCATTTCTTAGGTGTTTTCCATACATTTTTACATGTATTAATATTAATATAAATACTCCTTCTAGATCTTCTCATAAAATAGCAACAAGTGTTTTTGCGCTTATAAAATGGATTCTTGTACAAGATTATGAATCAGCTATTGAATTCCCTTTTGAGTTTTTCCCTGACTTCAGAGTATATTTTTAAGATTGTAAATCAGTTGAAATTAGCTATGTAATATAAAAATAACAAGTTGGTGTTATTTAGATATATTCCCCACTTTTAGTTTGACATAAGAGGTGGCTACCAAACAGAAATATATTACTTATATACTCTCCTCCTGCATTAGAAATACAGTCCCTTGCCCCCAAAAATAGACAAACAAAGGACAGAATAGACATCCCATTCTGAAGATAAAATAATTCATTCACAGAATAAACAATGGTTATTCTTGAGTCAGTCATCTCTAAGGATTTGAGAGTGCAGGCTTCTATAAGAATATCATCTTCACATAATGTAGAAAATACGCTAAAAATTCTAGAGAATTCTGAAATCTGTTAACCTAACATTGGGTATTAGCTACCTGGGTGGTCTCTTTGCTCCATGCAGTACACGTCATAATGTCTCAAGTGCTTTGAGTAATTTCTCTCACCCTGCATTCTATATCAATGGTCAAGTTCGTTATTTTTTAAACTGAATCCAGTACTCTGTTAGATGCCATCTTTTTTTTTTTGATCCATGTTGTTCATCTTTCTCTTTATTGTGGCTATTTTTACAGTCCATTTATTTCAACTACAGTTTCTGGAATATTTGTCAATCTTCTCTTACTGTCTTTTGGTCACTGTCCACATCTTGCATTTACATGTATCCTGCTATTCTATTTTGTATAAGAGAACCATTGAGAATGCTGGTGGTATTGATGTCACACGGAGAAGTTTTTCTGTGTTATAATTTGAAGAGTTGAACTTTTTAGTGCAGTCAGTAAGTGAATTGGGTTTATACTGGATTGAGAAGGGAGATGTAAAATTTCTTTTTTTTTTAATTTTTTTTAACGTTTATTTATTTTTGAGACAGAGAGAGACAGAGCATGAACAGGGGAGGGACAGAGAGAGAGGGAGACACAGAATCTGAAACAGGCTCCAGGCTCTGAGCTGTCAGCACAGAGCCCGACACGGGGCTCGAACTCACGGACCGTGAGATCATGACCTGAGCCAAAGTCGGATGCTTAATTGACCGAGCCACCCAGGTGCCCCGGGAGATGTAAAATTTCAATAAAAAAAAAACAGGATAATAAAAGTGTAAGTTAATTGTTTGTAAAAAGTCTAAGGAAGTAAATTTCAATATACAGATGAAGTAGGTAATTGCCTAGGAAAATATGCTTTAGCAAAAACTGACCCCATCCAACGTAGAAAACTTAAAACAATTTCAACAGAAAACCTAGAAAGAATTATCAATCAATTATTTCTCTGAAAGCACTTCTATATTACATGGGTGTAGGTATATGCTTTCTAACTATGTATCAAAATTCAGATGTAATAACAAAAAAAAATATAAGTTAGACAACCAAAAACTTCATATGGAAAACAAAAGTCATTAGCAAACCAAAAGATATAAAACAAACTGGGGAGAAAATGTTTGTGACATCTATTGCATATAAACGAATAATCCCCATATATTTTTTAAAGCTACCTCCTATTTATTTATACTTAATATCATTCATATATATAATATTTATTATATATAATCTTGTATTGTCCTTTTTCTCTAGAGAACCCTCACTAATATAAACCTTCCTGGATTTCTACTGGTGAAAAACATATTGAAATTTTGCTCAAAGGGCATATTTCCCAGTGTAATTTTCACAACTTACCAAGAAGAGTCAAGAGAGGTATGAAAAAAAAAAAAAAAAAAAAAAAAAAACAACAGAATACAGCCCAAAGTCATGGTGTATGATGAAGTGGTGAATTACTCCCAGGGAGCAGAAGCAGGGCTTAATAAAGGGATACATCCTATTGGTGTAGGATACTTGACAACGATTACCTAGTGGTATCAAAAAATTATTATGGAACAGTACTGCCATGTACCTACCATTCTCTTATGTTTCAAAGAGCAGTGTTTATTACAGCCGTTAACTACTGTTTGTTGGGGGTTGAGCATAATATCTTGCCCTTTTTAGCTTGAAATCTCCAAATCAGGAGAAGCTGTGCCTGGCGCTGATGTAGATGACACACAGACCATTACTGATGAGCGGTAGTGAGATAATTGAGGTTTCTGGAAGAGGACTGAGACTATTTTGCAATGTGGGAGAGTCATGAATAATTTCAGCTGAGGTCTGACTATATGGCATATTAATGTTCCCAGTTTTTAACCCCCGCTTGTGATCATACCATTTGCCTTACAAACTTTCAGTGCCCTTCCACTTTGACTCTAGCCTGGTCTTATGACTTGTTCTGGGGATGGACTATTGGACAGATGTATAAAGGGCTTACACATTTCTGCTTCTGCAATTACTCTCTGCCATTGCTGTCAGATGGACTTTCTCAAGATATCCAAGTCATTCCAGGAAGGAGGAAGAGCAACACATGGAACAGAATCAAATTACCCCAATCGTCTGAGCCACCATCATCCTAGATTATTTGTCAGATAGCCAATTCTCAGATGTGATCAAATCAACCCAAGTTCAACAGAGGCATCTGGTTGACCTCCCTAGATGTGTTCCTAATATATGCTTATTTTCTTACCTAACTGAGGTTTTGACACCACTATTTTTTAATGAGCCATCATCATATATTTACATACAGAACCACCTTATTCTTATATCAAAACAGAGTACATTATTTGAAAAGCTATTACCTAGTAATATGGTCATTATTCTAAGCTGGATATAAGTAGTTTGATTTTGAACTACTCTAGGTGTTCTATTTCATTTTAATTACCTTGTATCATATATTGACTTTAGAAAATAACCAATTTTAAGTGACTACTCATTTTTAGATAGTATATCTTTTGAAATATAAGGGTACAAAATAATGAATTTTAAATAGAAAAGCTACCTAAGCGTAAAACCATTTTGCAAAATATTTATGTAGCCATACACACTTTTGTTTCCTAGAAAAGGTCATTTGACTACAAATATGATATTTTTGAAAGTGTGACTGTGGTAAAACAAAATTTTAAACCGTTTATCACATAGTAATAAAAGTCCATATTTATCCTCATTCTCATTGTCAGTTAATTCGGTCATGTCTGTGTAATTATTAAATCTGAATATGACCTTCTTGTCTTTCTGGCAATTAGCTTTTTTCTGCATATGTATGCATAATATATGGCATTTTTTTAAAATTTTACATTGAAAGATGCATTACTTAAATGGAAATTCTATAATTTATATTTAGGGATATAAAGCTCATGTCCTCCGCATTTAATTAATGCATGTTGTTTTACATTAGAGCACAGATTCATGACACAATTATTGCATGCTTTCTTTAGACCAAGCCCTATGCTAAGGATATAAGGATATATCTGATGAAGAATACAGTTTCTACCCATTTCTACTCAGATACACTATCCAACTGATGCAGGCCAAATGACAATTTCTCCATCAGAAATACCCATGAAGAAACACAAAAAGTGCTCTCACTTAAAGGGAGCCATGTCAAAATCTTTTTTTTTTCTTAACTTTTTTAACACTTACTTATTTTTGAGAGACAAAGAGAGAGTGTGAGCGGGGGGGGGGGGGGGGGAGACAGAGAGAGAAGACACAGAATCTGAAGCAGGCTCCAGGCCCTTAGCAAGTTGTCAGCACAGAGCCCGGCCTGGGGCTCAAACCCACGAATCATGAGATCATGACCTGAGCCGAGGTCTGACGCTTAATTAATTGAACCACCCAGCCTTCCTGAACCATGTCAAACTATAAGGAACTTCCTTTCAAAGAGCTGTCCCCAGATAAGAATGAGAATGGTTAGTTTCTACAGTTCACTAGACACCAAGTAGTAGGGAGAGGCAATAGTGTCCTTTCTTCTGACACCACAAATTTTTATCTGTGACTTTCTTTAGTATTAAATTGGGAAGCATATCCTCTATCCTCAGCTGTGTATTCTAGTTGCCAATTTTGGAATAATAAGAAACTCTACTCACCATTCACAATTATGTAAAACACTGAAATTTCATGCTTTGTAAAATAAGTGGATGCTGGCCTTAGGTGTCTTTTTTTCAAAATTTTGTTTGTTTTGTTTTGTTTGGTGTGGTTGGTTTTTAATACAAAGAGATCCAACTAAAAAGAAATAAGAAACAATCAGGTGTTAAAATGAAGCATATTAGTTTTCTATTGTTGCTGTTACAAATTACCACAAGTTTAGTGGCTTAAAACAATACGGACTTAATGTCTTCAATTCTATAATTAGAAGTCTAACACAGGTCTCATTGGGCTAAAATCAATGAGTAGGTGAGGCTGCATTCCTTTTTGGAGGCTTTAAGAGAGAATCCATTTGTTTGTGTTTCCAGTTTCTTGAGGTCACAACATTCCTTGGCCCTTTCCTTCCATAGCTCCCTATGACCATAGCTATGACAATTGCTACCTCTGACCATAGCTGGGATTGATTGATTCTTTGCTTTTAAGAATTCATGAGATTATTTTAGGACCACCAGGATAATCTAAGATAATTTTCTTATCTCGGTTTTAATCTTAATCATATATACTAAATCCCTTTTGACATGTCAAGTTAATATATTCACAGTTTCCTGGAATTAAGACATTGGGATTTTGAGGAACCAATATTTTGCCTACCACAGACCTGTTAAAGAAAGCAGTGAATGGGGTGCCTGGGTGGTTCAGTAGTTGAGCCTCCGACTTAGGCTCAAGTCACGATCTCGCGGTTCATGAGTTTGAACCCAGCGTCAGGCTCTGTGCTGACAGCTCAGAACCTGAAGTCTGCTTCAGATTGTGTGTCTCCCTCTCTCTCTGCTCCCCTGCCCACGCTCTGTCTCTTTCTCTCTAAAATAAAAATAAATGTAAAAAAAAAATTAAGAAAGCATTGGTGTATTCACCTAAAGCATCAAAATACACTACAGAACTGAGAGACAGAGAGAGAGAGAGAGAGAGAGAGAGAGAGAGAAAGGATCTCTCCCAGACATACTGCCTTAGGATCTTCAGTGCTGGGTCCTCCCATGTTCATTTTAAATATTTCTGCTAATTGACAGGCATGGGTACAAAAATATGATAATGTTTAAATAAAGACAGTATTTTAGGGGAAAATACACAATAAGTATATCTATCATATTATGCCACTTAAAATATTTTTCCACTCTAATTCAAAGTGCTGTGAAAAATGTATGATGTGGTCACACAAACATGCATATGTATAACCCTAGACTTAACATGTGCGCATTATCTTAAAAAAAAAGTCAATACCACTGCAAAAATGCAAATTTGTCATATGTTTGGAGATTTGCATATGTAGCATGAGCTGTTCTGACAGTGTAAGAAAAACTTGGACTTGCCCGTGGGTGGAGAAGAAATGTTAATGGCATCTACTTCCAGATAACCATATCAGTGAGAATATGAGCATAAGAACTTCAGTTTGTCACTGAAATATAGAAGAGGGATTAGCTCTGAAGAAACGCATAATGATTGATGAGGATGATGGAGGCATGGGATAAAGTCTATCCCACTTCTATGCCATATAGATTGGTATTTAAGCCCCATAGAGAGAAGTGCTATGGGCAGAAGATAACAGATGTGAGGGACAGTATAGAAGCGGAGGCTATCTTTTGGAAAATGGCTGAATTTAAACCTTAGCCTCAAAACCACTAGCCGTTTAACACAAGATATGCCACATAACCTTTAGTTTGTACTTCATTCCTCTCACCTGTAAATGACACAATAATTTTACCTGTTGGAATGAAAACTGCCAGCTAATGTGAAGCCTCAACAGGTAGATAAATTGGCTCTTCTTTCACCTTGAAGGGAAAAATAAGCTGAAAAAAAAAAGTGTGTACAAGCAGCCAATTAAGAATCATCCCTATGACACAAATACGACTGAGAGTATTTCTTTCCCATGTAAGTCAGATTGCCTCAGTGTAGCTGTCATTTTTTTCGGAAAGAAGAGAATAGAATGCAAAGCAAGGCAAGGAAAGGAATTACATTTTGGAGTTTTGTCTAGTACAGAATTCCAGTATGGTTACTGGCACATGGTACTTACTAGAAACAAATAAATTAGAAACCTACTATTCTTCTAAGGGAATGTCAATGAAACTAGCTACTGGAACTAAAATATATCTTGACAATACAGGTTTTAACAGAACTCAAGTTCTCAAACTTGCATGCCTGGGAGGCTGTCTATGGAAGCCTCACATACCAGAGGCAGCCTTCTGCCTCAATATTCACTTTGTGTGGCCTGAGAGGAAAGGACAAGGGATGTCCAAGAAAGGTGAGCAAGGGGCTCCAAAAGGAAACAAATGAGAGAATTTTCTCAGAGAGCAAAGTTAGGTTGCAATCAAGGATCTTTTCAATTCCAGTTGGCAGGACTTTACCATTGCATTGGAGTTTCTCTCTACTTCATTTTCAAAATGTGGAAGTTAGTTGCAATGATCTTGCTCCTACTCTACCATTGAGTATTGTATAAGTTGAGAACAAATTACTAGTCTTCATTCCTATATTCTACATCATAGCTCCATTTAATTGAATACAGAAACTTGTTAGATATACCCTGAATCTTTATCAGAGAATGAACATATTCTGTGTGCAGAAAAATGATGAAATTGGGATTTGATAAATAGAAGGGAAAACTGTAATAAGAGACTGGTGGCACAGAAAATAGACCATTTTCCCTGTGCTCATAAGGCTCCCTGTTTTCTGAGTCATTACCATGTGACAGAGTTAGAACCGGTGAAATTAGAGCAAAGTCTGGCTTATCATAACTTCCTGAATATGATTCTTTCACTTCCCAATCTGCTGATTGGATATTGATGTCCCCAGCAATATTGTCTTGAAATGGGAAGAACTTTTATCAGCCTGGTGTCCTGAATAGATTGGATGGAATTGAGTCCAAATCAGGAAGCCCTCATTTAGAATTCACATGAATAAGATTAATTCTATTGTGGTAAGTGAGCCACTAAGATTTGGGGCCTTATCTATTATAGAAACTCATATTATTTTACCTAATTATTCTGTTGTATGGAGCTGTTGAGAGAATCACGTGAGCTAATGTATTTAAATCCTCAGTTAATAGTGCTTACACTTTTACTAAAATGTGTGTGACATTTTACAACTTGGGACACCTGCAGTGATACCTTGGTTTGGTAATGAAATGTGAATATTTCATTAAGAATCATATGCAATCTACAATTAATAAAATAAGGGAAAAGTTCTATTTAGTGAAATATATGAACTCATGAATCTGGCAAGAATTGTTAAACATTAAATTGTGATGATGGCTAATGTTTAAACAATTTTAGAATTAACCCATTTATGTGACTTCTGGTTTCTGAGCATCTCTAAAACACCAGAACATAAAATTGAAAGGATTAATTCACAACTTTTAAAGTTTTCAATATTTTTAGTACAGAACCTTGTTTTATCCTATTGATGTAACGTTAGTATATCAGTAATTATCCACTGAACAGGAACATCTGATTTTCCAAATATATGAAAATAAGATTGTATTTTTCATGAGAAATATTACATTATACATTAAATGAGTATTTTATTTTTTTTTTAATTTTTTTTTCAACGTTTATTTTTGGGACAGAGAGAGACAGAGCATGAACGGGGGAGGGGCAGAGAGAGAGGGAGACACAGAATCGGAAACAGGCTCCAGGCTCTGAGCCATCAGCCCAGAGCCCGACGCGGGGCTCGAACTCACGGACCGCGAGATCGTGACCTGGCTGAAGTCAGAGGCTTAACCGACTGCGCCACCCAGGCGCCCCTAAATGAGTATTTTAAATAAGAATATGTCTTCCCAAGTATTATGTAAACAGGTCAGCATAATTGTAGAAAAATAAATTTTATCAAGTATTGAGCAATTCTTCTTCATTTAATACTTGGTTGTCTTTTCTAACACTTCAAAGGATATGCCATTGGTAGTTGGTACGTTAGCATGTTTAATAAAAAATCAGTGTAGTTTAGGTATACTAATATTAAGCTTGAGCAGAACACCTTTGAGTGAGCTTTACTGCTTAAACTGTGGAAAGGTCACACATTCTTAGCATATTATAATGTTTCAAAAATAATTACATTTTCCTTGTCAGTTGAGTAAATGGAAATATAAGATCTGTAACACACACAATTAAATTTAACCTTCTTAATGGAATATTAGTGATCTGGGATTTATTTTCAACATTTATTAAAAAGGTATTCCTTATATACATATTTGTATAAATTATTCAGTGTAGAAAACTGTGACCCAGTTCTGGAATTCTAGACATAAATTACCTCATGCTTTTCAGATGGCCTCATGTAAATTTTCAAATGTCGACTCATACATGCCACATAAAAATGGGTATTCATTTTTCTTTAGTTTTCTCTATTGATTATTTATTTCATTCATCTTCCCATTCAATAACTATTTACAAAGTATCTCTTTCCTGCAAAATATTTTTATCTTGAACAATACATATAGACTGGACAGAAAAACACAGTTGGAACAGTCCACAACAGCTGATCTAATGTAAGTATACTTGACCTTGTCAAACCTTATTTCCATTTACCAAATGTATCTTTTTTAAAAAGATAAAATACTCAAACTTGAAATGTTTAGGCATCTATATCTCTACATTTTCAGAGAAAGTCCATCATAAATGGTCCTTGGGAAACATACAATGGTGATAATTGATGTGCAGAATGAGAAGCTCTTCTGAATGTGTTAAAGATTCACTCAGCCATAAGAGATACTTCCAATTTGGTTATCACCATTAACTCCAATAGTTTAATTTAAAACCATATGAAATAAATTTTTAAAAAATGATTAAAAGGTAATTTTATTCTGTACTTCTATTTCCATTGTGCATTGAAACAGATATCTTAATAATATTAACTGTACTAGAAACTGTAGTTAAGCTGATTGACAAAGATAAATGAGTAAATTTTATGAAAAGGATGGCATTGCCATGTGGACTTAGAATGTCCTAACATGACAGTTTTGATAGTGACCTGTATATCCTGGGAAGCCAAAGTATTACATGCAATGTATTGAAATATGATACCTACCTTAAACTTCCAGAATTGTACTTAAAACACTACTTCACAAAACTGGACTTTGATATGGTAAAAGTCAGTCAAAGAGAAAATGAAATATGTTGCAGAGCTTAGAAGAAACTGAACTGAAAGCCTGCATAAAAAATTCAATTCTATGTCGTTGTGAGTATGCTATAATAAGCTATAAACTGGCTGTGGAGGATGTACTTTATACAGTGTAATTTTCCATGAGTGCATTCTCAGGAGAACAGTGTCACCTAATACTAGTATTATTTGGTAGAAAGTGACCGTGCAGGAGTGGGGGTGGTAATATCTGACTCCTTACAAAAGACCAGAGCTTTGAGTTTCGTGTTTGGCATTAAACATCCATGGTGTAGGAATATCTTGTTCATGCCTTTTTCATTCCTGGGAAAGCAAAGAACTATGACAGGGACTTCTAGCTATGTAGTTATATCCACTTCCTTCTTTATTTGTGGAACTCTCAAGTTTCATCTTGACTAATGCAGCATGTTGTCGCTATGTATCCAAATTCTTGTACCAGTATACCACTTATGGGTCACTTCTAAATAAGAATGAACATCTTTTACCCTACTTTTCTATCTCTTAGCAAGTTCTGGGGTGTCATAGACTCTAAATATGAAGTTCTCTTTTGGCCAACAAAAGAGCAGGATGCAGGATGAAAGGCGAGAGATGGCTAATGTCCCAGAAAAGACAAAAGCCCCGAATAAGGGTCCTTGCCCCATATTTATTAGGATCAGAGGCTCACAAATGTGAGGTCATGCACCAGGAAACAATGAATTGGTGAACATTAACTCATGGGCATGAGGGAAAGGGGGGTTTTGAAGATATACGGTGTTTGGGGTTTGGGTCAATATAAACCAAAATCCTGGTGCCCTGCAGATGGGCAGATGGTTGTTAATGGAGACAGGAGGCACTATATCTCTTTATCTTAGTTAGCCTAGGGTATAAGGCAGATAGGGGAAATAACCTCAGGGTTAACAAGGCACCTTTTCTTTTGTTAACCAGCTCTGGGATTGTTCACCTGCAGCACAGCAGTCTATACCTCAATTTACCTGTTTACCTAACTTGGTCCTTCCCTCCTGTGAAAGTAGCTTTCTGCTATACTAGTAAATTGTGGGGTGCTTCCTCCCTGAAGGCCTAATCTTGCTTACCTCATATAACTTTGTATTGGGTGCCTTTGTGCCCCTCTCTATTCTGGGGCCTTTGTCCCTCCCTCTCTGTTCTGGGGGCTCTGCACCCCTCCCTATTCTATTCTGGGGCCTTTGCCCTCCCTATTCTGGGGACTTTGCCCCTCCCTCTCTATTCTGGGCTCCTAATCTTGTTTACCCAAACTCAGGTGTGATCCTATGGCTTTGTAATCCTTTAAGCCTTGTTAACCCATTGGTATAAGCCCAGGGAATTCCTAAGATTATTCCCCACACTGTGGGAAGATGAAAACCATGGCATCCACTGTGAACATAGAGATTGAAACAGCAGTATATTTACAATGGAAGAGCTGCTATACTAACCAGGAACATTTTCATTTGAACCATTCCATTAGAGAGAAATAAACTTCTATTCTTCTATAAGCCACAGCTTTATGTGTGTGTCTCCTCTTCCCACAACTAACGCAGAGGAATAGCTATGAGTTGAATCAAGAATTCCGAAGAACTATTAGAAGTTTGATTGTGATAAGCTGTGTCCACCTTAAAGGGCAGATTGCCTCCAGGCATGACTTGAAATGAATGGGAATCAAGTAACTCATCCCTGTTCCAGTATTGCCTACTTACCCCCAACCACCCTAATTAAACACAATGGATTTTAGCTATATCGGAGTTAAAGCCACTTACAGAGATCAATTATAAACATTGTATAAAATGCACAAATAAATTATTTGAAGGCCTCAGAGTACAGCCAAGAAAACTAAACTCAAGTGACCAATACCTTATAGAAAAGGATGGTGTCCCACTGCTATTTCATCCAGGGCATGTGTGGATTAACAGTGCAGGGAATGGAAAATGAGGAGGAATGAGCATTCTTAGATTTTTGGCCTTTTCATTGCAATGATAGACAAAAACTGAACTTCCAGATTGTCAAAGTGACCTAATTTGAAAGGGTTAAATAACATAAACACAAGGAAGAGATTAGCCTGATATTCTGCATAGCATTTGCCATGGAAGCATATGTGAATATTTAAGTTGATGACACTGTATGACTATGAGTCAAAATAGATTTAAAGGGAGAAATATTATATTATATAAAAAGGAACATTTAGCTATGATTAAAGGTTCATTTTTAAAAGCTATAAAAATCCTAAATTTTAATACAGCTAATAACTTAACTTTAAAATATATAATAAAGCAACAACTGACTAAAGTAAAGTTGAAATTGAAAGATACTGAATCATAATTGGAGATATCGATGCAACTTACACCACAGTACAAAGTCAGACAAAAACTCAAGAAAGATAATGTTTGAATATCAAGATTAAGAAACTTGGTAAAAGTCATACCAACAGAAGGTGGGAACTTTTAATGTTGATTAAATTCTGGGAAAATATAAATTTATTTAAAAGAACAAAACCATCCTGGGACTAATTATTAACCACAGTGAAAGCAGTCTAAAATTACTACTGAAGATGTGACACAATAGTATTAAGCAACATAGTTCTAAATATGTTACATGCTATGTTTCAGTGAAGAATTCACAAAACATTTTGAATCTAATAATATTTTGGATCAAATAATAATGCAAGTAAAATGTGTTTATTTTATACACATAAAATATTTTGAATCAAATAATGCAAATAAAATACATCATACCTTGTGGGAACCTGCAGAGTCTGTCTTTAGTGGGCGAGCCTTAAGCGCCTGTCAGGAACTCTATGATTTAAACCTGTAACTACCAAAGTGCAGTAAGTTGAATGGTAGCCCTCAAAGGATATGTCTACAACCTAATTCCCAGAACCTGAGATTCTTACCTTATTTAGAATAAGGGTCTTTATAGGTGTGATTAAGTTAAGAATCTTGAAATAAAGAGAACATCCTGTGTACCCCCTTGGTCCCTTAGTCCAATATCAAGTTCCCTTGTAGGAGATCCACAAGGGAGCTGTGACAGACAGAAGAGGAAGGAGCAATGTGACAGAAGAGGAAGAGACTGGAGGGATGAATCCCCAGGGTTGGAAAGCCAGAAACCACCAGAAACCGGAAAAGGCAAAGATTCAAGCCTCCCGAAGAGACTTTTGAGGTTGAACAGCCTTTTCAACACCTTGAGTTTGGTTTTCTGGCATCCAGAACCATGAGAGAATAAATTTCTCTTGTTTGAAGCCACCAAATTATTTATAGCAGCCACAGGAAACGAATATAGTAGTAAATAGTATACAAAGCTAGAAAAAGCAAAGCAAAATGGTTCCAAGAGAAGTGGAAGGAAATTATGATAAATATGAGATCAGAAATCAATTTTTAAAGGGGCACCTGGGTGGCTCAATCGGTTAAGCGTCTCTTTTTTTTTTTTTTTTAATTTTTTTTTTCAACGTTTATTTATTTTTGGGACAGAGAGAGAGACAGAGCATGAACGGGGGAGGGGCAGAGAGAGAGGGAGACACAGAATCGGAAACAGGCTCCAGGCTCTGAGCCATCAGCCCAGAGCCCGACGCGGGGCTCGAACTCACGGACCGCGAGATCGTGACCTGGCTGAAGTCGGACGCTTAACCGACTGCACCACCCAGGCGCCCCAAGCGTCTGACTCTTGATGTCAGATCAGGTCATGATCTCATGGTTTGGGGGTTCAAACCCAGTGCTGGGCTCTGTGCTGACAACATGGCACCTGCTTGACAATCCATCTCCCCCTCTCTCTCTCTCTCTCTCTCTGCCCTTCCCCCCTCTCTGTCTCTCTAAATAAATAAACTTAAAAAAAAGAAAACAAATTTTAAAAACAAAAATTTATAAAAAAATCAAATGTATTCTATTAATAAAGCTTAAAATAAAATATTTTCTCTACAGGAATAAAAAGAAATATTTCTAAATATATCTTACAAATATAAAAAAATAAAAATTACGAAAATTTAAAAAAATGTGTATGTAAAATTTTCCTCAAAAATTCAATATAATTGACATAAGAATAAGAAATCTGATGGGGTTCCTGACTTTGGTTCAGGTCATGATCTTATGGTTCGTGAGTTCGAGCCCTGCATCAGGCTCTGTGCTGACAGCTTGGAGCCTGGAGCCTGTTTCAGATTCTGTGTCTCCCTCTCTCTGCCCCTCTCCTGCTTGCACTCTCTCTCCCTTTCTCTCAAAAATAAACATTAAAAATTACCAAAAAAAAGAAATATGAATAATCCTCTACCTATTAATAAACTATAATTCATCATTTTATACCTTCTCAAAAAGAAAACTCTAGTCTTGGATAAACTTCATTGTAGATTCCTTCAAACATTTAAGGGGAAAACACCTGCTTTACACAAATTCATCTAGATAATGAAAAAAAATACTTCTCCCATTTTATTTTGCACGGTAGCAGAACATGTATTTAAAATAAGATTAGGGGGGGCTCCTGGGTGGCGCAGTCGGTTAAGCGTCCGACTTCAGCCAGGTCACGATCTCGCGGTCCGTGGGTTCGAGCCCCGCGTCGGGCTCTGGGCTGATGGCTCAGAGCCTGGAGCCTGTTTCCGATTCTGTGTCTCCCTCTCTCTCTGCCCCTCCCCCGTTCATGCTCTGTCTCTCTCTGTCCCAAAAATAAATAAACGTTGAAAAAAAAATTAAAAAAAAATAAAAAAAATAAAATAAGATTAGGGACACCTGAGTGGCTTAGTCGGTTAGCGTCTGACTCTTGATTTTGGCTCAGGTCATGATCTCATGTTTCATGAGTTGGAACCCTGTGTCAGGCTGTACGTTGAGGCTGCCGAGCCTGCTTAGAATTCTGTCTCTTGACCTCTCTCTCTCTCTCTCTCTACTCTCCCCACACTCATTCTCTCTCTCTCAAAAATACATAAACTTTAACAAATAATATAAAGTAATAATAAACTATTGACTGCATATACAAATAAGATACTCGTGCAAAAAAAAATCCCACTAAAATTTAAAACATATAGTGTGTGCTTGATTCTGTCACCTCTCTCATCGTCTTACATCCATATGGCTCTTAACTTTTTTCATGTTTCTTTGAACAGACCTCACTGCTCAATATTAAGTTTCACTTGACTAAATAGCTTCATGACTCCATCTTCTTTACGCCAGCACAGGGTACACATAATTATCAAAAGTGACATAATTGTGTCCCTACTTAATAATATTTTTGGCTATTAGAATCTTAATTCTGAGCTTTATCATTTAGAACTTTTACAATTTGATCTTTATCTTTTTATTCTTCATTATTTAGCTAATCTTTCAGACCCCACTACCTGCCAAGTCACCCACATTAAACATCTCAGCATCCCACAATACTGACTAATTCACACATCAGCACATTAACTAAGGTAATTCCCTCCACACGTTCTGTTCTTTTTCAATATAGATCATGTGTGTTAGAAGTAGATATTTTATCAATTACTGGAACATGAGGAGCACTGACAATATACAATTAAAATGAGAGCTGATCTAGCTAAGATTCTAGAACCAAAGCTTACCACAGCAACTAGAATAAACATTGATTTGTGTCCCTTTGAAAATGTTTGAGTATAATGAATTTAAACACATTCATTTTAGAAACTTTCTGCATGAGAAAGAGGATATATATGAATATTAAGTGGACAAATGATAGATTCTGAAGTTGGCTATCACCTTTTTAAAATCCTTCAAAACTACCCCATTTGCTTGAATATGATTAACCCAGTCATAAATGCAAGAACAGACCTTGATTAGTTTAAAAAAACCAATACTATCTTATGTGTAATGTTTGTGGCTCAAGGTTATTCAAGTTACCCAGTATCTTCAAACCAGAAGAAAATAAAGCTTTTATGTTAGAGTTGTCAGAAGAGTGATTTTCCTTCTGCCCTTGTTCTGAATAATGAAACATACACTGCTGTGTATGATGGTTAGTGTTTTGCAACCTTAAATTGAAGCTTGGATACAGATAAGGGTATAGAAAAGAGATTCACCAAGAAACATAGCTAGTGATGTAAAAGAACTATGTCTGTATTCCATCCAACCTCCAAACTATTAAGATAAAGCTGTCAATATATTGACTTTTTGGTTTAAACCAGCAAGATTTTTCTATTATTTGAAACTAAAGCCCTTGGATATAGATCAAGATGGAAAGATGTTATCAGAATGACCTTTTGTTGTTTCGTTTTTTTCAAGTGATTAAAAAGATGATGTTTTCTAGGAAAGGATTGACTTTTGAAAGAGAACATAAATTTAGTGTGCACTTGCTGATTTAAAGTAACTTTGAAACACACAAGTAAATTTGTCAATCATGTCATTGATCACAAACTCAGATGAGTAAACTAGAATACATAAAGTCCATAAATAACAAGTAAAGCATTTTATTTTTCAAGGAAGAAATCTTAGAATAAACACAAAGAAGGGTTTCAACTGAACAATGTAGAAATACAGTTAATTTGCAGAGTGGAGGAAGATAATGAGCCTGAAGAGAAATCTACTGGGGAGTAGCCAAAGATAATCACAGTAAAGCAAGGCAGTATGATCTCTCTCCCGCTCTCTCTCTCTCTCTCTCTCTCTCTCTCTCTCTCTCTCACACACACACACACACACACACACACACACACACAGAATTTACAGAAGGAAAAATACTACAATATTGTCAAATTCTGTTGCTTGATCAAGTAAAATGAAAACCAAACTTTTCAATAGATTTAGAGAAATGCATGTCATTGATTACCTTAGGGACGGTTGTTTCCATGAATAACATATGGTATTAGAAGTCAGGCAAAGGCAGTTAAAAAGTTAGTAGAAAATTCAGATTTAGAGAAAAAATAGGTTTGGCTAGTAAGAAAAAGAATATGCAGAGGTCATAGATATGTGCAATTTTAAGAATTTGCATGTGTTTGCATATCTTTTGTATTGTTTTCTGTATAATAATTATTAATTGTAATAATAAATATAATTATTACTTTTGTTTGATAATTAATGGCTTATTTCTTAGAGCCGTTTCAGGTTTACATAAAAATTGATTAAAAAATACAGAATTCCCCTTTCTTCCCATGAATGCTGCCGAGGAAGCATCGTTAAAGTCTGCCCTCCCACTGCTGTCATGTCTAAACCAGAATCTCCCAAAGAGCCTGAAGAACTGTGGAGGCTCTTCATCCGAGGTTTGAGCTTTAAAAATAATTGATGAGAGTTTGAGGAACCATTTTGAGCAACGGGGAACATTTACAGAGTGTGTAGGAACGAGAGATCCAAACACCAAACTTTCCAGAGGGTTAGGGTCTATCATGTATGCCCCTGTGGAGGGGGTGGATGCAGCCATGAATCAGGGCCACACAAAGTGGATGGAAGAGGTGTGGAACCAAAGAGAAAAGAATAATCTCAAGAGAAGATTCTCAAAGAGCTGGTACCACTTAACTGTGAAAAATGTTTTTGTTGGTGGCATTAAAGAAGACTCTGAAGGACATCATCTCAGAGATTATTTTAAACAGTATGGGAAAATTGAGGTGATTGAAATCGTGACTGATTGAGGCACTGGCAAGAAGAGAGGCGTTGCTTTTGTAACACTTCTTTTGTAACACTTGAAGACCATGGCTCCATGGACAAGATCATCATTCAAAAATACCATACTGTGGGGATGCCTGGTGGCTCAGTAGGTTAACCACCAAACTCTTGATCTCGACTCAGGTCATAATCTCATGGTTAGTGGGATCGAGCCCGATCATGGGCTCTGTGCTGATGGTGCAGAGCCTGCTTAGGATTCTCTCTCTCTCCCTCTCTCTGCCCATATGTGAAACTCATGACCATGACCACACATGCCACTCATGACACACATGCCCATATGTGAAACTCATTAGAATTTATGATTGTGTAATTAAAATTACCTTTGCTTAGAAAAACAATCCAGATATTTCCAGATAAACAATTAAACTGTAAACATTAGCGTTTCTTTGAAAAAATCTATAGTAATAAATATATCAATATAAATTATAATACTCATAAAACCAGTAAGAACTGAGTGGGTTTTTAGAAATTTTATTTATAAAAGTCTTTCTAATTTTCTCAATATGGGTATACTTGAAATATAATATCATCTTTTTAAAGAAATAATCTAATTGA
Organism: Lynx rufus; assembly: GCF_022079265.1. Classification (NCBI taxonomy): domain Eukaryota; kingdom Metazoa; phylum Chordata; class Mammalia; order Carnivora; family Felidae; genus Lynx; species Lynx rufus. The sequence goes on along the minus strand of NW_025814823.1, from coordinate 220,271,314 downwards.
GATTTGAATGATGACTTATGGCAATAATCAATCCAGAAATAATCATATAAATCCAAATCACTAATATTATTTTTAATTTACTAAATTTATATGAATCTTTTGAAAATCCATAAAATTACAGTGTCTACAATATATATGAAATTAAATTATTACCTAAAGTCAAGAATAGATCTTCCTCAAACTGATAATAAGGTTATATCCTGATAAACCCATCTTAAATTGAAAATGTCATAAGCTAAAATGCATTAATACGCCTAACCTACTGAACATCATAGCTTAGCCTAGCCTACCTTAAACATTCTCAGAACACCTACAGTAGCCTAGGGTTGGGCATAATCATCTAACACAAAGCCTGTTTTACAATGAAATGTTGAATATCTCATGTAATTGGTTGAACATTGTTCTGAAGCTCAAAAACACAATGGTTGTGTGGGTACAGAATGGCTGTAAATGTATCCGTTGCTTACTTTCATGATGGCCGACTGCTTGCGAGCTGCAGCTCGCTGCCACTGCCTAGCGTCAAAAGAGAGTATGTCCTGCATAGGGCTAGCCTCGGAGATGATCAGGATTCAAAATTTGAAATATAGTTTCTGGTCAATACGAATGACTTTCACACATTGTAAGTCAAAAAATGATAAGTCAAATCATCTGTACGTCGGGGGCCATTGTACTTCATAATGCTTTATTGGAGATTTGCAGATAATACGCCAAAAAATGATTTCAAAGTGAACATTACTAAGAGGGCCTTCAGATATAAAAGGTCTGATAGCTGTCTGACCTAAGTGTTCTGTATCTAGATAAGCTGGAATAAATTGATGTTGAACAGAACATTTTTTACTTGCTATCTTGAACTTAGATTGTGTGATCATTCTAGTAACTACTTAAATAATATGAAGTTGCAACAAAAGAATAGAAACCGCAGTATTCTTGGTAATATTTTTCCATTAAATTTGATTAAATGAATATGTGAAGCCTTGGCTCAAAATGGTATTTATCATTTTTGGCTTTGTTTTTCTTTTTTTGCATTACTGGAAAACTGCTAAAATATTTAAATTTATATGTAAAATCAACTTTGTTCCAGGTTTTCACTTGTAAGCATATCTGGAAGAATTTAAAAAGAGTAAGGACTTAGAATCTCTTCATTGAGGTGACCATCTATATGGTGCAGGATTCCTAGTCTCTAAAGATTTGCCTTTAAATATTAGTACTGCTCTGCCCCCATACAATGATAATGAAATTCTTCTCTCCTCAGATTTCTAAAACTTCTACTTGGAGATATGCACACATGCACCCAGGTGTGTATGTGTGTGCATGTGTGTGTGTGAAATATATATTTATATACATGTATATATATCATATATTTTATATATAGCTATATATAAAATACTAAATTAATAAATATGCTGTTTACTAAATATATTACTTATGGATACACACACATGCATACACAAACACAGAAATGTATATGTGTCTGCCTTTGCTATATATGAATATATTTATACATTTTTGTATATTTTTAGTATTATATTTACTTAGTAATTTGTCATTGAATTTTTAGTATATTAAATATACTAAATGTAAAAATCATATATAAAATAATATTCACACACATTGCAGTTTTATTAAGCTTTAAAACAGAATTGTTTCTTCTGCTTTTTTATGGGAAATAGTTAAGTGAGTAAACTTCAGGTGGTTTTGGTATATCATGGGAAATTTGGAAACAAGAACATCAATGGATATTTGCATTTCTGTTTTTAACTCAAATAATTACCAAATGTATTTTCTTTTCTCTTTTTCAAAATGCATAAAATTCAAAGTTTTCAAAAATATTTGTTTCCTCTAATGCATGCACATGTGTGCAAGTTCAGCATGCTATAAAATTTAAGTGTTTATTTTTTTAAGCAATTCAACAAAATCAAATATCCTTAGCAAGTTTGTGGATATCACACAGATATACAAAATATAATTGGTTGGATTTTTATGTATATGTAAAGAATCCAAGGTAATCATCAGGTGCTTTAATTTAATCAAGGGGATATATGTGGTCATGATATCTAGGGAGCATTCAAGTTCCTTTGAATTTATTATCACTGATAAGGGTACTGTAGTCACATTACATTAGTATAAGTTGAAAGAAATACGTGGTCTTGTATACTTGTGAATAATTTATCTATTGTACATGTCTAATTTATATTTGCAAACCCATGGCTTATATTTTTGATTATGTGCATGTCCACTTTGGTTCTCAAAGTTATTCAAAACAGGAAAAATGGTAATATGCGCTATTTTTCATAGAGTGTGGCTTATATTCATTTTGAGACACCATGCTAATTTACATCTATTTTTCCTAGGTAATTTCAGTGTTGGAAATGGAAACAATCAATTATATTAATATTGTACTACTGATATCTATATGATAATGACTCTCAAATACTTATTTATCAAAAATCAGTGTATTGTTATTTTTGCAAAGAATACCATTATTTATTCACATAAATGAATCTAAACTTTGTAGGTTTAATGGAATGGACCCTAAACATTGAGTTTCATAAATAAGAAATTATAGTTTGACCACAAAATGATGATTAGTCATTTTTATCCAAGTATGGATGTCATTACTGTCTCATAGGTCCCTAAGACCACTCTTAGGTTTCATGATTTGCTAGAAAGACCTACAGAATTCTGGAAAGCTGCTATACTCACAGTTACAGTGTATTATAGAGGAAGGATACAGATTTAAATCAGTAAAGGGCAAAGGTGTATATGGCATAGTGTAGGAGGAACGAGGCACCACCTTTCAACTGTCCCTCTGACCTCTACTGTCTTTGACCCAGTAGAGTAAAAGAGATAGCAACAATGTATGATGACATTTGCCAAGTGTTGTCAAAAAATGAAGCTCAGGCCTTCTTGACCCTTGACCAGGGTTTTTATTAATGGTTGTCCTGAGGCATGGAATACTGATGTTAATGACCTAAGCTACTTGGACTCCAATCCCCCAGAGGTCAAACTGACAGAGTGGCCTCAGATCCCAGGTAAACAAAAATAGATGGTCACCATAAATTACAGTGTTACCATAAACCACGTGTGTAGCTTAATGTCTCAGGTATAGAAAGACATTCTTATCAGGCAGGATATTTTAAAGGGCTCAGAGGCAATCTCCCTTTTAAGTGGGTGAAGGGCCAGTCCTTTATGTGGAACATGTAGCTTTGAGCACCCTAAACCTGCTGGATTAACCCTTTACTATCCAGTCGAATTTTAGAACCAAAAAGTCATCAAGTCATTCAATTGTTTGAGAAATAGTTTTGACTTCTGTCATGTGGATATTGATGAGGCAGCACTGAACAAAAGAGCTTCAGTTTTGACTTCATAAAGCTTATGTTTTCCAGGAAAAGATAACAAATATACAAAATCAATTTCTAAGAAGATATTATTATGTATGAAAATGCTATGTGAAAAAATAAATCATAAACAGCAGGAAAGGTGTGGAATGGGTTCAGTTTTAATTGGGCTTTTCAGAAACGGCCTTACTGTGATGGCAATGTCAGTAAGTAAATTCAGGTGATGAGGAAGCAAGATGTGGGTAGCTAACTGGGTGAATAACATCCTAAGTGGACAGAACACCACATACAAAGGCCCAGTTGGAGGCACGTGTTATGTGGGGAAAACCGCAAGGGGAAAGTTGGCTGAAGACCAGTAAGAATGAGAGACAGAAGGAAGTGGCAGGGCCAGCGATGTAAACGGTTGCATAATTCTCTCTAATCATTATTTTCCACAATATTTTTTTTCCTATTGACACTTATTATGAAACTATTTTGGTTCTGTTTTATATTCTGTAAAAATGGTTTGGAATGGCATAGATTTCTATAAGGAGATAAAGGTATTTTCAATCCTGGACAATTAGAACAAAGGGCTAAGAAAATGCTTTGCCCCCATGTAGCTTTTTTGAAATTTGTCACTTTAAATGTTAAACCCAAATTGTCTGGTGAATAGTACTCTTTTATGAACAGCACCAATAATTGAGTATGTCCCAGGTGGCCCTTTTTGTAGGAGAACAAACAGAGCTTGGCACCACAGAGCTACTCAAAGAGATCGCCATGGGTCACTGTCATTGGAACAATGCTTACTTTGCACTGTTCTTGCCTGGCCATCGCCTGTTCACATGCTTTTCTTCACACAGCTGGACTTCTTTGTTGTATGTAACATATCATGTGGTGCGCATTTTCTCTTCTGTCGCCCATGATTGAGAACAGATGTTATATGCCTTTATAATTGTCTTCAGGAAATCTCGATGCCTTTTAATGGCACTCTGTACCTTTTGTAATCAGGAGGGTTAGCTGCATGCTTAGAGGCCCATGAAGTATAGAACTTCCTTTTATTGTAGATAGTCACAGACAACCCCTAGGCCTGCTGTTTCCCATTCACTGCTGCTGGAACAATTAGCAGTAATAAAGGTTTTTCACAACAGGTATTAATGCCTTTCTGAAAAAGGTAAGGACATTTGGCTGTTCTTGGAATAGGCAAGCATTGAGCTATGGAAGATAAATGGTTTCTTAATGGAAGAAAAATTTTATTTTCCTCACTTAATTTTTTCCACTCAAAATAAGTTAATTCTTAGTCTTCAATTATACATTGGAAAAAAAAGCTAAATAAAACAAGAGTTATTCTCAAATTTGAAGCCTCAAATTCAAAATATATTCTCATAATTTATAATTATTTTGATTGGATTAAATAGAGTAATATGAATAAAATCATGCAGAAAGCCTTCTGTGAAAATGCTGGGTTATTTTCCTTGGTGAGTTGTCGATACACTTATTTGGATAAATTATGGGAAATTTTATAATGTCTAATAAAAACATTTTCAATAAAAATATTTTATTCAGATGGAGTATTAATTTGGATTAATGCAAATGGCCTTGTTCCATTTCTTTCTTCTTCTTTCCCAACCTAATGGAGTCTGACAAAAGTGAATCTCAGACTTCATAAGACTCTTACACTTTCATTCTTGTTTCCAACATTAATATTAGTAATGATAACTCTGCATAAGGTGTTTTAGTATGTGCTGGACAGTGACTGAGTGCTTTAAAGCTATCTCCCTTATCCCTTGCAGAACTAGGCAGCGGTGAAGTTGAAAGTCTACACCCACTGCCCTTAACCCCTATTTATTTGATTTCTCCAAAGTCTTTCTTTGACCATTTCCTCATTAATACTAAATTTTCAGCCTTCTTTTTCTTTAAAGAAACCTTGTGTTCTGTAGAGTCTCTATTGTATTCTGGGACAACACAAATATACGTGTATATAAACTAATTGCTTTCTCTAACTTCCTAACTAGAATTGAAATTATACTTTAATGTAAATTCTTTCCCATTAATATAAATCTTTAGCACAAAAGAGCCTGGTGAATTTGGTTTTTGTTTTTTTTTTCAATATTTAGGTCAATTTGAGAAGAATAAACATCTTTTTTTGTTTAAGTTTATTTACTTATTTTGAGAGAGAGTGAGCCATGAGCAGGGAAGGGGCAGGGAGAGAGGGAGAGAGAGAATCCCAATCAGGATTGTACTGCCAGCTTAGAGCCGGGTGTGGGACTCTATCCCACAAACTGTGAGATTGTGACCTGAGCCAAAATCAAGAGTCTCACCCTTAACTAACTGAGCCACACAGGCACCCCAAGAATAAGCATATTAAAAATATTCAATTTTTCATCCCATGACCTTCCATGAGCATCATTTATCTGTCCAATTTTTATCTTCTTAGTGTAAGCAAAGAGTGTCAATATTTTGCTGGATCCATTTAATAAATGGAGAGTATTACTTCTTTCTATATTATTATCATTACCTTTTTAATGTTTACAGGATCTGTAGTGATGTCCCCTTTTTCACTCATTATATTAGTAATTCTACCAACAACCAGTGAAATTGGAAGAGTATATTGAACCGTGAGTTTGCAATCCTTTATGAAACTTTGATTTCACTCTTTCCTTTATAAGCCTTGCTAGGGTTTTATCAGTTGTAGTAATCTACTGATTAGAAGATTAAAGTAGAAGTAATCTACTTTCAAATAACCTACTTTTAATTTTATTCATTTTTTTATTTGTCCTTTTCTTATTAAGTTCAGCTATTCTGTTTTTCATTCCATATTTTAACTTGCTTTAGGTTTAATTTACTTTCCTTTTCCTAGCTTTCAATGATGGAAGCATTGTCCATTGACTTAAAATTTTCTTCTTATCTAATATAAACATTCAAAGCTATAGAAGTGTAGGGGCACTTGGCTAGCTCAGTTGGTAGAACATGTGACTCTTGATCTCAGAGGTCATGGGTTTGAGCTTCACATTAGGCGTGGAGTCACAATGAAATGAAATGAAATGAAATGAAATGAAATGAAATGAAATGAAATGAAATGAAATGAATAAAGTATAGAAAAATTCCAAAGCTATAAAAGTCCCTTTAAGCATTGATTTAAATACATCACTAAAATTTGATTATGTTCTCATTATTATGTAGTTCAAAATGTTTTTATATTTTCTTATTATTTATTTATTCTTTTATTCAGGACTATATAGAACTCTATTGATCAGTTTTCAACTACTTGAGGATTTTCCAGCTACTTCTGTTATTAATTTTTTAATTTAATTTTGATCAAGATATATATTATGTATGATTAAAACTCTTTAAAATTTATCAAGACCTGTTTCATGTTCCAAACAATGGTTCATCTTTTTGAATGATCCATGTGTGCTTAAAAACATTATGTGTTTTATAGCAGGGCCACTTCGTACTACATGATCTGATAGTTAATGACTCCATTTAATTGTACAAATTTTATAATCTGTATTTTACTCACAACCCTCCAATAGTGTTTTCTGCCAGACCTTGCAGAACATTGCCCATGGTATACTTAACTTAATATTATGATACAGGCTGAAGGAAGCAGTTTTAGGGATCTTGTTTGTACATTAACTCTTTTAGTTTAATTGTCTCTCAAATCCTAGATGTCTCAGGAATGCCAGTTTGATTTCTACTTATTTTACTCATTCAAAAAACTGGTTCATGATTGCGTTCCATTTCCTGTGATACAGTTTGAAAAGCTCCCGCAGGCACAATGTTGTTTTGAATGTTGGAGCTTCCCTCTTATGATTCCTTTCCCTCCAGGATCACAACTTTTTACCTCTTTTTGCTCTATGCCTGAAGCTAGTCCATGTATAAATTTTATACATATTATAGCTGATATTTTTGTAAGAAGGTAGATCACTTGCCATTTACTTTTTCATGGTCAAAACTGAAATTTGCGTAAACCTTGCTTTCCTTCCATTGCATAGTGAGTGAATTTTGCGTATTAGGGTTCTATAGAGAAACAGAAAAAATAGAAGGTGTGCATATGTGCATGTATTTGTGTGTATGTGTGTGTGTATGTATGCGTGTGAAAGAGAAAGACATAGAGAGAGATTTTTTTAAATATAATTTAATGTCAAATTGGCTCCCATACAACACTCAGTGCTCATCCCAACAAGTATCCTTCTCAATGCCCATCACCCACTTTCTCCTCTCCCTACACCCTATCAACCCTCAGTTTTTTTCTCTGTATTTAAGATTCTCTTATGGTTTGCCTCCCTCCCGAGAGAGATTTATTATAAGGAATGGGGTTCAATTATTATGGTGATTGGCAGTGTGGCCCCACAGACTCAAGACCCAAGAGAGTCAATGGTGCAGTATTAGTTTGAAAGTTAGCCAGCAGAGATCCAGAAGAGTCAATGATGCAGATGAAAATGAAAAGCAGTCTGCTGGAGAATTTCCTGTTACTTAAGAGAGGAGTAGGGTTTGCTCTGTTCTTTTTAGGCTGTCAGATGATTGGATGAGGCCCACCCATATTATGAAGAATAATCTGCTTTACTCTGATTAAATTGTTAGTCTCATCCAAAAACTCCCTTGCAGAAACACCCAGAATAATGTTTGACTAAATATATGGGCACCTCATGGCCAATTAATTTGAACATAAAATTAACTATCATATTTCATAAGTCTATATTTCGTATTGTTGTAAATTTCTGTTCATGTTTATCCAAATTTTGCTGTTTTCAGTGTGACTTTCACTTCATGAAATTTTAAATTTCTTTTAATTTTTCCTGAAAACTGCTGTTTTCCTTTTAATCTCTCTCCCTCTCTCTCTCTGCTTCCTCCTTGCCTTCTCATCTTCTTCCTCCTCTTCTTTCTTCCTCCTCCCTCCTTCCTTCTCCTTCTTCTATTTCTTTCTATTACAAAATCTTCTTCAGATAACTTATATCTCCTAATTGATCTCTTACATGGGTTTAATAAAATGGTCTGTACTGAATAGATTTTGTAGAAAAGTATTTTTCTGGTTTATGCTTTTTTGATGTATATCTTCTGTATTCTAAGTGTCTTGATTTTTTAATTTTCTTTTTGTACCACCTCTCTTTTTAATAAACACATTTTTGTTGTAAACCTTTTTTATAAAAGGTTTTTTTGTAAAGTTATAAAAGTTATTTATAACTGTCTTTTTCTTCCCTTATCACACTTCAATTCCATCTACTTTCCTTTTATATCAACCAGATTGTAAACAATAAAAATTAAATGTCAGCCATATTTTGCCTTTATCCTCTCTTCTACTCTTTAGAACTTAATTGAATGCTAATAGGAATATTTGATTGTAGACCCCTAGACCACATGTCTCAAATAAAAGAACTGTGACTTTTACTTTTACATATTTCTCCTGGCCCCAGGACCAGGTTCTAAACCACTAGCAAGTCCTTTTTATACTAGTCCACTTTGTAATTCCTGGTTGTTACGCTTTATATTTTATGGCTAACATTTATGGTTGTGGTTTGCCCACTTTAAATTTAAATACTTTTCTTACTTTTCTGGGATATTTATGAAATATCACAGAACAACTATTCCAAATGTTCTTTTCAGGCTGTCATTTCAGGCTGTCATTTGCTACATTTAGTGATTTTATTTGGTCATCTACCATTTTGTAAGTATTATCCTACTTTCCATTTTACCTTCAGAATCATTGCATCTTTTCAAGAGTCTCTCAATTCCTTCAATATCGACATCCCTCAGAGTGCTGTTCTCCACCGTCCAATGTCTTTTGACTTCATCTATAGTATCAACACTTTTTTTGTTCTTTTTTTTTTAAATAACTGAATTTTTTAAGAACAGTTTTAGATTTACAGGAAAAGTGAGCGTATGGTGCAGAAATGTCCAGGTTACCACTTGCTGTGCCCCATATACTTTTCCTTTATAATTAATATCTTGCATTAGTGTGAGACATTTGTTATAATTAATGAAATAATATTAATATACTCTTATTAACGAAAGTCCATAGTTGACATTAAGGTTCACTACTAGTGTTGTACAGTTCCATGGGTTTTGACAAATACATGTCATGTGTCTATCATTACAGTATCATACAGAACAGTTTCCCTGCCTAAAAGAATTTCCTGTGCTTCACCTACTAACCCCTACACAAGCCCTCTAAACACCTTCAACACTTTTCTTAACATGAGAAAGAGCTTCCATTCCACATTCCACATTCCAAAATTAACGGTCCCATTGAAAGGCAAATAGAGAATTGTATAAGTACAAAGACTCTGGAACTATAACCCCTGTTGTCAAATTCTCCATTTACTACCTGCCTGTGTAACTCTGGATAAATTACTTTATATCTCTGTGCCCCAAGTCCCAATTTTCCCAACAAGAAAATTTAACCGTAATGGTTGTCATTCAGTAGTTTTCCACTAATAATTAAATAAATTAATACGTGTAAAGTTCTTAGCATCAAAGTTAGCATATATAAAATAGTCTATGTGAGCCATTCTGCAATACCTATTTCCTAATTTCACTCCATTGATTATTTGCTGCAGCTTTTTAGTTTGAAGCTTTTGAACATTATTTGAAGCTTTTTAATTTGATGTGGTCTCACTTGTCTATTTTGGCCTTTGTTACTTGTGCTTTTGATGTCACATGCAGGAAATACTGCTAAGACCAATGTCAGAAACTTTTTCCTTATATTTTCTTTTAGGAGTTTTATGGTTTCACTTCTTATAGTTAACTCTTTAATCCATTTCGAGTTGATTTCTGTGTATGATGTAAGATAAGCATCCAGTTTAATTCGTTTGCATATGAATATCCAACTTTCCCAACATCATTTGTTCTACACACTATCTATTCTTTATTGTGTGTTTTTTATTTTCCTTGTGGAAGATCAATTGACAGTATATGTGTGTCTATTTTATGAACTCTTTATTCTCTTCCCTTGGTTTATATGTCTATCTTTATGCCAATATCATACTATTCTAATTACTATAACTTTGTAATATATCTTGAAATCAGAAATGTCATGCTTTTAGTTGTTCTTGTTGAAAATACTTTGACTATTTGGGGTTTTGTTTATTTGTTTGTTTGTTTGTTTTTGTGGTTCCATATGAACTTCAGAATTTTCTCAAAGTCTGTGAAAAATGCCATCAGGATTTTGATAGAGATTGCATTGAACCTATTGATATCTTTGGGTAGTATAGACATTTTAACAATATTAAATCTTCCAATCCATGAACATGGATGTCTTTGCACTGATTCTTTTCTTTAATTTCTTTCATCAGTGTTTTGTTATTTTCAGCATACAATTCTTTCACTTCCTTGAGTATGTTTGTCCTTAAACATTTCATTCTTCTGGATACAATTTTAAATGGTATCATTTTCTTAATCTCCTTTTTGGATAGTCTGTTTCAGCTCTACAGAAATGCAACTGATTTTTGTGTTTTGATTTTGTTTTATGCACCTTTGATGAATTTGCTTATTAGTTCTAGCAGTTTTGTTTTGGTAGGGTCTTTAGAGTTTTCTATATGTAAGATCGTGTCATCTGTGAACAAGGATAATTTTACTTCTTCCTTTCTGATTTGGATGCCTTTTATTTCTTTTTATTGCCTAATTACTTTGGCTAAAACTTTACTATATTGAATGGAAATGGTGAGAGTGGACATCCTTGTCTTGTTTCTAATCTTAGAGGAAAACTCAGTTTTCTGCTGGTGAGTATGATATTAGCTGTATGCTTTTCATATTATGTTGAGGTCAATTCCTTCTATATAGAGTTTATTTTTATTTTTTGAAAACAATTTTAATGTTTATTTTTGAGAGAGAGAGAGGACAAGTGACGGAAGGACAGAGAGAGGGAGACACAGAATCTGAAGCAAGCTCCAGGCCCTGAGCTATCAGCACAGAGCCTGGCAGGGTTGGAACCCATGAACCATGAGATCATGACCTCAGTGGAAGTTGGACACTTAACCAACTGAGCCACCCAGGTGCTCCCAGTTTATTTTTAATTGTGAAGAGTTTTTACTATGAAACGGTGTTTTCAAATGTATCTTTTGAGTTAATGATGTGATTTTTCTTTTTTGTTCTTTTAATATGGTGTATCACATTGATTTTCATATATTGAACCATTCTTGCACACCAGTGACAAATCACACTTGCTTATGGTATGACCCTCTCTTAAAAGCTCACCTGACAGCCATACAGAGAAAGACAGATACTATATGTTTTCACTCTTATGTGGATCCTGAGAAACTTAACAGGAACCCATGGGGGAGGGGAAGGAAAAAAAAAAAAAAGAGGTTAGAGTGGGAGAGAGCCAAAGCATAAGAGACTCTTAAAAACTGAGAACAAACTGAGGGTTGATGGGAGTGGGAGAGAGGGGAGGGTGGGTGATGGATATTGAGGAGGGCACCTTTTGGGATGAGCACTGGGTGTTGTATGGAAACCAATTTGACAATAAATTTCATATATTGAAAAAAAAAAAAAAAGCTCACCTGACAGGCCCCTTCAGGATTATCTCCTTTTTAATTAACTTATTATCAAATGCATAGTGATGTTTACTATATCAGCAAAATCCATTTATCTTTAACATAAAAAGTAACCTAACCATGAACATAATCCCATCACATTCATTGATCCTATTCTCACTAAAGGAGGGAGGATTATAGCGGATATGTACATCACCTGAGCTTTCTGCCTCACTCAGGTAACACTTTTTGGTAAAAAGGGCAAACATTGTTAAATGCATTTCACTTCACAAATTTTTCCAAAGTGATTGATTCCACCATTATAGTCATTTTGTTAGGATCAAAATTAGAATGGGTTAAGTTTTTTCTTGTAGTAAATTAAAGCACCAAGTTCCAGTAATGGTGGAAAGATGTAATAAGCTTGTTTCCTTTAGAATCTATTCTGCCATTCTAATCACATGAAATCGTGGGCTCATTCAGACTTGTGCTGTCCAAAACAGTATCCATCGGCCACATGAGGCTTTTTAACCTTAAATAAGTTAAAAGTAAATAAATTAAATATCAGTCCCTTGGTTATTAGCCATCTCTCAGGTACTTAGTAGGCATGTGTGACTATTGGCTACTGTATTGGAAAAAATAGATATAGGACATTTTAATCATCAAAGAAAGTTCTGTTGTATGGCTTGACTTAGTTCCATGGTTCTCAAACTTTAGCTTGCCCCAGAATCACTTGAAAGGCTTGTTAAACAGTATGCTACTCTCCTTCCACAGTAGGACTAAGGTGACATCTAAGAATTGCATTTCTATGAAGTTTCAAGGTTAGATTGAAGTTATTTCTCTATAAACCACAAATAAGAGCCATTAATTTAGTTGTTAATCCATTTGCATAAACTTATAGAAAAAAAAAAAAAACCTAAGTAACTGTATCTCAAGGAATATAGGCATCCTGAGTGTAAACATGTGTTTTACAATAAAAATCCTGATAGCAGAGAAGATAATTGTTCTCAGTTAATAGTATTTTGCTGCTACCTGCAGGTAAAACTGGATATAAACTATTTTAATGATTTCAGTCTTTTAGACAAACTGATTGTTATGGTCAGAAAAATATGTCCAATAAATGAAAATCCGTATGAAAACAGTACTCATAATTCTTGTCAATTTCCTGTAATATACGAGAATGGTAGAGTAATAATAAACAAAGGTATTATTTAATCATAATCTATTTTCTATATAATAAAGGAGGTGATTATCTAATACAATATTTATTGAAATACAGTAATTGTTTTAGGAACAGAAACTATAGTGGAAATTTTTTATTATATCCCATTTATCATTAAAACTAATTTGCCTTTATATCAGACAGCGATTAGAAGAAAAAGAATGTCAAAAACATTCTGTAAAAAGGATTTTATCAAAAAGGGGCTCAAGAGTGCCTTGATAGAGGGAAAGTCTGGAAATACCATTCTGAATTTAAAAATTCTAAATTCAAACATATATGTATAAATTGTTTATATGATTTCATTGATTTTTGGTGATAACCCTAGAAACCATGTGTATGTACCAACTTTGGACATTTTTAGTCTTTTTTTTTTTTCAGACAGTATAAATCATATGAAAAAAAAACAATGCAAGAGTAAAATTCCATATGACATATTTTCAACATATTCCCTAATGCCTAGTTTTTAATTTTTTTTTTGCAGTGTTTCCTAATATATACCTTACAGCAATTTGTTTTTCATGGAAGTGGTAGAAATTAAAAATTAGTATTAATAATACATATATCACTCAATTGTCCAGACATCACTCTACTATAGTATATTTATAAATAAAACATAATGTAAATTTATATTTTTATATATTATAAATATATAGGTATATATACATAAAGTATCCCTATGCTCCAACTGAAAAACTCATATATTTTGAATACAGTTATTCTAATTTCAATAGTATAAATTTTATTTTCCTTGGTAGACATTATTTTGTTTTTTAGCAAATACACCAATTATTTGAAAAATTGGGTGTATTTATCTGAAAACAAATTGTTTCTTCCCAAAATGTCAACAAATCAAAAAATTCTCAAGTTACATCCATTCAGAAGTGACATTTTTTTTCTTAGCAAAACCATTAGATATAGCCACTTGTCAAAACAAATTTTTACCTATGTTACTCCCATGTCATTCAAAGAGTAAGATATTAAAAATACTAAAAAGAAAAATAAGCATTAAAATGTTAATAGAAAACTTTCATAGAGAAGATTTTTTTTTTAATTCAAGTTAGATAACATACAGTATAGTCTTGGCTTCAAGAGTAGAACCCAGTGATTCATCTCTTAGTATGACACACAGAGCTCATTCCAAAAAGTGCCCTCCTTAATGCCTGTCACCCATTTAACTCACACTCCCCTTCCAGCAGCCCTCAGTTTGTTCTCTGTATTTAAGAATCTCTTATGGTTTGCCTCCCTCTCTGTTTTATCTTATTTTTTTCTTTCCTTCCCCTCTTTTCATCTTTTCATCTTTTCATTTGAGTTTCTCAAATTCCACATGTGAGTGAACTCATATGTTAGCTGTCTTTCTCTGACTGACAATGGAATACTACTTGGTGATGAAAAAGAATAAAATCTTGCCATTTGCAACAATGTGGATTGAACTAGAGTGTATTATGCTATGTGAAAGAAAGTCAGCCAGATGGAGATTTTCTTATATTGACACAAAATTGGGATACCATGAAGAAAAGGAATTAAATATGTGTTTTTTTTGACATTAGTGATTTCCTTGGCGAATAATAATAACAATAAAAATAAAATATGGATAAGACTGAAAAACAATTCTTTGCAGGGTTCCTGGGGTGGCTCGGTCAATTGAGTGTCTGACTTTGGCTCAGGTCATGATCTCACGATTCATGGGTTAGAGCCATGTATCAGGCTCTCTGCTGGCAGCGTGGAGCCCACTTTGGATCTTCTGTGCCCCCCTCTTTCTGTCCCTTCCCCACTTGTGCTCATTCTCTAAAAAATAAATAAATCTTTTAAAACAAGAAAAGAAAAAACTTTCTTTGCAACGTATTATACAGATATAAGTCTCAATAATGTTTCTTTTGGATGGCTCCCCTTTGTGAAAATTAATAAAAGGAATTAAAAAATTAAAAGAAAATCTCATTTAAAATGGAGTTGGGAGGCCAGCAGGGGAGCTCTCACTCCTTACCATTCTTGTCAATTGTAGACCCAGCAGGAAAGAGAGACCTTGCATGAGTATGCTACTTTACTATCCCAGCTAGAGGAACAAATAATGACAGACTATTACAACTCAGCTAATGAGGACCACTATAGTTCAAACTCCCAGTTGACTCAAATGTACTTTTTATTTATAACGCCCTTCTCAGCTTCCCCTTTCCCTGTATAAAAAAGCTTCATCTCCTTTGTTCTGTGGACTTGCCTTTGGTTTTGCCATATCTTACTTGTCCTGATTATAATTCTTTGCTAATCCTGAATGAACCCATTTTAGATGGTAAAATAAATGGCACCTTCAAAAATAAATAACCCCTTCAGCAACAAACTTTCAGTATCCATCCATGAACAGATGTGCCTCTGTTTGGGTTGTGGGACTCAGCTCCATAGGCCATGGCCTGAGGAGGGGTCTTGACCCACTGGTGCATCCAGAAATAGGATTCCTCAAAGCCTTACATAACACTTCCAATCTTACTTCCCCTCAATATTCAGTTTTACTATTATTCATAGATAACTCAAAACCAATCCATTAGATCTAAAGTCCTTTCCTTTTCTGAATTCTCTTTAGCTTTCAGTAGTAAACTTATTTGATTTAAAAAAGTGCATTTAAAAACACCAGATGTGGACTTCTCTCAATGTACTACAATGCCAATTACCAATTACCTATACCCGCACCTATTATTTCATTCCTCCTTCTTCTCAGGATGGAAGAGTAACCGCCAACTGCCATGGCATACTCTTCAACTATAATATAAGTTGGCTCTCATCTCTTCAAGTATATTTCCTTCATATGGAGATTCAGGTTCTCCTTCTCCCTTCCTTTCTGTCTCCCTCTTTTCTACCACACATATTTGCAATGAATATTTAAACCTCTTAAATCTTTTACACTACAAAAACAAAACAACAAAGTGACATTAACTGCACATTTTCCAATTTACCTATAGTGTCAAGATTCTTATAAAAAAATCTAAACGTGCTGTCATTAACTGCTCACTGTTCTGTGATGGGCTAGTAAAGATTTAGCAACTGATTCTTCAAGTGTAGTTTCAATGTAAGTGTTGACTGGTATTTTTGTTTATGTTAATGAGTAAAACAAAAGTGAGATGATGCAGATATGTGTTGGAAATCTACTCACTTGCCAATGATGCAAGTGGCTACTTTGTTTAATCAGAATAGTGTTAGAATATTGGAAAACCATTTTCTCAATTTTTTTTTTGTTATTTACAATATCCATGTCAATCAGCTATAGACATAACACATTTAAGTTTACTGTGCATTCTCAACACGTTCTCACTCACACTCTTTTTTTTTCTAAGGATTTATCAAAACAACAACTTAACTCCTGATTGGTACTGTTTGCTAATTTATGTGGAGTAAACATCCTCCCGTTGTCCATTTCAAATTAGTATTATGATGTCACTGATTGCAAAGTTGAAAGAGATGTGCAGTAGCAACACATCAGTAAACTTATATAGTATTTCTACTGCATAGATACAATAGAGGCAAATATCCCCAAAGCATAGATCGTAGGAAGACACAGTAAAACAATTGGGAAGGGATAATTTTGCATTTCAAGTTTATATGATTTAATTAACAACTGTGTTTAGTAATTAACTTTCAAAATTCTTTAATATGTAAGAATTGGCTCTTGTGAGCTGGTACAAACTGGCTCTAACCTGCCATTGTGATGATCCCAAGAGTCTTTCAAACTACATTTCTCCCACATGTGTAAACTCTGAGAGGGCCAAATAAAGAACAAATATCTTTCTCTACATGGTTTCTGGACCAACTGAGAAGTAGCAAAGATACATATAGGAGCCAGCCAAAAGTTGACCTGTTTGATAACTAAACTACACAATATGGCCTCACATCTCAGTACCTGAAGGGCACCACCATTAGTCAGACTCACCCACAATTATAGGTTTACTTATCCCCCCACCAAAAATGTTGAAGTCCTCACCCCTACCTGTGAATGTGGTTTTATTTGGAAATTGGGTCTGTGCATATGAGCAAGTTAAAATGAGGACATTAGCATGGGTCCCAATCCAATATGACTGATGTCCTTATAAAAAGGGGAAATTTAGACACAGAGATAGACATGTACACAGGGAAGACTATGAAGACATGGGTAGAACACTGCCTGTAAGCCAAAGAGCGCCTGAGATTACCAGATGCTAAGAAAGAGGCATAGAATAAATTCTCCCTCACAGCTCTCAGAAGGAACCAACTGTGCTTTCATCTTCAACTTCTAACTTAAAGAACTATTAGGCAAAGAATTTCTGTTGCCATCCAGTTTGTAGTACTTTTTTACATCAGTCCCAGGAAACTAATACACCCATCCAGTCAAGGTCTCATTTGATGGGTAGGATTCTTTCTGAGGAGGGAACCCCAATACAAAAAAGTCCTGGAAATTCATATGGTAAATAGACTCATTCTCAAGTTGAAGAGGGGTATAGCTGAGCTGGGCATGCTCACTCATTCATTCCAAATATACAGATAAGCCACTGCAAAGCCCCATGGCAGAGTAAATAAAGAAGTGAAAGGCAAGATTGTGCTTACATTAAAAAAAAAAATCATTGCATGAACTATGAGTGCTTTGTTAACACCCCAAGTCCACGAGAAACAAATACTCTTGTTTAGATCAAAAATTCCAGTAGACACATTTGACTGCAGTCTTGGGTACTTTTAAATATTCCCTCCCTCAACTGGTGAAATCTGAGGTGCTAAAATAGGGAAATTTTTGGACCTTCACCCTTTATACCATGCGAATTTCTGATCTACTGCCCTGCCACAAATCCACTGAGCCATGTCCTCCAGGATGTGGAGTGTTTCTGTTCTTGTGGAAAGGGGTTATGTTCCCATTTCAGTACCATTAGCTCTGAGCTCATGGGGAGATTTGTATTTCCCATAATGTATTCCAGATATTTTATGCCACCATTTTCTGTCCCTTCTCTCACCTTTCCTTGGCCACCTATGAAACCATCTCTCTTTAGCTGTCCTGTTACCTAAGATAGCCACTTCATTTATATATCCCCAATACGCTCTGCAGGTGACCTCAGTTGTTCCTTTCAATTCAACTGGAAAACAAAATGGAAATGGTTTTAATCAGCTCACAACCAACTTTGTTGCTGACATTTTATCCTTCCTTCTTATATCTATAGCAGGCACCTCAAACTCCTTCATTTTCAAAATTAAATTACCTTATTTCTCCCTAAATATTGTGTTTCCTCTGTTCCCTAACTCATTTTAAGGCAATATTTTATATGTACAGAGGACTGAATTCTGAGAATCATTTTCTTTCCTCTGTTCTTACCTGACCATCAAACTAAAATTGCCTTCAGAATTTAATAACTCCCCCTTGGTTCTTTCTCCCATACTGCTTCCCTTCAATCACATTTCTATAATGGAATACAGGAGCTTCATGAAACAAATTTTTATCATGCCACTGTCTGTGTAACATCATTAATAACTTCTGACAGATATCCAAGGAATGTCTAGATTTCTAAAAATTTCATATTATTGCTTATACAATCGTATATTATATATAGTATATATACACATATATTTAATTGTATTTACATGCAAATATGTAATATAAATAAATAAAATATAAAATGAATATATTTATATATATGATTGCTTATGTAATTATAATTATACATATGTAATTGCAAATACAAAAATACATACAAATCAAAATCCAAATATATATATTTGGGTTCCAGTTTGTTATCATTTGTCTTCCCTTTGTACCTGTACATAGGCTAGCCTCTGCTCCAAAGATTTCCCTATAATTTTTTTATATTTGATCTTTTATAGAGAAATAATAGTTGGAGACTGAATCACCAACCTGAAAAGCCTCCATACTCAAACATTCATGCCTAAATTGAGAAAATAGGGGGCTAGGCCACCAAACCTGATACTAATCATCCTCAATCTAAAGAATTGAGTAAGTTCAAGCTTTACATTTTTAACAACTTCAGCTTTTCTTTTTTGTCCAACTTTATGGAGATATAGGTTACATATAGCAATGTAACTTCAAGGTGAACAATCTATTGTTTTGATACAGTTATATATTATAGTATGATTACCACCTTAGTGTTACCAACACCTCCATCACATCACATAATAACTTTCTCTTTTTTGTGGTGGGAACATTTAAAAAAATTTTTAACGTTTACTTATTTTCAAGGGAGAGACAGATAGAGCATGAATGGAAGAGAGGCAGAGACAGAGGCAGAGACAGAGACAGAGACAGAATCTGTGGCAGTTTCCAGGCTCTGAGCTGTCAGCACGGAGCCTAACATGGGGTCAAACCCACAAACCCTCAGATCATGACCTGAGCTGAACTCAGACACTTAGCGACTGAGCCACCCAGGCACCCTGAGAACTTTTAAAATATACTTTTTTTTTTTTTACAAATTTAACGTATAGCATATAGTATTCTTAACTACAAACACAATACTGTGCATTAGATTTCCCAGAACTCACTTAACTTATAACTGGAAGTTTGTATTCTTTAACCAATATCTCCCCAATTCCTCCATTTTCCAGACCTTGGTAAACACCATTGTATTCTATCTCTAGAAGTTTGGGTTTTGCAGATTCTACATATATATGGTATGATACAGTAGTTGCCTTTCAGTGTCTGCACTGTTCAGCCCACGCAAAGCATAGAAAAAGTTGGAGAGTTGGGCTGATCTAATTTTTTTTTCCTACTTGGAGGATAGTAATCATACAATGTTACATTAGTTTCAGGTGGACAACAGAGTGATTCACCAATTCTATATATTACTCAATGCTCAATGCAATAACTGTAGCTACCATCTGTCACCATACAACTTTATTACAATTATTTCACATTCTCTTGAGCTAAAAAATAAAAGTATCACAAATTTACCCCCCATGTCGACAAATGTAAATTTAAATCACTAGAATTATATTTCAGTTGAAAATGCAGTGATATTGCAGAACACACAATTTCCTTGAATCCTTTCTTCCTGTGAAGGTTAATCATTAGTGGGATAAGGAAATGATAAAATAACTTTTTTTCTATCTATTGGAGTTTGGGAGAATCATTTATTGAAGTTTACTTTTTAGGATGAGAGCATTGGCTGTACGTATTGATGTTGTGTCTATTTTCTGTTTTACTCTTCCAAGGAAATATTCAAGTCATGAATTTTTTTTTCCACTTCAGATACTTCCTAAACTGCCAGTGGCTATGGAAGGGATGAAGTTAATCAGACCAAAACTCTATCCCCCTATTTATTCAATGCTAAAGTACTTATATTTGAATTATAATTCAATATTCAAATTAATGTACACAAAAATGCTTATATTGTTTCTACACGTCATTGAGTTAGTGTCTAAATCTACTTGTCACCTTTAAATTCAACCATAATTATTTCCAGATATGCAGGGTAAACATGTAATGTTTAATATCTGTTAGGTACCTGTCTCAGAGAATATGTGCATAACATCTTATAAAACAATTATGAGAGTGTGTATAATCCAGAAGATGGTGCTGTTTACATTTCTACTGCGTTAGGGAACTGCAGAGAACCAATTTGTTTCCAATTCAGCCATTGATGGGTTGTAAATTATTGAGCATACCTTAGCAATAGGAACAGTTAATGTAGCTTTGCTCTTGAGGATTTCACATTTACAAATAATTTGCATAACATCTCCACACAAGATAATAGAAAATGTACTACTTCACAAGCAATCTCACATTAATGGGATCTGATCAGTTTCAGCTATCCCAGTTCTCTTCTGCCAGGAGAACACTCAAATGTGAAAATACATATTAGATAAAAGACCTATTTAATTTTCTGGTTACTTATATGGCTATTAAAATGCAACATGTAGACCATTAAAGTGGTGATGATCCTTATTTAATGGAATGTGAATTTATTCTTCCAAATAGTGAACAGTTTTATAGTAAGTTTTTGTGACATGTTAATTATGTACTATCCAGGCACAAAAAGCTTTAGCTAGTTAACATGGATACATGATATTTATAATATATTGGAACTCTTTTACTTTATTTCAAGTTCAGTGATGAATCATGCAAGCAATCTTATAACTGTTTATAAGTTCACCTGGTACATTTACCAATACAGTCACTTGCGTGCTGTCTCTGTTCAGAAAGTCATGGCCACAAAAGCACATTGAATAATGGAAACATAAACATAGTTTCTCCAACCTCTTTGGCAGCAAAAGACATAAAAAGAATAGATGAGGGCGATCTGAAAATACATGTTTTCAGCGCAGACAAATTTTAGTGAAATATATCAATATAAATTTAATAGAATTTAATACATAATTAAGTATTTTAATATAGAATTACACAGGATAAAATTATTTATATATAATATTGAAGAATAATTGACATATAATATTGTATTGATTTTCAGGTGTGTACATTAGTAATATTTTTTTATTGAGTGGGAAGGTTTGAGCTACACCTTTATTAATGATAGGGTAATTTATACAGGTGATGTAAAGAAGATGAAAAGAAAAATCAATATAGACATAACCATTTTGTTGATAAAGACACCCACCAAAAAATCTAAGAGAATTAAAAGAGCTGACGTGTTAATAGTGGTTTTCCTGATGACAGAGTATTCTGGCGCAGAAATATGGGGTGGAGAATGATTATTTACATTTTTCCTTATTTGATATTTTATTTTTTAAAACACATTACCATATTTCTTTTATAAAGGGTAAAAAGTATGCCTGGGAAAACCACAACAGAGACTTCAAGTATTAGTCAGAGGAATATATTTGCCAGAATTATTTCGGGTGTTTTTGTTTCTTTGGTTTGGTGTATTGTTTTGTAGGTGTTGTTTGTTATTTATAAAATCCTTACCCAGGCTTTCCCCCAGAGCTGCTTAATCACTCTTGGGTTGGGCCCTGGGAGTCTGGATCTTTGACAAGCTTCTCAAGTAACTTTGATATATGGCAAAGTATGCAGATCCCTGCAAAATCTGAAGCTGGAGAGGAATCAAATAATGGCAGGAGAACAGGAAAGATACACGGTCTCAGTAAACACAGGTCAGCATAATGATGTAAACAAGCAACATTATTAAATAAAACAAGAAAGCACATAGAAGATTTATGGATGTGATCCTTTACAACTTACATCATACAGGCTTTTACTGGGATATAACTTCTTACCAAATGACTTTGTAATTTTTTTTTCCTCTGCCACAATAAGTTTAATGCAACAATAATTTATCTCATTTCATCTTCCTAGATCACTTTACCAAAAGTAGTTCTAAGATTTCAGTTGCCTAGAGCAAAAATCTAAGGAGCATAGATGCAGCTGGTATTTCTGATGACTGTAATTTAGGTAAATAGTCAGTGCTTCTGGAAATATACCTGGGTTTCTTTGCCTCTTTGATAAGGTCTTTTATGACCTAATTTGCTGATACTCTGCCTTTTCTAGAATTTTTAAATTAAAATTTCTTGGAGATATGTATATACTATTTTTGAATGTTATGTACTA
This sequence comes from Lynx rufus, assembly GCF_022079265.1. Taxonomy (NCBI): domain Eukaryota; kingdom Metazoa; phylum Chordata; class Mammalia; order Carnivora; family Felidae; genus Lynx; species Lynx rufus. Next base: position 220,248,793 of record NW_025814823.1, on the reverse strand, counting down.
CTTTTGAATCTTTATATATATGTATATACATAAAGATTATTCTTTTGATAATTATGATAGTCTGTCTCCAGTGTTTGTATTTGCAGAAAGAATATATTTAAAAAAAAAAAGTTCTTGATTCTCTCAACTTTCTCCTTGAGCAAGATCTGCTTTCCTTTTCTCTATGTTTTTTTTTTATATTAGCAAAGGCCCACTTTTTAAAGCAATAAATAAAAAAAGATATTTTTTCCAGAAATTGCTGTCAACATAGAAATGTTGCTAGAATTAGTGTAGTAATTAATTCAGTCCTTACTAATGGTTTCTTGATGCAATCCATTATTGAACCATAATCCCATTCTCACTTTGGATAGTTTGCACAGAAATGGTTCATCAACATTTATCCTTTAAGGCGTTTGATGCAGTCTTGAAAGAAGTGCACACATACAAGATGTAACTCTTAGAATGTATTAACTGAATCTGTACTCACAATGTTGTATGAGAATAACTTTTTTCACGGGAAATCAAATTATATTTTGAATATATTCTTATCTATTATTTGCAAACTTGTATGGACTTGTTCCAGAAATAAGGTGTGATTTATATGCTACACATCATATGTGATAACCAGGTGTTACATGATATTTAAAAAAAAAAGGTAATAAAATATTACCTTTTGGGAAAAGTGGAGAATCATATAATTCATGCCTCATTTCTGATATCCTGCTATTTTCACATCTAAGTTGATTTCCTGAACATAATGTATGATTAAGTATCCACTTCCTAACTGTAAAATTTTCACTTCCTATCTTATATACTCTCTATTTTTACTGTGATATGGTTGCATTAAATGTTTTTCTCCCCAAGTTTTTAAGGATTGAGACACAGAAGAATTTAAAGTGAAATGCTGGAAAAAATGTAATAGTAATGATAAACAAGCCCTCTTGATCCTATCTGTGTGTGTGTCTGTGTGTGTGTCTGTGTATCTGTCTATAAATGGGCAGGACCTTCTATACTACTGTCCCCAAAAATGTCTTTTGAACAAGCATTGTGCGGCTTTTATATTTTTTATTTGTTTATGCTTCTGGGTAAGACTTTGTTTGAAGAGACGGTTTCCAGGCTATAAAAAAAATGGAAAACTCTTACTCTACGATATTAATACAAATGGAACGTCACAAGTGCATTCGAGTGTTTCTTATTCAGCATTGTAAAAAATTATTTCTGAACACTGCCCTGCTTTTCTTTTTTATTGTATGCCTTATCTTTCCTTTTAAATTATTCACAGCCTCCTAAGGACCACTTTCAGAATAAAATAGAATCTATGGGAGGTAAAAATAGCAAGAAATGTACTTCTGAATGGATTACAGGGAAAGATCTATTTAGAAATTTAAATGTATGTGGTCAACATAGAAAAAGATATATGCACCTAGTCAATAACTCTTTTACTAAACAGTGTTTTGGTGATAGCCTGTTTTGATCTTGTGATTTTCTTTCTTGGAAGTGTGTGTGTGTGTGTGTGTGTGTGTGTATTTTCCTTTTATTTCCAATTTATTTTTATATTATGTAACTTAGTGTAAACTGAGGTGCTTTGTTTCTGAGTCTATTTGCTTGCTTGCATTACATTTAGTAACATTCTGATGCAATTTAAGATATGGATACCCATATACATTTTTTGACCATTCAATAAAAAATAATTTTACTACCCTGCTCTTTGTCTTTAACCTTGAAAATATTTTAGATTATTTTCAGCTCTTTACCTGGCTATCCTTAAAATGAAATTCTGTCCATGTTTATATTTTCATAGTCTTTTTTTCAAAGTTTACTTTATTTTTATTTGCAAATTATTTCAAGCACACAAAGAAATATATGACGCTTAAGTATCCACAGTCAAGGTAAAATTTAGGTATGTAGAAGACTGGTTTTATTGACAGATATATTGTTACAGATAAAGTAAACTTTCCTTTGTTGACAATATTCAAATGTTATAGATAATTACCTCTCAATAGAAATTTCATTTTTTAAATTTATTACAGGATCAAATATCTTTTCAAGAGGAAATTTGATTTTTTAAAGTACTGAAAAAACTAACAGAGGTTATCATACACATAGCCTTTCTACTATAAGTTTGCTTTCATGAACTATAGCCTGTATACAAGATATCTAGTTTGCATGAAGTACACAGGTTTACAAGTATTTAGCTAATGCAAAAATGCAGGATGTCTTGCTGATCTTCTTTTTGTTTTTTCTAAAGACTTATAAGAAACGTCAATGATTATTTCTATTATCTCATTACATCTATGAAGCAGTTCTAAATAATATGTTTATGGCCCAAACTAAATGTTAAAGTTTGTATAGTCCAGCCCCTTCTTTTAATGGAAGAAGAATCTGAATCTCTGTGAGTTTCACTCTCCAACCCCGAGTTGGGACCTTTATTCATGATGTAGGTAAAGTGATTGCAAACAACTAAATACTTTCCAAAATAGAATAGTTTAGAGAGCCACACAAATGTAAGAAAATCAGGCACTGAAAATTTGTCTAGTATGTGTGTTCCGAATTTCATGAGAAGTAATCAGGAAAGCTTAAAGATACATTATAGGTCGCTGAAGTGTTTTTGAAGTACTGTAGATCATACAATGATGGTTGAGTCAGTGCTGACACTGTCCCTGGAGTATTTCCTTTTGTTCTGGGCAGACAAGCCTTCAGACTGAAAGGAAAGGGTCATGTGGTCTTTTGCAGGCATCTTGATGCATCTCTTGAAATACCTAGCATCTAAGAGATATGGAGAAAAAAACCTGGAAACCTTTCTAAGGAATAGATATCCATGAAGTCAAAACTAAAATTGAGATGTAGGTAAGTCAGACATGGATGTCTCTTACAAATATTGATCCTGCAGACCTACCGCATAGCTCTTCAGAACACAGCTAGATATCAGTCCCAGGTGTGGGGCTGCCTGTCTGTGTAACTGTAGGCAAACTGTTCAGTCTACCCATTTTCAGCACTTTAGAAATGACCTTCCTAAACTTGTTGTAGATATTCAATAGGTTAAAAATATAAAGATTTTGAGTAATGATTGGCCCTTTGAAATTGCTGAATAAAGTTCAAATGTTAACCAAATACAATGTTTTGGTGAAGAGATCACAGTCTCTCCTGTATGTCCGTGACTCCTCTCTTCTGCTGTAATCTTGTCAAGGTGTAGGCTTAGCATATTCACATCACCGGGAATTTTAAAAAGAAAATAAATATAAGAAAAGTCCATATATGTAAAGTATAATAGGATAAAAAGGAGGGCACAGGAGTTTCTTACCATGTTATTTTCCTACCTTCTGCTTTCCTTGTGCCGTGTGGCAAGAACCAGTATACTTCTAAGCACTAGGAAAGCTCCATATTGTTTCTTCCTCCCTGACCCATGTGCCTGATTCTTTAGTATTCAAATAGAAATTGCCTGCCCTTTAAGCTCATCCATGGTTCATGTGCCATATTCTTATTTCGTACCTCAGAATCTAACTTCTTTTCACAAGGAGCAGTTGAATCATCTATCAATTAAAAAGTTATTCCTGCCCACAGTATTGTTACCTAGCTTTTGGCCCTAGACAAGAATCATTACAATACATTTAATCCATTCCGGGAAATACTCAAATGGTCTAGATTTCAGGCCAGAGAGCTCTGTGGATATTGGCTATATGTCAAGGCTTTCTTTGTCTACAAAGAGACAAGATTGATAAACTGTCACAAGTAGTCCTGCAGGTTAGAACTGAAAGAATGGGCAGAACTTCACCTGGGAAAATAAATGCTGTGGGAACAAGGAAAGGAAAAATAGGTCCGTGCTATTTTTAGGAGATTCTTATGGCACTTCTCTTTCTCTGAAACAGATATACTTTTTAACTTTTTTATATTTTGGCAGCAAAGTAAAAATCTTCCTCTGAGTGTTTAATAGGGTAAGAAAATATGTAATTAGATAATGGCATTGTCAATCATTACCATTTCCAGAAAAGACATAAAACAAAAGGTCAATATATGTTCCTCTTTTAAAAACTCCCTATTTTTTAAAAGAATCTGATTGCAAGCGAAATAATTTTGCATTCTCTGCCTCCTCCACAACTATTAAGATAAAAGAATATAGAAGAGAGGGAGAAATGAGAAAAGAAAGGGGGAGAGGGAGGAAAGGAGGAAGGAAGAGAGGGAGGGAGGGAAGAAAGAATTGGAGGAGGGAGGGAGGAGGAGAGGCAAACAATGAAAAATCTAAAGTCACCTTAAAAGACCACAGAAACAAATTTAAAACATAAAAAGGTGTTGGGGTGCCTGGGTGGCTCAGTTGGTTAATAATCTGACTTCAGCTCAGGTCATGATCTCATGGTTCGTGGGATTGAGCCCTGCATCAGGCTTTGTACTGATGGCTCAGAGCCTGGGGCCTGCTTCAGATTCTGTGTCTCCCTCTCTGCCCCTCCCCTGCTTGTGCTCTGTCTCTCTCTAAAATAAATACGCATTAAAATTTTTTTCATAAAAAAAACGTAAAAGGGTGTTTAAGATTATTTTAAATAGAAACCAGACACCAGAAGACACCAGAAAAGACACAAGAAAAGTTTTGTTATCAGTCTCTTCCTTGGTGTCCTAAAATGTACCTGACTACCCTTTTTTTGTAGTAACCATTAACCTTTGTGCAAAGAATAGAGTCAACTCTCTTTATGAAACATGCTGAAGTCAAATTGACAAATAAAATGAATGTATAGAGAAATATATGCCCTGCCAGTTGAACAACAACAACAACAACAACACCCATTATGGTAACAAAGCAGAAAATACTAGTAACTGTTGTCACAATCTCATTTATTTGTCAATAATCCATACCTACTCTGAATATGTCATAGCTTTTCTGGAACTGGACAAATTGGGCATGTGAGGTAGAAAATAAATACCAATAACTTTTAACTTGTCTGATTACAAAATTAAAGTAACAAATTCACTTAGTATTCTCAGAAAGAGGAACTGAGTGACTACATTATGAGTCAGACCAAGTTCCAGAATGTCCACTTGCCAGTAATCTCATTCAAGTAGGGGCTTCTTTTCCCAGGAGCTCAATAAATCAATTCTAATAACACACTCAGGACAGGTTTTTATTGTTTTTGCTTTTGTTACTTCTTACCATTTTATAACTTTTTTTGTAAGGGTGGCAGTTTGCCCATGAACCAATATAATGTATTGTCGTCCATGAAACACACACACACAAACCTAGATACATATACACATCCTAGACATCAGTATTTTGTCTAGCTACCATTTCCTTATGTCACAACTCTTCTGTCACAATCAAGAGGTTGTGACTTTACTTTCACTCCAGCCATTTTCCATTGAGCACTGAAATCAGCCATTAACTACCACACAAGACTGAAGCTTTCATTATAAAGATTGTCAATGACAATAACTCAGCAAATATAAATGTCTGTTCTCAATATTCATCTGTCCTGACCTCTCTGAGTTTGTCCACATTTTCCTTACAACACTTATTTTTCCTAGATGCTGAACTAACTCTGTCTTCCAGTTCTCCTAATACCTTTTGGTGTTCTCTCCCAAATACCTTTGTTAGAGTCTCCTTTTCCCCAGTTTTTGAATTTGGAGTACCCCAGGAGTCAGTTCTTATTCTTATTTCTATCTATACTTAGCTCCTTATTTGTCTTCTTCAGTCTTACAGCTTTAGATACGATTGTAGTATTTTTTAACTAATTATCACAAAATGTGTGGTTTAAAAAAATATTGACTCACAGTTCTGATGGCCAATGGTCTGGAACCAAGGTGCCGGCATACTGCACTCCATCGTCTCCAGCTCCTGGCAGTTGTCACCATGACTTCACTTGTGGCTGTATAATTGCCACCTCTGACTCATTCTTTGTATGTCACTTTTCTGCATATCTCTTACAAGGACACCTGCCACGGATTTTTGGCCAAAAGAAATCTCTTTATCTTAAGATCCTTAATTTAATTCCATCTGTGAAGGCTTTTCTTCCAAATAAGCTATTATTCACAGGTTCCCAGATTTCACGGTCTCCAGTGGATAGCTTCCAAGAGATCATTTTTTGGCTTATCAATAATCTGTAGTCTAATAACTCCAACATGTAATTCTCCAGCCCACACATTTCCAATGACATTTAGTGTCGTTTTCAAATATTTGGCTGACACCTTCATTTGTGATATTCATGGGTATCTCAAGAGGGGAATAGAAAAAACAAAACAAAAGGAAAAACTACTCCCTAGTTTTGTCAGTCAGGGTTCAACTAGAGAAGCAACTCAGAAGACACATGTTAAGAGACACATCACAGGGCGCCTGGCTCAGTCTGTAGGCATCTGACTCTCAGTTTTGGCTCAAGTCATGATCTCACAGTTTTGTGAGTTTGAGAGCCACATCGGGCTCCATGCTGATGGTATGCAGCCTGCTTGGGATTCTTCGCCTCCCTCTCTCTCTTCCCCACCCCACTTGTGCTGTCTCTCACTCTCTCTCAAAATAAACTTAAAAAAAAAAAAAGAGAGACATATAGCAAGAAATTGGCTTGTACAATGTAGAGGACTGACTTGGACAATTTTCAAATGATATGTAAAGTTTTAGGGGCAGGCTGGGATTCCAGAGCATGAACTACAGCTACTGTCCAGAGGTAAAATTTCTTTATCAGGGAAGATTTAGCTAGCTATGCTTTAAGGGATTTCAACTAACTGGATCAAGCTCACTCAGACTATCTAGGATATTATCACTTCCTTAAAGTCAATTGATAATAGACTTTACTCATGTCTTCAAAATAATTTCATGGCAACATCTAGCTTATCATTTAGTTGAATAACTGGTGACTGTAACCTAGCTCAATTGATTCATCAAAGAAAGCATGACATTACTCCTCAATCTGCTTATTATTATTATCTGCCCAATTTCAATGTTTTAGAACTCTGACTTCCATTCCGTAGGCTTAAAAAAAAGGTGGTGTTGTGCTTAACACTTGTCTTTCTGTCATGTTCTACATCCGTCTTTAACAAATCCAAAACATGGGGAGCCTGCATGGCTCAATCGGTCAAGTGTATGACTTTGGCTCAGGTCATGATCTCAAGGCTTGTGGGTTCAAACCCTGCATCAGGCTCTGTGCTAATAGCTCAGAGCCTGGAGCCTGCTTTGGATTCTGTGTCTCTCTTTCACTCTGCCCCTCCCTTGCTCATGCTCTGTCTCTCTCTGTCAAGAGTAAACATTAAAAAAAAAATATTAAAAACAAAACAAAACAAATGCAAAACACATTCACAAAAGTTTAGCTTCTTGGCATCTCCACCAATACTTCTCTAGTTCAGGACACTATAATTACTTTCTTAAATTATTTCTGTGCCTTTTTAAATGGTCTACAAGTTCCCACAGATTATATACTACATCAGCATCTCTAATGATTCTTTCCATTGATTTTTATCTTTTGGCTCAAGAACCTCTAAGAGTGTACCATTTCACTCAGAACAAGACTTGTGGTTCAAACCATTATCACTCTTCACCTTCTCAAACTAAATATGAAACACACCCTCTTAAAAAAAAACATTTTAGCCCTCCTAAAATATAATCGTGGCAAGATCTGAAAAATTGTTTTCTTCCAGTTATATCTCCAATGCTAGAAAAGTGTTCAAAATAAATATTTGTCAAATGAATAGAACAATTAGTCAATGTGCAAAGTTGTCTTCTAGGTAGTACCCTCAATGACAATATTATGCCATATTTAGCCTGGTCTATTTTGACAGTAACACAGTATAAGAAAAGTGTTGTATTTCCCATGCAACACCATAAGGTTATATTTTCATGAAAGTTCAATGGCTGAAATGTTCTTATTTTTAGAAAATTTAATAACAGTATTTTATCAGTGTTTGATATAAATAAATTGTATACTCTGTCTCTTCTTTTTTTATATTCATTTATTTTTGAGAAAGAAAGAGAGAGAATGAGAGCAGGGGAGGAGTGGAGAAAGACTAGGAGACACAGAATCAGAAGCAGGCTCCAGGCTCTGAGCTGTCGGCACATATCCCGATGCAGGGCTCGAACTCAAGAACCAAAAGATGGTGACCTGAGCCAAAGTCAGATGCTCAATCGACTGAGCCATCCAGGTGCCCCTAGTCTATCTCTTCTTATATGCCTTATTGACATAATTTATAGTTATATAATATAAAATGTCACCTGCATGCTTTGGTTAAAAACATTATAGAAGCATTAGTTGATTTTTGACCTGAATTTAAAAATAAACCATACCATGAAAGATTAATTTAAAATTTCCATTGAATTTACAATTCACTTCAATAGCCACAATAACTTTAAGCATTTTTTTTTTACTTTTTACGCATTATGTTTAGCACCTTAGACATTTTTAAGCAAGAAATTAAGAGTAGTCAGTGGGTAATTTTGTATGGCACCTAAATATACATAGAAAGTTGAAGATTTAAATAAATTTAAAAATAAGACCTAAGTCTCATTCATCCATTCATCAAATAGTCATTGACTGCCTATCTAAACTTCTGTTCATGAATAACCCTTGACACCCTCTCCATAGGTGGAGATAAGTAAAGTGAATGAGGTAGGTGCTATGGTAAATATCAGATGACGTCCTGTGGTTAGAAATAAAGGAGGTAGGAAACACACTGTATAGTGTGGATTGTCATCTTATGTAAAATGATTAGGGAAGACCTTTCAGATACAGTGACATATATGCAGGAACCTCAAGGATGTAAGTCTGTCACATATCTGGGATCAGGAACAGCAAGGAGATTAGTATGACTGGAGGGAATGTTCCAGAACAATAGGAATGGAATGGAAGAGGTGGCAGGAGAAGATCCTGACCATGGAGGACCTTGAAAATTATTTCAAGGACTTGGCTCTGATTTTGACATAGAATCGAAAGCCCCTGGATGTTTTTTGAGAATTGAATGACATGATTTCTTTTAAGTATGGAAAGGATAACTAGGTGCTTAGAGATGGGTATAGGATGACAAGGGTGGAAGTAAGGTGACCTATTAGACTCTTGGCTTAGAGCAGGTTAAAGTGGTGAAGGTTTCATAGGAATCACTTGTATGGGACAAACACTAGTATATTACTTCATGTTATCAAACTGGCAGCTCATTACACATTTGATATTTTATTTTCTATAACGTGCAGGTATAAAATATCAGTATACTTGAGCCTTGGACCAATTTAATTACAAAAACATACTGCAATATTTATTAAACAACCACACTGATGTGGTTAATAAACCTCTTTTTATTTCTGCGTATATTAGTAGGATAATAACTCAAAAGAATAGTTACGATACCAATCAGGAACAATCTGAAATCCTACTTTGTCTAGCAACAGAATAGCAGATTGATTATGACACGTCTGTTTGGTGTAGAGTGAAATCACATTGCAACTGGATTTTACATTATATATTCTTTTCATTATACTTTAAATGAGTACATCCAAATGATTAGAGTGGCTAGTGGAATAAATTGATAGATGAGTGAATTTCTCTACCATCACCAAATTTCTTCATTATGCTTAAGTACTTTAGAAGTCTCTAAGCAGTGTACGTTCTTTTCTAATCATCACTTAATTGGCTTTGTTAAAGGTTTACTTTAGCTTCCAAAAATACCAATATTGAGTGAAAGAAATAATATAACTCACATTCTTCCAGTCTGTGGCATTTTTTTGAAAATATATAAATATGAATGCAACTTGCTTTAAAATATTTGAGTTAACAGGGCATCATTGAAAATAACTGCAGAAAATAGGTGCGTAAGTGCAGAAATGTTATCTTTATGGCCTGAGAGAATTAAGCTACCTCTTAAAACTCTAACATTTCTAAGGGGAGTGGCTCATAACCCAGAGAGAAATACTGTGACTGAAATAAAGTATCTTATAAAAGAGATTTTAAAGTAATGGAATTTAGACTTCAGGTTTTTTTCTTACGTATTCACTTTAAGGATAAATACAAGACAATGAGAGTCTATTACTACTCATAATGATAATAATTATAGTATACATTATTATGTTTATTAATAATGTGTTCACCAGATATGATAGTAATACATATAAATTCATGCATGTGTGCACACACACACACAAAAAAAAAGCTTAATTCTCACAGTAAGAATTGAAAAAGGCTCTATATTATTTTTATCTTAAGGTGAGAAAAATGGTTCAGACCTGTGATTTGACCAGGATCGTGACCTTAATAAATAGCAGTTCTAGAGCTGGGTCAACTTTGCCTGACTGAAGAATGCTTTTGCTGAGTTCTGTCTATAACTTATTGTATGAAAATTGGGAAGACATTTCTGAATATTTTCTTTCTTTTTCTAAGGTCAAGCACTTAATTGGTGACCTACCTGAGGGTATATGCTATCTCTTTTCTAAAAAAGAAAAAAAAACATTATATTTTTATAAGCTACAGTAAAAGAACTTGTTTATAATGACTTATCTATGAACGACCTTGGGCTAAACATACTTAAGGGAAAATAGTGTTTTCTCAAAACTTGAAGATTTTCTGTTAAGATTTTTCTCTGAAGAACTGTTCTAGGATTGCTTATGCAAAGTGAGCTGAGTTAATAAAATGGATTATTATGTGCACCGACAGGGAGCTATAAATACTAAGTTTATTATTTTTGCCAATAAATAATTACATTTGTACCTCACTCTAAAATGTACTGAATCATTTACTTGCATTTGCTTCCAAAGCTCTTTTGAGCAGCCTGTAAGAAATCCTTGGTTTAGATATAGAAGTAGCATGTGAAAACAGCAGTGAATTATTAAAGTATGCACACTGGTTTATGAAGATATAGACTGTAATCAAAGCATTTTTCTTCTCCATGCTTAGTTTGTTGCTTACCAAAGAAATATCTTCTTGGCCAGATACTTAGGCAAGAGGAAAGTTACCCTAATTTTGGATCACCAGGGAAAATGTCAAATGTTCAAGCTCACAAAAATAATAGCATTCATTGGAACTTGGGACATTTGACATATATGATTGGAACTCTGAATATATAAGAATTGAAATAACATGGGAAAATAATAACAGTGTATAGCCTAATTACTAAACATTGAAATCAACAATATATGATTGTCAGCAATTATCTGAAATATCTTTTTATTTGTACTTGATAAATTATCAAAAATGTAGGCTTAAAATTTTTTCAGGAAAAAATTCTATCTTATATTGAATTTTTATGAATGCAGTATGTTTTCTTGATATAATGACAAAAAAACCTTTGGATTTTTTTTTTTAGAAATCCTGTTTTCGTTGATTTTGGTTTTGTCAGAGGATCCCAACTAGACAATAATAGCAGAATATTAGTGATGTAAATAATAATAATAAATAATTTCAGTGGGTTGAAAAGCATTAAAAATAATTCATAACCTCATAATGATATGAAAGATAGTTGATGACTACTGGGAACAATTTATGCAAATGGTAGGTATATTTAAAGAGAAAGAATTAGGTATGTGTCATGTCTTGCCTCTACTGAGTGAATCTAAGGACAAAACATTTAATGAGAGCTGGTTGCTTTATATTTTTTTTTTATTTTTTAATGTTTTTATTTACTTTTGAGAGAGAGAGACAGAGGGTGAGTGGGAGAGGGGCAAAGAGAGAGGGAGACAGAATCTGAAGCAGGCTCTAGGATCTGAACTGTCAGCGCAAAGCTTGATGTGGGGCCCGAACTCACCTCTAGGAGACCACAAGCTGAGCCAAAGTGGGATGCTTAACTGATTGAGCCACCCAGGTGTCCTGACCAGTTGCTTTATATTTAAAAGAAGCATCATGAATAGTAAACTCAGGGAAATTGATTAGAAAGGTAATATTTTACAACCCTTGATGAAAATTAATTGAACCAGGCAATAGTCATCAACATTTGTCATATTGGTGATAGGTTGAGTTGAACTTTTTAATGAGTGGATTGGAAAAACATCACCAGAACTCCTTATTCTGAGGTAAGTTTAAATTCCAAAGGCAACTTCCAGATAAACCTTTGGTTTTAAAATTTTAAATATTGAAACACTCTCTTCTCCTGAAATTACCAAAATAAAAGAAAAATAGGAAATTTAACTTCAATACTTAAAACACTGAGAAATATCTACAAGTGGTACAATAAATTGTAAATGAATGAATACATGAATGAGTGAATGAATGAATTTATGAATCAATGAATCAATCAATCTCAAATGAAGTAAAAATAAAGTTATGGTGAATATATCTTGTTATCTCAACACAAATATTCACTATAAATGATCTGATTACAGTCACGGTTGAGTATCTAATCTGACACAGTGAAAACCAGAATTCAGCTCTGTGGCATAATTCCCCAGGCCATAGACCAGGTTCCTGAATCAAATTGGTAACATTGCATCTTTAATATTGTAGAACAAACAACACTCTTTTCTTATTGGAATACACACTCTGAATATTTTGTTTTGTCTTTCTTGCTGCAATGTTTCTGACAAAACTACAGATACCTTTCCACTATTATAGCATCACATACAGCAACACTTTTAACCGAAGAACTCATTTGACAGTAAATGAAGTGTGGCAATGGGCCCTCACTCTTGGAATTCACCAGGATTGCCATGCTCCCCATCATCTTGAAGCAGTTAGCTTAATGGAATGGTGGAATGTCTTTTGAAGATTCAGTTACAGTGCCAGCCAGGTGGCAACACCTTGCTGGGCTAGAGCAGTATCTGCCAAGATTAGATATATGCTCTAAATTAGCATCCAAAGTATGGTGTTACTTTTCTCATAGCCTGAATTCATGGGTCTGGGAATTAAGGGATGGAAATGAAAATGGCTTCTCTCCTTCATATCCTGGAGATTCAGTAACGAAGTACTTGCTTCCTATCCCCATGACTTTAGACTCTGCTGGACTAGAGGTCTTAGTTCCAAAAGGAGAAATATTTCCACCAGGGAAAACAGTAATGATGTCAATAGACTAGAAATTAAAACTACTTCCTGGTCACATTGGATTTTTCATGTGATTGAATCAATGATTAAAAAGAAAAGAAAAGAAAAAGGTTATTTTGATTCTGCATGATTGATCCTGAGTACCAAGGGGGAATTGGGTTGCTACTCCACAATGGACATGAGGAGAAGGAGTGTTTCATTTACACAGAGACAAACATGGTTACCTTCCCAGAATTTATTTCTGTGTCAGGGCAGATGACACAACACACTCACCCATGAACGTAAATAAAGTATATTTAGTACTCACAACAAACTGAAGATTAACACCAGCTGAAGGGCTCATACAGGGGTCAGAGAAAAAAGGAGAACAAAGGGTGCTCAACAGGGGAGAGTTCCCACAAACAATCAAGAGGCTGCAACTAGCTGAAATTCCCTTACATACTCAAAAATCAGAGGACGTGTGCTGGGCTTTTAAATTCCTTGGTTGCCCAGATGTGGAGCATGCAGAGATCTACAAGCTATTAATGGTGAAACTCCATCAAAAATGGAGTTATCCTCTTAATTGTAAGAACATCCCCTATAGCATCTCTTAGTACTCTCATAGCTTGTGATTAAAGTCATTGAAAAAGTACAACAACCCAACAACCAAGGCGAGACTAATAATAATGGCCCAGAATTTTGAGGAATGAATGTTTCAGTAACCCTGCTAGACAATGTAACAACCAACTGAGGCACTCACTAGGTATATGAGAACTATGAAGTGAATAGACGTTATTCATAAATGGGAACTATGTAACCAGTTCCAGAAACTAGGGCAATAACAGTTATAACAGTTATAACTTCTTTATTTTGATTTGAATGTGTGTGTGTGTTGTTCTGCATCATTTTATCGTAGCATAATATGTTTGCTTACTAGTTAACTTTCTAAAATGATATTTATGTACCAGGAAGTCAAAGTGAATTACCTAGTAACAATGAACATCACCCAAAGATTGAAAGGGGTTTGTATCCTCTTTTGGGAAGAACAGATAGTGTCTAATTTTCAGATATACATGGGATTTGTGTATTACGCTAGGAGAAAGCATGGCACAGTTATTGTCTTTATTAGATATTAAGTCTAGTCTTCTATTTGAGGAAATGCATATGGGCGGCAATGCCAAGATGGCAAGGGGTAGAACACAGTGCTTTGCAATGTGTCCACTTGCTAGGCTGGACTAGGTTTCCCAGAATTCTCTTCCAAGAACGTTTCTGCTTAGAGTGGACTACAATACAACATTCCTTTGTGAGATCTGGATCCTGGAAGTTAAACAGCAACAACTTTTGTATCACACACAAGTGTTACTCACCTAACTCACCTGACTGGCTTGAAGCAGTGGGTAGGCATGCAATTGCCTGCTGTCCTTAGGATCTTCCTCCAATTTGGCCAAATCTTGGCTCAGATGTGTGTGTTTATCTCCATAATGATGTGTTCTGCAATCTGCAGGATGTGCATGCCATAGTAGGTCAGAGGCAATACACAATGACACGATTTCAGTCTACACTCCTGAACTTCAGCTCATGCTTGTGGGGCCAACTTTTTCTTACTTTCCTGTAATAAATATCTATCTTTCCGGCTATCTCATCTGTGGATTTCAACTTTTGGCATCAGATGCTAAGACAGACCGTAGTCTCACTGTAAATGCTAAAGTCATAACATTTCATGAAGAAAACATGGGAGGAAATCTTCATTGTCTTAGGGTAGGGAAAGAATTCTTATGGCAATTTTTGGGAAAACTATTAACAAAATTGTCTAAATTGACTTCAACATAGTTAATAAAAAAATCATGTTTTTAAAATACCACTGTTGATAAAATGAAAGGCAGGTAAATACTGGGAGAACATAACTACAATATGTACATTTTACAAAACTTCATCTCAAAAAAATATCCGCAACTCAACAAGACAACTCACCTAAATAAAAAAGGGCAAAATATATCAACAAACAATTCAGAAAGAAAATAGATGAAAAGCCAGTAGTTATAGAAAATATATTCAGTATCATTTTTCATTAAGAACATTCATTTAATAAAATTTTAATGCTTATTTATTTTTGAAAGAGAGAGAGAAAGAGAGAGAGAGCCAGGGAGGGGCAGAGAAAGAGGGAGACACAGAATCTGAGGCAGGCTGTAGGCTCTGAACTTTCAGCACAAAGCCCGACGCGGGGCTCAAACCCACAAACTGTGAGATCATGACCTGAGTTGAAGTCAGAGCCTTAACTGACTGAGCCACTCAGGCTCCCGAAGAACATGCGTTTTAAAGCCACAATGAAAAACCAGTACATATTCATTAGAATGGCTAAAATGAGGCACACCTCAGTAGCTCAGTCAGTTAAGTGTTCAACTCTTAATTTCAGCTCCGGTCATGATCTCACAGTTCCTGAGTTCAAGTCCTTCATGGGACTCCATACTGAGAGCACATTGCCTGCTTGGGAGTCTCTCTCTCCCTCTCTCTGCCCCTCCCACGATCACCTGTTTTCTCTCTCAAAATAAATAAATATGCTTAAGAAAAAAAAAAAGAATGCTAAACTGAAAAAGAGAATGACAATACCAAATATTGGCAAAATATTAGTCACAAAGACTTCCTGGAAATGTAAAATATAGGCACTTTGGAAAACAATTCAGCACTTTTAAATAAGTTAAACATACACACACCTTGTGACTCAGTATATACTCTTAGATATTTATTTAAGAAAGGGAAAAGTTCACAGAACTGTAGGCAGTTTATAAAACAAACTCCCATTGTCCGTTGGTCAAGAGAGTTAATATCTAGTAAAGGCCTGGCATCCAGGGTCACTCAGAGTTTGTGGCTCCTTTTTTGTTTAAGCTGAAACAACACAGTTTTAATATCCCTTGGACAAGTGCTCTTATTCTGGAACATTTCCTTTAAAAGAAAATCTTCAATTTTCTTCTGAGAATATGTTTCAGAAAATGTTTTGTGTGACTTGAAATTGATCCAGTCAAATCAAAATACCAATTACAGTTCTTTGCTTATGACACTTTGCTTCTTCAAAAGACCATAATAAATGATTACTAGGGCAATTTATAATTTATCATCTAAAATTATGCTTGTTTAGTGTTTATTGTTATCATTTCTAAGTGTATAATACTTCTGAAGTTAAGTTTATATATTGAGGATAGGAGTGTATATTTAGACTGAGATATATATGTAAACAGTTTTTATAGATGTATTATTAAATGACAGTGTGTAGGAAAAAAGGAAAATAAATGTACCTAGTTTTCCTTTTGATACTTATTGAGTATATTAGATTTAGCTTGTTTGTGAGTACATATTGAGGTTGACTGAGAAACATAAAATTGAGTAATATGTCCAACTCTTCCTTATTACATTAAAAAGTTGCTACTAGGGGCGCCTGGGTGGCGCAGTCGGTTAAGCGTCAGACTTCAGCCAGGTCACGATCTCGCGGTCCGGGAGTTCGAGCCCCGCGTCAGGCTCTGGGCTGATGGCTCAGAGCCTGGAGCCTGTTTCCCATTCTGTGTCTCCCTCTCTCTCTCTGCCCCTCCCCGGTTCATGCTCTGTCTCTCTCTGTCCCAAAAATAAATAAACGTTGAAAAAAAAAATTAAAAAAAAAATAAATGTCTACCCATGCCTAATGATCAGTGAACAACAAGAGTCTAGTTTTTTGTTTTGTTCTGTTTTATTTATTTTTTTTTAATTTTTTTTTTCAACGTTTATTTATTTTTGGGACAGAGAGAGACAGAGCATGAATGGGGGAGGGGCAGAGAGAGAGGGAGACACAGAATCGGAAACAGGCTCCAGGCTCTGAGCCATCAGCCCAGAGCCTGACACGGGGCTCGAACTCACGGACTGCGAGATCCTGACCTGGCTGAAGTCTGACGCTTAACCGACTGCGCCACCCAGGCGCCCCTGTTTTGTTCTGTTTTAATTTAGCTTTAACCTCTGCCTGTAAATGCAATGTTTGGCCTGGAGTTATGCTTAATATATTTTTCATTAATTAAATCAATATGGAGATAAGTGAATAAACTCACAGGTGTTTCTTCAGGCAAAATACAAATCTTATCTAGCAAATGATTTTTGTTCTACCACTTTATTTGTAGTATTTCAAATATTAAGGAATTTTTTATGTTGAAACAATTGATTTCATAATAAGTAACTTAACTAATGCTAATTTATTAAAGTTATACAAGTATCTGAAACAAGGCTTAGTTGTTTGCCTTTTTCTAGAAGTTTTGTGGTTTCATGTCTCATGTAGTATTTAGTTGTTTGTCTAAACAATGTCTGTCACAATTTCTGTGGTGTTGGAACAAATTTAGAAATAAAAATATTTTTTTATCTTAAAGCTTTCTATTTAATTATTGTATAAACAAGGATAAATGCTGTAACAATTTAGGAGTGTACATATCATGCAGACACATAGTTTATGCTGCAATATATATACAATGAACAAATAATTGCCTGAAAAGATGTTTTTATATATGTTGTTGAAAAATGTCATGACTCTTGGACATTAAAACAAATTACTTAATTTTTAAGTCAAACTATCTGGTCTTACTAAGGCAATAAGTTTCCTTCTAGAGATATGTGTTTAACTTCCGATTATATTTACATAATCACTTACTATCTTATGTGTACTGTAAATTTCTAAAAATCCATCACTTAGGCACCCTGATCTCTAATAGTTATCTTTTCAATAACAAGAGTTTTAGAGTATGAGAGCTATAATTGATCACATAATGACTACTCCACTCATCCACATATTCACAATGTGCTCAAATATAACATATGAAAATCTCCAGGTAAGCAGAATATACACTTTTAAAACAAAACAACACAACTGACAAGATGTCAGATCTCTTTCGTGTAGGCCATTGAGGCGTTGCCCAGGCCTGGCAGGGATGTGTGGCCTGCCGCACCTCCTTTGCACGCCCTCTCTGGTCTCGCACATGATGGCCCACAAGCAGATCTACTACTCGGTCAAGTACTTCCGGGAGCACTGTGAGTACCGCCATGTCGTGTTATCGAGAACTTTCCAAATAAACACCGAAAACCCATCTGATATCTAACGAGGAGTGGAGGAGACTTGGTTCAACAGACTCCAACGGAGGCTTGGCTGGGTTCAGTATGTGATCCAGGAGCCAAACCTGCATATTCTTCTCTTTAGATAACCTCTTCCAAAAGATCGGCAAAAATGAAGTATCTGGGGATCATCGATTAAATCTTTTTCAACTGTAATGTATATGTGTATATTAGGTAGTATTCAGTGAATACTTGAAAAAGTGTACAAATCGTTCACCCATACCTGCACGTGAGCTGTATTCTTCACAGCAACAGAGCTCAGTTAAATGCAGCTGCAAGGTTACCGCACAGTGTTTAAGATGAAATTTCTTCTGGTCAGTTTTTCTCTTAAGACAAGTATCTGTTTGACTTCGCCTGTTACTTTTGGTAAATAAAGTTTGTATGCTGCATTCATCAAAAAAATTTTTTTTTTGTATATCTGTAAATGTGTAAGATGCCTTCAAATAGTAATTTTGCCCAAAGTGTTTTAGCAGATTGTCATTGTAAGTATATATGTATAAAAACCACTTAAAAATTTTTTAACATTTATTCGAGTGACAGAGACAGAGTGTAAGCAGGGGAAGGGTGAGAGAGAGGGAGAAAAAGAATCTGAGGCAGGCTGCAGGTTCTGAGCTGTCAGCACAGAGCCCGACACAGGGCTCGAACTCACGAACCGTGAGATCATGACCTGAGCTGAAATCAGACATTTAACCGACTGAGTCACCCTGGAGCCCCTAAAAACCACTTTATTTAAATATACATAATAAAACTGAATTCACTGACTGCATTTGTTTATAGCTAAAGACCTCTCAAAGATTTCAATTGTTTTCTTTACAAATTTGGGGGTGGAAATCCAACATCTAATATAAGCTAATAAGAGTAAATTAAGTCAAATATCTAGAACTCAAAACTTTACAGTAGCATCAATCAGTCAATCAATCCAAACACTGATAGAAATATAGAATTAAAGGTCTGTGGGTGGGGGGTGTTCTAACCTATAGAAAATCAAGAATAAGGAGTACAGTGGTCTTCTTGACAGAGACCATGTAAATAAAAAGATAACAGAGTGAAATATTTAAACTGTTAGAAGAGGGACACCTGAGTGGCTCAGTTGGTTAAATGTCCAACCCTTGTTCTTATCGCAGACCATGACCTAATGGTTCATGAGTTCAAGCCCCGCATGGGGCTCTGTGATGACAGTGCAGAGCCTGCTTGGGATTCTCTCTCTCCCTCTCTCTCTGCCCCTCCCCTGCTTGCACACACACTCCCTCTCAAATTAAATAAATAAACTTAAGAAAAAGTGTTAAGAGACATAAACAAAACAACAACAACAACAAAACCCTAGAAATCTTTATCCAGCAAAATTACCATTCAAGAGTAAAGCAGAAATAAAAACTAAAGACTTCCCATGTCTTTTTTTTTTTAAAAGAGAGAGAAAACACAAGTAGGGGAGAAGGGCAGAGTTAGAGAGAAAATCCCAAGCAGGCTTCATGCTCAGCATAGAACCAGATGTAGGGCACAATCCCACGACCCTCGGATCATGACCTGAGCGGAAATCAAGAGTCAGACACTCAACTAACTGAGACACCCAGGCACCCCAAAGACTTCCCACATCTTGAGTTTGAACTCCACGAGTAAAGAAACCAAGTCATGTGGTCTGACAAAACCCCAGTGCATAAAATTATACCCAATGCATATTTTGTTCTAAAAAATGCTTAGGGGAGGAAGGAGGTCATCAAGGTAGAAGGCAAAAAAGAATGCAGGAAAGAAGGAGAAATGGAGGGAAGGAAGAAGGGAATGAAATTAATGTACCACATAAATCTTGATGTATGCCTTAAGTAAATTGATGCATGCTGGTGGACTTATTCAAACAGGTTAAATGTAATGGAGTAAGTTGGGAGAATTTTTGTTTGCTTGTTTTCTATTTAGTTTTTGAGAAATTTTAAGGTAGTTATCGCAGATATCTAACAATTGATGTAGACATCTAGGTAGGGATCCCACTTTTCATTTTCATTCATCTGTTTATAGTATTAATTAGCTTTCAACATGAAGAAGATCATTTAGGAAAAAGTAGAGAATTAGAATAGAAATTTTCTTAGGAACAAACCTTGAAGAATTCAGCTACAGAGTGGGATACAAAGGAAGCTCTGAATTAGTGGCAACAGTTGCAAAAAACACTAACTGAATTACAAGTTTAAGAAAAAGAAAATCAACATTAACGACAGAAAGCTGTTTTATTTGCATTATACTACTGCCCTAAAATTGGTTTAGGAGTAGAACTACATGTGCACCCTGGCGAAATATTTTGTCTGAACTACTGACATGTTACAGAAGAATGGGAAAGACACAGAACTTGAGATTAGTAGCTTTAAAACAAAAGATATGAAGAGGTAAGAAAAGTCTGCTCAGTCTACCTCTCTATCCTAAAATTAATTTGAATTGAGGCTAGAACAGTAGGGATACAGCCTACATGTCAACAAGCTCTGCCCAGAGGATGGATCCCCATTTCACCCAGCAACTGAAAACCTGACCCTCTGGTCGGCTATGAGTTGGAGGAATGAAGCAGAGACTTCTTTTCTGAGATGACATATTGAGAACTGGAGACAGTGTCCTCTAGCTAGTGTTCGACTGACTACATCCAGAAGTGAAAGCAAATCTTTACTGAAGGAATGTTTCCCTACTATAGGCTTGTAGGACTTGAGAATATTCAAATCAAAGTGTGGATTTGCAAAGATCACCTAGAATAAGATAAGGCAGTCTACTACAAGTGAAATTTGGCTAAAGATGGAAATAATACGTTTAAAATACCAAAGTCTGAGTGAATTAAAGTTATGCTATAAAGACTATAAAGGACATATGCATGGAATTTTTGAAGAAACAAAAGAAACAATAAAAATATTCCTTCAAAAGATTATTAGGAATTAGCTCTCTTAGAATGGATTTTCTATATGTAAAGTATGTATCAAAATATTGGTTAAACAGCATGTTAAAATGGACTAAAACAATCTCTACGTCAAAGGCATACATATTCAAATTATGAAAAAAACAATAAGATACATGAAGGATAAGTTGAAATTCAACGTATATTATCAGCATCTCAGATGCAGAGAGCTGAAGGAATGGAGATAGAATAACACTTAAAAAGATAATATTTGGGTTTTATGCTGTATCTGAAACAGGATTAATAAAATGGAACTCAAGCCCAAACACACCGTGTGAAATTACAAATCGCCAAAGACAAAAACAAATATTGAATGCAGCCACAGAAGAGAGAGATTATGTGAAAGGATTGAACATTAAAATTGCAGCAAAAATAGAGGACCAAACAGGGGAATACTGTCATCATAAGGTTGAGAGAAAGTATTAATCTAGAATATATACCCCAAAATATCATGTTGGATGCTGTCCTCTTCACTCACACTTCTTGTGCTCCGGGTTCCTGAAAATTTGTGGTGAGCATCAATCAGCTCTCTCGGAGGAATCGACTGCTACAGTTTCAGCCACTGGGGGTCATCAGCTGGAGATCGGAGGATGGAGTTATAAAAGTTAAGATGATTACTCCTTAGGGTTTTTTTGTTTTTTTTTTTCTCTGCAGGTTCATAGGTGATGGAGTTTCTTCTTTCAAAGTCCTCAAATCATTTGCATTTGCCCTTTACTACCCCTATAGCTCTTCCTGGTTGTAGTTTCCTGCCTCATCAGCTCTCCAGGCCTCGAGGAAGAATTTCTCCCTGCTGTTTCTAGCCTCAGAATGCTTCATTAGACCTAGCTGATTTTCATGATCTGATCACACTTTGGCACATAGTCTATTCTGTATTATTTCTTCTGAATACGCATTCTGTTCTATTATGACACCATTAATAGTATCATGTCAGGATTTAAATAGCAATATGTCATGATAAATAGAGTTTACTGCTAGAAAATATAATAATGGGATATCTAGAGAAGAAATATCAGGAAGAAGAAGAAACTTAATAAAAAAGAAAAAGCTATATACAAGGTCTTTAGAAACTTTTGTGAATCATCTGAATAAAGTCTAGTGCCTATAACAAAATAATAATAACAATATTAACAAGAACGCTCAATATTCCATGCGGCTAAAATAACTCAAATGCTAACCACAAATATTAAGGTATTTGGATGAAGATGATCATAGTTAAACTGTTCTAACATTTTTAGTACTGAGAAGAGACCTTTAAATTTCAATTTTGCTAAGTTAAATATGGCCAAATTTTGAATCTGTTACTAGACATTCTATGTACAAACTATAAATAGTAGATATAAATAAATATGAAATAAAAAAAAACAGACAACATTCAACCATCTCAAAAAAATGAACAGAGGGAAAAAGAAGTATAGACAAAGGATCACAAATAAACCAGTCACAAAAAAAAAAAAAAAAAACATGGGGTCCCTCGGTGACTCAGTCAGTTAAGCATCTAACTCTTGCCTTCAGCTCAGGTCACGATCTCCCAGTTCGTGCATTTGAGCCCCGCGTCAGGCTCCATGCTGACAGTGTGGAGCCTGCTTGGGATTCTCTTTCCTCTGTCTGCATCCCCCTGTCTCTCAAAATAAATAAATAAACTTAAAAAAATATAAATATTGCATAATCCCATTTAGATAAGATATCTAAAATAGTGAAATTGATAGCATCAAAGAGTGTAATGGTTGTTGCCAGGGAGTGACAGAGGGAGAAATGTGGAGTTATTAATTCATAGGCACAAAGTTTCAGTTAAACATGATAAATAGGTTCTAGAATTCTGCTGTGCAATATTTTACCTATAATTACACCTAAAATTTGGTTAAGAAGGTAGATCTCATGTAAAGTGTTCCTACCACAAGAAAATCGATTCTAAAAAGTTTTATATTATGTAAACTGTTATAAGAAAAAATAGAAATGTTTCAATAAGTCCACTAAGTGTTAAAGAAAATAAAGCAGAATTTAAAATCAACTCAGACTGAAAATCAGTGATGGATGGTTTGTAGTGGGTTGCTTACGAAAGAGTGGCACAGACAGGGTAGGACATGTTACCTTTTTTTTTTTCCCTTGACAACACTGAACAGAGCCAGAAGCCAAAAATGAAAAACAATATGTAGTAAACACACCATAAAAAATAGAAGCCTCCTTTTCACAGGATATATCACAGCTATGAAGAGATGGTCGAGAATTCATGGAGTGTAGTTATGGATTCAGTCAAATGGGTGAATATACCCTGAAGGAATATGGCTCATCTTTATTATGTCCTCAACAACCTGACTTCCTGAGTCTTCTTTATTTTCCTGGGAAACTACATTGTACACAAAGACCCTCCATACTCAGTGGGCTGGAAAGTTGATGGTCTTCATTTTGTCAGGCAGTCAGGAAAGGGGTAGTGTATGTACATTGGTAGAAGCAGGCACAAAGAGGTGATTCTTAGAAAATCTCACAACTAAATCTTAGGTAATATAAGTACTCTGCAAATCTTGTCCAATACTAGTATTTAACGTGGCATTTTGAGTTGTCTGAGTTAACCTCCTTGCATCTCAGCTTTAGAGTTAAGGCAGGGTCTCCAAAGGCTGAGAAGCAAGGAAAAATGTCTGTCTAGACTCTCATTGTGGGACTCCCCAAACACATAAGTTATATTTCAAACACCACAGTTGAGAACCTTTAAACAATTCAGGAGTGAATATTCTTTACTCACAAAAATGAAAACCTAACTAGACAGGCTATTCTTGGACAGGTTCTCTATGTACCATTTTTGCTGATATAACCAGAGCGTGACTGCAAATTCAGGCAGTACTTATTTCAACTTTGTTTATCACCCTTTACCTCTTAAGTGTTTAAAGTACCCAGGAATTGCTTACGTAGGTTGCACAGAGAAGTCAAAATCCTGTACGGCACAAACTTTAAATTGTTCCCACTTATTTGTTCTTCTTGTTTATTATACCTGCCTCATTCCAAAAAGAATTTGAGGCAGCAATGTGTTGCTTAGTTACTGGTATGTAAGTTATAAATGACAATTTAGCTGCCAGGGAGTTTATAATAATAGCAAACCAAAAAAAAAAAATGAATGCTAAGGATATTTCTCCTTATATGCACCCATAAATAATTGCAATCCACTCTAAATTAATAGAATGAAATGAGCACTTTTAAAGAGGAGAAACAAAGTTCTATTTTTATCATCTTTTAAACACCAATTATGACTTTTAAAACTCTTATATGCTAATAAGATTAAGTAAAAATTCTGTTATCTGCAATAATAGATATCCACAATGACACTACATTTTATAGTGCATTTCAGTGTATTAAATTTTGAGAATTATAAATATTTCTGAAGGACTATAAAGAGGTAAATAAATATTTTAGTATGACATATTTCTTACAAAATTATTTCTTTAAGGTTTCCTATTTCTTGGCCTAATATCTTATTTATTAAAAAATTAAAATCTCTTTAAATGTTTTTATTCTTTTCATAAATATAAAACTACTATATTGTCTCATTAATATGTTGTATTATATTTATGGACATGATGTAATTGTAATTTTTATTGTATTAAACTTGCTATAGTGTCTTTACATGTAGTTGTTGGCTTTACAATTTCAAAAACTCAGATTTATCTTTATAGCTCAAATTATCAATCTCTAAAAGAGGGCAAATTCACTAGTGAAATTAATTTGAGACTGGCTGATAAGTTAAAATGGCAATTTGTCTATGTAAAATATGTTAACAGATATCTGATCACTAGAATGGAGGTGTAGTAAATTTATGATCCCAAAAGTAGTGTAGGCATAAAAATAGTTCAACATGCATAGAAAAGAAGAAAGAAATGTGACTTATCTTAAGGTAAATTTCCATCCACTTATCTTCATCTAGTGAATTTCTCTTCTCTATTTCAGGGATGAATCCGTTGCCTACAAATCAACCATGGGTTTAAGACACATTATTTGAGAAGTAAAAACCAATACATGATTTTTTGCTTACTTTTTCTTTTTTTTTTTTTTTCAACGTTTTTATTTATTTTTGGGACAGAGAGAGACAGAGCATGAACGGGTGAGGGGCAGAGAGAGAGGGAGACACAGAATCGGAAACAGGCTCCAGGCTCCGAGCCATCAGCCCAGAGCCTGACGCGGGGCTCGAACTCACGGAGCGCGAGATCGTGACCTGGCTGAAGTCGGACGCTTAACCGACTGCGCCACCCAGGCGCCCCTTTTTTAAATTTTTTTTTTCAAACTTACTTTTTCTTAAGCATAAAAAGCCCATCATTTTTCTCTGTTTAGAGGTAAAAAACATGTAAGAGTTTTCAGTATTGTATATCTATATTTTACTTTGCCTCAGTTATAGCCATATGTATAATTCTGTTTTAGAAAAGCCTCCTTATTTATACACACAAAAAATCACCTACAAACCACAGCTAAAGATGTATTAATTTTGGGAATATCCCCCCAATATCCATGTTAAAAGTAAATCCTGGTTATTGTACCAAAAGTGACAACTCCTAAACTTATATTCATACTTTAGAGCTTTTTTGGGTCTGGGATTTAAAGTCGGTCATGATTTAACTTCACACATATTACTTGACCTTTTAACTTTTCAAAAAAACAAATTTTTAGGTTAACAAAACATTGTAGAATTATTTGCTGTCTTAAGCAATTAGATTGCCTCAATTTATATGTGGTATATTATTATCAAGACCACTATATATCTGTAAGTCAGTAATGTGGTGAATGAAACCAGTAATTAGGAAAACAAAATTAAATAAAATGCAGTATCTGTAGGCTTATTCTTGGCTTTGGTGATGGATATGTTAATTAGGCTGAATGGGATGGTTGTCTCACAATGTATATATTGCATATACAACATCAAGTTGAATATTTGTACACCTTAAATGTATACAATTTTTATTTATCATTTGACCTTAACACAGATAGGGGAAATGTGTAGGATATCTTTAGAATAGTCATAGAAGGCATTCTTGTGGAGTATCTCCCTTTGGTTGCAGCTCAGATGTATTGTATCAATACTTAATTGGTAGAAACGACCAAGTGATCATTATCAATGTCTTCAAACCCAATAATGTAGTAGTCGTAGTAGTCGTAGTACTCATAGTAACTGAAGTAGTAGAAAGTTTCAAATTAATATTGGATATTTACAAAGACTTTGTCCTGTGTAGATATTTTTTAAAAGGAGATCCAAATATTTTACTCAGCTATAAGTTTAGAACCATTTAGTATTTGTCTCCACAGCTAGACAAATAAGTGTTCTTACCAACAATAATCTTACATTGTGTGATTCCCTAAAGAGAGCTGTGACCAATTGGTAAGGTAAATCTATAATAGCATTAATTGCATGTATTAGTTACACCCAAGAAGGAAGTATTACTTTGAAACACATTCAAAAAGTGTGGTTTATTTTAGGTCATTCTTTGGAATAGGAAGATAAAGATTCTTACTTTATTTGTTTTTAAACTCTGGCAAACCAGTCTCAAGAAAAAAGTCAGACTGCTCAATCATCAGCTAATGAAACTGAGGAGAAACAACATTG
Organism: Lynx rufus; assembly: GCF_022079265.1. Taxonomy (NCBI): domain Eukaryota; kingdom Metazoa; phylum Chordata; class Mammalia; order Carnivora; family Felidae; genus Lynx; species Lynx rufus. The sequence continues at coordinate 220,222,305 of NW_025814823.1, read as the reverse complement.
ATATTTTTAAAGTAATATTTCTTATTTTTTCCAGAAATAAAGACTGGTGGAATCCTTTCAGGAGGAAACAACCTGTTTAGCAGGTATATAAATAGCGATATTCCACCTATAACATTTCTACTAAATTATAATCCTTCCTCCACTCAATGTTTCCTATTTTGAAGTAGCCCATTCTCTTCCCAAGGTAAATTATTTCTCATGTAGAATCCTCAGACTATTTAAAGGGATTAAAGACCCAGAAGGAAAATTAGTATAAAATTATTACATACTAATTATAAATAATTTATTTTAATAAAGAGTAATTATGGAAAATTAATTTTTAATACTTTCATTTCACATGCTATATTGACTTGAAAGATATAATAGTTTAGCTTTGGACTGAAAAAAGAAAGAACAATTAATTATTTTAATAATACCTCAATGTACACATAGTCTAGTCATTTTACTTGAATAAGGATTTTTAAAATAATCTTGAAAATTCTCAGACAAGTTAGCAATACTACTAAGAAAATAATATTTTAACTGCTTTCATGCATGCTTGGCCTTTAATTTAAATGTAGTATTGTTTTCAGCAAGGCTATTTTTTACAACCTTACTGATTGAGTTGTGAATGTTTAATGTTTAAGGTAATTAATGCAGCTTTCTTATGATATAATGAAAGATTTTTTCATCTGTACTGTACCTTTAGTGTGTGACCATATACTTTTTTCTGCGTTATTTATATATAATTCTTTCCAGCATTTCATAAGAGAAAACGTTATGTCTAGTTCTACTCATGAAACTCTTCTGTCATGTGGGTATGGTTGCTATCTTCTCTGATAACGATTCTGTTGAGAATAATCATCACTTAATATATAATAGTTGAGAAGCAATTTGGCAAAACTGAGTGAGAAGTCACCTGTGATGATATTCCACAGACATAAATTTCAAACATTTCTTTCTAACTCTGTTTCTTTTTCTCTTTTTTCTCTGTCCCTCTTTCTTTCTCCTTCAGCAAGACTGATGTTTTCCCAATACAAATTCTGAATTAAGTAACATACTTTTAAAAGCACAGATAAGTTGTTGATAAAAAATAAGGTAAATAACTGGTGGCCAGAAAAAAAAAAATAACAAAAAACCAGGATGAGAAATCAGTACTCTTAAGGATTTCTAACTTGGACTAATGTCTTGAGTTTATATCAAAGTCAGAGACCAGTTCTTCAGCCCATGTTAAATTTTTATTTGGAACTGAGATGCCTGATTAAATCTTGAAATTTTAAACTGTGAAAATTTCATTGGTAAGGTGACTAAAAGACAAATATTTAGCCTTTTAGTAGTAAAGGAAGTAGTGTCTTTGCATAATTCTTAGTTTGGGAACTTTGCATCCACTATCTTGAATGCAAATACATGTAGGCCAATGAAGTGAAATCCATGCTAAGAGATGATAATAAAATATAATTTTAGAGGATGTTACTTATGTTTTCCTGGAAGAAGCAAATGCAAAATCTTCTCAGAAAAGATGCAAATTAGGGGTGCCTGGATGACTCTGTTGGTTAAGTGTTGGACTCTTGGAATTGGCTCCAGTCCATAATCTCACCATTCTGGGATGAGCCCCTTTGCATAGGGGCTCTTTGCTGACAGCTTGAAGCCTGCTTGGGATTCTCTCCCCCCTCTCTTTCTGCCCCTCCCCTTCTCGCACCAGTGTGCAAGCATACTTTCTCTCTCTCAAAATAAATAAACATTTTTTTTTAAAAAGAAAAAATGCAAATGAAAATTAAAAAATTAAAAACCCACAAAAATTTTCTATAAATAAGCTCATAATTCAGAAATAAAAAATAAAATAGTAATTGTTATAGCATAAATTAAAGTCAGCATCTACAAAAAAGAAAATGGATTCAATTCTTGTATATCTTTAGATAAAAAGCTATTATTACATAGACTCTATAGGAGGTTTATGCTTAACGTAAGAATTCCCAGGACACCGTTAAAATAGTCGAGAAAGTTTCAAAAAGAATTTTTAAAGACTTCCTATAAATGTTGAATATAGTTATTTTAATTGTTTAAAAAAATATTGGATTGTAAATGTTTTACATTACTTAGTTTTGGGGAAATTACCCACAATGCAGCAGAGAGAGGAAAAGAGATACAAAGTACGAGATAGGTGGTAATACTTGGAAGATCATATGAGGAGCTGTAACATATTGAATCTGAGTTCAAAAAGAATAATGGTAGATGTAACAATTTAATGAAATAAGCCTAAGAATTTTCAGAAGTGATAAAATGATAAAACTGAGTTAACAACAGAATAAATGAATGAAAACGAATTTAACCTGAAACATAACATTGACCTGTAGAATATCAAAATAAAGCAAAGATGGCATTAAGATGATTACAATGGAATATTATGGAGACTAATAGAAGACTTTTTATTATCAACTGAAGCCGGAAAACAATAGAATAATATTTTGAGAATGTTGGGGCAAAAGGAATTTTCAAAATGAGATTTAGTTACCAAATAAACTATTTCTGCCATTTTTATAGAGTTAAATGGAGACAAATATATCAGATATATATATATATGTATATATATATATATGTATATGTATATATTTATGTATATGTGTATATATATGTATATATATGTATATGTGTATATATGTATATATATGTATATGTATATATGTATATGTATATATTTTATAGAGTTAAATGGAGACAAATATATCAGATATATATATGTATATATATACACATAATGTATACATAATGTATATATATATATAATTTTATAGAGTTAAATGGAGACAAATATATCAGATATATATGTATATATATATATACATAATGTATACATAATTATATATATATATATATAATTATTTTATATATATATAAAATAATGTGTGTGTGTGTATATATATATACACACACACACATTATTTTACTTAAAGGAAACAAAGATTAGGACAATTTTCTTGTGGAAACGGGAGTAAAACTTCTTGAAATAAGTACTACAGGATCTATTTAAAGTAGAAATAAATTAAACCCAGAAGAAAAAGTGAGATTCAAGAAAGAACATTCCTCAGGGATTGGCAGTCGTGTTAGTATTGATTCTTTATAACAAATGTTAGAATATTATCAGCACTCCTCTATTCTAATCAACTATACATTTGCATGAATATATGGATACATCTAGTTTGGAGTGCCTGACCATGCACATCACAATATACAATTATTATTGGGTCAGAGATAATCCTTGACAACTCAGATTTTCATTCAGAACCTAACATTATGCGTTGGCATATTGTCTCGTTTGTGAGATACCTCATTATCCTGCACCAGGCAATAGCAACAACACCTTCCACAGACATGGAAAATACACAAATATGGAAACCACAGCAAGTTTCAGATGCCAAGGCTAGTATTTTTTCTCAGATTCAAGGGCTTGCTTTTATATTAATCAGATTTTCTGGCTTCCTATGGTCATGTGCTTCTTGCTGAGTATGTCCATACTCTGCCTCCTACTACCTTTGATTATATAAGCCACATGCACATACAGCTAATCCCTATTTTGTGTTGATAGAAGCCTCCTATAATTATTCCTCAGACCCTGATTAATCTCATTCTATGACCCCGTCATCCTTGAGCTACTGAAGTCTTTTGCCAATGTTGCCATATGTCTGTCAGTATTATAGTGGTACTGACTGAATTCCAGAAGTAAAATGGGGGAAATACTTTAAAAGCAAACATCAGGAAGATTCTGCAGGAAAGGATGGAGTGAATTTATACATATTAATTCCTAATTAAATCATTTATTTCACTTTTTCCTAATCTTATAAATGGACTTCATTTATGTCCTTATTTTTTTGTTGTTGTTTTAAAATTTTTTGTTTATTTTTGAGAGAGAGAGAGAGAGAGAGAGAGAGAGAGTGCGAGCACAGGCAGGGGAGGGGCAGAGAGAGAGGGGGACATACAGAATCCAAAAAAGGCTCCAGGCTCTGAGCTGTCAGCACAGAGCCCAATGTGGGGCTTGAAATCAAGTACTGCAAGATCACGACCCGACGGAAGTCAGATGCTAACCCACTGAGCCACCCAGTCGCCCCTATGTCTTTATTTTTTTATTTTTTTAAAGGAGAAGCTCAAAAGGAGTACAAGCTATATGGGTGAAATAAAGAATGTGTTCAACAGTATGAAAATGAAGATCGATGTATTCTCTTATGGTATTAATATGTTGATCTTTTCCTGTGTCGCTGGTAGGAAAAAGAATGGCCTAGGCTCTCTAATGGTGAAGTTTTTAACTTTCCTATCACCCTTGGAAAACAAATCAGGAACTCCACAGGAAAAACTTAGGCTAATAGCTCTAGTACAGAAGGAATGTTCATCTACCCTCATGTGCTTAACTTTGATATGATTCTCCTTATCTTGAGCTAATTTCACTTTAATAACTGAGGTTAGTATGTAGCCTGAGTGACAAACCCAAGGAAGTCACTGGCCTGTCTTAGGCTCAGGCTTTCTTCTCGACTATCAAAAAGAATGTTTCTGGAGCATCTGGGTGGCTCTGTCGATTAAGTGTCCAACTTCAGCTCAGGTCATGATCACGTGGTTGGTGAGTTTGAGCCCCAAGTCAGGCTCTGTGCTGGCAGCTCAGAGCCTAGAGTCTGCTTCCAAATCTGTGTCTCCCTCTGTCTCTGTCCTCCCCTGCTTGTGCTCTGTCTCTCCCTCAAAAATGAATAAAAACATTAATTTTTTTTAAAGAGTGTTGCTGATCACAATGATCTAGCCCATTTATTAGGAATAAGAATATGGTAGTGTAAGGACATAACACAAAATAATCAATTTATAGACTGCAATACACTGTCTAGAAGGCCATCAGGTTACCTTGGGATGGTTGTAGATGACAGATCAAATATTCAATATATGAGAATAAAGAAAAACAACTTTCATTACTGTACTTCTAAGTAGGATTTTTTTTTAAAGCTCTGATAAAGCAAATACTATTACAAATGGTGGAAGATTACATTGGAGAGGTAAATGGAAAAGCAAATAGCTTTGGTTACTATTCCAAATACTGCCTTACTAGAAAAAACTGTTTAATTGTACAGTTTTATAGTCATTTACACAGATATATCTACCTAAGAAATCTTGAAAATGCAAAAAAAAAAGCCTATGGAAATTTTATATCTGATAAAGCTTCAATCTCAAATTAGCATGGAAAGAATGGTGTTTTAAATAAATGGTTCTGGAATAGCTATAAAATCATGTGGAGAATGTTAAAAATTGGATTTGTTCCTCATATCATGCATTAGGATATGTAGTTCAAGTGGGTCAAAGATTTTAATTTGAAAATAAAGCCAGACAAGTGATAGAAGGAAATGTGGGTGAATCTCTCATAACTAATTGAGGGATATGTGCTATTACTATACAAACTCCTAGGTGCTTAAAATAAAAAACAGCAATACATTTAATCATAGGCCATTAAGAAAACCTATATGTTAAGAAAATATCAACTGTAGTTGAGTAAAAAAGCAAATCACCCATTGGGAAATATTTGCACAGTATATATTTGCACAGTATATTCTGAACGTATAAGAACTTTTAAGGCCAAAAAAAAAAAAGAACATAGTCTATAGCTATGAACAAATATTTCACAGAAAAATAAATTGTAATATGCACATGTTAATTTACACTCAAAATAACAAAATAATGTTAGAGCAACATTGAAATACTAAGAGAAAAATACAAATGCATTTGTTTGCGGGGGGGATAAATTAGCTGAAAGAGTAATTTAGAAAATTTTGAACAACATTAATCATTATAGGACCTCTCATTAGCAGAAATTTTGAAAATTAATACCTCTTTAACATTACCACCAAAGTTTTAAATTTTAAAATTTTAAAAAAATTTTTAATTTTTATTCCATTAGTAAATAAAGTGAAAAAATGAACAAGTTGTAAACACACTACATCTCCAGAAGAGCAAGACTTCAGTGTAAACAGCACTGGAAGTATTTAAGAATGTTGTCTTAAGTATTCTAGCATAAATAATTTCAACATATATTTATGTTGAAGCTTTAACATGATATATATGGACATTATATAATATTTTCTAATTTAAAAATCTGAGAAAGTGATCACAGACTTTTTGTAAATATCTTCACTATGAATGAAACATTCATACTTAAATATTCATTAGAAGAAAAAGTACAGCCTTTCCTCTTATACTTGAATTTTCTTTTACTGTAGAGGGTGACTTAAATATGAGTTGTGTCCAAATTATTTTAAATTAGCTCATACCCAGAGAGAACTCAATGAAATTTCCAAACAAACTTTTGCTAAATCCAGATTAAGTCATGTAGCCCTGTGTATCCCTTGTGTCTTTCTCTGCCTTACCAACCTTGCTTAAGTTAATAATTATTAACTTAATTATTCTTAAACTAATATTTATATACTTTGCTAGCCATGTATAAATTGTTTGTGCTTATAATGTAAAGTTATTTTGAAAAAGTTCTTGTGTAATGATATCGCCATTTGAATGTGCACATAATTGCCCCTTTTGGATGAACCAAATTTCATATTGGTAGAACATCACAAAATTAATTCCATCCACCTCTCAAGAAACTGGTATGTTTTCAGTGATATTTTTCTGTAAGGTATAGCATGTGAAGTCACAGGAAATTTCACAAATGACCACAATACTCATAATAGCATGACTCAAAGAGTTATTGATCATGCATCTTATGGATACTCTTATTTCTGGAACATCAAAGAGGAGCACATAGGATAACAACATCCAAAATGAGACAGTGTAAGACTTAGATTACTCATCTTAAATTAAACTGCAAATAATTTATTCTCACCTACATTTTCCTTAACATTTCTCTTTCTGCTGCAATGACAAACATGAATTTTAATGTCTTTCGTTTATTGGTATATGTTTAATTAATACCACATTAAGCAAACCTTCAAATAAAAATCAGGGATCTAATCAAAGATGTACCTACTTTCTTTCTGTGAATCCCAGTCTGCATAATAAAAATCTTCTGTCACAAGTCATATATCAAGAAAAGTCAATGAGAGTCTCATCTTAGAATTAATGACAAAACACCATGATATTAGTTCTGACATCAATTGCTGCCTTTAAGCAATGAATTTCCACTTAGCCAACCATTACCTCTATTTAATCAAAATAATTACCTCTGAAAATTCCAAATACTAGAACTGGTTGGAAGGAAAACAGAACAGGATATATATATATATATATATATATATATATATATATATATATATATACATACATATATATAGTGTTTATTATAGTAAATTTTAAAATATTTAAAAAGCTAGAAGAATAATGCAGTCAGTGCACAAGTAACAACTTACAATTTTCTGCAATTATCCATTCATAAAGAATTTTGCTTTATTTACACTAGACATACATTTTCTAACACCCTGATGGATTATTTTGAAGCAAATTCCAGAATCATGTAATTTTATTCATAAACATATTAGTAGAGATGTGTATAAAATGAGGACACATAAATTTATATCTAAAACACTATCGATAAAACTAAAATAAATAAATAAATATATATATATATATCTTAATATTATCAAAGTCCACTCTCTTAATATCCATCAAAATTTATTTAACTGAATAGACTCTGTATAGAGTTATCCACATGCTGGATATTTTTCTGATTGTATCCCTATCGAATGGTTAAAAAAGTGCCTTTGTTATCATAGTATTTTTCAATTGGTAATTATATTAGAGACCTGATTCTCTCCCCCCTCCCCTCCCTTCCCCTCCCCTTCCCTCCCCTCTCCTCTCTTTTCCTGTCCTATCTCTCTCTTTCAACCTCTCAACTTGTCTCTCTTTCAGCAAAAATGCTTCATAGGTATTCTTTTGATAAGAGGCACATGTTTATCTTTTATTTGTGATGTTAAAAGGTATTGATTTTAATGCTTTAGTTCCTTTATCTCATTAGGGATTGCAAAATCATGATGTTTTAATTCTAAATGTTTTGATTTATGAGTTAAAACAATCCCATAAAGATATGCTTATTGATCTAAAATATTTATAAATTGTAATCAATTGCATTATTACTCGTATTAATACTCAAATTGTTTCATTGCTAACCTGTTAGAACTTCTCCATACTGACTCCTGAGCCCTTTATAAAGGATGCTTTTAATCTGAAAATTTCTTTGCTTTCTGCTATGACAAGATATTTACAGTAATCCAATCTGTAAAAATTTAATATTAAAATTTTAATTTTTAATAATTAAATTAAGACAAAAGGCATAAATCAGAAATCTCTTGGGCCATCCAAAATTGTCACTCTAACTTACAATCATGTTACCTTTTTATTTTTTTTTTATATCCCTTGTGATGACTTCAAATTTTCTTTTTCAATTTATTTAAGTGTTCTTTATTTCTACACTTTTCCCCTAACATCGTCTCTGACGTGTGAAGGACTATATATCAAGTTCATAAATGCATTCACATTTTACTAAGAGTGAACAAAGGAAATATGTTTTTCTTCTTTTATAATTTATTATCATAAGCCTCTGCCCAGTGGGTAGTAAAAGAGAAACTGATTTTATTTCTATCAAATTCAAAACTGGGTTTGATGATTTAATAGTCCTTTAAGTAATAGTCTCTTCTATTTCTACCTGCCCGCCATCCACCTAGCCCTCCTCTGAGATAATTCTGGGTTTCCATGGCTGCATAGTACCCAATAAAGGGCTTTCTAATCCACATGGCATATAGTTCTATCCTCTGACACTGTGGTCCAGAGCTCCTGCTCTGGCCTTAATTGTATTCCCCCAAAGTTTGTATAGTGAAGCTCTAACCCTCACGGTGATGATAGCTAGAGATAGAATCCTTAGGAGGTAATTAAGCTTAAATGAGTTCATAAGAGTAGGGACCTGCTTAGATTGGACCGTGGTCTTATAAGAAGAGGAAGACATAGAAAGGAACAGAGAGAGAGAAAGGGAAATTTCTCTCTCTCATGTAAGAAGTGAAAAGGTGGTTCTCTGAAAGCCAGGAAGTGATCCCCCACCCAAAATCAAACCCTGAGGAACCTTGATCTTGGAATTTCCAGCCTCCAGAAGTATAAAACAATGAATTTCTTTTTAATCCACTTAGTCTATGATAAAATCCCTATGAGATTTGGCAATTGTAATTGAATTGAGAACTAGACACCATCCTGCTCTTCACTACAGAGTTAAAAATATAAAGATTACGAAAAAATAGAGACAGTAGGATCAAGCTGCCTCCAAAACAGCCTCGTTCCAGAATGAGTGGAGATAAATTATCATGTGGTTTTAAAAAATAACTTTAGAATCAGACAAGGGGTTATTGTTTATGAGATTTAAATCAAGGACTTCCATCTTGAAAAGATATATTGTTGAGTAAAATACAGATGATCTACAAAAGATTTAGCATCATTTACAAAGAACAAGAAAGTGTCACTCTATATAAAACAGTAACAATTTCATAGCGTTGCAATTGCATCAGTGTGAGAAGAAAATAAAAATAGAAATGAAAAGGAAGGAAAGAATACATTTTTAAAAATTAAGATTAAATAAAATCAGTGAAGAATATAATTAAGATATAAAAGAAAACTATATATATATAAAGCAACTTGTAGTTACATGTTAACATAAACATGAATGTAACCTTGACTGTGAATTCTTACCAATCCCACACCCAGGAATCCATCTGTAAAGGAAAACCACCAGCTACAGTGGATAATATACAGAACTATCACTAGTGTCAAGAAATGAATTCAAAACAAAATAAAATCTAAAAAGAGTGAATATTTATTATTACCTAAACTTTTGAATTAAAGGTACATTAATATAATGTAAAATTGAGGCTAATATAGGCAGTTTGAATTGGGAGAAGTTCCATTAAGGAGCCTGTTAAAGGAAAAAAGAAAGTAAGAATCATACAGAATTCATTCCTATTTTTTTTTAATTTTTAAATGTTTATTTTTGAGAGAGAGAGAGAGCACAAGCAGGGGAGGGCAGAGAAAGGGGGAAAACACAGAATCTGAAGTAGGCTCCAGGCTCTGAGCTGTCAGCACAGCGCCCAACACAAGGCTCCAACCCACGAACTGTGAGATCATGAACTGAGCTGAAGTCAGATGCTTAACCAAATGAGCCACCCAGGTGCCCCCATTCCTATTTTTGTAAACAAACACTGACAAAATAAATGGCCACATTAGACTCTTCATAATCCAGCTTAAAAAGTATGCACTGCAAGAGTTAACCGAATCTTCACCCCCATAACTTGATATGCTCCTGAGAAAGCCATCTCTCGCACTCTCACCTTCCTAAATCTCCTTCCCTTGCCATTACCATTGCCCAAAGGCCATCTCCAAAATGAGGCCAATGATCAATTTTTTCTAAAACACTAACCAGGAAAAATCCCATTATGCCCTACATCTTTGTTTCCCTCAATCACTGAAGAATTCTTAGTCTCACAGAACATTTCACTTTATCAGAATTTGTGCGTCAAATGGCTTTGTACGTCCTTATTCTGGCAATAACACTCATTTCCCCCAACATGCCACCCTCCAGGTTGCCCAAAGTGATCTCTGGAATTCTAGCTTTGTAACCAGAGGAATTCCCATCTCTCAAATCCTTCTTTAAAACTCTCTTCATTTTGTTGCTGTAAATGTCATTATCAGAAACCAGCATTAGGTGGCTATTTGTATGTGTGTATGTATGTATGTGTTTTCTTTGACAAATCCCGCATTCTGCTGAAGCCCTCTCTCTGTTATAGAATTTCCATGTCATTCCTTTTTTCTTGATTTCCATTTTTCTGCTAAGATTCTCAAACTTTCCTTTCACTACATTAATCTTTTTTGTTAACATGTTTAAATATATATTTTTTTGGAAATTATAACCTCATCATTACCTATGAATTTTCCCCTTTGGTTATGGGACACATGTTCTTGTGTCTTCATATATGTAGCATTTATTGTACACTGGAAATTGCAGATGCTACATTGTTGAGGGTATAGATTTCGTGTTGACCTTTACTCTTGTTGTCAGTTAATTTATTTGCCGATCAGCTTCATCTACTGATGCTCAGATTGTCTGAGACGTGTCTAGAGTATCCCTTGGTTCTTGACTGAATTCCTAGAGTGTTTAGTGAGGTGTCTTTATTCTGATTGGTTGGTGGTCTCCCACCTCTGTGCAGCCCCCAGACCTTTGTGGAGTACACCTTGTATGTGTACATTGCCCCAAGAATTGTTGCTGTCATCAAAATTCTTACAACAGTTGTTTCAGATATTTCTTATGGTCTTAGATTTATTCTCAGTCAGGAGGGTAGTTTGATACCCATTAATCATACTTAGTCTATTACTACCTAGTGAAACTTTTAAAACAAAGTAAAATAATAATAATAAAAATAATAATAATAATAAAAATAATGTCTATTTGTAAAATGAAAGTAAATATCTCTTGTGTAATTTTTTAAATCAGGTGAATGTTGATTTTTATTTTTATATAGTGTATTTCTATCAAAAACATTTATTATTATAATATTTCGATATAAACTTGTCATCTGTTATCTATTCTTAGTACTGGTATCATTGTTTTTGCAACTGAAAAACAAAATGCCAAATACAGCTCAGTTTCATAGTAACTGAAAATACCAAGTATAGCACAAATAACAAACACTTCAATCTTTTTATCAGCAATTTTTTTATCTTCTGTACAGTGACAGGAATATATCAGATGTCTATGTAAATAATCAAACGTTTGACACCATAACTTAATATTTAGTTTTATTTCATTATGAAGAGATACAGCTAACAGTTTGTTATTTTAATTGCCTTGAAAACCTTCAGTTTTCTATAGTCTTTAACTTTAATATAAACACAGAGGCACCTGGGTGACTTAATAAGTTAAGTGTCTGACTCTTGATTTCAGCTCAGGTCATGATCTCATGGTTTAATGAGTCCGAGCCCTGCATTGGGCTCTGTGCACTGACCCTGTGGAACCTGCTTGGGATTCTCTCTCTCTGCCCCGCCCCTACTCATTCTGTCTCTGTTTCTCTCAAAATAAATAAATAAACTTAAAAAATTAACATATAGTTATCAAATTTTTCTGTAGCATAAATTAATTATTTAAAATATATTATGAAAAATGTAATATCTCTAAAAACATTGTACTTAAGCTATATAATTATAGTATAGAAAAGCGCTTTTTAAAAAACTTTAGGGAGAGAGAGAGCATGAGCAGGAAAGAGTAGCAGAGAAGGAGAGAGAGAGAGAGAGAGAGAGAGCGAGCGAATACCAAGCAGGATCCACGCTCAGCATGGAGCCCGATGAGGGGCTCAATCCCACAACCGTGGGATCATTACCAAGCCTAAATCAAGAGTCAAATGCTCAACAGACTAAGCCAACCAGGGGCCCCTAGAATGCACTTTTTAAGAATTAGGATCAAGCTACAGTTTAATGTCTGAAGAATTAATATATATTATCTGATCTTTGATGATTGTCACCACTAATTGGCCCTAGAAATCTCTAAGCAGCTAGAGCAGTAGTTAATAAGAGATAAATGGAGAAATAAGGAAATATATTGCAGATTAGAGCTCCTCTTATTCAGCAGTTCATGATGCATTACTTTAGATTTAGCCATATTTTAGAATTCTTAGGATAACACTATTTCTATCTCATTCTGGATAGTAATAAAAAGTAGCCACCATACATGTTACATTTTTAACTTATGCACCATATGTCTCTGAAAGAAAATTTTAATTGTTTGGTAGTGCATACTCATTAAATTTTACTGTTATGTAGTGTTTTCTGCATAATCATAGAATAACTTAAAATATATTCTATAATTTTCTCTTGCTATGTGGATTGTAAAAAAAAAAAATGTTAAAATGGTAAATGTTTGAATCATAAATGCTTGTCCAAAAAGAGCTGACTGGAAATCCATTGAAGTCTACATTTTTAATTTGCTTACTGTGTACCCTACTAAATAATTTATCATTAATTACTGTATATTTCACAAAGTTTCTTAAATCCTAACAAACAGAAAACTTATTTGAATAAGTTTAGCTAATGAATTCTAATACCTTTGCCCTTAAGGTGAATACTTCTACTAGAACATGTCAATTAGATGAATATGGCTTGAATTTACTTTTATATTTCTATGGCTCCCGTAATTAGTTACCATTATAGATTATATTTAATAGCAAAAAGTATCCTGAGTTAGTTATTTCAGAAATTATTTTCCCAATATTTTGAATTTTATTTTATTTTTTGAGTATTATTTTAAGTGAGTTGATTTGATTGCTTTATAACAGTTGAGTGCTTAATTTTTTTTAATTTTAAGTTTTAATCAATTATAGAATATTTGTAGTTTGAAATAATTAATATTATAGATACCATGTATTATAATTTATTAAGTATGATGTAAACTATGGACTAGAAACCAGTAATTTTATGAAATAAACATGAATCTTGTGAGAAGTAGGACAACATATCAAAAGAAAAAGAATTGGGAATGAAATAGAAATTAACAGAAACCATGGGAAAAGACAGCCAGAGAGCTTTAAAATATTCATTTGGTAGTTGATCCAGTATTGGGATAATAGGAAAGGATATATGCAGGACAAAATTGGATGAGGACTCTGCATCTCTACTATTTTACTGATAACAAAGCATAGAGATGATTGTATGAGAGTGTAGATTTTATTGTTAATACAGATTCCCACCCCAGGTATTATAGTTTTTAAAGGAACTAATTTTAATAGTAATTCTAATGATAAAAAAGTTTTTAATTTCAATACTTCTGGTCCCATAAGATGGTATAAACTCACTCTTCTCTTCTCCTAACCTCTAAATACAGCAAAATACTTTAGAAATAATTCAACAAACAAAGTGCTCTGAAAGGTAGAAAGAAGATAGATTGGCTAGGGCACTTAATTCTTAAAGATGTATATAATTTTATTTTTTACCCAGAACTACCAACAGACATAGGAAAGATACACACACACACACACACACACACACACACACACAGAGAGAGAGAGAGAGAGAGAGAGAGAGAGAGAGAATGAGAGAGAGAGAGAGAGAGAGAGAGAGAGAGAAGAGAAGCTTGCTCTCTGGCCAAATGACTAAGATAGGCTAAGCTCAGCGGAAACCTAGTAAGGAGATTCATTCATTGATCCACACCCAGCGGCAGTGACATTAGTGAGCAGCAGACAGACTGGTCCACATGTCTGACAACAGCATAACAGATCTGACCAAATCCCAGCTCCAACAGGTCAGGTATTTCCTGGTCTTCATCCACTACAACACAGAAAGTAAGTAAGCTCAGGATTTCCTGATTCTCACCCCATGGCAGAAAACTGCCCAGAGAGGTATTTCCTGCCTCCAACAGCTTAGGTAAGATAAAGCAGAAACCTATAGCATCCTGTGTGTGGCGAACAGGACAAAGTAAACATTCTCCACCCAGCATCCTCACCACCTAGCAGGGAGCCCCAGGGCAGTGCCTTTTGACCCAACAGGCAGCACCAGCAGGGGTAGAGAGGGAGCTCTCTCCTCAAAGCTGAGGAACAAGGACCAGAAAAGCATAGCAAAGCATGTGCTAGAAAGGTGTCAATGGAATTACATCCACAAATGCAGGCCAGAACCTACACACTAAATCTGAACAAGATAAATACTAGATGCAATAATAGATTCAAATAGGATCAATAGTCTTGTAATAGAATATTCAAAACCATAAGGATCAAACAATCACGACTGAAAACCAGGTGATACCAAGTCTGAGATTAACCCAGATGTTGGAACAACTAACATCCATCATAATGTTTAACAAAGTGATTAATTTTATTTTTACGGCACAGCTCTCACACTTGAAGTTGCTTTTTGTTTCAACAGTTTTATAAGAACTGGGAGTTTTTCAGAGACCTGAACTCTTATTTCCTCTTTTTAATAAACTCACTAAGATTCTAGTTCACAAATCAGTCTCCTCTGGTTTTGGATATTGAATCGAAAATCGTTTGGTCTGGTAAATATTCATTTCAAATACGTGACAGTTGATTTTGATTCTAGGCAATTCTCAAACTTGTCCGTACACTTGAATTATCTAGTGAGTTTTTAATATAATATAAAGGCCTAAATCCACCCAGATGAATTAAAACAAAATCCAGCAGTGTGGTTCCATATTTATCTTCCTTTTTGTAAGTCACCCAAGGATTCTAATGTTCAGTTATGATAAAAAAATTCATAAATTGTTATAAAAGCAATACTAGACAGAAAGTAAATCCAGCCCCATTTAGTTTCTAAAACAATGGAAAATCTAGAGGATGTAATAGAATATTTAGAGCTTGAATCAATAAAGTGTCACAAACAAGAAAAAAAAGAGTATTTAGTGCTCAAATATTCAGATTATGAACAGCACTTTCACAAGGAAACTTTCTTCGGCACCTCCCTTTGATAGTAATATTGAAGCCACCTCAGCCTCTCTGGCCAACCTAGTAGTCTTTAAGCTTTAACAAACACCCTGAGCTTGCAGGACCGATGAACTTTTTCTTATATATCTATAGATCATGCATTCTTTCCCAGAAAGAACAGAGGACTTCTGCACATCACAAAACAGAAAGCTCTTGCATACACACCCCGCCCCAGGGCACTAAGGGACCAGACCCCTTCACACAACCTCTGAGTACTGTGATAACGTCTGTGGCTGGCACCAAGTCCAGACATAATCAAGAAATGTTACACAGACCACTCTACTCCCTTTACTGATTGACTGCCTTAAACCTCTTTAAATATCCCTGGGCCAGGCAGAAACTTCGGGATTGGCTTTTGGACAAGAGTCTGCCTTCTCCTCAGGTTGCTGGGCCTCCTGAATAAAGCTCATGTTCCTTTCCAATCAAAACTTGTATCTTCAATATTGGCCTTTAGATCTATGGCAGCCGAACTTGAGTTTGGTTAACAATATTTGGGTGCAGAAATTTTAAAAGCATACGGATTAAAAGTGATAATACTCCCTAACATAATGCCTCTTTTCTCTCTAAATAAATAAAAACTAATAGAGCAAGAGAAAGACTGCCCTTCTGTCTCTCCACCTATCTCCACATTAGGGGGGACAGCCTGAGGCCACAAGACAGCAAAAGATACTTCAAGTTTATTTTTAATGCTTTAAAAAGTAATCACTAAGAAATATCGAAGTAAAATTCAAAAACTATTCAGTACACTGGAAAATTCCATAAACTAGAGAGTCTATCTTTTTTTTAGAAATAAGGTACTTTATTGTTTTGTTATTCTTTTTTTTTAAATTTTTTTTTTCAACGTTTATTTATTTTTGGGACAGAGAGAGACAGAGCATGAACGGGGGAGGGGCAGAGAGAGAGGGAGACACAGAATCAGAAACAGGCTCCAGGCTCTGAGCCATCAGCCCAGAGCCCGACGCGGGGCTCGAACTCACGGACCGCAAGATCGTGACCTGGCTGAAGTCGGACGCTTAACCGACTGCGCCACCCAGGCGCCCCTGTTATGTTATTCTTTACATATTATTTATGGAATGCATAATAATGTCTACTGATATAAAAGACTACATACCAGTAGCTCAGAGGAGGGGAGTTGAGTTGTGGTGAGCGTGCACCATTCAGTTCTGTCATTTCTTGCTTCATAAATGTTTCATTATTCTTGTCCTGATTTTGAAAAAAAAATAAGAATCAGTTTGATTTAAAAATTTCTATTAAAAATATGTTTTAGTGATTGTAGGATTTTGATGTATGAAGCATATATGTCTATATATGTCTTCCATATAGCAACTTTCTTGTGAAAGACATGATTTTCTTCCTTTCACCTGGAATCTTCTTTTTTTTTTTAAGTTTATTTATTTTGAGAGAGAGTGTGTGAGAGAGCACGTGGGTGAATGGGGGAGGTGGGGGGGAGAGAGAGAGAGAGAGAGAGAGAGAGAGAGAATATATCAAGCAGGCACCATGCTGTCAGCACAGAGCCCAAGGTGGAGATTTATCCCACAAACCAAACTGTGAGATCATGACCTGAGCCTAAATCAAGAGTTAGACACTTAACCCACTGAGGACCCAGGCGCCCTTCACCTGTAACCTTCTATTTTGATAATGTTATATAGAAAAGTTGCTTTTTATATTGAACATGTATTAATGTAATGTACCAACTTTTAATATTAGGTGTAATATTTTGCAACTCATAGTCTGGCATGTTCGAGTTGTGTAACGATGTATTTAGAAAAAGTCCGGTAACTGTTGCCCTTTTCGGCACTTACGCTTTTATTTATTTATTTATTTTTTCACTTACAGTGTAGACTAAGACTGACTGCAAAGTGTTAAATAATAGACACACTGCAGAGTGAAGACTTTTTCATCTTTTTGACATTAATAGAAAGCTTTAACTCTATAATTTTTCAGTAGATTTATTCTAGTCCTAGAAATGCAAATCTATGAAATATATCTTCTATTTTTAGTTTTCTAAGTCTTTATTCAGGAATAGATTTTCAAATTTAATCAACTTTTTGTCATCTACTGAGAATAATATATGGAGTTGAAATAATGAATAGCCTTAATAAACCAAGTACTTAGCTCAGTATGATTGTCTGGTCCTTACGTAGATTTTTCCACCTCTACTCATAAGGAAAATGAAAGATTCCAGTCAGGTCTTTTTCTTCCTTTTCTGTTTTATTGTCATAGCTGTACTAATTTTTTTATAAAGGTTTGTGGAATGCCTTAAAATTGTATATGATAACGGATGAACACAGTAAATTTGAAGAGAGACATAGCTTTGAATCTCTTAATTCTTTTTTTTAAAAAATTTTTTTTTTCAACGTTTATTTATTTTTGGGACAGAGAGAGACAGAGCATGAACGGGGGAGGGGCAGAGAGAGAGGGAGACACAGAATCGGAAACAGGCTCCAGGCTCCGAGCCATCAGCCCAGAGCCTGACGCGGGGCTCGAACTCACGGACCGCGAGATCGTGACCTGGCTGAAGTCGGACGCTTAACCGACTGCGCCACCCAGGCGCCCCTGAATCTCTTAATTCTTGTATGACATTTGGGACTATTAAAATTTTCTGTCACTTCTGAGTTAATTTTATCAAACTATATTTCATTCAAAATTATTTCATGTATATTTTATTTCAAATGCATTTCTGTGTTTGTGTGTACATAAACCTACATAAAATATGCAATTATTTTAATTCCTAACGGTTTATTTGTGTGCTCCTTAGTTGAGCCTTCATTATACTTATCAAAGATCCATCCCATTGTTGGTATTTTTAAGGAAATAATTCCTTGGTTTGAGTAATAAAATTTGACATTTTCCTATTTCTTTTCTATCATGTTATGTCTCATATATTTAATAATTTCATCTGTAGGGTTGCTGATTACTTTAATATGATTATCTACCAGTCTCCATAATTTATAAGTAAGGAAAATCTGCAACAAAGTTTTAAAAATAATCTTAAGAAACTATGATATCTATTTTACAAATATATTAAAATATGGAGACTGAAAATATTGACATTAAATTATAAAAAGAAAGTTGAATTCTATTAAACTGTTTTAATAGTTAAATGCATAGGCCTATTTCAGATGATACTATTATATATATGAGACATAGCAGTGGTATCTAGTGGGTATTATATATAAGTATATATTTAATATATTTCTATTTATCCATCTCTCAGTCTCTGTGTATGCATATTTTATATATATTATAGACCCAGCAAAAACTTTTCAGCTATTTTTATGTACTATACATTGAACTAAACCAGTAAGAAAATCATTCAATAAAGAAAGAAAAGAATAGATTATGCCTGTGTTGGATCTGTTAAGTTGAAATGAATAGTTTTTCAAGGGTAGCTGCTAAATTTTTTTAAAGATAGTAGGAACTGCACCCAAGCAACTTGTATTAGCTAAAATCTTTCTCTGGGCATTAGCATAAAAAAATGTGTGTTTTTTTGTCATTTTGAAAACATAAGAGTGAAAAAAACAGAGCTTATTTAGAGATAAAGAGATTAGAGAAAATGGAATAATAATGAAGTAGAAGATTCAGGTGAGAGATGATAAGTTAAAAGACTAAGTTCTGTCTATAATAGGCAAAAAAGGATCAAAGCATATAAAGGCCATTTAGCAAATAAAAGCATGGGAAATCAAAGTTTGAAATAAAAGAATAATCATGTCAGCTGGTTTAGATGAGAATTCATGTTGAGATATGATAAAAATAGTGTCATTCAAAATTCACTTCTAAAAGAGAAGAAAGTTTAATACATTATATAATTTAAAACTAGAAAAAAATATGAATACATCGGGAGAATCTATTTGAAACTCAATTTCTCATCTAATCATAAAGTAGAAAGTGTCCTTTTGTTTGAAATGTTCTTCACTTGGTATACCAAGATATTATAAGAAGCTAAAAGCAAAAAAATATTTAAGGGATTATGGTAATGGCATTTGAAATAGCGTGAAGAAGTGATAGGATTATCATGAATAAAAAATGTCATGAACTGTATTTGGAATTCTATTTCTTATTTTATGCAAGTGTTTTATAATAGTAAAGCATACTTTAAATGGAATATTTAGGGGACTGCACTTGATTGGAATTATTATAAGGAATTGTTTGACAGATCCTGTATTTGAATACTGATTCCTCCCATTTTCAGTTATATTTATGCATGTGTTTGTGCTTCAAACCTATTCTTTAACTGTCAACCAAGCAATTTTTATTGTATATTATAGCATCTCAAAGGATTGGGATAAAAATAAAAAGTGTTATCTAAAAACATAAGGAAAACAGATCAATTAGGTTTATCCATATTTGTGACTGAATTACAGAAAATAGATTAAGATCTTAAAATGAAAAGGTTCACTTTAAATTTTCTCATATGTGTGCATGAGATATATATATCTAGTTGTCTTGAGACAAAGGTATGATTGATAGCATATCTTCTATTGATGTTTGTCTTTATATTTTACATAATATTTTCCAAAATCCTTAAACTAACCATCTAAAAAAGTAGTGTGAATTTACTTTTGATTTGTGGAAAAGTATGGTTTACAGATGAATCTTGTATATCATTATTAATATTATTAATTTTTACTAGCTTGTGAGTGGTGAAAAGCTGTCTCACATTTTAAAAAAAGAATCTGGCCATAATAGGATTTGGTATTACTGAGCCAAAGTAAAGATAAATAGTACCATCATATTTAATAAGTGTGTCAATTATAAACATAAAAATGTGAGCCAAAATCTATTTTAAATATGAAGTGTGTTGGGGCGCCTGGGTGGCTCAGTTGGTTAAGCGGCGGACTTTGGCTCAGGCCATGATTTCGCGGTCCGTGAGTTCGAGCCCCGCGTCGGGCTCTATACTGACAGCTCAGAGCCTGGAGCCTGTTTCAGATTCTGTGTCTCCCTCTCTCTGACCCTCCTCCGTTCATGCTCTGTCTCTCTCTGTCTCAAAAATAAATAAACGTTAAAAAATAAAATAAAATAAATATGAAGTGTGACTTGAAAATACATAAATTTATGTTATTTGCAGAAAATCCTTGTGTTTAGGCTTAATAAAGATTTAAAGTCTTTATTAAAGATAAATTTCTACTAAAGAAGAGGCTGAAAATGATGGTAATGCAGGAATCCTGGCTAAAACATGCAAAAATGAACAATACATCCATTAAAAACATATTTTGAAGTAACTTAAATGCTTTATGAAATGATGTGAATTGAGGAAATCCATATAGATATGACATATCAGTTTCTCTCTCTCTCTTTCTCTCTCTTTTCCTCCTTTTTATGTTTGGAGAGATTTTGTGATGCTTTAGCAAGAGGTATGAAAATCCCCATGGTGTTCTTCTGGAAATAGATTTTAATAAGTTTTTGTGGTTGAACATGATGACTATGAAATGAGCATTGGCCAAACTCAAGGCTTAGCTAAAAAAAAAAAAGAGATCATGTGTAAATAAAGATATGAAGATTTTAAAATATTGAGTTGGGGTTGGGGGAGAAAGGAAATCCCATTAAGATGAGTTTAAGGAAAGAATCACCTCCTATAATCTCCCTCCTGACTGATGACTAGTTATTTATTTGACCCAGGTGTAATAGAGTAAACATATAATTTCATAGGTAAACTAAGACTCTTGAAAAGAACAGGATACTGTCAATAATTATTCTAAAAACTAGAGCAAATTAGGACTGTTCAGGCAAATCAAGATATAATTTTATCATAACTGGGGGGACAATGGAATAAGAAAAAATGCCAAAGGGGATTTTAAATTATTTGTTGTGGATATATGATGTAAAATTCCTCCTCCATATAGCCTACAAAACCTTCTGTGAAACATGGAGTGTTTACTAATGCTTTTGTGGGAGTTGGTTTTGTTTTTTGTTTTTTGTGGGTTTTTTTTTTTTTTTTTGGTTTTTTCCTGGACTAAAAGAGATTCTGTGTGTTGTCATTTTCTGGATGAGGAATCAAAACAGAAACCGTGTCCATAGGTATGGAAATGGAAGGAAGAGACTAAATCCAGCTTTTTATCCATGCTCAAGGTCATCCCATTAACAAAAACCAAATAGCAGTAATTATGTGTGTGTGTGTGTGTGTATGTGTATATGTGTGTGTAGATATGAAGAGTTGCTTATATACACATAGTGTTTTTATACCGTCTCTTCAACTTCCACCAAACTGCATTCCTCTATTTCATAGCCAAGACTTTCACAAAGATTTCATATACCCTTATTGTTGTTTTACTTCTTCCTACCAGGGAACTTGTGTTATGATCTTTTGACCATGCTTAATCAAACTATAAACAATCTCTCACCTCCTAGAAAACTGAAATGTTTTCAAGTACTGGCTGAATATAACTTGATTTCAAGAAAGAAGGTACTAACTCCTATGGTGGTGGCAGGCATATGCCTATGAAATAAGAGACACTCTTCTAGAAGCTTAAGGAAAGTTCTCCCTTAGAAAAGAGACGTGTGTGACAGAAGGGTTCACATTCGCCACCGCGTTTCTCTCCTTCTGTCATGAATGCAACAATAGTGCTGGGTCTATAGCAAATGTTGCTTATCAACACAAGCAATGAACAGGAGAAATGAGTGCCAAGACAGAAGACAAGAGAGCAAGCAGATAGATTTTGAGCTCTTGATGTTGTTACCCTGCAGACCTTGAGCCCACGTATTGCCAGATGACAGGTCGACTGATTCTTTCACTAAAAAGGGTTTCTAACGGATATAAAGTACCATGAAATGCATATGTTTTAGTGTTGGGTCCCAATGAGTTGGATTTGGGTAGCAAATCATCCAGAAAGAGTAAGTAAAAATAGAAAGAGTAAATCCAAGACAAAATCAAAGATTTGTTTACCAACGCAGAGAGCAAAATTGTGCCTGAATATCAGATTCTAAAAGAAGGAAGCAAGGTTGAAATGAAACACAAGCAGAGTAAATTTTTAAATTTTATTTGTGGAGGAATATCTTATCTCACTTTTGCCTATAACCAATCTAATCTTCAGCCTTATCATGAATCTTTCTGTTGATATATACTTACTTATATTTTGGCAACCTGATTTTTAATTATTAAAAATTCTTGTGTCCTGGGGCTCCTGGGTGGCTCAGTCGGTTAAGCATCTGACTTCGGTTCAGGTCATGATCTCACGGTCCATGAGTTTGAGCCCCAGGGCGGGCTCTGTGCTGACAGCTCAGAGCCTGGAGCCTGTTTCCCATTCTGTGTCTCCCTCTCTCTGCCCCTCCCCCATTCATTCTCTCTCTCTCTCTCTCTCTCTCTCTCTCTCAAAAATAAACATTAAACATTTTTTTTAAATTCTTGTGTCTTATTTCCTTATTCAATTATTCTCACATATGTGTGACATTTGACAAAATATGCTTATGAAATCAAGTTAGATTGTTCCCTCCATATATAGCTTCCCTTTCATTTTAAATAGTACTTCTTAAAGATTGGTACCCCTATTTATTTGTGTGTTTGTTTTGTGAATTTTGTTCCACTTTGATGCCTATCTACCATAGTAATTTTTCTCAAACATTTGGTGAATCTAGACTGATTTACCTAAATTCATAAAATATATTCAAAATTGTTAAATATCTGTTGCCTGAACTAATTTGTCCACTCATGTAAAATTACTCTCCTCCAGAGTGAACCCAGGAAATGACTATAGGTATCCTGGTCACGGTGAGTGTTGGCAGATTCATAGCCAAGCTAATGCTCCATTTTAGAGAGGTTACTTCCAAGTTTAGAAGAACTCTGTCCATTACAGGGCCACATAACATTATACATGACATTGTTCCAGTTTTTTTGTTTCATAGAAAAATGTGTAAAGTTGGGGTCTCCCTACAGCAAACTGTCCCCATAGCTTTTAGTAAATAAAGCTCTTCTTTCTAATTGTTGGATTTTATTCAAAAGGAAAGAGTTGCAGTCATCCAACTGCCAGCTAAGGATAGGTCATTGGTCTATATTCCTGCTGCTAATCATTTCCCCAGTTTTCCTACTATTTACCCTGAACCAAAGTTCCTTCTATTTCTGGTCTTTGGATTTTTTTTTCTGTGTTTCTAAAAAAAAGAAAATACACTTGTCAGATATTCACTCATTTATCTATACTAAGCTCCGGTTTCCTCAGTTTTGTTTCTTCAACAATCAACAGTCATTCCTTTTATAAATTCCAGAAATATTTTAATGTTTCTGGTCTATTATGGCATCCTTCTCAGTAGGCCTGGCTGGTATGAGGTCATTTGTTTATTTGTTACTTTTTCTGTCATTGCGATGGGATTTTGTCAGGGATGAAAGGTATGATGTACTGAATGTTCTTCTTCCCATGTCCACATTTTTAACCTTAAGAAATGTGAGAATTTTTGTTGTATGCAAATCATGCTTCCTTTAGCAAAACCCACTTAATACTGGCTTCAGTTAGCAGTTCTGTACTGACTTGTGCTGGACCTCGTGGCCTTTTAAGCTAAAGCAAAGGGCTTCCATTTTATTCTCGGTCTACTAGGAGGGAACTAAAGACTTCTAAGGATCCCAATGCTAGACTTCTCTTTCACTTTATAAAGACCACTCTGCTTTCTAGGTGGTACAAGAATAAGTTCTATAAAAATAAGAATAGAAGAACATTCTGCAGAAAACACATCCTATTCCTCTACAGCTTGAACATATGCCCTGCGTGCTATCTTGTTGGCTCTCGTTTGCTCAGTTCCTCTCATTGACTGATCCTTTCAACAAACCCTACCCTATGGCAGTGTGATGTACTACTTTTTACTAAGCCAAGTCCACCTTCTCCCTAAATGACATGAACATTAATCCCTCTAATTTGAAGTCCCATTTTTTTTTTAGAAAAAAGTAATAAAGAAATGGATTCTGAGACTAAAAGCAGCAGTACCCACTGCAGGTGGTGAGGAAAGTAATAGGAAAGTGTTAGGAAGTATTGCAGCAGCTTAGGTGCACCACGCATTGATGCTATTCTGAGATTTGGGCCAAGGAAATAGAGAGAGAAAGGCATACTTGTAATGTTTTGGATGCAAGATCGGGAGGATATGATGGTTTCGTAGACACGACGAATAAAAACAGAGGTACATCATATAGGTGGTGCCCTCTAGACATGAAAAATGGAGAACACTAGGAAAGAGAATATTTTAGGAGAAATTCAAGAGTTCACGGTTGGTATGTTCGATAAGAAAAGTTTGCACTAGTTAAGTGGAGTTGCTAATGAGAGAGTTGAATGTCTGATCCAGAAGTTCCAAGATGAAGTGTGCAATAGAGCTGTATAGTTAGCAGTCATCCAAAGACAGATGGTTTTAAAGCCATGAAATAGTGAATGCCAATTAGAGGGAGGTGTGAAGAGGAAAGAGGCAATAATCACAGATTTTGAAACTTTACCATTAATGAGACAGTAAAAGGGGATTATCCAACAGAGGAGAAATAAGGGCAAAAACACTCAAGAAAAAAAGAAAGACAAAAGCTGAGTCATAGAAACAAGAGAACATGCGTTATTACATGGAGGATTATCTATAATATCAAAATCTGTAGAGACGTCAAATCAAATGGAAACAATGGTGTGGTTAGTGATCTTGGAACAAGAAATTTCAACTTACCTAGTTTGTAGCTGATTGAGAAGGAAATAAGCAATTAGAGTGAATTTATGTTAAAAAAAATCAAGATTTTTGTCTATGCCACAGAATTCGAGGGCATTTAGAACAATAATTTCACAGGGTGGTGAGGACAAGAGAACAGAGCTTTGTGTTTGTCGTATGACAAAAGGATGTAAAGAAATTTATATAACTAAGCGAGTGAGAAGTATACAGATACTTTCTATCATAAAGACAGTTGGCTTTTTATTCTTTAAGTGTTTAGCATCTGAGAGAGTTCAATGTCACCAAGTAACAAGGCCAGGTCATGAAATATCCTGTCCAGAGACTGCTACAAAGCAAATGAATTACAAAGCAATGTAAGCTTCTTGGCACAAAATCTACTGAAGGATCCTGTTGAAATGCAAATGCCTTTATTATGTTGAATCAT
This sequence comes from Lynx rufus, assembly GCF_022079265.1. Taxonomy (NCBI): domain Eukaryota; kingdom Metazoa; phylum Chordata; class Mammalia; order Carnivora; family Felidae; genus Lynx; species Lynx rufus. The sequence continues at coordinate 220,196,802 of NW_025814823.1, read as the reverse complement.
ATTAAACTTCATAAATAGTATAATGCACATAAATCCCATGAAAACTGTTTGTGTTGAAAAAGTAATATATTAATGTGAGAGCATGCATATATTAGATAATGCTCATAAAGTCAACTTTTAAAGATACTGCATTTTATTTGCGATCAAATGTTTGCATTTTCTTAGTTCCTTATAAAATAATCTATTCTGGAGACATAGGGTAGCAGATATTCAAAGGTGAATATTTGCATGTGATTAGAAATTTGAACATGGTAGAGACAGGTAGATTTATTAAACAAACAAAACCTGAGGAAATGTTTATTCCTTTATTTATTCAGCACATTAATATTTTCATCACTAGTGTTCAGAAAAAAATTTTCATTACACATTGATTCACTTAAATCTTTGAAACAATAAAAAAATGATGTAAATATTACTTTAAAGTGTGCAAATATAAACAGCCTACTTTGTTTAATTAATATGTAATTAAAAATTATAAATAAATTCTCAATTTCAAAACAAATTACTTCCTCTTGTAAGTTTGTTTTTCTTGTATCTGTGAAGAAATCCATCATGGAAATGTATCCTATAAATGATTTTCATATTGGTTAATCTCACTGCCCTCCAGCCAAAGACAACCAGGAACACTATAGTTGAACAAGTTGAATTATTTCTTGTTGCCTGAAGGGAGATACCACGCAATGGGAAATTGTGGGGTGTTTCATTAAATGAGTATCAGAAATGATATATTATAAGTGAAGTTTTATAGGATGTGGGCTAGTGTAGGTGATTGTGGGGAGGGTTTAATGGAGTGGGACTTCACTCTGAATTGTATGGTGTCAGGATATGGGGATAATTCTATGATTGAGTATTCTAATAAGTCTGACTTAGAAAGTAGAAAGACAAGACTGAGACACAGCTCTAATTGGTAAGGATGTGACAACACTCATGTAGAGGAGTGAAAGGGAATTTTGGTGTTTTATGTCTTGAACAATGGTCATGGTTCCTCTGTATTCAGACTTAACTAGGTAATGGTGCTGGTTTTGTCTCTGTCCATCATGATCAGAGTCTCCTTGCCTAGTTTTGACATTCTGTGAGATTGCTTATGTTCAACAGGAAAATACCAAAACCTCACTGTGAGTGCCAAACCAGCTCGTGGCAATGCCAACCTCTAACTAAAACTACCAGGTCAGCTCCTGGATGTCATGGATGCTTCTCTTTTTCTTGATAATGATAGAAAATGCACTACTCATGACTAGCTCTTCTTCTCTGTAAATCTCATAAAAGAGTTGACAATATATGTATATATATATGATCAAGTTGAAAATGATCAAGTCCATAGCAACCATGATTATCAGCAAAAGTTGCCATCAGAGTGAGAAAGTGTAGAGAATCACCTGTGATCAGCACCTTTGAAAAATAGAAAGACTAAAAATCACTGAAATGAAAACTACAGCATAGAGAATGACAATAAAGGAAAGGCAACATCAGAGACACTTAGGTAATTACCAGGAGAATTAATTTAAAAAATGACATTTGAGACAAACTGACAAGTTACTTTTAATATTTTTGGAAATACAAAGGACAAAAATAACTGAAGAAATCTTGAAAAAAAAGAACAGAGGACATATGTTTCTGGATATAATTATCGTAGAGCTATAACAGCTAAACCAGCGTGATAATGAATCAAAGATAAAAAAATAGACAAATGGAACAGAGTACAGTCCAGGAATAGTGCCATTTGTTTACATGTCCTGCAGCAGAAATGATGGTCATTTCCTAAATGTCGGTGGACCAACTGGCTATCCAAATGGAAATATATATATACATATATGTATATGTATATGTGTGTATACATATACATATATGTATACACACACACACATATATATATACACATATATACACACAGACACACACGCATATCTTGACTTCTAACTCACAATATATGCAAAAATATATTGTCAATGTAATCAAATCAAAGCATGAAATGTAAATAACAAAAATTATAAAAGATAACATAAAATAATATCTTTGGGGTCTTGATTAAAGATTTTTATGACATATAAGGCACTAAAATAAAGGAAATAGTACAGATGTTAGAGTATAAGAAAATTATTAAATTTTATTTTATCCTCTGCTGGTGGAATTTGAATTTTTGCAACTTCTTTGGATAACTGGAAGTATCTAATGAGGCTGGCTATATATCAACCCTATAGTCCAACAATTTCACTTTTAGGTATAAACTTGAGAAAACCATGAACATTTTTCCTCAAAAAAGATGTATGAGATCTTTCCTAGAAGCCCCTCTGTAATCGCTAAAATTTCAAACAACCCCGTTATGCATCTACTTTAGAATGGATAAGTAAATGTTTCCATAAATATATAAGTGATATATCCACAATGGGTATGAGGCTGAACGCTTGGTTCCTGGACCTGTTTTGAAAGCATAAGTAGATATCATTGCATTAGTTCCATTATTAACTTAGCTCCACGTTCCATTTTGCTCTCTGCTTATGTTTTATGCACTTCCTAACCTCATGCTCAATTAACTTCACCTTTTTATCCCTACTGCCTGTTTATTCATGGACTGTGGAAACCTAATGGGGACCAGATGGTAATATTTATCTTGACTATCTGATCACACCATGTCCCAAATTGTGCCTCATTGTCTAGGAGAATGCTTACCTCCAGATTATTGCAAGCCCATACCCCTTTAATGTATCAAGAAACCCCTACCATCCTTTCATGTATATAAGCTTCCCCTAGGCTCAACTGGGCAAGGCAGCTTTGGGAATGATCCCTTGCCTTCTCATTGGGCTGCCCTTTCGATAATAAAGCTTTCTTTGCTTCTGAACTAATGTCTCAGACAATGGCTTACTGTGTGCATCAGGGGCATGGACGAGTTTGAGTTTGTTAACACAAATGTGGCTTTGGCGAACCAGCCTGGAGGATGGGGTGGTGACTTAAAGGGGAATTTCCCATTGCTGCTTGGAACACCATTGAATCCAGGGAAATGCCCTGATACCTTCCCAACCACTTCTATATGCCAAGCCTCAACTGAAGCAAAGAATTTTTGCTGCTGAAATGTGGGTTCCTGATGTGCATAATGACTGCATTTCCTCTCATTTGTTTTTGGTTCTTTTTAGGAATCTTTCCTAATAAGATGTTTAAAGACAGAACCTCACATTTTGAGAGTTGGAATGATAGTAAGACCACCCTTAATTTGCTTTGCTAGTCGATCATTTGCTTTTGTTTTGCACTTACGTTGTTAGTCCCATCTTGTCAATGTATCTTATCTTTTTATGGGAAACACCAATTCATCCCAAAATATAGCCCTTTGGGTTGCATTAGGCAAAACTGGTCTTTGAAAAATGATACCTTAGTAATGTAGCTTGGCCATGATACATCTGGAACTGTTTTTTTGTTTTGTTTTTTGTTTTGTTTTTATTTTTATTTATGTTTTTATTTTTATTTATTTATTTATTTATTTATTTATTTATTTGCAAAACTGGAAATACTATCCCAGAAAGAATTCAAAATCCTTCAGTCTTTCTGAGAAAAGTGGGGTGGGGGGGGCGGGGAGAGGCCTAAAATAAAAATAGCTGAAAAAAAAAATCCACCCTTGCTCAGAGTCTGGCCCGCAGCTTCCATAAGGTTACTTGTCAAAGACAAATACGAATCTTACTGGTAAAGTTATCATTTGTTTTTATCTATATCTGATGCTACCTCCCCTTAGTATTACTAAATTAAATATAAAAGAGCTGGATGTAGTTGATGACCAGCTCTTACAAGAATTGGGCTTTATAACACTCAAAGATAGAATCTAATTCAAATGCTTCTCAGATTCATATGATCTGGGATAATCTCTGATAAATTAAAGTTTGAGTTTGTTAGCTTAATTAAAATAGGCATGTTTTCTGGAGTCATTATAGTTTTTATGACTCTTGTTTGAAACATTGCCGGTCCTCACATTTTTGGTTGGCTTCTGACCTTGAACTACTATTAAAAGTTCCATCTGAAATTCCTTATGAAAAGTTCCAGCAAAGCAGATTTAGAAGAACCTATATGGCCAATCATTATTTTCACTGCACTTATGTAAATAATTAGGCTAAGTTTGTTAAAACTGAATTTATTTTGCAAATACTTTAGTCTTAATTTGGCCATCTTTGATAAAAATCAGGGTGAGGTTGGAGAGAAAAACTATGTTTCAATTACACCTTTGTGGATGCTAAATTCTAATTCTAATTAATTACATTTAAATGATTGTTGTTTGCATATAAAACTCGGCTGGGTCCTAAATTCTTTCAGTTTCTTCCAATATCTGGCTATGATGCCACAAACTAAGGTTTCCCATTTTCTCCCATTCTTTTATGTTGAAACAATTAGGAAAAAAGACTATCCATTTCCTGAAGCCTAATCAACTAAAGGTGAACAATTTGCTTCAGAGAAATCAGTCACCAGAGACTTTCAAACTACAGGCCAGAAAAATCTGTCAGATTGCCACTGCCTGGCCCTAGTACTCTGAGGATGCTTTGAGCAAAACATCTCAAAACCATTTCACTGGCAACACTTGGGACTTAGACAAAGGGTTTATAATCTACTCCAACCATGAACTTGTGTTTTTCTTTTGTTTCCACAGAAATGCTTCTCTGTGGCTGAAGACTACTGAATGACTTCAGACAAAGCTAGAGAAGAAGCCCATCGGCTTCATCTACTACTACTTGGGACTTAGACAAAGGGTTTATAATCTACTCCAACCATGAACTTGTGTTTTTCTTTTGTTTCCACAGAAATGCTTCTCTGTGGCTGAAGACTACTGAATGACTTCAGACAAAGCTAGAGAAGAAGCCCATCGGCTTCATCTACTAGGTCCAAAGGATCCTGAGGCCAGAGGCACCAGAGGCAATGCCAACCTGTGGCCTCAATTAGGATATGAATGAGGGAGGATTCCCCAGACTTCAAAAACACTGAGAACTATCCTGGTGGGATTAAAAATAGGGATACCTAAACAAAAGAATCTAAATAAGGTTCACCAAATTAATCAGCTGCCTCAAGAAGACCTCTCTCATCTTTTCTTGAGTGAATCTATCAAGCAGATCATTGATATGCTGCTATTGATCAAGAAGCCCATAAAAATTTAAAAATGATAAGTGTGACTTTTATTAGCCAACACACCCCAGATATTTGAAGAAAATTACAAAAAGAAGGGAGCTTTGAGATGGCTACTTGGGTATTGATGAATTGCTTTCAAGATTTATAATAACTGGCATCGAGTCCAGAGAACTGAGAAACAAAAAGAAATGAGATGGCTGGCCACTCGTAGATCTGCCACCTAGGAAAGCCTAGAGAAACAGTGACATTCAAAAAGAAGATCCACACCGTGCACCCAGGCACTCAAGAATAGGAAGCAGCAGAAAGCAGCTAGAGCTCTCATAGTCCTATTCCCCGAGGCTGAGGAATTACAAAATAAAAGTGGGGTTTTGAGACTGGAAGCTTGGTTCCTGGACCTGGTTTGAAAGAATAGGCAAAACTATCATTGTATCAGCTGTGCTGTTAACTTAGCTGCATGTTCTGTTTTGTTCCCTACTTAATTATGGGTTATGCACCTCTTAACTTCACGCTCAATCAGTCATTAACTTTGCCTTTTTACCCCTACTGCCTCTTCATCCACTGATTGTAGAAACCTAATGTGGACTAGATAGTAACATTTGCCTTGATGTATCTGATCATACCAGGTCCCAAATAGTGCCTCCTTGTTTGGGACAACGCTTACCTTCAGATTATTTCAAGGCCCTCCCCCCGCCCCCCTCCAAGGTTTCAAGAAACTCCTTACCCTCCTCTCTTGTATATAAACTACCCCTAAGCTCAACAGGGCAACTTTAGGAATGATTTCCTGTCTTCTCTTTGGGCTGCCCTCCTCATAAGCTTTCTTTGCTTCAAAACCGATGTCTCAGACATTGGCTTACTCTGCGCATTGGCTTCACCGACAAGTTTGAGTTCAGAACAGATATAGTAGGCAGCCACTAAGAGAGTCCAGATAATTCCTGACTAAATGTATTTATATTCTGTGTAACCACATTTCTTTGAGCTTGTGCTGGAACTAATGACTCACTTCTAACCAGTGGGATACGGGAAAAGTGATAGAGTTCACTTTTGAGCTTTGATAACGTTGAGACTATGGCTTCTGTTTTAGGTATTCTCTCACTTCCCCACTCACACTGAAGGAACCCAGGTGCCATACTGTGACTTGCCCCATGAAGGGACTTACAAGGCAAGGAACTGATGCCCAACATCCAGAGTGGATCAAGTGAGTTGACTCAGAATCATATTTTCCTCCTTTAAAGTTTTGAATTGACTGTCACCCTGGCTCATACCTTGCCTGCAGCCTTGTGGCAGACCTTGAGCCAGAGTTACTCAACTAAATTCTGCCTGGATTTCTGACCCACAGAAAGTGTACTATCATAATCATTTGTTTCTTTAAGCCTTGACGTTTTGTGGCAATTTATTTTACAGCAATGGACAACTAATTCAGTGGAACATGAGAGAATTATGAGAATGAATGAACTACAATTATATGAAAAAACGGGTAAATGTTGAAAACAAAAATTGTAGCAATAAAATCAGACACAAAATGGTGCAATCTATGTGATTCCATTTATAAGCAGTTAAAAATAGGCAAAATTAATCCATTGTTTTGGAAGCCCAAGTAATAGTTGTCTTTGGAGAAAGAGAGTAGCTGGAAATTCTTGTGAGGGGAAATTTGTGGGTCTGTTTCTTCTTTTCATGGAAATGTGGCAAGCAACATACTTTTGATTTGTACGTGTTTCAGTATACATGTTGAACTTGGACAATTATTACATTACAAGCTCACTTTTGCAGGTTATTCTTTTCCTTATTTGACTCATACATTTCTATAATTTTATTGTTAAAGCTTCCATGTCTTTTATTTTTAAAAATGCCTTTAGAAATAACATAATGATGAATTATTTTTAAATAAACAATTATAGTTTCTCTACTTTTAACCATTTACTTTAAAGCTTTGTATTTATTTGAGTTTGATATTTAGGATTTGTTTCTACCATCTTGTTGCTTGTTTTCTACTTTCTATGTTATTTGTTTCCTTCTACCTGCCTGGATCAATTTTATTCTGTTAACATCTCTGCTAGTATGAATGTTATAACTTTTAAGTTGGTACTTGACCCATAGCTTCTTAAAAATGATACTTAAACTTATCTTACATATTCTAGTCCAAAGCTTGGTAAGTGAGCATGATTAATCAGTAGGGGACTTCTAATGATAATATATTGGTTAAAGAAGGAAATATATATTCAAAAACTTTTACATGTAAAATTAGTAAATTATGTAAAATGTATAAAGGTCAGGAACATCCTGTGGATGGATATATATATATATATATATGCCACAATTGCATATATATATATATATATATATATATATATGCAATTGTGGATTTTTTGCCTCTTTATAAATGTAAAAGTAAAGTGGACCAAGAACTTAGCATTTGAACAAGTAGCCTTGAAGCTGTCTAAAAGGCTGTACTTTGCAGATATCACTTCCATTTGCCCTGATAATGGGTGTGCACCCCATGCATTGACGATATAAAGAGAAAAGCCATTTGCAAATGAAGTAAATAGCACTTAGAAATGTAACCACATGTGGTAGAGCTAAAATCTATTCAGGGAAAGTCTGTAGATGATTTTAGGACTGAAATGAGAAGGCATAAAATTGACCATAAATTATACTAATATCTTCAAACTCTAATAGTATTTTTAAAATATACATGCATATATATATATATATATATATCCATAATTACCTATAAAACTAAACAAATGACATCAAAAACAAAAGCAAGCTCATTAGAGCAGTGAAAACAATAAACAAACAAGTGGGTCAGTTTAACATTAACTGGTGTATGTAAGAGATAATGAAAGTAATTGCCTGATTCTTTGCAAAATTTGCATCAGAGAAACTTAAGATGGCTGTACCACACTGAGAAGAAAATCGAATAGCTTCAGACTTATCATCAAGGAAAGACTTCTCAGTTGCCAAGATACACCCATAGATATTCTGTATTATAGTATAAATGTATTGTAGGGAGATGAATTTCAGAGCCTGATTTGAACACAGAAATGGACAGTTTTGTAGAACTCTTCCACGGCAGCAAGTTCTCTTTAGGGAGTTACTGCAAATCAACGGAATAAACAAAGGAGGAAGATGATTATGTTTTGCAAAAGTGCATCTTTGAAAACATCTAATGGCACTTTAGACCTTTTTCTCTTTGGGTCTCATTGATGCATCAGTGTTACAAGATTTTAGTTCCTTTGCCACTTCTATTAGTAAACTGCATACATTCTCCTTCTTTTGTGAAATAAGCATTCTTTCAACCGAGGGTATTGTAAATTATATTAGGGTTAATTAGTTTTGGAAGAGTTCTGGTAACTAGGTTGTTTTCTCGATACCTTAAGGCCCCATGGTCACAAAATGAGAAGATTGAGAAGGTTTAGTTAAAAGATGATAAAGTCTACTGCTGTCAGAGGGTTGAGTCACAATGAACTACACATATATGTAGTTTTAAATTGTTAAATATACACATACATGTTTGTGTGGAGTTTTTTGTATATGTATGGAGGTGAATGTGTGTGTATTTATACACAATTGCACCTTAAATTAGCTTGTACTAGAGGAAGACTTTCCTCTGCCTTTCAAGGTCCAGAGGCTGAACTTAGAATCAAATTGACATGAGACAAAGAAACAGGAGCAAACTAATAGGGAATAGGGAATGCATATGGGAATGGAAATTTCAAAGACAGTGAGGCAACATGATGCTTATATGAGCTAAGAAGAGGATAAGAGGTCTAAGGGCACAAAGGGAAGAAAGACCATTTGCAGAAAGGTGAGAGAAAGTGTTTGAAAACACTTTGCCAGCATAGAGCCTGATGCAGGGCTTAAACTCATGAACCTTGAGATCATGACCTCGGCTGAAATGCAAAGTCAATGCTTAACTGACTGAGCCACCCACATACCCCCAGGGTCAAGAACTTTAACAAGCTATCTAGTTTAAATTCTTTATAAAATAGATGTAGCCATTTTATAACTATAATAATAATAATAAGAAGAAGATAATGATCATAATAGCTAGCAAATACACACACAAACATTTATATAATGCCACTATGTGCCAGACCTGCCCTATACATTCCCTATATTAACTCATTTAAACATTACAATAAATCTTATAGGTAGGTACTAGTGTAAATGACATTTGGGAGGTAAAGTACTGGAAAAATAAAGAAAGTGTAAGTCATGATTAATAATTGATAGAATCAGGATTTAAATCCAGGCAGTCTTACTTCAGTAATCGAGATCTTAAATCCCAATTATTCTGCCTTTCATTATCTATTACCACATGATATTAATCCCCCCACTATACTGTCTTTCCTTTTGCACTACAATGTAGTAAGAAAAATGTTATATCACCCAAGAATGGTTTAATTATAAATTATAATCATTGCAGTTATATGTATTTATATATACTTTTTACATGTAAAGTATAATTCTAATTATTTACTTATAATTTAAAACTTTATATGTATCAAGATTTTAAATACTTTAGGTTTACATTTTCATTCCTAGAATTTAGACGGCGGTAAATATATAAATTTGTGTGTGTGTACTGTATGTGTACAAGAAAAAGGTGAAATAATCTGTAAATAATTTTACATTAATATTTCACAAATTAGTGGATGAAAATTGTAAATCTATAGATATTTTTCCTATTTCTTTTTCCTATCTCCTTATCGAGGGTATAATAATATAAATTATAGATATTGCAATAGTATTATTATAGCTTATATAGTAAATGATAAATCTGCATGACACAAATATCATTTTAACTTTTGCTTCAGTGGGTCATTAGTTTCCAGAGGGAAGGGTGTTATTAATTATTGAATGCTTATACACTTCCCAGGCCATATTTAGTTTGAATTATTTTAGTGAAATTAATTTTATATGTTTATAATTGTCAACAGGCTAATTTTCAAATGGAACTTTTTTCTCTAAGGTGAACTTGGAATGGAGTTTTGGTATGAGTAATATGAGCACTAACCCATGTATCCATTATATAAGTTGGTTATTCATGAGCATAAATCCATGATTTTTATTTTAAAAAAAATTTTAACATTTATTTATTTTTGAGACAGAGAGAGACAGAGCATGAACGGGGGAGGGTCAGAGAGAGAGAGAGACACAGGATCTGAAACAGGCTCCAGGCTCTGAGCTGTCAGCACAGAGCCCGAAGTGGGGATTGAACTCACGGACCGTGAGATCATGACCTGAGCTGAAGTCAGAGGCTTAACCGACTGAGCCACCCAGGCGCCCCAAATTCATGATTTTTAAAGTACACTTTCACTACATAGATCATCTCCCTCTCTCTCCCTCTCTCTTTTTCTTCATCTATTATAGATAGTCTTTAAGCACATGTCAATGATTAAACCTTCTGTATCAACACATCTAGAAATATCAACGATGGAGAAAGATATCTACAAAATTCAGTTCCTAAATATCATTTGGGCCACTTCATTTTCACCACTTGAAGGACAAATGGAAAATTAACCAAAAGGCAAAAAAGAAAGTGGGATAAATTTGTTGCTTCACTTACAAGTTCTTGTGACCCTATCATTCCTATTAATGGAATAATTTGGTATTCAGATTAGCATATTAAAATATAAATTAGGAGAAAGTAGTGTTCAAATGGTATATAATGAAACAAATTGTTTTTAAAAAGCTTTTGTGCAAAATGTTTTCAAAGAGATGCTTCTTTCTGATGGCAGGGGACTGACCTAATTAAGATGCCTAACTAGACTGAATGCCTATATATTTCCAGTCTGAGTTCTCTAAATGATTTTGTGTGATGGCAGTTAGGAAAATCTAAAGACCACAGGGGAATTGATCTTGTGACCTCAGCTTCATTAGCTGAATACATTTAATGAACTGAGTTAGCAGGGTCCTAGGAATGGATGGAACACTTGTCATCATTACTCATCAGCCTATGTATAGATATTTTACCATGATGAAAGCAAAAGCTATTTCTGTGATTATGTCCTTGAGTATTAAAAGGGTAGCTCATCTCTGCTTCGTTTAGTTTATTTTTAGATATATATGAACCTATTACAAATATCCTCTGATCTTTTTCAGCTGATTCTTATCTCATTATTTTATAAATCACAAACGTATAGCTTTTAATGACATTGAAGTAGAGTGTTTTATCAGTTCTTTCAAGATCCTTTCTTTATGTGTTAGGATATAATATAAGTTGTGCTGTCCTCATTTTGATACCCAGGCATCAAGAAAGTTCATGTTAACACTATCATTAAGGTATTATCAATGATAAGTCCAAGTTGTCCCATAGCATGTCTTTATCAGCTATAATCTCAAATAAACTATCAAAACCCAAATGCCTTGAAACATGTGACAAATTAGAATAGTCATTGTCAGAGAGTAAATGTGGTATTGACATTTTTGAACGTTAAATTTCTTTTTGATTGTGGGGATGAAAATCTGGCATATAACCAAGCATTAGCACAATATGGTCAATGATATCACCAAATTCAAAGTTTCCTTACAAGTCATATTCATTTTTTTATAAACTTTTAATTTTAGGATAGTATATAAACAACACCCTAGAGGATCTCATATTTTTCAGATGTAGTGCTTGTTTCTTCCACTGCATTTCTCCTTGATGCTCAGGATTAATCTCCTGAGCATCTACAGTAATCCATTTCTTTGCTTGTTGATTCAATGGCATAAGAATCCCAAAGAATCCATATGGCAATTTCAACTTCTAGGTCAAGGGAATCATTTTTCTGTTTCTGAAACAAAGATTGCTAGCCCAGTGAAGCTTAATACAATAGAGAAAGAAAGCAACAACAAAAACAAACAAAAAAACAAATAAACAAACAAAGTTAGTGGATCACTAGGTATAATAATGAGAAGAGCCACCGCAATATCTAAGAATAGCCATAGTATTTTCCTACTTTCATAAATGTGGTTTTCATCAAATAAGATGGGCATAAATTTTTACATTACTATTTTTTGTTCCCTTGAATCAGATGAGTTGAGACATATGGGTACTGCCAGAGGGGAGACAGCAGTCTCTCTGAAAGACAAAAAATTAACACAATTTGCCATTGGAATAATTATAGTTACTGAGCTCTTCTTTTCTTTCTTTTTATTCATTAAGGACTGTGTCTCTTCCTCAACCTGCGTAATTTGGATAAAGACAGAGGTGAAAATTTCTATTCAGGATAACAAAAAGCAGTCATTATAGGCTGTTGCAGAACACATATCCAACAAGATGGTTAGAATAAAAATTGCTAATCTCTAGCTTGTCAGTCTTAGACATTACCTTTGATGGTGCCAGAGGTCTTTCTGAGGATATACCATCCCGCTTCAGCTTCTCTGGCAGAGATATCCCTTTGACTGTTACTCCACAGACTAACACAAGAGAAACATGTAAAAACTACATGGTGACATGAAGGATAGTTTTTCAGATACGTGGTATAGAAGTTACCGTATTCAGTTATTATAGGGTGAGCACAGATATTTTCAGGCAGTTGGAGTTGGAGTTATTGGAATCAGCCACATGAGATTCATGATGGCCTTGGCTTTGACAAGAGGTCATTGTGGTTTTCATTCTCTGAACAGATGTCTGGAAATACAGCTTCTCAAAGATAATGTGAAACCATACCAATATGTTCCATAGTGGAACACAGCTGAGTCTGGCAGAGAGTGTGGAAGAGGGAAATTAAACACATTTTTGAAGCAAGTGTGGATCAAGGATTATTGGGTTGGACCTTCACTGGAGTCTGTTCTGTAAGCCTGAAGTAGCTGAGTTATGTGGAAGCAGAAATGGGTCAGTCCTTAGCCTTTCCCATGTTTGGTAAGCACATGGAGACACTGTCCTTCTCCCCAGTGGTAGCCTTGGTAATTATTCCTTCCAGAAAAGGTTGGATGTATTCTATGTATGGATCCAACTGAGCATAGCATTGAGAAGAACATCCTCCATGTGCTCTGCGTCTGTGCTGACATTACTGGAGATTCAAGTGCACTGCAAGTTGAAAAGACACTCAGGCTCCTCCTGCCCTGGTGCAAGTGGCTACTTCCATGAATCCAGTCCTTTATCTCATAACAGTCTATGGTGTGCCAGAAGCTCTATTACATCTAATATTTTCATAGAACGGCTTGCTCAGGGCAGCATGTTAGGGGTTGATCCTTCAGAGGAGGTCACTAGAGCCCAGAAAGTCCATAATCACCATAACCAGCTGTACAAACTTGAAATGATCCTCTAAAAAACTTTTGCTATTTTAGGAGAATCATCTCAGTGGTACTGTGTGACTTGTGTGTCCTGTGTGTCCACTCGCCCATCTCCAGAATAACCTTACCACTGTGCTCATCAAGAGAGCTAGATCATCCAAGCTATTTCTGGTACCTGGGACTATGCTTCTAGACAAAAATAATCTAGGCTTATTTGCAGGCTTTTTTTCTTTTTTTCCCTGCCTTCACCTGCCTCCCTTACTTCTGATCCCTACTATATTTCCATTAGAAGTCCCTTTCACACATGCATATAAGTAAAACTATGCATTTAGGAAATTACACTTCTCCATGAGGATTCCTGATAGTATGCAACTATCTGTACTGCAAACAGTGTTCAGGAAATTGTCTAGCCACTAACACCATTTATGAAAAAATTTATAAGGAGTTTAACATTTGTATAAGGAACATTAAGATTTATTTCTTCTGTTTTGGTTGGATTATATTTTTATTGTTTTGAGGAAAAAGAACTACATTTTTAAAAAATGAATAAAAGAAGCTTTTGTAAAATTTAATGATGTTGATAAAAATTGTGGAAGGTGGAATTTAATATTCTCATAAATGATAAATACACTTTTTACCATTATTCCAAAATATCACCTGTAAGAGGTGTATTATTTTGAATACATATACCAGTGGGTTTTATTAATATTCCGGTTTCCTTTTTGTAATGCCATGCAATATGTATTGTTCCATAGGTCTGTCCTTCAGAGGGTTTTATCTCTGGTTAGTTTTCAAGGATTTCCAGGTTCACAGCAGCTGACTTTTTATTACAAGTTTTATGACTCTAAAACCATTAGAAGAACAGCAATGCTTCCCTAAATTGGTTTTTTGGAGAAAATGTAATATGTTTGATGAATTAAAATAAAAAGATGGAAACATAACAGCATATTGGATTACTTGTTAATTTTTCTCTCTCAAATGTTTTATATTGAAGAGGACTGATTTGTGGAGTACATTTTCAAACCAATTTCACCTTTGTTTCCAGAAAAACCTACATTTTGTCCTGGAAAGCTATTGACATTTCATCAGAGGAAATAGATTCAGAATTGCTGCCCAGTAAAATCTTTCTTAGCGATAGTTCTCTATCTTTCACCAAAGACAATGCAATTGACCTTGGGTCGGAGGATAAAAAGCTGCCATTATGAAGTGACAGAATCACTGGCTGTCTTCCTCTGCTGTTTTTGCCATCACAGAGTTCTTTTGAGTCATGCTTTCACATAGAGGAGGAACTAATCCAATAACCACAACAACCTAAATTATACAATCACTTTGTCTTTGTCAATTTAAATTGGTAGGTTTACCAGAAATAAAAGCAGAACTTCAAGCACATTCAGAGATCATAAACATAAATGAAACAGAACTTAAAAGTATCTTGCCATCTAATATGTCACAAGTCAATTTTATATGCCTCAAATTGTTTATCTCTGGGCTCTGGCTCATTTAAGAACAGGAGGCCAGAATCCATTTAAATGATAATAGTTGCACAATAGCGATTCACAAATAAAGACATTAATTGTCTCTTTCCAAGTAAGTATTTGAAATAAAGTTCTTAAATGGAAAACATCTGACATCAAGTAACCATTTAATTCTTCAAAGTGTGAGAAACTATTGTTTTAAATACAGTCATTTCCATTATCACATTATATGAGCAATAAAGACCATGTGACTACCTTAAAAGTTCTTATCTCCTTTTTAAGATAATATAGATGTAAAATAATCTTATAGGAAAGTTTACAATTATATAGAGATAAATGAGAGGAAACTGTTAGGAGTAGAGGGTGTGGGTATATTTTTCTTTTATTCTTTGGAAGCTATGAGTTTAGCTAGATTTAAGGACATCTCAGACATTAAAGATAGAAATGAGTCCTGGTTCTTGTCTCAACTGTGTCATTGATCAGTTGTGCAATCATGGACAGGCCACTTATTTTTCTGAATCTTTGCTTTTCATTCATTACAATGGAGGATTTAAACTATATTTCTTCCCCAAAGAGCCTTCTAGTTGTAATTATACCATTACTTATTTTATTCTTGCTACATGGAGTAATTGAAATGTCTGGGTTTATTTTATTTGAAAAATGTGTACCATTTGATCACTGTAAAAAAAAGTTCTCTGAAATGAATATTAATATTTGATTTAGCACCTTTCCCATGTATCAGGGACTCTGTTGGTGTATGTAGCCAGCAGTTAGAGGTGGCTTTATTTTGAAATACTTTGTGTCTGTCCTCTACCCTATGAGATGGCTTACTATATACCGTGGCAGGCGAAAAAAATGTGGACAAATTCCAAGGATGCCCAAATCCTAATCCCAGGAATTTGTGAAAATGTTAGTTTACATGTCAAAAGAGACTTTGAAAATGTGAATAATATAAGAATCTTGAGATTGGCAGTATATCCTGGATTATCTGGCTGGGACCAATGTAACCAAAAGGATATTTATAAGTGAAAGAGGGAGGCAGGAGAATCAGAGAGAGATGTATGGTAATGGAAAGAGAAGTCAGAATGGTGTGATTGGTGGCTTTGAAGATGGAAGGGAGCTACAGGCCAAAGGATATGGACAGCCTCTAGGAACTCAAAAAGGCAAAAGAAGGGATTCTACCTTACAACCTCCAGAAGGAAACTAGAGGGTCAGTAACCTGTTGACACATTAACCATAGCCACATTTTTGGCCTCTTACCTATAAAACTGTACTGGTTTAAGCCATTGTGGTTGTGGCAATTTTGGTTTGTTTGTTTGTTTGCTTGCTTGCTTGTTTGTTTGTTTTTCAGCAGTAATAGGTA
This sequence comes from Lynx rufus, assembly GCF_022079265.1. Lineage (NCBI taxonomy): Eukaryota > Metazoa > Chordata > Mammalia > Carnivora > Felidae > Lynx > Lynx rufus. The sequence goes on along the minus strand of NW_025814823.1, from coordinate 220,180,647 downwards.
GCTAACAGATAAATCAAACATGAACCTGAGGTTTTATTTTTGTTTTTGTTTTTGGCCTTATCAATTGTAAGAATGCAATTGTTAGGTTTGATTGGATAGAAGAAGGAAAAGAAGATTAGGAGGGTAAGGTCCTCAGTTTATTCATACATATGTGTTTGAAAGGCCTAGGAGATAGCCACATAAAAATGTTTTGTAAGTAATTGTATTTATCTTGATTTTAGAGGATGAGCATATAACCATGGAAGTCACTAGGACACAGGTAGTATTTACAACTATGCACCATAATTAGATCACTCAGGTCCTAAGTGTAGTATGAAAGAGAAGAGGTGTCTTGGGCATCCAAGGTTGAGAGCCTGGGAATACAAAGAGGAAACAAGCAGTTTGAGAATGAGCAGCTGGTGAAGCAGGGGATATAAGGGAATGAACTGTGCCGAATATTGTTGATAGGTTAGATGAGAACGGAAACTCACCATTTAATTTAGCAAGGTGGAAATTATTGGCTACCTTGGCATGATGGTCCTTGGGGACAAAAACAAACAAATAAAACAAACAACTTTGGAACCCATTCAAGATAATATAAGGAAAAAAAAAAGTATAGACAACGCTTCAAATAGAAAGGGATGTGGGTCAGCGGAGTTTTTTTCTTTTTCTTCTGAGTATGGATAAATTACCATCTGTGTGCTATGGATATGGTCCAGCTGATGATCCAAGAGGTGAGGAATAATTTCTGAAGTAATATTACAGAGTAGGTGAGAGGAGATGAGATTTACAGCACAACCGAAAGGATTAGTTTAAAGCATAATTATTTCTTTAAAAAAAAGCACAATTAATTAAATAATTACAAAAAGTAAGAGAGATTTATGAAAACACTAGCTCTTGTAATTTTTTGCTTCTCTTCTCTTATTAGATTTCTTTCCTAAATGATGCCATCAGTTCCTATGGATTTGAATATTGTCTTAGTCCAACAATTCCTACAAGCATAGATCTAGAACAGAATGTTCTTCTAAGCCCAGGCTCACACATCCAACTTTTCACTGACATTTCCAAATAGATGCCTCACGGAGTTCTCAAAATTATCTTGTCCAAAAAGAATCTTTTTATTTCCCACTTAAACTCTCCTTTCACCCGAATATACTATCACCCCTCCAAGTTAACCCTCCTTATCTCAGTAAACAGCATAGTTCATTTACTCAAGCTTGAAACCTAGAAATCATTTCTAATTTTCCATTCCCATCATGACTGTTCTCAAATCCTATGATTTAACAGCCCTTATCAATTCCATCTCCTAAATTCAGCAACATAACTTTCTCCTCTTTTTTAATTCATTTCTATTGCCAACACCTTAGTTTTAGCTGAAGTTATCTGTCACCTCTTTTAATGTAACAGTCTCCTGTTACAATAGTCGGATTAACTGGTGACTCCTCTTCACTCATTTATTCTCCCTGTTGCAAAATACTAATTCTCCTAAAAATTCATATTTATTTATTATTTTAGGTTTATTTACTTATTTTGAGAGAGAGAGAGTGTGGCAAGCAAGTGAGGGGCAGAGAGGTAGGGAGAGAGAATTCCAAGCAGACTCTGCACTGTCCTCACACACCCTGATGTGGGGCTCAGATTCACCAACTGTGAGCTCATGACCTGAGCTGAGATCAAGAGTCAAGTGCTTAACCCACTGAACCACCAGGGGCACCTAAAAACGCATATTTAATAACACACTCTGCTTCTTACAGCATTTTAATGTCTTCTTATTGTTCCTAGAATGAACCCTGAAGTCTTTGCCATGGTCCTTGACTATCTGTCTAATCTCTCTTTATTATTCTGCTCCAAACACAGATGATTTTAAGTCCTTCATGCACAGGAAGTACTTCCTTCCTCAGGACCTTTGTACATGATGTTTTCTCTGCCTGTGATGCTCCCTTCCCTATTCTCACCGGACCAGCACCTCTTTCCTTAGGTTTTGGTAAAACTTGTGATTCTTGAGTAAAAGGACTTCCCTTACCAGCATTATCTAAAGTAGCCTTTGCCTCTCTCATTATTCTTCATTTCAGTTTTATGTATTTTCTTTAAAGCATTTATACACCAAGCAGAATAAAGTATTAGTCTAATTAAGAAAAAAAGGGAGGGGCACCAGAGAGGCTCAGTCTGTTAAGCATCTGACCTCAGCTCAGGTCATGATCTCATGGTTCGTGGGATCAAACCCACATCAGGCTCTGTGCTGACAGCTCAGAAACTGGAGCCTGCTTCTGATTCTGTGTCTCCCTCTCTTTACCCCTCCTCAACTCGTGCTTGTCTCTCTCTCTCTCAAAAGTAAATAAACGTTAAAAAATAAAAAAGTAAAAGAAAAAATGGGTTCATGACACACCTTTGTTAATAGAACATAACCTCCATGAAAAAAGAAATCAAGATTCCATTTTCCGGGCACTGTGTCTAGCACAAATCTTGCTGCATCATAGGCACTCGATGCCCATTAATTAAATAAAAAATAGTAAATTCTACTTTAGGTCTTGAATGTGTTCTGTTGTATTTTTATAAAATACATTATTTGAGGGGCGCTCAGCAGGTTGGGCATCCAACTTGGGCTCAGGTCATGATCTTGCTGTCTGTGAGTTCAAGCCCCACATCAGGCTCTGTGCTGACCGCTCAGAGCCTGGAGCCTGCTTTGGATTGTGTGTCTCCCTCTCTCTCTGCCCCTCCCCCCTGAAGCTCTGTCTCTCTCTCCCTCTCTGTCAAAATAAATAAACAGTAAAAAAATGCATTATTTAAAACAAAGTTGATTTTCAATAATGCATGAATAAACTTTATTTAGCTGTGGATATCTACACTTGAATGTTATTTAGCCTGTGAAATATTCTATCCCATCCATATGAGTATGGATAAAATGGCATAAATAGAATTTGCGAAACAATGCTTATATACTATAAATTGAAAGTCTTCATTTAATCAAAATTATAAAAGTAAAGTATAAATATATTTATTTGATGTCATACACTTCAGTGACTTAGTGCTTGAAGCAGAATAACAGACTGTCTTACATCTGTGAATTTTCAAGTTTTGACCAATATCTGTGTGGCTTGAGGCTGTTGGACATCTGGTAAGTTTCACTCCTGTATTTTGGCATATATTTCTTTGCTATGTTTGGGAAAAAATAAATGCTTGCAATGTGTGATTGAAATATTTATGAGAAATTCATTTTGCATATTTTATTTTAACTCTTGGTAGCTTATTAATTTTTATTTTTTCTTTTAAGTTGATGAAAATACAGATGAAATTAAAACCATTTAATTTTCATAATCAATGCCCAAATATTGACAAAGGAATTTTGTAAACAGACCATTTAGAGATTAAAAAAAAAACAATAATTAGCAAACTATGTGATTTTTTTTCTGTAGTTTTGATGTTTTAGTCTCATGCCACATTTTCTTTTAATCACCACAAACAATGGAAAGAGTAAAAGAAGGATTTGAGATTTAACTGTTATTTTAAAAACTGAGTAATCTTTTTTCCCTTCTTTCTAATTTTTCTTCTAGTTTTACCTTAATATATAGATTTTGTGTCATATATAGAATGCTAAGCATAGTCCCTTATCAGAAGATATTCACAATCTTGTTAAAGACCTACAAAGATGTAAGTCGGAAGACAATTCAGTAAGTGATACATATCAGGGAAGCAGTTATCTCCCACAGCTCTGGCAGTGCTAAAAGGTCCAAATGACAAAGAATTCAAGTCTTGAATAAATGGATTAACTGTGCTCTCCCATGTCATGAACATTCTAGCTGATGCATGCAAAAACTGCCTTAATGATAGTGTTCCCATACATCCCAATTTACACCCATTGTCCAACCTAATTATTAACAGCATCTCTTTTTACTCCCAAAATAACTGGTTTAAATGAGTTGATCCTCCCATTTAATGCTCTCATGAGTGCAGGGGGTACAGCAGCAAAAGTAGGTTAAATTACCCTTGTGTCCTCCTATTTTCTGCCACTCCGTGCAAGGCACACATCCTGTTCCCCCTCCTCCTCCTCTTACCACCCATGTCTAGCTTAGCTCAGGTGCAAAGTGGCAATGAAAAGCTGACCTTCCTTTCAGGAATTCACTCTTTATGCATGAAGGGAAACCCTTTTTTCACAGAAGATCAAGGCCTAACCTTGTAATTTCATCCTTTTTATAAACCTGGCCATTGAAAACAAATTTTTAATTCTCTGTTATAGAGCCTGGGATGATTCTTTTGAGCTGCAATTTCCACCATCCCCGGGGGCAACTCCAATCACAACCTCCGCACCCCCATCACAGATTTGATGCCTGGGCTCCCTGGACGCACTGTGAAGACTCCTCAGCTTTCTGACCGGGCCTGTCTTTTGAGTTCATTTCCAGTGTGTGCGTGCTGTCGAGCCATGTTCTCACACATCGCACGTGCTTCTTAATGCTGACCGTAGCTGTTCTTTATAATAACCTAGGATCTCTCCCTGTGTACATGGCCTTAATTGTGAGCTGTTACACAGGCATCTGGGAACCCCTCTTGCCCTCTTCCATCCAGTTCCCTGTGAAGTGCTGTGCACTTCAAATCCTGTGAACAAATGCGACGCCTTATAAAGTCCTTCTGTTATTTTCAGAAGTTCCTCACATGAATTACTCCTCCTTCTTCCTCCCAAATAAAAAAAAAACAAAAAAAAAACAAAAAAAACCCCCAAAAAACAAAAAACAAAACAAAAAAAAAACTAGTGAGCCTAGAAGAAATGCAAAATTCCTTTAAAATTAAAGTGTTGGGCCAAAATAGACTTTAAAAAAATGTTTAAAAAGGGGCGCCTGCGGGGCCCTGTCGGTTAAGGGACAGATTCTTGATTTTGGCTCAGGTCGTGACCTCGTGGTTCATGGGATGGAGCCCCCGTGTAACCCCGTGTTGACAGCGGCAGAGTCTGCTTAGGATTAACTCTCTCTCTGTCTCTCTGCCCCTCCCCTGCTCACAGGCATTCTCTCTCTCTCTTTCTCTCTCTCTCTCTCTTAAAATAAATAAAAAACCTAAACTTTAAAAAAACTATTTTAAAAATAGAGTGTTGGAGAATACAAGACCAGAGCCTTTGTTCACAATCCGTTTGGATCCATTCCTAAATATCTAAATGCAAATATCCATTACCATTCCATTTATCTATCAAATGATATATTTATCTATCTAAATATGTAGTTTCACCATAGTTTCCATGGCAATTAATCTTTGTTTCTGGATATTATGGAGAACATGAGAAAGGACTCAAATGCCAGCATTTTGAAAAGAAATATTCAGGAGCTCTGCCCTGTCGACATCAGCACTTAGCACCAGCCACAGATGCTGCGGTAATAGCCGTCACTTTTGTATGGCCCCTAAGGCGAAAGCAATTATATTCTTTGTGATCTCCATTTGAAAAAAAATCTCATCTATACTCTTTTTATGGCGTCTACCATGGTCCAAACGCCTTTGCTCTCCTGCTTATTCAGTCTCCTTTCTATCCTTTCCACACTGAAGGGTGATTTTTCCGAGGAAGCCATCATAACTACAAACTCCATTGGTGCAGTCCAGGTTCTCAGGTGTTCTGAGGCGTTACTCAAAGTAACCAAGTATGTAACTCACAGTGACAATTCACAAAGCTGCCTACCTCATCCACAGTTTTCCTCTCAATCACAACTTTTGTCCCCAGACATTGCTTCACTTATATTTTCTCCTTTCCTGTTACATCTATGTGTCTATATATATGTGTGCAGGTAACTAAGGTTCACACGCAAAAATGAGGCTGTCTGAATAATAATGATAAAACGGACATCTCTATTTTTTAAGTTAAATTTAATCTATATTGTGTGAAAAATTGATCTGAACGGAGCCATTTTAAAGTGGAATCAGAATGGCTGTTGGCAAGAAACCACCTACACCTCGTGACCATCCCTCCCCTAACAGTAACCAGTTTTCTGACTTCTAACACCACACATTCATTTGGAACAGTTCCATTTTACACATGCAGAAACTGAAGCTCTGTTCTGACTCCAAATCCCTGTGTTTTGATAAATTCTCATCTGTTTTTATAGCCCAAGAAAGAGGAAAATAACAGCTACTGCCTTAAACCTATGGCTTCATCAGTGGAGAATGCGCAGGGGAATAATGGGTATACTTTTAGTGAGTTATTGTGAAATAGTTCATTTTGGAGAGAACCGTTGGACTGAAATTTAAAGGTTTTTGCTTTGTTTTCAGATTTCAAAAATGCTTTTTCAATCCCGTCCTTTGGTTTTCCCTCACCTCACTCTAATTCTCCACATCTCATTCTCCAGCCGTCACAGTGGTCCAGGCCAAAACTCTAAAAGTTTGATATCATGTCATGTTAATATTAGAATATTTGGGAAAGATACATACCAGTGAGAAGATACAGCACCTTAAAGATGTCTCTACTATGTGTAAACATGCTTCACATTCTAAAAAACCAAGCTAACTCATAATTTATATGTAAAAATTTCCAGTACATAATTTTCTAGTTACTTCATATTAAGTTGCAATATTAAACCTCTATGAGATCAATCCTTTTGAATTAAAAACTAAAGCTTACATGACAAAGCATGAGTCTAAACTTGCTTGTTTACATAAATGAGTGAATGTCCAAGTTCAAATGCCCTGATCATCAGTTCATTGCCCTTAGCTAGTTTGTCTCTCTTTCAAAATCAGGGTCTTTGTTGGCCCCTAGGCAAAGATGGAACAGCTGTTGATGCAAGTTGTTATCCATCTGGGAGAAAATTGAAGCTGTTATAGTTTAAGAACTGTCCATGAGGTTGTTCATATCACAAGCATCAGATAGTAATCTGGAAGATATTACAGTAGTCAGTCCTAATGTTAAGAAAATGCAAATATCTTCTGCTAGTCTACATTTTAAAATGTTAACAGGATTGTGTACACTTAACCCTAAATCTTAAGTAAATGAATAGTTATTATATTTCTATTTGCAGTAAAAGTATACTAATTTGTGAACATTTCAAGTAAATACTATTGGTATTACTTTTAAAAGAAACTATTTTAAAGATATGACATTTGATTTTCTATCAGACTTACCTAGATTTAGAAAATAGCAAAAAGACTGAAATACATTTTCAATTGTGAGAAATAAAGCATTTAAGAATTTTACTTTACAGTTTAAATAAGCAATTTTACATGTCTTCTGAGATAAACCATAATTATTTGCCCCACAAAGGTTATTTAGAAATCTCACTAATATACGTAATATACGTTAACTCAGAATGGCTTTAAAAATTTTACCTACAAGTTTTAAATGCAATGTCTGTAAAAAACTGTAAAGCACCAGGTATTGTGTAGAAGTGTTGACTCACTAATTGTACCCTTGAAACTAATATTATGGTGTATGTTAAGTAACTGGATTTATATTAAAGACTTAAAAAATAATAAAAAATAGCTAAGCACACAAAAACACTGAGACTCTTTTCAAAAATTCAAAATTTTAAAAATATAGTCCTTCTTCAACATGCACCTCAATTACTCTTCACTAGGAATAATCATCCATCAAAAACAAAAAAAGGACTACTACACAATCTCGAAATAACATAGTGACCAGAGCATATGAAATTTTTACATTACCTATAGTAGGTAAGAGATAAAATTTAAAAGTTACCTTTTTTTTTAATGTTTATTTATTTTTGAGACAGAGAGAGACAGAGCATGAACGGGGGAGGGTCAGAGAGAGAGGGAGACACAGAATCTGAAGCAGGCTCCAGGCTCTGAGCTGTCAGCACAGAGCCCAACGCGGGGCTCGAACTCACGGACCGTGAGATCATGACCTGAGTTGAAGTCGGACGCTCAACTGACTGAGCCACCCAGGCGCCCCTAAAAGTGACCTTTCATTATCATAAATAATCCTTTCAGCAAAATCCTTCATATAAACTTCTTATAAAAATATCTAGTTGAGAATTCTCCGCGAACATATGTATATTTTCCAATATGTATTTGAAACAAAACCAGAACCTTTTCTTTATATGTGTACTGATTGTTAATGGACGTCATAAAATATTTCTTCCCCATACAAATGAAATGCTATTTTACATTTTGGATTTTTTAGAGCAAAATGTGTTCTCTTGGTAGAAACAAATGCATGAATTTCCAAAAATAAGTACTGAGATATATTTCTAGAATGTCTGGTTGTTTAAAAGTCATCATTACAAATATTGTACATGATTAATTTCAAATACAATTGGAAAGACTATTCAGCAGTTCTTTATAGTTTGTCAGCAGTTCTCAATGTGGTATCAATCTCAACTAGTGGTCATTGAATTCTTCACCATTCCACACTCACAGATAAAAATGTTCCTGATGAAGCATTAAACAATTATTAATTTAATTTAATGTTGACACTTGAATACATTTTAGTCTTGAATACTGTTTAGTCTTTTGTGTGAAGAAATGGGAATTATGCATAAAGCACTTCTGCTGCCTTATGAGGTACAACAGCTGTCTCAAGGAAAGCCAATTTTTTGAGTTGCAAGCTCAACTATCAGCTTTTTTTCAAGGAACAGAATTTTTCATTGGAACAATCTCTAAAAGAAAGGTTATGGTTTGTCAGTCTTGTTTATTTACAGATTTTTTAAAAAATGCATCAAATGAGGCTGTCACTTCAAAGAAGTCAACACACAATATTTGATGCCAATCATGCAAATCAATCTCTCAAGAGAAAATTGTAAATTTGGAGAACTTGTATCTGTCTCTGTGAACTTGACAGCTTGCCAACACTTACAGGCTTTCTGATTAAATCATAAGAGAAATTAAAAATGTGACTTTAGGTATACATAATAAAATGTGTCAAATCTTGGAAAACCTGCACAATGTAGTAACAAATATTTTCCAAGTGAACAATGCAGGCTATTACAAAATATGCATGGAAAAAAGATCCTTTGAAAGTACAAGATAGGCTATTGGGTTTTAATGTAACAAAGTAAAAAAAAAAATTACTTGATTTGGTTGTAGATTCCACATTACAATTAACCTTTAAGAAACTTCCTTGCCAAGTATTGGTGTAATATCAAAGATGAGTATTCATAGTTACCTGAAAAGACTATTATAAAATGCTCTTTCTTTTTAAGAGCCAATTCCCGTAGACAAATACATCTGTATGAGGCGTGATTTTCTCAGATATGTCACTTCAAACTATACACTTAAACAGCTTGAATGCTGAAAATTTATAGTAAGTCAGCTATCTTCTGTTAAGCCAGTATTTAAAGTGATTTGCAAAAATGTAAGATAAAGCCACTCTTCAATAGTTGCTTTACATTTTGTTAAAAGTAGTTTTATAAAATCCATATGTTAACATGTAATGGCTTACCATTGTTTTTTCAAGCAAATTGTTACATAAATATTCTAAGAGTTGCCCAGATTCAATTTCTAAATGGTAAACATTGATAGACTTTGCTACATAAAAGAAGCTTCTTAGTTATTCAATAACTTTTAAGAATGTAAAGGAGTTCTGAAGTCAACAACTGCAAGAACTACTCATCTATACAATTGTATTTATATTAATTTTATAGACTCCTTATTTTCTGGTCTCTTTTTGTGAAATATAAGCATAAACAAATATACATCTATATTTGAACAAAAGAATGCATGAAAATCAAGAACTTTTTAATGCAATAGAAGTAGAAGCATGTCATAATATAAAAGTCAAAAAAAGATTGACGATTTTTTCTTTGGTATTTTAGTGACAATTTGAGAAATATTATCTCAAAAAAATTATCTCTACTCTCCTACTTGAAGATTTATTCCACATTCCCTTAGAATACAAACCCAACCAATAATCATGAGAGGATCTTTAACATGAATTTCCTATATATTTGTCCATCACCACTCCTTTCTTTTTATATTATTTTTAATCAAATTATTTCAGAAAAAATAGCTTTTCTTTGCTAATCCTATACTTACTCCATAAAGCGGCAGTAATTTCCAACTCATTCATGCACTACATTGTGTATTTATTAACACCTCTCTAAGTACCATTTCCAAATAACAATTTCTGGATTTTTCAAATTTATTTATTATATATTAACTTCCCAACATGGAAATTAGTATTTGGCTCTCTTTGTCCACATATACCACATACATACACTCTCGCCATTCTCTCATGCTCTCAATATTTATGTCATAATTTTTTAAAAAGTGCTTGTTTATTGGATCGCCTGGGTGGCTCAGTCAGTTGAGCATCCAATTTCAGCTCAGGTCATGATCTCACAATTTGTGGGTTCAAGCCTTGTGTCAGCCTCTGTGCTGACAGCACAATGCCTGGAGCCTGCTCATACTCTCTCTCTCTAACATTTTTTTTTAATGTTTATTTGGTTTTGAGAGAGAGAGAGGGAGAGAGAGAAAGAGAGAGATAACAAGCAGGGGAGGGGCACAGAAGAGAGGGAAACACAGAATCTAAAGCAGACTCCAGGCTCTAAGCAGTCAGCACAGAGCCCTGACATGGGGCTTGAAGTTACCAACCTTGAGATCATGACCTGAGCTAAAGTCGCAACCGACTGAGCTACCTAGGTGCCCCCCTCTCTCTCTGTCTCTGTCTCTGTCTCTCTCTCGAAAGTAAATAAACATTAAAAAGAAATTTAAAAAACGCTTATTTTTTTTAGAGATTTAGACAGGGGGGAGAGAGAGAGAGAGAGAGAGAGAGAGAGAGGAAGAAGAGAGAGACAGACTCCTAAGCAGGTTCCACACTGTTAGCACAGGGCCAGACGTGGGGCTGGAACTCACGAACTGTGAGATCATGACTTGAGCTGAAATCAAGAGTAGGTCGATCAACCAACTAAGCCACTCGGTGCCCCATATCATAATTTTAAATCTATATTCTTTTTTAACATTTTGTGACTCAATGAGATGACTAAATGTAATTCTGCCATGTTTTTATTCATAAATACTTTTCCTTTTCAATACATAATTTTGTTTTCCCTATATGATATTTGCCTTATATTTGTTCACTTGGCTTTGTTAGTATTTAAACACTATTCCAGCCTCACAGATGCCACAGGTATCCATTTATCCTCTCAAATCAGTTGAAAACTACAGATATTCTATTATTTTTTTCTCACTGGAGATCTCTCACCCAGACTTTATAATTTGCTTCAAAGTGGACTGGCACATCTCTAAGAATGAAATCTTCTTTCTTTATAATCGAGATTACTTTTCTTGTCTTCTGTTGTAGATGCTCCATGCCCTGCCTCAAATTTCTAATTCCATCATTTTTGGTGAGTGAAAGTTTTCTGACCTTGTGCATTGGAGAAAAAAGGATGTCTTTATTCTATGCTGTCACTTGCTTGATGGTTTGATGGCATATAGAGTAAGAGCCTGAAAATAATTTTCATGGTATTAAGAGCATTGCTGAACTGACTTCTAGATTTCAATGTTACAATAGTCTGTAGCCACCCTAATTCTTTATCCTCAATCCTTACAATATGGTCCATTTGCTCTAGAAATACATAGTTTCCTCCTTGTCTGCAGTGTTCTAAAATGTCAAAAAAATTTTTCTTCCATAAATATAAGGGCTAGAAACCTAATACAGGAATAGCATCCTTATCTGGAATATAAATCTACTGTTACCTCTAGACATACCATGGTCTGGCCTTTTTTTCTTTTTCCTTTCTCTCTCTCTCCTTTTTTTTTTTTTTTTTTTTTTTTGTTAGAGAAAGGAAAACTATGCACAAGACCTTGCTGGCCTTTATTCATTGTATTATAGACCTTATTCATTGCATTGTTTCTCCAGAAAATGTGTCTTTGTTAGGCTTAATTTCATCTATTTATTCTTCATTAGGCATTTTACCTAGAAAACTATGTCTTGTCTTTTTTTTTCTATCAAAAATGTCTTTCTTGCAACTTTTTCTGTTTTATTTCTGAAAATTTAATTTCTGAAATGTTTTAAATTTTGTATAGGCCTTCTAACTTTCTTAAATGTTATTTACTGTATCACTTTTGTTTTTGCTTTTATTTTCTCAAATTTCTTTTCTTTCCTGTGCTTCTGTTGATGTGATGTGATGTGGGGTCTAGGAGCAAACAGTCAAGAAAGAATTTTTGAGGCATTTTCAGTGCAGAAAAGGTGGTTTTACTAAAGCACAGGGAAAGGACCCGTGGGCAGAAAGAACTTCACTGGGATAGTGAGGAGTGATTGGTTATATATTGTTAAGTTGGGAGGGGGTTAGGGATAGTGTAAGTCTCTAATGAATTTGGAAGCAGAATTTCTAGGACCTTGAAGGGCTAGGTCATTAACTAAGGTCTTAGTACAATCTGAGTCGTGAGACCCTATAGATATATATCAGTGGGCCAAATACTTGGAGGATGCTTGCTAACATATATCTTGGGGAAATAGAGCGAAAAGAAGTTTCCAAAGAGATTTTTATGTTAAAAAAAGACTTACAGGATCTTGGAGATCAGCCTAATGTCAAGCTAAGGTTGCTTTTTTTGTAATGTTTATTTATTATTTACTTTTTAATTGTTTTTATTCTCAAGTTATTTAACATACAGTGTACTCTTAGCTTCAGGAGTAGAAGCCAATGATTCATCACTTACATACAACACCCAGTGCTCATCCCAAAAAGTGCCCTCCTTAATGCCCATCACCCATTTAACCCATCCCCCACCTTCCCACCCACATCAACCATCCGTTTGTTCTCTGTATTTAAGAGAACTGTTAAAACTCTCTATTTTATCTTATTTTTCTTTCACTTCCCCTATGTTCATCTCTTAAATTTCTCAAATTATACATATGAGTGAAATCATATAATATCTGTCTTTCTCTGACGTATTTCGCTTAAGCATAATACCTTCCAGTTCCATCCACGTTGTTGCAAATGGCAAGATTTCATTACTTTTCATTGCTGAGTAGGATTCCACTGTATGTATATGTATATATGTATGTATATACCATACAGTCTTGATGATTACAGTTTTCTAATACATGTTAAAGTCTGGGATTATAATTCCTCCAGCTTTGGTTTTCTTTTTCAGGATTGCTTTGGCTATTTGGGGTCTTTTGTGGTTTCATAAAAATTTTAGGATTGTTTGTTCCAGCTCTTTGAAAAATATTTGTGTTATTTTGATAAGGATTGCACTGAATGTGTAGATTGCTTTGGGTAGTAGCAACATTTTAATAATACTTATTCTTCCAATCCATGAGCATGGAATGTTTTCCATTACTTTTTATCGTCTGCAATCTCTTTCATAAGCTTTCTATAGTTTTCAGTGTACAGATCTTTTACCACTCTAGTTAGGTTTATTCTTAGGTATTTTATGACTTTTGGTGCAATTGTAAATGGGATCAATTCCCTAATATGTCTTTCTGTTGCTTCATTATTGGAGTATAGAAATGTGCCCTAGTTGATTCCATATCCTATCCTATCCATATTCAGGATGATATGGAATTCAGTTGATTCCATATCCATATCCTATCCATATTCAGACTTTGCTGAATTCATGTATTAGCTCTAGCATTTTTTTGGTGGAGTCTTTCGAGTCTTCCATATAGAATATCATGTCATCTGAGAAGAGTGAAAGTTTGACTTCTTTTTGGCCAATTTGGATGCCTTTTATTTCCATGTGTTGTCTGATTCTGAGCTAGGACTTCCAACACTATGTTAAACAACAGTGGTGAGAGTGGACATCCCTGTTCCCGACCTCAGGGGGAAACCTCTTAGTTTTTCCCCATTGAGGATAATATTAGCTGTGGGTCTTTTGTATATGGCCTTTATGATCTTGAGGTATGTTTCTTCTATCCCAATTTTTGTGAAGATTTTTATTAAGAAAGGATGTTATATTTTGTCAACTGCTTTTTTTTTCAGCATCTATTGACAGAACCATATGGTTCTTATCCTTTCTTCTATTAATGTGATGTATCATGTTGATTGATTTGCAAATATTGAACCAGCCCTGCAGCCCAGGAATGAATCCCACTTGATCATGGTGAATAATTCTTTTAATGTAATGTTGAATTTGATTTGCTAGTATCTTGTTGAGAATTTTTACATCTATGTTCATCAGGGATATTAGCCAGTAATTCTCCTTTTTAGTGGGGTCTTTCTCTGGTTTTGGAATTAAGGTAATGCTGGCTTCACAGAATGAGTCTGGTAGCTCTCCTTCCATTTCTATTTTTTTGAATAGTTTGAGCAGAAAAGGTATTAACTGTGCTTTAAATGTCTGGTAGAATTCCCCTGGGAAGCCATCTGGCCCCCGACTCTTATTTGTTGGGATATTTTTGATAACCTCAATTTCTTTGCTGATTATGGGTCTGTTCAAATTTTCTACTTCCCATTTGAGTTTTGGCAGTGTGTGAGTGTCTAGGAATTTGTCCATTTCTCCCAGATTGTCCAGTTTGTTGGCATATAATTTTTCATAGTATTCTCTAGTAATTGTATTTCTCTGGTGTTGGTTGTAATCTCTCCTCTTTCAGTCGTGATTTTATCTATTGCTTTTTTGTCTCCAGAAAGTATTAACATTAAGGCAGTTGAGTTCCTGAAGAAAGGTCACCCTGTTGACTTAAGTATTTAGCAATGGGTTGCAGGTTGTAAGGAGGTTTAATTTTTTTTTTTACATTTGTTTTCCCTTTGTTCTACATATCACTGTCTTTATTATAATCTATGGAATTTTTATTCTGATATCTTTTCTTTTTCAGTTTTAAGGAGATTTGTGTTCCCTAGATTTTTACATTTTGTAATAGCATCTTAATCTTGGTCTACTGTCACAAAATATTCTCTTACATCAAAAACATGATGATCAATGATCAAAGATATTGTTTTAATTATTATTTTTTAATGTTTATTTCTTTGAGAGAGAGAGAGAGAGATCGAGCACAAACACGGGTGGGGCAGAGAAAGAGTGAGAGAGAGGATGTGAAGTGGGCTCTGTGCTGACAACAGAAAGCCCAATGCAAGACTTGAACCAATGAACCACGAGATCATGACCTGAGCTGAAGGTGGACACTTAACTGACTGAGCCACCCAGGTGCCCCAGAAATACTCTTTTTAATTTTCTTCTTTTTTGTATTGACTTTGTTATATCACAGATTTTTTTTCTGTTTGTTTTAATTTCTCTTACATTAAGTTCTCTCCCAAAATTTTAACTTATCTTTAGTTTTATTTTCCTTTTTAATCTCCACCGAGACTAAAATTTTGTTTGGAAACTTTCAGTACATCTATGTGGATTGTTGACTTTGAATTTCATTGTAGGAGAATCCGCATGAGTCCATTTATTAGAACATGCTTAAAGTCATGACTTCGTGTTTTTCCTCTTCTTGGTTAAAATTTTTTAAATAGAATTTTCTAAAACTCATCAAGATAGAAGAAGAAAACTATTGGACTCACCACCCAGTTTGCATAAGACACTTAATTCCTCTGTTTCCAGTATTTTATTTCATGGTTCTTTTCCCCAACAGAAAATGAGGCTCCAGTCTTTCTCAAGGTATAGAATAGGTAGTTGCCTCTTCCATGCATCAGTGATTTTAAACAAGATAATTCTCATATACATTTTATCATATTAAGTGTTTCCTTACCAATCTGTTTTTTCTCAACTTTTATTTATTTTTGGGACAGAGAGAGACAGAGCATGAACGGGGGAGGGGCAGAGAGAGAGGGAGACACAGAATCAGAAACAGGCTCCAGGCTCCGAGCCATCAGCCCAGAGCCCGACGCGGGGCTCGAACTCCCGGACCGCGAGATCGTGACCTGGCTGAAGTCGGACGCTTAACCGACTGTGCCACCCAGGCGCCCCCCAATCTGTTTTTTCAAGATAGTTAAAATATAATACTACTAATAAAATATTTTCTTTGAATAATGATCAAATTATGGATACACAAAACAAAGCTTGTTCATAATACTTCAGAATTAAATGTCTCACTATCTTGTTGATCTTTGTTTGACAAGGGAAAAATTATAATTGGAGGACAAATTGAATAACATGCACTAGTGTTAAATGCTTGAGGAAGATATGAGTGTTTAGAAGCAAATATTTGCTTCAAAGGGCTGCTTTAAAAGCTTAATGAAACACTAAGGTCTTTAGCTCTGTGGAACTTTAGTAAAGTTGGAAAATTATAGCCTCTTGATCTCTGCCCAGGTCTTGTCTCAGAGTCATGAGTTCGAAGTCTGGCATTAGGCTCCACTTAAAATAAAAAGGAATAATAGATAATATATGCTTAGTTTGTCAAAAATAATTACTTTTAATAGAAGTAAAATTATTTCATACAATTCCTATTAACATAGAAGAAGAATATAATTATGTCACCTCAAAATGTACTCACTTTCTGTGTTTTAATATTAAATCTAAAATAAAACTTCATTCCAATTTCTTCATTCTTACGAATTAAGAAAAAAAATAAAACACCATAAAACACTATAAACCCTAATGGGGCATTGAATTTCTTATCTCTAGTTAATTCTTTTCTTCTAACATGGGTTCTTCTTTTATTTATAAATTGATTGATGATTTTTTTTTTTAGTACACACTCCATTAAAGAAGCATTGATTAAAAGCCCAGTATCCAGAAGGCTCTAAAATATGCCAGGTGCACCAACAATAAGTAAATAAATTTGTGGTAATGTTCCAAGTAAAACATGACTTGTTCAAAACCACAAGTGTTTCTATTAATTGTGAAGGGCTGATTATTTCTTGGTGAAACAAACCTTTTCATTTGGAAAGATCGTATTTCCTGCTTTATCTAACTATTTTAATAATTTTAAACCATTACGTTTTTAACAAATATCTTTTTAATAGTCACTTTTTAAATGTCATCAAAGCCTACATGAGATATACTTATTTTTTTTTTCAACGTTTATTTATTTTTGGGACAGAGAGAGACAGAGCATGAACGGGGGAGGGGCAGAGAGAGAGGGAGACACAGAATCAGAAACAGGCTCCAGGCTCCGAGCCATCAGCCCAGAGCCTGACGCGGGGCTCGAACTCCCGGACCATGAGATCGTGACCTGGCTGAAGTCGGAAGCTTAACCGACTGTGCCACTCCCCCGAGATATACTTATTTGTATAGAAATGGATAATGCAATGTGATTTATTTAATTAGGGTCAGGGACAGATGTGATTTGTTTTATGATTATGCCTTTCTTAAAATTAAATCTCCAGTAACATTTAATTTTTGACCCTCTTATAAAAATATCCCAAATTAATTATTTTGTTTTTGTTGGGACAAAACGTTTCAATGGCTTCTCACATACCAGGAAAGATGATGCCTATAGGGACTGTAGGAATTTGCATCGACCTATTCAAAAAACTGCAGATCCTGAGTTTCATAGAGCAGAGAATAAAATCTTGTCACAGGCACATCTTTGCTCTCCCTTAACTGGGTGGGTAGCGTCACTCCTCACACAGGTGGTGTCAGTTGAGACCGCAAGGTTAACGTCGAAGACTGAGAAAACTCTGTCAGGTAAAACCATACAGAAACCTTCTCTCCCTTCCTGTCCTATGCTTTTTGTTCTGACAAGAGTTTTAATATGAAGTACATTCCTGTCACTCCCTCCATTTTGCAGGCTAGTTATTATGCAAGTCAGGTTCCAGTGAATTCCAAAACCTCAGGAAAAACTCTACGATTATACCAGTTGTGCAAAATCTGACTTTAGTATACGACAGCAGACTAACACTTGTGTCCCCTGAGGAGCAGAAGGTCACTAGGGATTGACTACACCAAAGTATTATCTGTAAATAGCTTATAGGATAAGAAGAAAGGAAGTAAATTGCTTAGAATAAAGTTATTGATAAGTCATGAGGCCAGGTTTTGTGCTTAGGGGCTCTGAAATAAAGGTTTGGAAGGGGAAAACTCTGAAAATGCAATTTTCTTTGGATTCTCCCGAAGGCCAGAAATGGCTGCAGCTTTGAATTCCTGGACATTTTTATGTATGTAGCTTTAGTCCAGCTAATTTTTAGGGCATGAATAAAATATTTCAAATCTCAACTTTTGTGGATTATCAAAATCAATCTTAGAACTGATTTGCCATTACTTAGGGGTAACATAAAGTTTAATTTTATGCTATTTAATATGTTTAATAACTCAGGAGAAGAAGGGAGAGACAGAGTCAAGAAAAAGATATTAAAAATTTACAACACAGAAGAAATTTATAGGTTTCCACTAAAGAGTCATTTCACGCCTTAATGTGGCATAAGTGCCTTCCTTGTATATTTCTTCTAATGAAGGAAAGTCCATTTCTCAAAAAATTAAAATTATCCACATCATGGCTATTCTTTATTTTTATTATAAGACTTTTTACCCATAAAAGAGAAAGTATGAAATCTAAATGTAAATTATATTAGAATTATTTATACCAAAATAAATATCTTGACCAATAACATGAATTCTAATATAAAACATTACTGAAGCTCTCTATCTTCTCCTTCTTGATCCTCATTGTTCTGTATCTTGCCTAATACACTCACTGTTCTTATTTTTTTTTATCCTTTCTTGGATTTTCATAATTTTATCACTTGTTCAGTTATGCCTAAAACGACAGATTGTTGTTGTTGTTGATCTCATTAAAATGCTGTTGAAATAGGTCCATTTGTTATTTCCTAAAGAGCCAGAAGGTCACCCTAATTTACCATCCCTCTTGATTATTTCTGAGTAGTGGCTCAAAGGACATGCATCCTTTCGATACTAGAACATAATCTATCTGTGTGTAGTTACCCTTTTCGTGTCAATAATGAAGACTATATTTGAATGGTAAATTCATACATTGGAAGCAGCTGGGATTTCTGAGCCCTTACATGGGGAAGAGATTCTCTCTATGCATTGATAGACTCACATAGGACTCTGTACAAATAGAACAACAAAAAAAAAGCTTTAGTTTGTTACTTGGTTGTTACTTCAGGGCAAACTTATTTTCATGGCATCTTCTCATTTATGCAAGTATTATGCTAAGTATGATTTTTCTGTGATCTATTTCTTCCTATTCAATCTTAGTTTCTACTCTTGATCTACAGTGATGTAGCTAAAATCTTTTCCCTTTCCCTGATGGACATTAATCTGTTGTTATCTTAAACAGGTACTGTTGTGATGAGCTAATACTTTCCATCTACATACTGTGGATGAAAGAGCACTTGGATGTCTGAAGATAGGGGGTCTGGTCCTACCTAGAGTGAACATATGAAAACATGCTCAACTTCAACGAAATTAAGAAAATAAAAACTGCAATCATCATGGGATGCTATTTTTCATCCACTCCATGAAAACATCTAGCAATCCCATTACTGGTGAGTATTTGGAACAAAAGGAGAGTTATGCATAACTGGTGTGGAGATGGATGACTATAACCCTTCTAGGAAAACATTCAGTTATTATGTTGAACATTTCCATACCCTACATAGTAAACGGTACTGCTGTAAATAGTCCTTATTTCTGCTGGTGTTCATGGACATCTGAGAATGATGCGTTGAGTTGTAGGGTATGAAAATGTTCAACATAATAACTGAATGTTTTCCTAGAAGGGTTATAGTCATCCATCTCCACACCAGTTATGCATAACTCTCCTTTTGTTCCAAATGCTCACCAGTAATGGGATTGCTAGATGTTTTCATGGAGTGGATGAAAAATAGCATCCCATGATGAATGTAGTTTTTATTTTCTTAATTTCATTGAGGTTGAGCATGTTTTCATATGTTCACTCTAGGTAGGACCAGATCCCCTATCTTCAGACATCCAAGTGCTCTTTCATCCACAGAATGTAGATGGAAAGTATTAGCTCATCACAAACTCCAGAAATCCTTGCTTTTGTCACATGGTAGAGTGTTCCTGATTTCCCCTAATGTTCACATCTCAACTAAAATGGAAATAAAAGAACTTCAAATTGCAACTTAGAGTTAGCATAGGAGTAAAAAGACAGTTGAAGAATGATTGACTTACAAAAAAAAAAGAATTTAAATGGAATTGATTAGTATTCAGTTAAATGATTGAGACTTTTTATTATTCAGATTCTTATTTTGAAATAAATTTGGATTCGTGGAAGGGTTATAAAAATTTTAGAGTTCCTATATATACCCTACCCTGCTTTCCCTACAGTTAACATTGTACCTCACCATGGCACATTTGCCAAAACTAAGAAATCGACTTTGATATAATAGGATTAACTAAACTACAGACGTTATTCATATTTCACTAGTTTTTACACTAATGTTCTTTCTTTTTTCATTCTATTCCAGGATGTAGTTCAGAATATCATGTTGCATTTAGTTATTACATCTCCTTAGAAAACTCCCGTCTGTGACATTTCTCAGTGTGTCTTTGTTTTTCACGCTTTTAAACTTCAGAAAGTACTAGTTAGTTATTTTCCACAATGTCTTTCAGTTTAGGTCTGTCTGATATTCTCTCATGATTAGACTATGTTATGAATGTTGGAGGTAATGCCAGAAAAGCGAAGTGCTGTTCTCATTGCATCCTATCAGGAGGTAGATGATATTTACTTTGAATATCATCTGGTGATAATAACTTTGACCTCTTGGTTACTGTGGTGTCTTCCAGGGTTTTCTATAGTAAAATTACATTTTTTTTTTCATTTTGCTTACACTGTTTATTAAGAGGATTTACCAAGACCAACCTATACTCAAAGCAAGGGCAACTAAGCCCTCCTGGAGGGAAGAATACCAAACAATTTGTGAGCCTATGTTAAAAGCACGACAGTAGTTAAGAAACATTTTGGTGACATATTTTAGAAGACTTTTTATTTGTACCTTGTGCTCTTCATCTCAAAACATATGGGTGATTGAACTCCTGGCAACCCAAATTTTCTAAAGGCGATGATTATAATTGTTGAACATACTTTTGTTATTTCCAGTTTACAATGCATTTAAACAGACAAAAATAACAATAGTAACCAGAAGAGTCACAAGTATGAGTGCTTCAAGTAGGACACAGATTACTCCAAAGCATGTGAGAAAACATGGAACTCTGTTGGTACATGAGAAGTATTTTTAAAATTATGTTTTAAATGGAAATGGTAATACAGAAATGGAAGATCTCCATGAGGTTAATGGTTGTAGTCATTCTTTTTACTTATAGCACCTAATACAGGGTCTGATCCTTGATATGTTGCCAAAATGTTGCATGAAAGAGAATGCACAAAAAAATCTTTGATACAGTAGTGATAAACTGAAAACAGTAAGGATTTATTACCTTCCAGGTTGAATAGAGACAGCAAATAACCAAGAAACATAAAATTCAAAAAGGATGAAATTCTCTGAAGGAATAATATCCAGAAAAGCAAGATTATTAAAATTTTCTCCCCCAAATCAGAGTGGATTTCTGGGTCCTTTAACCCAGAACCTATGTGCTTTCTCTAATCAAAATCAAGTTTACCAACAGATTATAATAAGCATGAATAATTTATGCAGGAGATGTGTATGAATGTGTGCAGATGAGCTAGAGGGTGAGGAGGTGATAGGTAAGAATTGTTGAATGTTAATGAAACAGTAGTTTTCAAATATTCATCCCCCCACCATATATTTATTATTTATGATGCAAAATATTCTATGTTATAAGTGAATAAAAGAGGTAGAGCCTAGTCCTGGACTTCATTGAGTTTCATTTCCCACATGGTTCAATGTATTCAGTTAAGCAAGTAAAATTGAAGATAAATTATAAATAAAAATATTACAAATGCCATTGCTTTTGACAGCATAACACTGTATTGCTTGAGCTGACATTCGTTTGTGTGAATAATCCTCAAGGATTTCTGTTTCTATTCTTTTTATCGTGGTTATCTACCAGAGCTATGGTATAGAAGATAGAATGATACATTGTTAAACAGTTTGACATAGCTAAATGGTAAAATTACAAATTGTGTGGGTTTAAGCAAACTACTTACATTCTCTGCTCGTCTGATTCTTGGTCTATAAAATGATCATTGCAATGGAGAAAAAAACTTGCAGATGACTGAATTTTTCAGGGCTCCTCAGTTCAAGCAGTGTGGCCCCTCTGCCTAGATAAACAGTTGTTTCTTTTCCAAAAACAAAACAAAACAAAATATTGAAATGTAGAGAATAGACCTAGTGTCATCCCTGGATTCTTGGAGAAGAACACCGTAATCTGGAATACTGAAAGCTTTGTAAACTCAAAGAGTTTCTAAAAAGATATTTCTATCTATTCTTTCCTGGAATTTAAAACAACCCAAATATTGAAACCATGATTTTCAAAGCAGATTGGGATGGGGATGGGAGGCTGTACTCCTAAAAACCTATATTCCTGTTGAGAATGCTCACTGTAGGCAGCCACTGTTGTGTATTAAATATCTAATGAGAGAATGAATATACAATTGGGCAATGTGCGGATCAATTCAGGGCCAATAAGAGAAAGTCAAATATGCACCCTCCACCCTAAGCCTAACACGAAGATGCCCCACTTCAAGTTAACCCTCTTAAACTTCCTTATGACAATACCCTTTACTCAGAGCATAATTGATTTTTTTTTTCTCTTTAAAGCTTTCCCACTCCCCTACCTGCAAATCTCTACCAAACACAGTTGATGACGGCTGGCACTTTTCTATAGCAAGTTCTCAGTAAGTAGCCTCTCTTTGCTCTCACTGGGGTGGTCTCCACTTATGTCAACATTAAGGTGTGATGGTATAGGGAAAAAAGACAAAAACTATAGATTCAAAGAAACGTGACCAGGCACTGTAGGGATGACATTTTCAGCTTACTTTAAAACAGTATGGAGTTAGTGGTTTGAAAAATCATCATCAATATTGCCTCCATTGATTCATGCATTAAAGTTTTGTACATATTACACCTGAGTAGATAGATAGATAGATAGATAGGTTTTTACTTAGAAGAATCACTTTTACATTCGCTTCCACAGCAGTCTTCAGCCGAGGGGGTCAGTGATGGGTTAACTTTCTTGTGCTCTAGTAAGGTCTTTCTCTGAATTCAGCCATCTAGCAGGCTGCCTTTATCCAATTCAAACAAAAACAAGCCTTTGCTAGTAGTGCCTCTGCATATTAGCATACTGTGGTGCCATCAGAAAAAAAAATTACATCTGAAATGGGAACTTGTGTTTTAGAATTCATGAAAAAAATATTAAACATACATTTTAAGTGTGAAAAATTCTTTATAATGCAGTGCTTTGTGTGGGTGTGCCCCCATGTGTCCCCCCATGTGTGTGGGGAGAGGAGTGGGATTGGAGAAATTAGTAGTAATGGTATTAAAGTATCCAATATCGAAATGATTTCCCAACTATTATTTGGGAAACTTTGTAATACTACCTGTGTCCTCATCTCCATAAAATAGCAATGACCATTTGGGAAACTCAGTAAAAGCTGATGTTCCATATTGTTCTCCCTATGCTAAAGTCCTCCCTGGGGGCTAAATAGATTTAGTAAAACACATGTTGTTTACCCAATTTTTGTGCCAAAGCATTAATGAGACCCCTATGGGTAATGATGCTTTGCCAAAATATTGGCTCTTAGGTTCAATACCACCTTTATTCTTGGCAATACACTTATTTATTTAATCTCAGTTAAAAAAAAAAAACCAACAGGATATAATTCAGCATACCACAAAACACTCAAATGGTCGTGTTTACTTAAATTGCTTTATACAAAATTTAAGCAAAAATCTATTTCAAAATCACTACACTGAAGAAAAAAAACTAATAAACAATAGTAATCTTTGACCCATTACATCTATTGTAGATGAGAAAAATAACCTGACACCTTTCTCTAGATTTCCAATTAAAAAAATTGTATAAAATAAAAGTAATAAGAAATTTAAATTGCCTATATATTTGGATTACAGAAAAGGTTTACTTTAAGTTTGAATGATCAAACATCACTTTAATAAGAAAAGAAGAAGTTTAATAAAGCTTAAATCTCTTTCTTAGTAATACTTTTCTCAATACCCTATAGCAATTCCAAGACCCTAAACGCTTTGAAAACCAAAATGTTTTGTTGCTGTTATTATTGTTGCTGAGGTTTTGTACTAGTTCATTGGCAGCAAAACTAGCCTTGCATGGGCATGAGGCTATGTATAGTAATTATTTAGCCCACATTCAGTGATTATTCATATGTTATCAACAATAGGAGAATATTTGATTACAGAGTGCAGCCTTGAATCTTGACGTGCTTATGATATTTATGCCACTTATTATTATGTTAAATTCCAAAACCAATCTGCATTCTAAACATTTGTGGCCCAATATTTTGGAGAAGGAATTGATAAGGAATTCTTAAAATGTATTAGTGATGTAAATGAACAAACAAATGCAACAAACAAACAAACAAAAACAAAGAAACATACAAACAAACAATGATCTCCAGGGACTTCTTTAGACATACAGGAAAGTAATATCTTCCTTTGTAAGAGAAAAGGAGTCCTATCTGAGCATATGATATTGTTGATATGTTGGGCTATCTTATAAACAAACTCCTTCAATAATTGCCAAACCCTCTTCATTTGGAAGATAGCTTTGTTGGAAAGAATTTGGAAAATAGTTTCTATATATTCCCAGAGATCGTAGGAAAATTGTTAATTCTCATATTTTTCTATTTTTTATTTCTTTTTTTTATTAAACATTTTCTTAATGTTTTTGAAGGAGAGAGAGAGACAGAGTGTGAGCAGGGGAGGCGCAGATAGAGAGGGAGATACAGAATCCAAAGCAGGCTCCAGCCTCTGAGCTGTCAGCACCGAACATGACGCGGGACTTGAACTCACGAGCTGTAAGATCGTGACCTGAGCCAAACTCAGAAGTCAGATGTTTAACTGACTGAGCCACCCAGGCACCCCTTTCTTCCTTCCTTCCTTTCTTTCTTCCTCCTTTCTTCCTTTCTTTTCTTTCTTTCTTTCTTTCTTTCTTTCTTTCTTTCTTTTTCTTTTTTTCTTTTTCTTTCTTTCTAATTTGTCTTTTAATTTATATTTTACTCATGTAAAATTTCTGGGCTAGATTATACTCAACAATAGTATTTAATTTATTCTGGAAAATGTCAATATAACAAATTCATAATATGAAAAATAATATGAATAGCAGTACCTACATTTTTAATGTTAACTTGTTTCTATCATTGTGCTAAAAACTGGATGTACACCATTAGTATAAATATATATATCAGGGCGGATATTTCTTTAAAAAATTGAGTATCTATTAGCATGACAGCCCTGACACATGTGATCTCTGACGTAATTTTTCTATGTTTACATTCTTCTATACTTATTTTCTATTCATTTCTTTTATCTTTTTTTCCATAATGTGCACATTCTTCCATTTCTTACGTCCATTGTTTTGTTTTGTTTTCCCCCTCTTGCAGCTTCCATAACTCTAGTCACTAGTAAAGACTTCTCACTGTTCCATTTACAAAATAGATAGTGGAATGCAACAGAAGGAGATCAAAGACATCAGCATGGACTTGTTAATTATTTCTACAAATAAGGCAAGCTCTTATGATCTCCCAGTGCACATTTCTGAAGGCTACCCAATGTTGAGTCACGCTACTGTTGCCATAAAACACGATTTATTTCTTTATGGCTTGAGTTCACTTTAAGAATGTACAGAGTAGTTTCTTTGACTACAAATTCCTCAAAAAGTTTTAAATAGCAGGTCTATTTGGCATAGTTGATATGCATACTCAGACAGCCAAGTATCAATTCTGTGTCTCTTTGATTGCTTACATTCTAAATAAAACTCATTATCTTTTGTTCTCTGTACACCACGAATGTGAAAAATTGATATTGGATTCTATTCATGTCACCAAAAATAATTTTGCCCTTCTTTTTTATCCTAACATAGAAAAAAAAAAGATTAAAATGATGAAAAATAGTATAAAGTTAAAAGAATATTTATTGCTTTTGGATAGAGGAGCATATAACAGCAATGTAACATTGGTTTATGTGGGGTACCTGGGTGGCTCAGTCGGTTGAGCATCTGACTTCAGCTCAGGTCATGATCTTATGGTTCCTGAGTTCCAGTCCTGCGTCGGGCTCTGTGCTGACAACATAAAGCCTGGAGCCTGCTTCGAATTCTGTGTTTCCCTCTCTCTCTGCTCCTCCCCTGCTCATGCTCTTTCTCTCTCTCTCTCCTTCAAAAATAAATTTAAAAAAATTAAAAATAAACATTGGTTTATGTGATATTGACACAAAATTAGCTCTAACAATTTTGTGTCTGAATAAATAATTTCGAGTTCCTATACTATATATTCTTATTGCAATGCATTAATTGTTTTTCAGTTTATTTATTTTGAGACAGAGAAGGCAATAGGAGGGAGAGAGAGAATCCCAAACAGGCTCTGTACTGTCAGCTTAGAGCCTTCTCATTGAGTCCCATATGGGGCTCAAACTCACAAACCAGGAGCTCATGACCCCTCTGAAATCAAGAGTCGAATGCTTAACCAACTGAGCCAACTGGGTACCCCCTTACGTAAAAGTGTTTTCAAAGAAAACTATTCATTGGGTTCACTAAGATATTATGAATAGAATTGATACCAATACCATAATGATTAAGTATTCTGCATAGATGTCACACAGACCAATTTCTACAACATATTGACTTTGTAATTTAAGACAAGAACTTACTCTTTCCCAGTCTGGATTTCCACTTCTATTAATATTTATTCCATTACTATTAATATTTATTCATCCAATAATTATTCCATTTCTATTAATATCCATTTCTATTAATATATTTATATTAATGATATACTAATTGTATAAATGTATAGAGAGTATTTAACATAATGCCAGATCTAACATTTAAAATGTAGGAACTGAGGAGCACCTGGGTGGCTCAGTTGGTTAAGTGTCCAACTCCGGCTCAGGTCATGATCTCATGGTCTGGGAATTTGAGCCCAGCATCAGGTTCTGTTCTGCCAGCACAGAGCCTGGAGCCTGCTTCAGATTCTGTGTCTCCCTCTCTCTGTTCGCCCCCCCCACTTGTTCTCTATCTCTCTCTCAAAAAAAATTAAAAAAATTAAAATGTAGGTACTACTATTAATATTATTTTTATACTATGACTTTGCTGTACTGATTTATTTATTTATTTATTTATTTATTTATTTATTTATTTATTTTGAGAGAGAGCACAAGCAGGGGAGGGGCAGAGGGAGGGGGAGAGAAAGAACCTTAAGCAGGCTCTGCACCCAGCACAGAACCCGAAATCCAGAGTCGATGCTTAACCAACTGTGCCACCCAGGCGCCCTTGACATTGCATAGAATAAATTAAATACTATTATGGAATATGATCTAGCCCAGAAATGTTACTTGAGTAAAATATAAATTTGTAAAATGAATTGTATATAAGGAAATCAAGAAATACAAAGATACGAGAATTAACGATATTTTTTTCAGTTTATATTGAAAATTAAATACTCTGGGTAATTTTCCATTAGGGAAATTATGTCATAATGACACTTAAGGCTACAGAATAAATATCTCTAAATTACATATATATATGGAAAAATAAACATTGAGTTTTCAATTTTTATGCATTAAAGCATTAAAGAAAATTTACAAAAAAATTCTAATTGGGCAAAAATGCTCTTGTAATTTAAGTTTTAACAGATGTGAATGAAGAGATGAGATATTAGACATGCAAAAGCACAATACTTATGTAGGAAGTGAAGTAAAGTCTTCATTTGTCTTCAACAATTTAATGGTGACATTATCACAATTGTTTTTAACAGATGATGAAAGATAATATTTGAGTGTTTCCATTAAAATAGAAACCTGACCAGTTCAAGGTAATCTTTAATTTTTGCATCTAGTCCCTAATAAATTTGATAAATAATGCACTCATCAACTTAGTGCTATTGTTACAAAGGGATGACAATGAACCTCACCTCCTGTCAATTTAGACACAATGGAAATTAGGTTGCCCTCTGGAAGTCAAGTAGGAAAACCCAAACCCAATGGATGTGCTTTAACCATCAGTGTGATTACAACAAACAATTATCTAAGAAGATATGGATGAAGATAGTCTCTCCTCCCATGACTCCATACTCACAAAGAACCTTTGTAATTTGAATTTGACTTCCAATGTAACCTAACTTCAAGCAAATGCACTAAGCAGCTAAAGAAAGCATGTGGTCTATTGGGCAATCACAGTCTCAGTGTTAACAAACAGGCAATACTTTTGAAGAGGGCAGTTGATTCTACCATCATCTATCTGCTTATTTCTTGTGTATCTAGCATTGATCTATCCATCCTCACTGCATCTATCATAATAGATTGTTCTCTTTCCACCCATCCACTCTTACTGCCATTTAACAATATACCCATGTGTGACTTTGGCTAATGTAAGATTGGATGCCAAAGTTGGAATGATTTACTTTCTATGCTGATAAAGCTTAACATCAATGACTGTGACCCCTTTTTCTGGGGGTAGGGGTCCATCTAAAGATGATATTCATACAGAAAAACTCCACTGAATTTCCACGGAGACACCCAAATCTCACTTTTTTTCAATATATGAAATTTATTGTCAAATTGGTTTCCATACAACACCCAGTGCTCATCCCAAAAGGTGCCCTCCTCAATACCCATCACCCACCCTCCCCTCCCTCCCATCCCCCATCAACCCTCAGTTTATTCTCAGTTTTTAAGAGTCTCTTATGCTTTGGCTCTCTCCCACTCTAACCTCTTTTTTTTTTCCTTCCCTTCCCCCATGGGTTTCTGTTAAGTTTCTCAGGATCCACATAAGAGTGAAACCATATGGTATCTGTCTTTCTCTGTATGGCTTATTTCACTTAGCATCACACTCTCCAGTTCCATCCACATTGCTACAAAGGGCCATATTTCATTCTTTCTCATTGCCACGTAGTACTCCATTGTGTATATAAACCACAATTTCTTTATCCGTTCATCAGTTGATGAACATTTAGGCTCTTTCCATAATTTGGCTATTGTTGAGAGTGCTGCTATAAACATTGGGGTACAAGTGCCCCTATGCATCACTACTCCTCTATCCCTTGGGTAAATTCATAGCAGTGCTATTGCTGGGTCATAAGGTAGGTCTATTTTTAATTTTCTGAGGAACCTCCACACTGTTTTCCAGAGTGGCTGTACCAGTTTGCATTCCAAATCTCACTTTTTAAAGAAAGAAAGAGTTGCTTGAGATAACTGTAGTAGTCACACAAAGTGTTCAGTAGATCTCTCTTTCATTTGAAATAGAACTTTGTATTGTGTGCAAACAAATGTTTTAGCATAGGATAATGTAGACTGGAGTTTTTTTTTTTTTAATTTATATTTGGATCTTTATATTAAGGAACAGTCTTTGAATGCTAGTGCAAATGCCATGTATAAGAAGCAGTTGCTACAGACCAGCAGGATTGAAATATCTGTTACAAGGACAAGGAACGCTGCTCTGAGTATCATTGACCAAAGTCCTCATTAAAAATGAGAGACAGTACCCCTAGGGATCCTCCCCAAGGAAGAAAGGAAAGAGGAAAGGAAAAGCAAAGAAGAAAAAACTATGGCTTAACTATTCACACTGGATGCTCAGAGGCAGGCTTTCCCCAAGGAAAAGACGAGGAAAAGAGCTTAATCACAAGTGTTCTTTCTGAGATACAGAGAAGGTTTTGACCTTATGCCCAAGCTCCATTTACATTATTTCATTTATTCTTCACAACTCTGTAAGGTGGTTATTATTAATATTTCTTGCTCCCAGTCTGGGTTTTCTTAGGCTCAACCTATCATTAAACTTAAAAGACTCCAATAGGCAGTATGTGGCACCAGCTTTACCAAAAGGACACAGGGAAGGAAATAGGGCATGGGGCAGGACAGCCTCTGGGGTTTTTCTTCAGTGAGGCTTCTCAGAAGAGACCACAAACCATACAGCTCTTCTCTGGTATGCAAGTGTGATAGCCCAGGTGCAAGGACAGGAGACACAAATGGTGGCACTTCCCTGGCTTAGAAGTGCTATGTGTCAAAGAGGAGCCAATATGTCTCCTGACAATTCCATAGGCAAGACTTCCAGGATCTCAACAGGCAATCTGAGTTATAAGATCCACTGCCCTCAGGACAGTCTCAAAGTTATGACTCTCACTAGACGGTTATAGTTTATTCATTGATCTTCTGTCCAGATGTCATTTACCTATATGGGGTCATGTTTGCTATAAGCAATGATACCTAGTTACACAGCTGGCATCCTACTTTTATAGGAAAAACAGGGGTAGAAACTTATTTGTCAATAGAGTAGTTTTGTTAACTCTACACAACATTCCCATATAGCTATGAGGAAGCTGATGGTCATAGGCAGTAGTGACTTAAGATCACCCAGTCATTATGTGCCAGAGCATAACTTAATTCCTTGTCTATCAGACCTCCAGATCTTTGCTGAGAATAACACCTGCTGGGTTCATTTCCATACCTGTCTTGGTTTGTCCACTCCAGCCAGAGTGCATGACTTAAAATTACATCAGTTTCATGGGGGCCTAAATGCCTTATCTATCACAGAGAATTAAAGCTTTTATGAATATCCGAATAAGTTCTACTTATTTTTTATGGGACTGGGCAGATAATATTGAAAACAGCAACCAACTATGATGTGTCAACATCTGTAATATACATAGCATATAACTCAATAGTACCTACATCATGGAATTTGTCTTAAGGAATTAATCACCCTAAAGCACAAAGTTTATTTTTAAAAAAATAACAAAAAACAGAGAAGGCACAGACAATCCAGAAGATTATATGTACAAAGAATAATTTTTAAATTAATGCAATATAATAATCTTGAAATTTTAAGTGACATAGATTATATTCTGTGAAAATGTATGTTACTCAAAATCAAACATTTTAAAAATAAAAACTAACGCCAAAGATACTACAAATAAAAAGAACAACCAGAATAATATGCTTATATATCAGGTTAAGGAAAGTTTCCAAAAGTACAAAATTTCTAAAGAAATATATGATATATATATCTGGATCAAAATTAAAAATAAAAACCAAAGTCATTCACAATAGAAAAAAATGCACAATTAATAAGCATAAGAAATTATGTTTTTATCATAATAATATGTAACAATTTATAAAAATAAATAATTTTACAAACCATTAGATGGTCCACATTTTAAGCTTCTCAGAATATCATTCATATAAAGAATTGAAAACAAGCACAGTCATTTACTGTTGGTAAGAGTAAAATGCTATGGTTAATTTGGAAGGCAATTTCACAGTAATCTCTCCCTCTCTCTCTCTCTCTCTCTGTCACGCACACACACACACACCCTCTAGGACCACATTGAAGAATGTTAAAAATATATATATATATACTAATCAGTGAATTGTTTATAATGATTATTACAGTTAGTTTGAAAAAAAATATTTTTATTAATTTTACTTCTTTATTTTGAGAGAGAAAGAAAGAGAATTCCAAGCAGCCTCAGTGTAGAACCTGATGCAGGGCTAGAAAGCACAGACCATGAGATCATGACCTGAGCTGAAATCAAGAGTCAGAAGCTTAACTGATTGAGCTGCCCTGGTGCCCCTAGATTGGAAAAAAATCTTAAATGTACTTCAGTAATAAACTTCTCGCTAAACTTAGGTCAATTTATATTTGTAAATATTATACAGAGGCAAAAAGAAAATTTAAATCTATTTTGTCTTAGTCTGTTTGAGCTGGTATAATAAAATACCATAGACTGGGTGGCTTATAAACAGCAGGATTTTTTTCTGACAATGTTAGAGACTGGGAAGTCCAAGATCAAAGTATTGCTGACATATCCAGAGTCCAGTGAAGACTGGCGTCCTGCGTCATAGTCCAGCATTTTCAGCGTGTTCTCTCATGTTGCAGGGAGTTTTTGGGGTCCCTTTTATAAGACATTAATCTTGCTCATGAGGGCTGTGTGCTCCTTTCCAAATACCATCACAACAGGGATTAAGCCTCACCATATAAATTTGGGGAGGGGGACACAAACATTCAGTCTATATCAGTACGGACATAGAATATCTTTATGATGAAAAAATGATTTGAAAATATATTTGGAGAAATACTGCATTTATATAAAATAAAAACAACCATATGACTTTTCCGAACATTTACATATCAAGAAAAAGCAGAAACTAAATTTTCAGAGGTTGGAGAGTATAAAAATTATTCCATATACGTACACTGTTGGCAATACTAAGAAAGGCACTGTACTTTCAATGAATTGACAATAGCCAAAACAAATGAAAAATCTATTTAAAACAGAAGTTTAAATTTAAGATATTTATATGTACATCCATACCAATACAAAAATACTGAAATAAAAATATATGTTGCGTAAATTGGTATTAATAATCAATTTCTAAAATTCTATACTTTGTGAAATTAGGGAAATAGGTTAAAATACGGCTTACTAAACTAAAGCTAAAATTGTTTTCTTGTCATTTGTAAAATGGAAAAACATATACTTTTAAATCTTAACAAGTAAGGAGTAGAATAAGTGTACTTTCTGTAAAAAGCAAATATTTTTTTCAACAGGGAACAAATATTATTATATAAGTAAATAAATGTCAAGAATAAAGAGAATTGTCTGCCGTACCCATGTTAATATTCTGCCTCAAAAATGAAAATTGGATAGTTTCATCCTTTAAGAATTTTAGTTTCTATATGGTTTTCCTTACAATTGATCTACCAGTTTTTATAATCAATTTCATATACAACATATTCATACAAAACTTCCCATATTTATTTCAGTGAGATACTACTTAACACTGTAAGTAAGGAGGCCATCATTAGAAATTTCCATTTTGTTATAATCCTGAATTTTATTATATATTAAATATTATTTATTTAATTGTTCGGAAATCTTCCTTTTCATATCTATATTTCCCAAAATAAAATGTTCATCATAACTTCGTAATTACTTTTCCCAAACTAGATTTATATCTATGACATAACCATACTCACTTGAAAACAAAAAATGCTAAGTATTTATGCTATGAATGGTATAAAATGGTATAATTGGTTAAATGTTAGGTTACAACACAAATATGAGTGTGCTCAAAGACACAGACTTTTTATAAGAAATTGAAGGTTCAACCCTGTGCATTGTTGGTGGGAATGTAAATTGGTGCAGCCACTTTGGAAAGCAGTATGGAGTTTCCTCAAAAAATTAAAAATAGAAATATCATATTTCCAAATATCATGTGATCCACTAATTTCACTATTGGGTATTTACCCAAAGAAAATTAAAACACTAATGTGAAAAAATATATGCAGCCCTATGTTTATTGCAGCATTATTAACAATAGCTAAGTTATGGAAGCAACACAAGCATCCTCTGATAGATGAATGGATAAAGAACACGTGATATATATATATATATATATATGTATATATATACACACACACGCACACACACACGTATATATGTATACACACACACACACACATATATATACACACATATATACATATGTATACACATATATACATATACTGTATATACACGTATATATATATATGGTACTCTGTTATAAAAAATGATGAGATCTTGGGGTGCCTGGGTGGCTCAGTCGGTTGAGCGTCCGACTTTGGCTCAGGTCATGATCTCACAGGTTGTGAGTTCGAGCCCCGCGTTGGACTCTGTGCTGACAGCTCAGAACCTGGAGCCTGCTTCAGATTCTGTGTCTCCCTCTCTCTCTCTGCTCCTAACCCACTCACATTCTGTCTCTGGTCTCTCTCAAAAATAAATAGACCTTAAGAAAAAATTAAAAAAAAAAATAAATGTGAGATCTTGTCATTTGAGACAACATGGATGGACCTAGAGAGTATTATGCTACGTGAAACAAGTCAGACATAGAAAGACAAATACCATATTATTTCACTTATATGTAAAATCTGAAAAACAAAACAAACAAAAAGCAGAAAGAGACCCATAATACAGAGAAAAAACTGATAGTTGCCAGAGGGGCAGATTGTGGAGGTATGGACAAAATGCATGCAGGGGAGTGAGAGAAAAACTTCCAATTCTGTAATAAATAAGTCACAATGACAAAAGTTACAGCAGACAGAAAGATATTGTCACAGCTTTCTATGGTGACAGATAGTAGCTTCACTTGTGGTGAGCATAGTGTAATGTATAGAGCTTCAAATCACTATGCCGTGCACCTGAAACTAAAGCAACATTGTATATCGATTACACTTCAATAAAAAAGGGAGAAATTAAAGGTGTATTATTAATTTAAAAATATAAACAATATTTCAACATTGTAGAAACTGAAACTTGTGTTAATAAATTAGAAAAGATAATACTTGGGAAAAAAAGAAGGAAAATATATATTGGAGCATTCATAGTAAAATTGATGTTCATAGACTGATGATATTTTTAACTTCCTATTAGAATAGTTTGGTCACCAATGTGTCATGAAATATATATTCTACATATTAAGCCTATTTCTATAAATCCATCATTGCAAATTTATTTTACAGATGAAAAATATATGAAATATTCTAACAAAAATTTTAAATGAGACTCTGTATTCAAAATACTTATAATACCTCAACTGTAGGTAATGATCTACAGTCATGTAAAATGGCAACAAGAAATATACTCTAGAAGTATGAGAAATATGTGTGATGTAAGAGTAGAGAATGTAAAATTATATCTTTTGATAATGAAAATAATGCCCATGTAAAAAAACTGTTATATATATTATTTAAACATGAAATACAGTTTGGGAAATTTTTGTGGTTTTCCTTAAGAAATATCTCACACAATGTTTAATACAAAGAAAATACTCAGCTACTTAGTGGTGATATTTATAAATTTTTATCACCATTCTTTTTGGTAAAATAAATATTTTTATTTATTTATACCTAATATATGATGAAATTCAAACATTTCAATAAGCATTGTGTATAATTTATGTATAATCAAAGAACAAGGATGTTTAGAAAAATTATAAGTAAAAATGCTTTGAACTTATAGAAATATGCCAATGATGAAGGGACATTGAGAAATGAATACAATCATTAAAAAAATAAAAGTGAATATTACCACACTGAGTTATATAAAGGGGAATACTTAATTAATAATTTATTTTTTGTGAATATTGTATTAAATTATAATCCATGCAATAAAACAGGCCTTGATGATGATCCAAACATTTGATTATAACTCCTCTGAAATACTGTAAGAGTGGAAATCTTTAAAAACTCATTTTCTGCACAATAAAAGACTGTACCTGTAGCAAGTATGGAGAAATGGGAAATGCAAAAATATACAGTGAAACTAACTTTAAAAAAATCACATCTAACTAAAGTTTGTTATATCTCTTTTTAAGACAACTATTTGAAGTATTTATTGAAGTTATTTTCACTATTTTTAAGTAATAAGAGCAATAGCTCTCAGTACTCGGCAAGAGATAAGTGAAGATCACTTTTACCCAGAGCCACATTTCCTGTAAATAATAACAGCATAACTCAGCAAGCTTTTAGTATGGTCACTTGAATTTTAAAGAGCCATATGTAATTTATTCTCTTTATTGTTATAGCATTTGAAAAAAAATTACTTTAGAAATTCATAATAAGAGAAAGAAGTAGGTCCCACTAGCTATTTCTCACCTGGCAAGGATTAGGAGTCATTAACTTCTAAATCTTTGATGTGAAATTTATTTTTCCATTTCAGATCCTCACTCGGTTCAAGCACATAGTTTTTGTTAATTATCTGGCAGTATCTAAAAATGTTTACTTTACATAACAGGAATATGGAATTCATGAGAATTGTTTTGATAATCAAAGACAATGGACTCCACTGATCTTCATGCTTCATATTAAATTTTTCACCTAAAAAATTAACCAACCAATCATGGACTTATGGAACTCCAGGTTTTGAATGTGACAGTGTCATTATCATTTGAGAACATTTATTTAGCTCCTTTGTAAAATATGTTGCTACGAAAAGGGAACCCATCTATTTATTGATGAGTATTTGTTAAGGGAAGTCTTAGTTGATTTCTCCTAAGAGAAAAAGTGGGGTTTAAGGAGGTAGAGGTCGACCCAGAAATGTGGAGCAACAGATCAGGGAGAGTGGGTAGAGAAGGAGGAAAAGGCAGTTTAGGAGAGTGTTTACTGTGTAGTTGCTGTTGGAAGCACAGGTTTGGGTTCTCCTGGACTTTTTGAGAAGCAGACAGAATGCATTCTAGGATGGTTTCCCTGTAATATTTATCCACTAGCTCCCTTTCCCCACTGTTTGGAAGTTGTCCCCTTACATGCTACCTCTTCCACAATCTAAAGGACACTTTTCCAGGCCAAATGAATTCCTGCTGCTCATGAGAAGACCCCAGGCAAGACAGCAGAAAGGCAGAGCATTTGCCCAATTGCAGAGGAAACCAAAGGGTCCAGCAATAGTAAACTCAGGATTCCAGAACTGCGTACAAGGGAACTACTGTGTGTCATGCACAGACCTGAGACCCTGGAATTAACCGAACAGCAGAATTGTGGTATACAAAAGTAGAGAGATCTGAAGCACAGTCACTAACCTTGGTGAGTTGATAATAACAGCAATGCAAGATTGCTTAGTCTTAGTATAAAATGAATGGCTTAGATAAAGCTTGTAGGAGTTAATTTGTGTAAAAGTCCACCTCCTAACCAGACTAATAGCTCCCTGTAGGCAGGGAACATCTTAAACTTGGCATTGTTAAAGCCCATAACATGTACTCAGTATATAGATATATATTCCAAATGAAAGAAGAATGGGGGAGAAAAAAGAACAAAAAAGAACCAATAAAGTTTAGTGTAGTTCCGGGAAAGACTCAGAAAAGGATCTATTTGTAGTGGGCTTCACAAAACAGAAGTAATTGCACTGTGCAGTATGTTTATGAGTATCTGTTAATTTGGTATATTATCTACTGTGACATTTTAGAAGAAACTATTCAAAATATTAATGAAGGAAAGGAAATAATTTTAACTACCTCTAAATACAAGTCATTAAATTACCTTGTCTTTCATTATCATTTTCAAAGAAAAATGAGAATAAATTAATCTCAGAACTATATTTTTGATGACTGAAAACTAAATTAATCATAAAACATGGTTCAATACTATTACAGCCAGATACAGGTTTTCCTTGTTTTCTTTTTCTTTAATTTCTTTACCATTTAAAAGGTTATATTGTGCTTTCTCTGAGTTTTCTCTATGACATTGGTCCTGACAATTAGGAAATCCTGCAATAAAGGTCAACAATGTTCATCTCTACAGACTGAACTGCATTTGAATAACTATTCTGGAAATATTTTTTTTTGGCAGTTAATCCAGAGATTTTTTAGCTCATAGATAAATACATTTGTAAAATCAAAGTCTATGTCAGTGCTTTACTATTTCAAGAGAATAAATATTCTATAAATATCCTCAAAGATCAAGGGCTATAGAAGTAAAACCCTATAAAATTCAAGCAAATAACATAAATGTGTGTTTTGTTCCAGGTTCACAACAGTAGTATATGATTGACTCTTCAGTTAATTGAAAAACTCGTCTTTCTAAGGACACACATTCAAATCACATCTTAAAAAAACTATGCTGGTCAAAAACAAAACAAACAAACAGAAATAACCTATGCATATGTGTATCAGTAATTCACAACTACAGTCATGCTACATGGAAAGCGGTCACAAAACCTTCATGACATGAATTGTCAAACATTTATTTAAGTCACACATCTGGGTATTCCATTGATTTCAAATGGGCTAGCTCATACATCTTTGGTCTGCTGATCTTGTAGGATTTACTCACATGCCTGTGGATTAGCTGGCTTTCAGATTACCTAAAATAGCCTTGTTTCAAGTAGACAAATGTGCGTATATCCTAATGTCATTCCAAGGAGATAAGAGAGAAAAAGGAAACACACGAACACATTTTCCAAGCCTCCACATGGATCACATATTCTAATGTCCTGTTGGCCTAAGTGAGTTATATACCTGAACTCAGAATTCAGGGGTAGGGGAATAGATTCAGTCTCTTTAGTGAGAGAAATTGTGAAGTCACATGGCAAAAAAAAAAAAACATAGATACAAGGGAGAAGGATGAAGATTATTGGCCATTTTTGCAATCAA
Organism: Lynx rufus; assembly: GCF_022079265.1. NCBI lineage: Eukaryota > Metazoa > Chordata > Mammalia > Carnivora > Felidae > Lynx > Lynx rufus. Next base: position 220,142,659 of record NW_025814823.1, on the reverse strand, counting down.
TCTCCTATACCTTGCATGTAATCTCCAATAAAAGGGCATCCATCCTTGACCTCTACTAGAGACTATAACTTTGTACTATATAGAATCATTTATATCTATGGTTAGTTCTGTGTAATCAAGCCCACTTGAAAAGCTATTTATACCAAAGAAGCTGTTGCTGATCAACTTTTAAGGATCATCAAGGTATGAGTTATAATGGAATCTGATCCCTTTATTTACGGACTATATTCCATGTATAATGACTCTTATGGACCTATTCTTTCTTTATGTCTTTCTGACAGTTTTCATGATATATTTTATCTTTAAAAACAGGTCTGTTTTGTTTTGGGGCTAAGAGAAAATGGGCTAATTAGCTACATTTATTTGTTTTTCATAGATAAATGGTCATGATGTGCTTAGCTCTGTTGCTGATACAGGCAAGCAGACAAAAGCAAACTATAATGTTAATTGACACATGAGTTCATCTAATATAAATTTTAGGGCATCCACAGGGGATTTCTGTGTAATGTTTGTCTCACTATCCCACCGTCTGTGAACAATTGCATCTTTATACTTGTGTCCTCCTTAACACACAGGACTACTCATTGCCTCCTCAGTGTTTGCTCAACTGAACTGGATGAAATTATGACAATTTAAGTCAATATAAGTAATTCTCTGGTGTTTTGTGTTTTTCTAAAACCTTAGTTAAAAAAAAAAAGAGGTCAGCAACTTAATCCCTTCCTTTTAATCTGCCATAATTCAATACTGTAATTCCGTCTCTGATTTTGTCACAGGTGATGGTGACGAGAAGATAAAATGAGATGAAAAGATAAAAGTGAAGAAGATAAAATATTCTTTTTGGAATTCCAATATGAAAGAGAATTGGCTAGGGATAGATTTCAGTGGTTTAAATGTATTTTCCCACATACAAACTGGCTATTGTTCTTCTGAGAGAGAATGAGAGAGAGAGAGAGACAGAGAGACAGAGAGTGAGAGAATGTGTGTCATTTTTAAAACTTTGCCATATAAAGACACTGTATAATCTGAGAGTAGATGATTTCACTCCTAGGCTACTCTTCCTTCTTACAAGTTATATTCAATTGCAAAATATCTGTATTTCTTCTTATTCTGAGTGATATTAAGATTAAATTACTTTCATTAATTTTATATTCTCGTTACCATAAAATTGTCATCTCTAACAAACTGATAGGAAAATTTTGACATATATAAATGTGATAAAATATACAACATAAATAGTCATAATTTGAAAGCTATTTTATTTGGTTCTTAAAACTCCTCAAGATTATCATTTCAAAAATTTACATTAATTAGGCATCATAAAATGAGTCTATATCAATGTTGTTATATATGTCGCTAAACACCTGTCAAGATTAACCTCTATTATCTTATTTTTAATAAATGTATTCTCATCATATGCATAAGGAGTTTATACATTAAAATTTAAAACACAACAAATCCTGAAAAGGAAGAAAATCTTATGAATGCTTTTTGCGGTAATTGTATGTTTAAAAATAACATTTTATTAATAATTCAGTATATAAAACTGTTCAGTAGATTGTTTAAATATGGTTGAATTCTGAGTTTTTCACTGTATATAGGATGCCAGGTCCAGCAAGCACAAATCTTATCACCATCTCTACAGAAGGAAGAAACTCTTTGCTTAAATAAATAATTCATACTGGGGAGAAAAGCAAAGAGAAAGTGGCTAAATATTTTTTTTCATTCTTGAGAGCTTTGACTGTTACTATTGCTAATACTGATCAACTGTGGCACGCTTAACCTTCAACATACTGATACATTGCTGAGAGTATTTATATCTCTAGAACAGGTGAATACTGGTGTCAATTTATTGAATTATATGTTTTGATTTTTATATTTATATTATTGCAATTGTAGAGTAATTAGCTTTAAAATATTATGAAATCACTGTAGATTTTAACCAAACCACTAACTAGTGTGACAGCACCTAATAGATATGCACGAAAGGAGTTCCTGACCTCCCAACGGAATTTTCCTGGTACACTCACTAGAGTCATCAACCATTATTTTTCCAAACTATGTGACTAAACTTAAAGACCTTTTCAAGGACCTGTCTGCTTACTTAGCCTGATTGCATTTACACTCTTAAGACCATTTGCTTCTGTGACGGCCGCAAGTAACGTTGAAATATTGAGGACGGTTAAGTTCTTCAAAAGAAAGGTATCTCTGTGGCATCCATTCAAATGCATTGTTTCACAGGGGATGTATTTTGAGAAAGGGCAGATGGTAGCATTTCCCAGAACATCTGTTAGCCATCATTCTTTCAGAGAGCAACCCAGATGCTGTTGACAACTTGTATGTAAATCATGCTGACAATTTGTTCAGCGTCTTTCCTGCTGAGACTGAGGTTGTCCTGGTCATACCATTTATCAGATATAGGAGATACTCTGGTCCCACAAGAACAGCTCCAACTGTGTTTTGGCCAGGGAACAATAACAGCCATTAAATCAATGGAACAATTTATCTACCTTGAAGTTATCTCCATATTACAGCAAGGATTTCCTACCTCACCATCCCTGGTCTTATCGGAAAGTGTACATTAGATATTAAATGCTCCACGGAATAGAAAAATGCCAAATTGCTTCCTGATATTTGTCCTTAACTTCTATTATTATTTGTTAGGGGTAATCATTTCTTTGACCTTGCATTTTAAAATTACTTTCATCTCAGGGAAATGACATATAAGGGGAAAATTATGCATGCATTGCTATATAAATGTCAGATTTTTTAGTTTGCAAATGCCTGCTATAAAATATTCACAGTACAGAAGTTGATTTACAATCCATTTCAGTCTGTAATCTATCTTATTCTAATTTTGCACCTTGTATCAGGATGCATTTTTTACATTGTAGAAAAGAAAACAAAAAGAAAAAACAATAATTTCTTTAATTAACCTACTTATGCAAAGATAAACTAAAACCATTGGCATTTATTAAATGATTGTTGCTTTTCTAAACAAACTTAATTAGACCATAATACAGGTTGTAAAAAGGGAAAATGCATAATTAAAATTTAAAACACGTAAGCCTGAAATGAATGAAAGCATTATACATAAGCTGAGCTTCCTGTTAAAACAATGAAGATAAAAAATTAAAAATTGGGTTAAGTAATTTTAATACAAACTTGTACACAAAATACCAATTTAATTTTACAAAGTAAATAAATTGTACTTTGGGTGTTGATTAATCTGCATCTGATAGTAATAGATTTTATCTCAAGAATTTTTGTTACATAGTTATAGGTTGAGACAACAGAGAACACTATGTTGACCTATAAAATATAACCATGTTTCATAGATAGTTTAAAAATATATCATGTATGGGGCGCCTGGGTGGCGCAGTCGGTTAAGCGTCCGACTTCAGCCAGGTCATGATCTCGCGGTCCGTGAGTTCGAGCCCCGCGTCGGGCTCTGGGCTGATGGCTCGGAGCCTGGAGCCTGTTTCCGATTCTGTGTCTCCCTCTCTCTCTGCCCCTCCCCCGTTCATGCTCTGTCTCTCTCTGTCCCAAAAATAAATAAACGTTGAAAAAAAAATTAAAAAAAATATATCATGTATGATATTATATACAATATATGTGTAATGTATTATATATATTATAATTTGCACCTACAGTTACAAAATAAAAATGGTCACTGTTAGATTGACCTCCACCTTACTAAAATGTGTTCTGAACAGGAAGAATAATTATTGCACTATAAAAGAAGGTAAAGATAGTTTTAGGTGGGTTCTTTTCCAGACATCTAGCCTATGAAATTATGATAGGTTTAGACTAAAAACAATGTTAAATTTCAATGTATCTAAGAGTGAGCCTCCTGGCTCTTAACCAGGAGTGTCTATACAAAATGTCATAGAATTTTAACCAATTCTCAGGTGAGGCTTTTTTTTTTTCTTTTTAAGTTTTTTAATGGGTGATAAAAGATAGTTTCATCTACAATTTATGTTTGGTATGTATTAGAATTTGTACATATGTGTAACATCTGGAAAGAACATTCATCATACATTATGTCGCTTGCTTAAATATAAATATTATGATAAAATCAAGTTTAGCAAATTTGTATTCATTTTTATTTTTATATTACTTAATAACTTACTTGTAACGATATTAATTTTCTTAAAAAATCCCAAATTTTATGGCACTACAACAAAGTTATCTATTAAGTGATTTTTAAGTGTGTTTACCACATAGGTCAATTAGTTAAATTAGTGGATCTGGGGTTTTATTTTCTTATTAGTCAAGTAGCTTCAGAACAAGATAATCTCTGTGTATAATTGTATATGTATCTACTAATTGACATACATGTGTGTGAGCACACACACAAACACACTTTTTACACTATTGGATCACACCAAATGGGTCCAGGAAGAAACTAAGGAAGTAGCATTTGGTCATGTATATTCTGAGTAGCCAACTTCATCCAAATTAATCTGTAAAGGATCACATTTTGAAACATAACTGTGACCTGAAACTCTTGATCTGAGATATATTTTTTAAGACCTTATGGTTCTGTCTGTTGGAACAAAACTCATCAGAGCCCTCTTGCTACTGGCACTGTGCATGAAGTCATAAACTGGGTCACCATACATTCTACCTGGCCCAAGACACTTCTGTTATGGTTGTTTTCCTGTGCAATTAATAACGCCCCCATTCGCTCCCAAGTGTGCAGGTGTATATGACAAATTATATGACCACATTACTTACTAACCACCCAAGTGCATCACGGTGCTGGAACAAATCTCAGTTATCAGTTCATATCTGGGAACTTTTTGAAGCAGCCTAGTTCCTGGTTTATGAATTACACATCCAGAACGTTTGTGCCGATTTCCCCAAAACAGGTATCAGTGGCTCCTTGTTAGGTGTCTTTAAGTTCAGTTAATATTAACTTTGACACTGGCTCAAAATGAAAATTGTTGTTCCTTCTTCACATACTGGCATGCAGGGAGGTTTACTATTTTTAGGACCATAGAAATCATTACATAAAGAAAGTCTGTTTATATCTGTGCCTGACAACTTGACTCGTCTCACACAGAAGGAAAGATAGTAGACGTGAAAAGTGTTTAAGTGCAAGGTGCTTTTCTGCTTCCCAATTTATCAAGAGCTTTGACAAGGAAAAATGTAAGATTCCAGTAACCCGAGGGGGCAAGTTATCATTCAAAGTTGACCTACAAATGTATTCTGACCTGGTAGCACATCACCTTCTAAAAACTCAACCAGTTCCACATCCTCTGCCTGAGGTGTGTTACGGCAACTGATCTGATTTCATTAGCTGCAGAAATTATTTTGTCTTGTTTCTTCAAAAGCACAAAACATATTTGCTTTAAATTGGACAGAAAAGTTCATGATTCTCTGAAAAGCATTTATGTCAATAATTAAGTCTACTAGCTATAAAAAGAATAGAATTTTTGTAATCAGTAACTTCTCTCTTTGTGGTTGAAGATTAAATCGATGGACCTTAAGTGCTATACGAAATTCAGATATATCACTTTGTACTTTGACACACACTTCCACTGAGTCAGCCTGGAGTGTGTTTTGAAATACCAAGGGATAGAGCCATGATGTCTCTGGAATGACAGGGTCAGGGAGTGGCTTAAAAATTGGTTTTAGTATATACGTGCTGTTTCCAATCCAGACAAAGTTTATGGCTTTTATCAAATACTGGAACTAAACCTTCGAACAGATTACTAGTTTCAAATTGTGAGCTGACTACATACCGTCTCTTCTTTGGGCATGAACCCCAATACATTTATGAAATGACATTGATAAATAATAAAAACATAAAATATACACTTATATGCGAAAGCAAGAAGGAGAAAATTTTCCTGATTAGAAAGAGCTAAAAAAATCTCAAAGTTTAAATACATTGAGAAGCAGAATAAAGAACAAAAGTGTAGTTTGAGGGACATGCAAGAGAGTGCCTTCAACTGGTAACACAAAATGGTACTTTCTGCCAGGCAATGCAAAAGGTTTCACTTACCTTAGTGATAGCTACTCCACCAAGTGTGACAGATTAATCTAACTGAAACTTTAAAAACTAAAATCTATATTTTTTCATTTTATTGGGTTTCCTGGACATAAATGTATGGTAAAAATTAATTCTTACTTGGTATATTGTACTAAAGAGTTTCAATTATTGTATACATATATATCCTCTCCCATCTTTTAGGTTCTTTTCTATGAAGTCTAACTATGGTTTTGACTGAAGTAAAAAGGATAAATCATATCAATTTTCTTGAATGCCAGAGAGATGTTCTCTGAAAATGCTCACAAATTATGCAAACTTATTTCTCAAAATGTTGAATAAGCTTCCTAATGAAATAGATATCAATGTGTTGTAACAATCATAGTTCCCTCAAACCTTGCCTGAAATCCTTTTAGTTGCCTGACTTTAAATTGGAAATCTTTCAGTGTCTACAGAGCCTATATTACCAACAACTGATACATCAGCAAAAGAACCTAAATGTGCATAGCTTTTCCAGAGCTCCATTCATATATAATCCTAATTAACAGGATCATTCCACTATGAGGCACTGATTTAGAACTCTCTGGGCAAATTATCTTATGATCTGACTTGTGAGTCAAGTGTAGAGGTAAATTTTATTTCCAAACTAAGGATGATGCTATTAAAGACTTAGTATTTGGTATCTCCTAACCACGAGCATTCTTGACATAAAAATGCTAGAACAGGGGTGCCAGGGTGGCTCAATTGGTTAAGCCTCAGACTCTTGATTTCAGCCAATGTCATGATTGCATGTTTTGTGGGATCTAGCCCCGTGTCAGGCTTTGCACTGACAACAGAGCCTGCTTGGGATTCCCTCTGTCTCTGTGCATCTCTCTCTCTCAAAATAAGTAAATAAACATTAAAAAAAATGCTACAACAATGTGAAGATGATCAAGGTTTCCCTCTCCAAGCATGTAACTGCAATGGTAAAATTAGAGGCGAAAGAAAATGAATATAGTAAGGTCTTCTTTATATCTCAAGCTCTATTCTATTACCTGAAAAGCAGATAATGCCACCATATGAATAGTTTCTTTCTATATTTAATAAAAGCAAACATATATTGAACACAATTTCATTACTACTTATTGTTATTCTTTGTTTTACCTGCATTCACATTTTAATTCAATCAGATATTCAACAAACATTTAATAAGGGCCTCATAGGTGATAGGCAACTTTATTGAAAACTCAAGGAGTTAGCTACCTTGAACTATTGTTGGTTTTCATTACCAGAAATACTTTGTGGGTAGACCACTTCAGATATAACTATTTAACTGATTTGCTCTTATATCAGTCTAAGAATGAGAGAAATGGCTTCCTCACAAAGCAAGTCACGATTTGAAGCATTTTAATGAAGGTGTTTTGTTTTTGTGATCCCTTAATGTAGGAACATGAATTCGGGCATTTTAAAGACCAACGTACAAACATTATAGAAAAAGGAGGACACATATATTGTATTCCACATGTGTGTTTTTATCATTATGGAACAGGAGCCAATACAGAAAGCAATTTTTCTAATATAACTAGTATAACATATAATATCTTAACCTTGGTTTTAATTAAGTGAACATTTTATTAGCCAGAAATATTAGTTTCCTGGGGCTGCTATCCCAACATACCACAAACTAAGTGGCTTAAAAAACATAAATGTATTGTCTCACAGTTTTGGAGGCTCGAAGCCTGAAATTATGATATTGGAAGGGCCATGCTCACTCTGAAATCTGTAGGGACTCCTTAGTCCTTTCTAGCTTCTGGGGATTTGCTAGCAACATTTGGTATTCCTTGTAGCTGTGTAACTTAAATCTCTGAATTTATTATCACAGGACATACTCCCAGTGTCTCTCTTACTTCACTCGGCCATCTTCTTATAAGACGCTAACCTTGCTGGATTAGGGGCCCACCTTATTCGGGTAATCATCTTAGCCAGTTACATCTGTAATGACCCTATTTCAAAATAAAATCACATTCTGAGAGGTAGTTAGATAGGGCTTCAACACATTTTTTTGAGGGAATACAATTCAGCCCATAATACATGATGCTCTTTATTATTTAAAAAGTCAACAGAAACTAACTCAGCTAATCAAAGAAATTTGGATATCCTTGGCCTCAAACTTTTTTGCTGGAGAACCAACCAAGCATCTATGCCACCACCCCCCCCCCAGAGATACTACTAAATTGTTATAAGAGTAAAGAGAATGAATACTCTGGAAATTATGCAAATTAAATTGTTTGTCAAGGGTGATGACTTACAATTACAATATCTCAGCCAAATATTTCCCCAAGTTGTGGGGAATGTGTAAGCTACTTCTTGAAGAAAACCTTGGTGAGCTTTATTGACACTGAAACTTTTCTCTGGGTAGAAAGAAAACTATCCAACTAGAAGTAAGTGCTGTTCTAACTTCAAATACAGTGCTTTTACTCATGCCTTCTTATAGACCTAGAATAACTCAGAGACCTCTATGACATAAAACAGGGAATGCCTTTCTGAATAAGCTTGTGTTAGTTTCATCTCCTTATGTGGTAAAGAGAATTGTGCCCTTAAAAGATCATAGTAAAAATTCATTCACAGTCCTGGTATGTATCTTCTTGCATTAGCAGGACATGGAAGCCTACACATTTGAATTCAACGTAAAATTCAGATGAAAACATCTCTACCATTTCAAGGTATCATTCAAATTCAGCAGAGATATTCATAATATTTAATAACCATCCAAGAAATACAGACCAATCTGAATAGAGACCACTCTTAAAATGGATCTTAACCAGTGCAGACCAGTTGCATGTCTCTCCTGTGCTACAATAACAACTATAGGTTGTTATTTCTATGGCTTTATATGACATTTTTCTGTAATAGAGATTTTCTAGGTAGATTAATAAACTAATAAGGAAATATCTATTAAAATTTTAACTTTAATTTTGAGAAGTGATTAGTGATTCTCTTTCAAAAGTTCTGCATTTATATTATTAGATGCTTTTAACTTATTAGAAATTTTATAATATCTTAATAAAATAGAAACTGTGAGATACATGCAAAATTATATATAAATCTCTATTAATTTCTTGAACTTTTCCAAGGTAATAATGTTAGGATGCTGCTTCAAGTTAGCCATATTCTAATGTATTCAATGAAATTTGCATTATTTTAAATTTGAATATTAAAGAAATTATTATATTGTGTTTAAAAGATCATTTGCACTGTAGTTTGCCAAGGTACTTTTTTTAGCCCTTTGATTGGTCCTTACTAAGTCCTTAAATATCCTATATAGCAGGTGTTAGCAATAAACCACAAGGAATAGGCAATATTTCTTCCTAAATAAATAAAGGGAAATGTTTTCCCATCCTTTTACCTGTATTTTTCTTAAGTGACTATTACTCAAGAATGAAAATACAATAATGCTATCGTTTATTTCAAAATTAATTTAATGTATGTCTAGATTAGAAAATGGAGATATTTTTTCCTGTCCTTGTAAAGCTATTGATTTAGTCCATCTAATTTGCTTACTCTCTATAACTAATCACATCACCTTTAGTAATATAATATCCAAATAGTTCTTGATTACTTTTATTATGAACTTGTGAACACACTTTGTTGTTATTATTATTATTGTTATCGTAAAAAAATAATACCACTCATTGCTTTGAAAGGAGAGTCACAGTTTTAAATAAAAGTGGACATGTCAAAGGGTCAACATCCTTATTTCTACAACACAAAATTACTACACAATCTCTAAGTTTGTGTTCATGCAATACTGCTGTGCTGAAACGTGTAGTGCTATTCTTGTGGAGTTTGGAGCATCAAAGTTCCTAAATCATGCCAGGCAATGGTTTGTTTTCAAAGATTTAGGCGTGGTTAGTATATGTAACTCTAATTCGCTACAGCAAGTGAGAAAAATGTGAGATTTATGAAAATACCCATAGAATAAGTATTTATTGACTGATCCCAACAGGAGTGTCTTGTGTTTTTGCTCTCGTTGCTGGCACTGCTTTTGCTCCAGGCAGCTTTCCACCCAATTCTTGCACTTTAAAATGAGCCATAGCCAGTTCCCGGTGGAGACACTGTTCTTCCCTGTTCAAGGTTAGCAGAACATCCCAGCCTCTATCCTCTTCCTTTTATCTCCGAAGACAGTCATGCCCACAGAGGGGGATTTAAAAGAGATCTATGAGGCATTTTTCTACAAATTTTTTTTAAAAACATGTTGGTACTTGTGGATGTCTTGAAAACCTTCCTAACAAAAATTGATTTTTCCAAATATGTTGCTTTATTTGCTTATTTTTGGTTCACTAGACATATAATTTAACTTGCTTATTCCTAAATAAACATTTAAAGGCCAGGAGGAATATTCTTTTGTTTTCACAAAACAATTCGATGTACTGTTAGTATGCTCTTTCAAGGTGATAATTAAAAGAGCTGACTGTTTCACTGAAGGCAATTATCAATTCTTTAAATGATTTCGGATCAGCACTGACTCCACCCATGATCTCGCCCCGGGAGTCCCAATGTCGCTAAAATGCCCAGACCGACACGGTCTTAGAAGAAATTCCCTCAGCATCTCTGCCACCTGTCTTTCTGTCTTGTTATCCACTTTACCATTCTACCATCTGTCGCACCGCGGAAGTGACCTGTAATTAAGAACTTTGAAGTAAATCCACTCTAAATTATGATTGGACACAGTCTTTCATGGCCCTCAAATATAACATTTCTGTTCTTGCTGTTAGTCAAGAAATCTCTTGCATGGGGCACATGGAGAAGACTGACACATGCAGAAAGTAACCTTAGTGTCTTAATGACCACTAATTATGCATTTTGTCTTTCAAACAGCACAGTTATATGACAGCCACACAGCTGCTTCTGTGAGAAAGAAGAAATAAGGTTTTATCGGGTGGAGTTATTTTGCATATTGTGTTTCTCTCCTTAGAATATGACATATATTTTGGGTTTTATTGTATTTTTCTCCTTAGCATATGATGCATATTTTAATTTTTCCCAACTAATTTCCTTATTCAATGAAGTTACTTTTAATTTTCTTTAAAACGTATAGTATAGGGGCGCCAGAGTGGCTCAGTCAGTTGGGCCTTCGCCTGCGGCTCAGGTCATGATCTCCCAGTGGGTAAGTTCGATCCCCACGTGGGTCTCTCTGCTGACAGCTCAGCCTGGAACTTGCTTCGGATTCTGTCTCCCTCTCTCTCTGCCCCTCCCCTGCACATACTAGGTCTCTCTCTCTCTCTCAAAAATAAACAAACATTAAAAAATTAAAAAAATAAATAAAAACATATAGTATAATTTTCTTCTTAGTATGTTTTTAATGTAATATAAGATGATTGGGTCATATAAAATACATGTTTGGAAAGCAAAAAAAGAATGACTAATTTAAAAATCTGCTAAAAAAGATCAATTATACATTGTGAATGATATTGTAAAATATCATGAATTTTATTTTAATATCTGTATTCCAAATGCCAGATGTTTCCATAATGATAAATCCTGTGAGAGGAGGAATTTTTCTCACTTTATTTTTAATGATTTCAAAATTTATTCAACTCACAGATTTCTTAAAAACACTGTAGATATCTTCTTGAATTTCCATGTCTTCTGCTTCTTAAGACAACACATTACCATTTGGAGTAATTTTTATGGCAAATTAAATCATATCATTTGGAAGTATAATATCAAACATCACTAAGTAAAAGGGAAATGGGAAAAAGTGAGTTTGGGTAATTTAAAAAAAATTAGTGGACTCTCCACTTTCATAAATCTTCCCATTTTAGAAATGACATACATATTTTCCTTATTTTTTTTAATGTTTAATTTTGAGAGAGAGAGAGACAGAGAGACAGAGAGACAGAGCGAGGGAAGGGCAGAGAGAGAGGGAGACACAGAATCTGAAACAGGTTCCAAACTTGGAGCTGTCAGCACAGAGCCTGACACGGGGCTGGAACTCACGAAGGGTGAGATCATGACCTGAGCCAAAGTCTGAGTCTCAACTGACTGAGCCACGCAGGTGCCCCACATGCTACGTATTTTTAATAGACTGTGCTCTGAACATGTTCAGCTACTGAGGTGCTTCCGAAGCCCCTGGACAGTCTCCAGCCATGTTCTTAAGTACCACTAGAATTCTCTGTCCCAAGTCCTTCCATCTGCTTTGGACATTGATCATTGCTTAGAATGCTCTCAATAGTCAAAAGCTCTTTCCAAACTCCCATTTTTTTATGCCTAAGTTTTAAACCCTTGAGAGATACATCTCTTTTTTCTTTCTTTCTTTTTAAAGTTTGTTTATTTTTAAGAGAGAAAGCATGAGTGGGGAAGTGGCAGAGAGAGAGGAAGAGAGAGAATCCCAAGCAGGCTCCACACTGTCAGTGCAGAGCTCAAGGTGGGGGTGGATATGGGGCTCGAATTCATGAACCATGAGACAATGACTTGAGCTGAAATTAAGAGTCAAACCTTTAACCAACTGAGCCACTTAGGCACCCCGGGAGATACATCTCAATGCAAACTCTCCTTCACCTCACAGTCCATCACAATGTGAACCTAAATTTTATTTCTGAAAGTAAAGATTTCTAATCATTGTGCCACTCCTAAAAAAATCAAGAATTTTTAAATCTCCTTAACGTTTTTTAATCTCTTTAAACATCCTGATGGTACTCTAAGACACATAATATTTATTTGAATATATTGGCTGTCATATTGTGTAAAATAAATGGATCTTTACCTACTATAAGCCATTACTGCTGACCCACTGAGTGAATGATAAAGAATATTATGACGAATAAGGAATAAGGGGAATAGAGAGATAACCTTAGTGGATGCACCTAATTTCTCAGTGCTTAAACACACACACACACACACACACACACACACACACACACACATGCACACACACACACACACACACAAATATACAGGGCATTAAAGTCACACCTGACAGCCAGTTATAACTATCTTTAAGTATCTGTGCATATAGTTACGCTATATAATCTTGGTGTATATTCAAGACGGGCTATACATTATGCACTTAATATAGTATTTCTGTTTTTCCAAATTATTGTAACTCCTTATGATACATGCTTGTGCATGTATGTAAACATGCATGCACATATACATACATACATATGCACATACATACATACATACAGTGCATGATAAATGCAGTTTGTTGTCTAACGTTTCTGAGATGTGATCCAAAATGTTCACTGCTGTATTTAAGTTTATTGATCATTGCATGACAAAAACAATTAAATCTGTTGACTCCAGTTTAGTGAAAACAACATGAAGATACTTGTGCCCTCCTATCCTTGTCATTTATCCTTCCTCACTCATTTTAGAGAAATCAATGAACAGAAATGAAGTGAGCATGTGAGACTTTTAAAAGCCAGCTGCTATTGTTGGCATGGATCTGGAGCTAATGGCTAATCTTCAAGTACAGTGCCTGTTTTGCTAAAACCTGACCCTCTTTCATCCTGACAGCCTGTTTCTGAGCCAAAATCAGAGGAAAGTTATTGAATTCCTGAATCTCTTACTTGAGAGCAGTGTGGGGATAAACAGATGCAGTGTAGGGGAGAAGGCAAATGTTGTGTATCCTCGTTCAGTTCTCAGTGAGGCTTTCTCTTTAGTTTGTGTCATTATTTGAAAGAAAAATATGGAAAACGTGTTGTGTGAATTATCAAAGATATGCTTTATATTTAGATACTATATATATTTTACTTTCCATTATTTTATGTATGAACCAGAAACATTTGAAATTAAATGTACTGCCATCACTCTAAAATATTCACTTATGTATACCATGTTTGCTTGTTGACATGATTTGGCATTTTTGCATTTGGTTTATTGATGTTTGTGTTATTTTTCAGGAATTTTCAAATGGCATGCTTCACAATCTGTAACATGGAACTTTATTTCAGTATAGTGCAAAAGATATTTTGCCAGTTATAAAACTAATGTCTTTTACTTTGTCATAATGATAATTAAACCCTGGTTTCCAATTTTCCTGAATTTTAGAAAACATCCATTTAACATTGTTCAAATGAACAAATTGAAATAAACATATTGGACAGTTTAGTGATAATTTAATAAGACAAACTGCTTAAAGTGATGGCTTTTTTAATTGAACAGCAATCAATTTGGTGAATTATGTTATTATATCAGACTGTTTCATAGTCGACTAGTCATTTTACTTATCTTTGCTTTACTTATTTTACTATCTTACTTCAGTCGTCAAAAAAAGATTTGAAAATGTAGATTTTGTATTAATGATGCATCTATATATGCATATGCATGTTTGTGTACATTCAGGTATCTCTAGATATGTAGATGTAAACATGTTATCTATGTTGTTGGTCCACATATAAAAATACAATTGTCACATATAGTTGACAGCTTTGGAAAAGAGGAGGACATAATGAAAAGGTCACATACACAAGTGCATATAAATATAAAAATATATGTAATTTTATGTGATGATCACATGTAAAAATTATTCCCATTTTTTAAAAAAATGAAGTCTTTAATCCCATATAAGTCTTTACTGAATATTTATTTCCTAGACACAACACATTATGAAATAAGACTGTATAAATAAGTCTATATAAATCTCTCTCCTTACTAAAAATAATTACAAAAAAACATAATGAAATGTAATTGACTTTTACACTTCTAAAATTATAAAATTGCGTTGCACCCTGGATGAGAGAAAACTGCTCAATCTCTACAAGGATCCTGTTGTATTGCTGCAAGCCTGTTATATCCTGCAAGGGAAATAAAAGCAAAAATAAACTATTGGGACTGCATCAAAATAAAAAGCTTATGCACAGTGAAAGAAACAATCAACAAAACTAAAAGACAACCACTGAATGGGGAAAGATATTTTCAAATAACATATCTGATAAAGGGTTAGTATCCAAAATCTATTTAAAAAAACCTGATACACTCAACACCAAAATAATAATAATAATTATTATTATTTTTGAATTAAAAAGTGGACAGAACACATGAATGGACATTTTTCCAAAAAAGACACACAAATGGTTAACAGTCACATGAAAAGATGGTCAATATCAGTCATCATCATGGAAATACAAATCAAAACTACAATCAGATCATCTCACATCTGTCAGAATGGCTAAAATCAGTAACACAAGAAACAACACGTGTTGGCAAAGATGTGAAGAAATGGGAGCACTTCTTCACTGTTGGTGGGAATGCAAACTGGTACAGTCACTCTGGAAAACACTATAGAGATTCCTCAAAGAGTTAAAAATGGAACTACTCTACAATCTAGCAATTACACTGCTAGGTATTTACCCAAACAATACAAAAGTATTAATTCAAAGGATTTATATACCCCAATGTTTATATCAACATTATGTACAATAGCCATATTATGGAAACAGCACAAATGTCCATTGACTAATGAATGGGTAAAGAGGAAATGGCATATATATACAATAGAATATTACTCAGCCATGAAAAAGAATAAAATCTTGCCATTAGCAATGATGTGGATGGAGCTAGAAAGTATGCTAAGCAAAATAACTCAATAGAGAGAGACAAATACCATATGATTTCACTCTTATGTGGAATTTAAGATACAAAACAAACGAGCATAGGGAAAACAAAAAGAGAGACAAACCAAGAAACAGACTCTTAACTATGGAGAACAAACTGATGGTTACCAGAGGGGAGGTGGGTAGGGTGATGGGTAAAATAGGTGATAGAGATTAAAGAGCATACTTCTCATGATGAGCACTGATCAATATAAAGAATTATTGAATCACTTAATTGTACACATGAAACTAACATAGCACTGTATGTTAACTACACACTATGGAATTAAAATAAAAAATAAAATATTTGTATTTAAAATATTAAAATAAAAATAATTTTTATTTTAAAAATTAAAATAAAAATACATATACTTGCTAAGTTGATTTATACTTCTTTGCTCTTAAGAAACAATGATCTGGGGCACCTAGGTGGCTCAGTCAGTTGAGAGTCCAACTTCAGCTGAGGTCATGATCCCCCTTTCCTGAATTTGAACCCGGTGTTGGACTCTGTGCTGACAGTTCAGAGCCTGGAGCCTGCTTCAGATTCTGTGTCTCCCTTTGTCTCTCCCCTCCCCTACTCACAAGCTGTCTCTCTCTCTCAAAAATAAATAAATATTTAAAAATTTATCAAAAAAAAAGAAACAATTATCTGATTTACCTCTCTATTTTTTATTCAGATCTTCTTTATATTGCTTATTGACATATGTTTTCTTATTTTTTACCATACATTGTTTTTACCACTGACACATTATAATAACACGAAGAACATTAGGTTTAATTTTGCTATTGTACATTCTACAGGCTTCGATATATGTATAAGGACATACACCCATTATTATAATACCGTACAGACTGATTTCACTGCCCTCAGTGTCCTCTGTGCTCTGCCTAATCATTCCTCCTGCCTCTAACACTGGTAACCAGTTTTATTTTTTTATTTTATTTTATTTTTTTCTTAGTTTTGCCTTTTCCAGAATGTCATATATAGTTGGAAGTATATAATATATATGCTTTTCAGACTGGCTTCTTTCACTTAGTGATATACATAAAGCCCTTCCATGTCTTTCTGTGGCTTAATAGCTCATTTCTTTTTTGCACTAAATAATATTCCATTGTCTAGATGTGCTGCAATTTACCTATCCATTCACCTACTAAAGCATATATTGGTTGCTTCCAAGTATGGGAAATTATGAATAAAGCTGTTACACACATGTATGTGCAGGTTTTTGTATGGACATAAATTTTCACCTCCTTTGGGTACATAGTGAGAAGCATGAATGCTCCACTCCATAACAAGCTTGCTACATTTTACAAGAAACCACCAGTTTTCCAAAGTGGCTGTGCTCTTTTGCATCCCTACCAGCAAAATATGAGAGTTCCTGTTGTTCACCTCATCACCAGATTTCATGTTGTCAGTGTTCTGTATTCGAATAGGTGTGCAGTGGTTTCTCATTTTTTTAATTTGCATTTCCCTGATGAGGTATACTGTGGAGCATCTCTTCACGTACTTATTTGTCACCTGTATATCTACTTTGATGAGATGACTGTTGAAATCCTTAGCCTATTTTTTAATCACCTTGTTTTCATATTGATGATTTTTAAATGTTCTTTGTATAGTTTGGATAACACTCTCTTATCAAATGTGTCTCTTACAAATAATTTCTCCCAGTCTGTGGCTTGTCTGCTCATTTTGTTGATACTGTTATTTTCACAGAGCAGACTTTTACAATTTTAATAAAGTCCAACTTATCAAAAAAATAAAGTCCAACTTATCAATCATTTCTTTTGTAGATGGTGCCTTTGATATTGTATCTAAAAAGGCATCACAGGTCTGTGATCCATTCTGAGTTAATTTGTGGATCATCTAAGGTCTGTCTAGATTCTTTTAGATTCTTTTTTTTTTTTTTTTGCATATGAATGTTCAGTTATTCTAACACCACTTGTTTAAGAGACTATCTTTGTTCCATTGTATTCCCTCTGCTAGCTACATCATCAAAAATTAGTTGACTATATTTATAGAGGTCTATTTCTGGGCTCTGTATTCTATTCTACTGATCTTTTTGTCTATTCTTTCACCCCTACAATGTTTCTTGATTACTGTAGCTTTAGAGTGAATTTTGAAGTTAAGTAGCATCTGTCCTATTTTATTCTCCTTCAATATTGTATTGGTTCTTTTAGATCTTTTGCTTCTCCATATAAACTTTAGAAACAGTTTGTCAATATCCATAAAATAACTTTTGGGAATGGTAGATTTTTTTTTTAATTTTTTTTTAACGTTTATTTATTTTTGAGACAGAGAGAGACAGAGCATGAACAGGGAGGGTCAGAGAGAGGGAGACACAGAATCTGAAACAGGCTCCAGGCTCTGAGCTGTCAGCACAGAGCCCGACGCGGGGCTCGAACTCACGGACCGCGAGATCATGACCTGAGCTGAAGTCGGCCGCTTAACCGACTGAGCCACCCAGGCGCCCCGGGAATGGTAGATTTTTTATTGTGGTTGATGAAATCTGCAAATAATAAAAAAAACTTAATTTTTTCTCACCTTAACATATTCATAGAATTTTCTTGCAGCATTATTTCTTGTTTAAAAATATTTTCAAGACTCAAATATTGCTTGAACAATAGCAGTAATGACAGACATGGTTTTATAAATTTTTCCTCCTACTTTAAAAGAAGTGCATTTTAATAACTCCACAAATTTTAATGGTTGCTTTAACTGCACATAATATAGACATCATAAGTTTAGAATGTTCCTTTTTATTCCATCATATGGATTATGTTTTCTTTAAAAAACCACATATTAAAAGGGAAATTTATCAAAATGTTTTTCTGAATCTATTGATATTATCACTGCAGTATTTCATTATCATAGCAAAATACAAAATAGATTACAAATGAGACTGTGGCAATAAAACAGTCTAAGATTTAAACAAAGTGTTGCAGCACATTGAAAGATTTCCCATTGACTATTACCCTTTTCTGATAACACCCCAAAGACACACACTATATCTTGATGACATTTTTTCTTAAATGTCTCTATTTCTAAAGGATTTTCACACAGACTTTTTATGACAGTTTTCCAGATCCACATACTTCTCTCTCTCTTCTCACTTTTGAAGAAGCATCCCCATTTTTGGTAGAAAGCCAGCAGCTCATGCTGTGTTATCCCTTTTTTTCCCACGTATGGATATTGATTATATTATAAATTTGATATTTCAAATACTGAGGTCAGTATTAGCTATTCAAAAATTGATGGTGGGTAATGACTTCCAGATATAAGAAAGTCAATTTAGGTTTATATTTTGCATATACAAAAATTAATAAAAACTAGAGAGCTAATCACAAATAGAAAAATTCAAAAAGCATTGGAAAAAATGTGTTTGTAAGTAAGAAAGAACTTACTGTTTATAAACAGCATCCAAAGTTAACAATATCAATATTAAAAGTAATAGTACTAAGCAGAGGGCTTGCACAATGATTTACAAACATTTTGAAAGAAGTGATTTGTACTATATATGATATTGACAAGGTATTAATATCTAGGCTAAAATAAAGAAAGAAAATATCTCATGAGTGATATATTAGTAAAAGAAGTAAACTCCCAAGAACTAAAGATTATAGAAATATTTAATAGACTTTTAAGTAAGAACACTTAATTGATTTAAAATAATGAAATTAGTTTAACATATAGGAAGTTCAAACATATAAAAATGCAGAGAGACAAGATTATTTTAAAATTATTTAAATGGGATCTTTAAGAGTGTTACTGAGTTTGAATCATAGAAGCTTATTGAATTTTAACCAGAAGATTCAATTTGGCTGGAAAAGTAGGACCTGAAGTTGTGTTATATATTATAGACAGATAGAAGGGAAACATATAAAAGGGAATATAATGAGCCAGGAGGCAGTTTATCATGCCTATTAGGAATTATCATGGAAGGAATGGAGAGAAGGAAAAGGAATAATTTGATGAAATAAATGACTTCTCAGATTCAAAGGACAGAAGTTTTAAGTAGCATAAATCTGCATGTCAGCATATCTTAGGAAAACTGCAGGTGACTAAATACAATGAGAAGTCTTTAAAGCAATTAGATACTGACATATCAATATGTAGATCAAGTTATTGAAACATTAATATAGTGTCTTAGGAATTGCTGAGGAAAGAAAAATGGTTACCAGTTGTATTATATCCAAATCGGTGCTGCCCCAAGCAGATTATTTTAACAATGTACATGTTATTCTTCAAATTTGTTAGAGTCTAGGATACCTGAAAAAATTTCAAAAGTATCGTTTTAAGGAAAAAAATAACAATGTATAAACTTTAAAACCAGTGTGTGGATAGGTAAGGAAATAAGAAGCATGGAAAGTCCAAGGATATCAGAAAAAAAAAAAGCATAAGATTGAATAAAGGAGCACCCAAATTATGACGGTGAAAATTAGTCTTAATATATTGAAAATTACAATTAATAGAATGGTCTAAATTGCCACAAAAAAGGTAGACATATTTTAAAAATATTATAGTAAGAATATTCAAGTAAAGGAAAATTGTCATTGTTATAACATCATTAAGAAAAAATGACTTTAAAGCAAAAGTCTGTTAAGAGATAAACTGAAGCACATTACATTTCCAATAATTTATTTGAACAAACTAATTCCAATGAGGCAGGACCAAACATTGGTGAGAAGCACTCAACAAACAGAAGGTAGGGGAAGGCTTTCATAGAGAAGACGTGGCATATATATATATATATATATATATATATGTTTATATATTTGAAATTTAAGGACAGCTAATCACAAACAGCCAAATCAGCTTTTCCAAATAAGGCATATATATAGTATATATAGTATATAATATATAATATATTATAGTATATAGTATATGGTATATAGCATATATAGTATATAATATATTATAGTATATAGTATATACTATATATACTATGTATATAATATATTATATAGTACATAGTATATATTATATAGTATTATATAGTATATATTATATTATATAGTATACACCATATATACTATGTATATACTATATATATATATACACTATATACTTATATATATAAGTATATATATAAGGCATATATATATGTGTGTGTGTGTGTGTGTGTGTGTGTGTGTATAAAAGCTTTTCTAAATCAGCTTTTCCAAATAAGGCATATATATATATATATAGTGTTATATATGATATAATATAATATATATGATATTATATATTATATATGTATATATTATATATAGTATTTATATATGGCATATATATGTATGGTGTATATATACATATATTATTATATATTATATTATATTATATAAATATATAGATATTATATAATATATTATATTAATATACTATATATACTATATAGTATATACATATATAATATCTAATATCATATTATATTATTTATGTTATATTATATTATATTATATATATACTATATATATGCCTTATTTGGAAATGCTGATTTGGCTGTTTGTGATTAGCTGTCCTTAAATTTCATTTTCTCAGATTTGTGTGAATTGATGCTGGCTTATGTTTTGGTACTTATGTAGGCAACCAAGACATTAGAGCCATTTCAGTCTAATGGTATTCTATTGAATTACTTTAAAACGGCTTATTAGGCATCAAGAGTGTTGTTATTGTATCAATAAACTAGATTGGAACAGGAATGAGAAAGGAAAATAATTTAATCTCACTTACAAATTCTGATACAAAAGTCTTTTTTTTCTTTTTAGAAAGAGAGAGAGAGCACGCAAGCAGGGAGAAGGGCAGGGAGAGAAAGAAAGAGGGAGAGAGAGAGAGAGAGAAAAAGAGAATTTTAAGCAGGTTCCACATTCAGCGTGGAGCCTGAAGTGGGGCTGGATCCCACCACTCTGGGATCATGACCTGAGCCGAAATCAAGACTTGGATGCTCAACCAACTGAGCCACACAGGTGCCCCTTAATAGGAAAGGCTTAAGTAAATTAACAATAGTTTAAAAAGCAAACATGATCTTATTGTATTTATTTGCCGAAATGCAAGAACAATTTAGCACTAAACAAGCCAGTGATGTAAATTACCACATCACAGGCCACTAGAAAAAATAACTTAAGATCATTTTAAAATACATAGACATGTCATTAAACACATTCAATCATGTTTTAAATTAAAGTATCTTCTTAGCTAGGAACAGAAAGGAAATTAATTACCTTAATAAGGAGAATCTACCAAACCTTGCAGCAGCCACAGTTAATGGTGGACATTTGTAAGCTCTTCACGTTTTGGAATAATCAACACCACTGTTCAGGTGCCCTCTCCATCACTCCTTTTGCCACTGTGCTGAACACCCTGACCTTGCAGGCAGATAACCCCAGGCTACCACCTCTGCCAGCCCCTCCTTTCAAGCCCTCCCACCCATACACAAGTAGAGGCTTAGCTCAGACAAAGTGCCGCTCAGTTCCCGACCACTGCCATAAAGTGAGTACCTCAATAGAGTGAGTCAAATGAATTTTTTTTGGTTTCCCAGTGAATGTAAAAGTTATGTTTACACTATACCATAGTCTACTAAGTGTATAATAGTGTTATGTCTATAAAAGCAATCTATGTACCTTACTTTAAAAATACTTCCTTGCTAAAAATACTAACCATCTTCTGAGCTTTCAGGGAGTTGTAATCATTGATCACAGATCACCATGATAAATTAAATAATAATGAACAAATTTGGAATATTGAGAAAGTTACCGAAAGGGGACTCAGAGACATGAAGTGAGCAAAAGCTTTTGAAAAATGGTGCCAATGGACTTGCCGTGCACAGAGTTGCCACAATCCTTCAGTTTAAACAATGTTTTCTCTCAGGGCACCTGGATGGCTCCGTTGGTTAAGCCTCTGACTGATTTCAACTCAGGTCATGATCTCACAGTTCTCCATTTCGAGCCCCATATTGGACTCTGCCCTGACAGTGCAGAGTCTGTTTGGGATTCTCTCTCTCCCCCTGCCTGCCCCTCCTCTGCTTTCTCTCTCTCTCTCTCTCAGTATAAACAAACAAGCTAAATATATATATATAATATCTCAAGGCAGAATAAAATGAGGTATGTCAGGGGCACATGGGTGGCTCAGTTGGTTAAGCATCTGACTTCAGCTCAGGTCACGATCTCGTGGTTTGTGCGTTTGAGTCCCCTCACTGGGCTCTGTGCTGACAGCTCAGAGCCTGGAGCCTGCTTCGGATTCTGACTCCCTCTCTTTCTGCTCCTCTCTGCTCACACTCTGTCTCTCTCAAAAATAAATTAACATTAAAAACTTAAAAAAAATTAACAAGGTATGCCTGTATACCCTAATGGCACACCTAAAGATTATTAAGAAATAACCAAAGCTGATCTCTTTGCAGATCATGTTGTCAGCATGTTGGATACAATCTGAAAACCGTAAAATATAACCAAAGAGTCCCACATATATTTATTGTAGAAAAGTCAATTGTTTCTATATCTAAGGAATACACAATTAAAATGTGTACTAAAAAAGTACTACTTCAAATAGTACTTAGAAAATATTTGTAACATAAGTATATTGGTGAGATAAACCTGGAATAGGATGTTAGCAAATTGGTAATTTGAATGGCTTAAAAGCACACAGAAGAACTTTTTATGGATGGACTACGATTGACAACTTAGGAGAAGAGAATATGTAACTAGGGTTTATGCACAGTTAGTAAATCAAATTTGTTCAAAACAGAAGCAATGTAGGATTGAACAGGAGAAATGTAGGCGAGAGTCAGGTCATGAATGGCTTATTAACCCAGTTTACAGAAATGTCCTTTATTCTCCTGTCAATGTTGACGGAAATGAAACTGATACAACTTGGAAAAACTTATTTAATGAAATAAAAATTGTATGTTAGGAAGGAGACAATTCTAGTAGATGGACTGAAGCAGGGGGAGCCTGAAGACAGGGAGATCATTTAAGTGTGCCTTCCCTATATCATTTTAACTTTACATTTAATAGACATTAAAACTTTCCAGTGGAATTACTTTTGTAATCCATAACCATTCAAGCTGTGCTACTCTTAGAATATGCATTATGACAGTGTTTTCCTTCAGCATGTTTATTTTTTGTAGCCTATAAACTTCCTCATACATCTTCTTAAAATTGCAATCACCACCACAAAAATTCTCTTTCATATCTTATTAATATTGCAATAACCATTAAGTCTATGCAATATATATCTCAGTAATATGGCGATACCCATTAGCTTATTTTAATGCTAATAAAATATATAAACATGTCACTCTAATATATACTACTAAGTTTATATGCATTCATTGGTTGACGACTTTAATAGTATAATGAAAAAGGAGATAGGTCATAGAATGGAAAGCCATGGCCTTTGAAGTCAGACAGGCTGAACTTAATTCCTGGTTCTACGATTTTCTAATTGAGAACCTGAGTAAGTTTTTTCTTCCCAAATTTAGCTTTGAATCTCTTTACCAATATGAATGGTAATGCCAACCGCACAGTGTGTTGGCAGGATTAAATGAGACGACATATGTGAGATTTTAAGGCTAGTTACTGGTTTATAGGTCCGAAATAAAATGAGTTCCTTTCAAGTTTCCCCTAAGACTACATAAAACAGCGAGAGAGGGAAAAAAAAAAGTATGCTAGAAATGGCTTTGCTGGTGTGTGTGTGTGTGTGTGTGTGTGTGTGTGTGGTATGTTGTGGGTGAAGGTGGGGAAATTCTGCAGGCTCAATAATGAAAAATATTAAAATGAGAACTGAAGAAATTAATTATTCATGCCCAATATATTCAAATAATTGAAAGCATGCCAGTGATTAACTAAAGGTTTAGCAGTTAATGTAAGTCATTATTCCTATCATAGTGGGTTAAATGAAGTTCTTAAAAATAAAATCTACAAAATCATACAAATATTGAGAGAAGTTATAATTTTTCATGACTATATTACTTACATGGTAATACATAATCAATAGAGTATATACCTAGTTGAACATATGCTTTTTATGGTAAATACAATATTTATCTTTAGAATCACCTTTGTTTAAATCCTACTAAAATTTTAAGGGAATACATACAGTGACTTTTTTAAAAGCCTATGTTTCTGTCCATGTAGAGTGTGTGTGTGTGTGTGTGTGTGTGTATGTGTGTGTATTTCCACTCAAAAAATAAGAAGAATGAAGTTGCAAGACCACTGCAAATGACAAGATAAGACAGTGGTGTGGAATAGTGGCAATGCAGATAATAGTAATTATCAAAACTAATGACTTTTGTTCTAACCAAGGGATCCAAGATAAAGGGACTACAGGAGAACTGAAATCTATACCCTGTGTTCAATAAGCTCATGCCCTGGAGCATTAACTGTGCCAGTCTGGAGCCAGTGTTTTTATTCAAACGAGCCATTTGTGTGTCAGCACACCCTCTGATACTCTCATATTGTGCATGGCAGATATTATTTTAAGTAAGCTACATAGTTTATTTCATTAGAGAGATACATAGTATGTTGTGTTAGTTTGGGTCCACTGAGAAGAGAATTGAAAATGGGATGTACCTACCTAAGAGATGAGAGGGGGAGCAGGAAGTGGAGACATGTCCAAGATGCCCTTACATTCCCTTCAGCTAAACTTTAGACCAGCCTCTAGGTATGTGGTCCCCTTCTGTCGTCACAATTAAGTTCAGGCCATGGTCACATTTCCTATAGACAGCCATGGCCCTTAGAGAATTCAAATGGCCTAAAAACAGAGGCCCCTTCTCTCCTTTTTCTTAGAGCATTCACTTTAGAAAATATGTCTTTGTAATTTCTTTGCTCCTTTGAGTTGTAAATATTTTTAATAGTCTCTTGCCTCTTTTACAATCCTAGACTGTCTTTCTCATGGACTTGAGGGCCATCCCTTTGAAGTGTAATCCTAAAGGAAGCTAAAGTGCCTCTTAGTCTGAGCAGGGAAAGATACCCAACCTCCATAGACACCTTGCTTCAACTTGTAAAAGTATCCCCTGTCAAAAAGGTAGGAAAATGTACTTTTCTTTTGGGTAAGACTGATAGCCAAACACAGATGAACTAGTAGCCCCCTGCCAAGGTTGTCCATGAAAGTGATCCTGCTTCTCTGGGGCACCTGGGTGGCTTGGTCAGTTAAGAGTCCTACTCTTGACTTTGGCTCAGGTCATTATCTCACAGTTCGTGGGATTGAGCCCCTATGCTGACATCATGGAGCCTGCTTGGTATTGTCTCTCTCCATCTCTTTCTGCCCCCCCCCCCAACTGGCTCTCTATCTCTTTAAAAATAAATAAATAAACTTAACACACACACACACACACACACACACACACATACACACACACACAAAACCTAAAAAAAAACAAAAACAAACCAAACAAACAAAAAACCTTATCTTGCTTCTCTTTGTAAAAGACCTTAATGCATTTGCCATTCTTGGTCATGGCGGTCTACAGGGAATGTTGCCATGGTCCAAACATAGTTGTGGAAACAGAGGATCAGCAGTTATTTAGAATCCTATAACATGAGAGTTGAGCAGTGCATTTTCATGATTTCCATTGTTCATACTGCTTACTTCTCCATATAAGTTCAGGAAGCAGCTTTTGTGGTTCTTGTGGGGTTTTATCTAGTTGGTTGGACTGGCATGGAAAAGTTTCATATCAAGGGCCATGTGTTGGTCTCTCTTGTTTTAAAGAAGTACCATTTTTATCTTTGAGTTTTCATTTATCTCACACAGATGATATAAATATATGCCCTCAAATAATATTTCACTAAATTAAATTTTAGCATGTTAAATCCAGCAGCACTAAAAAATATTTAATAAATATCATTTGATGGTATGTGTCCCATTGCAAACATAGGGGCATCTGGTGGCTCAGTTGGAGCGTCTGACTTCAGCTCAGGTCATGATCTAGGGGTTCATGGGTTCCAGCCCTGCGACAGGCTGTGCTGACAGTTCAGAGTCTGGAGATTTCTTCGGATTCTGTGTCTCCCTCTCTCTCTCTGCCCCTCCCTGACTCGTGCTCTGTCTCTCTTTCTGTCTCTCAAAAATGAATAAACATTAAAAAACAAATTTAAAGGATTTCAAACATAAAAGTGCTGCCTTTTTGAAATAAACTATTTTAAAAGTGTTAGTATTTTCTCTCATTTTTTTGCCCAATATCTTATCTACACCAAATTACCGTTCATACTTGGGTTTGTTTTAACACAAAAGAATCTCTGCCATGCTTATCTAATAAAGAACTGTGCTCTATCATATGACTTCATCTTAGGATCATCATATTATGTCACTTTTAAATGTTGTGTTTGCTTTTATTCTGGAGGCAATATCTCCAACTTCAGAAGACAAAACAGGCATATTTAGAAAATTTAATACTATGGCTTTCAACTGAACATGAATACTATATTTGACCACAGTGGAGTATATATACAAATATTACATTAAATGTGATTGATTTATATGCTTTCACTAAATGTATTAAATTATAAAATGTCTACAGAAAAGTGCACATGTAAAAGTTTCACAAAGTGAACCTACCATTATAACCGGCACTTAGACACAACATTACCAATCTCCCAGGGAATCCCCTTGGCTTCCTCTTCAGGGTTAATCTCCAGCTCATTGAGGTTTATATTCTTCCTTAAACAATAGAGTTTAGTTTTGTGTGGCTTTTCAACTTCAGATAAGTGGAATGATGCATGATGCATACCCTTGTGTTCAGGGTTGTTTGTTCAACATTATATTGGTGAGATCCATCTAAATTATTGTGCAGTTCTGGAAGATATTTAATTATATGAATACAGTACAGTTTACTTATCCACCCTGTAGTTGATGGACAATTGTCAATTTCCAGATTGGAGATATTAAGAACAGACTCCTATGAATATTTAGATTCAAGTCTTTTGGTGAACATGTGTTTACATTTGTTTGGGGGGTGTCATATAAGCATAGAATTAGAATTGGTGAATTAATAGGCTCAGCTCTAGCAGATTTTGCCAACAGTAGTATGCGAGACTTACTGAGTTTTTTAATCTTTTCGAAGAATGGAATTTTTGTTTTGATTTTTCTCGACCATATGCCTGGTTTTTGTTGTTGCTTACTTGATTATTTTTATTTTTGATTATTTCTGCTTTGAGTTTGATTATTTCTACTTTTATAAAAGAATTTTAAATCATTGGTTTTTAGTCTTTCTTCCTTTTTAATATGCACATTTATGGCTATAAGCTTCTAGTTAAACACTACTTTATTTGGCCTGCATCCTTTATCATTTCTTTATGACCAGGCAGTTCAAATTATTTTCAATTTCTTTTGTGATTTTTTTCTTTGATTCAACACTTTATTTTAAAACAGAAAATATCTACTAATTATTAAATCCACAGTGATTAGAGAACATCCAAAGTGATTTTAAAACTTTGAAATATATTGAATCTCAAAAACAAATGTATAATAATCTACCATCTGATCAATTTGAGGAGATATTTCATTTTCACATTAAAATAATGTACATTCTGTTGATGTTGGGCACAATGTTTTACACCTGAAATGTAATTCAAGTTTATTAGCTGCATTGTGAAAATTTATATTATTACTGATTATTTTTGCCTGCTGGATCTACAAGTTAGTGAGAATTAGTGTCCCCTGTTATTATAGATTAGGATATTTTTTTTTTAGTTACATCAATTAATGCTTTATAATGCTTTATAATTTTGAAGTATTGTTTTTATGCACACATTGATTTAAAATCAGTATATGTTTCTGGTAGCTTCTTTCACTCAAAGCAAACTTTAAAGAAGTCAGTGCCCTCTCAAAGCATCCTTCCTCTGCATTTTCTAACAAGTTTTGTTTTCAGATGCCTCTTCCTTTCTTACCTGGACACCTGCAATGGTTTCTGTAACTCCTCTAGTCTTCATTATTCTCTTCAGTTCATCACAAACGCTACTTCCTAAGATACAGTTCTACCTAAATCATAATTCTGCTCAGAACGTTTCCTAAGCTCCCCCTTCCTCCCTTAGGATAACATCTTGATTTCTCTGCAGGGCTTTTGAGAGCTTCCACCTTTGAGAACTAATATAAATGTAAATTGTGCTCCATTAACACCAGATTTCTCTATAATCCTATAAGGTGCTGTACGTTTTCCTGCCCAAGCATTCTGCTTCTCCTGTTTTCCTCTCCCTAGAATGCTAGCTCAGTTCCATCCCAGGCCAAAATTGAGTCCCTACCAAATGCCTCAAGGACACTTCCAACTTTTATTTACATCCACTTTGTAACTACTGATTCTGATTACACACTGCTTTGTATTATGGCTCTTTGTATCTATTTTTCACCCTTGCCATAGTATTTTCTTTAGTAAAGGAATGTGTAGCTATGTATGTGTGTGTATAAAATACACTATTGTATATAATGTAATATATGATATATATATATGTGTATATATATATGTATATATATATATATATATATATATATATATATATATAGTAAATGACAAATCGTTTACAAAGTAACAAGGAAAATGAATTTCCATTTCCTTTAGAGCTATTGCAGGTCAACTAACTGAAGGTTAAGAAGCAGAGTCTTATCAAAACATGTGACCTGAGAATAACTACTGTGCATTTTACTGATGAAAACAGTGCACAGCTGAAAGAAAGAAATAGAGAAGCGAGTTTACTGCTTGTGAATTGAAGTTGCCATCCCCAATTCTGGTGGGCACTTGCAAAGCCACTCTAATCCCCAGAACTAAAGTCCTGTACGTTGGCCTCTCCTGAGTTCAAGGAGTGGGGTGCTGGAGGGAGGTTTCTCAACTGCCTCCGTGCTTGTACAGGCAGAGTCACTGGATTTCCCTCCTCCCCTCACGCAACTGCCAATGTATCCTGGTCCTGCGACCTTGAAGGTAAAAATATTGTTATGTTTAACTAAGACCAGTACCAGGATATCACTTAATGATAGTATGGTAACAAATCATGTCTGGAAATAGTGCAGCATGTAACATAACAGTAAATGTTATCTTACTTGGAAATTTAGTGACCTATGTTTACACTCAATTTAGTCATATAAAAATAATTTCAAGGGATGAAATTTATGAAAATACTCTCCAACTTTGAAATTAGTATTTGGTTTGCTTCAGCAGATATTAAGCTAATCCAATTCTTGTTAAAACAACAAATAATGATGTTGCGTAAGCACATTATTTTGTTCAGTATTTTTAGGCTATTAGGCAACATTTTCATAGAGGATTACTGGAATTTATTGAGGAAATGAGATAAAAACATTTTAAATATTTTTTTTTGCTTATTTCTAGTCTGATTCAGAATCTATATTTACTCTGCAGACCACTCAAAGTGTTGTAAAATTTCTGTGTATAGGGAGGAATTTGACAAGTTTAAATTTGATATGGTTACCTTAGACAAAAACAAACAAACAAACAAAAAAAAAAACAAAAAAAAAAACAAAAAAAAACTTCCAGACTTCCAGATTACTGTGGCAATGTTAATCCATAATACTGTTAAAGTGAAACTGTTTTTGACATTCATATTTAAATTTCACACATTAAAATTGATGCTATTCTAAGAGAATGTTGGTCATTATTTATTTTGTTCATTCTTGCCATTTTATATTTTAATAAATAAAAGTTAAATGTACAAATTATATTGGGTCTGCTGTGGTTGAGGAACAAGAAAGGCGATTAGCAGACCAAAAAATATTTTAATAGTTAAGGGAATCAACTGCCCAAATGTTATTTTTTCTTCAAAAGTGCATATTAGCTTTCATTCATGAAACAGATATTCAATATTTCTTTATTCTTTTCCTGAGTCTTCAGTTTTCACACTTGACTATAATTTCTTCATCCAGTCTTGTAAGAGAAAGGCAGTGGGGTTAGGTTAACACAGTGATTCAAGACAAATGCCAAGTGCTCATCTCATGAGACTTATATTCTCCATAGAAAGAATCACAGAAGCATGGAGCATGGTGATATATGAGTGTGGCACTGAAGTTCTACAGATGGATGTAGATATATTGAGTTAGGCACTTAAAGCAATTGCCTTCAGTCATCTCAGTGATAAGCAGTCACAGATGAGATGTGTGCATTTGAGATGAAAGAGGTTGGTGTAAATTTAAATCAAATCCAAAAGCTGACATTTATCTCATTTTGGTTGGAGAGGAAAGAAATATATTTAAGGTTCAGAAACAAATTTAAATACTCAAGATGAGTTAAAAAGAGTTGAAAATTCTGTCACAGAATCTTTACTTAGCTTCACTGTACAAAAATGAGTTGTTGGCTGTCTCATATATTGGTATTTTGGTAAATAGGAGATTTCTTTGATTATGGGCTGAAATAAGATTAATGTATAAAGATGAATTATAGAACAATCATTTTACTGATTAATTATGAGAAATAATCAAGAAGGGGAACCTTGATCATAAATATACATAGTGTTCTAGGTCCACTCAATATAACTCACACTATACACAAGAGTAGGCAAGACAATGTGATACATTAAAAAAAAATCACTAGGTTCTACTGGCTACAATATAGAACACAACATAAGCTGCTGCTCATCAGAAACCACTGTGAATTTAGACTTTGCAAGAGAATTTACAAATTTTAATTGTACATATGACCCTTTCACTATAAAATGTCTCTGGTATCTTTTAACAGAATAAAAGAGGCCAGAAGAAAGAAGAGACAGAAGAAATAGTCAGAAACATTGATGCAATATTTTAGCATATCTAATGTTTATTAGATACAGAACCATCTTGAGGAATTTTCCCCAACCCCCAAAAATATGGCAATAGGAGTGATCACTCAATACCAGGTTCTGAAACAATGAAGGGGTTGGATTTTTTTTTTTTTTTGCTGTGTGCAGTGTCTAAAGAAGGAAATAAACTAACATCAAACCAAATGGTTATGAGTTTCTGCAGAGCAGGAAGCTTCCATGATCTGGACATTCACCTTCATGATGAATGTGCCTGGGGACAAAGGAGACGTTCATGATGACTACTTAACAGTGGTTTTGACCAATGCTGGGAACTTTTCCCCAGTTGCTTAAAATGGGGAAATAAGTGGGAAATTTTTATCTTAAGATGTCATCTGAAATAGTGGGGTCTGTAGCAATCCCTGCAAATGATCACAATTTACTTTTAGTGTAGTTTTCCCATAGTAAAGTACATTACTCACCTTATGACAAAAACAGAAGTCTATTCATCTTTGGCCACTGACAAACATCGTCCCATAAAAAGTAGATATTTTGATTAGGTCTTTTATCCAAAATAACTAGTTATTGAAAAACAAAAACTTTTAAATAAATAAATGAGTTAATAAATACACTTTTTTTCTCAAAGAGAAAATTTTGAAATATTTAAAATAAACATTTTCTGGTCACATTCAAGAGACTATTTCTTCTGCCTTTTATCATTGGGTTTCAGGCCATAAAAAAACTCTGTATGTGCTCTCTTTTTGCCCTTTTTCTAAATGAATAATCACAAAAAGAATACACCATTACAAGTGTAGAGAACTGTGAAGTTAATCTACCACAGTTCCACAGATTCTGGCAGAGGACCTGAGACTCTTGGGCCACAAATAAAGAGCTATACTATTCACTAACAGTAGACAGCATGATTCTATATTTGTATTGGTTTCCATTGGCCTGCCAAGATCCACCGAGGCAATCCGGAAGCGGGCCCAATTGTACACTGCACATACAGTGGATTTTTGCAAGAGCGGAGGAAGTCCAAGCTGAAGAAAATCATTTGTTGTTGTTGTTGTTGTTATTTTTGTTTTTGAGAGGCTTCTTAGCAAACGTGACCAAACTTTGCCCCAGATGGAGACATCATTTTTATCAGACTCATCAGGAAACATATCCACCTCCTGTCCTCAATGGGAGACATGATTTCTGTCTTTCAAGGTTTTCCGCTATACAAAAATCCTTGAAAATAGAGTTGGGAACAAAAGCTATCACAAAACATGTCAAAGTACCTTGGAGGATTGTGTTCGAAAACAAATATAAATCGAAATATTTGAGAATCAACTAAGAGAAAATAGAAGTTGAGCTGACATCCTGAATAACAATATGAATTGAATAGAATTGGAAAGCTAGTCCCTCTCTAACATTACATGTATCAATTAATTAACACTAAATGGTGGTCAGTATCTTCTCTGTAGCAGCTTTCTATCATATGCTTTTTTTTTTTTTTCGTAAGTGCTCCTGCTTCTTCTCCATTGCCAGAATATCAGAGGGAGGTTTCTTCTGCAGTGTTGACCTTTCATTTAATTTAGTAATCATATTTTTTCAATAGATGCCATTTATCACCTTTGAGGTATCTTGTGACCACTACATGTAAACTACTGGTATAGATGTTGTAAGCCAAGAAAGCACTAAGCTCAATCATTTTTCAAAGGGTCTTTATTTTCCTTAAAAAATAAAACACAGTGGGGCGCCTGGGTGGCTCAGTGGGTTAAGTATCCAACTTCAGCTCAGGTCATGATCTCACGGTTCGTGGGTTCAAGCCCCACGTCGGGCTCTGTGCTGACAGCTCAGAGCCTGTAGCCTGCTTCAGAGTCTCCTACTCTCTCTGCCCCTCCCCAGCTTGTGCTCTGTCTCTCTGTCTCTAAAATAAATAAACACCAAAAAAATTGTTTTAAATAAAACACAGTTACAGGTAGACAAACAGAAATGTTAAAAAATTTACACAAAATAAATGGATCCAGATACAATACACGCAAAAGAAAATAAATTCTCATTAAGCCAAGATTCCATCACTTTTTTAAAAGAATTTATCTTTTACAATAACCCTAAACAGGCTTTTGTATTTTTTTTTCTTTTCAATTGGAGACATTACCTGTTTTTATTGGCTTGAGCTTACTATAGATTTGTAGCCTGAACTAAAATATATGGTCTGTTTAACCTTCATCAGCCTTATTGTAACTTTTCCCCACGGTGCCAGAGAATAGATTTCCTGAAATTTACAGCCGCTCTGCTCTTGGTGTATTGGAACTGGCACCGTGTGCAGCATCTTAGACAGTAATTCCTGTTCCCTAACAGTACAGACCTAAAGGGAGACAAAGCCATCGTTCCAATCAAGCAAGACTTCTCAGGCAGCTCATGACTAATTGAAATGAAGTTCCTCTGGTTTCAAGTTTCTCACCACCATGGTCTACATTTTATGAACAATATACTACTCATTTGTTTTTAAATTGACTGTACAATTAGAAAAAGAAAAATATGTGCTTTGTATTTCTTAATGGGTTCTTATGAAGAATTTCTAGTACTTCATTTATTTTACATTTGGTACAAGTATTTTTTGCCCTTAATTTTTAAGTGTTTATAGAATTCTAATTAATTAGCAGACAGTGTAATATTAGTTTCAGGTCTACAGTTTAGTGATTGAAACACTTTCATGAAACACCTGGTGCCCATCACAACAAGTGCACTCTTTAATTCTCCATCATCTATTTAACCCAATCCCCGACCCATCTCCCTTCTGGTAACCAACAGTTTCTTCTCTATAGTTGAGAGGCTGCTTCTTGCTTGCCTCTCTCTTTTTTACCCCTGTGCTCATTTGTTTTGTTTTTTAAATTCCACATATGAATGAAATCATTTAGTATTTGTCTTTCTCTGACTTATTTTGCTTAGCATAATACTTTCTAGCTCCATTCATGTTGCTGCAAATGGCAATATTTCATTCTT
Source organism: Lynx rufus (assembly GCF_022079265.1). Lineage (NCBI taxonomy): Eukaryota > Metazoa > Chordata > Mammalia > Carnivora > Felidae > Lynx > Lynx rufus. The sequence continues at coordinate 220,108,411 of NW_025814823.1, read as the reverse complement.
CTTTGTGGCTGACTAATATTCCATTATGCTCACTTCCATAATATTCCATATACTCACTTCTTCTTTATCCATTCATCAGTTGATGGATATTTGGGCTATTTCCATAATTTGGATATTGTAGATAATGCTGCTATAAACATTGGGGTAAACACATCCCTTTGAATGAGTATTTTTGTATTCTTTGTGTAAACACCTGGTAGTGCAGTTGCTGGATCATAGGGCAATTCTATTTTTAACTTTTTAAAAAACATATATTTATTTATTTTTGAGGTGGGGAGGGGCAGAGAAAGAGGGACAGAGAAAATCCCAAGGAGTTTCCACACTCAGCCCAGAGCCCAACACAGGGCTTGATCTCACGACCATGAGATCATGACCTGAGCTGATACCTAGAATCCAGTGCTTCAGCGACTGAACCATCCAGGTACCCCTATTTTTAACTTTTTGAGGAACCTCCACATGGTTTTCCAGAGTGGCTGTACCAGTTTGCATCCCCACCAAAAGTGCAGGAGGGTTTCAATTTCTCACATCCTTGCCAACACTTGTTGTTTCTTTTGTTGCTGATTTTAGCCACTATGACAGGTGAAAGGTGATATCTCATTTTAATTTTGGTTTGTATTTCCTTGGTGATGAGCGATGTTGATCATCTTTTCATGTGTCTGTTGGCCATCTGTATGTCTTCTTCTTTGGAAAAATATCTACTCATGTCCTCTGCTCATTTTTTAATTGATAAACCTCTAGCCAGACTTATGAAAAAGAAAGCAGAAAGGACTCAAATAAATAAAATCACCAATAAGAGAGCAGAATTAACAATCAACACCACAGAAATGCAAACAATCATAAGAGAATATTATGAAAAACCATATGCCAACAAATTGGACAACCTGGAAAATTTGAATCAATTTCTAGAAACATATAAACTCCCAAAACTGAAACAGGAAGAAATAGAAAACTTAAGCAGACCAATAATCAGCAAAGAAATTGAAACAGTATTTAAAAATATCCCAATAAACGAAAGCCTGGGGCCAGATGACTTCACAGGCAAATTCTGCATAACATTTAAAGAATAGTTAATACCTGGGGCGCCTGGGTGGCGCAGTCGGTTAAGCGTCCAACTTCAGCCAGGGCACGATCTCGCGGTCCGGGAGTTTGAGCCCCGCGTCAGGCTCTGGGCTGATGGCTCAGAGCCTGGAGCCTGTTTCCGATTCTGTGTCTCCCTCTGTCTCTGCCCCTCCCCCGTTCATGCTCTGTCTCTCTCTGTCCCAAAAATAAATAAACGTTGAAAAAAAAAATAAAAAAAAAATAAAAAAAAATAAAAAAAATAAAAAAAAAGAATAGTTAATACCTATTCTTCTCAAACTATTCCAAAAAAATATGAAAGAAAGGAAAACTTTCACATTCATTCTTTGGGGCTAGAATTGCCCTAATACCAAAACCGGATAAAGAGAACTACAGGCCAGTATCCCTGATGAACATGGATGCAAAAATTCTCAATAAAATGCTAGCAAACTGAATCCAACAAAGCATTAAAAGAATCATTCACGACAATCAAATGGAATTTACTCCTGGGTGTAAGAGTGGTTCAATATTCACAAATCAATCAACCTGATATGCCACATCAATAATAAAAAAAAAGGATAAGAACCATGGCATCATTTCAATAGATGCAGAAAAAGCATTTGACAAAGTGCAATATCTATCATGATAAAAATCTTCAACAAAGGTCCAGAGGGAACATACTGCTAAAGGTCATGTCGAAAACTCAACAGATAATATCATCCTCAATGGGGAAAAACTGAGAGCTTTTCTTCTATGATCAGAAGCAAGACAGGGATGTCCACTCCCACCACTGTTATTTAACATAGTACTGGAAATCCTAGCCACAGAGATCAGACAACAAAAAGAAATAAAAGGCATCCAAATCCATAAAGAAGAAGTAAAATTTGCAGTATTTTCATTGGCATGATCCTCTATATAGGAAACCCAAAAGACTCTACCAAAACACTGCTAGACCTGATAAACAAATTCAGTGAAGTTGGAGGTTACAAAATCAACGTATAAACATCTGTTGAATTTCTATACACCAATAATGAAGCAACAGAAAGAGAAATTAAGGAACCAATCCCATTCACAATAGCACCAAAAGCAATAAGATACCTAGGAATAAACCTAACCAAAGATGTAAAAGACATATACTCTGACAACTGTAAAACACTGATGAAAGAAATGGAAGAGGACACAAAGAAATGGAAAACATTCCATGCTAATGGATTGGAAGAACAAATATTGGTAAAATGTCTATACTACTCAAAACAATTTACACATTTAATGCAGTTCCTACCAAAATAACACCAGCAGTTTTAGCAGAGCTTTAACACATAATCTTAAAATTTCTATGGAACCACAAAAGACCTGAAATAGACAAAGCAACCTTAAAAAAGAAAAGCAAGCTGGAGGTATTACAATTCTGGGCTTCAATTTATATTACAAAGCTGTAGCAATCAAAACAGTAGGATACTGGCAAAAAAATAGACACATAGATCAATAGAACAGAATAGAAAGTCATGAAATAAACCCACAACTATATGGTCAATTAATCTTTGACAAAGCTGAAAATAATATCCAATGGGAAAAGACAGTCTCTTCAACAAATGAAGTTGGGAAAGCTGGATGGCAACATGCAAAAGAAACTGCACCACTTTCTTATACCATACACAAAAATAAATTCAAAATGAATGAAAGACCTAAATTGAGACCCAAAAGCATAAAAAATTTTAGAGGACAGCATAGGTATTAATCTCTTTGACATCAACCATAGAAACTTCTTTCTAGATATGTCTCCTGTGGTAAGGGAGAGCAAAAGCAAACATAAACTGTTGAGACTTCATCAAAATAAAAATTTCTGCATAACGAAGGAAACAATAAACAAAACTAAAAGACAATCTATGCAATGGGAGAAGATATTTGCACATCACTTATTTGATAAAGGGTTAATATCCAAACTATACAAAGTACGTATAATCCTCAACAGCCCCCAAAATGAATAATCCTATTTTTTACCCTTTAAATAATTCTCTATCATATTCAGTAAGTCCCATTTACCACTCTTGTTAGTATAAGTGTGTGGGGTTTTTTTTGTTTTGTTTTTTTCTATCAGTAGTTAATTGATCCTTATGTTGTCTTCATCTTTGTTCTCTTGGCTCTCATCAGGAGAGTTGAATACAAAAGTATTTTGTGTTCCAACTTCTGAAAATAAGTATTAATATAATTGTGGGTGAATTCACTTCTGTATTGCTAAATAATGAATTTACAAGGTATTAGATCTTGTACTTTCTTCTCATTCAACATGATTTTGAGAGATTTTAGTAACAATCCCCCAAAACTTTTTTTAAAGATATCTCAAATATCTTCATCTACACAAAACAAAGATACTGCTTTAGATAAATCAAAGACAAAGTAGAAAAATAAAACAGCCCAACTCATTAGTCAGTAATTCGATTTAAAAGTAATGTCAAGGGGCGCCTGGGTGGCGCAGTCGGTTAAGTGTCCGACTTCAGCCGGGTCACGATCTCGCGGTCCGTGAGTTCGAGCCCCGCGTTGGGCTCTGGGCTGATGGCTCGGAGCCTGGAGCCTGTTTCCGATTCTGTGTCTCCCTCTCTCTCTGCCCCTCCCCCGTTCATGCTCTGTCTCTCTCTGTCCCAAAAATAAATAAACGTTGAAAAAAAAGAAATTTAAAAATAAATAAATAAATAAAAAAAATAAAAGTAATGTCAATAATCTTGTTTTTTTTTTCTTTTAAATATTCCTATTCTTCCCCTTCTCAATTTTTGCTCAGCTGCTTATTCTTCCTTAATAATTAACTTCAGGAATATGTGGGTGGCTCAATCAGTTAAGCATCTGCCATTTGATTTCAGCTCAGGTTATGATCTCATGGTTTAGTTCGTGGGTTTGAGCCCCACATTGGGCTCTGCACTGACAGCTTGGAGCCTCCTTGGGATTCTCTGTCTCCCTTTCTCTCTGTGCCCCACCCCCCTTGCTCATGCTTTCTCTCTCTCTTCAAAAAATAAACGTTAAAAAAAAAAACAATTAACTTCAAAATATTGATTCATTACTTCTAATTTGTCAGATATTGTGCCACATATTGAGCATACAATCTAGACAATAGAGACAAGATCCTTTTCTTTTTACAGTTTACACTATAGTGGAATAATAATTAATTAGTGTAATAATAAAATAATCACATTCAATAAAATGTGCTAGGGGTTCTATAGGAGTATGTACCTGTTTTTAGAAGATTAGGGAAGGAAGTCTAGGCTGAGTCCTGAAGGTTGGAGAAATCACTTTGTCCCTCATCCCCTCTCCAATCTCAATCACTACATAATTGTCTTATCTTAATATTTACCACCGTTAACATAATGTGCACATTTGGGTTTCTATAACGCAATTAAGAGCTTAGCATTATTGTATTGTATTGTATTGTATTGTATTGTATTGTATTGTATTGTATTGTATTTTTTGAGAGAGAGAGAGAGAGAGAGGGAGAGAGAGAGAGTGTGTGTGTGTGAGTGAGGGAAAGGGGAGAGGGAGAGACAGAATCCTGAGCAGTCTCTATGCTCAGTACTGGAGCCCAACGCAGGGCTCCATCCCACACCCCTGGGATCATGACCTGAGCTGAAATCAAGAGTCAGATGTTCAAACAACTGAGCCACCCAGGCGCCCCAAGCTTAGCATTATTTTAAATTTTGCTTAAATATATCTATTCATATCTTATTTTGCAATCACTAAACTGAGACTATCGGTGAAAGAAAAATTAGGCAATTCTTAAATTCTGATCAGTTTTTTTTAATAGTAATAGAAATAACCTAAGTTTTTCTATTGTAGCATTTGTTAAGTAGGATACTGCCAACATTGAATTACATGTGTACCAATTGGATATAACTATAAGCAATGTATAGTATTCCAATATTTATGTATTACCAGAATTCTTTACCATGAACATCAAATGAGACTGGCTTTCCTTTTGATATACAACATGCTCATGGAATGCCTCTGCCCACATAACTTTATTTATAAGAATAACTTTTTTTTATTATGAAGTACCAGATGCTTATTGTCAAGCTTTTGAAACCAGAAGGAATTTTTTAAAAAGTCACACAAATTATCCTCCCCAGAAATATCTATAGATAGAAGTTTGGTATTTTATGGTTGTCCTTAATTTTTAATACATGTGTATGCTCATGTATGTATGTACATGTATACATTTATGTGTTGCTTTTCATGCAGTTTTCCCATAATATGATTTAGTAGTGGTATAATACAGCACTTGAAAAGTCTTTTATAAAATTAGTAAATAATTTTGTTTTCTCATAACACCATTGTTATTTATAACATTCTCTCTAAAAAATATTACCACAATGAATAAATCTTTACATAAGCTTTTCCTTCATCTCATGATGATATATTCTATGAACTGCTGAATGAAATAAAGACAAAAATGTAGACTCTTATTCTGTAGCCAAACATCCATTTTAAACATTCTACTTTTGTTCCTATTTTGCTTTACTTAGCCAACTATTTAAGTTCATACAAAGAATCTCGTTTGTGATGAGGAAGAACTGTAGTTGAATAAGCCAATTAAAAGTGACACTTCTTCCATGAATCCTCAGTTTGTTCTCTATAGTTAAGAGTCTCTTATGGTTTGCTTCCTTTTTTTTTTTTTTTTTTTTGCTGTAGGGAGGTGGGTGGGGATGGGCTAGATGGGTGATGGCGCATCAAGAAGGGCACTTGTAATGAGCACTGGATGTTTATGTAAGTGATGGATCACTGAATTGTACATCTATAGTCAATTTTAGCATAGTGTTAACTAACTAGAACTTAAGTAAAAACTTGGAAAAAAAAAAAAAAAAAGAGAGAGGGACACGGCTACTTACAATAACCTTAAGGAAAAGAGACCAGTGATTAGATCTCTGCTGTTACAATCTCCGGTCAGACATACTACTCTAAAGATTCTGAATCCTAGATCCAGTCCAGGACTATTTCAGTGAATGTCCTGTGTTTCAGTTTGGGCTGCTATAACAAAATACTGGAGACTGAGTGGCTTAAGCAACAGACATTTATTTCTCACAGTTCTAGTGGCCAGAGGTCCAAGATGAGGGTACCAGTCTTCTCGGCTCTGGTGACAGCCTCTTCTTGCCCTGCAGATGACCACCTTTGTCCTCACATGGCTGAGAGCTTGAGAGAGCAAGCCCTCTGGTCTCTTCTTTAAGGACACTAATCCCATCATGAGGACGCTTGACTGTCTAAACCTGATTACCTCCCAAAGGCCCCATCTCCAAATACCATCATATTGTGTGTTTGGGGGGAGGGAGGCTAGGACTTTAGCATATGAATTTGGTTGGGGGATGCAATTTAGTGCATAGCATCCTGTTTCTTCAGATCATACAGATGAAGGTCAAGTCTTTCTCCTCCCAGATGCCCAGGGTGGGTGGTACAATGGCAGTCATACAATGGTACAAGAGAAGCCACTACCCCACATACTCCAAACCGTATGCCTCCCAAAGGCCACTGGATTATTTTTAAGAATCACTTGCATATGAAAAAAAAAGTGTGAAGAAATGGACAGATTACTTGAAGGAAATACTTCTTTATTTCTTCACCTTCAATAAATAGGTCTGTGCTTTAAAAACCTGAATGAAAATGTCAGGAAAAACTATTTCTTACTGCTTTCATTCTCCAGCTTTATTCAGGAATCATCTGAGACCTCAAACTCAATCCCAGCTCTTGTGTCTGAAGTTGGTAAGAAGGCTTGAATTTAGACCTTGACTTTCTCCAACACTAATGGCTTGCACTCTGCCTCTGAGTTACTCCCTTATCAGATGCCTTGAAAATGAACTGCTTCAGTTTCACTTAAGCTTTATGCAGTCCTTTAGTGATTATTGGACTGCATCAGCCAATCTGAGAAATTCGTGACTTACTCTTCTTTATTTTTTTTAAAATAATATTAAATCATTTATTCATAACACATGATAATGGATGATACACAAGCTTTAATCCCAGCTATAGCTTTATCTGATACCATAAATTCACTTTAGACATATTGCATAGGATATGCCAACAATCATATTAACAACCAAATAAATTCCAGGACTTTGCTTGGGTGACCCTTTTAATGGTGAACTCTAGGTCACAACACATTAACTGTCAGTTCAACCACACCAATGTTTGTGGAGACAATGGCTTCTGTGCCCAAGTGGGTTGCAAATAAATGTCAGCTGGAACCTGGCATCACCCTGAAGGAATCCTAACTTCATACTGTTGGTGTAGTTCACCAAGATGGCTTCAGAGTGGACTAACTTTACACAGCACATTAAAAAAAAAAACAAAAAAAACCCATTTATTCAGCATCATAATCAGATGATTACATTTAGCAATCAACAGCATGGGTGCGAAAAAAAATTCATTAAAACCCTTTGTTGGAATGCTTTACACTTTCCACAGAACAGAAACTAAAATAACCTGTTATACAATTAGTCACAAATACAGTCCTCGTGTTTTTTGCCCATACACATGAGTATTGTCTAAAACATGTCTTTGTAGCAGCTAGGCCCTGCCACCACTGTGCCTGTCTGAGTTCACAAATCTGTTGTAACCTGCAGCTTCCCTGTCACTTCTCTGGCTCTCGTCTCCTGCTAAGCTTTGTTTCCTGACAGTAATTAAAACCTTCTGACACTGCCATAGCTACTGCTGCTGCTGAAATAGCCATAGCCACCTTGGTTTCATGGTTTGGCAGCGTATTGGTCTCCACCACCATAACGGTCAGAACTTCTGACTCCAAATTTCCTCCTTTCATGAGTCCAAAATTTGAAGACTGATTGTTGCAGTTGCCAAAATCATTATAGCTTCCACCACCTCCAAAGTTGCTTCCATCATTACCAAATTCATTGTAGCCATCCCCAATGCCACCATTTCCACCACCACCCCGACTGCCACCAAAGACACCTCGCCCACTGAAGTTTCCTTCATGACCAAAGTTTCCATTCCCACCAAAACCACCTCCACGACCACCACTAAAGTTTCCAGAACCACTTGGACCTCTTTGGCTGAATGAAACACTAGCCATCTCTTGCTCAGATAGAGCTCTCCTTACTTCACAGTCGTGGCCATTCATAGCACGGTATTTTTGAATGACAGTCTTGTCTACAGAGTCATGGTCATCAAATATTACAAAAGCCAAGCTTCTCCTTTTGCCGCTGCCTTGGTCAGTCATGATTTCAATCACTTCAATTTTCCCATAGTGTTCAAAATAGTCTCTTAGACGTGTTCTTCAGTGTCTTCTTTAATGCCACCAACACAAATATTTTTCACAGTTAAGTGGGCATGAGGTCTTTGAGAATCTTCTCTTGAAAGTATTCTCTTCTCTTTGGTTCCGCACCTCTTCCATCCACTTTGCATGGCCTTGCATTCATGGCTGCATCCACCCCCTCCACAGGGGCATACATGACAGACCCTAAGCCTCTGTAGAGTTTGGTGTTTGGATCTCTCATCCCCACACAATCTGTAAGCATTCCCCATTGCCCAAAATGGCTCCTCAGATTCTCATCAGTTGTTTCAAAGCTCAAACCTCCGATGAAAAGCTTCCACAGCTGTTCAGGCCCTTTGGGAGACAGACCTAGACATGAGGGTGGTGGGAGGGGAGACTTTAACGATACTTCCTCAGCAGTGTCCAGGGGCAGAAAGAGACTTACTCAACTTAAAAAAAAAAAAAAAAAATTCCCCTCCAAGTATACTTTCTACAGTACTAGTCTAAAAATTTAGCATGGATTATACTTGTAGATCCAGGTTTAGAAACACATTTTCCAGGAACAGTCACTAAATGATTTTATCTGCTTGATTTCCCATCCCTTATACTTTATGCTCTGGGATCATTTCACATCTCTTTTGGTCAAAAATCATAGAAATATAAATGTTGATAATAGCAATGTCAACATTGTATTTTATCATTTCAAAGTACTTTCATAGGGATTAATATATTCGACATTTATGTCAGCTCTGTGAGATCTGAAAAGAATTATTCTCATCTTCGTATTACAGATGAGAAAACTGAGGCATATTCAGGACATGGTATGTCCTTAAGCCTAACAAGGAACTAAAGCAAAATTTCAGAGACTGAATCTGGGATTTTTTTTAAATTAAAACTTAAAGAAAAGAAGCACACTCTTGACAACACCTCAGAGAACTTTCCTTTATTATTAGTTGTTCCATGCATTTATGTTTTAACTAATCACTTGGAGTTAAAAGGAAATTAGAAGTTTATTTGCCTGAATAATCTCAAATCACTATGTGCATTCATACTAAAACATCCTTGTGTTTTTTCACATGTAAGAGATTTTTAATTTGTATCACATGAAGAGGTAGTCAGTTGTCACACTTTACATGCTGATGTTCTATTTGATAGCAATCTATTTTTGTATTTTCTTTTATAACTGCTATGGAGTCCTTGTATTTGTGCAAATCTATTTCCATTTTTGGAATCATTAGGCATGCATAATGTAGTTCATTGCTATCAGAATTTCATGCTTATGTAATATAATTGACTCATAATAATTAGTGGGATGCTTATTTTTGCCTGAAGTTAGAAATTTTCATTTTTTTTTCCTTTTTGACTCCTGGGTCAAAGATATAAAGCTAAGTAGAAATTTGTATAATTATCCCGTGGATTTCCAAAGTTCCAGAATGTCTAATCAATTTAAGGCATTAAATAGTTCTTTTTTTTTATTTTTCAAAATCTATAAATTCAGGAAGATATAAAACCCTTCAGATGTAATTAAATTAAGAAATTATATTGTATTTCACGTTGCCTGACATAATTCTTATTATCAACATTCTTAGCCTATATACTCAAAATAATTTATTAAAATTTAATTTTTTTTTAATTTTTTTTTCAACGTTTATTTATTTTTGGGACAGAGAGAGACAGAGCATGAATGGGGGAGGGGCAGAGAGAGAGGGAGACACAGAATCGGAAACAGGCTCCAGGCTCTGAGCCATCAGCCCAGAGCCTGACGCGGGGCTCGAACTCACGGGCCGCGAGATCGTGACCTGGCTGAAGTCGGACGCTTAACCGAGTGCGCCACCCAGGCGCCCCTAAAATTTAATTTTAATCACTACATTGCTGGCATTTAAAAAAGCAAGACTTTTTTTTTCTTTTACCTCATTTGTTCCCAAACTTACTTCATTTGTGCATTCATGTCTCAACTATGCATTCTAAGTGTCCGATACTCAGTTAGGTAATTGAATAGAAAACTAAATAGGTCACATCCTTGTATTGACTTTATGTATTACAGATTCTAAAGGAGTAGGTGAAAATAGCCAAGGTAGAATATAAGAAATACTATAACAGAGGTACGTGTGTGTCACTTTGGTAACACAGAGGAAAAGGAAGACACACCCCGTCTTCAGGTAGACTGGCTGTTGGGGAAGCTTTCCCAGAAAAAGCTGCTTTTAATCAGAGTCCTACAGTATTTGGAACAGTTTGCCAGATGTATGGTAGGAAATAGGGGAAAGGCACCAAAAAAATCCCCAGATATATTAATGTTCATGGATTTTTCAAGCAGAGGGAGCAAAATATTATTTGAAGAAAAGGAAGGGTATGTATGGGGCAGGTGGCTTAGCTGGGCGGGGGTGGGGGGGGACTTCTAAATGTTAAATTTGAAAGGGACACTGAATGAAGTATGGTTAAATGGTGGGTGATGGGACAAGGCAGAATGTGACTTACATCCTCCTTCCACACCCTAACAGCTGCTTCACCTTGGACAAATTACTTGATAGCTGTAAGTCCTGGTTTTCATATTTGAAATGTGTGGATGAATATGTACACGCATATGTACCATTTATGGGTTTTTCAGGTTTAAATAAAATAATAAAATTTATGTGGTGAACATAGTTCTGAGTTGTACTCAAATTTCAACTATCAATACTGTTATTATTCTTATTGCTACCATGATTAGTAGCGCTTCATTCCATAGGAAGATCATTCCAGCAGCTGTGGAGAGAACTCAGTGGTAGGGGAAAACACTGCAGGCTAGGAAATCTCTTTATGGAGTATTTTATCCATTCTGTCTACAGAATAAAACAGAATAATAATACTGATAATAAAACAAAAATAGTATCTAAAATAATTTTGTACCCCATACCAGATAAACAGAACCAATATTTTAGACACACACACACACACACACACACACACAGAAAGAGAGAGAGAGAGAGAGAGAGAGAGAGATAAAAAGAGACAAACAGAGGACAGAGATACAGACAGGGAGGCAAAGAGGTAGAGAGAAACTTATTTTAAGGAATTAACTCCCGTGATTGTGGGGGCTAGAAACTCTAAAATCTGCAGGGTAGGTGGCAGGCTAGAAACGCAGACAGAATTTCTATGTTACAATCTTCTGGCAGAATTCCTTCTCCTTCCAGAAACCTCAATTTTTGCTCCTAAAGCCTTTAACTGGTCGGCCTTCACATTATGGAGGATAATGGGCTTTACTCAGTATCTACTGATTGTGAATGTTAATCATATCTAAAAATATGTGTAACTTCACAGAAATATCTAGGCTGGTGTGTGACCAAACAACTGGGCACATAGCCTTGCCAAGGTGACACATAAGATTAACCGTCGCAATAGGGCTAATGAAACCAAGGTTTAGCACACTCAGGTGATAACATGTGAAGATGTAGTGGTATAACCTGTAGTGGATAACATGTCGGAGATGTAGTGATAGTGGAAGCTGGAACTGGCATTCAAACCCCTGGCTATATGGCTTCATATTCAGAATGTGTCACCCATCAGCTGTCCCATGTCCTAATAGGTGTAGATATGGGAAAGAAGGGATCCGTGTGACAACTATGACTATGTGAGGGAAATGAGGAAGCAGAAGGAGAGTAAAATTATTTCCTGTGGTTTATTTTTAATGATTAAGTGACTGGTACAGTGATTCCAAAAAGGGGCGATGGTGGGGATGAAGAAATGGTCTGTTTTGAATCAGGTAAGTTTGAGTCCTGCGAAGATCAACCTGTTACCTCCCTGAGTAAAAAAAAATATATATATATATATTGGATGGAAAAAAAAGCATTGTTCCTTGGCCTGCTTCCTTTCCAAATATCATCTCTGCTGCGTGAAATGTCTTTCCACATTTATCCACACACAGCACCCAACTCCTCCTTCAAGTTTGAGATAGACTAGTGTCTTCCTTGTGAAGTCTTCTGAGTTTCCAGGCACACTTAGTCATCTTTCCTTGTGCCTCTATAGGGCACAGCTTTGTTAGTGCTGTCACACTCCACAGCAACCTCCTGGAGATGGGGACCCATGTCTGACCCAGCTTAGCAGCTCACAGAGTGCTTGGTCCTCAGCACTGGACAATAAGCCACCACTGAATAAATAAATATTGGCCTCCTCATTTTATTAATATAAGTATGCATATGGTTGATCAGGAGTATAAAATATTGTGATGTACTTATGGATCCTTTTAAATAGTCAGCATAAGTATGAGATAATAGGTTGACTGTCATATAATGTGTAACTATAACTATAAAGTAAAATGTTGTCCCTGAGCTCATTCATATCTCTGTTTGGTCTATCTCAATGCTGACCCGAAATTATATATCATTCCCATATCTACATATTAATTTCCTTTCATACTGAAATGGGCAAACAAACTAGTCTTTTGTACTTTCCTCTTTTTTTTTTTTTTTGGCATCTAGCCCAGGAATTATTTTCCTGAATTAAAATAAATAATAAAATAAAATAAAAAATAAATATAATACTTTATTTTTTAATTCAGGAAAATAAGGTGGCTCTCTAATATTTTGATGTAGTTATATAACATTGTACTGCAACTTAAAATTTTATAATCAAAAAATTGTTCAAATTCTATTAACTAAAATTTAGTTAATTATAGCAACTTTAGAAGTACATACTCTGCTCAAACTGTAATGGATATTAATTTATTTGGAAGGAAGAACAGGTGTGGATTTATATGTTATATTCTGATTTTTTTCCAAAGTATGTATTCACTTTCAAGGCCCTGAAATTCTGTCTGTCTTTGCAGCATTGGACACATCACAAACAGGTCAGATTCTTTTAGGGGCACATAGGTGTCCACTGAAATTGTGCTTGGCAGTTCACATACCTGGTGCACACATGAATGACTGACCACAACATCTCTCTTCTCAGTTAGAGTCACTTTGTGATTCATTTTTGCATCTGCATATGGTTTTCAGGCCAAAAAATCAACGGATTAGCAGCAACTTTGAGCAGCACAATGGGTAAATACATAGGATTATCTTTTATAAAGACCTTAAATTTGAGTAATACTAGCATATAACATTCCAGAAAGGGAAATAGAATGCTCACTAACTTTTGTAAAAAATAATCATTCCGTTGTAGTAAATAATGGAAATGCACAGATAACTTTATTTATAACCCTCAACTTTAAAGAAGCATAGAAAATATACATTTGTAGATAAAAGGATTTTTTTTTATTTTTTAATTTTTTTTAAGTTTCTTTATTTATTTTGAGAAAGAGAGAGAGCGCGAGTGGGGATGGGGCCGAGAGAGGGAGAGAGAATTCCAAGCAGGCTCCAGGCTGGAAGCTCAGAGCCCAATGTGGGGCTCGAATGAACCCATGAACCATGAGGTCATGACCTCAGCTAAGATCCAGTCACAGCTTAACTGACTGAGCCACCCAGGCACCCCTAAAAGGATATTTTTAAATACAGCATATTCTAATGTTAGAACTTTATTGTTCTAGTTACCCTTACCTAATGTGTTCTAGGTGAAATGTTAACTTCTTTATTCACTATTCTTTTACTAATTCTTTGTGTAGTGTAAATATTCTTAATTTTAAGCCTCTAAATAAACATAGAGTTGCTAACACAATAACAGTCTGTGAAATATATTCTGTTCAATCAAAACTTTACATTTTCTTTATTATATTGAATCATTAAGTTATGTGGATAAATCACAAATTATAATGAGGTTATTTTATTCAATCCTAAATATATATTTTTTCTATAAATGTATCCTGGTCTTAAAATGAATGTGCATATTTGGATTAATGTGTCTTATTCTGAATCTTCTCTTAGTTTTAAAAATTCAGATTTGTTTTAGCCTCTAGAGTGTTCTTAAAGAGTGCCTGCAGGAAGTTTCTAAGATGCCAGCCCTTTCTCCCTATCACATCTATAGTTTAAGGCATTTTAAGATGCTTTACATAATGATGTTGCCCTCATTTCTTTCTCTCTTGTATTTCTCAACTTTCTTTCTTGTAATAATTCAGCAAACATTTAGTGAGTGCCCACTAGGTGTCAGACAATCTCCTAGTAATTAACAAAAAAAAAAAAAAAAAAGAAAGAAAGAAAAGAAAAAAAGAAAAGAAAAAACCTTCCTTGATATCTTCACATATGTGGAAAGAATTAAGACGAGAAAGAGTAGTGTGAGAAAGAAGAAATTTTCTGCTATTTTCTCTTTGAAAATGTTGAAGTGGCCTGCTTCCTGAACACTTTCCAATTGGCACTGGTTTTACAGTTGACGGGATTAGAACACTATTTCTTTAAAAAATTGGTTTTGTGTAACAAATTAACACAGTAATGTTGTAATTACTCTCTTAAAGACTCATTTGTAGAAGATGTTGTATTGTTCACCCAGAAAATATTTTAAGGAAGTTTGTAAATAATATATTTTTCTATTTATTCATAAGACATTGTTGGAATGTCTACTATACAAAGGTTCTTTATACAATTTCTGTGAAGAAAACTTAAATAAAAAAATGCTACCTATTCTCAAGGAACTTACACGTAGCAAGAGAGAAATTAATATAATCAAGTTGGAATGCACATGCAAGCTGGAATGTGGACTTTATATTCTCAGTCAATAAAGACAGAATTTAGGTGCCAATATAAAACTTAATTCCACTCTTACACCTTTGGACAACTTCACATTAAAAACTCTGTGGCATGAGCTATAAGATTTTGTTCATTTTAACTAAAGATATGCAGTCTTAAAAGAAAATAAAAATTCAAATTCAAGATTTGTTGAATGTCTTGATATTATATTCCAAAAGAGGTCCATTTCTTTCTTATGCAATGCACATTATTTTCAAAATGCTTAGACATGTTTCTAACTGAAAAGAGGCTTCAAAAAACTATAAAGTAAAGGCAACTACTTTATAAAAGGATTTTACAAATGTCTGCTTTAAAAGAAGACAAATAGTTTAAACAGACAATATGCTATAAATAATCATAATTTACATGATTCTAAAATAAAAATTTAGGGGCGCCTGGGTGGCGCAGTCGGTTAAGCGTCCGACTTCAGCCAGGTCACGATCTCGCGGTCCGTGAGTTCGAGCCCCGCGTCGGGCTCTGGGCTGATGGCTCGGAGCCTGGAGCCTGCTTCCGATTCTGTGTCTCCCTCTCTCTCTGCCCCTCCCCCGTTCATGCTCTGTCTCTCTCTGTCCCAAAAATAAATAAACGTTGAAAAAAAAAATTAAAAAAAAATAATAAATAAAATAAAATAAAAATTTAATCAACAAATTCATAGGTTGAATCTTTTTTAGATAGGTAATATCCAAATACATACCTTTGAAGATTATTATATCTTTTCTAAAATCTTCTGTTTCCCATGTTTCTTGTTTAATTGTATCGTTTTACTTTGTTGCTTTAGTCTCATTATAAAAGTTTTTTTTTCTAATATTGGGGGACTTTTGTTTAATCACTATCATTATTATTAATAGTAGCAGCAGTAGTGGTAGTAGTAATACTTGGAAATCCTATTCTAGTTCTAATTTGCTGTAGTCTGTTCCTAGATGTTGTACAAGATGGACAGCATGTACTGCTCCTACTGAGAGGTATGTGCCAAGGTCATGTCCTCTGGATATGAACTGTTCATCCCCTTCTGGGCATAATTAGCTTCTAAGAACATTTCTCTAATCTCTTCATTCTCAGGAATGACACTACTCCAGCTCTAGATCAAGTACCACTACAGTGAGTTCTGAGCAAAATGGGAAGAACTCAAATGGTCTAGCCATTCCAAATGTATCTCTCCCATTAGTAACCTTGACAACAAATGTTTCCAAGGCCATTGCTCCATCTTACGAGCATTGACTTAGCTTGGCACACTCTAATGCCGCTCCTACTTTTGCAATAATTATATGCTGTACATGCTCTGGGTCATGGTTTCTTCAGGTTTGAGATGTGAACATGTCTATGTTCCAAATGTTAGAACTCCCTTCAGTATTTCTGTAAAGTGACGTCATTTTTTGTTGTTTTGTTAGACATCTATAGGTTTATTCTTACCTGTGAACTACCTTTCATGGAATGTTAAGTGACAGACAGAGTGTATATATTTCTCACTTTATTATTTTTTCCAAGTGCTTTACCTCTTGTTCATGTTGTAAACCCATATTTATCTTTCAATACCCTGAACACTGTACTCTTTTTTTTACATAATTTGCTGCTTTAATAAAGATGTTGTTATTTTAAAATGTGTTTCTTTATTTGATTCTTTGTTTCCTTTCCTCAGGGAATGGCAACAATATTCCCTCACTATCCCTACACAAAACTTTAGTCTTCATTTCCTCTTTAATCCTATTTCCTCCATTTAAACTATCCAGTAAGGTTTTCATAATCTGTTGTAACTGTTTTTTTTTTTCTTCTAATACTTTATATTAAATGTTTTCAAATTTTCCTTCACTGTCTATTTTTCACTACCACTGTTTGTTTATACATCTACTGTTTCCTGACTGGCCCATTGTATTCATTTCGGTGGTCATTGCCTTGTTTAATGTGCCCAACTAATGGATTTATTTCACAACAGATAATGTTTTTCATAAAATGCAAATCTGATCTCATTTTCCCATGAATCTCCAATGCCTCTGGAGAATGAACTATCACCCTTAATGGAGCACAAAATCCTTCATGATTTTCAGCTTTATCTCTTTTGACTTTATCCTGGAATCCATTAAATTTGGAGTTCTTTGCTCTGATTCCCCAGGCTGTTTCTAATATCCTTGATTTTGCATAGATCTCAACTGAAACATCTAATCACACTAGTGTACACACACGGATGCTTCTTCAGAAAGATAGTCTCCAGATATTTCTTCAATACATATTGATTATGGATACTAAATGTTGAGCAAGTGGACTCTTGGTACCATTATTAAAACTCACCTTCCCTCTTGTTTTCTAAGTATTTCATCTCTGTCTTTAGGTTTCCCATATAATTCTTGAAGAAAAGACAACAACAACAAAAACAACAACAACAACAAACTTCCTCAGAAAAACATAACAGTCCACTGGACACACCCTTTTTTTGACTCTTCTTATTCAGCACCAACCTAAGAAATTGCATTGGTGCTTCACCCTCCAGTAGAAAATACAAATCAGAGTTAACTTTCCAGTGTCAGATTGAGCCATATAAAATTAACAGTATTTTCTTGGTCAAAAATGTCAGATTTTGCCAATGTTATGTGATTTAACCTAGTATGTGTAGTGTTTCATTCTACAAAATACTAGCAAAAGCCATTGTCTCTACCTTGTTACATTTCCAGTGATGATACGGTACTGCTGAGAGTTTGGTCTATCAGACACCTCACATGCTGAGCCACCACTTAATGTGTATTTGATTCAGATAAGATACCTTCTCTGGCTGAAATGGCTTTAGCACTTTAAAGAAATAGACTTTATTTTTTAAAGCAGTTTTAAGTTTACAACAAAATTGAGTGGAGAGTACAGAATTCCCATTTACTCTTCTGTCCCACACAGGACAGCCTCTCCCCACTATCTGTACCCCCTGACTAGAATGGGACATTTGTTATAATCAATAACACTACACTGGCACATCATAATTGCCCCAGATCCTTAGATTACATTGAGTCAACTCTTGGTTTTGTACATTCTATGGGTTGTGACAAAGGTCTAATGACAAGTATTCACCATTATAGTGTCATACAGAATACTTTGACCACACAAAAAGTCCTCTGTTCTCCACCTATTCATCCTTTCCTTTCTATCGCAATCCCTGACATCCACTGACCTTTATACACCTCCATCGTTTTGTCTTCTCCAGAATGTCATATAGTTGGAATCATATGTTATGCAGCCTTTTCACATTGGCTTCTTTCCCTTAGTAGTGTGCATTTAGAGATTGTCTGTGTTTTTTCATGACATGATGGTTCATTTCTTTTTAGTGCTGAGCCATACTTACTTATATATCCATCTACTGAAGGACATCTTACTTGTTTACAAGTTTTGGCAATTTGGGGTTTTTGTATGGACATATGTTTCAGCACACTTGGATCAATACCCAGTGCATGATTTCAGGATGGTAAAAGTAAATTTATTTTATAAGGAAAGACCAAACTGTCTTCTAAAGTAGCGATGCCATTTTTGATCAGGCTTTTACCACTTTTGCTTGCTAGGAGGACTCTTATACACTATTTAAATGGAGCCCTGTTATATTTTTCTTTTTTATGAAATTCTCACAATCTGCAGATAAAACTAGGCATTTTTTCTCTATTCTACCAGAAAACTTATTTTTTAAGCATATATTAAATAGATCCCAAATGAAACGAAATCTAGGAAAAGAGGGCAAATGTCCTTGTAAGGGTCAACTTACCTGAGAAAGGTTATGGTATATGATGGTAACTCATGCCAAATACCACACCTGAGTAATTGAGGAAAGCATGTTTTATGGATTATATAATATAGTTCACTTACATCTTCTTTCTGGACTCAGCCACACTAGTCTATGGCTGCATACAAATGAATTAAATTATAGGTTGCTTAGAGTTTCTCATGTGGGGGCCCTGATCTATTTTGGCACGAAGGGCCTCTCTGAGCACCACATGGGAAGAGAGACTTCCTACCCTCAACACTGAAGCAGTATTTGGCAGACTGGGAACAGCACAGTGCCCTCGCACAGGGTGCTTCCTGTTAGAAACAGCTGCAAAGATGGCAGAAATCATCAGGGGTCGGGAATTTGACTGGAGGAGGGGACTGGTCACAGTTTTATCCCGTCTTTGAAACCATGACCTTTGAACAAAATTCTTAAGGAGTTGAGACCAGCACGTAGTGATGTCCAAGAATCAGTTGATTTGCAACTCATCGTTATGGATTAAAGATTGATAAAAATTACTCGGGAAAAGGAATCTGTAGGGGAATAAAACTCCAAGATCAGTAGAAGGCAGTGCCTTTGAAATATGGTTAGTATAATAAGTATGAAACAGAATCTACCAGTTATAGGAATAATTAGAGATCAAATAAAATAACGCATATTATTATACTTTGAAATAGCATCCTACAGAAAGTCAAGTATCATTTATTACAGAAATAAATATCTTGTAACTATACTTTAAAAACAATTAAAATTACTGCATTTTAATGCAGTTAATATCCCTTAATGGTTAAGATTAATATAAGAAGAACTTAAAACATTATTTCGTCTAGTATATAAATACAAATGTAGTTATTTGTTTCAATTTTATATATACTTTTTCTAATCTTATGCAATTTTTGACATTACTATTATCGAAAAGAAAAAAATGAGTTCACATACTGCAGTAGATAACTGGCCCGAGGAACTAAAAAATTCAGTGAAAGTGTTCAGGAGGGCTAACTTGTTACAATTTTTAACTTTTCACATTGAAAAAATTATCATCATTACATTTTAAAAATGTATTCACATGTTTAAATGCTTGCCAAACTGACAGTGAGTCTTTAAATATTATTGTTTTCCTCATCATTACACCAAGTGACACTGACAGAAACAAGGATATCTGCCAAGATGAAACATTTGTTTTTTCTTGCTTAAGAGGTAATAGAGGAGGGCCTAGAGATTCCCCAAATACTCAAACTTAGAGGAGATTTTAGAAAGAGCTGTTGCATCATTTGAAATTTCAGAATGCTTACACAAATTTATTGTAATATAGATTTGAATTGTATGTATTTTCTATGAGAGTAATAAATGATGGTATGCATTTGACTGATTAGAAAAGATTGTTAAATACAGTAGTGGTTACAGCATAGATTCAGGTGTAAAATTTACAGTGTCAAATCTTATTTTGACGAATTATTATCTCAGTGACCTTGGGTAAATTAACAGTACCTCTTTCACTGAGATGGTATGAGGATTTAATGAGTTGATAACTGTAAATAACTTAGAATAATGTGTTCAACACTCAAAATCAATCGGCGTAACTTACCTCATTAAGAGAATAAAGAATAAAATCGATATGATCATCTTAATAGATGTAGAAAAGGCATTTAACAAAATCTAAAAACCAGTCATAATAAACACCTTCAGTGACTTAGTTATAGAAGTAAACATCTTTAACATGATAAAATATTCCATGAAAAATCTATAGCTAACATAATACTTAGTAAACAGACTACAAATTAAGCTGATTGAGAACAAAGCAAGGATGTCTGTCTGCTCTCACTACTATTCAGTATTGTGCTGGAGTTCTTAGCCAATGCAAAAAGGAAAGAAAAAAATTAGTTCTGACAAGAACAGAAGAAAAAAAAATTGTTTTGCAGAAAACATGATTGTTTTTATATAAAATACTAGTTAATCAGGAAAAGCCCTAAGATTACTCATAAATGAATTTAGCAAGATCATAGGGTTCAAATCAATCTGAACGACTTGATTATATTTTAGTATACTAGTAAACTATTGGAAATTACCATTTAAAAACACCACCATTCACAATAATTTTTAAAATTCATATATGTGTATATATAATAACGGTAAGCCCACTAGAATGAAAACTTTAAAATAGAGCAGAGAGAAATTAAAGAAGGTCTCAATAAATGGAGAGAGAGTTTATGTCATAAATTTAAAGGATTTAAATACTGTTAATACACAATGTAAATACTGTTAATACACAAGTCCTCTCAAAAATAATATACAAATTCAAGGTCCATCCCTGTAAATAATCCAAGAGGCTTTCTTATAGAAATTGACAAATTGATTTTAAAATGGACACACGAATGCAGAGGACCAAAACAGAAGACTTACACTACTTAATTTTAATACCACAGTTAGTATAAATAATTAGGAAAATGCAGTGGTGGGCAAATAGATCAATAGAACATCATAGAGAGTCCAGAAATAGACATAAACAGATATAATCAATCAAATTTTAATTCAAGCACCATGGTAATTAACTGGGGAAAGGCTTTTCTCTTCAATAAATGTTCTAAAACAACTGAAAATGTGCATGAGGGGAAATGAATCAATGTCCCTACCTCAAATGATTGATAAAAATTAAATTGAAAAGGATAATTGAACTGAATATAAAAGTTCAAACTATAAAGCTTCAGAAGAAAACTTAGGATGATATCTTTGCAACCTCTAAGTAGGTCAAGATTTCTTTTAAAAATACTAAGATTATTGAATATGGAATAAAACATGGATAAACTAGACTTTATAAAATTTATACATTTCTACTCCTCAAAATACATACTGATAAAATGAAAAGGTAATCCACAAACTGGCATAAAACTAAATAGATGTGAGGTTGTCAAAACTTGTATCCAGAATTATCTATATCTGTGTTTGCATGTGTGTATATGTATGTGTATATCTAACAATTCAATAATAAGGACTACAGTTTATAAAATGTGCAAGAGACTTCTGAATCCCATGAAAGGGTGCTCATGAGGGATGCAAATTTAAACCACCACGAAAAAGTACTTCACTTTCATGACTAATATTAAAGCCTGATATTATCAAATGTTAGTGAGTATGGGTGCTGTTGAATGTCAGATACATTTCTTCTGGGACTATAAGATGTTACAGTCACTTCAGAACATAGTTCGGCAGTTTCTTATAAACAAGACCTTTACTGTGTATGACCTATAAATTCCAACCCACTAAATATATGACTCAGCAGTTACTCCCAAGAGAACATTCATAAAAGCTTCATTCATTGTAATCAAAAGGGAAAAATGACATTAATATCCATTAATGTCTTTATCCATTAATGGGTAAAGAAACTGAGGCATTCATGCAGTTCATATCTAGTAATAAAATGGACCAACTGCTGCATGCAGTGACAGGAATGAATTTCAAAATTTTGTGGTAAGGGAAAGAGGCCACTCACAAGATGGTACATATTGCATGATTCCATTTATATTAAACTCTAGACAGGCAGAACTAAGTAATGGTGACAGAAGTCAGAAATGTGTTTTGCACTGGAGGACTGGGGAGTATGGATTCACTGGCATATGACCTGATAAGCATACAGCAGTGAAGGAAATGTTCTACAGGTTAACTGGGGTGAAGATTACATATTTCACATATTTGGCAAGCTCCCCTCTCAAAGTCCTATACGTAGAACACACCTTATTAAAAAAGAAAACAGTCCACCTGAAAGCAAGATATTTTAATTCGTGACTACTGATCTATACCAAAAAACTGTGATAAGGAATTATTATATATAAAACCATATTATGATATCTATATAATTATATAAATATATAATTACAAGTAGTTATAAAACAGTTTTATATGTATACACATAACAGCAATATAAGGGGATATTCATATATATATATATATTTTTTTTTGGTATGAAAGTGTCTACATATATACAGGTGTGTGTGTATATGTAACATAGGTAATATGTCTCCCAGAATACATCAGTAAATGTTAAAAAGATAGTTAAGAATGAACAAGAAAATTCAATATATATTTTAGTACATTTTAAAGCCTGATCTTCTTCATTCAACCACATGTTGAAAAGTTTATGTGAATATCAATATATTCAACTACATCTTAAAAAACATGTCTATATATTTAAATATTATAGTCATTATTCCTCCACACCTAGGTAAAGCTTATTTTTAATATGTTGGTGATTCATGCAGATTATTTTAAGGAGATAAATTTGGTTTGTACACTATTATTATTTTCAAAAAAGCAAGGAGTTTCTTTCTCTTTATTATAACAGAATAATGTGTTTTTTTTTTCTTCCTTGTCCTAAATATTCTAAATAATTACAGTCTAAATCAAAAACACACTTAAAACCTTGGTAAGTAAATATGTCTTTGCTTCTTTTTTCTCTTCATCGGCAAAAAACAAAAGAGCAAGCATTAACTAATGTTTCCTTTAATCTTGTTCTTTCCCTATAATTTCAAATACACTTTTTTAAAATAATTGAGACACTATGAACCAAGATATAAGATGGTAGAATG
Organism: Lynx rufus; assembly: GCF_022079265.1. Lineage (NCBI taxonomy): Eukaryota > Metazoa > Chordata > Mammalia > Carnivora > Felidae > Lynx > Lynx rufus. The sequence goes on along the minus strand of NW_025814823.1, from coordinate 220,085,173 downwards.
TTAAGAAAGACTTAAGCCAACGACCAAGCTTTGACCAAAGGAAAAACACATATCAGCTCCCATGAGAGAATGTGAGATTGATGGAACTGGCCTTAATAATACCACTGAGCGCTGATAACTTTGTGAGAATATATGAGAAGCCTACGTGGGAGGAATGGAAGGAATAGAACCCAACACTAGAGCAGCCACTGCCCTTGTGTGGGAGAAGACAAGAGGGCACACATTATGACAGAACTGGCTGGAGGAATGATATTACCTGTATTGTTGTTTCTTTTGCAAGTTGACAAGAGGCATCTTACCCTACTGTTGGCTCACTAAGACAAGCAAGCACAGCCGATGCCATATGGCAAAGTAAGAATGGGACAGTTCTGGAGCTCATATGGATAATTAGGTACCAGCAATATGTAAAGCAAAGTATATCAGTGTCTTCCTTCTTCTTTTTCCAGATCTACCTCCCATTAAGCACCATATTCAGAATGCTTGCAAATCACGACAGACAATTGCAGGCTAAGGATTGTGTAGTGACCTGAAACAGAAGAGATGAGAATTCAAGGACTTCCATTGTTGAGAGTTTAAACTACTCCATAATACTGCTGCCTTGGCAACCAGTTTGTGTGACCAAGCAGTCTGCAGGGGACTTGAACCGACATTAGCCTCTCCCATAAGGCACAAGTGCATGCAAGTTCCTGATATGACTCCCCCAACTACCTTGTGATAAATATTTTTCTGTCTTCCCAGGGTCTTCCCTTTCTGTGTCAACTTGTACTGGACATCTAATAAACTTACTAAGACCTGACTCCTTCAATCTAAATTGACCAATCTGGCCTTAGACCAGGAACCACAAAGCACTTCCCCTGTGGACCCTGATAAAAGCCTGTGCCCCAGGTACTGCGCCACTCCTGCCTATACCCTCTCTTACCCTTTTATGGGCCCTCAAGGTGTAATGTGTACCTCCTGAAGAACCCATAAATTGAGCTTTATTTCACTTTCCCTTGTTGTTCCCTGACTCACCATTGGACACCCCAAGGCTTTACTCAACAAATGTTAATTTAACAAAGTCACAATGATTGGTTTCACCAACAGAACTGGGCAGATTGAGTCACATTTGCTATAGACCCCAGAGAATGCCTTTCAGCTGCAAATGGTTTTCTGACTGATGCTCCCAGGTGGGTAATTCTATATGAGAAGGATCCACTGCTTGCTGGCCTTTAGTCGTGCTATTTTTGGCTGCTTTGCACCAACTGTGCAGGGTTTTACATTGGACTCTCATCCCCAAATATAAGTTCTGAAAAAAGCCACAAGAATCCTCCTGAATCTCACAGTATTGATCATTGGAGCCAGTTAGAGGTGCCAAGAATGTGCTTTCCACCTATTAACACCTTGTGGAGTAAAATTCCCAAGACATTGTTAGGTCTTGGGTATATTTCCTGACTCTAAGCACAAACCCAGCTGCTGTCTGTTATGAGAACTGACTAACATTTTTTCAGGGTCCTGGTGCATTAGTTAATGCCAGGACATGAGAGTGCCAACCCCAGCCCAAGTGTGGGCTACTGTGAAAAGGTGCCAGGCAGAGCTCTTAGAAGACAGAGAGGGAGATTCCCCTTCCCTGGCCATTGTGTTTGGGAACTCTACCAATACTCTGAGTTCTAACCAGTATGGTTGGGACACCCTCACTTCTCAGGAAGGCAGGGCCCCTGACAAAGGCGAGAGTGGCTGGGGCACATGGTCTTTCTCTCACTGCATACCTTGCTGTCATACCTCATCTCCCGACCGCATGAATATCACAGGTCCCATCCCTGGTGTTGCAAGGTCTAATAGCTGAATACAAATGGCTGAAACACCTAGTGCCAGCTCCCCTAGAACTTATGAGGAAGTTATAAAGCTTCTTACTAAATCTATAATGCCCATGGAAGGAGTGGGCACTCCTCAGTGTCACAGCAGAACAATGTGCCAAAGTTCCAGTTCTACATTCTCAAGGCCTAGGGGCCAGTCCTAAAATCTTGCCTCCCCAATTCCAGGGAGGTCAATTGGGACATGCTGGGGAGGAAAATCTGCTGACTTCAAGTCAAGCTAGCTTCTGGAGACATTCCACTCTGTGGGCTTTCTGAGGATGCTCTCCCAGACTTACAGCTGCTAACACTATTCATAGTAGAGAGGATGGGCCTCTGTCCTGCGTAAGATCAAAAGAGCAGCCACTGAAGTTAGCTGACCTCAAGGGGTTAGCATTCACCTGAGGGCGTCAAAGTTCTCCTCCTTGTAAAATATCAACTCACAAATTTGCGGTGGGCACAGCACATGTTAGATCTCTTCACTTTTGAGAAGCAATACATTATACATTTTCTCATTCAACCTAAGTCTGTCTACTCATGCTCTTGGGGTGCCTGGGTGGCTCAGTTGGTTGGTCATCCAACTCTTGGTTTCTGCTTCGGTCATAATCTCAACACTCCTGAGTTCAAGCCCCACGTTGGACTCTGTGCTGACAGCACAGAATCTGCTTGTGATTCTCTCTCTCTGCCCCTCCTCTGTGTTCTCTCTCTCTCTCAAAATAAATAAATAAACATTTTTTTAAAAGTCTACTTATGCTTTTAGTTGCAAATCCGTGTCTTTCCATTGGTGAGAACCTCAATAAACTTCCTTGCAGCTGGCCGCGCAAGCCTTACCGCAGGCCCTGCCTTGAGTCCCTCGGGGCTCAGACTTCTGAGTTGAGCCACAGGTGTGACTCCACCTAATGGAGACTAAACATGGTTCTATCTGGTTGCTCACGAGGTTCTGGATGAAACGCCTTCTCCAGATAGCAGCCAGGTACATATCACTCAAACAACAAAGTTTGACAGCCCACTGGACTCTTTACAGACAGAGGCACTATCAGTCTCACAGCTCATAATGCTTCACACAAGTCCCCAACTGCCTTGGGTCAGGGATTCAACCCAATAGCCTCAGCACGGCTACTGAGGTCTCACTGTTAAAAAGGAATGGGGTGCCATCGGGAAAGAGTTAATTTGGTGTCAAGGGCTTTTCTAGATAATAGGAGGGTGTAGCATCTCCCATGCTCAGCCTCTTGCTCACTGACATTGAGGTGGGTATTCCCACTAGGGGCCCCTCTAGCAGTCAGGAGAACTGGAGGCCAACCGGCTGACGTGAAAAGGGAGCAGTGCCACCATCGTGCACGATGTAGCCTGCTGGGAGACCGCATCATTTCGTCCTGCTAGTGGCATGTCCCTAGTTGAGGATGCCTCCTCCTGGCTTGGCCCATCTGACAAGACTGACAGAATCGGTGGCAGCGAGCTCGGCTCTGCAACAAGCCCTAACAATAAAATTCCAAAGAACACATTTTTTACTGATCCCCGGGTGGTAGCCAGTGGGCTCACAAGTTGGTCTGGACAATGACAAAATGATAATGTCATGATTCAAGGGAAGTCTCTCAAGCTACAGCCAACTCATAGGGCCGATTGTGATCCCGGGTGTTTGTGCACACGTGCCAGCAAGCACCAGAAGCACATTGTAAGAACATTGCAAACTCCTTATCCGAATTGCGTGCTGGTTCCAAGGCCCCAGATGAGCCACCTCCTAGAGAGTCAGTCACAAATCCAGATACCACTATTCCCCCCAGAGGGGATACACCTATTAGAAGAGTGGACCCTTATTACATCAGGCAATATGGGAGTAACGGAACTCGCTGACTGGGCATATAGGTGCAGATCCCCCTTCACTCTGGCTCTAGCCAATGTGGTGGTAAATCATTGCCCGTTTTTGTTCCCCCCCAAAATCTGGAAGGCTCCCAAGTGGGGAAATGTGCCGCTGCACTACAGACCCTAGTCAAGAAAGCAAACTGATGTTTTTGAACCACTGCACCCTCCAGGGTGGCTGGTTGGTATGCAGCTGCCATCATTGATACTTTCTTTTTTTTTTTTTATTTTTTTTTAATGTTTTTTATTTATTTTTGAGACAGAGAGAGACAGAGCATGAATGGGGGAGGGGCAGAGAGAGAGGGAGACACAGAATCGGAAGCAGGCTCCAGGCTCTGAGCCATCAGCCCAGAGCCTGACGCGGGGCTCGAACTCACGGACCACGAGATGGTGACCTGAGCCGAAGTCGGCCGCTTAACCGACTGAGCCACCCAGGCGCCCCCCCATCATTGATACTTTCATGGGATTCCTGGATCGCTTCCTCCAGAAATCCTGCTTCCCGTCATGTAAACTCCTTCTTAATCAGGTATGTGTTCATCTTCTCAGGCCCACCAGATGTTATAGATTCAGTCTAAGGTTCTCATTTCATTTCCCAAGCTGTTCCATCATGGGCTATAGAACTTGGAATCTCATGGAATTTCCACCTAGCTTACTAGCCCCAAGCAGCTGGACTTACAGAGAGGCATAAAGTCTACTCAAACATATGCTCCTTATGCTTTTAAATGATAAATGATCCCCCAAATGGACAGATATTTTACCCCAAACTCTAATATAGCTTAATTTTTGGTCTTCAGATTTTCAACCCCTCCCCCACCCTACTTCCAGTCTCCTCTAAGGACTCCCTTGTTAGTACTTACAGGGAACCTTAACACCTCTGACATTAGAGAGGACATCATTCACATCCACCTACCAAATAAACGCTCCCCTCAACATTTTAATTTTCCCACACACTGACCACACGATTGAGGGTGTATTGTACAACATGACTCTCTTATATCAGAGAGCCCAAGGGGACAAAGCCCTACAAAATTGCTTAGAGATCATGATCATACAGATTTTATTGGCCCAGACAATATATGGCCCACAATCAGTAGCGAAGCTCAGGCCAAATGTGTGTGGTTAAAAACTACTACTTTTATTTATTAAAAAGTTCATTCCCCATAACAACACTGCTGAAAGAAATCTCCCTATCCTTACTACCCTAACATATCAGGATTGATTATTTTATATTCACCAATAATAGGCTTGGGTTTAAGAGCACTAACTTAGAGCTGAGTCACTTGTGTCCCCAGCTCCACTATGTAAAAAGAGTAGAAACTTGCACGATTTTATGTATTTTTCTAATATGTAAAATGGAGACACTATTAGTAATTATCTTACAGTCATTGTGGCAGTTAAATGTGTCAGTATATGTTAGACACTTTGAATAATTCTTGACATATTAATAGACACATAAATGTTAATTACTATCATCATCATCATCATCATTTCTATAATCTTAGTCATTACTATTATATGGTAAATAGAACACAGCCTTATGGTTCTATGAGTAAGTTTTCCAAGCACACACATTAAAGATATCGTTGTTTTTTTTTTCCTAAGTTTATTTTATGTATTTGGGAGAGAGAGAGAATACGGGAAGGACAGAGAGAGAAAGAGAGAGAGAGAATCCCAAGTAGGCTCAGTGCTGTCAGCACAAAGCCCAATAAGAGGCTTGATCTCATGAACTGTGATATCATGACTTGAGCTGAAAGCAAGAGTTGGACGCTTATCTGACTGAGCCACCCAGTCACCCCCTAAAGATATCGCTAATCGTTGGCATTTTATGTACTTAATTTATCATTATTAATTCACCATTGAAAAAATGCATCATTACATTTTAGATGATTTGGAGAATAACCTTTGTGTTCATCCTTGTTTTCCCTACTTTTCAAGAAAATTTTAAAATGTATATTAACAAATGTGTCAAGATACAAAATTAATTGTTCTCAATATTCGATGTTAGTAAATGCACTGAGATTTTAGCTTCACAGGTAGGGAGACTGAGACATGATATGATTACCTCTAAATATCTTTAAATATGATTCACTTTGCCCATATATAAACCAAAAATTGAATTTCACTTTTTTCCATTCCTGTCTCAAAAATAAACTTTGTAAAAGAGTGCATCAAGTTTGGGTTTCCTTCCATCCAGTTAATCTAAATGCTATGTGCTCAGGCTATCACTTTTGGGAAGATGATGTAAGAACGTTTCAATATATAGTTGGCATAATTGTGCATAGCTGCTGTCAAGAATTCCTAGGCAGAGACTGTCATCTGAAAAGGTTACTGTGACATTTCTAGAATATGCTTTTTCAAATATGAATGAAACATGTTGCCTTTTTGGTTGAGGGTAGGGAAGGCATGGAACCTGACATTTTCCACGGTGCCAAAATTAGAAAACAAAGTATTAGAATGCCAAGATTAATCAATCACTCAACACGTATTTGTATAGTACCTACTTAGGTGTTGCTTGCGCTGCTCAGAACTAGCATTTTATCAGATTTAAGTGTTTAGCCAAATGAAACCTAAAAATCAAGGAGTTGCTTTAATCTAAATTATATGGATCTGCCAAGAGAATGTGCCATATGTTGGAGCTTCTGAAGTACCTGCACCCTTTTGAATGAGTATTTTCTATGCTCAGAATTATTATAAATGCAGAATCAAATTCTGCCTATAATAAAATTTTATTCTTTGAAGAAACAGAGCATGAAATTTATGCAGTTAAGATGTATATACATACATATATAAACATATATATATCACATAAATATATGAGATATATATATATATATATATGAAATCATTACATTGTATACCTTAAGCTTATACAATATTATAGGTCAATTATATCCCAAGAAAACTGGAAAAAATAAATAATAATTTCAAACAAATAATTTGCAATGCTAAAGTCCTGCTCTTCTAAAAGAAAAGTAGAATGTGCCAGAAGTAGAGTCAGTCACTAAGTCTGGCTGTTTTTTGTGTTGTTTTTTTTTTTTCTTCAAAGATGTATTAGCCTTAACAAAACTATTTAGGAAAGACTTATTTTAGGCTATATTTGTAGTGGGGATAATGGAAATAAATATAAACTGTAACACAATGGCATGGATTTCACACATTGGTTTAAAAACTCATTTGAAATCCTCTTGATTGTGAAAGGAGAGAGGCAAAGATCATGGCAAGAACCTTAGGAATGCTTCTAAATATTTCACATTGTGGAGGAGGTTTATTCAGATAATTTGGGGATGACGTCGCTGTGCTATCCTTCCTGTGGAGTTGCAAATGTCATGTTCCAAATTCAGGATAATTCCACAGCTGGAAAAGAGTTTTCACAAACTGGCTACCTGTCTTTTATTATGCTCTTATAAATTGTTAATCCTTTCTTATACAAATCCTTTAATTTAATCAAGATGACTGTGCTACTTTATGCCTAGTTTAAAATAATCCAATTTATAATAATAGTATAAAATAAGGTTGAACAAATTATCTTTATTTGCCTTTTTTTGTTTGTTTTTGCTCCTACTAATTAGAATTATGAAAAGTGCCTTTTTTACCCTGCTGTCTTGCTTAGTTGATTTCTATACCTGAAAAGGAAATAGCTAATTCAGCATAGAGGTAAATATTGTATTTATAGTCTTAAAGAAATAGTGAGATTATCAGAGGAATTGGATGTAAGTTATAACATGTATAATAAATGAGTGGACAAAGAAATTAAATATATATATATATTAACATATTAACATATGTTTTGCTGGATTTGGTTTTGGTTGCTACTTAAAAAAGTATGTGTATACATATACTTAAAAAAAATAACTATCAATGCAAGCATCTTTGCTCATTCACATAAATTCCTTTGCTCATTTCTTTGGTTTTGTTGTGGGTTCTTGATTCAAGGTTGTCTCTAGAATCTCTATTTAGGTAAGTTTGAAGGCTATCCTCTTTGCATAACAGTAACTTGGTATATTTCTGGCAATTGCAACAAGTGAAATTTGCTACAAGCAATCAATAAAATAAAAATCTCTTTATACCCAGTAGTTATGGCCTATAGGAAATAAACAAATAAAAATACAAGAAGTAAATAAATTCAGATATTGAACCCTAGTGCCTTTGGGCAAGAAAATGGCACAGTTTTCCTTCAACATTCTTTTTCATTATAATCTTTCTCAAAACCTTCCCTGATCAACAGTCCCGTTATTTGGCCTTTTCACAACACTATTAAGGTCCCCCAAATCATGACTCAGACCCCAATCACACCAGACGAAATCCTGAAAAAGTAGTCATCTGTGCTTCCAGCTCTTATTTTATTTTATGTCAATTCCCACTATCCTAATTTTTGGTACTTCGCTAATGTTCCAAACACATTTGCAATGTTACTTCATCTAAAATGTTTTGACTTTCTCAGATCTGTGTGTCTTTTAAGATATATCTCTAATTTCCTAAAGCAATTAGCCAAAATAATCATTGGCTAATTAACATTTACGTTTAAAATGATGGCCCAGGATAGTACCAGTCTGGAAGGAAAAAGCTTTCCAGTAAATGAATAAAAAAGTCACTGAGATTCCTCCTATAACTTTGAGTAGTTCACTGTTTAAAGAAGGAGGCAGAAATATCATATGCAAATAATATGTATATGTATATGTATATATATATATACACACACATATATATGTTTAAAATTAAGTATAATATGTGGTAAATCCAATAGTACAATATTTATTAATTCTTCCAACAAATGTTTATTGAGCACCTAAACAGATATAGTTCTGTTTATTGGGCATCACAAAGAACAAAACACAAAATCCATGCTCTCATGAATTTTACATTCTATTTGAGACAGAAAATAATCTTAGTAAACAATTATGTCATGTAGCAAAGTTAGTAGTGTTAGAAAACATATGCTGTATCAGAGCAATGAGGACAGTCTAGGGAAATACTATAAGTTTCAAGTAGGTTGGACAGAGTAAGACCTCAATTTAAAACTAGCATTTACTAAAGAATTTGGACAAGGTAGGGACGCAAGCTGGGGAAGAGAGAACGGTCAGCGTGAACTCAGGAATGCCAGAAACAACAAAGGGTCAGCTGCTGCGGCACAGTAAATAAATGGGAGAATGTTCTTTGCAAAGGCTTTAAGGATAAAATGAGGATTTTGCTTTTTACTCTGACTAAAATGAGGAGAGTAGTGTTTAGAACCGGGGAACCTCCAAATGGGATTTTGAAAATATTTTTAGACCTCAATGCTGACAGCAGAGTGTAAGTGGGGCAAGGTAGCAACAGAGAGACCAGTAATTGCTGGTAATTGAGAGACCAGTAATTGCTCCTAGTAATTGAGAAACGGTGTGTTGGTTTAGGGTAGAATGATGGAAATGGAGAGAAGTGGTGGGATCCCGTGTATGTTTTACAAATGAAGTGAAACTGCCTTCTGGGATGTGGGCTTTACAAGAAACAGCAGGGGCCAAAATGACTGCAAAGTCTTGGGTTTGAGCATATCATTGGAGTAAAAGGGGAAAGACAGCCCATGCGACTAGATGCTGCTGCCTCACACTATTCACATCCTGCAGGATAACCTGGTCACCAAGTGGAAGTTCTGAACTCCTCACTGCACTCTTTCAAAGCAACAGGGGAGTCCCGCCAGCCGACCAGATGATAAAAGGAGACCAAAGGTCGGCTGTATTTCAAACTCAGTCGGAACAGGCTACACTTCGGACAGATCTGAGTCAGGGAGATTCCATTTATGGCCACCAGGGAGCTTGGCCAGGCCTTCCTGCAGCGCCCCCTACCGGTGCCCGCCCAGGCGCAAGTCCACAGGGCAGGGGAGCTGCAGCCTATGGTCAGCCTAAACCAGGAAACAAAGGCCAGCAAAGGGGGGGTGTAGCTGGTGAAGGCATAATGAAGACATATACAGACACTTAGGTAGATGTGTTAGTCAATGAACCAGATACTCGTAATTCTCAATCTGAAATCTGAGGGGTTTAAAATTTTTGAGACTATTTTAGACATCTGTTCATCATTTATATGTTTAAGTCTCCCAAGGAATCACTGGAACTCTTTTTGCTGTGTGACATATCTAACTGACTATATAGACACTCAGCCTAAGAGTATTAATTTATCATTGCATGAACTTTCTTTGATATTTGTTGAAAATAAAATCAATTGAGAATTGATTGACTGAATCGCCATTTCTAATGACTAAAGGTTATAAATCATTTTATTTCACTTATCCGAATATTTCAAGCATGATAAAGGACGGCAGAATAATTTTTCTCTGTGTTTAAAAAAGTTAATCACAGTGGAAGTTAAGTATTTTATTATAAATACTGAGTATTTTGATAACTATTTTACCATTTTTTGCATTTTCAATAATAGAGGGATTATACACGTATACAAAAATCATGTATAATTTATTATTACTTCCCTAGGGTCTAGAACACCTTTTGGTTTTTATAATAGATGCTCAAAATATTTGATGAATGAAAAAATAAATGGATAAATAAATGAAAAACCCACAGTTATCTGATGTAATCAATATCATGATACTGAGAGACATTTTCCCCATTTGCAATATAAAAACAAAAAACTTAGATATATAATAACCTATATATTGGGCATTCCTTAACAGAGCATCATGTAAGGGAGACTACTGAGAGAGTCTGAGCAGGACATTATAGGGGTACTTTTTCATTTCAGGATCTCCAAGAAATTTAATACGTAACTTTCATTATCAAAAAATAATGGGATATCTGTTACCAAGGACTGTTTCAGAACTCTGAAAAATGATTTCTGTACAACATAGGATATAGGCAGAAAACCCGGCTGATCAATCTCCTTAACGATAATTTTGGAAACCTGATTTGGATGATACTAGAGATCACTGCTACAATTCTTAAATTTATTAAAATTGGATGATAAAAAAAAAAGTGACAGAGCAAGTTAATGTCAGTTTGAAATTAGCTGATGAGGATAATTAAAAATATTCAGATCAAGAATTCCAATTACTGATATCCAATATTAATAAAAATAGTTAATGCTGGAAATTTATAAACTAATTTTCAACCAAATGAATATTATGTTTTTAATCATAATTATTGTGAAATGTTTGTAAAATATACTTTCTTCTAATTTTTCCAATTTTTGTTGATTTTATTTGAATGAATGATCCTAGGACATTCAGGATTTTCTTTTCCTTCTGTTTAGTTTTTGTTTTATTTCATTTATTTTCCGTTTTAAACTTTGTCCTTTTTAGGCCACCTAGGTGGCTCAGTCTGGTTAAGCGTTCGACTTCAGCTCAGGTCATGATCTCACGGTCTGTGAGGTCGAGCCCCGTGTCGGGCTCTGTGCTGACAGCTCGGAGCCTGGAGCCTGCTTCGGATCCTGTGTCTCCCTCTCTCTCTCTGCCCCTCCCCCACTTACACTCTGTCTCTCAAAATATGAATAAACATTAAAAAAAATTAAAAATAAATAAATAAACTCTGTCCTTTTTAGTCAGCCTTCTGGGTATATGAATGGCATCTTGAAATACAATAAGTGAACCAAGTTAGGTTTTACTATGATCTGATGTATCAGCCTTGTAATGTGACTAATTTTAACTAGACCACATAGGTTGTTTTTCATTCACAATTATATTACCATGCAAACTGTCTGTAGTCAGTGAAATGTATGCTTTTTCAGCCTGGAAGTTGGGGGGAAAATATCATCCAAGAAGACTGAAATAAATAATTCTGCACTAAGGATATGTCAATATTGTACTCTCACTCCAAAAGCATAGCATTTTCACTAATTGGAAAGCACACAAATCTTTGGTATTGTTTATGATTTCCTCAGCAGGGAATGCGCCTTCCTAGTGTAGGCCCAACAGAGAGCTCCATTTATAAATAAATCATATTTGGAGCTTGAGAGACAAGAGAGCAGTTGGTGGCAGTTGGCTTTTGTGAATCTCAGGGACACCAGATAATTAACTGGCAGTATTTTTTTTTTCCTTTCTATTGAATCATTCATTGACAGAAAAACAGACTTAATTACAAATAAATCTATAATGCCTTTTTGAAAACTTGACATAATCACGATGCTGTATCTTAATGGAATATTCAGCATTATTACTATCGTAACTAAGCATTTTCAAAGTCACCATGGGAAGCAAGTATATTTTCCATTAAAGGATTATTTCAGTATGAAATCTGTCTGAACTATTCTTACCTATAAAACTCAAAGAACAAATGTCATACAAAAATAAAAAAAGTTATATTCTTTCAGATATTATTTTAATGAATATGAACAAAATGAAATGACTGTATTGCTGATGTCTGGGGACATTTAGCATAAAGACAGCCATGCTTTTAAATCAGCTTAATGGTACATGACTATTACTTTTAATTTGACAAGTTTTTCACGTATCAGAGCATAACAAAACTCACCGGAAAAACAATTCATACCTATATCCTATTAACTTGTTTAGATGCCAAAGTAACAATGATGACTTTGTGCCCTTACCTGCATTCAGTGGACTTTTGTACCAAGACAGTCCATGAAGAAACTTCTTCCTAGGAAAAAAAATGAAGCTGGAGACAAGGTAGTTGTAAAAACTTGTTTATTTTTTTTAAAAATAAATACAAAAATATAAATATAAAACATTAGCAGATAGAATTTGATGAAATGAAATTGCACAAACGTTTGTATACCAGGTTGCATATCACACCTACTAACACCACATGTACTTTTTTTTTTTTAATTTAATGTACAGAACAGGATATACCTTAAATGTTTTTCTTCACCTTTTTTTTTTTTTTTTTTTTTAATAAAAGCTTCATTTGCAAGGGCAGGACGTGTATCTAACAGAAGCGGCTTGTGAGGTTCCTATCCTGTTCGTGTTTCTGAAATTATCTTTTATTTCTAAGATGGACCACACTGAATTTCCATAGCTTTGGCTCTTGGAAGTGATTAAATAAAATTTCGCATATATTCCATGAGACATCCTACAGGAAAGAATTAATGGAATTAATGAACAAATTAAGAAGTAAATGGGAAAAAATTGTGCTGAGTGGCAGGAAAACTCTCCTGAATATCAAATATTGTGAAGGGGGGGACGGTGTCCGTCGAGTTACCTCCTCTTGTTGGAACAGAATCGAGAGCCTAGGTTAAGAGTCTTTGTCGCTGTCCCCGCCACCGTACATTTCGGCCAGCTTGTTAAACCGGGGGCCCCACTCTCGGAGGTAATCGTAGTTTTGGTCTCCGTCAGTGGTCCCCGAGTCTAAGGAGCTCAGAGACTCCGCGATGGAATCGTTCCCTTCGTAGGCGTAGGTTGCCAGGGAGTCGTAGGGGGGCGCGGTGGGGTCGAGATCATGCTCTTTCAGCCTTTCGTTAATGAAATCGCGGACGTCTGTGTTATCCGGGGCCGTGGGAGTCCTGCGAGGTATGAATAACGTCTCCGGGATGATGTCTCGCCGAAGCTTCTTCTCCTCGATCGCTGCAGGATTCCTCAGGGTGCCGATATCAAAGGCCTGGGTGTCCTCCTCTCCGCCACCCTCGTCGTTATAGCTCACGATGTTGTCTCTGATGTCCTCTTTAGACAAGATCAGAGGCTCCTTTTTTCGCTGTCTTTTCAGAGCTGCAAACAGTACTACTATAACTTGAAAAAAAGAAAAGAAGATTCATTAGCGGTCCATCTAAAAACACTACATAAATGACGAGTGGAAGCACTGGAAAGGAGTTTAAGTTACTTAGGTTTTCGGGGACAGGCTAGAATTTCAGATTAATTTTGTCCTTCCATCCCTTAGGGGGGTGGGGGGAAGGGAGAGGAGATTGTTGAGGATTTGGCCAGGAAGGGTGGTTTAAGTGCAGTGTTTGCGATTTATTTTTAAAGCCATCTGGGATATTTCTCAAATACAGTGAGATATTTTGTCTATTTTCTTTTTTTCCTAAGGACTGTTTAAAGTTAGCTCCTGATTGTACAGACATTATTTATATTTTGCATTGAATAGTGACATAAGGTGTTACATAAAAAATAGACACACATTGAATTCAGCTTCAAATAAAACAATTAAGGACAAAAACATGCCCATAGTTTTCACATCCTTATACAATATTAAAAAGGCAGCATTCTTTGCAAGATATGGAGGTATTGGTTTGGGTTAAATAGCTTTGCTGATGGATTTACATAGATTTCTTTTTGTTACATTGTTAAAAGAAAAAGATTTTTTTTTCTTGTATTTTTTTACTTACAGTGTCTTAATTAGTGGAGGGGAAGTGACCTCCTGATTAGACACTCTTGGTTTGGCAATCTTTGAGGTATTACATGAAAGTATGTATTTATGTGAGACCAAAAATAAGTTGTAGGACCACAAGATGGCAAAGAGTGAATTCCAGCTTCTACACTGAATTACCTACAGAAACTATGTTGAACCTTAGCTACATACATCGTAAACAATTGTAGATGTACAGATAGAAACGTGTATCACTCAGGGCTCCTGGGTGGCTCAGTCGGTTGAGCATCCGACTTTGGCTCAGGTCACTATCTGCCAGTTCGTTAGTTCAAGCCACGCATTGGGCTCTGTGCTGACAGCTTGGAGCCTGGAGCCTGCTTCCGATTCTGTGTCTCCCTCTCTCTCTCTGTCCCTCCCCTGCTCATGCTCTGTTTCTCTCTGTCTCAAAAAAAAAAAAAAAGAACATTAAAAAAATAAAAAAAGAAACGTGTATCACTCAAAAAGGACATTTCCCTACTTCCCTGACAAGTTACAAATAATAATAAGATAATAATTTTACTAACCATAATAATGGCAATAGCATAAAAGATGGGAGAATATTAATCTCAGATTCCCTCTGGTTGTATGACTTTTCCCACCCTCATTCAGTATCCACAAACATTTTGGAGATGATCCTTTAAAATGATGACTTGGGGAAACAGAAGTGAATTCAATTAGATAAGGAAAGAGAGAGAAAATCTTTTACCAGATATATGTACGGTGAAATATCTATATTTATTTAAATTCTTTAGAATATACACTTATAGGAGATGGAATTTATTATCATTATGAATGGAATATGTCCTCTCAAAATTCATGCTAAAGCCTAACTCCCCAAGGTGATGGTATTTGGAAGTGGGGTCTTTAGGAGGTAATTAAGTCATTAAGTGGAGCCCTCATGAATTGAAATAGTGCTTAGTGCTTTTATAAAAAGCAACAAACAGATGATTACTGTCTGCCACGTGGGGATACAATTGAAGACGGCCTTCTTCAACTAGGAAGTATGCCCTCCCCAAATTTGGAATCTGCCAGTGCCTTGATTTTGGACTTTCCAGCCTCCAAAACTATGAGAAATAAATGTGTGTGGTTCAAGCCATCCAGTTAATGGTATTGTTACAGCAGCCTGAACTAAGAGAATTATATTATTATGTGAAGTTTTGTTTTGTTTTCTCTTTATTAACACAGGACTGTCAGGCTGCTTGCCTTCAAGCTTGTGTGAAAGGGCAAACAAGGGACTTTTTTAATGCAACACAAAATAAAGTTTTAATCCATTGATAAGTGTTCTTGACCTTCAAAGTGGTTAAAAAATAAATAGACCAGCATTAAGTGAAAAAAAAAAAAGTTTATTATTCAAGTCTTTGAGAAAATGTGACATTTTATTTTGCTTAAATTCATATATTCATGCATGCACATAAACTTGTGATGTAAAGATTTTGAACCTTAGATTACTTATTATCAACCAAACGACCCTACCCAGTAAAAAATGTTCTAATAATGAGGATAATGAAACTTACTAAGATTGGATCCAAAATCCAAGTTCATTTTACTGCTTCTTAAAATGTCAGATACAATGTTTTTTGATTAGGGTCATAGGAATATGCACAATAGTTTTAAGATAATGCAACTGGAGAGTAAACTTAATCAGATTTTTCATTCAAAGGCAGTTAAAAAGCAATTTGCTCTAGGTTATAAAATCAAGTATTATTGTAGGGAAAATGAACCAGGTAAAGGCCTATTTCAACATTATTTCAATGAAAAGGTAAAATAGTGAGACCTCCATCCAGCCATAATATGAACAAAAAAACTGGAAATAAACTTTAGATTTACTAAAAATCTATCTACAACTAACAGCAAAGGGCCTTGCCTGTGTTGAGCCACTCAGAAATTGTGTGATCTTGAAAAATGTTTCAAATAGCTCTTTCGTTCTTATTTTAAAAAAAATGTAATAACTATCTGACCAGATAAAATATTTTAATTTAACAATATCCTATGGTTAACCTATGTCTGTCTTAAATATTGGAGTTAATTTGGGAGGAGATATTTTATTTATTTATTTATTTATTTTAAATTAAAATTTTGGGGTTTTTTTGAAAGAGATAAGGTGAAAGTGAGAGAGAGAGAGAGAGAGAGAGAGAGAGAAACAGGGCTCACACAAAGAGGGGCTTCTGCTCACCCAGTGTGGGACTCGAACTCATGACCTGAGCTGAAGTCTGATGCTTAAGGACTGAGCCACCCAGGCGCCCAGAAGAATTATTTTGATAACAGAATTTCTGATTTACAAATATACAATGTGGAAATAATCATATTTTCACACACATTTCTTACCCAGCAGAATAATGATGCAGAGGAGAATGGCGATGAGGGCCCCGGTGCTGAGACCCGCGGGGAGGAGCAGAGCTTCAGCGCTGCAGGACTGCATGTTGCCTTGGCTGTCGCAAGCACACACTCGGATGGTCAGCGTGCCTGTGCTGCTCTGAATTGGGTAATCATTGTCTGATATCACCACGGGCAAGAGATAGGTACTTATTTCATGTCTATTGAATCCATTTTTCCTGGTTAAAATTCTGGCAGTATTATCTAAAATAAATTTGAAAATATTAAAAATGGCTTGGGATAGTACCTTTCTCTCATCTTGATCACTGATGGTTTGACATATAGGTAAAAAGATGTTCATGTAAATTATAAAATTACTGTCAGTTTTCCTATAAAATGTATGCAATGCAACTAAAATATAAGATAGATTAGATAGCTGGAGGTATCTGATACTATGCTTATTTATTAGATTTCCAACTAATTTTCAGATAATGCTTTTAAAATGGCAAGTTTTTATGAGAAGGATTGCAAGGGTGATAGCATATTGGTTTTCAGAATTTTCAGAAAACATACATATGCATACGAAGAAAAAAATCATAGTAAATGTTTTTTTATTTATAAATGCATGTATATTTATGTACAAACACACACACACACACAGCACACACTAATCTAATTTCATGAAGAAAAATGTGAATGGGCAAATGTTAAGTGTAGTTGCACTCTTAAAATCAACAATGTACTCCAAACCCTTCAAGCGTCCCAATATATGAACAACAGTGAGCAAGTTATTTATATTTCTGAACTTTAATTTCTCCCCATTAAAATGAATATAATATATAACCCAAAGTACTGGTGGAAGACAGCTGATGTTGGGTGCCTAACAGAGGCACAGAGAAATGTAAGGGTTGAATAAACACTAGCATTCTACTACCCAGTATATTGCTACTGAAATTTTCTTTATCTGGTAACTCAGCCAGTATCCTTAAATGGAGGTGGTACAGTTAATAAACAAAGATTTATCCTAGCCTTCTATAATCAGTATTTTTTCAATAAAATCATTACACACTTGCATGATAATTTTCTATTCCGTTTATCCAATGCACTTAGTCTTATTTAGCCAATCCCATAAGCTTGTGTAAAATGCTAACGCAGGGAAGGGAGTGAGTTAGCCAGTTGCTCAAATCGTGTAGGACAGAAAAAGAACGGTGATAATTTATTGCAGGTATAGTGGTTGACTATAAAACTGTCATTTCCTAAATTATTAGTAAGAAGTTATTTCTACTACATCGGTTAACTGCATAAGCTAGGAAAGGAGATTAGCAAAATAGAAGACGTACACCTGCAAATTAAAAAAAATAAAATAAAATGTGGCCCTGATAATTTTGCAAATCTGACTTTTCTTCCAAGAAGTATTAGGATATAATTCTTCCAGTCTCAAACCTACACTAAAATTAGTATTTATAGGCATATGGATATATATGTTTTTCTTTTTTTAAGTTTTTATTTAAATTTCAGTTAGTCAACATAAAGTGTAGTATTAATTTCAGGTGTGCAATATAGTGCCTCAACACTTCCTACAACACTAGGTGTTCATCCCAACAAGGGCATTTCTTAATCCCATCACCTGTTTCACCCCCCCCCCATCTCTCCTCTGGCAATTATAGTTTCTTGTCTATAGTTAAGTGTAAGTATGTATTTCTTGGTTTGTCTCTATCTCTTTCTCCCCCCTTTGTTCTTTTGTTTTGTATCTTAAATTCAACATATGAGTGACATCATATGGTATTTGTCTTTCTCTGATTGATTTATTTAGCTTAGCTCCACCCATGCAACACTTCATTCTTTTTTTGTGGCTGAGTAATATTCCATTATATATATACATACACCACTTCATCTTTATCCATTCATCAGTCAGAGGAGATTGGGCTGTTTCCATAATTTGGCTATTGTAGATAATGCTGCTATAAACACTAGGATGCATCCTTTTGAAATAGTATTTTTGTATTCTTTGGGTAAATACATAGTAGTAAAAGTTCTGTACCGTGGGTACTTCTATTTTTAACTTCTTGACTAAACTCCATACTGTTTTCCAGAATGGCTGGACCAGTTTGCATTCCCACCAATCCTGTAAGAGGGTTCCCCTTTCTCCACATCATTGCCAACACTCATTCATGACAAAAGCCTCAACAAAGTAAGTTTAGAAAGAACATACCTGAAAATAATAAAGGCCCTATATGAAAAACCCACAATTAATATCATTCTTAACGGGGAAAAATTGAGAGCTTTTCCTCCATGGTCAGGAATGAGACAGGGATGTCCACTCTCACCATTGTTGTTTAACATAGTACTGGAAGTCCTCGGCACAGCAATCAGACAACAAAAAGAAATAAAAGCCATCCAAATCCACAAGGAAGAAGTAAAACCTTAACTGTTCGTACATGACATGATACTCCATATAGAAAACCCAAAAGACTCCACCAAAAAATTTTTAGAAGTGACACATGAAGTCAGTAAAGTCACAAGATACATAATCAATGTACAGAAATCTGTTGTATTTCTATAAACCAATAACGAAGCAGCAGAAAGAGAAATTAAAGAACCAATCCCATTCACAATAGCACCAAAATCAATAAGATACCTAGGAACAAACCTAACCAAAGAGGTGAAAGACCCGTCCTCTGAAAACTATAAAACACTGATGAAAGAAATGGAAGTGAACACAAAGAAATGGAAAAACATTCCATGCTCATGGATTAGAAGAACAAATATTGTTAAAATCTCTGTATTACCCAGAACGATCTACACATTTGATGCAATCCCTATCAAAATACCAACAGCATTTTCCACAGAGCTAGAAGAACAATCCTAAAATGTGTATGAAATCACAACAGACCCTAAATAGCTAAAGCCACCTTGAAAGAAAACAGCAAAGCTGGAGGCATCACAATTCCAGACTTCAACTTACATTACAAAGTTGTAGTGATAAAAACAGTATGGTACTGGCACAAAAATAGACACATATGGATCGACAGAACAAAATAGAAAACCCAGAAATGAGCCCACAACTACATGGTCAGTTAATCTTTGACAAAGCAGGAAAGAATATCCAGTGGGGAAAAGACCGTCTTTTCAACAAATGGTGTTGGGAAAACTGGATGACATCATGCAAAAGAATGAAACTGGACCACTTTCTTACACCAAACCCAAAAATAAATTCCAAATGGATTAAAGACTGAATGACCTAAATGTGAGATCTGAAACCACAAAAATCCTAGAAGAGAATACAGGTAGTAGTAACCTCTTTGACATCAGCCATAGCAACTTCTGACTAGACATGTCTCCTGAGGCAAAAGAAACAAAAGCAAAAATAGACTATTGGCACTTCATCAAAAGATAAAACTCCTGCACAGCAAAGGAAACAATCAACAAAACTAAAAGGCAACCTACAGAACTGGAAAAGATATCTGTAAACGACATACCTGATAAGGGGTTAGTATCCAAAATCTATAAAGAACTTGCAAAACTCAACACCAAAAAAACAAATAATCTAATTAAAAAATGGGCAGAAGATAAGAATGGGCATTTTTTACAAAAAAGACATACATATGGCAAACAGACACATGAAAAGGTGCTCAATATCACTGATCATCAGAAAATACAAATTAAAACTACAGTGAGATATTACCTCACACCTGTCAGAATGGCTAAAATCAACAACACAAAAAACAACAGGTGTTAGCATATGGTTATATATAGAATCTTCTTGCCTTTCCCTTTTTTAACTTTTCCAAAGTTTCTAAATGTTAATTTTATCTGCAGTAGTTTTATTATATTGAAGAACAAAACGTCATTTTACCCTAAACTAGCCATTCTATTCAAACCATTTTATTAAATATTCAAAAAGTCATCGTGTAATTATGCTTTCAATCTATGTGGGTGGAAAGTAAGGGAATCTTAACAATTAAAAGCTCCAAGTGTGTTATCACTGAAGCAAGAAATTAAATTTTTAAAACTTATACCATAAAGTTTTCTAAGCTGAACATATAGATAAACACAAGGGTATTTTCTTAAGAAGAGCAATTCCATTTCTCAATAGAATTTCTTTCAAAATGCACGATAACTAATTAGTGAATTTATGCAGGATTATATCCTATATTCCATCTGACTTTAGTGGTGTTCTATATAGTGACATGTTCAGATGTATATTTATAAGGCTTCAACTCTTGCTCTGAGTAACTCATATAAGATCAGGAACTCTCCCAAATATAGGAAGATGCCACTACTTGTGAGAACTTAATTAAGATTAGCCTAAAGGTGCTTACCTAGTAACTGTGAAATGTTGTGATAAGGTAACACTATTTCAGGTCTCTAATACTTTTCAAAATTGAGAGGTGGTTTATTGGGAGCCAGGGCTTGGTTTAACAGGAACATAAATTAAAACACGCTTAGAAAGATGAATGATGTCGCCAGTTCAGTATTAGGGATGTCCAGTCTACGTTCCATATATAGGATGCCAGATTCAGCAAATAAAATAATGGGTGTTGTTTTACTGATATGCAGATGAAAGTGGACATTTTGTGTCTTATCTGCCAACCCTAGGCTAATTTTTCCCATCACAATTATTTTAGACGTTCAGAGGGATACAAAACAGACATTTCAGAAACTCCAATTTAGTAAACAGATGTTACCAGTGGGTGCCCTCTCTTCAACTGATTTGTGCACTTTCTACCATATCAAATATTTCAAATAAAAATTGGGTTAATGTAAAACTATCCATTATCTTCAACTTCTTTCTGATATTCTGAAAGCCACCTAGAGGTGATATAGCCATCTGCCTCTACCAGTGTAGCTACAGCATTATGAAGGTATTTCCAAATATGCCAAGGTAGTAAGGTAGTTATTACATTTTTTAAAGAATAACCATATTTACACTTACTCTAAAACATGTATGCCGTTTTGGAAAGATCACCTGATATTGTTAGTTTAACATATACTTATTGCGGGGTGGGGGGGGGGTTAAGCTCTACACACTTTTAGACTAAGATAATTACCACATATTTTTCAAAGAATAAAGCTGTTCAACTTTTTAAAAATAGTAACTATTTTCATATTTTTTCCTATAAAAATCTGTTTTTGCTCTTTTTGGGAATGCAAGAAATGTAATTTCAGTATTTTTGATCACAGAGATATCGTAATATTTACATATTACACAAAAGAATAGTATATCTTGTCCTTGCAACTGCTTTTGCACTTAAACCCTCACAGGCTAATATGGTTACTTCTCTTTCTTCTGACCCATATTCCATGCCTTCTTGGCTTTGGTGAATCTGTTGCTGCTAAGTATCATTGAAATTTGCACAAGGGTCTCACTGAGTCATTCATTTCTCTACCCCATGTGTCTGATTATTTCCATACTTTCTAATGTTTTCAAGATCCAATCTTTTCATTAGTACTCATGTAGAGATTTCTTTCAAATAATTTACTATTTTTTTGAGATTTTGAGAAAATGAACACTGTCAAGAAATTAATCTGATTAAATACCTTATGAAAACAACATTTTGTAACACAGATCAATAAATTAATACACCATACATGTTAATTGCTACTTTGGGGAAAAGTTGTAAATGTCACCTTAAATCATAATGACCGTGTTCTAAAATTTACCTTCATTATCCTGTACTGTGAAGTTGGGATTGACAGCAGCTAAACTGAAGAAAAATTTCTGTCCACCTAAAGGGTCATCTTTGTCTACTGCGCTTATAGTCTGTATTAGCTGGAGAAAAGAGAAAAATGCATATTTATCAAATTCTATGGGTATAACCTGCTTAACAATATGTAATTTTTAACATCCAATTTTGTCTAAATTTAAAGGCAGTTGTTTTTTTTTTTCCTTGTGCATGTATCTTTGGCTTATTCCATCTTTTTTTTTTTTTTCGTTATTACTTTAATTTTAATAGAGTCCTCATTTCTCTACTTCCCTCCGTGCTTCTCTCTGTTGCTCCTTCTCAATTTCTCCTATATATTATCCATTTCTTCAAAATAAAAACTGGTAATATTATACTCTTTGCATCCTTATTTAATTTAGCATTTGAAATAGGTAGGTTATTTCACACATCTTTAAACATTGATCTGGAAGAGTTTATCTAATGTAGGAAAAATTCAGAAAACTATTGTGATTATGGCTTTTCTCCTTATCAAAAAAAAGTAAAGTGAAAATTATTCAAAGAAAGTAGAGATTATATAGATAATATTATGCAAAACTTTTTAAATGAAGGACTTAAACATTATGGTCTACTTTAGCAGTAATGGCTCACTTCATCTGCACTGTAAATAAAATTACATATTTTTAATTCAATATATGCATACTATGGGAAATGGTTATTTTATAAAGATCATCTCTGACTTATTTAAGGATAAGAGACAATATAAGATGCTATACGGTAACAAAGAAGAAAATGTAACACCTTATACTGTAATCAGATCAGTGCTTTGACAATAGATGCTTAATATTATTAAATATATATATAACATATAGCTATGTAATATTTGCATATATACTCATTTTGTCTTTAATTTATATGTATAACATTTTATATATATTTTTGCGTATCTTAATTTGCAAGAGAGCTTCAGAAGTTGTTAACTTGTATATTGATGTTTATATAAATGGTCAAATTTATGCTTAACTAAAAGGAATATACTTTAATAAATTGACTCATTTTAACATTGTGTCTATATTTGATCAAAATATTTGCTACTGATTTTTATTTAAAAAGAGATTTCAAATTTAAAACATTATATCAAGTAATTATGAAAAATAAATTATTTTAACTCTTCTGTATTGAATTAGTCTTCTTTTAGATTACCTTATAAAAATAAAAATGTGATAAATTTTATGTACTCACTATTTATTTACAACCTTAACCACTTCCTTCTAAATGATAAAAGAAATATAATTTGATCAAAGATAAATGTTTATTATCTAAGAATAAGCAGCCAAAAAAATAATTTAAACTTCAAATAATTTTAAAATATATTTTAAAATGAAACATAACTCTTTAATGAAACTTTAGTGGTAATTTAAGATTGAATAGAAATCAAAGATTTATTGCTAATGGCAATAAATTTTATTTATAAATTTTATTGCTAATGGCTTAGCCATCCAATACACAACTAAAAATGGTACATATGTGAAGGAATTAAAGAGAAAGATGTTTATATAAGAATTAATTAATACCCTTTAAGAGGTATCAATTCAGTTATAAAAACATTTCTTGAATGACTCTTATTTGTCAGGCAGTCTAAAATATTATACTTTTAAGTAGTGATTTATAAGAATAAGTTGAGGGGAAAAATGACAAATGAAATAACATCAAGAAAGATAGTAGACTAAATATAATTTTTATGTTTATACAAATCATTAAGATTAATATGTTGGCACACATACAGAAAAAATGATAGAAACTTAAAAGTAGAGCTAAAACTTTAAAAGTAGGCCTTTTAAAATAAAAACTATAATGTTTCATAATAAATATACATTTTCAGTTATGATTACAAATTATAATTTCAGTTTATTTTTACAAATCAAAATAATACACTACAGAGAACAAAATGGTCACATCTTTACATATAAGAAATTATAACGGTTTACACAAAAATTCCTTTTTTTTAATGTTTTTCATTTATTTTGGGAGAGAGCATATACATTCATGCTCTCACATGTACCCGTGAGCAGAGGAAGGACACAGAGAGAGGAAGCGAGAGAGTCGCAAGTGGGCTCCATGCTCAGCTCAGAGCCCAACCATGAGATCATGATCTGAGCAGGAATCAAGAGTCAGACACTTAAACGACTGAGCCACCCAGGTCTCCTTACACAAAATTTCTTTTCTTTAATTTTTTTAGCAGTTATTTATTTATTTTGAGAGAGAGAGAGAGAATGGGGGAGGGGCACAGAGAGAGAGAGGGAGAGAGAGAACACCAAGCAGGCTCCTCATTGTCCGCGCAGAGCCCAACATGGGGCTCAATCTCACGAACCGTGAGATCAAGACATTGGCTGATACCAAGGGTTGGACACTTAACTGACTAAGCCACTCATGCGCCCCTTATGCAAAAATTCTTAATTAAAATATGTTGTTTGAATAAAACATGATAGCATCATTGATTTTAAAATTAGTGATTCACTGATATATTTTCTTTAAATGTTATAAAGAAAGTAACCAACCCCTATGCTGTTCAAGAATCAACTGTATTTTGTTTTGGTATATGTGTGCTTATTTGTTTTGGCATATGTACCATATACATATGGGCATATATATATATATATACACATACACATACATATTATATATTATAATATATATTATAATATATAAACATATTATATATTATAAAATATATATTATAATATATATTATACATATCATATAGATATAATATATATACATTATATGCATATAATATATACATATAATATATTATATAATATATTATATTATACAATATAAATATAAATATATATTATATAATATATATTATGTATATATATATATTATACATTTGAGTTGATTTGCAATAGAAATCATAAGTTGGCAACAAGAAGGAGATATCCCCTATCTCTCTGTATAAGTACTCACTATTTTATTCCTGCTAGAGACAAATTCATTTTTGAATTTGACAAATTCATTTTAGATCACTTCCAATACAATAGGTTGCCACATTATGGAAAACAAAAACAAAAACACTGGTGACGTCTAGTATTCATTTTGAGCATATGAAGAACAGACACTGATAAGTCATTTACATTGTATCTCTTGAGCTGTAACATAATTGGTTTGTATTTTTACTAGGCTATTCTAAAATAATCTCAATTCAGCAAGAAGGTGTTTCAGTGATCATTAGCATTGCCAGTGGTTAGAGTAGTAGTTTCCATTGATGCAAAAATTACCTTTGTTCTGGTAAAAAGCACCCATTTCAGTAGCTGGTAAGTAACTAAACACTGTGCCATGGAGATATGTAGTGGGATATTTGGGTTTTGATAAAGGCCTGGAGCTCAGATACTATCTGTGGGTGAATACAAGTAGCACTCCTCCCTGGGGAGACTCTGGGAAATCTGTGAGACAGAAATTGTATTTCCTTCCCATAACGATTAAAATTATTAAAATATATTTTATTGACTGAAAATCAATGAGAAATGAAACAGCCGGTCTTCTTTCCTCTCCTTTCCCAAGAGACTCTTTCTGTGATGGAAAAGATGAGGACTCAAGTAGTCTAGTTCAGGCACAAGAAGGAACTGTTAATGCTACAATTGTAAGCTCCATCTTTTCCAAGGGGGAAAGTCTCCTACCCTTAGATCAGGGAATAAGCAGAAAAGGAGGAGATGGTAGTTAACTTTATCTCTGTCTTCTCGTTTTGTCCACGCACCAAATAAATGGAATCATTTCCTATACTGCTGTTCAAAGCGCTACTTTTAATCGGCACTTAATTCAGAGAATGTTTGGTTGAAATACTGTATAAATAACTAAAGCACACCCAGAAGTCCTGAGAAGTTCCTACTTCCCAGAAGGAAGGAAGGCAGAGTTAACAAATAAATTTCAAGGAAGTTTCAGTGAAGGACTTCTCCAAACCTTAGTTTTACCTCCTAGGATGCTGTAACCTAGAATTCCATCATTGAGTATGTAAGTATTTGGTTTAAGGAACATTTTTCAGCCTGTGAGACCAAAATGATATTTAACAAACTGATCTTATTAAAAATAACTACTATGGGGACACTTGGGTGGCTTAGTTGGTTAAGCCTCTGACTCTTGATTTCTGCTCAGGTTGTGATCTCATGGTTCATGGGTTCAAGTCCCACATCTGACTTCGTGCTGACAGTGTGGAGTGTGCTTGGGATTCTCTTCTCTCTCTCGCTCTCTGCCCCTTCCCTGCTCATACTCTCTCTCATTCTCTCTCTCTCAAAACAAATTAATAAACATTAAAAATAATAACTACTATGGGAAGCTATTGCACATTCAGATAATTAGACAAAAATTATTAATCATGTTATTCCTATCAAGTTGGTCAAAATAGGTTACTTTTTAAATTAAAATTTTCTTCTATTTTATTATTTTCCTTCAATACGCCAAGTGGTTTTTAAAGTCCAAAAAATATAAAGTTACTAAACCAGATATATTTTTTTTAAAAAGAGGCATAAAGAAAAAAAAACATAATCCCTTATTTTGTATATTTTGAATACATTTGGAAATCAGTATTTAAAATGATTCAAATGCTCTGAAAAGATATCTCTTGAAAATCAAATAGAATAACCATAGAGAAAGCAATGCATGAGGCAGTTGCAAAGTGGGTAATTTATCTCTTTAGAGAAAAGGCTTCAACTTATATCATGCTGAGCCTGCCAAGCAGAGGACTATTTGGAATGGTATTTTCAGGGCAAACACTGTTTCATTAAGAAGTAGGTCGGAAGTAGCTTTGTCATTTAAATATTCCAAATTAAACATTTCCATAACATTTTCAAATAAAAAATGAATCCAATTGCAGCAATTTTGCCATTTCCAACAATAGACAGGCTATTGAATTCCTGTTAGAATCTTCAGAAGGAAGAATTTGTGTTATTCCACAATGTAATTTGCATAAAAATGTAACAATGACATTGATGTTTAGAAAGAGCATCAAATGATGTCAAAACATAATACAGTTTTGGGATGGGTCCTCTTCCTTTAATAAAACACATTTGATTCCCAATTATTATTTATAACATGCAGCTTCCTTCTGTGAAGATAGCACTCAAACCAATTAAGAGCATTTCTTTCAGCCATATACACTGGAGTTTTGCAAACAACAAAATGAGTCCACTGAGGAAAAGACTTAAAGAGTTATAAACAAAGCTGGTGTATAAAGAATGTTTTAAAGGACAAAAACTAAGTCATTAAGCACTCTAAGTGTTGCTATAATGATGAAATACAAGTATAAATCTAAGGAGTGAATCCTACAGTCTGCTTTCAAATCATTTGCATACATTGGAATATTGATGCACTGTCTAGCTGATCCCATGTATCTGTCTCTGTGTTTTTTCTAACTTCCATCTCCCATTTCTCTAGCAGTTACAGTATTCATCTAAAGAAAGAGCAGAGTTTTTTTTTTCCTCCCTGTTTTTGCGCTTGAAAGTTTAACAAGTGAAAGTTATTTCTTCTTACACCTTAACTGTTGTGGCAAAAATAATGTCTTATATTTTCTTTTTAACTGCACAAAAGAAATATGAAACTCACTATATTGTCATTCAGAGCATTTTTTAATTCTAAAAACATTAGCTTTTTTTTTGAGAGAGAGAGAGAGAGAGGTGAAGCATAACCAGGGGAGAGGCACAAGGAGAGGGAGAGAGAATCTTGAGCGGCATCCATGTCCAGAACAGAGCCCAATGAGGGGCTTGATCTCATGACCGTGAGATCATGACCTGAGCAGAAATCAAGAGTCAGACATTTAACTGTCTGAGCCATCCAAGCACCGGGCACCCCAACATCAACCTTTAAAAAAATTATATTACTGGTACTTATATGATTGTTTTTATCTCTGTTTACTCATTCTTCTTAAGATTAGGAAAAGAAAATATTTAAGAAGCCACTAAAATATTCCAAAGCTTTTAAGTCCTATGGTTGCTCACCTGCCCTGGTCTGGCGTTTTCACATACAAAAGTGTCATAGAACACTGCAAATTGTGGAGCATTATCATTAACATCCAAAATTCTGACAAAAACAGCCACACGAGTCATCTCTTTGGGATTGTCTAGAAAAGGGAAAGGAAAAATTTGTTTAGGAAGACACATTTGTGCACCAGATTTAATTTATACAGGCATCTTGTGGATATTAAGTGCTCACATAAAAATAAGCACCGTGTTCATTTTACTAACATAATGAGCAAATGCAATAAAGAAAATGACTACAGAGCCTAATTAAGTAGTCATAAATTCAGTTATTATTGGCCTCAAGAGTACTACTATTATTTTGGAAAATCTTTTCAAAAGCAAAATCCAGTGTAAATGAGTTCATATTGTATTTGTGTCCTGACTGTCCAAAATATGTAAAATAAGAACAAATAGTTATTAAATCTTTATCATACAGTATTATATTAAGCTTCAGCAAGTGTTTGGTTGAAGAAATAATTTTAAATAAATTATTAACTAGCCCATAGTCATAAGCTCGTAATGAGTAGTTTTTATATTACAACTTACCCTCCTGACTACTTTAATCACTAAAATGTATTCCAATAGCTACTCTCAATTCCTCTTTTGGAAATTTTAATATACAGCTACTAATATTACAAGTTGGATGGAAATTTACAGTAAAATATAAGCATTTGAATTTTTCATTAATTGTTACTGGTACAACTTCAACAATCCAGGCTGAATTTTGTAAAATAAAGTTAGTTTGGTAGTAATATATAGTAGAATAATAATGTTTTGGTTTTTTTCCTACAAATTTAAAAATCAACAGCATCAAAGTTGTCACATAAAAATATGCATTAAAATTGTCTTGATTTGTAAGTGGAATTTTAAAATATTAATGTCTATTTACAGACATGAGGTAACAACGTAGCATGGAGTAATAATCTTGTATTAATCATAATTCCATTATCTCAACAATGGGATTTTCTAGGAATGTGTACTGATATCTAAGAGTGATTTGACATCTTAAATTCAGGTTCTATTTATCAACCTTTGTGATGTCAAAATCTTAGTCTTTGGATATAGTGGAACTTCTATGTGGACTTCAGCAAAGTCAAACTGAAGATCAGTATAAAAGAACAAAGGAAGTAACTAGCTAAAGACAAAGGAAAGCAGGGATCTAAGAAAGGTAGTGGAGGAGCATGGAAACCCTCAGCTTGTCATGTCCCTGAAATGCACCTAGATCAGCACCAAACCATTTTGCACACCTAGGAAATTGATATGAGGATTAACACCACAATCTGCATAACTTGAGCCACAGAATTCAGCAGAATTCAGAATTCAGGAATGTGGAGAGGTGAAGTGGGAGAGAGAGAAGCCATAGAGGGTAGGGAGCTGTTTTTGCAGAGAGAGGATAGAGAAAGGGGGAGAGTGCAGTAAATCGGGATCATGCAAGAAAAGCACTCCCCCAAAAGTTGCTGGAGAGAAAGAGAAAGAAAGAGTGAAAACACTTACAGGGGACTGAACAAGAATTCTGTTCCCCAAAACCATTGACAGGGAGAAAGGAAAGGATTTCAATACCATTAGGATTATATAAACAGTGGAGCACAGAGTCTGAAATTCTGGTGCTTAGTGCCTGTTGGTGCTCTGGGGAGGAAGTAGTGACGATCCCCAGGAATAGGCATTGGGGTCTGAGGGGTTCATGTGCCACGGGGGAGAAGCGTCACTGTGTAATTACACAATCATTTTCTGGGGCAAGCAGGCACCCGGTTGTTGCTCAGCAAGACCCTTTCCCAGAGAGTTGGCATGGGCCCAAGTCACAGGGGTCTCTGCAGAGAGGGGTTTTGAAACACAGCCCCACCTGAGATAAAACTCTGAAGGGAGGTGCTGCCTGGCAGGCTGATGCTTGGACATGGGCAGGGTAGAGGCAAGGAGTGGAAGGAGCTCTGAGACAAAGGAGGGGCTTCATGAGAGCATGAAGTTCCTATGCCAGAGACTAGGAAGCTGGGTGAGGCCATTTCCACCTCTCCTGCACATGCATATGCATGCGCATCCAACCCAGTAAACTAAGTAGCTCCACATAGTGGAGAATGGAGCCATTACACCAAGCCCCAACCAAATGCATCCTCCAAGCACATCCCCTAGACAACCAGCACAAGTCTCTCTGCTTGCTTAGTGTATGGACTATATAGAGTGCTTCATAGCTCAAGTTCTAGGGGACACTGAATGTTAACTTCATTTGGGTTTCATTCTGTTTGCTGGTTCATTTATTTATTCGTTGTTTTGTTTTTCTTTTGTTGTTTTTTTTTTGCTTCTGTCTTTCTTGAAATAGTTTTTTTTCTTTTCTTTTTCTTCGTTACAGAAAGAGACAAAATTATTTTTATTTTCTCTTTTGCAAGAATATTTTTATTATTTTCATTATTTTTACTATTTTTTGTAGTTTTAAAATTCTATTTTATTATTTATTTCGTTATATTTTATTATACAAATATTGTTTAATCTTTAAAACTTTTCTTAATTTTTTTTCTTTTCTATCTTTTCTCTACCTTGTTTTTCTGTTTTACCAAGCTTCTTTCAATAAGCAGACCAAAACACATCTATGATCTAGTTACCTTTATTTAATTTTTCTGTTTTGTTTATAATTTTTTTAATTTAAAATTTTTATTTTATTAATTCTTTTTCTTCCTCCGTAATGACAAAACGAAGGAATTCACCCAAGAGAAAGAACAGAAAGGAATGACAGCCAGGGGCTTAAGCAACACAGATATAAGCAAAATGTGTGAACTAGAATTTAGAACCATGGTACTAAGAATACTAGATAGGGTTGAAAAAAAAAAAAACATAGTTTCCCTTTCTGCAGAGATAAAAGAAGTAACTAGTCAGGACAAAATTAAAATACTATATCCAACATGCAATCTTGAGTTGAGCCATGATGATAAGAATGGACGAAGCAGAGCAGTGAATCAGAGGCATAGAAGATAAAATTATGGAGAATAATGAAGCAGAAACAAAAAGAGGGAAACAAAGTCAAAAGAGCACAATACAAGACTTAGAGAACTCTGTGACACATTAAAAAGGAATAATATACAAATCCTAGGAGTCCTAGAAGATGAAGAGAGAGAAAAAAGGACAGAAGGCTTATGTGAGAAAATTATAGCAGAAAAATTTCCTAATCTTGGGAAGGACACAGGCATCAAAATCCAAGAAGCACCAAGAATTCCCATTAGATTAACCAAAAACTGACCATCAGCAAGGCATATCATAGTCAAATTCACAAAATGTGCAAACAAAGAAAGAATTATGAAAGCAGCAAGGGAACAAAATCCCTTAATGTATAAGGGAAGACACCTCAGGGTTGCAGCAGATCTATCCACAAAAACTTAGCAAGCCAGAAAGGGGGGGCAGGATATATCCAACGTGCTAAATCTGAAAAATATGCAGCCAAGAATTCTTTATCCACCAAGGCTGTCATTCAAAATAGAAGAAGAGATAAAGAGTTTCCCAGACAAACAAAAACTAAGAGTTCATGACTACTAAACCAGCCCTGCAAGATTTTAAGGGTGACTCTCTGAGAGAAGAGATGAAACAAAACAAAAAAGATCAAAAGCAACAAAGACTAGAAAGGACCAGAGAACATCACCAGAAACTCCAATTACAGGCAACATAATGGCACTAAGTTCATATCTTTCAGTAGCCACTCTAAATGTCAATGGGCTAAAAGCTTCAATCAAAAGACATAGGGTATCAGAATGGATGAGAAAGCAAGACCAACCTATATGCTGCTTACAAGAGACGTATTATAGACCTAAAGACACCTGAAGATTGTAGGTAAGGGGAAGGAGAATCGTCTCTCATGCCAATGGTCACCAAAAGAAAGCTTGAGTAGCCATACTTATTTATGTAAAACAAATTAGCTTTTAAAATACTGTAACAAGAGATAAAGAAGGGCATTATATCATAATTAAGTGGTCTATCTACCAAGAACTTAAAATTGTAAACATTTATGCCCCCAACGTGGAAAATATATAAATCAATTAATCACAAACATACAGAAATTCATTGATAATAATACCATAATAGTAGGGGACTTCAACACCCCACTTGCAGCAATGGACAAATCATGTAAACAGAAAATCAACAAGGAAACAATGACTTTGAATGACACAGTGGACCAGATGGCCTTAACAGATATATTCAGAACATTTCATACCAAAGCAGCAGAATACACATTCTTCTTGAGTGCACATGGAACATTCTCCAGAATAGATCACACACTGGTACACAAATCAGCCCTCAACAAGTATGAAAATATCGAGATCATATGGTGCATATTTTCAAACCACACCGCTATAAAAATCAAAATCAACACAAGAAAAAATCTAGAAAGACAACAAATACTTGGAGACTAAAGAACATTCTACTAAAGAATAAATGGGTTAACTAAGAAGTTAAAGAGGAAATTAAAAAGTACACGGAAACCAACGAAAATGAAAACACAACAGCCCTAAACCTCTGGGATGCAGGAAAGGTGGTCATAAGAGGGAAGTATATAGCAATCCAGGCCTTCCTAAAGAAATAAGAAAGGTCTCAGATACACAGTCTAATCTTATACCTAAAAGAACTGGAAAAAGAACAGCAAATAAAGCCCAAAACCAGCATAAAAAGGGAAAAAAATAAAGATTAGAGCAGACATCAATGATATTTAAATTAAAAACAAAAACAAAAAAACAGAAACAAAACAGTAGAACAGATCAATGAAACCAGGAGCTCGTTTTTTGAAAGAATTAACAAAATTAATAAACCCCTAGCTAGTTTGATCAAAAAGTAAAAGGAAAGGACCCAAATCAATAAAATCATTAATGAAAGAGGAGAGATCACAACCAACACTGCAGAAATACAAACAATAATAAAAGAATATTATGAGCAATTATATGAGAACTAATTGGGCAATCTAGAAGAAATGGACAAATTCCTAAAAACATACAAACTACCAAAACTGAAACAGGAAGAAATAGAAAATTTGAACAGACCTATAACCAGTAAAGAAATTGAATCAATAATCAAAAATCTCCCAGAATCAAGAGTCCAAGGCTCGATAGCTCTCCAGGGGAATTCTACCAAACATTTAAAAAAGACTTAACACCTATTTTTTGAAGCTGTTCCAAAAAATAGAAATGGAAAGAAACTTCCAAAAAATTCTATGAGGCCAGTATTACCTTGATACCAAAACCAAAGACCCCACTGAAAAGAACTACAAGCCAATTTCTTTTATTAACATGGATGCAAAACAACAAGATACTAGCAAACTGGATCCAACAATACATTAAAAGGATTATTTACCACGATCAAGTGGGATTTATTCCTGGGATGCAGGGCTGGTTCAATATCTGCAAATCAACCAATGTCATACATCACATTAATAAAAGAAAGTATAAGAACCACATGATCTTATCAACAGATGCAGAGAAAGCATTTGACAAAATACAACATCTTTTTTTGATAAAAATCATCAAGAAAGTAGGGATAGAAAGATCACAACTCAATATCACAAAAGCCATATACAAAAGACCCACTGCTAATATCATCCTCAATGGGGAAAAACTGAGAGCTCTCCCCATAAATCCAGGAACACAACAAGGATATCCACTCTCACCTCTGTTATTCAATATAGTGTTGGAAGTCCTCACCTCAGCAATCAGACAACACAAAGAAATAAAAGGCATCCAAACTGGCAAGAAAGAAGTCAAATTTTCGCTCTTTGCAGATGACATGATACTCTATGTGAAAAACTCAAAAGACTCTACCAAAAAAACTGCTAGAACTGATCCATGAATTCAGCAAAGTCACAGGCTATAAAATCAACATATAGAAATCAGTTGAATTTCTATTCACCAACAATAAAGCAGCAGAAAGAGAAATCAAAGAATCGATCCCATTTACAATTACACCCAAAACCATAAAATACCTAGGAATAAAACTAACCAAGAGGTGAAAAATCTATACACTGACACTATACTGAAAATTATAGAAAGTTTATGAAAGAAATTGAAGAAGACACACAAAAAAATGGAAAAACATTCCATGCTCATGGATTGGAAGAACAAATATTGTTAAAATGCCGATACTACCAAAAGCAAACTACATATTCAATGAAATTCCTATCAAAATAACACCAACATTCTTCAAAGAGCTAGAACAATCTTAAAATTTGTATGGCACCAGAAAAGACCCTGAATAGCCAAAATAATGCAAAAAAAAAAAAAAACACAAACAAACAAAAAACAAAAACAAAAACCAAAAAAACAAAACAAAACAAAACAAAAAAACAAAGCTGGAGGCATCACAATTCTGGAATTCAAGCTATATTACAAAGCAATATTCATCCAGACAATAGGGTACTGGCACAAAAACAGATACATCAATCAATGGAACATAATAGAGAACCCAGAAATGGACCCACAAATATATGGCCAATTAATGAAAAAATATCCAATGGAAAAAAGACTGTCTCTTCAGCAAATGTTGTTGGGAAAACTGAATGGAAACATGTAGAAAAATGAACCTGGACCAATTTCTTTAACCATACACAGAAATAAACTCAAAATGGATGAAAGACCTAAACATAAGACAGGAAGCCATTAACATCCTAAAGGAGAAAACAGGCAACAACCTTTTTGACCTTGGCTGCAGGAACTTCTTATTGGGTATCTTCAGAGGCAAAGGAAACAAAAGCAAAAATGAACTATTGAACCTCATCAAGATAAAAAACTTCTGCATAGCAAATGAAACAATCAGCAAAACTAAAAGGCAACTGACAGGATGGGAGAAGATATTTGCAAATGACATACCAAATAGAGGGTTAGTGTCCAAAATCTTTAAAGAACTTATAAAACTCAAAAACCCAAAAACAATCCAGTGAAGAAATGGGTAAAAGACATGAATAGATACTTTTCCAAAGAAAAAAAACATCCAGATGGCTAACAGACACATGAAAAAAATGCTCAACATCACTGATCATCAGTGAAATACAAACCAAAACCACAATGAGATACCACCTCACACCTGTCAGAATGGCTAACATTAACAACTCAGGCAACAACCGATGTTGGCAAGGATGCGGAGAAAGAGGATCTCTTTTGCACTGCTGGTGGGAATGCAAGCTGGTGCAGCCACTCTGGAAAACAGTATGGAGGTTCCTCAAAAAACCAAAAATAGAACTACCCTACGACTCAGCAACTGCACTACTAGGCATCTATCCAAGGGATACAGGTGTGCTGTTTCGAAGGGACACACGCAGCCCAATGTTTATAGCAGCAATATCGACAATAGCCAAAGTATGAAAAACTCCCAAGTCAATCGACTGAAGAATGAATAAAGAGATGGTATATGTAAACAATAGAATATTACTCACCCATCAAAAAGAATGGAATGTTACCATTTGTAACAACGTGAATGAAACTAGAGTGTATTATGCTTAGCAAAATAAGTCAGAGAAAGACAAATATCATATGACTTTACTCATATGTGGAATTTAAGATACAAACCAGATGAAATAAGGGAAGAGAAGCAAAATACTATAAAAACAGAAAGACAAACCGTAAGAGACTCTTAAATACAGAGAACAAACTGAGGGTTGATGGCGGGGTGTTGGGTGGGGGGAGGGGCTAAATGGGTGATGTGCATTAAGGAGGATACTTCTTGGGATGAGTACTGGTGTTACATGTAAATGATGCATCACTAAATTCTATTCTGAAATCATTATTACACTATATGTTAATTAACTTCGATGTAAATTTAAAACTAATAGTAATAATAATAATAATAATAAATAACAAAAAAAAAAACAAAGCAAAACAAAAAATAACATATGAGGTGAGGGACAATAGCAATGTTATTAAATGGCCTTTACCCACAGGGTTTATGGATAGTATTATTTACCTTTGTGAAATTTATCTGACTTTCTATTTATCTCAATGATTTTCAAATACAAGAGTAAAAAATTATTGTCATATCCAGATAGGGTGTATATTACTATTCAAAAGAATTTATTTCTTCCCCTTTCTCTCCATGTAATTATGATGTTACTAAAATAATGAAATCAGCACTTTTAAAAATAATGCTTAAGAACTGATTACTCAGCAGGAACGTTTACAAGGTTAAAGTCATATGAAGGAAGCAAACAGAGTTCTAAATCTATTTGAAGTGTGTTTATCTGCCTTCCTTTTCTCGAGGGAAATTTAAAAGGCATCCTCTCTTTAACACTCTTTTCCAGTCTTACACTTTTTAAACCATATATATTCCATTCTCAGGTTCTGATCTCATATTTACTAATGTATTGCTACCTATTGTTCACTTCTTGTGTGTCAGGTGGTTATAGAGTTCAGACCCTGGGAACACAGCTGCTTTGATTCCCAGATTCACCACTTACTCACTGTGTGACTTTGGCCAATTTACTCCATCTCTTTAATGCCTCAATTTACTCAGTATAAATCAAAATAGAACTTCTAATCTATGGAGTTAATGCATGAAAACTATCCAAAAAAAAAAAAAAGGATTACTTTGTTGGTTAATTGCTCAATACATGTTGATTATTATTATTAAGATCATCTTTATTATCACCATCATACCTTTTTCATTGTCTTACATTCCTTGAGAGTTTATGCTATGTTACTCCACACAAAGCACTCACACAATAAAAATGTGTTAACTAGTTTCCCCACAGTTCATACAGGTCTGAAGAGGACCATGTGTGGGGAGAAGTGGAGAGAGGAGATAAAAAAGAACAGTCCATTCCACTCTTTTCCTACCTCCCTTAGTCCTAAACAATTTGCAAATAGCCAGAGTTCACCTACAAAGTGTTCACCTGCAAATAATCCTCAGTCTACCTAGAGTTATTTGTTGCTATGGGGAGTAGTGGGAAGGGATGATTCTTCCATATTTTCTAGTATGTTCTTTTTCATATACTTAAATAGTAGACATAAGCAAAATATTTTTTCAATATAGAGTCCTGACATAAAAATAACTCTTGCTGGTAGCAATTCACTTTCTAACTATGCTGCAGAAGCCAAGAGAGACAGAAAAGTTTCTGATCTAAACAACTGCATTGTTAGTCCTTTGCCTGACACCATATGAAGATTCTCCAGCTTCTTTACAAACAATTCCAGTCTCTTCAAATCAAAAGCTAAATCCACAGGGATAAATGTGCTTATAAAGCATCAGGCCCAGAGTCACCTATTCAAACAACAGTGCTTACACTAATCTTTTTACAGATAGATGTTGCAGCTTATGTACAAATAAAAACATAAAGCATTCCAAGAGTCATCATACAGAATGGTAGCTGGCATATGTTTACCACCTGGGTCTCTCTCTGAGTCATCCAGGCGCACTCCACTGTAGCAACAATGTATCAGCAATAAAGGATCTTAAAATGTGAGAGCATTCCTATGTATTCAACAGGCTTTTCCGTACCCAAGAAAAGGAAAGCTTAGATTGTTATCTAGAAATCCGAGGCTTTAGAAAGATGTATCTTTTCTACCTGCTTAGGGCAAGAATTTCTACTGTCAAGGAACCACGTATAGAAAATGGAGTTCTTTGGTCATGAACTTCGCTCTCCTGTTCTCAGAATGTATCGCGATGATTATAGCCAAATTTTCAGATGTGGGCAGAGGAACTCATTAGTGTCTACAACAGATTTCTACAATCCAAGTGTGACCTTAATTTTAGGGTTTTTATTCTCCAAATGGCGTTTAAAAATGTTTTTTGAAGAAGAAAAAGGGAAGTTTTTTCATGGTATAGCGCACTAAATAATTACCTGGAGCAGTGCTTGCCATATGATGTGCTACACTGCTGTGGAATGTAGAATTAAACTGTTAGAGGCAGGGCCTGAAATCGCATTGGTAAGAAGTCCATTTAAACATCATTCTGTCCTGCTTAGGGCTTGGTGTAATGCACACGTACCACAAACCCAGTGCTTAAAATCTAGGAAAAACAATTTCCTATATATGCTGTTTCCCTCTCTCCCTTATTCCTTTAATAGCCAGAACAGCATAATGGGCCCCTGACTGCTTGTGGCTTGGCAGGTAGGCATTTCCAGCAGCTACTCCATAAATTGATTTCACTTAAGGGCAAAAAATAGGCTTAGTTCTTAAAAAGAAGAACATAATTGGCTTTGCTTTTTACAGAATCGTAATTATTTCAACTAGCTTTAGAAGTTAAATTTCTCAAAGTATCTGAAATGGAAAATGCAATTCCTAACTCGTTAGGCTTGAATTAGGATCTTGAGTCAAGGAGAGAGCACAAACAATCATGATTCTGGAATGATCAGATTGGACCCTGTCAGACACATGGCAACATGGTAATATGGAGATAGGTAATGGAAGTAAAAGCTTTCCCGAACATAAAAACTCAAAAAAAAAAAAAAAAAAAATCTTCGGTTAGCCTTAAAAGGCACAGCCATTTATATCACAATACAGAAAAACTGGGTCATTTGGATGGTGGAGTTAATCTGTATTTCAGAGCCAGATTTAAGGACAAAGCTAAGTCTACTATTTTATCTTGATTGAATTCATTGTTAATGATCTGTCCAGCCTAGTTCCGTCCTTCTGAGACTTTTGCCAATTTGGCCCCAAGGCTCTGCCTTCCAAATCCTGGAATGGTGGCTTCAAATAACTTCACTTTGATATGTGTTTGTGGATTCAACCTGGTATTTCAGACTTGGAATTTATAGGCTTAGTTTTTCCCCATGATTCAGTAACTAATTAATGCTTCTTTTTAAAACAGTTAAAGAGTTGCTTTATCCATGTAAATCACATTACAGGAATTAGAAACCACGAATAAGTTTTCTTGAGTGGACAAAGCTGGCTTCATAGGCAATTGTACAGGGCCTTACTCTAAGAAGGGCCCCACACTTATTTTAAGGCTCTGTTGTTGCCATGTTAAACATCTTAATCATTTTTAACAACAGGTCTGACACTTTTATTTTATAATGGGCTCTGAAAATTATGTAGCAAGTCATTTGGATGGGCAAGAACCTTTGCAATTAGATACAGATATGATTTTGAATCCTGGCTCTCCCTGTTATTACTGGGATGAAATTTTGTAAATTAGGTATAGAATTAAATACTGGATCTAGAAACAGAATGACTAGTTTTAAATCTTAGTTTTACTACTTCTGGTATTAGGACTTTGGCAAGTTTCCAAAACCCTTGAAGCCTTAGTTCCTTCTCTGATACATAAAGTCAATAAAAATATGAGTAGGAGAAAATTAATATAAAATTCTTAGAATAATACCTGGCACAGAGTGCTTAATGTTAGCTATTATTATCAATATCTTGGTCTCCTCATCTGTAAGAAAGAAGTAATAATAATACCTACCTACATGCATGTTGTTAAATTATACACACCTGGGGTGCCTGGGTGGCTAAGTTGGTTAAGCTTCCGACTTTGGCTCAAGTCATGATCTCACGATTCATGGGTTCAAGTTCCATTTCAGGCTCTGTGCTGACAGCTCAGAGCCTGGAGCCTACTTCAGATTCTGTGCCTCCCTCTCTCTCTGCCCCTCCCCTGCTCATGCTCTCTCTTTCTCTCTCTCTCTCTCTGTCTCAAAAATAACTAAACATTGAAAAAAATTTTTTTAAATGGTACACACCCAATGTTTAGCATCGATTTTAATTTACAGTGTCCATGCAATAAATTTAATGCATTTATTTCTCCCCCAAAGAGGATATCTTTGGTGTCCAATTCTAGATAATTTTTATTAGTCAATATTAAATGTTGATTTGGGATACCTATAGCGATGCCTCAGTGTATATATAAATTATTGAAAAGAATTAAAGGTGTTAAGAAGCCTTTTAAAAACTTAGACTAAAATTACAATTCATGCATATAATGAGGGAATTATTTTTTTTTGATGTTTATTTATTTTTGAGAGAGAATTAGTGGGGGAGGGGCAG
Source organism: Lynx rufus (assembly GCF_022079265.1). Lineage (NCBI taxonomy): Eukaryota > Metazoa > Chordata > Mammalia > Carnivora > Felidae > Lynx > Lynx rufus. Next base: position 220,045,299 of record NW_025814823.1, on the reverse strand, counting down.
AGAGAGAGGGAGACACAGAATCTGAAGCAGGCTCCAGGCTCCAAGCTGTCAGCACAGAGCTGGATGTGGGGCTCAAACCCACAAACTGTGAGATCATGACCTGACCTGAAGTCGGACGCTTAACCAACTGAGCCACCGAGCCCCAGAAGGAATTATTTTTAAAATAAAATAAAACCTAAAACTATATGTTAAATATTATATACAAAAATGTCATCTTACTGATTTCAGCAGCTATAACAGTTAGATTGTGCCATTGAGATAGTTCACGGTCAAGTGGCTTTGAAGTATAAAGGGATCCATTTCCAGAATGTATGTTAAAGATCCTGTCAAGGTCAGTATGGCGATCCAAGGAAAATCTGAACAAAAAAAGCAAAGAAAAATACATGGCAGTATTATCGGTTTGTAGGAGAAAATGTTGTAATGCGAACACACAGTAACGTTGATAAGTTCATACAAGTCCATAGTACTGATGTAGAACGAAGACTGTTTCATTGATTTATCTCACATACACTTGTGTGCATTGGTGCGCGCACGCGCACACACACACACACACACGCCCCCATCTCTACCTCCCTCCTCTTCTGGAGGCAGGAGCTGCCACTTTGTTCCACATTCAAACGCTGGTCTTCTGAATATTTGTGTTATTAAATCACTACCTATTGCCATATTCAACGGAACGTGAAGTACTTTTCCTACAAGATAGTTGGGATTACAGATGGTTACAATACCAGCTGACTTTAGCCAGAAGCTGTGAATTCTGTTAGGGAATTACCATAAGGATCTAATGCAAAAACAAAAAAAAAGAAAGAAAGAGAAAAAGAAAGAAAGAAAGAAAGAAAGAAAGAAAGAAAGAAAGAAAGAAAAAACATTCCCAGAAGCATAGTCTTTTTCTTAGTGATGAAATTGGAGACAATATTATTTTCATTAAAAGAGTAGGTTATCGTAACACCTGGGTGGCTCAGTTGGTTAAGCATCTGACTTCAGCTCAGGTCATGATCTTGCGGTTTATGGGTTCGAGCCGCATATCAGGCTCTGTGCTGACAGCTCAGAGCCTGGAGCCTGCTTTGGATTCTGTGTCTCCCTCTTTCTCTGCCCCTCCCCCACTCATGCTCTGTCTCTTTCCCTCTCAAAAATAAATAAACATTAAAAAAATTTAAAAATAATAGGTTACCATTTTAGGATGATATTCAGTAACTTCATGGTATGATACCCATGAAGCTTCAGCTTGTTAACCACATGTATCATTAAAAAATGCATATATTTTGACAAGGGGTGTTTAAAAAACAGAAAATTTTGGGAAAGCAGTTTTCACACATTTGTACCAAATAAAGTCTTAGTATATGTATAAAAAACCAACTATGCTGCAAATTGATTAAAGGCATTGTGTTGGGAGTCATTCTGAAGCCTACTGCCAGGTTGATCAATCAGGTTGATATAGTTGGCATAAATCCCATTATTTGGGGGATTGTCAGGCAAGATTTAAGCTAGCTATACCCCTCATTGGTTCCTGCCAGTTCACAGTGCTAGTGGCTTACACATGCTTTATAGTGCCTGAGTTAGCCAGCATAATCCTCAAGTTATATTTAATGCTCCGTGTTAAAAAAACAAAGCAAAATAAAGGTAACAAGTCCTAAAGTAACATTCAATTTTGGCATATCTTTTCTTAAGCCACAGCTGTCATTTATTTTAATATTTTTATGAAACATTATTTTTAAATGGTGTTTTGTGAGTGACAATACAAAATGATTTTTGAAGTGCCATAAAACTCTTTTCTCTTTTGATGTTCCAAACTTGTATAATATTTCCAAAAATCCATTTAAATTTATAATCCTTATGCTGGGTTTTGAATAAACTGCATTAGAGGAATGACATATCTTGTCAATACAGCTAATGTGATTTTACTTTTGAGGATTGCTTATTTTAGATTTTTATTTTAAATCAGTTCTAAATGGAACAGGACAGTAATTAACAAATCTCCTCAATAAGCTCTAGCCCTCTCTATTATCAAAATGTGAATTCAGTTTTGCATGCAAACAACATGTCTTCCCAGTCACACATTAATTTGTAAAACACTGAATCTCTGTATCTGGAAAAATCATGAATTCTGTCTCAAGTTGACAAAGTTCTTTTACTCTAAAAGACTCAACATACCTTCCATACAAAAGTGCCTGTACTACCCGTCTCTGCCACTTACCACGTTGTATTTGGAATTCCCTGCAACATCAGCATGTGAGTTACATCTCAAACAGGAAATCAAAGATGACAAAATCAAGCATCATTCTTGACAGAGCAGGCACTCAATGAATATTATTTCTCTTACTGAATCTTCCTCCCTAACAGACTGAGAACTCCTTGAGAAATATGTTCATATCTGATACGGGGATCCACAAGTATTTGTTAAATGAGAAAAAGAACAACTGACTTCTTTGACGTTCTGGCAAATAAGTTTTCTTATTTCTATAGAAGTATGCCGTGAAGTTGCAATATGTAGATCAAAATTAAGCATTATTGTCCATGTCATATAATTTTATGTGTGTTTCATCTTACTTCTTATAATTTGGTTTCAAAAATAATTAAAAATTTAGGAATTATGTAAGATTATGTTAAAGATACAGAGAGATCCTGGTTCTTTTTCAAATATGACATAATTATATTTTCTGATTCTCTATTGGCAAATTGTGTGCTAATTTTCATTTTATTTTTTAAAATCATTTCCAGAACAAACATTTAAATAAAGCCCTTTGATTATTATATTAACATCTACGCTATATGACATAAACAATTTAAAATGTCCCCAGTCCTATCTATTCCATAAGTACATTGCATTAGTAAAACTGTTATATTTCTGATTACACGTATATATATTTTAAACTACATGGTCCATCAAGATTAATATCTCAAAATATTAAGTTGAATTTTCTATATCAAGTTAGCATTGATTCAATTATACAACAACCTTTATGCCATAGACTTTGTCATTAATAAGCAATAACATCATTAATTGTATTGCAATGATACACATAAATGGAGTCGTTTCTTAGACTTGCATTCTGATTACATATTTTACTTTTGTTTCAAAAATCCACGGACATATTTTGACATAGGATAACCATCAATCTATAAGAGGATGCAAAATCTATTTCATTGTCTGGATAATATTTTACATTGCCACTTAACACCCCTGGATTTAAATTGAATTCTCCTTAGATATAATATATTTCTTTTGAAAAAGGCCACTTTGAAACCAGGAACACAGAACACAGGCTGTTAAAGTCAATGAAGAGCTAGGCCAAGAAAATGCTTGGACAGTATTTAATAGGTAAAATTAAGTATGTATATTGGCTATATAAAGGCTTCAAAGTTAAAAATATCCAAGAATGGATCCATTTCAATGAAGACAAATGGATTGTGGAAGAGGCAATTATGGGGAATTCATGCTGGCAGATGAGAGCTGTACATGATTGCCATGTATGTGATTTGTGATGCTGTATGTGAGTGGAAGAAAATATTTTGGTAATTTGAAACCACATGGATGGATCTAGAGAGTATAATGTTAAGTGAAGTAAGTTAGTCAGAGAAAGACACATACCATATGATTTCACTCATATGTGTAATTTAAGAGACAAAAGAAATGAACAAAGGGGAAAAAAAGGAAAGAGAGAGAGAAAAACCAAAAAACTGGAGAACAGATGGTCACCAGAGGGGAGTTGGTGGGGGGAGTGGGTGATGGGTGAAATAGGTGAAAGGGATTGAGAGTACACTTATCTTGATGAGAACTAAGGTATGGAAGTGTTGAATCACTATATTGTACACCTGAAACTAATATAACACTGTATTTTAGCTACACTAGAATTTAAAAAAAACATAAAAATAAAACAAAAATATTTAGATAAAGTTATGTAAATCAAGCACTAATATATATATGTATAAATATACACATATTATATATGTTATATATATGAAGACATATTATATATATATAATATATTATTTCAAGTTCCTTACTATGTATATTCTATATAATATGTCTTCACTTGAAGGTATGGCAGAACCTGTAGCAGTTTTAAGTTTGAGTTGAGTTGGAGGCACATGGCATACAAGATTTTTTTCTATTTTGCTGTTGTATACTTTGTAATCAAAGAAGAGTGTGCTTGGAAATTGTGTAGTCATCATTTAAACTCTTACTTGACTATTCCATGTGGAGCAAGGGGGAGGCACAATTAACCTGTTGAGAATTAGGGAAAAGAGTGAAATACAAAACACATGATATACTAATGGTTTAAAATGGCCATTTTGTCGGTAAATATTATATATAGATATCCGTATTTCTTTTTAAAATGATAGAACAAAATCAATAACAACTTTGAGTCTTTCTCATTTGTATGTGTTTATCTTATTTCATGTGTTTTTGGGCTGCCATAAGAAGCAAAGCAAAAATAAAAAGTGAAATTAAATTACTCTGATCTTTCTGGAATGCTCTATTTTCTTTACAAATACTTTTTTGCAACAGCCAAAACAAAAACAAACAAAAACCTTCCCTTCTTTGATGGTAGGAGTACATGGGAGTCTCTAAAATGTATTTTCACTGAACTGTAACGTTGTTGGAATCATATTCTTTTTAACTGTTACAACTCTCAACTTCTCATATCATTTAATAACTGAAAGCACAAAGAAGTGATTCAGTTACATTCTAATAGCGCAGCTGACACAGTGTCCTTTATCCGTACTGGGATCAGAAGAACAAATACCTTAAAAGATACAGGCAGATGATACAAGCTAGGTTTTAGGCTAAAAGGCATGATTTGAAGTGGAGAAAATTATAAAGCTGTGCACGCCATGCCCCAAAACATTCAGAGACAATTTACTTTAAACACTTGTGCTCCTCAGATTGATGTCCAACTTACAGACAGACTCATATATTTCAATGCATTAAATGTTATCAATAGAATTTCTTACTCTCTACATTTATTTCAATTCCCTTTCTTTCATCGGCAACACGGGCATAATTACCTAATGGGGCTAGAAGCGGAATCTGGGTCCCTTGCCATTACAGTACCAATGATCGTGCCCACTTCGATATCCTCATGAACTTCAAACAGGTAGGAGGATCTGCTAAAAACGGGAGGTTCATCCACATCTTCTACGGAGATTTTCACAATCGTTGTGTCTTTAAATGGTCCCAGGTAATAAAAACGTGGATCCACATGGGTATTTTCTGCTTCAACCTTCAGAGTGTAAAGTCTTCGGCTCTCGTAGTCAAGTGGCTGTGTAAGTAAATCATCAAATTAGAATGAGGGAAATTGGATTATATGTTCCTTTCAAGTTACAGTGTGATTGCCAAAGCCTGGTTGAATTTTGTCAAGTTGTTTATTAACCGAAAATAATTAAAAGTAATAAAAAGAATAATATACCTTTACATATCAGATAAGGTTCGATTATTACTTTTTATGCATTCAATGTGTAATACTTCAGAACATAGGAAAATTAGATTTTAAATATTGGAAATATTGAAAAGAACATTAAAACCTATGTTATAATGTGGTGACTCATTACAAAAAATGGGCTGAGGGGCGCCCGGTGGCTCAGTCGGCTGGGCGTCCAACTTCAGCTCAGGTCATGATCTCACAGTCCATGAGTTCGAGCCCTGCCTCAGGCTCTGTACTGACAGCTCAGAGCCTAGAGCTTGCTTCAGATTCTGTGTCTCCCTCTCTCTGCCCCTCCCCCACTCAAGCTCTGTCTCTGTCTCTCTCAAAAATAAATAAACATTAAATTTTTTTTTACATGGCTGGTAGATTGTGTCTGTGTTCATGTGTGCATGTGTGTGCATTACTGTTAAATGTCTGCAAGCAAAAAATTTAGTTATCTTTTTACATGTATGTCATGATATTTCCATTCAGTCTAATGGGCTCATGATACTACAATAAACTTTATGTAATTTTGAAGACTAATACAAAATTTTCAATAGTTGTATGAAACATTGAAGATCAGGAAAACCTGGAGTAAAGAGAAGAGAGAAAAATTCCAATAGCAAATTAGTAATTAGGTTATATTATGAATAAACAAAAAAAAACTGACTTAAATATTGATGTAGTTTAACTGTAATGAGTGTGAAATCAAGCTCCTCCCTTCTTACCCCTCCAAAAGGTATGTATTGTAAACAGAAAAAAGACATTGTGGTTTGAGATTCCTTCAACCTTCCTCTTTTTATCTGATAAGGAGTAAATTCTATTTGCATTATTATTACTTGCCAGTCATGAAAAACAACAAAGAAGCTGCTTCCTCCTTTCCTGGTCACTGTCCATTTAAAAACATTTCGTTGTGTACCTTGACCTTTGCAACAGAATCTCTGGATAGTTTTGATTCCTCAGTTCTTCAGTGGTTACTTAATGAAATAGAGTTTTCAGGACATTTCATTGGGATCTGTCACGGGGCCTTAATTTTTTTCTTATAATGATCATACTGACGCTACAGTGAAAAACCTAGTTACCTTTAAACTGAATCACTGAGCATATGTTAGCAGAAAAGTTTAATTTATGTAGCAGAAGGGAAAATGTGAACAATTAAATTATCTTTGAAAATATGCTGTGTCTTTTTTATTAGCAGCTCTAATTATTGCTTCATACATCTGGATAGACGGCATGCTACTTTCTATGCCTCCAACTGTGATGATATGTTGCCATTATTAGCTATTAACTGCTTTTACTAAAAGAAAACAATGTTATTATGGGGGGGGGCTTTTATTAACATGGCTCAAAAATACAGTCAAACATATATTAATTTGCCTTTTAAAGTTTGTAAAAACTCAGGTTTCATGTTTCAATCAACAAGAGCATTTGGTCAAAACGCCCAAGGAGATCTTTGGCTCTTGTCTCTCATGTTTGTGCATGATATAAATTACATTTGGCCATGATAGTGGCATCTCTTCATGGACAACGCATGAGTGGATGGCACATAATGAAAGCCTTATTTGCTAAATGGGAAGATGCTTATTTATACTGATTATGGGCACCTTTTTCACTGTTATAATGCCTTCCTGTGTGTCCTTCTCAGTTATGATGTCAAACATATCAGTCCCGTCACCATCAATAATTCGGTATTCTACTTCTGCATTTTTCCCAGTGTCTGCATCAGTTGCTTTTACACTTCCAATGGCTGTGCCAACTGGCGAGGACTCAAGAACTCGAAGGTGGATGGTGTCTGGAAAAAAAAAAAAAGTATATATATATATATATATATATATATGAAAGAGAGTTTTCATTATAAGTCTTAAACTCTACACCATATGTTAACTGATTAAAAAGTTGAAGACACATAGTATGGATTAAGGTCTAGGAATGGAAAAAGAGAAATTTAGGGGGCTTGTGTCTATGCATATAACAAACAGTGAGTGCTACCCTTTAATCATGTTAAGAACTCCGTTTTAAAAATAAGCACGTTGTCTTTTTTCGCATTTGCACAGATAACTAGAGATCAGCTTTGAGTGCAGATACGTGCCTGTGTGTGTTTATAAAATCACAACAAGTCTCAGAATATACAGTGAATATTTATATTTAATTGTTTCCCCTTGGTTTTGTTTAGTTGTTAACTAACCTTAGTTTCTTTCAGCTGAAGGACAGAACATTACAAAATTCCATGAAATCAGCTTTAGTGGGGAGGAATCCTATTTCTAGAAATTTGTGACAGGAGAAACAAAGAATAGTCTGTGGCCCTTCACAGTCAATGTGAAACACTCAATTCTGACAAATTCCCTCTATTCCATAGCAAAACAAGAATTTAAGCCTCTGGTGCATCTAGATGTCGTTCCAGTGGGAACAACTTCTACTGCTGATGAGATTTATGTGCATAAACATAAATCTCATAAATTTATGATCATAAATTATATATTACTGACAGACTAATTGACGTGAAGCCCTCTTCTGATTATAGCACCTTCATGCTCATAAACCTTAAGTAATTCTCCTTCATGCATATAATAAAGCCCAGGCCTCTCAGCCAGTCATGCTCTTAACCTGAGTATATTCTTTCCCAGTGTATTTTTCCTTTAGACACTTGTATGGAAGTTTTGCACCAAATTGGACTTTACAAAGTTTTCTTGTCAAAAGTTAATGTCCTACATCTCTCTCTCTCCGTTTTTCACATGCTATCTCCTTCACATAAATTCTTCCCTGACTACTCTCTTCTAATCACAATGCAATTTATCAAATCTGAGAAAATGGCACTGTTACAGTGTTACAGTGAGTGTTTGGGGGCTGTGCTCCTCAAAATTCATATATTGAAGCCTGAACCCCCCATTCAGTACCATAGAATGTGACTGTATTAGGAGACAGGGTCTTTAAAGAGGTAATTAAGGCTAAATGGGATCATTAGGGTGGGCTCTAATCCCATATGGCTGGTGTCCTTCCAAAAGAGGAGATCTGGTCACAGGCACAGAGTGGAGACCATGTGAAGACACAGAAAAGACAGCCTCTAGAAGCCAAGCAGAGGCCTCAGAAGAAACCAACCCTGCTGATCTTTAACCTCAATCTTGGACTTTCAGCTTCCAAATCTGCGAGAAAACAAATTTCTGTTGTTTAAGCCACCCAATCTGTGGTGCCTTATTACGGCAGCCCTAACACAGGGACCTCTATCTGCTCCGTTTGGGAAGTCGTTTCCCAGGACTCAGCTTCTGCCACTCCCCAGTGAGTTTCAGCCTGTTCTTTTTTTTTATATTTTGTAGTTTTTAATTTTTCTTTTACATTTTTCTCTGCATCTATTTTTGGTAACACTACTGAAAGCAACTCTCAACTCATTCCTTGGCCACTGTCCTTCTGGCACTCCTTACCTTTGCTGTTTCTTCTCAAATTTCCTGTCCCTGAGTATTCAGATGGCCCTCACTCACTTCCTTCGGATGATTGCTCAACTGTGACTCCTTCAGAAGCTTTCACCAATAACCTTATTGAAAATAGCCTTATCGGAAATACTACACCCAATCATTCTTCATAGTACTTGCAACAGCTAATCATTGTATCATTTACTTATTTATTTTTATGTGCCATGAAGAGGTAATGGGAAACAGGGACTTTGTATTTTTCCACCACTATTTTCTCACGCTCTTTCTTTGAATGCAGTGGCCACTATATACTTATTTGTGTATTAGATAAATGAGAAACTTCCTAACTTGTCTACAAGCTCCTTTACTTGACTAAATTCAATAAAATCTCAGATGCTATTATACACTGCAGTCATGTTATCCTTTTGAAAACAATAATGTTCTTTTGTGTGTGTTTCAAGCTTTTATTTATGAAAACAATAACCCTATTGATAATTACTCAGAGCTTCAAAATTCTTTGATTGGTCCCATTGAACTTAAAATAAAACATACATAAGCTGTCTCTCCATAAATTTGCTTCTCTGTCTTGTCATCCTTTCTCTTAATACTCTCCACAGCACTGGTCTCTTTCAGGTTTAGACTTTTCCAGTATGCTTTTCTTACTTCGATTTTCCACACAACTCTTTGCCTGGAAACCTCTAACTGTTCTTTTGAAAAATATCTGTTTCACAATCTTTCTATCACAGAACATCACTGACTCTAATCTATTTACTGCTACAACTTCCTTTAAAATATTAAATTTTATAGAAGCAGCATCTCAGTAAGTTGATTTATTACACTGTAGCAGAAGCAGCTTTTCTAAAACACAAAAATAATATCACTGTTCTACTGAAAGCACTTATTATTGACATTAGGATATTTTTTTTTAATTTCATCATTTAGTTTATAATGTCTTTAAAAGCCACTTGCTGTTAAAATCTTCGGTATCATGATTATCTATTCTCAGATCTAGAGTATATGTGAAGTGTAGCCACATTAATGCTGTTTTCAATTAATAATCAGTTAACCAGACCAAGAATAGGGAATACATGGAATATTTTTCAAAATAAATAAAAATAATATGAATGATTTGATTGATATGTATATGAAACCTGCACATACCATCTAGAGAATACAGATTTTTTTAAGCTGGCATGAAGCACTGAATCCCAACTGATCAAGAATTAAATTACTAGACATGTTCGAATAAATTTTAATAAATCTGTATCAATTAAATTATCTGACCATCCTATAATTAAGACAGAAGTTAATACAAAAAAAGAAAACTCCCAAATACTCATATTCTTGAAAATTTAGAAGAAAATTGAAAATAATTCCTATGTACCTGATGGTTCAAATAAGATACAAATATAGAGACCTAAAAATAATTGAAAAATCAGCGAAAAGAAATTGAAACATGGTACAGAGAAAGTGATTCTACTTAGAGAAGGTAATTTTTTTTATGTTTATTTATTTATTTTGAATGAGAGAGAGTATGTGCACGGGAGGGGCAGAGAGAGGGAGAGCGAGAATCCCAAGCAGGCTCCACACTCAGGGCAGAGTCAGACATGGTTCAGTCTTATGAATCATGAGATCTTGACCTGAGCCGAAATCAAATGGTGGACACTTAACTGACTGAGCCACCCAGGTGCCCCTAGAGAAGGTAATTTATAACTCTGTGTGTTTTAATACAAAGACAATATGAAATTAATGAGCTAAGCATTAAACATAAGAACTTAGAAGAGACATAATAGCCATCAAAGAAAAATAAGGTAATAATTAAGATAAAAACAGGAAGTGATATCATTGAAAACTAGTGTAGAAAAAGGAGAATAAAAGTGCCCAAAGTTAGTTGTTTTAAAAGATCCACAAAATAAATGTATAAGGCAAAATGGTTCATGAAAAGAGGAGATAGGGCAAAAAGTATTAAGAATGATTTTAAAGAAATGCAACTACAGAGAATGTAGTGATTTAGAAATTTAGAGAATATTATGAACACTTACATGTCAATAAAATTAAATATTTAGGAAAATTCCTAAAGATAATTAAAAATGTACAAAAGCTACAAAAGAGAAAGTAAAATATGATTTAAAATATGATTTAATATATGATATAATATTTAAAATGATCTATCCTCCTAAATACTAACAGCTCAAATATTTTTTTATTCTTTTTAAAAATATTTTTCTAATTTTTTTTAATTTATTTTGAAAGAGGGGGGTGAGAGGGACAGAGAGAGGGAGAGAGAGAATCCCACACAGGCTCTACACTGTCAGCATAGAACCTGACGTGGGGCTTGATCTCACAAATCATGATATCATGACCTAAGCCGAAATCAAGAGTCAGATGCTCAACTGACTGAGCCACCCAGGTGCCCCAACAGGTCAAATATTTTTAAGGAACATTCACAAAACAGAAAATTCTTTATTTTCTGTTCTTATGTAAAGTATTTTGGAGAAAAGAAAAATGAGGATTCTTCCCCAACTCATTATAAGAACAATATAACCCTGATACTAACACCAGATAAGAGTCCAATGGTTATACAGTGTGGGTTAAAAGTCAAGATCCACCACACCTAATCGTATAATGTTTAGCAAGTTCATTTTTAATGTTTAATTCACCATCATTTACATTAAGTTTAGTTTTTGAGAAATGTTATTTTAATCACTTTACTATTAACTAACTCCAGACTTTGGATTTCACTAGCTTTTCTATTACAGTCTTTGCAGAGATCCTACTTTGCATTTAATGGTCATGTTTTCTTACTCCCTCCAATCCGTGAGTGTCAGTCTTTCCTTGTCTTTGTGACCTTGACACTTTAAAAAACTACTGGTTACTCCGTAAAATGTCTTCCAATCTTGGTCTGTCTTATATTTTTTCGTGATTTCATTGAGGTTTTGCATATTTGTTAGAACACAGAAGTGATCTGTTCTCAGCATAGCATATAAAAGGAGGCATGTGATGTCAATATGTCTCGATCCCTTGGTTAAGAAGGTATTTCTAACAGTCTCCTCCATTACTAGTCAGTAATTTTTAAAACAATTAATGCATGTTTTGGGAGATACACTTAAAGATTATGCAAATATTCTGTTTCTCCTCAAAAATCTGCCCACTAATTTTAACATTGATGAGTGATCTTACCTGTAATACTTACTATTGTGATTTTCTTATTTATTTATTTGTTTGCTTTTGAGAGAAAGAGAGAGAGAGAGCAGAGGGGGAGGGAGAGAGAATCTTAAGCAGGCTCCACGCCCAGTGCAGAGCCCAAGATGGGACTGTATCTCACAACCATGAAATCATGACCTGAGCTAAAATCAAGAGTCAGACCCTTAACTGACGGAGCCACCCAAGCGCCCCAATACTGTGATTTTCTAGTGGTGATTTTCGATTTTCTTCATTATTTCCATATTTATTATTTGGAATTCTTCTGAAAGGAAAAGCTGCTCTTTCTCCCCATGTATTTCTGTTATTGTCTATTTGTATCAGCATAGACTGCAGGACACGTATTTTATAGTATGCATTATAATCCAATAATATCCTAGGTATTCTTTTGCACCAATTCTTACAGGTTTCGTCAGTGGGTGCTCCTTTAGGTTGTTCATGATGACTTTCAACATGCCTCTGCCACCTTTTAAAAATGTTTTACTTATTTAAGTAATCTCTACACCCAACATGGGCCTTGAACTCACGACCCCAAGATCAAGCATTGCATGCTCTATTGACTGAGCCAGCCAGGTGCCTGCACTATTTTTTTTTTTTTTTGAGTGCTTCCTTAATTTCTGGCATCACAAAATGTTACAGGTTCATCTTATGTTTCCCTGACCAAGCCTTAAATGAGCCATGTCTCAAAGTAAGTCCTAATTTCTTTTACTTTTTTTAAAAAAAAATTTAATGTTTATTCATTTTTGAGAGAGAGAAAGAGCATGAGTGGGGGAGGGACAGAGAGGAAGACACAGAATCAGAAGCAAGGTCCAGGGTCCCAGCTGTCAGCACTGAGCCGGATGTGGGGCTTGAACTCACAAGCTGTGCGATCATGACCTGAGCTGAAGTTGGAGCTCAATCAACTGAGCCACCCAGGCGCCTCAGTCCTAGTTTCTTTAATGGAGATAGAACCATACTTTTAAATATAATGAGGTATTCAAAACTTATAATAAATGAAATAACTCATTTCATAATGTGTAAATGTGTCAAAAAAGCCAGGAGAAAAGGAACTACTTGCCTTTAAAATAAGAAATCCAATTATATCTTTGATAAAAAGATATGCATAACAGGAATTTATTTTTTTAACTTGTTAACTGATATTTTTTTTTAATGTTTTATTTATTATTGAGAGAGGGAGAGAGAAAGAGAGTCAGAGCATGAGCGAGGGAGGGGAAGACAGACAGAGGGACAAAGAATCCGAAACAGGCTCCAGGCTCTGAGCTGTCAGCACAGAGCCCAACATGGGGCTTGAACCCACAAGCAGTGAGATCATGACCTAAGCTGAAGTCAGACACTCAACCAACTGAGCCACCCAGGCGCCCCTGATATTTGTTTTAAAAATAAAATATCTGTATCCTTCAAAATGAATTTAGAGTTCTCTAAGTTTATAATATTAGTGTTTTTAAAGTTTTTAAAGCTTAAAAGAAAATCCTGTGCTATAACAGAATAAAAATATTTCATAGAAACACCATAATATTAAAACTGATTACACAAATTTTTATGTATAAATTCACACTTATAAACTAACTGTACGTTTTTATTTTAATCATTGTCTCTGAAAAGGCCTAGAATTTTATTCCACTAGCATGAAACACAACCCTAATGCCCAAACACTGGTCACAAGTGTTTTCCATAATATGAACTAAATTTTCTTGGAGATTTGCTGTTGTAAGTCAGAGGAATGGAAAGTGAGATCAGGAATTCTTCAGACTGAAATTAAGTGAGATATCAAAGATTAATGGGATCATAGAAAAACACAAAAATCAACTTATTTCTACTGTCCATCATTTTGAAAACGTGATCATTGGTAATACAATAATAATTTAGTTGACTGAAAATCATTAAAACAGGCTTCTGGCAATGAAGCTAGATAATTCAGTTTAACTGGAAAACAATATTTGTGGATCATAAATTGAGATAGAAATATACATTTGAAGGTATTAAAAAAGGACAAGCACCAAGTTGACAGAAAATGAGAACCTACAAAAGTAAGTACAAAACTGAAATCCCCTTTTGGCCTGAGGATATTTACCATCTCTACAAAATTGATCATTATTTTTATGGCCTCTTCAAGCAAGAAGGACATACAGCAACCTCCACGTAATCCACAGATGGGTTATGCAACAACAAATTGTCTCCACAATTAACTAGGATTAGTGTTTTGCAGGAAAACGTGACCTAAAAACAAACCACCTTTCACAACATTTTACATTCCTAGTGTGGGTTCATAAGATCCTGAAGAACTATATTTTTTACAGACATAAGCAGCTTTAACCGCTAGAAGAGAAAGATGACACTGTAGCATCCATCAACACAAAGGTAAAGGATTATAAGTCAGTCTACGGTTACTCCAGGGAGAATCTGTGTATGGATAAGAAAACCACTGAAATTATGCTACCTGGGGGGATCCTTCTTCTTCACTGCCTCTTGCCATACCTTTCTTTTTCAAGCGCTTTTTACAAGAGCGAGAGACATTACCAGCCCTGGAAAGATATATTATAGCTGAATAAAAATACAGTTGTAAACATTTGACTCATAAAGTCACAAAAGAAGGAAAATGATGGAGTAAGGTGCCACAAGATATAGAACAACATATCAAATGCCTGGTGAGATAGAAACACACATACATATAAGTACATATGTATATAAATACATATACGTGTGTGTATAGATCCATATGTATTTGTATGTACTTATAGGCATATACATTCTTAGGAAACAAATAGTTCTTTAATATTTTAATGGAATATATTGTCAACAATCTTTATAAATAAGCTATGAAATTTCCTAATGAAGGTTAATTCAGCTCTGTCAGAGTATTACAGGCATCTCTGCCTTATGACTTCTTTGAATTAACATCGTAAGTTTCCTCCCCTTTTCCTTCATGTTTCAGAATAATTATTGAACTACAAAATACTAAGGCATATCTATATATTAACCAAATTATTTTATTGCCAAAGACAGCTGTAAGTTACATGGGAGGGAGATTACACAGAGATGTGTTTATCTCCAATTTTCAACTTTACCCTGCAAAGGTCCCTCTTCAATTTCCTTTCCATATGCAAAAACTTTAGTTAAAAATTCTGAGTCAGTGCCTTTTTGGTTATCTGCAACAATCCTCAGCTCACACACACACACACACACACTACACACACAAGTTGTTCCTAAAACTTTAATTTACAAGTAAATGTAGGCCAATATTTTAGCAATCTTTAGCAAGGAAATTTCTAAAATAGGACAAACGATTAACAATGCATAAGATAAAAGGTTGATGAATCAATCTATGCTCTAACTAATAACTTCTCTAAATAACAGACAATATAGAGAAAGTGAAACATGTTACAAATAAAGAGAATAATTTCACCTTGAAAAACATAGTATGTCTAAAATCCATAAGAAAAGACACATAAGCTACCAGAAAAATTGGTCAAGAATATGAATGGTGAACAGTTTACAGTAGAGGAAACAAGGTAAATAAACAGAAATATGTTGGATTTTAATCAAGCAAATGCAAATTAAGGCCATGATGTGATGCCATTTTATACCTACTAAATTGACAAAAATTAAATCTGACAAAACCAAGTATTCAAAGTATGTGGTGTAATGGGAACTATTACGCAGAACTGATGGGTGTTAATTTTGGCACCATGGTTTTGGGAAATGTACTAATTAGCTAGGGCTGCTTTAACAAAGTGTCAAAACCACAGAAATTTGCTTACAGTTCTGGAGCCTAGAAGCCTGAGATCTAAATATCTGGCAGGGCCATGCTTTTCCTGATCAATGTATGGGAGAATCCTTCTTTTCCTCTTCTAGCTTCTGGGCCTTGCCCAAAATCCTTTGTGTTCCTTGACTTGTAATGACATCATTCCAGCTACATGGACATCTTCTCCCTGGGTGTTCACATTGTCTTCCCTTTGTGAATGTTTGTCTCTATGTCCAAATTGCGCCTTATTATAAGGACACCAGTCATATTGGATTAAAGTCCTAATCCTGAAAGACCTCCTTGTAACTTGATTACCTCTGTAAAGGCCCTTTTTTTACATAAGGTCATATTCTGACATACTGAGGTTTAACACTTAAAAATATATGTTTTAGAGGACACAATTCAACCCATAACAGGAAACACATGGGAATATATAATGCAAACTTAAATGGTAGCATAAACAAAGCCCAGCAAGGCATATGAGAATAGTTGCAGAAATGTCATATAGAAACACTATTTGTAAAATGAAAAAAAGAAAAGAAAAAAAAGGAAGAGAACCCAAATGTCAAACAGCATGAGAATAATAAACTTGTTACATAATATGTTTGCAAACAAAATTCAAAAGTGAAAACTGTGAGCTATAGTTATGTGAAAAAAATATATATGAATCTTAAATACATAATAATAAATGGAAATAGGAATGTATCAGAAAATTATATACAGTGTGATATTATTTTTATAAGCTATAAACAATAAAAATCAATAATATATTTTTATGGATATGTAAATGCTATATGTATACTTATAAATTATCTATATAGGTATATATGAATATATATATTAAATAACAAAATTTGAGGATCATGCATATAAATGAAAACTATTTTTAAAGTCCTTGTAATGATTCAAAGTGGTACTACTTATATTCTCTTGTAGTTATTATAACATACGTGAAAATTTAAAGCAAACAAGCAAACTCATATACACAACAAAGCATCACTTAAAACTGTTGGTACTGGGGCACCTGGGTGGCTCAGTGGGTTAAGTGACCGACTTTGTCTTAGGTCCTAATATCACTGTTTGTGGGTTCGAGCCCTGCATCAGGCTCTGTGCTGACAGCTGAGTCTGGAGCCTGCTTCAGATTCTGAGTCTCCTTCTCTCTCGCTGCCCCTCCCCTGCTCACGCTCTGTCTCTCTTGCTCTCAAAAATCTCAAAAAAGTTAAAAAAAAATAAGTGTTGGTAGTTAGGATTCAACAACATGTCTCACAAAGTTCAAATATATATTTGAGATTTATATATTATATAGTGTATCCATTATACATTATTATAATCATATATTATGTGTAACATATTTATATATTATTACATATCAGTATATATATATTTGGGATTCATATATTATATATTATCTATAACAATATAATATATGCTATATATTATATAAATATTAATTATATATGATTGCATTTATGTGATATTAATATAAAATTCCTTATAAATTAATATAAATATATAATATACAATAACAATAATACATATAACAATACAAGGAAACATGAGTATCCCAGGAAAACAAAACACTGATACAAAAAATTCCAAAAGCAAATAAAATGAAACAAATAGAAACTTGGAGCTAGATCAACAAAAGAATGTGGAGCCATCACATAAAAAATATTTTAAAATATATTCAATATGCTTTAAGAAGTAAAAGTGGTCATAAAAATCTCACCAGAAAATAACTATAAAAAGTGGCTGGGCATTTTTGATAAAGAGCCAAATACAGTAAATAGATATTTACAATATAATAGTTGAAGTTAAAAAATAATGGATGGGTTAAACTGAAGATTATGATTATCCAACGTGGGAATTTGAGGGCTAGAGGATAAATGGAAGGAAGTATATGCAATTGAAAACTCATATGCAATTGTGTGGTTGAAAAAAAAAAGACATGGATTAAAACGTCAATGGACCTTTCAAGATAGCCCCTGATCCTAGCAAAATATTGAACAATGTCATCAAAATTTGATGATGAAATTATTTTCAACCCAGCCAGCATATTAATCAAATGTGATAACCCAATAAAGATAGTTTTAGACTCAGCAAATTTCTCTCCCTTTGGGCTTTTTGAAAGAACCTAATGAAGAATGTATTCCAGGAAAATAAGGTGCTAAATCAAGATATGGGAATACATGAGATGTAGACAGTTTTCTATCCAAAGTACGAAAGTAAAAAACGAAAGTCTGGGATGGCAGGATTTCCTGAGCTGTAGAGATTAGCCAGCCCATGCTGGGAGGGGAATAGGAGGGCTTTAGGTGTGCAACCCCGAACGCTGCCAAAATGAAGCTAAGTGCTATGGGGCTGCTTGCGAACGAGTTTTGAGCAGCTGTACATGGAGCCCATGAAAAGCTCAAAGCTGCAATATCTTGGAAAAATACAACTTTGGTAAAGAGAATCGCTCATATTCAATAGCTGAAATTATTGCATGGGAAATAAAATGTCTGGCTTTGTCTTAGAAACATTTGAGAGCCAGAATATGCTCTGTTAAATATTTTGGCCCAGGGGCGCCTGGGTGCTCAGTTAAGCGTCTGACTCGGTTTTTGGCTCAGGTCATGATCTCACAGTTTATGAGTTCGAACCCCATGACAGTGCGGAACCTGCTTGGGATATTCTCTCTCTCCATCTCTCTCTCCCCTTTCCCCACCTGCTGTGTCTAAATAAATAAATAAACAAAAATTTTTAAAAAGGTGGCACAATGGTCAACATTTTACATAGTTCATAGCATAGTATTTTGATAAGCTCCTTTTGAAACTTGCAGGGTTTTTTTTGTTAGACAATTAAAAAATATATATATATACATATATATATGTAGTGATTCTGTGAAAATGCTGTTGGGATAGGAAGACAGAGAGAGATTGGCAATAGTGGATAAAGTAAACCTAATCACATTACTTAAATTTGCTAAGATAATGGATAGTGAAATGGGGAAAAAACTGATATAATTACATCTAGGGGAGAATGGATTGAGATGTTACTGCGTTCCATTTTCACTAATCATGAAAGGAAGTCAAAGGTGAGATATAGGGGCGCCTGGGTGGCTCAGTCGGTTGGGCGTCCGACTTCGGCTCAGGTCACGATCTCAGGGTCTGTGAGTTCGAGCCCCGCGTCCGGCTCTGGGCTGATGGCTCAGAGCCTGGAGCATGCTTCCGATTCTGTGTCTCCCTCTCTCTGCCCCTCCCCCGTTCATGCTCTGTCTCTCTCTGTCTCAAAAATAAATAAACGTTAAAAAATTAAAAAAAAAAAAGGTGAGATATAAAAATATTTCAACAAATAATAAGATATTGCTTAAAGAATTGTAGCTTAACCTAGATGAACTGAAAAAGTTACAGTTTGAAGTTGTTTTCTGTGAGGATTAGAGCTACAGGTGAGGAAGAATGGAAGAGGTGGCTTATTTTTCTTTTTAAAAAAATATATAAACTTAATACTTCGATGCAAAATATTTTTTTAAAACCTTAAGTAGAAAATTTTCTTGATGATATTAGGGATTATCAGGTTCTGGTAAAAGGTTTCCTAATCATGGGTCTTCTTTTAACAGACAGAGACAGAACAAAAGAATAAAACGTTTTATTGTTTCATTAATTTTACTGTCACACAGATTTCACTGAATATTGCCTCTGGAAATCTGTTCTCCCACTTTTTATTTTTAGCTTGGACATTTTTGAGATTGGTTGTATTTTTAGGCACATGCTTAGATTCTGAAAATCTGCCTGCTTTAAACTTGTCATTATAGTTCTGGTCAAGAATCCAAAATTATTTATCACTTCATTTTATTTTTTGGTTGGTGAAGGGACGATCTCCATTGCAAAATTTATTTCCTTTTGAGGAGAGTAAGCATTATCCGTGTTAATTTTCAGTACCTTCTGAGACTTAAGCAGGAAGTGACCATGTTCCAATGGTTCATATTATAATAAGACTAAATTAGTATGTATATCTCAGTTCTCTTCCACAGTACTTTGCTGTAAGGGACACACACACACACACACACACACAACACAAACACATATAGTAGGTGAGTTGGGAATATGTGTGTACATACAGGCACATACATATACTTATTTACCCCTGAAATGTTAATAAAAGTATGTTCAAGGTGTCTCATACTTTCCAGAAAAGCCACGATTAAGATGGAGCCCATTCATCAAAATAGTATAGATTTAGCTCTCTATTAAATAATTCAAATAGTATGATATATACACACATACAATATATGCAGTCATGATTGTTTTAATTCTATGGCAGCTCTAGTAATTAATTTGTTCAAGAACTAGTTATTCAGTGCCCAACATATACAATTTGACAATACTTTCTCTGGAAAGCTTTCTCTGGAATTATGTTTATGTGCAGAAACTTATTTAGGGAGAAGATTCACTGGGTCTATTTCAAAGTTAATAGACTGCATTTCTATATTTTAAATGTGTGAAAGAACTACTCACTCCTATTTTATAATTCCTTTCCAAGAGTAGTCTGCTGAACACAAGTATCCTAGTTTGTCAAACAAACTGAAATTATTTTCATTAGGAGTCTGCAAGGGTGTTTATCATGTAGGGGTTGGGAGCAAGAGAGACATCGGAAAGAGGCAGATTGTTACGTGTCCGTTGACAGAAGCACAGTAGCTCCGGGGCGCCTGGGTGGCGCAGTCGGTTAAGCGTCCGACTTCAGCCAGGTCACGATCTCGCGGTCCGTGAGTTCGAGCCCCGCGTCGGGCTCTGGGCTGATGGCTCAGAGCCTGGAGCCTGTTTCCGATTCTGTGTCTCCCTCTCTCTCTGCCCCTCCCCCGTTCATGCTCTGTCTCTCTCTGTCCCAAAAATAAATAAAAACGTTGAAAAAAAAATTAAAAAAAAAAAAAAAGCACAGTAGCTCCTATCACCCATCTAATGTTTCATTTTTCCTTAAAGACATCTATTTGCATGCTCCTTATTTTTACTCTTAGAGTTGATGGAGCTTTAATTATGTGGTACGCTTTCCTATCAATTCCAATTTATAGTTGTTTTAAACTCATTCCCAGGTGTCAGATTGAATCATTTGCTTCTCTTTTAATGTTTAGAGCAGATAAATGTTTCTTCCTGGAGTATGTTCTTAGTTTGGTTATCGACTTAAGCACAAAGGCATGAATGCAAGGGGAAATTGCCATTTGTGTCTCATATATGGACAGTCGTGGTTAGAAGTACAAATCTAAAAGATAATATTGCAGAGACTTTGTAAGGACTGGGCGGAAGGTATGGGAAGTGCACTTTGAGACCATTATTGACAACCTCACATCACATCTGAATTTTCATTATTAAAGATTTCACCCAATTTTGATGTATTTCTGATTTTATAAGATTCAAGATTAACCATTCCAGGTCACTGTTTTACCCAAATTTTGATCAATAGGACCTTTGCACTTGAATATTAAAAACGCTGCAGATTTGTGTACTAGAATTAGAAACAATTGACAGCTCAATGTAGGAGACTCTGGAGGAAAGACAGAAGATAAGCCAAGTAAGAGATGTGACAAGATGACATCCTCAGAAACAACAAAAGAGATGCTAGAACACCAGTGGGAGGGCAGCAAGGGCAAACTCAGGTTTTGAGCTTGGCAGGAAATAGTTGCGGTTTTGTTTTGTTGATAAAAACAGTAAGGCTGAAAGAGATATAATTTGTCTTTTCCTTTGTTCCCTGCCCTTGTTTCTATTCACATTTACGTAAGAACTCTCAGCATTTCTAACACTGTGATGAAAAAAAAAGAAAAAAAGCACCACATATATGTATCAACAAAATAATTTAACATTAGTTTAATTTTTTTATTTGCTTTGTGTGTAATCTTATTGTAACATCTCTACGCTGCATAATAATCTCAAACAACACTTGCTTTAAGAAAAACGACACAATTATGCACGTTTATAAACCATTCCGTTGTATAATGTTTAAAAGATGTTTTTTAATGAGCTTAACAGGAAGAAATTAAAAACGAGATAAAGCTCCTTGGAGAAAACTGCACAGTGGTTAAGGAAATTATGCAACGCTAAATGGGCATTTAGGAGAAAGGAGAGGAGAGCTGAAAGTCACACCAGAGACTGACAAAGGAATGAGGCTCTGGAACTGAAGACTCTCACCAGAGGAAAGACAGAAACCTAAATTTGTGAGCACTGGAGACGTGATCACCAGCTTAGCTTTGGGCATTGAAGTTAAATTAGAGCAAAACAAGATGCTGCATGATGTCTTAGTTTCCTGTTCATTGAGGCAAGTTACAGGACAAAGCTTTAAGGAAAGCTGCCCATTGATTCCCGGGGACTTGGAAATCCATCTAGATACGTATCTTTGAAATCATCTCCGAGGTTTGGCATCAATGCAATGCACACAATTGCAATGTATAGAAACAAAATTCTACATAGGACATGGAGAGGTTAAGATAACCTTAAACTAGTCATTCATAAGCATATTAACATCGTATTAAGTGGCCCCTGTGTTTGCAATGTGTCCCTGAATAGGCATACTAGAACCTATGTAACAGCCAAACATTTACACAGCTAGTTTGTATCTAAGTATTTATATCTATACTCATCCGGGGGTATTATTCAACTTTGCTCTGAAGGATACAAAGGAACTTTGAATCCCATTTTTTCAAAATGCCAAATGGTTTAGTCGAAGGCAACTCTCCATGGAATAACTGGGGAGTTTCAAGTGGATTTCTGTACAATTTCCATGCACACTACTCCTCTGAGGAATTTATATCTTTCATCAGATTTGCAGTATTGTGCATTTCCCCAGTTATGTCCCTCTAAACATTTAGCCTGGCTGAGATCATACATGTCTGTTTTCACTTATATGTCATGTGTATACCTTGGATCAACATATTTTTTCACTACTCCTAGATATCTGAAACTCAATTCAAAATCTTCAAATCAAGCTGAAATCCCTGTCTCTCTCTTCAAACAATGTCTTCTGGTAAAAAGCTAGAAAACAGCTTTTTCTTTTGCTCTCTCCTTTCTCCTTCAAAACTTTTGTTGACATGATGACCAAGTCCATTGGATCACCCACTTAAATGTGTCTCAAATTCCTCCTCTCCTCAGCATTGGTCCAGACTCTCATCAACTGTTGCTCTTGTGATCCAAGCAGTGTGCTTCATTGCTGCCAGAATAATTAGCATAATTATTCCTTTGCATAATCTACATGGCATTTTAGTTTTATATCCATCCCTTTTCCTGATGTTAACAATGCCCATACATTTTCCTTCTTGTCTCATAATCCCTGCTTCAAACCCTGAGGTCCAGCCATACCAAACAGAACTCATTTCCTTTGTTTTCCTACCTGGAGAACTCTTATATAATTTTCTCTTTCCTGATCCACTTACATCTGAAGAGTTTACCATTTGGTGGTTTGGACTTCAATTGGTAATTATAGTATGAATGTTAGTGCACCATTCTCCAATTATAGGTGGGTATGGAACATGCATGTCAACATACATATGTGTGTGCATACATATATGAGCATGTATACTTATAACTACACATCCGTACATACACATAACCTATATCTATGTGCAAAAACAAGCAAGAAAAGAAGTAAAGAAGACATGGGGTGTGAGAAAAACTATAAAGGTGTGTGTGTGTGTGTGTGTGTGTGAGAGAGAGAGAGAGAGAGAGAGAGAGGACACAGGAAAGGGAGAGTTTGTGTCTATACCCTTCAAAATACAAACCATTTGTGGATGTATCCTGTCTCTTGTATCTCTCTTTATTAATTTATTATTATTTACTAGCATAGTTCCTGCCCACACTGTATGACTTCATTCAACATTTTATAAATCAAGGAATGCTTTTACAACACCATTTCTTTGTAATTATTATAAACTGTAGACATTGGAACCAAAGGGAAGAATCCTATAAATATTTTGGTGGTCACAGTAAAAATCATAGTTATCTCTAACCAATAAAAATTATAGAACAGTTCTAAGGAATATAAAGGTATTTTTTTTTCCTAGACAATGAAAAAGGGAAAAAGAGATATTTTAAATTTAATTCCTTCTTTCTCAGGCTAAAGCATCTTCCTTGGGACATACCTGACTGTTGCTCTAGTTGAAATGTGCTCTAGTTGAAATGTGCTTGATAATTTTAAAATATGCAGATCAGCCTGAGGCCTACATTACCTTAGAATCCCCAGTAGAGAAGAGGTTGACTCTATTTACAAAGGAAAAATCAGCACTTATTAAATCAAATCTCTCTTGTACCAGGCAGGGATTACGGTAGTCTCACAGCTCACTGAATGTACAGGTCTTAAATCCCTACGTATATCATAGAGACATTTCCTTGAAAGACCTTGTCTGATGCAAACCTGTTTATTTATCTGTCCAAGGAGTATAAGGATCCCACCAAAAAACAAAACAAAACAAAACAAAACAGCCAGTCATGTTTGGTCCCTGGGAATTGCAAAAGCACCAACCTATAAAGGTTTCATTTCCCTATTTGTAGCAAATGCATAGACATTTCAAGAATTTAGTATACCTTATCTAAAGTTATCTGTGTAATCTACATACAAGTAGTGAATCATGGAATTAATGAAAAGCAAAATGATCCAGGGAAGATAAAGAAGAGAGTCTTTCATGTACCAATTTCTTTCTTGTTGTAGTGGTTAGAAGTGTAGATTTTTGAGCCAAAGAACCTTGATCCCCAATCTGACTTTAATTTATTTCCCAGTTATAGAACTTTGAACAAGTAACTTAAGTTTACACATATCTGTTTTTTTTAACTAATAAAAAGGAGGAGGCAATTATGTTATAATGTTATATAGATATTGTGAAGACTTAATGAGTTTTTTTTTTGTATTTTATAGTTCTCAGTACATGCTATAACACTGTGCTTATTAATATTATTTTTATGCTGCTTTTTTGAAATTTAGGCAAACTGGATAACCCATATTTATGTAACTTAATGGGCTAAATAAAGTCAGTCAGTGTCCAATCTAGGTCATTTAGATAAAACACATAAATATACATATGATATCTTTTTAGGGCTCTGAGTGATTCTAGAATTGTTTGCTATTATTTCTCAATTGGCTACAGTTTTGTATAATCTTTAGATACAATTTGAGAGAACATAAAGAGATGTATTAAAACATTCAGAAAATTAGAGTCGTATTAAGTTTATTTGTGCACTGAAAGTGTCTTATTACCTATTATTTATCTTAATAAAAAACTTTCCTATAAGGGAGAAATTCTGTATCAATTTTCAGAACTAACAACCCAATGAACTGATTTTTGTTACTGTCCTTAATAATTCGTGGCAAAAAATATAGTGGACAAATATAAATTCACTCTTTTGAGTGTACTTGGGATAGATCTGGAAACTGACATGATAAACATCATATCAAATTCTCATAGATTTGATGATTATCTACACACATAATGCCCTAAAACTTATCTTAAGAGAATCAAGAATAAGTACAAATAAAACTATCACCCAATTTGTTTGCATTTTATAAAATTTTCCCCTTCATAGAATTTCAGCTCATTCAACATTGCGTAAATGTACTAGTTACTGGTTCCTGACTCCCACTTGTCCACCTAAGCTTGGTGCAAACATGTCTGCGACTCAAGGTTAAGTAGACTAGAGGCATGGTTCCGTGAGAGCTGGTTTTCTTAGGAGCTCACACCTATAGTTAGGAGATGCGAAAATAATCTACTCTCTCTGTCTTGTTGTCTGTGATAGGATGTGTGGGAAAGCAGCTAAATGTGAAAAAAGAGCTGTGGTCTTGAGCTGTGCCCTAGACTTGTCTCATTTGTGGTTTGGAGTTTTTGCCAGGGTCTCAGAGGTTTAGCTGCCTTCCTTCTTCTTGAGTTCTAGTGAACTACTGTCCCATTCAAAAACTAGATCCAAGTCCCCAGCACCAGCTGGCTGGCTGGGACCCTGACCATCTGCATAAGTGCTTTTTGTAAATGCTTTTCCCTAATCCTGAACTTACCTTCTAGATGTTTATTTTGTTTTGTTTTATTCTTGTTTTTAATGGATTTGAGAGTCTTATGATATAACATTCTCTGCTATATCAAGGCAAAGATACTGGGTTCTGCAGATCAGATATTTCTTAATCATTTACTCTGGTCAGGATGAAAATCAGTTATTGTAACATTTTCCCAGAGATTTTTTTTAAAGTCATTGGACATAAATCTTATTGTCCCAGTTGATTTTTCCAACTCCCACAGAGATCAAGTTGCAGTAATTTAATATTTTTAATAGACCTTTTCCATGGAGTCTATTTTGTTTTTCTTATTTTAGGGAAAGAAAAAAGGATATGGAACGAAAAAGACTAAAGTATTCAAGCAGGATACCAGGAGCTTAGATTTCAGGTGAGGAAGTGTTATATGTTCTGGGTTAGCACAATGAAACAGCACCATACAAGGACCACTGAACATCTGACTGGTTGGAGAGCAGAAAAACAGGCTCTGGAGTCCTCATTCATGAAAGTATTCATTCGTTTGTATGAGGTACGCACATTCATTTTGTTCTGGCCACTGAGGTTACAGGTCTCTCCAGGCTTAAGGCACTTCTATTTAATCTTTGGTTGGCCACAAAAGAACAGCAGCACAACATCAGAGACAGGAAAGGAATAAGATCAGAAACATTAGATACACTCATGAAGAAGGAAAAGGGAAGAGGAGGAAATCGAGTTTTATCAAGAACTTATTATATATTGCAGTTACTATTGAAGACATTTTACATATGTGACTGTATTTATTTATTTATTTTTATCATTTTTTAAATTATTTACTTTTATTTTAGAGACAGAGATTGAGAGCATGAGCAGGGGAGAGGAGTAGAGGGAGGGGAAGAGAGAGAAGCACGCTCCATGCTCAGCACAGAGCCCGACATGGGGCTCGATCCCATGACCCTGGGATCATGACCTTGGCCTAAATCAAGAGTCAGATGCTCAACTGACTGAGCCACCTGTGGGCCCCTGACCTTATTTATTAACTGTTAACCTTCTAAGTATTGTATATGTAGGACCTATGATTAGGGAAGCTAAATTGTCTAATTGTATGCATTTTCAGTTCCTAAAATTACTCAGGTCTCCTTAGAAAAGCCTCCTCTACTCATCCTTCCTAAAATAGCACCCCTGCCATTATCTAGCCCCTTACCTGCTTTATGTTCTTCACAACACTTACCACACAACCAGACATCACATTATGTTCCTGTAGCTATCACTTTATTGTCTGCATCTTCAACTAGGAGCTCAGGTCCTTTGTTGGCCATTGTGGCCTAATTCCCACTTTGTGCCTGGGCCATAGGAAACTTTAAGAAATTACCTACTAAATCACATTTAATTCAAGATTTCTTTCTAACTACTATATTGTTTGTCTATTTTATTTTCTTATTCATCTTACTTCTTAAAGTACAGGCATTATTTCTTCAGTCTTCTTCCTGTTCTTCTTTTATTCCTCAACTTAATATCCTCCAGCTTCTTACAAAATAATTTCAATGAAAACCAATTGGGAAAGATCATCTGCAATTACTCCCATTATGTAAATTCCAATAGCTGCTATCCAGTGCTGATTTAATTGGACTTTTTGGAAGTAATTGTCACTTTTGTCCTTTCCATTGTTATTCTGTTTTGTTTTGGCATTATCAAGTTACAAAAACATATAAAAATAGAAGCTACAGAAAAGCAAACATTAAAAGCATCTACTATTTCAGGGGTGCCTGGGTGGCTCAGTCGGTTAATCGTCCAACTTTGGCTTAGGTCATGATCTCACAGTTGGTGAGTTCGAGCCCCACACTGGACTCTGTGCTGACAGCTCGAAGCCTGGAGCCTGCTTTGGATTCTGTGTCTCCCTCTCTCTCTCTGCCCCTACCCCACTCACACTCTGTCTCTCTTTCCCTCTCTCTCTCTCTCTCTCAAAAATAAATAAACATCAAAAATATATATTTAAAAAAAAGCATCTATCATTTTTATCACCAAAGAATCTTCATCACCACTTTGAAGCATGTCCTTTATCATTTGTTTTTCCTGCACAGAATATGCCCTTTCATAAATTAGATTTTGCTAATTCCCAACTTTGTGAACTCTTCATCTTTTGCTATCTTTATGACATACAGTAGTTTTAAGAAAAGACTTAGATCAAGAGATAAATTCCCCCAAAAAGCTTCCACGGTAAATGATGTACTCATACCTTCATCCCTCCCCCCAATTTGGATAAGTGCTACTATTCTGTATGCCCATTGCATTCTGTGCATAGTTCCTTCATTACACATGATTTGCTATTGATATATTCTCTCTATTGCTAGACAATATACGACTCATAATCAAGAATCAAGACATTAATGTTCATACGCTTAGGTACAAACATAGTACCTGTCAGTGAAAGGTAAGCAATAGATTTTTTTCCCTTATTATTTTAAAAATTATGTCACTTGATATAACACAGGATTGTGAAAATATTCAATAGAGTATCTTTTTGAGACTGAAAAATACAAGTTAGTATCTAGAGCAAAAGAGCAGAAAATACTTTTAGAACTCAGTTTTCAGGTGCCCCCTAACCTTCTAATCCATTGCCTCTCTTTTAGAATCACACTAAGCTGGGCACCCATATTATATTAATGTTCACCTACCTGTATACTTCTAAAAGCACAGGACCGTGATGATAACTTAGGTCAGGAACACAGTTATATGTTTGTTAATACCGATAAAAATTTGCTATTGTCAATGCTCCTGGGAGTGTAGAGCTTTTTAATCTAATCTCCCACCAACCTATTCCTGTTTGGTATGATCCAGCTACACCATCTTTGGTTCTTGACATAATCACTCATTTTCCAATCTCAGGGTCTCACACATGGTGTTAACTCTGCTTGGTGGATTTTCACATCTCTTTATATGGCTAAGTTTATTTCATCTTGCCATGTTTGGATAAAATATCCCCTCCTGAATGAGATCTTCCCCTACTCTCCCTTTGGCACACACATATTCCTCTTTTTATCCATGACTGAGTCAATGCCTTGCATATATATATTTTTACTTATGTCTGATAACTTATGACCTCACCTACTGTAATGAAAGGTCATAGGGATAAAAACCAGGACCCTTTGTTGACAACATTCATATATCTAATTTCTAAAATAGTGTTTGGTACATGCATTTTTTTAAATGTTTATTTACTTTGAGGGAGAGAGCACATGAGCATGTGCCTGCACAAGTGGGGCAGGGGCAGAGAGAGAAGGCGAGAGAGAGAATCCCAAGAAGGCTCTGAGGTGGGGGCTCCATCTCACAACTGTGAGATCACGACCTGCGCCAAAATCAAAAGTTGGCCGCTTAACCAACTGAGCCACCCAGGCGCCACACGGTGTGTTTTCAATAAATATTGTCAGATAAATAAATTTATTATTTCACTTGAACAGATCCTCATATAACACATCAAAGTTTCCTAACTGCAGCACTGTTGGCATTTGGGGCCAAATTATTCTCTGTCATATGAATTGTAAGGATGTTCAGAGCATTCTTATCTTCTACCCAATAGATGCTGGTAGAAGCCACCAGCTGAGACAAGCAAAAATGTCTCAAAACATTGCCAAATGTTCTCTGGGGTGGCAAAATTGTCCCTGATGGGGAATGACTGTTATAGATCCACACAATAAAGTAAGCTAAACAATGAAGCAGGACATCTGAGTTTTCATCTTTCACTGTCCCTTCCAAATGACTGAGAGTTTTATCTTTCACAGATGGACCATATTGGGAAATACGGAATTTGGATCAGCCCATCTGCATGCAAGTTTAAGTTCTGAGGCCACTTTTATAATATTGACTAATAATAGTAATAGAGCAGCACTTGAACAAATCAACATTACTGAACACATAAATACGCTAGTGCCAGCCACTGGGTCAAGTGTTTCATAGGTGTTGAATTATTTAGTCTTACACTCTACCATGGAGTATGCACTGCTATCCAAGTTTATTCGTTGTCACTGAAAAACAGAAGGGTTGGTTTAACTGACCAACATGAAAAAGCTACTAAGTGAGGAAACAGCACTGGGACTCATGCAGAATCACTCCATGCAGTGATCGAGTGGAAATGTGGTTAGTCTGAATTGAGACTTGATGCAACTGGAAAATACATTATCTAAGTGGGTATTCCAAAGAATTATGGTAACAAAGAACATAAAATACTTGAATTAAGTTTTATATTGACATATCTAAAGGACACTATTAGGCTAAAGAAAATATATGGTTAAAATATATTCTCCTGTTTCTTTTAACTTTTTTAGATGGCTGATAAAAATTATGATTACGTACGTGGCGCACAATTTTGGTTTGCATTATATTTCAATTAGGCAGCATTGGCTTGTTGTCTTTATCATTGCCACTGTGAATCTCCTTTACTTTTTCCATGCATTGAGTATAATAATACTAACAAGGGATCTACATAGGTTAGTTCTGAGTTCTCAATGCTATGCCACATATGAAAGACTTCATAAACTGTGGAACTGTCTCCAAATCTTAGCTATTTAATGAAATGATATTGGAAATTAAAAACTAGTTTTCTGGATATTAGATGACTGAGGTTATCAAGTGGTATTCTAATTGCCATGACTGAATGTTCCCAATAGTAAGATATGGTTGCAAATATTCATTGCAGAAAATATAATTGAGAAAATAAAAATCCACAAATTATGTTTCTAGCTATAATTAAAAAATAATGAGGCAAGATACAAGGTGCTCTACAATTCCTCTAAATGTGTTGTGCTATACATCTGGATTTGGACATGGATTTCAACCCTACTCTGCATTACTCGGAGTTTCGTCTTAACATCTAGAACTTTTGTTTTCTCATTTGTAAAATGGGGATCATAATATTGACCTAAATGAGTTATTGTGATCAAATAACAGTAGGCCAATCAATAACTTGGTACAGTGTCCAAAAAACATGTTATTCAGAAAATGTGTTATGTTGCTGCTTCTTTTTATTATCAATATTTCATCATCATCATCATCATCATCACTACTATTATAATTATATCAGGGCTTGTGTAATGTATCTGTCAGATGCCAATCACAAATTCTGACTCAACAAAACCAAAGGAAAAAAATTATCAAATGAATTAATAAAGGTATCATAGTAGATGAAAAAATAATAAAATGAATTTTCATTGGACATTATTATCTTTCAAATATCTGATTTTTGTGCTTAATTAGAATCTATTAATTTCCTTTATTGGATTATCATTTTAAATGAACTGCATTTTTGACATGTGTATATATGTTCCTGAGCATTTAAAATATAATAGTCCTCTTGGTGGTCATTTATTATTGACTTAAAAAATACTTTTTTAAAGGAATATTTTTGCCTCTTGTGGATAATGTGATTAATTAGTTATGGTTTATTCTACTGGATTTGCATGTTAATTCTCCTGGTAACAAGTTCAGGTTAAGAGGTGGTCAGAAATATATACAAAATGTGAAATTTGAATTTTAATGCCACTAAGCATGTCTTCAGATTTGTTTGAGAAGAAATAATAGGGATTATTATTTTCCTTTCTCCTGCTGATGCTACAGGTAATTGGAGCTGTAGTCTGACTGTTTGAAAAAAGCATAAAGAAATACCCTTTTCTCTGTTTGGAGCCAAACACCACAATGGCAGACCTAATGGGGACCTTCCTTAATATTTAGCAAAACAATCATCATGAATAATAAACAAGTGATTACTGTGCTCAAAAAATATTCTATGTGAATGTTACAATTTTTCTACACACAAGATTTTAGACAAATCAATTCAAATCATACACTATTTTTACTCATCAAAGTTAGATAAAAATAACATGGAAAAGAGGTAAATTTCTTTGAAACAGTCAAAATAATGCAACAAATTCTTAGACCATGATTCCTTCTGCATTATAGTCTTTAGTGTAAAAATATAAATATCACAAAAAAACTACATTTTAATAATTTCTCCCAAAAGTATGTAAGCCAAAAATCAAACTAGAATTGGGAGGTCAACTTAGAAGTGAACACACAAAAAATGCTAAAAAATAATGACAAAGATACTACAACCTGCATTTTATCCCACATTTCTAACAACATAAAATTCCATCTTAAAGTACAGATTTTTCCAATGAGCAGGAAATTGTCTGATACTTGGGGGTGCCCATTCAGATCTAACATCACCCACTCTAATTGCATGTCTATACACATTTGTATAAAAAAGGGATTCATGTGTATAACACATGAATAAATACATGTGTTATATGGTCAGAAGCTAACGGTTCTTAACCTATTCTTGATCTATTTTGAGAACTTGAAGAGCTCATTTTAAAACAAAAATAGATCCAAATATATGACATTATCACTAAATAGATTTAGTGTTTTATAACTAAATAGGTCAGGAATACAAAATGTTTTAGAATGATTACCATTCCAAACACAAGAGAGAGTAACTGTAAGTCTGACACAGCGATATTAAATGTAAGTCTGAATAGTTTGTTATGTTCTGGCTATGTAGCCCTTTCTGACTAAGTCCTCATAATATGGCAAATTAGATATTTTATTGAAAAATATTACCCTCAAGTTAAGATCCTTCTTATTAAATTCTAGGTGGAAGTAAACACATTCATTGTAGAAGTATGACTTTGTTTTCCAATAAAACATCATTTCTTTTTGCGAACTGAAAGAAATAGTTCTTGGATTGTAGTCACGGATGCAGAGCATATTTATGGACAGGTTTTGTGATCACCCATAGATCCCTATTTCTAAATGAAATATATCCGAAATATATTTTTTTTTACATTTCAGTAACAGTGAATGCATCAGCATACGGACCTTTTTTTTCTTCACTTTTGTAGCACATTTTCAATGTTTTTAAAATTAAATGATTGACAACTACCTTTTCCATATCTTTTCTCTTTTTAGTCTAAAGCTTTTGCCATGTGGAAAGACCATTAAAGGCAGCTTACTCTGGGGGAAGCGAGGTGGGTTGTCATTTACATCTGTCAGTGTGATGTTCACCGTTGTGGTCCCTGATAAGCCTCCCATCTGGCCGCCCATATCTTTGGCCTGGATTACCACTTGGTACTGCTCCCTGTTTTCTCTGTTCATGTTTGGTAAAGCAGTCCTGATGATACCTGGAAGAAAAAAAAAAAACTTTTGTTATCCTCATTAAAGTTTCAAATATTAGTTGATTAAGACCGCATATTATACATCTAGGGTGTTTTGAAAGACAGAATATATTTTTGCTATTAATTTTTATTGTCTAGAAATCATGAAAGTGATTCAGTGGAAATATTTTACAATTTGTGCGGTTTTTCTGTTACCTAAAAATACCATATTGACAATATAGTGACCTAAACCCATATGCAAAAAACATAAAGCCAGGTCTCTTTCCGTTAGCTCACTCAATCATTTCACTTAAATTCTCAAGTCTTTAAGTGTGATATCATCCCTCTTCTGTAAGAAGTAATGTTAATGCTTGTCTTATTGTTCCCACCTTTTTTCTACTTGAAAAGATCATAATGACTTAAAGTAACAACTGATTCACGATTCCTGACCTGTTTCAGGCTCCACAGAGAAATATGGCTGCCCTTGAAGTATGCTGTAAATAACTCTGGCGCTGTTCCCATAGGAAGGATCATCCGCATCTGTAGCTGTGACTTGCACCACGGAAGTACCTGAAGTATCCAAATTCAGCTTAGTTCTGCACAGCACCAGAAGGAGGAGCAAAAGCACTGGTTTTCATGGAAGACTTGAATGATTTTTGGCTTTAATAATGACCTCTTAAAGAAACATTTCTATATAATTGACATGAAAATCATACATATAGTGTTATTACAGGAAAACTCTGAATTCAGTTACATATTTAATTAGCCAACAGGTATATTTTTATGCACCTGTAGATAATGCTACAACGTATCAGACTATAATAAATGCAGTTACTTTACATATGATGAGGTTTGATATTAAAATTCATTTTCACATAATAGATTTGTTTCATGTAAAGGGCATATCTGATCACAAAGGAGTAAGTGTGCTCCTCTTTCCTCCTCTCCACTAATTGACTATAAAAATAATTAACATCTGTTCTAGAATACAATTTTATGAATAGATTAAATTCTAAATTTAGAAACAATCCAAGAGGATCCCAAGTTCCATGAACTATTAAAAGCTATTTAATAAAGTTCAAGATATAAAAAAAGAGCTTTATCATAAAGCAATTGCCAAAGTCCTCGGGATTTAGTGAAGTAAATATTAAATAATAATCCCAGAACAATGCTTTTGAGAAATGCAGAGTTGAAAATGTGCCATTGTAACTTAAAAGAAAAGAATCAGAATTATTGCATTGGTTTATATGACTTCTCCCATGCTTGAGGAATAAATTTATTCTACCAAATCTAAATATCTATCTCCAAAAATATGTTACCTTTGTTTCCTGATGTTTGTTTTTTGTCATTCTCTATTTAATAAAAAAATAAGGCAATCTTAACTTTCTTTGCTTACAAATAACAACTTCTGTTTATTTCCATTGAAAAAGAAAGTTCCATTATCTTGAGTGTTATACTTGTAGCTTTTTCATGCCTTCCATCTTATAGATTCTACAGCCTAAATCTGTATTTGTATATCAGTATGTGATTGTGGATTTCTACTAGTTTGTTTGAATAAGAGATTTATATCAGCAGGATTATGCTTATAAGAAAAATATGTTTTAAAATAATATGAATTAGATAATCTAATCATTTCCACCTTTTGTATCATTTAGATAAACCAGACAAAGTCTTTAGGCGAATTATAACTAGAGAATGTATATGAAGACTATATTACATCTATACTTACCTAAATGTGCTTACAATATATTTGGGATCAGAATTTTACCTAGCTGTTACACAAATCCATGTGACAAAGATATTATATTTTCATAATTTTCTACTAAATTTTAATGATATTTTCATTGGTTTTTAAAGGAAATATCTACTTATTTGCAAAGATTTACAAATCCATGGCATGTAAAAAATTATTCTTCTTTTTTTCTAACTCATTTCCGACATGAGGAAATTAAATAAGTATTGTTTGGAGGGACTCAAAAATGTCAATTAACTGATCATAGCATTTTAAAAATTTCTGGTAATTATTTTGTATACTTTTTACATACCATGATAACTCCTATAAATGAACTTACCTACAACAGACATTTCCGGAACACTCGCTGTATAAATTTCTTCTGGGAACGTTGGCTCATTGTCATTGATATCATGGATTTTGATCACAAACTCAGATTCTGGTTCTACTGGTCTCAAAGTTCTTCTGTTAATAGCTTGTGCACGCAGAGTATAAAAGGCTTTTTCTTCCCTATCAATTCTTCTTGTGGCATGAATGTCACCTGTTTTTTCATCAATAATAAAAAGAGTACCTGCTCCATCTCCAGATAAAATATATTTGAGTGATCCGTCTCCTTTATCTTGGTCTGAATGAAGCTAAGGGAAATAAAAAAGAGCATATCCATGATAATGCCTAAAAGTACATAATGCTGAAAGAATTCAAACAGTCTCTCATGTCCCATCACTGAATAATGGGGTCAGTTATCTTAGTTCTTGAAATGTGACTTGAATAAGTATGAACACACTCACCTGTATATCTTAAACAGCAAGGCTAGCCTTTCACATACCAGTGTGATTTTTACTTTAAATGGGAAAAAGTAATAAAAATAAACCAAACACAGTTCCCCCCTTCACTTTGCTTTGCAAATAACCATTTTCATAGGCAATTAAATCCTGACAGAGCTATGTCATTGGTCTTGATATGCTTCTGTAAACATTTCTTCTCGCATTTCTTTCTTGAGCGGAAAATTCTCTTATTCTCCTATTATTTAGGAAATTCTTATAAACTTACTATTAGTTATTGCATTTCCACTGGAGAATTAGTGATAGCTTAACTGTAAGAAAGGCAAAGGTGTACGAGGTATAGCTCCTATGTTAGAAGCACTATGCATTATTTTTTGGTTCATACAAAAAGAGAGAGAGAGAGAGACTGCCCACAGATATTTTTGAAACTCAGAAAAAGAATACAAATAGATATTTATGTATTCTAATATTATAAACCAAGTTAATAAATTCTACAATCATATATGTCTTATATAGTCTCCTACCTTGCCAAATGTATCTTCCTAAAAACCTCAAACAAGTTTTGTGCAGGAACAAGACAATGCTAAGCAAGTCTGTTTCTTTGCCCATGCCCACAACATTAATCATCCAGAATCCACTCACGTCAAGGAGCTTTGCAGGCATTCATGTGGGCATCTCAGCCCAGTGCACAACCCATCCCAGTGTAAATGCTACCTAGGATTCCAGGTTTTTGTGGGCAAATTCCATCTATATTGTATTTTATCAGATACTCCCTAGGACTGCCCCCAGAGGTTAGGGATGCATATAACAGTTGGTAAGTTTGGTCTTTGGGTGACTGACATGGAGGAGAGAGCTTCCCTGGACCTAGAAGCAAGTTCAGGGATGTTTGGGCAGGAAATAATGGGTCCCAAGTACCTTGAGTATTACCTGGGAATAGATGTGCAGGTTCTAGATGTGAATATCCCCTGCTCTCCATGGAATTCTTACCCTGCATCCTGGGCTAACATGTAGGAGGGACCAAGCATGGCTTTGTACAACACAAGGATTATAAGTTTTTCTTTAATTGAACCACCCAACCAATAAGCAGTTTCTATGCTTGGCTCACAGTTGGATTATTTGCAATAAGAGATTATGTTTACAATTTTTATTTTGTTCTTTTAGCAGATAAGAAATATGAAAACAATGTGCAGATTTTCTAAACTTCTAGAATGCATTTATTATAATTTAGGAATCATCACAAACATTTTTTAAGTATTCATACAAAATGTAGTCGTAAGATAGAATAGACACACTGATGTGCAGCCTAAAAATTAAAAACTGGAGACAATATCTTTCAATTACACAAAAATTAGAGTTAGATGTTTATCTAAATAATGTTTGATATTTATTTACATCAACAGACATTTTCATCTAATTTCATTTAGAAATATTAAACTGATTATTTTCTATTTAAAGCAGGCTTATATTATTTGAAAGGCTTTTTTTTTTCTTTTTCGGAGCTTATGTCAATGACTTGGCTGTGACAACATTTTTACATGAACATAAAACAGTTAGGTTAAATATATGTTTTAAAACACACACATACAGATAATATATTGTATTACTGGTATTGTTGGGTCTACAAAAGCAGTCTGCTCTTGGGGCGCACATGTGCCTGGTCAGTTTAGTGTCCAGCTCTTGATTTCAACTCAGGTCATAATCTCCTGAGGTCGAGCCCCATGTGTGGCTCTACGTTGACAGCATGGAGCCTGCTTGGGATTTTCTCTCTCCCTCTCTCTCTGCCCCTCCCCCACTCTCAGGTGCTCGTTCTCTAAATAAATTAAATAAATAAATAAATAAATAAATAAATAAAGCCAGTCTTCCCTTTAGTTAATGGTTTTTAGTAATTACCCTTTAGCCATCAAATTTGGATCAAAGTCATTTTTTTCTGATTCCTGGACAAATAACTCATTATTATAGATATATCGGGAAAGAAACCCAAATGGATATGTACTTTAAAGAAAGAGAGAAGCCGGATGACAAATATTTTTTTACTGCATTTTTAGCTATTCACAAACAATAAGGTAAGGTTGAAAAACTCAAGAAATGTCTGCTTTTAACTAAAAAGCTCTCAGAAGTAACATATGACTGTGTTGTCCAGGGAACCACTCTCAATAAGTTGCAAGATTGATGCTTTTTAGTAATTGGAAACACACATAGCTTCCACGAAACTTTCCAATGACATGAATGTGCAACAGTGGCAATTTTCCACACAGCACACAAGCAGTGCATAGTTCTTATTCTGCCTGGGAATCGAAAGAATTCAAGAAAAAATTATGATATTATCAATCATTTGTTCAGATAACTTTGTGATTTGTAGTAAACAGTTGTGATTTTTACTGTCTATCCATTCAACAATTTTAATTGAGGAATATGTGTTTACTCTCATAGGAATCAAGTACTTCTAAAAGTAAATCAATGATTCCATTCTATTGCTATGGAAAATCCAAATGCTGTGTGTAAGAGAAATTCACAGGCCCACTGCTGTGTGTGAAGATTTCCTACAGCATCTAACACCTAAACTACCAAATAAAGAATGACTAGAGGTATAAACTTGGATTTTTTTTTTTTTTGCATTTTACAAAGTGTACAGAACACTAGATGAATATAGAATGTAGATTCGGAGTGGGAAAGGATATACAGCAAGATGGGAATCATTAACACCAGTTCTGCCACTCTAATCAGTTAGACATGCAAAAGAAAATGCTAGAATGGGGATCTCTTAATTATTCTGAAGTTCAGTTTTAGAATATGAATCACAGCAAGATTTTTACCTTAACTTATACTACAGAAAGAGAACATAAATCCTGGAATTGGATCACATACTGTGGGAGTTTCCATTGGATTAGGAAATCTAACATGGTAGAATGAGATCAAAGAGATGAGGGTTAGAAGCTGGACAGTGATTTGGAGAATCAAAATGAAAAGGATTTCTAATTTTCTCATATTTAACAGAAAAAAATCAGACCTATGCATTTATAAGTTTTGGTCTTAAGAAGCCAGGTTTACAATGCATTTTTTCTTAAACCATTAGAGAGATTGCATTAAAAAAAGTATCTTTTCTTCAAAAATGTTTTAAGTTTATTCATTTTTCAGGGACAGAGTGCAAGCAGGGGAGGGACAAAGAGAGAGACACAGAATCCAAAGCAGGCTCCAGGTTCTGAGCTATCGGCACAGAGCCTGACGCAGGGCTTGAACCCACGAACTGTGAGATCACGACCTGAGCCAAAGTCGGTGCTAAGCCAACTGAGCCACCCAGGCTCTGCAAAGTATCTTCTTTTTTAAGGAATGTTGACATTAGAATAAAGGGCCAAAATGATCATATTTGGGGGCTTAAAATTGGCCTATGTTTACCAAAACATTATTTAACCAAACATATTTGGCAACTGGACCAGTAAAGAAACTACAACAAATATTTACTATAAGGCAGAGAGATACATTTCTAGACCTCCTGAAAACTGAGTGATTGAAACGCTGGTTTGAAACCCTTGAGAGACAAGAGTTAACTTACAGCAGGTATGCTGTTGTTACTGATTCCTTAGCAGTTACAGAACAAGACCAGTGGACAAAATTCTTTAATTATATCATCCTGTTTAAGTACCCTCTCTTCTCTTAAATTTCTCCTTTTTATTCTAATTACCTCTTCTTTTGTATATTTTCCCCACCCTTTCCCTGGCATAATGTCTCTGTTTCTTATTTCTTGTGTGGGATAAAATTCTATTTCAGACTACAACTCATTTACTAAATAAAAATCAGACCAGGACTAGTTAGTCCTGACAATGATAGCTTTCTCATTACTCTTCCCTTTTTTATTTGGATGTTAGGTATCAATACTTGGATCAATTAAATATTTAATTGAACAAAATTAGTGGTTTTTGTTACTGAGAAATAGGTTTACGGATCATGTGCCAAGTAACTTACAGCATCCACTTTGAAATAACTTTTGTATTGATTTGACCTTGTGTTATTTTATTATGTGAAACATTAAGTTTTCTTTAAACATAGAAAGAATGTCAGATTATTGTGGCTTTAGTTCCTCTGTAACACCTGTTCTCCTGTGTGAAACATTTGTGCCACAAATCTTTAAGAAGAATTTTATGTTAATGCTGACCTTTTCTTTCCTTGAGGAAAGCCTATTAAAAATTCACAACCTGCTGTGTTCCTTGTAAATTCACAAGCAGATAAAGGACGTGGCACGATACATGACAATTAATGAAACTAGAACAACTGCTACTGTGTTGCACATTTAAAAGTCATTCTCCTATTATTTAACTTTTCTGTTTAGATGTGGTGAATTATATAACCCATTTGCTTGTATTGAGTAGCTTAGTAATTAAAACTAAGCAATCCATTGATTTTAAAGAAATATTTTAACCAAAAATTATTTACTGAAAGCCTGTTCATTTTAAATGTGGCAGGTTTCTGATAATTTTTTAATATTTCATGTAAAGCATCATCTTAAGATATTTGTCTAAAACAGTCTGTAAGCTAAAAGGGGACTTGTAGCTTATCTAGTTTAAGGTCATCTATTTTTTTTTTTAAGAGGAAGAAACTGAGATATGATCAGTTATTTTCTTTATGACACAGAAGTTAAATTAAGATTACACTTTTGGTTAGGTGCTATGTTCACGGAATCTTTATCTCTTACTATGTTCATTTTTATTTTTCAGTTCCTCACATTAAATAAAGAAATAAAATAAAATAATCAAAGTGTCTATAAAGTTCAGGGAATTTAAGTAATTTATTACCAAAAGAATAACTGATAAAAGGGTTTTACCTATAGTTTCACCCTTGTCTGGAGGAAAATGAAGAGTAAGTTTTAAGAAGCAAAAAACCGTATCTGTCAACACCGCCAGGAAACCTATGATTCCTCCCAGATAAGCGAAATGTATATTGTTATGTGAGATTCTTTCTCATTCCGAATATTGATACCTTTTTGGATACTGGTAGTTGTTGGTATTTGGTTCTATTTCAAAAACTGAAAAAACATAGTAGAGAAAATTTGAATTTTCTTTGTAAAATTATATTAGAATTATATTTATATCAGTTAGACTAGTTCTTTGAAGGATACATTTTGATGAATTTATAGGACTGTAACGTTTGTTATATGAGTTTAACAATTTTTTGTGTGTGTGTGCATTAACTTAAAAGTATCAGAAGTTATTGAATATATTTTCTAATGAATAGTGATAATTTTATGGCTGTTAGTCCTTCAAACAGCTAATATATTCTATATTTGTTTTTAAAAAATACAGGATGTGGCAAATTCGTTGTGCTATTCTGGTAGTAACATTATTAGCATTTTG
This sequence comes from Lynx rufus, assembly GCF_022079265.1. Classification (NCBI taxonomy): domain Eukaryota; kingdom Metazoa; phylum Chordata; class Mammalia; order Carnivora; family Felidae; genus Lynx; species Lynx rufus. The sequence continues at coordinate 220,004,583 of NW_025814823.1, read as the reverse complement.
CTTTAATTGTTCTCATGAATAGTATAGTATCAAATGGAAAATAAGACATTGGATCAAATACTTCAAATTTGCATCAAAAAAAATAGTAGTAGTAAAGATGGGCTAGCATCAGAAAACAGCCAAAAACATGTTAAAGCAAGTAAATACAATCTGGTCAGAAATAAATACATAGTTACTCATTTTGTCAAGAATGGGTAAAAAAAGGGAAGAGGGGTGACAATCTTATTTGGATTATGTGGGGTTTACAGAGTAAAACTGGGCATTATTTTAATATTTGTGATGTAGGAAAAATATGGCCAATTTTTACTAATCCCAATGAAACAGTTTCTCCTTCAAAAATAGAAATGGAGAGGAGAAATTAAAGGTTATCAATGAATGGATTATAAAAACAATTATAATTTAAAAATACACCAAATATATGATTTATATTAGTTAATATTTTTTGAACAATCTTATTCTTGGACCAGAGGCAAGTATAGAGGATTAAATGATGGATGGATAATGATGTCTGCATAGCTTAGGGTCTGTAAAAAAAAAAAACAAAATTAGTGGTTTATTTTCTACATTGGTTCTCTAGAGAATGTCCTTCAAGAGGAAAAACTCTGGTAGAGTCTGGATTCAATAACTAAGGATTCCTTTTCTCATTTGGTCTTCCAAGAGTTCAGCCTGTTGAAAGTTGTGTGGGTTTGTTTGTTTATTTTTGTTTTGTTTTGTTTTGTTTTGTTTTTGTTTTGTTTTTGATTATGGACTACCCTGAGTGGGGAGTCTAATCTGGAATCATCTTATAGTTCTGGGTGCACTCTTTGAAGCCATTAAAAATTACTCAAGGTCCTGCAACAGGTTAGCTTTCTTTGCAGAAAGTGATATAAAATTCAAGAAGACATGACCTCTCCTGCTAGAACTATAGCTAACCCACATCTTAAAGTGTTTTAACTTGGGTACATTCCTTTGCTAGTACTGTAAAGATACCAAGATGACACTGAAGGGATTCAGTTAAGTTTTCCATAGACACGTTTACAGAACATTAGTTGCTTCAAGAACTTAAATGATATGTATAATAAACCGTAGTCACATTCTGTCTGACGTATTAGTTTATTCTTTCTTTTTTTAAGTAAAAATGTTCATTTATTTTGAGAGAAACAGAGAAATAGAGAACAAGTGGGTGAGGGGCAAAGAGAGAGGGAGACAGTAGATGCGGGACTCGAACTCAGGAACTGTGAGATCATGACCTAAGCCAAAACCAAGAGTCAGATGCTCAAACAACTGAGCCACCCTGGTCCCCCAGTTTATCTTTTTCAAAGAGAGTTGTTGGGGAAATATTTTAGAGGAGGTTCATATTCTTTTAGAAGCCTGACATTTTCCTTGTTATAGTTATGAAAATCACCTAATTATGTAAAGTAGCCCCTTGTGGTGTGAACATGAAATCAACATTTTATACCTCATTCCTCCCCACCACTTGGAGAAGTCTTCTTAAGCATCTTGGATTTATAATACAGGATTTTTGTAAACACATGTCTAAATTGTTAAGTAAATGCAAAATGATTAAAACCAAGAGATTTTCATTTCTAATCAATAAGGTGAAAAGAATTAAAACCAATGGTCACTTATGCATGGGTTACATGGGCAGCTGAGAACCCTTCCTCCTTCCTTTTCACCAAAAAAGGCTGACAATAGGAGATGGGAAAGGTAGGAAAGGGCTAAAGGATAGCTATGCCTTGAAGGAATTTATTTAAATAAGTATATTCTGAACTGGATTGATCTACTGTAAACTGAAGAAAGTGATGAGAATTTTAAGCGTGGTATTTTAGGATTTCAAAGTTTTGGAGATTTTGCTGTGCAGGCAGTATTTGAAGCTGTTGGGTTCCTCAGACTTGTAAAGGTGCTTTCATCTTGAAAGCAGAGAGTAACAAGTACATGATTGGGAGCCCAGAGGAGAAGGACCAGGGAGCTGCCTGCCGTCTCTAGGGGCTCTGGTCAAGAAAAATGAAAAGGGGTTTGGATCTTCACATGCATTGGATATTTTGAGGCATGGGCTTAAATAAGAATCAAAAAAGGGCTATGAATGCTATCCTATAAAAGAAATTACATAAGTAAGTGTGTGTGTGTGTGTGTGTGTGTAAAATACAAAAAAACAATGTTATATATACACAGTATCCAAGAGTGCAAATAGCCTCAGAAATATGGCCACAGACCATTAGGTTAAAAACTCCTATTCTAGGTCAGCTTTCTGTGTTTTCCCACACACACAAAAAGGAACTGAGAAATCAAGATAGATGTTCTCTTCAGAAAAGAGTTTGCTCATTTGACTGAGAGACTGTTACATCTTCATTAAATGAAGAAACTTAGTTCCCAGACAATATCATGCCTCTATAACTTGTCTCCTTCCCCACTACACTAATTTATCCACCCTGAAAATCCATAATCATTTCAAACTCCTTTGTAAGGCTGAATTACCCTCTCTTTCTTGGTGCCCAATTATAATGTGTGTGTGTGTGTGTGTGTGTGTGTGTGTGTGTGTTTGCGTGTATAAAATTTCATAGCATCTGTATTAATTTTGAACTATTATTTTTATAAGTCCTTATGGAACTACAAATATATTTCCTTTGAGGATAAGAACCAAGTTTCCATTCTTTTGGATTCAACATTTCACAGTACATAATACACAGTTATTTATCTGCGGAAGGAAATAAACAAATATCAACATCAAATGCCACAGATATGAGGCATAGAGAGTTCATTTTGTAGTACTTTCTTAGCAAGGATGAATATTCTGAATGGAGTGAAATGAAGTTAGAAGTCCATAATGAAAAGTCTACATTATAAGTGTGTGTAAAGAAAATATTATTCTTTGTACTGAAAAAGATGGGGGCTGTAAGTTAGTACAAATTCCATTTAATATAATGTTGCATCAGTGAAATATATATACATAGATTACCAGGGGACAAATTTAAATTTTTCAGTGAAGACCTAGGGATAGAAATGCAAATCCAAATTTGTCTCTGAAACTGTAAGGTAAGTCATTGTAAACATCTGTAATTTAACTTAAATTAGGATAAGGTAGCTAGGCAATAATAACAGTACAACATTCCCACTGACAAAATCTGGAACAACCATAGATGACAAGGAAAACGTATTGCCAAGACCAAATTGCTGTGTGAACAAGAACTGAATGGACTAAAACTTGGGAGGAGAGAATGGTAAAAAAATGAACTGGGGACTGGAAGCTCTTTTTCCCTGTGGGCATGTGCCTGTTCTGGGCATGTGCCTGTTCTGGGCTAGGTTTGGAGGCAAAATCTGTGACTGTCAAAAGAGGGTAAGAAGAAAACAGGAGAGGTTTTAGAGCTCACATGGTGACGGAGTGAAAATATTAGAGAAATGAAGGTCCTCAAATGCCTTCTCATAAGACATTTGTTGAATTATAGGTCTGTAGATGGCTAAAGGTCCAGGCTAAAAGCCTTTGAAAGCCAGAATAGAATTGTCCACATTCCTAGAGACTTGATGTTCTCAGACTCAAATGGAAAAACAATGGCAAATAGGTGAACTTCGAAACCCTTCCAGTGAATGTCAAATTGAATCTGAGGGAATGCAGGGATATTTTTTTTATTTAGGGACATACAGTTATTCTCAGTGCCTCTAAGGGCTATAAGTACAAGCTTGATCCCTTGACATATGGGGAGAAATAAAGCAGGACATGCATTGTTCTTCGTGCAAAGCTGAAGTGGCAAAACACCCCACTCATTCTCTCCTGGAGATTTCTGTCAATGGGTGAAGCAGCTTCAAGAAACTGATTAATTTTTGAAGAGTAGAACTATGGAATCTGGGGGCAGAGGAGTCAGGAAACACTCTTATTTGAATTGTTCACCCTCTCAGAAAAGGAATAAGCAGTGGTAAACATAGTCTTACTAAATGGCTACTTACCCTTATCTTCCTCAATCCCTGATTGAATTGTGGTAATGTATTAGTTAGGGTTCTCCAAAGAAACAGAACCAATAGGAAATCTATATCTATATATCTCCTTCTTTCTATCTATCCATCTAGAGAGAGAATGATAAGGAATTGGCTAATGAGATTGTGAAAGCTAAAAAGTCTGAAATTGGTAGTGAAAGAAAGAAACCTTAGAAATGAAGTAACAATTGATGTTGTAATGTTGGGTCAGGCCAACAGTCTAGAAACTCGGGCAAGGTTTCTATATTACAGTTTTAAGTTTCTTTTAAAAGCTTTGGTTTTTACTCTTAAGGCCTTTAGCTGGTTGCATGAAGCCTGCCCACATTATGAAGAATAGTTTGATTTAATTATAGCTTGCGGATTATAAATATTAATTACATTAAAAATACTTTCATAGAAACATCTAGACTAGTGTCTGACCAAATAAATGAGCACCATGTTTTAGTCAAGTTGATACATAAAATGAATGATCATCCATGGTGACCAAATAACCCAATAAATGAAGAAGACTTTCTAGTGAAAACTGAACCATTCTGGGGGTTTTAAGTTCTTTATACATGAGATGTGATAAGAATAAAAAGTTACTATACATGCAAAAAGGTAAGATCATGTGACTTATGCAAGGGTAAAAACAGAATAACAGGAGATGGCAGATAATAAACATATTGTATTTAAGGGAAAAAAATCGAAAAGTAATAATGTATATTTGAAAATGTAAGGAAAAATGGAAAAAGCAGGTAAAAAATGGAAATAAAAATAATCAAAAGAGCATTCTAAAATGAAAAATACAATGTCTGGCTTTCATAAATCAATAGAAAGTTTTTACAGCAGATTGCGTATAGTAAAACACAAGATTAGTCTTTCAGAAAGTAAAAATAGGTTGCCAACTTGAAGTTAGGTATATAGCAACTGAAATGCAGAGAGAAAATATATGAGAAAAAATAGATAAGATCATTGGATGCTTGTGAAATCAAATCAAAAGTTGCAACACACATGAAATTGGATTCCCAGAAAGAGAGAAAAGAGAGAATGCAGCACAAATTATATCTGAAGGGAAAATGGGGAAGAATTTTTTAAAACTGGTATAAGATATCAACCAACAGATATAATAAGATCTGAGAAGCTCCAGAAGGACAAATAAAAGTAAAAGCAAACGAATCCCATCATAGTCACATTTTTAAATGAAGACATATAGAGAAAACTAGAAAAGTATTTAGGGAAAAAAAGATGCATGAACTTCAAAGCAACAAGTTTTAATCCCGATTGCTGTTTTCTCAATAGAAATGATGGATGCCAAAATACAATGAAATGACATCTAAAAGCAGTAACAGAAAATAGCAACCTAGAGTTCTACACTGTGCTTAAAAACAGGTTTCACAGAGGAAAGTAAAATAAGTATGATTTCAGACAAAAACAAAGGGTATTTACCCCAGTGAGCATTCAGTAAATGGAACATGAAACTAGTGTTTTCAAGATGGAAGAAAATAATCTCAAATAAAGTTTCTGAAGAGAATGAAAGAACCAGAACTGTAATTATGTAATAAATATAAAAATGATTACTGAATATATACAAAGAAATAATAGTAATGTCTTTGGATGTGTAGAAATAAAGTACATGACAATAACATCATAGAAAAAAAGAAGAGGGGATAGAAGTTTAACGTATTCTAAATTTAGGGGAACCTGGGTGGCTCAATCAGTTAAGCATCCAACTTTGGCTCAGGTCATGATCTCACAGTTCATGGGTTCTGGCCCCACATCGGGCTCTGTGCTACCAGCTCAGACCCTAGAGCCTGCTTCAGATTCTGTTTGTGTCTCTCTCTCTTTGCTCCTCCCCCACTCACACTCTCTCTTTCTCTCAAAAATAAATAAATATGGAAAAAATAAAAAAAATAAAGTATTCTAAATTTAAACTGGTTTGTGCAATACACTGAAGTGTGAAGTTCTGATATGCACATTTTTTCTGCATGATTATCATACGTCAATACAAAGTTAGCATAATTTATCTTCCCTGTCTTCCCACCTAGCATCTTGACCCCTTCATGCACCATCAACTCCAGGATTATAAATCTGCCTATAATCCCCCCCACCCAAAATGGATGCCACCATAATGGGATATGAAGAAAAACATAGAGAATAATAAACCAAACAACTGAGTCCCAGGATTCCATCAACATCAATATTTTGCCAAATTGATGTCAGATCCTTTTCGCTTTAAGCAAAACAATCATGAAAATAAAACATAATTCATATAAATGAAGCCTTCTCTGTCCCTTCACTCCTTTCCTTACATCTTTACCCATGTCAGCACTCTGAAGAATCTTTTTCTTCCATATATTATATATTTACAATTTGAGTAATAGTGCTCGTCCTAAACAGAATGCTTCATTTCCACCCTCCCCACAAAGCAACTCCTCTCAGTTTAGTAAACTTCATAATAATCAAGCCAGTTTTTCAGACTAAAAACCTAGAGGGTCATTGATTTTCCTTCTAACTCTACCTGTTTATTCCATAAGCAAATCCCTTCTGACTTCAAAATATATTTCCAATTGCTTCTCGCTGCCTCCACTGCTGCCATCCCAACAAAAATCAGCATCATCTGTGGTGAGTCTTCCACACAGTGTCCCACCTCCATTTCCATCATTTTGTGGTTCCCACTCTCCACACACTAGCCAGTGATTATTTAAAAATGCCAATTGACACATCACCACTACTGGGCTCAAAATTGAGCAATGGCTTCCCGTCCCATTTACAACACTAACTCACCCTAATTTACAACATTCCCAGTGATGTAGCCCTTGCCTGTCAACATTGATCTCATCTCTTTCCATTCTCCCTTTAACCACTTGAACTCATACTGACCTCCCTATTTCTTGAACATGTTGCAAATATTTCTACCTCAGTCTTCGGCACTTGCTGTCACTTTGAATGAGATACACCTCCTCACTTAAGTTTTATAGGCCTTTCAGTTTATCTCTTGTGTATCCTTATCTTTTGTCCTGCATGTTTCTCCCACAGTTTGTCATAATCTTCTTAATTTGCAAGAAATTCTGTATATATCTGAATATTAGTAATTTGTTCTTATGCCATCACAAATGTCTTCTTCATGTCTGTTTCTTTTAACATTGATAATAGTTTCTTTTGTCCCAGAAAATGTTTAATTTTAATGTCAAATTTATCAGTCGTCCCTTCTATGATAATTTCTTTTTATCTTTTACTCAAAAGATATTTTCCTAAATCAAAGTCATATATATGGCCTCAGATAGTCTCTTCACTTTTAATATTTTTAAAGCTTTTCTTTGGACAGTTAGCTCACTGTTATCATTTGAATGCTGTGCGTGTCTGTGTGTGTGTGTGTGTGTGTGTGTGTGTGTGTGATATTAGCAACAGATCTTTTTTTTCTTTTCTTAAGGATTTACAATAGATATGGTTAAACCGTTGATTTTAATTCCAACTCTGTCACCTAAAGTTATTCTATGTAATCACAGGCATTTTTTTAAATTTATTTTTGACCTTTGCTCCAATAAGCAGAGCAGCGCCCAGGACATGCTGGATATCAAGATGCTAAGGGCCAACGCCTTCCAACTGAAGACCTTGGCTTTGCCTTTTTGACCCCTGGTGGTCCTCATCTCCAGCTCCTCATGCTGCACAACTGCATAGGGGTGCTGCTTACCTTCCCGGTGAAGTACAACCTCAGTAACCCTCCCCAAACGCCCAGCTGGACGCAGTCAGGCCACGCTGGCCAGTGCGGGGCTCACTCGAGTCCTTGGCTGCCGCATTCTCCTGGACCGTGGGGCGGCGAGGCCCACGAAGCGGAGCTGGGGAGCCCGGGACAAGGATCTTGCCCACCTACGGACAAGGGGCAGGCCCAGTGATGGACTGATGAGGGGCCAGGCCCAGCCTCAATCTCAGAACAGTTCCAGAGGCCGGACAAGACGCCCCTCCCTCGGCCAAAGCAGCACCTAGCCAGGCCTCTCTTGCAGTCCACCCTGGGTGACCCGTGGTCTCTGCTGTTTCCCGACCTGGGATGATGGACTCTCAGAACCCCCGCCATCGTTGCTAGTGGAGGTCTCACACCTGCTCTTGAAAATCGCGAGAGAGCTGGCTGGCTTGGTTTGGGACCCTGCATAAGCCCTCCACCAGCAGTGACTGGGGAAGAGACCACAGAACCCTCCTCAGGTGTCCAAGCCCCCACTTTTCTAAGCACAAAAGACCAATAAAGCTGATGCTTCTCTGAAAACGTTTCCTTTTCTACATAATCACAAGTGTTTTTAGAACCTTCTATTTTGTTCCATTTGACTATTGGCACCATTATAGTATAAATACTAAAACACATTCAATTTCCGGAGCTTCATGATTGATAGGTGTTTAAATAAGTACCCTTTATTAACCATATTAAAAAAATTATCTTTCAATTATTGGTCTTCACCATATGTATTTTTTGCATTAGCATGTTGCTTCTAGTAAAAATACAAAACAAAGAACAAAAGAACCTTGCTAAGTATTTTATTGGGATTGCAATTTATAGGTTAAATTGGAGAAAGTATAATCTTAAACGTAAGACCACTTCCTATTCTCAAATATTGTTTTTATTTCCATACATTAAGGACATATTAATCCCCTTCAAGATAATTTTGCATTTGGTTTTGATATTTAGCTCAATTTTACCATCTGAATTCATTAGATTTTGTTTTAGGTTTCTAGAGACTGTGCTATCAAGTAGGATCATTTTACATACTTTTTTAATTAGTATAGTTGCTTCTAGTGTGCAAAAATGATATTTTGAATTATAGTAATATGAAGAAAATTCATTATACATGCAGATCAACATCAATCAATTATAATCAATGTAAGTTTTCCACTGAACCCTACTTCATAATTTTCTTGTGAGTTTTTCTATAAACTGATAGAATCATCTCACTATATTTTAGCCGTTCTTTTTTCTGTTATCATATTGCAAATCATTCTTTACTTTTGTTAGTATTTGTACATGCATTAGTCTCAAACTTTCTTTGTTCATATAATTAAGGTGAACTCTTAAAACAGAGTTGATTTGAGTTCTATTTCTCCAGCCCACAATGATTACTTTTACTTTTGAACATATTATCTTTGTTACCATTGGTAGTTTCTCTTTTCCTCACAAATAGTATTTGCCTAAATCCTTAGTTTTCTCCCTCTCTCTCTCTCTCTTCCTTTTTCAACCACAAACTCTTCCACAACTGTGTGAATTTCCTCCCAAGCTGCTGAGGCTAAAACAATTTCCATCTTTCAGAAGACAAACTCCCAGAGCCCCTACCATGTTCCAAAAGGAACTCGTTGAGATTCAGACTTTATAGCTGCTATCCTCTGATCTTTCTTCACCAGAATCCTTTGCCTCTCCAATCTCCAGTATGTTTCTTTCTTTCTTTCTTTCTTTCTTTCTTTCTTTCTTTTGTTTCTTTCTTGTTACTCTTCAATTTTGAGGTGACATCCAAAATACTGGATGTACATGTATTTTCTCATTGGGCAAAGAAGTCAAAGCTGGATATCATTTTTCCTGAGAATCTGAACTACACTACTCCATCATCTTATTAGTAGTATTGCTGTTCAGAAATCTGAAGTGTTTCTGATGTCTGATCTTTGTATAAGATCCAGGGATTTATTTTTCTCTGGAAACTTAAAAAATCTTCTGTTTGTCTAGATTTCTGAAAATGAATGGTATTGTTCATTGGCGTTTGTACATTTCTTTCAAAATTTCAGGATTGTAACCAAGTGCTTTCATTCTGCTATCTCTGTTCTGGGACATTCTAATAAAATTTTCATTGATATCCCCTCTCCACCATTTTCCCTGTTCTGGAACTCTTATTATTCAGATATTGGTCTGCACTGTTTTTCATTTTAATTTTATTGTCACTTAGCTCTGATTTTCCATCTCTAGGCTTATTGCTTTACTTTCTAGGTTATGTTCCTAATATTATTTTCCATGTTATCTGTTGAGATTTTTATATTTGATATCGTATCTTTATATTCCAAAGACAACTCTTTTTTCTATTTGAATTCACTTCTTAAAATCATATACATGTAGCACATAATATTCCTACACATGACTGCAACATTATTTCTACCCTATCCCCTTCTGATATTCAAGAAGAATAGCTCCATACGCCTCTTTGGAATCCCTATCAAGAGATGTAACCTAATTCCTTTTCCCTTGTAACAAACAGAATGTAGCTAAGGTGAGGCTGCATAATTTTCTCGGCTGTGTCAGAAAAAGTGGGGAAAAAAGTGAAAAAGTTACAGCCTTCTGTGTAACACTTGGACTACAGCCCTGAGCCACTGTGTAAGCAATCTAGCTGTTGTGAAGCTATCGGGCTATGCATGGAGAGACCACAGGGAGAAGTGCAGAGACAGAGAGAAAGAGACAGATAGACCGACAGACAGAGACAGGAACTATGGCAAATAAGATCATTGTTGTTGTGACAAGTCATTACATTTTGTGGTACTAGGCAGCAATGGCTAACCAGAGAGTACTCTTTCATTTTTTGAGTGTAACATATATGCACTTCTATGTATGAACATTGCATTGTATATTAATGTATGGTAATATTACATAGCTGTAGAAGTTGTTTTATTAGTTTTTCTGTACATATTCTCTAATTCCTTCAAATTGTTTTTTCTATTTGTTTTTTTTTTCTGCTATGGTTTATAATAACAGCTTTATTCAATATTTTGATCGGTAGTTTAACTAGATATATGTCATGGGCCGCAAAATTTTTTCCTCAGAAAATTTTATAAATTGTGCCATGTTACTTTACCATCCAATTTTTCTGTTGAAAAGTGTAGTCAGAATGTGATTTTTATTTAATGGTAGTAAAAAAATAAAAAGATATTCTGGGTATACTTAATCCAAAGATCTTGTCCTTTTGGTTTTGAAATCTTGTGATAATAGTTCTAGAAATTAAATAACTTCATTTTACTTCTTTAAGGAGTCCCTTCGATTTAATCATTGGTGTCTGACATCAGCTTTGGGTGATAAATATGTTGTTTAATATTTTATTATGTCTGCATTTTCTGATCTTTGTTTTCATTCTGTGTGTGTGTGTGTGTGTGTGTGTGTGTGTGTTTTCCCTCTCTCTCCTTTACCTCTTCCTCTTTTTCTAGATTTGTAATAGCTTATTAGACCTTCTTGATTTATTCTTGACTGCTTTATCCATATCACCCCTTTTAAAATTTGCTTTATTATTTGAAATAAAATTGTTTCAAATGATCCTTTTTATAAAAATTTCCTACATTTTTCCATTCTCTTAGAAAATACAATTTAATTATTCCAAAGTTCTTTACTGTTCTTGACTTATTTCTTGTTTCCTCAGAGATTGATGCTCTATTTATTAAATGAGGGTCTTTTTTTGTGTGCTACAGGATTTCCTAAAGTGTTAGTGACAGTTTGTTATTCTTTTACATTTGTGTAAAAGGTTCATTAGAGGCTTAAATGACTTTTCTCCTTCCTTAAAAGCCTGACCGTTAAATGAGCATGAGGACAACACACAGCCCAAACAGTATCATCAAGCAGCCAAGCAGTTCCTAAGCAGGGCTTGGTAGCAGCTGGTAGGTTGGCTTGCCATGCTTCTGTAGATTTGGCTGCTAAAGACAACCAAGCCCAACAGATTTAGACACTGTATTACTCTAAGCAAAGCAGGCTGCCTAAACTTAATGTTTGTACTGGTTTCCCTTACTCCCCAAGTCCTAAGGGGATGATGCAGAATCATACAGTGGGTCTATGCTATAGCTGAAAGACACTGAACCCAGGAATCCCAAAGGAATTTCTAGTATTATACTTATTTCCCTGGACTAAGCAAATCCTTACTGGGGAGACAGAGAAAGAGACAGAGAGTTTTTTATCTACTATTCTGAAATACCACTGGGGAGGGAGCTATTTTCCATTTGTACTGTTCTGTAATGTAAATTAATCTAAGCAAATTGGCTGTTAATATCTAGAAGTGAAGAGATGTATGAAAAGTTGTCTTCCAACAGGGATAGAATATGTCTATCGGGATTGAGAACTTCAAAATAAACTGTGCAGATGGGAAACATGAAGTGAAGCTCCCACCTCCACTACCAGGCACAAATATTAGTTATTAGTAGTTAGTAATACCCAATTTGAGAGCCATAATCGCTGCTAAGAAGATATCTGATTGAATGTTTTGCTCATGCTGTTAGTAGAGGTGGGAAGTGGGGCAGTAGGAAGGAAAAGCCAATCCATGCATCTAACTGTTGCGGAGCAATTTAAATAATCACTGAGTCCAAATTAAGGTTGAAAGTAACACTTCCATCTCAGCTTTCTTCTCTACCACTCTTATTGCATGTTTACTTTTGTTCTGGTGATTGGTGTAGCTATCAATGTGACCTTTCCACTTTTAGTGGCCCATAAAATATTCATAATTTTTTTTCAGTTGAAATCTCTTCTATTCTCTCTGTTTGTAATGTGGGCATATCATTTCATTTTCTTCTTTTTCAGGTGGGAAAGGAAATAACCAAGAGTGAGTAGATTGCCAAGTTGAAGGAAAACTACCTGTAAAAAGGAGGGGACACCTGGATGGCTCAGTCGATTAAGCGCCTGATTTTGGCTCAGGTCATGATCTCAAGGTTTGTGGGTTTGGCTCAGGTCATGATCTCACAGTTTGTGGGTTCGAGCCCTGCGTCAGGCTCTGTGCTGACAGCTTGGAGCCTGGAGCCTGCTTAGGATTCTGTGTCTCCCTCCCTCTCTGTCCCATTTGTACTCTCTCTCTCTCTCTCTTTCTCTCTCTCAAAAATAAGTAAACATTATTTTTTTTGAAACACTGCAATTGTATTGGATCAAACTGAAAGTATTTGCTCTAAATGCTCTACAAATAAGTGTGGTTTAAGTTACATTATTAAATAAAACAATGCATTCATTAAATATTAATATAATACAATATATAATATAATAAAATATAACAGGTTGTCAAGGTTGTGTTAACTTTAATTTTTTTGCTGTATAGAATGTTCAGATTTCTAGCACATTTAAAAATCTATAAAATCTTCCTCTTTGCTTGTTTGTTTTGTTTCTTAAATTCCACATATGACTGAAATCATATGGTATTTGTTTTTCTCTGACTTATTTTGCTTAGCATAATACTATTTAGCTCCATCCATGTTGCTGTAAATGGCAAAATTTTATTTCCTTTTATGGCTGAGTAACAGTCCATTGTATAAATACCACTTTTTCTTTATCCGTTCATCATCAGTCAATGGACAATTGGGCTGTTCCTACAGTTTGGTTGTTGTAGATATTGCTGCTATAAACATTGGGGTACCTGTATCCCTTTGATTTAATACTTTTGCATTCTTTGGGTAAATACCTAGTAGTGCGACACAGGCAAACCACAAACAGATTCTTAACTATAGACAACAAACTGGTGGTAGGTGGGGGGATTCGTGAAATAGGTCATGGGGATTAAGGAGTGCACTTGCTGTGATGAGCCTAGGATGATGTATGAAGTATGAATTCTTACATTGTATGCCTGAAACTAACATAACACTGTAAGTTAACTAAGTTGAATTAAAATAAAAACTTAAGTCTATAAAATGTAGTTATTTTCTGGGATTAGCTCAACAAGCCTTCTGCATAAGGTTTAAATAAAATCACTAAGTCAGGCTCCATCCTTACTGAAAAATCTATTAAAGGTTCTTTTACCTCTAATGATTAAACAAAATTTTTGATCGAACTAGCCATTAAATAGTAATTTCTTGGATGATTTTTTTAACTTAATGACTAGAAAATTACAAAGAATAGATGTAAAATATTAATAAAATTTAATAAAATAGTTAATACACCTTTATTAAAAAGCAGCCCACTGGTCTATAATAGTGAACAATGTATGATAGTTTATATGGCAGCATATATAGTGGAAACTGAGCAGAATTTATTCTTGTGTTACACACTGATGATGATTACACATTCACTTCTGTTCTAGAGTTGTTCATAAAAATATTTTTACATATCCTCTCATATATGAAATGATTTAAAGCCAAGTTAATAAATTTTTTTTTAATTTTTTTTCAACGTTTATTTATTTTTGGGACAGAGAGAGACAGAGCATGAACGGGGGAGGGGCAGAGAGAGAGGGAGACACAGAATCGGAAACAGGCTCCAGGCTCTGAGCCATCATCAGCCCAGAGCCCGACGCGGGGCTCGAACTCACGGACCGCGAGATCCTGACCTGGCTGAAGTCGGACGCTTAACCGACTGCGCCCCCCAGGAGCCCCCCAAGTTAATAAATTTTAATCTGAAAAGTTTTTCATGTGTTTTTATAAAAATTGTAACCATAAACTATGTTTTAAGGTATTCTTTTCAAGTTTGCTTAAACCGCCTCATTTCCTGTGCCTAAATTCTATGAAAAATTTTAGTGTGTAAGTGTGGTGGTGATGTGGTGAGGGGAGTAGATGGCTTTCTGTTGTTAGTACTATATCCTACAACTGTGAATACAGATAAAAGTGGGGTTATTAAAAATCTGTCACTTTTTTATTTTGCAATTACTTTCTGCACCTCAGTGTAGATGCTCTCTAGCCCTGAAAACTTCCTGAACATTTTTTAGGTAGATATTTTCTGGGTTTTTTTTTTTTTTTTTGGCATTACTTATAATTAGATTTTGTTACCAACTTAAAGTCTTGATATTTTTTCTGTTTTAATATTCCTAGATACTCATCCTTATATCCCACCGTGTTCTCATTTATTTGTATCTCTTCTGTTTTTAGCAAAATAGAACTGATTGCTGGCTGAAAAAAAAGGGTTCAATATATTTCCATATAATTTCATGCTTAAGTTCAATTGTGATCCTCTCCACATAAAAATAAAGATAACACACCATTAACATTTCATAGCTTAATTTACATATTCAACGAAGTTGTTTGCTTGAATCCTTTAGTCATTAGTCAAGGGAAAAGAAAATGAGATGAATTTCTAGTCAGTTTAAAAAAAAAAAAAAAAGAAAGGAAGAAGAAGGCCTGAGGTTGCAGGAGGTATCTCCATCCAAAAGAACAAATTACTACTTCAGGTTCTGCAAGCAACTGATGATATTTCAAAATTCTCCCTGCTGAATTTAACAATTATTTAAAAATTGGTATAGTCACCAAACAAAATAAGATTAATGGAATGGATTAAAGATGTAACTAATGATGCATATCAGTTTTCTCAAGCAAGAACTGAATTTAATTGTTTTTAACTCCTTTGAGAAATTATGACAGAAAACTTATATTTTGCTTAAAATGTTTAACCACCCCAGAATACAAGTTATTTGAAACAAGATGCGATGTATAAAAGTACTTTTTGTGCCTATTATAATTTTATGTAATATTAAACAAAATAAGCTTGGGGAAAAGACTGTATTCTTTAAATTGAGAATAATAAAATAAGTATATTTTAAAACAAAGACCATTTAAGTGTTGAAAATCTGTAAGACTTTCAGTAAGTAACGTTGAAAATTACTGTGTTTTGGAGCATTTTCTGTAACTTACCTAGGTTAATACAATGCTAGTATATTTTATCATCTCAGAACATTTGGTTATACAGAGATTACATACAGAATTTATATAATTATATTTATACAGTAGTTCATTATAAGCTATGATCAGGATTCCAAATTTTCCAGAACAATCATAGTTTCAAATATTCTTCCAAACTATTATGTATGTTTAGCAAGCAAAGTCACTATGACAGAATAATTATAAGAAATTAAGTAACTAATAAAGTTTATTCAGATGAAAATCTTAAAGATCATAATTAATTTGGAGAACTAATTTAGAAAACTACATTTTTTTAATTTTAGATGACCACACTTTATATTGAAAAGTATTCAGTCTTCAAATGGAGTTAGTATATATTTTAAGAGATACTAAAATTCATGCCCTTTCTCAGAGTATGCTTTTCAGACTGAACAAACAAAACAGTCAAAGTCAAGAAATGAATATATCAGCATAGAAATCCAAAGAGGAGAAGGAACAGAGAAGGAAAAAAAAATCAAATACTATAAGTAAGGGTATCCAAATTATTATAATTTATAGAAGTTTGGTTCAATACACAATTACAAATATGTACACAATGTTAGAATCTGGGTTCAATATTGGAGAAGCCTTCGTTTTTACACCGCTGTGACCTGCTAATATGAAATGTAATATATCACATTAGTTATGGGACTATTTTACATTAATGTGTTTTAAGATCTGGTATCTTTTCTCATGTGCCTGGTCCTATCTAATTCAGTGTCCTAATTTTATTTATTTTTTTATTTTTTTAGTGATTTTTCTTTTGTACCTTATCCTTTTTAACACACATTTTACTTAGGGTGGCTTAGTGGGGCAGAGGGCTGGTGGGGACTACTGCATGGTGTGAATTATTTGTTTTAACTTATCCCTTTGGTAGGACAATTATTCTCATAAAAACATTCACTTGATTCCCTACTTTGCTTTATTAGTGCACACAAATAAACATACTGTTAGGAAATAGGTATCATAGGAATCATTTTCCCCTTGTTAGTGTAAATAAACAGATAAAGAAAATAGGCTGTGGTTGGTTATTTTACTCTTCAAGCAAATCATCCTACAAAAACTCAGGTTAGCCAAGTTGTATATCACAGCCAATTTTAGTAACGAATAGACATCTGTTGAAATTTATTATTTGGTTGTGACATTTTTTAGTTACAAATCTGTGTATACAAATGTATATCTCGGCACATAAAAGAAACATTCTTAATGAATTACTTTTTTTAACCAATGAATGCATAGTTACAATATGCATAAATTGACCCTAGATCAATATCCAATCAACACTTCTTTCAGACATTTCACTATTGGACTGATTTACACTGCAATATTCTATCTTGAGAAACGTGTTTATTGGAAGGGTAAATTCAAAAGGTTTCCGGTCAATTGAAAACATATCATGGGCAGGGAAGAGAAAAATAGTGTATTGTAATAAAAGAAAATCTGTGGTAAAAATATTACCAGAAACAGATATATCTGACAATGAAACAGTTTACAATAATTGCTGTATTTTAAAGAAAAAAAATCTGCTTGCAAAATGATGCTTTGAGAACACAGTCTAAATTTCCTAAGAGAGAAATGTGATCTAGTTTAAAAGCACTATTCAAAAAAAAAAGATTGAAAATTTTCTTTGGGAACTGTTTAACTGATAAAGTGGAAAAAAAATTCTGTTTATTTTATAGGCCAGATTTCAGTAGCAATATCACTTTTGGCTAGAGAATAAATTGTATTTTCCATGATTTAAAGTGTGATTTTTAAAAATATTTTGTTACTTTCCTATCATTGCTCTTAAGTGACTTACCAGTTTTCATTATTATATCTCCAAATTGTGACCATCTAACCATTTGTGTCTTTAACTTAACATCTTTTGACGATTTTACTTTAGCAACCCATGATTGCAGCCGCTCAGCTAAAAGCAAGATTTTCTTAAGGGCACCTCATTGGCTCAGTTGGTGGAGCATGCAACTCTTGATCTCGGGATTGTGAGTTCGAGGCCCATGCAGAGATTACTTAAAAGTAAAATCTTTGAAAAAAAAAAATAGAAGCAAGAGTTTCTTTACCTTTGCTGATTATATTAAAATAAAGATTCTGTTTTATTTGGAACTAATTCCAGTTCTCTGTGTGTGCGTATATCTCTGTGCAATATTCTACACAGTTCCTTTGGCTTAGATGTTTCTGGCATATTAAACAGGCCACTAGGAAAATATGCTGGGAAAGAAGCACATGGCCAATATATAATTTTTACTTAGGCTGCTACTTCCATTTCTTAATATTTTCTTTAGACTCTTCTTTTCATTTATATAATTAAAATTGCACTGAATTAAATATCCTGTTTGTCACAAACTATTGTGTTTTTTTTCACTGATGTGCCCTAAATTGTATTAACACTGGATATTTGGATGGGGTGTGATGGATTTTTCAAAGGTTGCATATTCATTATCTAATTTTGACTTTCAAAATTACAACTTGCATAAAGAGATGTTATTTTTCCCTTCAAAAATATGAAATCTAGGAGATTAGATCATGTTTTCAAGGAATCTTGACTGCTGATGTGCATTGAAGTTGAAACTCAGAATTCTTTCGTCTATAAACAGTTGTATTTTAAGAGTAAAGTAATTTCAGATTGAAAATTTCAGGCTGATAAATTTAAGTATTCGATAAAAACCCTACCCATAAAAATAAAGTTGCATTTTCTCTGTGATTTTTTGTACATTTTACTAATATACTAATATACTATAGTTAAATAATCTAAGTTTCCCGGTAATATAGTCTTAGATTTGGATCCTAGCTATATAACTTACTAGCTAAATAAGTAGCTTTAACCTAGCTCCTCTAAGCCTCAGTTTCTGGTTGGTAAATAGAAATAGGAATCCTTGGGTCGCAAAGCATTGTAAATTTTAGCATCTAAAGTGGCATAGCAGTAACTGGTATGCACTATGGCCCCAATAAATGGTAACTAGTATTACTTTTATCATTTAATGTCCAAAAGTACTATGTGTGTATATATATATATATATATATATATTATATGTAAAGGTAATGCTAATATTATATATATGGTAAAATATTTATATAGAATATCTATAGTAAAAATATGAATGCAACAAAATATATGGAATTTGAAAGCAGAAATATCGGGGTGGTTAACATAAATTTCATATTATGTCTTATTCACTTCATAAATATGTGTTTGGTATAAATTTTTATTCATTTCACAATCAAAAACTTTTTTTAAATTATTATTAGAGAGAGAGAGAGAGAGAGAGCACAGTGGGGGCGGGGGGGAAGGGCCGAAGGACAGAGATGGAAAATCCCAGCAGGCTCCAGGCTTAGTGTGGACCTCAACTTGGGGCTCAATTCCATGACCCTGGGATCATGACCTGAATCCAACTCGAATTGGATGCTCAATCGACTGAGCCACCAGGCACCCATCAAAAAGCTTTTATTTTTTTTTGAATATATGAAATTTATTGTCAAATTGGTTTCCATACAACACCCAGTGCTCATCCCAAAAGGTGCCCTCCTCAATACCCATCCCTCACCCTCCCCTCCCTCCCACCCCCCATCAACCCTCAGTTTGTTCTCAGTTTTTAAGAGTCTCTTATAAAAAGCTTTTAAATATAAATAAATAAATAAATAAGAAAAACTTCTTGTTTCCAGTTCAGCCTATGAAAATCTTAGAAGTTCCCTCAATCTTAACTTCAACAAGAAAGCTCAAAAGATTGAAGGATCAACAGCTCTTCTTGGGTCCCAAAGAGAGGGTAAGACACAGGGTAGGGCAAACTACTGCCCTCAAGATTGGAGACAGAAAGGCAATCACAGGGAATCAGCTTAATGAATCAGAGATTCATGAACTGAAACCAACAAAGGAACCTGTGCCAGGGTGACCACCGCAACTGTAATGGATGAGTGGATGGAAGTGCAGTGAGGACGACTCTGAGTTAAAACACCAAGAGGACGTAGTTATGGGGGAGTTTCTCACAGAACTGTGAGATTTTCCTCCAGGAGCTCCGGCAGGTTTCCACAGTAATTATCTGAGAAAAATCCCCTCCGGCTCCCAGCAGAGGAAGAAGAAAAAGAACCATTTTGACATATGCCCGTGTACTGCATTCTTCTTAATAAGGCCTGCCCGCAGGGGAAACTAGTTAACAAGAGACCAAGTCGTTGGGGTATTAACAGGATCTAAGTGTCCCGGGAAGTGGAGATGCCCAACTCCAGTCAGCTCTAACCGTCCACTTGGGAGAATATAATCACTCAACACCAAGATATTGTAGCCATTCTGACCGAAGTGGGGGAGAAAAAAACCGGGAAACATTTGGGAGGTCCAAAGTCCAGAGGTACAGGATCACTTATAGAATGCTTCCCTTCCCCTCACACTTCATCATCACGTTAACAAAGGACTATGTATCCAGTGAATCATGTCCAGCTATGAAGAAAACAAACAAACAAACAGAAATGCAAGGCATACTCAAATGCGAAAAAAACAAAAACAAAAACAAAACCAGTTTGAAGAGACAGAGCAGGCATCAGAACTAGACATATTAGAGATGTTAGAATAATCAAAGTGGGAATTTAGAACAACTATGATTAATAGGCTAAGGGATCTAATGAAGAAAGTAGACAGCAAGCAAGAACAGATGGGCAATGTAAGCAGAGAGATAGAAATCCCAAGAAAGAACCAAAAAGAAATGCTAGAGATAACAACTACAAAAAATGTCACAAAACTGAAGTTGCCTCTGATGGGATCATTAGCAGACTGCGCATGGCTGAGGAGAAAATCTCTGAGCCAGTATATATGAACAGAATCCTCAAAAATTGGAAAGCAAACACGAAAAGATTGGAAGGAACAGAACAAAATTATCCAAGGACTGTGAAGCAACTACAAAAGGTGTAACATGTGTTTAATTGGAATACCAAAAAAGGAAGGAATCTGACCTATGGAGGAATAAAGATAAGTATTATGTCGGCTTCTCCTCAAAAATTATGCAAGAAAGAAGTTAGTGGAGGGGAATATTTTTTTTTTAATTTTTTTTTCAACGTTTTTTATTTATTTTTGGGACAGAGAGAGACAGAGCATGAACGGGGAGGGGCAGAGAGAGAGAGGGAGACACAGAATGGGAAACAGGCTCCAGGCTCTGAGCCATCAGCCCAGAGCCTGACGCGGGGCTCGAACTCACGGACCGCGAGATCGTGACCTGGCTGAAGTCGGATGCTTAACCGACTGCGCCACCCAGGCGCCCCAATGGAGGGGAATATTTAAAGTGCTGACAGGAAAAAAAAAGAACTACCACGTAGAATTCTGTACCCTGAAATTATTCACTTCAAAAGTGAAGGAGAAATAAAGATATTCTCAAACAAAAATTGAGGGAATTTGTTGCCAGTAGACCTGCCTGACTGGCAAGAAATGTTTAAAGAAGATCTTTAGAAAAAAGGAAAATAGTATCGGTTAGAAACTCAGATCTACATAAAGTAAACAACAGCACTGGAGAAGGAATGGGTGAAGGTAAAATAAAAACTTTTTGTTTTTCTTATTCTTAATTGATCTAATAGATAACTTTTTTTCGAAATAATAATACCAATAATGTATTTGAATGTCTACGATTTTGCATATAATTCATGTAAATGTTTATGTGGGCTTATATATAAGTAAAATGAATGACAGTGATAATACAAAAGATGCATAGGAGAAAGAGAATTATTTTGTTATAAAAATCTCATTATTTGGAAAGTGATACAGTATTACTTTTTTTAAATTTGTTTTCAATGTTTATTTTTGAGAGACAGAGACAGAGTGTGAGTGGGGGAGGGGCAGACAGAGAGGGAGACACAGAATCCGAAGCAGGCTCCAGGCTCTGAGCTGTCAGCACAGAGCCCTATGTGGGGCTTGAAATCACAAACCATGAGATCATGGCTTGAGCTGTAGTCAGATGCTTAACTGACTGGGCCACCCAGGTGCCCCTGGTACAGTGTTATTTGAAAGTGAACTTGGATTAGCTGTAAGTATATATTGCAAACTTTAGGGCAACCGCTAAAGAAAAAAAAAAAGAAGTATAACCAATATGCTAAGAAAAGACAGAAAATGGAATTATATACAGTGCTCAATTAAGACCAGAAAAAGTCAGAAGAGTGGAAGACTAAAATAGGAACAAAGAAAAATGGCAGCAAATAGAAAACAGTAAGTGATATGGTAGTATTAATCCATCAATAATAATCAGTTTGAAAATAAATGGTCTAAATCTGCCAATTAAAAGACAGAGACTGCCACAGTGGATCAGAAAACAAAACCTAGGTATATGTTGTCTATAAGACACTAATTTTGAATATAAAGACACATAGATTAAAAGTAAATGGATGCAGAAAAATATACCATGCTTAAGCTAATCAAAAGAAAGCACTTTTAGTTAATATTAGAAAGGAGTAGCCATATTAATTTCAGATAGAGCAGACTTAAAAGCAATGGTGGTTATCAGTGATAAAATAGGGCATTACATAATGATAGAAGTGTCAGTGCTCCAAGAAGACCGAACGATTCATAATGTGTGTGAGCCTAACAAGAGAGCATCAGACTACATGAGGCAAAAACTAATAGAACTGCAAGGAGAAATAGATGAATCCACTATCATAGAGACTTCAATATCCCTCTACCAGAAATAGACAGGATCAGCAGGCAGAAAACCAGTAAAGACAAAGTGAACTCAACAGCACAAGCAATCACCTGGGTATAACTGATATCTATAGATATTTTATCCAGCAACAGCTGAATATACATTCTCTTCAGGCTAACATGGAACATTCATCAAAATAAACCACAATTTGGGCCATAAAAAAAACATTTAACATTTTTAATAGAATAGAATCATACAACACCTGTTCTCAGATCACATTGGAATCAAACTAGAAATCAATAATAGGAATATAACTGGGATATTCCCAAAAATGTGGAGATTAAACAACCTACTTCTAAATAACACATATGTATAAGAATATTATGGTAAACTTAATGAAATGAAAATGCAAACTTAATGAAATGAAAACATATTAAAATGTGTGGGATGCAGTGAAAGCAGAGCTTGGAAATTTACAGCATTGAAAGTATATAGTAGAAAAGAAAAAAAAATATCTAAAATCAATTATCTAACTTTCCACCTTAGGAATGTAAAAAAAGAAGAGCAAATTAATTATAAAGTAAACAGAAGAGAAAAAGCAGAAGTCAGTGATACTTAAAACAAGAAGTCAATACAGAAAATCAATGCAAAAAAAAGCTGGTTTTATGACAAATTTCAATAAAATTAATAAGCTCCCACCCAGGCTAAGGAAAAAGAACCAAACGACACAAGTTACTAGCATCATAAATGAAGAGGGGACATCATACCAATCCCATGGTCATAAAAAGTATACTAAAGGATACTATGAATAATTTCATGCCTACAAATTTGATAACCTAAATGTAATGGATCAATTCCTTGAGAGACACAATCTGTTAAACCTCACACAAGAAGCAAAAGAGAATCTCAATAGGCACATATATATTAAAGAAATTAAATAATTAATCACCTTACAGAACAGAAAGCTTTGTGATTTGGTGATTCAGCCATCTGGCTCAAATGGCTCTACCAACCATTTAAAGTAGAAATTACACCAATTCTTTACAATCTCTTTCAGAAGACAGAAGCAGAGGCAATACTTTGTAATTCATCTATGAAACCAGTATTACCTTAACACCAAAACCAGACAGAGGCATTATAAAAAAAATGGGGGGTCATATTTCAAAAAAAAATAGATGTAAGGGGCATCTGGGTCGCTCAGTTGGTTGGGCATCCAACTCTTGATTTCGGTTCATGTCATGATCTCCTGGTTCATGAGATTGAGGCCAGCATTGAGCTCTGCATTGACAGAGTGGTGCCTGTTGGGATTCTTTCTCTGCCCTTCTCTCTGCCCTGCCACTGCTTGCTCTCCTTCTCTCTCTCTCTCTCTCTCTCTCAAAATAAATAAATAAATAAATAAATAAATAAATAAATAAACAAACAAACTTAAAAAAATAGATGTAATATCCCTCAACAAAATATTATTAATCAAGTAAACAATGAATAAAAAGAATTATATACCACAACCAAGTGAAATCTGTACCTCCCAGGTACGCAAGGCTGATCTAAAATTCAAAAATTTATTAAATAAAAAATGTCACATAATTATATCAATAGATAGACAAAAGCATTTGGCAAATCCAATACCCATTCATGTTGAAAACTCTCAGTAAACAAGGAGGAGGGGAAATGTTTTCAACTTGTTAAAGAATATCTACAAAAAACTACAGTTAATGTCACATTTTATTTATAATACAAAACTCAAAGCTTTCCTCCTAGAAAGGATAATCCCATTCACCATTCCTTTTCAGCATCATACTGGAATTTCTAGCTAATTCAATACACAAGAAAGGGAAAAGGAAATAAAAGTATACAGATTAGGGTGGGAAAAATTGTCTTTGTTCACAGGTAACATGATTATCTACATAGAAAACTTGAAAGAATCAACAACAAAAATGGAACCAAGAAGCAATTATAGTGAAGTTACAAGACATAAGGTTAATATATAAAAGTCAATTGTTTTCCTATTAATATCAGTAAACAAGTAGAATTAGTAACTAAAAACATAATACCATTTACATCGGCACCCCCCAAAATAAAATACTTAGGCATAAATCTAGCACAATATATACAAGATCTATCCATGTTCATGGACAGAAATATTGTTTATATGTTAGTTCTTCCCAACTTGATCTATAGATTCACTGTAATCCTTAATATTTATCCTTATTTAATAAATTCTGCTTGTAACAAATCTCCCATATCTGTCACCATCACCTCTCTCTCAGTAGAATGCACTTCCTTGCCCAGGCTCTGATACCTCATACTGGTCCGTCCACAGCACAGATGGCATCCTTCTTCTGCTTACTCTGGTGTGCGTGCTGGGTCACTGTACATATGCCCACCTCACTCATCTTTGAGTCTGTCTGCCCACATCAGTTCAACTCCCTATATATGTTTCCTTACCTTGCACAGCCTCTGACATTCTACTTCTGGCTGCCATAAGAAAGGATGCTTGCTTACCCTGATTTGGTTCTGAAACATCATTCTGTGCAACTAAGACCTTTTCAATCCTGGGAGTGAATGTCTACTTTGCTCTGTCTCAGATTTAAATGAATTGTCCAGGAAGGGAATGGAAGGGAAGGAAAAGAGAAGAGATGGGAGGTAAAATCATCTTTACTCAGACAACCTAATTGTGTAGAAAAACCTAAGCAATCTATTTTTTAAATGCTAGATGTGCCAAATACACTAATCAAGGCCACAGTATACAAGGTCAAATACAAAACAACTTGTACTTTTACATACTGGCAAAATACACCTGGAAAATTGACTAAAATTGCATACCTTTTATAATAACATTAAAGAACATAAAACAGGGGAAATTGTAACAGTATCTATCTAAAATCTCTATACTTAAATATGCAAAACATTATTGACATAATTAAAAAAGTCCTAAATATATGGAAAAATATAACTTGTTAATAGACTGGAAGGCTCAATGTTAAGATGTGTTTTGGACTGAATGTTTATGTCCCCTTCAAATTCATATGCTAAAGCACCCAGTTTGGCTGTACTTGGCAATGGGGCCTCTAAAGAGTAATTAAGCTTAAATAAGGTCATAAGTATGGGGCTCTGATCCTGTAAAATTAGTGTCTCAAAAAGAGAGCTCACTCTTCTTGCCTCCATGATGCACACCCTGAAGAATGGCCATGTGAGAACATAGTGAGAAAGCAAGTATCTGCAAGCCAGGAAAAGAGAGCTTTCAACAGAAACCAAATCTGCTGGACCTTGATTTGGGACTTTCAGCCTCCAGAACAGTGAGAAAATACATCTGTTGTCTAAGCCAACAGTCTATGCTATTTAGCTATGATAGCCCTAAGCAGATTAATGTAAGATGTGAATTCTACACAACTTGATTTATAAATCCAATGAAATCCAAATAATAGTATATTTTAAATATATATTTTTTGTGAGGGTAAGATATATATATATATATATATATATATATATGAGGGTAAGATATATATATACATATATAAATAAAAGTAACATGGGAGGCACCTGGGTGGCTTAGTCGGTTAGGCATCCGACTTTGGCTCCATTCATGATTTTGTGGTCCGTGAGTTCGAGTCCCGCATCGGGCTCTGTGCTGATAGCTCAGAGCCTGGAGCCTGCTTCAGATTCTCTGTCTCCCCCTCTCTCTTCCCTCCCCTGCTCCCACTCTGTCTCTCTGTCTCTATCTCTCTCTGTCTCTCTCTCAAAAATAAATATTCAAAAAATTAAATAAAAAAAAGAAAGTAACATGGAATTGTCAAAAATACTTAACATAAAATCAAAGTTGGTGCACTTATTTGATTTCAAAACCTACTTTAAAGCTATAGTAAGCAAGACAACATCAGAATGGCATAATGATATACAAATAGATCAATGGAGTGGATTGATCATTCATTATTAGACTACAATGATAAGGTCAACTGATTTTTGACTAAGGCATGACAGGACTGCAATGAGAACAGGAAAATATTTTCACCAATTTTTCTAGAACAAATGGTTCTCTATATGGAAAAACAACAGCAACAATAACAGCAGCAACAACAATAACAACAATAACGACAAAACCTCTTATTCATAAATTACACGACACACACAAATATATGCAAATCTAAACAGAAAATACCAAACCATAAATTTTCCAGAAGCAAATATAGAAGAAAAACCCCATGACCTTACAGTAACCAAAAAATCTGTTAGATGGGAGGAAGTACTCAGTAAGCACTAACTCTAAAAGGGAAAATATATATATGTAGAATATATAGAATATAGAATATATATATAGAATATTCTATAGGATATTTAAATATAATATTATATATAATGGACTTTATTAAAATTAAAACCTTTACTTCAACATAAAGAAAATGAATGGGCCAACCCATTCATTGGAGAAAAAAAATCATTTGCAGTAACTATATATCTGATAAAGAACCTACATCCACAATATTAAAAAAAAAAAAAAACTCCTAGGAGTCATTTATAAAAGTCCCGAAACCCAATAAAATATTAGGCAAAATTCATAAAGATACTGCATAAAGGTTTACCTATAATGGCTATTTTCCATTTTATTAAGTCATATTAAAGATACTCAATGTCATCAGTCATTAGGGAAATGCAAAGTTGTTCTACCACTATGCATTCTATGGAATGGCTCAATTTTTAAGACATTAGCTGCCAATTTTATGGCAGCTCTCATATATTAGTATTAAGAGTATAAAATGGTACATAAAACCCCTTCAGAAAAGTAGAATTTTCTCATTTACTATGTACCTAGCTCATGACCCAGAAATTTCACTTCTATGCATTTACAGGAAGAAGAAAGAAAGAAAGAAAGAAAGAAAGAAAGAAAGAAAGAAAGAAAGAAAGAAAGAAAGAAAAGATGGAAGGAAGGAAGGAAAACAAAAAATGGATGTACACAAAAGGTCCCAAATGCCCATCAACTGAAACCCAGATAAACAAATTGTGGTATGCTAATCCAACGAAACACCGCTCACCAATAACTAGGGATGATTCACTGATAAATACAATAGCACACGAAATTCTCAAAAAATGCTCTGAGAAACACACACACACACACACACACACACACACACAAAAGAGTACCTGTTATAAATTCATTTGTATGAAATTCTAAATAAGAAAATACTAATCTCTGTTGGAATAAATCAGAACAGTGGTTGACTGTTGCTAACTGAGAAGGAACACAGAGAACTTTCTAGGGTGATGAAAATGTTTTATACTTCATGTGATTGCAGAGGCAAATGCATTTTTCAAAACTCATTAGACTACAGCTAAGGTGGTGTGATTTGCAAAAAAAAAAAAAACAAAAACAAAAACAAATCAGTGTGATTTGCTATAGGCTACTTATAGCAGAAAAATTTGAAGACACCTTACTTGAAGAGATTTATTGAGAAAGTTTAAATATGCCACAAACAGTATTTCCCCTTTCTCTAACTCTGTATGTGTGCATTTCTTTCCTTTGGTTTTTATTTTATCAGCTATGTTAGTATAGAATTATAGAATGTAATGGTATGTCAGATTTGGTCTCACCCACATACTCCATTTTTGGTAATAGTCAAACCAGAAATCCAAAGAATTAAATGTTTCTCCATAATCATAAAGAAAATTAGAATCAGAGCATGGTATTCAATACAAATCTTGTGATCTACTCTCCAGAAAAATAGCTACTGTTTGCCTTACCTATGAATTTTTAGTTTTAGATTTTAGTGTAAGCAACTTAAAAACATTTTTTAATGTAGGCTTATTATAAAAAGAATTAAATATAGAATAGAAATCAAAGAGAAAAACATTGATGTATTGAACATATTACCTCTATAAAGGAATATTGGGTATAGAGAATGTATTCTCAGTTAACATTTAAAAAATAATTTAAAATGAATAAAATTTTAAATAAACACTCCAATTAAAAGATGAACAAAGCTTTTGGTATTCATTTTTCCAAAGATATACAGATAGCCAATAAGCCCATGAAAAGATGCTATTACTAGTCCTGAGGGGCTTACAAATCTAGGGCCACAATGAGACCCCTCCATTAGTATGCCTATTAACAAACAGGAAAAAGAAAGTTTCAGCAAGGATGTGGAGAAATTGAAATACTTTTGCATTGCTGGTGGGAATGTATAAAATAAATAATTTTAGGAAATTTATTAGCAGACTAATTTTTTTAATGTTTATTTCTTTTTGAGAGAGACAGAGAGACAGAGAGAGAGAGCTTGAGCGGGGAAGGGCAGAGAAAGAGAGACATGATCTGAAGCCGGCTCTGTGTTGACAACAGCCTGATGCAGGGCTCGAAATCATGAACAGTGAGATCATGACCTGAGCCAAAGTCAGATGCTTAACCGGCTGAGTCAAGCAGGCACCTAAACATACTAATTTTAATATTCATGATGTGCCATGCTTTTTATACATATGCTAAAAGGCAACACATCCATGCCTCTGAACACTCATGGAGAAATTCTCAAAATAATTTCTATTTTCAAAAACAGATTTTCCTTAGAACCATTAATGTCATTCTAAAGTATTTGTGCACATTTATATTTAAAATGACTCTATACATTTTCCCAATTTAAATTATTTGTTGCTTTTATAAAAATTTAGTAGGCCTAATAAATTTATTTCAAATATGTAGTGTTTTTTTTTTCCCCCAAATCTTTATTCTTCACTGGGAGACACTGTCACCTCCGTGTTTGTTTGTGTGAGCAACTGTATGCTTTCCTTGACATTTTTCTCTCAAAATGTTCCAATTTTCTGTTGCATAGGAATCTGTTATTTTCTTAGAGACATTAATTTGTAGAAACTTCCGCATATGATTTTAATAGTGATAAAATATTTCTATTCAATTTTGTTTTAACTGAAAACAATAAGGGTTACACATTGCTCTGTGGTCTGTGCATTGAGTTGCCAGCCCCAGTTCTGCCATGAAGGACAGAATGTGGTTCCAGCTGTATGACATCTCCTTTGTGGATGGTCTCAACTTCAGAGAGCTACCCAACCCAGTTCACCATTTCTGAGGGAAACCCACATCCAGAATCTGATAGAGGTAACAGTATAAGGATATGGCCATTCCACTTTAATGAAGGAAGATTCTGGTAGAATATTTAAGCTCCTGAGACCCCATGAGGTGGGCTAAGGCTGTGGGGCGTGTATCAGCGACCAACTCTCAGTTCAATTCTAATTATTTTTTTCTAATATTTACTTAGTTACTTTGAGAGAAGGAGAGAGCACGGGGGGGGGGGGGGGAGGGGCAGAAAGAGAGGGAGAGAGAGACTACCAAGCAGGCTCCAGGCTCAGCACAGAGTGTGACATGGCATTTGATCTGACAAACTGTGAGATCATGACTTAACACTGAAATCAAGAGTCAGATGGTCAACCAAAGGCACCACAAAGGTGCCCTGTTCAGATCTAATTCTTACATCTCCCTTCACAAGTGTTCATGCCAAGGAACTCCCTAATACACATTCCAAAAGGCTACATCATGCAACCCTCAAAATAGATACTACTTGGTTTGTTATCTGACTCCTGCAAATAATTTATACTACTTAAATGCTCTTGCATTTTATCTAATCAAATCTCAAAATTTAAAACTGTCTAGAGAAATCTAGAAAATTTTGCTCATAATGTATTTGTGCTTCAGAGTTTTTACTTAATGTGCTTTGAGGCAATTTAAATTTTTACCAATTTTACAAGCTTACTTTTGTGAATGCTTTGAAATTATTTCTTTTTTTCCAAAGAAAATTATGACCTGGCTAGGCTCACTGTCGTGTAAGATGAAGAGTATGTTAGTAGCTGCTCGTTGGAAGTCCTGTTGGCTTATTACCCATTTTAATGAGGACTTGCTCCTGATAGTTTCTTTCAGAATTTGATGTGAAGAATGAAAAGAAACAGGGTCCATTAACTCAGTCCTCTTTTAGACATTGAGTATTACTCAAAATGGAATTTTGCAGCAGTAAAAATCCAATTTAGGAGTTTTTAGGGAGAACCAATCCTCTTTCACTTTATGTAGCATCCATCATAATCAGCATCTTTGGTAGTTAGTAGTGGATGTATGTATATACATACATGGGTGTGTATTTGGAGATATATATATATATACATATGGATAACATGGATATACATATATATGGATGTAACATATATATATGCATACAACATATATATATATATATTAATTTTTATGCTTCAGTGCATTTTAGTAGTGAGAGTCATGATGAGCCTTGAAGATTCTAGAGACAAAAGGAACGATTTTAAGAAGTTAGAAAAGAAAAGATGTAAGAAATAATAGAAACAATTTAATTATACCAAGAGAATAAACAAACAAAGAAGAGATTTGCTAATGCTAAAACCTGCAGGGGTCAGCAGAAAGAAAGTGCCTCAGAGAAAGGAATATACGAGGAATTATGTGTCAGGAAAATAAATGAAGTCAGAGGCCAGAAAAGCATTATTATTCAATTCTGAGTCAACATCAGTATAAGAACAATAAAGCAATTAAGAAATTCCATGAGAACTAAAGACAGTGGTGAGGGTAAAGTAGCAGGAAGGCAAGAAGGGGAAGAGATTACTAACATGTACTGAGTATTTACAATATGCCACAAAACATACTTAATGTATTGCATTAATTATTACATTCAGTTCCAATGATATCTTTGTGGGGAAAAAATGCTTCTATGTAATGGTGAATTGGCAAATCTTCAACGACCAGCTTTTCAGTGTCAGGAGGCCTGGTCTATAGTGCCTGCCAATTTCAGTTGCGTAATACTACATGACACTTAATTTGAATTTATCACGGTGGCATCACCTGGCACGTACACATCCTGAAACATTAAAAATGGGCTCTGCAGGAAGGCGTGTGCTGGCTCTACACCACTGCTGCTATGTCCAGTCTGAAAACAAGACACTAATACATATAATAAATCCAGGAAAAGGTAGACTCACACTTATATAAACTTTCCTGGTTTAAAAATTCATATTTTTACCAAACCAGACTTAAGGAAAAACAAAAAAGCAAAACAAAAAACCCATTGTCTGGATGCTATGGAGGAATCACTACTATTCCAGAGCTCTGGTTGGGCCAGCAGTTAAATTCATTTGGAGCTTCAAAGGACCCAAGTGGTAGAGCTGGAGGAATGGAGCGAACCCTTCTCTGCACATCCAGAATGGAGTTTTTGACACTTGCCTTACCACTCCAGTTAAAAAATAACAATATGTAGAGAAAGTCTCCCTCTTCTTTTTCAGAACACCTAAAGGAATTGAGGAGATCTAGAAGGCAAAACACCAGCCCCATCTTTGAAGAAACCAAGTGATACCCTAAGGCTAGCGATATGCAGTGAATTGTAAATGGCAGGAGAAAAAAACACCAAGAGAGGATGCCCGGAGCTGAGGAGCTAGGGAAACACTGGTAGACTTCAGTTTGACAAAATATTTGATATTACATGACAAGAAAAAAAAATCAACACCCTTTTATTTACAAAAAAAAGGAATGGCTATGTGGGTTGATGGCAAGAGTAAAGAAGCTCTGTTTTGACACATGCAAGACAGGGTAAAATGAATGAAACAGAATAGTCATGTTTGCAGGAAGTTATGTTAACATGAGAGTGAAAGAGAAGAGAAATCTACATTTTGACCACCAACATGAGTTGGCTGCAAGGAAGTAAAATCTAACAAACAAACAAAAACCTTGCCTCTGACTCACACCACATCTGGATCTAGCTCGCATCATATTCACATAATCAGAGAATTCCTTGCACTCTTGCCTCTGCTTCATTTATTTCATAACAATAACTGGACCAGAAAAATATATATATTTAGTGATAGTTCAAAGGGACCAGCTCAGAATCTATAGAATTATACTAGAATAAGAAAAATAAGGAACAAAGACAAAACAAAACCAAAAAATCAGGAACAAAAGATACATACAGAAAAAAAGGTCATCAGAAAATTATGATGAAATAGGCATGAATATTTTTTACAAGGTAAGAACAATTTATACGGAATTACCAAATATCATGCAGGTACTAGTAATAGTGTTTGCATTACTAGTAATGCAGGTAATGTAATAGTGTTTTTTTAAGCCACATAAAAATGATAAGCCCAACACGCATGATAACAGGCATGGATTGTTAAAAACTGTCACAAGAAAATGTGTTTCTCTAGAACAGAAGTCCAAGTCTCGACACAAAAGTTGATAGAAGATACTCCAATAACACAGAAATTTAAAATATAAACAGAATTCAGGGAAAATGAGAAAAGTAAAATGAAACAAAAAGGAAGGAACAGAGGAAGCAACAAAAAGAGAGTAGAACTTTTTATTAATGTAGTAAACAAAAGAGAAATCTTGACCAAGAAAAGCAAGCAAAATGAATTAGAAAGATTAAATAGACATACCTGATTAAGGCCTGATATCCAAAATATACAGAGAAATATGAAAATTCAACAAGAAAACAAACAACCTAAATAAAAAAAAAGGCGAAAAAGAATTTAAAAGACACCTCACTAAAGAAGATAAACAGATGGCAAATAAGTATATGAAAATATTCTCTACATCATATGTCATCAGGGAAATGCAAATTAAAATAGCAATGAGATACCACTACGCATCTATTGGAATGGCCAAAACCCAGAACACTGACAACACCCAAGGATGTGAAACAAAAAGAACTCTCATACATGTTGGTGGGAATGCAAAATGTTACAGCCACTTTGGAAGTCCATTTGGTGGCTTCTTACAACAGGCTCTTCCTGTGATATTCCAGCAGTTGTGTTCCTTGGTATTTACCCAAAGAAGCTGAACTTATGTCCACCCAATACCCACTCAGGATATTTCCAGTAGCTTTTTTTATAATCACCAAAACTTGGAATAAGCCACAATGTCCTTCCATAGATGAATGGATAAATCAACTGTGCAACATTCAGACAATGCAATATAATTCAGTGCTAAAAAAAATGAACTATAAAGCTATAAAAAGACATGGAGAAACCTTAAAATGCATATTACTAAATAAAATAAGCCAATTTGGAAAAACTACATATTGTTTTATTTCAACTATATAGCATTTGAAGAGGTACACTATAGTACAAAGATCCTTGGTTACCAGTGTTAGAGAACGGGGAGAAATAAATAGGTGGAGTACAGGGGATTTTTAGAGCAATGAAATAGTCCTTCTGATTCTGTAAGAGCGGATACATATTATTACATACATTGTCCAAACCCATAGGATGTACAATGTCACGAGTAAACTATAAGGTAAGCTCTGAACTTTGGGTGATTACAATGTACTGACATGGGTTCATCAAGTGTAAGATATATACCATTCTGATAATGGGGAGACTATGCATGTGTGAAGGCAGAGGTATATAAGAAATATCTGTGATTTGGCTGTGAATCTGAAATTGCTCTTAAAAATAAAGTCTTAAAAAATTAAAATACAAAAGGGAATAAATAACAAGAGTAACTTTACAGTGGAGATGCCATTTTAATCCAATCATCATACTTATCACCAGTATAATAGGCCAAATGGGCCCATGGAAATGAGCCAAATGGAAATCTTGCCCCACAGGACGGGATACAATGACAGCAGCATCACTTGAGATTTCCTGCCAAAGATGCCTAAGTGTAGTCATGAAAAAACATCAGACAAACCCAAGTTGAAGGACATTTTACAAAGGACCTGGCCTGTCATCTCCAAAAGTGTCAAGGTCATGAGGTCAAAGAAAGATTGAGAACTATATCAGAAGATAGAAGGAAAGCAAAAAAGCATGACAACTAAATGCAATGTGTAACTGTGGGGTGCATCATTTTGTTATAAAGGGCTTGCTGGGACTACTGGCAAGATCTGAATGTGGTCTGAAATAGATGTTTGTAATGTATTAGTGTTAATCACAACAGAACCATTAAAATAAGGAAATTGTGTAAGAGAATGGCTTTGTTTGAAGAAAATAAATGCTAAATTACTTGGATGTGGAATAAAAAGATGTTAAGAGAAAAAAAAGGAAAAAACAAGTTGTTTCCAAGAAGAGAATCAGAGAGAAAATTCACACAACAAAAGAAATACACACTTTAACTTCACAAAAATAATCAAATAGTCTTATGTAGGAATATATATTCAAATGGCTAAATACAACATACACTGGTAAAAATATATTGCAACTCATTAAAACTCTTAGAGACACCATTTTCAAACACAGTAGAGAAGTTGCTTGGAAAAACTTAGGTTGAAACAATTTAGAGTGCTGGAGAGAATATAAACAATACTTTAATAAAAGTAATAAATACAAGACAAGAAGGGCCCCTAGGTGGCTCAGTTGGTTAAGCGTCCGACTTTGGTTGAGGTCATGATCTCACACATGGTTTGAGCCCCACATCGGCTCGGTGCTGACATCTCAGAGCCTGCAGCCTGCTTTGGATTCTGTGTCTCCCTCTCTCTCTCTGTCCCTTCCCCACTCATTCTCTGTCTCTCTGCCTCTCAAGAATGAATAAACATTAAAAAAAAATTTTAAAAAGAGACAAGATTCAGCAACAAAATATAATGGAAAATAAAAACCTAGACCAGTGAGTAGAACAACAGATCACAAAACTATTTTTCTATGAAAATATGTCTATATGAGAAAACTCACTTTTCAGTTTTGTGGCCCATGTTGGGTATACAACTCAAGACCAAAATTATAGATTTAACACCCAAAATTAAACATTTAAAGGCAGATGCTCATATCATGGAACCAAAGAAAAAATGATCTTAAGCAAAACTTGAGGAATAAAGGAAAGCCAATGCATAAACAGTAAAGGTGAAGAAAAACAACTGATGATGAGAGGCTCTGACCACAGGCTGACCTTCACCGATATCTTGAGCCAGATTAAACTGTGCAGGTAGGGCGCCTGTGTGGCTCAGTCGGTTAAGCATCTGACTTCAGCTGAGGTCAAGATCTCATGGTTTGTGAGCTCGAGTCAGGTATTGGGTGAGCTCGATCCCACTCCAGGTGAATTCCTGCCTTGCTTCAGGTGAGCCCTGCTTCTCTCTTTCTCTGTCCATTGTGGGATTTTCTCTCCCTGCCTCTCTCTCTCTCTCTCTCTCTCTGCCCCTTGCTCACTTGTATCCTCTCTGTCAAAAAAAATAAAAATAATATGAAAATAAATAAAATAAAACAGAAATGTGCAAATAAACCAGAGAACTCTAAGATAAAAACTTGAAAGCAGTCAGATAAAAATAGTCTTATTATCTTCAAAGGGGAAGCGACTGTCAGCTGATTTCTCAACAGCAACAATTCATTAATAATGCAGGAGGCAGAGAAATGTTACCTGAAGTGGTTGCCATTCTCAAATTCTATACCCACATAAATTGACTTTTTAACGCAAGGCCAGAAATATCATCAGATAAACAAAGCCGAAGATATCATCACCAGTGTATATATTAATAAATATTAAGGCAACTGATTCTTAAATGACTGTCTGAGATGTAAGAAGAAATAGTGAAGAGAAAGCAAAACATGTAAGTAAATCTAAAGAAACAAGGAATATAAAAGACAAAGATGGCATAATTCATGTTGGAGATGAACAGCAGTAATGTATTCTGTGATACTTGTACAATCCAGCCTCTAGTTCCCTTTGTAAAGAAACTCTTGAAGATATTTTACAACAAGGAGAAAAGAGTGTGAGAACTTGTCAAGGCATTAAAAAAGATGCTCACTGTGTATCAAGTTTATGATGACAAGAATGCAAGCACTATTCAAGCTACTTTTTCTTAAAATAAATACAACTCTTTAATTCTCAGGATTTCTAATCTTTTAAATTAGAGCATACTCAATAATATTAGCTTCATCTTTTTTTCATTTCCTATAAATTTATATCAAATATTAGATGAACGTTTTAAAGCTTTGACAAAAATATAGCAACTCTAAAGTAATAGAAGTGTTGTAATTTTCCTCAATGATTATTAAGATCACACTACATGGTTTCATCTTGCATAGACATTTTTATGGTCCCATACTACCATGCAAAAAAAAGGACTTTCTACATTAGTATCCTAAAGAAAACATGGACACAAGATCAACATACTTTGTGTGTGTGTGTTAAGGGACAGATAATAAATATTTTCAACTTTGAAAACCACATAGAGTACCTACACCATATTTTTCCTCTTCTTTCTCTCTCTTTTTTTAAAAAAACATAGCCTTAAAAACTTGCATAAATTAAGTTATGAGCTAAAAGACTACCACTTGGTTCAATTTATCCCTCCAACCACAGTTTACCAACCTCTGCACTAAGACAACAAAATGAAGAGTTACGGCTAATAAGCAGAAACAAAAAGTAATAATATACAATTAGAAAAATTCAATTTGTTCAAAAGGAAGTCTAAAAAGAGAAAACGGCAACAAAACCAGATGGTACAGATCGAAAACAAAGAGCAGGATGATAGACTCAAACTGAAAGATATCAATAATCATATTAAATGTAAATAATTTGAAAACCTCAATATAGAACTTAGAAGTGAAATTAATCATTTTGAACTTCTGCCAATAAAGTCTCTCCACCAGAATGAAGGATAATTGTAAAACAGGAGACTATTTTCAAGTAAATTTTTAATAGTTATTCAAACTGACCTGAGACAAAGACATAAACTTCACCCTCAATGTATTCTCATTCTCAGTCTGAAAATTTACAGCAGTCTTTTGCTACATTTCATAGTCTGCATATTTGTTAAGACTCGAGCAAACTTTACGTTGTTTTAACAAATCTTGATTGCTTATTCATTATCCTGTTGCTGGGAGTTTGAATTTTCCATTTGTTGTTTTACAAATATATTTCTATAGGGGCGCCTGGGTGGCGCAGTCGGTTAAGCGTCCGACTTCAGCCAGGTCACGATCTCGCGGTCGGTGAGTTCGAGCCCCGCGTCGGGCTCTGGGCTGATGGCTCGGAGCCTGGAGCCTGTTTCCGGTTCTGTGTCTCCCTCTCTCTCTGCCCCTCCCCCGTTCATGCTCTGTCTCTCTCTGTCCCAAAAATAAATAAACGTTGAAAAAAAAAATTTTACAAATATATTTCTATAAACATTTTTTATTTTTTTGTAGAATTAATGCTTTCTAAATTATACAAACTGGAATTATTGGGTTGAAAATATAAAAACTTGTAATTTATTATATATTGCTTAAAATATTGATTTCTGATCATTTCAATCAAATTATAGAGCTATCATTCACATGCATCTGTTTTGTATTAATCTGCCAATAATATTTTTACTTATATTTTCAACTTCATTTCTAAGATATTATCTCTCTTGTTTCTAAGGACAATTTTCACTTTTCTTTGTGATGACCTGTCGTCTCCATTTCTTTAATTATATCAGTTATAATTGAATTTAATTTCCCTATGTTGTTATCCAGTAGCTCCAATAACAAGTTAGAGTGAGGATGATTTTTCTATTACTGAGTTGTTCCTGATGTGTATTACATGTAATTTTCATGAGAGTTTCCTTCACCTTTCAGAATTTCTCTTAATTCATTGATTTTTTTTTTCCTTTTTGTTGTCAGAGCCATGTGCTTTTTTGGGATTATGATATTATTTGACTTAAACTCTGGAAGATTAAAGCTTCTCACTGTTTTCATATTTAAAAAAAAATGTCCCCTTTGAACAGTATCTTGTTTTAGTGCTGGGGCAGAAAATACAGATTAACCTGGAATATTTTATGGTACTAGAAAACAAAAAAGTGCTCAAAAAACAAAATGATGGGGTATGTCAAAGGGCACAGGAGCCAATCTGAAAGAGCTCCCAGTGGCCAAATCTGAATGAATTCAAGCAACAAATTAAGTAACATTAGCTTGTAACCAAATACATAAAAATAAATACCCACATATCTGTCTGACTATAAATAAACTATTACATAAAACAACAAGAAAGAAGAGGCACATTTCTCACACAAAACAATTTCAAATAATTTTGTAGATTCTACGTCTCAAGGATTTGGAACATAAGTGTTTGTCCCTTGAGTGTGGGCTATGCTTTAGTGACTCATTTCTAGAGTACAATATGGAAAGTGATGTTACACTGGAGATCTTAGGAAGATTTCAAATCAACATTCACATTATCAGTGATAAGTAATACTGAAAGCAAATGCCCAGGCTATGACATGATGCTGAGACTGACATTTTACCTCCGTGGTCTCGAAATCCCCAAAGCCCATAACCACAATCTACACTTGAGAAAAATATCAGGATAGTCCAAGTGACAGACATTCTACAAAATATCCGATTAGTACACCTCAAAAATGTCAAGGTCATCAACAAAAAGAAATACAAGAAACCTTCACAGGCAGAAGAGCATAAGAATATATGACAGCTAAATGCAGGATCGTCTCCTATTGGGATTCTGGAAGAGAAAATGGTCATTAGGAAAGATACAATGAAATCCTAATGAAGTATAGAGTGTAATTAATAATAACATAGGGGCTCCTGGGTGGCTCAGTGGGTTAAGCGTCTGACTTCGGCTCAGGTCACGATCTCACGGTTCATGGGTTTGAGCCCCGTGTTGGGCTCTGTGCTGACAGTTCAGACCTTGGAGACTGCTTTAGATTTTGTGTTTCCCTCTCTCTCTGCCTCTCCTGCTCTCTCTCTCTTCTCTCTCTCTCTCAAAATAAAAAAAAAAAACATTAAAAAATTAAAAAAAATAATTATACATACCATTCATTATTTGTGACAAACATATTATAGTAATTTAAAATCTTAATAATAAGGAAAACTGGGTGTGGAGTTAATAGAAACTCTCTATGCCTTTGCAACTCTTCTGTAAAAATAAAATAAATGTTAAATAAAATAGTGTATTTTAAAAAGTCTTTTTGGGACTCCTTTCTGCATTATCATTTTATTTTATTTTATTATCATTATCATTTTATTTCTTTCAAAGAAATATTTAATAGATGCAAAAAAATGCAATTTACAGAAACTAAGAAGGAAAGAGAATCTGAGTATCCTTATGACTGTTAAAGAAAATAAGTCAACAGCCCAAGTTTTCTTACAATAAAACTGCTGCATCCTAGGGTATTTTTTAGTGAATTTTTAGTGAATTTAGCTAACATTCATGAAAGCAATAATTCAATCACACACAAATTATTTAATATATGAATTGGTAACATTTTCCATTTCATTTTATGTGATTATCATAATTTTGATATCTAAATATGATAGGAATAGACCTAAAGAAATTTCACAGGGTGATATCTTGGATAAAAACACATGATTTCATAACAGTACAACTTTAAACAAAGTAAGAACAAATGGAATACAATAATAGAAAGCTATTACATCATTACCAAACATGAATTTTTTCAACTCTACAAGTTTAGTTCAAACAAGAAAAATCATTTAAGTCAATCCCTAGACTAACATACCAATGGGAAAATAAACAGTTCCATAGATACATAAATATATTTGATAACACTTCATATTCATTTATGATTTAAAAACAGAGCACATTAGGATGAAAAGGCCATTTTTAGTATAATAAAAATATTTTTTAAAACAACCCTAAGAAACTTCACAATTAATAACAAAATGTTGAACTCTTTTTAAAAAAATCATGAGCAAAATAAAGATGTTCTCTCTCAAATCATCTATTCAGTATTGCATCAGAGCTTACTTCAGTGCAGAAAGACAAGTAAAAAAAGGTGTGTTTATTTTTTCCCCTTGATCCCACTAACATTCTCTTCTGCCAGATACTGCTGCATACATTACTCCCTTCCATAGCAAGACTCTCTAAAAGTTTCTGGCATGTACTTTCTCTAATTTCTCTCCCTTCATTCCTTTTTAAATCACTGTAATAAGAATTCTGGATGACCGTATCCTTGAAAGCCAAGCATCAAGTTCACCTATAATCTCTGAGAAACTAAAGTTAGTATTCAAAAGTCCCAATATACTTGACTTTCCAGCAGCGTCTGGCACAGTTAATCCACACTCTTCTCTAAACATTTTCTTTACCTGTATTCTAAGACACTCCAGGCTCTTAATGTTCCCTGCAGTTCAAGGAATGTTTATGTTCCATTTCATTTATCATGTGTTTCATCTCTCCCCCCACATCCTCGTCTATCTCACACGTTTCAATATGCGTCTGCCCCTGAACCCGGCCCTGTGTCCTCTTCTCTCAGAACACTCAATTTCTTGATATCCTACAGTCCCG
Organism: Lynx rufus; assembly: GCF_022079265.1. NCBI lineage: Eukaryota > Metazoa > Chordata > Mammalia > Carnivora > Felidae > Lynx > Lynx rufus. Next base: position 219,964,290 of record NW_025814823.1, on the reverse strand, counting down.
AATAAAAGTAAATCCATCTTTCCAGTTGCTTGGGCCAAATTTTTTTTTTAATGTTTATTTATTGCGAGAGAGGGAGAAGGAGAATGTGCCCTTGAGTGGGGGGAGGGGAAGAGAAAGAAGGAGAGAGAGAATCCCAAGCAGGCTCCACGCTCTCAGCACAGAGCTGGATCTCAAGAACCTCGAGATCATGACCTGAGCTGAAATCTAGAGTTGGATGCTTAACTGAGCCGCCCCGGTGCCCCTAAATTTTTTGAGTCGTACACAACAACCCCAACACTCCATGTGTACTACTGCAGAAATTTATGTTGTATCGACGTTAAAGCCAGAAGCCAGAATGAGATTTTTAAAACGTAATTCAGGTAATGCCACTCTTCTGCCAAAAATTCTACAGAACTTCTTATTTCGCTCAGAGTACAAGTCAGACTACTTAAGAGGTCCTGTCTACATACTGTTCCCTATTGCTGCTGCAACAAATTATCACAAACTCAGTGGCTCAAAACACCGCAAATTAATTGTCCTATAGTTCTGGAAGTCAGAATAAAATCCAAGTGTCAGCAGTGCTCCTCTCTTACTGGAGGCTTCAGGACCTCCTCACAGTTTCCAGATTCCAGAGGCTCTTTGCATTCATTGGCTTGCATCCCTTCCCTCCATCTTCACAGTTTATCACCCTAATCCCAAGTTCCACTGTTAGGTCCCTTTACTGACTTGCGCCCTCTTGCATCTGTCCCACGTAGGTACAGTGGGATCACCTGAATAAAGCAGGCTAATCTTCCAATTTCAGTGTCCTTTATTTCATTACAGCTGCACAGTCGTGTTTTACTATTTAAAATAACATATTCATTGGGGCGCCTGGGTGGTTCAGTTGGTAAACGTCAGGGTGTTGACTTAGGTCATGACCTTTCAGTTTTTCGGTGGGTGGTTTCGAGTCCCACATCAGGCTCTGCACTGTCAGTCACTGACAGTGCAGAGCCTGATTGGTTTTCTCTCTCTCTCCCTGTGCCCCTCCCCTGCTCACATGCTCTGTCTCTCTCTCTCTCAAAATAAATAAATAAACTTATTTTTTTTCATGTCTATCCATCTTTGAGAGAGAGACAGAGTACAAGCAGGGGAGGGGCAGAGAGACCAGGAGACACAGAATCAGATGCAGGCTGCAGGCTCTGAAATGTCAGCACAGAGCCCAACTGGGGGCCCGAACCCACAGCGGTGAGATCATGACCTGAGCTGAAGTTGGTGCCTAACCAACTCAGCCACAAATTCTGAGAATTAGGATGCGGATATCTTTGAGGGCCACTATTCTGCCTACTATTTTCTATGAGATCTGGGCGTCCCGTTACCTCTCAGACCTCCCCTTCTACCACCTGTTTATTGATTCCTTTTTTCCACACTCACTTCCTTGCTCTTCTTGGAATATTCACAAGGAACCTCCTGATTTGGAGAGTTTTCAGCATATATATATATATACACACACACACACACACATATATATATATATATATATATATATATATATATAACTTAGGTAACTAAGCAGCTATCAGTGGAATATATATATAAATATATATATTCCACTGATAGCTGCTTAGTTACCTCTTTAACTTCCTCCAAATCCTTTGCTCAAATACCACCTTATCAATGAGGAAATATCTCACCACCACCACCCACTATGTCTCATTTCCCAATATTCCTCCCCTTGTTTTTCCTTTTTTTTTCTTTTTTTTTTTTTTTTTTGAGAGAGTGAGAGAGAGAGTGGAGGAGAGGGGCAGAAGGAGAGAGAGAATCTTAAGCAGTCTCTACACTTAGCACAGAGCCTGACTGGGGGCTTAGTTCCACGACCCTGGGATCATGCCTTGAGCCAAAAATCAAGAGTTGGACACTCAACTGACTGAGCACCCCAGGCACCCCATCTCTTCTTTTCTAATAGCTCTCTTCATCTTCTGACATATTGTAATAGTAATATATTTATTATGTTTCTTTTTAATTTCCTGAATTTCCTACTAAAAACATGAGCTTCATGACATAGGATATGTTGTTAAGTTATGTGAACTAGTGAAATAACAGGTGCCTGCTCCATAACTATTATGGATTTGGAGATGAAGCAATCAATAGGAAAAAAAAAAAAAAGATGACCTAAAGAAACAATTGGTAAAATACTCGAAAAATGTTTTCACAAAAATGAAAGCTCACTGCTAATTAGGATAATGCTAAGTAAAATACCAGACTGGGGCCTGGGGGTGTTAAATAACAAAGTTGGGTATCCAAAGTAACAGAACTCTCATATACTGCTAGTGAGAATATGTATTGGTTAACATTTAGGAAGCTAATATGGAACTCTCTGGAAAAATTAAAGCTAGGCACACACTATATATATCAGCAGTTTTACTCCTAATTATATACTCTAAACTTATTCAGTATACATACGTATCAGAATGCATATTTAGATGTTCATAAGGGCATTATTAATAATAGCCAAAGCTAGGGGAAGGGACACTATTGTATATTCATTATTAATATTATCTCACTAAATCCAAACACCATCATATAAAGAAATCCTTTACAAAATGGGTTAATTTTATAAACCTATTTGAACAAAGGAAAAAAGACACAAAATAATATATGAACTATAATTATACCTGATTTCGGAAACATTAAAAAACTCTAGTATCTTGTTTAGCAAGGGCTACATACAAGTTCAAAGTATAAAGAAAAGCAAGGCATTATTAACACAACATGAAGCCTATCGACACCTTCATAAAGGAGAAATGTTGTTAACATACCCACAGAGAAAGTTTCATAAGGCTAGCAATTTTCCATTTCCATTGATTTATATTTATTCATTAAAGTGTATATACATGTTTTATTCAACTTTCAGTATGAATTACATTTGAAAATAAAAAAAAAAAACTTAAAGGTCAGTTAATAGGAAGTTAAGGGTAAAAAACCTATCCTGCCAGTATAAAAATCGTTAAAGGATATAAACACTGATTTAAAGAAATGGAAAACACTTTAATAAGCACATGAAGAAATGCTTATCATCACTTAAAATAACAGAAATATGTTTTCATTCATAAGACTGGAAGAATTAAAAGATGATGATGATATAGAGATACGATAAAATGGTGAAGAAGCACTCTCATCCACCATTGATGAACCATTTAGCAATACTAATTAAAGTATAAAATCGCTCAAGACTGCTTCAGCATCTCCACCTTTCATCTTATTCCTGAAGATATGCCAGCAGTGTGTGAAATAACAGTTCATGTTATTATTAAATTATTTTTAATAACTAAATGCTTGCAAGAGGAAAATGATAAACAAATTATGATATATCCACAGGAAACTATACAGAAACTAAATTTTTAAATAAATCCTTATTTACTGAAACTGAGAGTTCTCAAATTATATTTTTAAGTTAAAAAATGACATTATATAAGATTGCATAAAGTACATCGCCATTTATGTAAAAGCAAATCGTACATGTGTGGTTATATAGTTCTATAATGTCTCTTGAAATATATACCCACTGCCAAAAACCACCTGGTAAATGCAATTATTTCTTAGGAAGAGAACTAGGAAGGACTGAGGATCATGGTGGGAGTCTTAGTTTTAACTGCATACTCTGTCTTGCCCTTCAAATTTTATACAAAGTAAATGTATTATCAATTCCATATATAAATTAAATAATAAACACACAACAAAATAAGTTTGACGCTTCTATGATGTAATAGAAATATACCTGTTACCCATGCAGTTTTAGTTTTCTATTGATACCATTCTGAAAAGACAGTTAACATACTTATCATTATATTTTTTAATGTTTATTTATTTTTGAGACAGAGAGAGACAGAGCATGAGCAAGGGAGGGAGGGGCAGAAAGAGAGGGAGACACAGAATCTGAAGCAGGCTCCAGGCTCTGAGCTGCCGGCACAGAGCCTGACATGGCGCTCGAACTCGTCAACTGCGAGATCCTGACTTGAGATGAAGTCAGATGCTCAACCGACTGAGCCACCCAAGCGCCCCATCATTATACTTCTTAAATAAGAATATAATTGTTTTCAGTGAGGTAACATACAGAATATTAACAAGAATATCATTATTAATAATGGTGTAATGAGGTGTAATGTTGGCTATTATATACTCTGGAGTCATCTCTTCTGGGTTAGAACTCCAGCTCTGCAAGTTACTTGATTTGTGCCCTTAGAACACTTATTTAGACAATAAGGACATCTTTTTCTTAATTATAAATGAGAGATAATAATAAAAATATCTTATGAGGTTACTGTGATATTAAGTGATAATAAATAAATCAAATTTTACAGTTATTATCAGGATATATCAGTGTGTTTCAGATTATTATAAACTATATGTTATTTAATTCTCACATAAAACCATGTGTAATAATATTTACATCAATTTTTTTTTTGCTTTCAGAAGTGTGTAAGTATTAGCGGCAAGAAAAGTGTTGTTTTTTAATTGTTTTACTTCTCTTGGTGATTTACACGGCAGTATTCTTTTTGTTTAGTGATTATGATTATGTGTGGTGCTCACTGTCACCTTGATAGATATTTTCAATTCCAATTTTTAATAAGGAAAGAGAGCTCATCTGTTTTTGCACATTCACATCCTCTTTTTTCCACATCATAATGTCCTATCACTTGCTCTTCATCAGTTCAAAATATCTCTCATTCTCCACTTATTTTGTCTAATTGATAATATGCCTATGAGAAACTGCCCAACACAAAACTAACTGACTCCCATTTGCCTCAGATGATTACAGTAACTCTCTCCTTGGTCCACACTGATTTTTAAATTGTCACGCCTGTCTTTTGATTGAGTTTGCATTACACAACAAAATTAGTCACTTACTCTTTGCAGTTTTTTTTTCCCTCCCTTGTCTTCTATAATAATGCTAGTCTTGCCCTTCTTCCCCACCACCCCACCACCCCGCTTCTCCTTGGATGTTCTCTGCCTCTACCTGTATGCTATTTGATTTTTAATCAAAAGTCGTGTCCTTGATATTTGCTTTATCTATTTATTGTTTCCCTTCAGAAACTCAGACATCAAGGATGCAGAAACTGGGTCTGTTCATGATTCACAACTCTATCCTTCTGTTCTGCTAGACTCAGAATAGTCAAACACATATGTACAAACTAAATTTGTTGCTAGATTTGATGTAGGTTTGTGGCAAAATTGGTGTCAAGGAAAATTGCAAAACTCAGTGGTCTTGGAGTGTTTTTGGGTATTTAGAAGACATAATACTGAACTGAGAAGTTCACTGATGGAATTTAAGCTAAACAGCCACCAAAATAGGAAATATTCCTTTAGAAAAAGGTCTATAATAGTATATGCTCTTACTTTGTAAAATTTCATACTTCATAAAATAATTTTAGTACTGGACTGAGAGTTAACGTCTGAATTTAAAATTCTAAATTTAATACTTTTATGTAATCCATAAACACATACAGTGTAGTTTTAAATGTGAAGTTAAAGAAGTGAAAGAATTTTACTGAAAGAGGGAATCTGAAATTTACATAAAATGCCCTTTGCCTATTGTGGATTAGGGTTCTAAGGAGAGAACCAAAGGAGAGAACTATATTCCAACAGAATTAATGCTCCCTTCTCTAAATTTAGCCCATCTATATAGAAACTTACATGTTCATACTGTTCTTTATTTTTGCTTTTAGTTGCAATTATGAGAAGCCATGGGACAGTTACCCAATTAGCATCACAATAATAATAATGGCAATAGTAATAATAATATTAATAAAATATTAAGGTTAAATAATATTGTTTACTAAAAAATGTAGAAATTTAACTATGAATATTTAGGAACTCACTTCAGAACATGTATTAAAGTATTCACTCCTTTTCATGCTTTCATAAAAGGTAACTGAGAATCTGAATATATGAACATATACCAAGTGTGAAACATTGATGAGCAAACACAATAACATACATCCCACTTTTTCATTTTCTTTCCTGAAGAGAACATTATTCTTCAGTACAATGGGGACAGAATTTAATTGAATATATAATTATGTATTGTCTCCAAGAAAGAAAATGAGAGGGCTTTGGTAGAAATTCATAATACAATAATAATAATTTCCCATGCTTCATGACCATTACACATGCACCTGTTACTGATAAATTACGCTGAGATACTTTCCGCTGAGCAAATTTATGTGAGATTTAATACATTTTTTCATCTACAGAGATTTCTCCCGAGTTTTTGTTAAAAATCTACTCAATTTTCACATAATCTTCATTATAAAGTAATCATGTTTCTTAAAAGTTTATATTTGAAAAAATGATGGGTTAAATTATAGTTTTAAATTTTTATTTGAATTTGAATATTTTGAAATAATAGGTAAGTTTTCCAAAATGTATTTGGCACAGAAAAAAAAAATTTAATCATTTTTTATTGTCATCAGTCTATTATTATTTTGAATGCCCTTCTATCTACTTCCAACTATTACTAGTCTTTGTGAATTCATTGGCCTAAAATCACAGAAAAAAAAAAACTTTAGAAAATAAACCCATCATTATCTTTTTTCTAAAATATATTCCAATAAAAGTAACTTCAAGGGATGTGACATAGGGAGGTAGATTTTAAGAGGTGCTATGTGGCTAACTGAAGAAACAGGAAAAGAGAAGAGGTTTCTGTGGGGAAGGGCTAATAAATTAGTAAACATGAAACAGGAATATACAAAAGTCAGGCTGTGGTAGGAAAGAAAAGATGACAACATTCACAGCCTCTCTGGGATAGTAACTCAAGGGGAAAAAATGGGAGAATGAAAGGGTAGACTTTCCATAAATCCTTTAAGGACAATATGGGCAGTGAGTGTGGTAAATATGTTTAGGTGGGGTGCGTGTGTGTGTGTGTGTGTGTGTGTCTGTGTGTGTGTGTGTGTGTGTGAGTTGTTTCATGAAGGTTATAAAATGAAGTTGTCACACGTATTTATGAATAATCTTTTTTTTATTTTTTTAATTTTTTTAATGTTTATTTTTGAGAGAGAGACAGTGTGAGCAGGAAAGGAGCAGAGAGAGAGGGAAACACAGAATTTGAAGCAGGCTCTAGGCTCTGAGCTGTCAGCACAGAGCCCGATGTGGGGCTCAAACCCTCCAACTGTGAGATCATGACCTGAGCTGAAGTCGGACGCTTAACCAACTGAGCCACCCAGGCGCCCCTATATGAATAATCTTGATATTTGGTAGTATGTTATGCAAATAACTTCATGGAAGACTATAGAAAACATGTTATCACTAATACCAGTAAAACTTGTAAGTAAAAAGATGATTGTGGTTGTTATTTATATATGAGCATTCCATACTTAATTCCATTTATCTCGTAAATAAATGTCATTTATTTTTAACATTCAACATTTACCATTTGATGTTTTTCTTGAAAATGCTAAAAAGGACCCTATTTCCTAATATTTTAAATGAGAAAAAATATAATGCTCACACATTACATCTAAGCTCAAAACCAATTCTAAAATTTAGTAACCAAAGTACAGTAAAATCTGTATAATATGAATAACGTGCTATAATGTTAATATGTAAAATGCTTAAATCCGTGTTACCTGATCACCTAAGGTTAATATGAATTAGTATGGCTTCTCTCTGTTATAAAACTTGGATACACATTCTTTTTGACAGCCTTTGATATCTTCAAATCATCTATGCCTGGTTTTGAAGTTTCATCCTCAATGCAAATGCATCTGGAATGCAACTCAACTACCTTCCTAAATATTGCTTTGTTAAAATATAGTGAGCTTTGAGGATGCAAGCATATTTTCCCTATATAACTTCTGGCTGAAATATCATTGTATTGAAAGATATAAATATTGTATGAATTTTGAGAATTAAAAACCAAGAGGTGGTCTGCCTGGAAAACATTATCAATGTTCCGCAGGCCAGGCTTCTATTTAAAAATGCTTTTATTACCTCTTGCTTGAGGATTAGTATAAGAAGATCTTAAGCACTCTAATTCAGATTTGTCTTATTTTGTGGTCTTTGCATATCAGATAAATAATGTCCTGATCCATCCAAAAGTCCAAATGTCCCCTCATCAGGAAGGTCTAGAACCACCTAACCTAAAGGAGTCTCTGCCAATATCTGTCACATCATCCTCATTTACTTTCTTCCAGGACTTTTTCTATCTAAAATTGTCTACTGTGCTATTTGTTTCATGCCTCATTCTTTTAGTGGCTGCAATTAATAGGATTCAAATAGAAAATAACCATATACCAACACTCTGCCTGCCCCCGCCCACTAAAATCAGATCTCTATATATTAAACAGTTAAAGGGTTTTCTGTTGTTGTCATTTGTTTGTTTGTTTAATGTAGGTCTTTTTTGGTCATATTTGGATTGTTTTTAAGAAATATTCACCTGGAATTTTTAGTGTCAAGAACAGTATTATTACAGTCGTTAAAATATCCAACTCTCTGAAGATAATATTTAACATCCATTAAAATGTTTGCAATTTCTGAACTCTTATGTAGCATTTTCTCCACGTGCTCGACTCAGATCTGTTCACCCCCGGAAGACTGCAGTGGGAAGGTCAGGGCAGCTTCCTCTCTCTATCCTAGTTGGAACTACTCTTTCTCCCCTGTTACCAGGTTTGACTTGATTGTACCTACATTATTAAGGGTGAAAGGAACCTGGTCTAATATGGTGGGCACAGTTGGTATTTCTGGCATTCTGTTTAAGGTTAGGTTATTCTTTCATGGATCATGTTTTTTCAGTTTTTGGAAGATCTTTCTTCTAGAAATTTACAGTGATCACTTTTTATGAGGCATTGTACATCAAAAGAGCTCCGAAGAAATACAGATAAGTAAAAAATAAAAGCATATACCTTGGCTCTCCAATCTTGACTTTTTAATAACATTGATTTATGTGATGCAAATCCCAAAATTTCATTTCCACTTTACTTACAATTACTGCAGAAATAGAACAGGGGGATAGTTGGCACTTATTTTTTTGTTGGTGGCTCTTGGGTTCTGTGCTCTCTCAGAGATTAAAAGAGTCCCATAACTTCCTGTTAGCTTTACTTATTATTTTCTCCTTCTCTTAAAGGCAGATACTTCGTGAGCAGAGAAATTATATTTTCTCTACTATATGCTTAATAGGAGTAATTAATACCTGAGTAGTGGGTCTTCTAGATATTTACTGAAAGAATGAATGCATACTTCATTTTTAGGGGGTTTGTGGAGACCATAAGTCTACAGAAAAGGGTGATTAAGAGGCTGGAACCAAATGCATGACTTCAAGATTAGATAGGACATGAAGGAGAGGAGATCTTAAGAGAAGTCCGTTTCAGAAAGTGAATACTAATGGCAACTCTGGAAGGAAGAAATAAAATTACAAACGGGAGCAGGTTCAGAAGCAAGAACCCAAAAAGAACTAAAATAAAGATTGAGTTATTTAGGAAAATGTAAAAAAACTGGCAAACTAGGACAGTATTTCTTGATCTTAGCACACTTGATGTTTGGAACTAGAAAATTTTATGGAGGTCTGTTCTATGCATTGCGGGTTTTAGCAGTAAACTTGGATTCTGCCAACTAGATCCCAGTAGCAGCCCCTTTACTGCCACCACCTGATGGTTTTATTGTACCAAAAAATGTAGACAGTTACCCTAATTATTTTTAAAGTATTATTATATTTTCACTTCCTGGAGTGAATTGTCTTACTATGCTCACTCAAAATCAGGTTATTATTACCCAAATATGTTATTAATTTTTTGGCGTGTTAGGGGTTTTTCTCAGTATCTGGTTTTGATTAAAAGTCTAATTTTAACATGCTCTTCCCCACTTGAGAGTAATTATTATATAAAATGAATACAAAATTTTTGTAGTAAATAAAATTAGTATTTCTTTGACCACTGTTTATCTGTTACAGCTTAAACTAAATTCAAGAGTATCTAGGTTTTTTTTTGTAGTTTAAATTCATGTTAATTAATAGACAGTGTAGGATAGATAAGAGTATCTGGTTTAATGTCATTATGTATATTGTTTGAATATTTGGAACCTAGATATTTGAAATTATTTGTCCAGGGTGACTGAATCAGGCAATAAGAAACCGAGATTAAAAGGTATACTTAAATAAAAATAGTTTATAGTTATAATGATTCTCAAATCTTAAATTGGAAAAATGTAATATGTGTATAGAAAGATGCAAAATGAAAGCAACATAGTACAAAAGTAGATTACTTGAATTTCAAATATAAACCCCTTGCTATGGAAGTTAAAGTGAGGTGACATGGTGTTATCCTATAAAGGAAACTTCTTAAAGGCAAATTTTGTTATTATCTCACTGAAAAGAAAAAAATAACGACAATTATATTTTGGTTCAGGATGTATTTGATTGAATGGTTAGAGGAAAATGTGTTTTGATTATCAAGAGCTGAACAAAGAAATGCTTTGAGTGAGTTCATTATTGGCTGGCTTCGTTGTTTTTTGTTTGTTTGTTTAATTTTAGAGAGAAAGAGCCAGGACGGGGGTGGGAAGGGGTGGAGAGAGAGAGAGAGAGAGAGAGAGAGAGAGAGAGAATATTAAGCAAACTCAGTATGGAGACTGATGCAGGGCTGAATCCCACGACTCTGGGATCATGACCTGAGCCGAAATCTAGAGTCAGACGCTCAAGCAACTGAGCCACCCGAGTGCCTCTTGGCTTGGTTTCTTTTTTTTTTTTTTTTTAATTTTTTTTTTTTCCAACGTTTATTTATTTTTGGGACAGAGAGAGACAGAGCATGAACGGGGGAGGGGCAGAGAGAGAGGGAGACACAGAATGGGAAACAGGCTCCAGGCTCTGAGCCATCAGCCCAGAGCCTGACGCGGGGCTCGAACTCACGGACCGCGAGATCATGACCTGGCTGAAGTCGGACGCTTAACCGACTGCGCCACCCAGGCGCCCCTTGGCTTGGTTTCTTAATAACAGTCATGTCAATGACAATTGGGCGACTGATCTATCTCTTTTTCTCTTTCTTTCTCTCTGTTTATTTCTTCTTTTTTTTTCTAAATGGATTTTAAAATTCTCATATACTTTATAATGCAAAATATTATTAAATTAAAAATGAATATATAGTAAGATGAATATATTAAAATTAATGTGGATAAAACTAACATATACAATTACATAACATGAATATATAAATTAAACCATTCACATAATCATAGTTGATTTCATACATGAAGGAATGAAGGCTAAGAGAAGTAGGTTGATTTAACCACTATGAGAAAAATAGTAGTAGAAACAAGGTTATATCCTAAGTCTTCTGATCATTGATTACATGCTTTTCCTTCTTTTTTAAGTGTATTTATTTATTTATTTATTTATTTTTGAGAGGGAGACAGAGTGTGGGAGTGAGGAGGGACAGAGAGAGAGGGAGTAGAGAATCTCAAGCAGCTCCACACTGTCAATGCACAGCCGGACACAGGGCTGGAACCCACAAACCATGAGATCATGACCTGAGCCAAAACCAAGAGCCTGTTGCTTAACCAACTGAGCTACAGAGGCTCCACAATTATGTGATTTTCCTAAGCTTCCCTCAGCTTTTACCCAATGAGAAGCAATAGGTTTTTCCCTCTGTTTCCCTTAATCAGTAATGGGCTTTTATCTGAGAAATTATATACCAATCCATTCTTTATAGGATTTGGTTGGCAAATTGTTTGGTATTAAAAAAAAAAAAAAAAGATTCCCTCTTCACGCATGTGCTTTCAGTCTTGTCCTCACCCTATCAGTGTAATTCTCTCCATTTTCTTATTCTGAGCTTCTCAAATATTTCCCACTACAATGGGGTGTCTATCATTATCTTCCATATGTCAAGAATTAGAACATGTATTACTAATATATCTAAACCAACATAGATACATCATTAAGCATCAATGTTACATTCCTACTTTAAAGGTAGTAAAAACTGGAAGTGAAATTTCTGAAAGAAAGGATAAATATGTATTAGATTTACTGTAAGTACTTTTAGAAAGAATATTTAAGAATTTAAAATGTTTTATATCCATTGTAGTATATGTGTATTAAAATATTCTATATTGCACATTACCTTTTTGACATCTGCAAATCTGTTTATATCTAAATTAGGTTTTTAATTGTATAAGTAACTAATGCAATATAAATAATAAGTAATTAATGCAAGTACTATACTATAGAAAAGGAAAATGTTTAAATAGCTATTTCACAGGTCATGACATGAATAAATGATTCAAACTACAAAGTGGTCCTGAAATATAAACCAAAAATTAGATACTCTGGGCATTAGAAGAAAGCTTATAGCTACAGAATCTAATAAATTTCTGTTGATCTAGTAATTCAGCACATATTACATAGAAAGGAACTAGTGGACACATCCCATAAATTCCTTATGTTTGTTCTTATTGAAGAGTTTTCTGACTTGCCTTGTTCAAGCAGAGTAAATGAGAATAAAATTTGGTTTGTATATCAAGATGCATATACAAGTATTACCAGTTTTAATTACCCATAGGGATTTAAATTCTAGACTAGTCCCCCCCCCCCAAAGAACCAAGCAGGACCAGATGATTCTGGGAATTCAATCCAGTGCAACTCAGGTCAATTCAATCAATGAAATATTAAGCTCTATTCAAAGAGCCAAAGACAAAGTGAGGTGTGAAGTATAGGACTTGATCTCAAGGTGTTGACACTCTTCTGGGAGAGAACAAATGAAAGTGCATAAGAAGTCACTTGACTATCATGAGAGAGTATACAATGCAATGGTAACTTAATTTACCAACACTTATCAAATCCTTATTAAAATGGACTAGGTAAAAGAAAGCACAGGTAAATAACCCAAATAAGCTCTTTGTTCAGGAAGAACCAAAGGAAATTATTTACTGTATAGTTTCTTTGGTGTAGATTTCTGTTATTATATTTTCATGTGGTTGCTTTCATTAACTAAATGTTGCCTATCACAACAACCATAAAATGTACCTTAACCCACTGATCTTGGACACCCAATCAGATGCGACCTGTGATAAGTCTGCTACTGTGTGCTTTCTGGTAATATTGCTCAGATTGCTGCCACTTTTCCTTCTCCTTATAATTGATATAACATTTAACCTTTAATGTCATCTATGCCATATTGCCAGACATTTAAAGATGACTGAAATGATTGGAACATGAAAAAACATATCAAAGTGTTTTAAAATCAATGAAAAAATACTTTACATAACTTTTAAAAATAGTTTTTTCTTAGAGGATTAAAAATTATCAGCACATTTTAATTGTTTGGATGAAGCTATTAAAGTTTAGGTTAACGCAAAATTCTCCATCACGGTAATGTATCTATCATAACTTTATAGTGTTAACATAGGATGTATTAACATGTGATTATATTTACTTTTATCTTGCTAGTGTTTCCCTTCCTTCTTTGATATATTTCCATACTGTCCATAAAAATAATAACCATGCCTATTAACACAAAACCTTTCTTAAGACACTAACTTCTACTACATTCAGATAGTGCCAAAAAAAGAACACTCAAAATGAATAGAAGATAGTTCACACAAGCATTCATTGTTGCTTTTCATTCGACTCCCAACCACAACTAATTTTCCTCAGTTTTATAAGTGAATAGAGTAGAAACTTGTCTGTCCACATATCACAATAAGTAAACCACTTCTACCTGCTTGTCTTCTATGTATTTTCCTTTATATAAATGTGCCCACAGTGAGACTTAAGAAAAGTAAATAACACTCATATCTGAAATAAGTTTTCTTATAAAAAAGCTATTTTTTTTGGCCTTAGGTCATATTTTTAATGACATTTGCTTTCTCATTCTATAGAATATTAAATTACTTTTAAATGTCTTTTCTTCCCTGTGAAAATCAAGAGTGATGGGAACCATTGCATATGTATGTATGTATCTATCTATCTATCTAGTCATTTCAAGTAGCCAGATTGACGTATAGTTTTCTCACTATCATTGATTTCTGACTACAAATTCTAAAAGCGTGATTTTAGTACTTCTTTAATCCATGAGGAAATGGACAGAATTAATTCTATCAAGTGAATTTCTACCTTTACCATGCTGTATTTATTTATTCTGTGGTTTTTCAAATTATAATTTCTATTCCATAAACAAAAATTGCTTTATGGATATTTAGAGAATGAAATTTATAAGAATGATGATCTTGATAACCTTCAAATTTTCTTAAGACATGTAAAGAAAGATTGTAAATATTTGCCATGTCAGTGCAAACTTACCTTGCCCACGTATTGGTAATCAGATCCTGTGTATTCCTCCAGTAAGAAAAATTGATTCCACATCCACCCACGTTTTTGACGATGCAGAATTTTGCCATCACTCCTAGGTACACGTGCACCTAAAATTCTTTGCTGGGGTACAGGAGTCCTTCTGAACATTATCTCTGGAGAACAGAAATGTGGCAGGCATACCCAGAGTAGAAACAGTAGCAAAAATTGGTATATTGTCATAGTTCACTTCTTGAAAATTTCCAACGTGGATGAAGAGAAAGCAGTCCTGTTTTATTGAGTTGAATTTTACTGTGTTTCAACTGGTTTCCAACATCTCATCAATGTTTTGGACATGTTTCCAAAAGCTTCAAACAAAAAAACAAACAAATAAAAAAGAGTCAGTTGAAAACATTATGAATGTTACCTGTTACCTTAAATATGAAATTGATAAAGATTAGTAGCAAACAAAATACCTACTTTCCTGCTGTTTTATAAAATAATGATTACTTTTGGAAGATATTGCTTGTCTAGTAACATGTCAGCAATTTATGAAAAGATCATGGTAAATAATGTCTTTCAGACAAATTTTAAGGAAGGGGCATATTAAGCTTTGTTTCTTTTTTCTTTTGTGATTATAACAGTTTTCAGGAATTATGATCCCTATATGGAGTAGGGATGAAGTTAATTTTGCACATCAATTTTTTCAGAGTAACTTAACATAAATTAAAAAACTGAAAACAAAATATTGATTTAATTAAAGCTACAGAAAACATGCATCTGTTGTGCGATACAATGATATTTGAATGTTTTTAAACAGCAGCAGTTTCTTCCAATTTAATTCTGCTCAAAGGTAAAAGCAATATAAGAACAAATAAAACACTTGAAGTGCCTTTGGCTGAAGAGTTCTCTCTTCCCTCTTAAAGTGGAAAAAAATCACTACTAAAGTAGATCCATTTGTAATATAATTCATACTACTGTGTAGAGGGAGTGAATGACATTGTCAGCTGTACTCCCACTACAAAAGTTCTGAGTCTAGAACTCCACACTGCCCCAGCCTGACGAGGGAGGGCCATAGATTCCAGGCTGCTCTCCACCTCCCTCCCTCTGCTTGCTTCCTCAACCCAGGTAACCCTATTAAATATAAATCAGATTATGTCACTTATCTGAACAAAAAACTCACATGAAGTCTCCTCTCACTTTGATTAAAACCCATGCCTTACAAAAACCTACAATTCTGTACTTGATTTCATGACTACTGGTCACTTCTCTGACCTCATATTTTACCCCAATCCCCCATGTCACTTCCTAAAACTGACTCCTTTCCAGCCAAAGTGTCCTTCTTCTTTCACCTTGCAATACACTTCATATTCTCCTCTCCTAAACTAGAACTTTCTACTTTTTCCTTCTATTTGTAATGTTTTTCCACATAGAGGTCCACTTGGTTAGACTTCTTGCCTCCTTCAGGTCTTTCTTGAATCCTCCCCTAACATTCCATATATACCCATATACTATAAGTGCTTTATTTTATTCGGGATGCGTTCTTTCTCCCTGCTGTAATCCCATGGGTTGTTTTGCTACTGTATAACAGACTCTTACACACAGCAGATGATCAATAAACATTTTAATTGAATACATGAATATATTGTAAGTTGATTAAAAAATCTGAGTACCATTCCTTTTTCTATGTAGTTATGCTCCAACACTTATGTATGGAAATACATTTTTGAAATCATAATTACTTTATTTTATTCTTTGTTTATATTATTGTTAATCCTCACAATCTTGTTTTTATTTTAAAATCTCCTCTATAGATTGTTCTTTGTTTGTTTCCTGTTAGGTAAGGATTTCATTTCAGAATAGGATAAAACATTTCTTATAAAAAAGTAGTTTTGGTACCGAAGGATTGAGTTCCTTTTCTCTAATATGGCAAGCATTCTAAGTCCTCCAGCATTGACACTGACATTTATGCTTTCATCCACAATAATCTGTTAGCAATCTGCTTATTCTTTTCGGTTTTCTTTTATTAAGAAGATTTAAAAGTTAATGCAAACATGTTTTACAAATAAGATTAATGGTGAAGCAGTATTCCCTTGAGTGTATTAAATGACAGTGGAGTTCTCTACAGCATGTGAAGCATTCAAAATGACAGATGTAAACTGTATTAAAAAATCATGTATTGCTACACTTGGAGTATAGAAATTATCTGATACATAAAATGATTTTACCTTACAAAGCACTGACATTACAGAAACTTAAATTGATTGGATTGTAAGTAATAGGAACATTTACCAAACCAATGTTTGTCTTTTTATGTAACAGGGCATGATAGATAATATTTCCAGAAACTTTCACTGTTCCTAAAAATTAGAGGACAGTGTGTATAATTTACTGTATCTACTTTCTGTGAAAGTTTTAACACTTATTGAAGCAACATTCTCATTTCATCTCTTTTTTTTTCATTTTAAAAATATATTCCAGCAACTATAAGATATATTGGCAATCATTTTCAATGCAATTATAACTATCTATAATTTTAAAAGTTTAAGCATCAATATTTTGGGGAATAAGTAGGTGGAGATGGTAACTGTGAAAATTGCTAGTAAATAACTGGAGCTCTACATACGCATGGAATTTTTTTTCATCATTTTTCTGGTTTCCTATATGTTAAAAATATATTTTACATGAATTAAATATTTGGTAAACCATATCAAATGATGACAAGATTAAATAAAATTTTTAAAAGCAAAAGTTTTAAACTTTTTAAATGATTTTTTAATTTATTTTTGAGAGAAAGAGTCAGAGAGCAAGCAGGGGAGGGGCAGAGGGACACACAGAATCCCAAGCAGGCTCCAGGCTCTGAGCTGTCAGCACAGAGCCTGATGTGGGGCTCAAACTCACAGACCACAAAATCATGACCTGAGCTGACGTCTGACGCTTAACCACCCAGGTGCTCCCAAAAGTTTTACATTTTGATTATTTTGATTTATGATTTTTTTCTTTTATTCGATTGGGCTTTTGGTCCCATATCTAAAAATCTTTGGGGACACCTGGGTGGCTCAGTCAGCTAAGCATCTGACTTTTGATCTCAACTTAGTTCAATATTTCATCTGCCCCTCCCCTGCTTGTGCTTTCTCTCATTCTCTTTCTCTCTCTTTCTCTCAAATAAATAAATAAACTTAAAATCTATGCCTAACTTAAGATCAAAAAGATTCATCTCATGTCTTTTCAAAGGTTTATTGTCTTAGTTCTAACACTTAGGTCTATGATCCAACTTGAATCAGGTTTTGTATATAGTGTGAGATATGAATTGAAGTTCTTTGTTTTGCATATGAATATCTACTTTCCCAAGCTCCATTTGTTGAAAAGTCCATTCTTTCTCCTCTGTATTGCCTCTGTGCTTTTGTCAAAAATCAGTTTGTCTACATATGTGTGTCTACATATGTCTACATTTGCATTTTATATTTAAATTTTATAATTACCTTGAAATTTCTATATAAAAGCCTGTAAGGATTTGACTGGGATTGCATTGAATCTTTAGATAAATTTGGGGAAAATGGCCATCACAGCAACATTGACTCTTCTGACCTAAAAACCCTATATATCTCTACATCAATGAGTTCATCTCAGTAATGTTTTAGAGATTTCAGTGTACAGATCTTGCTTACTTTTAATCAAATATTACCTAATATTTTCATATTTTGTTGTTATTTTTATTTCTAAACCACTTTATTGAGATACGATTGAGATACAAAAATCTGTTCATGTTTAATTTATACAACTTGATGAGCTTGAACACTGTTAAATACATTACTTAATAATGATTTTAAATCATTAAAATATGTTTAAATATATTTAAAAAAAGATAAGCCAACAATATATAATAACATATTACATTTGGTTATAGACATATCTAGAATATACAAAGAATGCTCAAAATCAAAAAATCAAAAAGCATAAAGTCCAATAAAAAATGGGGAAAGTATTTGAACCAACATTTTTACCTATAGAAAGCAAAAATGTACATGAAAAGGTATCCAACGTTGTTCGTTATCTGAGAAATGCAAATTAAAATGACCAACTATTGGGGCACGTAGGTGGCTTATTCGGTTAAGTGTCCAACTCTTGATTTCAGCTCAGGTTATGATCTCATGTCTTAAGGTGGAATCTCAGCGCTGCTTAAGATTCTCTCTCTCTTTTTTCTCTTTTTCTCCCACTGCCCCTCCCCTGCTTGCTCACACACTCTCTCAATAAATAAATAAATAAATAAATAAATAAAGTGACTATTACCAAGTGTTAGTGAGAATGTGGAGGAACTAGAACAATTCTACACTATTAATGGGAATGTAAAGTTATATAATCTCCTTGGAAGATAATGTGGTAGACTGAAATAATGACACCTCAAAGACATTCACATTCTAATCCCTGGTACCTGTGGAATCTGTAAATATGTAAAAGGAACTTTGCAGATGTTATTAATTGAATGACTGTAGAGATTTCAAGAGAGTATTTTGGATTATTTAAGTGGGATCATTGTAATCATAAGGATCCTTGTAGGAAGAAGGCAGGAGGATCAGAGTCAATAGTAAGAGATAAGATCACAGAAGCAAGGGGTCTGAGTGCCCTGAGCAAGAGGGCAGCAGCCAGCACGCAGGAAGCTTAGAAACTATAAAAGGAAAGCAGTGGATTCTCCCCTGTGGCTTCCAGATGGAACACGGCCCCTCGACACCTTGATTTTAGACTTTGACTTCTGGATATGCAACAACATAAATCTATGTTGTCCTAAGTCACTTGGTTTGTGGTAAGTTGTTACAGTAGCAAGAGGATTGGTAGATGCTTAAAACAGTAAAAGTACATCTGCAATATAATCCAGTCTTCTGCTCCCAGGTATTTATAAAAGAGGGATGAAAGTATATGCTCATTTAAACGTTGTATATGAATGTTTACAGAAGTTTATGGATAAGAGAAAAAACCTGGAAACAAGCCAAATGTTACAGGTGGATGGATAAACAAATTAGAGTATATCTGTACAATGCAATGTTACTAAACAATAAAAAAGAATGATATTTTTTGGTTTCACATGTAAGGAGCTTGAAATTACCACTCCAAGCTAACAAACACAAACTTGAACAGATTAAAAAACCAGCAATTCTTCTTGGATCCATAAGAGACAGAGGACTCTGGGCAAACTACTGCTCCCAAGATTAGAGAGAGAGACATGTGAATAGAAGGAAACAAGACTTACCAGCAGAGACTCAGGAGCAGAAACCATCTTAGAACCAGTAATGGTAGAGGAAAACTGAACTATAATTGACAAATTAATGGAGGCTTAGTGCACACAACTCTCAAAATTAAAAACTCCAGGAGACTCAGCCATGCTGTTTGGGGAGGTGCTCCTCAATACTTGGAGATTTACCTGTGGGGGACTCACCAGTTTCCTACAGTAAAATGTTATAAAAATCCCCATATGCTTTCAACAGGGAAGGAAATATTTTGAAATGCCTCAGAACACTGTGTTCCTAACAAGGTCTGCCCTCAGGGAAACTAGTTAACCAGAACCTAACTTGGAGTATTATCAAAGCCTAACTGACCTGAGGGAAGGGAAATACAGAATTCAATCCCATATAACCTTCAGGTTTCTCCTACAGAGGGAAAAAAAATGAGAAATGCTTGTGAAATTCACAGTATAAGGGCATAGGCTCACTAAAAGACAGTTATTAATCAGAGGCTATAGAACGCTTCCCCGCCCCACACTTAAACATCCCATTACTACAGGACCATTTACAGCAGTTGCATTTCCAGTACAATATATCCAGCTATCAATAAAAAAAAATTACAAGGGATACCAAAAGGCAAAAAACAAACAAACTGGAGAGACTCAGCAAGCATCAGAATCAGACATGGCAGGAATGTTGGAATGATCAGACTTGGAATTTAAAGTAACTGTGGTCAATATATTAAGTGTTCTGATGAATCAGGTAGACAGCATATAACAACAGATGGGCAACGTAAGTAAAGACATGAAATCCTAAGAAAGAACTAAAAAGAAACGCAAGAAATAAAGAACACTGTCACATAAATGATTAGGCTCATTAGTAGACTGGACATGGCTGAGAAAAGAGTCTTTGATCAGGAAGATATACCAGTAGACTCCTCCAAAACCTTACACATCCATCCTTATATATTTGTCTAAACCCATAGAATGTATAACACCAAGAGTGAACCATAAGGTAAACTATGGACTTTGAGCAATTGTGATGCGTCAATATAGGTTATTCCTTGGTAAGAAAATACACCATTCTGGTAAGCAATGTTAATGGGAGAGGCTATGTATGTGGGGGGGGGGGAGTGGATATATTAGAAATCTCTGTTCCTTCCTCTTAAATTTCTTGGAAACCTAAAAATGCTGCAAAAAATAAACAATTCATAAGCACACACATAAAATAAAAATAGGGAATTGTATGAAACAAACCAACAGTTAATTTGTCCCATGTAAATTCTTCCTGGGTATGGTCTATGCAGCTAGAAACCCAGTTTTAGACTTTTCAAAATATTGCTCTTTCATTATAAATACCACAAATAGGGGCGCCTGGGTGGCGCAGTCGGTTAAGCGTCCGACTTCAGCCAGGTCACGATCTCGCGGTCCGTGAGTTCGAGCCCCGCGTCGGGCTCTGGGCTGATGGCTCAGAGCCTGGAGCCTGTTTCCGATTCTGTGTCTCCCTCTCTCTCTGCCCCTCCCCCGTTCATACTCTGTCTCTCTCTGTCCCAAAAATAAATAAACGTTGAAAAAAAAATATAAATACCACAAATAAATATTCTTTCACTAAACTCAAAATGTGGAACATCTTTGACACTTCCATTAATTCAAGCCCATCTCCAACATAGTCTGTCAATATATACCCTTGTTTTTGTTTTCTTCTTCATAGTGGTCATCTTTTTTTTTTTTTCTTCCTATTGTATGTGACAACACACTATTTTACTTATTTATTTATTTATTTTTTATGAAAGAGAAAGAGAAAGAGTGAAAGTGAGCAGGGGAAGGGAAGAGGGACAGAAGGAATCTTAAGCAGTTTCCACACTCAGCAGGGAGACTGATGTAGGGCTGGGTCTCACAACCCTGAGATCATGACCCGAGTCCTAAGTCAAAATTAAGAGTTGACTCTTAACCAGCTCAGCCACCCAGGAACCCTTATGTTTTTTTTTTATTTTTTATTTTTTATTTTTTTATTTTTTGAGAGAGGCAGAGAGCAAGCAAACCAACACACTATTTTATGTTATCATTTCATGCAAAAAATGTACACTAACAGGTTTCCTTAACCTTCATTTTTTTTTACTTAAAATATATCCTGCGGGGTATTAGCTAAATTAATTTTCCAAAAACCACTTCACCCTGACCCAAATCAATTAAAAATTTTAAATATATCTAACTACCAGGATAATAACATGGAACCAAGTGATATTTAAAAAAATATATTTTTTACATTATTTCTGATTGGTTATTTAGTTTCAAGCCTGATATGTAACTTTCTATGTACATAAACTACTCCCTCACTAATACATAATTCTGAATCTTGTCTAGGTATTTATACTTTATTGAATTTCCCTCACTAGTGAATTGTTACTGTGTATATATAGGTGTGTAAGTAAACATTTTTTTTAAGTTTATTTATGCATTTTTGAGAGAGAGAGAGAGAGAGCGCGCGCACTCACATACAAGTGGGGGAGGGGCAGATAGGGAGAGAGAGAGAGACATGATGCCTGATCCCCAAAACCATGAGATCATGACCTGAGCTGAAATCAAGTCAGATGCTTAACCAATTGAGCCCAACTAGGCACTCCAACATTTCTTGAATTAAGTAAAAAATATGTTTTTAAAAAGTCTTTCTGAATCGGTTGGGTTATTTCTGGTGAAAAATAAAGGCTAAAGTTTAGAATACGAAAATATCATTTAAGGGAGCTATACTTGTAAACGGAACTATAATTAGAAGGAATCAAATGGGCTGAGACCAAAGTTAAACTATTTCTTGCCATGAAAATGCTAAAAATTAATGAAATTATATAATTTTATTTCCAGTTAATAAATGTATTTTCAAGAAGCCCTTTCAAAACCCCAGTAACGTATTTTAATCTCAAAAATAATTTCACATGAGTATCACAAGAATCATTGAACCATCGCTGAGCATTCATTCTGCATTCCCGTAATTCCTTTAGACCAGTGCTTTGCAAACCTTAATGTACATTTACATCTCCTGGGGCTCCTGTTAGAAGTCAGTGTTCTCATTTAGTGGGTTTGGGTGGGGCACAATACTCCGCACTTCTAACAAGCTCCCCTGTAAGGCCAATGAGGCTGGCCTACACACTTTGAATAGAAAAATCGAAGGACTCTCCAAACCTAAGTCATCTTCAGAATGTGTTATGACTTTCCCCTGTTTAATGACTCACAGCTCAGGTATGTGTCCTGTTACACTTTCAGGAAAATCAAATATAAGGTGATTATTGCGGGAAGATAATGATTATTTCCAAATAATCAAGTTTATTCCAGAATTTTTTTTTTAATCTGAAAGATCTGTTTGATTAAAGTCAGTAAACTACAGCAATTATTCTGATCACGCTACAAACTCTGTTTTCCTTTAGATTTACGTTTTCAAATGTTTGGATTTCATTTCATTTTTACAATCACAGAGTTTTCATTATTCTTCTAAAATATTTATCAAAACCATTTTTCTCTAAAACATATTAATTTTATTTATATATGTAAGCAAAGAATGGCAGATCACAAAATATAATAGACATTTTGACTCATCTCAATAATTAATTAGGTCTCTACACATCACAGATGATCCATTAAGCTGTAATCCATCCTTGGCTAATAAAAGGAATTAGTCATTCTTCAGTCAGCTGATTATGTTAAGATTTTAATGTACCAGTTTCCTAAATTTTCTTTAATTTTACCATTTATAACAATAGAAAATCCTGAAGATTATTAAGACCCAATCCAAGGCTCTATGGATGAATAATTTTAATCCTTTTAGAGGTTTATAGCACCAATACAGCCTAATGAAATTTCAACATTGAGAAAGAAAAGAACATTTTTCAGGTATGTTTATACAATTTAAGTGAGCCAGCGCATACTAAATACTTCCTTTTTATGCATCTGATACCATTTTATGCATCTAGTAAAAAGCACTATGTGAAATAACTGAATCAAAGCCCTACACTTAGGACTCAAATAATATGAGTCCATATGCTTAATCCTATTTTCCAGGCATTCATTACACATTACCTACTGTGCTGTAATGTCATAGGAAATATATAATTCTAAATTGAACATTTATCACTCTATTTTAAGTATGTGTTTGCATATGTATCTCTGTTTAGATTGTAGGTTTAAAGCATGGTTTTATGTCTTGAATCAAAAGTTACACATAAATGGATTGCACAAAATATTCAATAAATATTTTTGGAATTGAATATTATTATTCTAAAATATTTCAATGAGAAGGAAACGATTTATTTTTCTAAAATGTACAACATGGCATCAACGACCATTTGTACCGTTTTATGCTCATATCCTGTTTATATACAACATCACAGAACTCACATAAAACATCAGTCAAATAGGAAATCAATATATGATTTTTAAATGAAATATGTAACACAAAGTATCAGATAAGTTATCAAACATTGCTAGGAATGTTACAAATGCAGACAGAATTCCAAGAAGCTCCGATCCTTGTTATTCTTCTCAGATTAAAATTTCCCTCTAAGCAAAGCCCTTTGAAATTAATTTTATTCCCCCAGAATGTGACCTGCATGCAAACCAGTAATATACTTCTCCAGCTAAGCCACATCTAACATTTTAACATGATAATTAGCAAAAACAGACAAAGCACACAAAAACGGGGTGCAGTAGGTCGATAAAGCATGTGGCAGGAGTAAAGAGAAGCATTGGTGAGTGAGACACATAAGTTAGTGTGGCCATTTTCTCTAAGATTCCCACTAATAAGCTAAAGAATAGCACCCAAGAGTTTTTGCTTCACTCTCAGCAGCCTTTGTAACTTCAGTAGCGACTGTGACAGTCCCAGATGTAACGTGATCCTCGATCAAGTTAGCAGTGCTAATACAGCTGTGACATTATACCTGCTGCTTCCTGGAAGTCTCATTCTACTGTAGCTAGGATTTATCTCACTGTGTGGAAATTGGTAGCAAGAATGCTCTCAGGGTAACTTAAAGATGTTAGGATAAAACCCATCTGGTACCCAATTTTCTTTGATCCAGGGCTTAAACTGCTTCTGAAAAGCAATGAATGAAGAGATGGGGAGAAAGAGCTCGAGAATTTTATTAGGAATTCCTTACCAAGGTAGGGTGTCATTCCTCATTTAATGCATTCTTGGAAGAACATCAAGGAAAAACTTCTATAGCTAGAAGGAAAAACCCCTTAAAGATCATTTCCTTTCAAAGTTACTTATGTGAAGACCTGTGCATGTACGAATAAATAGTGTGCAATCAATCACAACACACTTCAGAGTGTCCTACTATGTGAATGTGTAGTATATGCACTAAATCGGGATTTACTATACAGCAATCTGTGTTCTTGCCGGTAAACCTAAAAGTGCAAAGAGACATGACATTAATTTGTAAAATTATTCAAAGGTACAAACGTGGAAATATATTATCGGTCATAAAGATATACTTAATTTTTAAATATAGTGGATTACATGTGGATTAGCACAGTCATCATTAGACAGATCTTTTTGGCATGCATTTATGAGATGGTCAGGCTTAAATAAAAGAAGCAGACAATTTTATCAGCACTAACTTTTGATTCTAATTATGCTTCAATATTTGCACAATACTAAAAAAGCCCATTTGTAGATAGCCTATCTTATCTCTATATGGAGGCCCATTACATAAAAAAGGATTAACTCCTAAATTATGCATCTGTAGCTGAAATATAAAATTGGAATAGTGTTGCATTAAATTTCATTTTCTTGGGGGCAGAAAGGGACTAGATTGTAATTTATTTTCTATTTTTCATAATGCTTGGCTCAATGTTAAATAGTACTTTCATCATATATTTCAAATTGAACTAAAAAGACAATAAAAGGTTTATTTCTTTATTTTCTAATATTTATTCATGTTTTTAAGTCTTAAAGGTATCGATGCTTAAGTATGCACTCTAAGACATAGTGTGAGTTTTGTAGATACTTAAAATATTAAGCTATATTATAATAAGCATCCCAATGCACTAGGTGTACCAATATTTGCTTGTGGATGTATTTTTTTCCCACACATTTCAATGGACCGTGTTTAGAATTTTCACTGCATCGATGCAGTCACTGAGGCTCAGGATTGTTCTCTCAGCAACGTTCATGGAGCACTGTCTGTGTGCCATACATTCTACTGTGTGGAGGCTGTCAAATGTGAACAAAGCTGAAACGATTCTCACTATCTAAGAATTAACAGTGTTGATGGGTGAAAAGAGCCCCGAATGCAAACATGGAAGCTCTGAGAAATCTTTTTGCAGGAAATCATATCGTAGATGACACACAGGGAAGAGGAGACAGAGTGTCATCTTGTGAACACTTGTGCATATTGTATGCAAGCATGTGCAGTGGTTAAACTGAGTTCTGGCCACATAGTGGGATGGAATTGTTTTCCATGAATTGGAATGACGGATCATGAATATGCAATGGGTCACAAACAGGGAAACGACTGTACAAAGCTCATGTACAAAAAAACGAGCATGATAAAATGGAATCACTTCATTTTGATTGTATGACATAATTTCTTAAGATGTCTAAGCTCAAACCTAAACTTAGGTCCAGGCCTGTTATAATGCAGAGTCCAAGCCATCTAATTCTTCAGCCACAGCCTTCTCTATCTTAGCCAGGTTGGTCTTATGACTTCCATGGGCCCCTTGAGGACTTTTTCCTCGATAAAACATAACAGCAAACATATTTTACAATGGCATTCATATAAGGACACATAATATTATATAGTAAAGAATTGTCTTTGATATAAAAGTTTATTTTTGGCTCTGATTTTAAAAGAAATAAAAACACCTTCATGTTTTGGTCGCCCCCCCAAAGTAAGGGGGACCCTAAGCTCTGGGCCTACTGTGCCTAAGGGAGAAATTACACATGGCCTTAGCACAAACATATGGGTTAGAGCCCCATGTCCGGCTCCGTGATGACAGTGCAGAGTCTTCTTGGGATTCTGTTTCTCCCTCTCTCTGCCCCTCCTCTGCTCATGCATGCTCTCTCTCAAAATAAAATAAATAAACTTAAAAAAAAAATAGTATTACTGTCAGCACAGAGCCCGGCATGGGGCTTGAACCCATGAGCCACAAGACGAGCCCTGAACTGAAATCAAGAGTCAGACACTTGGGGTACCTGAGTGGCTCAGTTGGTTGAGCGTCAGACTTTGGCTCAGGTCATGATCTCGTGGTTCATGAGTCTGAGCCCCACCTCAGCTCCTTACTGTCAGCCTGTCGGCACCTAGCCTTCAGAACCTCTGTCCCCTTCGCTGCCCCTCCCCTAGTCGTGCACCCCCCCAAACAAAAAAAGAGTCAGATAGTTAATCGACTGAGTCACCCAGTATCAAGTACTTTTGAACTGAGTTTCAGAAATAAATTTTTTCTCCCATAATTTAATCTGACAGAGATGGAAACAGTTTCAAGACTAATGTTATATGATGTGCTCAGTCTCCAGTAGTTTGTGTCATAACCAGAAATACAACTCAGGTCATCCGATTTCCCTTGCACCGTTCTGAAATGTCTTGCATAATTTAATAATGAATAGATGTTATCATGATTAAAACTTACACTGAAATACTGTTATCGAGAAGACATCCTGGCTAGCTTCCAGTTTGCTGAGCACAGAAAAGATGAACTCACTGGAGTGGGGAGATCTGACACCACAGAAGTGTTCTGAATTACAGACCACAAAAGTATGTGGACATATACACATTCCGGATACAGAATATTTATTAAAAATGCCAGCAAAAATGTGTTTGGACATGTAATGTCCACAGATTGCTTTGGACTTAAAACGTATGATTGTCATGTTGAATTTTAAGTATAAAGTCGCTATTCAAGTCCCTTTGAGAACAAAGGTTCAGTAGCAACCCTTCTTTTTAAAGAATTATGTCTTTAGGAGGAAAGTTGGAATTGATGGCAAAATAGTTAATAAAAATAATTAACAATTTTTCTTGAAAGGTATGGCTACATTTAGTCGTTTCTGTCCCCTACTCTAACTTTACACCCTGTTCCTGGCCTCATCACTACCATTCAATTCCCTGCTATGCCTCTTGGAATTCCAACTGAAATACAGCTCTCAGTCTTTCACATGATAAGTTTTATGACCACCTACTTTTTTTTAATTTTTTTTAACGTTTATTTATTTTTGAGACAGAGAGAGACAGAGCATGAACGGGGGAGGGTCAGAGAGAGAGAGGGAGACACAGAATCTGAAACAGGCTCCAGGCTCTGAGCTGTCAGCACAGAGCCCGACGCGGGGCTTGAACTCACGAACCGCGAGATCATGACCTGAGCCGAAGCCTGACGCTTAACTGATTGAGCCACCCAGGCGCCCCTGTGACCACCTATTTTTAAAAGTTTTGGTTTTCATGTATGTATATCTGACTTTTTTTTTTGTAGTATAAACACCAATGGAAGAAACACATCTGTAATTATTTTTAACCATTAGAAACTATTACAGTTTATAAGTCTGCTTTACTGAATCATTTAGTGCTTAAATCCAGGGTAATACCAAAAAAAAAAAAAAAGTCATATAACAAAAATCTACGCTTACTGAAGGCAATGAAATTGATAAGCTTTCAGATAATAAAGGAGATTATTCACTGGTCCCTGAAACAATTATACACTTGACCCATATTCAGTCACGATCACTATGAGAATCACAAAGATGCTTCATTTTAATAAGAATTAAGCGAGTTAAGATCAGTGCCAGAAACAAAGTAGTACATCTAAACTCTGGACCATTAAGACATAATCTATAAAATGACATCTCCTCAGTTAACTGCAAACGACTGTTTCAAGCTGAATGCTGTTCAGCATTTCCTAGCTCCCTTGGATACTAGGTATATCTTCTGTATATAACCCCTTCCTGTGTACATGACACCTTCTGATTTTCTGCATGGGATTCTTTTTACATGGTGTTACTTCCTGACTTTTTGATTACTCCTCCAAACATGCATTCTGCATCTTAAAAAAGGCATGTTTTTATTGCTTTGTGTATTTGTGCGTGTGTTTGTATTCTTGTGTGTGAATAGTTTTTAATGGACTGAGTTAATCGAAGAAAGTATTATCTAGCTTGCGTTTCCATTTGAGGACATTTTAACTTATTTTCCTGCCTCCCACCACCACCAACAAAGAATCATAGATACCTGGGGGTGGGGAGGTGAGTGGGACATACAGAAAGGAAGTTGAGTGGAGATTGAGTTTTCTCACTTTTATTTTCTCGTAAGTCAGTTATGGAATGAGAATAAAGGGTCACAAAGAAGGCATATGCCTCCAGTCCTAATTTCTTAAAATGGAAGACTCCTGTATTCATTCAACATTTCTCCTGATTTCTTTTTGTAAACATTTATATTCACCTTTTTAAGCACAACACATTGATCGCTTCCATAACTTATCTTGGATGATAGCAGTTTCATTTGATGATAAAACTCTAAAACCTAGCTGGTTTCCATTCTTAAAATAGAAGTAGGACAACTACAAGGGAAGAGATAAAACATCTGTGGTATATCCATACGAACAGAGAACACAGTGTGGTGGGAAGCACAGCACTGTGCATAAGTAGAGATATCAGTTATATCAGGTATATACACACACGCACACACATATCAGCAGTGGACTCATACGTCTAATACTGAATTTATCTTAAAGTTCCACAGCATTGGGAAAAGGATGATAAAACTATATGACAAGATACACAAAAACTAAAATATCATTTAAGATCATATAGCTCGTAGTGGTCCTTTCCAATTCCATCCCCTCAAATATTGTATATGTCTGCTGTGTAGTGCAAATGTGCATTCTAAGTTTGCAACTGCAAAGTGTGATTGCAAAATCACAATTGAAAACAATTGTGCCATCGGAAGAAATAAACCAATACAGGGAACTAAAAAAATAGCTTTGGTAGACTTTACATAGTATTTCATTTGCTAAAGTCAGTATAAATGAAGTCTATAAATGTAAAGAACAAAGTTCTAATTTTGATTTTTAGTTTGATTAGGTAGATTTATCACCATGAATAAAACTGATAATGAAAACTATAGTAAGCTTATAGTAAATTTCATTATATTTTTAGAGTTAATTATCAAATAAGTAAACTTCCAAACACTATGAAGCCTAGTATCTTCACTTGCCCTGTACCAGTATGGTAACAAAGTACGAACTGACTACATGTGATATAAAATAAATTCATCTTGAATAGTAAGATAGAGATAGGTTGAATGTAAAAGAATATACAATATTTACCATGAGAACACTAATTATAAAAAATATGGACTGGCTAAATTAACATCAGATAACGTAGACTTCAGAACAAGGAATATTACCAGAGAAAAAGAAACTATATAATGAAAAAGGACCAATTCACGTAGAAAATGCAACAATAATAAATTTGTAGACAGACTTCAAAATACATTAAGCAAAAATTTATAAACTGATAAACTGAAAAATTTATAAACTGATTTATAAAAAAAAAATCAGTAATTACACAATTACAACAGGGAACTTTAACATTCCTCCCAATAATATCAGCAAATACTTTCTTTTCAAATACACATATAAGATGCAGTGAGAAGGCCACATTCTGGGCAGTAACATGAGTCATAGTATATTTAAGAAGACAAATTATACCATATTTCTCTAACTATAACAGATTTAAATGAGTAACTAATGAGAGAGAAAAACCTGACTATCCATAAATATTTAAAAATTTAAAAAACTGTTAGACCTGGGTCACAGAAGAAGTACCATAATAGAGTAGATTAGACTAGATTAGATTAGATTGGATTAGATTAGATTTTTTATTTTAGTTTATCTTACTTTAAATTTTTATTTAAATTCCAGTTAGTTAACATACTGTGTAATACTAGTTTCAGCTGTACATTCTAGTGATTCAACATTCCATGTAACACCCAGGGCTCATCACAAATGCACTCCTTACTCCCCATCACCCATTTCACCCATCCTCCCACCTATCTCCTCTCTAGTAATCATCAGTTTGTTCTCTATAGTTAAGAACCTGTTTCTTGGTTTGCCCCTCTTTTTTTTTTGTTTCCCCTTTGCTTGTTTTGTTTCTTAAATTCCATTTATGAGTGAAATCATATAGTATTTGTCTTTTTCTGACTGACTTATTTTGCTTAGAGTGATACTCTCTAGCTCCATCCATATCATCACGAATGGCAAGACTTCCTTATTTTTCATAGCACTTTCTAATCCATTTATCAGCCTATGGACACTTGAGCTATTTCCATAATTTGGGCATTGTTGATACTGTTACTACAAACACCAGGGTACTTGTATCCTCTTGAATTAGTACTTTTGTAATCTTTGGTTAAATATCTAGTGGTGCAATTGCTGGACCATAGGGTAGGTTCTATTTTTAACCTTTTAAAAACCTACATACTCTTTTCCAGAGTGGCAGCACCAGTTTGCATTCCTACCAACAGTGAAAGAGGGGTCCCCTTTCTCCACACCCTTGCCAACATTGTGTTGATTTTAAACTTAATAAAATTTAAAAGCCAGTATATTTCAAAATCTGTAGGATGTCGCTAATAAAGGGCTTAAAGGGAAATTTAAAGCATAACATATCAATTTCAGTAAGGAAAAACATGTCAAATCAATTAAGCTTTTTTAAAGAGACCATTAAAAGAAGAATTCTTCTTAAATGATGGAGACAAAAGAAATATATATGTAATAACTATATATTTAATATAGATAATGATATATTTTATTAAATATATTATGTCTTTTATAAGAAATATAAAAAAATGAAAAGAAAATTCATAAACTTGGGGAAAATAATTGCAAACATATATGTGATAAAACATTTTCCATAATATATCAAAAAATACCAAAGTCAATAATCAACTCACTTAAAAATGGGCACAGGCTCCACAATTACAACAGCATACATATGCCAAATAATCACAAAAAGAGATGTTCAACATCAGTCACCATTAATAAAAATTTGAAAAGTAAAACCACAATGTTGACCACTACACTACATTAAATAGCTAAAATAAAATTTCAAAAGACATTAACAGGTGCTGGCAAGGATACAAAGTAAATCAAACTTCTATACTTTGCAGATGGTAATGCTGCATATTATAGCCACGTTATTTATTTTTTAATATGATATTTATTGTCTAATTGGTTTCCATACAACACCCAGTGCTCATCCCAGCACGTGCCCTCCTCAAAGCCCATCACCCACCCTCCCGTCCCTCCCACCCCCCCATCAACCCTCAGTTTGTTTCTTTCTTTCTCTGTAAGACTTATTTCACTTAGCATAACACTCTCCAGTTCCATCCACGTTGCTACAAAAGGCAATATTTCATTCTTTCTCATTGCCACGTAGTATTCCATTGTGTATATAAACCACAATTTCTTTATCCATACATCAGTTGATGGACATTTAGGCTCTTTCCATAATTTGACCATTGTTGAAAGTGCTGCTATAAATATTGGGGTACAAGTGCCCCTATGCATCAGCACTCCTGTATCCCTTGGGTAAATTCCTAGCAGCTATTACTGGGTCATAGGATAGATCTATTTTTAGTTTTTTGAGGACCCTCCACACTGTTTTCCACAGCGGCTGCACCAGTTTGCATTCCCACCAACAGTGCAAGAGGGTTCCCATTTCTCCACATCCTCACCAGCTCTATAGTCTCCTGATTTGTTCATTTTAGCCACTCTGACTGGCATGAGGTCGTATCTGAGTATGGTTTTGATTTGTATTTCCCTGATGAGGAGTGACGTTGAGCATCTTTTCATGTGCCTGTGGCCATCTGGATGTCTTCTTTAGAGAAGTTTCTATTCATGCTCTCTGACCATTTCTTCACTGGATTATTTGTTTTTTGGGTGTGGAGTTGGGTGAGTTCTTTATAGATTTTGGATACTAGCCCTTGGTCCAGTATGTCATTTGCAAATATCTTTTCCCATTCCTTTTAGTTTTGTTGATTGTTTCCTTTGCAGTGCGGAAGCCTTTTATCTTGATGAGGTCCAAATAGTTCATTTTTGCTTTTATTTCCTTTGCCCTTGGAGATGTGTTGAGTAAGAAATTGCTGTGGCTGAGGGTAGAGAGGTTTTTTTCCTGCTTTCTCCTCTAGGGTTTTGGTGGTTTCCTGTCTCACATTCAGGTCCTTCATCCATTTTGAGTTTATCTTTGTGAATGGTGTAAGAAAGTGGTCTAGTTTCATTCTTCTGCATGTTGCTATCCAGTTGTCCCAGGACCATTTGTTAAAGAGACTGTCTTTTTTCCATTGGATGTTCTTTCCTGCTTTGTCAAAGATTAGTTGGCCATACTTTTGTGGGTCCAATTCTGGAGTCTCTATTCTATTCCATTGGTCTATGTGTCTGTTTTTGTGCTAACACCATGCTCTCTTGATGATTACAGCTTTGTAGTAGAGGCTAAAGTCTGGGACTGTGATGCCTCCTGCTTTGGTCTTCTTTTTCAAAATTACTTTGGCTATTCGGGGCCTTTTGTGGTTCCATATGAATTTTAGGATTGCTTGTTCTACTTTCGAGAAGAATGCTGGTGCACTTTTGATTGGGATTGCATTGAATGTGTAGATAGCTTTGGGTAGTATTGACATTTTCACAATATTTATTCTTCCAATCCATGAGCACGGAATGTTTTTCCATTTCTTTGTATCTTCTTCAATTTTCTTCATAAGCTTTCTATAGTTTTCAGCATACAGATCCTTTACATCTTTGGTTAGGTTTATTCCTAGGAATTTTATGATTCTTGGTGTAAATGTGAATGGATCAGTTTCTTTATTTGTCTTTCTGTTGCTTTATTATTAGTGTATAAGAATGCAACTGATTTCTGTACGTTAATTTTGTATCCTGTGACTTTGCTGAATTTATGTATCAGTTCTAGTAGAGTTTTCGTGGAGTCTACAGGTTTTCCATGTATAATATCATGTCATCTGCAAAAAGTGAAAGCTTAACTTCATCTTTGCCAATTTTTGATGCCTTTGATTTCCTTTTGTTGTCTGATTGCTGATGCTAGCACTTGCAAAACTATGTTAAACAACAGCAGTGAGAGTGGACATCACTGTCGGGTTCCTGATCTCAGGGGGAAAGCTCTCAGTTTTTCCCCATTGAGGATGATATTAGTTGTGGGCTTTTCATAAATGGCTTTTATAATGTTTAAGTATGTTCATTTTATCCCGACTTTCTCGAGGGTTTTTATTAAGAAAGGATGCTGAATTTTGTCAAATTTTTTTTCTGCATCGATTGACAAAATCATATGGTTCTTATCTTCTAATTTTTTAATATGATGTATCACATTGATTGACTTGCGAATGTTGAACCAGCCCTGCAGCCCAGGAATGAATCCCATTTGATCATGGTGAATAATTCTTTTTATATGCTGTTGAATTCGATTTGCTAGTTCTTATTGAGAATTTTTGCTTCCATATTCATCAGGGACATTGACCTATAGTTCTCTTTTTTTTGCTGGGTCTCTGTCTGGTTTAGGAATCAAAGTAATGCTGGCTTCATAGAATGAGTCTGGAAGTTTTCCTTCCCCTTCTATTTTTTGGAACAGCTTGAGAAGGATAGGTATTATCTCTGCTTTAAATGTCTGGTAGAATTCCCCAGAGAAGCCATCTGGTCTTGGACTCTTATTTGTTGGGAGATTTTTGATAACTGACTTAATTTCTATGCTGGTTATGGGGTCTGTTCAAGTTTTCTGTTTCTTCTTGTTTGAGTTTTGGAAGTGTGTGGGTGCCCACGAATTTGTCCATTTCTTCCAGGTTGTCCAGTTTGTTGGCATATAATTTTTCATAGTATTCCCTGATAATTGCTTGTACTTCTGAGGGATTGGTTGTAATAATTCCTTTTTCATTCATGATTTTACCTATTTGGGTCACCTCCCTTTTCTTTTTGAGAAGCCTGGCTAGACTTTTATCAGTTCTGTTTTTCAAAATACCAACTTTTGGTTTCATTGATCTGCTCTATAGTTTTTTTAGATTCTATATTGTTTATTTCTGCTCTGATCTTTATTATTTCTCTTCTTCTGCTGGATTTAGGCTGTCTTTGCTGTTCTGCTTCTATTTCCTTTAGGTGTGCTGTTAGATTTTGTATTTGGGATTTTGCTTGTTTCTTGAGATAGGCCTGGATTGCAATGTATTTTCCTCTCAGGGCTGCCTTCACTGCATCCCAAAGCGTTTGGATTGTTGTCTTTTCATTTTCATTTGTTTCCATATATTTTTTTTAATTTCTTCTCTAATTGCCTGGTTGACCCATTCATTCTTTAGTAGGGTGTTCTTTAACCTCCATGCTTTTGGAGTTTTTCCAGACTTTTTCCTGTGGTTGATTTCAAGTTTCATAGCATTGTGGTCTGAAAGTGTGCATGGTATGATCTCAATTATTTTATACTTATGAAGGGCTGTTTTGTGACGCAATAGGTGATCTATCTTGAAGAATGTTCCATGTGCACTCGAGAAGAAGGTATATTCTGTTGCTTTGGGATGCAGAGTTCTAAATATATCTGTCAAGTCCATCTGATCCAATGTATCATTCAGGGCCCTTGTTTCTTTCTTGATCCTGTGTCTAGATGATCTATCCATTGTTGTAAGTGGGGTATTAAAGTCCCCTGCAATTACCACATTCTTGTCAATATGGTTGCTTATGTTTGTGAGTAATTGTTTTATATATTTGGGGGCTCCCATATTCAGTGCATAGACATTTATAATTGTTAGCTCTTCCTGATGGATAGACCCTATAATTATTTTATAATGCCCTTCTTCATCTCTTGTTTCAGTCTTTAATTTAAAGTCTAGTTTGTCTGATATAAGTATGGCTACTCCAGCTTTCTTTTGGCTTCCAGTAGCATGATAAATAGTTCTCCATCCCCTCACTCTCAATCTGAAGGTGTCCTCAGGCCTAAAATGAGTCTCTTGTACACAGCAAATAGATGGGTCTTGTTTCTTTATCCATTCTGATACCCTATGTCTTTTGGTTGGAGCATTTAGTCCATTTACATTCAGTGTTATTATTGAAAGATATGGGTTTAGAGTCACTGTGATGTCTGTAGGTTTCATACTTGTAGTGATGTCGCTGGTGCTTTGTGGTCCTTGCAACATTTCACTCACAGAATCCCCATTAGGACTTCTTGTAGGGCTGGTTTAGTGGTGATGAATTCCTTCATTTTTTGTTTGTTTGGGAAGACCTGTATCTCTCCTTCTATTCTAAATGACAGACTTGCTGGATAAAGGATTCTCAGCTGCATATTTTTTGTTCATCACATTGAAGATTTCCTGCCATTCCTTTCTGGCCTGCCAAGTTTCAGTAGATAGGTCTGCCATTAGTCTTATACATCTCCCTTTATAAGTTTGAGCCTGCTTATCCCTAGCTGCTTTCAGAATTTTCTCTTTATCCTTGTATTTTGCCAATTTCAGTATGATATGTCATGCAGAAAATCTATTGAAGTTACTTCTGAAGGGAGTTCTCTGTGCCTCTTGGATTTCAATGCCTTTTTCCTTCCCCAGATCAGGGCAGTTCTCAGCTATGATTTGTTCAAGTACAACCTCAGCCCCTTTCTGTCTTCTTCTTCTGGAATTCCTATGATATGGGTATTGTTCCATTTGATTGCATCACTTAGTTCTCTAATTCTCCCTCATACTCCTGGATTTTTTTATGTCTCTTTTTCTCAGCTTCCTCTTTTTCCATAATTTTATCTTCTAATTCACCTATTCTCTCCTCTGACTCTTCAATACGTGCTATGGCCGCCTCCATTTTATGGTGCACTTCATTTATAGCATTTTTTAGCTCCTATTTCTTAGTCCCTTGATCTCTGTAGCAATAGATTCTCTGCTGTTATCTATGCTTTTTTCAAGCCCAGCAATTACTCTTATGACTATTATTCTAAATTCTTATTCCGCTATATTGCTTAAATCGTTTTTGATCAATTCGTTAGTTTTCGCTACCTCCTGGAATTTATTTTGAGGAGAATTCTTCCGTTTCATCATTTCCGGTAGTCCCTGGGGTGGCTCCCAACTGCAGGGCACTTCCCCCGTACTGTCCAGAGTAATTTGTGTTGGTGGGCGGGGCCACAGTCAGACCCTATGTCTGCCCTCATCCCACTCCTGGGGCCATAGTCAGACTGGTGTTTACCTTATCTGCCCCTCTCCCAGAGGCAGGACTCACTGTGAAGTGGTGTAGCCCCTGTCTGGGCTATTTGCATACTGCCAGGCTTGTGGTGCTGCTTTGATGGGATCTGGCCAAGGGCAAATTAGCCAGGGTGGATCCACAAGATGCACGGGGGCGGGAGGGGCAGGCTTTGCTTGCTTTGCCATCAGTGTTCCCCTGCGGAAGGGGCCCTGCAGCACTGGGAGGGAGGCAGACCGGTTGGAAGGATGGATCCACAGAAGCACAGTGTTGGATGTTTGCAGCAAGTTCGGTGACGGGAACTGGTTCCCTCTGGGATTTTGGCTGGGGGCTGGGGGAGGGAGATGGTGCTTCCCAGCACCTTTGTTCCCCACTGAGCTGAGCTCGGTCCTCCTGGGCTCAATACCTCTCCCTCCCGGTGTCCTCTCACCCTCCCGCTCTCCGAGAGCAGAGCTGTTGACTTAGAACATTCCAGATGTTGAGTCCTGCTGGCTGTCAGAACTCATGTAGTCCTGCCCCTCCGTTTTTGCAAGCCAGACTCGGGGCCTCTGCCTTGCCCGGCAGGCTGCCCCTCCACTGCCCTGGCTGCCTCCCGCCAGTCTATGTAGCGCGCACAGCCTCTCCGCCCTTCCTACCCTCTTCCATGGGCCTCTTGTCTACACTTGGCTCCAGAGAGTCCGTTCTGCTAGTCTTCTGGCGGTTTTCTGGGTTATTTAGGCAGACGTGGGTGGAATCTAAGCGATCAGCAGGACGAGGTGAGCCCAGCGTCCTCCTAAGCCGCCACCCTCCAGTCTCTCCCCCAATGCCACCTTTAAAGAGGGACTTCACTGGAGAGTTCAGACACCCCAAGCAGTGCCAGTGACAAGATTACAGCTGTGGGGTGTGATGAGCCCACGTACAAATTCTACACTAACACTCTTTCTTGCGGGCTCCTTACCATTGTGGAAAGATTCATTCATTCAATAATTCACTTACTGAACCCCGTGCTGGGGGCTGGGACTGCCTATAGCCACTTTAGAGAAAAAAACGAGGTTTCTTAAAATGTTACACATGCACTCATCATTTGATCTAACATTCTCATCCTAGGTATTTGTTCAGGAGAAATAAACATACTTGTTCACATGAAACTACAGTATATGTAAATGATTAAATAATGATTATTCATTATTCTTTATCATCAAAATCTGGAAACAGCTTGAATGTCCTCAGATGCGAGATGGACAAAGACGTTTTGGTGCAACCATACACTGACATGCTCCTTGTCATTAGGAAAGTAGGAACTATTGATATAGCAACACGGATTAATTTCCAATGCATTTATGCCGAGTGGACTTAAAACCGTATATAGTGCATAACCATGTATATGACATTTTTGTCATATTTTCAATTTTTCATTCTTGAAAAAAGAGAAGTATCGAGACTCAAAACACAAAAGATTAGTGGTTGCAGGGACTTAATCACCACAAAGTGACATGAGGGAACG
This sequence comes from Lynx rufus, assembly GCF_022079265.1. Lineage (NCBI taxonomy): Eukaryota > Metazoa > Chordata > Mammalia > Carnivora > Felidae > Lynx > Lynx rufus. Next base: position 219,926,211 of record NW_025814823.1, on the reverse strand, counting down.
TTTTGGGGAGATGGAAATGTTCTCTATCTTTTCTGTGGTGGTACTTACACGACTGTATACATTTGTCAAAATTCATAGAATTTTACACTAAAAAGGATCAGTTTATTATATGTAAATTAGACCTTCGTACAGATGGCAAATAGGTAATGAAAAGATGTTCAACATCACTAATCATCAGGGAAATGTAAATCAAAACCACAATGAGATTTCACCTCGCACCTGTCAGGATGGTTATTAAATAGGATAAATTTCATTTTTCAAAAAGGATATTTAGCTTCATTGTACTTACCTTTATCATATATTAAACATTTTAATAATTTTAAAAGCATTAAGAATGTATACTTTTATAAATTATCCAGAAAACTCACTATGACATACTATTTATAAATCTAAAGATGGAGTATTCCAGGAAAGGTTTATCATTTTGAAATTTTATTCAGATCAGTGGCTCCTTTATTCTCCTGAGACATTGGTGGTCCAAAGAAAAAGAGGCACTAAATTATATGCCCCATCTTTCTTCCTGTTATTCTTTAATTCTAGCTAGTTATCAGTTGTTAAAACAGACTAAACCTTACACCTAAGGGGTGCCTGAGTGGCTCAGTCAGTTAAGCATCCGACTTCGGCTCAGGTCATGACCTTCAGCTCAGGTCATGATCTCACGGTTCGTGAGTTCGAGTTCCACATCCGGCTCTCTGCTGACAGCTTGGAGCCTGTACCTTGCTTTGTGTTCTGAGTCTCCTGCTCTCTCTGTCCCTCACCCATTTACGCTCTGTTTCTCTCTCTCAAAAATAAATAAACATTAAACCTAACACACAAGAGTGTGCCATGTATATTTTTTAAATCTACATAATCTCACCAAGACTTTATAACCCTAGCTTGGCCTTATACTCACAGTTTCAGAAAACAGGGAGCCAGTGCAATAGTGCATAAAATATTAGGGCTCTGAAAGCCTGTGCCTGCTTAGAGGGGTGTGTAATTTAATAAAGTGTTTATTGATGTCAGCGCACTGGCACATCACACTTGTGTCTATGATGGAGCCTACAGCACAGAGACTCCCACTGCTAATTAGATGACGGAAGGAAGATTACATTTTCCCTTGGAGACAGATGCAAAGGTGCGAAGTTATGCTCAGAGGGATTTAGATTTACAAGTATTTGATGGAACAGGACAAAAATAGGGAAGGGCACATTTTAGGGAAAGGCAACTAGGGAAACAAACTCGACAGAGTTGCATTATAAATAAGAACGAAAGTTATGAAAGATACCACCAGACTTCTACCGTTCCCACATTATTCACATGCAAATTTCTAACATAAATTACAAATGAGGAATAATATTTTTATGATTCACATGCTAAGCTTTCTAAAACTTTCTTGTGAATCCCAGAGAAGTTCAAGAGCTATGAGTTAGAATTCCATATATTGTATTTTACATCTTGCTCTCTAGGGGTGCCTATTAGTTATACCTTTCCAAATGATATCCAAAAAAATAAAATTAATAATTTCTTGAAAGGAATTGAATTATGAATCATTCACAGAGCTAGGAAGAATTTTTCATCTGAGATCATACAAATGGAAGTTTTGTTAATATTGAAGCAAAAGCAAATACTCTATGATGATTTTCGTAACAGTGTTTTATTAATACTTTAAACAGTATATCTCAGCCTGACCTAAATATTAAGATTATCTTGCGATAAAAAATTATCAACTCAATATTGTAAAGGTGATTTTATATTTAAAACAAGCCTTCTTTTGGTTTATTTTGTTTTTATTTGATAACATCAACCTGGCTATTTTAGCTCCCTGACAATGTTTGGACTCTTCAGTTTGCTACTGAAATATCCTTGACAAGAAATGTTAGTATTAGGAGGAAGTACACTAAACAGTGTATGTGACACAATATTTTGTATTTTTTAATAACATAGACATATTCTTACAAATAAACAGATTGCAAATCATCCCATTTTAAACCAGTGGTAATGAGAAAAGATACAGAATAGTAATGGATTCTGTTAGCATAATGAGCCATCTTTCTTGACTTTTCTTACTACCTGTAAACACAATATGTTGTTCTTTAATGGCTTCATTTACTTATGATCTGAATATTTTAGCAAAAGATTTCAAAATAGAATGTATTAGTGCACATCACATGGTCTCAGTATTTGTGAAAAACATTTAAAATCTTTGTTATCTCATCACTTGATCAATTCATTCAATGAACAGCTATTTAACACTTAGTATAAACCAGATACTATAAAATACAATCAGGATTTAAAGTACAACACTCTTTTAAACAAGCCTAATGTTCAAAAGGAAAAAAGAGATATTAACAATATAAACTGAATATGCAGCTTTTTTAAAGTTATTGAGGTTTGTGCATTTAAAGAATACCTCATGACACATGTTGCTAAATGCTACCCCCAATTACTTTAACACCGTTCTTTGTGCTGGAAGTTTTGGGTGTTAGGCTCCAAGGGTTTGGCTAGAATAAAGTTGTGTTATTTAGCACTGAGTTTCCAACTGTATTTTCTTTAGTATATCTGTAGAATAAATGCCTTGAAAGTCAGTAATTGTTGAACTTGTAAAGCTTTACCTCAGAATGGAGAGAACTAAGGATAAAATGCAGAATTCTCACTCCACTGGAAAGGAGGAAATCACTTCGAATTCTGAAGAAGCACTCTCAGGAAAACAAACAGAATGGCAAGTGGTCAAAGACGTTAGGCTCCTGACTCCTGATGATTTCTTCCTCTTCTAGGCCTCTAGTCTACACCCTTAAGGTGTGGCTGAGGACTGGGGAGGAAGAGTTAGAGGCACAGACTGGGTGGTAGATAGAAATGGCTGATGAATGTGCCTAGGTGGGTGAGTGGGAAGGCAGCCTGACAGAACCCTATACAATCGAGCATGTTCTGAGGAAGTAATTCGTGAACCAGAACAAACATTAAAAGGGAGATTAAGAAAAGACAAGGAAGTGAGACCACAGATTTCAGCCACAAGATTATGGTAGGATCCTACCAGACAATCATAAGCCAACCATACTACATCAGAGGCCAGCACAACTCTGGGGTTATCTACCAAAATGATCATCCCTCAAATAATTACCGTGTAGTTTCTAAGGACTAGGTATTTTGCAACAGAGACCAACAGGTATCCCAGATCAGGCACGGCCACCACAAGACTATGAGAGCAACCCTACAATGTTCTGCTTTCTGATCTCCCCTACTAGATTCTTCCCCATACACACATTTCTCAGCCTGGCTTCAGTCATCCTCACCACTGCTGACCATCTCCTAATTCCCCTGGTCATCTGGCTTTGCCTCCATGATCAGGCACCCATCAGAATTACTAATCACACCACTAGCTGTCAGATATCTGTTCATCTCTTCCCCTACCAGTCCAGAATTCAGGTCATAACATCTGGTAGGTACTATAATGGAAGACAGTGGTGTGGAGCAGAAGAGCAGGGAAGTGAACCCATTAAAAGTTCTCAGCATCAGGGTGCCTGGGTGACTCATACAGAGCCCGCTTTGGATCCTCTGTCCCCTTCTCTCTCTGCTCCTCCCCTGCTTGCTCTCTCTCTCAAAAATAAACACTGAAAAAATTCATTAGCATATTTTAAGGGGGTCTTGGAATCAGAAATATTCCATATTGATACACATACACTGGACATTTTTAGCTAGCTGATCTTTCTTTGTAGGATCTAATTTTATCTGGAGATAGTTCTGGAAAATCAAATTTCATATATGACCAATTATTACATTTCAACCACTGAGCAAGGTACTATCACAAATGCTGTTAATTCTTAAAAAGCTGTGAATTAGATTTCTAATTATATAAATGGGAAAAATAAGGCAAAAATACTTAAGATGCCTGTGTAGGGCTATAGAAAATAACATCATCTTAAATAACTTCTTAAATAGAAATTGAATTCTTTAATCTTAATTTCAATATACAAGCCATTTTAAAAATAGTCCATTTAAAAATTGCACTGACTAGGGTCATCTGTATTTTTACTTCCGCTATTCTAATTGCAGTTGATTAAATTTAGAGGTAGATATTTAAATATTAATATTTTTTCATATTATAAATATGAATGTTTGGCCTCTATTTAAAAAAAAACTTATGAATAAAACATTGCATTTTCTCTGAATGGCAATGTTAAATAGCTCTACCAACTGGAATTATGATCCCTGAATACAGACATTATATATTGATTTAATTTATTTCTGGTAAAATCTTCATACTAGCATCAATAAATACTTCCTGGCAATTTTCTCATCCTTAATTTTATTTTCTTCAATCCAAATACTCAAGAAGATTGTAAGAGCCTGGGCTTCTGTGCATTTAGGGTAGGGAAGAAAGGTGGGAAATGATAAAGAGGTGTAGAAATGTAAACGGATAAGTGTACTGAAGAAAATAGGGATGCTGTCTCTTTTACTGATTTCCTGAGACTCTAGCAATTGTCCCCTTTGCCCTCACTGAAGGATCAACAACCAACATTTATTAAGAGAAAATTTAAAAAGAACAAAAAGCCTCTGAAGGGCCAGCATTGGCTGAGTGACTATTATGGGCCAGACATGTTTCTATATAGTTTAAATACTGTTTCTCATTTCAGATTATTTACTGTTCTGGGAACAGACTAACTACTTTGTTTTTAATCCCTAGGACCTAACGTGGATCCTTGTATATATAGTCACTCAATAAATTATTGAAAAGTAAGCTATTATTTTTCCTTGACAGGATACCTACAACTAGATCATAAAAAGTATTAATCGCACTTAATTGATAAATCACACAAGTCTGAAGAATAACATGTCTCAGGCAACATAGCTAGTAAGTGACTAAGATTTTAGAAGAGTCTCTTTCTTTCCTCTTTATTATCTGATTTTCTAACAGTAGACTGTTCATACCTTGTAAAACAGCAATAAACATAGTTATGGAAGAAAGTATAAAACAGAATCACTAGAAACATTTAAAAATTCCTGTCTCCTATTTCTCAGCATAGATTTTCATTAATTGTGGTAGGCAAACGTCTAGGATGGTCCCCAGTGATTCTTTCCTCTTGGCATTCACAATCATGTGTAATCCCTTTCTCTTGAATGTCAAGCTGGCCTAGACACTTGCTTCTAACCAAGAGGATACAGGAAAGGTGAAGAGATATTAATTCCAAAGACTGTGGCTTGCATCTTGCTAGCAGACTCTCTCCATTGCCTTCTCTATTTACATGTTCACAAGAAAGCTGCCATGTTGGAGAGGATGATGTGACGAGGAACTGAGCCTGGCCCATGGCCAAGAGCCATCAAAGGACTGAGGCCCTCTGTCCCACAACCTGTGAGGAACTGAATTCTGCCAACAACCATCTATTCAGTCCCTCTCGTGGCATCTTTGTAGCCTGTGAAGGATCCTAAAGCAGTGGATCTAGCTAAGTCATGGCCGGATTCATGACCCACCACCACTGTAATATAATGAAAGCATTTTGTTTTAAGCAGCCAAATTTTCTGACAATTTGTTTCATGCTAATATATAACTAATATTATATTCAAACAAATCAATTTTTAAAAAGGATCACATTTTCTAGAAAAAAGTATCAGATGCTTATGATCATGCAAATGTATGTAGTAAAGGGACAGAGTGACCACAGGCCCACTGGAAGTAAGAATAGTTTCCTGAACCACAATAAATGCCATATTTTATATGGTTCCAATTGCAGTAAGGTACCACAAAAAGAAAATCTTTCAAAAGGCATAATTTGTTTTCTATATGCCCCATTTCCTCTGACCTTAACTCATCAATTCAAAGATGAATTTTTTTTTCACATTGTACCACCTTTGAATGTAGAAAACATCTTTCAGTTAATGACACAGTTCAATTAAAAGAAGTTTAGGGGTGCCTGGATGGCATGTTAGTTTAGTGTCCTAAGGTTCAGGTCATGATCTCACTGCTTGTGACTTTGAGCCCCGCATCAGGCCCTGGGCCAACAGCTCAGAGCCTGGAGCCCACTTTGGATTCTGTGTCTCCCTCTCTCTCTCTGCCTTTCCCTTGCCCATACTCTCTCTCTCTCTCAAAAATAAACATTTAAAAAATTCATAAAAAATTTTAAAAAGAGATTTATTCTCTTATTGACATAAAATGACAGTGCTTATGCAACTGATAAACCACAATAATTATAAATGTGTTAATGGTATACATTTTAAATACTTTTTTGTTATTGTTCTGCAATATTGGAACAAAAATCAAGGTTCACAAATACAATGGTTTTTAAAAATTCAGAAGTCATTGAAGAAAATATACGGCCCTCAAATTTGTACACGTTTCTTATGGTAATTTAAGAAGTTGTTTTTTTTCATTTGTTTAAATTTATTGGTGTGATTCCTTGTAATCAATATAGCGAAATCGGTAGGACACTAAATGAACTTTGGAAATGTAGGGTAGTTTCTGAGTCATCAAAAATGTATGTGGTTATGACAACTTCTGATGGAACATTACATTATATTTTTGAGTCTTTCTAAAAGGGTGATTGAATCAGGATCGTGCGGTACCTTATTTGTAGACATGAGAAGACACCCCTTAGAGATGTAGGTCACATCTACTATTCTTGAGACAGGCTGCGAGAACTGACTGGATATCATTGTCATCATCTAAGATAATCCTAGAGCACTTCCATACAGAAAAAAATGTAAGTAGTATAATGTAATTTTTCCATTATGTTCATTCTATCTAAACTGGAGGTATTTGGTTCTTAAAATTGCAAATGAATAATTGAGGTGCCCATCAGCTCTAGAGAATGTGTGGAAAGAGGCGTATAGCATTGAACTGTTCATTATTTCATATTTCGACTATAGCTGTGGTGAGTAAAATCACCTTAAAAATAAAAACTCAGGAAAAACAATGCATTTGTATTCTCTGCTGTAAATATCTATGAGCAAGTGTAAATAACTAGGTGGTTGATAAGACTCATTTTTACAGCAGTATGATTCACTTTTATAGCCTTCCTAGCAAAAAAAGAGATTAAATCATCTTTATTTTCTATGTATCCTCTTACTTTCCTATATAGTAGTTTTCAAAATTTTGTTCATTGTTTTCATTGTACTCTCTGCTGTATTCTTTGGCTTGCAAGCATCCTCTTCACTGAAAAATAAAATGAAATACAGCTTTCGTTTAGCATAAAAATGAAAGGAAGTCCTTGGAAGTATTTGAGGCAGCTTGTGAAGACATTCTCAGTAAGCAGGAATCAGGACAGGGTTGCAACACAGTACATTCTGGCGATTGTTTCAGGCTTTACATAAACTAATTTGGGGGCACATAATTTACTGGTAATTAAAGAACCAGTCCCTTACGAAGATACCATATATAATACATATGAAAGGTTCAGGCTATTTTTTGAATTGAAAGACTTTACAGAAAGGCCTTTTTGAACTGGGAGTCTATTGCTCTCACATCTCCACTGAAAACACCTTGACTCAACTACTCAAGTAGATGTTTGTTGAGTGAATCATTTGCTTATGAATAGAAAAACTACAAATGTAACTTGAAACCTGAGGAATTATTCATTTGTAGGGATACCTAAACACCAAAACTAACAGATGGTCTCTTAGACGTGAAACTATGCATTCTAGAAGAGTATGGCTGAAGTCAGATCACACAACTAAGGAACATATTCTTATAATTGTGATAGGGTATTTTCTGGTTCTATTGTGTGGTTCATATTAGTAAGTGGCTATAATACAGACACGGTGGATCTGACAGTATTAACAAAATAATTAGTCACTACTCATAGAACAAACTGTGAGTTCTAAGGAGAGGCCATATCACAGCAATGGAAATTTATGAAGTAGGAAAATGTAAACAAGTATAGATACAAGGCATGTTCGAATAATGTGATCTGGCATAATACAATGTGCAATACATTCACTTTCTAAAACCTTAGAGAAATAGAAAAATATATTTTACTTCCAAGAAATTAATTCTAGCTTGCACCCTTTCAATGGTAGTCACACTTCCTCCCGATTATATGGTATAGAATTTAGACAACTTTGGAACAGAAAAAATAAGGATCATGAAACTATAGTGTCTGATCCCATTGTAATTGAGGATGTACACACTAATTTTAAAAATTCTAAATGATAGAGGGTTGGGGTGCCTGGGTGGCTCAGTCGGTTAAGCATCCGACTTTTAACTTTGGCTCAGGTCATGATCTCATGGTTCTTGAGTTTCAGCCCTGCATTGGGCTCTGCTCTGACAGCTCAGAGCCTGCTTGAGATTCTCCATCTCCCTCTCTCTCCAGCCCCTCCCCCACTTGCCTGTGCTCTCTCCCTCTCTCTGTCACAATAAATGAAGTTAAAAATAAATAATAGAGGGTTGATAAATTAAGTATTTGGTAAAGGAACTAGCATGATATTGCAGAAGCCGATGAAATGGGTGAGGAATCGATCACACTATGTTTTCTCTGCCACTGCCTCTCACAACTTTCTCATTGTTGAGGCCACCATCTGATGAAGCTAGTTTTGTTTTGTTTTTCAGACACAGTAAAGAGAGAACCAGGCACAACTATCAGGCTACTGCTGTCTGCAGTAATTCTCTGTGCCAACCAGACTGATATTTGGGGATGAATTCTGGGCACTATTTAAACTGAGGCACAGCACAAGATCCGTATTTATCTCGGCTTTCATTCTTCATTTTGCCACCTGCTTGCTCATTGTTTACCAGCCACATCCAAGAGAACAGGGCTTATTTTTTTAATGCAGTCCCCTTATTTTCTATTGCCTAGAATAGCAGCTGACAAAGATGTACAGGCTTTGGCTTCAACCATCATGCCATCTTCAACTGCAGGAATTTAGCACCTGGAGGCATTCACGTGTTCTGATGTCTCCAGCGAGTGTAGCCACTGAACCAGTCCATTTACGAACACTCTTGACTATGCTTTTTTCTTCTTTTCAAATTAAATTGAGGTACACTTTATATACAAAAAACGCACAATTTGATGTATGCATTTTGATGAATTTGGATATATGCATACACCTGTGATATCATCCCTGCAAATAAGGTAATAGACACGTCTCCCACCTCCAAAAGATTTTGTGCATTCCTTGTCTTTGTGTGTGTGTGTGGGGGGGGGGGGGTAAAAACACTTAGCATGAGATTTACCCTTTTAAAATTGTAAATGAGTAATGCAGTGTTGTTAACTATAAACTCTATGCTGCACAGATCTCTAAAACTTTTTCATCTTCTATAACTGTAACTTCAGATCCATTGATATAAACTCCCAAATTCCTCTTCCCCACATCTTCTCAGGTTGTCCTTTACTCATAATGCATTATAATACTGTGCCTGTCTATTTTCTTAAGTCATCTCTCATCTATTTCTCTTGGTTGGTTTTCTTCTCCTTCCATTTATTTCCACCAACACATTCAAGCCCGCTTCTGCATCAGGATCTTTACACCTGCTGCTCCTTCGGTGTGGAAAGCGCTTTGTTCACATCCCGCATGTTTCACATTTCAACATTTCTCAAGTCTCAACTCAAATATCACCTCCTCAGAAATTTCTGACAATCTTACTCAAAATTTGGCCTCAAAGATATTCTCATTCATTTCACCTCACTCATTTCTTTTGTAGATTGTATCACACAGTGATATTATTGCTATTTCTATCTATTGTGTAACTGTCATCTATTCCTAAAATACATTCTACATGAATACAGCAAACTAGCATTTATTGTTTTTTGTTGCAGCCACAAACACAGAGCAGTACTGAACTCATTGTAGGTCAATATTCTGTTAGCACAAATCAAATGAAACAAAGAATGAATGAATAACTTAAGTCTTTCTAAGACTAGAGAGCTTACCTAAAACCTGTACCTATCATGGATTTTGCATCTCCTAGTGAATATCAAACTCCAAATAATTTAAAACATACCTCTCGAACTTTCACTTGACTTCCAGGTACAGTTCAGATTCTCATTTTCAAGCCTATCCATTAGACTGACTTTTTTTTTATTCTGATGATGCCATAAAGTAATCCATATATGTAATTCAACAAAGTGATGGTGAGCAGGCCATGTGTTTTGGAAATTATGCCTTGAAGCATAAAGTGGTCCTTACCATGATGAGCCATAGCATATGTTTATTACCCAAATCTGTTGGAAATTAGAGGTTATGATTTTGGCTCTAGCATTTGTAATTTTATCTTTCCACATTTTCAAGCTAGCATGCCTTCTGTTACTTTAAATTATTCAATAAGAATCATCTTCTTTTTATGCAATGTTACCCAAAATTATTTGATCTGTTATGCTTTTTTGAAAGGAAATGTATATTCCATGACATTGCATGGGTTTAAGTCTTTTCAGCAGGTTAAAAAGAAGAGAGAGGGCTATGTGTAGTAATTTTCAAGAGATACCCAGGTTTAGTGGGGAAAAAAGTAGACTTCAGTTATCTGAGTTTTCTGTGGCAAAGACCAAGTAATATTTAAATGTTCATTACGTAAGTCATTAAAAGAAGGATTCGTGTGTGTGTGTGTGTGTGTGTGCGTGCGTGTGTTAATGAGAAAGGTTAATCAGAATTAAGAATTGGTCTTTAAGCAATAAATTTGGATTATAATTAGCATTGTGTTTTTCAAGATTTCTTGCATTTTTAGGAAATAACTGAGTATGGCTTCTACACTTTGGGATTTCTTAAAGCTAAAAACAACAAAAAAGGAAGAAAGTGTTAAATAAGTAGATATAAAACAAATAGTAGCATTGATAAATGTGAATGAAGTTAGTACAAAGTAGGGGCTATTCCTAGATTGCAATTATTTTGGAAACTGGACATAACTAATACTCTCTATATTAAAAAAAAAGTATCATACAATCAACTGTTCCTGTTCTGTGAAAATTTAGATGTGGAACAAAATAAAATTTATTCTCCAGAATGTTTTAGTAGGCATTCAGATGCATTCATTGATTCTAGATAAGCAGAAGTCTCAAATTCATATCTATTAAACCACTGGACTAAGTCCAAATTCTTGTGTTTATCAGTTTGCATGTCAGCTAAGGTCATGCTCTGGAATGACCATAGATTATACTGGTCCTCAGAGTGCATGTGTTATTTTTCCTCTACCATCTATATAAATATATCTTCTTTTTTTCAAGAACATCCAAGCAAGATAGTTATTTGAGAAAAACACACATCTCTCATGATTATAACTCCATCGAATTTAATTATCTCATCCTTTTAAAACACGTATCCCTTTAGTCAAAAATCTTTGCATGGTTAGCACTGTAAAGGAATGGCAAATCCAGCCTCCTGAAAATAAATCAAGTTGAATTTATGATGAATTTATATCAGACTTTCTTGACAGAAGCACTGCTGATATTTTGGACTGGATAATTCTTTGTTGTGAGGGGCCATCTTGTGCCAGGTAGGATGATTAGCAGCAACCCTGGCCTGTATTCACCCAACACCAGTAGCAATGACACCCTGCTCAGTGGTGACAGACAAAAATGGTTCCAGATACTGCCAAATGTTCCCCGGGGAAGTAGCAGCAAAAGGGTCCCCAGTTAAAACCACAAAATTGTAACATCACCTCTAATATTTATATTTAGATGAATAATTTAATTAAGCACTGAGAGCAAACCCTAAAAAATGTGCAAGTTTAAAGGAAAAGGAAGACTGAAATCAGGAGCTGACTGAAGTCCTGAAAAGAGGTAAGCGTTGGGCATATGTTTGCTAATTAATCTGTATGCAAATATAGAATGTAAGTTGTTTTTTTTTTTTACAGGATATCATTCTGTTTTCCCTTTCTAAGCTATTTTCATAAAAGCTTGAAGTGCAAAATGACTTCAGAGTTAATCTAATCCAAATCAGTAACTTATAAAAAATATATACATATGTCATCAGACAGGTAAATTATTTCTCCAAGGGTTCATACTAGCATAGCTAATCCAATAATCCAAAACTCCAGAGTCCAGTCACACCAAATTCCCTAAAACATTCCATATACCTTCAGGCATACATTTAGGCTTTCTCCTGCATCACACTGAACCAAAACTCAGGAAAATATCAAAAAAAAGCTCCTTTACACTAAAGTATGTGATTGATATGGCTTAGTAAATTCTGTAATAATTGGCATAGAGACAAGCTGGAAAAAATTGGCAATTGAGGAATATGGAATATGGTAGAGACAAGAATAGTGGTTCAGAGAAGATCAAAAAGTTGCTTTCTGTAAGCAATAGTATACAGCATATATCTGTTAGAGTTTTTATCTTAAGAGTCTGTCTGACCATCTATCTTTATCCTCACCTTGGTTTTCAGTAGAACGCATTAACTCAACATAGTTTTTTGAAAGAAAACCTTCATTTTTGGTTTGGAGGCAATAATAACAATAAAATATTTGTGGTATTTTCGATGACTTAGTGATCTTAGCTATTTGATATTTCTCAATAGATATATTACTGCCCCACATTAGAAAAGGAACAGTTGGTACTAATTTAAAATATGGAAAAACATGGGGCGCCTGGGTGGTTCAGTTGGTTAAGCGTCCGACATCAGCTCGGGTCATGATCTCACGGTTTGTGGGTTCAAGCCCTGCGTGGGGCTCTGTGGGGACAGCTCAGAGCCTGGAGCCTGCTTCAGATTCTGTGTCTCCCTCTCTCTCTGCCCCTCCTCCACTCATACTCTGTCTCTCTCTCAAAAAGTAAACACTAAAAGGGGTGCCTGGGTGGCTCAGTGGGTTAAGCGTCCAACTTTGACTCAGGTCATTATCTCATGGTTCCTGAGTTCGAGCCCTGTGTCAGGCTCTCTGCTGACACTTCAGAGCCTGGAGCCTGTTTCAGATTCTGTGTCTCCCTCTCTCTCTGACCCTCCCTCATTCATGCTCTGTCTCTCTCTGTCTCAAGAATAAATAAACGTTAAAAAATTAAAAAAAAATAAACACTAAAAAAAATAAATAAAATAAAATATGGAAAAATACATATATTCAGCTAAATTTACCGATGAAACTAATTGAGTATTTAAAATACAATTGGATACTCATAGCATAAGTATGCTAACATAAATTCCAAATGACTTAAAGTATAAATGTAAAATCGAAGTTATCATTTAATATTTTTCAAATCTCAGAAGGAAACAAAAAACTGGAGAGATATCCAGCCACAAATTAATGCGAGATGTTACAAAGGAATAATTAAACAACCACTTCTAAGTCTTGATTTCCTGCTTCTGTTAGGGTTATGTATCTATAGTCTCTACCATGTACCTCCAAAGAGGAGAGCCTCCTTGTTGAGTCAATGACACCTATATCCCCACTCCATCTTGGCCATGTAATTTGTTTAGGTCAGCTGACAGGCAGCCCCAGGAGCAAGAGGACTACTAACACTTTGTTTTGCTTACATAATAACATCAAAGAAATAGTGGACAAATATACGCTTTGACTATATTTTCAAATATACATTAATTTCATATCAGTAGGAAAAAATAATTTTGGTACTTTTTGAGAGACAAAAACAAAACAAAACAAAACAACAACAACAACCCCAAAACAAAACAGAACTTAGGTTCCTGATGGAATCTAAATCAAAATGAAAGGTAATTATAAAAACATCACACTGCTATTATGGACATGGCCTTTTAAACAGTCTTTAAAGAAAAACTGAATACATTAAATAAGGCAAAAATACAGTCAATGTAAAAGCTATAATAATAACAAATGTATGTATTTTGATGGACAATGTGAATATTTGGAAAAATACATGCAATATATAGGACAGAGGATTTAATACCTCTAAGGGACAAAGTACTTTGACAAATTAATTTAAAAAAACGAGACCCTCATAAAAAATGAGTAAAAAAATGAATATGCAATGCTTCCCCAAAAGATAAGAATCATTGTATTATATATTTGTCACTATTTTTGCTGACAAGTCTATTTCAAATACCTTTTCAATGTTGATTGAATGTCCTGCCTTTTGATTCCTGAATCCTAAGAAAGAATTCCAAAGAATAGATTTCTTAGCCCCCTTTGCAGTTAGAAAACCCACATGTGAGTTTGACTCCACAAACCTGATGCATCACAAATTGAAATGATACATAAATTGGTAGAAGTGGTCGCAGCCAACAGGACCTCAGGGCAATAAAAGAAATGTTGACTCTGTTAACAGGCCTGGCATAGCTATGGCTCTAAAAAAATTCCAGATGAAATTTTATCATCCCGTGGTCTGCAGTAGCAAAACAGCTAATTAAATCATGACCTATGGTAACCTAGAGTAAAGTGCTCACTGAGCACAAGGCTTTGAGGAATCAGGTGGCTGTTACCAGAGAACAATATAAAAAGCATGAGGAATGTGTGAACTGTAAAAGAGTTGATTGTTTCAAATTGTACTGACAGCTTAAAGAAGAATATCAAGCTCAAAGCTCTGATCTTGGCTCAAGGCACAGAGAGAAACCATGGGAATTTTATGACTAATAAAATAACCTTCTATCATCTACAACTGTAGACCTAAGGCAGAGCCCTAAACTCAAAAATGTGATCCTGTCAATTATAAAATTGTAAGTTGGTTGTCTACACAGTCTCATTACTACCACAGTATGAAAACTAGTGAATTAATTGAGAATAAGTAAGATTCTGAATATTGGAGTAGGGAAATGTGATAGGATCCAGATGGCTCAGTGGCCCCAACTCCCAAATATCCCTGATCATGGTTAGCAAAAGCAACCCTTCCTTCCCAGTGCGATAAGGCCCTTTTTGCTTTTGCTTCAAATCCAGTAAGGATCTCTTTTGAGAGAGTTACTTTACAAGGCAAAACTATTCTTATTATGTTGATCTTCCACCATGTTTAATTACCTCCTAATCTAATTTAGAATCAGAACCCAATGTGCCCGAGAGATAATTACAAACTCAGATTTTAGAAGACATGATTAATCATGAAAACATTGCAAGAATTGTTGGATTTGTATTAGCAAAAATCTAGAAAATATATATAGGATTAAGTTCTGAAAGTAATAAACCCAGGATTGCAGAACATTTTATAATGCAACATTTACTAACATGGTTGCCCTTCCCGTAAACTTTAGAATTATTGTGTTATTCTCAGCACATGATAATGGGGTATGCTTTGTTGCTTTATTAGCTAATTAAAATATGGACTTAATGAAGACTATGAGATGCCCAAAACTCTTTGCTATTTTGTATATAAAAAAGATTCATTTAATTAAGGAAATGAGAATGGTAGAGTAGTTTATCATGTGTAATTCACTCAATTGACTCCTTACATCACTTAAAAGACAATGAAAAATGCTTTCTAACGTGGGTATTAAGAAATATAGATTATAGCATATCAGCATCTTCCAAAAGTCCTGTAGAGGTTGTTCTCTGCTAGCTAAAAATGCTACTAACGGATTTTGCAGTTAAAAAAGCCTCCCTATATCTATGGGCATGGATGAGACCCTTGAGTATTGAGAGTAAATAATGCCAATGGACCATCAGATTCAAGATGTAATTTCTGTAATTAATAGTGGTACAAGAGAGCATTTTTTCAGTGACTAAATGATTCAGTCTCTAGGAGTGAAATAGATGTATAGCACTCCAAGGTCTACAAGAATTATGAAACTGAGAATTCTTTCGGTTGGTGAGGCAGAAAAAGGATGCTCTAACAACAACAGAGATTTGTCTCTTCAGCCAAATTCCAGAACTGAGTCACTTCAAAGACTCAGAATGATTATTTGACCACACCTAGATAATAACCATGGTAACAGCACAAATAGCTTCTACCTAGATTTTCCAAATGAGACTTTCTGGGTTAACTGTGAACTGGGTAGACAGAAATAGCTAGACATTTTGAGAATGTTGATAAAATTTTCAAGCTTATCAAAGTACTTAGGAACCTAAAAGTTTTTCTGATCCACTACCCAGAATGAGGACAAATGAAGTATTAAAATGGACTTTTGATCTAATTTCATCTCATGATCAACTCAGTGAAACCTCAAGCCTATCCAATATCAATGTACACAGTTTCTGGGCATATTATTGAAATGAACATGCTCAGAAACTAGAAGAAAATCTCCAAAAGCTAGCTAGCTTTCATTCGTTTTCTTAAGTATTTAATTTTTTATTCAGATTTTTTTTTACTCCACTCCCACCACGTACCTCAAGGAGAGACTTAACCACAGCCAGCTTTACAAGTTCCAGTAATCCCATGCCCCTTGTTCCTGGCTGATCCAATGATAGAATTCTGAGAGGCTCTCTTCAGTTATTTTTATGATAGATCTGTCTCACTCTCCCATTCTCTCTTTACCACCTATGGCTATTTTTTTTGCAACCATAAGGGGCCTTATTACTGGAAGAATTCAAAACTGTGAATGAAAGTAAATAGAGCCAGAAAGACCCAAGTTTTTAAACAACATAGAATTCCTATATCTGTGGTCTTCTAGTTAACTGAACCAATAAATTACTTTAGAGATAGAACTAAATTCACTGGCTGTTAGTTCAGTAAAATTTGCAAACAAAATCACCCTTTCTGAGACAAGCTGTGGATGTATAACTGGAAATAAAATGGTATTTGTCAGGTTAATGCTCTATACAGGATAATGTGTTATAATTATGTTATTTATGAATTTTTTTCTGGTATGGGTGTTTAATTTTTTCTTGATGAGAAAGCAACTTTTTATTAAAGAAAAAGAATTCTGGCCATCTTAACATATTAAATGTGAAAAAAATGTGAAAAAAACACATCATGATACTCGCTTGGCAAATGTGAGATATTTGTAAATAAATTTCCAGCAAAGATGTTTAATGATCATTTCAGTGCAGTTTATAGTTCCTGAGAATTTACAACTTGACTCTCTAAGGGCAAGTTTTGTTACAGGTAATATCTTATTCATTAGAACCACTAAGACATTTCATGAGGGTTTTAAAATTTATCAGTGGAGTCACTTACCTATTAATATTGTATCACAGATTTTATTTGTTATTTGAAGGTTTTAAATTAGTTTTTAAAAAGGCATAAGAATTTGAAATTTTCAATATTTGAATCTTAAATCTAAACCACAAATTTACCCAGTGAATAGTTTACAACTTCACTAATATCATTCATAAAGATAGTATACAATTCTGGGTACTTCAGTTAAATAATTTATGCCTATGTTTTCTTTCTAAAATTGAGGTGCTCACAAATAATTTATATTCAATTTCATAAAAGAGGGTCTAATTTATATCTTGCTAAAAGGTATAAACGGGTGCTTAGAGTTACCTTTTATGTGTTCATGCACTTTAAATTTAAAGACATAAGTTAACACTTGCATAAATATTTAAGGATTAGGAAATTCACATCACTATTGTATATACTCTTACTAATTCAAAAATAAACTCATGTTTTGGGTTAGTTTCAACCTTGACTGTTTTACTAGATTACTGAACAATTCTATAGAACATACTAAAACAAGCAAGAATAACAATTATAAAAAGTAATATTTTGACAGAAGCTCTTGAAGTCTGCAAGTAATTCAAAATTTAAAAGTCAAGAAAACATTTTTAAATTCATATTGAGGATGATTAAGACTATAGGAAATTTATTTTTGACACTATGCAATGCCTCTAGATACTTCTCAATATATCATTTGATTTCAATATAAAATAACATCTACAAAAGAGAAAAAAGTCTAATTAAAGAAGATGTTCCTATAGATACTGAGTTTCGTGCTCAGGGATAAACATTCAATTAAAGCGTTATAGTGCTTAAGTATTACTTAGGTAGCTATACCATATAACTTTTTTTTCCATCTGTAATTCTATAATGTGGTCAGCATCAGTTAATGGATCACTTGTGTAAACAGTTAAATCATTCTCTGTTAGATGAAACCAGTACTCCCTTGAAATCACTATGTCAGAAGAAAATTAAGGCCAGTGTTTAAAAGATATAGTTAATACAAATTTAGAACTTCAATAAAAGTATAAAGTTCAAAAATGAAAAAGGGTTTCATGCTTGCCCGTTTAATATTTGTGCAGAAAAGATTATAATCATATGAATCTTAACAGTGACATTTAAATGAAGTAAATATTGAAAATATATAAAATGTAAGTGGGAACAAACCCCTCAGCAACTAGCTTTACAGAATTTGCATGTTGCACCACAGTTGTCTCCTTATTAACTGTTTGAACTTTTGCTTTATAAATAATCAGCCTTCAGTAACATTCCAAACAGTGCAGTTTCGAGACACCAGAAAATTATAGCCACCATGCCCGTGTTAAATTATTTTAACTCAAAATTATCCAAAATTGCGCTTATAATAATAGTTCATTTTTTCTGAGATGGGATCTTGAATGAACATATGATAAATCACCTCATGATCTGTATAAAATGGTTGAGGAGGGGAACAAACCCCTACCAAACAAACATTGAGATTGCACACTGATGAATTGGGGGCTGCGACCTACTGTTGAAGCAGTAGCAGGAGATATAAGAAAAATCACATAACATTTTTGATGATGGTATATAAAATAGGGGATGGAGACACACTGATTGCTAAGATCCTGCCTTGGTCTCTATAGACTGGTATGGTATAAAATTACCATTGAGATAGACTGAGTGGCTTACATAACAAACATTTATTTTTCATAGTTCTAGATGCTGGGAAGTCCAAGATCAAGGTGCCAGGAGATTCCATGTCTGCAAGGAATCCGCCTCCTGATTCATAAGTAGCTGTTTTCTTGCTGTGTCATAACTTGATGAAAGGGTCAAGGGAGCTCCCTGAGACCTCTCTTACAAGGGCATTAATACTCTTTATAAGGCTATGCCTTCCTTATCTAATCACCTCTGCCTGCAAATTATAGCAGATCTCAATTCTAAAACTATATGGCTCTATGACCAAGATCCCAATTTAAAGGTGCCTAACTAGGTTTGTAGGTATATTGATGATGATAAAATAATGTCCTCATGAATCTCCTCAAAAAGTTCTAAATCTGCTGTGGTCTGAGTATATATATATATATATATATATATATATATGCTTCTAAAACTTCTATCTAGCTTATAAATTCATTATAGTTTCTTATTTATCTTTTTATCCACCTCCATACCACTGCTCACACATCTAAGACATAATATAAGCTCAATACGTGATTATGGATTGATTGACCCTTTTCACTGAACATTAGAAACTACCTCCTTAAGAAAAAAAGAAACAAAAACAAACAAACAAAAAAGAGTGTAGCATACAGCATCTTGGAGAAGTTTTCACATGTACTCACAGCCATTTTGATATTTTTCCTTCCTCCCACACCCAAAGAGAAAAACGCTGAAAATGTTAAATTGAAATAAATTTCACTAAATACAAAGGGTATAATCTTCCACTATCAATTTAACCCTTAATCTCCCCAAAAACTATTCACTCAAAAGATTAATATTTTTAAGCATCAGAAATTCTTCCTAAACGAAAATTTTCCAGGACCCTAAAAATTATAAATATTTCTCCCTTTATGTCTTTAAATAGGAAAAAAAAAGTATTTTATTAGAAAGCCTATCAGAATATAAAGGCTACATATTGGTAATATTGTATATTGATACATGGGATGTTCATTGGCATATAGAAACACATTATGTCATGTTTCATGTTGAAATAAAATTTTATAATATACATAACACACAGTAAAACCTTGGTTTGCGAGCATAATTTGTTCTGGAAACATGTTTGATGCTTACAATCCAAAGCACGTGTATATCGAGGCAAATTTTTCCCTAAGAAATAATGGAAACTCAGATGATTTGTTCCACAACCCAAAAATATTCATATAAAATGATTATAATAGGGTAATATAATACAAAATAATAAAGAAAATACAACATATAAAGAAAAATAAACAAATTAACCTGCACTTACCTTTGAAAATCTTTGTGGCTGGTGTGAGGGAGACAGGAGAGGGGAGGGTTACTGCATAGCAGGACTTTCACTATCACTAACCGAATCACTGCTATCTACTGGTTCAATGGAATCTTTTTCTTTTTGTGCAACTTTAACAAGGAACCTATCCAATGACCTAGAATGAAGCAAAGCATTCCTAAATTCACTCTTTTATGGAAAAGCAAGACTGTCCATAGGTGCTTTGAAGTGACAAAAAGTACACTAGTGCCAGTTGTGGGCACCTTCCAATATTCCGAAAGACCACTGACTTCTGCCACACATCTCGTGGCCTGACACCGAGCATCCGAACATGGAAAACAATCCCCCACAGTCCCCCAGCAAGCGCGCGCAAGAGAAGAACCACTGGCTCAGTTCTGATCATGTGATGTTCGTCATCACATACTACTTGTATGGCAAGACATCACTTGTTTATCAAGTTAAAATTTATTAGCAATGTTGGCTCATCTTGCAAAACACTCACAGAACAAGTTACTTGCAATTCAAGGTTTTACCGTATTTGAATATGGAACCATAAGTGCTTTGGGAAAAGGTGAGGCCGCCATTGTATTTCTTCTCAACAGTATGCATGAAAAGAAAGCAAAATACAAACTGGAATGTTTGAAAATAGTGCAGAAAGTGTTAATAGTTCTACAAATGCAATCTGATATTACCTGTCCACACATTTTAATATGTTTATATTAATGCCTGTATTTTAAAATATAACAAATATTGCAAGAGAAGTCAAATGACCAAAAATCAGACTTTAGACATGTCAAAAAGCATTGCATATGCTTCAGATGTCTCTCTTAAAAATCAAAATAAGCTTCATCCCAGCTCTTCTCTTTCTTCTCCCTCTACCAATATAACACTGCCATAAAATTAGTGTGTGTCCTTTCATGCATATTTTTTCTATTTTTGCCAAAATTTATATATCCAAAATTAACATATAATTTAATTTTGTATTGTTTCTACTTATATAGTACCACACTGGGCTTTTTTTTAAATGTTTTTTGTTATAATTGAGATTTGTTCATAAAAAAGGAACATTGTTAGCCGTAAAATGAACGCAGTATACTTACATGTGTCAGCCTAAGCACTTCTCAATAAAAACCTGTAAGTTCCTTCCTTTTCAATTTTACCTTACCGACCTCAGACATAAAGCTCTAATCTCTCACAGATGTTAACATATTCATTTTTTATCACAGTAAACATAAAAAAGTTTTTCTAATATTCCTGAACATAGATTTTTCCTTGTTTCCTTTGTCAGACAGCTCAAAATGAAGCAGTTAATTGTTTATACTTACGACATTTTGACAAAATTATATAAGTTAAAAGAAGACTCCATATTGTTTTTAAGATGTAAATAACCTTCCTCAACAATCAGACCTCAAATACACTGAGAAAGAGTAGTACTAAGAAGCAAAGTTGTTCATTCTGTCTAAAATTAACAAGGCTTCATTATGAATCAATTAAGATGAGAAAAAACTTGCTTAAGACATATAAAATGTGACAGAGTTCTTTTTGTTCTCAAAATCTGTCCTCTGAATAAAGGAAGTTCTCTAAAAATGAAGCAGCACATTAACATTGCATTTGATTTAAAATCATATAAATCCAACTATTTTTTTTTTTTTTTTGGCGGGCGGTAAGGACAGAACATATCCCTGTCAAGGTTGTACTTTCCTGACCTTTATATATTGTTCAAAATTACTCTAGAGAATCAACTCTGAATAGGCCAGTTATATATGACCACACTTATGGGGTGAAGCAGATTTTTTTCTCCTCTCATTGCCACAGTTTTGTAAGTCGTGCCTGTACCAGTCAGTATTCATACTGGACATAAAAAATGTTGACAGAAGAGGTGCAGACTAAATATACAAATTCCAGAAAACAGCAATCAATTTAGCTGACTGACTAGCTCTGGACAGTTTGTTTTAACTTTTGAAGGTTTATGGAAAATTCTTTTTAGTTTCATCTTATCATCAAGGTCTAGCTGTCAGCATAATATACAAGACGTTTGGACCTATCGGCATCCAACTTCATATTTTGAAGTTTGAAACTGGGGTGTACCTGCCAACATGCAGCAAATACTGGGATGCAGTTTAATTCAGGAAGAAACCTCCTTCATCAGCTGTCTACTCAAGGACAGTCGGAACTGCCAGGTCAGGGGAGCCACACCTGGGAGTCCACAACTGCCCTTGCCCACAATACTGAAGGATGTCAGAGCGTCAGTGGGGAGAAAGAAAACCAAAGAAGTGATCTAAGTCTCCTTGCAATCTCCAGGATTGGTCACCATCTAGAAACCCTACAGAATCCCCATATTCATTCACTTGTTTAAACATTCAAACAACGCATATGAATTGACAGGACACAGCTAAATAAATCAAACGATATTCTTGGTCAGTACTGAGCTTACATTTTTATTGGAAGGATTCAAACAAAGAAACAAACCTAATAAATAAGTCATACAGCAGAAGCAAAACAGGCAAATTCACTGTCATCAAGAACCTTGATTTCATTGGGAGGATACCAGCAATAAACAAATGGAATAAGTAAAATATATAGTATGTTGGATATGAGAAATGCTTAGGAAACACCGAAATTGGAAAAATGGAAGTGTTGAAGGATTTCTATTTTAAATTTTATTTATTTATTTAGTCAGTCAGTCATTTTGAGAGAGAGAGAGACAGAGACAGAGACAGAGACAGAGACAGAGAATCTTAAGCAGGTTCTACACCCAATGTAGAGCTGACGCGGGGCTCGATCTCATGACCATGAAATCATGACCTGAGCTGAAAATAATAGACACTTAATCGACGGAGCCACCTAGGCACCCCCTAGGATTTCTATTTTAAATAGGGATATCAGGGAAAGTGTTTATGAAGGGATCGTGTTTGAGTAAAGACCCAAAGGAAAGAAGAGTGAATCTGGCCTGATATATACACACATAGATATATGTATGTAAAATACACATGTGTAAAAATCAAATATATCAAATAGATATGTATAAAATAGATATGTGACATAAATACATATTTTATATGCATATATGAAAACATTTCCAGAAGGGACATAAAAATTCAAAAGCTCCACCCAATGCAGGGGCATAATAGAATGTTACATGCTCAGCTAGAAACCAAAATGGCAGAGGTGGTGTGTCAGCCCTGGGAAAGCAGGAGATGTGCTTGGAGAGAGAATGAGAACCAGACCATAGAGGGGCCTTGCCAGTTCTTGCAAAGTCTTTGGCTTTTAGGCCAAATGAGGCATTTGCACACAAGAGTGACATGATCTCACGTACCTGGGCTGAGATTAGTTTGAGGTGGAGCAAGCATGGAAACAAGGAGATCCATGTGAAGGCTACTCAATTCAGTTGGAATTAAGACTCCAGAAAAAAACGTCAGTACAATTCTACAAGACACAGCTGACTTTTAACAAAACATTCATTTAATGTGGTGAATTTTTTTCAGCTTTTGAATGTTGTAGGCAAGAGTACACTTGGTGGATGAATAATACACACACACACACACACACACACACACACATATACATCATGTGTGGGCTGTGAGAATGTGCAAGGAAGAAGAAGATAGGAGCATGAGGGAAAAAGGGACATTCTCCTAGCTAGCCATAACAGACTCAGCTCTGTTGATATTAAAAGATCTATTCTGGTAGGCTGTGAAAATTTGGAATGCATTAGGATGGATGAGAGTGTGCAGAGTCAGATACGTGTTTAGCCAAATCACTCTTACTTCTAATGAGAAAACGAATCACCATTCTTAATCCCTGTTAGTTTTGACAGTGATGATCACGATGTATTTTAAGTCTGCTAATATAAACTTTTGGATACACAGGATGTCTTACTCTTCTGCAGGCGCCCAGCACTTAAAATTTCTAGGACAGAGGAGGCATATATTCATGGTGGTAGTATGGCAGCTCTCAATATTTCTGAGATACCAAACATTGCTTCATGTATTGTAATTACAAAGACATAAAAATACAGGTAGTTGGGGCGGGGAACCCTCTAAAGTCACATTTATATTTTACCCACATCCACATATTTTTTTAAATATTGCTTTACCTAGGATCATTCCATTTTGTAAAACTCAAAGAAATGAAAAAGATAGAAATCTACCAATTCAATTCTTCCCATTTCAAAAAAAAAAAAAGGATTTTGAGACTAAATAAAGCTTTGCACTTGCATATTTGACCTTAGTTCTGGCACTTTCTAGGACATATAAAAATGTGAGGTAGCTTCAAAGAGTGCTGTGCTCATAATGCCAAGTATATGGAAAAGAAGAAGAAAAATGGTATGGCTCTTCCAGAAATGAGTACTATTTCCCCTTTCCTCTGTGTCACTCAGGAAGAAGATACAGGATTGGGAAATGAAGTTACCGGATCAGGGCAGACTCTTCATGTTCATTCATAGCCAACTCCGTGCCAGCGGTTCCTGCAGATGCAGGGAAGCCAGTCAGGCACGCTCCCGATGGGGGAACTAGTTTTATTTAACAGTCGTGAACAGCTGGAGAGCACACAGCTAATGACCGCTTGAGCATGAAAGTGTCTAATGACTGCATATAAAATATGACACGCGATAAGGATAAAAGGTAATAACAATATATAAGAGAACAAATGTGCAGTGAGTGACAGCCCAAAACATGTAAATCGCATAACAAATTTTAAAAGAGAATGCCATTGCAACGTGCATTCTTATAATAGAGTATTTCTTTCAAATCAGAAATAATTTAAACAATCAGAGAACTTCTCTTTTCAAATACCTCAAAGCTACGTGAAAGGAAACTGATGCAAAGATAGCGACAGAGAATAAGAAAACCCCAAACAGAGAGATTTACAGATCCTGCAGGAGCTGTTTCAATAGCATTTAAGCATCATGTGAACAAAAATATTTATGAAATCAAACAACCCTCTGGTCAGAGTATCTCTTACCTTGCAGAAAAGGAAAGCTATCAAAAACAAAGTAAGCAGAAGGCATTGCTGAATTCCAAATGCAAGTGAAGGGTGAGCTGTACTTTTAAATAACCGCATATATGTTTTTAGGGATTTGTCTCACAGCATGTGCCTTTTTTTTCCTCTTCACAAAACTGTCAACTGTATCAGTGATGAAAATGAAAAATGTATCACTCAAAACTATTTTTTGCATTTTCTGAACTGTACCTTATCTAGTGAGAAATGAAAGTTCTCTCTCTTTTTTTCCCTGCAAAATACATTTCTATAACATTTCTTCATGATCACAGTAGAACAGCAGGTTGAAGGAAAAAAACAGGACATCGCCAGATACCCACACAACAACTGTTTTTCAGAGAGCTCACTAGGTGCTCCAAGGTACAGGAGGGACCAAAACCCAGCCATCAAAGAAGGAGCACCCTGTTGAAAGGAAGGAAGCACTTTTAGACCAGTAACACCCTCCTCTGCATTGTTTCCTCCATAGCACTTATTACCATCAGCCATATTAAATATTTTTGTCATTCAGATTTTTATTGTGTGATCCCCACCCTGAAATTCCATGAGGTCATAGATTTTTATGTATGGATTTTTGTCCCGCTGCTTCATTCAATATATAAGTGAATCAGTATAAAGTTACCAACTATTACTGAAAATTATTTTATCGAATTGCGAGTAAACAACCTAAAGAAAGAGGGAGGAAAACGTAACCATTTCTGAGACATTTAAACAAAGCTATAATGAGGTGACACGAGACTGAAAAGAGTGGTCATGGGGGTATGAGAAGGTTTCTATGTTAGTATATCAAATTATGTGGCTACCGTATCAATCACTACACAAAAGTGAAATCTAAATTATTTCATTGTTAGTCCGGCCTCGTCAACCACATCCGAAAGTATTTTTTTTCTTTTTTAAAAATAATTTGGTAATTTCATTTCTGAGATCCTAACATCACAAAGGAACTTAGAAGTCAATGCTTCTAAATGCCCAATTTTTGGTGGAAACAAAATAAACGCAAGAGGTATAAAGGCATGTGTTAAAGATCCCTTGATTGGTGGAAAAGGCGAGACTGGAACTCATATTCTAAGATACTCACTCTTTGTGTTATGAACTTCTATGATCCACTTGCCTGAAGGTTCTCACACAATGCTGACTGCGTTACCTCAAAGAAATATAGCAAAGCTAGAAAATGCTCACAGAGAGACAACTAAACTATTGTTAAAGAAATGGAGCAGCTTTGTATAGGAAGACCTTAAAGATTAGAATCTTCAATCTGGATACTCTGACATCTATTAAATCATGAAGAAGGTTGGTAGTGTGAAAGCCAAGCTATCCACAAACTTCAATTACACAAGGTCTAAGGGCATCCTTTGAAGTTTAAAAGAGATAAATTTAGGACAAATAATGGGAAGTGCCAAACTACTTTATTTATTAGATAGAGTGCTTATGGAAGTAACACGGGCTGAAAATATAATAGGTTCATAAAAGGTTTAGATAAAAAACATACAATAAATCAATTCTAGACTATTTAAGGGAAGTGGCCCAATATACCATTAAAACTGCTTTTATCTTTGTCAAAGTACATACAGGGCTCTTGTCTTTAGTGATACTTGAAGTGATCGAGCTTGAACATTTTCACACCAAAATTAAAGAACCACGTGTCTTGGCAACATGGGCTAAGCAGTAAAAGTTGATGTGGGGCAGAGCTCTACACCTAACTAATTCTCAATAGTTTACTGTTGACTGGATTAATTTCCCGCAGTGAAGATAAAATTTCCAAATGGGACCATTATGAAAACGTGATTTGATATACTGAACTCTCTCTGAGGCTGCATCGTCTCCGAATGTTTGGATTAAATCTCTACATTTAGCAGCAAGATCTGTCTGATTCTGGAATATATACTTATATATATACAGACATACAAATACACATATTCACAAATTCATAAACATGAAAACATACCAAAGGCTATTTTTCTACCAGATATGCACGCTAGGTTTTGGGACACAGAAAGCTCTATTTTGAAGCCTCTTAGTCTCTTGGTGTTACATCCCTAATATCATGAGGTCTAACACATTTTAAAATGTTAATCTTAGCTGCAAAAAAAAAAAAAAATATCACCGTGATATATTACTCTCACTCAACAACTAAATATTGAGAGATAATTTCAGATTTATTCGTGAACTTTTAGGTTGAATTGTCTTCTCTTATCATAATTCCTGCTGCTACATTGATGTGAATAACTTGTAGAATAATGTTACTGGAACATGTATAAATTAAGCATGAGATTTTTTGGTGAAATGACAAACATTTAGACTATACACACAAAAGTACTTAGACTTTTGTACTTAGACTATAACACAAAAGTAGTAATTACAAGCAAAACTGACAAAATTCATAGTATTCAAATTCATACTAATTCTATGCAAGGGATTATTTTGGTTTACAATAACTAATTGGTTGAGTGTGAATACGGCACTGAGAATTAACATGGAAATTATTTAGAGATTAATACATACAGAACAAAGTAGGGGCACGTGGGTGGCTTTGTTGGTTAAGCATCCACCTCTTTTTTAAGTGTTTATTTGTTTATTTCGAGAGAGGGAGAGAGAGAGCATAAATGTGAGCACATTTGAGTGTGGGAGGAGCACAGAGAGAACACAAAAGAGAATCTCAAGCAGGCTCCACCCTGTCAGCACAGAGCCTGACATGGAGCTTGATCTCAGGAATCGTGAGATCATGACCTAAGCCAAAACCAAGATGGATGCTTAACCAAATGAGCAACCCAGGTGCCCCTAAGCATCTGACCCTTGATTTTGGCTCAGGTCATGATCTCATTGTTCATGGATTCAGGCCGGCACTGAATTCTGTGCTGGCAGCATGGAGCCTGCTTGGAATTCTCTGTCTCCTTCTCTCTGCGCTTCCCCTACTCGTATTCTCTTGTTCTCTCTCTGTTTTCATTCTCAAAAATAAATAAATCAACATTAAAAAAAGAACAAAGTAAATTCTTGATTCACTTTTTGCTATGTGGCAAAACTTTCAATTAATTCAGATAATTCATCACAATATCATTTAAAGCTCACTTGGAAAACCCCATTAGATATATAATATTTCTACCTCTGTTCTTGCTTTAGAAACCTAAAAGAAGCTCAACAGTGACAATGATCACAATGGAAAAGTGGGTCCTGGGATAACATAAGAGTAATTTTTTAAATGTTTATTTATTTTTCAGAGAGAGAGAGAGAGAGAGAGAGAGAGCAGGGGAAGAACAGAGAGAGGGAGACACAGAATCTGAAGCAGATTCCAGGCTCTGAGCTTTCAGCACAGAGCCCGATGTGGGGCTCGAACCCACAGACCGCAAGATCATGACCTGAGCTGAAGTCAGATGCTTAACCGACTGAGCCACCCAGGTGCCTCAAGAGTAATTTGTTACAAGAAGGTTTTTTTTTTTTTTTGCCTTAAGTGTATGATTATATTAAATATATCCATACTGTCATATGAAAGTTCGCAGTTTTCAAAATTCATATAGCCTGAATCAAGTTTGAAGAACATTGGTTTATATCACAATCTCAACATGGTTTGCTAATAATTAATTTTAAAAAATATATAAAATTCCTCTTAAGGTTAGAGCCACATGGGAAAAAACAATGTTATTGAGAGTTTTCTTGGTAATATCTGTTCAATTTACTAAAGCTTAGTAAATGGTGTTTATATGTACATTCACTTAATAGTTTTTTTTTTTCCCTCTCTTTTTATAAAGACAATGAATGAGTTAATTTATGCTATAAAGATCAATTTAAGAGTTTGGAATCTTTCATTTCTTATATTCTCAGTAGGCTTCATGATGATTGACAAGCTTTTTTAAACTAAATATTGTTTCCAAAAATTAGTTCATATTCATAATACTTTCTAATAAGGTACAATGTATTGATTAATGTACAAGGTACAATGAAGATGGTTTTCTAACTACAGACACATGAATTCCCTTACCCAATACCCAGAGGCAACCATTGTGGCCATTTTTCTATGTCAACTACAGAAATATCCTACATATGCTTCAGAATATTACTATATGCTTTATTTCTCTAATTGGAGGCATTAAAAAAACTACAATATAATGTTGAGAATGACATGATATCCATAAGGAATTTATGGTTACTTTTGTAGGTTAGATATTTTAGTAAAACTTGTTCTATGTACAATGCAAGTTTTCTCTCCGCCATGACACAATTTATGAACAAATTTTGATAATTCAATTGTACATATTAATAAAACAGTGCTTAAAATATGGCACATTTGCTGTACTATTACATGCTAAAACCCACTTATTTTTAGTCCAATGTTCTCACTGAAAAAGAAACAAATAAAAATAGCCATTGGCAAATAGAAATTTTACAAAAAGGAAAACAGGAGTAGAAAAAAGTAGATCATGTATTTTCTCCTTTCAGGAACGCATACATGGCTTAGGTAACCAGGGGGGAGATGGTAAGAATAGAGGGGCAGGGGCCATACTAGAGATTGCATTCTGGCTCTCAAACGTACTTGCTTTGTGCTTTGTGAAAGTTATCTACCCTCTCTGTGCCTTGGTTCTCTCATTTCAAAAATGAGATAATAATATTATTCATAAAAAAAATTCTTCTTTAATGATGATAAAGAAAAACCCTAGATTTAAATCACTCTGAGCAGTGTCTGGCACTTAGAAAATTCTCAAAAAATGACAGTTATTGCCATTATGAGGCTTATTAATATTTAGCCATTTGCTTTAAAACTTTTTAATAACAGATCTAACATCTCCTACAAACAATCAGTATTAGTGAAAGAACTATGGTAGCTTTAATTATTATATAAAGAATAAGCAGTGTGTATCATACAACAGTAGTATATTACATGTATTACCTCATTTAATTATAAAAAAAATAAATAAACTCATGCAACTGTATTGCCCGACTTTCCATTTTATAGCAAGGAAAACCTTTTACTACTTTTATAGCATGGTAGAAACAACACAAGGATGGGAATTTTAAGACATAAGTTCTACTTTGTGTTTTGCCAATAACTGACTATGAGATTACGAACAAGTTGTTTTCTTAAGAAACACACATACACACACACAAATGGGCCTCGACTGAAGCAGAAGTTTTGAAAGGCTGTGTGATACATCAAAGATGCTAACTCACTAGTGTCGGCATCAGTGGTTTCAATAGCTTTGGAACAGCAGATCCCATGAGCAAACGCAGACTGGAGAAAACGATGCTTCCATCAGTAGTAGAAGACACCAGAGAGCAACCAGGCCATTGGGAATGGCGTATGGAGTGGAGGAAAATCACAGACCTGATATGGTAACGCAGGGCACACCAGTGTTTGAGGGCACATACAGGAAAACTGCTGGTGGTAGAGAATGGGCAGAGGCAGACATACTATTTATTAGCATAATTCCATTAGCACTTTCAGGCTGGCTATTAGTTTTGGTTCACTTTGAAGCACTCCACCATGTGAGGCATTTAAAATGTCAAGCATAATGCTCAATTATTTTTTTTAAGTTTATTTATTTCGAGAGAGACAGAGAGCGCGAGTGGAGGGGCAGGCAGAGAAGGAGACAGAGAATCCAGATCGGGCTTCGCGCT
The DNA here is from genome assembly GCF_022079265.1 of Lynx rufus. Taxonomy (NCBI): domain Eukaryota; kingdom Metazoa; phylum Chordata; class Mammalia; order Carnivora; family Felidae; genus Lynx; species Lynx rufus. Next base: position 219,895,770 of record NW_025814823.1, on the reverse strand, counting down.
GTCAGCACACAGCCTGACACAGGGCTTGAACCCAGGAACCGTAAATGCATGACCTGAGAAGAAACCAAGAGCCGGCCACTTAACCAACTGAGCCACCCAGACACCCCATGGTTAATTTTTTTTTTTAATTTTATTTGTTCCAATGAATTCAGGGTAAAGTAATATTTCCTTATTTATATTAGAGAGAGAAAGAGCAAGAGCATGTGCATGAGCAGGAAAGAGGGGCAGAGGGAGAAAGAGAGAGAATATTAAGCAGGCTCCACGCTTGGCACAGAGCCCAGCTCAGGGCTCAATCCTACAACCCTGGGATCATGAGCTGAGCTGATATCAAGAGTCAGACACTCAACTGACTGAGCCACCCAGATGCCCCAAAGAATATATGTTTTTTAACAGCTTTAAATTAGTACACCTTTTGTGAACTTTTTAATCATGTCTGAACCCTGTAATTTGTTTGCAAGTTTCTTCATAAATGTAGTACTCTCAGATTAAACACAGCTTTGTTCCTTAGTGGCCAACCAACCTTCCATGTCCGTTCCTGTTGTTGCTCCTGGTGATAAAAATGGTGAACTGGCTGCTCTTTGCACACATCGTATACATCCTCCAAGCAAAGGGAAAATAACAATTCTATCTTCCCCATTATTTCACCTTTTAAACTTATACTAATGATTCCTAAAACCTACTGCTTTAGAGTCATGTGAGTGCTTAATCATACACCAAGTACTGACGGTTCTACTTTGTTTCTCAGTAACACACTGCATCTCTTACTTTTTCCATTATACTTATCTCAGTGTACAATACAAAGCTCTGTACATAATAGGTGCTTAAAATGACTATAAAGCAAGAGTCAATTAGAAAAGAATCAAATAAGAATTTGTGTATCTTAAAATAAGTAACGTCTCCTTCATGGTGGTTACTTTCAAGAAAAAATACTAGTTATTTTCAATGTATTTATGAAACTTTCCCTTTTAAAACCGGTTTGTGATCAATTTACGGCTCCAGACATAAACACATCACAGTATTTTCTAGTTATAATGATTTCTCTGGTGTGCATATTCAAATCATCCAGGAAGAATTTTAAAATATGGAAGGCCAGGGGCACCTGGGTGGCTCAGTAGGTTAAGTGCTGACTTTAGTTCAGGTCATGATCTCTTGGTCCATGAGTTCGAGCCCCACGCAGGGCTCTGTGCTGACAATTCAGAGCCTGGAGCCTGCTTCAGATTCTGTGTCTCCCTCCCTCTGCCCCTCCCCCACTCGCACTCTGTCTCTCAAAACTAAATAAATGTTGACAAAAATTTAAAATATGTAAGTCCATACCATAGCTCCAAAAAGTCTAGGGTGGGGTCAGTTGTGCATATTAAATGAATAAGATAATAAATTAATCAGTTTGAGGGAAAAAAAACTGCTTTAGGGTTCATACTTCTAAAAATGAAAATTGCCTTTTGTTAAAGGAGAGATAGTGAATATCGTCCACTGGAAAAGGAAACACCATTTGTGTCCTCAAAGACTTAATCTTTGAATTACTCTATGGTAGTATGTTTATCTTTAAATTATAATCCACAGTATATGTTCAACTTATGCATGAGTTTCCTTATCATACATTTGCTACTATGTGGGAGTTATGGAGCTAAGCATTGGTGTTGTAGATAAAAATCAAAACGATCCTGGATTTAAGAAAGTAATTACAGGGGCCTGGGTGGCTCAGTCGGTTAAGCGTCTGACTTCGGCTCAGGTCATGATCTCACAGTTTGTGAGTTTGAGCCCCGTGTTGGGCTCTGTGCTGACAGCTCAGAGCCTGGAGCCTGCTTCAGATTCTGTGTCTTCCTCTCTCTCTGCCCTCCCCTGTTCATGGTCTGTGCCTCAAAAATAAACACACAAAAAATTAAAAAAGAAAAAGAAAGTAATTACATATAAAAAGGAAACAAAAAAAATTATTCAAGACAGATGATGACCCATAGTAAAAGAGAGGTGTAAATAAAGAGTTAAGACTTTTCTAAAGCTAGGGAGTCTGTCTAGCAGGGGAATCAAAGAGTATCTCAAGTAAAAGCAACACTTGAAGCCTATCTGAATGGTAAGAGGTTTTGTAAGCAGAACCTGGAGGCAGAATGACCAATATAAACAAAGCTGGGCAGATGCAAAATAATAATAATTAAATAATGCATAGAACAAGGAGAATTCTCCTAGAACTGAGAGCTGGTCACTTTGTATGTATTGAGGCAAATCACTAGGTGTGGGCAGGGTGGGGGGATGCTGAAGGAGCTACAATGATTTAAAAGAAGAAATAGATCAGATTAGGTTAGAAAATTTGAATTTTACCTAGCAAGCAGTAACAACTCTGGTAATATTTATTAGGAGTTTATAATTGCAAAACAAATCTCTAAGTGTTTTATAAGCACAGTTTCATTTAATCCTTTCACCAGGTTTAAGAAGTAGCCATCATTATCCCATCTTCCAGATGAGGAAACCCAGCCTTAGCTAGATTAAAAACCTTGGCTGAGATTTCCAAGCTCTTTGGTGATGGAAGTAAAACTATGTTGATCCATCCGCTCAACTCTGGAGTGAGAATAATTTACCACTACTTGATAGCATCTGTCAAAACAGAGATAAGCAGGAAAACTTGCGAGCTAATGAGCGACACGGCTTTATGGGTTTCCCTTTAGTTTCATCTCTGAAGCAAGACTTTCTTAGATTCTAACATTGGCATATGCCCTCATCTTTAACTTCATAGTACCCTGTGCTTACACTGTTCCTTGCAGGCATCAGATTATTTGTAATTTTTGTTTTGATTGTCTCCTGGAAAATACCAGAAGGCATTCAAGGTTAGAAAGTTTGAATATCACTTATTTTCCATAACATCTCGGTATCTAATTTACTGCCTTCTTCATAATGAAATATCAATGACGATTAGTAAATGAATAATTACATGAAAAATGGATTAAGAAAAATATATTTTAGGAAGGACTAGAGCAGGGAGAGAGAAGATCACCTAGGGGATTTTTGGATTTGTACATAGCCATGTCTCTTGTTTCATTAGTTTCACCTTCAATAACAAATTAAATAATGAACAATAATCAAATAACATCTTTCAAATTCCCCTTCATCTCCTCTATGATTAAATTGCCATGTTCCCTTATCCACATTCCCCTAAAGCCTCATTCATCCTACAAGCAAAACACTAAATAACTATAAGTGTATTTACCTTTAAATGTTGCTTTTTTTCTACCGTATTTTCATCTCATTGAGGAAGGGACCAAATTATCTATAACTATTTCCCAGGTTCCTAGCAAACCTCATAAAACTCTAAAAAATATGGTTGAACTGAGAAGGAAAGATACAATTAGAACCTCTTCTGTATTGTTGCATTGGAATTAGGAAAAGTATCAATTTTATAATTTTTATAGAGTTAGAATTAAAAAGGTTCATCAAATGATCATATTGGGGTGGAGAGAGTTAGATTTACAAACAATGCATTTGCCCTAAGTAAAAATGATTTTAAAAAGTTTAAGAATGGTCTCAGGAATGATGATTAATGATAATACCCAATTATCTTGGGTAAGTAGGTATACTATGTTTTAGACTAAAATTGAGAAGGAACTAGAAATTTTTAGCTAAAAGTGTTTGGGGTGTTTCTTGGTTTTCACTCACCAGGGGAGATGTTTTTATATGTTTTCTTTCTATATTTATGATTATCCATTTACTATCCATTCTGAAAAAAAAAAACTTTGTCCAAAGCAATTGCACAAAATGTGAATATAACATCATCCAAAGGTTTTATCTAAATTTTAAACATTTCTAAACTCTTAAACACAACATTTCAATTTCTGTCTCCATTTTGGATTATAATAAATGCTTTGTAGGCTTATTTGAAATAATACAGTGTATAGCACTGCAAAGAAAAAAAAAACCTAGCAGTCTTTTGAGAATAAAAGCAAATCAATAGTAATATCTCTTAGAATAGAAGCACTTTCGTTGACAGAGGGAACATAGCTTAATGGGAAGCAAAGTAATCTTTGTTTTCAGTCAGACTATTGGGCTGTGCATGAGAAATGATATGCTCTGACCACTTGTTTTACATTAAGAGGCAACCTGACATGTTCAAAATAGAGACAGAAAATGATTTGTTTTATAAAGACGGACAACTTAGGGGCACGTGGGTGGCTCAGTCTGTTGAGCACCTGACTTCAGCTCACGTCATGATCTCGCGGTTCATGAGTTAGAGCCCAGCATCGGGCTTGCTGCTGTCAGTGCAGAGCCTGCTTCCGATCCTCTTTTCCTCTCTCTCTGCCCCTCCCCTGCTTGTGCTCTCTCTCTCTCCAAAATAAATTAACATGTTTAAAAAAATAATAAATATGGACAACTTATGGCTTTAACACATAACAGAGAAAACCTTCATAAGGTTATTTTGTAATTTTATGAGTTTGTCTTCGGTTCCCTTTGAGCTTTATTCTTTTAATTAATCATCTCATTGACCCAGAGAGACAATTCAGGACCTGTTCACATTGTGGGCTGTAAATGTGACTAAGCTTTCACATGTCCAATGTTGGAACTGAAGTCTTATGCAGGTGATGCTGCTGCTGCTGCTGAAGATGATGATGATGATGAACAGTGTTACTTTGGTATGATAACATAAATGTGTCCAGAGAGACAGGCAAATAGAAATAGAGAAAGCTATAGTTACAGCTCTAGATATAGAAGTAAGAATTAAAGAAATTTTTTGCTACGGGCAATGTGGGAAGAAAATGTTTTCTAATCAAACGGCTTCGTTTTTACCTGTAGAGAATAAAGTAACCAATGAGGAGTAAGACCATATAAGCAATCAATGCCTGTTCCAGATTTTAAAATCTAGAAGTGCTTATTTCTGGCTTCTAGAAAATAATTGTATTGTTTTGTTTTGTTTTTTTATTTTATTTTTTTTCAACGTTTATTTATTTTTGGGACAGAGAGAGACAGAGCATGAACGGGGGAGGGGCTGAGAGAGAGGGAGACACAGAATCGGAAACAGGCTCCAGGCTCTGAGCCATCAGCCCAGAGCCTGACGCGGGGCTCGAACTCACGGACTGCGAGATCGTGACCTGGCTGAAGTCGGACGCTTAACCGACTGCGCCACCAAGGCGCCCCTGTATTGTTTTGTTTTTAAGTGCAGGTATTTTCTTTTGAAATTACAGGAGAAGCAGTAACTATGGGTACTCTCATGCAAGTGTGTTAAGTTACAAAAAACCTAGTAAAAGAGGTTTCACATTTTGTGGATAGGTACCTTATGCCACACAAACTATAAATTATTCTAATATTTATGGAGAAATGAAAGCAAAAAAATTGTCTCCCTAAACTTCCAATGAGCTCAGTTCAAAAACACAATCACAATCATTTGTTTGCTTTCTCATGCAGGCTACATATTTATGTTAAAGTTTTACAAAACTCAAGAGTAACAATAATGCAGCCCCTGGTTTCTTTGTGCTATATAACAGAGGATGCTGGAAGAAATGTTGCTTGAGAAAGTTAAACATTTAAGGAGTCATTAGAGTTGCCTTGCAGCGACACAGTGAAATACAGTTTAAGTTAAAAGTTATATCTTACTTTGGGGCATCTGGGTGGCTCCTCGGTTAAGCAACCAACTTGTGATTTCAGTTTAGGTCATGATCTCACAGTGTGTGAGTTCCAGCCCCACGTGCTGGCAGTGTATAGCCTGTTGGGATTGTCTCTCTCTCTCTCTCTCTCTCAAAATAAATAAAGAAACTTCAAAAAAAATCTAAAAAATTATTTATTTCCTCAAAAGTGTTGTTTAAAATATTTTATTTACATTTTTTCAAAACGATATTTTTACAACCTCACACTGATATATAAAAATTAAATTGAATTAATGCAAAAATGATCTATTTTTAGTACTACTATATAGTCCTTATGTTCATATTTGTTTCTTTTTTCTTTTAATATTTCTATTTTAGCGGCGCCTGGGTGGCTCAGTCGGTTAAACGTCCGACTTCGGCTCAGGTCATGATCTCACCATCCATGAGTTGGAGCCCTGTGTCAGGCTCTGTGCTGACAGCTCAGAGCCTGGAGCCTGCTTCACATTCTGTGTCTCCCCGTCTCTCTGCCCCTCCCCTGCACACTCTCTGTCTCTCAAAAATGAATAAACGTTAAAATTTTTTTTTTTAATATTTCTATTTTACTTTTTTAAAGTAGTCTCCACAACCAATGGAGGGGCTTGAACCCACAACTCTGAATTCAAGAGTCACATGCTCTACCTACTAAACTAGCCAGGGACCTCTTTCATTGGTTTCAATGCTTCCAGGTGTAATGATTAATTAGAAAATAATCTGGGGGCGCCTGGGTGGCTCAGTCCGTGAAGCGTCAGACTGGCTCAGATCATGATCTTGCCATTCAGTGTTTGAGCCTCACATCGGGCTCTGTGCTGACAGCTCAGAGTCTGGAGCCTGTTTCAGATTCTGTGTCTCCCTATTTCTCTCTCTGCCCCTCCCCCACTCATTCTACCTTTCTCTCTCTCTCTCAAAACTAAATAAACACTAAAAAAAGATTTTTTTAAAAGAATCTGAAACCAGTGAGCATTCCTTAATGTACTATGATGTGGCCACAAGGTGGCTCCAAAGACCATAGTATGTTGTTATTTTACTTCTTGAGAGGTGAATACAGTTTTACTAGGAATGTTAGCAGTAATTTACTAAGTGGGAAGATACTTCAGAAACATAAACTCATTTTAACCTTCAAATTAAGTTTTGAAATAAAATTTATATTATTTTAAAATGCAGATATTCAAAACAACATGTCAAATGGTTAAAAACCTTAAAGAATTTGGAGGATTTTGAAGGGAAATGATTATTTGGCCTGCATAATTAATTATTCAATAACATTTCTTTTGCTTAGGTTTTGATAATTAATTTCTCCTCTAATTCTGCACAATTTGATTCTCAATTGATTTCCAACTAAATGAAAGGAAAATACCTGCAAGTTAATGAACTTTCTCACTAGCATAAAGAATTTCAAAACTAAAGAGAAAGCATGCCTAATTTTTTTTTTAATCTTTAGAGGCTTCCTTCTAAAAGTACACATTCTGAGAATATCTACTAAACTAAAATATATAACATTAACAGAATATTTTAAGTCAGACATCTTAATCATCCATAAGATGAAAACATTTATCTAAATATTATAGTGAAGTCAGGAGGAGAAATGACTGTTATTAAATAATCACAGCACTTATTTAATAAAGATGACATAAGAAGACAGTGAATTTGATTAAATAGTAAATATATATATAATACATATAAATATATAGCTATGACCAAAAATGAGGATTATCTTTATTATGTTCACAAAAATACATCTGTTGGCTAGGTTTAGTGGTTTCTATCATGACTTATTTCACCTTTACATGTGGATGGATAATAAACTACTAAGTATATTCTTTCAATGTGTTAACATCTAAAATAAGTACATTAATTAGTCCTGGGTTATAAATGAGACTGAAATATGAAAACTGTGATATAATTCTGGATTTCAAAAAAGGAATTGTAAAAAGAAAGATATTTATGGACTCACAGAAATGTATGTTTTATGACCTCAGTGTTTTGGTTTGTTTTTGTAAGTCATAAAATTCATTCCACATGCCTTTTAAATTACCATATACAGCCCCAAGCCAGAAGAAGAAAAAGCGATTTTAAATTGATCTTCATATCACCTTAAATATGAAGGATGAAAAGAAAGAATTATCTAAATAAAACCTGTTAGAATTTTCACATTTTGCAGCAGATCCTATGTCTTCATCAGACAGTTTCTGGAACCTAGTCTAAGAAAGCAGTAGTCCACTGACCTTTCAGCTTGTAATACAGACTGCAGAATTATTCTTGAGATTTATGGGTATCCAAACTTTAATGGGATTATTTCTGTAATGCACTGCCTCTGTTCATCATTCTTGTTCTAATTCTCATTACTCTGACCTCAAGAAGGAGAATCTGTTAAAAGAACCATTACTGCCTGTATTCAGAAATGGTTCATGTTTCACCTGAGTGAGTTTATGTGGCTTATGGAACTCACAACAGTAAGTCTCTATCTTTCTAATGCTTTCTCCCTCCTCTGTCCCCTTTTTGGGTCCTTATATCATTTTCAAAATTCATGTCCATCAATTCCCTAGATCATGCAATTACTATGTGTGATTCTGAGAATGTAATTTAAGTTTTCAGGTTACATTCTCTCTTTATGCAACTGACATTTTCACAATCATTAGGGAATGAATATATTTATAGCAGTTATATACTGAGCCCTTGCCAGATACCATAGTAGATTGTATGAGCCCTTTCTAATTACAGCAATAGATAAACTGTGTCTTTGGAAAGTATATGATTCAAACTTCAAACAAAAAATAATTGGAAAAAAATATGATGTTATCAGTAGAATTAGTGACAAAATCTAACTTAAAACACCAAGGATTTTTCATTCCAACTCAAGCACAAAATTACAATTATAGGATACAAGTTAAAACTGTCAAAATTTTAAAGTGGTAGTCCAACTCATATTGTATGCTATGGTTAAAGTAAAGCACACTCGATATTTATAAAAAAAAAAAGAGCATAGATCACATGAATTTACATATAGTAGTAACAATACCAATAAAAATAAAAGGTAACAAGAATATATAGCACTAGAACAGCTATTTTCAGGTATTATATTTTACATTTATAAGTTTTAAAAATTATAATAATTGCACTATTATGCAAGTGTAATTATTAACCTCATTTTACAGATGAAAAAGTATCAGGAATATTAAATATTAAATATATGGTAAGTGACAGAGGATTTGAAGCCAGACAGCCTGGTGCCACAGTCCATACTTTTCTCCATCAAAGAAATTCTAATAAAGGCAACCTTGCCAATCTTACCATTCCAAGAAAGGAACCTCAGTGCTTCTGGCATGTAGGCTTATCACTGTGTAGCCTCCCTATTAAACATGACCTTCATCGGGTGTCCTTACAAGAACAGAATATTGTATCAGAGAAACTTTTTCACAGAGCGACCAAGTTCCAAACACAATGGCTTCTATGCCAGTGCATATTTTAATTACTCATGGGTTTGTGAGACCTTCTGTCAACAATTTTCAGCAATAGAATTTGGGGGTGCACGTGGCCTTCAGATACGCACTTGTTATTTAGGCTTCATGTCTGGGATGAGAATATTAGTCTCAAATTTAAAGCCCGTGCTATAAGGTGACAATTGTCTATTGAAAACGAGAAGTATAACATAGAACTCCAACCAAGATGGTGGCCCCTAACTGAAGCACCAATTCAGAACTCACTCTCAGGAGGCCAAGGAATGAATCTGAGGTTACATAAAAATGTATCTTGAACTAATCTGCTAACACATTGTGGCAATTTCCTGAAAGATGTCACGTGGCTTTGAATATATTTTTAAATTTTATTTTATTTTTAATTTTTTAATGTTTGTTTATTTCTGAGAGAGAGAGAGAGAGAGAGAGAGAGAGAGAACGAGAGAGAGGAGGGGCAGAGAGAGGAGGAGAGAATCCGAAGTAGGCTCCAGGCTCCAAGCTGTCATCACAGAGCTCCTTGCAGGGCTCGAACTCACAAACCATGATATCATGACCTGAGCCAAAATCAGATGCTTAACCAGTTGAGCCACCCAGGTGCCCCAGAATATTTTTTTTTTTAAATATGTGAATTAGAGCCCCAGGTCATTCATTATAAAAGTACCTAGTACTCATCTTTCTTACCCAAACTGGGTGATGATAACAAATCATGTGATTATTTATTTAATGCCTCAGTGTAGCAGAGGTTAGGTTTGGTTTTTTCTCTCTCTCTCCATGTGTGGACCTTTGGATGCTCGTGCAGTATGTGGCTTACAGTAGGCACTTTAAGAATACATACCAAATGGAGGAATGAAAGAATGAATGAAGGAAACAAGATATGAAAGGTTTCTTCAGTAGTTTAAATAACAGAAAATCAAAACTGAAGGTTTTGTGTTAGGTGGAGAAATAGGTGACTGACTAAATGATATCCTGTTATCTAATTCACTGCTATTCCATGAAAATTGAAACATTGAAAACATAACTACCGAGGTGCCTAGGTGGCTCAGTCAGTTAAGCGTCCGACTTTGGCTCAGATTGGTGGGTTCAAGCCCTGCATCAGGCTCTGTGCTGACAGCTCCCGGCCTGGAACCTGTTTCAGATTCTGTGCCTCCCTCTCTCTCTGTACCCCTCCCCTGCTTGTGCACTTGCTCGCTCTCTCTCTCTCAAAAAATAAAATAAAATAAAAAACATAGCTACTTAAGATTCCTATTATAACTTATGTAATATTTACTGTGAATGTATTTGTTGTCAATATCTTACATTAGAATCACCTCTCCTCAAGTACAATGTTTACAATATTTGGATTCATCTTTATATATCCAGATGTGGCACTAAGGGATGGGACTGGCTCATAGAAACTTCCCCCAAAATAAATGAAATCAATTAGAAGCTGGGGGAAAATTGAAAGAGGTATTGTTTACATTCCAGGAAATTATTTAAATTTATAAAGGAAAATAAAAGTGAAAAATATAACCCATGTAAAAGAATATGATAACCTAAAACCAAAGGGGGTTAAATTAATTATTGCGAATTTTGCATCATCATAGTGCTTAGCCTGCTGCCACTATTAAAAATTGAAAATTTCCATAAGGAGTTTTTTAAGGACAATGGTTGATATGGGACATCACACTTTGTTTCTAGAAAGGTCAGGGTTCTTCCTTTCCACATTTTTTTTCAACCTTGGCCTTATCCAGAAATGGGTTTGATTTAGACCCTACCTATCAAGTGAAGTGAAATAATGTTTTTTTCTCTGAAGTCAAAATTATGGTTATCATTTCTCTAGTTTCTCCACTGGGTTGGATGTTCAATAGAGATTGTACATGTAACAATCACAGGGCTTTGCCCTAAAAAAGAAAACATGTTTTCCCCTCACTTTGTGCAGATTTCATATTCTATGATGGAGGCTAATCCAGTTCTGAGAAAAAAAAATAGTAAAGAAATGATTTATTATAACTTAAATTTAGTGCTATTCATTTCCCAACATTTATTTATTTTTTTAGTATGGAAAAGAATATTTGTGCCTATTCCCAAGATAGTGAAGTTTTACAAATTTAATTTTTAAAATGTACAACTATCTAGTTATTAAATGTTAAAAAAATTAGGGCATGTATTTTAAAAGGCATAGTAGCTAGAACAGAAGAGATTCTTAGACAATATGTAGAGTTCTCATTATATTTTTACTTTCATCCATCCAAAAATCATGTCCAGTAGGAAAAAAAAAAAAACTCCTTTGTTTCATGGAGAGAAATTCTACAGAAAATCTCCACTCTTCAATTCAGCAGGAATACACGCAGAGACACACACACACACACACACACACACACACACACAGAAAAAGCAGAAAGATGGAAGAATGCCTCTAGGTCCATGCCTGTATTTAGGATGCAATGTTGAACAAATCTCCAAAAGAATAGCTGAAGCCTGGGTGAAGGAGTTGATCAAGAAATGAAGACTTTCCATAGGTTTTTATTCATAGGCAAAGGCTTTTATACCAGTCCCACTTTATCTGCTGGGAATACATTCCAAGACCATCAGTGGATGCTGGGAACTGCAGATAGTACCAAACTATGATTCTACCTATACATACATTTTGTGATAAACTTTAATTTATATGGGCACATTAAGAGATGGACAACAAATAATAAAATGAGACAATTAGAACAATACTATAATAAAAGTTAGATGAATGTGGTCTCTCTCTCCCTCTTAAAATATCCATACTCATTCTTCTTCATATGATAATGTGAGGTGATAAAAGGCCCACATGATGAAAGGAAATGAGGTGAACGATATAGGCGCTATGACATGGCGTTAGTCTACGACTGACCTTGTGATGTCTGGAGGGTCATCTGTTTTCAAATAACACCTGGCTGTGAGTAACTGAAGTTGTGGACATCAAAAACTGTACATAAGGGGGGACTACTGTACTCAAATTTAAGTAGCTAGATGTAGACAGAATAAATGTGCATGTTGGTGGGTTTTACACCCTAGAGAGTAAACATCAAAAAGTCACTTTGGCAACCAAATACTGCTTGAGACTACAGAGCAGGAATAAACCCCAAATTACCGTGATTTAGGAAGAAGCCCCAAAAGAAGAAAAAAAACGAAAGAAAGGAAAAACATATATACTTGCCAGGGCTAATTGTTAGTCATCGTGGACTTGATTTTTGCTTATTTGATTGAATAAGTTGACATATATGTTATTTTATTCCAATGGTTTATTTTCTTCATGTATTTGCTAAAGCAAATAAAATACTATACTGTTGGTATTAAAAGTACACGTAATTCCTATTACTTATTTTATCAGCAGAAGATTTAAACCAATGAGAGCTAGTAAAATATTAATATTTTAGTTATTTTAAGCAAAAATTTAAATAAAATAATAAATATATTCCACATTTAGAAGATTTACATGGTGGACACAAAAGTATTAAAGTCCTGCAAATAGTACAAATATTTTCAAATCTACCTAAGTAAAGGACTACTAATTTATAGCCGATGCTTGTAAGTCAAATTATCCGTAAATATTATGGAACCTCATCTAAATGTGAAGTCTGACTCAAGAATTATAGAAACATTCTTTACTTTTAGAAATCCCAAAAGTTACCATGGTTTTCAAATGGAGTGGATATAACTTGATTTTATTGGGAGCAAAGTTATATACAAAAGGAGGCCCAGTCACATTTTTAAAACTTATATTAGCATCATGCAAAAAATGTACTCAATAGCCAAGTCAAACATATTGATTGCCTTTGATCCGTTTATATAACTATGCAAAATTTCAACTTTGATTCTTCTATGTATAAATTCTACATGAACATTGCAGAGAATTACCAGAATAATCCAAGTTAAAACATTTACTTCATTGAGTTTATTGACTATTTTAATTTCCGTAGATTCTGCTTAACTTGAGTATGGTTACGGTTTACGTTTCCCAAATTTTCTACTGAAAACAAAAAGGAGCAATGACAGTTCTTTACAGTGTCTATGAAAGACATTTGCTCATTTTATATCAGTTTACATCCTTATATTACAAACTGGTAATATTCGTGTTTTGCAAAAAGAAGAATCAACATGTCTAATGAAAGACTGCTTCCTGGAAAGTGCAATTTATGTTTAATTTATTTTTAAAACCAGGACTGCCCAACTATTTCAATATTTTCTGTTACAGTAAATCAACAAAGATTCCCAATCAATAAACCAATGTACTGAATATAATAACTCATGTCTATGCATTCTACATTCTGATACTTTGGAGAAGTCACTTCGTTAATAAATGCTGCAGTTGCCATACTTTCCTTGCTAGTGCAGTAAACTACCTTGGTGCCAATTTCAATTCCTTAAAAGCCTAGGTGTTATAATATCTAAAAGAAGTGCTTTCATTTTAAGGGACATGAAGCAGCCAACTGAACTGTCATAGACTTTATGCTATAATGCAAAGTACAATGTAATAAATCAAAAGTATAATATAGCAAATGACAGGGTAGTGGCTATAAAAATCACAAGACTTACAGAAATATTATTTCATATAGGGTGATATTTTTAAAAAGCACATGGAAAACTCATTCAAGGACCTTTGTAACTGCCGTAAGTGAGGGAGGAGACAAAGGAGGGAGGGAGGGAGAGGGACAGAGAGAGGGAAAAAGGGAGGGAGGTGCGATGAGAGAGAGAGAATGAGTGCACACTACAAAATTTCTGAGCATCATCAGGGCTCTGAAGTGTTTAGACATGTCATTTAATGATGGATTTCCTGTTGTGAAGGAATGTTGTATTATACCTTACAGTCTATTGCTAAATTCTGTCCTGAAGTCAAAGGTCATTTAACTTTGTATATTTTTGCATCAGGTAGAGTATGCAGAATCCAGGACACTTTCTAAAAGAAGGGGGTGGGGTGCGGGGAGGATATTGAGATCACATGGTTTGGTAAAGTGCTTTATGTTACTGGCAAACTCTGTACTACATTCCTCTACTACAAGGGATTGTTATATGAAGGTATTTCAACTCCCAAAGGCAGTCACTATTTTTAAGGAATGCTACATTTTACTTCTTAAAATGAGGCGACATGTAATTTCATTTTATTCATTCTTACTCAATTTCCAGTTTTCGCTTTCTTTAAATCTAGCACCCATGTGGTAATGTTTAACAAATATCTCTTAGCAACACAGAGGACAGACATCACATACATTGCAAGAGAGAGAAATAGGACGAAAATGTAAAGACATTTGTGAAAATAAAGCATCTCTATTCTTTAAAAAAAATCAAGTTACTTTTTTGTTGCAAGAAGTTGCATTGATAATAAAGAGTTAAACAAAAGTTCTTTTGAAACAGTTTTTGTAAAACTGTCAGATAATTTAACTGATCAGTGTTCATATAACATTAAGGATAATGCATTTCCAGCAATCTACAACTTTAATGTGATAGATGTTTTCTTACAGGGTTTGACTCTTGAGTTAGTTGAAGTGAGCAGTGACAAAGGAGGTTATGGCAAAGGCAAAAATGGCCTCATGCTTTAGATACCCTTACGAAAGACACTATGACTGGATTTGAAAGGGCTCCAAGTCTCATACTAAAATGTCAAGTGAAGTGAAGCTGCTGTAAAGCAAGAAGGGAAGAAGAGAAGGGAGGTGACCGTGAGCTGATATTGTTATCTTAGAAAACAGGCACTCCTTGTTGATTGAAATCTTCTCGTTCTTCATGCGTGAAAAAAAATCTGTAATTTTGAGTGTTGAACTTATTAGAGATAAAAGCAGGGAATGTTATGTTAGTGCTCTCTGAACATAATCCAAATGCTTTAACCAGAAAAAAATAAAGAGAGAGGGCAGATTTAAAAATGTTTAAATTTGGGACATTTCTTTCTACCTGTATATTTCAGATTATTTTAATTATGAGAAAATAAATTTTTTTCAGTGAACTCATTGATGTGAATAAAGTGTCAAGAAAAGGAAAATATATTGCCCTATGTTTACTTTCATTTCTCAAATATGTGTTCATAATGATATTCTTTGGGCTCTGATTTTTTTTCAAAATATTCATAACAGGGTATGGTCCATTATACTTAGTATAATGCCTTAGCAATATCACTATTGCTCAGTATAAGCCTAATAAGAATGAAGGCACCATTCTTGCCACTTGACTTTTAACTTCAGTTTATTTCCGACAGGACTGCTAAATATAATATGGTTAGTAAAATGACTTTCCTGAAACCCTAATCAGATAATATTTTAGGTTAATCAAAAGTAGAGTTTCAAACATAGACTTGAAATTTGGAGATCAAATATCTGCATAAAATTACTTATGATTGGTACAAATAATGTTTATATTTCTTTTCTTATACTTTGTTACTTCACTTCAGTATTTTACAAGCACTTCTAATGTGGTAACAGTATTAGAATGCAATTTGCGGAGTAGAAATAACAATATACTGTGGCTAATAGTTTTCAAACCCAAGGGCTAGACTAGAGACAGTTGGGTTTATATCCACGATTTGTATTAATTGCTTACTATGCAGCACTCTTCCTGATAATAACACTTAACAAAAATATGGTTCACTTTGCTGCTGAATCAGCATCATTGGAGCTAATGATATTCCTGTGCTGCAGCCTAGCGGAATGATTTGGTATAAAAATGACATATTCCAGGAGGACACAGTGTTATCACTTGCTGCAAAGTAGGTTAAGAAACATAGGAAATAAGTCCTATGTCCAGAAATCCCCTAGATAATATATTATCTGCCTCAATTTTTTTGTTTATATGGGAAATTAAATATGAAGATCACGAAATGAATATTAGAGCCTGGACAGGGTTCACGTATTTTGGAATTAACCTTTCGGTTTCAAATATACTCTTTTTCAACAAGAAAAAGCCATTCACCTTTCCGATTACACTACTTTCTTAATAATGTGCCAGAAATGTACATCTCCCTAGATAGAAAATCAATTTTCCATCTTTTTCTTTTTTAAAGAAAATCTCAGTGTGGTAAAAATCTAACTGTGTGATATTAAACCGAATACCTGTGCAGTACTGGTATCACCAAATAGCTAGTTTTTATAAACATCTAGGAATAACATCTGAAGTATTGATCAGGTACGAGGCAATTTAACCACTGGCCTCCTACATATACATACATATGTGGATGCCATAGACATTATATGTTGCTTTCTTATTTTCCTGTTTGTTTTTTTTCCAAAGCATATAACTGTATGGAATCCTATTCTTTGATTGGAGTCAGGGAAGGCATATGCATTCACCAGGAAAGTCAATTTGTTAGCAGCAAGTATTTGAAACCAAAAAAAAAAAAAAAAAAAAAAAAAAAGTGTCTGATTTCCTGAAAACAGACATCGACTCATACTTTAAAGACAGCTGGGGAGAAAAAAAAGTGAAAGGAAACGAAGGAAGCATTTCTTTATGTTTTTATCATCAGGATGGATTTGTATTTGATGGGTCCCAAACACACAGACACATTCTGCTTATATTTGTATACTCCCCGATCTCCCCCCACCATAAACTACTTATGCATTACACATTGAATACATTTGTGCCACATTTCGTACACTGCAAGCATTAGGGACAAGGTACATGATCTATGCAACTTATATACCTATTTCTCTCTGACACAACCTCTTCCTGTTTTCTTCATCACTTAAACTAAAAATGAACCTAGAGCTCTTGTCAATGACATAATGTTTTCATGAAAGTTCTACTAATTAAAAATCCTCACCATACCAGACCTAAAAAATGAGCACACTCTTGCCAAGTGTTATTCACCACAGAGAAGCTCTTGTAGCTACATTTTAAAGAAGGATAGGGAGGGGGATGGTGTGGAGGAAGAAAGTCTACCAACATATGCATTGAAGTATAACTGTTGTCAGCATCAGAGGGACAGATGATTTTTTAATATAGAGCCTTTAAGAAGGAAGAAGAAGAAGAAATAATGCATCTCCAAACAGCTGAGAGTAATGGATGTGCAGTTTTGGATAACAGAAGCTTTTACTGGGATGAAGAACCACTATTATAAAGAGATTTCTGTTTTTTTGAAGCAAAAGATGATAGGGCAGTTTCAAAATGATGTTTGTCTTTGATTGCACCTGTACCCCCCACCCCCTTTTAATGATGAGGAGATGGTAGGTTTCTATTGTGGTGACATAAAAACACTTTCGGACTACTGCTTTTGCCCATACTTATAGTGCTATCAATAGTTACTTGTTGGGGACATGCATTTAGACTCGCAATGTGCTGCATTAATTTAACACCACATAAAATATGGATTTTATTGCAGCAGAGACAATAAATGCTGCTGACTACATGCATTTAGTCTCCCTTCTTCATCTTTCCCCTTGCACTTCTGACTCAGATATGAAATGTGCATGTAGGAATTATGCCTCTTCTATTTCTGATGAATGCCAATCTCTTTTATTTATGTAGATGCTTAGTGACCATTGACAGTTTCAAGGAATCTGTCGACTGCCTGTCATTTCTCTTTATACTGAACGTACAATGAACTATGACTAGGAATAAGCGCAGAGTGAATCCATTCGTATGGAATGCAAAGTAATGTTAGATGATGTGAGAGTTCACAGCAACAAGGTTATCTCTTCAACTGATTTTTAAAATAAAGACAAACTAGTATGAGCATGACAAATTACACTCCGTGATCTGTTTTTAGCATTTGTTCAGAGTGAATGAATTCACAAACTCTAGTATGATGACCCACTGTTGAGCATAATATATAATTTAATCTAGTTTTACGTTACCTCCATAGATATTCAAAGCCGTTGTTTCTAGAATCTAATATATAGAGTTTTATGCTTATTAATTTCTTCATGTGTTAAAATAAGGATTTGGAAATAATTGCTAAATACAACTTAAAAACAAACATTACCCCCACCCCCACCCCCAGGGAGAGAAAATAAAAGACCTTAAAGGGGTTGGGGGGGGAAAAAAAAAAGAGGAGGTGGGAGAGATGAAGTCTTCCTACCTTTTTTTTTTTTTTTTGGCAGCTTCTGGATAACGGAAGTTGGTTCCAGCCAAAATAACCCTGGAGAAATTGTCACTGTGTCTCCTTTTTGTTTGTTTTCGGCTGTTATTTTCTATCACTGATGCTACTCCAATCTAACTCAAGCTTTCTCTCAGCATTACTTTCAACTCTGGACGGCAGGGAACCGAAGAAAACGGGGGCGAGCTCTCTCTGATTGGCTTTCATTCAGTGCTTCTGATTAAGAGGAAGGGAGAAAAAGGAGAGGAGGGGAAAAAAGCCCTTCCTCACGCGGAGAGAAAGGTTCTGCTGATAGAGCGGCAGTCCTCGCCATGGGAAGGTTAGAGACTGGGGAAGTGCCGGCTTTTGCTAGCACACAGCGATTTGCAAGTGAATGCGAGGGGAGGGCGCATCCAAGACGAGAGCTGTGGATGAAAGGCTTCCCCTCCCCCGCAGGGCAGAAAGACTCTCTGTTTCAAGGCTAAGGTAATCAGCCCAATCTAATCCGGCTGTGTCCGTCACGCAATCTCAGGAACAGGACTGCTTCTTGCAATTCTTCTTGAATAGATACTTCTTCTGACATATATATTCCTGCACCACCCTTACACCAGACTACTGAAATACAAGTATTTAGCCGAGTGCCAAATCACGTTGCAACCAGATCTGATACGTTCCCAGAGTGATTTGGGTTGAGGTTTATGCTTTTTATTTAATTTTGCTTGCAGTGAACTTTCTTCTTTGATTCTCCAAATACCTTATTGTTGTTACTTCTTGTCATAGGAGAACATAACCTGGCTGATGGTTTCGGGAACGTCCGTGAGCCAGTCTGGTCTCCTTAATTTGATATCTGCTTTGCATTTTTTATATTTTACAGATAAAATATTTTATCCATGATTCAAATATGCAGTGAATACTATTAAAATGTTTAGACTTCGGACTTAACCCAATCTCTTTTTTTTTTCTTTTTTTCTCAGAAATTTGAATTTCATGCCCAAATGTGTGTGGGGGCGATGTAAGTACATCTGGGTGTTTCTATTTATCTATCAAACATCTGATTGTCCATCTCTCTATTTTCATCTATCTCTACATTAATTTGTATTCGACCAAAACCTTACCAAAGGATGTCAGTATAGCTCCATAAAATAATGGACACCTTTATATTTTTCTGGCTACGTATAGATGTCTTTTTAAAGTAAATAAATTTTATAAACATACTATGAAATAATAATGTACTATAAAATGATTTTACAGCTGGAGAAGGGATTGTGAAGGTAATCTTGTCTAGCTATGACTTTTATAAAACTGGACAATACTTCTTAGAAATGTTAAATGACTTGCTTAAGGTCACAGAGCTAAGTGGTGATATAGTTAAACCTATAATGACTTGATATTTAATAGTTATATAAATATGTTTCGTAAGTATATAACATGTATTACATGTGTTTATAATTCCACTTTAGTACTGTTTCTGAAATGTCATACCACCTCCTGGGCACATATCTGATTATTGCAATATCAGTAGGTCCTTTATACAGTAAGCATAATGAGAAAGGAAAGAAATTTAATCTGGGAGGAAAAATGGGGGGAAGGAGATGTTAATTCAGATTGCAAAAAAGTTTTAGTATACCAAATGTTATTATATGACCAATGTTACTACGTAGTTTTCTATTTTAAAATATCAAATATTTCTGGGGCACCTAGGCGGCTCAGTCGGTGAAGCGTCTGACTCTCATTTCAGATCAGGACATGATCTCAAGGTTTTTGAGTCTGAGTCCAGCCTAGACCTCCAAGCTGACAGCACTGGAGACTGCTTGAGATTCTCTCTCTCTCTCTCTCTCTCTCTCTCCCCCTCCCTCCCTCTCCCTCTCTCTCTCTCTGCCCTCTCCTGCCCATCGTCTCTCTCTCTCTCTCTCAAAATACACAAATACACTTTTAAAAAAATAGAAAATATTTCTGCTCAACAAAATGATATTTAGAGCAGAAAAAGATTTTTGAATCTTGATGTCACATACGAGGGCACTAAACTCTGGAAAATTGTAATGTGTGTGATAATTGAGTTAGAATTCTTAACCTGATCTCTTGCTTACCCATAGTTTTTTCAACAGAATGCTTTAAGGTTAGAGTCAGGTAAAAATAAGTACTCCAATTTTTTTCCTGTAATGCATTTGTTAATATACATTAATATACATGTGTGTCTTCAATATAATACTGCCATTGACATATTAAAGTTAGTTGTCAAGAGAAATTGTAGAATCTCATATTGTTTGTATGTTATACAGTCTTTAATTAAGTGCAGGAGGGATGATGGACACACACATGATGGCCTCTTTTTGCATGCTTGTTTTTTGTTAGTTTTAGAATAAATGACTGCATATGTGATGAGCTATTTGGATTACATTTAAATGGGTCCAATTTAAAAAATAACCAAAGGCTGAAATCAGATGTGAAATGCTATTTTATTCATGAAAATATATGATGTGATGATATATTCCTAAAATAATAGTTTCCAACAAGACAGAAGTTTGTTATTCTCTTACATAAATTTCTGAGTTGGTATCATTGCCCTGCTCTGTGTAGTCATCAGAAACTCAGATTGTCTTCATGCTCAACCATTATTAAGGAATTGAATTCATATGTATGACCCAAGAGAGATCACCCCCACATCTGCTTTTTATAAAGAGAAATAAAATGAAGAAGAAAAGGATGCTCCCTTCCCTTAGAATCTTCTGTGATTTCATTGGCTGGAAACTAGATACTTGACCACAAATTTGTTGTGAGAGAGACTTGGAAACATAGTATTTATTCTGCAAAGCCATTTGCCCAGCCAAGGCCATTGATACTTTTAGAGAAGTAGATAACAAAATTGGATACAAATAGCAGTAGTGCTGGCATATGTTTTATAGCTTTTTAGAGGAAAAAAATTGTTTTTGTCTAAAATTGAAATTCATCGTAGTGTTGGAGAACGGCACCCATGCAAAATGATTGTAATATTTTAAAGCTTTACAGTATGAGACAATGGTCTTGCCTGTTACTGCATTTTCTTTTATGATCAGGCAATATGTGTAGTAGTAATAAATAAAACATCTATGTATTCCAAAGTTCAGGAAATACAGATACAGATATATGAAAGAGAGAGAGCATTTGAAAAATGAATGTATTAAAACTTATCCCATTTTCCTTGATACCCTCCTTTTAAAAGAGCGACTCATATGCTATCTTATTGAACATAAGCTTTAGTAATAAAAATTAAAATACAGAACAAACAGAACATTACTTCAAAATTAAAACCTCTAATAAGGAGTTTTGTTTTATTAAACAATATAATTTTCAATTCCTTCTTTTTTTCACTCTGTAAATGGGTTAACAGGATTCTGCAAATCTTTCTATTTCTTTTGAGTTTTCTGTAGAAATATTACGCAAACTAGTTCTGTGAATTAGGTAAAACTGCCTTAGAGTCACCAATGTTAAGAAATGGTAACCCACATGGGCGCCTGGGTGGCTCAGTTGGTTAAGCGTCCGGCTTCAGCTCAGGTCATGATCTCAAGGTTGGTGGGGTTGAGCCCCACCTTGAGCTCTGTGCTGACAGCTCTGGAGCCTGAAACCTGCTTTGGATTCTGTGTCTCCCTGTCTCTCTGCCCCTCCCCCACCCCCCGCTTGCTCTTTGTCTCTCTCAAAAACTAATAAAGATTATTATTATTATTATTATTATTATTATTTAAAGAAATGGTAGCCCAATGAAAAGCCCAAGAAAAAGAAGAGACAGTAAAATCTGTATGAATGGGATCAATGAGTCAGTGCCTCAGAAGTATCCCTCATTGCAAGGAGAGGTCACAAGTCCATTGTAAGAAAATAAAAGCAGATGAAAACTTGAAACAAGTTATTTCTATACTTTGTTTTTTTATTTTTATTTTTTAAGGTCTTTAATGTTTATTTCTGAGAGAGAGAGAGAGAGAGAGAGAGAGCATGAACCAGGGAGGGGCAGAGAGAAAAGGGGACAGAGGATTCGAAGCAGGCTCTGTTGACAGCCTGATGTGGGACTTGAACTCACAAACCATGAGATCATGACCTGAGCTGAAATCAGATGCTTAAACCCACTGAGCTACCCAGGCACCCCTATTTCGATACTTTTAAAACTAAATGAGAAGTTGCACAAAAGATGCCTTACTATAATCATAAAACACTCAAAAAATTGAAGAGAATTCTATCATAATAATGGGAACTTCTGAAGGCTGACCACCTTCAGCAAATGTAAAATACTCAATTTGGTTAAAACCAATTAAATAAAACAACCTTCTATTTCGTGTGGAATTATATGCCTAAAAGTTGTCATGCTGTTGCTAAATAATGTGTCAATCTTTAAGGTGTCACTTACTAAGGAGCTACATACTTGTGAAAATCAATAGCTTCTCAGCCACCCTTCCCTGGGTTCCTTTTAATCTCTAGTATTAGAGATAATATGAGTTTCCATTATAACAGGAAATTAATCAAACCTAATTCTCTCTCTATGGCTATGAGATGAATGTAGAGAATGTCTATACCACTTCCTTCTCCACAAATACATTGGAGGAAGAATAATTTTGCGTAGTATTTTGACACTTTTTTTTTTTTCCTAATTTCCTTCCAGTCTGCCTTATGGACTGTAGAGTCTGGAAAACTAAAAATTACATTCCCCTGGCAGTGAGTGCTCAGGGTGGGGGTGGGGAGTGATTCATATGCTGTTTTTCAGATGTCCTCATGATCCTTAAATTAGAAATTGAGTCAAATAAGGAGAAAGGGAAGGGGGGGAGACGTTGATCTGGCCACCATGGAGGAAGCATGGTTTTGCAGTCACCCTTACCTGAGGCCGTGGTGACAGCTGTTTGCACCACAGCCCGGGATGTGTGATTCTGGGGCAGGAAGTACACTTGCCAATCACCTAGTCCTTCTCCTTCTGATCATGTTGTAGGCTCCCATCTACATTCAAGATGCAATTATCACCACCACCACGGCCATCATCATCATCATCACCTAACCTGGTTTCTGTTATCTGCAAGTAAACTGTCACTGAAACCTGTTTATAACAGTAACTTCTGTTACTGTTACTTTTTAATCGTTATTTCAGCATATCTTAGATCATATTACTTGGAAGCAAGGGGAGGGAAGACTGACCAGAGAAAAGTTAAAGGATCAAATAGCCAGTTATATTTTTAAAAAATGTAATTATTTTGAAAAACAATCAAGAGTTAATGAAAGAACATGTGGTCTTAAATTTATTTTGATCTTCCTGCCCCCTCCCTTTATGAGCCAGGTGTTCTGTGTACTTTAGGTGTAAAAGTCAGGGCTGGTTTTCTCCTAATTTTATCAGATCAAACCTGAATCACACTGATTTTTTTTTTTTTTTTACTTTCTATTTTTAACATAAAAATTTTTGGTTACATATGAAACGATTTACAAATAAATTGAATCCCATCTTCTTAGCAAGACAGAAACAAAATAGATTGAATACTTCTCATGTTTGATTGAAAAGTAAATTCTTACTCTATCTGACTGTTTGTATCCATACCCGAATAAGGTTAGTGGCCTACTTTAAATTTTGAAACATTGGTGAAGTGAAAGTAATCAGGATTGAATTTTCCATTGTCTGGTTGTGATTTCAGTTTATGCCTAAGAAAGTGAATGAAAGAAATATATTTCAAATAAAAAAAAAACAATAATGGCAAAAATAAATCAAAAGTTTAATGTTGTCTGCAATTGCGCTTAATGAACAAAAATATAGTCTTTAATTTTATATTTTATTTTAAGTTATATTGTTAATGCAAAGACTAGGTCTGAGTGATACAGGCAGTATTTTAATTAATATCATCACTAAAACATTTCTAAGGATTCTTTTTAAGAATCTTTTTAAGGCAATTTTTTAATTTTGTTTAAAAATGTTTATTTCTTTTTGAGAGAGAGAAAAACAGAGCATGAACGGGGGAGGGTCAGAGAGAGGGAGACACAGAATCTGAAACAGGCTCCAGGCTCCGAACTGTCAGCAGATCCCGACGCGGGGCTCAAACTCACAGACTGTGAGATCATGACCTGAGCCGAAGTCGGAAGCTCAATGGACAGAGCCACCCAGGCATCCCTAAGGCAATTTTTTAAATAAGTTGAGTATCTATTATAAAAAGATTAGACAAAGGTTAAATATTGTTTTGTTTTTGAAATATCTTTCTGGGGGGCCTGGGGGGCTCAGTCAGTTAATCGTCTGACTCTTGATTTCGACTC
Organism: Lynx rufus; assembly: GCF_022079265.1. Classification (NCBI taxonomy): domain Eukaryota; kingdom Metazoa; phylum Chordata; class Mammalia; order Carnivora; family Felidae; genus Lynx; species Lynx rufus. The sequence continues at coordinate 219,871,465 of NW_025814823.1, read as the reverse complement.
AGGTCATGGTCTCGGGGATCTGTCGGACCAAGCCCCAAGTTAGGCTCTGTGCTGACAGCATGGAGCCTGCTTAGGATTCTCTCCCACCCTCTCTCTCTCCCTCTCCCCTCCTCAGATTCTCTTTCTCCCTCTCTCTCAAAATAAATAAATGTTAAAAAAATATATCATTTCATTCCTCCTTCACCTTTCTTTCCCTTGTTATTTATCAATAACTTAATTTTGTGCTATTTAACCTACTTATAAGCTATAAAATTAGCTTGCCAGCTTCATGGATGCTTGGCAAAAAATATGAGACTTCTAAGTCAGAGCCAAAGGCATAGGAAACAGCATGGCTGTCATATTTATGTCAATTTCCTTTTTCTCCCACATCTCATTTGGACAATGTCTGAGATGAGTTCAGGTAGATGCAGTACATATGGTGGCTCTACATCCTAGCTGAAGGACACCAAGCTTAGGAACCACACTTTTTATATAATGGGCTGTGAACAAATCTGATCATTCTCAATTTTTGATCAGGTTCCTCATATTCCATCATCCCTGATGATGTCTGATCACTGTTTTCTGCCTTCAGCAGGAATCCCCCCAACCCCCACCCCCATCTGTTGTTTTCTTAGTAATTTTCCATGCACTGACCCCCACCTGCTCCTTGGCTCTGAATTCCCACTTGCCAATGCTATGTTCTGAGTTGAACCCAGTCCTCTTTCCCATTGCAGGAACCCACGCAGTGATCCCTGCACCAATCAAAATGGCCTCCTTGAACAAAGTCTTCCTTACTGTGCTTTAGCAAACGTCACTGAATAATTTTTTCTTTACTGCCTGGAACAATGGTTCTCAAAATGCAGTCTCTGAATCAACAATGATAGCATCACAAGGGACTTTGTTACAAATGCAGGCTCTCAAACTTACTGAATCAGAGGGTCAGTTCCAAACTGTGGGAGTGGTCTGTATTCTGTGTTTTCAAATGTCTTAAGGTGATTCTGAGAGCAAAAGTCTGAGGATCACTGGGCTTCAGTTGCTTTAAAATAATCTAGAAAAAGAAAGAAACCCTGACTTAAAACTCATGGTTTACAAATAAGAGAATTGTTTATGCAATCACTTATTATTTTTAACACACACACACTTAAATATGTAGAATCACTGCAAAACATATGCTATTTATGAAATTGAGGGGGAGAGCTATAGGCACGGTCCTGGCTAAATAAGGATTTAACCATCTAATGAGAGAGACAGAAATGACGACAAGGTATACACGCAAGTAAATTAAGGGGAAGAAAGAAGGGATTTTTGCCACGTGTGTCATGAATGCAGAAGTAGTTACTCTCAAGATTTCAAAATATAATATTACAACTCTGATGAATGTCAGTTTGGGTTTTCATTTTGCAGTCAACATGCTGGGAGAAGAATGGCAGTGAAAACTCCTGGCCATGATGCTTCATCCCAGCAGCGTGTTGATTAAACAAAGTCCTACCACAGTTGCCAAGAGACCAGAAGGAGGAGGAGTTCTGAACTCCTTTCTTACAATCTCTAATGGTGGTGCTAGCTTGCTCTGCATACAAATGTCTGTCCTAACCCCAGCCCCTCTTGTGATTACACTCCTCCCTGTGTAATCCTTCATGTGATGACATTATTGGAAGTGATGAGGAATTGGGAATAAAAAAATGAGAGGAAACAGGAAAGGGAGAGTTTCGTAAAATCAGATTCCAAACCTACAGGAAAGCAAAAAACATCTTTTTTTCTTACTGACAGTGCCTTGCTTTATGGGTATGCATCCTGCATGGTCACACACAACTCTGTGCTTAAGAAGGGGCCCACTCTTGGGCGCCTGGGTGGCGCAGTCGGTTAAGCGTCCGACTTCAGCCAGGTCACGATCTCGCGGTCCGTGAGTTCGAGCCCCGCGTCAGGCTCGGGACTGATGGCTCGGAGCCTGGAGCCTGTTTCCGATTCTGTGTCTCCCTCTCTCTCTGCACCTCCCCCGTTCATGCTTTGTCTCTCTCTGTCCCAAAAATAAATAAAAACATTGAAAAAAAATTTAAAAAAAAAAAAAAAGAAGGGGCCCACTCTTGATTTAACGCACTGCTGGTACATTCTTGAATTTCTTACAATTTTTGAACAAGGGGCTCCATGTTTCATTTTGGATGGGGGCACTTGATTTTGTAGCTGATCTGCTTTGTAACCGGCTAACAATGCTGATGCAGAATGATGTCACCCATGGACTAAAAAGGTCCTGTCATAGATGGATGTTTGAACAGTAATCAATGTTGACATTTAACAGACAAACACATCAATAAATCGGTCATTAGTAAACAAGGACAATAAAGTGTACTTGACTCATGTTAAGCTGGGCTTGACTCTGTAACATTTGATCTCTAGTGTCAAGGCATTGGCATAAAGCCTCAATGAAATCAGTAGGTAAAATTTCATTCATTCATGTATTCAGTTCTTCATTCTCCAGCTGCTGATTGAGCTGCCACAATGTACCACACATTTTGCTTAGCCCTGGAGATGTGATGGTCATCAACAGCTCAATTAGTTCTTAACCGCATAGAGCTCACCCTCTAACAGGAGACAAGAATAATTATTTAATCTCACAAATTATTATATTATTATTCACTGCAGTAAGTGCACTGAAGGAACACACTTGATTCTATAGTAGCTTTTAAGGTCTTAACCTAACTTCAGGGGGTGGGTGGGATGAGGGGCTGGTAAGGAGGTCAGAGAAATTTCCTAGATGAGGTGAGGCTTGAGGTGAAATTAGAAACATGATGGAATATCCTTTATTCCAGGGACTTTTAGAAGAAACCCCTTTGTGTTTTGCGTGGTAGTACTTAAATCCTATCCTCCTGGCACCTAACTGTTGAAGCAGTTCCATTACCACAGATACCTGTAACCCTGGCCACGACAGATTTACCAGACATGTTATGTGTCTGTATATCTCTTTGCCCTAAGAACATTATCTTACTCATGCTGTTGGTCATGAAGCAAAACATACTTCAGCTACTACAATGAGCCAAAAGTTAAGTCTGTGTAGCCCCCGTGAGAGTCCTCCTCTAAGTGAGAGTGTGTGTGTGTGTGTATGTATATATATATATATATATATATATATATATATACACACATATATATACATATACATATATACATATATACATATACATATATACATATATATGTATACATATACATGTATGTGTATATATATATATATATATATATATATATATATATATATATATACCTGAATCTCATTCAGGCCTTGGTTAAACCAAAGGCCAAAACAAATTTGCTTTGATTAGAGGAGTGTTATTTTTAGATAAAGATTTACATTTCATAAATTTCATCATTTAATTGATACAGTAGATATTCAACTACATACAAGGTCTCAGGGTGTGTATAATATAATGCTTAACATTTTACATTTCTTATCCTAACTCAATTAATACAAATGGATTAAAAGTCTTTGTAAAAAAATACACAATCATCCACAAACTTTAGATGATTTGTTAAAATTACTAGTAACTGCCTAATTTAAAACATTAAATTTAAATTTAAGAAACAAATTAAATCAAAGCATAAGAGTGATCACTTGTCAAATTCCTGAGTTGGTTCTGTAAATACTATTCCAGGAGTGGAAATTTTTTAGTGCGTTCTTTATCAACTTCATGTTTGTTATTTGCCTTCATTCTAGTACAGTAAAACAGACTTCCTCCAAAGTAAAAAGAAAGACTTAAGATGCAAAACTCTCAATGACTTTCAATGTTCACTTATTAACATTATAATAATTAACATATAATTAACATATAATTAACATAATAACCCTAAAACTTTTAAATTTGTTTATATACACATGATATTCACAGTATGGCAATCATAAAAGTATGTTTAAACCTTATTATTATTATTATTATTATTTATCAAAAAGAATTCCTTCTTCAATCTTAATCCTAAACTGCCTTTCTCTCTCACTCATGTCTCCCATCGTAAGTCTTCCAGTCCTATTTGACGTTTTTTTTCTTCCAAGATTTTATTTAAATTCAAGTTAGTTAACATAGAGTATAGTAATGGTTTCAGGAGTAGAATTCAGTGATTCATCACTTACGTAGAACACCCAGTGTTCATTCCAACCAGTGCCCTCCCTGATGCCCATCACGCATCTAGCCCATCCCCCCTGCAACTCTCTCTAGGAACCCATGGTTTGTTCTCAGTAGTTGAGTCTCTTATGGTTTGCCTCCCTCTCTATTTTTATCTTATTTGATTTGTCCTTCGCTTCCCTATGTTCATTCATTTTGTTCCTTAAATTCCATGAGTGACATTTTTTTTAATAAATTCATGCTTACTCCAATATTCATCAGTTTAGATATTTTCAGTTTCTTATACCTTGTACTGGGGTTGGTGGAGGGCAGCAGCAGGGAGAGAAGGGCTCTTGAGGAGGATATGAAGGCACTTAGAAGTGGGAAAGAACTGAGAACTAAAATCAAAGCCCTAGGATAGGGAGGCCTCCAAGTTTGGCCTCACCACTGGAGGCTTGTGGACCTGGCTTGGGGTAGATGGTGTCACCACAACAGTGGGCTGTTTCCCCACCAAAAAGCCAGGATGGAGGGTAAAGTGGACTGTGCTAATATACGACTTTATGATTCCCTATTCTAATAAAGTTCTACATACATTCTTAAGGGTCTCTGTCTTTATCTCTCTGGTCAGTATAATTTGTCATTTAATTAACTTTTCTATTTTCTTCTTAAAGAAGAAAATCATACCTGAATAAAAGCCACCTAAAAGCTTATGCAATTGATAAGCACATACAGATCAGAAAATGTAAATCCTTAGTGTATTAGCAGTATTGATACAGCTTTGTGAACTGCATGTAATAGGTGGCTATATATAGTTTATTTGTTTTAAAAGAGACAGAGACAGCATGAGTCAGGGAAGGGCAGAGAGAGAAGAAGAGAAAGAATCTCAAGCAGACTCTGCACTGTCAACACAGAGCCTGATGTGGTTCTTGAACTCACGAACTGTGAGATCATAACCTGAGCTGAAACAAAGAGTCAGACACTTAGCCGACTGAGCCACACAGGTGCCCCAATAGGTAGGTATATTTAAATTTAGCATAATATACATTCACACAAAAATGGCTTGTGTGATATCATCAAGGGAAGTACATTGCAGATATGAATTATTAGACTTTTGAAAATCCTTATCATGTTATTATTACCTTTTAGCCTCTGGGCCTTGTTAGCCTTTCAGCCTTGTTAGCTTATAGCCCATAGTGCAGGCAATTTTGCATATGCCCATTTTTGAAGTCAATAAAAAAGAATATGTAGATTTTTATTTCATGCAATCTTTCAAAAATAAAATGTTGTTTATATGCAATTCCTCAAAAATAAAGTATAATGAAAAATTAAATGATAAAAATCAGGATGGATTTATGAGCATAGCCTAAGGGAATTAAAGTCTGACAATAATTGTTATTATCATGTCATTAGAAGACATTGATATGCATTACTCAGTATCAAATGTTTGGACTTCATTTGTTTACTTCAGCGACCCTCCCTGTCGCATACGTTTTGGAATCTTTGGGAGGTGATCTAGCTTAACAGCCAATGTGCTGTTGTGTGCTTTGTATTTCTTAAAGAATAAAAGTGTCATCTGGTTATAAATTTTCAATATAGGATTTGTTTCATTTTCATTTACTTAACCTACCACTCCTTGGATAGGCGTCAGGGATGTGTTAATTTGCAACCAGATTGCTATAATAAAAACATATGACATACATTATTTCATTACACCTGCAAATTCTATTCTTATATTCAAATGAAATCACAAATTTCTTGAGCAATATTTCTTAATTTCAATATCAAGTTTACTATTCATGGTCATAAATATCTATTTTAGTTATTAAATACACCTGACTTATTTATTCATTTAACAAATATTTCTTTAATGCCTCCCATATCCCAGGGAGTATTCTAGAACTTGGGGATACATTAGTAAAGAAAATGTACAAAGTCTTTGTTCTCAAAAAAGTTTGCATTCAACTAAGAGAAAGCCAGTAAGAAAATAAACAAGCATTTAATACTGCAGATGGTGGTAACTGCTATATGTAAAAATAAAGCAAGTTTAGGAAGTGTATGTTTTTGGTAGAAGAATGGCCCCCAAAGATATCCACCCCCCAATCCTTGAAACCTGTGAATATATTGCCTTACGCAGTAAGACTTTGCAAATATATTTAAGTTAAGGATATTGAGAAGAAAAGTTTATCCTGAATTATTCTGGCAAGCCCAAAATAATCATATGAGTCTTTAAAAGCAGAGAACATTTTCAGCTCAAAGAGAGATATGGGAACAAATGAAGAGACCCAGTGGGATGGTGGCAAGAGAAAGACCCACTATTACTGACTTTGAAGATGGATGAGCCAAGGATGTGGTCAGTCTCTAAAAGCTAGAAGGCACAAAAGAATGGATTCCATTTGTGACTTTTAAACATTTCTTACTTTTCCACACTTAACATATGTTGAATTTATCTTTTACCCTGCCTTTAGCAACACGCATGACTATTACTGTTTTTGTTGACTGAAAAATTTCAGAATAATAGTTTAGAAGAGACCATTTTCATGCTTGATGCCCCCCTCCTGCGCTGCTCAACGAGTAGCTCCTATCTTCAGTGATTTCTGCTTACCTGTCTTCCTAACCATCTGGCAAACTATACACTTTTCACTTGAGCAATTTCGAGTTAATGATTTTTTAGATAAACCCAATTTGAGAATCTAAATAAGAATGATATTTTGAAGGTACACGCAAATTCATTGAGATGAGATTTCAATATTATAAAGTTCTGCTCTTTGATTTTCTTAGCAATGGCAATTGGTTTCTAGATGATATTAAGTGGGAACGAGGACTTTGGGCCTATTAAAGTGACAGGTTTCAAACATTAAAAATGACTATTATTGTTTTCATTAATTAAAAAATGACAGCATTGTATTTTAGAAGAACATTGTATTAGGAATGAGGAGGCCTAGGTTTGTATGCTTAAAATTAAACTGAAAAGTGAATTAATCAGAATAAAGTCAAAGATAAATTGTACGTAATTGATACATTTACAATAACTGCCATCTTGTTGGAAAGTAGATCTCAATAATAAACTCTTTCCAAACTCATATGAAGTCTTACACTTAAATTGAATTTAATTTATCATAAATTTAAAAATTGCACATAAAATAATATTTAGTTTAATGCAACTTAGATGTGTATATCTCTTACTACATTCTAGCAAAGGAGTATTTTAAAACATTTATGCATTAGCATAAACCCCCATTAAAACATCTATTGAGAACATAAGTTTAATGGCAAGTAATGAAATTATTTGATCATGTATTTGGTAGGTTATCATCAAATATCTGAAATTCTTAAAACAAAAAAATGTTCTTTCCTGCTTGGCCATTTCAGCTCTCTGCAGGTTAATTTGTGTTCCTACAAGATCCACTGTGTTAATATTGACCTTTGATGCTGGCACGTAGGCATGCACATCTGAGTGAACTCTTATAAGCACATAGTATAAAGAGCACCACATAGATTAAAAAAACAGAATGTTGTATGAAATAGTATAGTTAATAATAAATATTAGTACCAACTAAGCCATGGCCTAGATACTGAAGTGATAATATGATAATAAAATTTGCTCACTAATTTATATCTAAATATAAAAAAAATCATTTAAAGTTAAAATAGTGCCCCATTCTGTTTCACAATAAAACACGTACATTCTACAAAATTCAGAATTTTGAAAATAATAGTATTAAATTATCCTAATTTATTGAAACCATCTAAAAATTACTGATGCAGAATAGCTTCTGTTAACTTCATTGTTTTTAAAAAAATTAATGTGAGGTGTGATCAATAGCTTGCAAGGGTAACCACAACTTTATGCATGTTAATAAAATCATCATTAATCAACAGGGTTATTTTCTTTCTGGCATATAAAATTTATTAATATCAAAACAAAAATGCTCAGTTTTGCTCTCCAGATATTTAATTAATGATTGTTCTGTATGTCTTATTTTTTCTCACCAAATTAAATCACAAAGTTACTAATTTTAATGTATTCCATACATTTGTTCAAGATCGTTTAGCTTTAAGTTAAATAACCAGTCTTTATGTCTTAGTATTTCTCTATCACTTTAACTCAACACAAATTTTCTAATGTCTTTTAACAAACATTTCAGAAAGATCAAATTGTGATATTTAACAGTGTTCTCTGATTCCTGCATGATTACCTGTCTTCTAACGTTTAGTTGGTGACATAATGTGACCTCCTCTATAACATGTTGGTTGTTAATTAACTCACTAAATCATAAAATCTTAGGTCTTGTTGGAACCTTGGAAGTAAGCCTTTCCAAAATCATTGTCTGAAAATTGAATAAAATGAGTCAGAAAAAATATTAATCCTTGCTCAGTATTAACATGCTGATTTTTAGCAAAATTGAGACCTGTCAAACAAATGAAAACTTAAGCATTTATTTATTCTTGTGCATGCTGTCACAGAATTAGAAGCACACTGAATCACATGTCCTTTGGGGACAAAGGCACTTGTTAACTTGGACTTGTATGTTTGAAGTAGAGGATTAAATATTGAAGAACATCCGTTTGTGCAAATAATGCACCTTCATGTGGAGTCCTTTGGGTAATACTGCTCACCAACCCCCTTTGTAGTCTTTGTAGTTTTATCTTTTTTTTTTTTTTATGAAAGACTAATGATCTACTTGCACATTTCCATTTACACTGTCTTACCCCTTTCCCCAAATTTAAGAAAATAAATACTCACATTTTCAAGATCACTCTCCAAGGTTAGGGTACCAACCTATGGCTGATGGATGGAATTAATGGGACAGGCAAAAACAAACCAATGACCTCAGCTGTTTTGTTTTGATTTACTGTGACCTCACCAATTGAAAAACCAGTTTTTATGTCCTATGTAGAATTACTGCGGCTCTGTGGGCTGTAACTTATTTGACAAAGGTTAAGGCACATGGGTCAATGTAGACTAGAGACAAGCTTTCATCATGATAATTTTCTCTGAAATAGAGTTTTGAAATATTATTACTTTTGGTCCAGGGTATGTTTCAACTCCCCAAAGAAATGTTTATCTCCTTATCTACAAAAAGTACAGTAGAGCACAGAATAATAAGTCCATAAAGAAGCAAAAATAATACCGAGTTTTAGCTTAAGGTAATATCTTTTTTTTTTTTTTTTCAAGACCGAATACACAAACAACAAAAGCAAATGAAGAGTTTAGGAGGCCAATCGACTTTATTTTTCATGTATAAACTAGAAAGCAGCCAAGAATTTTTGATGCCAGTTTCTTCATTTCCACGGCTTTCCTGAGAAACCTCATCTAAATCTTGGTTCTAAAAGTTTCTAATCTCTGGTACTGAATGAAGGAAGGAGTTATAATGAAGACCTGTGGGAGATTGTTAGCTCAAGCTAACAATAGGCTTGGGAATGTTTGTTTTTGTTTGTTTGTTTGTTTTGCCTATGTTTCAGTTTTTAAAACCCACACAGAGTTAAGAATGAAAGAAACTCTTGTAAAACTTTTGTTCACTACCACATTCTTACAACCGACCATATTCAAGCATAGTGTTATTTCTAGTTGCTTGTGTACTCGATATTATTATCATCATAAAAGTACTACTCATTGTTCGGAAGGGTTAATATTAATAAAAATTTTAAATAATTTGTTTTCAATAAAATTTTAACAAAGGCAATTTGGAAAATGCTCCATATGTGTGCCTTCAGGAAAAATTTCATCTGAGATAATGTCTTCCAAATATTGTTTCAATTATAGAACATTACAGGGAAAATTTGTACTATAAATTGATCACCATCTGACAACATCTTATATTTTTCCTCTCATTTACATTTTCATTATTGGTCAATTATAAATGTAAAACTGCCAATCATTCACCAACTCAATGACACTTTTAGGGGACTGAAGAGAATATGCAAAAGAGCACAGTGTATATAAAGTGCTATGCAATACAAAACTACGTTTTGCTGCTTTAAAATATACCAGCTTTTGTTCTTGTAATATTGGCCATTTCATCATTCAACTTCCTGTCTGCACTTTTTGGAGCTCTTTTCTATGAAAGGCTCATTAGCTCTTAGAAATCAGAGTGAAGTGGTTAAAATGTGGATCCTGCATGCAAAATTCCAGAGTCCAAATATTGGCTTTGCCACCAACTAGCTATGAGATGCTAGGAAAGTCATTTATTTTTTCTGCAATCATCTTCCTCATCTGCAAAATGGGGAACATAATAGGCCAACTTACTGGCTTTGGTTTATGAATTAAAAAAGTTAATTTATACTTCAGAATGAGGTAATTAAAGGAAATAGAAGGGAAATGTGTAAAGCCATTTTTATCATGCATAAAAGGTGAAAATTACCAGTATTATAAAACCAAAGGTTAAAAGTCAGCATATGTATAATAAAGTTTAAATAATTATAACATTTTTTTTCTATTAATAATGTCATCAACATTTTTTTTATATTCTTTCTTTTTCAGATGTAACTTTAGTAATCTACTGCCCAGTGAACAATGGCAAAGGGAAAATGGCCTTAACTTTATATAGTTCCCCACCTATAATATAGCATAATAGACCATTCTTCAAATAGCTTACCTGTTAAAAATCATGTTTATCATCATCATCATCCTTAGCAAAACCCACTAAGCTGTTTCTGAGCTTAGAGGAAAGAAAAAATGGGAACAAAAGATAAACAGACAATTAAAAACATCCAGTCAATTTTTAATATTCAGTACACCTTTTCCTTTAGAAAGAAAGTAAAGAAAACTTACTATATTAACAACTTAAAATTATTACTAGTTCTAACCCTTTCAATTGTCCCCTACACTTTCTTCAGCAATTAAAACTGCATTGATCAAAACTAGTTTATCTACCTGAAGTTCTGTTTTGAATGCTTATAAATCTGTTTGATTAGAATCTCACAGAATTAAAGATGCACTAATCCAAAAAACATAATTTTGTTATCCCATTATAATAAGCACAGACATGACTATGAAAAATCTGTTTTATCTTTCCATAATTACCAAGACATAGCCTACAAATTTTTACAGATCTGTTTTCACCAAAAATACATCAATGAGATGGCTGTATTGAATAGAGAGCTATGGTAAATATAGAAGAATATTATAATAACATAACTAAATCAATTGACTATCTTAAACTTCTTATCTAAATCATAGGCTAACTGTAATATGGTGTTTGTACAAGTTATTTCACACTTTTTCAGATGTTGAGTAAGTCAGCATCTAGGGATAAAACATATCATATATAAGCTTATTTATTTTGGTAACCTAAATAAAGACCCATTTCATTTTTTCCCCTTATTTCAATCTAATTATTATAGTTATTAGAGATTTCACAATTTAAAATAAGATTTGCATGATAATTATTTTTGGGGAAAATAAAAGTGGCCTGGTTTTCTTCCCCCATTCTCCCCAAAAAGCTTCTAAAATTTTCAGTGCTTAATCTGTTTACTAAAAGACAAACATTTCATCCAAATAGTTGAGGCAAAGCACAAAAATTGATAAAGCCCGGTATTGTTTCAAATCAAATTTTAAATTTTAGAAATTTTGTTTCTCACCCTCTTATTCATTTCACATTGAAAACTTTCAGTCATAATGGTATATCCACTTTGATACCTTCTGTATGATTCAAAATAGCTATGCAATCTTTATATTTGATATCAGGGATATATCATTCAGGACTCTTATCAAAAAGTGTTCAGTTTTGCTTGTTGAAATTGTTGCAATTGGCAGAAACACACAGATCTAATTCGTTTTTAGTGTGCAGCACACTGGGTCTACAATTATCATCCAATCAGCAAAGATTATTGAAAACAAAGTATATTTGGGTAAATATTGGCAATGAGAAAGAATGAAATCCTGCCACAATGTCGCAATAATGTGGAAGGAACTGGAGGGTATTATGTTAAGTGAAATAAGTCAGTCAGAGAAAGACAGGTATCATATGTTTTCACTCATATGTGGAACTTGAGAAACTTAACAGATGTCTAGGGGGAAGGGGAGGGGAAAAATAGTTTCAAACAGAGAAGGAGGCAAACCATAAGAGACTCTTAAATACAGAGAACAAACTGAGGGTTGATGGGGGTGGTAGGGGAGAGGGTAAATTGGGTGATGGGCCTTGAGGAGGGCACTTGTGGGGATGAGCACTGGGTGTTGTATGTAGGCAATGAATCACGGGAATCTACCCTGGAAGTCAAGAGCACACTGTATACCCTGTATGTTAGCTAACTTGACAATAAGTTATATTAAAAAAGAAGAAAACAAAGTATATTTGACATGTTAACATGTGATTCTAGAAAAAGAATAACATAGACCATGTAACAATTTATAGAACACTCTCAAGTACAATTTTCAGAGGGAGAAGATGAGGCCAGAAAATTAAGAAATATGTCAAGTCACACAGCCAAGTGTTAGGTCAGAGCTCCAAGTTACCTCTATTTGAATATAGATCTTAGGTTCTTTCAATTTGACTATGAACCACTTAAAAAATAGCCTGTAACTTTGTACTTATCTGGAAGAATTTTGCTTTCAAGTTGAGGTGTCATGAGTAATGTATATGACTCAAAAAGTGAGAAAGCCAAGTCAGTATGAAAAGTAGTGCTAAATCATGTTTTAAATATCAGTGAGTGTTAACGGTTGTTGAAGAATTCTTTATTTGGCAGATAGAAATTGAATTAGATCTTAAAGAAATAAACAATCTGAATAGGATACGTGATTAGGCAAGGAGCATCTCTGCTTAGTTTGAACAGTGCAAATTAAATGTCATATAATGATGTGAATACATCCTCCAAATGCAGTTGTATAAAATTCAATTTCTACTAAAGATATATGTGTGTGTGTCTGTGTATGTACATATGAATACATGTGGAAGTTTATGTGTATGTATAGTTTGCATATAAAATTAAATAAATTTCCAAATTTATGGACAAATTTAAGGAGTTATTATCATTACTATTATTATCATAATCATCTAAATATGTGCTAGCATTGTCAGTAAAATGTCAATAGGAGATTCTAGTTCAGTAATAACAACACAGCTCAGCATCAGCTGGTATCAATCAAATCACCTTAGAGAGAGGAATGATAACCTATGGACAAAATATAAAATTAACTGAATGAATAAGCAAGTAAAACTTAACTATTTGAAGAAAAGAAATAGAAAATCACTAAAAGGCAAACACAAAGAAAGAAAATCAGGTAGAAATTTAAGTATGCAAACTTTTTTTTTCTTTTAAAGAAGTATACTAAGTTAAATTCTTTTCAAGCTTTAATCTGAGTGAAATCCTTAGTTGGTGGGGCATAAGTTGACTAGAATTCAAGTAGAAAGATGCAGTCTTAATTATTTAGGCTGTTAGAAGAATTCTGGCTGCCAGACTGGCTGGACATTGAGGCAGGAAGCCCTGTAAAGAAGCGAGCCACCCAAAAGAGGCAATTCTACAATTTGCATACAAGTTCCTTTAAATCCTTGAATGAATCCTGACTTGCACACGTGAAAGGCAGCCTGCAAGAAACCTGTCAGAAAATAACTATTGGAAAACTAAAGCTACTGAGCTATAGAAGAAATAAAGTATGAAGTGTGAGCCTCAAAACATAGGCAGGGACATAGCAAACATTTCAGATTTATCATTTAAGACTTAAAATTGCCACACCTTAAAATTTAGACTCCATTGCAGGACTAAAGAAGTTGTCCTTGGAGAAGAGAAAGCATGACACTAAACTTCCATAAATTTAAGTGGACAGACAATAATTAGATTTCATACTAGAAAAAATGATAAATATATTTTCAGGGAAGATAACAGAATTCAGTCTCTACGCACCATAATATACACTATCCAGTTTATAGTAAAAGTGATTAGACATGAAATAACAGGAAATGTGATCAAAGATAAAGAGAAAAAACAGTCAACATAAATAGAAATTGAGTTAACATGGGTGTCAAAATGAACAGACAAGAACTTTAGAACATGTGTTAAGCAGAATTCTAAAATGGCCTACCAAGATTCTATGTCCTAATTCCTAGGACTATAATATGATGAGCTATCATAACAATGATCATATCATACAGGCAACATGGGAAAAGAGATTAAGCAGATAAATTTAAGGTTACTACTTGTGGTGAACAATCTTGACAACTTGGAAACTATGTTTGGATGGGATTAACATTTAAATCAGTAAACATATAGTCTTCTATCTGCTGATTTGGATAACAAAAAAATATTTTGAAATACTAGTGCTGCCTTTTAAGATGGGGAGGCCAAATGCAAAGCCTGAAATGGCTTCTAGTATATAAGAAGTTCTTTACAAGCTGAAAGTTGCCCTAGGTCACAAGCTAGAAAGCCAGTCCTTAGTTTGGTGCTCCAACCACAAATAAAATTTATCTGCCAAAGACAAGAATGAACTTGGAAATTGATTATTTCCTAGAACCATGGAATAAGAGCCCAGCCCAGCTGGTACCTTGATTTTGGCCTTGTGGGAGCTTATACATCTGGCAGACATGACTAGACTGCACCAAGATTAATGACCTTGAAAACTGTGAAATAATGAATGGCTATTATTTTAAGCAGCTAAGTGTGTGGTAATTTGCTATGGAGTAATAAAAAAAAAAATACAAAGCTCAAACTTACAAACCCAAGATCAAGAGTCACATGCTCTTTCAACTAAGCCAGCCTGGTGCCCCTTAGCAGGTTTATAAATTCTTAAGTACATGAACTTAAACAAAAAATGTGGTCATAATATTCAAACAGATTATCTCAAAAAGAAGTAGAAACTATACTAAAGAATCAAATAAAAATTCTATATGAAAGCTATAATATCTGATATTTTATTAAAAAATTACACGGACTTAATAGCAGATTGGATATGCCACACAACTCAGGAACGTAAAATTTAATGAAGATCCAGTATGAAATAAAAAGAGTAAATCAAACCAAAAAAGAAAAAAGAAAAAGAAACAGAACCTTAGTGAGTTGCCAGAATTATCAACCAGACTAGCACATACCTAACTGAAATAATAAGTAGAGAGAAAGAATGGGAAAGAAAAAACTTATTTGAAAAGATAATTACTGAAAGTCTTGCAAATTTGGTCAAAATGTTATATTAGAAATCTAAGATCAGCAAAAGACATGTATAGGGAGAAGAAAGGCCCATATGAGCAAACCGCTGAAAATCAGAGCTAGAAAAATTCTTGAAATCGCCTTAAAAATACATTATATTCAGTAAACAATGATAGGAAAGACAGTATATATTTTATCATCAATAAACCAGTACATGATAGGGGCGCCTGGGTGGCTCAGTCGGTTAAGCGGCCGACTTCGGCTCAGGGCATGATCTCACGGTCCGTGAGTTCGAGCCCCGCGTCGGGCTCTGTGCTTACAGCTTAGAGCCTGGAGCCTGTTTCGGATTCTGTGTCTCCCTCTCTCTGACCCTCCCCATTCATGCTCTGTCTCTCTCTGTCTCAAAAATAAAGAAACGTTGAAAAAAAATTTTTTAAAAAACCAGTACATGATAGAACAAAACAAAAAGTAACTGTCCTTCCAGCATTCAATATCCAATGAAGACATCATTCAGAAAAGAACACAAAATAAAAACAATTAAAAAAAAGAAATATTGAAGAAATTCTTGCACTACAAGCAATGCTAAAGAAAATTCTTCCTAATAAAAGGGCAATTGCACAAGATAGGAAGAGGAACTTGAATCTATAGAATGAAATGAAAGGCACTCAAAAAAGTAAATATATGGGGAAATACAAATGATAATACTTATGCTTCTTTTAAATTGTTTTAAAAATAAATGACTCTTTAATACAAGCATTAAAACACAAAGGTTCAGTAATAAGACACTGTAGTATTGACCCAAGTTTCGTAAACTTGATCAATGAAACAGAAGAAAGCGACTAGAAATAGCTCACATTTATATAGACAATTGATTTTCAACAAAAGTGCAAGAAATTCAGAATGAATGTCTTTCCTTTAAAAAAATAATTTGAACATAGTTAACACACAATGCTACATTAGTTTCGGGTGTACAACATAGTGATTCCACTTCTCTATACGTTGTGCTGTGTTCACAAGTGTAGTTACCATCTGTCACCGTACAACACGATTACAATACCATTGACTATATTCCCTCTGCCGTACATTTTATTTCCATGACTTATGCCACAGTGAATGTCTTTTCAACAAATGGTGCTGCATCAACTAGATAAATGTAAGGGGGAAAAGCTCCTAAATCCTTACTTAATTCCACAGACAATAATTAATTTGAGATGGATGGCAATCCTAAACATAAATGTTAAAACTATAAAACTTCCCATAGAAAATGTAGGAAAGAATCTTCCTGACCTTGTGGTGGACAAATATTTCTTAGAATAAAAGGGAAAATACGAGACAGAAAAAAAAATAACAAAGCATAAAAGAAAAAAAATTTATAAATTTGATTTTATCAAACTTACAATATTCAGACTTTGGGTTTAAGTCCCAATATGGAAAGAGCTTGTAAGTTATTAGATCTGTATTTACAGCAAGAATTGAATTAACAAACTGAAAGTAAATAACTTTTTCGACCCCATCAGAGAACTGAGGTTGCAAAGCAACATATCCACACTGATATCTGGAAAGAAAGGTGAATCCAGCGATTTAAAGCTGAGATTTGCTTACCTGGAAAATATAGATACAAGCACCATAAACTTGAAGAACATTTAAAGGTAATTTTGATAAACTTTTTGGAGTTTGAATGTGGACTCGCTTGAGAGTGAAAAACTCTTGAAGGTATGGCCTTGGGGGTGGGGGTGCTCCACAAGTTTGTGAACTTTATCTTCAAAAAAGTCAAAGATGCCCTCAAGGCTCTGGCGGTGGAAAAAGATGAATCATTGTGAAATATACCTAAAGCATTCTCCATTACAAAGGCCTACTCTCCAGGGTAACAATATTTCACAAAAGCCTTATCCCAGGGAGAGGATAGTTCCTCCAATTTCATCTCCCATAGGCTTCCTATTTCAGAAACGGGGAAGGGACAATACCACTTAAAATCAGTTGTGAAAATTAAAGCCCAGAGACAGAGGCCCACTAAAAGACTGCAATATAGTCCTAAGATTTTAAAGCGCTTCTCTTCCCCGATACCAGCAGGGCTCCAGCATAACAATAACGCATCATAGTGGAAATAAGAGCAAAAGCAAGCACTCTCTGAGGGAAGCCCAATGTGAAGCTGGCACACAAAAACAAACAAATAAACAAACAAACAAAAACACAAGAGGAATGTGGAGCTTCTGGCCTCTAAACCTCAGCAAACATTAAACCCAGCCTAACTCCTAGCCAGAATACCACAAATCCTTGCACTAAAAGCCTATTTACCTTAGGTGCTAGAACCCTTTGAACATGTCTGGCTTTCCAAAAATATTAGAAAGCATGCCAAAAGGCAAGAAAAAAAAATACAATCTGAACACACAGAACAAGTATCAGAACTAGACTTGACTATGACACAGATGTTGGAATTATCAGACAAGGAATTTAAAGTAACTATGATTAATATGTTAAGGGTTCTAATGGAAATAATAGGAAACATTCAATATGGGTAATACCAGCTGAGAGATATAAACTAAGAAAGAATCAGACATACATTCTCGAAATTACAAACACTATAACAGATTGAAGAATGTTTGGGACAGACTCATCAGTAGCCCAGACATAGCCAATGAAAGAATCAGTGAGCTTGAAGATAGGCCAAAAAAACTTCCTAAACTGAAATAAAAGATAAAGAAATTGAGAAAAAAAAAGGAATATTAAAGAGCATACAAGATATGTGCGACAATTTTGAAAGGTATAATGCATAATTGATTTACTAAAAAGAGGAAAAAGAGAGTGGATGACAAGAAATATTCCAAGTATTGATGGTCAACAACTTTTTAAAATTAAAGACAGACACCAAAGTACAGATTTAGGAAGCTCAGAGAACATCAACCAAAATAAATTCAGAAACATAAACAAAAACATACCCTAGGTTTTCAAAATGCAGAAAGCCAATGACAAAGAGAAAATCTTGAAAGTCGGAGAAAAATAAAACCATAGGTAAAGAGGAACAAAGGTAAGAATTACAATGGGCCTCTCATCAGAAACTATGCAACTATGCAAGCATGATAGAAAACAAATATACTTAAATTATTAGAAAAACAAACAAGGGGCACCTGGGTAGCTCAGTGGGTTAAGCTTCCGACCTCAGCTCAGGTCATGATCTGGAGGTCTGTGAATTTCAGCCCGACTCTGTGCTGACATTCAGAGTCTGAAGCCTGCTTAGGAGTCTGTGTGTCTGTCTCTCTCTCTCTGCCCCTCCTCTGCTCACGCCTCTGTCTCTCTCTCTCTTTCTCTCAAAAGTAAATAAACGTTAAACAAAAAACCAAGGGAAAAAAAAGCAAAAACAAAAACAAAAATACCAACCTAGAATCCTATGTCAAGAATTTCCATTCAAGAGTGAAGGAGAAATAGATTTTCTCAGACAAACAAAATGCAGTAGAACCCATGGAGTATAGACAGTCATGCAAGAAATGTTAGAAGTTCTTCAGGGGGCAAGTAAAGAATGTAAGTCAGTAAATTTGCTAATGTCAGGGAAGAAATAAATGAAGATAAAATAGATCTTTTATTTTTCTTTTTTTCATTGTATGTAAAAGATGAATGTTTGTTTAAAGGAATAATAGTAACAAAGTTTTGGGTGTTACAGCAAAAATGTGTGAAATTAATGGCAGCAATGTCATAAGGGATTAGAGGAAGCAATTAAGAAAACACTGTTATAAGGTACCTGTACTATATATAAAGCGGAATAGTGTTAGTTGAAGGTAGACTTAGATTAATTAAAAATGTATATTGGAAACTTTAAGGCAAACACTTTTTTTTTCTTAGTGCAAAAAGAGAAGATAATAAACTTCATAAAAGTCCCAACTAAAATCAGAGAAAACAGACAAGGAAGGAGGGACAAAGAAGAAAACTAATGAATAGGAAACAGTTACAACATGGTAGATCTTAGACCAATTATATCAATAATTATTTAAAATGTGAATTATCTAGGGACTCCTGTGGGGCTCAGTCAATTAAGTGTCTGACTCTTGGTTTGGCTCAGGTCATGGTCTCATGGTCTATGGGTTCAAGACCCACATTGGGCTCTACAATGACAGCCTGGAACCTGCTTGGGATTCTCTCTTTCTCTCTGTCTCTGATCCTTCCACTGGTCTCCCTCTCTCTAAAAATACATAGAAAATAAAAACATAAAATGTGAATTATTTAAATACACCAATTAAAAGACAGACTGTCAAAGGGCATAAAACAATAATAAGAACCAACAATTTGTTTTCTTTAAGGAACTTATTTTAAATACAAAGACAAAAAAAGTGGGGCGCCTGGGTGTCTCAGTCAGTTAAGCTCACTGACTTTGGCTCAGGTCATGATCTCGAGGTCCCTGAGTTGGAGCCCCCCGTGGGGCTCTGTGCTGACAGCTCAGAGCCTGGAGCCTGCTTTGGATTCTGTGTCTCCTTCTCTCTCTACCCCTCCTCTGCTCGTGCTCTGTCTCACTCTGTCTCTCAAAAATAAATAAATGTTAAAAAAATAAAATAAAATAAATAAATAAACAAAAACAAGTTAAAGTAATGGGATAGAGAAAGATATATCATGTTAACTCTAAAACAAACCAAACCAAACAAACAAACAAACAAACAAAAATACCTGGAATAGCTATTTTAATTTCAAGTGAAACAGCCTTAAGAAAAAAATTATCAAGAAAAACACTAGATATTATAGTTTGAGAAAGGGGTGACTCTCCCAGATAATAGAACAATCCTAAACATCTATATACAACTAACAACAAAGCATCAAAATACACATGGCCAAGACTGATAGAACTGAGAGA
Organism: Lynx rufus; assembly: GCF_022079265.1. Taxonomy (NCBI): domain Eukaryota; kingdom Metazoa; phylum Chordata; class Mammalia; order Carnivora; family Felidae; genus Lynx; species Lynx rufus. The sequence goes on along the minus strand of NW_025814823.1, from coordinate 219,851,488 downwards.
AAAATAAAGAAATCTACTCTTACAATCAGACTTCACCTGCTTTCTGCCAGTAATTGATAAAGTAGACAGAACATCAGTAAAGATACAATTGACCTCAACAGCACCATCTATCAACTGGATTTAATTGACATTTATAGAATATTCCACCTGACAACAGCAGGATACACATTCTTCTAGCAAACTGTAGTGCCTTCTTAGAATGGACTATTATTTAGTGAATAAAATTCAGCTTTTAAACTACAAAAAGACTTGGATGAATCTTAAATGCCTATTGATAAGTGAAAGAAGTCACTGCTCAAAGACTACATTGTAGCCTCTATGATTCCAATTATATGACATTCTGAAAAAGGAAAATTACAGAGATAGTAAAAATATTGGTGATTCTAGAAGTTTGGAGAGGAAATTGAGTTAAATAAGTGAAACACAAGGAGTTTTTTAGAGTAATGAAACTATTCTGTATGATCTGGTAGGCACAGGGCATAATGCATTTATCAAAACCCAAAGAACATGGCAGCACAAAAAGTAAAATGCTCATGTATGAAAATTTTAAAACATCATTTAGGAGGTCTGGGTATCTAAGAATTGTATCTGGACTGTGACCAAACAACCCAGTTGCATTACAAATATATTAAACCACCTCCCTAAAGGTGTCAGGAAAAAAAGAACTGATAATTTTGGAAATTAGTGGATTCTGTAAGACTAAAAGCAAAAACGATTGTACATAAGGATTGTACTCTAGCTGATAAAGTTGTTTCACATGGAGATATTGGTTAATAATTCTGATACCCTGGGACACGTAGATGGCTCACTCAGGTAAGTGTCCGACTTTGGCTCAGGTCATGATCTCACAGTTCATGAGTTCAAGCCCCACATTGGGCTCTCTGCTGTCAGGCTGCTTGGGATGCTCTGTCTCCCTCTCTCTGCCCCTTCTCTTCTCTCTCTCTCTCTCAAAAATAAACATTAACAAAAAATAATTCTGATACCTGGACAGTATACTGTAAGTGAGCAAATAAGTATATTGTTGACAGACTGTGGGAACCAGGTTTCTTCAGCATTTTGAACACCAAATGCTGGCATGAATATGGAGCAACGGGAATTCTCATTCATTGCAGACAGAACGCAAAATGTTAACAGCTATTTACAAGCAGTTTGCAGTTCCTTACAAACCTAAATACATGATTCACATATGACACAGGAATCATTCTTCTAGGTATTTACCCAAATGAGTTGAAAATACATGTCCATTCAAAAATCTGCATAAAATCTTGTAACAAGTTTATACATAATTGCCCCAAATTAGAAAAAAAAACAGGATAATCTTTAATAAGTGAATGGATAAACACACTGTGGTATGTCCATACAATGGAAGATTATTTGATAATAAAAAGAAATGGGCTATCAAGTCACAAAAGACATAGAAGAATATTAAATGCATGCTGCTGACTGAAGACAATCTAAAAGGGCTACATACTGTATCATATCAACTAAATGACACTATAGAGACAGGAGAACAATTTACCAGTGGTTCAGAAAACAGGGGGAGGGATAAGTAGCGGGAGCGCAGGGGATATTTAGGGTAGTAAAACTTTCTGTATGAAACTGTAATCGTGGATACATAACATCATGCAATTGTCAAAACCAATAGAATGTACAACACAGAAAATGAACTGTATTGTAAGCTATGGGCTCTAGTTAATGACGTATCAAGATTGACTCATCAATTGTAACAATATATGTCACTAATGAAAAATGTTAATGATAAGGGAAACTTGGTAAGGGGGAAAGGAGAAATATAAGAACTGTCTGTTTTCTGCTCAATTTTTCTGTAACTCTAAAACTATTCCAAAGATAAATTATATTAATTATAGATAAATACATTAGAAACACATATACATACACTCAAAAAAAAAAGAGAGATACCATGTTAACAGTATGCAGAGACCAAATGAAAAATTTCCCAATAGCCAAAGCTAGAACATTTTGAGCAATAAAAATTCAAAAGGTATTATTGTATTATTATTATTATTATTATCAATATTAATATTATTTGAGAGAGACAGAGAGGACATGTGGGAGGGGCAGAGGGAGAAGGGGAGAGAGATTATTAAGCAGTCTTCCCACCCAGGGCAGAACTCCACCTACAACCAACACGGGCCTTGATCTCACAATGGTGAGATCACAACCTGAGCCAAAATCACCAGTCGGGCACTTACAGCCTGAGCCACCCAGGCACCCTAGTATTGTTGTATTTTAACCCAAAGTATTAAGCATTTGTTCATGAGTTCATATTGATACAAATGAATTATTGAATCAATAAGTAATGAGGGAGAAGCCAAATCTCCAGCGCTAAAGAATTCCAAATCATTTACGTAAACATTGCCTTTAGAGTGGCACCCTTAACTTTTCGCCCCTTAAGTTTTGGTTGTGTTTAATGAATCTCGTCCAAATAATATACTAAAGAATGAGTTGGGGGGGGTGTGAATAACTTTTACAGTGGAGAAACCTGACAAATATTCCCTCAACAAATTCATCAAGGTCAACCTCAACAATAAGTCAGGTTGATAGTACATATCTAAGGATGTGATGAAAATGGCACTTTTTCTTCATGGTCCTCCTCTCAAATATACATAACTTCAGTGTAATCATGAGAAAAATACTGGACAAATCCCACTTGAGGGACATTCCACAAAATCCTTGCCCAGCACTTCTTAAAACAGTTAAGGCCACCAAAGACACTTAAGAAACTGTCACAAGCAAGAGGAGCATGAGGAGACAAAGCTACTACATGTAATATGTTATCCTGGATGGAATCCTGCAACAGAGAAAGGATATTAGGGGGAAAAAAAACTAAGGAAATCTTTAAATGCATGAATTTCAGTTAGTAATAGTGTATTGACATTGTTTCATTAACAATAACAAATATACTACACTCATATATTATTAATAAAGGAAACTGGATGTGGAGTATATGGGGATTCTTGTACTATCTTTGCAATTTTTGTGTATATCTAAAATTACTTTAAAATAAAAATCCTATTGAGAAAATATTTTCACTGCTTCTTGAAACTTAATTAAGTAAATGAGTAATAAGTTAGACAAGAATATGTATGCCAGATAGTTATATCTGGGATATATAAACACTTCCTATAAATTAATAATAATAATAGCAATAATAAAAAAATAAAGTTGCTTAAAAATTGTAAAGGAAATTATATGAAAGGCAAAGAAGCAACTGAGTAAGTAGTACTCAACATCATGAGTCATCAGAGAAATACATATGAAACTACCTCATGCCTAATAAACTGGGTAAAATTAAAAACACTTTATGCACCACATGTTCACAAGGATTGGAGCAACTAAATCTCACAAACACTGTGGACAAGAAAGTAAAATGGCACAACTACTGTGGAAAAGGGTTTGGCAATATCTTCTACTAAAGATACACCTACCTTATAATGCAGCAAGCGTCCTCCTAGGCATTTAACTAGGTGAAATAAACACCTAGGCCCACCAAAGAAAATTTGCTCATGAGTGCCTTAAGTAAGTGCCTTAGGAAACCTTTCTTAAGGTGCTATAAATGGACAAAATAATGGACAAGAACTGGTACACCTGGGTGGCTCAGTCGGTTAAGTGTCTGACTCTTGATTTCGGCTCAGGTCATGATCTCACTGTTTGAGAGATGAGCCCCACACTGGGGTCTGCACTGACAGTGTGGAGCCTCCTTGGAATCTCTCTCTCTCTCTCTCTCTCTCTCTCTCTCTCTCTCTCTCAATCAATCAATATTGAAAAAAAAATGGACAGGGACGCCTGGATGGCTTAGTCAGTTAAGCATCCAACTTCGGCTCAGGTCATGATCTCACAGTTTGTGGGTTCGAACCCTGCGTCAGGTTCTGTACTGACAGCTCGGAACCTGGAGCCTGCTTCAGATTCTGTGTCTCCCTTTCCCTCTGCCCCTCCACTGCTCATGCTCTCTCTCTTTCTCTCTCTCTCTCTTAAAAAATAAATAAATATTAAATTTCTTTTTGAAAAATAAGGGACAAAAACTGACAGCTCAAACATCCTTAAACTGGGTAATGGATGAACTAATTGAATACATTCATGATCCCTTATTTATACAATGGAATAATATTTTGCAATGAAAGGAATGGACCTTTAAAACACAAAATACAGACAAATCTCAAAACATTATGATAAAAAGTCAGAAACAATATAATACATACTCTATGATTCAATTTATATGAAGTTCAAGAATAAGAAAAACTAATTCTGTGGAGATAGAAACAAGAATAGGATTTAGTTATGAGTGGATGGGGATTGGTTTGAAGTGAGCATAAAGGAAATTTGTAGAGAGATGGAAACATGTTTCATCTTAATTGTGTTGATCCTTACATGGGTGTCTGCATTTATACAAATTTATTAAATTAAGTCCTCTCAAGTTTATTCTTTATAAAGTTTATCTTAGTATAACATTTGTCATATGGGATGAAGAGCTATTAAACTATGTGTTTTCACATAGTAAATATTGGGGAGCAATTGATTTCTGCCACAGTTTGATTCTTTTTTGAGTAAGCTGATGACAGATTATCTTTCTTTTTAAGTTTGCAAGACATAGCATGCTCACTTATTTTTATAAATCATGCATTCACAACAGATGGAATTTAAAATACCTATATATGTATATGCTTTGGGTTTTTCCCCTATTACCTCTAATTATGTAACAGCAGTACTTGAAATGTGCCATTTTTCCCCTAAAAAACAATCTTGCGATTCATACTGAGAAACTAATGGGTGAGATGTTCTAAGTCTCCCATTCACAAGACTAGCGGTTGTTGTATTCTGGGGGAAGAGGTGTCAACGTGTATACAGTAGGGGGAAAAAAGAATTGAAAATGAACTATAGAACTTAGGGCAGCAAAAGAACAGAAGGTCTAGAATGACAACCACGATTTGTAGGTTGCAGTACAATTTACACATTAGTAAGAGCTTACCTGAGTGATACGGTTATGTCCCTCAGGCAAAGAGCTCCTTATGGAGGGCAGATGGCATGCTTATTTCCCTGGTGTCAGAATCTAGGAATGTCTGTTTTACTCGGTGTATTTTAAATAAACATTTCTCCTTCTACTGAAATATTATCCTCTATCCTGCAGAAAGCAGAGGGGATGATGATGCAGCATAAAAACTGGAAACAGCAATAAGAACCCAGGGCAGCAGGTGCACTTGGCTGAAGAATGGAGAAGGCACAGTGTGGCAGAGATAGCAGGAGATTACAAGAAACGCATAGGCATTTTGTAGAAAGAGAAAGTTGGTAACAAATAGGTTTGAAAAGAAAGCACACCAATATGATCCTGGCTTGGGTACTGCTGAGAACAGAATTAGTATTTATGTCGAGTAGAAAGTTAAGGGTGCATTTCAGAAAGAAAACCAAAGCAAAAATAAAGAAACAAACAAATAAAAATATGGAGTTAGAATCTCACTATAATTACACAATTGCAAGAAGAATTAGAACTACTAGGATACTAAGGCAGAGGTGGGCAAGCTATGACCCACAGGCCATGGTCTTGCCAGTGACCTGCCTAGTACGGCTTAGTGATAAGAATGCTTTTTAAAAATTTAAATGATTGTAAAAAAGCAGAGAGACAAACAAGAAAAATACAAAGAATAATATGTGACAGAAACAGTAGGTGCTAAAAAGCCTAAAATATTTAGTATCTAGCCTTTTATGAAAAAAAGTTCTCCCCTTAGACTAGACACCCCTAGACTAGGCTAAATTCATATTTAGTTAATCCAATTCTTTATGTGATTCATTGATAAGTGTTTTTAGTGCCTGCCATGTGCCAGACAGCATGTCACAAACTGGAGCAACACTGAGGAAGATGATGGTCTGGAACACTGTCCTCCTGTAGGTAAAGGGATCAAAAGTCAACAACTATTTACAAAATAAGTAATCACAATAACGACAAATTTTGAAAAGAAGCAGACACATTTTTTAACAGGGAGTATGTATTCTGAACTAGAATGCCATCATTGGCTTCCAGGAGAATGTAATCATTAACTTGAGTGTTGCAGACAAATACGAAGTGCTCAGGATCAAAAGGATACAAGGAAGAATATTCCAGATAGACAGAACAGCATGTGTAAAATCTTCCAGGACTGAAGTCACATTAATGCATTTAGGAAAAGAAAACTAAGACCAATCTTAAAGAGAGAGAGAGAGAGAGAGAGAGAGAGAGAGAGAGAGAGAGAGAGAGAGAGAGAATGAGGAACTAGAAAGAAAGTGAGGTAAGATGTGACAAGAGAAGAAATCAAGAATAAGATTTTGCAGCATCTTGTGGGCTGTGAGTGGTTGACAATGTTTTCCTGTCTACCCAGTTCATGGCTGGAATTAATCTTACAGAAATTTCCCTCCAGTCCAGAAATCAGCAGGAGCACCAAGCTTAGCAGTCCAGTGGTTGGTTCAGGCCTCTCCCTGTAAATTATGTTGAGACCATCATACTTCTCCTTGGACATTTACCAGAGCAATGATATCAGGAAACACACTGTTTCTTTCTCTGGAAACTCAAGCAATAATGTCATGTAAGTCTGGAAATGCCACTGGCATCTTGAATCCATATGCAGAAGTCTGCTGGAGAATAAAGTCAGTGGAAAGAAAAACATTACTGAGAAAGAGATAGGAGAAAAAAAAAAAAGAGTCAGATCCCTGAGGACATGATAGGAACATCTATTCAGTCATGTCTGAAGAATATATCATTGGGTTTTTGTCAGCTTTGTGAACCAATAATTTAGCTGCATATTAAACTTTGGAGTTGGATTTTTGTTACTGACAGCTGAAAGAGTCCTTACGCATTCTGGATCATATAAACCCATAGTGGTAGTAATTTTACCCCGTTTCCTAAAGTGTTCTTCTTAATTTTCTCATTTTGAGGTAAATGGGAAGAATGAAAGAAAGTGGAAATCTGTGCAAAAATAATTTTCTTCAGAATCTATTGTTCGTCTCTCGTGGAAGGAGAGGGGGAAAATACTTAGATGTATTTGTTCATTCAACATATGTTAAGCACCTATCATGTGCCTAGCATTTTTTTATGTGCTAAGGATGTAAAAGCAAATGATTTTTTTTTAAAAAATCACCTGTCCTCACAGAGCCTCTGTTCTAGTGAACTTAAGTTTAATTATTGAGAATATCTTAATTTAAAATGTAAAATAAATAAGGGATAACACAGTATGGTTCTGCGTATGTTGAAGAGAAAAACATTATGATTTACTAACATCACCAATATAATTCAGTTGCAATTTCTATGACTGGAACTTAGAAGGAAATGAGCCAATACATGTTGGCTCTGGCTTCTCGTATAACCACCTTTTTAGGACATTAGCACTGAGGTGATTGTTCTGCTCTGATTTTTATAAACTTCAGGTCCTACAATTTACATAATTGTGATTTCTAAATGAATTGTTCTGATACTCTTTGGATGAAAAATAAATGGGGACTTGTATGGCTGAATTAGGTCCAGAGGAGCTAGCAGCTAATGTGCCATTAGTGACTTCCTCCCTCAGGAACAATCCCTGACTGGGTTGGATAATGCAGGACTGGGTAGTTGCTGTCACTTCTTTCCTTCCTCATGGAGTAGTTCATATTGGGAAGTTGGGGTAAATGTGGAGTCACAGTCCCTGCTAGCACACTTGTGCCTCAATTCAGGGCACTTGAACTACTGTAATCACTCTGGAGATAAAAAAAAATCCTAGATTAAAGAGATAGAAGTTTGACCTGACTATAGTTTGTGATTTTATCATATGTGGAAAGCAAGGAAGAAATGGTAGTTTTAAGCTTTCTGAGCCATTTAAGAGGTTATCTATCAAAGTAGAATTTCTGTGTGTGTTCATATCAAAGGCAATTTTGAATAGGTGGAATATGGATTATGAGATATGAATTGATTTAGCAACATTGAAATTGCCACACTATTAAAATTCCCTTTTGATTTGTTTGACCCTACATTATTGTCTACCCCCACCCCACCATCCCTAGTAGATTGGAAACCCCAGAGGAATGGATTAGGATTTATTCACTAGATGATACCTAGTGTTTACAGGCACATTTGTACCTTGCGGGTATGAGATGCATTATTTTAAATTAAGTGAATGAATGAATAAGACCACTGACTGAATCAGATTTGAAGAAACCAACAAGTTTGTTTCTAATAAACATTTCACCTATGTGTCTGGAGCCTTTGTTCTAGACATATTTTTTGCATAATTGTAAAATATTGGTTGGCAAATAATTGAAACCAATAATCTTTTCCGGGAGTAGAGAACATGCATCCATGAACATAGTATGATTTGGCTTGGGATAGGAAGAGGAGATAGGAACATTATAAGGGCCTATCTACAGAAACACCTCCCACCACAGATGCTTGAATCAATATCTCTGTCATAACAATATCAGTGTGTTAAACTCCAAAGGTACAGGCCTTATAAGCATCTCCTTAAAATGCATGCCTATTATGCATAGGAAAGGAGAGTAACAAAGACCAGTGGTTTCTACTAATGCATTAATGGTCCCGACATAGCCCTACAGATTTATTTATTGTAAAAACTCATTGCTAGCTTAAAATGAGTGAAGTTTAGGCAGGAAAGTATGGAAGGACATAGAACAACAACAAAAATGTGAGCATGATACAAATTCCAGAAGTGTGAGAAAACATAAAAGGTCTAGCAAGAAGCTTATTCCTGAACCAAAGGAGTTCAGATACATTCACTAATCATTTATCACTCAACTGATATTCAAAAGTGTTTAAATGCACTAACCCCCAAATAAAGCATAATTTGAGTATCATCTGGGATGCCCTTAGATTGCCAATGGTATTTGTATATTTCCACATACAGCAGTAACAATAGCAACACTCTCAGTAGAGACTTGTCCTAGATCTTTCTCTGCTGATCCAGTAAATGATCCGCAGTAGCAATGAGGAACACATATACCGGAAGAATGAACTGACTGGGAGAATCAATTCTGTCATGGAGGCTTATCTGTTATACTCAGAGGGGGCCAGCATCCCTCTGGAGTTATTGCCAATGGTTTAATGATACTTCCATTTACTTCACGTAAGCTGGTGTAGGATTTTGCTCAGCAATGGAGTGTAAATGTAGAATATGGATCCCAGAAGATGATAATAGCCCTGCTTCAGGGTAAGCTGTCTTCTAGTTAAAAATAAGTCTATTTTGTTTTTGTTGCAAGGCTTTGCAAACAGTATTAATAATATACTCTGCAGATGCTGAATATTATATACAAAATATAAAACAAGATTGGGTATATATGAGAATTTTTATGTAAGAGACAAATAACTCGACTCTTGACATGTCTATCAAACACCACTTGCGGGCACCACATCGATTGTTGAGCACCTTTCTTCGGAAGTTGTATCTATCCCCCTGCTGGGAATCATCGCAATTACCTTTTTACTGTTTTCCCATCTCTCTCTCTCTCTGCCTCCTTCTGCTCCTGACTCTTTTCATTTGTGGATTTGATCAGTTTACAGGGAAGAACATAGATAGGATCCATATTGTCCACAGGGTAACTAAAAAGGCTGCAAGCTTATGGATTTAGAACAGCATCATTATTATGTAAATACTCACATATGTGAAAAATATCCCTCTATGGCAGAGAACAAGTTAAAAGTGCACAGCTTAAGTGTAAGGTGACCTTTGTGTACTATAAATAATATCATATTGGGAAATGCCACTTTTTTTTTTACATTTTATTTCACTGCTTATGAGGACAGATCAATTCAAGACAGGGGTCAGAAAATATTTTGTGTTGATAATCTATGCTAAATGATATGCTTGTATATAGATTCTTTGTTGTATTAGCTCCACTGAACTTTATGTTTCCCCCTGACACCCCATGGGTTTCCAGCATATGTGTGTGTAATCACTAGTGTGTGACCTTCTACTATTTACTACTTAAATATCTCTTCCCTTGACTTGCCAGCTGTACTAAGCGATGTTCCCAGGTATATTTTTGGTCCTGTCAGCAGTTTAAGCATCAGGACATAGCTGTGGATTTCTCAAAAATTCTCTTTTCTCTTCCCATTGAATTAACCATCCCACACTTGAATGTAATTGATTACAAGTCTAATACATGATTTTACAATTGTTTATACATTGACATTTTTCTTCAATCTAATTTCAATGTCCAAAATATATATCTACAAAGGGGATATATCCATGTTAAAAGGAAGGAGAGTTAAGATGCACACTACATATTTGAGACAAATTGCTCTAGGATAGTTGCTTCATGATTTCTTTGTTGTATTTTCTTCTTATTTCTCCCTTTGCCTAGAACCAAATAATGTGAACTTGCTGTACTATGAGGTAAATGGTAACATTACTGTCTTCTGCAAAGTAAATTTTCTTTGGAAGTTATATTAACTCCTTCAGGACACATGGCCATTATTAACTCTTGAGATTGCTACTGCTTTCCTTATAAATATTCTTCCAGTAGTCCTAAATAGTGATCAAATCCTTGAAATATGCCTAATTGTTGAAGTATAAAAAAAAGAGCAATTTAAATACCTTAAGGATGTGGCTCGACAAATTACAAAGAGTACTTTTTATTTTCTTTCATATTGAACTTTCTTTTTTTTCCACCTACATTTTCCTCTTTGAACAGGATGAATATCAACTGGCAGGGCCACTAATAGACTCACTTTCACTATCTAATGGTAACTGTGTTCAGATGCAATGGTCTTTGACAAATTTAATTCTCATGTTTAATGTATTCAGAACCTCTTTGTTCTGAATGTGGGAAGATGGAATCATCTGAATTAAGCAAACAGCAGACTAGGTTGCAACATAGTATTGATTGTGATTTTTAAAATATTTTAGGATATAAGGTCTACTTCCCTACTGCAGAAGATTTGGGACACTTATCTGGCTCTCACTATTTTCATATTTCTTTATAATAATTTTAAACTTTTCTTTGAGTCTAGTGCTTATAGAAGAATATGAATGTATTAGAGTGAGAGTATTCCTTCAATTTGAGAATTCATATACTTTCTTAATTCTGAAATTCTGTAGCTATTTCTGCTGAAATATTGCTACTCCCACTGTTCAGTCTTTTACATTCTTGTTACATTTATCTAAAAGCCCTTAATTTTTTTTTAGGGGCGCCTGGGTGGCGCAGTCGGTTAAGCGTCCGACTTCAGCCAGGTCACGATCTCACGGTCTCTGAGTTCGAGCCCCGCGTCGGGCTCTGGGCTGATGGCTCAGAGCCTGGAGCCTGTTTCCGATTCTGTGTCTCCCTCTCTCTCTGCCCCTCGCCCGTTCATGCTCTGTCTCTCTCTGTCCCCAAAATAAATAAACGTTGAAAAAAAAAATTTAAAAGCCCTTAATTTTTTTTAAAACACACACACACACACGCATACACACACACTAACATTTCTGACTTCTGTATTCATTCTGTATACATATATATATATTATATACATATATCTTTGATTTTTACCTGTTTGTTTCATAATGATTTTTGTTCATATTATGTTCTTTAGAAATTATTCATCCATTTATTTTGAAGATTAAAATTATACTTAATAAAAATTAATTTTATGTCATTACTTAATTTAATTTGGAGAAAACTGTATTGACTAAGTTTTTTTCATGACATTGCAGGTGCTCATTTCTGTTTGTGATTGTGACTCATTCAAGATGTAAGTTAAGTTTCCCTTTTGCATCTTTATGTTTTACTTTCTCTGTCTAGAAGTATTGACAATGACTTCAATCAACTCCAGTTCCTGGAAATGCAAAAGCAGGTTGGGGACCCTGTCACTTGGTGATAGTGGATATTATAGAGTCAATCACAAGGCAGTCATGGTCATTTGCTTCAATCACCACCTCTTCCAGGACCTCCAAATCATTCATAGCCTCAAGGAGTGATAATCAGCAGTTTGTTCCATTTACTTCTCAGCAACAGGTTCTATCCCTGATGCCTGGTTTAGAGTAGGGAGTCTTGTTTTACTACTGTGCTTTAAAAAAAAATGGCTTATTACAGAGAGAAACTTTCTTCTCCTCTCTGTTGTCTGACGGCTAAGGGTCAGGAGACTTGAAGCTTCATCCCCATAGTCTAATTTATGTTTAGATTTTGATTATGGTTTATGGAAATGGTCACGTAATAGGTCAACTCAGCAGATTATTTTCTAAATCTTGGGTTATTAATTGTAACTATTATGAGAGGGTTATCTGTTTTATGTATGTCTCTATGCATATGTGTCTGAGGTTGTCTTCAGTATGTGGTCTTGGAGAATGATCCTGACTGAAAATCTTATATATTTGGGGCACCTGGATGGCTCATTCAGTTAAGCATCTGACTCTTGATTTCAGTTCTGGTCATGATCTCACATTTTGTGCGTTCAAGCCCCGATCAGGCTCTGCACTGACAGTGAGGAAACTGCTTGGGATTCTCTCTCTCCCCTCTCTCTCTACCCCTACCCCACTTGCTTCTCTCCCTCAAATAAATAAACTTAAAAAAATTAAAATAAGAAAATTATATATTGCCATTATCCATTTAAGTTTATAATATATTCAAATTATCTCACTGTATATGTAAATAAATCTATTTTTGAAATCCATAAGAACTAAACTTAACACCTAAGAACATTATGTACTGTGTTGTTTTTTTGTTTTTGTTTTGTTTTTTTGCAACTTTGTATTTCCCTCTGTTAACACTATTTTGGACAACATAATAACATTATTCATAGACTGACTACAAAAACAATAATCCTAGAAATTCAGTGAGCTATGATTTTGGTTATTGTTATAAAGTTCTCTAATAGTAAGACTCATAGAGAATGATTATTTTGTTTTGCAAATGGTTATGCAGAAAATTAAACATTGTCTTTAAAACATCAGATTCATAATCCAGATGAGAAAATGAAAATGAGAAGAAAGCTTTGGAGTATGTTCATCTGATATATTTAATTTTTCTAGCTAAGTGATCATTGATTTGCTGGAATAAATGTACAGGGTTAAATAGGCTTAAGGTTTTTAAAACTATGAAAAGATGGAATTACGATTTAATATTTTCACAATAAAGAACATATGTACTTTTTATTTCTGGAAGGAAACTTATCCTTAGTTTAACTATTTCATTTATAGATAATGGCATGATCACTGTTTTTAATTAAGTTATGCTGGATATGCATAGTTTATGTATTTTGAAATAACATAAATAAGGAAGTTGAATATGTTTGCTACTAAGTATGTTTGAAGTTGAATTCATTAATATTTAAAGAAAATTGGTATTTCATGAATGTTGAGTGAATACACTTCTCTCATTAAATATTAGCATATATTAAACTAGAGACATTATGCAGATAATTGTTTTATATATTTTCTCAGTGAGAAATTAGCACTAATTGGAGCAAAAGTCTTATCTCTTGATTATGTTTTTTAAAACATTGTGGATGAGATGATCCAAGAATAACCTTAAAATCATTTATATCTGATGTAGTGCTCTCTTGTATGTTTCTTCCTAGGTAAAGTGGATAAGTGATAATTATTTAGAGGTTTTAAGACCACTAAATTACTTGCCTTCAATGATATCAAGAAAGTGCAGGTGATCTTTCTTTTTCAAAACTTATGCATCTCTCTTTATCCAAGATTAGGTAAATTTGAAGTTTTATTTCTACTTTTATCATTTCTGCTGAGACTAATCTCATGAGTTAGCAATCTTCTCAGTTGGATAGAAGATATGTAGGGCTTTAACCCTTTGTATACAAATATAATCCAATAGGGCCTTTTATAACACTGGTTGAAAGGTAAAATTACTCTGCTTTGATGACTAAGTAATCTGATTTCTATTATAAGTTATTAATATATTCTTCAAATTGAGAATCAAATGATAATCAGATAACATGAATCTAGTAATTTTCACCGTACTATAAATTTTTTCAAGGATTTGTGGAAGTTTGATAAATATTTCAATTTTACAATAAGATTTTAAATATACTATTTTCCAAAATTAATATATATAAATAAATAGAAAGAAAAATAGATATTGAGATTATAATCCTTTATACATATATATGTATGTATATATATATTTCTAAATTCTAATAAAAATAAGTATGATAGCTTAAATGCTTCAGAACAGAGGAATAAATTATAAGACTTCTCTTTTGTAGTATAAAAACATAGAAGCCACAAAATCAAAATAGTGTGGCACTGTTAAGAGTAATTATGAGGAATGAATGGAATGAAAGAGATAGGCTAATATAATTTAGAAATCATCACAAATATATGAGACGGAGATAACTATTTAGAAGTGGCTTTTGTTAAATCGATTCTTTTTAAAAAAATTTTTAAATAAATTCCAGTTAGTTAACATACAGCATAAAATTAGTTTCAGGTTACAATATAGTGATTCAACACTTCCATACAATACTCGGTGCTCATCAAAGTGCACTCCTTAATTTCCATCATCTATTTCACCCATCCTCCACCCACCTCTTTTCTGGTAACTACCAGTTTGTTCTCTATAATTAAGACTGTTTCTTGCTACTCACCCGCTCTCTTTTTTCTTCTTTGCTTGTTTGTTTTATTTCTTAAATTTCACATATGAGTGAAATCATGTGGTATTTGTCTTTCCCCAGCTGACTGATTTCGCTTAACATAATGCTCTCTAGCTCCGTGCATGTCATTGCAAATAGCAAGATTTCATTCCTTCTTAATGGCTGAATAATATTCCATTGTATATATCCATTCATCAGTCGATGGAGACTTAGGCTGTTTCCATAATTTGGCTATTGTAGATAATGCCGCCTGCTGCTGTACATGAGGGTGTGTGTGCCCTTTTGAATTAATGTTTTTGTATCTTTGGGTAAATACCTAGTAGTGAAATTGCTGAACCATAGGGTGGCTCTATTTCTAACTTTTTGAGGAATCTCCATACTGTTTTCAAGAGTGCCACCAGTTTGCATCCCCACCAAAAGTGTAGGAGAGTTCCCCTTTCTCCACTACATCACCAAAACTTGTTTCTTGTGTTGTTGATTTTAGCAATTCTGACAGGTGTGAGGTGGTATCTCATTGTAGTTTTTATTTGCATTTCCCTGATGATGAGTGATGTTGACCATTTTTTAATGTGTCTGTTAGCCATCTGTATGTCTTTTTTTCAAAAATGTCTGTTCATTTCTTCTGCCCATGTCTTCACTGGATTATTTCATTTTTGGGTGTTGAATTTGATAAGTTCTCTACAGATTTTGGATACTAACCCTTTATCAGATATGTCATTTGCAAATATCTTCTCCCATCCCGTAGATGCCTTTTAGTTCTGTTGATGGTTTCCTTTTCTGTGCAGAAGCTTTTTATTTTGCTGTTCTCCCAATAGTTTATTTTTGCTTTTGTTTCTCTTGCCTCAGAAACATATCTAGAATGAAGTTGCTATGGCTGATGTCAAAAAGTTACTGCCTGTGTTCTCTAGGATTTTTATGGTTTCAGGTATCAAATTTAGGTCTTTCCTGAGGTCAACCATTTTGAATTTATTTTTGTGTATGGTGTAAGAGAATGGTCCAGTTTCATTCTTTTGCGTGTTGCTGTCCAGTTTTCCCTATACCATTTAATGAATGGTATCTTTTTCCCAATGGGTATTCTTTCCTGCTTTGTCCAAGATTAATTGACCATATAGATGTGGGTTCATTTCTAGGTTTTATATTTTGTTCTACTGATCTATAAATTTATTTTTGTGCCAGTACCAAACTGTTTTGATTACTACAGCTTTGTAATACTACTTGAAGTCAGAATTGTGATGCCTCCAGCTTTTCTTTTTTTTTTAATATTTATTTATTTTTCAGAGAGATAGAGAGACACAGAGTACAGCAGGGGAGGGGCAGAGAGAGAGGGAGACAAAGAATCCAAAGCAGGCTCCAGGTTCTGAACTGTCAGCACAGAGCCTGATGTGGAATTCGAACCTGTGAACCATGAGATCATGACCTGAGTCGAAGTCAGATGCTCAACCTACTGACTCACTCAGGTGCTCCTGCTTTTTTTTTTTTTTTTTTAAGGTTTCTTTGGCTATTCAGGGTCTTTCGTGGTTCTATACAACCTGCCTCTTTTAATATAAATTTTATATTAAGCTTTCCCCAGTATCTTAATTCAACTCAAGTTGCACTAACAAATGTCATAGACTGTATGTTTAAGCCATGAACAGCATTTATTTCTCACAATTCTGCAGGCTGGCAAGCCCAAGATTAAGGTGCCAACCAATCTGTTTTCTAGCAAGGGCCTTCTTCCTGGTTTGCAGATGAACACCTTCTTGCTGGATCCTCACATGGTGGAGAGAGAGTTCATTTTTCCCCTGTCTTTTCTTATAGGAATACTAATCCCATCCTGAGGGCTCCACTCTCATGAATAAATTACTTCCCAAGGGCGCCACCTTGGCATGAAGATTAGGGATGGAACATAAATTTGGGGGGACACAAACATTCAGTCCGAAGCATGCAGTATCAACATATTAAATACATAAAGTGCATAAATAACACTAAAGAGATAAATATAGCAAATGAAATTACAAAATATAATGTTCAGACTTCTACTGAAAATAAGTAAACTCTTTCTAAATTGAACATCAACAAACTCCCACTTACCTGAATAAAGGAAAGCAATATTAAAGGATACTTCCTGGATTTGACAATCTACAAAGGAAATATGACAATAAGCCATCAACAATGTTAACATGAGAAACTAGGGAAAAATTGCAAGAAAATATGAAGGGCAAAGGGTTAGAATCCATATACATAAACATTTTTTAATTACCATCTTCTAGAGAAAAATGTATAGAATTAGTCCATTCCAAGAATTCAATACAACAGTAACCTAAATAAGACAAATAAAAAGAAATTACCCTTTTATAACTAAGAAATTTGCAAAAAACTTATTTTATTAAAAAATAAGATATGGTTTAAGTGGGTAACAGGTGAACATGGGAGTATTAAAAACAATGTAATAGCACATATCTATTGAACATACATAATGTGCAGGATATTTTTCTAGGACTTCAGTTACACTGTACCACCAATTAATCCACATAGCATCCTTATGAAATAGGTATCATTATAATTATTATTATCATTATTATTGTTGTTGTTGTTAAGTAGAGGCACAGAGAGATTAAAAACTTGTTTAAGTTTTTATAATCAGTGGAGTAGAAGAGCCAGTATTCATTTTCAAGCTGTCTGCTCTGGAGGACAAGTTCTCAACCATAACGCAGTGCTTGTAGGTTTCAGTAATAATATTTACCATTTATAAACACTATGTTTTGCCAGACATTATGGTAATCACTTATATATGACATGTCAAGTTATCTCTACAGTAGAATTTATATTCTTCTTGGACTAGACAAGGAAACCAAAATTAAAATAGTTTGTTGGGGCACCTGCGTGGCTCAGTCAGTTAATTGTCGGAGTTCAGCTCAGGTCGTGATCTCATGGTTCATGAGTTCAAGCCCTGCATCCGGCTCTGTGTTGGCATCTCAGAGTCTGGAGCCTGCTTCAGATTCTGTGTCCATCTCTCTGCCCCTCCCACACCTGCATTCTCAAAAATAAACATTAAAAAAAATAAAAACAAATAGTTTAAGTAAATTTCCAAAGTTGATAGGACTGCTAAACAACGTAACTGGGTACAAAATCCCTAACTCATGTAGTTTTGTAGCTTTTGCACTTTGACATATTGTCTTTCTCTAAAGTAAATTAGAGCATGCACAGTAAAAAATTCAGTATGTAGACCATTTTATTTCTTTTGTAGTAACCTCTACTAAAGAAATAATAATAAATGGAGACCGTATTTTATATTTGTGAATGTACTTGGCAACCCTGATTGCAAAAAGGTAGAAGCAATTCAAATATCTAACTGTAGATAATTATTAAATCCAAATACTGGTGTAGTTATTGAGCATCAGGTGTTCGGGGATGGGGGAGATGGGGGTTTAGGAGGATGCTGGGCTCACCTCATCCTGCTTATCGCTTTGATTCCACCCACATCGGCCTAAATAACCCAGAAAACTGCCAGAACGGATTCTCCAGAGCCAAGCATAGACAAGAGGCCCATGGAAGAGGGTAAGAAGGGGAGAGAGGCAGTGTGTGCTACATGGACTGGAGGGAGGGAGTCGGGGCGGTGGAGGGGAAGCCCACCTGGCAGGGCAGAGCCACCGCAGTCTGGCTTGCAAAAGCAGAAGGACTGACTGCATGAGTTCTGACAACCAGCGGGACTTAACATCTGGATGTTAAAGTCAAAAGCTTGTCTCTCGAGCGCAGGTAGGGTGAGAGGACGCTGCGTGGGAGAGTTCTGGAGCCCCAGAAGGACAGCTTGGGCAGGGGAACAAAGGCACTGGCAAGCTCAACTTCCCTCTCCCATCCCCCAGCTGAAATTCCAAAGGGAACCAGTTCCTCGCTGAACTTGCTTGCACTGAGCAAACACCCAATGCTGTGCTTCTGTGGATCCATCCCTCAGATGGGCCTGCCTCCCTGCTGCAGGGCCCCTCCTGCAGGGGACCACCGATGGCAAAGCAAGCTAAGCCTGCCCCTCCCGCCCCCGTACATCTTGCGGATCCACCCTGGCTAATTTGCCCTCGGCCAGATGCCATTGAAGCAGCATCACAAGCCTGACAGTGTGCAAGCAGCCCCAACAACGGCCACACCACTCCACAGTGAGTCCTGCCTTTGGGAGAGGGGAAGATAAGGCACACACCAGTCTGACTGTGGTCCCAGTCTGACTGCGGCCCCACCCACCAACACAAGTTACTCCCAATGGCACCGGGGAAGTGCCTGGTAGTTTGGAGCCATTGCAGGGACTAGCCAAAATGATGAAACGGAAGAATTCTCCTTAAAAGAAACTCCAGGAAGTAGCGACAGCTAATGAATTAATCAAAACCAATTTAAGCAATATAATGGAATAAGAATTTAGAATAATAGTCATAAAATTAATAGCTGGGCTTGAAAAAAGCATAGAGGACAGCAGAGTATCTATTGCTACAGAGATCAAGGGACTAAAAAATAGTCAAGAGGAATTTAAAAATGCTATAAATGTGGTGCAAAATAAATGGAGGTGGCCATAGCACGGATTGAAGAGGCAGAGAAGAGAATAGGTGAATTAGAAGATAAAATTATGGAAAACGAGGAAGCTGAGAAAAAGAGAGATAAAAAAAAATCCAGGAGTATGAGGGAGAATTAGAGAACTAAGTGATGCAATCAAATGGAACAATATCCACATCAGAGGAATTCCAGAAGAGGAAGAGAGACGGAAAG
The DNA here is from genome assembly GCF_022079265.1 of Lynx rufus. NCBI lineage: Eukaryota > Metazoa > Chordata > Mammalia > Carnivora > Felidae > Lynx > Lynx rufus. The sequence goes on along the minus strand of NW_025814823.1, from coordinate 219,832,206 downwards.
GGGTTGAAGGTGTACTTGAACAAATCATAGCTAAGAACTGCTCTGATCTGGGGAAGGAAAAAGGCATTGAAATCCAAGAGACACAGAGAACTCCCTTCACATGTAACTTGAATCAGTCTTCTGCACAACATATCATAGTGAAACTGGCAAAATACAAGGATAAAGAGAGAATTCTGAAAGCAGCTAGGGATAAACAGGCCCTAACATACAAAGGTAGACACATAAGGATAGTAGCACCTATCTACTGAAACTTGGCAGGCCAGAAAGGAATGGCAGGAAATGTTCAGTGTGATGAACAGAAAAACTATGCAGCCAATAATCCTTTATTCAGCAAGTTTGTCATTCAGAATAGAAGGAGAGATAAAGGTCTTCCCAAACAAACAAAAACTGAAGGAATTCATCACCACTAAACCAGCCCTACAAGAGATCCTAAGGGGGACTCTGAGTGAAATGTTGCAAGGACCACAAAGTACCAGAGACAGCACTACAAGCATGAAACCTACAGATATCACAATGACTCTAAACCCATATCTTTCAATAATAACACTGAATGTAAATGGACTAAATACTCCAACCAAAAGACATAGGGTATCAGAATGGATTAAAAAAAACAACAACAGCAACAAAACAAAAACAAGACCATCTACTTGCTGTCTACATGAGACTCATTTTAGACCTGAGGACACCTTCAGATTGAAAGTGAGGGGATGGAGAACTATCTATCATGCTACTGGAAGTCAAGAAAAGCTGGAGTAGCCATACTTATATCAGACAAACTAGACTTTAAATTAAAGGCTATAACAAAAGATGAAGAAGGGCATTATATAATAAATACAGGGTCTATTCATCAGGAAGAGCTAACAATTATAAATGTCTATGACCCAAATACAGGAACCTCCAAATATATAAAACAATCACAAACATAAGCAACCTTATTGATATAAATGTTGTAATTGCAGGGCACTTTAATACTCCACTTACAACAGTGGATAGATCATCTAGACACAGGATCAAGAAAGAAACAAGGGCCCTGAATGATACATTGGATCAGATGGACTTGACAGATATATTTAGAACTCTGCATCCCAAAGCAACAGAAGATACTTTCTTCTCGAGTGCACATGGAACATTCTCCAAGACAGATCACATACTGGGTCACAAAACAGCCCTTCATAAGTATAAAATAATTGAGATCATACCATGCACACTTTCAGACCACAATGCTATGAAACTTGAAATCAACCACAGGAAAAAGTCTGGAAAACCTCCAAAAGCATGGAGGTTAAATAATACCCTACTAAAGAATGAATGGGTCAACCAGGCAATTAGAGAAGAAATTAAAAAAATATATGGAAACAAATGAAAATGAAAAGACAACAATCCAAACGCTTTGGGATGCAGTGAAGGCAGTCCTGATGGGAAAATACATTGCTATCCAGGCCTATCTCAAGAAACAAGCAAAATCCCAAATACAAAATCTAACAGCACACCTAAAGGAAATAGAAGCAGAACAGCAAAGACACCCCAAACCCAGCAGAATAGGAGAAATCATAAATATCAGGGCAGAAATAAACAATATAGAACCTAAAAAAAAACTGTAGAGCAGATCAACAAAACTAAGAGTTGGTTTCTTGAAAAAATAAACAAATTGATAAACCTCTAGCAGGGTTCTCAAAAAGAAAAGGGAGATGACCCAAAAAGATAAAATTATGAATGAAAAAGGAAGTATTACAACCACTCCTTCAGAAATACAAGCGATTATCAGGGAATACTATAAAAAGTTATATGCCAACAAACTGGACAACCTGGAAGAAATGGACAAATTCCTAAGCACCCACCCACTTCTAAAACTCAAAAAGGAAGAAACAGAAAACTTTAACAGACCCATAACCAGCAAAGAAATTGAATCAGTTATCAAAAATCTCCCAATAAATAAGAATCCAGGACCAGATGGCTTCCCTGGGGAATTCTACCAGACACTTAAAGCAGAGATAATACCTATCCTTCTCAAGCTGTTCCAAAAAATAGAAAGGGAAGGAAAACTTCCAGACTCATTCTATGAAGACAGCATTACTTTGATTCTTACACCAGACAGAGACCCAGCCAAAAAAAAAAAAAAAAAGAGAGAGAGAGAGAGAGAGAGAGAGAGAGAGAGAACTACAGGCCAATATCCCTGATGAATATGGAGGCAAAAATTCTCAACAAGATACTAACAAATCCAATTCAACAGCATATAAAAAGAATTATTCACCATGATCAAGTGGGATTCTTTCCTGGGCTGCAGGCCTGGTTCAATATTCATAAATCAATGTGATACATCATATTAATGAAATAGAAGATAAGAACATATGATCCTGTCAATCGATGCAGAAAGAGAATTTGACAAAATTCAGCATCCTTTCTTAATAAAATCCCTCGAGAAAGTCGGGATAGAAGGAACATACTTAAACAGCATAAAAGCCATTTATGAAAAGCCCACAGCTAATATCATCCTCAATGGGGAAAAACTGAGAGCTTTCCCTCTGAGATAAGGAACACAACAGGAATGTCCACTCACACCGCTGTTGTTTAACATAGTGCTGGAAGTTCTAGCTTCGGCAATCAGACAACAAAATGAAATCAAAGGCATCAAAATTGGCAAAGATGAAGTCAAGCTTTCACTTTTTGCAGATGACATGATATTACACATGGAAAACCCGATAGACTCCACCAAAAGTCTGCTAGAAATGATACATAAATTCAGCAAAGTCACAGGATACAAAATTAACGTACAGAAATCAGTTGCATTCTTGTACACTAATAATGAAATAACGGAAAGAAAAATAAAGAAACTGATCCCATTCACAACTGCACCAAGAATCATAAAATACCTAGGAATAAACCTAACCAAAATATAAAAGATCTGTATGCTGAAAACTATAGAAAGCTTATGAAGAAAATTGAAGAAGATACAAAGAAATGGAAAAACATCCTGTGCTCACGGATTGGAAGAATAAATATTGTTAAAATGTCAATACTACCCAAAGCTATCTATACATTCAATGCAATCCCAATCAAAATTGCACCAGCATTCTTCTAAAAGCTAGAACAAGAAATCCTAAAATGTGTTGGGACCACAAAAGACCCCAAATAGCCAAAATAATGTTGAAGAAGAAGACCATAGCAGGAGGCATCACAATCCCAGATTTTAGCCTCTACTACAAAGCTGTAATCATCAAGAGAGCATGGTGTTAGCACAAAAACAGACACATAGACCAATGGAATAGAATAGAGACTCCAGAATTGGACCCACAAAAGTATGGCCAACTAATCTTTGACAAAGCAGGAAAGAATAGCCAATGGAAAAAATACAGTCTCTTTAACAAATGGTGCTGGGAGAACTGGACAGCAACATGCAGAAGGTTGAAACTAGACCACTTTCTCACACCATTCACAAAAATAAACTCAAAATGGATAAAGGACCTGAATGTGAGACAGGAAACCATCAAAACCCTAGAGGAGAAAGCAGAAAAAAACCTCTCTGACCTCAGCCACAGCAATTTCTTACTTGACACATCTCCAAAGGCAAGGGAATTAAAAGCAAAAATGAACTATTCAGACCTCATCAAGACAAAAAGCTTCTGCACTGCAAAGGAACCAATCAACAAAACTAAAAGGCAACTGATGAAATGGGAAAAGATATTTGCAAATGACATATTGGACCAAGGGGTAGTATCCAAAATCTATAAAGAACTCACCAAACTCCACACCCGAAAAACAAATAATCCAGTGAAGAAATGGGCAGAAGACATGAATAGACACTTCTCTAAAGAAGACATCCAGATGGCCAACAGGCACATGAAAAGATGCTCAATGTCACTCCTCCTCAGGGAAATACAAATCAAAACCACACTGAGATACGACCTCATGCCAATCAGAGTGGCTAAAATGAACAAATCAGGAGACTATAGATGCAGGAGAGGATGTGGAGAAACGGGAACCCTCTTGCACTGTTGGTGAGAATGCAAACTGGTGCAGCCACTCTGCAAAACAGTGTGGAGGTTCCTCAAAAAATTAAAAATAGATCTACTCTATGACCCAGCAATAGCTGTTAGGAAGTTACCCAAGGGATACAGGAGTGCTGATGCATAGGGGCACTTGTACCCCAATGTTTATAGCAGCACTTTCAACAATAGCCAAATTATGGAAAGAGCCTAAGTGTCCATCAACTGATGTATGGATAAAGAAATTGTGGTTTATATACACAATAGAATACTACATGGCAAGGAGAAAGAATGAAATATGGCCTTGTGTAGCAACGTGGATGGAACTGGAGAGTGTTATGCTAAGTGAAGTAAGTCATACAGAGAAAGACAGATACCATATGTTTTCACTCTTATGTGGATCCTGAGAAACTTAACAGAAGACCATGGGGGAGGGGAAGGGGGAAAAAAGTTAGAGAGGGAGGGAGGCAAACTATAAGAGACCCTTAAAAACTGAGAATAAACTTAGAGTTGATGGGGAGTGGGAGGGAGGGGAAAGTGGGTAATGGACATTGAGGAGGGCACCTCTTGGGAGGAGCACTGGGTGTTGTATGGAAACCAATTTGACAATAAATTTCATATAAAAAAAAGAGAATCAGGTGTTCAAAGAATATTTAATGACACAGGCAGTATTAATTTTCTCTATATATGTATGCACAGAGGTATGTAATGATGGGGACAAGTTTAAAAAAGCTAGCAGCAATGCTAAATATAATAACTTATAATAAAATTTATTTTTAAAATAATTTCAGTATTTTGAAATTATTCAATACATGGGTGTATTCAAAATACACCCATTTCAGTATTTTGAAATTATTCAATACATGGGTGTATTCAAAATACACCCATGAGGGTGGCTCAGTTGGTTGAGCTTCTGAATCTTGATTTCCGCTCATGTCATGATCCCAGGGTGTGAGATTGAGTTCTATGTCCAGCTTATACTGTGCATGGAGCCTGCCTAAGATTCTTTCTCTTTTTCTCTATCTCCATCTACCCCTCTCCCCAACTTGTGTGCTCTCTCTAAAATTAAAAAAAAAATTAATAAAAAATAATTTTACTATGTATTCAAGTTTCCTGTTTCCTGTTATTTATTTTGGTTATGTGAGCTAGCAAACAAGAATTATGACAAATACAATAACAGAAATGAAGGGCCAAAAATGAAAGTTAAATAATAAAATAAGTAAAAACTTGAAAAGAGGTTTATATCTTCTCACATAATGAACATCTCAAGGCAATTGGGCAGTCCATTGAGTCTCTAAATTAGAGCAGATTTGGAAGTTTCTGACAGTGTTCAGATTTTGTTTTCATCCTCTGAGATATTGAGATTCACTAGGGAAACCTAGCATTCCAAATGTGTTAGAAAATACATAATGTGTCAACACGTTGTGACATGGGAGTGATACTAGTAAAAGCTGTTTGGTTCTATTAATAACACAAAACCAGTTCATTCTAATAGCAGAGAAACTATAAGTCTTTCTTTACTTTTTTTGCATTTGTAGCATTTACTTTATAAACTAAGAGAAATCAAATCGACATTTGATGAATCGTATGGAAATTTCTTTTTCATTTGAGGCTAGTTATTTGCAAATGACATCCAGAACTTTGGGTTTTTTTCCCCACTTACATTACTACCTTTATTTCTCCTCATCACATCATCACTATTGCTGTCATACAAATAACAAACAAGAGAAGAATATTTGGCAAAACCCATGAATTGGTATAACATTGGTTCATGAATTTTTATTTGTTTCATGATTAGCTGTTCTGATGCCACCTTTTCCCAAGTGATACAGAAGGAGGGAACAAGAGAAATAGGTAAGTGAATTTGACCTTATCAAAACGTTGCTATTTTTTAAATCTCAATTTGTTTAGAAACATCAAGTGTGTGTGTGTGTGTGTATGTGTGTGCGTGTGTGTGCGCGTGTGTATATGTTTTTATCTGATTGAATTTTGAAGGTTCTAATCTTGGCTAATACATTGAATTGTTTCCATTTGATCAATAATATTTTGGAGACATGACAGTGAAACCTGTCTGGGTGTATACTGATTATTGCAGTTTCTACAGAAATGCATGTAACTAATGTGATGTATGACAAGGTGACCCAGTGATAGTGATGGTAGTGATAACAAGTGGACTAGATATCCCAGCACAGTTGTCAACTCAATTTAGTGAGGCAAAAGAAAACCCTGCAAGACTTTTTCCCTTGGGTAGCTTGTTTTTCATCTAGTTTGCTCTTTCATTATTATTACAAATTGAAATTAACTTATTTCCTCAATCTCATCTTTAATATGCTAAGATATGTCAAATGCGTCCAATTGCATTGAACAATTTGAATACATTCTATTTTAATCTTATTGATTATATTGATCTCATTCTGCTCCTCAAACAACACAGCCAAAAATATGCCATTCATTTCTGCAAATGAAACCTCTAGGTAAAGGTTAATTACAAGGCTTTTAAGTGACACACTGAAAGAGACAATGATCAATTGAAAATAGACCCTAATAGAGTATGAGAATTTTCCCTTACAACATAAGGGTTGGAATTATAAACCACAGATGCCAGTTCCCAGCTTCCCATGCCAGCTGGGGGTACATTTGATCCCACTTTTTCCCATTGGATTTGAAAACTGCTTAATTATCCTTGTATTCTAATGACCGTGTTTGCAGCAGGGCATTGAGACCTAAATCCTTTCTCTACAAGAGATGGTTTCAGTTTATCTGTCTAAAAAGAGTGATTTTTTTCTTATGAAGATACATATTCAATTTTGATATAGTAAGAAAAAGACACATTTGCATCCTTTCAATTGAAAAAAGTGCAGTAAATCTGTTCTCTCTCTCTCTCTGTGTGTGTGTGTGTGTGTGTGTGTGTGTGTGTGTGTGTGTGTATGTACTTGCGCGCATGAAGTGGGGGGAGAGATGCAAATTGGCACTTTTTCAGGGACAGTCTAGCTATTTGCTATTCCACAGTAGCTTCAGGAGTCTGTGGTGGCAGCTGGTAGTGTTTCTCTGATAGCCATGCTTCCAGGAAACAGCAGAGAGCTAAGACTTAACCTAAAACAATAAACTCAATCCCATTAACCACTTACTACCCTTCCCCCCTTCATACTGATCCCTTTCCAGAAAACATCTGTCTTCCTGGTCTCCCTTTTGCATGCATAAACTCACTTCTAAAGTTCACAGCTTCCTGAGCATTTTTCTATTCTCTATTTAAAAATGTGTTTTTCCCACCATCATCTGACAACCTTTCAACAGCAGAAGTTGTGCCTACTATTTAGTTTTATTGTCTCTGTCAAGAATGCTCTGCTCACATACTAAGCAATGAAGCACATGCATGACTAATGAGCAGCAAAAATTATTGGGGCAATGCTGTGAAATAAGACAATTTCCCTTTAGGGAAATAAACTTTATTGATCTCATCTACCTCCCAGAGCCCTTCCTTCAATTGCTTATTTTGTGCGGGGGTGGTTTAGTTTAGTTTAGTTTAGTTTCAGGGTATTTTTTAGTTTTTCTTTTCTGTATGTTTTTTCCATCATGAGAATCTTACTTTCCACTTATATTGCACATTCATGCATTTACTGTAAACTAAATTCACTTCAAGACTCATTGATCATCACCACTGTTTCCCCTCTCCTTTTAACTTTCTTGTTGAAATCCATGTTATTAATTCAAATATATTTTCATTAAGACTACTCTTTGATGATATCCTTCTAATAGATACCTAAAAGGTACACTCTTTTAATTTTTGTTGTTGTTCACAAATGCCTTTCTTTTGCCTGGTATGTTTGGTAGTTTGGTTGGGGACATGATAGTTGAATCATAATCTGACCTTCTCAGTAGTCTATAGATGTTCTCCCTTTGTCTTCCACCTTCTATTATTGAAAATGAGAAGTTCCTTAAAAAATTCTTGCTAATCAGTTGTTTCCTAAAAGGTGGTTCATTTTTTTTTTAATTCATGGAAGATAGGATTTTATCCAGATATTGCCTTTCCTACTCTCTATTCATTTTCCCTTAACAACTTGACACACAGTAGGCACATGAGAAATATTCAGGATACATAAATATTTGCTGAGTGCCTACCAATGATGGCTACTCTGCTAGATAAAAATTTAAGCTCCTTTACCGCCTGCTTATTAAATTTAGAGTAGGTAAGTAAAGTGGGCAATTAAACATTTCATTATAAGGACTAATGAGTTACAATTGTTTAGGGATTCGATAAAGTTCTCTCTGTGGAAGCAAACAAAATGATGTATTTTAATGAATCATATAAGTCATCTGGGCTTTTTAAAAAAAGTTTTTTTCTCTGTTTACTTGAATTTCCAAACTGACCAAATGTCTAAACGTCTTAGTGAGAGAACATAGGGTAATAATCTCTTCCTTTGTATCCTTGTTTCGTTCATCATTTGGGCACTTAGCTTGTTAATTATGGCAAAAACACACAGAAACTAATTTTGCTGAACCTAGCCCAGCATTCATACCCATCTGCAACCTAGACCAAATTTGAGGATTTAATCCAGCTTATATGAGGGCTAGAGAATTATCAGGTTTAGAAATAAAAAGGAGTCAGCAATACTCTAGACAGAAGAAAAAGCATATGTGAAAGGCTGGAAGCAATAAAGAGAATAAAAAGCAGGTAAGAGATCATGAAGTACACAGAGTGATATTAAAAGTATGGACTTGAATGCTACAAGGAGGCACTGACTGGACACAGATTCTTGATGTGAACTGACCTGAAAAGTCATTCTAGGAGTTTCTACAAACAGGAGCGATGCTGGAATGATCTGGTAGTTATGTAATAAACAGGCTTGGAAAACACATAGCCCTCATTTTCACAAGTGCTTTCCATTTAATTCAAAACAATACCAATAAGTAAAACTATCTAAAAACAATCTAATAGGTATAAAGGAGCCCCTATTTTTTGTAATAAAGGGAAATGCTTTTGTAAATTTTGTACTTGATTTCTATCTTAGCTAGTGTAAAACATATTCATTTTGTTTAAAGTTCACTTTTGTAAGAATCTCTTTGGAAAGCAGTCAGTGGGTGTGGGATGTTTCCTGAGACTCGCAGGGTACCTGCAGAAATTCTGATCCCAAAAATAAATAAACGTTGAAAAAAAAAATTAAAAAAAAAAAATGGGGCGCCTGGGTGGCGCAGTCGGTTAAGCGTCCGACTTCAGCCAGGTCACGATCTCGCGGTCCGTGAGTTCGAGCCCCGCGTCAGGCTCTGGGCTGATGGCTCGGAGCCTGGAGCCTGTTTCCGATTCTGTGTCTCCCTCTCTCTCTGCCCCTCCCCCGTTCATGCTCTGTCTCTCTCTGTCCCAAAAATAAATAAACGTTGAAAAAAAAATTTAAAAAAAAGAAATTCTGAGATTTACTTAAAAATAAAATAAATTGGGGGGCCTGGGTGGCTCAGTGGGTTAAGCATCTGGCTTCAGCTCCAGTCATGAGCTCATGGTCCTGACTTGGAGCCCCATGTTGGGCTCTCTACTGTCAGCACAGAACCCACTTCTCCCTCTCTCGCTGGTCCTCCCCCACTCACGAACTCTATCTCTCTCTCTCTCAAAAATAAACATTAAAAAAAATAAATCTTGAGAACATAGGTCTGCCCAAAATGAACACAAATCCCTGTTACAACTTAAAAAAAAACCAGCTGTTTAGGGTTAGTATTCCAAAATATTTTTAAAAAACCTGATAGAACTCAACACCCATAAACCAAATAACCCATTTAAAAAATGGACAGAAGACACAACCAGACATTTTTCCAAAGAAGACACAGATGGCCAAAAGACACATGACAAGATCCTCAACATCTCTCATCATCAGAGAAATGAAAATCAAAACTACAATGAGATATCACCTCACGCCTGTCAGAATGGCTAAAATCAACAACTTAAGAAACAAGTGTTGGCGAGGATGTGGAGAAAATGGAAACCTTGTACACTGTTGATGGGAATGCAAACTGGTGTAGCCACTCTGAAAAACAGTATGGAAGTTTCTCAAAGAGTTAAAAATAAAATTACCTTATGATCCAGTAGTTGCACTATTGGGTATTTACCCCCAAAACACAAAAACACAAATTCAAAGGGCTACATGCAGCACTATTTACAGCAGCCAAAAATGGAAACAGCCTAAGGGTCCATCGATAGATGAATGGATAAAGAAGTGGTATACACACACACACACACACACACACACACACACACACACACAGGAATATTATTCAGTCATAAAAAGGAACAAAATCTTGCCATTTTCTGTGACATGGATAGAGATAGAGTATAATGTCAACTGACATAAGTCAGTGAGAGAAAGAAAATACTATATGATGTCACTCATATGTGAAATTTAAGAAATGAAACAAATGGGCAAAGGAATAAGACAGAGAGAAAGATGGAGAGAGAGACAGAGAGAAACCAAGAAATGGACTCTTTAACTATAGAGAACAAACAGATGGTTACCAGCGGGGAAGTGGGGAGGAGATGGGTGAAATAGATGATGGAGAATAAAGACTACACTTATCAGGATGAACTCTGAGTAATGTATATCATTGTTGAATTACTACATTGTACACACGAAACTAATTAACACTGTATGTTAACTATACTGGAATTAAAATAAAAAACTTAAAAAAATTAAAAACTTATCAATACACTTTAATACAGTTGACTAGGAAGAGAGGCATAATCAAAATGCATTTTGTTTGAGGATTTGCAAAACTTGAAAAGCTAATATTTTCAAGTTATTTAGAAGTTATCATTTAAAGCAGTAATTTAAATGTTTATATTAAAATATTTTAAATGTAATTTAATATTAAGATGTATTATTAAAAAATATACACGTGTTCCACAGAAAGTTTTTGGGATTCTTTTTTTGCATTGAAAATATCATTGTCATAAGCTATTGTAACACATCTTGTTCTGTATGAGGCAGTATACTCAGAGGTCAGAAAGTATATTGAACTTGTACATGGTCTTGAGGATATGCATACGTGTATTTGCATGTGCACACAGTATATCCTGCTGTGTTAGATTGAAACCTTCTTGAATAAACAATCTTCAACATAATTTGTGTATGCTTTTTCCTTTTAACATGAACTCTGGAAAATAAAGGATAGCTGCTACTCTAATAATTGATAGTTTGGCTGGTTGGCATACCTCCTAGTTCTACTATCATCTAGCATTTTTTTTTTTAGTTTTACTGAAATACTGTTGCACTGTTTTCTTTAACTATATGGGTACTTTATCCCCCCAAAATGTAGGCACTTTATCCCCCCAAAAGAGGCAACTATCCTAGAATAGCTTAAAAATTATTTCAAAGTTCTTTCACTTCAAACATTCTTCAGAGGCAAACATATTCAACTTAAGTCGGAAGTTTAACGAACTAAGCCACCCAAGTGCCCTTGAGATAAGTGTTTTTGTTTGTCTGTTTGTTTGTTTTACTTTAGACTATGTAAGATGAGAATATTTGTTACCCAGATTTCTCTTTTCCCCCCTTTGACCAAGATATTGGCTACATCTTCCATTTTATAATTTCTCTAAACCTGCTTGGACTACTTTTAATAAAATTATACATTCTCACTTCCAGAGAACACAAAATATGTGTTTGTGGGTTCACTTCTAATTTTTATTTGTTTATATCTACATTATTCCATTTTCTCAATCCAATTCTTTTTTTGTCATAGCCACCGCATTTATCTATATAATGCATGATTTTCCAAAATTTATCTGATTTTTTTTCTCCTTTGATGTTCTTTTGCTTTTGTTATCAGAGTAATATTGTCTTCCTAAGATACGTTTGGAAATATTCTGTTCTTCCTCCATTTTCTCAACATATTTGCCTAGGACTTGTAGTATTTCGTCTTTAAAAACCTGAAAAATTCAGCATGCCTGGGTGGCTCAGTCAATTAAGCATCAGACTCTTGGATCTGTGTGGCTCAATCAGTTAAGCATCAGACTCTTGGATTGGGCTGAGGTGGTGATCTCAGTGTCATGGGCTGGGGCCACACGTCGGGCTCTGCACTGACAGTGCAGACCCTGCTTGGGATTCTCTCTCTCTGCCCTCCTTCCCCCACCTCTGTCTCTCTTTCTGTCTCAAAAATAAATAAATAAACATTAAAAAAGAGAATAATTCAAATGTTTGAAAACTTCAACAGCAAAGCAATCTGTAAAAACTACACATTTTCCCATAGTAGGAAAATGCTTTATGTATAATAAATATTTATTAATTTTATTTTAAAATGTTTATATTTGTTATTTAAATATAAATATTTAAATATCTATTTTATTGACTAACTATTGGACTATTCAGATTGACTTTTTCAGAGTCAATTTTGGTAATTTGTATAGTCAAAGAATGCACCATTTCTTCTAAGTTCCTAATTATTGGCTTTATGATTTTCATAATATTCCTGTGTTATTTTTTATTGGTAGAGTTGGTGAAAACATTTTCTTTTTTACTCCTGTCATTTATTAATTTTAGTTATTTTGAGAGAGAGTGAGAGAGAGAGAGAGCATGAGCAAGGGGAGGGGCATAGAGAGAGGGAAAGAATCCCAAACTGTCTTCCAGCTGTCAGGGCACAGCCCTATAAGGGGCTTAATCTCACCAACCGCTAGACCATGACCTGAGCCAAAATCAAAACTTCGACACTTATTGGCCTAAGCCACCTAGGTGCCTCAAATTCACTCCTGTTATTTTTAAAATGCATTTTCCCATTTTTTTCTCTGGATAAGTGTCTCTGCAGATTTACTAATTTTGTCAACAATTTCAAAAAATAAACTTAGCATTTTATTGAACAAAATAATAAAGAAAATCTTTCTTTCTTTCTTTCTTTCTTTCTTTCTTTCTTTCTTTCTTTTATATTTCATTTCCTTTCTCCTTTTTGGGGTTTAATTTAATTTTTTATTTTGCATTTTTTCTTGTGTATGTTCGTAGGCATAACATTCTCTAACTTTTCACTTACATAAATTATAATAAATTTTAGAGTGATATAGACTTCTAGATTGACTTTTTATTTTCCCACATTAAAAATGTTATCCTATTGTTTTCTGTTCTGTTTCTGATGAAAATGAAGCTATCAGTATATATTGTTCCCTATATTTAAGATAGCTTATTCATTGGTTGCCCTTTCTTTCTTTTTTCCTTTCTTTCTTTCTTTCTTTCTTTCTTTCTTTCTTTCTTTCTTTCTTCTCCCTTTCCCTCTCTCTGTCTCTCTCCCTCCCTTTCTCCCTCCCTTCTTTACCTTTATTTTTTTCACTGTTGGCTTCCAACATGTTAACTATTTCATACCTAAGCATCATTCTCTCTCTCTCTCTCTCTCTCTCTCTCTCAGTATTTACTGTTAACATTAGTCAAACTTTTGGATAAATAGGTTTCTAAAAAAAAATTGGGAAGTTTCTAGGTAATATGCTTTCAAATATTTTTCTGCATAATTTTATTTCTGGGATTCCAATTACATTTAGATTATAATGCTTGAAATTGTCCGAAATAAGAAATTGTTAATTGCTTTCAAACAAATTATTTTTCTGATTATGCTTCAAATATGATAATATATATTAATCTGTTGATGTTTATCTTTTTTCTGCAATCTCCAGTTCACTGTTATGTTCTAGTAATTTTTTCATATTCTACATTGTAATTTTCAATTCATTAACCTTTAAACACTGGATAAAATAGTTTAATAAAATAATTACAAATAAAAATAAATATTACCATCCTGGTGAATTGCATTAAAAAAACACAAATGTCTGTTTTCACAGTGAAATATCTTAGTTTTTTAGTGAATCTTATTTTTTAGCTATAGAAGCATGAGAACAGAACAAGCAGAGAATCCATTAATATTGCTGCTTAATTATATAGAAAGAAAGATTGATGAATTACTTCTCTTTACTTGTAGATAAACACCATATTTTTATACAATAAAATAATAATAAAATTTCAGTTAGTTAGATAGAGATAACTATAAGTATTAGAGTATTTTTGTTGACTGAATCAGATAATAAACCCATCCATAAATGTAAGAATTCCTCTCCACAATGAATTTCTTAAAAAACAAATATGAAATGCAGATAATTTGGAGTGGTAATTTGCAATTGCTGTTTTTACAATGGGCCTAGAAAAGTATTGTTCAATTTGAGATCTAAGAATTATAGATCCTGAAGAAAGCAGTAAAGTGATCTTCAACCAGTTATCTCTGTTTTCCTGTCTGATATTGGAAAAAATTTTGTGAGCAATAAAAGCAGAATGATCACATGGATAGATAAGAAATAGTAAGTTCTTAAAATAAGCAACCATATGCTCTAGTCTTTGAGAAAGGAAGAATTTCTAGACAAAATGGAAAAAGTCTTTAAGGAAGTAGGCCAGGGAAGGAAGGAAGGAAGGAAGGAAGGAAGGAAGGAAGGAAGGAAGGAAGGGTGGGAGGAGGGAAGAAGATACAAAAGCAAGCTTTTAGGAAGTTTGATAAAAATAAAATAGTGGCATAATATAATAAGAAAAAATTATGCCTTATTATAAAACATAATACAATTAAAACATTATTTTGTTTTTCTCCTCATATTCTTTAAAGAACTGTACTGTCTTAACTTAGGTACATAATAACATACTTTATAGACTGGTGACTTAAACAATACACATTTATTTCCTTGCAGTTCTGAAGCTTGGAAGTCCAAGGTATCAGCATGGTCAGGTTCTGGCGAGATCTCTCTTCTTGGCTTGTGGATAGTAAACTTCTTAGTATGTGCTCACATGGCAGAAAAAAATAAAAGCAAGCTCTCTGATATCTCTTCTTATAAGGGTACTAAAAACCAATAGATTGCTCAACCTATTGGAAAAGAAAACAATTCTGAAGTTGGGCACCTAGAGAAATAAGTGGAGCAGGTAAATATGAGAAGGGAATTCTTGTATTTGAGATTGTGGAGGATTATCAGTTATTAGAATGGAGTTTCAGGTATGACCATGCTTAGCATGGGCGGCAGAGAAATTTATTGGAGTAGAGAATATCAAGTTAAGGGCAATAGAAAGATCATCTATGGAGACATTACAATCATCATAGTTCAGGACAAAAGAAATATTGTAAAGAATGTCAGAAAACTAAGGGCCACATCTTTAAGATTTTGAGTGAATCAGATGACTACCATCAGGTAGTGAATGGAATAATCAGACATTATTAGCTTTAAATACGGCTTTCATATTATGTTTAATCAATGTTTTATTTTATGCTGGGCATTATCAAATAGGAACCTTCCAGAGAAGTGCACTGAATAACATATAGTACCTAAAGACACTTTCTTTCACTTATTCCACATACTTTCAGGGGGAAAAAACTAGTTATGATGGACAAAAGTTATAAGGCAAATGTCAGCTCTAAATGGGTCTCAAGTTACTGGATGTTCAAGCAAAGTCTGTATGACCATCTTTCAAGGATTCTGTAGAGAAGATTAATTATTTCCATGGGAAGGTTTTTTTTGTTTTTTTTTTTTACTTCTCCAGCATTCTACCCTTATAATGGAAACAGTAGAAAAATACCACACATTGATCAAATAACTTTTCTCTCTACCCTATCCCCTTCTTCTTTCTCCTCCCCTCTTTGCCTTCCTTCCTCCTTTCCTTCATTTCATCAAGTGCCAGATACTGTGCTAAGTGCAGTGGATAAACAGTTAAAATTACATTCAGTGAATCCAGGTATTGTAATTCTAGTGTAGGGACAGGAAATCAAAAAGTGGGTATGCATATCTTCAAATATACTTGTGTATATGGAAGTCAAGGATCGCTTCACAGAGGAGAAAATGCTTGAGCTAGCTCTGTAGGATGAAGTAGGTTTTCATAGTTTGAGAAAAGGGAAAACAAATTTTAAAAGCTAGAAAAAGCATCTGAATAGATGTGCAGGCCTATAACTGGAGACACTAGGAAAAGTTAACACCTGTTAACTTTGGTAAAAGGTAACTGTAATTGGAGGAATGGGGCTGCCAGAATTGACTGGAAGGTGAGGCACAGACTGCAGGCAGGAGCTTGGTTACGAAAATCTTTGCACTTGAACTCGGAAACCAAAGAATTTATGATTTGTTTTCTGGTTTCTTATGTGTCTATTTCTCCTAAAATATAAAAGTGGTCATGTCCCTTCTTCAGTGTGGCAGTTGAGTCCAACCTTTTGTCTCAATAATCCTTCTAAATCCCATCAGTACCTATTCTCCTTCACCCTTTTCAAGAAAGGGTAAAACACTTGTACTCCACCCCCTACCAGGTTCTTCTAGAGCTGTATGTTCTCTTTTGCCTCAGAGTCTGGTTAAAGCTGTTCATTCTATTTGGGACAATCATTTCATCCAGAATTCTTTAAGACCCAATGCCTCCATTTTCCTTATCTTCAATTTGCAAATTCACATGCAACTTTCAAGTTACAGTTGATTGCAAAGGCTTTGGCTGACTCTGAAACATTGCTAGGTCCTCTATTTATAGGCTCCCGTAGGAATTCTGTTTTCATATTTATGGTACACATATCATTGCTAGATAAATTTAAGCCTTTCATCTTCAACTATAAGCGCCATGAGACCAGGAGCTCTGAATTCTCTTACTGTTGAGTGTATGATTAGATAGGTAGCTAAATGGAATGAAATATAAATCAAGGGTGATTAAAGTTCAGTGGATCAAATAGAATGTAATTTGGTCCAATGTGTGGTTTAGAAGATTCTCTTTGTTGAGCCTGAGGCAGATACGTGGAAAGAGATAAGATTAGAGAAAATCTATCAGGATATGAGTTAGGAATATATTTCAATAGCTTAAGAAAGAGGGCATTATGGAGGAATAGCAGAGAGCATGAAATGGAAACAATAGATTACAGAGATATTTAGATGGTATACAATAAATAATTGGCCGTACAGGTAGTGAGAGGAGGGTGTTGGTGGTGGTGAGGATGAGGATGACATTATTCTGGCTGATTAACTATGTACATGATGGTGTCTCTTATCAGAACAAATATTGAAATAAGAATAGCTGATTTTGGGATGAGGCAATTAGGTCCAATTTTAAACAGCTTAAGCTATTCATATAGACAGAAAATTGGCTTTACAATATATCTATTACTCTCTACATAGGTTTGGACAGGAAATTTACATTACCGAATCAGTGTATAGAAGGTTAATTATTAAGTAATAAAAATGAATAGGCTTTCAGCAGGCAAAGTGTAAAATGAGAACACAATAGGGTAGGGTATTACCTTGGGGAGCCTCAACCCAGAAAGGTTGCCAAAAAAAAAACAAAAACAGGTAGCTAAGATAGCAAAGTTACAGGACAATGAGGAGAGACCTTTTACATGGAAGCCAAGGGAAAATAAAATTTCCTGAAGCAAGTGATCAAAAATATCAGATGTGGCAGGGAGGTCAAATAAAAAGAGACTGGAAAGTGTTCATTAGATTTCATCACATGTTATTGCTGCCTATTGTCAGAGAGGTTTCAGTCAAACGGTAGGGCCAGCAATGAGACCACAAAGACTGAAGAGTGCTTGTAAGGAAAGGTAGTAAGGCTCCTCCATAGAGAAATGTACCTGTGCTGGGAAACAGAAGGAAAGCACCACAAGGCGTTCAAGCTATTGGAAGGGTATTCATTAAAATGGCATTATCCTTGATTGCAGTGGTATTTCAGAGTAAGAATGCTTGTTTTGCATAAGGAAATAATATCCCCCAATCCTATGACCTATACAAAGCAAGGTACCCTCTCAAAACATATTAATGCTTGCCCTGCTAAAATGTGTAGCCTCCATATTTTTGTTTCCGTGTGAAGGTAACCGTATTTGTTCCCTAATATTTTAATCTGAAGGTTAAGATGATAAAAGTGGTTTGATAGGTACCTAAAGGTATTTGGTGACACTGAATGGCTGTTTAAATCTAAAACATCTCTATTACTCTTCTAGCAACCACTGGTTGGGGTTCTGAACAGATAACACACGTTTATGGGAGCTTACTTTTAAATGTCTGCATACCCATTAGGAGACAGGATTTCTGTCCTGGTACCTCAGTAGATAATTTATCATTGACAGTCACTTCCGTTAAGACTGCAGTCTAAATTTTAAACACTCCTTTCCTCACCTTCAACTAGTTACAATGTCACTTTGTGTATTGTCATAAATATTTCATGCTGGAAATTTGTCAAGATGAGGGGAAAAAAAGCAATATGCACATGGTTATTCCCTGAAGTGTGTTCTCTAGTAGCTAAAGTGTCTTTCTTACATTAAAGAAATTAAGTAAATTATAGTGCATTAACTTGGTAGTATATTGTTCTTCTTAAAATAGTCATACAAATTTTTGTCACATATAAACAAAAAATGAAGTTCCACTAAAAGGCAGATATAGAATGATTTGGTCATTACTATTTCAAGCATAAAATATATGTATCCATATTCACAATATTTGGAAGATAACATGCAAACATGAAAATAGTTGAGACATGTTTTTGATTTATAAGGTATTTTATTTTCTCAAAAATTCACGTTGTTTTTCAATAAGAGGATATATCATAGGCTCCTTTGTTGCTATTGCTCCAATTTATCCAACCTCATATAAAAAAGCTAGTAAAACATCGTCAGCAATTAAATTTAGACCACCTTTAGCAGAGAGGTTTCTTGGCTTTTTATAAATAATGTTAAGGTAACGTTGTAATATTATTTTCTTTATGGTATATTCATCAATGAGTAACATCTCTCCTCATGTAAATGGGCCATAAAATTCTCTCCCTCCAGGATTCCACAAGTGATCTCAGTGATTCCTTATTTACCACAGAAAATCCAAAAATATTTTCATTTTCCTGAAGATTGAATTCTGCTCTTGGGTGAAGCAATTGTTGGGTACAAAGTTCCAACTTCACAGATGGTTATTAGACTTGCATTGCCCTGAGACAGAACCCTTATGTTGCTCTGTATTTTTCTATATTATTTGGAATTAATTGTATTTTCACCCCAACAAAGGGTTCAAACACATGCAATTAAAAACAAAGCACAATTGCTTCCTTTGATCTAAATAGAACTAAAAGTCATGAATTTTTGTGTTGTTGCTCACTTTTAGAAATTTATAGTTTAGTTAATAACCCTTTGATTGGGCATCAGTCTAACTCATATAATAAAGTGAATCAAGGAAGGAACATGTGGCCCATGTCCTGGGCAAACTCCTTGAAGTAGGCATGGATCGGCATCCATTCAAGTCTTCAGGCTGGTCTGGGGAGAAGTGGAATCGGTGGTGAGCAGGTGCGGGGGGCTAACAAGACTCAGGGTTGAACCCAGCCAGTAGACTGCTACTCACACTTCTGTTGATTGGCCGGCAAGTGCTTCACCACATGTATATAATAGGTCCTTGTACACATGCCCACTTCTCTTAGTCTTTATATTGCCTTCCTCAACATTCTTTTAAGGCAATTCTGGAATATATACATCATTAAAAACTGTTTGTTTGTTTTATTCCAAGATTCACCAAACCAACCCAACAAAATATTAGGACTGTAAGTGTGAACTCAAGTAAAATCTTTTGGCGAGTAGATAACTTTGCCTCAGCCTTTCAGGGCAACTCCAGGAAGGCAATGGAGGTACAGCACAAGAAACAAGGGGGCACTAGTGTTCATATCCATGCACGAGTAAGATATTGGTTAACAGCCACCATGGGGCTGTAAAATCTCTATGCATGTAGGCAAAATGGGTTTTGGCAGGCTGGGGTCAGCCCTCTGACACAGAGGTGCAAGTGCTGGCTGTTGGGAAAGCAAAGGAGTTTTGATAGTGTCTACTGTGCCACAGTTCACATAAATTATCTATAAGTGTGTGTGTGCTTTTTCAGTTATCTTTTCAATAAATATATTTCCTTATTTAAAAAAAATGGTCCTTAGTGACTTTGGTTAGAAGAGCTATATACCACAGTGACACTGATATAGCCTTCCTTCACCACTACCTTTCTCCATAGTCCTTGATCTCATATCCATTATATTGAGGAACATATCCTAGGAGACCTGATGAATGTTTTTCAATTTGCTAACAGACATCTACCCTAACCTCAGTCACAGAGACTAATGTTTGGTTAGATAGATAAGTTTACTTTTTTTTTTTTTTCCTTAGTAAAAGATCCAAAAGAAATGGCGATATCAATGAGGCAGGCTGGTCGTTCCTAAGGGAAGCCCAGTAGTTTATCAACATCACTTTCTTTCTTGGCATATCTCACTAAGCCCTGATATAATTTATTTAAGGATTAATATGATGCCAAATTTAGTATCCTCATCTAGAACATAAATTTATATGAAGTCACAGAATCATATATTTTTAAAGTTAGAATAAGCTATGATGTCATCACTCAGGTCAATCCTCTCATTTTACTAATGAAGAAGCCATGTTTGTAGAGAACAAATATCTTTACACAAGAGTATAGATTTTAAAAATTTGAAGCATGATAGTTTTGCCTCTCAGCTCAATGATTTCCCTTCTTCCTTACATGCTGTTTAATTTCAATAATGTTCCCCACTGTCACTCTGCAATATAAGTATGTTTTTATAGGTAAACACTTACGGTTATATTTAAAAGAAAACCCAAATTCATGATTCAAGTAGAGGTATATTATGCTGTAGCTACCATGGCTTTCTATAGTGTATTTTAAAAATTTCTTCTTATTTCATAATTAGCTCGTTTGGTGGCAAAAGATGGATGCTTTGATTTTCTAAGTGGGTATAAAACTTTAAACATATAGAGTGGTTCGGAGGAAATGAAGTACTTTTTTTCCCCCTTCAAAAGTGTTCTTCATAGTGATATGCGATCAGGAAGGCAAGAATCCCACTTTTCTAAATAGTATACATGCACAAGAGGTCACAGTTAAGGTTACCTTGGGAGTTCTAATTCTGAATTTCCTGAATTTTGTGGTTTTCAATCATAACTTTAATGTTCCATTAATGCAGGGCATTTTTTTACACTGAACTGTTTTATGTCTTTTATTCTGCACTAATGGACATTGTGTTGATTTCTATGAATATCAAGGAGAGCTCAATATTCTGGTAAAACTCTTTTTAGTTCATGTTTTATTTTTTAAATCCTTTTATTTGAGTTTGACTAAAACAATGTAAAAGCTTTTCTATCAATAGCCATTTTTTTTATTTTCTAGAAAAAGACCAAGAAATATTGTTCTGTGTATTTAAAATTAAGATGTGCCTCTGAAAAGTTCGAAAATTTAGTGATTTTATTGTTTTCGTAGCTTTAAAATACATTAAATTATACGCCAGTATCTTTGTCATTCAAATTTAAAAACGTCAGACTACCTACCATAAAAACAACACAAAACAAAGAATAAAAACTTGAATTCAACATGAATATGAATCACTCTTATATTCAAAGCGCAGCTCTTTAATTCTGGAATAATTTGTGAATTTCTTGATAGAAGTGATAATGTTTTAATGTTTTTTGGTGTAATCAATCAGAGTTCTGAGTTTGTTGTTTAATAAATACTTATTGAATTAAATAGAGTTTTTGAGTTTCTAGACTTATTGTGTTTGTTCTCTATCCTCAAATACGCCTTCTTCATTTTAAGTCAAGGGTGGTACACACCAATTCCAATGAACTTAGTGATAGTTCTAGCCCTGAACAGTACTCTGCAGCTAATTAAAAAGGAAGAAAGATGTAACTCGGTAATTATGCATACACCTATTATTTGAAGACAGATTCTAAGCTCAGTGAAAGCAAGGACTGTGTTTTGTTTGCCACTTAAAGCCAGTAGCTATAATGTAATGCTATTTAAATTTGGCTCCCTAGATCTTAAATGGTGTGTTTAGTATTTTAAAATCATGTTGACATCTTCATAATATGACAAACCTAAGACATTTCCCATACATATTTTATACATAACATTTTTTTCTTAGAATGCAATTCTTTTCTGAATATATTAAGTAAATGAGTTTAGAAGCATTAGAATTGTACTCTGATCCACATTTTTATTCGTAGGTATATATTCAAGAGAAACATGTGTTAATATTCACCAAAATTCATGCACAAAAATGTCCATAGACTTACTTATGATCATCAAAACTGAACACACACTCAGTATGTATGTGTGTGTGTATATATATATATATATATATATATATATATATATATCATGTATATATGCAAAATTCATGGAATGGGTTTTTAAATTCATGCAATGGAATATTATACAGTAAT
The DNA here is from genome assembly GCF_022079265.1 of Lynx rufus. Taxonomy (NCBI): domain Eukaryota; kingdom Metazoa; phylum Chordata; class Mammalia; order Carnivora; family Felidae; genus Lynx; species Lynx rufus. The sequence goes on along the minus strand of NW_025814823.1, from coordinate 219,810,025 downwards.
GCTAATGAACATACTACAATTATATGCATAAAAAAGAAATAGATCTCACAGACAGTGTTGCACTAGAGAAGGCAAACACAATTTTATGCTATATGATCCTATTCATATAAATTTCACAAAGAAAACTAGTTTGTGGTTTTGAAGTTAGGATAGCATTTACTTTGGGGGAAAGCAATGACAGGTATGGGAGCTTTTGGAGGTAATTTTGGCTGGCAACTTTGTATTTTGAGCTGAGTTTTGGCTACACAACGTGATCAGTTTGTGAAATTCATTGAACTATATACTTGTTTTGTGAACTTTGTTACAAATTCTACACTGGGGGCACCTGGGTGGCTCAGTCAGTTGAGTGTCTGACTGTTGATTTCGACCCAGGTCATGATCCCAGGGTCAAGGGATTGAGACCCTCAATGGGCTCCATGCTGAGTGTAAAGCCTCCTTGAGATTCTCTCTCTCTCCCTCTGCCCCTCTCCCCTGCTCACACTATTTCTCTCTCTGAAAAAAACAAAAGCAGAAACAACAAACAAACAAAAAAAACACTACACTAATTAAAAAAAAATAATATTTATTTTGAGAGACAGAGAGCACACAAGCAGGAAAGGGACAGAGAGAGAGGGAGACACAGAATCTGAAACAGGCTCCAGGCTCCGAGCTGTTCGCACAGAGAATGACACGGGGTTCAAACTCATGAACCACAAGATCACGACCTGAGCCAAAGTCGGACACTCATCCGACTGAGCTACCCAGGCACCCCCACTAAAATGCTTAGCTAAAAAAATGCTAAAGTGAAAGCAAAATATTTTGTTAATGTTTCCTTTTTTTGAGAGAGAGACACACACAGAGTGTGAGCAGGGCTGGGGCAGAGAGAGAGGGAAACACAGAATCTGAAGCAGATTCCAGGCTCTGGGCTGTCAGCACAGAGCCCGCCAGGGGCTCGAACTCTCAAACTGTGAGATCATGACCCAGGCCAAAGTCAGTTGCTCAACCAACTGAGCCACCCAGGCACCAAGAAAGGAAAATATATTTTGGAGTCATACAGCTTTAGGTTCGAATGTGTCTAGTTTTACTTCAAGTTGCTTTTAGGTTTCAGGTGGGGAAATAAAATCAGACCACATAAATTACAAAATTGCTTTTTTTTTTTAAATTTTTTTTTTTCAACGTTTATTTATTTTTGGGACAGAGAGAGACAGAGCATGAACAGGGGAGGGGCAGAGAGAGAGGGAGACACAGAATCGGAAACAGGCTCCAGGCTCTGAGCCATCAGCCCAGAGCCTGACGCGGGGCTCGAACTCACGGACCGCGAGATCGTGACCTGGCTGAAGTCGGACGCTTAACCGACTGCGCCACCCAGGCGCCCCAAAATTGCTTTAAACGTTAGTACCAATGGTTAAACTACTAATGTCATAAATAAATATTTAGGTAATAACTATTAGGTTTTTGTTTGTTTTTATGTAAAAATTCAAACGCATAGTGAGCACAGAGCTGGAAATTAAATCTGTATCTGATTCTACAGCCTACAGTTTTTCCTTGGATCATTTTGCCTTTCTCTTACTGTGATTTTTCTCTTAAGAATTACACATTACAGCAATTAAGAAAAATTATTATAGAATGGTATAGTAAAACGCATGAAGATTATAAAAAAAGCAACTATTATCAATACTTTTAACCAAAACCTTTTTTTAAATCTAGGATGAAGGAAAAATGTATTTCAAATTTTAATTTGTTTGAACTCCCTCAATGGCCTCAGAACAACTAGTCACGACAGTACCAGATGTTCTCAACAGTGATTTTGATTTACCAGGTGGTATTTTCTTTCGTGAGAGTTCAGGATCTGACAACTTGCAACTTAACTAAAAAAGAGAGAGAGAGAGAAAGAGAGAGAGGGAAAGAGAAGGGTTTACATAGATCCCTTTACAACCTTGTCACTCTGTCACTGCACTCCCAGGTAACACTGAGTTCTCTCACATAACAGCTTGTTTATTTCTCTGCCTTCTGACAAAATAGAAAGATGTTGACATTTTTTTAGGATACTCTTTCTCATCTGTGCAAAGTGTCATAATATCATGACTCACCAGGTCTCTTGCAGGTGGTTTCTGCATGACTCCAATTTCTCCTCTACCAACCGAGTTACTGAAATTGAGTAAGCGTGGGGTCCATTTAAGCTAGGATGCAGAATATTTGCCCATCCTCATTTTAAGAAGGTATACATAAACTTCCTGGTCTTATCTCAGATGAAAATTAAAACATACAAATTTAACTTAAGGGCAACGAAGGATGACAAGTCACAAGACAGATCTAGAACCTAGCGTGAGAGCCGCCCACTAGTTCCCAGCAGGTTCGGAAGGAATTAATGCAGATGCAGACACTGACCAGGTAAAACATTGAGAAGATGAAGAATTTCTCATACATAATTCATTACAATGCCTACCAGAAACACCAGGGTGGCTACAACGAGGTGTCAGAATTACAACCAGCGTGTGCATTTACTACCCTGGGCAATAAATGGCCACCCACGCATGAAGGTGAACACTTGACATTTAGGAGACGTTTCCAGCACAGAAAGAGACCTCGTGCCTTACGCTGATTCGGCTCAGAATTTCTCAAATAGCAAAGCTGCGAGATTGTAGGTAAGATCAGCATTAAGGGAGAAGAATAAAGCACAACTGGAGGTGAGTGAATAATCAACGACTGTAGGGAAAAGAGGTCCCTAGAAAAGGTTTTTGTGTCACTGGAATCACGTCTGATAAACAGCAAAGGAGCGCTGCAGAAATAAATTTCAACTCTAGCAGAGTGCTGCAACTGGGATTATTCTGAGCGGCAACAAATGAAGCTAGTCTCTTGCAACAGTTAGCATGTTTGTAAACTGTTTTTGTTTAGTTTTGTTTGTTTCGTCTTAGGCAGGTCTGTTTCTTTATGAAAGCTCAGATATTTGGAATATGCTGGGCTACAGAGTCAGGGAGATGAGGTTCAGTTAACACTTGTTTAAAATATTTTAAATAAATAGCTGTATTCATTTTTAGAATTGATCCCCCCCCCAAAAGGCAACCTATAGAATTAGAGAATAAATGAATGTTTGCTTGGGGTTGATTGTGGAAATAGAGAATTACTACAAATGAACGCAGGGATTTGTTTTTGTGTTTGTTTTTGTTTGTTGGTTTTTTGTTTGGTTTGCTTTGTTTTCTTGTGGGTTTTGTTTTGTTTTTCTTTTTGTTTGTTTTGACTAAGGAAATTTTCTAAACCTGGACTCAGATCTGGTTGCTGTAAAACTCTGTAAATTGACTTCGGTTCTGGGACATAGATGGTACCTCAAAAAACCTATTGTAAAAAGTCTTGAGCGTTTAGACTTCTCTTAACAGGCCTTGCTCCTCACCAATTCTTCTTCATAATACACTTTTTTCACTAATTATCCTTTCATTTTGTGTGATCCCTTGTAGTTCATAAAGACCTTCAAGAAAAACAAAACAAATACAAACCAGACCTACGATTCCTTGACATCACTAGAAATTATCATTTTTTTTTCTTTTCTCACAGAAAGCAGAATGAGAAAACAGATGAAATCAATGTCTATTTGTTTTAAGCAAGATACAAAAGACCTCTGGGCTCTTATCAAAATACAAGCCTGTATTCTGTAATGAAAGAGAGTCTTTGCAATGCCTGTGAATCTCCTTTCATAATCCTTCTTTATGTTAAAATTATACTGGCCCATTTTTTTCACATTTCCATAAAAGAATAGGAATAAATTACCCTTTTGCACCTTTTGCGTGTGAGAGAATTGAGATAGAATGTTACCACAGACTAACCTGTAAGGAAAACAGAAAAGATATCAGAACAACCCTCCTTTCCCCTGATTCTTGCCCTGAAAACTCTACTAGGAAATAAGTTTTATAATATGCCCTTCCAATACTCTCCTGTAGCCCATCAACATAACTTCTTTATCTTCTGCTCTAGTTATATATATGTTTTATATATATAATATATTATATATATAAAACATATATATAACACACATATATATAACATATACACACGGTAATCTATTGGCTTCTCAGGGTCTTCTGCCTCTTCAAAAACACTGTTTTCCCTTTTCTGATTTTGGTAAAAAAAACACATAACATAAAATCTGCCATCTACACTATTTTTTGAAGTTTATTTATTTATTTATTTGGAAGAGAGAGGGCGTGAGCAGGAGAGGGGCGGAGAGAGTGGAAGAGAGAGAGTCCCAATCAGGCTCCATGGTCAATGTGGAGCCTAACTCAGAACTCGATCCTATGACCCTGGGATCATGATAGGAGCAGAAATCAAGTCAGACACCTAACCAGTTTAGTCACCCAAATGCCCAATGAAACTCAAACTTATTGAACAATTCCTCTTTTAACCCTCCCCCCCGGCCCTTTGTAACTATCATCCTGCCTTCTGATTCTATGAATCCAATTCCTTTATTTATTCCATAGAAGTGGAATTATACAGTATTTGTTTTCTTTTTACTGGTTTACTTCACTTAAGCATCATGCCCTCCAGGTTCATCCATTTTGTAGCACGTCACAGGATTTCTTCCTTTTTTCCTCCAGCTTTATCGAAATACAATTGGTAAAAAGTGCAAGATATTTAAAGTATACAATGTGATGATTTGACATATATAAACATTGTGAAAGAATTCCCCCCCACCCCCGCACTGATTAATTAAACACACCCATCACCTCACATACTTTTTTTTATGAGAATATTAAGGTTCTGCTCTCTTAGCGAATTTCAGTTATACAATACAGTGTTATTAACTATAGTAACTGTATTCTCCATTCATTCCTCATACCTTATTTATCTTATAACTAAACGTTTGTACTCTTTCTACCAACCTCTTCTTATTTTCTCCACCCCCACCTCTGGCAACCATCATTCTACTCTCAGTTTTTACTAATTCTGCCTTTTTGATCCACAAATAAGCAATACCATTCAGTATTTGTCTTTCTTCATCTGGCTTATTTCATTTATTTTAATGCCCTCCAGGGTCATTCACATTGTTGCAAATGACAGGGTTTCCTTCTTTCTTCAGGTAGAATAGTATTTTATTATAAATAAATATATGTCCATCACATTTTACCCATTTATCCACCAATGGACATTTGGGGTGCTTCTACTTTTTGGCTATTGTGAATAGTGTTGGTATGCACATGGAAGTATAGATATCTTTTAGAAATTCTGATTTCAATTATTTTAGATATACACTCAGAAGTAGGATCATATGGTGGTTCTATTTTTAATGTTTTAAAGACACTGCATATTTTTTCTACGCAGTGCACCATTTTACAATTCTACCAACAAGGTACAGGGATTCCAGTGTTTCCACATCCTTACCACCAACACTTGCTATCCCCCCTTTTTTTATAGTAACCATCCTAATGGGTGTGAGGCGATAGCTCATTGTGGCTTTTATTTGCAGTTTCCTGATTATCAGTGATGTTGTGTATCTTTTCTTTGCTTATTGGGCATTCAAATGTCATTTTTGGAGAAACATCTATTCAAGTCCTTAGCTCATTTTTAATGCGGTATTTCATTTTGTTGTTGTTGAGTTGTAGTGGTTCTTTATATATTCTGGATATTAACTCTTTATTAGATATATAATTTGTAAATATTTTCTCCCATTGATTAGGTTGCCTTTTCACTCTGTTAATTTTGTCCTTTGAGCCACAAAAGTTTTTTAAATTTAATGTAATCCTATTTACCCATTTTTACTTTTGTTAACTTTTAGTGGTTGGGGTCATATTTAAGAAAATATTGTCAAGTCCAATATCATAAAACATTGTCCATGTTTTCTTCTAGGAGTTTTATACTTTTAGGTCTTATGTTTAGATCTTTAATCTATTTTGAGTTCATTTTTGTCTCTAATGTAAGATAAGAGCTCAACTTCATTCTTTTGCATGTGGATATCCAGTTTTCCTAACAGCAATTGTTGAAGACACTGGGTTTTTTTCTGAATTAAGTGGTTTTGGTACATCTGTTGGAGATCATTTGACATTGGTTTATTTCTGGGACTGCTATTACATTCATGGCCCTCTGCAGCATTTAACTCATAGGGATATATTTGCCAATGAATTAACTACCTACTTGAAAGAGATGACTATATCCTAGAAACAGCAACAATACTCTGTGTTCATAGAGAGATAACCTGAGTCATCAGGGAGCTTCTCTTTTATCACATGGTCTATATTTTGGTATATTGCTTGGCAATCTTTCCGACACAAGCAGAGTATTTTTTTCTTAATCCTTTTTTGTCAGCCTCAACATTAATACATATTTAACTCCCTGACATAATTAATTTTGCATATTTGTGTGAGTTGTAATCTAATTTTGTAGCTCAACAGGCATTTTAACCAAGAAAAGGTGGAACTTAATCAGGGGACACTTACAAATTTCCTGTTAAAGTAATAGTTGCTTAAAACATAATTGGAATATTTTTAAATGACTAATAAATGTTTTTATAGATTATTTTATAATCTGATATACAATGACTGAGCAACTTCTGTTATCAGGAGGACAATGTTCTTTTTCTTTTCAAGACGTCTTAAGTAGTTTTTTCTTAGCTAACTGCAAATATTAGATTCTATTCACTTGTATTCTAAAGAAGATTGAAATTTGCATGATTCAACCAAGTCCAGATCTAGATCTAGATTGTTATATAAATCCCATTTTTAGGAAATGTCATGGTTTGTATCTCCATATGGCAAACGTCTTTCCAGATTCATCTTCTGATTCTGCCTACATTTACTCTGGTATAGCTCATTCTCCCTTTAAAAACAAATTTCTGCAAGTTGCTTTTCAAACCGTTCAAGTTACTCTTTATTCAATCATTACTAAATCAAACTCATAAGGCCTTGGGATCTCCTTACTGAGATACATACATATGAATACCCTCTGGTAGTATTATTGGATCTCTAGTGACCTTAAGCCATGGTCATCCTCCTCCTCAATGTTATCCAAAGTCTGACTTCACAGAAAGAATCTATCATTGCAATAAGTTTGGTCTTGCCTTCTATATCTGCATACATGAAATACATTTTTATTCCAATTCTATATAATAATATTAATATTTATTTTAATAAAGCAATAATTTCTTTAAGGCATATAACAACAGAAGTGTTAGATACCAAATACAAGTAATTAAATTTCCCCAAATCTCCTCACTTCTTTCATATTCTTCTGAAACCGTAAGTAAATGGTTGCAGAACTAACCAAGAAAGAAGTATAACTTTTTGTTACAATGTTTGACTGTATTTTTTATAGAGAAATGCTTCTCCACTCAATAAAAGAAGCATATTTAGAAAAACTTTGTTTAATATGCTAAATATTTTCACAATAATTTTGATGCTTCTACGCAATTTAATGTCATGCAGTAGGTGATGGGAATAGAAAATTAATGTACTGTGACTTCAATGGGCTTCTAATTTAATCAAAACAGAAGAGATGTTCATAAAAATACAAGTAAAATATATGCCAAGATATGAGTAGTGAAAAAGACAACAATAAAAGCTAATTATGTATATTACTTTTGCTTTGAAATAAAATATGGACATTTATAGCACTGACTATAATTAAACAATTTCAGATAAAAATGCTATTCATGTATACATTAATCAACGGTATTGCATTGTGACTTAAAATTAATTCATGTATTTTTTCAGACTCTATAGATTACTGTAACTCATTAACTTAAAGTGAAGTCTCCTCTTGAAGTATCAAAGATAAACATAGTATTCAAAAATAGGCTTTTATTCTCGTAATTTACATTTCATTTTAATTTAAGATTTATCTGAATTGCATTTAAGCCCCCAATTAGTATTTATAACACAATTATAGGGCATGGTATGAAGAAAAACAGTGAGGTTACAAAGTTAGTGAATTCAAATATATATTTTGGCTTAGGAATTTAGGGATTGGCTTTGGATACTGCATTATAAAAGCATTTCCAGGAATCTTGGTATAGGTGGTCAAAATCCTTACTTTTCAAAATTCTGACCTAGCAACTCAGGGAAAGAAAATTATAACAAAAGGTGTAGACTTTAATCCATTTAACCAGATTATCATATAGTATTTCTAATAACTGCTAAGCATCTTTAATATGAGTATTTTTATAGCACGTGGATACAACATATCCAGAATGGAGTCATCACTCTCCTAAACATTCTTTTTTCATCTCTATTTCTTACGTCTTTTAGTAACATCTTTCTACTCACTGCCCTCTTCTTCTTCCACAACCTCATATCCAATCCTCTATTTCAGCGGTCTTTAAACTCATTACGCTCTCCTAAACTATTGCATTAAACTCCCATAGACTTCTCCACCCCTGTTCTCATTCACTTGACACCATGGTGTCAGATTAGTTTTACTAAAGCCACCCCAATTGTGTTACATTTTGCATAAAATCTTTTAGAGTCTTCCTTACATACCAAATGAAATCTACCTTAATTTTTTATGTGAAATCCAGAATTATCTGTCCCCAAGCTGACTTTTCCAACTTTGTCTAATCATATTTCTTGCTACACAATCTCTCTGTTTTATTTTGCTTCAAACTACAAACCAATTAAAATGTTCACTATATGCTATTTGAGTTACTCTACTTGTCCATTTTGTTTATGAAAGCCCCAGGTCAAAACATTTCCTGATTTACTCAGCTGGAAGCAGATTTTCTAAAACCAAATAATGACTCTTTTTCTTTCCTTTTAATCTTATATTTAATATTATGTTGAATAATGACTTAGGTATAAGTCTAATTTTTTCTAAAGCATATATTTCAAGAATGTGAAGTCTATTTCAACTTCATACACACTCAGAATCTATTTAAAGCTTTCTTAAGAATAGCCATTAATATTTTCCAACAAAAAAATATGAGTTTTCTATTTCAGCTTTTACTTATTTTGACTCAGTGCCGACAAGCTAGTACATATTATTTTACATCAATAGAATGTATAGAAATGCATTCATTGTATTTAATATTTAATAAACACTAAAATATTTAATAAACACTAGCATGGAACTTACTTTTGCCAGACACTCTTTGAATCATTAAATATATTACATACATTTCATGAGAAATTCTTTTTTTTTTCAATGTTTATTTATTTTTGGGAGAGAGAGAGAGAGAGAGAGAGAGAGAGAGAGAGAATATGCATGCATGCAAGTGGGTGAGGGGCAGAGAGACAGGAAGAGAAAAGATGCAAAGCCGGCTCTGGGCTGACAGCAGAGAGCCCGATGCAGGGCTTGATCCCATGAACTATGAGATCATGGGGCTGGAACCCATGAACCATTAGATCACAACCTGAGCCAAAGTAGGATGCTTAACCAACTGAGCTAGCCAGGTGCCCTGGGAAATTTCTTAATGTTACTTTATATATGAGATAACTATATATACCTACCACAATATAGTGTATCCAAAGCAATACTGAATATATTAATGCGATATAGTAAAGATACTCATAAAAAATTGAGCTTTATATGTAAATTAGAAATATTCTTCTATCATTATAGAATAAAATAAAATATGGAAATTTAAATCCACTGTAAAAACTAACATTTACTTCACAATAAGATTGGGGATAGTAGAGGTGATTTTTCAAGATGTTTAAGGTTATGAACTACTGAGATTTACTTAAGCTCTTTATGCAGATACTTTAGTCTTTTATACCTGGTCGTGAAGAATTGTGTAATATTCTATGCACTGATAATTCATTTAAAATTACTATCTAATATGGTTTTCCCTTAGAAATTTCCTTGAACATTTATGGAATTTAGTTTGAAAATATATTCTCATTTTGAACCAAAACTAGGCTTTCTTTATCTATGGAGAATCATTAATGTGAATTATTATTCTATTTATTCTAAGAATACTCTTTTATTCTTTTCATGTTTTTGATGTATACACAGAATTGGCAAAAATACAAATTATTAAAAGAAGGAAGTTTATAATTATATTTATTTATATATTTATTTATTTCAAAGTTTATTCATTTATTTTGGGGGGGAGGGGCAGAGAGAGAGGGAGACAGATAATCCCAAGTAGGCTACATGCTGTTAGCACAGAGACTGACATAAGGCTCAATCTCTTGAACCCTAAAATGATGACCTGAGCTGAAACTAAGAATCAGATGTTCAACCAACTGAGCCACCCAGGCATCCCAAAATTATAAGTTTAAAACCAAATATCCCCCAAATCAGGTATTAGAGAACACAGGTAGTTAAAATTTGGATAGGGAGGTCGCCAAAAAGGAACTGTCTAAATTATGAAAATAATTTTCCTCTGTAATTATTTCATGTTATGAAATGGATATTAATAATTTTTTATTTTATTAATTTATTTAAAATAATTTTTATAATTCTCATTCAAACTGACTTTGACTCTTTTAATAAAAGTTTTAACAATTTTAAAAAACTTTTTTTAATGTTTATCTTTATATTTGAGTCAGAGAGAAACAGAGCATGCGCAGGGGAGAGGCAGAGAGAGAGGGAGACACAGAATCAGAAGCAGGCTCCAGGGTCTGAGCTGTCAGGACAGAGCCCAACGCGGGCTGGAACTAATCAACTGAGATATCATGACCGGAGCCGAAGTTGGACGCTCAACCAACTGAGCCACCCAAACACCCCAAAGTTTTAACAATTTTAATAACCTACTAGAAAATTCTCTATAAATGTCATTGTAGGTAACTAATTAGGTATGTATCAGTTTGGAATTTATTTATTTGTAAATAGGATTCATTGTGATATGGATGGGATGGGAAGAATTCTGAAGGTGAGGACTAGAGATAGAGAAGAGCTAAGGCACCACTGTGCTCGCTGGGGCCCTCCTACATTTAGGAACAACGTCATCAATCATCTTCTCTTCCATGACTTTATTCGCCTCAGTCACATAAGACTCGATAAGACTTAATCATACCTTTAATTAAGATATTCCATGGATGTTCCTAGAAGTATCTTAATAGAGAAGGATGAAAACTAAAAAAACAAACAAACAAACAAAACAAAAAAACAAAAACAAAAAACAAAAATAAACATCAAGAGAAGGAGTCAGAGAAGTAGGAAAACATCAAGGGGGAGGGTATGTGGTTATAACAATTAAAAAAAGGCTAACCCTCCACACTCACACTGGGCATGTGACACTGTTATCTCCCAGGGACCCACAGTAAGAAAAGAATGATACGCACATTGATTTAATACAACTTTTTTAAATAGTTTATTCATGTTCACATTCTTTAATGCTCACAAAATACCTTGAAGTGGGAAGTATTATTTTTTTTAACATTATAGATGAGGAAATTGAAATGTAAGGAGGTTGAGTAGTTGCTAAACACTAGAGAACTCGTTAAGTAATGGGAGTGAGGAATCAACCCAGGAAGTGAGAGAACAACTCAGGAAAGAAGGAACCAATTCAGTCTGGCTCCAGTATTCAGCGTCTACAATTTTTTTAACTTCCTTTTTGTTATAGGTTGAATTGTGTTCCCTAATAAGATATGTCAATATCTTAACTCCCAACACCTTAGAATGTGATCTTGTTTAGAAATAGCATCATTGCAGGGGCACCTGGGTGGCTCAGCTGATTGAACATCCCTCTTTATTTCAGTTCAGGTCATGATACCACGGTCATGGGATCGAGCCCTGCATGGGGCTCTACGCTCAGTGTAGAGCCTGCTTGGGATTCTTTCTCTTTCCCTCTGCTCCACCCCCTTTTTGCGCTTTTCTGTCTCTTAAAAAAGAAGGAAGGAAGGAAGGAAGGAAGGAAGGAAGGAAGGAAGGAAGGAAGGAAGGAAAAAAGGAAGAAATAGCATCCTTCCATATATAATTAGTAAAGTTTAGATGAGGTCATACTGAGTACAGGGAGCCTTTAATCCAATATGATGACTGGTGTCCTTGTAAGAGGAAAGAGTGACAACAGTGACAAAAGAGAACACCATGTGAAGACAAAAGACACACAGGGAAAAGATACCCATGTGACAGTGATGGATGCAAAAATTAGAGTTCGATATCTATAGGCCAAGGAAAACCAAGAGTGTCTAGTAACTATCAGAAGCTAGGATAGAAGCATGGAACACAAAGTCCTCCAAATTAGTATCTTGATATTGTACTTCTATCCTCTAAAACTGTGAGAGAATAAATTCCTGTTCTTTCAAGTCACCCAGTTTGTTGTACTTGTTATAAGAGCCCTAGGAAAGAGTACATTCTATAGACATTATCTTTCTCAGAACTTAGTTTTATTTCACATTCAGTTCTTACATTGAATTATATTATAACCTATGTCTTCCTTCAATAAAAATAGCTGACAGTCTATTCTAAGCAAGGGAAACTGTTGGAAAATTGAGAAATGGCATACGGTTGGAAAAGACAGCATATTTAAAGGAAATGGTAACAGTTCATAAGGCTGGGAGTAAAGCAGACACACAGAGTACTGGTTTCTGAAGTAAGTTGCTTTGAATGATAGAGCAGGAAGTCTGGACTTTGTTTTGCTTCTGAACACCACTGAAAGTTTCTGGCCAGAAAAGTAATGTGAAAAGAAGTGTGCTTCAGGAGGTTCAATATAACTGCAAGGAATTAGATCTTACCGAGTAGAAATAACTGGAGGCAGCATGAATAGTTAGGAGACAATAAGTCTCAGAGACAGTGGTGTAGGTAAGATATATGAAGAGAGCTAGCATTTGAGAAGAACCTTTGAAAGGAATTCTGGGGAAGGAAAATACAGAGGATATAATAATTGCATATGCAGAAACAGAGAAGACTAAGATAATTTTATGTTTCAAATCTAGGTGAATGGGACTCTAGTTGTCTCATTACAGAGATAGTACGTGACAAGAGATATATTTTGTTTTACTTTGTGTTTAATGTTGACTTTGTCCTATGTGCATTCCTGGTGATACAACTCAATGAAGATATCTTAAAGGTAGCTAAAAATGCATAACTTAATTTAGAAAAGAAACAGAAATAAGAGCAGCTAATATCCTTTGACTGATGGTAAACTCTGGGATAGGCAATGTTAACAGTTTTCAAGTACTGTCTTATTAATTCATAAATACTTCTGTGAACGATAATTGCTATTATAAACATTTACCAGATGAAGAGAATTGAGGGAGAGAGAGGTAAAATAACTTACCAATGCTACACTATGAGTAAGTGGGGAGCCAAGATTGCATTTCTGGTTGTCATACATCAAACTGTGGAGTCATCCTCATTTAAAAAATGATAGCTAAACTATCAGATAATTAGATGAGATTCATGGAAGTTCACACAGAGAGTCAGTAGGTCCAGAATCACAGTGTTCAGAACATGTGAAGTAATATACTCCAAAGAGAATGCTCTCCAGTTACTTAGAATAGAGTGATGCCTTTTATGCCTAGCCTTGGGTATTTTTATTTTGAAACCAGCCAGTATTTTAGTTGACATGACCCTAAAATGGCTCTAGTATCCATTTTACCCTTATTCAATTATATATATCTTGAATTATCATCTATATTAAGTATTAACATTAAAGGTACCTTTATATAATATTTAAGAATTTTAAATAGAAAAGACATACAGCTCTTAGAGAAGGCTAGTCAGAAAGGCTTAAACCTCTCCGTGGTGCAGTCTTAAATTTAATAAATGTACACATAAGGCGCAAATCATTTAAAAGTGTGTTATTCTTTTCTACTATAGTTTATAAAAAAGTTTCAGTGAAAAGTAAATAAAATAATAATAGCAGTGTGCCAGAAGGGACATGGTGTTCCATGCATGTTATATTTCCCTGAAGATTTTGACTGAATGGATTACCTTTACAACTTCCCCCTCTTAACCAGCTTTGACATAAGTGTGTTAGACTGTTAAGTTTCTATATTTAGCCTAAAGCTGAGTGAATTTCACTGGAGTGTGAAGTAATTTTAAATATGTTTTGTGTAAAATTTTGCTGAACTTTAAAGCCACTCTGACACCACAGTGATTAAAAGGTGCTCAAAACACAAATCAGTGTAGTTAAATATACTGACCATGTGTGATGTTTAAAATATAGCATTATGCTATTCTTGGTCCACATTGGAAGCAACATTCTTTTTTTATAGCCACAGCTAAATATTTTGTATAGGAAAGAGATATTGGATGTAGTAATAGTATTTAAACTCAGTTTCATTACCATAACTTTAATAGATGCAATAGAATAAAAACCCTGTAACAGTTAAATAAATATTTCTGAGTTTCCTGCTTTTGTGGAAAACTGTAGTGGTCTTCAGTTTACTGAGTAAATTGACATGATTTCTCTGCAAGGCTTAGTCTATCATGAGTATTTTTAGCTAAGCTAGTTTCTGGAGAAATACCTCATCATCATCCACTTTAGAATATTACTTGGTGAGGATTATAGAAGAAACATAAATTATATGCAGAAGGGGTAAATGTTACTGCCATGATTCTATGGCAGTGATGGTTATGATGATTTAACTTTCTCTTTAGCCGTCTGCCAACCCAAGGATATTAACGGGGCAATAGTCTCAAGATGGGTCCACTAGACAAAAGAAATTATATCTTGAGAAATAATAATAGAAATAATAACCTGCTTCACTTATGATTTAACTCTCTAATAACTAGCAATAGCACAGGACACTATAGTGGAATCTCTCTAAAAACGAATAATGTTTTCAGCTGTATTGAGTGATAATTGATACATAGGAACTGTATATATTTTATTTATTTATTTATTTATTTATTTATTTATTTATTTATTTATATTTATTTATATTCTCAGGTTAGTCAGCATACAGTGCAGTCTTGGCTTATACAATAAATTGAAGAAGACACAAAGAAATGGAAAAACGTTTCATGCTCATGGATTGGAAGAAAAAATATTAAAATGTTGAAACCACCCAAAGGAATCTACACGTTCAATGCAATCCCTGTCAAAATAACACAAGAATTCTTCCAGAGCCAGAACAAAAAATTCTAAAATTTGTATGGAACCACAAAAGAGCCCAAATAATCAAAGTAATGTTGACAAAGAACACCAAAGCTGGAGGCATCACAGTTCGGACTTTAACTTGTATTACAAAGCTATAATCATTAAGACAGTATGGTAATGGCACAAAAATGGACACATAGATCAGTGGAATAGAGAAACCGGAAAAGAAATTGCGTAATTTTAATGTGTATAACTTGATGTTTTGAAGTATGTATAAATATATGTATAGATATATGTATAGATTTTTTTTTCAATATATGAAGTTTATTGTCAAATTGGTTTCCATACAACACCCAGTGCTCATCCCAAAAGGTGCTCTCCTCAATACCCATCACCCACCCTCCCCTCCCTCCCACCCCCCATCAACCCTCAGTTTGTTCTCAGTTTTTAAGAGTCTCTTATGCTTTGGCTCTCTTTCACTCTAACCTTTTTTTTTTCCTTCCCCTCCCCCATGGGTTTCTGTTAAGTTTCTCAGGATCCACATAAGAGTGAAACCATATGGTATCTGTCTTTCTCTGTATGGCTTATTTCACTTAGCATCACACTCTCCAGTTCCATCCCACGTTGCTACAAAGGGCCATATTTCATTCTTTCTCATTGCCACGTAGTACTCCATTGTGTATATAAACCACATTTTTTTTATCCATTCATCAGTTGATGGACATTTAGGCTCTTTCCATAATTTGGCTATTGTTGAGAGTGCTGCTATAAACATTGGGGTACAAGTGCCCCTATGCATCAGTACTCCTCTATCCCTTGGGTAAATTCCTAGCAGTGCTATTGCTGGGTCATAGGGTAGGTCTATTTTTAATTTTTTGAGGAACCTCCACACTGTTTTCCAGAGTGGCTGCACCAATTTGCATTCCCACCAACAGTGCAAGAGGGTTCCCATTTCTCCACATCCTCGCCAGCATCTATAGTCTCCTGATTTGTTCATTTTGGCCACTCTGACTGGCGTGAGGTGATAATAGATTTTTAAATGATCACCAAAATCAAGCTAATTAACATGTCCATCACCTCACATAGTTTGTGTGTGTGTGTGTGTGTGTGTGTGTGTGTGACATGAGAAAGCTTAAGGTATACCCTCTTAGCAAGTTTCAAGTTTACATGACAGTATTGTTAACTGCAGTCACCATGCTGTATATTATATCTCCAGAACTTATTTATCCTGCACAACTGAATCTTTGTACCCTTTGACCAACAACTTCCCCTTCCCCCTTTGTCCTGCCCGTGTCAACCACCACTCTATTCTCTGTTCCTATGAGTTTGAAAATTTTAGATTCTACACATAAGTGACAGTATTTGTATTTGTATTTGTAGTTCTGAATTATTTCACCTGGAATAATGTCATCCAAGTTCATCCAACATTCATATGTTGTTGCATATGGCAGGATATCCTTTTTAATGTCTAAATGTACACACACACACACACACACACACACACACACACGATATTCCTTGATCCATTCATCTATCAGCAGACATTAAAGCTGTTTCCATATCTTGGCTATTGTGAATAGTACTGCAACCTGGGAGTTCACTGAAGAGTATCTCTTCATAATAGTGACTTCCATTTCTTCAGATGGATGGCCACAAGCAAAATTATTGGATTATATTGCAGTTCTGTCTTTAATTTTTTGAGGTCCCTCCATATCTCTCCCACACAGCTATATCAATTTACATATCTGCCAACAGAGTACATGTGTTCTCTTTTCCCAACATCCTTGTCAATACTTATCTTTTTTCCCCCCTGAGCTGGGGAGAGGAACTGTGACAGATGTCTGCATAAATGTTCTGACCACATGATCTTCCAAACTATTGCTTTGTTCTCTGTCAATCCCAAGGTCTTAGTAAATGCTGGGCCCTATCGGCTCTCAGAAGCAGACACGGGTAAAAGCTAGGCCCTTGGGTAGAAAAGTTGAGGGGATAATATGCAGATCAACTCCATCCAGGGAGAAGCTGGGGACTTGGTTTTGTTGCTGGAGTAAATTTTCTGCAGCGGGAAGGAGCCTTGGAATATTCTCATATGTCCATCCCAACTCCCAAATGATTAGTGATTGCCTGCTCATCAACTCAGTGATGAGTGAGTTAGAAAGAAAACGATGGGTTCATGGGTTTTTGTGGCTTCATTTCAATAATGAAGTAAGTTTTGAATGTAATTTCATTGCACATAGATCCCTCAGGTTACATTTTATCTTCCTGAGATTACCTTTTTCCTTGAGGTCTTTATTTTGTTTGTTATAAGTAAACATTTTCTATATTTTTAAAATCTGCCATCAGAAAACGTGGGTGGTAGAATCTTTTAAATCATTTAGTCCAAATAACAAAGGAGGAAAATAGGAAATTTTTCTAGGATTATTTAAGTAGTTAGAAGAGAACTTGAGTTTTCTAGTTTCTTAACAAAAATATACCCACTCTCTTATTTTCTTTATGCTTGATGGGCAGTTACAAAAACTCCATTTGCTATTCTACTGTGATAGGTGGGATACACTTATTGATAGTATTAAACAAGTAATTTTGCAGTGTAGAAATAATAATCCATCTTTAAAGTTTCATTTAACTCATTCTCATAAACAATACTAATTCAAAAAATCTTAACTGGGAAAAACAACTAAGCAACAGATATCATGACATAATACTTGAAATATAGTACATACCAATGCACAGATTATACTTTTTGAACTATATATAAAGGTGAAGATAAAATATTAAAATTTTATGCATAAAAACAGACTCTCATTTTTAAAAAATGAATTCCTTTATGTGAGAGAGAAAGAGCAGGAGAGAGAGAGAAAGAAAGGGAGGGATGGTGGGAGGGAAGGAGACAAAGATTTATTATAAAAAATTGACCCATACATTTATAGAGGCTGAGATGTCCCAAGATCTTCAGCTGGCAAACTGGAAGCCTAGGAGAATCTATGTGTAGTTGTAACATAAGTCTGAAGGTCTGAAAACCAGGAGAGCCAATGGCATAAATTTCAGTCCAAAAGCCATCAGTCTCAAGATTCAAGAAGAGCAGAAGAAATGTTTCAGACCGAATCTAGAGACCGAAAAAGACCAACATCCCAGCTTCAGCAATCAGGCAGTAGGAGTCCCCTCTTAGCCCTTTGTGCTATTCAGGTCTTCAACTGATTAGATGAGGCCTACCAATGGAGGTAATTTACTTTACTTAGTCTACTGATTCAAACATTAATCTCATCCAGAAACACCCTTATGGGTACACCCAGAACAATGTTTGACCTAATGTCTGGGCATCTTGTGGCATAGCCAAGTTGAAACATAAAATTAACCATGATGCAAATAGTATCAGTGGTTTGAACTAGGCTGTTGTCATAGGACTGTAATTTGTGAAAATGGACAAATTATATTAAAATCATGGAGGCAGATGGAAGTACTTACAGAAAATATATAGTGAGACAAAACTGGGACCATGACAGAAACCTGAGGGTTTTCAATACTAACATGTAAGAAAGAGGAGGAGAAGCCAAATGAAGAATGCATGGAGAAAGGCAAACAGATAAAAGGGAAAAAAGGACGTGGATGCCATCGAAGTGAGATTGTTTTTAAAGTTTTTTTTTAATGTTTATTTTTGAGAGAGAGAGAGAGAGAGAGAAGAGAGAGAGAGAGAGAGAGAGAGAGAGAGAGAGAGAGAGAGAGAGAGAAAGCAGGGGAGGGGCAGAAAGAGAGGGAAAGACAGAATCCAAAGCAGGCTCCAGGCTCTGAACTGCTCCAGGCTCAGCACAGAGCCTGATGTGGAGATTGAACCCACAAATTGTGAGATCATGACCTGAACCAAAATCAAGTGAGATTTTTTTAAAGGATAAAATGGTTCATGGTATCAAATGCTCTTGTGGGTTGAACCAAATAAGGACTAAGATATATTTCCCAGATTTAGCTGCAGGAAAGTCATTGAAGACCTTACCAAGAAGATTATTAGTGGAGCGTTGGAGCCAAAATCCATATTGGGGTGTGTTGGGCTGTGAATGGGATCTGATTTTTTTTTTTAAATGGAGAAAGTGAGAGCAAGGTGTCATTGACTTTAGCAGTGATGTAATGATGAGACAATAGGCTTCAGTCTTAGAGGGTAATGGGGCAAAGGGGACAATTAAATGAGATGCATTTCCTCTTTAAGGAAAGAGATCTATTTGAATATACTCTGAATTTTTCAAGATAATCAGCTATCCACTACCTGCATTTAAAATAAAGGTACTGCAGTTAAAATATATAAATGTTTCTAGAGAGGTTAGTCTGCAGAACACAATTTCATATAATAGCTTTTTCATTGCCGGAATTCAAATCCAAAATGTACAGAAGTTATTCCTTATATAGGGAAAATATTGATATATTTCTGGCAAATCTCACCCTGTGTCATATCATTGCTGATTTTCTGTAATTCAACCACTTGCTAAGTAATTTTCCCAAGATGTTCTCTCTTCCTGAAATAGTTTCCAGCACTCTACCCCACCTTTATTCTGTTTTATCTAATTAATGTCTACAGCTCTCAGAGAAAATATCATTTATTTAGAGATGTTTTTTCTGACCCCCCCCCTTACTAAAACAACTTCCTCTACCAAATATTGTTATCTTACTAAATGCCTCTTCTCTTGGAAATTTTCCAAGTTTTATTTTTATATTTATTTGGTGGGTCTTTAATGTATTTCCAGTCCACTATAATATATTAATATTAAAATATGTTTGATTATATCTTATTTCATTGTCTCCACAGCACCTACACACCCCTCATAAAAATGATACGCTCAATACATATGTGTAGAATGGCTGAATATACAAAACCAATGCGAGCACATCTAGACAAAAAATTGTAAATGCGGGTGAATAAGCTAGCTAACATAATCTGTATTAGTCTTCACATATAGTTAACTATTGATATTGCATTTAAAAGATGAAGATTATTTTTCTAAAATGAGACACACAATATTATTATATTTTATTAGTATATCAAAATATAATATAAAATTGATATTTAATAATGTAGGGGATAAGAACTTGAACAAGTTTTCTTTCCTATGAGCTTTTCTAAAACATTTTAGAATTGTTGAACATTTTTTTTTATTTTTTGAGGAAAGCTGAGTGAACATCCCAGATGGAACACATCCTATAACCTAAGAAATATAATAACTTGTTTTAAGTATTTTGAATCATCTAATATAAGTTGTATATTGAGAGTTACATATTAAAAATATTTTACTCAATACAACTGTCTGTATATGTTACATAACCAGCTAATGAGTGACATATTTTTAAATTTTTCTAGAAACAAACAGCAAATACATAATCATAGAATCATAGACTAACAGATTTGAAGGAAAACTTATGCCACCAGTGCTATTTCCCTGAGAGCAGGAACCCCATCTACAGCATCTTAAGTAGTTATTCATGTATTCTTTTCTGCAATAATTCTAAACGCTCTGGACAGAAGCCAGTTCTTTGATAAAGTCTCTAATTGTCAAAAAGGTCTTCCTTTTATTGATCCAGCATTTTTCCCCTTGCAATCTTGATTTTTCATTCCGACCCATCTTCCCAAGCAGCATAAGAAATGTCTGACTATCTTTCTACATCACTCAAATATTTGAAGACCTCTGATTCCTTTCTTTGGGGGTATATATCCTTGTCCCACACAGACAATGGTTTTTTTCAAGCTGCTTATAAAAAACAAAAACAAAAACAAAAATAGTCATTCCACTCTGCTTTAAGTTGCACTTGAGGATTTCACTGATGTTAACTGTCATCCTCTTTCTATGTTATCTATTTTTTTAACACATTAGCTGTTCTAGCTTTCTTTATTCTTTATTTCTTTATTGTAAGTAATATTCTCCGTTTATAATAAAACACTAAGAAAGAATAAGCAAATTAAGACAAAGAAAAGTTCTATTAATTGCCAATAGATGTCTCTTCTATTTTTAGGAAATTGTCAGATTATATAATATGAAACTATTCCTCTATAAAAATATCAAATACACTGGGTAACATCTGAAAAATACACTATTATGTACAAAGATTAGGTTTTAACACAACAAAAATATAGAAATGGCCAAGGACCAGAAATGGAGAGAAAGTTGGAAAACAAAATAGAAATCAAATAACAACAGGTTTGGTAGTTTGAGGGATAGAAGAGTATTCAATGTCTTTGGCAACCAAGTAGTTTGGGCTCTGAAAAAAGTAGGCAACTTTTAAGGGACCAATACTCAGCGGAAATGTGCATTAGGAAAAATGTATGTAGAGGAAAAAGAGAATGCTGGGCTCTAGGAGAAGAAAAAAAAATGCTCTCACCTAACAATTGATCACAACAAGTCCCCTTTGATGTCTGCTTGGGTTTAAATTAACATGATTTGCATGGTTTTGGAAATCTTGACAACTAAATCACTATTACACAGTCATAAATTGTTAATAAAACTGATGTGCCTGATAAAATAAAATTCATAATTACTCTATGTTAAAGAATCCTAGAATTCAGGATAAGCCAAACTATCATTTGCAATGAAAGAAAATAAAGAAATATTTAGATATTTTAAAAGGAAGATATTTCCAAACCACAGCTCTACAAAAATGAATTTTTAATCGTGAATTTTAGGAATAACAAAATTAAACCCGAAGGGAAGATACTTACTCCAAAAGGAATGGAAGTGAAATAAAAATAAGTAAACATGTTGGGAAATAAAAAATATATAAAACAAGAATCATGGTGGATCATCTGGGGGGGGAGGAAGAATAAAAGAAAATTGTTCTAAAATACTAGACAATAACTCCATGTAGAATGGGAGGGATGATCTAAGGAAAACTATTCCAAGTTGCTTGTATTGTCTGGAAAGTGACTGGAGCTATTCATGATTGATTTGTTAAATTAGAGATAAATAGTTAAAACATAGGGACATCCAATACAAAAATAGACTTTTAGCTTCCAGGCATTAGATTTTAGAAATATGTAACACAACAGAAAGATTAGAGAAATAAAACAAAAAGAAAGTATGATGGCAAACCAGTATCTCCAGGATGATGTTGCAGCAAGTGGAAGGTAATAGAAGTATGCAATTATTGGTCAGTCATAAACAGCTATCTTTTTCCTGAGTGTACTGCAGTTTACACAGTAGTTCCATATTTCCTTCTTTATTTAATCCTGACAAAAATTCAGTTGTATAAAAGAAGTCATTTTCTGTTGTTTTATAGATAAGATACTGAGCTATTTTTTTTTAATCCAGTGTATATTTATTTGTGGAGTTGATTTATAATTCAGAGAGACTAGAGAAATTGTTCAAATCCATTTCTTCTGTTTCTAGGTCAAGCATCTTTGCCATTTGCAACTCGGTCTACAATCAGTCATTCAATTGTGAAGACATGGGTCATGATAAAACCCACTTTACAAAATTAATATAAGATATACTGCAACATTCCACACTGACATCAAATTACGTTATGTTTTTGCCATTCTCCAAATATAAACCTTTGGAAGAGGATGCAAATTGAGACGTAGATTGCTGCTGATTCTGTAAGTTATGTTTCTTAGAGTGATGACTGCCTCCTTATTCAAGTGGTCATGAAATTTGTTTAATATTCTGTTCTTGAATTTGAAAAGAAGTTAATATCAACTTGACTATCCTGTTTTGTTTTGTTTTTTAAGAATTGTTCTCCCGACCCCACTCCCAATTTGAACAAGAAAGCAATTGGCTTTTCTTTCATCTTCTTAAATTTCAAACTTTAAAAAATGTACATATTTATTTTTAAAGTTTATTTATTTATTTAAGAGAGAGAGGGAGAGAGAGTGGGGGGGGGAGGGACAGAGAGGGAGGGAGAGAGAGAATTCCAAGCAGACTCTGCACTGTCTGCATGGAACCTGATGCAGGGCTCAAACTCAGGAACCGTGAGGTCATCACCTGAGCTCAAATCAAGAGTCAGACGCTTAACCAACTGAGCCACCCAGGAGCCCCTGAAAAGTTACATATTTAAATAATCACTAAGATATATGTGAAAACCTTCTGAAATTAGGTAGAGATTTAGAAAGTCACTTATGATCATTAGGTGTTTTCTTATATTTTTATTTTTCAGTTTTCAATCTACAACTGATTCTCTGCTCTAAAATTCAGAAGAAAGCCAAACAGAAAAATCACTTTTCTAAGTCTTTCATTGTTCATCATTGTGCCTTGGTCCCAACATTGATATTATTCTCTCATCTTTTTGTTTGAATCTAGACTAAAACAAATGAACAATCACAAAACAAAACAAACAAAACGAAAAACACATTATTTGTTTTCCTTAGAAGCTTTTACAATGGTGTTTTCAATTTTGGCTGTTTCTTTTACCATTCTTTTAACATTATTTCACACATCGGTTTCTGACTTCTCTGTGTGTACAGTGGTCTGATTTCTGTACATATTACGTTAAAAATACATCTGTTATAGAGATTTCTTTGCATCTGCTAATCAAAAAACTTTTGTAAATTTTTATAACACTGTTGTAACAAAAGAAATCATTGTAGTGTGTATTACACTTAAGCAGAAATGCTTTAGTTTTCAATTTGTTCTAAAAGTTGGACAGGTATCCAAAGTGGCAGTATAGCAGTCTCTGGCATGATACTGCTTAGGGTTAACTCCTGCTTCTACAATTACTAAGCTTACGATTTTTCAACTCACCTAAATATTTTGTGCATGTGTTTTCTTGTTTAAATATGGGAATAACTTTCTCATAGAGTTATGGTAAAAATTGGAATCACTGAAATCTCTTTAAATTGTGATCATTCTCCCCTGTGGCCCCCAGCAGCAGGCTCACCTGCTGATGGGCTCACCTGCTGATGGACCAGGCACTAGGCACAGCCACCTGCAGACATTGGCATCTGGCCTGCCCATCCCCCGTGTTCCCTGAGAACAGAACCGCCCTCCCGCAGAATACAGTACCAAGCCTACACAACAAACAAGTCTGCCTAAGATCTCTTGTCTAAATTCATTTTTAGGATAAATGGTTAAAGAAATTGTGATATATACACTAATGAAATATTATACAACCTTAGAAAAAGAAATCCTGCCATTTTCAACAGAATAGATGAATCTGGAGGACATTTTGCTGAGTGAAATAAGCCAGTTATAAAAGCATATATGCCACACGATACCACAATATGAGGAATATAAAATAGTCAAATTAATTGAAGCAGAGAGTAAATGGTGGTTGCTGGGGTCTGGGTGTAGAGGAAAACTATAAGATTATTAGGCAATGGTACAAAGTTTCAGTTATACAAGTAGAGTTAGTCTCTAGTTCAACATAGAGCCTGTTCAAACTGTTTTAAATAAATCTACTTTCTTCAAATTAAAAGGTGGTATAATTCAATTTATGCCATTTGTGTGTGTGATATGTGTGTGTGTGTGTGTGTGTGTGTGTGTGTGAAATACGTTCTGGTAATATCATGGTTATATCGACTATGTAAAATATTTACTTCCTTCACTAAATTCAACTCTGGGAGTACATTCTTCTCAGATTTTATGTTATATGGAAATCAATAACTACTTCTTACATTTTCATTAGATTTTAGGTCAGAACAGCAGCTCTTCTTGTTACTTTTACCACATATGAATTCAAACCAAGACAGCATTAAGCTACAGCTCTCTCAATACTTGCTATCTAGTTGGTAGAGCTACAATGCTCTTACCAGTTTGTGTCAATCCCCTCCCCAGTTATTTCTATCATCTGTATATCTATCCTTAAATTCATGAATTATTTTTCCATATAGGTGGATGCTTTCTTGGTATATGAAATTATAAGTTTTGGGGCGCCTGGGTGGCTCGGTCAGTTGAGTGACTGACTGCAGCTCAGGTCATGATCTCACGGTTCGTGAGTTCGAGCCCCACGTCGGACTCTCTGCTGACGGCTCCGAGCCTGGAGCCTACTTCGGATTCTGTGTCTCCCTCTCTCTAACACTTCCCCGCTCATGCTCTGTCTCTCTCTGTCTCTCAAAAATTAAAAAAAAAACACTAAAAAATTTTTTTAAAGAAATTATAAATTTTCTTTCTTCTTATTATTAGATATGGTTCTTTGAATAAGATTCATTTTAAAGTATATGAAGTCATGATCTCCATGCTATACAGTTTTGGTATTATCCATGTGATATTTATGTTCTGCATTAAAATTTCATGCTAATTTTTTAAAAATATTTTTAATGTTTACTTATTTTTGACAGAGAGAGCATGAGCAGGGGAGGGGCAGAGAGAGAGGGAGACATAGAATCTGAAGCAGGCTCCAGGCTCTGAGCCATCAGCACAGAGCCCAATGCAGGACGTGAACTCACAGAATGCGCCATCTCAAGACCGGAGCCCAAGTCGGACGCTCAACCGACTGAACCACGCAGGCACCCCAAAATTTCATGCTCATTTTGTTTATCACTAATAATCTATGATTATTTTCATCTAAAAATACATTTTGTCCATATCTTATAATTATTTTCCTTCTGAATTACTAGGAAATATTTTTATTCTATTTTTCCAATCATCTTTTGGTGCCATATCTGTTGTTTTCACTTATACTCAGTTTTAAGATTCTTCTGGGATATGTTCTTTCTCCTCTCCACGTTCACTTTAAAGGTCTCTTGATAGAATAGAGATTGCCATGCCAAAGAAGTGAGCTTATCTTTCTGCCATGGAACTTCTTGATGTAGGCCCAAGTTTGTAAAAACTGTTATTTGGCATACTATTTATAGCCAGCTGTTCATCTCCTTTACTTCCCTTACTTTTTTCAAATCAGACCTTTAACTGGAAGGGAATATGAAAGCTCAACTTGAGCCTTCTGGTCCTTCAGTCTCATTTCTACATTAAATAAAATAATTTTCTAAGTCAAAAACACAGCCTCTTAAACAGAGTTTTATTTCATTATTCTTAAACAAACACTTGTTAATTTTTCTCAAAAAATCTTTGTTGAGAGAACAGTGGCTATGACCTCTTCTTTTATTTTTCTGTAACTATTATTCATGGAAATATGGTACAAGCATCAAGCAATACAAAGTATCTCTAATTAAATTTATTATGTGATTTTTCCCTTGCTTATTAAGCTTCCATTAAATTAAATAAAATTAAAATTCTCAGAAACTTGTTTCACAAACCCAGCTGGCCAGGGAGAGGATCTTCTCAAAGGGATGCATCTAGATGTCCTTCCACAGATTGCACATGTACCCATGATTACCCCTTAATCCACCATATCAGGGGGGAGACTATTCTCAAAATGGTTACACACGTCTAGCTCCTGAAGTATGTTTTCTGAAATAAACTTGCCAAACTAAACCATTTTCCCCTCTGTGAAACCAATTTTCATGTCCATCCACACCATCTGTTCCTCATGAAAATGGAAAATTAGCTTTGTGCTGACCTGGCATCAGTCAGTTCCATTATCTCCAACCGGTTCATTTAAAAAATACTAGGATTTCTTCTACCAGAATATACCACTTTATTTCTTCCTGAATTCAAAATAATTGTAACCTCTCCATTATCTTTGTGCTTTACCATGTCACTTTTCTCTTCAATATTTTATGATATCAACTTGCTCAGTTTTATGGTCTTATATAATACCTGCTATACTGGTGACATTGCATACCCTATTCCCTGCTTTCCAGGAACTGTAGACCCAGTTTCCATCAGACTATACTCAGTGAAAGCCCACCACATTCTTTCCATGTTAGAATTAAGTTACTGTCTAGGTACATAGCATTATTTTAAAAACAGTTTTTGTTTGAAAATGGTTTCTAATTTTTTCTTCATGATGTTAGAGGATGATACCCAAGGAATATAACAGATTGTAACAAACCAACATTTCTGAATGAATTATTTTTTTTTCAGGGGCGCCTGGGTGGCTCAGTCAGTTGAGCGTCTGACTTCGGCTCAGGTGATGATCTTATGGCTCATGGAGTTGAGTCCCATGTCGGGCTCTGTGCGGACAGCTCAGAGCCTGGAGCCTGTTTCGGATTCTGTGTCTCCCTTTCTCTCTCTGCCCTCTCCCAATTCGCACTCTGTCTCTCTCTCTCACAAAATATAAATAAACACTATATTTTTAATTAGTTTTTTCAGCTGCATCTGATCTGTTAGAGCTGAGTTTTGAATAACCAGTCACACTAGAATGATAAAACTGGTAATTCAAATATAATAAAACATACATATATCTATGGAAATATAAATAAAGCATTGAGTATAAAGAGAGATTATTAGTACTTTAATAAGAATTCCCACTAAATTACCTTTCATGACCTTTCAATAGTACATTTCAGGGGTGCCTGGTTGGCTTAGTCAGTTAAGCGTCCGACTTCAGCTCCAGTCATGATCTCACTGTTCGTGGGTTCAAGCCCCAGGTAGGGTTCTGTGTTGACAGCTCAGAGCCTGGAACCTGCTTCAGATTCAGTGTCTCCACCATTCTCTACCCCTCCCCTGTTTGTGCTCGCTCTCTCTCTCTCTCTCTCAAAAATGAATAAATGTTAAAAATTTTAAAAAACAAATACATTTCAAATGACTTATTCCTGAAGAAATATATTCAGACTCCTATTATTATTTTTAAATGTTTACTTATTTTTGAGAGAGAGAGAGTGAGCATGGGAGAGAGCGCCTGAGCACTGAGCAGGGGAGGGGGGCATAGAGAGAGGATGACAGAGGACTTAAAGTGGGCTCCACGTGCACACACAGCAGCCAGCCTGATTCAGGGCTTGCACTCACAAGCTGTGAGATCATGACCTGAGCCAAAGGCAGACACTTAACCGACTGAGACACCCAGGCACCCCTCACACTCCTATTATTGACTGTCAATAAATGTTTGTTAATAGTGGGGGAATTTAAAAGAAATTTCTAAATGTCACGAGGACAATGAGGAAACATATGTGATCTCTATTGAAATGGTCATATCTTGAAAGGTGAAAGAATTGTCTCATGAAAAATAAGGGAAGCTTACAGCAGGTTTATTCATAATTGTCAGAATTTGGAAGCAATCAAGATGTTCTTCAATCGCATGGATAAATAAACTGTGGTATATCTACACCATGGAATTTTATTCAGCACTAAAATTAAACGAGCTATCAAGCTATGCACATACATGGAGGAAGCTTACGTGCATGGTAGTAAGTGAAAGAAGCCAATATGAAAGCTTGTACATTGTATAATTCCAACTATATGACATTCTGGAAAAGGCAAAACTATGGAGATAGCTAAAAGCTCTGTGGTTGTTGGCGGTAGGTTGGTGGTGTGGTGAGAGAGTCGAAAGAGAGAACAGAGTTCTTTGTTTTTTGTTTTTGTTTTTTTAGTTTATTTATTTATTTTGAGAGAAAGAGAGCGAGTGAGCAGGGGGTGGGCAGAGAGACAGGGAGACAGAGGATCCCAAGGAGGCTCTGCACTGCCAGCACAGAGGCTGACATGGGGCTCAAACCCACAAACCATGAGATCACGACCTGAGTCGAAACTAAGAGTCAGACGCCCAACCGACTGAGCCACCCAGGCCCCCCAGAGAATAGAGAATTTTTAAGGCAGCGAAAATACTCTGTATGATATTATAATGATGGCTGTGTGTCATTACATATGTGTCCAAACCCATAGAATGTACAACAGCAACAGGGAACTGTGATATGAATTGTGAACTCTGGATGACGATGATGCATCAAATATAGGTTCACCGGTTTTAACAAGGTACCACTCTGGTGAGTGATGTTAACAATGGGGGAGGTAAGACATGTGTGGGGACTGGGGGGCGTATGGAAATATCTATACTTTCCTCCCAATTTTGTTGTAAACCTAAAACTACTCTAAAAAATAATTCTTAAAATAAAGCAAAACAGTAAGGGGAAGACTGGGAGTCCATACTAGCTCCACTTGTTAGGATGGAATTCATACTGACAGGAAATGTTTTAATCAGCAAGGTGAAGAGCACAGCGCCTAGGTAGGGAATCTCCATGTATGGCTAACAAAATTGTCATCGTGATTCGGAGAATAAACAGCATGTTAAAAAATGGACAGATCTTGACAGCAAGAAGCCTTTGCCAGCTCCTAGGATATCCAGGTGTATGGCCTCCCAGGCACACAGGAAGGTGGAATAGGCGTGGAAGGGATATACCAGTGCTCTGTCACGGTAGAGTGGCAGGTAGAATATAGATCAGGAGTCCAGGTTTTCAGAAAAACAGCACTATGGTTGTAAGGAGGAGTGGAAGTGGAAAATTACAATGTTTTATTTGCCACTTGGCGAGTGATGTGAGAGACAAGAATGCCCTTGTTCTAAGTCATTCTACCTATAATGATTGATTCCTCAATGTATCCCAGTTCTTTCTTGATTGATACTTTCCTTTTTCCTACCTAGTCTGTCACAAACGTCTAAAGTTCTCTGATTTTAGTGATTTTATTTCCTAACTATAAAGATAGTAAGTATATCCTCAATTTAGGACACTTAATTCAGAAAAGGATAAATGCGTTTCATTATTTTCATGCAGTGACTATTTCCAGAAAGAAAACAACAACAACAACAACAAAAAACTTGGAGACCAAAATCTCCCCTTAAAGACCATTTTATTTATACCCTCTCTTTTGTTCTCTGAAAATGCCTTACCAACACGACATTTCCACTCTACAGGGTTCTGTGTATTTATCTAGTTTCCTATTGATTCAACTTTCTCTCCACTAAGAATGTAGCTGGGAAACACCCTTATCTTCTCTCAGTTGGGCTTTCTCCTTTGAAGAAAGCCTGTTTTATAGACTATTGAAAAAGTAAGAGAGCCTGTCTAAATATCAATGTATTAAACTTGTATTTTATGAGCACCTTTTTCATGCTATTAACCACATGTTACAGCTTCATAACAAATATATCACTAACGGATATGGCTGTATTTCTCTGATGACTTGATGGTTCTGACATCGATAAATGTGCGAAGAGTAAATTCAATATTCTGACATCATTAAATATATGAAAATTAAGATGTTGCCATATGGAAATAAAACAATGAGCACAAGAAAAATTTCAAGTTGGTTCACTTATCCTAATTTCTCAGCAGAGGTAATAATCTTTCTGCTGCCTCGAAGCCCGAGGCATGCTGGTGGGTGTGAGATTGCTTTGCAATCCAAGTCAAATGTTTGCTATCATAGAAACTTATCATAAATACAGCAATTTCAGACTGAAGTCAATCTCTATAATTAGGAATTGTGTACTAGTTTCTTATTGTTGCTATAATAAACCACCACGAACTTAGTGGTTTATTACATCCTATTTTTTTTTTCCCTTCTTATATTTGGAGAAGTCAAAAGCTTCAGATCAAGGGGTGCCTTGGTGGTTCAGTAGGTTAAATATCCAGCTTCAGCTTGGGTCTCACAGATTGTGAGTTGAAGCCCACATTGGGTAAGATGGAGCCCCACTTCAGGATTCTCTCTCTCTCTCTCTCTCTCTCTCTCTCTCTCTCTCCCCCCCCCTCTCTCTCTCTCTCTGCCCCTAGCTTACTTTCTCTCTCTCAATAATAAATAAATAAATGAATAAACTCTCTCTCAATAATAAATAAATAAATAAATAAATGTTTAAAATTAAGGTGTTAGCAGGGCTTTGTTCCTTCTGGCAATTTCAGGGCAGAACCCATTTTCTTGCATTTTCCAGCTAGTAGAGTTCACCTGCATTTCTTGGCTGGTGGCTCATTTCTCCATCTTCAATGAGCATCACTCCAACCGCTCCTTCTGACATCACATCTCTTTTTAATCTCTGAAATTGACTCAACTGCCTCCCTTTTATAAGAATTCTATAATTACATTAGAGTCATCCAGATAATCCAGGATAATTTCCTCATCTCAAGGCCCTCAACTTAATCACATCCAGAAAGTCCCTTATGCCCTAATAAAGTCACATATTCACAGGTTCTACTGATTCAGATGAGGACATGTTTGGAAGCTTCTATTCATTTTATTATAACATGGAATATGCAACTTTTATCACCAGGCCTTTTTAAAACACAAATTAAATATGCAAAATGGAATAAAATTGGACTGAAAAATTCACAACCTAAGCCTAAAATAACTTAAAAGCCTTTACAATTCTAGCATTTTAGATTATTCTTTTCCTTGAACACTGATTAAAAAATATTTACACCACAAATCACAATATGACAATCTATATCACAAGCATATTAAATTTTACTTTTTCTTGAAGACAAAATATTTTCTGTATAAAAAATAAATCTCTGAAAAATGAGAATATATAGTATATGTATCTATATTAAAATTGTTCACTAAATTCAAGCAAATATTGGAAAAGACTGTTTCAAGTCAAATGTCAGAAACATTTTATCACCCTTTCAATCATTGAAAAAAATAATAAAAATAAAAAAGCTGAAAATCTATCCCAAATCATGTATAAAATATGACAACAGAATGTCATAGAGAAATATAAAAAGAAATTCAGGAGATATTTAAATATTAGAGTCAACAAAACATTTATCTATAGGAATTAGAAGTATGGGGAAAGAAGCATAGAAAAAGATTCCTAGATAGTGCTATTAACCAGAATGAGGGGGTTAAGATGGGAAACAGTTTGACAGACAAAAACGTCTATTTTCTGATGTTCAACTATCTTTGGAATTTCCAGGCTGATATATTCAAGGATATATTCATTTCACTCAGCATCCCGGCTTATCTCTTTGTAGCCATCTATCTCCATCCAGAGGCTGCAGAAGCTAACTTCCTGAAGTAGTCTGTTTTTACCATGTGATATAAAATAGGTATCTCCAATTAGATGTACTTCTGGAACAATCAGAATGCACAAGAGAGTTGGACAGAGAGACCATCTTTCAGTTGATCGACTCTTCCCCCATCAAGTGTAATTGCGAGGACATTGAGTCCTAAACCAATCTAGTCCCTATCTTCCATGCATCAACAGATCGGGGTGCAGGTAGGGACCATATTTTGACATGTGGATCACAACTACAGTTGTGCATTCTTTAACTCAACAATTTCTGTCATGGCTTCTGGGTCCTAGCATTGAGCTTGTGCCTCCAGTCCTTCCAAAGATTTTAAAAGCATCTGATTACTGAGTTGAACCCCATTCTGTTAAAAACAGAATGGATAATGTTTCCTGTTAATGGTCCCTAATTAATAAAATCTGGATGGAAGTTACCCTATGAATCTGGATTTTAAAGCAAACAATAAAATGGAGGATACGCGTTGGAAATCATTAGAGTATAGATCTTAGTGATGGACAGGAAACTGAATGAGGTCATCCAGTAAATGTTACATAGAAACATTGCAGAGCATTGATGCCATAGCTTCCTATGTCTTATTATTAAGGCATCGAAGCCAGTCAGAGAAGCTGGCAATGAAAGAGAAAGTATAATATCATGTCTTAAAGAAGATTTCAAATCTGTTTCAACATTTCCTTTTCCGTTATTTTACTAAATTTCCTCTTCATTGTCCCTCAGTGATTTCCAAACTTTCATTATCTCTTGACGTGGTCACCCTATTTCCAGCTTTATTTGCCTATGCTGGGGCCAATGGTAAACCAGTTCAAATATGCATACTCTCTAATCATGAAATTATTCTTTTATTCACTGTTTTGAAATCATTTCTTGTCAAACTGTAAGCCAAGGCATTTTCAGATATTATATTTCTCTTGATTTTAGACAGCTGAGCAATCATGTAGAGATTTACAAAATCAAACTCATTCAGTTCTCTACAAATTCATAACATCTAATATCAAATGTTCATTCAGCGGTGCTTGATAAGCCTTGTGCTGAGGTTATAACTTAGGTTTTTTTCCTGTTGACACACATACACATGCATGCATACGTACACACGTTTACCTTCTTGTCTTTGAAAACAGTGTGTTCATTCTTTCCAAGCCAATCCTTCTTTTTACTTATCATGTTTCTTTACATTTTATCCTAGATTCATTCATTCATTCATTCATTCATTCATTCAAAAGTTTTATTTAAAGACCATAAGCCAGGCAATGGTTCATGGGGTAGGGTATAATCGGAAACTAAATATAGAAACTCTGGTACTGGGCTTCTTAGAACTGCTGAGAATATACAATAACAATCAAGTTAATCCTGTTAGAGAGATTTTTAGGATGCTCTTTTTTTTTTTTTTTTTTTTTTTTTGTCTGGTTGTCAGGGAAGACCTCTTTGATAAGGAAATATTTACAAAGAGACATGAAGTTAAGCCCTCTTTCTGCTGATGGGGTTTTATATTGATTTATAAGAGCTTTGAGTTTAAATGTATGTATTTAAAACCTACATCTATTTTTTTTTGTAAACATACATCTATTTCTTATGTGTGATACATATTTCCCTTCTAACTTAGCTTATGGTATGTTGGATATATAATAGTCTTCCAACTATATAGCCTAATTTTATCAAACTTTTATGACTTCTGG
The DNA here is from genome assembly GCF_022079265.1 of Lynx rufus. NCBI lineage: Eukaryota > Metazoa > Chordata > Mammalia > Carnivora > Felidae > Lynx > Lynx rufus. Next base: position 219,776,718 of record NW_025814823.1, on the reverse strand, counting down.
ACTTCAGAGGAGTGTTCAAATTAATTTTCTAATCAATAATTTAAAAGATTAATTAGTATTTTATTTATTTGTCTGTATTTAGTATTTACATTGTAGCTTTACTATTCCTTTGTTTTTTATTCTTAGAACTTGGATCCACTTGGAATTTGTCATAAAGTATAAAACACTAATCTATATGTATCATAGATAGATAATTAGATGGATAGAACTACAAATGTTTCTACAGTAATCTTTGAATAATCAATTCTTTTCATACTGATTTGAAATGTCATCTTAATTTTATTTATTTATTTATTTTTTTTTAATTTTTTTTTCAATGTTTATTTATTTTTGACAGAGAGAGACAGAGCATGAACGGGGGAGGGGCAGAGAGAGAGGGAGACACAGAATCGGAAACAGGCTCCAGGCTCTGAGCCATCAGCCCAGAGCCTGACGCGGGGCTCGAACTCCCGGACCGCGAGATCGTGACCTGGCTGAAGTCGGACGCTTAACCGACTGCGCCACCCAGGCGCCCCATGTCATCTTAATTTTAAATGAAATGTCTATGTATATGTAAATCCATTTCAGTCCATTATATATAAATGCCCTACCTTATCCCATTGTACAGTAGGATTATTACTAAATGTTAAGTTAAATAATATTTAAATAGAATACATTGTTTCACTAAAGTTCATCAATCCAATGAAAATATAAAGTAGTATATAACTAACTTGGCTATATAAGCCTTAGATTAGAGATAGGTAGATGGCTCTAATAAAATCTTGTATTAACCAGTAAGTATCAAAAAACCTTCCCCATGACAGATTACTGTTTTTGTAATTTCTAGTTCTTAATCTGATTAGGGTTCTCATGACATTTACAGGTATCATAAGGTCCACTGAACATAATGTGAATAATTTACTGCATTTTTTTGAAGTAACATTTCTGCATAAAACTTTTGTTCCGTTTTGGTAAGGCGCTTTAGCATATGCTGGTTAAATTCTGTCTTCTTGTTACAGCCTAAATCTGTTTTCATTCAGGTTGTTTGCTTTCTGCCTCCAAGCTAAAAAAAGATATTTAAAATCTTGGGAGAGATGATTCACACTCTCTTTGGCAGCTAAAGCTACAATCTTTGCCTTTTGCTCACTCCTTGGAATTTGATGAACTAAAAGATTAAGACAGCCATACCACATGTATAAACCAAATGCTTTTAGTTCTCATACTGACAACACAATTGCATGTGGCTTCTCAGAAAAAAAGTCACTCATCTCTGTTGTTAAAATTGTTTTCATAGACCAGAAGTGATGGGAACCTGTCTAAGAACTCTTTCTTTTCTTTTTTTTTCTTTTTTAAGTGATGCATAACAGGTTTTTCCTAGTGAAGAAAATGATAAAGGTCAATTTTCAGTAGAAACTGTAAAACCTAAAGCACACACAATTTGCTACCTGGATTTTTTAGGATCCCCCACCTAGGACCCAAAAAATGTGATAAAATTTGTTTGTCAAGGAAAGTTAATCATGGGTCAAGTAAACACTGTGACGTGTATCTATAGATCTTAGAAAAATAATTCCAAAAAGGAAGTAAAATATAGGTAGTTTGGTTTTCATCATATGCAAATTGCTTTCAAAATTTACTGAACATTCAGTGTGTAGAAAAAAAATATTCCTTGATAAGCTCTATGGAGAATGTAGCAAATGGAAATTAGGGTGATACTAAGATTTTAGTAAATGTATCATTTAGTTCACAAACTTTAGGTTTATTATCTTACTGCATGATTAACAGCACTGCCATGTTAAGTGTTACAATGTTATAAATATGAGAAAAAAATCCCAGAGAATTTACATCTGTTTCCCAAGTTTGCCACATGGAGTGAACGAAAAGTTAAAATATAAAGCAAGGGTCTGTACCATTCTGGACCCGCTGTCAAAATAGTATTGCAAAATAATACATTCACAGTCTCTAGAAACAGGAGGTAGAATCCTATTGATATAACACGCAGGTTGATTGGGCTTGGGCAAGGCCCTTAGCCACTTTGGGCTAATAGAAACAGCTTCATGTGTTTTTGAGGTAATACATCTAAGAATGCATAAGATATCTTGTAACATAAATATACAACGAAATCTAGCTATTTTCATTATTATTATGGTATTCTTATCCACAGAGTTAATAGACCTGAGTTAAGAAGACGTATTGTTGTCCTTAAGGATCTTACAATTTAGGATTTGAAACACATTGTCTAATAACCACAGTACACAATTTCATCTTATGAAATGATAAAGCAAAGATGAATAATGTAGAGGAAAGTATTCTACAGAAACTAAGGAAGAGAAATACCAGTTCTATGCTGATAATGAGTCAGAAAGCTCTTTAAAAATCAAGAGATGAGCATTTTGAGATCGAAAAGAAAAGTTGACCAGGTGATAGTGAGGTTGTGATGGAGGAAAGCTTTAGGTATAGGACAAAACTACAGTATAGAAATACTTAAACAAAAATTGTTGAGGAAATGTGTCTTCAGTGGAATCTATGAAAATTCCACCAGTATTTGTAAAATAATCAGTGAAACTCCAGTTTGGAACTATTAATTGGGCCAATATGAGAGGAGCCTCTCTGCCAGTCTGTGCTATGGCAGCCTGGCAGTATGATCATCAGCATTACGTGCTAGATGAAGTGCAATTTGGCATTAAGAATTGCTTCCAGAGTTGATTGCTCTGAGATTTATATTTTATGTCTTTAATGCTTATTTGTTGCCAAATATATGACAGTAGCTAATATTAACATGCTAACACAGCACCCCTTAATTTAACAATATTGTCCTAGACATATGTCACATATTATGGGTAGATTAACACAAATTATTTTCTTTATGAGCTTACAGATGCTTTTGACAAGCATTTTGTAGAAGGAAACTTTTGCCAACTTATTCATATTTGTGGTAAAATTATGTGGCCAATAGAAATCTGAGCTATGAAATACTTTTCAAAAATCACAACTTCATTATTTTCAAGAATTCAGTGGTCTTTTTATTCTTGCCCAACTCTCCCTCTAACTAGCTACATGACCTTGCATTTGTTATGCAAGCTCCAGAGATCTTTCTTTTCCAGTATCTCTAAATAAATTCTGGACTAACTGATATCTCTGGTCGTTTGTGGCCAAATCATAATATGATTGTAGTTACAGCAAATACACCTCTGACAGGAATAAGAGAATTAAAAATTAGGATATGTGAATCAGGGAATTGAGAGAAGGGCAACAAACAGGGTATAAATGGATTTCTTTAAAAATAGACATTTTAAGTTTATGGAAAGGCAATAGCATCAAATTTATTGTATAAAGGTAACAGCAATAACTTTCAATAACTTCCCTCTAAATTAAACTTACACTATCTATTAAGGAAATTTTTTCAAAAATTTTCCAGTTTTATGCTTCCTTGTTTCTGATACATGTTATTTAAGCAGTGCTCTCCACACTTGAACATACATGCATATCACCCGGGGATCTTGTGAAAATGAAGATTCTGATTTAGTAGGTTGGCCATGGGACTGAGATTTTTCATTTCTAACAAGCTTTTAGGTGATGCCCATGCTGCTCTCTGAGGATCATATTCCCTCTAGTAAGGTGCTGAAAGACTTCTCAAGATTTCTTCCTTGAATGGCTTTGTGGCTCTCTGAGTGGTGGCTACTATTCATGTTTTCTGAAATTTCTGACTGAAATCCATCTGATCCAGTTGTTTGGGCCCAAAACCCTGGAGTCATTCTTTTTCTTAGGTCCAGTGTCCAATATTGTTGGAACCACCTGGACTCATATTCAGAATATGGCCATTTCTGTCTTCTAACAATACTTCAACCACACCATAATGCTACTGTATTGGTCAAAGTCCTTCCAACTTCCTCCTGGAATATTATAATAGCTTCTTAAATTCTTCCATGCACATACCCTTGCCCTCCAAAGTCTATTCTCAAGATGGAATCTTGGGTGACACTTCTGAAATCTAAGTCAAATCATGTCACTCTCTTGCTCATAAGTATCACACAACCCATTTCATTTCAAATGAAGGTCATTTACCTTACAATGTCCAACAAGGTTGTACATAATCCTGCTTTCCATTACCTCTGTGAATTTATCCTTTGCTATGCCCCCCCTTGCTATAGCCACACTGTCCTCTTTGGTATTCCTTGAACATGTTAGGTATGCTTCTCTCTTTTTCTCAATAAAGTCAAGTATGACCACTCAATTAAAAACTGTAACTCACAGTGGTGCTGGGTGGCTCAGTCAGTTAAACATCCAATGTCAGGACTTCAGCTCAGGTCATCATCTCAGGGTTAGTGAGTTTGAGCCTTACACTCTCTGCTGTCAGCACAGAGCCCACTTGAGAACCACTGTTCCTCACCCCTCTCTCTGCCCCGCCCCCACATACACATATGTGCGTGCGCTCTCTCTCCCTTTCTCTCTCTCTCAAAGATAAATAAACATTAAAAAAAATTGTAACTCATGTTCCAGGCCACTCCTTAGTCCTCTTACTGTACTCTTCTTCTTTTCACTCTTTGTTCTCTTTCTAAAATGTATATGCATATATCACTTACCACTCTTCACATACTGAATAATCTATCTATTGAGTATGTTCATTGATTTGGAAAAAAAAATCTGTTCAGCCCAGTAGAATATAAACTACTCAAGAGCAGAAATATTGCCTGTTTTCTTTATTCTTTTCTCTGATGATTTAATCTAACCACATCAACAGTGCCTGACACATATTGTATACTCATTAAAGACATGTTGAGGGGGGTGACCAATATATGGCTTGGGAACCTAAGCAGGAGAAGTTGCCTTGATATCACTGAGGCAGATGTTAGATACTAGTAGATCGTGAAGAAATAAGAGATGAAGAAATTGAAACAGGTTATGATTAGAAGAAGCAGGCCTGGATGAGAAGCAATATGAAGGAATTAAAACAAGATATGTGTTTTCCTTTTTTTAAAAGAAAGTAAAATATTTGATCATAATTGTAAATTGAAGAAAACAATCATCAGATACATCAGATATACAGATGGTACCTAATGAAACCATGTTTCAGAGGTTATTTGAGAAAACCAAAGGCTCAAGTAAAGAACCTGCCCTCAAACAGGAACAAAACTTGTATTTCTTCAGAAGTAAAATGGGTAGAAATAAATATATATTTATAGATTCAGAATCAGGACTTGGAAAAAATCCAGTTTATTTCACTGTTATTAGTTAATGGAGGTTTTACGATAGGGATAGTGAGAAGGGAAGGAAGAGAGTAGGGTAACTGAGCATGTTAAGGGTTTGCTGCTTAGGGTAGAGAAAAAGGCTAAAAAGTAATGCCTGTTACAAAGATCAGTCGCGCAGAGTTACATGATGATCACTTAGCAAGGTGTGGCTTTCTGCATTGCTGGAATGATGCTGAGTCTGGGTTTGCTTAGCAAGTACAGCAGTAGAACAGAAATGGTTCAGGAGATCAAATATTGAGTCTACACTAAATGGAGAGTTGCTAAAGCCAGAGTAAAACTTATCAACTATCTCCAAGACTGGAGTCAAAAATAGAAGGAATAAGCGATTTCACTTAGAGCCTGAGATATTACAGTTTAAAATACCTTGAGTGGATTAATTAAGAGGGACAATATTGTCCAGGTTATGGCCATACATGTGTGTGATTAAAGAGGGTTGGAGGTGAAGAGGAACAAGAGTTAAGAAGAATAAGAAAGCACTGTGAGAATGGTGTTGGTTTATCATTTATAAGAAAGTCGTTTTATCATGCATCCTGATTTTCTCAGGATAGGTCTGTTCTATGACTGTTTTTCCATTTTAAATATCAGTAAGCTTTAATTTATACTCCAATGGTTCCCAGTTTGAATGAAGAACTATTAGATAAACCTATATACAGGATGTATCACTAGAGATAGATGCCAAATTCTTAATGTTTGAGAGTATCAGTGAGTCAACAAACCACAGTAGTGAGGAGGAGTAGGCAGGTAAATAGTGCAAGGGATACAGACATACACACTTCAGGTTAGCATAATTTCTTCTTTACATAAATCTTCCTAAAAGTGTGGTGAAAATATTTCTTTGTATTTAATATATGTCCCTCATAAATCTATCTCAACACTTTATTCAAAACCAAGTAAATCATTCCTAAACCATCCAGGACTTTAAATATGAAAAAGCAGATATAGTGACCACTGTGATTCTATTTCTTTAAGCTAAGCATCCTAAATTCTGTCCAGTGCTTTCCATTTAAATAATTTTTAATTGTTTACTGCCTTGATCATTTTTAAAAGGTTGTGATCAAAAATAAATACAATGCTTTGTCTTGTCTGATGAATGAAGACTAAAATGGGTTATAATAGCTTTTACTGAATGTTACGATTCCTACTTACAAAGCTCACATATAAATTCATTTTGGGTGCTCTTTTGGTTTTGATTTGTTTTGTTTTTTGCTGCCATAATACAGTTCTAGTCCACCATTTTATTGGTTTAGCTAACTCTCATAGAGTTAGTTTTGTATCTCCCTAGAGTTTCAGACTCATATAGTTGACTCCTTTTTTGATAGCTCAACTGGACTGTTGACAAAGTATATTAGAAGGGCCCAAATAGAATTCTTTTTTTAACTTTAAAAAAATTGACGTATAATTAACATCCAGTGTTCCATTAGTTTCCGGTGTACAATATAATGATTTAACAATCCTATACATTATTCATTGCTCATAACTATAAATTTATTCTTAATCCCCTCTGTTTTACCCATCCTCCCACCCACCTGCCCTCTGGTAACCACCAATTTATTCTCTGTATTCAAGAGTCTGCGTTGGTCTCTTTTTTGATTTTTTTTTGTCCATTTGTTTCTTAACTTCCACACATGAGTGAAATCAAATAGCATTTGTCCTTCTGTGTCTAACTTATTTCACTTAGCTTTAAATCCCCTAGGTCCATCTATGTTGTTGCAAATGGCAAAATCTCATTCTTTTTTTATGGCTGAGTAATATTCCATTGTACGTATGTATACATGTGTAAGCATGTATGTGTATATGTATATATGTGTACGTATGTATGTATATATGTGTACGTATGTATATGTGTTTGTGTGTTACCACATCTTTTTTATCTATCCATTGACAGACATTTGAGTTGCTTCCATATCTTGGCTATTATAAATAATACTGCTATAAATATAGGGGTACATATATCTTTGAATTTATGCTCTCATTTTCTTTGAGCAAATACCCATTAGTAGAATTACTGGACCATGTGGTAATTTTATTTTTAATTTTTTGAGGAACTTCCATACTGGTTTTCACAGTGGCTGAATTTACATTCCTACCACCAGTGCATGAGGGTTTGTTTTTCTTCACATTCTTACCAACACTTGTTATTTCTTGTCGTTTTCATTCTAGACATTCTGATAGGTGTTAGATGATACATCATTGTGGTTTGGGTTAGTATCTCTCTGATTAGTGATGTTGAGAATCTTCTCAAGTGTCTGTTTGCCATCTATCTGTATGTCTCATTTGGAAAAATGTCTATTCAGATCTTCTGCTCATTTTTAATTCTATTTATTTATTTTTTTGGTGGTGTTGTATAAATTCCTTATATATTTTGGATATTAACTTCTTATCAGATATATCATTTGCAAACATCTTCTTCCATTCAATAAGTTGGCTTTTAATTTTGTTGATGGTTTCCTTCACTGTGCAAAAAGCTTTTTATTTTGATGTGGTCCTACCCAATAGTTTATTTTGGCTTTTGTTTCCTTGAATAAAGAGACATATCTCAAAAAATGTTTCTATGGCCAATGTCAAAGAAATCACTGCCTATGTTTTTTTGGCAGTTTTATGGTTTCAGGTCTCACATTTAAGTTTTTAATCCATTTGGAGTTTAATTTTTTGTATATGGTATAAAAAAAGTGGTCCAGCTTCATTCTTTTGCATGTAGCTGTTTTGTTTTTCTAGCACCATTTACTGAAGAGACTCTTCTGTCTATTGTATATTCTTGCCACCTTTGTTGTACATTTATTGACCATATAAGAGTGAGCTTATTTTGGGGGTCTCTAATTTGATTCGTTGATCTATGTGTCTATTTTTGTGCCAGTACCATACTGTTTTGATTACCACAGTTTTGTGGTATATCTTGAAAACTGGGATTGTGATACCTCTAGCTTTATTCTTCTTTATCAAGACTGCTTTGACTATTTGGGGTCTTTTGTGGTTCCAAAATAAATCTTAATATATTTGTTCTAGTTTTGTGAAAAATGCTGTTGATTTTTTATATGGGTTGTGTTAAGTCTGTGGATTGCTTTGAGTAGGAATGGAAATTCTAACAATGTTGTTTTTTCCAAATTAAACAGAATTTTTGATCCAACTGAAAAATAAAATCAAAACTCAATTATTTCTCTCTTTCTTCATTGTCACAATCCTTCTTCAAGACGGTATCAGTTCTTGCATATCTTACAACAAATACCATTACCTGTCCTTTATCCTTCCAATTTCTGTGTTTGTCTGTGCTCTAATAGACACAATGTAAAACATTTTGGAAAAAATATATCATTTGTCAGTGGTTTCTACTGTAGTTATGAAAAAATAGAAACTCTTTCTCATGCCTTTTAGTCCCTACATAAAAGTGCCTACCTCCCCAACTTTATCACATCCCACTCTTTCTTTTTACTTCACCCTTTTTTGGCCAAAGTTATGTCATATTCATGCGTGCTTTACAGTCTTCACACTTTATTCCGCCTAAAATGTACTCTGCTAGATATTCACATCATTGGTTTCAATAAGAATATCAATATTTCAGATAATTATATTATGAACACTGAATCCCAAGTGGCACTTTCACCTCACTATCCATTATAATAGGCCGTTTTATTTTTTTCCTCGCACTTGCTACAATCAAAAATATTTTCTTGTGTGTGTGTGAATGTGTGTGTGTGTGTGTGTGTGTGTGTGTGTGTGTGGCTATTAGACTCTGCCTTCTGTCCAGAATAAAAGCCCCATAAAACCAGGATATTATCTTTATTGTTAATCTGTATTCCCAGTATCTACAATGTGTCTGGGATGAAGTAGCTGTTTTAGTCAATATTTAGGAGAATATGCATTATTTTTACATAGAGAGAATGCCTGAAACATTCAAAGTTTCTGACAATTGCAGAACTCTGGTAGAAGATTACCATTTTTTATCATGTTTCTTTAAAAGAAAGTGGAAAACAAGTTGGATTTCCCCCTGATATTTAGTGGAAGTGGGATTAAGTAACCTAGCATAAATAACAAATCTGCTTCTTAGTATTCGAAATGGATTTATAACTCATTTAAATCTTTGTAGGTTTATGAGAAAAGCACAAATATGAGATTTATGGAGAGGTTTTCCTATTAAAATCAACAAGGATTAGAGATAGCAGTATTCTAAAGAGCTTAGGTAGGACATGGTTTTGGGATTTCTCCACTTGGAAGACCTCTGAGCATTCCTTAATATATTTGATCAGGGATCAAGAATTAAGTAGATATGTTACACAAAGATTGACCCAAGTCTTTTACCATGGACTAAATAGCTCAGTAATTATATTAATGGAACCTAACATCCTATAGTAATTAAATTTAGTATACATATTTATATTTTCTTATTTATATGATTCTTAAAAGTTTATCTTTGCCAAACCTATTTAATTACCCTTTTTTTTATTTTTCTGCTTCTTGTTCTTTTGTATATCAGGTGTGTGGAATCAGGTTAATCATATTTGGTTCATAGCACAATCATCATCAACATGTAGAAGCACGTTTTTCTTCTGTTATTGCTGTTATCTGTGTAAAAGTTCTTTTTTTTTTAAAAAAAAATAATGTTTATTTTTGAGAGAGATAGAGAAACATAATGTGAACAGGGGAGGAGCAGAGGGAGAGACACAGAATCTGAGGCAGGCTCCAGGCTCTGAGCTGTCAGCACAGAGCCCTATGCAGGGCTTGAATCACAAACTGTGAGATCATGACCTGAGCCTAAATTGGACACTTAACCGACTGAGCCACCCACACGTGCCCCTGTGTAAGAGTTCTATAGTTGACAATGCCTTTTATTTTTACCAGTGAATATCTTGAAACATTTTTATAAAGCCTTTCCTGTGTATGTGTATGCACATATGTATGTATGCATATGTGTGTATATGCGTTAGAAATAAGTAAAATGTTCTCTTCCTTTGAAAATTATTATTAATCTCGCATCTTTATTATCCAAAATTAATCAATGATATTAGGAAACTCAGTATGTATATATAAGGGATGAGAAATCACAGACAGGATTATGAAAGGAGGATTTCTAAGTTTCTTCATTATATTGCAGTTGAGTCTGTCAAATCAAGAAAAATCTTTCTTCCTTTTCCCTTCCTTTCTTCTTTCCTCCCTCACTTTCTTTTTTTCCCTTTTTCTCTTTCTTTTCTCCCCTCTTCCCTTCCTATTTTATTGAGCTATAACTGACATAACACATTGTGTAACTTTAAGGTACACGAACTGTTGATTTGATACATTTATATATTACAATATGGTTACTATCATGGTATTAGCTAACATCTCTATCAGGTCACATAATTATAATCTCTTCTTTGTGGTGAGAACAATTAAGTCTTTTAGCAGCCTTGTAGTTTATAATACAGTATTATTGACTATAATCACTATTCTGTGCATTAGTTCTCCAGATTTTATTTATCCACTAGTTGCAAATTTACACTTTTAAACATCTCCTCAATTCCCCCACCCTGTAGCCATTCTACTCTGTTTTTACAAACTTTTTTTTTTCCTTCCGATTCCACATGTGAGATCACACAGGATTTACTCTTTGTCTGTCTAACTTTTCTTACTTAGCCTACTGCCCTCAAGGTCCATCCATGTTGTAAATGGCAAGATGTCCATCTTTCTCTTAGCTCAATAATACTCCATTTTATATATACTTACCATATCTTCTTTATTCATTTATTCATTGATGAACATTTAGGTTTTTTTCACAATTGGGCTAGTATGAATAATGCTTCAGGTAAACATGGGAGTGCAGATATATTTTCAATAACCTATTCTCATTTCCTTTGGAAATATACTTGGAAGTGGGATTGTTGGATCATATGGTAGTTCTAGTTTTTTGTTTTGTTTGTTTTGTTTTGTTTTGTTTTTTAGGAATCATCATACTGTGTTCCATAGTGGTTGAACCAATTTACATTCTCACCAACAGTCCACAAGGGTTCCCTTTGCTCCACATTGTACCAACAACACTTATTAGCTCTTTTCTTCTTGATGATAACCATTCTAACAGATGTAAGACAATATCCAACTGCGTTTTTGTCTAGCTCACTGATACCTTAATGTTCCACCTTTATTCAGCTATTTAGCCCTTTCTACTAGGGTTACATCACTTCTGCAACAAATTACTACACACTTAGTGATTCAAGGAATGCAAATTATCTTAGAGTATGTAGTTTAGAGAGTCTAACAAATATCTCATTTGATTAAAGTCAAGGTGCCTTCACAGCTGTATTCCTTTCTGGAGCCTCTAAGGAAGAATCTGTTTTCCTTCTTTCAGTTTCCAGAGGCCACTTACATTCTTTGGCTAATGATCATCTTTAATCTTCAAAGCCAGCAACAGTGGATAGAATCATTAGAATCACTGTTTTTCTCTGACCTCTTACATTGTAACATCTTTCTCTCTGACTTTCTTTTCTGCTTTCCTCTTCCACTTAAGGACCGTTGCAATTATAATTATACCACTAGATAATCCAGTATAATCTCTCCATTTCAAGGTATGTTCTCTTAACCACATATTGCAAGGTTTCTATAGCCATTTGAAATAGCACATTCAAATGTGCATGAGACTGGGGCATGGAGATCTTTTGAGGGTATTTACCACATTCAATCAGTGAAAGTTTTATTTCAGATATTTACTATTTTGGTCTGAGAATTTTCACTTGTATTTGTATTATTTTATTAATTTTAGCAATTTCTGCTGCAACTTCCTATATTTTCATTTATTATAGGCATATTTTCCTTTTTATTGATAATCAGAGTTATGATTGCTTTAAAATTTTTACCTGTGAATTCCAATACCTGTGGTTAGTCTCTGTATGCTGTGCCTTTCCGTTTTAGGGATGATTATGTTTGCTACTTCTTCATGTGTTGGGTAATTTTAAAATGATTCCTGGACATTTTGAATGTTACATTTTTAGAGACTCTGGATTTTGTTATATTTCTCCAAACAATATTGATTTTTTTGTGTATTGGTTTTATTTTGGCCGAAAATTAACTTGATTGTACTTAAACAATAATCTTTGTCTACTGGACAAAAACTCAAAGTTCAGTACAGTGATTTTAACCTCTGTTATGTCACTTAAGAGTGTGCTCTGTGCATGTGGTACATGGGTCAAACAATGATATGAGCATACATTATATACATAATTTGTCATTTCTCCCCTCTTGTTTGTTAACTTTTTAGGGTTCCTCCATCACTTTAAAGCAGAGTTGTTTGTCCCAAATTCTATTCTCTGGTTTTTCAAGGCAAAATTACTGCAGTTTCTCTGTGAGAGTTTTATTTGTCTCTTAGACTGAATTATCAAGTGAACAGATACCTTATTCAGGGCCATTCCCTTCTTCAAAGTGTCAATCCTTCTTCCAAATGTTTACTCTCCATCTGTTAAAATCTCCAAGTCTCCCTCCCTCCTTCTATGCCTCATCCCTCCTCCTCCTCCTCTTCCTTCCTCCTCCTACTTCCCCCACACCTCCTCCTCCTCTTCGTCTTCTTCTCTTATTTTGTCTGTTGGTGTTTGTAATATCCTGCACAGGATATATAGTTCTTCAGGAAGGTTGGTATAAGAGTAAACTTTTAAAAAAAGTGTCTAAGAAATGTTGGAAGTTTGTCTTTATGCATTTTATGCTCAGAGTTTGCATTTTTCTTATTTTCAAGTTAATTCCCATTGAAATTTAAAAGAGTTTGCAAGGAAGCATCTTTTCTGCTCAAAGCCTAACTGAAAATAGATTTTCATTTCATAATATGTTGAAACATTTTTAAAGACATCATCAAACAGAGACTGTAATGGCTCAATTCATGTCTGATGTTCTTTTTGTTAGATACTAATCCTGGTATAAATAGAATCTACTTTACTCACTCATTTATTTATTCATTCTTTCACTTAACTAATATTTATTCAGCTCTATGTGCAACATATTTTTTGAGTGATGAAAATATAAAAGTGACCAACAAATGGCATAGCCACTGTAGCTTAAAAGAAAAGAATAATGTTCAATGGATTTGACACACACACACACACACACACACACACACACATTTCCAATAGGATAAAAGATATGAGGCAGAGGGCCATGCTTATAAGAAAACATATATTAGATTGAAATAATTTATGTATGGAGGCTTTCCTGAGGAAGTCACTATTGAACTAAGGTTTGACAAAAAGTAAGATTCAGTTAAACAAAGATTGGATACAGTGGACGAGTACAGAGAGAAAATTTCAGGCAAGCTAAATAGTTGGAGTGTTCAAGATGGAATTGAAAGAGGTCAGAATAGGTGGAGCAGAGAGCACGAGAGTAGAATGCAGAGAGAGAGTATAATGTTAAATGACACTTAGGAGGTAGATGGAGATCAGATGATCCAGGTTCCGTGGGCCAAGCTATATCTCGGTCTTTGTCCTTAGAGCAAAGAATATCAACATAGTCCTCGTTGTTAGTTTTCACAACATTCACAGGCTGACAGTATGTTTTTCTTGTGTTTTCAGATAATTAAGAATAACTCCTTCATATAATCATATCTATATTCCAACTCACAGGAATATTACTATCATGAACAATAAAATAGAAAAAAGAACATAAAATTCTGCCTGGAAAACAAAACAGAGGAAAATATGTGAGCATGTGTTTTATTTAGTAAATTATATTTATTTATTTAATATTCATGGAAGGATGGCTAATAGTTTGCTGGAGTATTCTACATACACAATGTCTGTGTAAAAAATTGTATTTAAAGCATCCTGATTAAACACATGTCTGGGCATAATTATAGCATATCTAGAAGAAACTGAGTGACTGCAATATTTTTCAAAATCACATTTTACGAACTCACTGGGGCATGGTCATGTCTTTTTCAATCTTGTAAGAAATATAAATTATGCTCATCGTTTTAGTGGGGTCTCAGAGGGGTAATCACATAGTTATACATGAGCAAACTTGAACCTATTACAAACAGTATTTAGCAATGTATCCATTATTTCTGAAATGCCAGCTTATATACATGAAAATTACCAATATTCATATTTAAGGAAAATCAACAGAATTTATGATTAATGAGTAGTCTAATACCTCAAACTCATCCAGATACTTCTCTTAAGTCTGAGGGAAATGTGTACCATTGATAAGTATCAGACCAAATCCAGCTGTATTTTAATCCCATTTCAATCTATCATCAAGAAGATATTGACTATTTTTTTCCTCAGTCATGCAGCTGTCAACTATCCAACTATGGTCTAGATTTACATTATAGTTTTATTTCCTACCTATTCATTTTCATCTAAAACACTTGTTCCATGAAACAGCTTTTGCTATCTGAAAAAGGAAAGCAGGATGTGTGGTCTCATCAAATCTGCCATGAACGTTCGTGGGCACAACGAATAATATTTGCTAAATTCAAGGGAATACATTTCTACCTGAAGAAGTGGCAAAATCACTATACATTCATGTGTGTGATTAATGTAATGCTTACTATTCCAGTGCAAAGATTTTCATCGTGTGCCAGTAGTTATAAGAATCCTCCCCCCACCCCAGGAGCCTATCACAAGTTCAAATACCTGCAAAGCTTGTGTGTTCACTTGGAAAGTAGGCCAAGTTACAAAAGCCCCTGAATGGTTGCATAGTCTTTAAGGAAAATTTAAAGAGGCTTTGTAAGCAGTAGCAGAAAGGACATATGCATGAGAATAAAGAAGAATGTAGTGAAAATTAAATCCAAATATAATGGCTCAACAAAATAAATTAAAAAAAAAAAGTATTTTTCTCATAAAACATTTCTTGGCGACTGGTCATGTTGATGGGACCACTCTCTTCTATGTTGTTTTGAAGGAATCCTAACTCCTTATGTCTCATAGCTCAACCATCCTATAGGATATCAATTTTAATTGGAGCCAGTCATTGCGTGAGGAAAGAGATCATAGAAGAGGCATATGGACTTCTTTTTTTTTTTTTTTTTAATTTTTTTTCAACGTTTATTTATTTTTGGGACAGAGAGAGACAGAGCATGAACGGGGGAGGGGCAGAGAGAGAGGGAGACACAGAATCGGAAACAGGCTCCAGGCTCCGAGCCATCAGCCCAGAGCCTGACGCGGGGATCGAACTCACAGACCGCGAGATCGTGACCTGGCTGAAGTCGGACGCTTAACCGACTGCGCCACCCAGGCGCCCCTGTATGGACTTCTTAAAAGCTTGGCTTCGGAGATACCACATCAGTTCCATTCACTTTCTATTGGGAAGAACCAATCATATGAATACCCCATAACTGTGAGGAAACTGGAAAATATAGTCTTGTCTAAGTATTGATTTCAAAGCACAGTTCTATATTATGGGGAGGAGAAAAGATTTTGGTAGATAGCTTCTTATCTCTGGCACAGAGAAATGTTTCTATTCAATCGTTCTGCATATAAGAGGGTGTTATGTTTGTTTGTTTATTGGATTTGCTTGTTTTCCTGGCCAACTAGGTATATGTGAATCTCTCAAAGGCTAAGTAATGTATGCTAGTAATTATAGTTTGGAATAAAGCTATAAGAAACAAAAGCCAACACATGGAGCTCAGATTGCTAAACAAAGGAAAAAATTATAACACAATATTCCACATCAACCTAGAAAAAATAAAGCATGGATTTTTGTGAATAAGGTTATTTGGTATTAGGGTTTGAGATTAATGTAGCATTTCCAATAATGATATAATTAAATATTTTTATTACTTTACTACATTTTTATAAAGGCTCATTATTTTACTATGTAAATATGAATACTGCTCTATATTTTCCATATTCTGGGAAATTTCAGTAAAAAGAAATATGCCCCAAGCAATTATGCATGAAATCAATTATCTTCAGAAAGTAAATGCAAAATCTAGTTTAACATAGTTGCCACAGAGTATGACTAACTAAAATAGTTTTATTTTTTAAAGTTTTTTTAATGTGTTGTGATTTTTGAGAGAGACAGAGCACAAACAGAGGAGGGGCAGAGACAGAGAGGGAGACACAGAATCCGAAGCAGGCTCCAAGCTCTGAGCCGTTAGCACAGAGCCTGATGTGGGGCTCGGACCCAGAGACCTGCGAGATCATGACCTGAGCCAGTCAGACGCTTAACCAACTGAGCCACCCGGTGCCCCCAAAGAGTTTTAAAAATAGAAATGGTTTCTAATGTCCTCTGCCCTACTCTTCTAGTCTTATTTCCACCCGCAAAAATAGTGAGTAAATTCATAGATTATTTCAAACAATAAACACCTTTACTCCATGAGCTAAGAGACGGAGGAGGGTTTGTTTGCATCTCTGGACTCGGGTTTTCCTCACATAGAACTCTAGTCACATGCACAAAGCCATCTGCTCAGCCACACCAGGCAGGCTTCAATACCAAAAGCTTTTCCTGCTACTCTTAGTCATCCAGAAAGTCAACGATCTTGGTTATCTTTTTCCTTTCACCATATTTTTTTCTTGGATTTTATTTTACTTCTCTTTGTTTAAAGTTTCACCTTACTCAAATGTGATACCTTTCTAACGACCTAAAGGCAGTGTTCAGAGAGACTCTTTTGTCTGCAGGTACAGTGCAGGTACAGTGTACTGTTGACCAGCACAATGAAGATCTTTATGAAATGACTTGCAAATTATGTCCATGGTCCCAGTTTTGTGAGTATGTTTTTGGAACCCCCAGATCCCTGCTCCAGACAGGCTCAGAACATAGTGCTTTAATACATCACTGCCATGGACTTTCGACATGAAGGAAGGACCCAACTTATATTTTCTGGAGGGCATCACAGCACATACCTTAATTGCTTGTGGTGGAGACTTCTCTTGTGTCCTTCTTGTGGTGCTTGGAAGATGTCCACTGCTCAGTTCTAGATGAAAAGAAAAATTTGAGGGGTGCCTGTGTGGCTCAGCTGGTTAAGCAGCCAAGCCATGATTTTGGCTCAGGTCATGATCTCATGGTTCATGAGATCAAGCCCCATGTCAGGCTCTGTGCTGACAGTGCACAGCCTGCTTGGGACTCTCTTTCTCTGCCCCTCCCTGCTCATGTGCGCTCTCTCTTGTCTGTCTCAAAGTTAATAAGCATTTAAAAAAAATTAAACAAACAACAATTTGACTAACAATGACAGCTATTTTTACTGTCATGTGTCTACCATCATGCACTCACCTAGAATAAAACTAAAAGTTCATGGAGACATTTATGTTTTCCTATAAAATTTTATTTCAGGGTTTTATAGTCTGCAAATATCGTATAGGTAGATTGAAGGGTAAGTGTTGTTTTAAGGGATAAATGGGAAAGATGGAAATCATAGAGTACTACATGTTCATTAATTATCACTTTATGGCAATAAATGGAACATAGATTTATATATAAATTTAACCATTTTTAATGATATTTTACCCTTCTGTATAAACCAAAGAAGGCTGTGGCTGCTATTTCTTATTCAAAGTCCTGTACGTGTTAGTGATGAAAATGTGATCAATCCAATAGCCTAAGTTCAAAACTGAGTTCTTCAACTTATTTGTTGTATGTTCTTGGATAAATTACTTTTCTTCTCTTTTTTCTGTTTCCCTATCTATAAATGCAGGTAATAATAACAATAGCACATGACTCTTGGTTCAAGTGAAGATTGAATATATTCATACATAGAAGAAACCCAGAAGTATGCAAAGAACATAATAAACTTTATATGTTATTATTGTTGCTTTGGCTAATAGTTTTATTAAAGTCAAAGCTATACGAGGAAGTTTTACATTTGCTTAAACAACAAAAATATAAAACCAGTGAATATTTATAAAAATAGACATTAACCATATGTAGTAATGAAAATATTCTCCCAATTTATTAAAAAAAATAACACATTGCCAGTGGAAGTATAAAAGTCTACCACTTTCCATCTTGAAAATATTCAAAAAAGTAGCACAATAAAGGCATATGTGGAATTCGTGCAACATATCCAACAATAAGGTGAAGGACAAATGATCTCTTTAAATAAAATGCACAACACAGATTTTATAGATGGTAACATGTAAGTAGGTATAAGACAGTCTATTAGTCAGTCTCTGAGATTTCACATGTAACTAACATTTGCTTATTTCTTCCATATTCTAACATTCAGCACTATCAGGTTTTGGTTATAGGAACATAAGCAAGAAACTTTCATTTAGAGGTGATTTTCCTACAGTTAAGTAGACATTTCCATAACCTTTTATTATTTCAATGCTAAATGTGTGTAAGAGTCCCAGGATCAATAGACCTCTGAGGACAGAAGCCACCATTAAAGACAGCAAATAAAATGAGTAGAAGCAAAGAAACTCAGATGAAATAAGCAAGTGTAAAAAGAGTTGGAAATTTATCTTAAAAGGTAATATTCTGAGAAGGGAATCAAACATAAGATGCTATAAAAAGGGAAAATCAGAAAATTAAAGGAACTAAGGAATTTAAAAGTAATATAAATTTTAAAAAATCAAAATTTCAATATAAGGTAGAAAAATAAACAGGTAAAGAAATTCCCTTCTAAGTAAAAAACAACCAGAGGACAGTAGTAGAGAAAGTATAAAGAAATTGAGAATACAGGAATTCAAACATACACCTGACTGAAATTTTATAAAGAATATTTCAAAAGTTAAAATTGAAAGTTGTCACAGAAATAAGGTAAACATTATCCTCAGCATTAACTCGAATGAATGAATATATATACTCAGCATATAGATGAAAAAAATGTCTCATTATGGCATGTAATTGTTAAAAGAGAGAGATAGAGACAGAGAGAGATGACAGAGAAAGAGAGAAAGAGAGAGAGATGAAAAGCTTTAACAATGAGGGGGGAAAAAAGGTGTTGATCACAAAAATTTTTGCATATAAGAATCCTAACAGCAACAATGGGAGCTAGAAGGAAATAAACAAATGTGTCAAAATTTTGAGGCACAATTAATTTCAATCTCGAGTTATGTACCTACATGAAATAATTCATCAATTTTGAAAGTAGAATAAAGACATTTTTACATAAGCAAGTCTCCAAAAATTTCATATCTGTGACCTCTTTGTTAGGTTGGTGATATCCACAAAAATCAGTGTTTACACCTAGGAAAAGGAAAATATGTAATGTTGAAAAGGGAGCATTTGACAAAGGCAAATGATAAGGAGACTCCTCAGATGGAGATTAAAGGAAATAGCAAGAGAACTGGGGCATCTTGGCATGCATAATTGGTCCAGAGTTGAGCAAGAAAACAAAAGATTTCACAGGAGGGGGAAGAAAGTGCACATAGTAAACAGGATAATGGAGAGGGTTTTTAGTTTAGGACACTATAGTGAGAGGCTCTTTGAAGGGAACAGTGTGAAAAATTAACAATAGGTACATGAAGAAGTGAACATAAATAAGAGGTGATTGATTCCAGAGAAAATGAAAAAGTTGTAGGACTAACGAAAATGTAAATGTATGCATGGTGAGTTACTTGAACTCAAAGTAAATGATATGTTCATGGCCATAATATCTTATATGCTAAATATCAATTTAACCAAAAATTATGATGTAACTGTATTGGGTAGAAGCAGGAGAGGGAAAGCAGTGAGATCTAGTAATGTATGTGAACTGATTAAACCATAATAAGTCAAGAGATTACATTCGCCAACATTAAACAAAATAGCAAGATAAGAATTACCATTAAAAAGTGGAGGTAAATACCAGATGAAACAAATATAATAATCAAGGCTTAAGTGTTTGATTTCACTAACATCGAATTAGAATTTGTTTATTTTTTTATTTTTATTTTTTTACCTTTTAAACTTGATGCATGTTTTAGTAAAAAAAAAATATCTATTTTTTTTTTACTTTCTCCGTAGTAATTGGCTTAAAGAAAAGCAGACCTTCCATTTCTCGATAGTTCCAAGCCGAGCACTGTCAAACTTGCTTTCTATTCTGGGTCTTAGTTAATTATCCCCTCTATGGGATGTGGAATAAGTGAACACTAGCAGCTTCTCCAAATGTGGCTAAGAAACCATGCAGAGAGTCATTGCCTTGACAGGAGGGATAAAGAACGAAGGCAAATCACTTCCAAGTTGTCGGGGACCTGAATTAGAACTGGAACAGATTTTTAAAGTATGAGCCAAGGAGCTTTGTGGATTTCTAGCTTGGGGTTGACAGATCAGAGTGGTCAGTTCCCATTTATTTCCATCAGTGTTTATTGCTTATGGCCAGAAGAGAAAAAAGAAAGAAAATATCAAATAATTGACTGAAAATTGTCTAAAATATATTTCAAAGTTTATACAGATAACAGATGTCAGCAAACTATAACCTGTCAGCCAAATCTCGCCCACTGGTCATTTATGTATGGCCATTTACATTTTCAAATGGTTGAAAAAAATGCAGAAGAAGAGTATTTCGTAATACAAGAACATTATTTGAAATTCAAACTTCAGTATCCATAAAGTTTTATTGGAACATAGGCATTTCCAATCATTTTCATATTGTCTCTGACTACTCTTGCACTCCAACACACGCTCGACCAGTTGCCAGGGAGACCGTAAGGCCCCAAAGCCTAAAACAGCAACTATCTGCCCCTCTACAAAAGAAGTATGCTGACCCCTGCACTGTAAGAACATGCATCTCACTGAGATATATAACCTCTTAATCTCTTCCACACGTATTTCACAAGAGGAATCTGAGCACTATTGATCTACAGTGAAGTTACTGAATGAGTTCTGAAAATAAGTTGCAACAAGCCTTAAATCTTAGTTTCAATGCTCACTGTCATTTGATAAGTCTAACTGACAATGTGAAAGCTCACCCAGAACAGACAGTTAGTTAGATATCTTAGTTAGACAGATATCTTAGATTTTGGAGATGGTTAAGGCTTTACTTTTTCTGGACAAATTCAGCTGCCCAGGAACTAGAGATCTGTGTGAGCTGGCAGGCTCAGAGTGTTTTGGTGGACTATGGAAAGACTCAGGCAAGAAGAGGAACAGCTTGAGAAGCAAGGTTATGAAAACAACCACTTTGTTGGGTGGATGTCCTGGGTAATTGGTCAATGGCAATTCGTATATATTAGCTTCTTCCAAATGGAGGAAGTGACTATTCAATTGGTGATTAAAAATAAGCAAACGGGAATTGAACTGGGGAAGGATCCCACGAAAGATGTGGGCCTTAGAGACTCTGAACTTCTCTGTTACTTTCATGCAGTCATTTGAAAGATGGCCAAGGAGTCAAATAATCCAAATTGAAGCAACACTGTGACAAAGTGCTCTTCCAGAGGAGCAAGGCTCATGTTGAAGTATAAAATGGCTATTTTAGTTGTCTTATGTTGAATAATACTGAGTGGCCCTGATAAAGATCCTTTCAGATTATCGTAACCTCTCAGTGGGATCATTTTTCATCTTTAAAAAAATGTATCAGTTATTCCCAACTCAAGCCAGCATCTCCTTCTTCTTTGTAGACATGAAAGAAAAGCGAGGAGACAACCCACCAGGAGAGCTTCACAGTCGTACAGAAACTGGACATGCACAAAAAGAGAAGTCAACATAGTAGAGGATGACTGTTTATCAACTGTTGCTGGAAGCCTCAATGAACAGTCTATAATCTGCTTCCTCTGACGAACATCTGTTGGATGTCTCAAAACTAAGTCCTTCCTCATTAAACCACAGGTCGTGTCTAGTATAGGATGCCTCATGTGAAGTAACTACACAACTAACATTGTCTTCAGCTGTCTAGCACACAGATCCCAGGCGCTAACTCCCTACCCCCTCACCCCCCTGCATCCAATAGTTGTAAATCTGGAGACCATGCCACCCGGAAAACAAAACTTCGTAAGGGAAGGGTATGGTGTTTGCTAGGAAGACAAACACACATGCGTACATACACATATTAGTTTGTTTATTCATCCAACAGATGTTTTTTGAGTACCACTAGGTAACAGATACCATAAGAATTTCAAAGTGGAGGCACATCTAGTGGGTGCTATTAATTAAAGAAGTGTTATCGACTCAGATAAAGAAGAAAGCATTTTGGCATCTCTTCTGTTGTGATCTCGGCTGTCAGTTCTGTAACCACATTTCCTGATTGTAACTATACAAATCCTGAAGTAAGAGGAACTGGAATTCCAGGGGAAAAATATAGCAAAATTAAAATAGTTAAATTTAAAAATTCTCAATATATGAAGACCAAGATTTCAATAAATACATTTATATAGAACTATGAGCAGAAATTTATTGTGAAGAGATTTTGAAAATATCCCACAGCAGGCAAAAAGAAGATGTATTTCATATTTGCAGGATGAAGAAAGTTAATATGCTCATAAAATTACAGTGATTATTTTCTTCAGAATTTCTGTATGCTTGTTTATTTTACATTACTCTGATATATAAAGGACTGAGTTGTTTTATAGATGTCTAACATCATATTTCTATCAGAAGCTCTGTGAGTTTCAAAGATTTTTACATACATCTCTATATATCAATGTACGGTTCCATTAACACTCACAACTTCATTGTAGTTTGTTCCTATACTCATTTTAAAGCAAGCTCACTCTTACTTTTTAATTTTAACTAAAATGTATCTGACATAAATATTGTGATGCCTGAGTTTTAAGGTTTTCATTTACTTAAATCATGTTGATTATTTTCGTAATTTTAACTTTTAAGGTCTTTTAGTTTTTTGATGTGGTCTATGAAGTCAAAATTATTTTTCCTCTCCTAAAGTGATTTTTTTCTCTTAAAAGATAAGTTTATCATATTCATCATAAAACGTGTTTGAAATTTTTTATGTTTCTGCATATTTTCTGTGTATTTCTCTTGTTATTACATATTACTTTCGCCTTTTACAATTTAAGAGCTATAAATTCTGCTTTCTAATAAAAGGGATGGTATATATAAATAATAGTTATATATATTTTTAACTTTGCATGTCCGGAAGGAAACATTAACAACTGACATTCTTAAATAAAATAGGAAAACATTCCATATTTTTCCTACCCCTCTTCTCAAACCCTTTGAAAATCATTTTCTCTCAATCTTTTTCTCTCTCCTTGGAGTGGGGGGAAGAGTCTTAATCTTTACTTTTAGTCTATAAAGATTAAATGCTTCTTTTTATTATCTTTTTTTCTTTTTTGAAGCCATAATATTATAAATTATTTAGAATTGATTGAGCCGGCTTCGGCTCAGGTCATGATCTCATGGTTTGAGCCCCACGATGGACTCTGGGCTGACAGCTCAGAGCCTGGAGCCCGCTTTGGGATTCTGTGTCTCCCTCTCTCTCTGCCCATCCCCTGCTCCTACTCTGTCTCTCTCTCTCTCAAAAAGAAACATTAAAAAACTTATAGATTGATTTCATTTCTAAATTCACTGACTTCTCTAAATTGCTTTGCCATTTATGTTTCCATTATTGAGATGTACTTTTCTGTTGGGTGGTTTAACTCTTCCAATTGACTTTTTAGTAATCAAAGGCACAGCATTCCTTAAATCCCTTTAAATTTTGTTTCTATTTGCTCAATCATGAATAATAACTTATCTTAGTATAGAATTCATCTCAATCTTTCCTTCTTCAGAAATCTACAGACACTGTTCCTTTGACTTCTGCATCTAATACTTCCAAGGAGAAAGATAAGGATTGTGTGACTTTGTGTTTTTTGTTTGCTGTTGTTTTTCTGTTTTGTTTTGTTGCTTTTTAGGTGACTAGATTCATCTGAAATGGTCTCTGGATTTTGTTTGTCTGTTTGTTTGTTTCTGTATTTTTAAAGATTCTTTCTAAACTTTAAGTTTGGCAACTTTACCAAGTTTATCTATTTATCTATTATCTATCCATCTGCCTATCTGATCTATCATCTACCTACAGTTTTTCTCTTTCCTTTTTGCCTTTCTTGGAATACTTTTTTTAATGTTTATTTATTATTTTGAGAGAGAGACAGAATGCAAGAGGCAGAGAGAAGAAGACACAGAATCAGAAGCAGGCTCCAGGCTCTGAGCTGTTAGCACAGGGCCTGATGCTGGGCTC
This sequence comes from Lynx rufus, assembly GCF_022079265.1. Classification (NCBI taxonomy): domain Eukaryota; kingdom Metazoa; phylum Chordata; class Mammalia; order Carnivora; family Felidae; genus Lynx; species Lynx rufus. The sequence continues at coordinate 219,752,520 of NW_025814823.1, read as the reverse complement.
GAACTCATGGACTGCGAGATCATGTCCTGAGCCGAAGACCGATGCTTAACTGACTGAGACATTTAAACTCATGGTCATTCAAATCAGGAAAGCCTGATAAAATTTGTATTTGCTGTTTTTGTTGTTAGCATTTATCTTGATCAGGTACACCAACAATCTCTATATTTTCCTTTGGTTATGCTCCTAAATTATAATTTTGTTTTATGCTTCTAAATAATTTGTATTTTTTTCCCTCAAACATTGGTGTGATGTTTTCCTCAAACAGGTTCCCAATTTCTGTGATTTGTTTTGGTGCTTTAATTCTGCTCCCTGCTGTTCTTGATCATATTTCCAAACAGTACAATAGCATCCCCACCTTAATTCCTCTCATAAATTCTCTTTTCATTGCATTCTATTACTTTATCACTCCTTGTTTTTAAGAATACACTTTTTTCTTGGAGAATTCCTGAGAGAATGACTCATTTTAGTCTGCAATTTCATTTTATTCCTGTTGTAATGCATCCAAGACATGTTATTCATCTCTCCACTGTCTGACATTTCCTGTTTCCCATTTTTCTTTGCTGCATTTGAAAAGGAACTATTGGAGATTGACTTTTGTTGCTGTGTTTTTCCTTCAGTTTACTTATCTTGGAGGACATGTGGTTCTATCTGTGGCTAATCTTTTATCTAAAATATTGTTATTGGACTTGCATTTTTTTCTTCGTGTTTATGTGGGTAATTTTGGATATTTCTTATAGAAATTGTAAGTGGGTAATCTCTGTGTTGATATTTTGTATATTGCATTTGGTACTTGGAAGGTCTTGGATTGGAGGGAAGAGAGGAAATTTGGGTTAAATGAAAACCAATACACTGGGTAACTGTCTTGTAGAATGATTGTCTCTGTGTTTCTCTAAATTTCATGAAATTTTATACTATACCAAGTATGGAAACTCTTTGATTATGATGTAACCTTCATTAACATTTTTTTTCCACAGAATTTAGTTCTCACAAGGCTTGTGTCCTTATTTAGAAGTTCTTGTGTCCTTGATCTCTCTCAGCTTGCATGGTACCGTCGATGTGAACATCAGCAGAGTCCTAAGCCCTATTTTTCCTTTAAAAAAACAGGAAAAAAAACTATATTGGGGCACCTGGGTGGCTCAGTTGGTTAAGCATCCAACTCTTGGTTTCTGCTCAGGCCATGATCTCATGGTTTCATGAGTTCAAGCCGTACATCAGTCTCCATGCTGACAGTGCAGAGCCTGCTTGGGATTCTCTGTCTCCCTCTCTCTTCCCCTCCCCCATTCCTAAAGTATCCATCTCTTTCAAAATAAATTTAAAAAAACAAAAGAAAATTATCAAACAAAAAAAAATAAAAAAAACCAATATGGAATGAATTTCAAGACAAAGAAGAAGCTAAATACCAGTCACGGTTTACTGATTTTCCCAGTTATTCTATATTCAATAAAATATCACTCAACTTATAGACATGGAAATATTTTCATCTTTCTGTTTCAGAGAAACATCTTTCTTCCTACACCAGGTTCAATATAATATAAAATAACAATGTTAAATGGAAACAGAACAGAAAGTTATTTTCTCTAACTAGACATGTACTTCAAAGTAGGGAAATTATTCTTGTCTTTTCATGATATTACCTGGTTTAGAAATGGTCAAACATGCTTTCTAATCATACATTGATCCCTTTTTTAGTTATAGTTTCACTAGTCATACACTCTTTATTATATGGTATTAATATAAAGGGTAAGTGCCTGGGGGGCTCAGTCAGTTAAGCATCCAACTCTTGATTTCAGCTCAGGTCATGATCCCACTGTGGTGAGATCGAGCCCTGCATCAGGCCCTGCACTGTGCGTGGAATCTGCTTAATATTCTCTCTCTCCCTCTCCCTCTGCCCTTTCCCCACTTGTGCTTTCTCTCAAAAATTAAATTAAAAAAGATATATATAAGGAGAAAATTCGAACATTTTCAAAAACAAATTTGTATTAACAAGTTGGAAACTATGTAATCATATTAAGTTTTTATAATAAAGTAAAATATTCCTTTCTCAAAGTTTTTTTTTTATTTTTTATTTATTTATTTTTTTTTACTGTTTATTTATTTTTGAGAGACTGAGAGACAGAGCATGAGTTGGGGAGGGGCAGAGAGCGAGGGAGACAGAATCTAAAGCAGACTCCAGGCTCTGTGCTCTCAGCACAGATCCCGACGTGGGGTTCAAACTCATGAGCCATGAGATCATGACCTGAGCTGAAAACAGATACTTAACTGACTGAGCCACCCACATGCCCCTCCTTTCTCAAAAAGTTATGATGTTTATCAGTTACATTTGTTTATTTTAATTTTTATTTCCTGAGTAATTGAAAGGAATCACCATTACAAGTACAGAGTCTGAAAGGGTTGCTGGATTTTGTATGTAGTTGGAATTAATATATTTTGGAACATGGGTGCGGAAGACAACGGTCAAATAAGCAAACTATAATTTTTGATAGAGAACCATGCTATGAAGAGTAATAAAATTGAGATTGAGAAGCTAGTAGAGTTTTAGAAAGGAAACCTCTGATGAGGTCACAATTTATCTGAGGTTTTGTCAGTAGATATTTGGATTCACATCTTTGGTACATAAGTGCCTGTGAAATGTGGTCTTTAATACACAAACTTTGCAGATCATTGGATCATCGCAATTAAGAGAACTTAAAATGGACCCATCAAACTCAATTTTAAGTTCCATAGCCATTTGCATCACCCCTTACAAAGGAAAGTAAAACTTGAGAGCTTGACTGAACTGTAAAAGGAGATGCTTATTATAAATACAACCAATTGTAATCTTACTGTTTAATTTTGCTAATGGTATCATAAGTAAATCTTAAAACAGAGATACTTTATGGAAATAAAGTAAACTAAAATTTGTTTTCAGATAGAAACAAAAGTATTTTCTGGTGCCTGGGTAGCTCAGTCAGTTAAATGTCTGACTTTTGATTTCAGCTCAGGTCATGGTCTCATGGTTCATGGGATAGAGCATCTCATTGGGCTCTGCACTGACAGTGTGGAGCCTGCTTGAGATTTTCTCTCTCCCTTTCTCTTTCTGTACCCCTCCCTTGCTCTCTCTCTCTCTCTCTCTCAAAAATAATGATAATAAAAATAAAATAAAAATAAACTTTAAAAAAGTATTTTCCTCTAGAATAATGACTAGAATAATGGCCCCCAAAGATGCTTAATTTCTAATCCCCGTACCTGTGAATATATTACCTTACATAGAAAAAAAAATACAGATTTGGTTAAGAACTTTGAGATATTCCTGAATTACCTACCTGGGCCTAGTCTAATCATCTGGGTCTTGAAATGAAAAAAAAAAAATTTCCCAGATGTAGTGAGGAGATGTGACTATGGAAAAATAATCAAGAGGTGCAACATTGCTGAAGTTGGAGGTAAAAGGTAAAGGGCTGTGTGTGAAGGTATGTGGGAAGCTAGAAAAGGCAAGGACACAGATTCTCCCCTGGAGCCCCCAGAAGGGAATACAGCTATGGAGACATCTTGTGAGAGCTGTGAGACCTGTGACCCACTTGTGGCCTAAAGGGCTGTAAGATAACACTTTTGGGTCATTAGAAACCATTCAACGTGTTCTAATTTTTTGCAGGAGCTATAGAAAATGAATGCACCTGGTAAAACTTCCAAATGAAGAACCAGATGCAAGACTTCGGCTCAAACACAGTAAGAACTAAAAAAAGTCAAGGGTTATCCTGTAGCTATTCCAGATAGCTATCATTTCTAGCTCCTGCTCTGTCCTCAGCTACATTCTTCAGGACGTTTTGAGGTAAGAAGTTTGATGTCCACACGTGCTTAAAAGAAGAACATGGAAGGCCCAGACTGCATGCAGATGATTTCAGGGGAGAGGGGACATCGGACTGGGCAGGATGGATGACACAGATATTTCAGTCATAGGGCTATTCTTGGGGCTGCCCCAGATAGGGGGCTTATCTTGGAAGAGACACATCCATGTGGTGAAATTGTTATAAACATTTGGCAATATATACCAGCACCTGCTCCTGTCTTCTATAAGATTTGTTACGTAGCTGCAAAGATAGCTCATCTCCGGGCCTCATCCTCCAAGAGAGGAAGCTAGATATGAGACATGTTTTTCATGTGTATTTTGGCAAAGTGGTGTTTTTTTTTTTTTCCTCCCCTCTTTCATTACTGATGGCAGTAAGTATCCTGCCAACACTCCCAGCAGTTTGGCCTTGCCTCTAACCCATACTCCAAACTACAGGATAGACTTAGTTGTGTACTTCATATTCTGGCTCACATCCTTCAGCACAGCACCTTGAGTTGTACTAGAAAAACTACAGGTTGGGGCGCCTGGGTGGCTCAGTCGGTTAAGCGTCTGACTTCGGCTCAGGTCATGATCTCACAGTTCCTGAGTTGGAGCCCCTACTGCGCTTTGTGCGGACACCTAGAGCCTGTTCCAGTTCTGTGTCTCCCTCTCTCTCTGCCCCTCCTCTGCTCACACTCTGTCTCTCTTTGTCTCTCAAAAAATAAATAAACGTTAAAAAATTTAAAAAAAGATTGCTCGGAAAATCCTTTTACATCACGTTTCTTATACTGTACTGCAAATAACAGATGCTGTTTAATGATTACAATATAATAAAGTTTTGGTTTTTCTTCTAAATAATGCCTCCTGATTTTTGGTTGTTTTTAAGTGTACTACAGATAAGGGGATTTTTAAGAATTACTTTTAAAATAACCATCTTTTCCAGAAATTCCGGGAAGCTTGTTAAATTGTGCCTGTAATCGAAAAAGAAGTACCTTCTGTACAGTGAAAACTTCCCAAGTTATCCAAACCTTTTACCATGTCCATTGGAAAGGGTGGAAATATCTAGATTGTGGATATGCAGAAATCATTAACGAATACATAATTGGGTCAACATAATAAACAGGATGAACTAAAATTTAGGCACCGAAATAAACTGTAAAGAATGACAAAATGATGGGACTAGCATATCTGCTCTGTGATATACCTGAAGCTTGATCAAGATTTAAATGATCTCTTATATGTAGACTTAACTAAGAAATAACTACAGGGCACCTGGTGGCTCAGCAGTTAAGTCTTCGACTCTTGGTTATGGCTCAGGTAATGATGGCACACCTCGTGATATCAAGCCCCACTTCAGGCTCTGTGCTGATGGCACGGAGCCTGTTTGAAAATCTCTCTCTGCCTCTGTCTCTGCCTCTAACCTGCTCGTGCTCATTCTCTGTCTCTCTCAAAATAATTAAAATATTAAAAAGTTAAAAAATAAAATAAACAATTACATTTTTGGTATTTTCATGCTTCCTACCATTCTACTTTTAGTCACACTGGGCATACGTATTTTAGATCATTTTTAAATGTAAAAAATACTCTAAAACATTATGTAAAACACCACAGTTCTGCAAATAAGATCATGTTCTGCATGTGCCCTGGATAAATATGAAGCGTCTCGTGCATTTTACCATGTAAAGCTGCTGAAATGGGTATTATTGCCCCTGACACAAACACCTTAATGAAATTCCGATATAGGTTCAAGTGAAATAAACATTATACCCTTCCCCCACCTCCCCTCAAAAAAAATGTCTAAAATAATAGCTGCATTTCTAAAAACAGAAGATTATTTTCATCAGGTTTCACTGGTGATTAACACAACATGTTGCGGGGAGCACGTCTGTTTCAAATCCCACCCTTGTGTATAGAATTTGACACCAGATGGTTTCATACTAACAAGGAATTAACAATTTGTGGGTTGTTAATTGTTCCATTATAAAAGTACTCTTGTGAAGTAAATAAGAAATACATTTCCATGGCATACAGCTGTAACTGTAGAATCCAACAAAATGTGAATACAAGTTTCAGTAATTGCAGAAATGTGAGGGAAAAGTCCTGGTGCTGCATCGTTTTTATAAATCACCGTTTTTTGTTTTCGTCCTTTTCCTTCTTGGATTTTTAAAAAAAATTATCGTCAGTACCACCATAACTTAAATATAAACTAGATGTTAATAAATGCAATACAGTATTTTATTGAATTTATTCCCTTGCCTATGTGAAGTGTCATCAATTTTTACTCTCTGATATGCAGCAGCTATCTTGTTTTTATTTGATGACACTGCAAACATTAGGCATTCCCTCTGACAATTGTGACAGAGACAAGAGTCTAATGCCAAAGATTTTAAGAACATGATGATTTTTATTATAATTACTTTTTATAAGAAAATGCATATGTTTACAGGAACTAGAACCCTTAATGAAAGGCTAGGAGAGTGCTCAAAAGTTTTTGTTTCAAGATCTTTCTGTACTCTTAAGATTGAGGACCCCAGAGAAATTTGTCTTATGACTTATGCCTTTTATAATTTTCCGTATGAGAAATTAAAACAGAGATTGAACATATCAACTGATTTATTTAAAAAAAATCAAGATTAACCCATTACATGCTGACCCAAATAATGTACCATTCTAAAAATATATTTTCCAAACCAAAAACAGTTGGTAAGAGGAGTAGTATTTTCCCACATTTTTGCAAATCTCTTACATATTTGGTTTATTAGAGGCTAGCTAGCTGGATTCTCATATATAGTCTTCTGCATTCAATCTGTTACAATATGTTGTTTTGGTTGAAGTATATGAAGAAAATTCAGCTTCACATAAAACTGTAGTTGGAAAAGAAAGAGGTATTTTAATAATGTCAAAGATAAAACTAACTTGAGACAAAATTAGTGAAGGCTGTTTCTTCATGAGCTTGCAGCCTTAAAAGAACCCATCTGTGACTATGCTCCTTTCAGCAGAGTTCAAATTTGTTTCAAGGAAGGATCAGTTTGTGAAGGAAATGGAGATCCTGAGAGAGTCTCTGATTGGCAGGTGATCTATTAGATGGAATTTCTAGAAGCACTGAAAACTTTCTACTTGGTCTTCAATTACATTTTCCTTACCTTGGTTGGTTGCAAATGGACAGATGAGCAATTTGGAGATATTTCAAAAGAGAAAAAAGTTGTTCAATCTTCAGAGCAAAGAGTTCTCTATAGCCAACTATTCTGGAACAAGTAGGGGTTGGTAGAATACCTGTTTTTAGTCAAAAACATGATGTTCTTTATGACAGGCATTTCTCAATAATACCTTTAGGTGATGCTAGATACTCTTCTTTGATACTACACCAAAACTCCACAAGAGGTAGTTTCTTAAAGATTAATTGCAATCTGTGATCTGCAAACATATCAGTAAACTCTTCATCTTCTAGTACATTAAAATTCATTGGTCTATCTTGCATTTAAATGGATATATTACCTGCATATGATTTTGCAAGCTGTACATTTGCCAACTGGAAAATATTGGCTCACTGAATTGCAAACCTTCCAAACATCAATACATTTAATTATAAACAATTTTTTACATGTGTCCATTTACATAATCACTGACCTTGTCAGAACAGACTACAAGTACTGGAAGTCTGTCAAGCTTATAATAATGAATACACGTTTTCCAAAATTTTGATTTGCACAAAAATTCAAATTTTATCACTGGCAACATATACTTTTAGCTATTTTACTTTGAGTGGAACAGTCATTTTGTTCATTTTCTAGAAAATGTCAGCCATGTACCCAAGTCTGAGTGACAATAATAAGATTGTAAGCTATTCTTTAAAATAAAAATGCTGGGGTGCTTGGATGGCTGAGTTGGTTGAGTGTCTGACTCTTGGTTTCGGCTCAGGTCATGATCTCAAGGTTTTGTGAGTTTAAGCCCCATATCAGGCTCCATTCTGTCATCACAGAGCTGGCTTGAGATTCTCTCTCTTCCTCTCTCTGCCCTTCTCCTACTCACACTGTCTCTGTCTCTCCCAAGATTAAAAAAAAAAAGTTAAAGTCCTACTTAAAATATTTTTTTTAAAATAAAATAAAATAAAAATGCTGTTCAAAGGGGGAAAAGTTGCCTAGTTCAGCTTGAAGCTCCATCACTCGAGTGCTTTCTTCATAACTTCTAATTTTATAATACATAATGTTAAAAAGACATATACTCAAAGATCACTGATTAATAAATCAATCCTATTTTTTACTGCTTCAACAATTACAATATTTTTCTCCCTCTGATTCTGTGGAGGTAAATAATAGAAAGACTGGTAGTGTAAGTTTGTCTTCACTGCCTTGGATTTGTATGAAGACACCAATACTTTTACCTGCTTTTGTACCTTGAGACAAAATATCAACACAGTAAAAAAGGTAAATGATAGTTTAGTATCATTGTAGAAAAACTTTTTCCTTATATATCTGAAAACATCTTGGGTACACCAAACATACATGGTTCAGATATTAAGAACTGCTGTGCTAGAGTGTAGGCTTGGCTCCATGGTCTATCTCCCAGGGTTGTTGAAAAAATAAAAGGTGTAGTTAGTCAATAGAAATTGTACTAATTGCAAAGGACTATATAAATGCAAGTCAGTAGTAATAGTATTGATTAGTTATTATGGATAGGTATATTGACTTGACACATGAAACGTGTATGTATTATAACTGCAATAAAGCCTTACAACTAATTGTAGTTTGTAATTGTAATTATAGTTTCCATTTTTCCAACACATTTGGAAACCCTTATTATATCTTGGAATTATCCAAGTATATTAGCACTTTCGTCTCAAAGTAGATCCCGCAAATGTTCTTTCACTACCTCCTTCACATCCTGGTCACAGGCACATGGTCTAGGCTTCACCAATCAGATTCACTCAGGTGAAGATTCAGTTCCAACATGAGCATCTTGGGGGAGGTGCCTCTATGTGAACCAGCTTTGTCAACAAAGGTAGCTGTAGAAGCTTGTCCATAATGCAGAAATCAATGATTGCATCACTGGGTTCCTCAGGTAGCAGCAGTGGTGTGGACACTGATAGCATCACAGAATGCAAAGCAAGTCACAATCCTGGGAGCAGCGCACACGAGTGACCTGTGATAGTCATGGCAGAGGTAGTGATTTTTTTGCTCAAGCAGATCTGCCTGTGGTTCTGAGCATCATTTCTAAATGTTTATACATAAACATATTCTGGTAGTCATCTCGAAGGCATTTTGAACTCAATATTCCCTTAAACCACTTTAATGCTGAGTTATCTAAAATCACATTCCTCTTTCAACAGAGTATCCTATCTGAAACAAACAAACAAACAAACAAACGCTTTGTGTTGCGTCATTCTTGTATTAGGTACTCTCTGAGAAACAATTTCACATCAGATGTCTCTTTAGTGGAAATAAAGCCTCATAGTGAACATAAAGAAATGTGCATCTTAACTACTTTCTACGGCCAACTTTCAAGGGTCCAGGTCATGAAAAAGAAAATTGATTTCAAGGTATAATACTTGTTAAAGTGGTGTTAAATACAGCATACTTGCTTAATTCGATACTTTGATCTCATCTGTCAAAAGAATCTCCTAAGCCCCAGTGCAATATTTATAGGCACATTTAGTAAAATGTATTTAATAGTTCCGGCTTGGCTAACTTCATAAGACAGACACTGTCTAAAAGTAAAAGGTTAATGGGAACTCTGTGAAAGATACAAGAACTTGTGTGGTTTATTTGTTTGCTGTTTTAGGAATTTTCAAAAACTGAAAATATGTAAATAATTGATAAATAGTACTATAGTGGTGCCAGACATTGGTTTGCTGTACTTAGAGGGTATTTAGTGGATGGAGACTGACAACTATTTCATTAAAGAAAGAGCTGCCTTGATACTCAAGAGATTATTGTTCAAAGGTAGGAGCCCACAGTTTTGAAGGAGTAATCTTGTTCTTTTCAAAAATTTCCTTGTGCAAAACATTCATTAATTCATTTTTTATTGATCTAACAAATTGTATCAAAGCATTTTCTGTGTGTCTAGAATCAGAGTCCTTGTTATCCTGAAAGCTGTGTGCAAAGGGCCTCCCACTCCCACTCATTGAATTGCTAAATCTTTCCTGCTTTTCCTTTCCATTTTCCCATTGGGAAAATTGGAGGGTGGTTTGAAGTATAATTCTGAACTAGTTTCAAGTTTTGTTAAGAGAGTCTTTGTCGTAATAACATATATTCTTTTTTTTAGGGGGGGTGCTAACAAAATTGTTGGAAATCAAAGTGAGTGGATTTAAGTGTCACATACAGTTCACTGATATTTTTCACTATGAAAAAAATTCATTCACCACATCTATAAAATTGTATCAATTAGAGGCAGTATAAGATAAAAAAAAATGATTGAATACGATTTGAAGAACTAAAATGACATAAGCATTAATTATTGTCATTAATAGTAAGGTCCTTTGAGGGATTATTATTTAAGTAAAATAGCAAAGTTGTAATGATGCATTCTAAATATATCTGTAATGAAGTTTATTTGTCAGAGTATGTGCCTTCCTGAAACTTTGGACAGGATTTTGAACCTCAGTTTGCTTAGTACAGAAGAGAAAAAACTCTGTAACGCCTTAAAAGTACATCTAAAAAAGGAGGGATTTTCTCTACTTTCTCCTTGTGTGTGTGTGTGTGTGTGTGTGTGTGTGTGTGTGTGTGTGTATGTGTGTGTGTGTGTGTGTGTGTGTGTGTGTGTGTGTCTGTCACCTGTGTGGAAGATGACAGAAGCAGATAAAGCGAGTGAAGTTTTCTAAAAATAAAATGCACTGCAGAAAAGCTCTGTGATCTTACCGAGAGTGCCAAAATATCAGTGCATCAGTAGCCAAGGGGATAAAAAGGGTATAAAAATTCCATTTCCTTAAACTCCACACTTTCCTGGAACAATGTAGAGAGAACAGTACTGCTAAGTAAGACCTTAACTTGAAATGCCAAAGTCTCTCGAAAGCAGTTTCTCAAAGATGGTGTTTTAGGGCAAAAGATCAGCAAGCCTGCACTTTTCTAGTGTTTCTTTATCTTATTTGTGTGACTGCTAACGCTGAAAATAATAAATTTGGAAATCGGCTTCAAACATAAGAAAACAAGGTATTTTAAGTGGCAAAATCAGACACAGGTCACCCTTCTTGTATTTACTCCTTAATACTGCTTTTAGGCATCCATCAGTTTATATATTTTAATTCAGACCTGTTCCTCCATAAAGCCATCATCAGTTCAGCAGAAAACCTCTCTCTTGATCACAGGAATTCCAGGAACATGTATTTGTGGCAATTCTCACATGGTTGCTTTAGAGACCCTTGAATAACTAGAGTAATGACTTGGAGTCCGGGCCTCTCTTTATCAGGATGAATTAGCAGAATGAATTAGCAGGTTTTTACTACAGTAGTTAATCTGAGATAGAGAATGAGACCAATAATCAGAATTTAAATCTTTTCCAACATGTTCTCATTCATGATATCACATTTAACTCAACAGCCATATCCTGTGGATCTTTTCCAATCTCACTTTTTAAGTCTAATCTATTATATCCTCCATGTTAGTGAGTGCTTCCTGGTTGTTTTCTTTAGAAGTCAGGGAATCATGTGTCTGCTCATGCAGCTTTCCCTTAGAGAAAGATTGTTTCCACTGAAGAAAGATATGTCAGTGTTAATTTGCAACAACTATGACACATTGGTCAATCAGCTTGAATTCTTTTCCCCAGAGTGATCTGCAGATTAAAGCTTCGACAAAAACACATGAATGTGTGGGGTGTGTGTGTTTCTGTGTATACTTAAAGTTTTATATATATATAATGTAAATATGGCAATTTACATATAAAAATCTATGTATACATATAATATGCATATAATTTTGTATATGTGTACATGCAATTTTAACTTTATGGTTCTAGGGCACATAATAATCATGTGAAGGGTTTAATGAATTTCCAAATAATTACGAATGGCTTTCATATGCATGTTATTAATTCTTCACTACCCCCAAGTTTCTCACATTTGACAGTTTAGGTAAGCCATTTCTTTCTTGCCACACACTCTATGAAAAAATTTCCATTGTGTTTGACACCATACTCCAATATTTGGTTGATTGTCTTCCTTCCCACAAGACATAGAATTTTGAGGCCAGAGTCTACATCATTTTTTTCTATTACCTTGCAACTGGAATTTAATCTGATATATTCATACACACATACCATAGTTCAATGAAATGAATAGTTTTTGCTATACATTTTCTTAGGTATCAGTTTTTTAATTATGGCATATAGAAAGTGAGTGAGAAAGAACAAAGAACTCCCAATACAGATGTATTTGGGGATGAAATTTTGACTTATTATTAAGGTCTTCCAGGTATTTGTCTTTTTTTGTGTGGTATCATCAATTGTTTTTTTTTTTTTCTTTTTCTTTCACTAAAAGGAGAGAAACTTGTGATGTGTGTTTACCCTGTGCAACATTTAGTAGAGTTATCAGGAATGAGACGTGAGGGACCTCACACTGAGACAGGATCATTTCTTTTTTTCACTCCAGGGGAAACTCAAATATGACAGGCTACCTTTGCGGACATTTAATTGTCAGTAACATTTCCTTTACATTTCAAGAATAAAACCTATTCTTCTGAAGAATTTTTATCCTAATTATAAAACTAACTGACATTGCTCAACATAGGTTATTAGTATCTCTAAGCTGTAGAAATCTCAAAAAATATGTTCATCATCACCTTCCCTCTTTACCTCCAATTCTTGTTTCCAATTACCTTCTGAACATCTCTATGAATTTTTACATTTGAACAACTAATTGCACATATTGATTAAAAAAATACTTTCTCACCTGGATCAGGTATGTTTCTTCTCTTTTATGTATGTTTCTTGGGGCCAACCTTGTCTGTTTCACCCCGCATGACCCTGTGTCCTCCCACTACATCAATTGTTTTGGCTTGAGGCCATCTCTGAATGACCTTTACATAGCCTTCATGTGAAGTATCCCTCCCCTGTCCAAAAGTTGCCAGGCGTCTCCTTTCCGGATGCAAATCATTATAATCACTTTTCTCTTCATTACCACTGCCAGTATTCTAGCTCAAGACCTAATTATTTCCTTAAAATATTGAATTAATATATGTTAATTCTGAAGAAATTTGCCAATTACTTAAAAAATTCAATGCAGTAAAAGGCTTGCCTTTTCTAATATATAGTTATAATTACTTAGCATCTAGGATTTTATTGTTTGACTTAAACCATGCTCCACTTTTAAATTATCTATGTTTCAAATAAACCAATAACAATATTAATAACTTAAGAATTATCATCATTATTGTCATCATTTATTGACTTAAGATTTAGACGTGTAGTTTTCTTTTCCTTTTCTATTTTATCAGCTGAAACTGTAAAAATAAGATCCTGAATGAATCTCAACATGTATAACAGATAAAGTTCTGATAGATTGGGGTCGAGGATGCAGAGACTGTATGCTATGATCTTTCTCCCTTGTTCCACACAAAGGCACCTACTGAAGGGCCATGATAAAACATTAGGACTCCGAAGAATGTTTCAGAAACTATGGCTGTAAAAAACTGACATTTGCTGAAACAGTTGTGGGTAAGTTATAAAGGTATTTCAAAGTGATATAGAAATTATTTAGATAACTAACTACAAGGTAGTCATTTGTATTTGTAATAAGTTATGGTCTATAAATTACTCACAAACACTGAGTTAGTGAATACCGAACCACCACTCTTCGGGAAAATACAGGCTGTGTTTCCTATAAGCCTCTGGTCACAATATTTTCATTACCAATCAATACATAACTTTATTTTATGTGTGTTTCTGTTTAAAGACAACTTATTTAAAACATATTGCTGAATCATTAACACTGAACTCATACCCAACAGCATTATAATTCATGGCTGAACCAATCTTATCTAACACACATATTTTCTTAATATGAAACATCACAGCCTTCTTATATATAGGAACACTAGACAGCATTCCAGCAGTATGCTTGGGGGAAATTTTTTTTTAATTTCTTAAATTTATTTTTTGAGAGAGAGGGCAGAGGGAGCAGGGGTCGGGTAGAGAGAGGAAAGAGAGAGAATCCCAAGCAGGCTCCGTGCTGTCAGAGCCAGATATGGGGCTTGAACTCATGAACCGTGAGATCATGACCCAAGCCACAATCAAGAGTCAAACAGTTAACCAACTGAGCCACCCATGTGCCCCATGCTTGGAGGAAATTTTAAACAATGAAATCACCTAAAAATATATATAAAAATTAAAAAAAAATTGTGGTACTAAATAAACCACAGAAAGAACACATTTAATATGAGAACTGATGTAAGAAGGCTGGACTTCATCTTGTTCAACCTCAGCAGAATCACATATTTCAGGTGACTCAGATTTTTTCACTTGTCTGTGCATATTCATGAATGATGGAGAAAGCACCATGATTATTGATTTGAGGCTTCTAAATATATCTTAGTGAGTAGGCAAATTTATAAATACAGAATCCATGAATAATAAAGATAGAAGGTAATCAATTTCATGTATCAGAAAAGAAAAACATGTTTGATGTTGACATATCTTCAATGGTGGCTTCACTTTAATGAATATTATCCAGCTCTTTAAGAGAATGCAAAGGTAGCCCTCTGCAGAGGAAGTATAAATTACTTCATAAGTGTTCTCATTAGCATCGCCTTGAAGCTTTCCTTTAAATAAAGTTTATGACATAGAATTAATATATTCTTTGAAAAACATGAAAAATAAAAGAAATAACTCACAATAATCTATAATCCTAGAAATTAGAAAAAAAATCAATGATATAAAGTTTATTCTAGTTGTTCATTTCAGGATATTATAAAATTTGGATAAAACTAGTTGTTTTCACTAAACTTCATGAATTAAATGACTTTCCAAAATATAAGAAATATAAAGCAGAATTTTAGGTAGCTACATCGTGTTGCCTAATATGATTGAGTTATATATTTGCCCAATCAACTACTTTTGGATATTTAAATGCTTCCTACACACTTTATTATTTCAAAGGACTGTGAGTAAACTTGTCCTCTGATGTTTAGCAAATTATGTCTTTAGGATGCAGTTCTATAGGTAGGATTTATACTTAGATCAATTAAGATCCCATCCATGAAACAAAACTCATGCCAGGTGGTTTAATAGAGGCCATGCAAAATGAGGAACTAGTTACAAATCTATTTTCAATAACCTGTTTTGAAAGACAAATGGGACAGTAAAGCAACTCAAGAATTAGCACCATCTTGAAGCTCTTATCTCCACTTGGATTTAAAGGACAAAAGAGGAGATAGTGTTACTTCCACCCAAGAATAGAGGATGGCTGCTGGATGGGGGAGGGGTGTGGATATGGAATCACAGCTGGACAGCACAAGAAGGATGTGCAGCTACAGAGATTTTCAGTCAGATTTAAGGGTAGAAACACTCTTGCTACTCTGCCTGAAATCTCCTATCAATGTTACTCCTTGATTCAACCTCCCTGAGTAAAGTGTGGGAAGGACAGGAGAACAGATCTACCAGAAAACAGGTGACTTCATAGCACTTCAAAGGGTTTGAAAAACCAGGATTTCTACACTGTTGCAGGATTTTTTTTTTTTACCTCAATACCCTGGGTTCATTGTGTCACTGCTTCGAAGACTAAAGAG
Organism: Lynx rufus; assembly: GCF_022079265.1. Lineage (NCBI taxonomy): Eukaryota > Metazoa > Chordata > Mammalia > Carnivora > Felidae > Lynx > Lynx rufus. Next base: position 219,737,007 of record NW_025814823.1, on the reverse strand, counting down.
GTAGACACAAAATGAACAACAGGCAAAAGTTTATTAGAGTATAAGATTAGAAAGGAAGAATAGTATGAAAGCTCTGTTTACAGACGGGGGCATTTGAAGGTAAACACCTGCAACAGTAGGTAAGGGTCTTTGTTTTAAAAGGTTCTGGTCACCCCTCCCCTTCTCTTCCCCCTTATTCCTTCTCAGGTTCTACCCTTATTTGCTTGATAGCTCTAGGTGCTGGGTTGTCCATTCCTGATTGGCTCATTTCCATTATATGAGGGGCGGTCTATGGCCATACCATTCCTCGTGGGTCACATGTTTTCTGGTCAACTTATTTTTAGTCAGGTCCTTTGTCAAATTCCTGAGGGGAGCCCCAGGAGGAATAGGTGGTGTCTATTACATTCTTAAGAGGGACCTTATGCCAGAGGCCATTTGCTGTGGTTAGATGCTCCCAACACTGTTCCAAAATATGTGTTTCTCCCTACCCAGGGGTCTTAGGTCCTAATCTTTCCCTCTCTGCCTTTTATATCCTATCTTTTCTGTATCATATTACTATGTGTTTAATTATGTCATGGTATTACTCTAAAGAATGGTTAAACCAATTTATAAAATCCCTGAAATTGTGTAAAAGAGCCCAATTCTCCTACACTTATACTACTTGTGAATATTATTTTATGATTTAGTTTCCAAACTGGTGGACAAAAAGGCGATCTCATTTCCATCTTCATATTTTTTGGTGATTACTATTGTGGTTTAGTACTTTCTCTATTTTTCTCAGACTATTATCCCTCCTACTAAAGTCTTTTTAGCTATCTTCATATGGGCCCTGAGAATTATTATTAAAATTGTTCTTAGTTTGCTGTGTGAGTAGGAAATTACATTCCATTTCTATTTCCTAGCAACTTATTTTTAATTATATTTTTAAATTGAAGAACATCAGACCTTCATAATATTTGCAAAAGTATTTCAAATAGCTCTTATAATTCCTTTACCTAAGTTCACAGATTCTTCCTATATTTCATCTATACTGTGCTTTTTACATTATTTTTTTCTGAAAAATTGGCAAGTAAGTTGCAGAGACCATGCACCATCTTCTTAAATTCTTGCACATGCATTTCTTAATAATGAGGATATCCTGCTACAAACCTGCAGAACAAGGATAAAATTCAGAAAATTTAATATTGGGGGCTCCTGGGTACCTCAGTCTGGGTGGCTCAGTTGGTTAAGCCTCTGACTTTGGCTCAGGTCATGATCTCACACTTGGTGGGTTCAAGTCCCACATTAGGCTCTGTGCTCACAACTCAGAGTCTGGAGCCTGCTTCAGCTTCTGTGTCTTCCTCTCTCTCTGGCCCTCTCCCCCCACCCCCCACTCCCCCTCCCTCAAAAATAAATACACATAAAAAAAGAAAATTTAATATTATTTAAAATTATCCATATTATAATTATGTTCTTTTTTGCAGTACTGTCTTTTGTAGCATCAACCCTTTTTTGTTTTTCTCCCCATTCAGAATCATGCATTTTATTTGATTGGCTTGTCCTTCGTAACATTGCTGTTTGGATACTGGAGAGGCCTATTATTTTCTTGTATATCCTTCAATTCCTTGTTCCTCATTATTCAAATTTTATTTCAATTTTGAAATATTCTCAAACTGCAGAGGTTTTTAAGTATAATACAAAGAATTTTCTTCCTGAACTACTAGAGAATATGTTGTAGACATGATGCCCTATCACCACCCAGTACTTGAGTGTGCAGTTTTTATAACAAAGATATTCTCCCATAGAACCACAATACAAACATCAAAATCAGGAAATTAATTTATTACATTTCTACCACCTAATCTTCAGAATATATTCAAGCTTCACTAATTGTCATTATAAAAAAAAAAAAGATTCTATTCAGAATCACATGTTACTTTTTTTAGTCTCTATTTAGAATAATGTCTCCATCTTTCTTTGAATTTCAGGACATAAACATTTTTGAGGGTTAATGGACAGATATTTCATAGATTGCCCTTCAATTTTGATTCATCTGATATTCTTATGATCAAATTCAGCAGAAGTGATGAAACATTTTCATCGTGTTCTATCAGGGAGCACATTAAAAAATGTCCCAAAGTGGGTGATGTGAACTTTGCTAACTTGATTGGGAGGTGTTTGTGAGGCCTCTCTGCTATGTAAATACCAAAATTTTACTTCATTCATTAATTTATTTATATTTGTGAGCTCATGGATTCCCATTTATTCAATAGATTATAACTGGTAACTATCATTAGTTATGTGCTGTTCATATTGTCCCAGATTTGGCTGCCAGTGGGAATACATTTAAGCTAGCTTCTATGTCTTTTGACATGTCCCCAGCATTCTCATCCAATCCCTTGAAGGCCTTAAGAGTAAAATTGAAAACAGACGTTAAAAAAGATATAGTCCCACTACCTGAAATACAACACCTGGCAGAACATTTTGAAAAGACTTTAGAGCAACAACAAAAAAGACAGGGTCCAAAGTGGACTTATGGCTCTGCAGATCAAATAATTGGGTGGCCCACTTCCCTTACCACCTATTGGCAGACACTTGTAGATATTGTAAGGGACACTGGAAAAAGTCAACCCATCTTACAAAAGGAAAACCAAGATACAGGAAAAGCCCTCAATTTAGATCAATGAAATTCTCCAAGGTAGGAAAGCATCTAATATTGTGCTTTACCTTTAAATAGTCAAGGTGAATTAACTAAACATAGAAAGTCAATCTCATTATTTCCTAGGGGATATGGGCACTACTCCTTGTACATTAAAACCTGTCACTTTTAATCAACTTTTCCCTAAGAGTATACATACCACAGCGGCAGTAGGTATTTCAAATAACCCCAAAATTTTCCCTACCTCTAAGCCATTAACTGTAACCCTTGGGTCATTAACTGGAAAAAAAAAATTCTTTCTATTCTGTGATTCCATCCCTGCAAATTTAATAGGGAAAAACTTTGTAAATGGAATCGTGGTGTTAAGCGCACATCAGGAGAAACTATTTTTCAAGCTTCCAAAGGACACTTCTATTCACGATCAAGTTATGCCTGCTCTGGGTATACTTTAGCCTTCTCCATTATATTTGATGCAACTCCAGATAAAGATTTGACACCAAAACTGACACGCTATGGGTGAAAACTTCCAGTGACATAGGAAAAAAAAAATAATTGGAACAGAATCTATTAAAGTTCAGATAGACCCCACCAAGCCATTACACAAAATTCTCTAATATCCGTTAAAGCCAGACACAAAGGAAGAACTTACACCTATAGTTGAAGACTTTATCTCCAAAGGCCTTTTAACACCCTGCACATGTTTTGTTGACCCCTCCCATCCTACCAGTAAAGAAATCAAATGGACAAAGACATGGATCATCTAGTTCAAGATCGTAGGGCTATCAACAAAATTCTTAACCATCACTTCCCAGTAGAACCTAACCCACATCCATCCTATCATTAGTTCTTCCTGGGTCTTCCCTGTACTAGATCTTTGATTTGTCTCTATTCAATGCCCCCCTAAACTAGGAGAGTCAGTACCTTTTGTCTTAACCTGGGGAGGATAACAATATACCTGGGCAAACATGTTCAAGAGGTTCATCAAAACCCTTTCCTATTTTTCCAAAATCCTCAATCAATATGTAAAATATTCAAATTACCCTTTTGGATGAGTTCCAATAAACCATATAGAAGATCTGCTACATTTTTCAGAAACAAAGTAATCTGTAAAAGTAGAAATCCATTTACTTGCTCTGAGCTATGGGAGAAAGTTACAAAGATTAAATTATAATTTTGCTAAAATAGTTTACTATTTAGGAAATTGCCTGTCTATGGAGGGAAAGCTAATCTCTCCTAACAAACTACATACTATCCAAACTTATTAGAGACCCCTCACAAAATGACAATGGAAAGTATTTATAAGTGTAGCTGGATATTTCAGACAATGGGATGCTGATTTTTATTGCAATTGTGGCAATTCTTTATTAATTGACTAAGCTCTTAGTAACACACTCCCTCATCTGGGAACCCGAATATAGCCCTGTGGTTGTACTGTTTACTTTCTTCAGAACACATCATGTATCCTCCTATGAACTAATAACTGGAAGGTCTGTGTGTTAAGAAATTTTACCTCCAATACTAGAGTCTTCCCTGCTGCATATTCATGTGGCAGCAAACTATGAGTGATTTATATACTATCTCATCATATCTCCAACAGGTTATCTTCCCACATCATCTTAAGTAGCCTCGTAATTGTCCTCAATGAGGAGATTTTGTTTATTTAAAGAGGTTTTTGGGGGGGCGCTTGGGTGGCTCAGTTGGTTAAATGTCCAACTCTTGATTTTATTTCAGGTCATGATTTCATATTTTGGGAGTTCAAGCCTCACATTGGGCTCCATGCTGATACCGTAGAGCTGCTTGGGATTCTCTCTCTCTCCCTCTTTTTCTGTCCCTCTTCTCATGCTCTCTCTCTCTCAAAATAAATAAATAAAAACAAAACAAAGAGGTTTTTTTTTTTTTTTCAAATAAAAACCAAAAGGGACCTCATTAGAAGAGACTTTATCAGGTACTGTTTATGGATACAGCAGTGAGCCTCCAGGAAGTCAGTCCTTGGGTTTATATTTCAAATTAATGAAGCAATTCAGAAATACATACAATAGGAAGGCTAATCCAATAGCTGACCTCAAATTGAATATTCTCAGGGATCCTCTAAAAGCAGCCAATCTTTAGAAGTAGATAACTGACCCAAGACCTTTGGAATAAGCTGATTACCTTGGATAGTGGATAGCTTCTACCTAGGACATAAGACCAACATTACTGTCTAATTCTTGTTTTTGTTTTTCATCTGCTTACTTACAATCCCTTGTCTATTCATTTTAATTTTTTAAATTTTTTTAACATTTATTCATTTTTGAGAGACAGAGAGAGACACACAGCATGAGTGGGGGAGGGGCAGAGAGAGAGACAGACAGACAGACAGACAGAATCCATAGCAGGCTCCAAGTTCTGAGCTGTCAGCACGCAGCTGGACGTGGGGCTCAAACCCACGGACCACGAGATCATGACTTGAGCTGAAGTCAGACACTTAACCAACAGAGGTACCCCATCATTTTCTATAAATCACCTAGGCTGGAAATTCTGACTCAGACGTGACCTCCAAAAAAAGTATTCTCCTGTTTATTCAGGCACCCAGTCTGGGGGAAATTATTGACTCATTGTTTATGAAAATAATCAGACAATTGTTTCCAAGGGTACAAAAATTTTAAGAAACATGTCACTAACTCTGAAAGAAGTTACTAATGACACTATCTCTTTCCTACATTGAATACAAATCGTCTCAAGTCATGGGCACAATGCATTCCTCTAGATGTTTGTTGGCTAGTCATGATGGTATCTGTGCAATTGCTAATAATTTTTGCATCAATCAAACAGAAATGGTAGATTGGACTATACATTAGAAATATCTACTTGACTCTCTTAAGTTTTATATTCAGGATCTTTGCAACATATTATCTTGGCCTGAATTGGGCAACTGAGTTCCTCAGTCCAAAATATCTTATAGTTTCTTACAGTGAAGTCTCTTCTCCTAAGTCAGTTTCTGATTTACCTCACCGAGCTGCCTCACCGAGCTGCCTAGAAGTTTGAACTTCTAGATCCTATTCTAGTCAGTCACTTTCATGTGGATTTTCTCCTAATTACCTTGGGGCATCAAACGCCAAGCTCCAGGCTGCTTTGGCCTTTTCTACACCAGATATAATCATACCTACAGGTTTAATGATGGAATTGTTTCAGAGGAAAGGGGAGTAAAGAGAAAGGGAGGGATAAAAGCAGAGACGGAAGATCCAAGTTATTCATTTATACTAAGAATATACATGTGTAATATGGCAAACTTCTTAGTCACTCATTGATATATTTTAGGGACACAGGGGAGTTCTCTCTCCCCTAGAGTTGAGTCACCAGTTTTCTGAGCCTCAGGAAATACCTCTACATCCTATAACCTGGCCCTAGATTTTGCAGTTTCATCACTCTGTGAGTACCTAGAATGTTTCAGAAGAATTTCTCTAGGCCTCCATCCCCCACCTCCTGCCCTAGATAACTGAAAGCCTAGAACACTTAGGAGAGATGTCTCTCAGCTTTTTTTTTTTTTTTCCTCAGAGTCTGTGGTAGCTGAGAACTAGATGTCTCTATTTACCTAAACCAAATAGATGTCCCTTAGGTTTCTTGATGTGCCCCCATTCTTTGACCTCCTACCATGTTTTCAATGAAGGACCATGGAATACACTAGGTGGATAAGGGGATAATTACTCTATCACTGAGGTCTCTCAGAAACTTAATCTATTCCATCAGCCTATACACAGTCAGACCATGTGGCACCATTTCATTCTATGACAGGTATAACTAGTTTCTCTGTACTACCAAATATGGAAGATTCCTGTTCTTCCTCTTCCTCTACCCAAGAATTGTGCTATTGTCCCTATCATCTCCTCTATCTTATGAAGGGTTCGTAGCTTTGTAGAATTTATTTAGGTTTCCTTGAGTCCTCAGTTCTTTAATACACTAAAAACAACAGATTATTTTCCACATTTTTGCATTTGTATTGGTGCTTAGAATGACCTCTTATATCTTCTACAGAGTATGTAGAAAAAGAAGTTCTCATTTTTTTAATGTTTATTTATTTTGAGAGAGAGAGAGAGAGAGAGAGAGAGAGAGAGAGAGAGAGAGAGGAAGGGAGGGGAAATGAGCCAGGGAGGGACAGAGAAAGACAGAGAGAGAGAATCCCAAGGAGGCTCCATGCTCTTAGCACAGAGCCAGAGACACGGGGCTGGAACCCACGAACCATGCAATCATGACCTGAGCCTAAATCAAGAGTCAAACACTTAACTGACTGAGCCACCCAAGCACCCCAGAAGTTCTCATTTTTTAAATTTCGTTTGTCTTAACTATAAATGTATTGGTAACTGGTTACCAAAACCAAATCTGTTTGACAGATTCATACCCCTAGTGCCCAACACTGACACTGGTATTCCTTTGCACAGTAACCTACACATTTCCCTACTGCCTTTTAAATAAATTAATGATTCAGCCTTGTATTCTTTGCCTTTATGGTCCACACTAATTCTCTTACACACTAGTCTTCAAGCATTTTCTGTTCATACTGCATTTATTTCTGTCCTACAAAAACATTTATACCATTATCTGAAATATTCTTTATCCTAATCTTACATGCTCAAATTCTATGTATCATTGAAAAATCAATTTAGATGGCAACTTCTCCAACCCGCCTATCCTCATCACACACACACACAACACATTTTCTTGCATCTTGAATTTTATTAAACCATTTCTACAGATCTAATATACATAATTCATCTTTCAAAAGTATTACATTTATATGTTTACCAGCTTTATTGTTTTTTATTATATCTTATAGAAGCAAATTCTGCCATCTCTATTTTCCTATTATCAAATGTGCCTTCAATATGAGTAAAACAATATTACTGAATGCATACTTGAAAGAACGAATATTAGAACAAATGCATAATTTACCTTTTTACTGATCTTTTATGCACTGTCCACTGCCTATCACTTAGTTAATGGATGTTTGCTATATACGTATATATTTGTTTATCATTGTTTTCTGTCTTTTTATTGTAGCCTCATCAAGAATAAATAATGTTTTATTTCATTTGTGGTGTTCACAATGTGGATTATATAAAGGTAAATAATAAATGTACATAGTAAGACGTCAAAAAGTAGCATTTATGGTGTTACAACTTAAAAAGAAATCAGTATTTGAGGATATTCATTGTATTCATCTATCCAAAGTTATGTGAAGCATTAAGTACATTATCTGGAAATTAATTATTTTTAATATATGCAATAGTATGAGTACATACAGATGCTACATTAACTGAAACTATTTATGAAGTAAAAAATAGTACCACAAGTTATTAGAGAGAAAATAATCCTGACCAAAAAATTCATACTTTCTTTACATAACTAAAAATAATTACTTTTAATAAAAAATGGTAAAATGATAAATAGACACATGTATAAGGGCTGATTTGAAAGTATTATTAACATCAATTATCTGTGTTTTCTAAAGTGTATTTTGGGGCTATCATCTGCATGATAGTTCCATTTTTAATTAAAAAAAATAATGTTTATTTATTTTTGAGAGAGAGACAGATTGCAAGCAGGGAAGGGGCAGAGAGAGAGGGAAACACAGAATCCGAAACAGGCTCCAGGCTCTGAGCTGTCAGCACAGAGCCTGATGCAGGGCTCAAACTCACGAACCATGAGATCCTAACCTGAGCCTAAGTCGGATGCTTAACTAACTGAGCCATCCAGGTACCCCTCCATTTTTCATTTTTAAATAAGTATATCCATATCCATGTCTGATGTTCAGTAATAAATATATTCATGCCTATAGCTGACTTTTAGTAGCATGCACTAATATAAAAGAAAGCAGTTAAATACAACAGTGCTCATTCCAAAAAAAGCAATTCTATAAAGTTTTGTGACATACACCTAAACACAGAATAGTTTATAGACAAATACTGACACATAACCCGTAACTTTCTCTACCCATTGATATTTCTTCAGGATAGATTACTGCACTTATTGCTTTAAAAGATGACTAAACATGTTATTTCTGCAAAGTAAGGTCTATTTAATAGATAGGATTAATAAATTACACTAAAACTTAGTACAGATTTGCTTTTATTTTCTGCTATTATATGTAACTTTGTAATGACTATTCCTCATACAAATTATTGTTCTCATATTGTACTGCTAATTACAATCAAAGAACAGATTCCTAGAAGTGGAATTATACTTTTAAAAAAAATTGGGGTCTGTTTAAAGGATTTTGATGCAGTTTCCAAAATTTCTTTCCAGATAAGATGCATTGAATTAGATTTCTGACAATACCTTTAGAAGTGTTCAGTTAACTGGCCACAGTCACGTTTAATAATTAGCAACCATTGGTAATTATTATAAATTTGATGAAAATTTACGTGAAATATTTGGAAATTTAAAAATTCAAAATAATACCATGACTAAATGTATTTTTTTCTAATGTTTTTAGAATATTTGTGTGTGTACCCTTATAAATTAAGTGTTTATAATATTTCCAACTTTTCTAATGGAGTTTCTTACTTTTCTTATTTAACTCTCTAGGAGGTACAGAACATAATGTTCACTAAAATAATTAAAATTACTTTTGCTTTAATAGAAGTTCAATATTTTGACTGAAATAAATTCCTGTCACCTTCCCATTCCAGTCTTTTGAACACTGCATACTCTGAGAAATAAAGTCAGCAAAAGGGTTTTATTTGTGTCTTTGTAGTTTACAAATTACATATCATATAGCTTATTGTCTTCATTCACCAATACTATTCTACTCAGAGAGTTGCTTATGATGTTGATTTTGCTGCCATTTCTTGAGAGAAATAAAAAAAAAAGTCTTAAATACTTATACTAAGGTTTCTTACTCTTGCATATACCCTAACCCAGACACCATTTTCCTTAGAAGTACTTTGATATAACTGATGAATGCTTATGATTTCTAGAAGCTTCTCCTCAAACTCACTTCTTCGCAGCATGAATTTGTTCAACTCTTGGTCATTTATTTTATATACAATAGTTGCCGTATTCAACTCTCACATCTCCATATACACTAAGGATTGCACATTACATGCCTAGTTTGTGTCTAATATTTCCTGTAAAAAATTAAGTATTGATCTGTATGTAAATTATCAGTAAGCAAAAAAGCAAATGAGGGCATATCAATGAGGAAAACCAAAGATTAAGCATAACATAACCCTAGTCTTTTCAGTTCAAAATTATACTATACTCGTTTGCTATGTCAACACACCATCTCAGTGCCAACAGTCCTAAATTTATCCATGTAATAGCTTGATATTGTCTTCTTCCTTTGTATATATCTTATATCCTATAAGATAAGAATTGTTTTTGCATTTTAAAACTCTTTTGGAGGAAGAAAGAATACATGACAGAGACTGTATGTGACCTTCAAAACCTAAAGGTTTAAAATCTGGCTTTTTCCAGGAAAATTTTTCCAATTCTGGCCAAAAATACATGTGAGGCTTTTAACCTACTTATGATGGAAAAGTACCTTCATGATTTAATCTCATTCAATTTAACACCAAAAATGTACCAGTAATAAATCACATTAACTGAGACATTTAAATAGACTTATCTAAATTAAAATCTAAAATTAATATACTATGGAATAATAACAAAATATAACCTTAAGAAAGGCTGTCCATATGAAGGTAGTCAAATATTTAGCTCCTTCAGGTCAATAGAGAGACTACTGTATGTGAGTTAATCAACTGGAACCGGGTTCATGGTTTGAAATCGAGGAACAGTATGGTGCCCCCTAGACCACAGAATGCAGCTCAAAAGGAATATCCCTTGACTAATGCCTACACTATGGATATAATAAAGATTTGCACCCAGGTAGCTGAGAGGAAATAGGCTTCAACTCACTGCAAAGAATGTTCTGAGCTACCATCTTATTCAGTGTCTAAGGATTAAATATGAAATATCTCCATAATTTGCTGAGATAAGAAGACAGTGCCACAAATAATAAGATTATCTTCTGACTAGGTAGTCTGGGATAGAATAAACCACTGGACAAGCAGACTGAACTCAGAGACAGAGAGAAAAATATAAAGAAATTTAACTTTGGGGTCATATGTGGCTCAGTCAGTTAAGGGTTCAAATTCAGCTCAGGTCCTGATCTCCTAGTTCGTGGGTTCAAGCCGCACACTGGGCTCTGTGCTGACAGCTTGGAGCCTGGAGCCTGCTTCCAATTCTGTGTCTCCCTCTCTCTCTGCCCCTCCCCCACTTGTGCTCTGTCTCTCTCTTAAAAATAAGTAAACGTTAAAAAATTAAGAAATTTAATTTCAAGTAAAGATTAAAGAGAATCAAAAAATTTCACACAATTAAAAACAATACATGCTCAAAGCACTGACAAAACAAGATTATTTTTTAATGAAATGTAAAATATATAGCAGTCTAAATTATTTTAAAATAAGTATGTTGGATATCTTCAATCTCTTAAAAGATACACTGTAAATATTGAAATAATTAAGGATTATGAGCTAAAAAGAGCAAATGAGATGAGAACAGATTTAAAGAAAAGAAAAAGAAAGAACCACCCACTTAAACAATATGAAATGATAAATACATAGAAAAAGGAGTTCAATATATGAGATAACATCTAATTTGAGAATAGTAGAGAAATAAATTCATTGATAATTGCAACAAATTATATCATAATACTATACAAAGCAATAGGAATAAAAATATACAGGAAATTATTAACAGGCATGGAAAAGACATGGAGAGTTTATACCATAGGACTTTGAGAAGAATCTGTAAATAGGTGGAATATTTGGGAAGCAATATTTTATAAAATAATGACTGAGAAATATTCCAGAACTGAATCAATAGTTGACACAACAATTTAAAAGTACATCAAGTTCCAAGCAACATGAATGAATAAATGAATGAATGAATGAATTAGAAACAAGAAACCTATCATGGTTCATTCAGACAAGGAGAAACACTATCAGTGATGTACAGTAAGAGGTTTATTGTAGTTGTTAGAATATACACAATGGAGGAGTCAGTTAAGAGCCCTGTACTATCTCTGCTTCTGTGTATGGTATGGGCCCAATGTTATGAGCCAGCCAAGCAGGGGTCAGGAAACGGATAATTGTGAAAGAACAAGAAAACAACCAGACAAACTACAGCTTCTGAGGATAAACTGGATTCCATATCTGACTCACACGACCTCCGACCATCATTATGTGGATGAATTATAGGAGTGGCTAGCGGCCTTTTCCGTGAAAGTGCACATTCATATTTTTCCCAAGCCAACAGAGAGATCCTATAGAAGGCAGAGCCACAGAGGCCTGGGTGCCACCCAGGCCGTAAAGGTGCGAGCTGACACATCCACAACCACACAGTGGTCTGCTGTATGTTTGGCTAGGTTGACAGGGACACCTCACCACACTGCACACTTAGAAAATTTAAAGTCAGACTGCAGGATGTCAGAGATATAAGAAATTGAAGATATGCCAGAGGCACATGATAGACAACTTAAAAACATATGAATACTACACTGACAGCAGAGACATCATCATAAACAAATGATATTAGTAGTAATGGAATAATATCTGTACGACAGTGAAATATTATCTGCCTGGAATCCCATAATAAACCAAGCTATCAAGAGTAAAATGAACTCATTAAAGACAGTAAAATATCACATTTAATTTTATAAATCCAACTATATATTGCTAAATTAAAAAAAAGTTCAACTAAAGTAATGGTTGACATTAAAAGCAATGAAAAATATCTTAGCCAAATGCTAAGCCGAAGAAAGTTATGTAACATTATTCATGTCAGAGAAAATAGACGTTCCTGAAAATATCATTTGTTGGTTTAAAGATGGTTTCCAAATAATTTAATTATAAAAGAACAAATTCCAACAAGAACATAGACACCTAATATAGTTTCAAAGCATATATGGAAAGAAAATAAGTGACATAATTAAACTTTCAGGAAAGTTTTTTAGAGAGATTGACCTGTGGTTTCTTTTGACTGTTGTCTCGTCTTGCATTCCTAGACATAAATAGGATTTTGATGGTGTACTAGCATACTTCAAATTTGAGGACAAAACCACCTTTCAAAGATGGAGGTAGGGGTGCTTGGGTGGCTCAGGCAGTTAAGCATCCCATTTCGGCTCAGGTCATGATCTCACAGTTCGTGGGTTCGAGCCCTGCATTGAGACCTGCTGTTATGACAGCTCAGAGCCTGGAGCCTGCTTCCAATTCTGTCTCCCTCTCTCTCTGCCCCTCCCCTGCTCACCCTCTGTCTCTCTGTCTCTCTCAAAAATAAATAAACATTAAAAACTTAAAAAAAAAAAAAAGGTGGAGGTACACAATGTAATAGGAGCCTGGTCCTCTTTGCCATCCTTGGGTGGGTGCCCTGACTGTATATGCACTATAAATTTTGTGGGTCAATAAACTATATTTGTGTTCATTACTCTTAATCAGTTTTTTTGTTGTTTGCATCCACACTATTTTGAAAAGTAATAAAAGTAATTGGAATCATTACAATCAAATGGTAGAGGAAATCCTAATTGTACCTAAAGTGGAAAATCACAAGGAAAGATGAAAAACACATCATTATCCACAATTGCAACAAGTTTCATGGTAAAATTAAAGAAAGAGACCAGACAATTATGAGCTGGAGGGTAATACTAAATATTTCATTTTCTTTTAAGATGGAAGGAACTTGAAAAAGTTCAGAGTGGGAAGTTGATGTAAAAAAAATGCAGGTTAAAAATTCATAATTGATATTATGTAGACTCAGGTTGAATACTGATGGAGATTAGAAGGAGTATGTTAGATTTTGGTCTGAATAACTTTGGTTCTAAGTATGTATATACATCTATGGCAATTATTAAAGAATAGTCTAGGTAAAAATAAGTTGGAGTAAAGGAATCATTAGTAAGGTTGCACTGTTGCAATGTTAATCATGTTAATCATGTTGCAATGTTAAATCATTAATCTATTTACATTTTTTCATTTACATCATTCAAAACAAGTTTAGCAAAGTGTCTCCACATGTCAAAGCACATTTCGATATACTAGATATACATGAATTAAGCAGATTTCATGTAAACTTGACACATATGTTTTATTCCTGATAGCAAAAGAAAGATTAGCTTTGCATAGCTTTGCAATGTGTCAACTGGAAAGCTGTATTTCCCATAATTCCTCTCCCTGCATGTTTCAGGTTGGCCACAACCACAAGGCAGTTTCTTGAGTGAGATCTGGAGGCTGGAAGTGAAGCGGCAGCCATTTGTAGCCCAGGTAAACTGCCGCTGATAAGTTCGCTCATGCAATTGGTGGGATCAACCAGCTCATGCTGCAACTTCCCTGCCTTCCCTTAAATCTTCCTCTTTTTTTAAGCTTCCCTTACAGCTTCTCTATCTGTTGGCTACATGTACATTTCTAACTTCAAGATAAAGGATCCTATTGCCACAGAACACCCATTCATTGCACCAAGACAGAAGAGTTTGTGTCTGTGACGATCAAGCTCAAGCTTGTGGGTTCCAGCTTCATGGAACAACCCTTCTTGACAGCCTCTCCTGTGGATCTTGTCAAAGCAAAAGTTACCCTGAACAAAATTAAACAGGCAAGTCAGACTTTCTTCAAGGCAACAGCTGGGGTGAGAAGAGGATGGAAAGTCTTCAGTGTTTGCTAATTAGCTTTACCCAACAGAAAAGTTGATTCTCTCCTTTCTTCATGACATGAGGTAGTTTTACAACTTGGAATAAAGTCGTTAAGGTTAGGTCCTATCCTTCCTCAGAAACTAGGAAATGCAGGCCCTCTTTTCCTGGATGATTACATTTGAAAGACATTATTCTCAGATCCTTGAAAAAAATGTGTACCGGGTTATAAACTTGACAAGAGCCTTTTTAAAAGATTTACACTTCAAAGAGCAGATGAAAAACTTAGGAGTACAAGTTTTCTAAAGTAAATTTCCAAAAAAAAAAAAATAAGGGTGCCTGGGTGGCTGAGCTGGTTAAGCTTCTGACTCTTGGTTTTGGCTCAGGTCACGAACTCACAGTTCGTGAGTTCAAGCGCCTCATCAGACTCTATGCTGACAGTGCAGAGCCTGCTTGGGATTCTTTCCCTCTCTGTCTCTCCCCATATTCTCTTTCTCTCAAAATAAATAAATAAACTTACAAAAAAAAAAGGATTAAAAAAGAAAGGACAGAGAAAGGTGGGGGGTTGGAGTAAGGGAGTGTTGCAGGAAGGGAGGTCAGGGGCCTAGAGTCTGAAAGAAACCTATCTAAATTTTAGTCAACCTAAGGAGCATTTTAAGGGCATCTTGATCAATTTCACGGTACAGCCTCAGAAGCAAAAACAAACAGCCTTAGAAAAAAAACGCTTGCCAGCTTAAATAGCTCCTACATTTGTGAAGGTCAAGTCCAATAACAAACCCAAATGCATATGTGTCTGTCTCCTCCTGGTTGTGCTCCTCTGGTTGAATTCTAACTGCTATAGTGTATTCAGGCAGCAGGAAAAAGCAGCAGGGATAAAATGTATAGCAGTGTAAATGTGTGAAGTGGGTAAGTAGATATGCACATGATCAGCTGTATGAATGTATTCAGAAGCACTTGAGTTGGGACTTCTACCTGCTATGTTTCTATAAAACAGAAACCCTGTGTGTGCAGAGGTGAAGGGGTACTGAAGGCATGGCTTTGGGTGTGAGACCACTGCCTTAGACATAGCGCATCAAGTGCCTGTAAGCAAGGTACAGCTCCTGGACAGGTTATAGCAAGAGTAGTTTGCAGGTTGCAGGGCTTCGATGCTGAAAGACACAGCAAATGGTGAGGGTTCTCACAGTGAGCAGCAAGAGAAACATCTATTGAGCCTAACGCAGTGAAAAAAAGAAAAAGAAAAGAAAGAAAAGGAAATTGCACAGAAAGAAGCTTGGGGAATGTAAAGAGTCTGCAAGAGAAACTACTCCTCTTGAAAGACAACTGCAACTGATGGCTAAAGAAAATGAACAGATGTTTAGCTGCTTCCCCTCATGCCTGAAGAGAAGAGGATGGTTGAAAAACAAAAGGTCAAAGTACAGGTTCGCCCCAGGATTTCAAACCAAATATATTAGGGGAAAAAAACCCCTCCTTCTGGGTTTTATTGTTAGGAGTAAAGATTACCTACTGGGTTATTCAAAGCATGTCCTCCAAATTGGATCTTCTTGTAAATAAAGGTCTTCATATTAATAAAAATATTCATTAGCCACTCTTCTGCACCATTACTTGAATTATTAAAACCATGTGCAGGAAATAGAGGCCCTATTAATTTTGCTCCTGTCTATTACTCCAACCTTTTGTACAAATGTTGGGAAAATTGATCAACAAACTAGAAGAGCAAGCTTCTGGAGAGCAAAAGTTACCCAGGGGCAGATTTCTGTTGTTCCAAGTTGTGTATTACAAAGCCTAGACTTTAGTGCATTGGCAAGTTTTTTTTTTTTGGGGGGGGCGTTATATTGTTTTTAAATTTGGGGTTGATAGATCCTTGTAATGGTTTTGCTGTTGTTGTTGTTTTAATTGGATTAATTGATGTATAACTTACATATGGTAAATTTTGTTATTTAAATTTAGAATTCCATGAATTCATTAAAATGTGTGTATAATCCTGAGATGCCAATATAATCAAGTAGTATAACATTTTCATTAACCCTAAATAGTCCCCTAATGTCCCTTTGTAATCAATCCTTTCCCCCACTCCCAGCCCCTGGCAACGATTGGTCTCTCTGTCCCTTCAGATTGTTTCTTGTTTGTTTTGCTACATCATTCTTTTTTTAAAATTAAGGTTCTAATTATATACAGCAAAAGTCACCTCATAAGTATACAATTTCATGGATTTTGGTTTAACTTTTAGTATCTGTGGAGTGTGCATGAAGCTTCAAGCCAGCCACAAGCTCCTTGGACTTTAGAGAAGGACTACAGCAGATGATAGCTCAGTCTACACACAAAGGGCTCTTTCTGTAGAGGCTGGCTACCTAAGCTGAGACTTCTGCAGCTAGAACTTCAGCAAGGACCATGAGCGAACACATAAGCAGAGTCACAAAGAATATGCAACCTCAACAGATGGTAGCAGGCACCCGAGATGATAGTCACAAGCTAATTTAAGGCAGGAATTTGATTGCAGGGTCCATATCCGTGGCTTTACCCATTTCTGGTGCATAGTAGACATGGGCAAGCAAAGTCATGGGTCTGGAGAGATTTTGGTAGGTGTGGCCCACTTCAAAATATAGATTCCTGCAGTTTAGCAAAAAACCACAACTTCTCTCAAGCATACATGTCAGAGGTAGACCCCTGATTGTAAAGGGCAGAGGGCTTTATGTGTATTGGGAGAGGGGTCTGGGTGCTGAACAATGTTAACTGCTTTTCAGTCACAAGTCAGCCAAGTTCTGATGTGATCATATGTGTTGCTGAAGTCTCAATTGTAAACTTAGTGCTAAGAAGATCAAGATCAAGATCACCAGCCATAAGTAGCTACCTCCATAGGGACCCTCAATGCAGGAAAATGAAGGCTCTAACTGACCTCGGTTTTATGGTGGTGGCTGAATATGCTGAAATGCCATTGCCCAGTGCATGGTCTGAAGGTGACTCTTGAATGCTTAGGTATGAATGACAGAGAAAGGTTTCCTAAGTCAGGTTTCGTAGTCCTAAGGAATTCCACTGCCATGCAGGACTAAACAGCCTGGTCAAAAATAGGAGACGTGCTATGTCACTTCATAGAATTTACAAGAAATCCATTATAGTCATGTAAGAAATAAGGCTTAAAGGGAAATGGAGATTACAGGATTAAGCATAGGTGGAATCACCCCAGAGGTAGTACGTATGTATCATATAAATACAAATTTTTTGTTAAGAATTTCTCCCAACTGAATTTAAAACCCTTAGACTGTGGATTCAAAACAGTGTGTATCCACTGACTATTGATTTGGTGAATCTGACACCAAGATTTTCTTCTTCTTTCCGGATCCCCTTACGTTCAGGTGATTTTATCCTAAAGCTTTAGAAAATATTAAGTGCAAGTTCCTGGGAACAAAATTGTATTTATGATATTTGGATTAGGTACTATGTACCTTGTGGATTGCCAGATGTGGAAGACATAAATCCAGGGTAGTAATACTCTCTTGTGACCTACTAATTCTTTGGATTCTTTTTTTTTTTTCAACTTTTTTTTTTTTTTAATTTTTTTTGGGACAGACAGAAACAGAGCATGAACGGGGGAGGGGCAGCGAGAGAGGGAGACACAGCATCGGAAACAGGCTCCAGGCTCCGAGCCATCAGCCCAGAGCCTGACGCGGGGCTCGAACTCACAGACCGTGAGATTGTGACCTGGCTGAAGTCGGACGCTTAACCGACTGCGCTACCCAGGCGCCCCTAATTCTTTGGATTCTTTCAAAGTGAGATACATAAGCAACTGACATAGAAATAAAAACACTTTCTGAGGCCCTGGAGGAAATATTCAGATCTCTATGAGAGTCAGCCCTCTATATGGATACTGAAAAGGCCAGATTCTACATAGGCATTGAGAATTCCCAAGTCTGAGATGGAGCAAAGATGAAGAAGACAGATTACAGATTGTCTTTCTACCTTCCTTCCTTCCTTCCTTCCTTCCTTCCTTCCTTCCTTCCTTCCATCCTTCCTTCCTTTTCTTCCTTCCTTCCATTTCTTTCTTTCTTTTTCTTTCTTTTTTTCTTTCCTTCTTTCTTTCTTTCTTGTTTCATTTTTAATGGGAACTCATAGATGAAAGGGAAATTGATGTTGGATTCTTCCTCTGTTTTGTGATCTAACTCTAAAGAGCATTTAACATTTAGAATTTAATTTCACTAGGGTATGTGATATTAGAGTCATATATATATATATATATATATATATATATATTCAAATAAACCATATCTATTTACTGGCATTTTTTATCAGCAGATTAGCATTTGCATCTGGTTTTTAGACTACCATGATATTTCCATTATTGCACAATCTCTGTTGAGCTTTCATGAAAAAACAAAAAACAAAAAACTAACTGGACATAATTTTGGAAGAGAAGTAGAACAGCAAGTGAATTTACAGTCTTGGAAAGACAGTGGCTTTGGAGTTAATTTGATCACTGTACTGTTCTTATATTTCAGAGAGTTTTAGGAGCAAATATCCAGGTTGTCTCACATTGTCCAGGAAGGTATGCAAAAGTGCAGTGGACCGGGGTAGGAGAAATGTTCTCACAAATACTAATCCAGATCTGTCCTCCTACTAGCCATTTTCACCCCTAACCAGGTTAACCATGTGTCTAAGCCATAGGCTTAATCTCAAAGCCCAGAGGTTTATGAGAATAGAAAATTGGGGAACAATAATTGAAGAGCATCTTTTCTCCACTCCTGGTTTTCATGAGGAAGAATATTATTTTCTAAACACGTCTGTTCTCTCTCAAACAATTTATTCACTCCTAACATGGGGAAATGGAATAACTTAGTGGTTGTTACATTTGAGTATACCTGAGCATACTCAGGACACCTCCCCATCCATTCGATATGAGGAGAAAGCATGTGAGATGATTTTGATTTGAGAAAAACCATTTTTCATCAAAAGTTGTTCTTTCACCTAAAGTTTTCCCTGGGTGCATAAAAATGCCTGATCCTGGAGGTGTGTATTATGAAATGAAGTTGCCCAATTACATAAGTCTTTGCAAGTTTCAGTTATTTAGTTATTAATGTGAAATTGTATACTTTGTTCTATTTTCCCAACAGGGAAGAGAATATTCTTCATTGAATCCCTTTGGTGTTTTAACAAGCACCATGTCTGCTCTAGCATGTAACATAAATATTATACTCACCTTTATAGGACTAATCACGTCAAAGAGGAAGAAAACAGTGAAAGTAAAAGGATATACGTGTGGTATTTTAAAAGTTTAATTCATTACAGAAATACCTATCCTAATATAGATATTTTTAAAACTAAAGTGCTGAAGCTTATTTGCAATGAGATATTAAACAAAATCGTTTCCCTTTTTTGGTTTTGCTAAATGGTATAAGCAATAAGAGAGAAAATATTACTATACACTTTGAAAATGGGAAGTATCATACATGCCTGATTTTAATAAAGCCTGAAAATGAATTCCTGATGAAAAGCTTCTGTAAAGTTAAGGAAAGTACTTACAAAGATAAATAGGATACTTGAGGACAACCAGTGAAGAAAGTATAATTGGAAAGACTATAAAATGTCAACATAATGAATCTCTCCAACATTAGATGTTCTGTGAACAACTATACTTTTTATGAATGTTTTGAGCTGCTAAATCAATGATGAATGTATGAATGAAGAGGCACAATGAAGAAATAAAGGCCCAGAGAATTAAACAAATGCGTAAGAAAACAAACAGCTTTAAGGTCAAATGAATAAACAAATTAAAACTATTGAATAAATTGTGAGCTAGTCAATGTTAATGAGCTCTTTAGGCAGAACATAAAATCATTTTATGGGATTCTAACATTCCATCTGCATATGCCTGATTCAAACTTTTAAAAAAATGTACATAAGCAAAAAATTGTCAGAGCACTCATGGCTGCAAAGAAAAATATTGATTCAATAGGATTAAGATTAGAGAAAGCCAAATGAGAAGTAAATTTAATTTGAAAATAATTAATTTCATGCTTTGCATCCCTTCAGTGCAAAAGAAAAAAAAAGAATAAAGAACAAGAATATAAGAAATGGAAATTTGAATTTAGGTAATGAGTAACTATTTTAGAACAGTTCTCAAATTTATAAGGTTTACATTAATACTTAATGCCAAAATTAATTCACTTCTAGGAACTGTAAATAGGAATTGAAGCACATAATAAAATAATTGTATCACTTTTTTTCCTTTAAAAGCAGTATTAATGACAAACCTAATTCTAAGTTTGCATACTTTTTTCTAATCTATTTCTAATGATTTCTAATCATAATAGATTTCTAATAGATTTCATAATAGATTTCATAATAGATTTCTAATCTATTTCTAATGAAGATATAATTTGAACATAACAAAATGTATAAGCCATATTTCCACCATACTACTGAAAAACAAGAACACAAGCAAAACTTAAGAAATGAATCAACAATTGAGAAAAAATAATTTTATGATTTTTAAAATTCATGTGCGAATGTGTAATAGCAGATACAGTTAACATTTTGCCTGTCTCTACAAAGCAAATGTAAAATAAAAATATGACAACTTTTTTTTTAAGATCAGGATAGTGATTTTGGGGATGCATGATTACTAATATAGTATGGAATTTCTGAGAAAACAACACATAAAAGTTGTGAAAGTTGTGTTAGAATCCTTTCTTCTCACTTACTCAAATTGCATATTTCTATTTGCACATTTTCAAAAGGAAAGTAACAAAAATTCTGCTGCTTGTAATGTAAAGCTAAGGATTCTAATCCCACCTGTCCACATCACAACCCACTGAAACAAGCATACTTATGATCTCTCACCAGGCAGTTGAGGAATTCTCAGGCTGTAAAAGAAATGATGTAAATGATGTGAAATTTTTCATACATAGGGAATTCATTTGTTGTATCAAGGTAACCACTGTCAATTATTAGTATAATTCATATTGAAGCACTGTTTTTTTACATGCATGATTTCCATAGTATTTTTTTTAATTTTGTTCTTACATTTATTTTTGAGAGACAGAACACAAGTGGGGGAGGGGTAGAGAGAGAAGGAGACACAGAATCTGAAGCAGGCTCCAGGTTCTGAGCTGTCAGCACAGAGCCTGACACTGAGTTCCAATCCACAAACCATGAGGTCATGACCTGAGCCGAAGTTGGACACTCACCCACTGAGCCACCCAGGTGCTTCTGAATTCCATAGGTTTTCAGGAACATTTTAACTCTTAAGGGATAACCTAGATAGCTACTTTTATTTATTTACTTTTAATTTTGTTTAAGTTTATATATTTATTTTGAGAGAGAGAGAGGGACAGAGCGAGCCAGCGAGCATATGCACAAGCAAGCAGGGGAAGGGCAGAGAGTGAGCGAGAGACAGAATCCCAAGCAGACTCCTATCAGCACTGTGTGCTATCAGCACAGAGCCCTAGGGTGGGCTCGAACTCACAAACTGCCAGATTGTGACCTGAGCCAAAACCAAGAGTAGGACACTCAACTGATGGAGACACCCAGGGACCTCTAATAGGAGGCCTAGGCATAGCACTTACGGTCACAAAAATCTCACGGTTAAGCATGATATTAACAGTTCATTCACTTAACCTTTCTCTTAGCATAAAGTTGAAATGCTTTCCAATATTAATCGTGCAATGATATCTACTGGATTCAAAGACTTACCACAGACTTAGGCAACACATCATATTTTGCAATAGTTTGGGCAACTATGTCTAGAAGAAAACTATTAAAATCCTGAACATAAAATTTATCCTTATCCACTGTAGAATTAGCTATTTATGTCATCAATATAACATAATATGCTCTGGTAATGCTTAATATAATTTTTTGCTGTTAACATTTGATTCTAAAAAGCTATATTTTAAAGTTATTTATATATCCTTTCTTAGGAATAAATCTAAGTGCATTTACCTTTAATAAAATTTTACTTAAAAACAATTTTGTATGAATTCTATTCCAGAATATTAGGCAAATTATAGGGTAATATAAAGATTAATATGGAAGTATTCCATGACTTAAGTTTACATTAAAAATGTTAAAACCACTGATAACATCTAATTGTATTGCAAGATGTTTGTAGAAATTTTACAGTATAAACAAGTACTGTAGAGGAATAATCAGGTGAAAAAATCATTTTTCTCAGTGGAAAATCAGATAATCTCAGTGAATTTTATATTATATCCACACCTACATAATTTGAAATAAGCAGAAAAAAATCTTTGATCTTTTATATTAAATGCAAGAAAGGAGAAAGAAAAAAGTATATAGAAGAGAAGACTTGTTTGCAAGAAATGAATCTCAATGATAGTAAAAATAGTAAATAAAAATGGGTTGAATTTACTAATAAATGATGGATTTTCAGACTGCATTTTAATATTAAGTAATGGTGTGTTCAAGAAACATACTTAAAACTTAAGGTATAGAAAATGTTGAATGTAGAAGAAAGGCCAATTAAAACTGACAATGAGGTGACAAAGAATCTGATTGGTAGCATCTTCTCTGTCAGACAAACGCAAATTTAAAAAACATAACCAACAGACATTTCATAAAGATGCTACACAGATATTATAATAATGAATATATGGAAAATAATAAAAACTCATATATATCTATAAAGAAACAACTGTTAGTAGACCAAATTATAAAATATGGAAAAATAGGTAAAAGGAAAATTTAGTCAGAAATTTACTACATCTCAAATCCCAATACAATTTATCATTTTTAATGCATGAGTGATTGAGTGTGAATTTTACAAGAAAGAATTTTACACAGAAGAAATAATTTTTTCAGATATAATGTGATTTTTTGAAAAATTGTGTATGAAAAAGAGTATAGGTCAGCCCTCAGTAAATTCCAATGGAATAGCACCATTCTGATTATATGCTGGCAACATGAAATATTAAAAATCAACAAAAGTAGGTCTAAAAATGAAAATGACTTTAAACAAGGCCACATATTTTACATAAGAATTAAGGAAATTTTAAAACAATAAAGGCAAATGGTATTAGAAACACAATGTTTTGAAATTTGACACACAAAAATAAAATAAAATAAAACTCATGACACCACAATAGCAATATTTATAAACAAAATAGATATATTTTTTAAATTCCATTACTGTATTATATTTCATGTGCGAAATTACATTCAAGCTTGCAGAGGCCACTTACAAACCTTAGTTTCTAGTGCACAATGGTCAACTGAATAGCTTCAAGGAAATTAGATTATTGGCATCAATGAAGTCATCAAATTATCTTAATGTTTTTGTCCTTTTAAAATGCTTTATCTGTCAATCTTTCCTTCTTAAAAAATGTGTGATCAAACAGGTTATCATGAAAATAGCTGAAATTGATTATTTTTAAAAAGCAAAATAGAATCCAAAGATGCTCAACTCTTTGAAACTTTTGGTTGTCAAATGATAAATCAAATTCTATACATTTACAATACAAAATCCACTGAGATGGATCTACGAATGTATTCATCAAAATTAAAGAATTATAGCTTTTATTTCCTCATTATTTAAATTCTTTTGAATTGTTAACAGAGATCTTTGAATTGTAAAAATTTCAATATACAAATATTGCAGTAAATACTATTCAATTTAAATTGTCTTTTCTTACTTACTAAAAGTAATATATTTCTGACAAAAATCTAATGTTAATTTCCAGTTCCAGTATTTTCTAAATGAAAGCAAATACCCTTATGAATCACTTATTTTGGATAAAATTTACATAAATTAAAGTGCATACATGGTAGGTATGATTTATTGAGTTTAGGTAAATGTGATCAAAACCCAAGCAAGATTTAGATCTCTGTCAAACCAAACATCTTCTAGTCAACTTCCACTATGCTAAGTAATTTCAGGTTTGATTTTTTTTTTTTTTTTTTTTTTACAAAATGGTATACTTTTATCTCCTCATACAATCATTCTGTATGTACTCTCTTTTGTTTGACTCTTTTCACTTAATTGCACGCACTTAAATGCACTCTATTTTATTGCTGGATAGTATTCCATTGTATGTTTAAAGTATTTGTTCATATAATAAACTATTAGCAGACATTTAGTGTATTTCATGATTTTGTCTATTTTGAATAAAACTTTTATACACAATTGTGTGTCTGGAGTTTTCCTGCAGTGTAATTTCTCTTTCTATTTCCCTTTTGCTGGGCATTTTGTTTGTTTCCTATTTTGGCTGTAGGGATATCTGTATAACAATTACTCCTGTAGAAATTGTTCTGTTGATTTGTTTTTCATTCTGGGCTAAATATGTAGGAATGAGAATACTGGGTTATAGAATAGATTTATCTTTAACTTTATTTTTAAAAAATACCATCAGACTATTCCACAATGTTCCAACCATTTTATGCTCTTTCCAGAAAGGCAGGAAGTCTCAGTTTTTCTCCAGCACATCCAAGTTATCCTGCCAGGATCTTTTATTTTAGCATCCTAGTGTGTGGTGATATTTCATGTGGTTACATTTCCTTCATGATTAAATGATGTTGCATATCTTTCATTTCCTTATTGACCATTCTTTTATCTTCTTTTGTGAAATATTCATTTTGGGGGGCCTATTTAGGATCTATTTTTTTTAACATTAATTACTGATTTCTGAGAATTCATTAGCACTATTATATAACAGTCAGATATATCTCTTGTAAGTATTTTCCCTAACTCTATGGCTGGTACTTCATTTGTTAGTGGTGGCTCTGGTGATCAGATGTTTTTG
The DNA here is from genome assembly GCF_022079265.1 of Lynx rufus. Lineage (NCBI taxonomy): Eukaryota > Metazoa > Chordata > Mammalia > Carnivora > Felidae > Lynx > Lynx rufus. The sequence continues at coordinate 219,711,986 of NW_025814823.1, read as the reverse complement.
TATTAATGAAGTCAATTCAGCAAATTTTCTTTGTAGTGATTTAGGTATTCTCATTAAAAATCCTTCCTTACCATGAAAATACTGCTTGATGTGTTCTTCTAGAAGTTTCATAGTGTCACTGTTTTGATTTAGGCATACGACCCATCTTTAATTTAAACATATTTTTTAATGTTTATTTATTTTTAAGAGACAGAGACAGAGCAGGAGCAGGGGATGGGCAGAGAGAGAGAGAGAGAGAGAGAGAGAGAGAGAAACAGAATCTGAAGCAGGCTCCAGGCTCCGAGCTGTCAGCACAGAGCCTGATACCCATCTTTAATTTTAGAGTCTGGTATACGGTAAGGTTCAAGATTTGTTAATTTTCTCTGTTATCCAAACATCAATGAACTGCCTAGGCATCTTTGTTGAAAATAAATATATGATTATCTTTGGTTTTCTTTTCTGCTTCATTGATTTGATTTTCCTTACACAAATGCCACACTCTAGTGGTTATTGTAGTTTTATATTAATTCTTAGAATCAAGTTTATTCATAATTTCTTTTTATATTTTAAGTTTGTTTATTTAATTTATTTATTTACAGGCAGCATGTGTGTGAATGCACATGCTCAAGGGAGGGGCAGTGAGACAGGGGAGAGAGAATCCCAAGCAGGTTCTATGCTGTCAGTGCAGAGCCTGACATGGGGCTCAGTTTCAGCAAACATGAGATCATGACCTGAGCCAAAACCAAGTCAGTCGCTTAACTGACTGAGCCACCCAGAGACCTCTATTCATCATTTCAAGATTGTTTAGCTATTTTAGGTCTTTTAATTTGTTATATAACTATTACAAGCAACGTCCATTTGTACAAAAAATAATTTTGGATTTTTTTTGTGAATTCAATAAATCCACAGGTCAATTTGTTGGAGCTGACATGTAAACAATATCAGATTTTCTAATTCATTAGCTCATTCTGTTTCTATATTTATTTGGGTCTTCTCTAGTATCTTCTGTCAATAATTTAAAGTAGCCTGGTGATGTTTTGGCATGTCTTCTGTTTAACATATTATTAAATATTTTATACTTTTGGGTGCTATTTTAAATTATTTTTAAAATATTTTCTATCTGGAAATAATTTCTAAGTTTTGCTTCTAGTATCTAAAAATGTAACTTTTTTGTATATTGACTTTTATTTGCTAAATTCACTTATTGATTCTAATAGCTTTTACAGATTCCATTGGCCTTTATATTTTAATTGAAGTACAGTTGAGAAACGATGTTATATTAGTTTCAAGTGTACAACACAGTGATTCCACAATTCTATACATTACACAGTGCTTACCGCCTAAGTATCGTCAACGTCTGTCACTGCACACTGTTATTACAATATTATTGACTGTATTCCCTATGCCTTAGTTTTTTATCCCTGTGACTTATTCAATAACTGGAATCATGTACATCTTAATTCTCTTCATCTATTTTGCCCATCACCACCCCACCATCAGCCACCCATGTATTCTCTATATTTATGAGATTATTTCTGTTCTGTGTGTTAGTTAACATGAATGGACCCACAGGGTAATATGCTAAGTGAAATAAGTCAGAGAAACACAAATACCATATCACTTACATGTGGAATCTAAAATGCATAGGGCTTTCTTTGTAAATAATCATGCCATTTGTCAAAGGGCAGTTATACATATTTCTAATTGTTCTGATTTCTTGCCTTACGGAAATGAATAGGAACTCTAGTATAAATCTATATAGAATCAGTTGTAGTGTGTTCCTTACCTTGTTTCTTATGTTAAGAAAAAAAATTCAGAAATAGACCAATACGTATTTTTGCCTTTCTCAGTCTGACTTATTGCACTTAGCATAATACAATTTAAGTCCATTCATGTTGTTGGAAATGGCACAATCTTGTCCCTTTTTAAAGCTGCATAATATGGCATTATGTATATATACCGTATCTTCTTTATCCATTCATCTACCAACGAATTTGGCTTTCTTCCATATCATGACAATTATACATAATGTTGCAATAAACACAGAGCTGCATATATCTTTTTGAATTAGTGTTTTCATTTATTTTGGGTAAATACCCAGTATTGGAATTACTGAATCATAAGCTATTTCTATTTTCAATTTTTTTATGCAGCTCCATACTGTTTTCTTAAGTTTTTATTTATTCATTTAAGTAATCTCTACCCAAAGTGTGGGCCTTGAACCCATGACCCTGAGATCAAGAGTCATATATTGTTCTAACTGAGCCAGCTAGGCATTCCTGAATCTCTATACTGCTTTCCACAGTGGCTGCATGAATTTACATTCCTACCAGTAGTGGACAAGGGTTCCTTTTTTTCCACATACTTGCCAAATTCATTATTTCTTGTCTTTTTATTTTAGCCATTCTGACAGGTGTATCTTGTTGTGGAAGATATCTCATTGTGGTTTTGATTTGCATTTCCCTCATGATGAGTGATGTTGAGCATCTTTTCACGTCTGTTGGCCACCTGTATGCCTTCTGTGGAAAAATGTCTATTCAGGCCCTCTGCCTGTTTTGTTTTTTTTTTTTTTTTCAACGTTTATTTATTTTTGGGACAGAGAGAGACAGAGCATGAATGGGGGAGGGGCAGAGAGAGAGGGAGACACAGAATCGGAAGCAGGCTCCAGGCTCCGAGCCATCAGCCCAGAGCCTGACGCAGGGCTCGAACTCCCGGACCGCGAGATTGTGACCTGGCTGAAGTCGGACGCTTAACCGACTGCACCACCCAGGCGCCCCAACCCTCTGCCTGTTTTTTAATTGGATTGCTGTGTTTTTGTTTGTTTATTTTTGTTTTTGTTCTTGGTGTTGAGTTATATAAGTTCTTTATACATTTTGGATATTAACCCCTTATCAGATATATCTTTTGCAAGTATCTTCTTCCATTCCGGAGGTTGTATTTTTGTTTTGTTGATGGTTTTCTTCGCTCTGCAAAAGCTTTTTTATTTTGGAAACATTGCCATGACTATGTCAGAGTAATTTCTGCGTGTGTTGTCTTTGATAGTTTTTATGGTTTCAGGTATCAAATGTAGGTCTTTAATCCATTTTGAGTTTATTTTTGTAGATGGTATAAGAACGTGGTCCAGTTTCATTCTTTTGCAAATAGCTGTCCAGTTTGCCTAGCACCATTTACTGAAGAAACTTTTCTCTCCATTGTATATTCTTGCCTCCTTTGTCATAAATTGCTGACCATATAAGCATGAGTTTATTTCAGGGTGCTCTATTCTGTTTCATTGATCTATGTCTATTTTTGTGCCAGTATTATATTGTTTTGATTATAACAGCTTTGTAGTAATACTTGAAATCTGGAATTATGATACCTTTAGCTTTGTTCTTCTTTCTCAAGATTACTTTGAGTATTTGAGGTCTTTTGTGGTTCCGTGCAAATTTTAATGTCATTTATTCTAGTTTTGTGAAAACTGTTGTTGGTATTTTGATATAGATTGCATTGAATCTGTATATTGTTTCTGGTATTATGGATATTTCAATAATACAAATTCCTCCAATCTATGAGCATGGAATATATTTCCATTTGTGTCATATTTAAATGCTTTCATCAGTGTTTTGTATTTTTCAGAGTACAAGTCTTTCACTTCTTTGATTAAGTTTACTCTTATTGGTGTTTGTTTTGTTTTGTTTTAATTAGGCTCCATCCCTAATGCAGGGCTTGAACTCACAACCCTGAAACTGAGAGTCACATGCTCTACTGACTGAGCCAACCAGGTACCCCGTTTTTGATGTTATTGTAAATGGAAATGTTTTGTTGATTTCTTTTTCTGCTACTTTGTTATTAGTGTATAGAAGCATTACCAATGTTTGGCTATTACTTTTGTATACTATAGCTTTACTGAATTCATTTATTACTTCTAGGAACTTTTTGGTTGAGTCTTTCAGATTTTCTATGTATAGTATCATGTCATCTGCAAACAGTTAACAGTTTAACTTTTATTTTTTTTATTTTTTTTATTTTTTTACCAATATGGATGCCCCGTTGCTTTTTCTTGTCTAATTGCTGTGGCTAGAATATTCATTACTATGTTGAATAAATATGGCCCTTGATAAAATATCAAACTCAGGTCATAAATTTTATTATTATACACATACTTCCCACTTTTAAAAACCTCGATAAGCCACTTCACTTTTACGAAAGACTTTTATACCTGTTTTTGTTAACCAAAGGAAATACAAAGGGGATTTTTCCATTGACAAATAAAGTGTGAGGCAAAATAACATTCAGCATTTGTTTTGCAGTGAGCCCTTACAGAGCAGTGTGCACCCCAGCAGCAGCAGTGAAAGTGGCACCGCCATGCTCTTTCCCTGGGACCTACACTCAGCATCCCGCCAACAAGCTGCCAGAGATTTGACCTGGCTCTGTGAGTATCTGTGCTTTACCTTGAATTATTTTGTGTCTGCCAGCAAGACACATCCTAATATATCAAAAAAGCCTAAGAGGTTATTTTGGGGTGGGGGGGATCTTGGAGTGATAAAAATTTTTTTCCACATAAATTAATGATAATTGCTTCTTCACTTTATACCATTTCAACTTATGAAAGCTTTCATAGAAATGCTCCACTTTCAGATAGTGGGGGTGGCGGGAGGACCTGTCTTCCCTTGTTAGAAAGAGAGAGAGAGAGAGAGAGGTAGAGAAAGAGAGAGAGAAAAATACCCTTCTCTAGCTACTTTTATAGTTATAACAAATTATCAAATGCCAAAAGTCCTACTAAAATTGTAAATTATGAAATATTTCAGTAATCAAAATATCTAGTTTTAATATACATATCCATAAACCTAATTGAGATATTCTTCTATTGACACAATATTTTGACTTGTGCAGACTGAGTCAAATATCAATCCAATAAGAAAAAGATTACTCTGAGTTTTCTGTATTATTTATGAGACCTTTAGTGATATGTTTGCTGTGTAAATAATCTAAGCCAAGGGACTCTCTAAATTATAAATGCAAATCAGAATTCATAATGTTTTATAATTCTTTATGCTGGTAAAAACTTCATTGCTATTTAGATACCTCTACCCATCAATCAAATAAGTTTAGTTCTTTAAATTCCTATATTAGTAATATAACCATGTCATCAAAATAGAGTACCAAGTAAGAATAATAGTTCTTAGCTAGAATCTTAAAATATTTAAATAAATTGTGAAAGTAATCTAAGTCCCTCTAAAGAAAGAATACTTTAAGTAGGAACACAAAATACGACTAATCCAGACATGTTCAACTCTAATTAAGACCATTTGTCACTGGTAACCTGATTCTTTTTCTTATAATTGCCATTGCATAAAAATGTCTGATCCACATAAATGTTTGATTAGTAAAACATTTTATTACTTACAATAATGCATATCATAATTGGCTCTGTATGCAGAAGATAGTGTTTTTAGTGAGTACTACAGTTATATAGTGAAATGTTAATTAAAACGGAAGTAGTAAACTGTTTGTTCCAAGTCCAATTACTTAATTATGGAATTAAAACAATATAAAGCTAAATAATTTGCCACTTCCACTCTCACTGGTATTATAAAATGATATCCGAATGATTTCCAAAATGATTAGCATGGCTCTAACCATCACGAACTGCAGGTTGCCAGGTTATTGAATTCTAGAAACAGCTCATAACTATTTTTTTAAATTCCCCATTGTGGCAGTCAGTGCACCAATGCAACATAGCAATATAGGAATGCACATATTTTGGAAACATTAGAATGGAAAAGGTTATTGTCTTTCTTTTCATTCAAAATTGCCATTGCAATGGCACAACTCTTTGAGATTTATTTATATTGATTTGCTTCAGAATTGACCTTATCGACTCATAAAGATAATACTATATAGCATATTTTTGAATAATGCTTTGAAAAATAGGCCAGGATTAAATTGGCTAAGGGAAATTTTAGTTCAGAATTTACTGTTTTTAATCAGTACGTGGAACACTGCTTATATGGAATTATATTTAAAACAAACATACCTTTTTCTGCCCAAAGCAATGTGATTCTTCTGATGAATTACTATTTTACTGTAAACAAAAATAAGTGATATATATTTCAATAGTAAAGTTATTATATGGTTGACACTATGAAGAAACTAGACCCATTTAATTATACATGCAATTCAAAACTTTTAGCTTGTTTATTGTAATGGAACAACAACAAAAACCTTGAAACAATCTGAAAATGTTTGCTATATCTCTTTCCTCATGATGTATTACTAGACTACCTTTAAATGCAGGCTATTTTACATAACATTTCATTGAATAGACAAAATGGACTATCAATGACTTCAGAATATGGGGAGGAGAAATTATTGTTAGTCCTTTGGTGATGTCATATCAAATTCTAGAAATAATATAGTGTTGCAATATACTATTATATGTTATAAATATTGTAAATATAGCATCATAATATATATTAATATAATACAGTATAGCAATAATACTACTTGTGTTGCCTATTATTTTAAACCCTGAGGTTAGAATAGCTCTCAGCAAATATAGATGGCTTCTATACATATTCCAAAAGGACCATACACACTTTAAGGAGAATGAGTTGCTATATTATCCAGCCTTTAAGATTACCTCCAATGATACCCATCTCTTGGTATTCATAATCCTGTAGTTTTCATCCACACTGTACCAGGATTGGTATGTGGCCAACAGAATATGGCAAACAGTAATGATCTGCCACTTTTGAGATTAGGTTATAAAAGACTGGATTCTGTCTGGGGTTGTCTTTGGCTCACACATTCTCTCTTTCATCTGGATCACTCACTCTGGGAAAACTTTAGTATGAGCAGCCCTATAGAGAGACCATTGTGGTAGGGTATGAAAGTCTTCTGCCAACAGTCACGTGAGTGAGCTGTGAAGTGATTTCTCCAGCCACAGTTGAGACTCCTGATGAATGCGGCCCCAATCAGCAGTTTAACTTTGATTTTGTGAAAGACATTGGACCAGATTATGCAACTAAGCTACTCTTAAATTCTTGATTCTTGGATAATGTCTGAAATAAGTGTTGTTTTAAGTAAAAAAAAAAAAAAAAAAAAAGTGAAGTAATTGGTTACACAGCAATACAAACCAATCAGTAGGAAATAGCATCAAAGTTCAAATAATTCAACACTAACACAATTTTAATATTTATGATTAATTAATCATTTATTCCTTTCCTGTTATACCCTGTATTAGGAAACTCAGGCACTGTTGTAATTATAGTGTTGAACCTGACTCTATGGGACTTTACACTAACGGGTATTCCAGGCGTATTATATTTTTAGAGACATATTTGATAATGCTGTAAAAAATGTTAATACAGATAACATTAATAACACTTAAGTAATATTAGATTTAAAATGTTCTTCCATTCTATCTAGTACCCAACACTGTTCAGTGATACCATATCCTCTGAAGATAAAACATCCGCCATGGATAAAATATTTGGTCTTTCTCTTATCATTTTTTTCATGACTACTTAGAAGGTTATTGAGGCTTAAGTGTAAAGGCTTAGATGAGTATTAGACTAATCTTATTACCCGTTAAGTAGTATATTCTGGAGTTTTTAGTGTCACTTCTAGTTAAAATTATTCATTCACACACTCATTTAACATGTTTTCAAATTATGTGGAAACAAATCTAATCTACTTGACTTAGTGTTGACTACAGACATGCGGGGGAGGGGGGCAGGAATATGCCAATATGAGAAAAAGAAAATAAATATTCTGTAATTATTTTTGCTTCTGATTTATTAACCTTAGTTTCATTATCTTACTTTTGGTCATCCTATCAAGTGCTATAATTAATGTAGAAAGTATTAAGTTGTACCGAGGGCTATTACTTCTGCAGAAAATATTAAAATATGTTTTAAGGAAAAACCAAAGATAGTTGCTGTTTAAATTTTAAGGTGATGAGATTATTTTATTATTTTGACTTGAAATTTGGTTAGCTAGTTTAAGTTATCACAAAACAGTAGATTGTAGAGAAAAGTATTCTCTACAAAGGAAGTATCTAAAATACTGCAAACAAACTGGTAACATATGAGTGATTGGTTTGTGATGGCAAATATATTGTTCTCTGTCCATCAAGGTGTCAATGCTAACAGCCTCTATGAGAAGCCAACTTATGAACCAAGTTTAACTTACTATCAGTACATAAAAGAAAATAACTTTTTTTTTCTTGATGAAATAACAATTATTTAATCTGGTCTTCCATCAGAGTCTGAATAACTGGTATTTTACTATATTTAAATAAGGCCAAAAGTTCATACACAAAACTGATAAACTATTTTGATTTTGTAAATTTTCTTTTACATTTTATTTTGCTTAAGAATTTGAGCTTTCTGGGGCGCCTGGGTGGCTCAGTCGGTTGAGCGTTCAACTTCGGCTCAGGTCATGGTCTTGCGGTTTGTGAATTCGGGCCCAGCGTCAGGCTCTGTGCTGACAAACAGCTCAGAGCCTGGAGCCTCCTTCGGATTATGTGTGTGTGTCTCTCTCTCCCTCCCCTGCTCATGCTCTGCCTCTGTCTCTCAAAAATAAATAAATGTTAAAAAAAATTAAAAAAAAAAAGAATTTGAGCTTTCTAAGTTGATTTTTTGCTTTATCAGTTGAAAATCCAGCTACCTGTACTAAATTTCACTCTTGCTTCTGTTCAATAAATATAAATCTCAAATCAGTGGAGGCTGATTTAATGAATTTGTACTATGATTATAATAGTATAGTTTAAGCACAAAGAGTTAATATAAATAACATTCATTTTATTATACTTTTTATGTTTCTTGTGGTTTGGGAAAAATTCATATTTTAGACATGGCTTTCAATACTAAAATTTACTTTTAATAACACCCTTATTTTAGGATATATTTAGATTTGCAAAGAAGTTGTAAGAGAGTATCAAGAGTTGCCACAGCCCCTCACTCATGTTCTCCTATTGTTAACATCTTATGTTATATTGTTATATTTGGCACATACATAATTTTATATATATATAAAATATATATATATATATAAAATATATATATATATATATATATATATATATATAAAATGAAATGTTAACTACATATATTTGCAACAATGAAAGAAAGAACAATGGTGTCTTTTTCGTAACTAAACTCCAGAATTTGTTTGGATTTCATTTGTTGACCCCTAATTTTTTTTATTTTTTCCTATTGCAGGATATCATCCAGTATATCATGTTATATTTAGTTGTCATGTGTTCTTAGGTTCCTCTGAATGGTGACAGTTTCATATATTTTGCTTATTTTCTTTTTTTTAATTTTTAAAATTTTCTTTCTGTTATTTATTTACTTATTTATTTATTTATTTTTGGTTTCTAATTTTTTTTTCTTGAGAAAGAGAGAGAGAGAGTGGGGAAGGGCAGGGGCAGAGAGAGAGATAATCTTAAGCAGGCCCCATGCCCAGTGCAGAGGCCAATGTGGGACTTAATCTCGTGACTGTGAGATCATGGTCTGAGTCAAAATCAAGAGTTGGAGGCTTAAGTGACTGAGTCATCCAAGTGCACTTGTTTTGTTTTTTGATGACCTTGACACAGTTTTGAGGATGACCACTTAGGATTTTTGTGTAATGCCCCTCAATTGGGATTTGTCTGTTTTTCTTATGGTTAGCTTGGGCTTATGCATTTCTGGGAGGTGATGTTGAAACTTTGAATGATTATACACTATGAAATTCTCTAATTATATCATATTTGAAAAAAATCTATAATAAAAATTACAAGATAGAAACATTTCTGATTCACTGATGAGTTATATGCTATATTGAAGCCATTTATTTAGTCACTCATTCATTTATTAATTTATTTTACAAATGCGATTTTTTTAAAGAAAATAATGTTATATATACAGCTATGAATAAACTGTTATATCTATACTAACATTTAATCTAAGACTGTTCATTTTAATGCAATGGGCTTTGCTGGTAATTGGTAATACAAAGGCATCATTAACCAGTACATTAGGACATTCTGATTCACTCTTCTAGATTTCTGGCTTAAGAGGCCATTACATTCTTAATGACCCTAACCAAAGGAGGCAGTAGTTTTCTTCCCAAAGGAGAGTTCTGGAGTAGAGTTGTTTTCTTTGATTTATATGCTAACTGGATGTAGTTAATTATAAAGTTCCAATGATAAATCCAGAAAAACACTGTAGATACTGCTTTCGCTTTGGCAATAATTCCTGAAGAAAGGCCCAATACAATTTCAATGGTCAGTCTCTATGAAGTGAATCTATTGCTAAATTTTCTGTATTTTAAAGAAGAAAAAAAATCTTATTATAGTGATAAGATATAAAAATGGAACTGTCCAAAATGTTCCCTATGTCTAAAGGTAGAGAAATGTAAAAATCTAGAGGCAGATTTTTTATTGCATAGATTAGCCATTGTTTTAGTTCCTCTGCTGTTGGGCTAGTCCAAAACTCTAGACTCCAGTGGAAGTTTGATTGTCCAAATTTGTGTGCTTCACAAATTTGATTTGATTGTCCTCTAAATGCCAAAACATATTATTTGTTATTCATTTATTTAGCGTGAATACATTCCTACTTGATTCAACTAGTGCGAACAAAACTGAATGAGACTGTTTGTAATTTGACTACATACTAGGGAACAGTAAATTTCCATTATGCTGTTTTACTCAATAGTCTTGGTTTATTTGCTGTTTCTCTGTTTCACTTTATAACAACTTTCCACATTGTTTTCTATTTACCCTTAATGCTTTTTTAACTCTGCTTTATTGAAAAGACTTAAAAGCAGCATTGCCATGGGCCTGAAAAGCAAAAATACTCCTTCCACTCTGTACTGTGACTTCATGCTATTATGAACAAGAAGCAAAATAATTCAAAGGCTCTTGTCAAAAATTATAGGAAGATAATTTTGTTGTTCTTAACTTATTTAATCCATGAGCATTGTGTTGTTTGCGGCTACATGTAAGCTTTCTTTGAATGTCTTATTTTCTATGATTCATACTATTTTAGACCATTCAGAATTGAAAGGGGGAATGAAGACAAAACACTTGTAATAATTTGAGGAATTTTCCAATTAAAAAAGATTGATATTTCTCTCTTTAAAGTTTTTATTTATTTATTTGAAGAGAAAGAGAAAGCAGGGGAGAAGAGAGAGGGAGAGAGAGAATCCCACAGAGGTTCCATGCTCAGCACAGAGCCCAATGCACAGGTTTCAATCCCCAAAACCCTGAGATCATGACCTGAGCTGAAATCAAAAGTCAGACACTTACCTGACTGAGCCACCCAGGCACCCCAAGGTATTTGTATTTCTAAATACCATTTTTGGATTCTGATAGGAGAAAAAAATTAAGATTTTTTTAGGAAAACACTAAATAATCTACAGAGTACAATCATTATATTAATAATATCCCCAAAATTCTTCTTACACAAATGAAGTGAGGATATATTATTTCTCTACTCACCCCCCTCTTCTAATGTGGCAAACAAATCCTGCACTATCTTAGAGATTTTGCAATTTGATTATCCTCAATTCAATGAATTGCTCACCAACTTCAATATGAAAGGAATACTAACATTTAGATTTGTCTCTATTTATACTTAGTCTCCTTATTTTATAAGTTTCCACTATGCATGCCTTTCTCTATTGAGTCACTGTTTATTATTGATATTATAAGAAATGCCTAAAATCCCGTGTGTGGTGTTCTACAGTGTAACTTTAGGCTGCTTAGCTCAACAGTCCCACATTCTGCATAACCTAGTTTCTCACCAACTTGTCTATTCTTATGTCACGCTGCTGTCCCTCATCAAGGTTCTATTTATGCCAAAATGATCTCTTCCCTGAAAATGTGTTTCCTCACCCTCTATGTTTTCCCCTGTATCTCCTTCTTGATATGTTGTCTCTCTTCTTTTTTTGTTCAACAGATCTATTTCTTTCCTTAAGATTTAATTTAAATTTGGGGGCACCTGGGTGGCTCAGTTGGTTGGGCATCCGACTTCAGCTCAGGTCATGATCTCACAACTCATGAGTTTGAGCCCCGTGTTGGGCTCTGCGCTGACAGCTCAGAGCCTGGAGCCTGCTTTGAATTCTGTGTCTCCCTCTCTCTCTGCTCCTCCCCCACTCACGCTCTGCCTCTCTCTCTCTGTCAAAAATAAATAAACATTAAACAAAAATTAAAAAAAATTATCTCATTTGTGGCTCTGTGGCCAATTATCCAGCTTCCAGGTGTTAGTGTCTCACCCAAAACTTTTTTTTTTTTTTAATTTTTTTTTTTAACATTTATTTATTTTTGAGACAGATAGAGACAGAGCATGAGCAGGTGAGGGTCAGAGAGAGAGGGAAACACAGAATCCGAAATAGGCTCCAGGCTCTGAGCTGTCAGCCCAGAGCCCGATGCGGGGCTCGAACTCACGGGCCGCGAGATCATGACCTGAGCTGAAGTTGGACGCCCAACCGACTGAGCCACCCAGGCGCCCCATCACCCAAAACTTTTGTAACTCAAAGGCTGTGCCACTTATTTTTGAATTAATTAATATATTCTAAGAGTTGTATATCTATATAAATATTTATTTTTAGGCCATGTTTTTAGAAAAGGACTGTGAAGAGCTAAGTGGTTGAAGATTTATAAGTACATATGACATACATATGAAATATGTATGTATATTTCAATCTTTACCATTCATATATATATTTTGCACAATGAGAGTTTGTTGATGAATTAGTTATATTTTACCAAATTCCTAAAATGAGATGTGTTCATGGAGAAAAAAAGAAAACAAGACAAATAATTGAGATACAGAACTGGAAAACCTTGCAGAATGTTGGCATTTTCATTTTTTTTTTCATTTGAATGCCAAGAATAGAGGGAAAAAGATTCATGAAGATAACATATCTTCTATGTGAGGAAAACAAGTTTGGATTATGCAGGCTGTGGTTCATATTATTAGAACTATAAAACCTGGAAAAAAAAAACCTCGAAGTATATCATTGATAATTTGAAGATTCATGTGGTATTTTATATAGAAAAAGAAAAAAAAATCCTAAAATTTGCATAGAATCACAGAAGGTCTGACATAACCAAAGCAATCTTAACAAAGAAGAACAAGGCTGGTGGCACTATGCTTACTATTTCAAACTATAGTAACCCGAACAGGATGGTATTGGCATAAAAAATTGACACATAGATCAATGGAAAGGATAGAGGGTGAAGAAATAAATGCACATATGTGTGGCTAATTAATTTATGACAAAAGAATGAAAAATACACAATGGGGAAATGTTGATCTCTTGAATAAAGGTGTTGGGAAAACTGGACAGCCACATGCAAATGAATGAAACTAGATCTCTATCTTACACTATACACAAAAATTAACACATAACAATTGAACACTTGAACATAAGACCTGAACCATAAAGCTTCTAGAAGAAAACATAGGTGGTAATCTCCTTCACATTAATCTCAGAGATTTTTTTTTTTTTTAGATTTGACACCAGAAGCAAAGGAAAAAGCAAATATAAAGTGAGACTACATCAAACTGAAAAGCTGCTGCACTGCAAAAGAAACCATCAAGAAAATGAAAAGGCAATCAAAAAAAAAGGGAGAAAATATCTGCAAATTATATATCTGATAAGGAGTTAATATAACAAATATATAAAGAACTCCTAGCATTCAATAGCAAAAAAAAAATCCAATTAGAAAATACACAGACGATCTGAATAGACATGTTTCCAAAGAAGATATACAGATAGCCAACAGGTACATGAAAAAGTACTCAATATCATTAATCATTAGAGAAATGCAAATCAAAACCACAATGAGATATCACCACACATGTCTTACAATGACTGTTATCTAAAAGATCAGAAATAACAAGTGTTGGTGAGGATGTGGAGAAAAGGGAACCCCTTTATTTATTGTAGTATTATTTATAGCACACATACACTACACACAAGAAAATATTACACAGCCATAAAAAAGGATGAGATCATGCCATTTATAACAACATGGATGGACCTAGACGGTACTATGATAAGTGAAATAAGTCAGACTGAGAAAGACAAATACCATATGATTTCACTCATATGTGGAATCTATAAAAGAAAATGAATAAACAACAAAAGAATCAGACTTGTAAATACAGAGAACAAACTGATGGTTCACAGAGGCAGGGAGCAATAAGCAAAATGGGTGAAAGGAAAGTGGGAGGTACAGGCTTCAAGTTATGGAATAAAAAATAGGGATAAAAGGCACAGCAAAGGGATATAGTCAATGATATTGTCATAGTGTTGTATGGTGACTGATGGCAGCTACACTTGTGGTGAGCAAAGCATGAGACATAAAGAAGTTGAATCCCTATGTCGTACAATTGAAACTAATGTAACATTGTGTGTCAACTATACTCAAATAATACACATTTTTAAAAAATGAAACACTTGTGTATCCTTGGTGGGAATATAAATGGGTGCACCCACTATGGAAAACAGAATGCAAATTCCTCAAAAAAATTAAAAATAGAACTACCATATGAACAAGCATTCCCACTTTGGGGTATTTACCTGAAGAAAATAAAAACACTAACTTGAAAAGGTATATGCACCCCAATGTTCATTGCAGTATTATTTACAATGGCTAAGATATGGAAAAAAAACCCTAAACGTCCATCAATGGATGAATGTGTAAAGAAGATGTGGCATATTTATGCACAATGTAATATTATTCATCCAAAAAAAGAAGAAAATCTTGCCATTTGTGACAACATGGATGGACCTTAAAGGCACTATGCTAAGTGAAAAAGTCAGACAGAGAAAGACAAATACCATATGATGCCACTTACATACGGAATCTAGAAACAAAAACACAAGTTCATAGACAAAGAGAACACATTGGTGGTTGTCAGAGGCAAAAGGATGGGAAGTGGAAAAATGGATCAAGAAGGTCAGACGGTACAAACTTACAGTTATACCAGAAATAAGTCATGATTATGTAATATACAGCATAGTGACCATAGTTAATAATACTGTATTGCTTCACATTTTAAAAGTTCTCATGACAAGAAAAATATTGTAACTATATATGATAATGGGTAACTTGTAATAATCATTTCACAAATGATTTTATATACAAAAATCATTATGTTGTACATGTGAAACCTAAGTTATATGCCAATTATACTTCAACAAAAAGGAATTTGCCAAATATAATTATTTTAAAATTAAATAATGGGATATAATATATACATATGAAAATAAATATGTGTAAGTCAAAACTATGGAAACAATAAAAAGACCACTGGTTGCCAACAGTTAGGAGGGAAGGATGACTATATGGAGCACAGAGGATTTTTAGGGCAGTAAAACTTCTCTTTATAATAATATAATGATGGGTACATGTCATTATATATTTGTCCAAACACACAAAATGCACATCACCAGGAGTGAATCCTTATATAAACTATGGACTTTGGAAGATGACATGCCAATGTAATAGGTTCATCAACTGTAACAAATGTACCACATCATCCGGTGGGTGATGTGGACAATGAGCCCAGTTCTTCCAGTAGGGGTAGGGATATATGGGAAATCTCTGTACTTTCTGCTCAATTTAGCTATGCAACTAAAACTTCTCTAAACTGCTCTAAAAAAATATCTTTGAAAGTGTAATAAAAGAAATAAATATGTCAACAAATGAAACACGCAATGGGGAAGAAGAAATAAATAGTTCTCAAGAGAAAAATATGGAAGAGCTGAGATGCACATTTGCCAATTCATTCTTAACAAATAGTAAGCAAACATTTACATATATATATTTACATATACATTTACATTTACATATATATATATATATATAAAGCTGATAATCTTCATATTAAATGAATTGAAACTGACTCTTCAATTGTGATCTTGTAATGATTTCATTTGCTGAAGAAATTCAGTGACATATAGTGTTATGCCTATTTATGCAGGTGATACTCAAAGGTAAAATTATGATGGATCATGTTGGAATAAGCATAAAAGTATAGAGAAAAGGGGGTATCGTTTTGGGAGTTAACTATTTGTCACACTGCTAAAATAGGGAAACAGATGATGCATTGTGAATAAAATTTAAAAAGTGGCTTGGGGGCATGATAGCTATAGTGATCCTGAAGAAAAAGAACAGTGAAATGATTCAAACAGAATTGAGATTGTACCCACTGGACAGATACACCTCAAGAGTCAAAAAGCTACAATCTGCTGTTACTTCAAATTAACTTTTGCTGACATTTAAGTTCATACATATATATAGTAACTTCCTAGTAATAAGTTCTCCTTGAAAGAAGAGACCTTAAATTTTTGTCGTTGTTATTAGAGTTTAATAGTTGAATAGTATTTAAGAGCCTGTATAGGCTAATTTATACTGCATAAAAATCAACCCCTAATATTATTCATATAAAGGGCAAAGATTTATTTCTTAGTCAATCTGCATACCCTTTGAGGATAGGCAGAAATTTTGTTTTATTCAATGGGGAACCCAAGATGATCTACCATGAAGTTTCATAATTCACTTTAATAAGGTAAAAAAAGAAAAAAGTTGTAAACCAGCTTTGAAATGCTTCAATCTGTAAGAAATATTTCAAATTGCCATTCTTAACTCCAAAGTGTTAGAAAGGTATTTTTCTCTTCTCTAAGAGAGAAATATTACTGTTCACTATACTAGTTACCAAAGCAAAATTTCTAACACTACAGATTTGCATTTTCTGATAAATGAAATATATATACCTAATTTCACTATTAGTAGTGAATGTTAGAAAACACAGGGACACATTAGGATCTTTAAGAGCTGTTAAGTGGTTTCTTTATTTCTCTAAGGCCACAGTCCTATAATAAAATTAAATATAATAAAAATTAAATTACAATAAATGTTAATGAACAAAAACTACAAAATACTTGTTTTTAAATTTTCTTCAGTATTTCTTTTATATGATTTAAAAAATATATATCTATATGTATATATAGATATATAGACATAGATATAGATATAGATATAGATATAGATATAGATATAGATATAGATATAGATATAGATATAGATATATAGATATATATAGAGAGAGAGATACCTGGGTGGCTCAGTCATTTGGGCATCCGACTTCGGCTCAGGTCATGATCTCACAGTTTGTGGTTCGAGCCCTGCACTGGGCTCTGTGCTGACAGCTCAGAGCCTGGAGCCTGCTTCTGATTCTGTGTCTCCCTCTTTCTGGCCCTCCCCAACTCACAATCTCACTCTCTCTCTCAAAAATAAATAAACATTAAAAAATTAAATCATATATATATATAAATTGACATATATAATTTTATATGTCACATATGCATGATGATTAACTGCATATGTAAATTTGACCAGGCCACAGGGTAACAAGATATTAGATTAAACATCATTTTGAATGTGTCAATGAGGGTATTTTGGGATGAGATTAATAATTGAATCTGTATAATAAGTAAAGTAGGTGGCTTTTCCCAATGTAGGCATTGAAGGCCTAATGAAAACAAAAAGGCAGAGTGAGATAGAATTCCTTTTCTCTCTTTCTGCCTGACGATTTTTGAGCTGCGATTTCATTCTTCTGCCTTTGGACTAGGACTGGAATTCATACCATCAACTGATTGTCAGGCCCTATCAGAATTGTGCTGGAATTATCCCATTGTTTCTGCTGGGCCTCCACCTTGCTAAATTCAGATCCTGGGAATTTTCAACCTCCATAATCACATGAGGCAATTCCTTTTATTTATTTATTTATTTATTTATTTATTTATTTATTTATTTATTTAATTTAATAAATAAATATATACACAATACATATATATAATATATAAGAAATCATTTATAAAGTTTCTTATAATAAATATAATAAATATATTCAATATGTTCTATTGTTTTGTTTCTCTGGAGAACCCAGACAAACACAGAGTTTGATACCAGGAACAGAATGTTGTAGGAACAGAATGTTAATGATAAGTTCCCCGAATTGGTTCTGGGGTTTCTGAATTGGCTGTCTAATCTGATTAGATTTAAAGATGCTCATGACTCAATTTCCAGGAGTAAAGAAAGCACTGATAATCCAAGACATAACCTTGCAACAGAGATACCCAACATATTTCCATTATATACTCCTAGCCAACCATTCATAAGAAGCAAGGAACAGGGTGGCTGTGCATATGACACTATCTAACATTTTTGGAAAACTAAGAAATGTAATGAGTTTGGCTGCTCGTTCCTAACATCCCTAAACATAGAGATGAAAGAACAGGATGAGCTCAGGGATTCAAATGCCCAGCTCAAGTGCCACATAAATGACCTAAAGACATCTGTATGTGCTCTGAAGAAGGCCCTTATCTTCCGCAGCCACATGGCTGAGATTGCTGAAAACCAGAGTCTCATCCTTAGACCAGCTGAATTACAATGCAAGTTAAACTCCAACCTGGGAAGGCAAGGTATCTACAACGAAATTGAGGGCAGAAACTGGGAGATAATGGGCTGTTAAGTTCCCCAGGATGATGGCTAGGTACCTGGTCACAGATTGATTACACTGGACTGCCTCCATCACAGAAGGGGCAGCACTTTACTTCCCTGCATACAGTGTTTCTGCCAAAGCTACCATCCATAGACGTATAGAATCCACCATTATGGCATTCCACACAACATTGCTTCACATTAAGGAACTCACTTCACAGCAAAAGTGGGGCAATGGGCCTATGCTCATGGGATTCACTGCCATTTCCACGTTCTCCACCATCCTGAGCAGCTTGATTGAGAGAACAGTGAAATGGCCTTTTGAAAACTAAGTTACCTTGTTAGGTAGGTGGCAGTACTTTTTAGGGCTTAGACAAAGTTCTCCAGAAGGCAGTATATGTTCTAGATCAGAGTCCACTATGTGGTGCTGTTTCTGATATCCAGGATTCACTGCTTCAGGATTCAAGGGGTGGAAATGAATGTGGCATCCTTCACTATTATCTCTAGTGGTCTACTAGCGAAATTTTTGTTCCGTTCTTGCAACTTTATGCTTTGCTGGCCTAGAGGTATTGGTTCCAGAGGGAAAAACACTTCAATCAGGAGACAACAATTATTCCATTGAACCGGAAGTTCTGACTAACACCTATTCATTTATTTTCCTCATGCCTCTGAATCAACAAGCAAGGAAGGGACTTAACGGCACTGGTCAGGGTGACTGATCCTGATTACCAAGGGGAAATTGGACTGTTTCTCTAAAAAAGTCAAGAAAAATATGTCCGGAATACAGAAGATCTCTTAACACTTCTCTTAGGATCCCCATGCTTCTGATTAAAGTCAATAGGGAAAAAAAAAATCAATCTAGGTCTGACTACTAATGACTTAGACACTAGTATTTAAGGTTTGGATCATCTCACCAAGTGAAAAACTGTGACCAGCTAAGGTGCTTGCTGAAAGCAAAGGGAATACTAATGGTTAGTGGAAATAGTTTTAAATACCAGCCATGAGCACATGACCAGTCACAGATGAGAGAACTATAATTCCGTAGCATGGCTAGAGAAGAGAATATGTAGAAATATCACATAAACAAATTGTTACCAACTTGTGATCCAGTGACCCAGCAAATCTAACCACATATAAGTAAACTCACCTTAACGAATCACTACACAGTATTTAAATTTCTTCTATTATATATATTTTAAGATATTTTATTTATTTTTATTTTTTTAACTTTTTATTTATTTACTTTTTTTTTGAGATACAGAGACAGAGCACGAGCCGGGGAGGGGCAGAGAGAGGGAGTCACAGACTCCAAAGCAGGCTCCAGGCTCTGAGCTTTCAGCACAGAGCCCAATGTGGGGCTCAAACTCATGAACCATGAGATCGTGACCTGAGCTGAAGTCGGATGCTTAACCGACTGAGCCACCCAGGTGTCCTATTTTAAGATATTTTAAACTTGAGTTTAAGTTTAAGATTCTTATATTTTAATTTTATATTTAAGTTTAGCTATAAGCTTCTCAAATACATACCCCTTTACCTTTTCTTAATATATCTTTAATTTGGTTTCAGATATATTTTTCTCACTTTATGTATGTTGTTTTATAATAGCTCCATTATAAAAAGCCAATTAAAAGCTAAAATCTGGCAACGTTTTTTTGTTTGGTGGCAGATAGTAAATACTTTCAGCTTCATGAACTGCATGGTGTCTTTTGTCACTTCTTAACTGTCCTTCTGTTGCAAATGCAACCACAGGTAAACAAATTAGTGTGCCTGTCTTTCAATAAAACTTTATTTGCAGAAACAGATACAAGACTGGATTAAGCCTCCAGGCTGCAGTTTTCTAACCCCTGCCCTAAATCATTTAAGAGTGTTCTGTCCATGAGCCTCAAATCAGTTATTTCAAAGATTAAGCTTTACGGACTTCAATATGACAGGTAAATGTTTGATTATCTACAATAGGGATGTGTATTCATACCTCATGCTATGTAATCCTCATATTATGAAGCATTTATTTATAATTTCTTGGTGCCTAAAGTACGCACCTTATTTTGGAGTTAACCATGTTAACAGCACTGCAGCATTCTGGAGTGGATGGAACTGAAGGGAGGCATTACAGGCGTAATTTTTCACATAAGGCCCTAGGGTAATCCGTGGGAAGGTGGTAATGACTGAACTTCCAAACATCGGTGGGAGACAGTGCATCACAGGATAAGTAAATTGTTCTTGGCACCTGGACTGTTTACCTCCCTGACTGGGAGAATCATTGCACTAGTAATGCTTTTCCAGCAGGCAGGTTGAAACCTCATGGAGGCTGCAGCAGTTAGTGATTGCATTCAGCTGTGCGAAACAGAAAACTTGTTCATCACGGGCTTAAACAATTATGGACTTATTTTTCTTCAAACAATTAGAAGACTAAAATCATATCAATGGCTCATGAGAGTCAGGGCTGAGATTTCTGCAATTTTCTTGGCCTTCCTCTCAGCTTCCTACTGTCAAGTTGCTTGCACTCCAGCCACCAGGTTTACAACATTATAAGCCGGAAGAAAGTGTGACTGCTAAAGAGCGAGAATGGTGCTTGTATTAAGAAAGCAATTTTTATCCTATTTATACACTGCCAAATTTGTGTCATATGCCCTTGCATAGGACACTGGAAAATGTATCTGTAAGCCTGATGCATGAGAACGGCTATAAAGGAAACCGATCCAATTGGCCATTGATTGGTAAGGCACCTACAAGGATCTGCTAAACGTATTAGCATGCAAGCCACTTGTAATAGAGGCAACATTTCTTTTCAATCACTTCCCTTTTCTTTTATCTTTTCTTCCTTTTGAGCCTCCTTCTCTTGTTCTGCACACCCCGCCCCAGCCTTCTCATGGTCTTCCTTTCAAATCTCTGGTTGGGAGAACATTCTCAAACTTAAAAACAAAGGACTCAGGGATTCATTATATTACACAATTCTACATATGTGTTACATAACATTTAAGAAAATTAAAAAGTAAAATGACACCAGAGATACTCAAAAAATTTAGCAGAAAGAAAACAAAAAATCTCTTGCTGTAGCAATATATATATATATACATATATATAAGTATACATATATATAAGTATATATATATATATTATATGTATATATATGTATATATATATATTATAGTGTTCCTGGGGGGAAACACAACACAATAAGTGCTAAAGACACATAGAGAAATTTATCATGAAATTTAGAGAAGAAATACATAATGAGGTTTTTCATGAAACTTAATGTAATTCATACGAAAGGTTAAATGGCAAATATTGGCCAGTATAAGTAGGCGGCTGTTACAACAGTTATCAAGAAAGCATAATATGATTAAGATAGAACAAATAAATTCAGATATATCCTCTACATTGTTGTTATTCAAGCACTGGACAGAAGTTGTCTGTACACTTAGCCATGAAAATGAAATGAGAAAGGAAAATGATAACAGCCATTATGTGCAAGTGTTGTGCTATCTAAGAGGAAAACATAAGAGAATAACAATGGATACCAAAAGGTTGGCCAAATAACTAAATACAGGAAAAAATGTGTTTTTTTGGGGGGGTGGGGAGTGTTATAGTACCGTACCTGCTGTGCCATTTTTATAGTCATAAATTTAAACATTTAAAATTCTAATTATCTTTATTCTAATTTTTTATTGGTTAAAGTGTCTGAATCAAGGCAATTTTCTAAATTCCAGACAATTTAAGTACTTACTGACTTTTCTCTATTCTAGTTTATTATTC
The DNA here is from genome assembly GCF_022079265.1 of Lynx rufus. Classification (NCBI taxonomy): domain Eukaryota; kingdom Metazoa; phylum Chordata; class Mammalia; order Carnivora; family Felidae; genus Lynx; species Lynx rufus. The sequence continues at coordinate 219,689,764 of NW_025814823.1, read as the reverse complement.
AATCAGTCACATTTATATTTAACATTTGTTCTAGATTAATTCTGGAGTCCCTCTCATCTGAAGTCAATTTTAAGTAATGAAAAACTGTGAGAACAACTTTATGGTTATTGCTGAGAAAGGATTAAATGCACTTAGGGTTGGTTCTCTCCTTGTTGGCACGCTTGTGTTCTCTGTCAGTGTCTCTTGTTTTTTATAGGGTTTCTCCATTTCATGACATGTTCAAAAATTCTTCTCATGCCCTGATTGTGTGATACGTGTATTTGATAAATTAGGATACATAACAAAATATAAATAATATTTATTATATATGTGATGTATACTACATATTGTATATCATCTTACACAAAATATATGTGTGTGTATATATATGTATATATACATATACATATATATATTTTTTAACACATTTATCCTTCTGGACTTGAACTTTTTGTGATCTGGATTGAAGTACATTCTTCCAAAATTCTAGTCAGTTTTCTCCAGATAATTATTGTCTTTAATTTTTTTTCCAGTAAATTGAGATATGAGTAATATTCTAAGGATTCCAAAAACAAGAAAAAGACACCCATAAGTCTCTGTCCTAGTGTTTTCAAACTTCCAGCAATAATTCCAAAGTCATTATCTTAAGTTACTATTGATTCTAATTTTTCACTATGTTTTTAAATATTATAATTACATAATCAAGTCTTTGTTAATAAAATTTATTCTCTATTGCTTTCTTTTTATGAAAGATGGGTTATTTAGAATTTTTTCCATGTAGATGGGTATTTAGAATTTTATTTTTCTTGTAGGTCATTTAGTTTTAGTGTTTATGCTTACTTGGTATAATTTATATATTTATAAAACATAACATTTGAACTTATAATATGCATGACAGGAAGAAATTTATTTAATTTACGGAGTCTTTTGGCCCAAAATATATAAATGATGTGCATAAAGTTGATTATTTGAGCTAAGTAAACATTTTACACAAAGATATCTCAGTAAGATTATAAAAATGCTTACCAGACATAATGTAAAAATAGATACAAGTTAGTTTCCTGGGTTAGGTAGATATGTAATTATTTAGTATATTCTTAAATAGTTGATATTTATATAATTTGTGTGTTTTATAACCAGCTCTACAAGTACTATTAAAAAACTTAATCCTATGGCAACCTTAATTAAAATATGGCTAAGAGAAAATAAATAGAAACATGACCTTACAAAGGTCTCCAAAGGACTCAGAACCTGGGCGCAATACAGGATTCTTGTCTCCTACACTAGTCAATACCACACTACATTATACTCACAGCGACTGTTTAATGTTGTTTGGCACAAAGCATATTTAAAATACAGCCTTGGAAATTATTTCAATAAACTTTTAACAAATTAAACATTTAACAAACTTTGAATTTGAATGTTTTAAAATCTCATTGGCAATACTGAGACTGTCCATACTTTTTCCTAAAGTACACATTGATATATCATTAAAGAAAAAGAAAATAATGGGAGCTAGTAGAATTTTTGTTGTTACTGTTCTAAGTAATTGAAACAAATCTATTTTTTAAGTTCCTTAAAGATCAACATCTCTCATTTGTTAGAATTAAAGTACTGAAATAGGGTGTTTTACATTTATGGTAACTCCCTCATTTTTTACTATGTTTTCTGCAACTGGATATTTTTTCCATAAAAGGGAAAAAAAACAAACCAACATTCAAAATCTCTTTGAATCAGGCAATAATTTTTCCCCATTCTTTCCAGGAATTGAAAGCAATAATTGCAACTCCACATTGTGCTTAATGATAAAGTGAATATATAGCATTTTTAAAATTCTTTTTAAAAAATCTAAAGGGCATTTTCTAGTTAATAGTTTACTGCATTCAAAGAAAAGATTTGGGCACCTGTACCATTTCTATTCTTCTCCCACATCCAGTTATATGACACAAACTGGTCCTCTGCATTCTATGGCCAATTCAGCAAGGCAAGCACTGTCTGGTACCATGTGATGCAAAACCAATGTTACATTCACACTAAGCATGTGCACACTAAACGTGTGTGTATGTGTGTGTGTGTGAGAGTGTTCCTTGATACAAGTAAAAGAAAAAAAAATAAAAAGAGCACATATGTATTTGAGAACCCTTTAATCTCTCTCAAAATAATATGCTCCAATATCCTAGAACAAACTTACAAAAGAAACTTGGTCTTGATAAGAACTTTATCGTGATAAGAACTTGAATGATTGACACAGTAGTTATGAGCTTCTCAGTTATGAGTTGGAATTCTGGACCTATGCTTTTCATAACCATACAACAAAGAGTTTCAAGTGTATATCTGAGAATCTCCCATATTTCCCAGAGACTGGGTCTTACTTCTAATCCTTATATTGATCTAACACTGATCATGACAGCTTAGAGATTAGACATATCACAAATTTTAAAAGCAAATTTATAAATAACATAACTTACTTCAGTGGCTCTTGAAGGGTCCCCTTGAGACCAGCAGCATGTGTATCACTTGGAGACATGTAAGAAGTGCAAATCCTGAGGCTCCGCCCAACACCTGATAAATCAGAAAATCTGAGGATCTGGCCCAGATTCTCGTTTAACAAGTTCTCCAGGTGATTCTGATCATTTAATTGCAAACCACTGGCCTATTTTATGGATAGATTTTTTATTTGTGTGTAATAAAATACAAATGTTTATTTAGGTGATCATATTTTTTTTCTATACACACTTTACTCAGCAAATTATGTAAAATATCCAACTGCAAGTTGTTCACCATATTTATAATGTACAGTATTATTGAACTCTCCTTGAACTATAAATCATTTAATTCTCCCATCTACATACAGCCTAAGCTGTTTCCAGTGACTTTGGCTTTGTCTTCTGCTTTAATTCACCTTTAATTACTTATTGTAAACTTCTTCCCACACCCAGGTTACATATTTCACCACTCAGTATATCTGTACACTCTTCAGACTCTTCCAGATCCTTCAGTTGTCAGTTTCTAAGACTTTTGGTCTTATCTTTCCTGCCCTCTCCTCTCAAGCTGGATTACACTGCTTTTTAAGGAGAGACAGGTGCTGGAAACATGTCTGCCTAAGGCTGCTGTCATTTCTTTCACCTGGAAAAATGATACCATCCAAACTTTTAAAGAGTTCATGACTTTATTCCTTCTTTCTGTGCATTTTCAATCAAATAAATATATTTAGAAGCTTAAAATATTTCTCTGTAAAAATCTTTAACAGTGGGGAAAAAAAAAAGACTGTCTCTGGAATCAGAACCCTGGTTCAAATTCTAAGGTGGACAGTGATTAATTAGATTGCCTCCGGAAAGTCAATTAACATTTCTGAGACACTATGTTCTCATATATAAAGTAAAATAATCATTTCTGACTTCCAAGTTTGTTGTAAGCTTTAAGATAAATTTAGATGAAGCACACAGCTCCAGATATCAGACTCTTGACAGGAATCAAGAAATGGTCACTTTTACATATAACTTTGTTCGAAAGTCTATAAAACTAACAGAAGAGTCTCTAAGGCTATATTTTACCAGAGAGAAGTATTTCTTTTCATACTGATAACCAAATGATATGCTATTTTGTCACAAACTCTTTTAACTAAATAATATTCTAAAGGATGACTTAGGTATATAGATGTGTGAGAAAAAAAATTTAAAATTCCCATTACAATATAAATTATGGCAGCATTTGCCTATTTTGCCTTTATACAAATTGTCAAATATGAAGTTGAGAACTGGGTTTATAATAATGAAGACACATTGGGTGTCTCCATAAAGGATTTGTGCTATTTCATTTTTATCTTCAAAACAATCCTATGGAGAAGTAGTAGGATTTCACTAGTTTTCCGAATAAGGAAATTAAATCATAGAGACTTTGGTAATTTGTCCAAGGACACAGAGCTAGTAACTGTCAGTCAGGATTTAAATGCCAGTAGCTGGTCTCTGGAACCAAGGCTCTAAAGCAAAGGAGTCTCTGGTATCTTTAAATGAAATGCACCAAAATTAACCAATTTAATTATAAAGGCTGTCTCTGTGGTCATTTTAAACAGATGAATTATAGGACTTTTGTTGTATTACCTTACAATCTCCTAGAGAGAAGCCTCGTTCAGTGTTAAACACACACGCACACACTGAGGAATGCAGAGGGACTGGAGAAATAATAGTGGTAACAGGGTAAACGCATCCAAAGTGGTCCGGGATTGAGATGTGTAAGGAACTTGAGTTTGAAGTGGACATCTCTGCCTTTTCTTTGGCACCTCCCTCCGTATCAATTTATGAGCACCAGTTACAGGATCACAGTACTCAGGTTTTGCAGGAAAAGTCAGTGCATCATAAGACTAGCAGTGAGGAGGCAACTCTAGAACCTGGTGTTTTTGCTTTCTTTTGAGATAACTGTTGAAAGTTGTGACCAATCCTGATATCCAGACTTTTGTTTTTAAATGGCTTTATTGAGATATAATTTAATACACTTTGGCTTAACTCTAGGGAAAAAAAAAATAGATGTTAGGGCATAAGACCCTGCTTTTCTCTAGACTTTTGGCTCAATGGAAGAAAGAAAAAGAGATATGCTTATTTTCCTCCAAACTGTCTAACCTATTACCTCAGGAAAGGAAAACAAAGAAATGGGATGACTGCCTTGTCAGGAGATATAAATGGACTATTTGGCTGTAGATTCTTCTTTGAAAATCTCTTAGGAATTTGCTAACAGTGAACACATTGATGAACCTGAATAAAAAAGTAACCTAATGGCTGACTTTTTTTTTTTCAAATTTATTTCTGCCTTACGTTTTGCTTTCCTCATGGTATATCTACTCTGACACCAATGTCTTTTCTTATGAATATATCCCTGCATTAGCACTTCAAGGACTGTGGCAGAATATAGCTCCACATTAATTTATGGGTCTGAGCACTCTTTAGCAATAGCTATCATTTCCAAACCTGTTTAAAATGCCTGTGTGACATTTTCCCTGAGAAGACTGACATTGGGATCAGCCTGATTGACTGGGGGGGAGGGTACAGATGTGATATCACACTTAAGTATCACACTCCAAGCTGGTTTAGAAAATGGAACCGATAATTTAAAATAGTGTAATAGAGGATTGGACTGAAGTTGGATAACTGAATCCTACTTTTATATCTTCTTTTTAACCTGTATGGCTGCAGTCAGTTCAATATATTTGCATGCAATAACATGTAAGAAATATAAAAACAAATAACATCTATAGATATGCCACAAATAGTCACTCTCTCCACAAAATAGTTATTATATCTTAAATTCAAGATTAGTTAACTATTGGTAAATACCTACCCTTGTCATTTATCTTCATTTCCCACCAAATCTTTTTAATTCACTAAATTAAATTTAGCCAGTACCCCACCCCCACAGCCATTGAGATAATGTTCACACATTCTAAATAAAGGTTTGCCATTTTGCAGGATTTTTTGCAGTTTCTGAACATTAACATTTGCCTTCTGGACTACTGTGTAAGAAGATATACTCACATCTTGCTATAACTATGTCCTCAGGGTCCTTGTATTTGGGCAGACTTATAAGATCTACAACAAGGACCTTTGGCATAACAGGACTTGGCTGTGATTCAAGATAGATTTGCCTTACAACAATCCTCTAAACCAAATAGTTCCATAGCTTTAGAATGTAATAAGAGACTTTCAAAGCATTTTGGTATACTTTTTTTTTTTTTTTTTTAATCATCCCTTCAGTTTTAGAAACTCAGAGGTAATACTTTATAATGCTTTCTGGAGGTTAGTTTTTGTTGTTGTTGTTGTTGTTTTCCATTTATGTCTATTCATGTGATAAAATATATGTCCTCTTTTGCATTTCTAATATTCATGATAATTAGTATTACAGTTCCAACTATTTTTTCACAACCCTTGAATTACTTAGCCTGTTTTGTTGTTTCTCCAATTAGCATATGCCTTGTGAGATTCTCAAATCCTCTAACACTAACTGGGTGTACAAGAATTGAGTTTAATTCTCACACTAATTACTAGGTTTTCTTTACCTTTATTAGGACACGATGAAGGATCAGCCAAATGGAAGAGAAACATAGGGCAAGTTACATAGAATATATGGGGGGGGAGGGGCACGGGAGATTCCCTTCCCTCTTCCACCCAGCATCTCCAAGTGGTTACCAACTCAGAAGCTTCTCCCAGTGTCATTATTCAAGAGTTTTTACAAAGATTAATCTCCACCTTCTTTCTCTCCCTAGCTGTCAGAGGTGGGACTGAAATTTCCTAACCTCCTTTCTTTTGGTGTTTCTTGAGTCTTGCCCCATCCTGAGGCCAATCTGGAAGCCCTGCCCTGAACCAGCTTACTGTCACAAACTCAGTTGTGATGAAAAGGGCCTGGTTAAGATAACAAAGGATCCTACTATCACTCAGGGGATTCCAAAGTTTTTAGGAGCTCTGTGGTAGGAACCAAGGAAAAAGATCAAATTCATTTCTTATTATCCCACATGACCATAATTTGAATTTACCTATTCACTTTGATAGAAGTTCTCCCAATTACATACACAAACACCTTAAAGTCAAATCCAAGAAATTTACTGATTTTTTTTTCAGCATTTCCCTTCTCCATGACTTTTATTTATGCACTGTTAAATTATTTGACAAGGAAGACTTTAAACTGAGGTGGCCCTAATTTTGCAGGATTTTTTACCACAATACCCAGGATCGTTGTCTCACTGCTTCGAAGAATGAAGAGGTGGACACAAAATGAGAAGCAGGCAAAAGTTTATTAGAGTATAAGATTAAAATGAAGAATAGTAGGAAAGCTCTCTTTACAGAGAGGGGGGATTCGAAAGTGAATGCCTGAGGACTAGAGGCAAGGGTCCTTGTTTTACAAGGTTCTGGTCGCCCTCCCCCTTCCCTTCCTCCTTGTTCCTTCTCAGGTTCTACCCTTATTGGTTGGATAACTCTAGGTGCTGGGTTGTCCATTCCTGATTGGCTCATTTTCATTGTATGAAGGGTGGTCTATGGCTATTTTATTCCTTGTGGGTCATACATTTTATGGTCTACTTATTTTTAGTCAGGTCTTTGTCAAATTCCTGAGGGAACCTGAAGCGGAGTAGGTGGTGTCTGTTAACATTCTTAAGAGGAACCTTAAGCCTGAGGGGGTTTGGTGTGGTCAGAAACTCCCAGCATTGTTCCAGGGACCTCAGGTCCTAATGCTTCTCCTCTCTGCCTATTTTATCCTATTTTTTTCCTATCATAATTATACTCCCTCTTCCTCTTTCACATTCTCATAATCAATCATCTCCCTTCCCCCCCTCCCCCCCATCATACTCCTTAAATTATGGACGGATTCAAGCAATGGATCTTAGTTCACCTTTTGGCCCAAAGCTTGTTAGTTTTCTAAGTGGAGTTCACATTCTTATAGCTATGGATGGCATATCCAACTACTGGGCTTTGATCCTATTTTTCTTTATTATAATGATGATTTCCTTTATTTTAGCTTTAACCATTCCTGATACAATCCAAAAAATATACCACCTCTAAAATCACTGTTTCAAACCCAAACTCCACCCACAAACTCCTCAAACCTTGCTCAAGCATTACTGTTGACTCAGTTCTTCAAACTCAATATTTCATAAGCATTTACTCTTCTATCTCTCTACCAGTTGTTTCCTATGTTCAACCCCCTGCTTTTCTACCTTAGCTTGCACAGTTTTCCCTTTTATTCACACTTGGCAAATAACAAGAATGCCTTTGGTGCTTTTTCCTTCTACGTGTCTTTGCTGGTTTCTCCTTCCCTACCAAACTTAAGTGTTGAATTTATTCAGCTGTCTGACTCTTTCATTGGATTGATACACAAATCATTTGCCAATGATTACTTGTTGTTTCCATTGTTGTTGTTTATAATCCCTAACTCAGAACTTTTTTTTATCATTAAAGTCATTTATCCATCTGTCTGCTGGTATTACTACATTACACATTATCCAAATCAAAATGTAAATGTTTAACTGAAATCTAGATGTTCTTTTCAAATGTTGCCCAAATCAGCAAGTGATACAACATTCACCCATTGCTCAGGGCAGATTATCTGTCATGATAGTCATTGGTACCATGGCCAATACCCATCTACTAACATTTCCTGCAAATCTATAACTCAAAAATATATTTCAAATATTTCCACTCTTCCCCTGTCCCCAACCACCATCCTCTTGCTTACAAAATATAAATTAAAAATAATAAATTTATGTTCAGAGCTTAATAACACTCAGAGCTTAATAACCCTCAAGCATTTCTTATTTTCCTTGGAAAAATCCCCAAATGTTACTATGGTCTGTGCAACCATAGATAATCTATTCTTTTGAAAATTTCTTCAATTACTTTTGCCTTTTTATCACTATGAAATAATCCTAAATATTCTACCTTTAAATATGGCCTGCCTTCCTGCTAACAAACTTTTGGCCATATATATTACTCATAATGGAATGTTCCTCTTCCAACATTCATTTAGCTGCTTGTTGCTTATCCATCTGGCCAAGACTTAAATTAAGTTCCTTAGACAAGTCTTCATAAATCTTGATTAGTCAAGATTAGACCCTGTATTACCATCTCAGAATCTATTCATTTCCTTCATGGTACTTATTTTAATGATTCTGTTTTTGTGTGTGTGTGTTTATTTAATGGTTGTTTGTCCCTTTTAGCTTTTAGTTTAACAAATTATTTATTACTATATAGTTAACCTTTAAAATACTGTGTGCTTCATAGTAGATGCTCAACAAATGTTTTTAAATAAATGAAAGAGTGAATCTTAAGTATCATCTCAGGTATTCTTGAATTTCATGGTAATTATTATACTCCTGTAAAACTACCTTTAGTAAAATTAGTGTAAACTGAATGGTTCTATTTTTAGGTGACTACAATTATCCTTTGTTTATGTATTCTGATGTCATCTAGATATATGCTCTGGCAAAAAAATCAGACAAACAAGTAAAAGCCCACTACAAGCAAAATTAATTGATAAAAAAAAAAATGGGAAAGGGTACTTGCAAATGATATCATATATAAAGATGTAGCAACTATGGTCTGTAAAAAACTATCGAATTTGAGAACAAAGGAGCATAAAGCCTACTACAAAAGTGGGGAAAAGTAAGAACAGATGTAGATATACTTAACATACAAAAAGATTGCAAGATGTCCAAGTTGCCTCACAGAGAAATGCAAAATAAAACTACATAGAGATATCATTTCTTACCTATCACCTATAAGAATGCTTAACACTAAAGAGTACACGATATATTTTGGCAAGCCTGTGGAGAAACAGTCACTCTAATAATTGGTTGGTAGAACTCAGACTGGTAAGTCTTTGTGGGAATGGGCTGCCAAAATATACCAAAGTTATATATACAATTACCTATGACCCAACAAGTCCACTTCTAGATATCTACCCTAGCAATTCGCCCCAAATATTATGAAAACATATACTCATGTTTATTCACAAAAATTATTTGCAAAATATAGAAAATTACCTACATGCAGAGATAAGGAAAAGTAGTTATATAAACTATGGTTCAACTACACATTTGAATAATCTGTAGTTGGACACAAGAATAAATATTTCCCTAAAGTAATAAGGAAGGATTTTTAGAGTATTTCTAGAATACGTCTAAAAAGGAACAGGAAGGATAAATCAGGAACAGGAAAAATAGTTATGTGTGACATTGATAGAGAATAGGGTAGAAGTGTAGGAATGCTAATTACCAATGAGATCACTTGATAGCTTTATAAAGATTATCAAGTTTATCAAAACCATCTATCTATCTATCTATCTATCTATCTATCTTCTATCTACCTATCTAACCTCCAAACACCTAGGATGGAGCAAACAAGTAAACATACTGTGAATATTGGAGGCAAAGTTCTTCACTGCCAACAAGAGTTACAAGCATGGAAAGTGGAGGAGTTAAAATGAAGCTGTGGAGATAGGTTGTAATTGGAAGTACCAGGTCAAGTCTGGTTTCTAAATAGATTTTATTAGGGCAATTCCCTAAAAGACCTTTTAATGGGTAGGGTAAGGCAATATAATACTTTCCATGAACTTATGTCAACAAGCAGGTGCTGCTCTATTTGTGAGTATTTATAATACTTCCTGGTTTGTGCCCTCCTTTGGAGGAAGAGTGTCGTGGTCCTGGTGTCAGTACCTTCCACTACTGATCCCTTTGACTATACATTTTGAAGGGGGAAAAAGTGTTATCAGCTTCCTTCTAATACCTTCTAGAATAACCAGTTGTTTCAAATAAATACTTAATGTCTTGCAGCTCATTTGCATGCTGGACTAGAAGTGTAGTTGAGAAGGAGTTGGGGATGTATCAAAGGCATACAAAGGTCATCATTCTTTCTAATATCACCCAGCTGAAGATTAAGTTTCATAGTCACATAGTATGGGAAAATTGGTAGGATAAACAGAAACTGGAAATACTTGGAGGAAAATATGTTTTGTTCACAGAAGGATTTCTAGGTTCCAATGTTAACACATAATTCCAAGTTTAATACATAATTAGTGACTGCATAGTTAGTTGAAGAATTTGTTAATGAATTGGATAATGAAAAACATAAGAAGAAAAGTGACTTTGTATTTTATGCATAATATTAACTCAAAAAAAAAAAAAACTAAAACCCTTTTTTGAAAGGAGAAAGCAGGGCATCAAATGCTCAGGATCTATAGTGGGTTATGGTAAATGTATCCAAAAAAGTATGCCCTCTAAGAAGAATGAATGCCCACTGAAAACAGCAATGTCTTTCTTCATTCAGTTTCAAACTTTCATTCTTTTGTTTGGAATATCTTTCATCAAAATTACTTTTCATAAATAAACTCCTAGGTGAATAGAAGGGAGATAAATAAGAGGCTTGGGAGTCCCCGTTACTTAAGGACACAATGCTCTTTCAACAACAAAAAATAAAATATATTAATAAGACACATCTTAAAATGGACTCACATGGTTTGTATGAATGACTTAGTAACCATGAGTTTATTTTGATTTAGAATACTTTGGTGGCTCATTTTGTTTTTCATCAAGAATCCATAGCTCAGTTGTAGACTTCATTGAGAAAGACTAATGTTTCTATAGGTTTCAATTTTTTTTCTTTTTCCCCACTTTTTTCAGAATGACCAAAGAAAATAAAGTAGTCAAAATGATTTATCATTATTGACAAATATGTTTGAGATAAAGAACTCTAAAATGTAAGGTGTTTAGAGATAAAAATAAAATTGGTATAAGACAGGATAGGTTCAAAGTTATTAAAGTAATATAGAGGTTTATAATGTTGTTTCAAGAGTAATTGAGTAAGAGAAATCTAAAAAGGCAGGAATTTGTTATGCGAGAGAAGTAAAACAAAGTCTGTGGTCTCAGGTACAAAGCAATGGGATGGCAAGGCTGGAGGAACAGAGAGCAGAAGTGTGTGAAAGGGTCACAATAGATGAATAAACCAAGTCATCAGAGCCCATCACACTCCTTTTTTTTTATTATACGAAATTTATTGTCAAATTAGTTTCCATACAACACCCAGTGCTCATCCCAAAAGATGCCCTCTTCAATGCCTATCACCTACCCTTCCCTCCCTCCCATCCCCCATCAACCCTCAGTTTGTTCTCAGTTTTTAAGAGTCTCTTATGCTTTGGCTCTCTCCCACTCTAACCTCTTTTTTTTTTTCTTTTTGTTTTCCTTCCCCTCCCCCATGGGTTTCTGTTAAGTTTCTCAGGATCCACATAAGAGTGAAAACACATGGTATCTGTCTTTCTCTGTATGGCTTATTTCACTTAGCATAACACTCTCCAGTTCCATCCACATTGCTACAAAGGGCCATATCTCATTCTTTCTCATTGCCACATAGTACTCCATTGTATATATAAACCACAATTTATTTATCCAATCATCAGTTGATGGACATTTAGGCTTTTTCCACAATTTGGCTATTGTTGAGAGTGCTGCCCATCACATTCCTTAAGGGAAGTAACACCTATAGCAATAAAGAATTCACACAACATGTTGACAGGGTTTGGGAATAAACATGGAACACTGCAAAGTGTGTGCAAAGTCATTACTGAATATACAGTGCCCAAGAATTAAGTAGATAAAAAATGGGTAAGGTACTACCACTAGTTACTAAAGATGAAAGTTTTATATGGAGGCCTAAAGATTGTCAGATAAAACAAAGGGTGGAATATTAAGAAATATAAAATATCACTATATAGTCTACTGTTGTTAGCGTATTTAAACATATTATTGGAATTTGTGAGATACAGATTCTTGAGATATGTTTAATTCATATTTAATGTATATTGTAATTGCCTGGGCTCCATTTTCTTACTTTTAAAAGTGGAGGACCAGCTGTCTGACAATTAATATGTCATTTGTGATTATGATTTTTGGCACTTACTTTTGAGGCTTTTTACAAATTATTTGGCTGCAGAAAAAAAAAAAATTAAAAATGGACAGAGGACCTGAACAGACATTTTCCCAAGGAAGACATACAAATGGTCAACAGATAGATGTAAAGGTTTCAACATCAACTAATCATCAGGGAAATACAAACCTACACCACAATGAGATATCTCCTCCATTAGGATTTCTATTATTAAAAATGCTTCATGGAATATGGAGGAATGGAAACTTATACAATGTTAGCAGAAGTGTAAACTGGTGTAACCACTGTGAAAACAATATGGAGATTCCTCACAAAATTAAAAATGGAACTACAATATGATCTACCGATCCCACTCTGGGAATAGATTCAAAAGAAAAAAAAAATATTCTCTCTAAGAGATATCTATGCTCCCATATTCATTGCAGCATCTTTCACATCAGCCAAGGTATTAGAGTAACCTAAGTGCCTATTGATGGATGAATGAATAAAGAAAGTATAAAGAAATGAATAAAGAAATATATATTTGTTTATGTACAGACACACATACACACAAACATGCACACATACACATGCATACACAAACACATACGCAAATGGAATATTTTACAGCTTTAATTTTTTTTAAGTTTATTTATTTTGAGAGAGAGAGAAACAGCACAAGTGGGGGAGGGACAAAGAGAAGGAGAGACAGAATCCCAAACACTCTCTGCACTGTCAGTGCAGAACCCAAATGAATCAAATCTACAGTTTTTAAAAAGAAGGAACACCTATTCTTTGTGACAACATGGATGAAACTGGAGGAGATTTTGCTAAGTGAAATAAGCCAGAGAGAGAAAGATAAATACGGCATAGGAATCTCAAAAAAAACTCAAATTGTTTGCACAGAAATACAGCAAAAAAAGTGGTTGTTGCCAAGGACTGGGGAGTGGAGGAAATAGGGAGAGGGTGGCAAAAAACTACAAAGGCTTAGTTATAAAATAAATAAGATCTGAGGATCTAATATGTAACATGGTGACAGTAATTGATAAGATTGCATTTTATAATTAAAATTTGCTAAAAGAATAAACTTAAATGTTCTCACTATGAAAACAAAGTTAACTCTGTGAGGTGAGAGGAATGTATTGATTAATTCAGTTAACTTGATGGGGTAATTCTTTCACACTATGTATCAAATTGTTATGTTGTACACTTTAAATATGTCATAATTGTACTTGTCAATTATCTCTCAACAAATCTGGGAAGGGGAAGAATACAAAAAAAAAAAAAAAAGGAATTAATGGAGAAGTTTGGACTTCAGCTGAGTCTAGAAAGATGAGAAAAAGACCAATCGGAAGAATGGGAGAAAAAATATAGAAATTCATTTATGATGTATTTGAAATTTAATTTTATCCTTCTTGCTTAAAACTTTAGGTCATATACAGGAGTGTACAGATCTAGTTCAGAAATGTACATGAAGTAAGTTTGCCTTTAATCCAATGACAAGGAAAAGCCAACAATATGGATAGCAATGCTACGGAACACACATGCTGTGATGAGGCTTACGGATAATCATAATTTTATAATATTTTTCCCAATTAGTTTTGAAGGTTACCGTGGCAAACAAGCATTCAGGATCCTGTGCCAGATATGTGTCTGAAGTTTCAGTCACAAGTAGATAATGCTTCTACTTATTTTGGGTAACAAAAACTATGGCAAGTTATTATTTCCACCATTTATAGCTCAGATAATTGTATTGAATATTACATTCAAAAAACATTGCGGGAAAAAATATATTTAGTACTTACAACCAACTGTGAAGTATGCAAGACCAAAGAAAAACACATATGTGTTGGATATGTTCTATTTTATCCTCCATATTGACTCACCATTTTTCCATCTGTTCTATGCTTGGGAGACTAGCCCCTATACACTGCATCTCGGGCTCCCTGTACCTAGGGTTTCCAGTTAGGGTCAGCCAAAATGTGATATTGACAGAAGAATGATATGAGACAGAAATCTGTAGGGTGTTTCTGTTTTTGTTTTTTCTGGAAGGCTTATTATTAAAAATATCACTGACTCAAAAGTTCTGAATTAGCCAACACCCCTCCCCCCACTTAATTTTTTTTCCTGAAAACATGCATACAGTTTTGTAAAAATGTTTGCTTTATTAAACACTCTATACAGCACCAATTATAATATGCCATCTTTCGTTGATGTGCTCTAACTGAAATAGTAATTTGTACCTGAAATGGCTCCAGGAAAAAAAAAAAAACAAAAACAAAAGCAAAAACAAAAAACTTAGACATAGGATTCTGAGATTGAATTGCACACATATTGAGCACTCCATGGTTACAGTGGTTTCCAGGGAAAATTTGACACTGGTAAGTTATGGGTAGAGGTATCAAGATCCTCAAAATATTACAGGTACTAGCACGGGAAGAAATTCAATTAAAGTCCAGGCTTTGGGAGGTAAAACATCTTTGGAATTTCATCTTCCTGAAGACAATAATGAGCACAAAGGTTTTTATTATAGTTGGCTACTCCTCAGAACCCTACATGGTATACTCAAGTAAAAGAATAAAATAAAAGCTGTGAATATTCAACTGAGATAAATAAAAGATTAGAATTTCTGTGACAACTTTAAGGAGTTCCTTAACTCCTCCAGCTGCAGAGCAAATGAAGTTGAGGATCAACAACTAGAGCTTGTTGTAAGCATCGCAGAGTTGCAGTGTCAATAAAATACTCAACTCAGAGCACTGAAGGGGAAAGAATGGGCCTCTGAAATATGAGGTAGAGACAATTGAGAAGATGTAGACATAACAGAGAATTCTGGACTCTTCCTCTTCTACATACTCTGCAATACCCCTTGAGAGTGGAGGCACAAAATCTAACCCTTTCTGAGGTAACCAGTCTATCTCTTTATGAAAGAGTTTCCCTAAATACACTCGGAAACTGTTCACGGAAACCACACCAAATGCCCTTCCCTACTTTCCAAGCAAGAGGAATTGTCTCCATATATATATAAAATAAGAAGAACAAAGCTGGCTCTAGGAGGAGATAGTCTATACACAGAAAAGCTGCAGAATTTCATCAGCTTTAATTGACAGGAATCTGGTAAGTATGTATGGGAGTGTTAGACATTCTGAGGGTGTTAGACAAAGAGGATGGAATAAAAAAAGATCAATGTTACACAATCTATTTATAAGATGTCCTTGCTTGGAACTTGGGATATAATGTTTGGATCTAGGGCCTAGGAAGGATATTAATAGTTAGCAGCTACATTGACTCATTGAAGCCTGAATACAACAGTCTCCTGTAGAGATTAGCAATGTGGGTGACATATCAGAAGTTTCTTGGGGGTAAGCATAGGAAGGAGTCAGAAATTTCATCTGGATTGTAACACTGGAATTGAAATATTATAAGTACCTGATCCGATAGTCTTTAATCACGTGCTCATCAAGAGTCTAAACATTGCTTCCTCATTAGGCATTAAGAAAGGCCTTGGTTAGAAAGATATTAGACTTTTTAAAAGCCAACGTGTGTCCATTACCTATTATGTATTGGCTAAAGATTATGGAAAAGAATGCTACAATAGCTGTAAGTTTCTTAAATCTCAGTGGAAATATTGGGATCCAAGATTGCTAGAGGCAGTTAGTAGTGTCTGACCTTCAGAGACAAGGTGGATGCAAATACCTCAATAAATTTCAAGGCAAGAGTAGTAATAAAAATGTTTTAATGTGCAGAGATCTGTAGTGATAGTTAATGAAGCATACAATCCTCAGGGATAATATAGACTGACAGCTCATGAAGGGGCTGCAAGACTTATGTTAGTGGAAAAATTATGTGGCTACAAGACCAAAAGCTAACTGAGGTGCCAGAGATATACCTGTTCATAGACTCAATAATTCTCAATTGAGAGAGAAGTCTGGGTGTTTCCAAGAAAGTCTCAGCAAAATGACACATGAATCTAAAATGAATCTTCCCCCCAAATTTTAACTGCAGAAATTTCAGATATTTAGCAGGATAACAGATGCTGAAGAAAAAAACAAGAAAAGTATCCAACCATTTTGGGGGTTCATGGTATTGCCTCTGGATTAACACTAATATCTGGATTTTTGCAATTTACCATGATCTGCACAAAGTAGGAGGTTGTTTTTTTTTTTAAAGTTTTTACTTAAGTTCCAGTTAATATACAGTATAATATTAGTTTCAGGTGTACAATTTGGTGATTCAACACTTATGTATAACATCCGGTGCTCATTACAGCAAGTGCACTCCTTAATTCCCATTACCTATGTTACCCATCCCCGCACCCACCTCCCATCTGGTAACCATCAGTTTGTTCTCTGTACTTAACAGTCTTTTTCTTAGTTTACCTCTCTCTTTCTGTCTTTTCCCCCTATGGTAGTTTGTTTTGTTTCTTAAATTCTACATGATTGAAATCATATGGTATTTGTCTTTCTCTGACTTATTTCGCTTAGTATAATACTCTAGCTCCATCCATGTTTTTGCAAATGGTAAGATTCCATTCTTTCTGATGGCTGAGTAATATTCCATTGCTTCCTCTTTATCCATTCATCAATTGATGGAAATTTGGGCTGTTTCCATACTTTGTCTATTGTATATAATGCTGCTATAAATTTTGGGGTGTATGCATCCCTTTGAATTAGTATTTTGCACCTAGTAGTGCAGTTACTGGATCATAGGGTAGTTTTACTTTTAACTGCCTGAGGAACCACCATGCTCTTTTCCAGAGTGGCTGTACCACTTTGCATTCCCACCAAAGGTGCAAGAAAGCTCCCCTTTCTCCACATACTCACTAGCCCCTGTTGTTTCCTGTGTTGTTGATTTTAGCCATTCTGACAGATGTGAGGTGATATCTCATTGTAGTTTGATTTGTATTTCCTGGTCGTGAGTGATATTAAGCATCTTTTCATGTGTCTGTTGGCCATCTATATGTCTTCCTTGGAAAAATGTCTATTCATGTCTTCTGCCCATTTTTTAATTGGATGATTTGTGTTTTGGGTGTTGAGTTTTATAAGTTCTTTATATATTTTGGATACTAACTCTTTGTTAGTTTGGATACTAACTCTTTATTTATATGTTTTGGATACTAACTCTTTATATATTTTGGATACTAACTCTTTATATCTACATTTGCAAATATATTCTCCCATTCCTAAGGTTGCCTTTTAGTTTTGTTGATTGCTTCCTTTGTTGTGCAGAAGCTTTTTATTTTGATGAAATCCCAACAGTAACCTCTTTGACATTGGCAGTGGCAATTTCTTAGTAGATATGTCTCCTGAGGCAAGGGAAATAAAAGCAGAGTAGAAGTTTTTGATGATTGATGGAGTGGTGGTTTGATTTCTTCTTGCAGAGGGTCCAGTGGGATGACAGATTCATTCCATGACTTTTTTTTTTTTCATTTTTAGAATGTATACAGTGGGGAAAAACCCAATGTATGGCAAAACCTTTACAGTGTCTTCTACATAGGAAACAAATGGAAATCCTTATATCTGTCCCCCCATACAGTTTAATAAAATGTTTGTCTTACTTCTACCTTCACTAATTTGCTTAAGAACTATGGCAACTCTCTTGTCCCCTGTGATAAGTAGCTTAGAGTATACTTAAATTGTTTCTATAACCCTGCAAGCGTATCTCTATTCCACTGAACTTTAGACATTATGCTATTTGGACTTGGTGACAAGGAAATAACAAGCTACTGGTGTTAAGATATAGGTTTTCACCTAGGTAAAAACAAAAGTGTATGCTCATGGGGGGATGAAAGAAAGGGGGTACTCTGACCTGCATATCTTTGGTTTGCCTACCTAAAGAAATTCTGTATCCTTCTGTATACTTATACAGATAGATAGATAGATAGATAGATAGATAGATTACCTCAATAACTTCTCTAGGTTTCCCCATCTAGCTGTGTACAGCCAGGAGGAAGGCATCAGCAAGAGATGTGAGTGCTGGAGGAGTATTAACTTTCGATATGTATTTCATGGGATTCGTTAAACACATAATGCTATTTGTTGGCTGTGTTGGGCTTTTCTCCATCTTCTGAAAATTTGGACAATTGATCTCTTGCCTTCATCCTTCAGAATTAAGAAGAGAATGGTTTCTTCTTATTACTAGTTCCAGGGTATTGCATTATTCCTTTTGTATTTCTAAATACTACCCAATCCTCTGTAAAATGTACCTCTTAAACTTCTGTAATTATCAGTTTGAATTTCCAGTGTCTTGAATGGAACATGACTAGTAGACTGTTTCCATTATCTCTAGATTTTACAACTTGCTTAAGGTGTCACAACTCTTTACTTTATCCTGAAGTTTAAGGTTTACTTTCTTATTTGTTTTCCTTTTATTTACAGTATTTATCTATATTATGTTACATCTTTAGAATACAGGATTGAAACTGAAGATTCCTGAATTCAGATATATTCCTTTTACATAAATCTAATTTTCCTTCTGATACAAGAGATATTTTATTATTAAGCAATAATTATAAAATTATCAATTGTATCAAATAAATTTAGAAAAAAATTAAGTTTATTTTGAGATGGAGACAGAGAAAGCATGAGTGGGAGAGGGGCAGAGAGAGAGAGAGAGGGAGAGAGAGAATCTCAAGCAATCTCCATGCTGTCAGAGCAGAGTTTGATACAGGGATCAGTCTCACAAAACGTGAGATCATGACCTGAGTTGAGATTAAGGGTCAGCCGCTTAACTGACTGAGCCACTGAGGTGCCCCTAGAAAAAATATTTTTGACTAGGAACACAAATAAAACATAGCATACCACCAATAATATGTTGTACTGATACTAAACTTCAAATTTCATACCTTCTATGTACATATTGGACCTTTTCCCCTTTAATTATTAATTTTTATAAGTTTTCCACAATTAAGGGGCCATTATATGAATAGATTTCCTACAGAAACAGAGAACGAAAAGCTATTTCAAGTGAGACTCTGAGATTATTTTAATTGGTTAGTTATTAGTGTTTGCATAACTCTTAATCCAAAAGAGAAATTTATTCCAACCATTTATTGGGAAAACCATTTTCTATAATATTACATGTAAACATGTTTAAAGAGTAGTACAAATAAAAGTGGTATTTATTAAATGCTTTCTTTTTCACTCAGACATTTTGAGGTAAATACTATAAAATTTCTGAACCCTTAAGCTTTGTCTTCCCAGTCATTTGCTTGGAGAATTCAGCATTCAGTCTGTTATTAGATAATCTATTTTTCTCACTATTCCACTTTGAGTTTCTGCTGCAGGGATACTAAATGATCTGTATTTTTCTGTGTGCATCAATCTGTTCATATCTCCCTGACTTTGTTCAAGTTCCCTCAGCCTTAGAAAGACTTTCTATTACTATCTCTCAAGTTAAATATTTTCTATGTTTAAAACTTTCTTTTGATCTACTTTCCTACCTCACTCAGATGTAATCACTTTTTCCTTTGTTACTTGCAAACTCAGTGAATACTCCTTATGTTTCGCTGACAATAAGATTATTCAGACAATGGATTCTGCACCTGTTTGGTACAACCATTAAGCAAACACATCAAAGAGAAAAAGATGAAATACTAACGTTTAATACATTTTTACAATGTGAAGTAAAACATTTTATGAACTCTTATGTGCACATTTCCTGACATCTTAACATACCTGATATTAGAATATATGCTATAATTTAATTGACATAAAATTTTCTTTATGGTCTATGAAATAGTGGTATATATTATAATTGATACAAGAGTTACTATGATACATTTTATAAATATTTTTTATTTGATTTCATGGCTTGGTTTCTCTCTTTCTCTCTCTCTCTCTCTCTCTCTCTGAAATAAGGATTATTTTTCCCCTAGTTTTGTGGTAATGTACACAAAGAGATTTATCTCATTCTATGTTGGTCAGCCCAATAGTACAATGTGTGATTGATCATTTTTGCTTTATTTCAAAGGGCTCCCAGGGCAAAACTAATCTCTATGAATGGCACACAAAATATGGAATGTTTAAACAAAACTCACCTGATTTGGGCAAATAAATTTTGAAATTCTTGTGATAATTTTTGTACCAGAGGAATTAACAGATGTATTCACAGAGAGATCTGAGATTTGTGGTTAGGAGAGGAAAGCTAATTCAATATACAAAAACAATTCTTAATAGAGGTTTTAAAAGTATTAACTGTTACCTCATAAGACAATGTAATAAGTTTCACTTTAACTAGAAGTATCCAAATAGACTTACTATGTGTTAAGAAGTTTTTAAAGATGCTAGAGGAAACAGTTGAAGGAGAAAGATGTTAAATGCATGACTATTGTATAATCCGATTTTGATATTCTGTCTTCTAAAATCCGGTCAAACTAATATGATTCTAAATATATGTTTTCTTTGGAGTTAATTTCAACTACAACAAAAAATGTTATTTAGATATAAACAAAGTAAATTACAAGGGTCATGTGTTATTTAGACAGACAAGTTCCCTACCTGAAATTGTAATAAATAAGTAAACATTACATGTTAAAGTGGAAACAAATATGGCAGTATATTTTAATAAAAGGAATACTGGTACTAAACTACTGCTATCATTTCTGAGAAGAGATAAACAGGGAAGTAAAAATGAGAATTGTAAAAATCAAGGAGCAGATCCTACTTAAATAGTTACTCACATAGTAACTATGGAGACTACGAAATAAACTGACAAAAAATCAAATAGAAAAATGATTAGACAACCCAATTAGGTAAAAAGATAAAAGCCAGAGTTAAGGAAAAATATTGAGTACTAAAACAGTACCTTTAGAAAATTAACTAAAAAGATGGGATCCTGGGTGACTCATTGGTTGGGTGTTAGACTTCGGCTCGGGTAATGATCTCAAAGTTCATGGATTCAAGCCCTGACTTGGTCTCTGTGCTGACAGTTCAGAACCTGGAGCCTGCTTCAGATTCTTGGTCTCCCTCTTTCTCAGCCCCTCCCCCACTTGCTCTCTCTCTCGCTCTC
Source organism: Lynx rufus (assembly GCF_022079265.1). Taxonomy (NCBI): domain Eukaryota; kingdom Metazoa; phylum Chordata; class Mammalia; order Carnivora; family Felidae; genus Lynx; species Lynx rufus. Next base: position 219,668,384 of record NW_025814823.1, on the reverse strand, counting down.
TCTCTCTCTCTCTCTCAAGATTAAATAAAATTTTAAAAAATTACAAAATACACTAAAAAGATTTATATCAGGAGGAAAAAATTTACATCTTTGGGATAAATGTATTGGTACGGTGAAGATACTTAAAACAACAGAATGCAGGAACATATAGAATGTTTAGGAAGGAAAGCACTAAAATAAGGAAATAACATTTTGAAAGTACAGATAACATTCCCTTTAAAAGTACAACATAAAAAAATTTCATATTTATAGAGAGAAAATTTTCCAGGAATGAAAACTTCCACTTTGGGGTATCATTCTCACTGCTATTTATTTTGTATTTGGGGGGTGTAATTTAACATTTTTTTCTATATGAAAATTTTATCTTCCTTAATTAGACTTAAACTCATTGAAGATGAAATTGAATTCTCCATTAGAATGCTCAGAGTATGTAAGATAATGTCAGACAATGAACCACATAGAATTGAAACACAGCAGAAATATGTTGAGAATTCAAGTATCTTCCTTCATTTTGTCTTTCCCAAAATAAAACTTGGTTATCTGTTAAAAAGCCAGGAGCATTTCCTGGAATTGTTCTTTGGCTTTAGGTAGAAGAATGCCAGCTTCCTTTGCCAGTTTTCCCCTCCACTAGCCTTTCCCGGGAGTCCATGGTAACTTCTCTACCCCTCCACCTTTTTTTTTTTTAACCGACATATAATTAATATACCACAGTTCATCATTTTTTTAAGTTCATTTATTTTTGAGAGATACAGACATTGCAAGTGGGGGAGGGACAGAGGAGAGAGAGAGAGAGAGGATCCCAAGCAGTCACCTCACTGCTAGCACAGAGACTGTAGTGAGGCTGGAAAGCACCAAACCATGAGATCATGACCTGAGCCAAAACCAAGAGCTGAATGTTTAACTGTGTGAGCCACCCAGGTGCCCCAAACATTCATCCTTTTAGCGAGGAAAATCCAGCATGGGTCTTACTATATTCACAATGTTTTGCAACCAGCACTACAATTAACCTTAGGATATTTTTTTTTATTATTACTGAAAAACAAAACAAAACAAAATGAAACAAACAAACAAACAAATGAAAAACTTTATACCCCTTAGGAGTTATTCTCCATTCTTCCCATCTTTTCCAGCCTATGGAAGCCACTGCTCTCTGATAGATTTACCTCTTCTGGATATTTCATATAAATGGAGTCATACAACAAAAACCTTTCACTCAGGCTTCTTTCACCTGTCATAGTTTTCAAGGTTTATCCTTGCTTTAACATGTATAAATACTTTATTACTTTTTATGGCTGAAAATATCCCACTGTATGGATATGACATGTTTTACTGTTATTCGATTTCAGGCATCGTTCAAAGCACTTTACTTAGGAGGAAATCTATAGGTTGTTTTGCTGTGTGTCCTCATGCTGAGAAGATATGGATACAATTGGGGAAGAGTTTGAAATTGGAATAACAATGAGGACACAGAAAATTAAGCAAGCAAATAAGTGAGGCAATTATTAACTGAGAAAAAAAATGTTTCAGAAATGAAAGATACTCATACTATACTAGCTACACAGCTTAAGTATAATTGACATTTACTTAGATATGACAATGTGTGAGGTAGTGGTGAAGGTGGTAAATGATGAGAACATCTTTCATGTCAATTGGAGTAAGTAAACTGAAGACAGCATAACTGAAAAAAAAAAGTTTCAACACATTGTCCTATTTAGATATAGGGAGATAAATACTAAACAAGATAAATAAAATAATTTTGTTTATATCACCATTCAGTGTATATGTTATTATAGCTAAGTTTTATGGAAGGAAGAACAAAATGAAGAAAGATACTTGAATTCTCAACGTATTTAATCTATACACAGAGTACTCAATTGTATGTTTTAAGACAACAAATTAGCCATATATCCCTAACAGGTAATGAGCAGACTCATCTTTCATCTCTTGGTAGATGAAAAATCTAGGCAATGGCAATTAATAATGAGACTGATAGGATTTATTGTGGGTTTTCAATTACATCAGTGTTCCAAGTCAATATATCATGAGCCCAGATACTTTGTCAAATAACGCCGACCAGGTGAAGTTAAGAAAACAAAACAAAACAAAAAACCGCCACTATTTCTGAGAAAGCCAATATGGTTTAATCAGATAAACACTATGAAAGAGGAGGTATTAAAGCTCCACACAATACCCAGGAAAGCTCAAGTATTAAAATAGAAAGAAGGCACAGATGAATGATCACTGGCTTCGGTTTGGCTTTCCAATGACTAGACAACTAGGAATCAAGTTAGATTCAAGAATCCATGTCACTCACATAGCTCTTACAAACTTCTCCAGTTTGAGATGGATTTTTCTTCCCCTTTGCACCAAGTAAATTGTTATAAACACAGAAAACTTTTGAAAGAAAATAAAATACAAAAATTCTGTGGTGTTAATCTAGTGCCAGTAAAGCAACAGAAAAACAAATACTAAAAAAAATAGCAATCTATTTTTGGGTAGCAAAATTTTGAAACCCAGTTTTTATAAAAATGTGATAATTGGCCTTGTAATGACTGTAATAAATCAAAGGGTTTTGTCTGAGTTTATAATACCTAAAACTTTCAATGTAATTTGACTTCCTAGATTTGTGATTTTATTTTGATGTTTAGAAAAATAATTTGAATACATTTTAATAAATGTTTAAATATTTAGTGGAAAATTAATTTTATAATCTTAAGTTTTGCTTTATGATTTATATATATCATCTGTTAATAGTTAGAATCCTGGTGAATAAAGTTTTAAAAAATTAATGTTATAAAGAGTAAATATATTTTTTAAATTAAATAGTTCTGTGAGTGCCTCTTTGTGCACAAAATTCATTCTGATATTAAATAACCTATCAATGCCTTTTAACCCCCAAAATCTAATAATATCTTTGACAAATAATGCATTATTTAGGAACCATAGGAAAGGAAAAAGATATTGTGGTAATTACATACAGTTGTGAGTTCACTGATGAGAATTTAAAGTTTATGCTTATTTGAGCACTATTTTACAAATGATGCAAATAATGAAATATCAATTTGATTATGACAAAAATACATGATTGTTTTCATTATAGACAGAAAGGAATGTGGTTCTCATAAACAAGTATAAGTTGCTTATTTTTTGGTTCATTTACAATATAGAAATACTTATCATCACTCTTTGTTGGTCATTATTATAGGTTGAGAAAATGATAAAAATAATAATAATAATGATAATTGAGACACTCATGATGCCTACTCTCATGGGGCTTAAAATCCAGTAGAAGAGACAAGCAAGCAAAGAGGCAAACATTTGGATAAAGTAACTGTAAATGTTTTAAAAATCAAGAAGGACATAAACAAGATGCTAAGATAAATGAAAATGAGTAGGATCTGTTTTTGATAGGTAGGTAGAAGATGTCACCAATGAGCTGACATTTAAGTTGATTCATGAAAATTAAGATTTACCCATATATAGAGAGGAGGAAAGGTAGACATGGGAACTGGTCTGGTAGTAATGTCATTACGTTACATGTTATGGATAGGAGAAGTGGCAGTGGTTAGGGTCTAATCCAAAATCAAATCACCAATAACTTTGCAAGTCAGGTTAAGCACTTAGCTATTATTCCACTTATTTGGTAAAGCCACCGGTGTTTTTAAGATGGTGCTATTGTCATTTATAACAGCATTAGCTAATATTCATTGAAAGCTACTGTGTGCCAGATACTATCTTAAATCTGTTGCATGTGCTATCTCAGGCAAGAGATAGTTTTTTGTTTTCTTTGTTTGGGCAAATAGCCCAATAGTCAAATCCTGCCAGCAGCTGTGATTGTACAGTTCTGGGATGGCACTGTGGACACCAAGCAAGATGGTCCCCTCTGCTCTGTTCCCTCTTACCACCCACCTACTGGAGAATCTACTGTTGGCAGCTGCCAGGTGTGTGAAGCAGTGGAATCTCAGTCCTGGAGTCAGCCACTAACATGTCATGGGCCAGTTGGCAAGTAGGGAAGGCTGGGATCTCTGGGAGGCAGCCAGGACGTGCCTGGGCAAAGAGCGAGAAGGACCATGAGATCTCCTGCATCTCACCCTCAGACCTGCGATTCTAATACCCAGAATGTTTCCAGGTGAGGTCAGCTGGGCACAAGACATGTCCCAACCTGGGCCACCACCCCCCCCCCACGTCTGCAGGGCAGGCAGACACCTGTGTCTTCTAGTTATTTAGCTTTGTAATATCCTTATTTTTGCCTCTTGACCCAGGAAGGTTGAACTATTATTAGTTGGCTCTTTATTTTCTCATTCTTTCCATAATTTTTCTATTCCCATCCCACAGATGTGGAACTGAGGCTCAACAGTGGCTTGACTCCAGAGCCTGAGGCTGATTTGGAAAGCTATTTTAAGAATCCAAAAACCGAACAAGAGCCAGCCCTGAAGGAGGTCAAAGGAGGTGGAGAGGGAGTAGACAGAGAGACTGAAAGTATGTTTTAAACACAAAATTGGCAAATTGTCGATGATTATTCTTAGATCTCCTGTGAGGATGAACTAAAGGTAGACTCGTTGATTGTGAAGTTACCTCCTTTAACAAGGGTAGTAGTATAGTTCTGGGATGGGGACAAATTGGAGATGAGACTGTGGATAAGGTTGGGGAGGAAGATTAGATATGAAGGGTTTCTGCCCTGCTAAATAGGAAATAACATGAGACTACCGAGAGGACCTGTGAGTAGGAATCTAGAGTAAGGTTCTAGAACTTGAGGAAACTCAATAGAGTATCCACCTTACTTATGAAAGGGAAGCTGACTGGTTTTTGTTTGTTTGTTTGTTTGGCTTTGCTATTGTCTCTTTGCTTTTGACAGGGAAAACACTGTTTAAGATACAACTGAAAAACAGGTAATGTTAACCCCAGTACCAGCATAAGGGAGAAGACTGAAACGTATGGATATTCACTCATTAAATAAAAGCATAGTTTATTTGAATGATTGCATACTTTGTGGTTAAGGTACAGAATTTGAAGTGCTTTAGTATTCATTTCAAAATTCATGTTGTCACTTTGTGGTACACTATTATATCAGTTTGCCTAGATGTGACATACCAATATACATGTCAAAGTTAACATATGTCTACTGCCTTGGACTCTTAAAATACTCAGCAATAAAAAACAACTTTAAAAAACAAAACAAAATAGATTAATGTTAATAAGTCAAATTGCTCTAAAATAAAATTAGTTCCAATAATTTGAGCATGGGACCTTCAACCCACGGTTCACTTTGTTCTATGAAATTCTTTGGTCATACATGTTTGACTTCACTTACACTGGGTAGATAAATTGTGAATCTTTCCATAGGGTTCTTTATCACAGCATACTTTATTTGTTGCACTTACTGCTTTTGAGAGACCTAAAGTGTATGCAATAGTCAATCCCTTTTACTCTGAAACCAAGGATTCTGCTGCATATTCTAATTGTTATTTAAAGGTCAACAGTGAGGGGTACCTGTTGGTTAGGTGTCAAACTTCAGCTCAGGTCATGATCTCACAGCTCGTGATTTCAAGCTGTGTGTCTGGCTCTGTGCAGACAGCTCAGAGCCTGGAGCCTGGAGCCTGCTTCAGATTCTGGGTCTCCCTCTTTCTCTGCCCCTCCCCTGGTCATGCTCTGTCTCTCTGTCTCTCTCTGTCTCTCTCTCTCTCTCAAAAATAAATAAACATTAAACAATAATAAAATAAGGTCATCCAGCAGACAAAAATGTTAGCAAATTAGAACCTGATAAGAAATGGAATCAAACAGGTTAATTTTAAAATCCTTTTGTCTCTACTAAAAGATTTAGAGCAGTTAGGTATAGAAATTCTCCATCTTCTAAACTAAAAGATACTAAATTTATCTTCCTATTTTGTTATTTTGTAAAGCATGTTGCTGAGATGTTAGCATAATAGATGTGGAAGAAGTTTAGGAAACAATTAGAATCGCACTGCTTAAATTATGAGAACCAAGTAAAAACCTGCTAGAGACAAACCAGTAGTAATTGAAAAAGCAAAAGGATAAAGTTAGTATACATTTCAAACATCATGGAAAAAACAACAATGGCATTTTTGGGACCAGGCACAACTTTTTACTTTTTCCATTTTCTTCAACCACTGGCATAGTTCTCTGATGCAGAAAAAGGCTCATGGTTATATGATGAGCTTGATGGGGGATGGGAAATAGTAAGAGGCATGGTGAGGATTTACAGCCTTTTATTTTAGACATTTACACATTAAGACTTTGACTCCAGAACCTCTACAAAGAAATTTCCTTTGTCTTCTGACAGAGGAGTCAGAAGAGTTTTTAAACTGAATCTATTTTGATATCCATGCTTTAGTAAGAGTTGAGTTAAAGTTTCTAATTCCAGTTTGGTTAAGGTCTGATCTCAAACTAAAGAAAAATATTTGCCATATTTGGAAGGAAGTTTGTGAAACAGCCAAAATGTTATCCAATTTGAAAAAAAAAATAAGTTATTAAACTAATTTCTTACAGATAGGGTATAATAGACAAAGACAGACACAGGGAAGTAAGGAGTACAAAATAAAGAAGGGGGAGAGAAAAACCACAAATCAAATTAGTTGTTCTGTTATCTAACAGTAGAACCTTAGAGTTCTCCAAGTGAATATTGCAAAATCCCACTCCTATTCAAATAACTATACTAAGATCATTCTAACCCTCCTAAATATGTCTATTTATTTTTATTAAATATGTACATCAAAGAGATGGAATTATTTATTTAAAATAGTCTCTGAGATCTTTAATGACATTTGAAACCAATCACACTCTAAATATAAATTACATACTTAGATGGGACAAGAAATGCTACATTTTTTCAATAGGGGGGATTTTCCATATTGGAATTATGTGATACTAGCCTGCTAGATAATTCATAATAATAACAATAATAAAGATATACACAAAGGAAAGAAAACCTGCATTGCAAACTGCAAGTAAACTATATACTTATTTTTAAAAATTTTTGTACTGGAGGAGTCAAGATGGTGGAGAAGTAGGGGGACCAGAATTTCCCTTTTCCCTCAAATACAGCAGTATTGAGGTCAGAACACTTGGAATTCCAGGAATCCAGGCTACAGAATGACAGAAAACTCTCCACAGGTGTATGGAGACAGCTTGGTAGGACAGAGGGTTACTTCAACAAATAAATCAAAGCACACCTGGTGGAAGGTCCAAACCACCACTAAGAGCACTGAGATAAAGCAACCAGAGAGGCAACAGAGTGCATGCAACACACTCCAAAAACAACTCCTGAAGTGCCAGGCCCTGGACAGTGTATGATCCCGTTTTAGTATAGTAGTACTCACCGGTGCAGGACACATAAAAAGCTATTAAAACACGTAAAAGACAGAAAACTAGCCAAAGTGATGCAATGGAAGAATTCTTCTCAGAAGAAATTTCAGGAAGAAATTACAGCCAGAGGATTGCTCAAAACAGTTATAAACAATATATCTGAACATGAATTTAGGATAATAGTCATCAGACTAATAGTTTGGCTTGCAAAAAGCATAGAAGACAGCAGAGAATATATTGCTGCAGAGATCAAGGACCTAGGAAATAGTCATGATGAATTAAGAAAGGTGTAAATGAGATGCAAAATAAACTAGATGCAGTGAAGGCAAGGATGGAAGAAACAGAGGGGAGAATAGGTGAAATGGAAGATAAAATTATGGAAAATGTTGAAGCTGATAAAAAGAGGGATAGGAAATTACTAGACCATGAGGTGATAATTAGAGACCTAAGTGATTCAATGAAATGTAATAATATCCACATCATAGCAGTTCCAGAAGAAGAAGAGAAAGAAAGAGGCAGAAGCTGTATTTGAACTAATTATAGCTGAGAACTTCCCTAATCTGGGGAAGGAAGCAGACATCCAAGTCCAGGAGATACAGAGAACTCCATTAAAAATCAAGCAAAACAGGTCAACACCATGATATATCATAGTGAAACTGGCAAAATACAAAGATAAAGAGAGAATTTTGAAAGCAGCTATGGATGAATGGGCCTTAACCTACAAGGGTAGACACATAAGTGTAACAGCAGACCTGTCCACTGAAACTTGGCAGGCCAGAAGGGATAGGAGAAAATATTCAATGCACTGAATAGGAATAATATGCAGTCAAGAATTCTTTATCCAACAAGGCTGTCTTTCAGTGTAGAAGGAGAGATAAAGACACGAAACCCATATCTTTCAATAATCACTCATAATGTAAATGAACTAAATGCCGCAATCAAAAGACATAGGGTATCAGAATGGATCAAAAACCAAGACCCATCTATATGCTGCCTACAAGAGACACATTTTATACCTGAGGACACCTGCAGATTGAAAGTGAGGGTATGGGTAACTATCTTTCAAATTATTGGATGTCAAAAGAAATCTGGAGTATCCAAACTAGATTTTAAACCAAAGACTATACTAAGAGATGAAGAAGGACATTATATCATAATTGAGGGGTCTATCCATCAAGAGAAGCTACCAATTGTAAATGTTTATGCCCCCAACTTGGTGCCCCAAGATAAATAAATCAATTAATCACAAACATAAACAAACATATTGATAATATTACTGTGATTGTAGGTGACTTTCATACTCCATTTACAACAGACAGATCATCTAGGCAGAAAATCAGTAAGGAAACAATGGCCTTGAATGATACACTGAACTAGAAGGACTTAACATATATTCAGAACTTTTCATCCAAAAGCAGCAGAATACATATTCTTCTTGAGTGCATATGGAACATTCTCCAAAGTGGATCATATACTGGGTCACAAAACATTCCTTATCAAATATAAAAGGACTGAGATCATACTATGCATATTTTCAGATGACAACGCTATGAAACTTAAAATCAACCCTAAGGAAAACTTTAGAAAGCCTCAAAATACATGGAGGTTAAAGAACATCCTACTAAAGAATGAATGGGTCAACAAAGAAATTAAGTAAGAGATTCAAAATATATTGAAGCAAATGAAAATGAAAACATGACTGTCCAAGGCCATTGGGATGAAGCAAAGGCAGTTCTAAGAAGAAAACACATTGTGATCCAGGCCTACTTCAAGAACCAAGAAAACTCCCAAATACAAAACCTAACCTCACACTTAAAGAAACCAGAAACACAGCAGCAAAGAAATTCCAAAGCCAGCAAAGAAGATAAATAATAAAGATTAGAGCAGAAAAACAATATAGAATCAAAACAAACAAACAAAAAACAAAAACAAACAAAAAGAACAACCAAAACCATAAACAAAACAAAAGAGAGTAGAACAGATCAATGAATCTAAGAGTTGTTTTTTTAAAGAATAAACAAAATTGATAAACCTTTAGCCAGACATCTCAAAAAGAAAGAGAGAATATAAATATAAATATAAATAATATAAACATAAACATAAACATAAATATAAATATAAATAAATATATATACATATATAAATATAAATATAAATATAAATATAAATGTAAATGTAAATATATATATATATATATCGAATGAAAAAGGAGACATCACAACCAATACCACAGAAACACAAACAATTATTAAAGAATACTATGAAAACTTGGGCGCCTGGGTGGCTCAGTCAGTTAAGCAACTGACTTCAGCTCAGGTCATGATCTCATGGTTCATGGGTTCAAGCCCCACATTGGGCTCTATGTTGACAGCTCAGAGCCTGAAGCCTGCTTCGGATTCTGTGTCTCTCTCTCTCTGCCCCTCCCCCACTTGTGCTCTGTCTCTCTCACAAAAATAAATAAAATGTAAAAAAAAAAAATTGTTTTTAAAAGAATACTATGAAAACTTATATGCTAACAAAATGGACAATTTTGAAGAAATGACAAATTCCTAGACACTCACATACTACCAAAACTCAAACAGGAAGAAATAAAACAAATTTGAACAGACCCATATCTGTGAAGAAATTGAATCAATTATCAAAAATTTCCCAACAAATAAGAGTCCTGAGCCAGATGGCTTCCCAGAGAAATTCTACCAGATGTTTAAAGCAGAGTTAATGCCTATTCTTCACAAGATTTTTCAAAAAATAGAAATGGAAGGAAAGCTTCCAGATTCATTCTCAGCATTACCTTGGTTCCCAAACGAGACAAAGACCCCACTAATTATGAGAATTACAGGCCAGTATCCTCGATAAACATGGGTGCAAAAACTCTCAACAAGATACTAGCAAATTGAATTCAAGTATGTTAAAAGAATTATTCATCATGATCAAGTGGGATTCATTCCTGGGCTTTAGGGCTGGTTCAATATTCACAAATCAATCAATGAGATATATCCCACTAATAGAAGAAAGGATAAGAACCATGTGTTCCTGTCAATAGAGGCAGAAAATGCCTTTGACAAAACACAGCATCCTTTCTTAATAAAAACCCTCAAGAAAGTTGGAATGTAAGAAACATACCTTCTAACCATCATAAAAAACTTGTGAAAGGCCCACAGCTAACATCATCGTCAATGGAGAAAAACTGAGAGATTTCCCCTGAGATCGGGAACATGACAGGAATGTCCATTCTCTGTCATTAACAGAGCTAGAACAAACAATCCTAAAATTTGTATGGAACCACAAAAGACCCTGAATAGCCCAAACAATTCTGAAAAAAGAAAATGAAAGCTGGAGACACCACAATTCCAGACTTCAAGATGTATTACAAAGCAATAATCATCAAGACAGTATGGTACTGGCACAAAAATAGGCACTCAGATCAATGGAAAAGAACAAAGAATCCAGAAATGGATGCACAAACATATGGCCAACTGATCTTCGACAAAGCAGGAAAGAATATCCAATGGAAAAAAGAGTCTCTTCAGCAAATGGTATTGGGAAAACTGGACAGCAACATGTAGAAGCATGAACCCAGGCCACTTTCTTATACCATACACAGAAATAAACTCAAAATGGATGAAAGACCTAAATATAAGATGGGAAGCCATTAAAATCCTAGAGGAGAAAACAAAGAACAACCTCTTTTACCTCAGCCACAGCAACTTCTTACTTGACATGTCTCCAGAAGCCAGAGAAACAAAAGCAAAAATGGACTATTGGGGTCTCATCAAGATAAAAAAGAATTTCTGCACAGCAAAGGACACAATAAGCAAAACTAAAAGGCAACATATGAAATGGGAGAAGATATTTGCAAATGACATTTCTGATAAAGGGTTAGAATCCAAAATCTATAAAGAACTTATCAAATTCAACACCCAAAAAACAAATAATCCAGTGAAGAAATGGGCAAAAGACATGCATAGACACTTTTCCAAAGACATCCAGATGGCTAACAGACACATGAATAGATGCTCAACATCATTCATCATCAGGGAAATACAAATCAAAATCACATTGGTATACCACTTCACACTGGTCAGAGTGGCTAAAATTAACAACCCAATAAACAACAAATGTTGGCGAGGATGTGGAGAAAGGGGAATCCTCTTCAACTGTTGGTGGGAATGCAAACCGATGCAGCCACTGTGGAAAACATTGTGGTGTGGAGGTTCCTCAAAATATTAAAATTAAAGTTACCCTCTGACCCACCAATAGCAGTACTAGGAATTTATCCAAAGGATACAGGACTGCTGATTCATAGGGGCACATATACCCCAATATGTACAACAGTTCTATCAATAATAGTCAAATTATGGAAAGAGCCCAAATGTCCATCAAATGATGAATGGTTAAGAAGATGTGGTATATATATACAATGGTATACTACTCAGCAATGAAAAAGAATGAAGTCTTGTCATTTGCAACAACATGGATAGAACTGGAGGGTTTTATGCTAAGTAGAATAAATCACTCAGAAAAAGAGACATATTGGGGCTCCTGGGTGGCTCAGTCAGTTGGGCGACTGACTTCAGCTTGGGTCATGAGCTCATGGTTTGTGGGTTCGAGCCCTGCATGGGGCTCTGTGCTGACAGCTCAGAGCCTGGAGCCTGCTTCTGATTCTGTGTCTCCCTCTCTCTGCACCTCCCCTGCTCATGCTCTGTCTCTCTCTGACTCTCAAAAAATAAATAAATGCTAATAAAAAAAAAAGAAAAAGAAAAAAAAGAGAGATATCATATGTTTTAACTCATATGTGGAATTTGAGAAACTTAACAGAAGACCATAGAGGAAGGAAAGGAAAAATAAGTTACAAATATAGAGGGAAGCAAACCATAAGAGAATCCTAATTACAGACAACAAAATGAGGGATCCAGGGGCGGAGAAAATGGGAGATGGGCATTGAGGAGGGCACTTGTTGGGATGAGCACTGGTTATTGTATATAAGTGATGAATCACGTGAATCTACCCCCAGAGTCAAGGCTACACTGCATATACACTGTATGTTAACTAACTTGACAATAGATTCATAAAAAATTATTTGTACTGATACCCTGTTATTCAAATTCCTCATATACCTCATGTGTAAATATTTTTACTGAAATCCATTTTGAGTAGTTTTAATTATAATCCTGTGATTATTTTTGCTATTTTTGTTCAACACTTTTTAATCTCATTTTCTTCATTGTTAACAGCATACTATACACATTCAATGCACACATAAAAATGTATATTTCAAAAGAAAAAATCTACAAATTAATTTTAATATAACTGCAGTAAAATCTAATTGTATTTACTTAACATATCTTATATATAAAACATAATTACTTTTCTCAAAAAACACAAATTTCTACCCCAAAGACCTGTTACTTAAAGTAAATTTAATATACTTGAGAAAATTAATGATTTGAAAATAAAGAGATACATTTTGGCATATTATCCAGGATATTCACATCTTGAAATGACTCAGTTACAGAAAAGAAGAATTTGTTTCAGAAATGAATTATGTTTAGTAAACAAAAAAAAAAAAAAAAGGAGAGCTAGAGAGAGAGAGAGAGAGAGAGATAGAATTTAATCCATTTAAGGAAGACCTTGCCCATCTTGATAAAAAAATGTAAGACTGCCTTAATACTGGAGAGCCACGCCAAAGGACTTATAAACTAAGACTTGATTTGATATTACAGGTTGAATAGAATTACGTTAACTCAGGAAACTCCACAATAAATTTGTTAGAAAAAATCTGTGTATTTCAAGGACCTGCTGGCTCTCAGTTTAAACCGTATTTCTATAAAAATTATTATTATTATTATTGACTTATTTTTAGTTTAAAAGTCTCTTTATAATCTATATACTACAACTAGTACATTTTATATTCAGCTTTAATTGTTACACATATGTGAAAATAATACTTCATTACTTAAATTATAGTTAGTACTTGAGGCACTATAGCAAGTATCTTGAGTCCCTTCTTTAAATAATATCAGTGAAGTTTTAAAGCACATAATCCTTGGTTGAATATTATGTGAATTATAATACTCTATGGGGTTAAAGTTATGTTAAATTCCTGTGGGTTAAAAGCTATAATATGCCTTGTGAGACTCTCTAAGGATAATTAGTAAGTACTCAATTATTTGGCCTCATTTACCAGAGTGTGTATTGAAAATATAAATGTTTTATAAGTCTGGTATTATTTTTATGAACACAAGTAAATTTGAATACATTTTCCGTAAAAATAGCTAACCTACAGCTTCTTAATTGTTTTCATTTCTTGGATTTTGATGGCATTAAAGTGTTTCTCTGTGAAATTTTTAATCGATAGTTTTTGGGACATAAAGATTCACTTGTATTTAATAAATGTTTAGACTGTGTACTTAAAGTAAATCTTTTTTAATAGCCTGGCCAAATTACATGACCAGAGAAAAATTCAAATGCATTAAAACTGCTGGTATGCTATAAATCGATTTAAGTTCTTAAGAAAGTAAGAACTTAAATCTTAGAAAAGTCCTGTAAATAGTGCATTAGTATTAAGGAAACTTCGCAAGAATTCTAAAGAATTTTCTGCTTCAAATATATAAAAATAAACATTATGTTATAGTTTTATAGGGTTACATATATTTAAAAATATGAGTTGGACTTTTGTGTCATGTAATAGAAACCATAACATCCTCCTCTTTCCCATACCTCAAAACATAAAAGAAAGAAAGAAAGAAAAAGAAAAAGAAAAATCCAGATAGACACTAACTAGTAGCAACAACAAAAAAAAAGGGGGGAGGGGGAATTGCATAATGTCATAATCGTTGAGTTATTGATATAAATAAGTTAATGAGAAATTACTGAAATTGTGTAGATAACACAGCGAGGCTTCTAAAAGTATCCCACCCCCAAAAAACATAATGTTGAGTCTCAATATCCATAAAATTCTCTTTGATATCTTGGACTCCAGAGAGTGGTTATCTGAATTGGTGATATTGCATTTTCCTCTTGTATCAGGAGGGAGATGAATTTGCGGTGAAGGGTATTGGGGATAATGACTGTGGAGAAATGCATGAAAGTGGAAGAAGTGGAAAACAAAGCCATTCTCTCTGACACAAATGAATGTTCCTGTCCTACAAACCGAATATGTGATGTATCTTAAGCCTATGAACTTGTCCACTTTGGGTTGGGTTACATTGTCTACATGCATGAAAGGAACAAAGCAAACCTGAGAAATAAAAGCAGGGTGCTTTTACTAAAACATTGAGTTCTGCCTCAGTGAACTCTAACTTCTCTTAGACTTCATAAAAATAGTGGGCAGAAACAGCTGTTATCTTATCTGGACCACAAAATGGTTTTCACTCTGTTGAGGAAGAAGTAAAGCAATCGTCCACAGGCAAAAAACAAATGGAAAGGCCCAAAGCTGCCAGGATATGAGAAAGGTTTAAAAGGGACAGAAATTATGGAAATATACTCTGGATGGCAAAACTAAATAGCAACAAAAAAAGGAGAGTAGCATAAAGGAAATAAATAACTGGGTTTAGTAGTAAGCTGTGCCCAAGACACAGAATGAAGTTTGTCTAAGTACTTTCAGGAGTAAAGCAATTTGCTGAGCATGCTAATAAAATCAGACATCAAATAAATAAAAAGAATTAGAAAAATTTAAGGAGGGTGCCTGGGTGGCTCAGTCGGTTAAGCATCTGACTTGATTCAGGTCATGGTCTCACGGTTCGTGAGTTCGAGCCCTGCATCAGGCTCATTGATGTCAGCACAGAGCCTGCTTCAGATCCTCTGTCTCCCTCTCTCTCTACTCCTCCCACACTTGCTCTCTGTCTCTCTCAAAGTAAAAAAAATAAACTAAAAAAATAAAATTTAAGGAAAAATTATTGAGCATGAAAACAACATCAGAAATTAATTCACAAATAAATTGGTAGTACCAAGGGACAAATAGAAAGAGAATTAGAGAATTACTGACATAGAATAGAGGCTTAAGATAATTATGAAAGATGAAAAAAAAAGTAAAGCAGTGAGACAGAAACACATTGAAAATAAGGATGAATAATAATCTCAACAACAAAAAAATAAAAGATTACTTCAAAATACTAATTTTTTTAATGTTTATTTCTGAGGGAGAGAGACAGCATGAGCGGGGGAGGGGCAGAGAGAGAGGGAGACAGAATCCAAAGTAGGCTCCAGGCTCCAAGCTGTCAGCACAGAGCTCGATGCGGGGCTCGAACTCACAAACTGAGATCATGACCTGAGCTGAAGTCGATTGCTCAACCTACTGAGCCACCCAGGCGCCCCTTTTTAGAAATGGTTTTTCTTTAATGTTTATTTATTTCTGAAGATTACTTCACAACAATAAAACCAAAATCCATCCCCCCTCCCCCTGCAAAGTCTAAATTGGTACACGGAACACTTTGCGTTCTAGGTAACTCACAGGTGCTTTTTAGAGTCTGAGACATTAAACTTCAAATTTAGATTACTGTGTTAAATTTGATAATGCTCTTCCTGGCCTTTCCATTGATTAATTCATGATACTATTTAAAAATTAGCTTTCTATACCTCTAGATGTTTAGAATAGCAACCAGTTAACTGGCAAGCTCCAGGGGTCCTTTATACTAAATAGGCCCAGGGAAAAAGCCAACCTATAGAAAGACAATGGAATGGTGAAGACAAAGGTCATTGGAAGAGTTCATCCACAAGCACAGTTAAAACATTTTGTCCTTTTAGTCTTTTTATTGTCTTTGTGTTTATGCACCCATTCTGCAACTATATCCTCTAGCAGAACTACAAAGAGCGAATCTTATTGTAGGTGGGTGCAGTAGGAACAGACTTAACCTGAAGACCAGCATAGCAGCCATTGACTCAGAATGTCAATGACCATGGCCCCACTCTTCACAATAGCATAAAATGAGAGTGAGCCTGGGGAATTTCTTCACAGGATAACAAACAGTTGAGTTATAGAATCCATATCCCTGCGAAGGTGACTTTTTTTGTTTTTTGTTTTTTTTTTCTTTTTTGTTTTTTTTTTGTTTTTGTTTTTGTTTTTTCCTTATGAAAACAAATAATCCCCCAAGATAAGACCCAAGAAGTTTTCCCATAACACCTTAAGTAACAAACATGTAAGTAAATCTAGATGGGAACAAAAATAATTCTCCCACTTGTTTTTGCACATAGGTCCAGGTTGATAAAGTTACTAAAATATATATATAAAGAAAAAAGTTTTAAAATAAAACCTGAAACTTAAAAAAAAATTGCATGTAGTGACAGATGACAACCCGGTTTACATGACAAAAACTGATGAGCAATGAAATCATAAGTCAGTGGACCCTCACCTCTTTGTACCCCATCATCCACCCTCTCTTCCTTCTCCTGCTTATGCAGAGTGGACACTGTCAAGGTACTCCAGCCAGTGTCAAGATCTGTGGTGACTTGCCCCACAAGATGCCACTCTTACTAAGTTAAACAAGATTATCACCTTCGTTCTGGTGGTGAATTAGCCAAGTTTCTAAGATCTCTGCAGGTTGTTAGGTGAGGTAATCTGAAGGGCTCTATATTCTTTTTCACTTAGAGTGTAAGTCTCAATAGCTGGCTGTAGGCTGTCCTTCGGTACCAGTGACCTGCTTTGAGCCGATAAAAGTCACCTGTACAACTCTGTGGGGGGGGGGGTCTGATGACTTTTGGTCCCATGCTGTAAAACAGTAGGCAGTAGCTGGAAAATTGCTTCCCTGGCTTTGTTAGAGCTCTTCTTTTGGATCTTTAATTTGACACCCTGCTCTCCCTTCCCCACAGGAAGCTCCTTCACTGCATCTCCCTTCTGAGATTGCAATGCATTGGCTGTCCAATGTGAGGCCTCCAGGAAAAGCCTTTGTAATTGTTTATGAATGGGCCTGAAGGATCACAAATAGATTTTGAACAGTAACTATACTCCTCAACCACTATTTGAATGGTACACAGCACACACATTTAACTTTTTTTTTAAACTGAGATACCTCAATAGAGCACATAAAGTGTGCTAATTTTACTGCACTGTTCAATTAATTTTTGCATATAAATGCCACATAATTACTGCCCCGATCAAGATTTAGAACATTTATGACAGTTTCATTATGATCCTTCTCAGACAATACCCTCACCCCCAGAGGTACCCGGTATTCTTACATCTATCATCTTAGGGTAGTTTGCTTGTGTTTTGTGTTTCTTATCATATAAATGGATGATAAAGTATGCTTCCTTTTGCAACTGACTTCGTTTGTTAGCCATACAATCTTTGACATGTATCTGTGTTACTGGAATTTATTCTTTTTATTTTTGTTTAGTAAAATTGGACACAAATATAACATAATTTATTTGTTCATTCTACTATTGTTGGGCACGTGAGAGTCTTCAATTTTTGACCATGTAAATAAAACTGCTATGAACATACTCATGACACACATGAGCATACTGGTAGTTGTCTTTTGGAGGACATAGCCACGCATTTCTCATACGTACGTGAAAAGAAGTAAGACTGCTAAAGTGTAGACAGGGTGTATATTTCATTTTAGATGTTGCCAAACAGTCCTTGGAAGTGGTTTCACCCCCACCTGCCATGTATGGGCAAATGGGTTGCTCTACATCTTTGGAAATGTTTGTCAATCTTTTTCATTTTTTTATTATTATTTTTTTTTTTATTTTGAGGCATTTGATGAATGTGAGGGATGTCTCTTTGTAGATTTAATTTCCATTTTCATGATATGTGATTTTTTTAAACATGTTTACTGTCTTTTGGATATCTTTTTTGTGAAGTCCCTGTTCACATCTATTACACATTTTGTCCTGGGTTGTCAATCTTGTCTTTATTGATTTGTAAGCATTCTTCATATAATGTGAAATAAAAAAGAATGAGGTTCTGTTATCTCTGGAACTATTAGAACATGAAGACAAAAAGAAATATATCAGCTGGTAATAGAGTGGGC
The DNA here is from genome assembly GCF_022079265.1 of Lynx rufus. NCBI lineage: Eukaryota > Metazoa > Chordata > Mammalia > Carnivora > Felidae > Lynx > Lynx rufus. Next base: position 219,650,088 of record NW_025814823.1, on the reverse strand, counting down.
AAACTGAATGACTCTGGAGCTCACCAGTAATATATACTAAGCCCCTTGTTGACAGTCACCTGTAACCTCACCTCCACTGTGTAGCAAGCTAAATAAAATAGTATTGCTGTGGTAGAGTCTGAAGGGGGGATCTATGCTCATTAGAAAGAGTGCAGAGACTGCAAAGCAGGTGGAAATCATGGAGCACTAAGTCATTTTGTCATATAATAGAGCTAAACAATGGGACCATTCCCTGCTCCAGCCTGGCTACTTGCTCCCTAATTTCCCGGAGGTATCTGGAACTTGAAACTAACAAGGACATCCAGAATTTCAGAGTAACCGACTTACGGTGAGGGTAGATAATGATGCACTTTTAGGGAAGTGTGGACTGCTGGGGTTTCATGGTGCCTAAGTGGGAGCTATTTGCCATGGTTTCAAACCAAACCAAACCAAACCAAAACAAAACAAAACAAAACAAACAAAAACAAAACAGAACAAACAGAAAACAACCCAGCCTGCAGCTGGCAATAATGACCACAAGGGTTAACTGCCAAGGCAGCCTCCTAATAATGGTAGTTGTGTTAATTAGATAGGAAAGAAAATTCCCACCTAATTTCAGAATGCCAAAACACTGAGAAAATGCTGCAAAAGACAAAGTCATTTGTTTGAAAGCTGCCAACTACATCACAATTTAACTATGTTGTGGAGATTAAAAACTGGTAAGTTATGTTTAAAAAATCTCAATAAACAGAATAAATATTTGAAAAGTAGAGACAGAATTGCCTAGTGAAGATGCCATTGTATACATGAAAATTTAAAAGGACCAAGATAACAAATATATGTGTCTGTATGCACATATCTGTACATATGTTATAACTATATAACAAAATAATTTATTCAAGTGTCTGGAGATTTTAATATACATATACATAAGTTCTTTATAATGATTTAAACATTATTAATAAAAATGGAGAAAAAATTTATTTATAATGAGAGCAGTACCTTATAATAAGTAAAATTATTTCTAAATGAATGTTAGACATTTCAATGAGCAAAGAAAGCCATTTTGTTGAAAGAATATACTGGATAAATGAAGAAACTAATTGTCCACAGTAATTCTAAGGTACTATATAATTGTACTGAGATTCCATTTAGAATTACAACATATTGAGTTTGTTACTAATTTTATTTTATAATTTTGCTTAGCAAAATAACTCATTATTTATCAAATAAAATTTGTGAGAAAATTAGAAACTTTAAACGAAAAAAATATATAGTGATAGATTTGCCCTACCAGATATCAAATTTTATAATAATTTAACTATATTTAGAAAAAGATAGCATTGGTCTGAAAATAGGCAAATAAATTAATAGAAAATGATAGCAAGAACAGAAATACATCCAAGAATGTATGAGAACTTAATATTTAATACAGGTAGCATTGTAACTGTGGGAAATGGATGGGGTTATTTAACAAATTGTTTACTCTAGGATTCTGAGAGGAAAAACAACGTAAATATCAGACATGATTACATGAATTTAAATTTAATTTAATTTAAATTTTAAATTTAAATTAAAGTTTTATTGAAAATCTTACTGCAGAAAAAATATCTCAATATTGAAAGAAAATATAAAGACTGCTTGTATAAACTGCAGGTGCAGAAGACTTTTCTATGCTAGAATGAAAATCAATAAGCCATAAAAATAAAACACTTTTCCTTTACCATTACCCCTCTACTCGCAAATTCTAGCAATAAGCCAATACATAGCTGTTGAATGAGTGAATGTATTATAGTATTTACTGAAATGGAGAAAGACTAATAAACATCCATTATCAGAAAAAGTTTGCTAGTTGAGAAACAGTAGAATTATGGGAATGGGTGAATATTAGAAATTTTAGATTTCAAAAATCAATGAAATATCCAAGTTGAAGATGCTAAATAGGTTACTGTTTATAAAATTTTTCAGCAGAAAAAGGATTTGAGCTGTGATATGAATTTGGGAGTTATCCCTTACAGATAAACTCAGTGCTTAGAGATGTAGACAATCAGCTAAGGACAGTATACACAAAGAAAAGATTTTGGACTTTAAGCAAGAAATCAAGCATTTTAACTTTTATACGTTGATGTGGTATACTTGGCTTCAAGGGCGGTATCCGTATGATTAGTGGTATTAGGGAGGAAATTCAGATCATGAAAGCAGAGCATCTGCAAATTAACAAGATCTTTAGAGAAAAATAAAAGGGAACATTCTTTTTTTCGTGCTACCAAGTATACTTCACCTTGTACTACAGCAAAAATCTATAGGAATTTTGATGGTTGGTAAACATAGCAAACCAATGAAATTTAGGAACATGGAAAATCCACTGGCACATATGAAAAGCTTTTTGTTTTATTTATAACTATTATTATTTTTTTTTTCTGGTTTCTCCTATTAAGCCTCAGGAGTTTTTAAGGATATCACATGCATGTAATTAAGGTAACCAACACCAGGTGTCTAAATATCTATGCTATGGATAGTGCTCAGACTTAACCTTGTATGCCTGTTTTCATATGCCAAATTTAGAGAGGCGGTGTCAATAGTCTACCCAAAAATTCTCACTGGCACAGGTAAATATACAAACAGAATATTATAGTATTGTATAGGTGGTACATAAATTATTTTTAACTTTAAGATAAAAATTAAGAGACAAAAGTATTAATAATTATAACTACAAGCATTTATTAATGGATACACAGTATGAAATATGTAAACTCCGATATCAATAACTTAAAGTACATGGGGAAATAAAACTTTAGAATTTTTATATGCAGTTAGAGCTAAGTTGTCATCAGCTTAAAATAGACAAATACAACTATAAGCAATTCAGTGCAAGCTTCATGTCAACCACGAAGATAAAATCTATATTAATTACACAATAGTTAAAGAGAAAAGAATCAAAGCATATAACAACAACAATAATAACAAATAACACCAGAAAGAGGGACAGCAAGAAAGGAAGAGAGGAACAAGAGAACTACAAAACAGACAAAAAAACAATAAATAAACTATGAATGGAAAGTCCTTACCTATCAATAATTACTTTAAATGATGGATTAAACTCACCAGCCAAAAGACAGAATGGGAGTGATGTCTGCAACATGGCTGAATACGACTTCTCTTATTGTATTCTCCACCTCTGCCCTATGAAAAATAACAATTTGGCATCCATTCATGGACAAGAGTGCCTTTGTGGGAACTGTGCAATCCAGCACCATACGTCAAGGGACCCAGGAGAAGTCTTGCCTGCTTGTGCATTGAATAATAGGTACATAGACTTTGGCCAAAACAAGCTCCAGGACCTTTCATCCTTAGTCCAAGAGCCCCCTGTGAAACAATGTCGTAGATAATCTTTCATGGCAAGGAGCACCTTTGTGGAAGTGTGGTTTTCCAGTTTAGAAAGTGTAGCATACCATAAGAGGGAAAATAAATAAATAAATAAATAAAAAGAAAGAAAGAAAGAAAGAAAGAAAGAAAGAAAGAAAGAAAGAAAGACACACTGGAGAAGGTAAAAGGAACAATATGAGTTTATATCCATATCACCTCTCCTTCAGCTTAACGCCAAGAGAGTTCTTACTAATTTGCAAATTCTCCTGCAAGGAAAGTAAGAGATTATACATGAATGCTTAGCTTCCTGAGCTGTGTGGGACATTGCCAAAAAGGCATATTTCTCTCTTCCTGCATCCAGTGTACCGAATCATGAGCTGCATAACTGAAAGGTGGAAAAAGGCTGGGAAAGTGGCAGATAGGACTCTCAGAGGGCATTAAAGGGATGTGGATCCTACTAAATGCTTCATAAACTCCATCAAGAAACCTGTCCATGAGTTGCTGGGAATGTCTACCTTTGGGTGCTCAAAACTGGGCCAAAGGCATCCCCAGTACTCAATGAACTTCACTCCCATGCACACACCCCACACTGTGCCTTGTTCTCTGTGCAATAACAATGGAGGTTAGAGTGTGCTTTGACAGCTGGCTAGTGAGCATGAACAGAGAGCTGAACCAAATCTGTAGGCCAGAAAGAGATCATAAGCTTGAGCCTCAACTCCACACTTGAGAAAGCAAAAGGGATACTGTCACATCCAGCCTAGTGCCTTGTGTGACTAAGAGAAGGTATAGAAGCTTAATAAGTCTGCCACAGAGGGAGTAGGAAACATAAAGCAGGTATACCCATAGAAGGTCTAGAAAGTTTCAGAACCCTAGCAGGGATGATGGAAGGTATTTGTCTCCTAGTTAGTTAGTAAAGACTGGAAGAGGTACTGCTATTGCAAATGTGAAGACAGCAACAAAAGACTTCAAAGAGACATTGAAAAGTCAAGGAAACATAACACTAACAAAGGATGGTGATAATCTTCCAGTAACCAACCCCAAAGGTGGAAAGATATGTGATTTGCCTGATAAAGAGTTCAAAGTAGCTGCTTTAGGGAAGCTCAGTTAGCTACAAGAAAAACACATAAAGACAACTCAATAAAATCAGGAAAATTATATACAACCAAAATGAAAAGTTTAACCAAGAGATAGAAATCATAAAAAAGAACCAAACAAATTCTGGAGCAGAAGAATACAATGAGTGAAAAGAAAAGTGCAATAGAGAGCATCAACAGAAACATGGATTAAACAGAAGAAAAGCATGTAAAGTAGAAGATAAGAACTTTGAGAATATCCAGTCAGAGAACAAAGATTAGCAACATGAAAAAAAGTGAAAAAAGACTATATAATCTATAGAATACCATCAAAAGAAGCAATAGTGAATTACTGAAGTCCCAGAAGAAAGTCAGAAAAGGGAGAACAGGAGGCTTAAAGAAAAATGGCTGAGAGCTTTCCAAATTTGGGGAGAGGTTTCTGTATCTGTTCTGAAGCTTATAGGTTACCAAAATAACAGAACTTAAAGAGATCTTCTCCAAGATACATGAAAACATAACTGTCAAAAATCAAAGACAAACAAGAATCTTAAAGTGTCAAGAGAAAAGAAGTCTGTAACTCACAAGGGAACTCTCATGATGCTTATAGTGTGTTTCTCAGCAAAAACTTCGCAGTCCTGGAAGAATGAAATGATATATTTGAAGTGCTGAAGCAAGCAAGCAAGCAAGCAAGCAAGCAAGCAAGCAAACAAACAAAAACCTATCAACCAAGAGTACTCTGTCTGGCGAAGTTGTCCTTCAGAAATGAAGGAGATATAAAGACTTTCACAGAAAAACAGAAGCTGAAGAATTTCATTACCCCTAGACCTGACTTACACTAATTAATAACATGAAAACATGAAAACATATAACACGCTGGTAAAGGTAAGTATACAGTCTAATTCAGAATACTCTAATACTGTAATATGGTGGTGTATTAACCATTTAAGTCTAGTATAAAGGCTAAAACACACAAAAATATATATATATGAAAAATATCTACAGCTACAATAATTTGTTAATGAATACAAAATATACGAAGAGGTAAATTGTAACATCAAAACATATAAGTGAGGGGAAAATGGGTAGAGTTTTTGTATGCGATCGAAGTTAACTTGTTATCAGCACAAACCCACAATGAGATATTATCTCTTCCCTATTAAAAAAAGGCAAGAGATAACAAGGGTTGCTGAAGATGTAAAGAAAAGGGAACTCTTGTGCTCTCTTGGTGGGGATGTAAATAGGTACAGCCAGTATTGAACACAGTACTTAAATTCCCCTAAAAATTAAAAATAGAGCTACCATATAATCCAGCAATCCCACTTTGGGTTTATATTCAAGTGAAATGAAATCGGGATCTTGAAGCCCTACCTGTACCTCCATGTTCACTGCAGCATTATTCACAGCAACCAAGATATGGACATAACCGAAGTGTTCATCAATGAATATATGGTATGGGAAACAGAATATCACAATGACCATATAGGCTCATATTCATTCAGGCTCCAAGATCTCTGAGAAAAGTCCAGATCGTAAGATTAAAAATAACCTGAAAAGACTTGAGTGAATTGCCCTTGGGAAATGTGGCCTGTTCTTTAGTACGCAGATAGGGATGTTTTGCTTAAAGGAAGCAAGCTGTATATAGCACAGTGCATTCACTCCCTTCTTTGTCTTTGCTTCTGTCATAAAGATTCTTATCGGAACATGTGTATCTGCAAGACTGCTCTCATAAGCAAGATACATACAATAACTAAATCAGATGTACATTGTTGACATGCTTTGCTAAGCTTCTGTTGTTAATCATTGCTTATCTGTTTTTCCTGAAAATGTATATAAGAAGATGTACAAAAAACCTTGGTTCCTCAGGCTGTTGGCTCGGGGTCCCCTGTGCCTCGCCATACTGTCATCTCTTTTTCTCAGTTCCTTTGCAGCCCCAGGTCCACAGGCCATTGAGGTTGACAATATGGTATATATATTTACAATGGAATATTAGTCAGCCATGAGTAAGAAGGAAATTCTGCAATTTGTGACAGCAGGGATGAAGCTTGAGAACATTGTGCTTAATGAAATAAGATATAGATAGTAAGACAAATATTATATCACTTGTATATGGAATAAAAAAAAACTGAACTCTTATACTAAAATGGTAGTTTCCAGGAACTGGGGATGGGGGAAATAAAGAAATATGCATCATAGGGTATAAATTTCTGGTTACAAGATGAATAAGTTCTGAAGATTGAATTTATAAATGTATAACATGATGATTATAGTTTACAATACTATATTATATACTAGAAGTTGCTAGGAGAGTAGATCTTAGATGTTCTCACCACAAAAAAGAAATGATAATTATGTGAGGTGATGGAGGTGCTAACTAAGCCTAGTGTGGTAATTATTTCACAATATATATGTGTAACTGAATCATCATATTGTACACTTTAAGCTTACACAACATTATATGTCAGTTATATTTCAATACAGCTGGAAAAAGAAGACAGTGGGATGATTGGATTAAAAAAGAATACTCACCACAATCACTCTTCTGGGTGTATATCCAAAGGAAATTATATTAGTACTATATATATACGTATATATATATGTATATATATGTATATGTATATATGTACATATATTATGTATATATAATGGAATATTATTCACCCTCAAAAAAGAAGGAGATCTTACTATTTGTGACAACATGGATTAAGCTAGAGAACATTATGCTAAGGAAAATAAACCAGACACATAAAAAATGCTACATGATCTCACTATAAGTATATATTGAATCTCCAGAAGTTGAATTTATAGAAGCAGAGGTTATTCTGGGGAAAACGGGGGTGATATTGGTTAAAGGGTACAAAGTTACATTTTCATAGGATTATTAAATTATAAAAATCTAGTGTACATCATGGTAAATATAGTTAATAATATTACATTTTATTTTGGAAAATTACTTAGAAAATAGATTTCTGGTGTTCTCAACACACACAGACACAGATGATAACTATGTACGGAGATCTATATGCTAATTAGTTTGACTATGATAACCATTTCACTATGTGTATGCCTATCAAATCATCATGTTTAGCTTTTTATTTAAAAAAATTAAAAATATAAAGAAGTCAACTATATAGTGTCTAGAAGAGATTCCCTTAGATTTAAAGACAATACATAAGCTGAAAGTGATTGGATAGCAAAAGATATTCCATGCAAATGTAAATAAAAAGAGCTTGGTGGTTATACTTATGTCAGATAAAATAAAGTATATATCAAAAACTATCACAAGAGACACACTAGGTGATTACATAATAATAAAAGAGCCAGTTCAAAAGTAAGATATAAAATTATAAATATATATGCATCCAAAATCAATGCACCTAAATATATAAAGCAAATATCAATTGATCTAAAGGGAGAAATAGACACAAATACTATAATGGTAGGATACTTCAATACCTCATTTTAAATAATGGATAATTCATCCAGAAAGAAAATCAATAAGGACACAACAGTCTTGAACAATGCTATAAACAAAACAGACCTGACAGACATATACAGAACATTCTGCCCAACATCAGCAGAATATACATTCTTTTTAAGCATACACGGAACATTTTCTAGAATAGGTCACATGCTAGGTTACAAAATAAGTCTTACAAAATAAGGAGATTGAAATAATTCTATATTTTCTTTTTTTAAAACTTTTTAAAAAATTTATCTTGAGAGAGACAGGGACAGTGCGAATGGGGGAGGCACTGTGAATGCAGAGAGACAGGAGGAGAGATAATCCCAAGCAGGCTCTGGAATGTCAAGTGTGGAGCCCGATGTGGGGCTTGAACTCACGAAACTGTGAGATCATGACCTGAACCTAAACCAAGAGTTGGACACTCAACCGACTGAGGCACCCAGGTGTCCCTCTGTCTTTTTAAACAACAATGAAATAAAATTAGAAATCAATATTGAAATGAAGTTGGGAAAACTCATAATACAGGGAAATTAAACAGTATACTCTGGAACAACCATTGGGTCAAGGAAGATTTCAAAAGGGAAATTAGAAACTATCTAGGAGAAAGGAATATTAAAAAAAAAAAACATAACTTATGGAATACAGCAAATGCGGTACTAAGAGGGAGCTATGTAACATCTGCATGATGTTGATGTAATTCATGTAAATATATACATGAAAGAGTCCAGAGATCCAATGTATAGCATGATGACTATAGCTCTAGTACTATAGCTACAGTATTATATACCAGAAATTTGCTAGGGGAGTAGTGTTTATGTGCTCTTATCACACACACAGTAATTATGTGAGAAGATGGATACGTTAAAAGCTTGACTATAATAATAATGCTTCATGTTGTACATTTTAATACATACAATTTTTAATTAAAACAATAAAGTTAAAAGATTAAGTAGAAAGATTTCAAGCAAACAACCCAACTTCATACTTCAAAGACCTAGAAAAAGAGGAACTAAGCTCCAATTTACCAGAAGACAGGAAACAATAAAGATTAGAAGTAAAAATAAGTGAAGTACAGAATGGAAAAACAATAGAAAAATTGATTAAAGCCTCATTTTTTGAACAAATAAAATCAATAAATTCTAAACTAGTCTAAGATAAAAAGACAGAACACTCAAATAACTAAAATGAAAAATGAAAAGAGGAGAGATTACAACCAATGCCAGAGATAGTTAAGAACAAATATGAATAATTACATGACTACAAACTGGATAATGCAGAAGAAATAGATAAATTGCTAGAAACACACAGCCTTTGAGACTGAATCAAAAAGAATGAACCAATAACAAATAAAGAGATTGAATCAATAACCAAAACTCTCCCAACAAAGAAAAGCCCAAGACCAGATGGATTCAGATGAAATCTACCAAATATTTTACATATATATATATATATGTGTATATATATATATATATATATATACACACACACACACATATATATCACTCTTAAACTTTCACAAAAAATTAGAAGCAGAAAGCTCCCAAACTCATTTTATGAGGCCCAAATCATCCTGATGCTAAAGCCAGAAAAACACTACAAAAGGATGAACATAAACGCAAAATTCCTCAACAAAATATTAGCAAGCCAAATTCAATGTACATTAAAATGCTCATACACCATGGCCTAGTGGAATTTGTCACTGGGATATAAGCATCATTCAACATACAAAAATCAATTAATTAGATACACCACATTAATAGAATAAAGGACAAAAATCACATAATCATCTCGGTAGCTGCAGAACATGCATTTGGCAAAATTGAACACCCTTTCATGGTAAAAATTCTCAAAAAATTATGCACAGGAGAAACTTACTACAACACAGTAAAAGCCATATATGAATACCCATAGCTAACATTATACTTAGTGGTGAGAAACTAAAAGATTTTCTTCTAATTTAGAATAAGGCATAAGGCAAGGATGCCTACTATTTTCATTACTACTCAACATAATACTGGAACTCCTAGACATAGCAATTAGTCAAGAAAAACAAATAAGCATCTGAATCAGAAGGACAGAAGCAAAATGATCTGTTTTCAGGTAACAAGATCTTATATGCATAAAATTCTAAAAACTCTACAAAACATTGTTAGAACTAATACATTCAGAAAAGTTGCAGGATACAAAATTAATATACAAAAATCCATTGTATTTCTACATATCCTCAATGAAGTATCCAACAGAAAAATAAGAAGACAATTTATTTACAATAGCACACAAAAGAAAAAAAAATACTTAGGAACAAACCTAAACAAGGAAGTGAAAAATCTATATGCTGAAAACTATAAAACACTAATGAAAGAAATTAAAGGAGATGCAAATAAATGGAAAGACATCCTGTGTTCATGGACTGGAAGCATTAATATTATTAAAATATCCATCTACCTACCTAAAGCAATCTACAATTCAATGCAAATCTATCAAAATCTCAGACACTTTTTACATATAGAAAAAATAATCCTAAAATATTTTCTATGGAACCAAGAGAGACACCAAATAGCCAAAGCATTTTCATGCTAAAAGAACAAAGCTAGAAACAACACAATTCCTGATTTTAAAATATAATACAAAGCCCTAATAATCAAAGGAGTATGGTATTGGCATAAAAATAGACATAAAGAATAATGGAACAGAATAGAGAGCCCCCAAATAAACTCATGCATATATAGTGAACTGATCATTAACAAGAATTCCTGCCAAGAATAACATGATGGGGAAAGGATAATCTCTTTAGTAAATGATGTAGGGAAAACTGAATATCAACATCCAAAAGAATTAAATTGGTACTTTATCCTATATTACACACACACAAAAATAATTCAAAATGGATTAAACTTAAATGTCAGATCTGAAACCATTGAAATCCAAGAAAAATGAAAAGTTTCTTGACAGGGATCTAGGAAATGATTTCTTGGATATACACCAACAACAAAGATAGCAAAGGCAAACAACAACAACAACAACAACAACAACAACAACAAAACAAAAACATTAAACTAAGAATCTTCTGCACAGAAGAAAACAAAAAAACAAAACAAAAAAAAAAACAGAAAGTAAAAAGGCCATCTATGGAATGGGAGAAACTGCTAGAAAAGCCTATATGTGATAAGGGGTTTATCTCCAAAATATAGAAAGAACTCCCAAACTTCAATGCAAAAAACAATTCAATTAAAAATAAGAAATTAATTGAAGGTATTTTTTAAAAGAAGACATAGAAGTGGCCTACAAGTCTATGAAAATATGCTCAACATTGCTAATCAACAGGGAAATGCAAATCAAAGCCACAATGAACTATCACCTCAGACATGTTAGAATGGCTACAGGGATTGTAATGTTTTTGGCACTATTTTTGTTATTCATATTTTAGAATGTGACCATTTAATTTCTTCTTGTAATTTCATCTTGAGTTCTGCTAAATCACAACCCTCTCCTTCAGATGCTTTGACAGTTCTCCCTTAAGCTTTTGTATATCTCATTTGTTCTCTTGGCAACCTTTTTAAAAATATTTTGTCAAAGTTGTCTGCTATTTTCATTTTCTTTTTCCTTTCTCTTGTGTTCTCATAGATTATTTTTCTGTTTTGTGCAAATGTTTGCACATAATGAGTACCAAACACTGTTTAATGATATGAGCTCTTTTATGACCTGCTATTAGCAGGATATATGTATCAATGCATGGAGAAGCCAGTGTTCAAGGCAGAAATGCTTGTGTTTAAATGATTTATTTTAGCCCTTTATTTTCCACAAGCCAACAGTTTGCCAACCTCAGAGTTGTTCCCCATTTAGAGACTCCATAAATAACAGACTTGCAAGAATTTGTATATTTCTTCAGTACCCAAACTGTCCCTGATTCTTCTCTATTGTATTAAAAGAGAGTCCACAGAAGCTGTCACCACCAGCCCTTACAAATCTTTGCTCTTGTCTTAAAGAAGGATTTTGTTTGTTTGTTTGTTTTGTTCTTGTTGTTGTCTCTCTTTGTATGGGTAACTTGCTTTGGAGAACTTAGTCTGAGAATTATTCTTGGGATCATGCATTTTAGGCATCTTTCTGAAACCTTATCGGGTATCAGCTGTGTGCTGTAGCCCTTCTCCATAAGTAATTGTATAGAATCTCCTGCTTATGTTGAAACTCGTTTCATTTCCTTTTCTTGTTGTCATTGTGCTACTGATTTGATTTATAAGATATGAAAGTCATGTTTTTCCCCATTTATAACATAAAATCCTTTTAATGTTTATCTAAGGGCTCATACCTACAATATTAGTGCTTATCCTACTGAATTGAGATGCCTAACAATATGTTGCCAGAACTAGCACATGTTTCAGGCAATTTTATGTAGCACTCAAGTTATTTTTTTATGTGCTATAGGCACATTTTATACTATCCTATGACCCTAGTGTAGTTAAAAAGAAGGTCATGTGTGCTTTAATTTTATTGATCGTGAAGCACTATTTTCTAATTGTAAAATTTAAAGGCTTTTATTTTTGGTGCATCTTAAACTTTATGCTATCTGATGGTTAGATGCATGCTTTGCTGATTATTAAATTTTTGATAAAGAAAGCAATCTCAATTACTTTATTGTTACGAGACTATACAATCTACTTTAAAAGGATACAGTTCAGAGAACACTCTGAGGAATCCATTGTGATAAAAATATGAATTGGCCATATAATAAACCTTTTCACCACAGCCCCACTTGAGAATCTAATAAAAGCTATAGAAGTTCTACCCATGGGTGTATTAAATGATAAATCACATATGCACACAAAAATATTTTACATCTGAATTCACAAGATTTGCAAATTTCTTGAATATTAATCATGGGCAATGAATGAATTCTTATAGTTCAGATGATGTCTCTGGGTAAAATGTAAAATGTACACACAGGATTAAAATTAAACATCTTTCTTAATGACCTTGGAACCTAACAATAGACAATTTAACTCTGGTTCTACGATTGAGATTAAATGGGATTCACCTTACATATCTACTTAAATGTTTGACTTCCCATTTTTTTTTTTTTTTTGGCTTTCAACTTTCTGCCTTTTTTTTTTTTTTAAGGTGGACTAATTTTAAACATCAGACAATGTCATTTTTGGTAGTTACCATAAAACAGGATTGTTGCCAAGCAATCTATATTTTTAGCAAAATATCTGTACTAAAGTCATTAGTAAATAGCACAGATCAAAATTTTGTCTAGGAAAGATAAACTTTTGAAAGATATAATTAAGTTCCAGAAAACAAAAAAAGCTTAGGAATATAACTGAGTTCAGCATTTAAAATTAAGGGTAAAGTAAATATATCTTATTTTAATTCAATCTGTTCTTTTATACTTAATATTCATGCTCATATCAATATAACTTATGGAATATTGTCTTATTATTACAAAAATCTGTACCACTAATCTTTATACTGCTCACAAGTAACAAAATTTTCTCAATGTATTATACAGAATTTGGGCTGGAAAGCTGTTAATTTATCTATGATAGCTCTAGACTAGACATTAAATTTTTGCTACCATTCAGAATGCTTTTTTTTTTTTTTTCTCTTTCCCTAAACAGGAATGGAGTTGAGAGGTTATGTCATTTCTTTCCAAAGCCTGGAGTAAATCAAAACTATTAAGCAAGTAAGTAGGTAAATAAATAAATAAATAAATACCATATTTCTTGTATCAAGGGGGATACCTGGCTCTGCCAGATAATAATCTAACACAAACCATTCGATCTCCAAGCACTGTAACCTCTTGTGCTGAGTAAACATATATGGATATGGATGTATATATACTTGTGCACATGGAAGCATGGCTGATCTCTGAACTTGTATTTTTTTTTAAATTGTGTTTTATTTTGACATTATTTCACACTTAAATAAAATTTCCAGATTAATCCAAAGTATCACCATGTGCCCTTCACACAGAATCACTAAATGTTAAACGTTTCCCACATTAGAAACAAAATTTCTATGTGTCTCTTTCTGAAATGTTGAAATACTTAAAAGTAAGTTTAGACATGATGCTCCATTACCTCTTAATGTGTCCATATGTATATCTACAAAAAGCAAGAATATGTTACATATGTATGCTATAATGGTCAAAGCCAGGTACACATACTGTTACAATGTTATTATTTCTTCTACATTCAAATTTTGCCAATTGCTTACTAGTTTATTTTATAGTAAAAGAAAATTCAGTCTGTGGATTTAATATATGTATATGTGTGTGTGTGTGTGTGTGTGTGTGTGTGTGTGTGTGTATGCTGCATTCAGTTATAATTAATTTTTAATTTAATCTGGAATGGCCCTTCAATCTGCTTTTGTCTTTCATGATCTTGACATTTTCTGGGAGTGCAAGCCAATAAGGAAGTGACTAAAGAATGGTAAAGTTATGTTAAATGAAAACAGCAATCATCTTGAAGTAGCTGAACTGGGGACTATTTGATCATCACACAAATAATGACAGTAACATATTATAACCCATTAACAAAGTAAGAACCCATGAGCCCATACTGATTATATATATATATATATATATATACACTGATTATACTGATTATATATATATATATATATATATACACAATTTAATAAATAAATAAGTGACATAGAAGGGAAAGCTTCTCCTTACAGCAAAATTTCAACCTAAAAATGCAGAAACAGAGATGGAAATGGAAAGTCACAATTTGGAAAATGCAATAGTTACAAAACATAATGGCAAAAATCATCAATGGATGTTAAAGCTATTGGTCTAAAGTAAGATGAAAAAGAAGATATTTACAGAATCCTAAATTATTTCCTGTAGATATTTAGTGGTGGAAAGAGTAAAATGGCAACTTTATAACAGCAAATCTTAACAGACACTGCCTTGACCAAGTGATAAGAGTTATCATCACTAATAATGTGATGTCAAATGGCTCTTAATATAATTCAGTGAGAAGGACACATCAGCATTTCTGTTATTTTCTGGCCAAAATGGGTTACCAGGATCTAATGATGAGAAAACATGAGATAAAGTCAAATTAAGGTTTACCCCCCTCTCTGTTGGTTTGCCTCCCTGTCTGTTTTTACAGAGAACAAACTGAGGGTTGCTGGAGGGGAGGTGGGACGGGATTGGCTAAATGGGTGATGGTCATTAAGGAAGGCACTTGGGATGAGCAATAGGTGTTGTATGTAAGTAATAAATCACTGGGTTCTACTCCTGAAACCAATACTACACTCTATATTAACTAACTGGAACTTAAATAAATTATGTACTCTAAAAACAAACAAACAAACAAAATGCAAATGCATAGTCAATGACTCAGCACTTTTACTGCAAGGTACATATTTGATAGGTATATGGACAACAGAAAGTCAGGTACATGAATGTGCATATTGTTAAACATTCATAATAGTCAAACTGGGAAGAATCCAAACAGCTGTATAGATTGGATAAATAAATTGTGTTTTCTTCATTAGAAAAAGGCCAGAATAAGGAACATTCTACTAAATAACCAGCCTATATTCTCTAAAATTAATATCTTAAAAAAGGTTTGTTTTGTTTTGCCCTTTTTCCCCCCATGGTGGTAAGTTTCTTGATTCCAGGTTTACATATTCTCTTTTGTTTTGTTTTTCCCCCTCCTTATCTCATTATATAAAACTTCTATACATAATGCACTCTAGATGTCACTATGTGAAACTGAATAATGGACCTGAATCTCAGTTCAGTTCAAAAATTATTTATTGTGTGAGTACCCTGATTATAGACATAATGCATTTTTTCCCTATCTATACAACAAAGTCTTTGGGCCCATCCCCCATGCTCTGCTTCATGGTAATGTGACAGTGATGATTAACTTACCTTACTAAGACCTTTAAGGGGATGGTCAATGGCTTACTCACCTTTTATCCCTAGCAGTATATATAGCTGGTGAACAAGTTGAATTTGAAACCTATGTTGAATTTTTGGGTCTTGACACTTCCCCTTTGCAAGGACACCAAGGCAGGCCACAGATCCTTTCATTGTCCTTTAGTTCAGATCATGTTTCCATATTCCTCCAACTTAACTCAAATAGATCTACCTGCAGTGGTGACCATTTCTTCCCAGCAGTTTCAAACTCAGTATTCTAAATGAAATACGTTTGTATTTGTCTTTCTCTAAGTCATGAAAGTACATATGTAAATGTAGGTCAAAGAAGTCACTCTTATGATACTGTTAGTTGTAGTATTTTTAAATTATATAAAAAACAAATTTTTAAAAAAAATATATAAGCCTTACCTTTTACAAAATTCCTCCAGAACATGCCCTCATTTTTGAGGCACATTTCTGGCTACAATAGGTTGCAATCTTTAGCCTTTATTCTCCTAAGGTATTTAGGTGAAATATAAAAATAAATATAATATAAATATAAATATATTTATAAATAACATATATTATAAATTATATATATATATTTATTTTTATTTTGTTTTTTTTTACTGTGTGTGAGTTTTCACTCTATCAGCCAGTGGTCAAATTAATTATGTAGCCAACTAATTTTTTTCCTATTTTCATGTAGGATAAATTGATTTACTATTCCTTATACTGTTAAAGAAAAAAAAATCTAAGAGAGATTTAGATTTGACTTCATTTTATTGCGATTTTTCAATAAGAAAATGAATAATTGGGAAATGTGCTAATAGAGCTTTTCATGGTCTATATGGGAGGCTGATATGTAAGCCCACATTGGTTACAGCTCACCTTTTTCAAAAACAGGTTTCTAATATAAAAGATTATTCTGAGGTACTGCTTTTACACTTGAAAATAATAAACCTAGGTTCTAGAAATTTAATGCTACTGAGTGGTCTGTAACTAGTATTAACCCATATTATCTGCATTTACATGTTTGTTAGTTGCAATTATCTTTCTCTATTCTCCCTTCAGGTTTAAATAACCAAATAAAACTTCTAAAAGTTTGAAAATATTCAGAATTTTTTTCACCAAACTTAATTAGAATGTGTTGCACTTTATAGAGATTAGTATGGACATAGTTACACAAAGACTGTATAAAATGAGGACAATAATATATTGATACTTACTGACTTACAGTTGATTTTGTGTAGGGAATAGCTAAGAGTTTTCATAGAAATAATTTTTAATACTGCATGTCCTGTTGCATTAAAATGGATCAGTAAGATACCACCCATGGACCAAATCTGTCCAGAGGTCCAAATGTGGCCTGTTGCCTGTTTTTGTAAATAAAGTTTTATTGGAAAAAATCCCCCCCCATTCTTTATGTAGATTTTATGGCTGTTTTCATATTACAGTGACCGACTTAAGAATTTGTCATACAGACCAAGTGCCCACAAAATTTAGAATATTTACTACCTGACTTCTTTATGAGTTTGCTGACTATGTGTTACAAGGAAATTTTCAGGCAAAGTAGTCTCAGATACCTTAGAATATATATATATATATATATATATAATCTCTCTCTATATATATATATACATGTATATATATACATATATATACACATATATGTGTATATATATGTATATATATATACACACATACATATACACACATATATGTATATTAATGTTATATTAATTCTTGCAATAAATACCCATTTAGCTTTAGCTTTCAATTAATAGTGAAATAGAAATTTTAAACTCAGTGAATTTTAGAAATGAGTACTGAATTAAATGATTCCCTATTTACTAATGTAACCCATTCTCAAACTGAGCAAAGTAGATAAAATATTGCCAAATGTGCAGTGAATATTATATATTTTCTAAAGATTCAGTGTTTGCAAGCATGCATTTTGTCTTATTTTTGTGTTATAGAGAACGTGATTGTTTAAATCACTATAAAAATTCTAGGGTTTTGCTATTTCTTTATGTTTTTACATGGATTCTCCTATATATCTTTTTAGTCACTGCTATTCACTCTTATTTAGAAAAATCAATTCTCCTATCCCTTGAAAATGATGAGTAATATTTGGTTTAGGATACCATAAAGTGGTATATGTGAAGAAATATTTAAAATGTAAGGTACCTACTGAGAAAATTCATTAGCCATTTCAACTGTGCTTAGACCAATATTTTTTTCAGTCATGGTCATTACTTTTTATACTGAGAGATAGTTCAGGTTAATTTTTCTCTTTCTATCTATAATGAAATATCCACATATGCAAAGCAACATTGAGCGTTCCATTCCAGGGATGAAATACTTTTTGCTCATTGATTATGTTCAGTAGTTGCAGTTGAAATATTAAAAAATAGTTTGAATTCCCTACTTCATTTTTAGATGTAACAATTTTTTAATTTCATCCATGTGCCACTTAAAGTTATATTGAATTTCTCCATAGAATCACATTTTAGGAATTGCTAATTAAACTCAACAGTTTCTTTCACCACTATGGACCCTGAAACTAGAGGATATAAGTACTTGTGCACGGTCACCTAAGTTCTCATTGCAAGACTCCTTCTTCCTGCTTCTACTGGTTACACAATATTTGTAAACCTAGTACCTAAAATAGTAATTCCATTTTACTATAAATATTGCCAGAAGTTTTAAAAATAATCAAGTTTGTATGCATTAACTGCTAGAAAGCTAATTAAGAATGGAAAATTTAAGATTACTCTTATCAGTTTAGTATGTCATGACTACACATAAAAATCCCTGACGTCTTTGCTTCTATGTTAGCTCACTGCTTCACCACATTTAAATAAAGCAGGTAACAAGGACTGCTCTAGTATTTGAACAGCAGTTCAATTTGAAAGCAATTCAATGAGGGTAACCACTAACTCAACTAATCCAGTTAGATGAGCAATAAGTAGTAAATAATTGATTTTCATTAGATATTGAGAATATATTAGGTTACTTTGGGTTAGTCAAACAAGCAGTTTCTTATTTTGGTCCATTTAAGTTACAGAATGTGGATTGAACACCTTTTTAATATATTATTGATCTCATAGACAAGAACAGCCACATCCTGTAAGTAGAAAAATTTGAATCATAATTAAATCACATGGGATTTTTTTTCTCAGTCTCCTTAGGTATTAATAAAAGGTCTTGCAGGTGAACACATTAATCTAATTTTTAAATTATACTTCTTGGAGTTTATAATTTTATTTTAGCTTCAAATTATGGCCCTGTTTCAGCTCTAAGATTTTTCTTTTTTAGAGGCATAATTAACAAATGGAAAATTATTATTTCTCAAAAAGTAAACAATATATTTGCATACATATGAGAAAATATGAAGTCAATATATTTAATAGAAACAATGGTTTTAGATTACTTTTATGCAAAGGGCAGCTTTATATATAAAACTTTAGAGAGAAACAACAAGAAGTAATCATTGTTGAAAGGAATATAAGAATATTCAAATAATTTTAACAATAGAAAGCAGTTTTATTATAATTATCACTTTTTGTTATGACTTCAAAATATTCCTTTTAATTATTTCTTAGGGCTAATGGGAATATATGTTTACTATCAATTTTTTTTTCCATTTTAGCAAAATGTACTCTTTTAGTCCTAGCTTCCAGTCATCCCTGTACTATTATTACTGTTTTTTACAAACTGCTATAACAAGTGCCTGGGTGGCTTAGTCAGTTGAGCATTTGACTTTTGATTTTGGCTGAGGTCATGATCCCAGGGTCGTGGAGTAAAGCCCTGCATAGGGCTCCATGCTGAACTTGGAGCCTGCTTAAGATTCTCTCTCTCTCTCTCTCTCTCTCTCTTTCTCTCTCTCTCTCTCTCTCATTCTCTCTCCTCATAAAAAAAGAGAGAGAGAGAGAGAAAGAAAGAAAGAAAGAAAGAAAGAACGAACGAACTAGAGATAGTCACACTGGATAAAATGTTAACACCTCTCTTGATCTTTCCTTCCTCCTGAATTATTTCATCTATTCATCTTGTAAACTGTGGAAAAAGCAAATCATATTTGGATATTAAAAAGTAGTCAAAGGTAAAGAAAGAAAAAATAACTCAGTTTATTTGTGTTAATGGGAAAACACAGCGATCTTTAAACATTTTTTCTTCCCATGGGGGTATCAATTTGGTAAACACATTTTTACCAATGTGTAAATTTGTAAGCATATACTTATAAGTATAGAATATGGTGGTCAGTTTGGTCAAACAATACTTAGGTGTTGTGGTGAAAGTATTTTGTGAATAACATCTACAAAGAGTTAATTTTAAGCTAAAAACAACAACAACAACGACAAATTACCCCTGATAATGTGAGTGGGTCTCATGCAATCACTTGAAGGCCTCATAAGCAGAAACTGGGGTTTCCCTGAAAGGAAGGAATTCTGCTTGAAGACTGTAATACAAATATCTTGTCCAGTTTCCATCCTGCTCACACAGTTGTGGAGTCTGGTGACTTTGAAATCTACACGGCAGACCAGCCAACTGGAAACTCAGGCAAGAGTTGAAGTAGCAGTCATGAGTCTGAGATTGTGGGGGCAGGACAGTAGGCTGGAAACTCAGGCAGGAAATGTAAGCCTTTTTAATCAAAAAGCATGAGTTTTCCTACTCTGTTGTCATGACTGTTTGACTCTTGGGGTTTCCTTGAATTTGCATATTAATTTTAGGATCAGTTTATAAACTCTACAAAAAGCCATCTGGAATTTTGATAGTATTTCATTGAATCTATAGATCATTTACAGACTAGTGCTTATCCAAGAACTCAAAATACCTTTCCATTTTTTTTTTCATGTATCTTTAATATCTTTAGATAATGTTTTGTAATTTTCAGTGTTCGAGTCTTGTGCTTCCTTTTCTTAAACTTATTTCCAAGTATTTAGACTGTGTTATGCTACTGTAAATGGAATTATTTTCCTATTTTCATTTTGGTTATTTTTTCCTAGCAGGCAGAAATGAGATTGAGTTTTGTATATTGGTCTCATATCCTGTAAACTTGCTGAAATTACTTATCAGCCTAATAGGTATTCTGGGTTCCTGAGGATTTTTTTCACATAATATCATGTCATGTGCAAATAGAGACAGTTTCCTCCACCCTTTCTTTTTTTTAATTTTTAAGTTTATTCATCTATTTTGAGAGAGAGAGAGAAACATAGCACATGGACAGGGGGGGACAGAGAGAGGGAGAAAGAGAGCAAGAATCCCAAGCAGGCTCCATGCTGTCAGCACAGAGCCTGATGCAGGACTCAAACCCACAAACTGCAAGATCATGACCTGAGCCGCAGTCAAGAGCCTGACACTAACTGACTGAGCCACCCAGGCTCCCCTCTTTTTCCCTTTCAAATCCGGATGTGTTTTATTTCATTTCCTTCTCTAACTGCCCTCTGTAGGACCTGTAGCACCTGCGGTACAATGTAAATAGAAGTGATAACAGGGAACACTCTTGTCGTTTCAGATGTTAGTGGGAAAGCATTTACTCTTTCACCATTATACATTATGTTAGGAGTGAGATTTTTGTAGTTGCTCTTTGTTTGGAGGAAATCTCATCTGTTCCTAAATTTTTTTATTGCTTTATAGTGAAAAGGGCCCTGAGTTTTGTCAAATGCTTTTTCTGAGTCTATTTTGATGATGATATTCTTGTTCTATTAATATGGTGTTGTTACATTGAATGGTTATTTTATGTTGACTCAACTCTGCACTCCTAAGTCAGTTCCATAGTCAGTGTAAAAATCTTTTAATATACCACTAGATTTGTTTTCTAGTATCTTACTGAGAATTATTGTGTCTATCTCCTTAAGAGATATTAACCTTTAGTTTTCTTCTCTATGATGCCTTTCTCTGGCTTCATAATAGCATAATACTATCCTCATAGAATGAATTGAGAAATTTTCCTTACTCTTCTAGTTTTTGGAATAATTGTTAAAAGATTGATGTTAAATACATGACATATAATCCTTCTGATATGCTGTTGGATACATAATTCGTGGAGGAGTTTTAAATCTTTATCTCTATGGGATATTTGTTTTATTTTCATCGTATTTACTTGAGAGAGAGAGAGAGTGTGGGAGACAGGGGCAGAAGGAGAGAGAGAGAGAGAGAGAGAGAGAGAGAGAGAGAGAGAGAGAGAATCTTAAGCAGTCTCCACACTCAACGCAGGGTCCAATGTTGGGCTTGATCCCACGATCATGACCTGAGCACAAACCAACGGTTGGGTTCATCTGAGCCACCCAGGCACCCTGTCTTGGTTTTTTAACTTGTGAATTCTTTGTCTGGTTTTGCTATCAGAGTGACATTTACCTCACTGAATAAGTGGAGTATGTTTCTTCTTCTATTTCTCAGAAGAATTTGATAAAAATGGTTGCTAATTCTTCATATATCTGGCAGAATTTGCCAATGAAACTATCTGCTTGGGTTTTTCTTTGTTTGGTGTTTGATTTTTAATTCATTCTCTTGTTGTATGTGTGTTATTATTACCTTTTTGTATTAAAAATGTTTATTTAAACATTTAAAAAGTGGAAATTCTCAATTTTATAAGAAAAGAAAAAAATCATATGCTGAAGTCTCTAAGATCTATGGTCACTTTCATTATGGTATATTATTAAAATTGTTCTACTTTATTATTCGTTATTGTTGTTAACCACTTACTCTGCCTAATTTGTAAATTAAATATTATCATAAGTACATATGTATTGGAAAAAAACAGTACATATAGGTTTCAGTAATATCTGTGGTTTCAGGCATCCATCGGGGGTCTTGGAACATCCCCCCCACAGATGAGGAGGAACTACTGTTCCACATTCTCTTAATTACTATAGCTACAGGGTTGGCATTACCATCAGGCAAAGCGATCCCTCCCATTTTATTCTTATTTTTCAGTGCTGTTTTAGTTATTCTAAAGTCTATTCCTTTCCATATAAAACGTAGAATAATGTTGTCTATGTCTGAATCTTGCTTGGATTTTGATAGGGATTTCATTAAATGTTGACATCTTTTCTACATTGTCTTCAAATCTTTGAACACACTATGTCTCTCCATTAAGAATTTTTTATCTCAGTAGTAATTTGTAATTTTTAGCACATAGATCCTATAGCATATTTTATTAAATTTGCATCTAAGTATTTCACTGGACCATTTTTCTGAGTATTACTTTTTAGTCTCCATATATTTATTGTTAGTACAAATGTGTTTTTTTTTTGTATATTGGTCTTATATTTGCAATCTTGCTGAATTCACTTATTAATTCTGAGGGTTTTTTTTTCCTCAATACAAATAATCATCCCATTTTCAAATAGTGAGAGTTTTATTTCTTCCTTTCAATGTGTATGATTTTTATTGCCATTTTTTTACTCTTTAAAATGGGAACAACTTCCAGTACTATATGGAATGAGAGTGGACATCTTTGTCTTGTCCCTAAACTTACAGGGAAAATAATCACTCTTTTAATGTCAAGCATGATGTTTGTCGTAGATTTGTTGAAAGTGTCCTTATCAAGTTGAGAAAGATCCCCTCTATTCCAAGTTTGTGTGAGAGTATTTATCACACATGGGTATTGATTTTTAAACGCCTTTTCTGCATCCATTGATATGAGCATATGATTTTCTTCTTAGCCTATTGATGTGGTATATTACATTAACTGATTTTCAAATAAGTTACCAGACTTGCATATCTGGAATATATCCCAGTTAGTCACAGAATATAATTATTTTTAAACATTGCGGATGTGATTTGCTAATATGTTATGAGGAATACGTGCACAGCCTTTTGAGTTTCCCTACTTTCTCTTAGCATAATGTGTTTGATTGATTCTTTTTGTTGCATGTATCTGTAGTTTATTTCTTTTTATTGCTTTCATTGCATGGATAAATAGAGTTTGTCCATTACTTGATTGAGGGGCATTTGGGTTGTTTATGCTTTTTACTGGTTATGAATAGAGCTATGATAAACCTTTGCTTAAAGGCTATGTGCAAACATAACTTTCTATTTCTCTGGAGTAAATACATGGGAGGGATCTTTAGTTCACATGGTTAGCACATATATAAATTTATAAGAAATGACCACACTATTTTCCAGAATTATTATATAATTTTACAGTTCTTCCACAATGTACAGGATTTCTAGTTGCACTCCACATATTCACCAATTCTTGGTATGATCAGTTTTGCTTATTTATTTGCCTCAATTTTATCCATTCCTGTAGGCAGGTGTGTAGTAGCATTTCATTTTGGTATTAATTGGCATTTCTCTAGAGCCTAAAGATGTTGAACTTTTTTTTTTTTGATGTGCTTATTTTCTATCCATAATTCTACTTTGTTGTAGTTTAGTTCAAGTATTTTGAGTTCCTTTTTATTGGATTGTTTGCTTCTTATTATTGAACTTTGAAATGTTTTATCTATTTCAGAAATAATTTCATTATCAGCACTTCTGGTAATGTTGGAGGGGTTGGAGGGGCTGAAGCAAGATGGGTCAAAGTCAGAGTGGTGGTCATGGCTCTGGAGGTGGCAAGAAGGATGAAAAGGACAAGGAAAAGAAATACAAACCTTCCCGGCCAACTAGAGTAGGGAAAAAGAAAAAGAAGACAAGGAGATCAGATGCTGTCAGCAAGCTGCCACGGAGATACCTCACACTCCATGCCAGTTAAAGTTACTGAAAAGACTATTTTCTCATGGAGGAAGAATTCATTAGAAATCAGGAACAAATGAAACTTTTAGAAGAAAAGCAAGAAGAGGAAAGATCAAAGGTGGATGATCTGAAGGGAACCCAATGTCAGTAGGAATGTTGGAAGAGATCATTGAGGGCAATCATGCCATCGTGTCTACATCTGTGGGCTCAGAACACTATGTCAGCATTCTTTACTTTGTAGACAAGGATCTGCTGGAGCCAGGCTGCTCGGTCTTGCTTAGCCACAAGGTATATGCCATCATAAAGGTGCTCATGGATGACACAGACCCTTGATCACAGTGATGAAGGTAAAAAAGCACCCCCGCCAGGAAACCTATGCTGCCGTTGGGGGGCTGGACAACCAAATCCAGGAAATTAAGGAATCTGTGGAGCTTCCTCCAACTCATCATGAATATTATGAAGAGATGGGCATAAAGTACCCAAAAGGGGGTCATTCTGTGCCACCTGGCACAGGTGAAACCTTATTAGCCAAAGCAGTAGCAAACCAAACTTCAGCCACTTTTTTGAGTGGTTGGTTCTGAACTTATTCAGAAGTATCTAGGTGATGGGCCTAACCTCCTTCAGGAACTGTTTCGAGTTGCAGAAGAATATGCACCATCCATCGTGTTTATTGATGAAATTGATGCCACTGGAACAAAAAGTTATGTCTCAAATTCCAGTGGTGAGAGGGAAATTCAATGAACAATGTTGGAACTGTTGAACCAGTTGGATGGATTTGATTCAAGGGGTGTCATGAAAGTGATCATGGCCACAAACCGAATGGTTAACTTTGGATTCAGTACTCACCAGACCAGGCTGCATTGACAGGAAAATTATGTTCCCCCTGCCCGATGAAAAGACTAAGAAGCACGTCTTTCAGATGCATGCAAGCAGGATGACCTTGGCCAATGATGTTATGCTGGATGACTTGATCATGGCTAAAGATGACTTCTCTGGGGCCGACATCCAGACAATCTGTACAGAAGTTGGTCTGATGGCCTTGAGAGAACAGAATGAAAACAAGAAATGAAGACTCCAAAAAATCTAAAGAAAATGTTCTTTATAAAAAAAACAAAATCAAAAACAAAAACAAAAACAAAAAACAAGGTGGCACCCCTGAGGGGCTCTATCTGTCGGAATGTCCTGACTCCTCAGAGGGATGAGGTTGGGAAAGTTGCCCAGAGGAACCCATGTTCCAGTTGATCTTTCTTAGTAAAACCTCCTGTGTCCCTTTTTGAGTGTGATGTGCAGGGTGCCCGCTGGGCTGCCTTCATCTGTTGGTCACGTGCGGTACTCTCCCCCCAAAAAGGCGAGTTGCTTTTCAAAAAAAAATCAAAACAAAAACAAATAAACAAACAAAAAACAAGAAATAATTTCTTTATCAAATGTTTTCTTTCAATCTGTGACTATTAATTTTTATGCAAACTAACTTGTCAATTTGCTTTTTATATATTTTTCTTTGGTTTTCTAAAAAGTCTGTGCCTTAGTCAAGGTTTCAAATGTATTCTAATGTGTTTCATCCTAAAAGTTTTGTAACTATATTCTTAATATTTAAGTAAGATCTCTTTTGGGCTCATGTTTGTTTATGTTACAAAGAATGGGTTCAGGTTAATTTTTGTGTTTGTAAAATTTGTGTTCATTTAATTCCCAAAGGCATCCGTATATACTGTGTGCTAGTATTTCATATAGTAACTAATAAAATAACATAATTAAACCTCTCAAAAGTCATTTCGTTGCTCTTGACCTTTTTTCAAAGTATCTGGACAGTACCACTAACAGTAGTGTTTTAACACATATTTTCTTCTACCCTGAGCTGTGCCAGACTGTTCCCTGCTGCAACTTGACCAAAATATTTAAAAAATCTCAGGGCTCATGTTTCAGAGAACTTGTTTTACTTCCACAATTGTCTAGGGTTGACTTCTATGTTGCTAAAAAGTTTAAGCATAGTTCATAAACTTGATGTTTGCACTCATACAATTTATATACTACATTAAAAAAAGTAGTGAGGACTTATGATAGCTTCCATAGCTTTTAAGGACTTCATATTAAAATTTTCAAATAATTAGTATTTCAAGATGTCTCAGTCCATGGCTTTTCCCCTCCCCTAGGTGATTGTTTCTATTTTTAATATTTAAAAAGAAATCTCTCTAGGATCTTAAGGGAAACAAAGCCACGATCATCTTAAAAAGCTCTATACGATATAGAGATGTATACGTATATAACTATTTAACACATTTTTATTCTTAAATATATTCTTATAACTAAAAGTAAAGAAAGTAAGCTTAATATGAATCATATTTAAAGAGATAATACTGTTGATATTAAAAATTATCTATATTACAACATTCAAATTGGGCAAAAGTCTTAAAATGATAAAAAGAAACACACTATAATTAAATAACAACAAAGATTCTAAGCATTAAGAATAGAGCCACATCAGGGGCGCCTGGGTGGCGCAGTCGGTTAAGCGTCCGACTTCAGCTCAGGTCACGATCTTGCGGTCCGTGAGTTCGAGCCCCGCGTCAGGCTCTGGGCTGATGGCTCAGAGCCTGGAGGCTGCTTCCCATTCTGTGTCTCCTTCTCTCTCTGCCCCTCCCCCCTTCATGCTCTGTCTCTCTCTGTCTCAAAAATAAATAAACGTTAAAAAAAAAAAAAAAGAATAGAGCCACATCACTATTTCAAAGGAAAGCTGACAGATCAGAAATAGCAACTACATTATTAACAACTGTTAATCATGTTATTCATTGAATAATCCACACGTTTCCTGTCTGATTTGAAATGCCGGTTTTATCTAATAAATTTCTTCTTTAATTAATAATTTGTGTTCTGCTCATTGATCTGCATATTTGTTGCTGGGCCAGCATCACAATTATTTAATCAATGGATTTTATAATACCTTTATATTATTTATGAAACCAGTACACATACTATTCTATCTTTTATGCATTTCATTTTCCATGTGAATTTTAAAGTAAATTTTTAAGTTTGTGGGGGAAATCTACAATTTAAAATAAAATTATGTTATATGACTCCCTAAATTGAGGAAATCTGATTTTTCTGCCATTTATTTTACCATTAAAGAATTATTAATTAGTCTCCATTTACTGAAATGCAATTGTGGTGTATATTCAAGATACTTTTAAGCTATAAACCTTGATTATTTATTGTTAATATATTTTTGAGTTATGATATAATTTTGAGTGTTATTTTTAAAAGTATCTTTAATTTTCCTTGGAGAAGTTACTGTTAAAATTGATGAAAGCTTTTAATTCTGAAGAATAAACTCATAAATTATCAAATAACCATGTTCTGTCAATTCATTTTCAATTATTCTCAATTAATAAAAATAACATGAATTTATGATATATATCTGTGAGAAGAATTATAACCATAATCCATAGATATTTATATTATTTGCCAAATACTCTCTATAAAATAAAGAATTTTCCACTTGATCAAATAGGTATCTTGAGGTTCACCTAATTTTTAAGTGGTTAGGTAGTTTAAATATTTTGTTAATATGTTATTATTTCACTGTACTGTGATAATGTCAGTTTTGTTAATAATCCAAGGGAAATTATTTTTTTCAATATGGTTTCCAAACACTTTGACCTGTTTATTTCACCTGTTAATTCATGACACCTGTTTGTTTCTTTGCTCAATTTCCAGTTCCCATACTTACTTTCATTTTTAAAAATTTTGTGTTGAAATATATCTCATAGTATAGGCACAATGGAAGATCCCTTTATATCTCTCCACTGAGAAATACAATAATGAATAAGACTCTTTTGGCTCTCTTGTGTCCTATAAAGATACATATGCCTCTCTCCTTGTTTTGCCCTATTATATCTCAAATTAAACTCTTCATTACATAAGGAGCAGAATCACTGTGTTTAGCTTGATACATACATTGTCTCATGTGATTTCATACACTTTTTTTTTTTAGGAGACCAGTAGACTGACAAAGTGACCTTCCTCAAACTTACTTCAGCTATCACAACTTATGTTTGATTTCTTTGCCTATACCCAAAATGAACACTTGCACTATGTAATTTTCAAATTTAAGTAAAAATGTATGTGAATTCAACAAATCATTATTTGCACTGTTATAACTCTAAGAGCTATTTTATAAAAGTTCAGTATAATTATGAAATTCAATGTTCTATCTGTATACAAAGATTAGTAAAATCACAGAATTAAAAAGTGTACCGCATTCAGGGGTGTCTGGGTGGCTCAGGTCATGATCTCATGGTTTGTGACTTTGAGCCCCATGTTGGGCTCTGTGTTGACAGCTCAGAGCCTGGAGACTGCTTGGGATTCTGTGTCTCCCTCTCTGTCTCTGCTCACCCTCTGTCTCTCTCTGTCTCTCAAAAATAAACTTTGAAAAAAACTTATTTAAAAAATGTTCTGCATTAAGATTTAATGTCTACATATAATTGTTCTTGAGACAATTATCTCTGTATTGTATTTCTTGAATTTAGAAAGAAAACACAACTGAAATGACATAGGTTATAAATGTGTATGTTTGTGAGCAGGTATTTACATGCTTATTTTATATATTAATACATATAAACACAAAACTAGGCACTTAAAATTTTCATGTTGTTTGTAGTTTAACTGTTGAGCTATACCCAAAGCTGAATTTTGTCCTCTATTTATCTATACCTTGTTCGGCAGTGAAAATGTTGGTATCCGTAAATTATCCCATAGATCCTAATAAGAACTCAAAGATAGTAGCTTAATACAAAAGAATGTTGAATCAGACATTTTATCACAATGTGGTGCAAAAGGTTATGAGAATGGCTAAAAACAGTTATAAGGAATGGGTTAAAATAAATTAATGGCCACAAAGGTACCTGTATGTTTTGTTTAATTTTAACAAAAATTTGAAGCTGTTTTTGAAAGATTCTGATGTGATGAGTAGCATCTGCTCTTATTTTGTTATATAACAATTTGCATAAAATCTATTAAGTTTGCTGTACTGCATGCTTCAGGAATTTAATAACCCAGAATTATGGATGATATACAGTACTTGGTAACAAATGTTAATAAACAAAAATTGTACTTCTAGCTAGAAATACATATAGAAACTAATATGTAATTTGAGGGAGAATAAATTGATTGCAAATTGTTTTCATCATTTTTAGTAATTAATTTGTTCTAATTAAGAAGGTGTGATTTGTATTTCTATGCTTCTAATTCTTTGGAGTACTACAGAAAATGCAGTTTCATCATTAACTTGATTGCACATAATGGGTATCATAAAATGCCTTTCATAGACTCTTTCTCTCTTGCACTCCCTCTTCTTTATAAAGTAATGAATCCATATGAAATTGTTAGTTGTAAAAATGAGAAGGTTACATGATATCTATGAGGCCTTGGGTACAACAAGGTTGCCATCCCTTTCTATTCGTCTAGAAAAGTTATTGCTCTCTCTCTTCCAAAATGAATTATTTCTGTTTGACCTCCACTGGGGCAAAGAATATACTCAAGACATATTTTTACATAAATCTTTTAGCATAATATCTTATACTTTAGGCACATACATTCCATTCCTATACTCTGCTAAAGCCAAGATTATTACATAATGCAAATGTATTCAGCCTTTCATTAACGACCTTTTTTATAAACTGTAAAGGTTTAAGAGTCTGTGCAGGTGTTTCTCTACAAGTGGAATATAGGACGATACATAAAAACATAAGGTTTAGAGTCTTAGATCCCTATACCCGAATTTGGATTTTACCTCATATTAGCTGAGAGAACTTAGACAAAGTTATTTTCTAATCATAAGATTCTTTCCAGAAATAAGGAAACCCAAGGATTAACCTGTAGATTAAATGGAATAGAAAATATGTAGCTGGTGCCCAGCACAGAGAAATGACATAATAAATTCTGGTATCGTTAAAGCAATTCATGTTGATGTCTGTTCAAAACCACGAAGCATTCTGACTTTGCAAACAATAATTTGCAGAGCCAAATAGAAATTATTATAATATTCCTGACACATTTTATTTTGTCAAACAGTGGCACAGAGAGACATTCTAAGTGTGTGTGGGGTGTGTGTGTGTATTTTCTCCTTTGTATCTGTCAGTCCATTAACAATAAACAAATAAGGATAATTTTGAGTGACAACAATGAAGTATTTTCGGTATATTCTGGGCATTTCAAGTCAACCAAAGCCTATTATTCCAACCTATTAATCTTTGCCAAAATTGTTATTTTTGGAAGTGGCTAAAAATAATTTTGTTTTTATTTATCTTAAAAGTTTCTCTTAATTCCTCATGTTTTACTCACTTTGAACAAAAATTGAGAAAAATGGCCTCAGTCAGCCAGCCAGCCAACCAATCAAAAATTGAATATCGAGGATGTATTATACGCCAGACACAGATGATAGGCCTCCAAGAAACAACAAAATAGTCATATTTCCTACATGAAGAAGGTCTCAGTTTAGTCAAATATACACAAGTACAATGCATTAAAATGTGTTTCATATCAGGAATATATAAAAGACACTAAAAGAACACAGAGTGAATGACCCTATTATTGGCTTAGCAGAGATATGATAGTCAAAATAATCCTTGAAAATGTTCTGGAAGTATGAAAAGGAATTCATGGTAGGGAAAAAATATGTCAGTTTTTTTTTTTAATAACAACAGAAACTAAAGTACTAATAGGATTGAAAACAGGAAGAGTTTCAAATGATTACAACTCCTAATATCTCTATTCAGTATCTTTCCCAAATAATTATATATTACCCCAACATAAATCAGTATAATCTTGCTTACAGTAATTATTTTAGAGTAAAAAATTGAGGATAATAAACCATATTTAACTATTATTTTACAATGTTATCAAAAACTTCTAAATATCAAAAGCCTTCGACATAATATTTGATAATGTTGCTATTATCTAATAAACACACTGTAGTGAAACAGGATAACAATGTCATCTGTGATCATATAGCCAATAAATGAATGCAGTTGTATCAAAATAACATCCAGCTTACTAAAACTTGTGCACTTTCGACTCTACCACTTCTGACTCTTATCATTTTTAAACCCTTTTATCCCTTTGTTGTTGTTGTTGTCGTTGTTCACAGGGTAACTAGTTTAGTGGCTTGGACAGACCTATCTATCTATATCATATTCATGTCACTCAAAACACATGTAGTGAGTGCCTGTTATCAACCGAATACCCTTCTCGTCATGAGAGATACAGGAGAAAACTAAACCAGTCTTGCCTAGGAACCTGTCCAATGGGTAAAATCCATTAGAACACAAGTAACTGCAGTGTGTAATCTGAACAAATGAGTCTAACATGCCTGGAGTATAATTAATCACATTCCTCCTATTTCTCTAAATGAAGTTTAAAATGTTGAAACACTGTCAAAACAAAAATTACACTGAACAAAGTTCAACAGTCAAGGAAGACTTTCTTCATGGCTATTGGAAGAGTGGAGAGGGGACAGAACTCCCTTTGAACTCAATTCCACTCAGAGGAAAGGTGGGAGGGTTCTTAAGCCCTGGAGTAAGTTAGTACAAAAGTACTGAGGACCTCAGGGGGGTGGCATTGGTGTATAGGATGTGCCAGGTGCATTCAGTTTTTCCTGAGTTTGCAAGGTTTTTTTTTTTTTTCTTTTTGATCACGGTCATTTGTATTTGCTCATTACTGCCCATTACAGTTAGCCTCTTGCCTTCTTATTGACAGAGGCAGACGGTAGTGCTGTTATCCTTGATGATTACAGTTCAAAGGGATGGCTCCCAGGAACTTGACAAGGGCTTTACTGGTTTGTAAAACTGGCAAGAAACTTCATCTCAACAGGGCACAGAAAGAGTTTATAAGTTTTCTAGAGTAAATATTCTAAGAAAAAAAGAGGTCAGGGTCTAGAGTCAGGTAGAAGCATCTAAAAGTTAGTCAAGCTGAGGGAAACGTTAGTCTTCCTTGGGTACTAAACATGTTTGATTGCCAGGAGCACGGTTTTTACATGCTGTTTCTTCCTTCTTATCTCCACTGTATTATTCAAGGCCCTTGGGCACTTAAATCACACTCTGGTCACTCATGTGGTAGAAACGTCGTGTTTAATGTATTTTGTTTAGACTGCAAATTGTTGTTTCTAAAACTAATATAGGCAATATTTTCAATTGGGAAATCTCATATATTTTAATAACTAGATATTTTGCTGCCCCCTTCAAAATGTAAAAAAAAAATCTGCCTTCTTGAGCATTTGTATTTGTAACCCCCATCTTATATAATCTAAAGGAAAATAACACTCTCCATAAGCAAGTAATAGGAAGCCTGCTGTCTAAAAGTCCACTGTTGCCATTTCTGTCACTGATCCACTCCACCATGTGGTGTAGCTGTTGGATATTAATTAGCTTTCTTTAAGTGTTCTTTGGCTTTCTCTAAGCCCAGAACAGTGTGGTCTTCCAATGAAGAAATCTATGAAGAAACCTGTGTTTGCATAAGCCACAATGAATTCACCTTATTTAAGTAGACTTACATATAATCAAGGCATAGTCTGTATTTACTACAGATAACTAATTTCAGAGCATGTTTTAAGAACCTTGTATCTCAGATGTACACCAGATCATGTTCTTGTTTGGAAGGTGTTCTATTTAGTTGAAAAACTGTTGAATAATGGACCATTTTCAAATGTCATCATTACATATAAGTACTTCTTTATTCAAGGACTTAAATGGAGACATGGAGTTTGATTTAACAATATTAGCAGATGTCTCTGGGTTATTTGCAATAACTAATTTAACTCTTTTATATGGTTGCATTGCACTAGACATCTTGACCAGCATTGAAAGGACAAAATTTAGCAGACACAATTTTTGGAAAGTAATCAGTCCATGTAAACAAAGGGTCTTAGAATTTTAGTTCGTTTGCTTTACGACTCTGCTTTCTGAAACAGCTAATCAGGCTTATTTACATTACTCGACTGACAGTATTCAGACATAAGGGTAAAAAATAACAATTCTCTTAACTTGTATTAGTGAAATATTTCAGTAGTGTTGAGTTCAGTCTGCAGGCAACCTTTAGGAGTGGGATCAATAGTTTACAGTAAATCCAGTAGCTATACATAATTATTAAATCAATCAATAAACAAATTAATACAGACCTTATAGGAGGTCTGAAAAACTTATAATTCAAGGGAAAGAGAAGGCTAACTCTGTTAGTTGATAATAAGGCTATATTGTAAACGATGAGCCTATATTTTTAAGTGTTCTCCTTAAAATAAATTATGTATTTTTCTAAAGAATATTATTTTTATTTTACATTTCAATATTCATTATGATAGTATTTTACATCTCTATATGTAAACCGATGTTGAGGACCCAGAATAATAAAATTTGAACAAATATGCTGTAATATTGGCACCAATTGGTTTGTGATTTAACACATACAAAAAATAAGTTTTAAATACAGTCCATTAAATTAAAATGGGACATTTATAATTTAAATTCACATAGATAATCCTATATAAATAAATAATCCTCAGAGTCTTCATACACCGGACAAAATTCTTCTGCAGTGTTTATCTAGTAGCCGTTTTTAAAGCTGTGTCTGGAAAAATCAATAAAAATAAGATTCAGGAAGTTTTTGTAGTTTAATTTTAACACAGAGCTTATAAGATTTAGCCTAATAAAATTGGAAAAACAAGAAAAATTAAGTTTGTAAAATTGATTTTTAAGGAGTAGAGATTTTCTAGAGCTCAGCAGGTATGTGATAGGATTAAATACTTTCATAGCTAAAAATATGATTCAACAAACAAACGTGTGTTCAACAAGAGCTTGGATGTTATAACTGTCTGTGGAATCAGGATTTAACTATAATTTTTAAATTATACTTTAAAAGTGGTAATAATGTAAGTGTGTGTATGTGTGTGCATGTGTAAGTTTTTATATTTTAACACAAAATATGATGAATAGAAACTATCCGGAGGTTAATTTTAATTAAGTTGCACCAAGAAGCAAAACACAGAACCATTTCAGGATGAGAATGATGCTGGCTCTCTGGTAGAACATCAAATAAGGGAGATTTTAAAAGAGAAGCTTTTCTATTTATTGTCATTTCTATAGTCACAGAGTAAATCAATTAAATGAGACTCCTCATCTTCAAAGGCCAAAATATGTAAGTTTGTAAGTTTGTAGAAAACATACTGGAAGTTCTATGGCCATTATCAATTTTAGCTCTTTAAAATGCAAATGATCAAAAACACATATTGACTTAAGAAAAAAGGAACATTTATTAGCTTATGTAACTCAAAGGTTCCAATATGGCTATAGATGAACATTCAGATGGTCTAATAACATCATGCTCTTGCTTCTTTATTTCCACCCTAAGTTCAGCTGAATCTCCCCACAAAACAAGTTGATCTCCAGGAACATCTAACTTTACATTTTATTTTTTGGCAACACAAAGAAACGGACTGATTACACTTATAATAGTTCCACCAACGATTTAAACTAAGTCTCACTGGCCTGGGGTTGCATGCCCATCCCTGTCAGTCAGAGTAGGTTTAGGACTTGCTGCAGTCATAAATACATACCGTAATGGTAGCTTAACGTAAGGAAGCGTTATTTGTTGCTCAAGCCATGACTGATGTAGGTCAAAAGACTCTTTCCCACCCTTCCGTCATGCCATCTTTAACTCATGACCTTAAAATCTCCATAGCAGGGGAAGAGAGAGAAAACACACACACACAAAAAAATACACTCTGAATTGACTTGCCAAGAACTCAGTAACATCCAGCTACCTGAGTGAAGGAGATGCTGGAAAATATATTTTCTCACATGTCCAGAAAGAAGGAAATGAAACAGGATTTGTTTCTGCCATGTATTTCCTTTCCCAATCACTTTTCAGAGAGGTTTGGTTCTCTAATGGACCAGACATATCCACTCCTCAATTGGGGGGAATTAGGGAGGTCAATACCATTGAATTGCAGTGACAATGAAGTTGGGCTGTTTGCCAAAAGAATACATAGTTGTCTTTAGAGCCAAATGAGGGAAAGGAGGCTCAAAAAACAAACCGCCCAGAAATATAAACAGTTGTTCTTTACAAAGTGCAAATAGTGAAATATATCCCTTTTCAATTTTACCAAATGATAATGCAGTCAGTCATACTTGAGTTACTGGTTTTTAAAATTCTCCTTATCTTCTCCAACCAAACATATATAATTAAACTGATAGGCTAAATCATTGATTAAAAAATGTGATGGAAAATGTTATGCTTAATGATGCTATATTTTATTAAGTATAATAAAAGAATCAGATTACTACATGTTACAGGTAATCTGTGGAGTTACAGGTAATTTGTGATACATAACCAAATTTGTGGAGATAAATTTAGATTTTTTCAGGAATAATATATTCATAGAATCTTGAAATTTGAAAAAAAACATTAAAGTCATTTAATTCACCTAAAATCTTACGTGCAAATAGCTCATCTATGACCACATGCAGAGTGTATTGAATACATGGTGACTGTGTTTTTTTTTTAATTTTTTTAACGTTTTATTTATTTTTGAGACAGGGAGAGACAGAGCACGAACAGGGGAGGGTGAGAGAGAGGGAGACACAGAATCTGAAACAGGCTCGAACCCACGGACCGCGAGATCATGACCTGAGCCGAAGTCGGCCGCTTAACCGACTGAGCCACCCAGGCGCCCCAGACTGTGGTCTTTTTTAATGTTTATACCAACATATTAATAGCTACAACAATTTTATTTATAAAACTATCATCAGAGTTTAGTGAAAATTGAATTTCACCCAAAAGTTTTAGTAAGATTAATAGAATGTTCAATTGTAACCTAATAAATGTGTGGTACAAACAGGAATCAGAGGTTCTGAACAATAATGTATACAAAGCTAACATAACTATTTTATTTCTTGGCATTTTATTTTTCAGGTACGAAGTTGGATTAATCCGCTGTCTTTATCAAAAAAACAAAAACAAAAACAAACAAAACAAAAACAACACACACACACAAAAACACCTTCATCATAATGTATTATGTAAGCGATTTCTGGTCCATCGTAGTCTCATATAATTCTTTAAAATATTATACAATAGGCTTAGATTAAAAACATGTGTGGCTACATTCAGTCTGGATGTACCTTTTATTTAGCTCTTTTTCCCACGCCTTTGAAGAAATTCTGTGTAGAAATGCGGTTATCAGGGATCCTAAAAATAGAGATTGTTCAGGGTCACCTGGAAAGGGATCCTGCTGGCTTTGCTATGAGGACATAGCCTAGCTAAGGCTGAGTTGCTTTAGTTAGCAGGGGACAACGATATTTATAAAAGTATTTATTTCAAGAGAAGTGCAGAGATTAGCAGTGTAAATCTTTTAAGAAGATGCTGCAACCTGGTGTATAAAAAGATTATTGAAAGACAATAACGTCTCTGTGTTTTCAACTCTTAACAACACATAATCTGCATGTTGTATGTCCCTAGAGAAGAAGAGTAGGACAGGGGAAAGCCATTCTAATTTATATTCATTTACTCGTGCTCTGTGCAGGCAATTACTGAATCCTCGGTTAAATAAATCAGAAATAAATATGTCTCTTCCCATCAACCCATATTCCATTTGAAAATTTTCAAAGAATATTCGTCAAGTTTCCATTTCTATTATAGCTTATCCCTGCAAGGTAATTATTTAGCTCAATTATTTAAACCATTTTCCCTTATCTGAGTAACTCAAAATGACCTCGCTAGAATTTATCAAGTGTCAAAATCGTACTTCCCATTCACAGAAAACTTAGGCCATATAGAAATATGCTAAATGATACCATGAAAATGAAACAACCTGAATAGAGAAAGTGGGAAATTCTACATAGTACAAGGGGCTACATTTAAATAATGAATAAATAAATACAGTTGACCCTTGAACAGCATGAGTTTGACCATATAAGTCTACTTATAGGCCTATTTTTATTTTTATAAATGCAGTACAGTACTGTAAATCTATTTTGTCTTCCTTATGATTTTCTTAATAATATTTTCCACTTAGAGAGAAATAAAACAATAAATAGACTCTTAATTATAGATAACAAACTGATGGTTACCAGGATGGAGGTGGGTGGGGTGATGGATGAAACAGGTGATGGGGATTAAGGAGTACACTTGTGATGAGCCCCTGGTATTGGATGGCAGTGTTGGATCACTATATTGCATGCCTGAAATTAATATTACACTGTATGCTAACTAACTGGAATTCAAATAAAAACTTGAAAAAATTATTTTCTTTTCTCTAGCATACTTTATTATAAGAATATAGTATATAATATATACAACATACACAATATGTTTTAATCAACTGTTCGTGTTATTAGTAAGGCTTATAGTCACTAGTGGGCTATTGGTAGTTAAATTTGGGGGGATCAAAAGTTATACACAGATTTTCAACTGCATAGGAATTGGCACCCCTAATCCCATGTTGCTCAAAGGTCAACTACATTCCGCATGAAAAGATAAACTAAGGGAGAAGCTATAATAAGTTTAAAAATGGGCCATATTTGGATCTTCAATCAAAATCAAAAACAACAAAAAAAACCCAGCAGAACTATATTTTTGATACTCTGGAAAAATAACATAGACTGTAGTTACATGGTATGAATTAATAATTTTAAATATTTTGGTGTGATAATGATATTATAGTGAAATCCTTATGTATTTGTGATACATAGTAATGTGTTTATAGGGGAAAAAGGTGTTATTTAGTCTCCTCTTTTGGGGAAGGTGAAGATGAAGAGGAAGTTGGGAGAGACTGCTATTTCAGTGAATTTCCTTATAATTTTGTGATGATGACATTCTGAGGTAATAGAACCATGTAGCTGTAGTTAACTGAGAAAGAAATGAGATTATGCTTAATACATCAGGCAATATCACCACACATAGGTGGCAATCAGAAGGGTATGATGTTCAGTTACTAGCAATATTCATTATTACTTTGCATGCATATGTATAAGTTTTCTTTACCTTTATTTTTTTAATGTTTATTTGAGAGACAGAGAGAGAAATAGAGAGTGAGAGACAGAGTGGGGTGGAGAGAGAGAGAGAATCCCAAGCAAGATCTGTGCAGTCAGCACAAAACCTGGTGTGGGGCTCAGTCCCATGAACCCAACTCAAGAGTCAGATGCTTAACTGACTGAGCCATATAATATGGCCATAATATATATATGCAAATATGGCCATAATATATATGCAAATATGCACATATATGTATATGTGTGTGTGTGTGTGTGTGTATATATATATATATATATATATATATATATATATACACTTTTTGTTTTTAAGAAACAACAGGTTCACAATTGAGTCACTTGTGCAAAACCCCACATCAGCAAGACTTAACACCTAACCTAATTGCATTTTAAGCCCCTCCCAGGAATCTAACCTTAACTAGTCAGTCTGGAATTTCCTGGTCAGCACTACTGAGGTAAGCTGTCCAACAGACCCCTTTCATTCCCTAAAGGAAAGGTGACCTTTCCTGGAACAATCCACTCTTTCCCCATTTCTGGCTATAAAAGCCTTCCATCCTGTACAGCTCATTGGAGATTGTTTCTGTTTGCCAGAGGGGATGGTGTCCAATTCATGAACCACTTAATAAAGCCAATAAGATCTTCAAATTTACTCAGTTGAATTTTGCTTTTTAACAATGTTCATGTATATACATATACACATAGACATACACATTTACTTAGTTCTTTTTCTTTTGACTTTGAATATTTCTCAAACTTTGAGGAGGAACCAAAACAATTTAAATTGGCTGTTTAAGAAATTCTGTTATAAAATCTAAAAGTGAAAACTGAACTTCATCCATGCTTAGAAAATTATCATCCCTTACAGTTTGAAAGGGACATATGCCATATTAAAGACAAAAATTCACAACTTTCAAGATTCCTCTATATTTTTATTAGCAAGATGGATATATTTTATTTGAGATCTAGTTTCAATATAACTATTGACATACCAACACCATTAAAATCCTCTAATAATTGGACATTAAAAAAACAAATATTTTGATATTTTAATATGAAATTTAATAAAAACTCTGCATACAGGTACTTTTATAACCCTAACAAGATCTTTAAATAAATGTTTAGACATCATGGGCAAGACAGTACCAAACGCTATGATTAATGTTACTAAACAGTTTCTGTTATAAACTTCTGTTTTCAGAACCTGACATGATTCTGAAAAAGTCTCGGTTTGCACTAAAGTGTCGCATGTTTTGCCTCTTTCTCTAGGTGATTTTCTTCTCACATGTGGGAGGAAAATCTGTTCCCTTTTTCCAACAAGTGACAATGTGGAAAATATATTTTTCATTGTAAAAGTAATTTGCTTCCTATTTGTATTTAAAGTAGCTCAAATGACATGCTTGTATAACTACTCTAAATAATTTTATACATTTTATTTTGATTATAAAAATTATACATAATTACTGTAGAATCGTTTATAAACACAGAAGAATTTAAAGAAATATAAAAACTCACACACAAAGATCACAATTCATATTTTTTCTTTTTCTTTGCAGCTTTTAAAAATATATACATATCAAATATTTTAAAAATAAGAATATACAAATATATAACAGCAAGCCAAGTTTTAAATATCTTAACTTGTAATTTTAAATGGCTTCATAATAAATTATTAACACAAGAGCTATACTCATTTAACCAATCATAAATTGTCTCCAGTTTCCTATTATAAAAGTTACAACATGATATATAACCTTGCATACCCATATTTGTGTGGCCCCGAATATTTTTACAGAAACTTTCTTGAATTGGGAAAGCCTGCTTGCTACCAACTGACATATTTTCTCCCATTTATTGAGGACAAAACTAGATTATTTTTCCATCCTCCTTTGCAATTAGGTATGGCCATGTGGTTAATTTTTCTCCAATCGAAGATAGGCAGATTCAATAGGCATCACTTCCAGATTTTCCTAATAAAATCCCCTGGTATGATACTCTATGTTCTTTTTCCATCTTGGATGATTGGCAAGTTGCCCTTGGAAACATTGGTTAAATTTAATATCTGTTATGGCCTTAGTTTCTCAATGCATATTCGGCAGAAAAGTGTTCCACTGACCTGCATACTTGTTCAGGACTGTTACTTGAGAAACAATTTCTTGTTCTTTAAACAACTATGAATTTAGAGTAACTTATTATACTACAGTTTAGCCTATTCTAAGTAATAACTTTTGAGGATTTTTAATACATACCATAAAAATGCCTTCTGAAAACTTTGCAGTAATCTATAGCTAAAACAGTACTTGATAATATTACCAAGTCAGCACTCTTGCAAATATTGGGAACCTTATCGAAAGGGCCCTTCTAGGAAAACAAATGAAAAGCTTATATTCACCTAATATGCTGAGCTTTTATTTAAAACATTATTTACAAGAGTATGGATTGTGCGTAATGAAATTACAAGGGATTGAATCCTGCACCTAGTAATAATTGGGCTTCACTACCACCTCAAGACCTGAAACACAAAGGGAGGGAGGAATTACTTCAGTTTGAGACACAGAAGCTATGTTGAGTGACTGCTTGACAGAAGCCAGAGGCAGAAATAGCCAACTTTGATTTTGTGCACATATCCCAGACACTTAAGCATGGAAAACAAGGTTAGAGAGTAATTTTAAAAAGAAACCTAATAGAGTGGGCCCAATGCACCTTGTTTGCCCCTTGGTGTATATTTTTGTAACTTCTGTGGGCAAAAGGTACACAAATCTCTTCAGTGTCTCTCTATTGTCAAGAGTTAGTGAAAATTTGGTCACTGTTACGCATTAAATCTAAGAGGTGAGTTGACAATATCCTTCATACAAGATAGTGTGAAACAAAGAAGGAAAAAAGAGCCAAATTTGGCCTTTGCTATTTTTTTAAGTCTAGAAACTGCATTCTTTACCTTTGTTGAAAGGAAGAGACTCATTCAATATCTGCAAAAGAAAATCTGAGCTTTAATGTATGGGACTACATTGCTAACCAATCAAACTGCTAAGGTTGGGGGAAGCATGGGATCAGGAATTAGTACTCTTTTAGAAGCAGGTGTGTATAGAGATTTTGAACTTTAGTCAAGGAAGCATGTTGACTAGAATTTGGATATTTCTGGTGGATTGCACTGGCTTTCAGAAGCT
Organism: Lynx rufus; assembly: GCF_022079265.1. Lineage (NCBI taxonomy): Eukaryota > Metazoa > Chordata > Mammalia > Carnivora > Felidae > Lynx > Lynx rufus. Next base: position 219,608,458 of record NW_025814823.1, on the reverse strand, counting down.
AGTTACTAATGAAGGTAAATTTAACATGGCTGCTTACCTCCCTACTTTAGAAGCTGTTCCTAAAGCCTAAGTCAATGCTTCCTCATATATGGGGCTCCCAGTGCGGCTGGTTAGGGATTCTTTACAAACCTGAATGAACCTTTGCTTTCGCGGAAACTGAGTTTTGGCAATAATGTCTGTAATATTTATTGGATGATTGTGGATTACTATTGAGTAGAATTTAACAAGAGTCATAAATAACACTCCAGTCAATTTATTGTGTTCTGAACATAGTCAGCATTGTGCTGATTATAGAGAAGCATTCCAATTTGCCTGGTAATTCACTTTGGCCAATAGAGGGACCCACATATCTGAATGTTAAACTATTAATCTAAAATGGCCAAGAGAAGGTCCATCCCCTGCAAGAAGGGAACTGGAGGAAATAAATATCTAAATATCATTCTCCTTTTTTTCTTGAAACCTCTGTCAATGCCCTGAGCTGGAGAATTGGCTAGAAGCCAGAGGGTAAGGGTATGTACAGACCACAGAAGTTAGCACTCTTTGGAGAACACAAAGAGTGAAGAAGTTACAGGGTAGATCAGAAGGAACAAAATAATGATAGCCAGAACTGGTAAAATTATATTTTGATATTTCATTTTAAATGGAACTACCTGAATGATTCAATGTTCATCTCTTCCATTTTCAAGTCACGTGACCTTTAAAAAATATACTTATCATTTCTATTCATCACTTCTCTTTCTATCTTTCAAAATTATCACTTATTATTTCTCCATTTGTTTTTAATTTGCAGTAAATTTATGCTAAGGTGTTTTTAATTTTGATTCATCCCTTAGTTGACTAGTCCACATTGTCTGGTATTTTATGAAATCAGAAACAAAGCTTATTTTTCATATTCATGCCTTGCTGCTTAACATAGTGCTTTTATTGGTGTTCTGATGTATGATTACTATCTAGTAGACATGTTTTAGCTTGGATTTAAGAAATCATATTAGGAAACTATGGAATAATATCATAGGCAATCATATGAGAATATACAACAAATAGGTGGGTAGATGTTTTTAGTAACTTGAGAGACCCTGCAATTGGGGCCTGATGACTTTCTTCAGTTTAATGAAATGTTTCTTCATTATTTATGTTTCTTATTTTCCTTCTTTTCTATTTAAGATTAAATATCATATTTCCCATTTTTCTATAAACCAATTGAGGCGGAAATTATGTTCTTCAGCCTTAACTCCTACCACATGATAGGTATTAGGCAATTTATTGTTAAATTTTTAAGTTAATTAGTAATTTATCATAACATAAATATAAGCATGCCTTCATTTCCTAACAGAAGACTTGTAGAGTTCATGGGGTCTAGAAACAAAGCAAACCAAACGAAAACAAAACAGGGTCAATATTTTATAATTTATGTATATGATTGTAACACTAAATATTGCTCTTGAGAATAAAATTTGTCTATGTGGAGAAAAAATATAATTAAAACAGAATAGAAAAGAAAAGATGATGAAATAGAAAAATATGAATATTTATTCCCCTACTACGACATTTTCATGGAAAATAATCCCTTAAAATATCTCACTCTAGGCCTACTGAGTAATAACCTAATTTATGGTTTAATCTGACATTCAGAGTTCTTTGAACCTAACTGGCATAATTCAGCATTTGAGATGCATATGTCATTTTAAATCACGAAGTTGACATTTTTGTTTATATATTAGTCTTATATTAATTTCTTTTAAGAGTGTTTATGACTGACATAATCTTGACCCTTCTTGTTTAATGTGAGAAATTGAATGCAGATGCAAGATCTTCAAAACAAGTAACCTACTGCACAAAGTAATCAGCATCTGTCCAAGACTATTAGAAGAAATTTCTAGAAACAGGAAGTAGCAATTTTCTCAATATCCTTTGCATAGTTTTTTTTTCTTTATTCTTTTGGTTATGCCTTTTCTCATTATTAGTTTAAGTATATTTTCATATCCAATGCCCTTAGTACATCCCAAACTAGTTTAAATTTTAGGCAATTAGCGGTAGAATACAAAACAGTTTCAGGAGTTTTATTTTGTTTTGTTTTAGGCTTGCCAAGAGGGACATAACCACTACTAATGCTAATATTTTACAAAAACATTACAATCTAAAAGAAGGGTTACTTGCCTATCTAAGGTAGACTTGGAATCATAAAGGCTTGTTTTCTTGGTAATATCTCAACAATGATACGTTATGACTACAGAGTGCATTCGGTACCTTCCTAGAATGCTTTTCATTATTTTTATTTGTTTCACATATCTGTTGTCTAGAATCTTGAATGTCTCCAGGCAACACAGAATTCAAAAAGAAAATTAAAAATTAAAAGAGGATTAAATAATATTGATCAACTTTCAAACCATCTATACAACCTCAACATGAACATGAAGAGATCTTCTGAAGAAGAATCATGAAGAATCATGAAGAATCAACACACAGTTAAGAATCAGGACAATTGATGATGGGCTCTCCTACAGGAATGATTCAAAGGGGAGAAAAAAATCACACACACACACACACACACACACACACACACACAAAAGTGAACACAAAGAGTGAAGCTAGCCTTCTAATATATATATATATATATATATATATATATATATATATATATATTAAACTATTAATCTAAATGGCCAAGAGAAGGTCCATCCCCTGCAAAGGGAACTGGAGGAAATAAATATCTAAATATCATTCTCCTTTTTTTCTTGAAACCTCTGAGCTGGAGAATTGGCTAAAGCCAGAGGGTAAGGGTATGTACAGACCACAGAAGTTAGCATTGGTGAACACAAATATATATATGTGTGTGTGTGTATATATATATATATACACACACACACATATATATACATATATATACATATATATACATATATATATACACATATATACATATATACATATATATACACATATATATATATATGTATATATATATATATGATTATATTAGCTAGAGCTGCCATAATACAACACTATGAACTGGGTGGCTTAAATAACAGATATTTATTTTCTCACTGCTCTGCAGACTATCAGTCCTAAGATCAAGGTACCAGTAGGGTTAGTTTATGGTGAGACTTCTCTCCCTGGCTTGCTGATGGCTACCTTCCAGTCCTCACAAGGCCTTTCCTCTGTGCTTAGCAGTCCCAGTGTCTCCTCCTCTTATTATAAAGATGTTAGTCTTATTGGATTAGGGCCCCACCCTGATAACTTCATTTAACCTTAATTACCTCTTTAAAGACTTTATCTCCATATATAGTCACACTGGGGATTAGGGCTTCAACATATGAATTTGGGGGACGCAGGAGGCACAATTCAGTCTGTAATACTAACCAATCAATGACAACCTTCATTAGTAACCAGCTTCTGAAAGCCAGTGAAATCAACCAGAAATATCCAAATTCTAGTCAACTTGCTTCCTTGACTAAAGTTCAAAATCTCTATACACACCTGCTTCTAAAAGAGTACTAATTCCTGATCCCATGCTTCCCCCAACCTTAGCAATTTGATTGGTTAGCAATGTAGTCCCATACATTAAAGCTCAGATTTTCTTTTGCAGATATTGAATGAGTCTCTTCCTCTCAACAAAGGTAAAGAATGCATTTCTAGACTTAAAAAAATAACAAAGAACAAATTTTAAAGTGTGGGTTTTACATTAATTGCATGGTGACTTCTCACCTAAATATCTCCCTATCTCCTCTTTGATTTATCATCACTCTTTCTTCTCATTGTTGCTCCTCCACAAATACCTTTTCCCTTTTATGCTTTCTTGAAATCACTTAGAATAACTCAGTTTTCTTTAATCTCCCCAGACAATTTCTAGTGACTCTGGTCTTGAACTGTAGTTTTTATTACCTGGTATATTATATTATTAGGAATATAGAATAGCAAAATTAAGAAAATGTTCTAAGTCCCTTTGGGTATTTTTATATATATATTTTCTTTGCCACCTTGGTATTTGTAAAAGTTATATGGCATGTGCTTTTAAAGAAACACAACTGCACAGTTTTTAGTTTTCTGTCTTCTTGTTTTCTGTTTCTTGAGGAAATCAATTTTGGTTACTTTGTCTAATGGTGCTAATATAGATGATTTAGGCTGTATGGGGAATGTCACTAAAATATATATAAAAAATATATTCATAATGGTAAGAATGGTTTGTATAGTTTTCAAGAGAACTTTTATTATTTAAGATGTCATATTTAATATTATATTTTATATTGTTACATTTAATATGCTGATAATAATTTTATTTTTATTTTAAAGCTATGGTATGATCTTTAAAGTTATTATTTACTTGTACACTTATAATAATTTACATTACATATTGTACATGACAATTATTTATATAACAAATACAATATATTTTTTATATTCCTATAAGATATATATCAAGTTATCTTAAGACTAGATTTAAAAACTTACAAATATACTAAAAGACAATATTTCATAAAATAATGAAACCTTTAGTTTCTCTGGGATTTTTGCCATAACTTAATCAAATCATTTTTGAAGTTCTTTATTTTTAGAAAGAAAGTATTAAAGGTTTCTAATAATCATTGATATTCATTTCTGAGTTTAAAAATAGTTCCATAACTATGTATTACATATAAATATTATGTATATTCATATCTTATCTCTTCTCAAAATTCTCTTTGAATTTGCTTTTCCCAGGTTCAGGATTCAAATTTGGATTAATATAACTGTTAAGTCTCTATGGCCATAGGTAAAGCAAAGATTTGTTTCCTCACCTTAAGAAAAAGAAAAATAATGGGAATAGTGTAGTTTGTTTGACATCCTTTATTTTAATTATCTCTCATTGTGAGAGCTCCTTTATTTACCAAATCTAGGTATGCCAAAAGAGATATGCCAAAAGAGAATTGAAGGCTTCTAGGTTAACTATGTATAATTAAAACATATTAATATGACTATGTTTTAATGACTGCATACTTCTCAGGTTAAAAGAAGCATACTTAAGTTTTATTCATGGAATGATATAATAACTATCAACAAATTAATTTTCAAAGGAACAAAACAATTGAGAGATACTGACATCCACAATACACTTCATAGGAAAATTAAAGTCTCCAGAGATGTGCTAATGTCCTCCTTGTCACGTTTCTCTCACTTCACTATCCATCAATGTAACACCCTGAACCCACTGACTCCATTAGGGAAATATTCATGCCTAATACAGACCTTACAAAAACTCCTTTGAATAACCCTGATTTAATGTTTTGTGTTGATGATTCATACCAAGCAGGTGTAAAGCTGACTACAGTACCATAGACATAAATTCACCATTAAAATACCAAGGTCTCCCAGAAGTTAAATCAACTCAAATAACTAAATTGCTCATACTTACCCAAGCTTTGCAGCTAAAAACTGAGTATTTATACAGATAGTAGGTATGCTTTAGGGGTGGGCCTTGATCATTTTGAATGATTTGGCAAAAGAGGTTTCCTGAACTCTTTGGATATCCCATAAAAATAGAACAAACCAATTAAAATGAATTTTACATGACTTGCTGGTTCATTGGTAGCTGACATAAAAGTGGAATGTCAGCCGAAGCCCTGGCTTAGAATCTCAGAATGTCTTAGCTAAAAACCACTATTAACCAAACCAACTGCCCTCAGGAATGAACTATACGTGGTCATTGTCAGATCATTTTCATGATGGATTGATTGAGGCTTGTCCTTGTCAGAGAGCTACCATTTAATAGTAGAAAAAAAGAAATTGCTTGTTTTTCTTCAACTGGGGAATTCCAACCTACCTTTCTGGTGTCAAGGATACAATTTCACTGGGGCTATCTTGAAAGAATTTGGCATAGCCTCACTGTTAGTCAAAATATCCATTTTCCATATCATACTCATCTATAGTGTTAAGGGTATGCAGAGAAATGTAAAAGAAGGCAAGTGTGCTTAATGTAGGAGAGCTCCCTTGAGGAATAATAATCTACTCCCTCCTCACATATACTTTGTGAGCTGCAATCCAGTTGTGGAATAATGCAACTAAAAAAGAGTTCTGAATTTTGTTTCTGACTTTATTTTTTATTTTTTTTTAATGTTTGTTTATTTTTGAGAGACAGAGTGTGAGCAGGGGAGGGGCAGAGAGAGAGAGAGAGAGAGAGAGAGAGAGAGAGGGAGAAAGACACAGAATCTGAAGAGGCTCCAGGCTCTGAGCTGTCAGCACAGAGCCTGATGTGGGGCTCAAACTCACAAGCCGTAAGATCACAACCTGAGCCAAAGTCGGACGCTTAACTGACTGAGCCACCCAGGCACCCCATGTTTCTAACTTGTTTTTAATCACAAATGACCATAAGTCTACTCTAGAGGCTTAACCAAGTAGTTTAAATCTAAGAGCTGGTGTTATTTTAGACAATCACTTGGGCCCCGAGTTATCCTTGGCTAGTCAATGGTAACTTGTGCTCTAGAAAACACTTCTTGTACCCATAAACAAAAAGCAATGATTGGGTAGAACAATAAATGAATAGTCTAATGAAAATGACCACTTGGCTGTCCAGAAGAAGCCTAGCTATTCTTTAAGATTATGTTTTCCTGGTCTGTGGTTGTGATTCTATGTTTCTGCTTTCAGAGTTTATTAGGACTTACAATTATTTTCCAAATGGAAATTGCCTGTATTACAACTGGCCAACACATTCTGTCCAGAGACTTAAATGCTATCATGCAGGCACTGTCACAGAACATGATTAAACAACACATCTTACAGTCAAACATGAGATAATTATTCTAGTTCAACTTCTCATCAACACAACTCTAAAAATTTATGGAATTAGATTCTATAGAACAAAATATGAGTAACAAGTAGCTAGGCCATTACAAACAACACTCACAGAATATACACAAAGATCAAACAAGGCCCCTCTGTGACTACCTTCTGACAATTTGTAAAATAGGACAGATACAAAGACACTACATATTGGGGCGCCTGGGTGGCGCAGTCGGTTAAGCGTCCGACATCAGCCAGGTCACGATCTCATGGTCCGTGAGTTCGAGCCCCGCGTCAGGCTCTGGGCTGATGGCTCAGAGCCTGGAGCCTGTTTCCGATTCTGTGTCTCCCTCTCTCTCTGCCCCTCCCCCGTTCATGCTCTGTCTCTCTCTGTCCCAAAAATAAATAAACGTTGAAAAAAAAAAAAAATTTTTCAAAGACACTACATATTGAAAACAATGACTATGCAGTCTTCATTTTCAGACGACTTCTTTTACACAACATTAGCCAAGCTTCTTCTCCCCTTCTAGATAAAATCAAACAATATGCCCAATAACCTAATTAATAGCACCTGCTTCCTGCCAGCACTTACTCCAGAAGTATCGTTGGTTACCTTAAATCCCCTTGAGCATCACCCAGCCCAGTCCCACATCCTATAAAAAGCCCCTCACGACTTTCTCTTACCAAGACAGTCCTGATTCTCATATTCTCTTGCTGCTGAACTCTAAATAGGCCCAACTATGAATTCAAGAATGGTTGTGATGGTCTTTGGTGAGCTCCTTTTTAAGAAATTACTTTTTTAGGGGCTTTATTTTTTTTTATTTTTTTTTAATGTTTGTTTATTTTTGCATGAGAGAGAGAGAGAGAGAGAGAGCGAGCGCTCACAAGCAGGGGAAGGGCAGACAGGAAGCGAGACATAGAATCGGAAGCAGGCTCCAGGCTCTGAACTGTCAGCACAGAGACCGACGATGGGCTTGAACTCACGAACCTTGAGATCATGACCTGAGCCAAAGTCAGATGCTGGATGCTTAACCTACTGAGCCACCCAGGTGCCCCTACTTTTTAGGTGCTTTAAAGAAATTCTTTAATATTATTCTTTTAGAAGTTATTCTTTTATTTACTATTAGAAAGAAACAGATAAAACACACACACACAAAAACAAATGATATATCACTGAAGAGACAAAACCACTAAGCTTCATTGGGATAAATATGTACCTCAGGAAACGGCTTTGGCTACCAGCTGTCAAATATCACAAATCTAATAATTTCAATTGATTTTCCATGTATATCCAGATCTGCAGGGCCCACAAATCTCCAAACCTGGTTTCCTCTATTTTCCAAAATCATCATCCACAAAGTCAGTGGAATTCTTCACTGTTCACTCAGGTTTGTTAAAGTCCTCTGAGTCCATGGATATTAAGACATGTAAGGTGAGTTGGGAAGTAGATGTTATTTGAGTTTCAAGGAGCACAAAAATTTATTTACAAAAGAGTGAAGTTCACGTGTGACATTTGCAACATTTGTTCACATGCAACATTTGTTAAAAGGAAAAATATATTCTTTTTAATTTTATTTAACATGTAAATGTCTTTCATATAAAGATATGGGTAAAATTACTTTTCCTTAGCTAAAGGTGTGTTGAAAAATTACTGTCGGACTTGAATGTATTTCATGAGTATGAAGTATATGCAGCAGTAGAACTTTGGAATACGTTTCTCACGGTGCCACCTTTGCGAGTGGTTTCTTCTTTGTCTGGAATGACTTTTGTCCCATCAAGCTGATGGCTAATTTGCTGTGTTGTCTTTGGCTCATGTGTCATCTCTGGGAATCTATCCTTGACCTGTTTAGACTGAATTAGTCTGCCCTTTTCTGTGATTCCATGATACTCTGTACAAATCTATCATTCCATATACCTAAAGGATGGTTTTCTGAGTCTTTATGCCCCCCACAGACTATGGGTTTCTTGAGAAAAACTTATCTAACTCATTTTGCATCCACAGTGTCTAGCTCAGTGATTGTACAATAATCTTCCAGTAAATGTGTGAAAAAATAAATGAATAGATATAATCTCTTCTTATTTAAGAAGTAAAATCTAGTAGAGACAACCAGGTGCTTCTTATTTAAAACACATCACTTTGAAAACCTAACAAATACTCCCATATTTGCTATTATGACTGATTAGTGTTCTCTACAGTGTATAATGAAATTACTTTCTTTGTATTGAGAGAGATTCTATTGCACTATTGAAAAAATATCAATTAGATACTAATTAGTCTTGCTTTCTGCTTGTGGAGGGCTTGAGGTGAATGGGTGTGGAAGAGAATGGGAGCAATAATTAAGTAAACATTTAGGCAATTCAAACCTTGTGCTCCCAGCAGATAAAAATGCAAATCATGTTTGCAGTATAACCTTCACACAGACAACCAGGGCAGATGCTAATGAATCTAACATGTTTGTCATGAGTAGTTTAGTTTTAAAATCATTGATTTCTTTACAAAGAGAAGCAGTGAAACATAAACTGAAGTTGTTATGTTGCACCAAACCTGGAAAATTAAAGGCTGCTAATGGTCTTTTGTAATACATTGTGAGAATGATGATTATGAAAATGCTCAGCAGTTTTGATGAATCACTCTCATCTGGCAAGAGGTCCTGACTTATTTGACAGAAGGTGCCTTGCATAGAGCAGCAGAGAGAAGTGAGAGATAACAGCTATTGTGTTACATAATAGTGTAATAATACAACATTTACAGGGTTTTAAGTGCAAGTGAGAAACAATAAAAGTGAAGAATTTCACACTTAAGGAGGAAACATACCAGTCTGCCCTTTAGCACAAAGTCACAACCCAGAATTAAGGGACTCATGATTCAGGGTGAAAAGCGTGGCTGCTTGCTCATAAAAAAAAAATAGCACGCACCAATGACTTAAGCCTTACATTATTTCATTTTTTGTTTTGTTTTGTTTTACACTGAGGAGTACACAAACTTTCTTTATAATACCAGGATAACCCACCTTAAATCTTATCATTTTATTTCTCAGCTCAAAAAAGATGGTGACTAATTGCCGATTTTATGAAATCTAAGCATTCTGGTTCACCTTTCTTGTATGCCCCAATCTGGTATACCTCACTTCTCTGTTTCTTAATTCCCTCTCCTCTCCAGTTACACGCTCTGCTGGAATTAATGTGTCCTTGTTGAGTGCTTTTATTTGCATGAGTCAATCTCCTTTTTCAAAGTTCCTTTCTTCCCTATGTCTAATCCATAATAATTCTTACCCATATTTTTAGAGGCCATTGCAAACCCTAACTTCAATAAGAATAACAATTTTTACTGAATGCTTATTATGTGCCCAAATGGGCACACTGGTTCACATACAGTGTCTTATTTGATCTTCATAAAATCCTGAGGAGGTCATAATAGTTATAAGCATTTCACAAATGAGAAAACTCAGATTGAAAGAGGTTATGTAATGGTCCCTAGGTCTAATGTCTAGCAAATAGCAGGATTTGAATTTAGCTCTGATGATGGACTGACTACAAAGATTCCTTTCTCTGCTCCTTATGAACTTAATACCATTAACTCATAAATTAGTTATCAATTATCATTATTTTCACATGAATAATATAACCAAGGCTAAACTATAAGATGTAAGAAATTACAAGTATTTTTTTTTCTTTCTGAATCTCCAGAATACTGAAGATATTTACTATGAAACTTATTTAATACACAATGATAGGAAACATATACACACACATGCGCGCGCACACACACACACACACACACACACAAATCCTGGTTTTAAAGAACATATATCACTTTGAAAACTAAATTTCTTAAAATTGAAAGTTAATATCACAATTAAAGTAATAATTCAAAAGATAAAATATAGATATTTGGTGGAAATACAGAAAATAGCAATTAGGAAAGAGAGTTTTATTAGATGTCTACAATGAAATTCCACACTAACCTGGGGACTATGCAATCCCCAATGAATTTGCAGTTAATAAGCAGAAACAGATCAATAAGCCAGTGAATAAAATGCAAAACAACAAGGACTACGAGAAACATATTTTTCAAGAGTTATTGTACACGTGAAAGCAATGTAGACTTCTCCTAGGAATACTTTCCTAGACACTTGGACGCCCAAGATGATCTGGGATGACTGAGAGTGAGCCAGGGTAATGAAGTGGAGAAAGATAATCTAGGAAAAAATAAAAAGAGATAAAATGGGCACCAGGGAAGAGTGGTCATAGCACATTAAAAGCGATTCAAATGATTCGACGAAACTGAACTCAAAGGTGCAAAGGAAGTAGTGGCCAGTGATGAAGTCAAACAAAGTAAACACATGCCGTGTTCCTCACTGTCTTTCCTGCCTCACTACAAAGCTTTGAGCTTTTCCTAAGAACTTTGGCATTCAATAAAACTTTTTACGAAGAGAGGTATGCGATTAAATTCCTGATTTATAAAATCCCTGTGGTAAAAATGCTGAAGGTGATTAGAGGGTTAACGGTAAAATGTGAGATACATTGTTACATATCAAGAATGAAATAACAGGGGTGCCTGGGTGGCTCAGTTGGTTAAGTGTCCGATTCTTGATTTCGGCTCAGGTCATGATCTCAAGGTTCATGGGATAGAGCCCTGCAGCAGGCTCTGTGCTGACAGCACAAAGCCTGCTTGGGATTCTCTCTCTCTCTTTCTCTGCCCCTCCCCTTTCCCCCATTCACTCTCACCCCCTCTCAAAATAAATAAATAAACTTAAAAAAAAAGAGAATGAAACAACAAAGCGGCAGGGAAGGATATTCAACATATACTCAGACACCAGAAGCCATAAATCTAGGGCTACATTGGTTTGAAAGAACAAGAGAGAGGGAACTGCAAAGAAAGAAATCTAGTGTATAATTTAAGAAACTGGATAGATGGGGAACAACTGGCTGAAACGGCAGAACACACATACTGACAGGTCACTGAAGATGATAGGATCAATGTGAATATTTATATTTGTAATGCCAAGAGGAAATTCTCAGTTGACAGTCTTGTTCTCAGAGTGAGATTTCACATGAGATAAAGATATGGGGGAGTATTTGGTATTTAGGCAACAAAGTAAACTTCATCACCCCAGGTGCACGGATATGGCACAAAAATAGTAAGCCAGTAATTGATCCCCAAGGAAAGCAAACATTTACAGGATGAGCAATAGTAGAGAAAGCAGAATAAAGAGTGGGCCACACGTGAAAGAAGGATAAAGTGGCAACAAGGAAGAGATGTCTGGCAGTCAGTTTGTTCTAGAAAACAGAACCACTCTCTATTTCAAATGGAGAGGATTTGAAACAGAGGATTGGTTAAAAGTGTCTGACAATGGATGGGAGAACAAAAATCCCAAACAGAGGTTGTTCTGAGATTAATAATTTCAATAAACCCTACCACCCCTAGGCTGAAAAAGCAAAACTGTGTTGCACATATTGTAAAATTGCTCTGCCTCTGAATCGGCAAAAGATCCCGCAGCTTTCTTGGCTGCCTTACCACACCACCACAGCCATCAAAAACCCCAGGAGTCCACAGGACTTTTTATGCTATAATACCAGGGAAACTTAAAGGCACTTACTGATGGTGTTTCCTCCAGCAAAACCAGATCCCTTATAAGGTCCACACCACCAAGGTCACTACCGGTACTTCTAAGGTCATAGCAACCCCTTGCACTGTCAATGCTGGAGCCACATAGCCTGAGCAGAAACTGCACTGAAACCTATTGCTGCTGGGGGTCCATCCAGATGCCAAAGATGACCTCTTTCTTTCTTCCATTTCCCAGAGCCAGTGCCTTCCATTAGGAAAATCTATCAAGAAATGTACTTTTCAGGCATCAAACAGAGCAGAGAAGGATGGAATTAGAGTTGAGACCAAACAGGTACACACATTTAAAGAAGGATGGATGACTGACATAAGTGAGGGGTTTTGGTTGGATTGCTTTTCTTTTTTCTTTTTCTTTTTTTTTATTTATTTTTGAGACAGAGAGAGACAGAGCATGAGCGGGGGAGGGGCAGAGAGAGAGGGAGACAGAATCCGAAGCAGGCTCCAGGCTCTGAGCTGTCAGCACAGAGCCCGACGCAGGGCTCGAACTCACGGACCGCAAGATCATGACCTGAGCCGAAGTCGGATGCCCAACCGACTGAGCCACCCAGGCGCCCCTCAGATTGTTTTTCTAAAATGAGGTATCAGTTTATTATCTTTATAGAAGTATATGAAGTGTTTTTACCCATTTCCCGATATTATCATATATTTTATTTTTTGTAAACTGGATAGTGAAAATAGGTATAAAAGCATTGCTTCCTATTTGAATTCCAGTAATTAGAAGGACTGTACACTGATTCTGGTTATTTTCCTTAAAATAGTGGAACATATTTCGGTGATAATTCAACTATATACTGTCAGTTTTAGATACTTCCAGGATAACCATAACCACACATCTTTACTGATCTTAGGCAACAGTGGTCATAGCAATGATTCTGTTCTCCAGCTAAACTTTCTGCCATTCGGTATTTAGTTTGAGTTCCTCAAAGGCTCATCCTGATACAAAGACTTGGTCGCGAGCATTTTATTTAGTAAATGAACCCAAGAAATATCAAAGGCATTTTATTTAGTAAATGAACCCAAGAAATATCAAAGGGATAGGGAAGAATATGTTTCAGAATTAGGGGATTTACTGGACTGTTTCATGATGGTTCCTTGCTCAGATATAACATGGGGAACTATGAGAAAGTGTGGAAAGGAAGGGAACAAAGTCAATAAAGAATGTGTAAATGGAGGGGCGCCTGGGTGGCTCAGTCGGTTAAGCATCCGGTCCATAATTTCGAGCCCCGCCTCGGGCTCTGTGCTGACAGCTCAGAGCCTGGAGCCTGTTTCAGATTCTGTGTCTCCTTCTCTCTGACCCTCCCCCGTTCATGCTCTGTCTCTGTCTCAAAAATAAATAAATGTTAAAAAAATTTTTAAAAAATGAATGTGCAAATGGACTGGCTATAGCTTTAAGAGCCTGGCATTCTGTGGCCTGTTTCAGAGACAGTGGAGAACATCCCTCAGTATTGTCTCCCAAAAGTGAAGAAAGCTAAGGTATTCTTCTATTCGTAGTTTTCATGGCATTCTCCCTATGTGCATATCTGTGTCCAAATTTCCCCTCATGAACACACCAGGCATTTGGGATTAGGGACACATCTCACTCCGGTATGATCTCATTTTAGCTAAGCACGTATGCAACAACTCTGTTTCCAAAAAGTTTACATTCTGAGGTACTGGTCATTAAGACTTCAACTTTTATTTATTATTTTTTTTTAATTTTTTTCAACGTTTATTTATTTTTGGGACAGAGAGAGACAGAGCATGAACGGGGGAGGGGCAGAGAGAGAGGGAGACCCAGAATCCGAAACAGGCTCCAGGCTCTGAGCCATCAGCGCAGAGCCTGATGCGAGGCTCGAACTCACGGACCGCGAGATCGTGACCTGGCTGAAGTCGGACGCTTAACCAACTGCGCCACCCAGGCGCCCCAAGACTTCAACTTTTAAATGTTTACAGGACACAATCCAATGCATAACAACATCCATAGTTACATAAAGTCCATCCTCTCCGAATGTGGATAGTATGAAGACATGTGCTTTCCATACTTGACTGAGCCTACTCCTAAACATATACATGATTGTAGTCGTGCTCATCTGAATCAATGCCATGGTGATCCCTCCAGCATATAATGGATGGCCTCTGGTCACATAGTTTTTTGATATAAACAAGATTAGGCTCAATAGCCTATCAGATGTTCAGATGTTGCTTTTTGAAGGGACAAATGCTATCTGCTGCAGATGGTCTTATTCCAGAACCCTAGGGATCTGCATAATATATTTCATACTGGAATTTGCCAGATACACCATATGCCATTCCTCTCCTTTGCAGGTAACTCTAGCACTTGAAAGTCTGCTGGGTCAGATTGCTGAATGCAGTGCAACTTGAACAAAGGCTGAATTTGCTGCAGAGATCTCCCTTTCTCTGAACTCCACTCAATAGGGCAGCCTTCTGAGATACCCAGTTAGAGCAGTATTCTCAATTATACTCTACACTGTTTACAAAACATGAAGTGATTTGTCATCATGTCCTGTGCTTTTTCTTCACGGTGAGGATTGCAACATGCAATAATTTATTCTATACCCTGGAGTGGATGTCTCCAAACCACTAGATATTAAAATGTCCCTGATACTATAGGTTCTGTAATTTTTTAGAGTTTATTTCCTACCATTTTGCAGGGCATGAAGAATACTTTCCACTTTTGACTTTGAGGTTAACACTAATCTTTGCTATACGATCTGATGTGCTTTTTCATTTTCTCAATTGGTGCCTTGACTAAAAGGAGGGTAGTTTCTACATCTTTAACTTGGCTTATCTTACCACAATCCCATTTACTATATAAGGCATAGGACTCCTGTGAGAATTCTGCCATTGCTGTGTGTGTGTGTGTGTGTGTGTGTGTGTGTGTGTGTGTATGTGTGTGTGTGTGTGCACACGCGCATTTCTGTATTATGTAATGAAAGACCAGAGCAAAGAGCAAGGTAGCTCCATGGAATCACCAGACCCACTATGAGATGGACTGAGTCTAGGTATCTATTATAGCCTCCATTCACCCACTCTAACAGAGGAGCTGTGATTGAATTTTGAGTGCCTTGGTATAAGTGTAAACTCATCTTCTAGTCAACTGCTCTAATAAGATTTGGATACTATCTCAACCAAGCATACAGTGGTCCTGATAAATAACTGTAAATCCCTTTGGGAAATAGAAAAAAAATATCATCGATTCTTCCTG
Organism: Lynx rufus; assembly: GCF_022079265.1. Lineage (NCBI taxonomy): Eukaryota > Metazoa > Chordata > Mammalia > Carnivora > Felidae > Lynx > Lynx rufus. Next base: position 219,592,874 of record NW_025814823.1, on the reverse strand, counting down.
TGAATATTCAGTTTCCTTCCTCAAGAAGATGCCTCCTTTTCAACTGATGGTTTTTTAGTCTGAGAGCTGGCTCAGTTCTAGAGACTGGGCAAAAGATAATTATCCTTGAAGGCATGAACATCAACCCTCTCATCAGTAACTCTTGAGTTTTTAATTATATAAGCAGGCACTATCTTCATTGGCTTGTCATTTTCCTTCCACTGGGAACATTATGTTCTGTTACTGCCCCTGATCTCTGCATGCCAAGGCCAGAGAGGAGCCATTGAGTCTTGCCGTCCATTTTATTCCACCCATCTTGCCACTGACAGTTATGTGCTGCCACCTGGACTAATCCTTTCAGAACTCTATAACCATTGATACCATTAAACACAGTTTCACTGAAAATTATTTTGCTTTTAACTCTTGAATGTTAGCTATTTTTACCATGCCATGTTACATTAAAAAAAAAAAAACACTGTAAAATTCAATGTCCTGCAAAATGAATGTTTATTTTTTTTAACGTTTATTTATTTTTGGGACAGAGAGAGACAGAGCATGAACGGGGGAGGGGCAGAGAGAGAGGGAGACACAGAATCGGAAACAGGCTCCAGGCTCCGAGCCATCAGCCCAGAGCCCGACGCGGGGCTCGAACTCCCGGACCGCGAGATCGTGACCTGGCTGAAGTCGGACGCTTAACCGACTGCGCCACCCAGGCGCCCCATGAATGTTTATTTTTTTCTCTCACTGGTGTGCAGTTCAGCTGGGATGGATCCACTACACACTGGACATTGGCTGGACTTGGTAATGAGATTTTAACTGGGATCATGTCTCTTCAGAGTTTACCCACATTTTTCTTGGATTAGTGTCTATTTGGGACATGTTCTCATGGTGATTGTGGAGCATATCGGTAGCCAGAAAAACATGTATCTTCAGGTATAGGCTCAATCTAGTATCTATCACTTTCAACTTCATTTTAATGGTCCAACATGAATACGTTTGAGGCTTCCCCCTCTGGTTCATGGCATAATCACATAGAAGAGGGAACAAAGTAAAGTACTGAGAGGATTATTCCAATCTATCACAATCCACAGTCTTATGCACATTTCTTTCACATGTCAGTTAACTCATTCCCTCCACAGGACACCCAGAAAGTCACATCTCATTACACTTGAGGTCTAGAATCTTATAATCTTCAGCAGAATTAGATAGGAATTCTCTTCATAATACTTGTGAAATAAAAATAAAAATTATGTACCCTCCATATACTCAACTTAAAATGGTGGGAAAAGAGAAGATAATCATAGTTGGAAACATACAGTGTTCACTGGGGCAGAGAAATTCTGAAAACCTCTGGGTTATTAATGTGAAGTTCCATTACCCTGGAGATACGGATTGTTTCTTCTTCTTTTCTTTCTTTCTTTTTTTTTTTCATTTTCCCAACTTAATATTCTGCTCTTAATAGGTAAGACAAAAATAAATATCAAAATTTCAAAAGTGGACATTTCAGTTTTACAAAACAGCTAGAAATTTTTAAAAATAAGCAAAAAATATAATAAACTTTCTCTTCTGGAATTTAAATATCAAAAGTTTCTTAACAGTATGAAGAAAAATCGACTATGATTTCCATTTTATACTTTCCTGTTGTTGCAAAATTCCAAACACTTTTTACACTTGTTGCAAATATTGAATTTAAAATTGGTGTGCACTGGGGGTGCCTGGGTGACTCAGTCAGTTAAGCATCTAACTTTGGCTCAGGTCATGATCTCATGGTTTGTGAGTTCAAGCCCCACATTGGGCTCTGTGCTGAGAGCTCAGAAACTAGAGCCTGCTTCCAATTCTGTGTCTCCCTGTCTCTCTGTACCTTCCCTGCTTGAGCTCTCTCTCCTTCTCAAAAATAAATAAACATTAAAAAAAAGAAATATGTATGTACTGTATGTTAACTAACATGAATTTATATATATATATATATATATATATATATATATATATATATATATAATATAAAGACAGTTGGGATTGCTCAAAAAAATAAGATTAAAAATTGCCAGGTTGTTATTTTTTAAATTCAATTTCTCAGAGACAAGTACTCAGAAAGCTAAAAAAATAAAATTAAATAAGTAAATGCCTCATGTGGACTGTTTCTATAATCCAGGTTTGCTCCCTGACAGTATTTTCCAGACCTGTTCTTCATGGTTCTTAATTGTGCTTTGGAGAAATCCTTCCTTTTCTATTTTCCTTAGTCATATCATATTAGAAATTAGAGAATATACCCACCCTGTTAACTGAAGAGTTCTGTCAGCATGCTTTCTGACATGGACTTAAAAGTATTTTTACTTTCTGAAAGCCACCCGTCTTTTTTTTTTTTTTTAACACATTTTTTAAGTTTATTTTGAAAAAGAGAGAGCACGAGTTGGGGAGGGGCAGCAGAGAGAGAGAGGGAGACAGAGAGATTTCCAAGCAGGCTCCACACCGTCATCACAGAGCCCTCCGCAGGACTCAAACCCACAAACCATGAGATCATGCCCTGAGCCAAAACAAGAGTCAGCTGCTTAACCCATTGAGCCACCAGGGTGCCCCAGTTTCTTTTAATTCAAGCTGGTGGAATTTTTTCCTATAAAGCTTTGGGTTACCACAATGAGATACTGAATAATGTTGAAGTTTTGTTGTTTCTGTTGCTGTTTTTTATCACCTTAATGGAAGCAGTGTCCTCTGGACTGTTTTGGGAAATATATTTATCTGATCGTTCTCAGTTTTTATGTAATAAATATATAATATTTTGCCTGCCTTTCTGAGTTGTTCAGCCCTGCCTCAAAACTCTGCCCAACAGTTCCACATCTTCATCTCATTTACCAAGTACTGTCATTGTTTTCTGGCTTGGCAAGCCATTCTAGCAACATAAGTCAATTTCCTGCGTTATGGGATAATTATCTCATATAAATAAATCTCTACTATCTAGCCTTTCCTATGACCCAGTTCAAAACTTTCAAGTTTCACACCCATAGGTATTCTTCTGGTTCCTACTGATAACTAGTAACCCAATTCTGTTGTGGTTCTTTCTCTTTATTTTTTAAATATATGTGTGTGTGCATATATATATGTATATGTATATGTATATGTATATGTATGTATATAAATATACACACACATATATACATTTATTTTTTTTCTTTCTTTCTTTCTCTCTCTCTCTCTCTCTCTCTCTCTCTCTCTCTCTCTCTTTCTGGGGGTTTGGGTAAAAATCCACTTCCTTTTATTGTAGGAAATGTTTCTTCACTGCTGAGGCTATGCTTATACCTGATTAAATTTTGGTCTAGAAGCAACATGGAGGCAAAACTATATTTTGAGGAGGATAAACATAATCTTTTGAGGTGTTTTCATGGTTTCTTGGCAATGGAAGACTGTTTTGCCACAGCAAGGTGAAAGGGACCCCTTCTATTGGCCAAAAGGGTTTAGGCTCTAAATACCAGGCAAACAGGAAGATTGAATGCTCCTATGTCAATTCTCAGGGTTCCATATCTTCCTATCAGAGCTTTAACTGTTCTACAGTGTGAATTTCATCAACTTTTAAAAACATATAGACTTCCTCTAACCTTGGATTTTCCTGTTTTATCTGTCATCTTTAAAATATGATCTCACTTCTTAGCACCAACTTTCTTAGTTTTGGATCCTTCCAAAGAAGGTCCTGAGACAATTGTGCACAAAGTCTATTTAGGAGATGATCCCAGGGAGAACAAAGGGTGAGTGGGTTAGTGATAAAGTCATAAGAATTATACAAAAGAGATTAGTGATATAACTGAAAGTATAAAAGGCACACTTATAATTGATATTCAGCAGAAGCTTTACCTTCTTTTTATTAAAATAGTTTAATTTTATTGGCCAGAGTTGTCATTTATATGCAGTTGTTCTACATAACATGACAACATTTATTATGTTGAAGAATAACTTTTAAATAGCTGACACAATTCTTTAGTGATAAATCACCAATAGAAAAATAGGTCTTCCATTTATAAACTTTAGAGAAGACATCTACAAAGCCCTAAAACCATTTCGTTTATAAGTGTTATGTTTGGCCACACTAAAAGAAATTGTTCTACTTAGACAGATATAGTATAAAGTTTCATTGTAATTTAAAATTTTTATAAAGTTCAGTGGAATGCTGATCATATATCTCTTCCAAACTCATATGCTTCATTGTTAACATTTTGTATTCTAATTCAATAAAGTGAAAATCATGATTTTAGGTAGTTTTTTGGTGTTTTTTAACATTAAAAATGAATATTTTACTATTTATCATATGAACACATTCTTCACTATATTTTAAAAAGTCATATAGTTATGTCTTAGCTATAAAATCCATAGTGAGAGGACAAGCATCTGGTAAGGTAGACCAGCATTCAAGCTGAAGTTTTAAAAAATTGAAGTCAATTCTAGTACACAGGAGCAGATAACCATAAAAACAATTCAAAATTGAACATGGATTTTTAGATTTTGTAAACAAAGAGAAACCACTGAATTTATGATTATATTTATTATACAACTATATTTGTTATACATTTATATTTATTATTATACCACATTAATATTTTTATTAGTAACAAAGTGCCTACTTCAAGGAGATATACCCATTCTATTGGGTATTATTTAAATTTTTAGATTTTAGATTTTTAAATATTAATTAATCAGTGGAAATTACTCCTGTTTACTCTCCATTTATGATATTTATCTGCTTTTATGTTAATGCACAAAATATTCTTTTTGCTTCTTTTTTCTTTTAATATTTAAGTACTTCATAGTTTTTTCCTTTTTTTCACTTTCTTTCCTAATAGGTAGAAAATAATCAGATACTGGAATCAGATATTTGGAATCAAATTTACACTGATTGGGTCATAAAACCACAATTCCATCTAATAAAATTGTGACTTTATTATCCTTAAAATTACATATTCTAACATGTTACTGCAGAAGAGGTAGGCTAAATTTATGAAAATAGCATATTCTTGAGATTTACACCTCTTGCACTTGATTTCATGGGCATGGTATTAATAATATCAAGTTTGGGGCGCCTGGGTGGCGCAGTCGGTTGCGCGTCCGACTTCAGCCAGGTCACGATCTCGCGGTCCGTGAGTTCGAGCCCCGCGTCAGGCTCTGGGCGGATGGCTCGGAGCCTGGAGCCTGTTTCCGATTCTGTGTCTCTCTCTCTCTCTGCCCCTCCCCCGTTCATGCTCTGTCTCTCTCTGTCCCAAAAATAAATAAAAACGTTGGAAAAAGAAAAAAAAATTAAAAAAAATAATAATATCAAGTTCATGAAGTGGTATTATATTTTATTTTATTTTTTTTTAATTTTTTTTCAACGTTTTTTATTTATTTTTGGGACAGAGAGAGACAGAGCATGAACGGGGGAGGGGCAGAGAGAGAGGGAGACACAGAATCGGAAACAGGCTCCAGGCTCCACGCCATCAGCCCAGAGCCTGACGCCGGGCTCGAACTCACGGACCGCGAGATCGTGACCTGGCTGAAGTCGGACGCTTAACCGACTGCGCCACCCAGGCGCCCCAATAATATCAAGTTCATGAAGTGGTATTATATTTTAAATGCTCATGCTGACATGACTTCTGAAATGGTGTCCTAAGGGCACACAATTAATAACAACATTTTTTTTCATGAAGTATTAAATCTCAGTAAGAACAGCAAGAGTCTGTGGCATTTGGGCCATGACCCACTCCCTTCTCATCCCGTACCAACTTAATCTAATGGAAGCCATATCTCTGTGAATTCCATGGTAGAATACAATTTTCACTATCTCCAGCTCCTAGTCTAAGGCTACTGTTTCTTCTCAGGAAGAGTAAGGCACCAAAAATTCTTGTCTCCCTAACTCTGTTGCAGAAGTGCTATTTCAGGCAAGAACAGCTGAGAGGTCTGGGTTTTCTACCTCTATGGAGGGCACAAACTCTACCCCAGATGGGGCAGGCTAAGAATAATCAGAACGCCATTAAGGGGTGCCTGGGTGGCTAAGTCGGTTAAGCTTCCGACCTCAGCTTAGGTCATGATCTCATGGTTTGTGGGTTTGAGCCCCCTGTGGGGCTATGTGCTGACAGCTGGGAGCCTGGAGCCTGCTTCAGATTCTGTGTCTCCCTCTCTCTCTGACCCTCCCCCACTCGTACTCTGTCTCTCTCAAAAATAAATAAACATTAAAAAAAAATTGGGGGGGGCGCCTGGGTGGCTCAGTTGGTTAAGCATCTGACTTCGGCTCAGGTTATGATCTCCTGGTTCATGAGTTCAAGCCCTGTATCGGGCTCTGTGCTGACAGTTCAGAGTCTGGGGCCTGCTTCAGATTCTGTATCTCCTTCTCTCTCTCTGCCCCTTCCCCACTTGTGCTCTGTCTCTCAAAAATAAATAAATGTAAAAAAAAAATAAAAACAAAAATCGGACTGCCATTATGATTGCCCCAACTCTCCTGTAAGGCTGGATTTCCATGCTGGAACAGGCAAGTTGAGAATACATGATGCTATAGCTTCACCAATCATGCTGCTTGTAAAGCCGAGTGTCATTCCATGAGAAGTGGGTTGCTAGTTACATTCCCAGCTTTTGAGAAATGGCTCATAAATTTTGCTCAGTGCAGAGTCTGGGTTTAAGACAAAAACTGTTTAAGTTTTCCCCTAGAATTAACTTTATTTGCAACAGAGGGTGGGGAAGTTGAAGCCTAAGGGCATTCTCTAAAACAATGGAAATTTTGGTGGTAGGTTGTAAAGGGGGGCCAGTAGTTCCACAATGTCAATAAACTTAAATCATAGGCTGACTAAAAACGTAATAAGGAGAATTAGGGAAAGAGATAGCTAAGAAGAGCCCTTTTGGGGTTTGAATACATCTCAAAGACCAGCATCAAAAACCAAACCCACAGAATGGATCAAATATAACTGAAGTACATTGTGGAACAATTTAACCCTAGGACACTGTTGAATACAAAAATATAAGCAGTCGGTAATTACTAGAACAAAAAAAAAATTGGGTATAATTTTAAGGTGGGCAGACAGCTTTACAAAGAGATCAAGAAAAGAGACCATCAAAGAGAGCACTATTAAAAACACTGTTATCAAAAGGTGACTGTGTGCACATCCAAGGCTAAAGTTTGAGAGCAATAACATCAGCAGCTTTAGACAGTGAGGGAAATATATTTCACTAAAATAGTCCAGTCTACTCACAAATGAACAAATAAACAAGCACATATTACCAAAAACAACTATCAAAAGTCAAAGGAGGGAGTTACTGAAAATAAATTATCTAAAAGGTCCAATTTTCAACAAAAATTATGAGACATGCAAAGAAACAAGAAAGTGTAACCCATCTGCAAGAAAAAGCAGATAATAGAAACTGCCTTTGAAGGGCACAGATGATGGAGTTAAGAGACAAAATCTTCAAAGCAGGTATTACAAATATGTTCAAAAAACAAAAGGAAGCAATGTTTAAAGGGGTAAAGGGAAGTGTGATGATGATGTCTCATTGTATATAAAATATCAATAGAGAGATAAAAAATTATGTGAAAAATAAATTGTAATTTTGGATTTGAAAAATATAATGACTGAAATAAAAAATTCACTAGAGGTATTCAAATATAAATTTGATCTTGCAAAGAATCAGCAAACCTGAAAATAAATCAACAGAGATTTTTGCTGTCTGAATAATAGAGGTAAAAATAATGAAGAAAAATAAACAGACAAATGAAGAATAGTCTTTAGTGTGCCAACATGTGCATAAATGGAATATCATGAGATTAGGAGGCAGAAAAAGGAGTAGAAAAGATATTAAAAAAATAATGACTAAAACTTCCCAATTTGATTTTAAAAAATCCAAAATAGTAATCCATAAATCTAAGAAAGTCAATGAACCCAGGTAGCACAAAGCAAAGAGATATATATGCAGACAGATCAGAGAGAAAAAGATGGAAGACAAAGACAAAGAGAATATCTTGAAAGCACCAAGAAAAAAATGATTCAACAAATATTAGGAAACCCCCAAAATATTTACACTTTGACTTGTCCTCAGAAACAATGGAGGCCAGAAGGCAATAGGATAACATAGGAAAAATGATGATAGGGAAAAAAAAAAAAAGAACCTGTCAACCATGAATTTTATAGCAAGCCAAACTATCTTTCAAAAATTATGGTGAAATGGGGGCACCTGGGTGGCTCAGTCAGTTCAAAATCTGACTCTTAATTTTGGCTCAGGTCATAATCCCAGGATGGTGGTATTGAGTCCCAAGTAGGGCTTCATGCTGAGTGTGGAGCCTGCTTAAGATTCTGTCTCTCTTCTTCTGTCCCTCTCCCCTACTTGTGCACCCTCTCTACCTCTCTCTCAAAAAAAAAAAAAAAAAAAAAGTGAACAAAAGAATTTTCAGGAAAACAGAACTGAGAAACTTTGGCTAGCAAACCTACCTTAGAAGAAATACTAAAGACAATTCTATAGACTCAGAGCAAGTTATCCCAGACAGTTATTCAAATCCACATGAGAAAACAGGACTAATAACAGTAGCTATGTAATTATAAAGAAAGTACAAGAGTATATTTCTTCTCTTTGCTTATTTTATTTGATTTTAAAGGACTCAAATAAACCAATATATACATAATTGTATTGGTGGACCCATAACACAGAAAAATAATATATTGATAGTAACTACATAAAGGAGATGGGTGGCAGCAAAACTGTAGTGAAGCAAGAAAATGAAACCAGATATATTTTGAATCCATGAGAACAAATAAAGACAACCAGAAATGGTTAGTAAAAAGATTAATAAACTCTATAAACATACACTTGAACTCTTTCCTTTTCCCAGTTCCTTAAAAGGCAGGAAGTTTTATAAAGTAATTTTTATATATTATATAATATATATTGTTGAGACATTAACATACATGGATGTAATATTTGTAGCAATAATAACAAAAATGGAGAATACAGTTATATAGTAATTATACATCTGTATCTCACTGGAATTATATTAGTAAAAGTCTGATTAGATTCTGATAGGATGTATATGCTATGCAGTAGTGTAATTAGTAAATAATAACTCAAAAGTATAATGAAATATCATTAAAGGAATTTAAATGTTATAGAAAAATATTTAACATAAAAGAAAGCAGTAGAAGATACGTATAGAACAAAAAGCCATTCAACACATAGAAAACAAAAGTAAAATGTAATTCAAAATCTAATTCTATCAATAATAACATTAAATCATGAATTATTTAAATAATCTAATCAAAAGGCAGAGATTACCAGGCTGCATAAAAAAATCCAGCTGTATGTTATCTATAAGAATCACATGTTTGATTTAAAGGCACAAATAGTTTGAAAGGTAAAAGATGAAAAAATATATCATGCAAACAATAATCATAATTTTCTTATATCACACAAAATAGTCCCTTAAACAAAATTATGTTGCCAGAGATAAATAGGGACATTTTATAATAATAAGATGGCCAAACTATCAAAAAGATATAACACTTAGAAACATAGGTTCCCCTAAGAAATGAGCACCAAATTACATGATGCAAAACTTGATAGAATTGAAGGGAGACATAGAAAAGTCAATAATAGTTGAAGATTTTAAGATCTTATTTTCAATAATTGGAAGAAAAACTAGTCAGAAAATCAACAAGGAAACAGAAGACATGAGCACCACTATAAGCCAATGAGCACTAACAAACATCTATACAACACATAGGTATTTAACTGTATATTTTTCACTGTATACGAGATATATTATGACACTACTTTTTCAAGTATTTTTCTGCTGCATAGATAAACTAGAGACTCCTTGATATAAACTCAGTTTTCAATGAGACATTTTTTCAATACTTTAGTTTTATTTAATCTCCACAATGAATAATTTTCACTAATAAACGGTATATTATAGTTCACTAACGTTTTCTTCTGCCATTTGTAATACTGTTTAAAACCCACACAGTGAACTTTTAATTTCAAATATTTTACTTTTAATATCTATCAATTTCACTTGATTTATTTGCATAGCTTTTTGTTTCTTTGCTGATATTCCATATATGTTACTTACTATTAACATATTTCCTTTAAAGGTATTTACCCTAATTGCTTTAAAGTTCTCAAAATCTCACTATTTAGATATCATCCCTAACTTACAATGGTTCCATTTATGACTTTTGGCTTCATGATGGTGTAAAAGTGATATGCACTCAGCACAAACTGCACTTTGGATTTTGAATTTTGATCTTTTTCCAGACTAGCAATATACAGTTTAATATTCCACTGTGATGGGGGGCAGTGGCAGCAAGCCACAGCTCCCAGTCAGCCGTGTGGTCACAAGGGTAAATACAGCTGTTCTGTACCCACACAACCATTCTGTTTCAATTTCAGTGAAGCTCAATAAACTATATGAGTTATTTAAAACTGTGTATAACATAGGCTCTGTTTGAAATGATTTTGCCCAACTATAGGCTAATAAGTGTTCTGAGCCCACTTAAGGTAGGCTAGGCAAAGCTATGATGTTTGATGGGTAGGTATATTAAATGCATTTTTGACTTACAATATTTTCAGTTTATAATGGGTTTATTGGAACATAAGCCTACTATAAGTCAAGAAAGATCTCTATTTCTATTCTGTTTTATTTTGTTTTGTTTTGTTTTTTGCTATATATCACAGTTATCTTTTCCTTCACAGGCTACATAGTCTGATTACATACAAGACAATATTGATGGTATCTTGTAGGCTTTTTGGATTCTTTTTTTTCCTCAGGACAGTGTATTTATGTATGTATGTATGTATGTATGTATGTATATATGCGTTCATATCAGATGGTTGATTTCACTGGTCTATTTCCCTTACAGTGAGCAGTAGCTGAAATACTGACTCTACCATTGTTCTTATGAGCTAAATGTTTGTGACCCCCCCACCCCAGATTCATATGTTGAAATCTTAACTTCAATATGGTGGTATTAGCAGGTGGGGTCTTGGGGAGATGATTAGATAATGAGGATCAAGTCCTCATTAGTGGGTTTAGTGCCCATATAAATGAGAACTCAAAGATCTTTTACCTCTTCTGCTATATGAGGATGCAGCCTCATAAGAGCTGTCTGCAAATCAGGAAGTACCTTCACCAAAATCCCAGCCATGCTGGCACTCTGATCTTTTCCTTTTTAGCCTCCAGAGCTGTGAGAAATAAAATTCTGTTTTTGTTTTTTTCCCTTATTTGAATTTAAATCCAAGTTAGTTAACATATAGTATAATAATGATTTCAGGAATAGAATTTAGTGATTCATCACTTACATGTAACATCCAGTGTTCATTCATCCCAAGTGTCCTTAATGCCCATCACCCATTTCGCCCATCACCCCACCTGACACCCTGCCAGCAACCCTCAGTTTGTTCTCTGTATTTAAGAGTCTCTTATGGTTTGTCTCCTTCTTTGTTTTTATCTTATCTTTGCTTCCTTTCCTTTATGTTCATGTGTTTTGTATCTTAAATTCCACATATGAGTGAAATCACATGATATTTGTATTTCTCTGACTTATTGCACTTAGCATAATACACTCTAGGTCAATCCATATTATTGCATATGACAAGACTTTATTCTTTTTTGATTGCCATATAATATTTCATTTTATTTATACTCCACGTCTTCTTTCTCCATTCATCAGTCAATGAACATGTGGGCTCTTTCCATAATTTGGCTATTGTCAATAGTGCTGTTATAAACATCGATGTGCATGTGCCCCTTCGAATCAGCACTCCTGTATCATTTGTATAAATACCTAGTAGTGCAATTGCTGGGTCATAGGGTAGTCCTATTTTTAATTTTCTGAGGAACCCCCATATTGTTTTCCGGAGTGGCCGCACCAGTTTGTATCCCTACCAGAATTTCAAAAGAGTTACTCTTTCTCCACATCCTCACCAACATCTTTTGTTGCCTGAGTTATTAGTTTTAGCCACACTGACAGGTGTGAGGTAGTATCTCACTGTGGTTTTGATTTGCATTTCCTTGATGATGAGTAATGTTGAGCATTTTTTTCATGTGTCTGTTAGCCATCTGGATGTCTCCTTTGGAAAGTGTCTATGCATGTCTTTTACCCATTTCTTCACTGGATTATTTGTTTTTTGGGTGTTGAATTTGATAAATTCTTTATAGATTTTGGATACTAACCCTTTAACAGAAATGTCAGTTAGGGGCGCCTGGGTGGCTCAGTCGGTTGAGCATCCGACTTCGGCTCAGGTCATGATCTCACGGTCAGTGAGTTCAAGCCCCATGTCGGGCTCTGTGCGGACAGCTCAGAGCCTGGAGCCTGCTTCAGATTCTGTGTCTCCCTCTCTCTGTCCCTCCCCACCCATGCTCTGTCTCTAGAAACGTATTGAGTAAAAAGTTGCTGCAGCTGAGGTAAAAGAGGTTGTTGCTTGTTTTCTCCTCTGGGATTTTAATGGATTCCTGCATTAAATTTAGACCTTTCATCCATTTTGAGTTTATTTCCGTTATGTTGTAAGAAAGTGGTCTAAGTTCATTCTTCTACATGTCACTGTCTAATTTTCCCAACACCATTTGCTGAAGAGACTGTCTTACTTCCTTTGGATATTATTTCCTGCTTTGTCAAAGTTTTGTTGGCCATATGTTTGTGGGCCCATTTCTGGGTTCTCTATTCTGTTCCATTGATCCATGAGCCTGTTTTTTCTGCCAGTACCATAATATCTTGATGATTACAACTTTGCAATACATCTTGAAGTCCAGAATTGTGATGCTTTCAGCTTTGGTTTTCTTTTTCAGGATCGCTTGGGCTATTCAGGGTCTTTTGTGGTTCCATATAAATTTTAGGATTGCTTGTTCCAGCTCTGTGAAGAATGCTGGTGCTATTTTTATTGGGATTGCATCCTAATATTCTTTTTTTAATTTTTTTTTCAACGTTTATTTATTTTTGGGACAGAGAGAGACAGAGCATGAACGGGGGAGGGGCAGAGAGAGAGGGAGACACAGAATCGGAAACAGGCTCCAGGCTCTGAGCCATCAGCCCAGAGCCCGACGCGGGGCTCGAACTCACGGACCACGAGATCGTGACCTGGCTGAAGTCGGACGCTTAACCGACTGCGCCACCCAGGCGCCCCTCATCCTAATATTTTTATTGGGATTGGGATTCCAATGCATGAGCATGGAATGTTTTTCCACTTTTTTTGTGTCTTCTTCAATTTCTTTCATAAGCTTTTTATAGTTTTCAGTGTATAGATTTTTCACCTCTTTGGTTAGGTTTATTCCTAGGTATTTTATGGTTTTTTGGTGCAATTGTAAATGGGATCAATTCCTTGATTTCTCTTTCTGCTGCTTCATTATTGATGTCTAGAAATGTAACCAATTTCTGTACATTGATTTTATATCCTGCAATTTTGGTGAATTCATAAATCAGTTCTAATAGTTTTTTGGTGGAGTCTTTTCGGTTTTCCACATAGAGTATTATGTCATCTGTGAAGAGTGAAAGTTTGACTTCCTCCTTGCCAATGTGGACGTCTTTTATTTCTTTGTGGTGTCTGATTACTGAGATTAGGACTTCCAACACAATGTTGAATGAAAGTAGTGAGAGTGGACATCCTTGTTGTGTTCCTAACCCTAGGGGGAAAGCTCTCAGTTTTTCCCCATTGAGGATGATATTAATGGTGGGTCTTTCATATATGACCTCTATGATCTTGAGGTATGATCCTTTTATCCCTAATTTCTTGAGGATTTTTATCACGAAACGATGCTGTATTTGTCAAATGCTTTTTCGGCATCTATTAAGAGAAATTTTTCATTGATAAATTTTGCATTCATGTTCATCAGGGAAATTGGTCTTTATAGTGGGGTCTTTGGTTTTGGACTCAAGGTAATGCTGGCCTCATAGGATGAGTTTGGAAGTTTTACTTCCATTTCTATTTTTTGGAACAGCTTCAAAAGAATAGGTGTTAACTCTCTTTTACATGTTTGGTAGAATTCCTGTGGAAAGCCATTGGCCCTGGACTCTTGTTTTTTGGGAGATTTTTGATTACCAATTCAATTTATTTACTGGCTATGGGTTTGTTCAAATTTTCTATTTCTTCATGTTTCAGTTTTGGTAGTTTATATGTTTCTAGGAGTTTGTCCATTTTTTCCAGATCGCCCAATTTGTTGGCATATAATTGCTCATAATATGCTGTTATTATTGTTTATATTTCAGTGATGTTGGTTGTGATCTCTCCTCCTTAATTCATGATTTTATTTATTTGGGTCTTTTTATTTTTGATCAATCTGGCTAGAGGTTTATCAATTTCATTAATTCTTTCGAAGAACCAGTTCCTGGTTTCATTGATCTCTTCTACTGTTTTTTTGTTTGTTTGTTTGTTTGTTTGTTTGTTTTTTTGATATCACTGATTTTTGCTGTAATCTTTATTATTTTCCTCCTTTTGCCAGTTTTAGACTTTATTTACTGTTCTTTGTCCAGCTCTTTTGGGTGTAAGTTTACTTGTGTATTTGAGACCTTTCTTCCTTCTTTAGGAAGGCCTTCATTGTTATGTACTTCCCTCTTATGACTGTCTTTCTGCATCCCAGAGGTTTTGGGCTATCATGTTTTCATATTCCTTGGCTTCCATGTACTTTTTAATTTCTTTTTTAATTTATTGGTTAACCCATTCATTCCTTAGTAGGATGTGCTTTAATCTTCAAGTATTCATGGTCTTTCCAATTTTTTTCTTGTGGTTGATTTCAAGTTTCATAGCCTTGTGGTCTCAAAATATGCAAGATACGATTTTGATCTTTTTGTACATATTGAGGGCTGATTTGTGACCCAGTATTTGATCTCTATTGGAGAATGTTCCATGTGCACTCAAGAAGAATGTATATTCTGCTGCTTCAGGATGAAATGTCTTGAATATATCTGTTAAGTCCATCTGATATAGTGAGTCATTAAAGCCATTGTTTCCTTTTGATTTTCTGCTTAGATAATCTGTCCATTGTTGTAAGCGAGGTGTTGAAGTCCCCTATTATTACTGTATTATTAGCAATGAGTTTCTTTATGTTAGTGATTAATTGATTTATATAGTTGGGTGCTATCATGTTGGGGCATAAATGTTTTCAATTGTTAGATTCTGGTGTATAGACCACTTAATTATGATATATTTTCCTTCTTCATCTCTTGTTAGAATCTTAATTTTAAAATCTAGTTTTTCTGATATAAGTATGGCTCCTCCAGCTTTCTTTTGATGATTATTAGCATGATAGATGGTTCTCCATTCCCTTACTTTCAACCTGCAGATGTCTTTCGGTCTAAAATGAGTCTCTTGTAAGCAGCATTAGATGGTTCATGTTTTCTTATTCATTTTGATACCCTGTGTCTTTTGACTGGAGCATTTTAGTCCATTGACATTTAGAGTGAGTACTGAAAGATATGAATTTAGTGCCATTATGCTGCTTATAGAGTTGTTGTTTCTGGTGATGGTCTCTGGTTCTTTCTAGTCTTCATTGCTTTTGGTCTATTTTGGTTTCTTTTGTCTTTTCTCCACTCAAAGAGTCCCCCTTAAAATTTCTTGCAGGACTGGTTTGATGGTCACCAACTCCTTTCGTTTTTTGTTTGTCTGGGAAACTCTTTATCTCTCTTTCTATTTTGAATGTTTTTAAGCCACTGAATCTATGATTCTCTCTTATAGCAGCCCAAACTAAGAAAACTACTCTTACACATGTATGTGAATTTCAGGTATTAGTCAGTGTTTTGAACAAAGTTTATACCAAGATTCCTTCCTTTCTAGAATTCTCTCCCACTATCTAGATGTCTCAGTGGTCGTGAAGTCTCTCGTCTTGTTTTTTACACCAGTCACACTATGTCTTCTAATTTAATTTCATCTTTCCTATATCATGAGTGTAGTTATCAAGTGATAAGATGCAGAACCACATAATCACTAATGGTAGTTTTCTTTTCTTTTTAATGTTTCACCCTAGCCACTTTTCAATTTTCTCTTGAATTCTGTTATTTTCTGGGTTTTCAAGTATTTTAAAACTATATTCCATTCAATGTGTTTGTGTGTGTGTGCACATGTGTGCATGCATGCGTATGTGTGTGTGTGTGTGTATGTGTGTGTGTGTGTGTGTGTGTGTGAGAGAGAGATAGAGAGAGAGAGAGAGATCTAAGAAAGTGTTCGACCAAGATACTTGACGATTATCAGAAGAAAACTCTTGAACTGTGAAATAAAATTTCAGTTAAGAGTTTTCAATTTTCCCCAAGCATTTATTCCTCAAACATTACTATATATTAAGTGTCTTATAGCACTGATTCAGACTCTGAATATCAGTTGTTTCAAATACCTGTAAATTGAGACACTGATTTCATATAAAACCATTTGCCTTGGCATATTTTATGTCAAAAACATCATGGGGTGTCCAACACTGACATTGGTAAAATTACTTTTGTCAAAAATTAGTTATGATCTCTCCTTTTTATCCCTCCCTGATCAACCTTCCCTCTCTCTTTCCCTCTTTCTCTCTGAATGTATTTGTCATTGCTTTGAGAACCAATTATGACATAACTTTTTTAAAAAAAGTAAATTTTAGAACAAATGTTTGTTTCTGGCTGGAAGTTGTTTTATGATTTTATTATATCAAAACAAGAGGTCAGTATATTTTAATTGAAATTTACTTTGGAACTTTGATAGATTCCTGCTGATTTTGATGATTTTGAAAATATTTTATAACATATAGTGACATGGTAACTGCAATGATTATATCAGAGGAACAATAAAATGTAATTTTCACTGCTCACTTTCTAATTTTTAACATTCAAAATTATATTTTGGCTTGTTTTACAAAGAAGTTACACTTACAAAATTGTTTGTAGATACTCATATTATACATTCCTAATTCAAGACCTATTCATAATTTATATTTATGGCATATGAGGGAAATATTTGTGTTACCCCTTTTTTTTAAATATTAAATTTTAATGAGCCATTTATTAATAATTTGTATTGTTTCTATGAATGGAAAACACACCACAAGACAGTAGTAGAACTGGAAATAAAAAGATTAACACATATAAAAATATCACACACCATAACAGAGCTTATTGTAATAAAAATTAAAAATTAAAATAATGGGAAAATGACAAGTTACACTCTGTTCATTTAAGGTTGACTAAGATCAAGTGGCCAATATTGTCTTTTTAAGAAATGTGCACACTTTAAAAGTACATTTTGAAGAACATAATGCAATATCCAAAAGAATCATTACAGTTTTATTCCAAATAAATGTCAAATACATGTACAAAGTTAAGTCATTAATTTTTTCTCTGATATCACCAAGAAGCCATTTGATAGATCATACTCCTAAAAGTAAGTAAGTTTTTAAAGTAAGCACCACTCATGGATTAAAAACTAATAAAGATAAGTAGCAAAAACAAAAACAAAAAATTAGTGTAAGAATTGATTGTTCCACAAATATTATTATCTACCGTCTATAATCACTTTCTATTTCATAGAGCTTTCGTGATTGGCTAATGTGGTACAAGTGTGACATTGATGTATCAGTAATAACATTTCCTGATCTGTTTCTTCTTTATATACTTTTATATTGATTTGAAATAAGAATTATTATTAGAATTATTACTATGGAATGCATATAAGTAGAAGCTGATATCACTGAGGTACTTTTTGAAAATTTTGTCTTATGAAGCAGATGAAGTATTACAGTTACAGAATTTTGGTTTTATCCTGCATGCTCTATGATAAGCACAGCTGATATCTAAGGAGCACTATAATCATTAAATACTAAAGGGCAGAGAATGGTTAGTTCATTGTATTTATTATTAGAATAAAATGTTCAAAAGGATACATCGACAATGTCTATTAAGAAAACATCATTGATTTAGTACTTAAATTTTTCATTAGAAATTTACCATAGAAAGCAATCTTTATGAGTACTTAAAAAACCACAGAATGGAAGACATTCTTGTCATTCACGGAAGAGCATTTACATTCAAAATGAAATTGAGAATTTCCGGACATAATCAGCAATTCTTAAATTAAAAATTAACAGAGAAAGATGCAATGAAGAAGAAAAACAAATTAAAAAATTGGCAAAACAGTTTTTATAAGCAATGTACTGAATATCATTATCCATGCTATCATTAACCATGAGTTATCAACATTAATACAAAAAAAATAATGAGAGATGTATTCTCATAATATAAAAATAACTGAAGGAAATATTAGAGTATCAGAATTTTAGTCAGTAACTTTCATAGGTGTAATAAATATCTCTATTCTGTCCTAGTTTCTAAAACTTGGGATAAATCATTTGGGGAAGTATAAAGCAGAGTAATTAAAAGGATTAAATAATTAAAGTGTAAAATATTTATTAAGATTAAAGGATTTCAGATTATTCAACCAGAAGTTGAAAAGTCTCTTGATAATGATAGAATACCTTATATCCTTTACAAAAAAGCTGAATCTCTGTGCAAACTTGAGCTTACATATCTGTTTATAATTAGTATTGGTGCCATGACTGATTTTGCTCTTGCTAGAAAGAGTAGTGGCAGCAGCAACAGAGAGCAACTACAACGATGAAAACTTGTGGCTCAAAACCCACACTGTCTGCTGGTTGAGATGTTGTACATGGTACCTACAGTCGCACATTGCCTTCCGTCCTCACTGAATTGGCTGGTATGTTAGCTTGTCCGGCAGTCACTGGGAAAACCCTGTCAAGTTCTGTCATACTCGGCCACTGATCACCTCTGCTGTCATTTCTGTCAGTCTTCAAGGGCTCTACTCTTCACAGGCTGCTGTCTCAGACCTTAGACATCTACACATCCAGTGCCTGGCACAACCACTGTCTGTCTCTTTATCAGAGCCTAGGAATATGATCATTCAGAGTGAACTCTGAGACAAAACGCATTTTAGCATCCAAAAAAGCATCTTCTTCTCTAATACAGGAATAAGCCAGGTGTGAAACCTGGCTTCCCCACACAAACCACACAGCACAGAAAATTATTTGTGTGACTATTCTCCCAATTGTCTCATGGGTGGTACTAGTATCATTGATGCATAGGAAGTTTTCATTATACGTGATGGACAATGTAAGGCATTAAAGCTTGATCCTCTTTGGATCTCTGGTGGTGACAATTTTAGGTGTCCAGGCCATTTGCAACTTCTTTCACACAATGTATAATCCTCTAGATATAGACTCTGAGAGTTTAGGGGTGGGAGTGGAGGAGATGGCTCCAAAATTAATTCTGTCCCATCCTTATTCTTTGCTTTTCCTCTAAATAAGTGGGAAGAGACCAACTTACTTCCCTTTGTTCTCTGGATCTCTCCCTCCCTCCCTCTCTTTTGTCCCGCCAGAGAGTTTCCCTGTGTCATTTCCTCTTTGCTCTGCCAAGAGTGGTAGTTAGGGGTGGAGACAAAGCTCCATGGATCCTTCAAACTAGTGGAAGTGTCTGCCTCCGCACATTTTTTGAGTAAATTCTATGGCTCTGAGTTGACCACACATGACTTTTGATAAAGGAGTTTTTGGATGACTAGGAATTACTAAAAATATGAAGATATTTGTTTAATATCAACTTGATATTTTGAAAACATTAACCCTGCAAAGCAACAATTTAAATATGATTCTGAAGCTTTCTGTAGCTAATCTAAATTTGTGAAGGCTGTATAAGAGTTTACATGAATGAGTTGGTTCAACCCAAACAAAATACCATGCTGATTTTAAAATAGATCATATTTTGAGGGGCACCTGGATGGCTCAGTCAGTTAAGCATCCTACTTCAGCCCAGGTCATGATCTCGCAGTTCCTGAGGTCGAGCCCCGCGTCGGGCTCTGTGCTGACAGTTCAGAGCCCAGAGCCTGTTTTGGATTCTGTGTCTCCCTCTCTCTCTGACCCTGCCCTGTTGATTCTCTGTCTCTGCCTCAAAAATAAATAAATGTTAAAAAATTAAAAAAAATAAATAAAACATATCATATTTTGAAAATATTGCAAAGAAACAGAAGACAAGTTTCCATGCATTCTGTCACTGACAACTAGTTTGACTTTGACAAGTTGCCAGTTCTCTTTGAGTTTTATTTTTCTCTTCAGTAAAATAGGAATAATGACCTACTTGTCTCACAGTATGTTATTAAAATCATAAGGCATCATTTTTGCAAAAGGGATATTACAAGCTATAAATCACTTTTAAAATAACATCATTCTCTTTAAGCTTTTGTCTAAGGTAGAAAGTCTCCTCTTAAGCATGCTTGAACATTCAGTATCATTTTATTTGGAGAAACCACCGGTAATTAGTTAAGATGTTAAGATTTGGAATTCATTGTCACAGCTTGTACTTTCTAAGCTCTCACCCATACGAACTGCACTCATTTCCTTTTCACAGCTTGACCTTTTCTAATTAATGCACAGGACTGCCTAACTGCAACTTGCATTGACATGCTGTTCCTATCACGAATTGAAAAAGTTTCAGCTCTATGAATTTCCAAACACTTGCTCTGAAAAAAATATATACATATCTTTAAAATTTAGTTTGTCAGAGAGTACCCAAATTATTCTTAGTTCATTATTTCATACTTTTCAGAAGCAAATATCGTCTAGAAAATTTCTTAATATTCTTAAATTAATACTAAGTAAATAATTTTATCCTTTAAAATTCTTCTTTCAAAATGATGGATGCATTTATTGTTTTTTTAACAAATGAGAGTGACACATTTAAACTAACAATCTGACATTAATAAAAATTGTTGGGGTGATCTAATAAATGGGATAATCTAGAGCAATTTTAAGTAATAGATCTCATGTATTTTCCTTAATTTCTTTTTATCAATACATTCTTAGTGTATAATTCATCTTTTTTCTTAGTACTCTACAGTCCAGTAAAAGATTATATTTAATTTTTAAAGAAAATTGATTGAAGGTTCGAAAGAAGCTACAACAGAGCATAAACCACAATTACTACACAGGGATCTTTGGATCTTTAGGATCACTTAATGAGCTACTTTTCTGAATATCTCATAGCCTCTCACCTCCCCCTCTTTCCATATGGTGTGAGTCAGCCTATGTGTTTCTACCAAGGCCTTTCTGGCATCTATCCTAGAATTCAGACCTAAAATTCTCAAGAACACCAAGTTGTCAAAAAACAAGCAGAACTCAGAAATTTTGTAAGTACCTGTTTCTTTCCTCTACCTTCTTATTACCTACCAAAATTATAATAGATGACCCAAGGAAATGCACCACGTTTAACCTATGACTTCTATCATTCCCTGGAACATCCACATATGCATTTACAGTTTAAGAAACAATTCAATAAATGAATCTCTCTTAAGCAGAAAAAAATACCAGGTTGTAATACTAAGTTGCTGAGAGCTGACACTTATCATGCCCTTTCCTTAGAAGAATATCCACGGCTGGGAGAGAGATACCTTGAGAGTAGGCAGGGAGGTAATTGCCTGCTATTTTAGATGAGATCAGCAAATTTCAAAATAGAAATATGAGTACTGTACAGCTTATAAGAAGGGGAAGCTGAACATCCCTTCCAAGGTCTGATCCTCTTTTGAAACGTAAGAAAATGGTAACAGGTCTTTAGATGGAGGGAGAAGGGAAAAAACAACTTATTCTTTGCATTTCAATTTTTAAAGCTTGAATGCTTTGGGAAAACTGTTCCTATTATATTTATAAAGAAAAAATAGGTAATGAAACAGTATATAGAAAATATAATGTAAGAAATATATTTACACACACACACACACACACACACACACACACACACTCCATATGCCCTGGTATTCCAAGTCTCTGTCTATGAAATTAGTCACATTTAATGTTGACTTAGGAGGATTTGTGTTCCCAGCAGCATGCTTTCTGTTCCTTGGAATCACTATCCTGAAAACCCCTTAGCGCTTGCCTTTGGATATCAGCTTGAGAAGACCCACATGAGCTTACCATACAGCTTTGCAAAGACAGTATCTCTGTGGTTTCTGCCATGATATTTTTCTCCAGCTCAGACCTTCTGCAGCTGATGACTACCCCTCAGAGACAGCTGCAGTTGGGAAGCCATGACCAACAGCATCCCTTGTGAAAACCCAGTTCTAAGACAAGGGTATTGTGTTGGGTCTCTCCCAAAGCTGCCGCTCTTTCAGGTGACAGAGCGGTGCTGAACTGCATTCAGAGCTGGTATATTGGCTCTTCCCACAGTTCCCACAAATTGTCACTTAGATTTCTAAGCGATGTTGCGCGTTCCATTGCCAAATTCCAAATTCCATTCCAAATTTGTGAAAACTGAATTTTCAGCTTTTCTGATTCAATCTTTTCCTATAATGTCAACCAACCAATGGAGATATTAAGAATAGAAAAAACAAAAACTACCCTCCAAAAAAGAAAAGTGAAATTTTATTTTCTTGTGAAATAACAAAAACTCTTTAGGCACAAAACCGTAGAGATTTATATTCTATCTAGACATGTGTCTGCTTTTTTTTTTTTGTCTCCTAACACCCATCCAAAAAAAGAGAATTTCTTAAATAAATATAAATTGTCACTCTCAGTCTTTGAACATAATCTGACAAATATCAATATTACTAAACCATAATATACTAATATCTGTATTCAAATTAAACATGGCTTTATTCCTACTCCGAGACAATGAATATGTAAGTATTTGCTTTGAATTTATACAACAAATGGCCATTTCTGTTTTTTTTTCCCTAAAGTCATAAAATGATCTTCTCAAATCACAGATTAGAAGGAATAGTGAGAGGAAAGTCCAGAAAAAAAAGGCAACAGATTCTAAATTCAAATAGTTATCCCTGAAATTATGGAAAGAGGTACAATTTATATACATTTTTAAATGCTGTACAAAAAAAACACATTGAAATGATCAAAGAATGCCATTTAAATGTGCTTGCATAGGGGCGCCTGGGTGGCGCAGTCGGTTAAGCGTCCGACTTCAGCCAGGTCACCATCTCGCGGTCCGGGAGATCGAGCCCCGCGTCGGCTCTGGGCTGATGGCTCAGAGCCTGGAGCCTGTTTCCGATTCTGTGTCTCCCTCTCTCTCTGCCCCTCCCCGGTTCATGCTCTGTCTCTCTCTGTCCCAAAAATAAATAAACGTTGAAAAAAAATTAAAAAAAAAATAAATGTGCTTGCATATTTATATTCTTAAGGATTGTGAAAACATATGGGAGAGAAGTGTGTGCAATTATTTTTACTGATCCTGTCTTACACTGCCATTCAGCATTGGAAGCAGTGGTGGGGAGCTGGGGGGTAGGATCCACACTCTCAAACTGGAGTCTACGTTTCAAGGCTAATTCTTACTGCACCAACACTGGCGTTGCATTCTTTGGGCTTCTGATATAGTATCTGAACAGTCGCAGTTAAGTGGTTCAAAGGTTTTTTGCATAGGTAGCTGCTTTAATACATGCAAAGTTTTAATTTCTTAAGTTGGAGATTACGAAGATGATGGAGTTTATTGACTGGGTGTTTAAGCCTGTGCATGAACTCACAAACTTACCGTGAATCTGGTCCTCCACTGACTGCCGTTTGAAGATAATCTTTGTGCAATCAAATCTTCCCATAATCCTGAACTTCTCAAACATCTCTGGGTTGAAATGTGGTATTTTTTGCTCTGTCCTCAGACAGAGCGAAATTAAATGTATAATGAGTTCAGACAATTTCTGAAGTTCCTAACAGAATTCCGTTTTCATATTAATGCATTTCCTCCTAATGTAGTTGTCACAGCGGTGTTATTTCTGATAATCTATGTTACCAGCCTCATTTCACATGACCATATGTTTATCTGGTAACATGTAGACCACTGCAGTCATGTCATTGTACCCTCTGGAGACATACGCTTCCTCCTTTCTTCAGCAATTAGTACGGGATTCTCTGTATTGACTTTCAAATCCACTTAAAAAAAGAAAAAAGTTTTGCTTTCTCTGTGTTTTTTTGTTTTGGGTTTTGTTGTTGTTGTTGTTGTTGTTTGTTTGTTTCCTTTTCATTAGGCTGCATTACCTGATCTTCTTCAAATCCTTAACCTGGTCAGGCAGCGGCCTCTCTTGGGTACCATTCCTGCAGTGATGTGCAGTAGGCTAAGCTCTGGATGGGAAACTGAAAACCCCAAGGAGACTGTGCATGTCCACCAGAGCAGTGAGAGCCGTTCCTGGTATTTCTCCCATTGGATTCGCTCTTCTTCAATTAAATGAGGTTGGAGTGACAAACAGGGCCCTCACTGTTCAGCCATTCAGCTGAGAAACTACTTTCCAATCAAAAATCAAGACAGGTAAAAAAAGAGTCATCTTGTATGTTTGTTTAATAGTTCCTCAGGAGACAGGATTAAGAAAAGCTGTGATGATGCTTAGGAGTAAGAGAATTGGTAAGAAAATCCGCAGAAAAAAATACTGCTTTTTCTAGATTTCTTCAACTGCCATCTGTGGCAGCCAAATACCACTTGGTTTAAGATCTGATTTAAGATCAATTCACTGTGGCACATGCAAATCTCTGCAAAAAGATTAGAAGTTTTTTCAAGGAAAACTAAATGCAGATACGCAGGTACGCTCAAAATATGTGAGGATCAGTCGTAGTGGGGACTCAGCAAGTGACGATGCTCTCACAGCTGCAAATAGTAAAGGGGTTCACATTTTCGTTGGTGCTTTTGTTTCCAACTTTATCAGAAGATTCATGCCCCTTAAATTTTGAAGTTACACTAAGCCTTTCATTTGAGAGTAAAATCAAGCTAATGTTTTCCATTTTGTAACATTGTATCAATGAAGCCACAATGAGCATCACTGTTCTGATGACCTTCACATCCATATAATTTCATGTAGTTACTTTTGATATTGACAACTGACTCATTTTTTCAATCTTTCAAATCTGTGAGTAAAGGCATCTTCAGAAAATGTTGCTGCTTGCTAGTTACTTTGTGGTATATATTCTAAGTTACTACAAGGTACTTCTGCGTAAGCAGCTTTACTGTAAGTTTCCTATCTTTCTCTATCCCTAATCCTACCAGATCACTTCTCTTTTAGCTTATTACAGATATTCTGTGCCTGTAGGTCTTGGTGTGTGGGTTGAGTTATTCTGACCGATTATGTATACAGAAGGAGGTGGGAATACTGGAAGGTAGTTTCGTGATGGAAAAAAAAAATCCTGGAGTATTTGGGTTCAGTCTTACTGTAGTTTATTTTGCTGATAATCAAGGACCAGAATTTCACAGAGTCAGGGAAAATGGAGCACATTAATAGAGATTGAAAAATAGAGCATGATACAGGGACTCTACAATTTAAAAAATGGAGCAAAAGTCAGAGAAGTTGTATGGCACAAAAACAAGAAAATAATTGGGGAAATGATGGGATGTTGAGGAAGATCAGTGTGCCTCTAGAAGGCAGAATGGTTTCCTGGGTTGGGCTTCTAAGAGAGGTATGTGGCAGAAACACGACAAAGTCAGCAGTTTCACAGAAACCTGGGCCAAAGCAACCATGTGCAAATGAGCCACAGATCTGTTACAAAGGATCTTTGCTTTCAGGAAACAAGCAATTATCAGGGGGGAGCTCATGTAGCCCCAGAGGTCATATAATTATCTTTAACTTAGAAAAAATGTGGATGTCCATCAACAGGGCAATATTTGAATAAATTACAGTGAAAGGAGACTTACACAACCATAGACAGTAATTCATCCATATGCATTAGGGTATATGCAGAATTATGCAGCCATAGATAGTATTTTTTATCCATATCTGCCGATGCAAATTAATGTTTAGGGTATGTTTTATCTAAGTGGCAAAAATAAATAAGTTTAGAGGGTAATACTTCACACATATAATTATATTTTTGTAAAAAAACACTTTTTTAAAATATGTCTATGAAGAGTGAAGGAAACGGGAAAAAAAAAGAGAGAAAGGCTTCAAACACTAAATTTCAAGGCCTGAAATGAATCTTCTCGGTGGGAAAGTAAGAGAAAGTTGGCAAACTATCATATTTGAAGTATATCCCTTATTAATATTACTTATTAATAATATTTACTTTCTAAAAATGTAATAAAGATTATGTGAAAATATAAAAAATCAAATGTCTCCCTAGTTTCATTACTTGCTTTTAGCTTTATTCATGGTCTTTATGATATAGAATCTTTCAATTTCTTAGCAGTAAATCTGTCAAGCTTTACTCTCCTTGGATTTTATGCTTTAACATGTCTTCAAATTATTTCAATATTAGCATTTTATACCTGGTTTGTTTTGGCATAAATTGAAGGACATGCCTAATATTTGACTATAAGTAATTGCATCAGATCTATATAATCTCTGCATTCAGGTGACATTATTATAAATATTTTTTTCATAGTAATCAAACTGACTTCCAAATTAAACCATACATTTCTTATCATATTTTTCAAATATGTGCTGTCTCTGTTCACGTCCCTATAACAAATTACCATAGACTGAGTGACTTAGAGAATAAACTATTTCTTAAAGTTCTGGAGGCTGGGAAGTCCAAAATCAAGACACCTACAGATCCTGTTCTGGTGAGGATTTACTTCCTGGTTCATAGATGACTTTCTTCTTGCTCTGCCCTCATAGGCCAAAAGGACAAGAGGACTCTCTGTGGTCTCCTTTATAAGGCACTAATCTCATTCATGAGGACCCCACCTTCACGATCTAATCACCTCCCAAGCTCTTCATTCCTAACATCATCACACTGGTAATTAAAGTTTCAAATATGGATTTTGAGTGGATACAGTATTCGGTCCATAACACTGCTATCTATTTAAAAGTTTCAAGAATTATTTAAGTAATCACTGAATTTAAAAAAAAAACAACAACAAATGCATAATCTTACAAGAAGCAGTTCTTTTAAGGGTATCAGAAATAATTTTATACTTAATCTATACATTTTGTAAAAAGTTATTCATGTTATATATTATGTGGGTGGTGTGTGTGTGTATGTGTGTGTGTGCACTTATATTAAAGAAGGTTAAGAACCATCGTAGAAAATTTAAATGATTTTTATGGCTAAGGGTACACTGCTACTGCTTATGATTTCTCACTTGAAGGATTATTAATGAATATGAAAGGGTTACCAAATTGAATCTATAATGATCTTTTACAATCTTCAGTTTTAATTCTCTTTGTGGAGTTGTAATTTCTATTTTATTATGCATTAAAATTAATAATAGTACATTTTAGACATTTGTTACACTTGGGTTAATATAATTATGTCGTCCCTATAACAAATGCTACCCACCACATTCCTTCAACCCCATTCATCCAAAAAATAAATTAATGGTGTTTTGAGATTATACACACACACACACACACACACACACACACACACACACACACACATATATATGTATATATAGGGGCTAAAGTTTAATTTTAGGTTACAAAACAATGCATAGATAGTATCCTTTCCTTGTGTTGAAAATATAATCAACTTTGCTGGATCCCATTCAGATGAATTAGTTCTTCATAAGCTTTGATGGGGATATCACTTAGTAGATTAATGTAACTTCAGCCCATTACACATCATGGTGGTCAAATTAATTCACTAAAACTTTGACCACATTCTGGATAGTAAACCAAGGGAAAATTAATCAGCTTGGTACTGTGCATCATATTATACTTAGAAGTGAATCATATGACTGTAAATTATGCAAATTACACCTGTGCCATTTCAAAATAGTGGCCGCTATACTGTACAGTAGAACCACGGTAAATTCTATAATTATTAAAGTGTTTAATTATTCACCAACTCTGTTATAAAAGTATCAAACGGTTATAATAAATTGCACAATCATGTACTTTATAACTGGAGAGCGTATACCTCGATACATTTGTTAATGAAAGCAGTTTAATTGCAACTATAAGAAATCAAGGTATTTGCAAGTGTCTTTGGCAAAATAATCCAGTAAAATAGGTGAACAACACAAATATAATTATTTCGATACATTTTAGTCTACTAAAATATCAGTAGAGAAGAAATGAAATTAATTGAAACAAAACCATTTTAAATTGTGTTCAGAACATATCTCTGTGCCTTCAATTCAAAACCAAAATATTGATGTCTTCCACTGTTTCAGACTAGTTAACTTTACTGCAGAAATATCTAAACGTGACAGCCTGGAACGAGTGGAAAGCATAGCAGAATAGGGTCAAAGACCCTGTATTTCTAAGTCCAAATTTGTCCCCTGTTTTCTGTAAAACTTTCAGCAAGTTACATAATCAAATGTAATATTTTTCTTAAAATGTAAACAGAAATAGATGGATAAACTTAAAATCTGAATAAATTGCAGAATGGTAGAGAAACCCATGAAAAACATGACTTCCCTAAAACTCTTGACAGACATCCATCAGTCAGAGTGTTTTAACACTATTAACATAAAAAAAGAATACCAATCAAATTTTGCTTTCCACATTGTCTATTGCTTTTTCATTATCAAACTGTAGTTTGAACATGTGCTATATTTGTGTAACACTTGCGTTTCATTACCTTCTTTAGTTATCCATCCACCCATCCTTCCATTTATTTATTCATCCATTTGTAATAGAGTTGTATCCTGAAATGTTTATGCCATTCTTTTTGAACATTCATATAAATGCTGTTCTCCTCACACTGCCTCGAGATGTATTATGATTGACTTACCGAGAATGCAGAGATAAAAGCGTAAGTACTGAAAATCTGACTATCTAAATAGACTCTTGAAAATCAAAACTAAAATGCCACATAAATTAAAAAAAAATAGCATATACTCTTTTTAAGGGAAAATAATGTAATGTTTTCAGCTATTCCTGCAGTCCTAGTAGAGACAAGCAGAATAGATTGATGGACTGAGAGCTTTGAAGAGAAAGAGATGGGCCATGGTATTAGATATGGTGAGGAACTGCAAACAATAGCGTTTCACAGTGATCAAAGGGACAAAGAATAGAGAGGAATATAGCCTGCTGACCAAGATCCAATCAGCCTCAGAGAGACTAATGGAGCTGAAGCCTTATCTGCATACCACTAACTAGCACTGGGTAAACACCTCCTGTTTGCTTTACTGGCCCACTTGAGCTTTTCTTTTTGCTGTGGGGAAGATCACCAAGAATTGGTACCATATCAATTAAGGATAATGCGAGAAAACTACACCTCCATCCTGAAACTTGGCTAGGGTAATCCAGACTACCTTGTTTATACATTTGCTGCTTCTTACTTTTTTCAATCACCCAGGAAATGTAAAATTTCAGCCCAAGACTGTTTTTAACTGAGGAAGTCTCTGCTGAAGAGGAAAGAAAAAAAATCACATCTCTTTACCCATGAAACACATTGTTGCTGCTCTTTAAATAAATATATTTTGATCAATTTTATGTCAAAACCTTCATGGGACAAGGCATATAGTGATAAATAAGGTGGACAAAATCTTGAACTCATGACAA
The DNA here is from genome assembly GCF_022079265.1 of Lynx rufus. Lineage (NCBI taxonomy): Eukaryota > Metazoa > Chordata > Mammalia > Carnivora > Felidae > Lynx > Lynx rufus. Next base: position 219,563,516 of record NW_025814823.1, on the reverse strand, counting down.
TGACTGCCTGGTTTGTGGAGTAAAAAATGAAACTTTACTTTCTCAAAATTACAGGTTGTGAGAAATGTTATGAGGATGCATATAGGTTGACATCAAATATATAAGAGGTAGGTCAAAAGAATCTGGACTGGGTGCAGAATATTCCTCTAATTTGATGAATGAGCAAAGAGTTGAGAAGTTTTGTCATTAAGATTCTCCCACGAAACCTAGCCCCAAAGTTAGTGCTACAAAATCTAAATTTCCCCAAAAGCATCAAATTGTAGTGGGTTAGTCATTATTATGAACAAACTGAAAGTAAATAAATATACAAATGGGATGGGACATTAAAACAAAAGAATATGTAATAGTAAATAACAACTGGTGGAAAGAAAAAGGTTTTGAAGTTTGAGTAGGTCAGGACTTTTGTAAAAAAAGTGAGTAGTTGGTTTAGGACCGATGCATATATCAGGAAGGATTCTTCAGAGAATCAATATGATAAATCTACATCTAGATCTAGATGTCTCTCTCTCCCCCCTCCCCCCGCCTAGATAGACAGATCTATCTATACACACGTACACACGCGCGCGCAACACACACACAACGTATGTATGTATTTGTATGCATATGTGATAAGAGATTTACTTTAAGGAATTGGTTCATGATTGTTGGGGCTGGAAAGTACAAAACCCATAAATTATGCCAACAATCTCAAAACTCAGGCAGGAGTTAATTTGGAGTCTTGAGTCCAAAACTTGGTAAGCTGGCAGACTAAAACCCTGGTAGGAACTGACACTAGTTTTGAGTCAGAATTTCTTCAGGAAACCTCTGTTGTTGTTCTCAAGCCCTTATTCTGATTGGACGAGGTCTACTCACATTATTGAAGATAATCTCCTTAAAGTCAACTGATGAGAGATGTCAACCCCATCTACAAAATACCTCCCCTGCAACACATAGTGTTTGCTTTAATCATTGGGTACTATAGCTTAGCTAAATTGATATATAAAAGTAAACATTGCTTAGCATAAAAAGTAGAAAAGGAAGGTGTGGCAAGGGATGCTTAATCAAACTCAAAGCAAAGAAATAGATCTATTATTTTTCACATTTCTTTATCTGAAATTTCTAGTTCTAGTTTTTTATTTTATGTTCACATTCTCTTCAGTTATTTTCTAAAAACATACTTTTACTCAGTCATAATGTTCTGTGTTCTGTAGTCTTTGACTATTTTCTAATTTTGTCTTAGTATTCCTTAACGTCTGACTCACTTTGTTTGTCCCCTTAACCATAAATTTATGAAGTTTTTCACAATACTTAGATACAGAAATTCTATGTTCTGCATTTTTGGATCGTACACTAAATGTTTCAGTCATCTCATTTGAGCCACTCTCAATATTGATTTAACAAGATTAAAATTTATATTATAGGTGTACTATACTATATCGGAACTTTCCTAGTATATAAAGCACTGTTAGCATTAAAAAAAAGTTCCCATTTTATTTAAATTAGAAGTCATAAAAAATAAATACATTAAATAAAGTTAGAAACAGCTTGCATCAAGGAAAGTAAATAAAAACTGGGTACTTGATAAACATAAATTATATAATATTAATTACTAGCTTTCAGACTAGACAGTCTTATTTAATAAAAGAGTTTAAGCTAATGTAATTTTCTTCAAAGGAAACTGTGAAAATGCTTAAATAGGCATTTCACCCAAAATTAGTGTAAATGTAAATGACTTCCTAAAAACCAATTTATTTTGCTTTCTACTGATGAATTTGAATACTTATAAAGCTTCTTTATTCACTGTCATTTTTTGTTTTTATTTTTTATAAATGTGGAATGTGTTTTATTTTTAATTTTTTTAATTTTTTCAAGTTTTTATTTAAATTCCAGTTAACATATAGTGTAACATTAGTTTCAGATGTAGAGTCTAGTGATTTATCACTTACATACAACACCCAGTGCTCATCGCAAGTGCCCTCCTTATAATCCCCATCACTCATTTAACCCATTCCCCTGCCCACCTTTCCTTCAGTAACCATCCGTTTGCTCTCTACAGTTAAGAGTCTGTTTTCTGAGTTATTTGTTAAATAATTTTAGGTTACATGAGGAAATTCAGTATCACTTCAACACTGTTTAATAACATGTATACCTAAACACAGACCATGATCTTATCTGTGTGCTTCATATATGAGTCTACGATATAATGGCTAAAATGGAGTTAATGCCAAAAGAGTGATGCAAGAAGAATAATAAACATTTTATTGTGTATACCCATTTTATTGGGTATTGACTTTGCTTGAAAACAAAGCTAAGATGTCCTCATGGTAAGCTATCAGGTAGACGTCATTGGTAGCACTATCATTCAGCCAAAGACACAAACATTGAAAATTGTTAAATAATTTTTATGGCTAAAAATGGTCATGCAACCAGACTCTCAAGGTGACCTTTATGATCCCTACTTCCTGGCATTCTTGCCCTTATGTGATTTTATGTGATCCCTTGAATGTGGGTAGGACACGTGACTTGCTTCTAATCAACAGAAAATTATGAAAGTGACAGGAGATATGTGATTATGTATATGTTATTAAGTGATGGCATTACATAAAATAGAAGCATCCATCTTGATGGAGTATCTCTTTCTCTCCTTTGCTGATTTTGAACAAAGAAGTAGCTATTTTGAGAATTTCGCTTGGCAAGTAACTGTGAGAGGCTCTAGTCACTGAGAAAAGAATTTGGCTGGCAGACAGCAAGATAATGAAGTCCTTAATCCTACAGTTGCAAAGAACTGAATTCTGCTAATAAACTGACTGATCTTGAAAGTGGATCCCTTCCCAGTCAAGCCTCAGATCAGACATCAGCCCCATCCTACGTGTTGAGTGAAGCCGTGTGAGATTCTAAGCCAAGGACCTAGATAAAACAATTCCTGACTCCTGCTTTACAACAAGACTTTGAGATAATGAATGTGTATTGTTTTAAGCTGCTGATTTTGTGGAAATATCTATTACAGCAATAGATAACTAACAGAGCTCCTCAATTTTCCATTTTAGGTTTTTCATTAAGAGTGACATCTGGCTGATACCCAGTCACATAATGTTCCTCACTGTCACTTTAAAATGTTTATAAGGTACTGAAAAAGATAATCCATACTCATATACAGAAATATACCACAATCCTGAAACATAAACAAAAACATCCTATATGTTTCTAAACAGAATCTTGCTTACATATAAATTGCAATGACAAGTGTAAACTTCAATGGCTTAAAACAATATTTACTATATCACTCCTAAGCCCATAGCTGTTTTAGACACTATCCAGAAATAGAATAGACCAGCCCCTCCCACCCTAAAATTATTTCAGATGTTAAGACAGATGATACCGCACATAGAAAAAAGAGGGTACAAAATTTATTACTTATCAAATGAAATTTTCTGGTAGGAGCAGGGTAGGGAAGCCTTCCATGCTGGTTTACAAATGGTCCAAGAAGGCACGGAAAGGAGGCTGGATTGAGGTTTTTATGGTGGTTAGGGAATGGGTCAAGGGTGTGTTTCTTGTGTGCAGTCAGAGGCTTATACGGTTTCAAATCCTGTCAGTCCCACTGGAGGGGACGCACAGATATTCTTATCAGCTTTCCCAGATTTTAGGCAAAAGGGAAAGAGACAGAGTTGTGGTTTAAAAGTTATCAGCAGTTGGGGCACCTGGGTGGCTAAGTCAATTAAGCAACTGACTCCAGCTCAGATCATGATCTCATGGTTTGTTAATTCGAGCCCCATGTCGGGATCTTTGCCGACAGCTCAGAGCCTGGAGCCCGTTTCGGATTCTGTGTCTCCCTCTCTCTCTGCCCCTCCCCTGCTCATGCTTGTCTCTCTTTCCTTCAAAAATAAATAAACATTAAAAAAATTTAAAAAATTAAAATAAAAGTTATCAGCAGTTAAATATATATACATATAAAAAATGGAGTCAGATAGTGAAGGAGTAAGACGTCATTATCTTTCTTTATTATAGTAAGTTCAGTGGCTTTTTCTGGTTTCACCTCTGCTCTCTCACATGTCTGTAGTTGCCTGCAGGCAGCTCTATTGACTGCTGATCTTCAACGGACATTTTTGGAAAATGGAGCTTTCCTCCAGCATTATCCCAGAGTAATGGAAGGGACTCAACCGGGAGAGTTGAAACATTCAGATATTTGAGCTATGGCTTGGAACTGGAAACCTGCCACTTTATATTATATTAGCTATAAATAAATCATGAGGCCAACTTGGATTCAAAAAGTGGAAGAGACTCCTTTTCTTGATGTAAAGCATTTCCAAATCAAATTGCAAGGGAACATGATCACGAAAGTGGAATAATTAGTCATTTTTGTTAACAATCTACTATAGAGTTGAATAGAGGAAAAAATTAAATTATCCATGTTTCATTTTAAGGCATACAAATTTCAGCACATGGAATTGAACTGAAACAAGAGAAAAAGTTATAATTTACACCTCACATTCAGTTCCCTAATCCATAAAATCAAGATGATTGTAACCAAAGATGTGAGTGACCATCTTTTTGCAATGCTAGTTGATAAACTAATTTTCAATCACTCAGAAGCTTTCTTCCTTGAAAAAATACTGAATCGTAGTAAACAGTAAATAGTGACCCAAATTATTTTAAGTTAACCTATTTAGAAATAGTACTTTCCATGGAAAATACTTGTGCAAAGCAGAAGTAGGGGACAGTGAGATTTACAGAATTCTTAATTAAACTAAGAGGTTGTGGCACAAAGAGGAAGATTCCTACAAGCAGTGTATCAAAGGATTGCATTTTCTCATGCATTTTACCAATTCAGAGAATTAGAAAGTGAGGACACAGTTGTAATGATTCCCCCATCTTTGTAGTGCATGTTTGGACCATGATAATATGGGTTAAAAAGTGCAAACTTAATTGGCTGCATCTAAACCTTCCCAGAACATCTAATTTAATAAAGAATCTCACTCTAATATTAGAAGTTAAATCGAAGCCAACTTCAGGCCTACATTCTGTCCATTGGGAAGTAGAATGCTATAACTGATCCCACTTTATCCAAAAATTAATCACATGATACATATATCATTAAAGAATTTCTGAAAAGTAATTTCAACATAACGGACTGGATTATTTTAGAAGAAAGAAAATACCATAATTTGAGATAAAGAGAATTCTGAACATGGCTATTAATCTATTACACAGTAACATAACTTAATGGTAAATCACTAGCTGAAGTCTATTGAAAATTGAAAAAAAAGAAGATAATGTCCACAAATTATTTAATGATGTCCCAGAAGAAGTAGAAAAATAATGAACAAAATGGATATTGGTAAATTATTTTAAATAAGAGAGGATATGTGTGTCTTCTTGGAAACAATGCAAGTAGCTAATATATCATTAGAATATATACGATACTATATGAGCTTGGTGCACAAGTCTGTTAGAATATAAAATTATAGAAGTCAATAGCTATCACATAGATTTCCAGAAATAAAACAGAAATTAAGTGTGTTTAGAAGTAGGTAGAAACTGAAACGGAATGAATATTCCACACACCAAAAAACCCCAAATAATAGGCCTTTCCCAGAAGTTCATTCACCTACAAATGTGCAATACTGATTTTTAAAAAAGCACAATATAATTGGATACTTGTCTAAAAATGATTCTGAATCAAATTCTCATTCAAATCTACTCTATTACAATAAATCTAATGTATTTTTAAATTACACAAAGTTATTCTTAACTTTCAATACAAGCACAAATAAATAGCAAACCAAATATATTTTTAAGAAATGTAGACTAGTTGTTCTACCATAGACTTAAGTAGATCCTTTATAAAAAATAAAACAATGTTGTACTGAAACAAAAACTATGTCTATTAAATCAATGCAAATAGTAGAAATTCTAGTTTTAGAGCATTTTGTTAAATACAAATTTAAGAGGATACACACATACTCAAACATCCATGCATACATAGACCTAGACACTAACAGGACTAGAATATAACAGTACTTTAGAATGGATATTATTTTTGTACATTATATAAACAATAAGTAACATAATGTTATTGTGATGTTAAGGGAATTCATGAAACAGTATGATTCATTCATTGCGTATGCTGAGACTTCAGATGATTTAAATATTCTTCTTTATATTCTTTGTTTTTTTTCATTTTTCTACAATGACTGGAACACACATTTACACTTCCATTTCAGAAAGAAAACCCAGAAAATATTTAAAGTAACTTGAATGCTGAATTAAAAATACTGAAGAACATATTTACACTAGAAACATTCCAAGTGTAGTTTTATTAATTATCTGAAAAAATATTAAACAAAGAGACCCAATAATTTTGCAGCTACATTAGAAAATATGCTTGCAGACTTCCATGGTATAAGAGTGTTCAATATATTTATCTTTTTCCTTACTTACAGTCAATTCATATAGATGCATAGAAGGAAAAAAAAAAGAGGTTTGCAAAGGGAAAATTTTCCTAGGAAGTAAAATAAATATAAATGTTCTGGAATTGGGAATCGTTCCATAAACAGCAGTTCTTAAAGGCTGATTAAGAATCCTTTCAGAGACAACCGAGGTCAAATGTCTTTCCATAATAGCACTAAAACAGTATTTTTGCCTTCATGTTTGTTCCCTTATAATTGTAGAGTGGAATTATCTCAAAGACATGACTCATGATGGGATAATTACTTTTATGACTTACAGAATGAGTGTGGTATTGTGTGTTGTGTATCCTTATGTGCATTCTTATGTTTCTTAAAATATTCTGAGGTAGCCAATGGATGGATGGATGGACAGACATCATTTCCAGAAATTAACTATATTTGCTTTCGGAATTCTCACTGTGCTCTTACCATTTTCAGTTACGACTACTATGGTCTCTGTAATATCATTATTGTTGAATATTTATATATACATGCATATAGATAGTATTGAAATATTTTTAAATATTGGGGGAACTTTTATGTGTCTGAGCCTGTTACTGCTTTTAGAATTTTAGAATATATTTTCTTATAGTTAAGAATAAATATGTGGCATAAAAAGGGAGATTAAATGACCTACTTTTTCAACTCACTGTTGTAACATCTATGTATAAATTTTCTTAGAATAGATAAAATCAACAGAGATAAAAGATAAAATCAGAGATCTCTATTGAAAATGCAGAGATGTCTCTTATAATATCATATTTTCAAAAGAGAAATTAAAAAGCCCCCATCTTAGTTAAAAGCTGTTACATCATTATAAAATGATTAATAATGAATGCATAATAATTATGAAATGGAGCTAGAATAGGAAACATACACACGTGCACATATGCATACCACCTGAAGTTCTCCTGCAACTAATCTAATTAGTGAAAGTACTACTCAGTTATACCTTACATACATAATTTACTCTTAATTTTATAAACTACATAATTAAGTTCACTTTATATTTGACATTTGACTAGCATACTTTGTTTGAAAGAGTAAAAGTAAAAAGTAATGTCGTAAGTAATGATTTTATTGTGGTTTCCAATATAGACATTAAAATCTACTCACGCTGGAAAAATATATAAAAATATACTATGCATTTAGATTATTTTGAATGTAGGACTAGTCAATCTCTAACAAATATTGAATAGAAATTAAAGTCACAAATAATTTTTTAAAAGAACAGTGTAACATGCTCTAGCTTGAAGAAAGATTAACTTTCATTTGTCTCTGGTTTTGTCTCCAACATATTACTCCATCGTCTCATTATCCATTGCTGCTCCCATTGCGATAGTGTTACATGATGTTTGCTAGAGAATGAAACCATTCCTCTCTATTCTTTCCAAAATTCCACCTCACTCTAGAGGGTCCTGCTTCCAAAACAGTTGCAGCTTTTACTGACGATACAGATATTTTTGTGTTCGATTTCAATGCCCTAAAAATATTTTATTCAAAGAGCTCATTTTAATTTTTATTCACACTTTATTTTAGATTTTTGTACAAGCACTTTTGCACATCCTTAGTCTAATAACTTTGTACCACAGGACAAGGCAATCTGAATACTCAGTATTGAGCATCTCAGAATTCTTCCTCTGACACCCTGCCCCTTAATTCTTTGAGCCAAACTTGTGCTTTGTTTGGGCTTTTCCCATATGTTGAGTCATTGCTGGATGGTTCTTCTAATTGTTCATGTCTAAATAGTCACCCTAATTGGTATTTACCCAAAATTTATAAAACACTGATTCAAAGGGATAGATACAACCCCTCTGTTTATTGCGGCATTATTTACAATAGCCAAACTATGGAAGCAGCTCACGAGTCATATATATATATATATATATATATATATATATATATATATATGGAATTATATGGAATTTATATATATGGAATTATATGGAATTTATATATATATATATGAAACTTGTGGAATATATATATATATATATAATGTAATATTACTCATCTATAAAAAGAATGAAATCTTGCCATTTGCAACAACATAGAGCTAGGGAGTATAATGCTAAGCAATTAAGCAAAATAAGTCAGGCAGCGAGAGATAAATACTACATGACTTCACTTATATGTGGAATTGAAGAAATAAAACAAGGAGCAAAGAAAAAAGAGAGAGAGAAAGAGAAATCAAGAAATATACTCACCTATAGAGACCAAACTGATGGTTACCGGAGGGGAGGTGCATGGGGGGATGGATGAAACAGGTGATGGGGATTAAAGTGTACACTTACCAAGATGCAAAATAATAATAATAATAATAATAATAATCACCTTATTGAACTAGTGAACATTACAAATGCTCCAAAAATTCATATATATATATATATATATATATATATATAAATTCTAGGTAAACACTATGTACACTTAATATTTAAAAGAAAGAGAATTTAGTGCAAATGTTTTTTTTTTTTAATTTTGAGAGATAGCGAGAGAGAGAGAGAGAGAGAGAGAGAGAGAAGGAGAGAGAGAATCAGTGGGGGAGGGGCAGAGAGTGGACTCTGTGCTGACAGCAGCAAGCCCAATGCAGGGATTGAACCATGAGATCATGACCTGAGCCGAAGTCAGATGCTCAACAAACTGAGGCACCCAGGAGCCCCAAGAGTCTAGTGCAATTGTAAATTGGTTTTGAAGTAACTCTGAAAACAGTATGGAATTTCCTCAAAAATTTAAAAGTAGAACTACCCTATAGCTCAGCAATTGTGCTGTTAGGTATTTATCCAAAGGATACAAAAATGCAGATTTGAAAGGACACATGCACCCCAATGTTTAGAGTAGCATTATCAACAATAGCCAAATTATGGAAAGAGCCCAAATGTCCATTAACTGATAAGTAGATAAAGAAGATGTGGTATATATATACAATGGAACATTATTCAACCATAAAAAAAAAGAAGGACATCTCACCATTTGCAAGGACATGGATGGAGCTGGAGACTATTATACTAAGTGAAATAAGTCATGGAGCAAAACACAGATAACATGATTTCACTCATATATGAAATTTAAGAAACAAAACATGAACATACAGAAAAAAAAGAGAGAGAGGCAATTAATAAAACAGACTCTTAACTATAGACAGTAAATTGAGGGTTGCTGAAGGGGAACTGAGCAGGGGGATGGGCTAAATGGGTGATAGGTATTAGGGAGGGCACTTGTGATGAGCACGGGTGTTTTTTATAAATGATGAATCACTAAATGCTATGCCTGAAATGAATGATAAAAAAAGAAAAGAAAAGAAAAGAAAAGAAAAGAAAAGAAAAGAAAAGAAAAGAAAAGAAAAAAGAAAAGAAAGGGAAGGGAAGGGAAGGGAAGGGAAGGGAAGGGAAGGGAAGGGAAGGGAAGGGAAGGGAAGGGAAGGGAAGAGAAGAAAAAAGAAAAAAGAAAGAAGAAAAAAGAAAAAAGAAAAGAAAGAAAAGAGAAAACAGAAAATAGCATCTAATTACCCCGAGTCGCTAGGAATTAGCAAGTTATTTTGGGACTTGTGTTTTAATGAATACATAAATGTAATTATGTATCTGTCTTTTAAGTTTTTTGGTGTGTGAAAAATACCATTCTAAAGCAGGTATAATCTTCCTTGTTTAACTATAGCTGCTATATTTTACTTGTTTTTGTTGTTGTTTATTACTGTTTGAATATTTGTTTTTATGCTTTGATTTGATAACATCATATGAAAAGTTCAGATTATCTAACAGTTTAGAACACATATGGATCACCTCTTGGCTCATGTTTTCAATGATTATTTTACTAAATTATAGGTACACATCAAGCACTAAAAATGATAGCTACTAATAGAAAGATGTTCAAATTCTTTTTAAGTTCATTTATTTATTTTGAGAGATAGAGTGAGCGTGCATGTGGCTATATGTACACGTGTGCATGAGGGGCAGAGAGAGAGAGGGAGAGAGAGAATCACAAGTGGGCTCCAAGCTTAGTCCTGAGTGATGAGGGGCTGGATCTCAGGACCATGAGTTCATGACCTGAGCTGAGATCAAGAGTCAGACGCTTAACTGACTGAGCCACCCAGGTCCCCCCCAAAAATCAATTATTTAATTTGTCTTTATTAAGTTTTCAAATGTAAATCTGAAACATAAAATACGTAGTATTAATATTGGTTATAAAATAATACAATACATGCTCTGAGCTCATCACAAAAACTAGAAAATCACCAACACCATGGAAATTATTACTTATATTAATGCTAGATTTGCTTTGCCAACATTTTTTGTTAAAACTTTAAAAATTTATCTTCACACGTTAGATAATCCTATATACTTGTTTCATGTCATTGTTCTTTTCTTGTTAAAATATTTTTTAAATGATTGGTTTGACATTTGAGTTTATATACAAGACAGGAGTAGTTTTTTCCTTAAGAATTTGATCAAATATGTAAAGGTATTTGCCTCGTTCTGCTTTTTTTTTCTTTCTTTGCAGGAATCTTCCTAAATATTTCTAAAATTTGTTTATAATTGCTCTATAGCATTTTACTTATTTCTAAGTTAGTTTTATTAAGCTCTTTAGGGACTGTTAGACTTTCAACTATTCAAGAGATAGAGGAAGAGCCCAGGAGTAGTAGGTAGAATGAAAACAAAAGTTGTTTTCTTTTTTACTGAGGGATGCTTAGTTATGAAATGTGTATACTTAATGTATACAACTTGATAAGTTTGGAAGTAAGTATGGACCTATAAAACCATCTACACCAAAATCTACACCAAAAATATATCTATCACATCTAAAAGTTTCTTCCCTCCTATCTATTATGACTATTACTTTTATGTTTTTATCCAAAGGTTTGCATTAATACATAATTTTACCAATATTATGACCTTTATTTATGATATGCGAATACAAATTTATGAGATAATAATTACAGTGAAAGGCAACACATGATTATAGTTTTCTACAAGTTTATTATGAAACTTGTTATTGAAAAAGGGTTATATTACAGAGATAATAAAGTTGTCTATTTAAATTGTGGGCATTTAGAAAGTGCTGATATGCTAGCAATGTTTGCTCAATCTGCATTAAATACATAGTGTTTCTGAAATGGCCAGAAGTATACCATTGGCTGTAATTTGGAAAAATCTGTGTTACTCTTCTGGGTACACAGAATTTTTGTGAACTTGGTAGAGGTATTATTTCAATATGTAAAATCAGGAAATAAATATAATAATCACTATGCATCTCACTGTTCTGCCATCTAATAGAATACCTAATAGAGATGGCATTAATTATGCATAAATTGCATGAATGAATGACTGAATCTCATGAGAACTACTTTTCACTAAACATATGGTATACTTATTGATTATATAAAGTCTGTTAAAATTTTTCAAGGGCATTATATTAGTGTAAACAAAGTAAGTTTATTATGCTATCATTAAATGTGACAGTCAATATATTCTTCTCAGATTTCTGTTTTTTTTTTTAATTTTTTAATGTTTATTTATTTTTGAGAGAGAGGGAAACAGAATGCGAGTGGGGAAGGGGCAGAGAGAGAGGGAGACACAAAATCCGAAGCAGGCTCCAAGCTCTGAGCTGTCAGCACAGAGCCCAACGTGGGGCTCAAACTCACAGAGCTGTGAGATCATGACCTGAGCCGAAGTCGGACGCTCGACCGACTGAGCTACCCAGGTGCCCCTGAGATTTCTCTTGTTTTAAGATTTGGAGTCACATCCTGGTAAACGCATAGCTAAATGAGGCTAGAAGTTGTCCCTGTGCTGGTATATAAGATTTTAATTCAGACCTGCAGAGCATATTATTCAGGTTACATGGCTCATTAATACACACAAATGCTTTGGTCAAGTATTTAAATCTACTCCAGAGTTGACTGTGGCCCAAATTTTGGATTTTAGACTTTAAAGATTAAAATAAATATATATTAATTTGGACAGTTTAGATTACCTAAGAATGTTTCAGGATGCCTTCTATTTATCATGAAATGAAAGCCACAAGATTTAAGAAAAGATTGGAATTATCAGTATAAATCCAAAACTGGTTTAAAAAAAATACGCCTCAGTGTTGATCAGCGTGCAGAGCTGACTTAATGGGGCGATTAAGAATTGCCGTTGGTTCTAACTGAATTACATTCAAGCCAACAGAAGCCAGTAAAATCACCCAAGAAACATGTAGTGGTTGTCAAACAGACCTATGCTTGACTGTAAACAACATAACACTTTGAACACAGATTTCTAGAACTGCCCAAATAGGCTTCATGGCTCACGGTAGAATCTACCAACTTTTAGCCAGGTTTTCATGCTAAACAAGTAGCAGTTTCCAACAAATGTACTTTGTATGAATATGTGAGGGCAGGTGGAAGGAAGGAGGGAGGTAGAAAAAGTAGAACAACAAATAGCATATAGGGCTTTTCTGTAATCCTGGTAAAGGAAGGTCCTGCTGGCTTTAAGATCTACAGAACTCAGAAAGATTCCCCAGGATAGATTGGTATCAACACTATGTGTCCTTTACTTAGGCTATTAAAGTCGGTTTCTGTGAGGTTCATAGCATCAGGGTGAAAACAGTTATATACAGATAAAACTAGTAGTTATGTTGGGCCCTTGGACATTACAATGAGTACCTATGTTCTTCAAAAATGTTGTACATAGTGTTGTTTTTTTGACCTATACAATACATTTTCCATAGGATTTAACTGCTCCAAATTGGCCAATAGTATAAAAATAAATTCAGGGCTTATGCATATATTTATCATACTGATAAATGATGAAACCAGATACCTAAGCATGACATTCAGAGATAGACTGCTACTAGATTGCATATAGTAACACACCAATCAAGCAACAAAAGTTTGCTTGATAGTTCAATATCAATCATTATGTGCACCATATTAATGAAAAGGTATTGAGGCAATGTTTGTTTTCCACTTAAATTACCTGAAATGCCAATCAGGGCCATTTAAGATAATCAATAAAGAATTTATGCCACATTATACATGTTGCCTAGAAAATCACAATTATGAAGCAAGCTCTAGATTTTAACTAATATTAAAAAAAATCCTTCCAAAGGCAGATATTTATGTTTGGTATTCAATCAACTTAATGCTTTCTAAATCCAGAAATAATACTTACAAATTCCTACACATACAGCAAATGTCTAGCATGGTTTTGTTCTTATTATTTTCAAATATATACCATAACTGAATGTAAATAAATACTAAATCAATATATATCAAGCTTCTTATATTTTCCTAAATGTATTCTTGTCCATGTTAGAAACGAAGTAGGATAAAAACAACTGATGGTTGTATATCCATATAAAGTAGAACTTTAAAAAAATTTTTTTTAATGTTTTATTTATTTTTGAGACAGAGAGAGACAGAGCATGAACAGGGGAGGGTCAGAGAGAGAGGGAGACACAGAATCTGAAGCAGGCTCCAGGCTCTGAGCTGTCAGCACAGAGCCCGACGCGGGGCTCAAACCCACGGACTGTGAGATCATGACCTGAGCCAAAGTCGGATGCTTAACCGACTGAGCCACCCAGGCGCCCCAAGTAGAACTTTTTAAAATAGTTTATTTTAAACTACTTGTTTTCCAGTTTGTTCTTGAGTATTAGTGTTTTGCATGTATGCAGTAAAATTCAGATGATACTAGTTAAGCTTAAATTCTAAGCCCATTTTTCACATTCTGTAAAAGTCTTTATCAAATTACTGGGTATAATTGACAATTGAAAATGAACTGAAATATTAAGGCACTGATTAATATAAATCACAGCTAATTTGCAACTTAAAATAGCATTTTGAATCAAAATCTTGTGTTAATTTCTGTATGTACAAACCTCTGTCTATAAAAGAAACATAAATTCATTCTCATACACACACATACATGTGCATGTACACAAACATATATGTACTCATTTATTTCTAAATGACTTAACAAAGATGTGTTTTAGTATTGCTATTTTGCAAATAAGTGAATGAAATTTAGATTTGTTAAACATTTTTTTTTTAACATAGCAAACCACACATTCAGACCAAGTTCGACCTGCTGAGAACATCTGGGTCTTTTTAGTACCTCACCTGCCTCTTCTTAAAATCATATCTATGTGGTTAAATCTAAGAGGTCGTATTTGAATTTGTTTCTGATTTGATGCAAACAGAATTGGATCTTATTTTAATCCCAGAGACTGCATGTATTAGAATTTATTGCTCACATAAAAAGAACAGGAAATTATTTGAATAAAAATGAGGATCATGGTATTATGGTAATGTATAGTATGTGTTTCTTATTCAAAATCTGATAATCTTTTTCAAATATACATTTTGGGGCTCTGTAATTAACTTAATTTCACAAGAAAAATGACATACTTGGTATTTTTTCTAAATAAAACTTTTAATTTAACTTTCCTTAACTTAAAAAAAAATGATTAAGGTTATTTCTTACCTTTCTTAAGACACTTCTTGCTTTTTCTTTTTTTCCTCCTGTCGTACCCTTTCCCTCCCCTCTTACACTTTTCTCTCTGACTTTCTCCCCAGTTAGATATCAGCAAGAGACTTTTGATGTGTTACCACATTTAAAATGTTTGGGAGTGATTCTAAGCTGTTACTGAGTGTTAATTTATACGATTGAATAGCTTCCAAATAGCCCAGCAGACATGACTGAATTTATTTCAGTATTGGGAGAAATTATACTTTTTGTCCTAAGACTCTAAAGAGGAATATAATGGTGAATAATTAAGTGCAGAACATAGTCTATAGTTAGTAAATCAATTTATGGACTGTTTCTTGTTCTCTAAATTGAATATGCTATGTAAATATAAAGGGTTTCTCTTAAAGGCTTAAAATCAGAGGTTAAAAAATAATAGTCATGATTTAAAGTAAAACGTAGGAGGCATGTCAGCACCGTTCAAATCACTCAAATATATTTTAGTACTGTTTATTTCAAATTCATGACAGACAGAATATTATTAAAAATATCTTCAAATCCTGCCCTACTTTCTGGGACGAATTAGCTTTAAAAAAATCAATGTTAGGCTATCTCTTCAGGGGAAAATATATATAATCCTCATTTTGAATAATTCTTTCTTTTCCTTCCCCTGGGTTTGTAGGAGGGGTGAAATCAGTATATTGATTCACAAAGTTTTTCCTAATAAGCCAACCATTACCAGTATTGTTAGTGTGAAAAATACACTTGGTTATGTGCTTATTACTTGTGTTTCCTTTCTCTTACAGAAAGCCTCCTCCCCCCGAACTGGTCCACATCCTTCACTCCATCCTCTACAGAGGTGGGGATTAATTTTCATTAGGTTAAAACAATCATGGTCATTCCTTTCCCAGTACTAGAGATTCATTCAGGAATGGGCATGCCATGCCATTCTGATCAAAGGAAGCAAAATGGAATCTTTACAGATATCTCTAGGAAAATTTTCCTCCTTGGTACAAATGCCAAACAGCTGAGGAAGGCAGGGTAGAGGATGAAAAACTCCTTTGTTGTGGATGGCTTTCTTATGCCTCTGTATTAACCTATCTAAATAGTCATACCTTCCAATACTGAAGTGAGCTAATAAATGCCTAACTGTTCAAACCCTTTGGAGCTGGGATATTAATACTAACATTCATCAGTATCTTAGGTGATAATATTAGTTAGGAACTGCTGTGTACACTTGGGTCCATGTAAGACCATGTTGCTTAAATGTAATAAATATAAACTACCCCATCCACTTTTGAAATTATATTAAATTTTATATTAAATTAAGTTGAAACATAAAGAAATGATATTTTTAGATTTTTTTAAAGCTGTATTTACTCCAGAGGCCAATGTCTTCTAATGGAAAACAAATTACTCTGGAATTCTACTTATAAAGCTTATAGGTTTTTGGTGATAATCCTTGATTATGAAGTACATTTTAGTTGTCAAGTTTGCTTTGTTTTGTCATTATTTACTTAAAGTAATAAAGTAAAACAAATATATTACTCAATAATTAAAATGAGTCCTAAAACCACTTTGTATTAGATGAAAATGATCTAAAATATCAGTGATTCTACAAGGAGTGCAAATCATGGCCATCATATGAGTTGGGAGTAAAGTGTAGCTCAGTAACCTTTTTTATTAGTTTTTTCAGTTGTACTTCTCTGATTAGAGATCATCAAATTGCTCCCGGGGTTTAGATCAATAAAAGTCTTGGGGTGGCTGTCATAAAAGTAAAGAAGTAAAAAAAAGTATTTCTTCCTTGAATTTTTTTGTAGAACTATTTCTACATTCCACTTGACTTCTGCTAAAGAAACCTGGCTATAAAAATTGCTTTTTAATATTACAGAGTGAAATGCCACATAAAGGGCTACATTTCCAAAGAGAGCCTCTGAAAATGACCTATGTGTTGTGTGCAAAAAGTAATCACCCTCTTTTCTTCAATGAAGAATTTTATTAATTCCCAAAGTTTGATAATCTTTATTTTCATATTAACCACTGTATTCATGGCTCTATTCTTAAAAATCAGGATGCTGTTCTGAAACTGATAGCTGACATTTACTTGAATGAAAAGAGGCATCATTTAGTGTGAACTTTCATTTTGATCTTTCCATACCCTGATTTCATTCCACACACTTTTTTTCCCTCCTTTTTCATAGACTCACAACCAGTATTCTATGAAAAAATTCATTTTTAAGTGACTCATCTAAGATATAAAATTTATTTATATTCTGGGTGTCCAGAATATAAACACTGTAATATTAACTTTTTTTTTAACAGCAGGGTGATTATAATTAAAGATCTAGTGCATGCATTTAGACCTTGTGACATTCTGCACTTATGAGATGTAGTCTAATATGAATGAAATTTGTGAAGCCTGAAGGTTAAATTGACATTTAGGTGCCAGAAACAGTCTATGAGTGTTATATTCACATGATTAAAAAATGAAGTAAATAATGGTTTTAAACGAGGATGGTCAAGCTCTATAGTTTCTTCCACTATACTTTAACATGTATAATACCGTTCAGTTTTTCCACTTAGACATAAAGTCAGTAAGTATATAACTACTACTAATATAATAACTTTCCATAGCAGAAATCCATAATTCAACCACTGACTCATCTATTGGAGGAATAACTGGCAGACTCTGAAGCCCCAGACAGAATATCTGTGATTTTAATTAGGCACCTGATTCAAGGAATTTAATGAGGTTGGCAAAGCATTTTGAACCCAGTAAGTTTAAAATGTAGATATGTAACTTTTCTTAAGTCTCCACTTTTGACACACAAAATTGCAAACCATTATTACATAATTTATTATTCTTATTGCAAAAGATTGGTAAATAAAAAAGAATTTAAAGATTGGAAGCCCAAGGAGAATTTTAGGCTATATTTTACATTTTTACTGAATTTCTGCTTCTTTTTGTTGTGATATCTACTTTTGGTTTATCTATTTTCACACATTTATTTTTATATGTACTATTCACTGAATGAAGACATTTAATAGATTTAAAGTGAGATAAAAATGTTATTTATGTTTATAATAGTTAAGTAGAAAAATATTATAAATATAAATACATAAGTACTATAAATATAAATATTAGAAATAAATATAAATAAATACTATAAATATAATTATAAACATAAATACTATAAAATATTATCACAACACAATGACAGACATAGGGAAGATACTATGTTAACCTACACTTCAACATAGTAATAATTATCATCATAGTCATTAATATAATGCTCACTTTTCATTGTGGAAAATAATCTTTCACAACTTAATTTTGTAAAATAACAAGTTAGATGTTTTGTTCTTTGCCAAGCACTAAATCATTTTCAGTATGAATCACAGTAGAGTTCTGGAGGCTCTTCCTCTGTTCTGGGGGTCCCATTTGAAATTCCTGATAAATGAGTGAATCCATTCATTTTAAGATATACCCTTATAGCTCATTAAATTCCAAAAGTTTGGCAAAAATCATAATGAAGTATTTGTTCCCATAATTCCCTTAAATAAGCAAACTCAGCCTCTAAATCATGTCCTATGAATTATGTTTCTTATATTTCCAACACTCTCACTTTGTGAAATTCTCATATTAAGTAGTATACACACCTTTGCCCATCTCAGCCCTTATGATGGCAGGAACACTGTTCTTATTATTCACTATTGTACCTATCACTCATTTAAAAAAGCTACATGTATCATAGATTTTTCAATGACTATATGTTGAATAAATTACATATTATGAAACTAGAGAATGTGTTAATGGTATTCCGTAATATTAGGCATAACTTTGTGGAAAGATGCATAGTCATGTTCTCCAATATTTGTGACCTAAATACTTTTCCTATAGTTTCTAGTTATTCAAATTCTATAGGTTTGATGTTTTACTTAAAACTTGATATAATTGTATTCATTTTTGGTTATATGGTTATAATTTGCAAATATTCAAATGTTTTTGAATAAATGTTTCCATATGATGATCATTTTGGGGTGTCTTATAGCATTTTTATCCTCATCTCTGTCCCTTTAATGTATTTTTTGCATGTTAGACTTTTAACTGGCATATTTGAGGAATATTAAAAGAGGAATATACACTGAAATAGTTAAGACATGGTTTGTGGTTACCCCATTTCCCCAAATTATATTTAAATAAAAACTATACCACTGGAAAATATGGTATAACTAACCTCTGCTTTGTGGTTGTACTGGAAAAATAGAATAACTAACTGAAGTATTTTTAAACAAGGAGAATGATACCCTTCAACATATGTTTATTTGGTGGAATGAGTGGTTCAAGCCAATTTTCATATGACTATATAAATCCATTCTCATTTTTCCACTGTTTTGGAATGAAGACTTGTACATTATATTGAAAGATTGTCAAAATCTTCCAAATGTCTCCTGACTTAGTGAATGAGTTTTTCTCAGCCACTTTTAAAATGTTAACTAAATCTCTGGTTGTTAAGGGGAAGTCTCAAAGCCTGATAAAGTGAGCTTACAAAGAAAGAATGAACATTATAGACCTATGTTGAGCCAACTCCTCCATGCGTACAAAATCCAAAGTCTATGTTTGTTTTCTATATTAATTACGGCTCATGATGGTACTTTTAAAAACAAAGCATTTATTAAATTGAATCCTGATTAAGACCATATAATATTTTAATTAATGATTTTTATAAAACTAAAGAATTCTAGTTTCCAATTCTGTTTCCAAACAGAACTCTATTTAAAAAATATTCAATTGACTTCACAGTCGCAGAAAACTATCTGAAGTAATATATCAAGAAACATGATAAATAGCAATACGGTATATTGAGGAACTTGTCTTATGGTCTGTCACAGAGGTCATTCTTTGCCTCCATCTGATTTAATATCCTGTTTAGCATTTTAATTAAGAATTTTAGAAGAGCAAGTAAATGGAATATTAATAAGGTTCTCATATGATACAAAATAGAGAGGTGTTAGAAACTATATCAAAAACAGAGAAATAATACAAACAGACATGATGAGGTTAGTAGCAGGGACAGTATAGAACAAAATGAAATATGTTTGAAGAAAAGATGAGTTAATGAGCATTTTACAATTGGGAATGTAAGTTTTTCAAAAAAGGAAAAGGTTTAGATTAAGAAGATGAACAACGGGAAAAAACTGTGCACGGGAAGTGCTTGGACATATTGTAATACTGTAACTTATACAAAGATGCTAGTTACATGGATTCAACTAGGGAAATTAAGATCTAAAGTAGTGAAGGCAATACTAAATCTAACCCAATATTTGCAAGAGTTTAAGTTAAGATCCACAAATATTTGTTAAATAATTAAAATATATAAATAAGATATGATCATTAAGTAAATAATGTTCAGTTCCCCTCCCTTGAAAATATATCTTTATAGTCACTTGAAAGGTCAGGTATAAGTTTTTAACTCTCACTCTTAAGAACTGTCTTGGAACATGGTGATATGAGGGGAGCCAGCAACCTGAACCCGAGAACCTCTAACTTCGTATCATACAGCAAGGGGCCTTGCATTCACTTTTGTGGATATCCCCACCTACACACTCTACAGTTTCCAAAAGAGCAGCTACATGATTTTCTCTCAGGCCTAGCGATGAACATGATCCTTCCTCAGGACAACATAGCTTAGGACAAAGGCAACACTAGTCATACATGAGGTCACTGTAGTGGTAAGAAGTCCAATATCCTGAGAACTGGGCCACAGTTTACAGAAGTGACATAAGATCAGGTGTATAAGAACCCTTGGTCCTATAAATGCCTTAACCAATGGTAAGAGATACAGCAGGAAAACAGTGATAATATTATTCTATATTATGGTCAAGCAAATTATGTCTTTCTGGCATTTGAAAATTGTACTGTGTGATACAATAAAATAAACCACTATTGCATCATTATACTAGTCAGTGGATTGAAAGAAAGATATTAAGAATTATAGAGTGACATATTTTGTAAGACTTATATCTATGTGCAACGGCAGGAACACATATTTTTAATGGATTACAATAGAGAAAGCTGAAAATCTATGGTTCTAATTTAATACCTCATGGTCACAGTGTCTTAGGTAGGCTTTCCTGCAAGCAGAGCCTATCACAGGGATATAGGTGCCCATGGTTTGTTGAAGGAATTCTCTATTTATCTCAGAAGAAAAAGAATGAAGTAAGCAGAATAGCACAGGAGTCTGAACTAATCAGGGATGACATACAGGTGGAAATTCCACATAAGATGTCTGATTTTCCACACAAAGTTCCAGAGCATGAATAGTTCCACAAACTGGTTTCAGCTTGAAGAAAGAAGATGGTCTTAAACATTCCTGTAAGCCAATTATTGACTATATGTAGGTTGCTCCTGCACTGAGCATTACCTATATTTGGACAACAGTAAATCTTTGAAAGAAGAGGAAGCCCTGCACCATTAAATGCTTACTCTCAGGGCACCGGGGTGGCTCAGTTGGTTAAGCGTCCAACTCTCGATTTCTTCAGCTCAGGTCATGATCTCACTGTTTGTGGGTTTGAGGGCTGCATGGGACTCTGTGCTGACTGTGTTGAGTCTGCTTGGGATTCTCTCTTCCTCTTTCTCTCTGCCCCTCCCCTGCTCACTCTGTCTCTTTCTCTCTCAAAAATAAATAAACATTAAAAAAAAGAAAGCTAACTCTCAAGGCAGCTGGGATACACTGTCCTAGTAAAAGGGATCCAAATGGGATACCATTAAGCTCCACTATGGTCTACTCATTGTATTGCTTAGATGTGCTTAATTTCCATATTTAGTTCACTGCATCTAGGCCAATGGTTGGTCATAATTTCTTAGAAAATTTACAATACAAGGGTAAGTTCAGTGAATGGCAGCACACAATGCTATAGTTTCTGTAAGGCTGTAATCGATATTCATCATCTACTTATTTTTTAATGTTTATTTAGTTTTGAGAGAGAGACAGAGTGAAGCAAGAAGGGGCAGAGAGAGAGGGAGACACAGAATCTGAAGAAGGCTCCAGGGTCTGAGGTGTCAGCACAGAGCCCGATGTAGGGCTCAAACTCATGAACAGTGAGATCATGACCTGAGCTGAAGTCAGTTTAACCGACTGAGCCACCCAGGTGCCCCCATCATCTACTTCTTTTGTTACCCAGTCAAGGTGTCTCTTTCCCTTAACAAGTACTTCTACAGGGCTATGTGGTTGATTGGTTCGGACTCTGATCCGCCAAGGATTCTGAGCCCTAGTTACTGTGTATTTATCAGGTTGTATCTCTTTACTGACCCATTTATAGTTAAAACTAAGTAGAAGAACACCAAGAAGTACCCAGAGGATCTCTTGATTGTCAAGTACATTTTTACTTGCCTTTGCGATGGAACAGCAGCTCTCACGGTGATCAAAATTAATTACCTTTGCTGGTAAAGTGACTTCCTTCTGCACCTAATGGTCAACTGGCACAAAGAACCCAAGTTATAAGTTATAATTTTAGAGATAGTTGTAGGGCATCTTCTTGTGGGAATGACCTACTGTAGACTAGAGAGTCTAGAAAGGACAGGACGAACAGATTCTTCACCTGGTCACTGGGATTGATGGTGAGTGTGATCACTGTCACTTATATTCCTTCAGTCCCACACCCATGTTTCCATCTATTGGAAATAAAGCACTGTGACACGGCCATTGGCTTAAAGATTATTCCACATTCTGAATTAGAGAATCTCATCCTCTCAGAATTCACCTGCAAACTGGTACTTCATCTTTTTCTTCAAGCTGTTAATGTACTTTACCAGAGAAACAATTTGAGGACAGTAAAGCCTGTGGCTGAATGATGGTCATGACCATGCTGCTGCAGCACTTTTACCAAACAGGTTCCTTGGTTTGAGAATATATTATGTATAGGAAAGCCCATGCTGGTAGATCAGACACATTCTGAGTATTTAAATAATGGGGCTGGATGAGCCATAGCATAGAAGGAAAGCAAAACCATTTCTAGAATATGTGACACTTCCATTCAGGATTAATCATTACCCTGTCTAGGTTCTAAGAAGTTCATTGTAACCAAACTTCCAGGAAATCATCTAATTTGAGAGATTGGGCTGTATTTTGGACTCAGCATTATTCTCTGTTACTAGCAGACCAAATACTCAGTAGCACCAAGAGCTGGATCACACTGGTGTGAGATATTCCAAGCTGCTGGACTACACATAATCTCCATGCATACTACCATGACTATTACTTTGATAATCTATGGCATAAGCACTGGGATGCCCAATGAAAAGGCTGGCTGACATTTACTGGCATTTGATTGAATAAGGTGTCTTGCGCACTCGGTAGTTTATTGCTTCTTCTCATTTTATTGTTTTAAAAAATTTTATTTTTGAGACAGAGAGAGAGAAGAATGCATGGGCAAGGGGCAGAAAGAGGGGGGGACAGAGGATCCAAAGTGGGCTCACCACTGACAGCAGTGGACCTGATGTGGGGATTGAACTCATGAACCATAAGATCTTGACCTGAGCCGAAGTTGGATGCTTAACCTACTGAGCCACCCAGGTGCCCCTATTGCCTTTTCTGCAGTGGATACTGTCTGATGGGCATTAACTTTCAATGCAAATATTCATAAACTATGTTGTGTCTTATAGGTCTATGTGCCTCATAAGATTATATATATATATACACATACATACATATATATATATATATATATATACATACACACACATATACATATGTACATATATATATATATATATATATATACACACATATATATATATATCCTTAACCCAGGTTAATTCTTTCTACACAAAGTGGATGATCAGGTACACTGCCCAAACTCTGACTACTAGAGTGCACCCCTGACCACTATCTTTCAGGAACAAGCTTGCTAAGGACTATGGAGCACAAACAGTCTGTGATGTGCTCATACATACCAAACTAATCCAAACTTTTAATAACCTTGGACTTTTCCTTTCTCCATCAGCTAGGTATAGAAAACACCAATAAGGCCATAGATGTCATTTGACTAAAAAGCATCAGTAAAACAGTGGAAGATAACGTCGGAGTTTGTTCATGTTTGCAACTTACATATGCTCTCTGGATTCCCTAAGCCCAGTTTTAGGTTGACCACTTTTATTCTATAATGAGTATCTTCTGGGCTCACCTGAACTTAGACTTAGTTGTCAATCCTGGCTATGTGGTAAATTGATGTTGTTTCTAGGAGGGACCAGTAGCATGCAAGAGGTGCTTTTCAAATGGTGTATAATTATATGCACATGCTGGAGATATCAGGTTCTTGTCCTAAATCCAAGGATCAGTGTGTGAGTCTCCTACTAGACCTTGTCATTAATTTTACCAACTTCACTTCTTACTACAGAGGCCTCTAATCCCTTGGGATTGATTTATTCACATGACTCAAGTGGCAAGGTTTCTTGTACTAGAGCGTTGACCTGTAGCAGAGACCTTAATGCTCAGAGCCACATTCAAAATAAGCAACTTTCCATTGTAACCTGATAAACAGATCATTAATTTCAGAGCTTTCTTCCAAGCATTAAATATACTGTCTGTAAACCTCAAGAAGTCTACCATGTGTCGTGTTTTCTTCTAAATAGAGGAAGTACAAATTGTTCTATTTTGTGTTTAACTTTGCAAGGGATATCCCAGTGTGCCACAAAATACTATACCCCCTAAAATAATCACATCTGTGTCAGGCATCTTAGTATTTTTATGATTAAGATTACATCAGACCTACAACACTTGCATATTCTGCAAACATCACATTGGTCCTGTATATTGATAACATCATGTTAATTAAGTTTTATCAGAGGAAGTGGAAAGTATTTTGGATACTTTGGTCACACACACACACACACACACACACACACACACACACACGCATCAGCATAATCTCCTAGGCAGACAGCTCTTAGTTAATTGTAAATTAGTAGGAGTTAGTAACTTTTCTGGAGAAGGGTACAGCTGTGAGATTTCATCAGCTATCAGTGACAACAAGCAGTTGCAGGGTGTGTGTACTGGAATAATACAAATACTGTAAATGCGTACTCCTCCCAGGTAAATAATTAGGAATCCAGAGTTGGCTTGTAAGTATTCTTTCTCAAACCATTACTCTGTGTATTATGCATGTGATGTGTGTGTGTGTGTGTGTGTGTGTGTGTGCGCACGTGCGCGCATGTGTGTATGTGTCTTTTGGGCATATATTATAGATTTATTCATTTCAAGTACCAATAAAATTAAATAAGAGTGATTTAGAAAACAATGGCAGAGTTTTATTTTTTTAAACTCTTCATGTAAAAGATGTCTGGGGGTGCTTGACAGGCTTTGTGTGGTATCCTCCTGGAACCAGGCTTCCTTGACATATCAGGCTACAAAATGGTGTGCACCTATTGAGTCTGACCTTCCTTTTAGAGCTTCTATATAAGTCCTTCTCACAACTTCTTTGTATGATGTTAGAACTGTGTTCCCTGGTCACTCTAGCTGAAAAACTTCTGAGAAGTATGTATTTTTTAGGTCTTTACATTGCCACAGTCAATAGATGTAGAAAGAAGTCAACAACAAAAGAAGATTGATTGAATTAGACAGGCAATTAGCAATCATTTAAAAGCTCATGTGTATATATGATTGCATAGCTCAATGGCATATATATATATATATGTATATATACAACAAAAATACAAAAAACACTAAAAAGTTTTCTATAGAAACTGACATTTTCCAGTTATGCCATGATTTTAAACAATTTTCTTAAAGTGAGATTGCTACTGTTGCTATAGATTTAACAAGTATAGACTTTATCTATTGCTTCACTTCTAAAATGATAAAAATTTATTGTATAATCATGCTTGCAATTTAAGTGTTCCCTTCTGTTTTATTATTAACTCTTCCTAGTTGTTTGGTGATATTTTAGCTTTATTAGAATAGAAATTGTAAGTTACAGTATTTATAGGCAAATATTTAGTAAGGTTTGACATATGTATGAAATCATACAACATTGAAATCATCATCATCAAAAAAAGAACATACACATAAACTCCTAAAGTTTCCTCATGCTCCCTTTAATTCTTCTTTCTGACCCTCCCCACATAAGTCCACACCCCCAAGCAACCACTGATCTGCTTTCTCTCATTATAGATTAGTTTCCATTTTCTAAAGTTTTAAATAAATGGAATCACATAGTATGTGCTTTTCTTTTGTCTGACTTCTTTCAGCATAATTATTTTGAGATCCATCCATGATATTTCATCAATAGTTCAGTTTTCATAGCTTAATAGTATCCACTTGTAGATATACACAATAATTTGTAATTTTTTGTTTCATTAACCTGCTGATGAGCATTTGGGTTTCCATATTTGGGATATTACATATAACATTGTTATGACTATCTCTGGACATGTGCTTTTATATATTTTGGATATATTTTTTCAGAATTATCCTTAAGTGTGATCTATTTTTAACACTATTTTAAGTGGTATTATATTTTATTGTAATTTTTGGTTATTAATATATAGAAATATAATTTATTTTATTTTCTATAGTTAAATGCTAATTTGAATCATGGAACTTTGCTAAATTTAGTTATTATCTCTAGTATATTGTTGTAGATTCCATTGGAATTTCTACAGATGATCACATAACTTGCAACTAAGTTTTAGTTCCAGTCCAAAGTAGATGTTTTTCTTTTTTCTTTCTTTTGCCTTACAAAGTACTAATAAGAACCTCGAGGGTAATGCTTAAGAATTGGTAAGAGGAGACATTCTTTCCTTGTTGCTGAACTTAGGGGGCAAGCAGTTAGTCTTTTAACATTCAACATTAGGGTACAAAGTTTTCAACCTGTGCCCCTGAACTCCTGGTTTTGCTGAGATTTTATATCAGTAGTGCATGATTAATTTTGTTAAATGATTTCTGTACCTAGGCTATTAAGATGAGCCTAGTCATAAAACAGATTTATTTCAAGGAATTGGCTTATGAAGTTGTGAGGGCTGGAAAGTCCATTTTCCGTAAGGCAAGTTGGCAGCCTGGAGGCTCTCTGATAGGTATGATGCTGCTGCAGTCCAGGTAGAATTTCTTATTCCTTAAGGAAACTATAGTTTTGCTCTTAAGGTCTTTCAACTGATTAGATGAGAATTACCTGGATTATCAAAGAAGATACCTTTCTTAAAAAGTTAACAGATTGTAGATGCTAACCATATCTATATATATCTTCATAACTACACCTATAACACTGTTTACGTAAGTGGCTACTATAGTCTAGCCAAACTGATGCATAAAACTGTCAAACACATCGACCAAAAAGATTTGAATATGGGACTCTCTATTTTATGGTTGATCCCTAGTTTTCAAATGATTTTACTGTAAGATAAAATCTGAATTCTTTAGCTTGGTTACTGAGACAAGTTTTCCCTCTATACCCATGCTTTGTCTTGTGTCTTTGTCCTTGCTTTACACTTGCTGTGATGGCTCCATTCAATTATATAATTTATTACAACTCCCTTAGCTGAGTAAATTAGAGATTAATTTGTCCCTCTTTTTAATTGCTATAACACATACTATTCTAAACCTTAGGATATAAATATGTATGTTTTATATATATATATATATATATATATATATATATATATATATATATAAAATCATATATAAAACATAAGCATATATAATCTATCAAATATCCTTATGTATACCTATAACCAGTTATAATTCCTCTGCATGACAAGGATGTGGCTTATACATGTTGTATCCTCCACTTTCAATGTCAAATAAGTGATATACAGTAGATATTTTCAAAATAATTATGATAAAAAATGATAGGACTTGACAGAATCCTGATAGCTAAAATTTTACTCTGGTAAAGAAATCATCAAAATCACAATAAACTATTTTTAAACACAATGCTCTCAAATAGAACAGAAGGTTATTGCCTACCTTATCTTTGCTTCTTCATGAGATCACACAGAAATATGTTGTGCAGCTCAGCCAGGTTCCTTTCCAATTGATATGACCTAATTAAATGGACAAAAGGTATCTGAGTGGTACAAAAAATTCCTGGAATTTGTTTTGGTAAATAAACATATTTAAAAAGTAGTAATTGTTTTATAAGTAGTTTAAAACCATAGCTTGAAATAGGTTCTTGGTCCAGTATTCCATTTATATGTATTATTTCCAGTGGAAATAACAGAGATGTTGGAATTATCAAAACATTTATGATATATAGGGTAAGGCCGCTAAGGGATAAATTAAATCATGTAAGACAGATAGGCAATGTAAGCAGAGAGAAGGAAATCCTAAGAAAGAACCAAAAAGAAATGCTAAAGGTAAAAACAAATAACAAGCAAAGAAACAAAAACAGAAATAAAAACTCCACACCCGAAAAACAAATAACCCAGTGAAGAAATGGGCAGAAAACATGAATAGACACTTCTCTAAAGAAGACATCCACATGGCCAACAGGCACATGAAAAGATGTTCAACGTCGCTCCTCATCAGGGAAATACAAATCAAAACCACACTCAGATATCACCTCACGCCAGTCAGAGTGGCCAAAATGAACAAATCAGGAGACTATAGATGCTGGAGAGGATGTGGAGAAACGGGAACCCTCTTGCACTGTTGGTGGGAATGCAAACTGGTGCAGCCACTCTGGAAAACAGTGTGGAGGTTCCTCAGAAAATTAAAAATAGACCTACCCTATGACCCAGCAATAGCACTGCTAGGAATTTACCCAAGGGATACAGGAGTACTGATGCATAGGGGCACTTGTACCCCAATGTTTATAGCAGCACTCTCAACAAGCCAAATTGTGGAAAGAGCCTAAATGTCCATCAACTGATGAATGGATAAAGAAATTGTGGTTTATATACACAATGGAGTACTGCATGGCAATGAGAAAGAACGAAATATGGCCCTTTGTAGCAACGTGGATCGAACTGTAGAGTGTGATGCTAAATGAAATAAGCCATACAGAGAAAGACAGATACCATATGTTTTCACTCTTATGTGGATCCTGAGAAACTTAACAGAAACCCATGGGGGAGAGGAAGGAAAAAAAAAAAAAAGAGGTTAGAGTGGGAGAGAGCCAAAGCATAAGAGACTCTAAAAAACTGAGGACAGTCTGAGGGTTGATGGGGGGTGGGAGGGAGGGGAGGGTGGGTGATGGGTATTGAGGAGGGCACCTTTTGGGATGAGCACTGGGTGTTGTATGGAAACCAGTTTGACAATAAACTTCATATATTGAAAAAAAAAAGAATATGTGGTTTATATATAAAATGGAATACTACTTGGCAATGAGAAAGAATAAATCCTGCCATTTGCAACAACGTGGGTGGAACTGGAGGGTATTATGCTAAGTGACATAAATCAGTCAGAGAAAGACAGATATCATATGTTTTCATTCATGTGTGGAACTTGAGAAACTTAACAGAAGACCATGGGGGAAGGGAAGGGGAAAAAATAGTTTCAAACAGAGGGAGACAAATCATAAGAGACTCTGAAATACAGAGAACAAACTGAGGGTTGATGGAGTGGGGTGGGGGAAAGGGAAAAATGGGTGATGGGCATTGAGGAGGGCACCTTTTGGGATGAGCACTGGGTGTTGTATGGAAACCATTTTGACAATAAATTTCATATATTGAAAAAAAAATAAAAAGAATACCTTTGATGAACTTAGTAGACTATACATGGCCAAGGAAAGAATTTATGAGATAGAGGATATAGTTTTTTAAATATTTTTTAAAAATTTATTTATTTTGAGAAAGAGAGTGTAGGTGGGAGAGGTACAGAGAGAGAGGGAGACATAGGGTCCAAATTGGGCTCCGTGTTGATAGCAGAGAGCCAGATGTGGAGCTTGAACTCATGAGTTGTGAGATCATGACCTGACTGAAGTTAGACATTTAACCAACTGAGGTACCCAGGCACCCCAAGAGGGTATTTTAATAGAACCTCAAAAACTAAAAAGCAGAGAGAACAAAAATGGAACTAAACAAAATATAACATCCAAGGACTGTGGGATAACTATTAAAGGTATAACATGCACAGTCAATTAAACTAGAAGCAAATAATAGAAAGATAACTGGATAACACCAAAATACGTACAGATTAAACAACACATTTCTAAATAACACAGCTCAAAGAAGAAACCTCCAGAGAAATTTAAAATATTTTGAAGTAAATGAAAATAAATATAACTTTTCAAAAATGTGTGGGATGCTGTGACAACAATGCTTAGAGGAAAATGTATGGCGTTGAATGCACTTATTAGAAATGAAGACATCTAAAATCAGTAATGGAAGTTTCTACCTTGAGAAATAAGAAAAATAAGAGAAAAGTAGATCTAAAGTAAGCAGAAGAAAAATAGCAAAAGCTAGAGCAGGAATAAATGAAATTGAAAACAAGAAATTGATGAGGAAAAATCAATAAAACAAAAAACCAGTTCTTCACAAAGATCAATAAAAGTGATAGATCTCTAGTAAGGCTAACTAAAAACAAAAGACAGAGGACACAAATTACTAATATTAGAAACGAAAGGGAGGTCATCCTTAGAGATCCTACAAATATTAAAATGATAATAAAGAATACTATGAACAAGCCTAAACCCATATTTGATAACCTGTATAAGATGGGCCAATTTCTTTAAATGCATAATTTGCCAAAATTCACACAAGAAGAAAGAGAAAATCTGAATAGGCCTATATCTAAAATAGCAATTGAATCAATAATTAATAACTTTTTCAAACACGAAGCACTCAGCTCAGACAGGTTCACGGTGAATTCTACTAACATTTAAAAAAAATTCCTTCTTTTAGAGGATAGAAGCAGAGGAAATACTTTCTAACTCATTCTATGAAGACAGTATTAATCTCATACCAAAACTAAACAAATAAAAATACAAATATCTGTCTGAAAAAATATATAAACATCTTCAACAAAATATTAGCAAATCAAATACAAAAATGTTTAAATATAATTATACACCACAAACAACAGAGGGCCTGCTTGGGATTCTCTCTGTCCCTCTCTCTCTGCCCCTCCCCCATTCTCTCTCTCTCTCTTTCTCTTTCAAAATAAACAAATAAGCATAAAAAACCAATTTCTTTACTATATATCAGCAATGAGCAAGTGAATCTGAAATTTAAAAATGGCACACAGTACCACTTATGTTAGCACCCTTCAAAAAATTAACTCAAGGATGCCTGGGTGTAAGTTAAGCATTCCACTCTTGATTTTGGCTCAGGTCATGATCTCACAATTGGTGAGATTGAGCCCCACATGCTGTGAGCATGGAGTCTGCTTGAGATTCTCTCTCCCTCTCTCTACTCCTCTTCCTCGCTCTCTCTCTCAAAATAAATAAACTTAAAAAAGAAAAGGAAATAATTAACTCAAAATGACCACAGACCTACATGTAAAAGTAACAACTGCAAAACTCTGAGAAGATAACATAGGAAAAAAAAAACCCATAAATGATCTTGAGTTTGGCACTGACTTTTTAGATACCCCACCAAATGAATAATCCATGAAAGAAATAATTGACAAGCTGGAGTTCACTAACATTAAAAATTTCTACTCCATGAAAAATCATGTCAAGAGAATGAGAGAAAAGCCACAGACTTACAAAAACACATCTGATAAAGGACTGTTATCAAAAATATAAAACGAACTCTTAAAACTCAACAAAAAGAAAACAAACAACAGTACTAATAAATGAGACAAAAATCTTAGCAGACACTGCACCCGAGATAAATAGGTGATAAATGAGCATATGAAAATATGCTCCAAATCAAATGTCATCAATAAAATGAGGATTAAAACAGCAATGGAATACCACCACATGCCTATTAGAATGGCCAAAATCCAGAACACTGACAGAAGCAAATACTGGTGAAGATGTGGAACCCCAGGAACTCTCATACTTTATTGGTAGGAATGCAAAATGGTGCAACCATTTTGGGGAAGTTTGGTTTCTTACAAAACTGAACATACTTTTTTTTTTAACTGAAGTATACTTAACATACAATGTTACATTAGTTTCAGGTGTAAA
The DNA here is from genome assembly GCF_022079265.1 of Lynx rufus. NCBI lineage: Eukaryota > Metazoa > Chordata > Mammalia > Carnivora > Felidae > Lynx > Lynx rufus. Next base: position 219,531,580 of record NW_025814823.1, on the reverse strand, counting down.
ACATAGGGATTTGACAACTCTGTACATTATGCTAGGCTTACCACAAGTGTAGCTATGATCTGTCACCATACAACACTGTTACAATACCACTGACTATATTCCCTATGCTGTAATTTCATCACCATGATTTATTCATTCCATAGTGGAAGCTTGTACTTCCCATTCCCCTTCACCCATTATGTCTCTCCCTCCCTACTCCCTCCCCTCTGGCAACCATCAGTTTCTTCTCTGTATTTATGGGTCTGTTTCTGCTTTGTGGTTACTTGTTCATTTGTTTGTTTATTAGGTTCCACATATAAATAAAACCTACAGTATGTGTCTTTTTCTGTCTGATTTATTTCACTTAGCATAATAGCCTCTAGGTCCATCCTTGTTGTCACAGATGGCAAGATCTCATTAATTTTTAAGGCTGAGTAATATTCCACTATATATATATATAATCTTCTTTATCCATTCCATTGATGAAGACTTAGTTTGCTTCCACATTTTGGCTATTGTAAATAATGCTGCAAAAAACACAGAGGTGTATGTATCTGTCTTTTCAAATTAGTGTTTTTGCTTATTTTGGATAAATACTTGGTAGTGAAATTACTGGATCATATGACATTTCTATTTTTAATTTTTTGAGGAGTCTCCATACTGTTTTCATAGTGGCTGCACCAATTTACATTCCCACCAACAGTGCACTAAGGTTTCTTTTTCTCCATATCCTTACCAACACTTGTTATTTCTTGTCTTTTTTATTGTAGTCATTTTGACAGGTGTAAGGTGATATCCCATTGTGGTTTTGATTCGCATTTCCTGATAATTAGTAATGTTGAGCATGTTTTCATGTGTCTGTTGGCTACCTATATCTCTTTGTAAAAACGTCCATTCAGGTTCCCTGCCCATCTTTAAACTGGTTTGTTTATTTGTTTGTCTAATGTTTTTGGTGTTGAATTGTATAAGTTCTTTATATATTTTGAATATTAAATCAAGTTATCAATTCGATTTAATTGAATATATCATTTCAAATATATCATTTGCACTTATCTTCTTCCATTCAGTAGGTTGTATTTTCATTTTGTTGATTGCTTCCTTTCCAGTGCAAAAGGTTTTTAATTTGGTGTAGCCCCAGTAGTTCATTTTTGGTTTTGTTTCTCTTGCCTGAGGAGATTTCTCTAGAAAAATGTTGCTAAGGCCAGTGTCAGAAAGATTACTGTCTATATTTTCTTCTACTAGTTTTACAGTTTCAGGTACCACATATATCTTTAATCCATTTTGAGTTTATTTTTATGTGTGAAGAAAGTGGTCCAGTTTCACCCATTTGCATGTTGCTGTCCAACTTTTCCAGCACTATTTGTTGAAGAGACCATCTTTCCTCCATTGTATATTCTTACCTCCTTTGTTGTAGATTTATTGACCATACAAGAGTGGGATTATTTCTGGGCTGTCTATTCTATTCCATTCATCTATATGTCTATTTTTGTGCCCGTTTTGATTACTACAGCTTTGTGATATATCTTGAAATCTGGGATTATGATACCTCCAGCTTTGTTCTTCTTTCTCAGATTACTTTGGCTACTCAGGGTCTTTTGCGAACACATACAAATTTTAAGATTATTTGTTCAGGTTCTGTGAAAAATACTATTGGAATCTTGATACGGATCACTTTGCTTTAAATGGTGTGGGTATTTTAACAATATTAATTCTTCCAGTCCATGAACATGCTGTGTTTTTTTCATTTATTTGTATTGTCTTCTATTTCTCTCATCAATGTTTTATAGTTTTCAAAGTACAGGTCTTTCACCCTCTAGGTTAGGTTTATTCCTTTCTGTTTGTTTGTTTGTTTGTTTGTTTGTTTGTTTTGGTGAAAAAAAAACAAAACCTCTAAATATTCTGCCAGAAACTATTAGAAGTAATAACTGAACATACCTTTGTCATACAGTTGAGCAATCATGCTCCTTGATATCCACCCAAAGGAGCTGAAACTTATGTCCATACAAAACCCTGCACACGTAAGTTTACAGCAGTTTTATTTGTAATTGCCAAAATTTGGAAGTAATCAAAATGTTCTTCAGTAGATGAAATTATAAACAAACTATGGTAGATTCAGATAATAGAATATGATTTAGCACTACAAAAACAGGGCTATCAAGCCATGAAAATACATAGACAAATCTTAAATGCATAATATTAGACATAAGAAGCCACTCTTAAAATGCTATGTACTGTATGAGTCCAACAATATGACATTCTAGAAAAGGCAAAACAAGGGAGACAGTAAAAAGATTACTGGTTGCCAGGAGCTTGGTAAGGGAAGAGATAAATAGGCAGAGTACAGAGGATTTTTAGAACAGTGAAAATACTCTGTGTGATAATATGATGGATACATGTCACTTTATATTTGTCCAAATCCATAGAATGCACAATACCAACAGTGGGCCCAAAGGTAAATTATGGACTTTAGGTGATTACTATGTGCCAGAGTAAGTTCATTAATTGTAACACATGTACCATTCTAGTAAGTGATGCTGATAATGGGAGGAGACTATGCATGTGTTCGGTTAGGGGGGGTATACGAGAAATCTCTACCTTTTCCTAAACCTACTTGAAAAAAAAGACAGCCTTAATAAAAAAAAGTGTTACCAAGTCTAAAATTAAATTTACTTTTTGAAATAGTGCTAAAAATATTTATAATTATTAGAAACCAAGAAGGTAAGATATTCCTTGTATCATGATAAAATTGTAAAGTGAAATGTTACCCTTGTGCCTAGTTAGACTGTGATACAACTGTTTTATCAGATTTAAAACATTTCCAGGAAAGTTTATTTCTGTTTTAAATACCAAATATTAATTGGTAATATATACTTATACATATGACAACTTCTATATAAATTAATTAAAATATCCTGTGACAGTTAAGATGTTATCATTAATATTGTGTTCAGGGATATATGTAGGTGTATACATTTTTTTAAATGTTTATGTGTTGGGGCGCCTGGGTGGCGCAGTCGGTTGAGCGTCCGACTTCAGCCAGGTCACGATCTCGCGGTCCGTGAGTTCGAGCCCCGCGTCAGGCTCTGGGCTGATGGCTCAGAGCCTGGAGCCTGCTTCCGATTCTGTGTCTCCCTCTCTCTCTGCCCCTCCCCCGTTCATGCTCTGTCTCTCTCTGTCTCAAAAATAAATAAACGTTTAAAAAAAATAAATAAATGTTTATGTGTTTTGAAAGAGAGAGAGAGCACACATATGTGCATACAAGTGGTGGAGGGGCAGAGAGAAAGAGAGAGAGAGAGAGAGAGAGAGAGAATCCTAAAGAGGCTCCATGCTCTAATCTAAGCACAGAGCCTGACATGGGATTCAACCTAATGAATCATGAGATCATGACCTAAGCTGAAATCAAGAGTGAGACTGAGCCACCACTTAAGTGACTGAGCACCTCAGGAGCCCCTATAGGTGCATACCTTTTAAAATTAGAATAAGTGTTTCTTTCCAGGACTTATATGTGATTCATTAAAAAAATGAAGAACTGTAGAGGCTCCTGGGTGGCTCAGTCAGTTAAGCATCCATCTTCAGCTCAGGTCATGATCTCACAGTTTGTGAGTTTGAGCCCACATAGGGCTCTATGCTGACAGCTCGGAGCCTGGGGCCTGCTTTGAATCCTGTGTCTCCCTCTCTCTCTCTATCCCTCTCCTGCTCCCACTCTGTCTCTCAAAAATAAATAAATGTTAAAAAAATTTATTTAAAAATGAAGAAATTTAAAATGCTATTTCAAATATAAGGACATATTTTTAGATTCAATGTAATGTAAAAGAGAGTTTCTCTATACTAATAAACTTCAAAACAAAAATATAAAAGCTATGCCTTTGAATACACTTTTACCAATCTCTTCAAATATACATGACTAATTAATGACCATTTTGTGTAAAATTTTAGGAAAAAATACTTTTTTCAGCTGATACCTAAAGAGAACCAATTAAAATTTTTTTAATGTTTATTTTTGAGAGAGAGAGAGAGAGAGAGAGAGAAAGAGAGAGAGAGAGAGAGAGAGAGAGGAGAGAGGGAGCAGGGGAGGGGCAGAGAGCGAGGGAGACAGCAGATCTGAAGCAGGCTCCAGGCCCTGAGCTGTCCACATTGAACACAATGCAGGGCTCGAACCCACAAACCATGTGATCATGACCTCAGTCAAAGTTGGAAACTCAACCCTGATGTATATGAATGAAAAAATTCTCAAGATACTAGCAAATCAAATTCAACATTTATTTATTCATTTTTGAAAGACAGAGAGAGACAGAGTGTGGATGGGGAAGGGACAGAGAGAGAGGGAGACACACAATTCGAAGCAGGCTCCAGGCTCCAAGGTGTCAGCACATAGCCGGATGCGGGGTTCGAACTCACAGACCACAAGATCATGACCTAGGTGAAGTCAGCCACCCAACCGACTGAGCCACCTAGGAGCCCCTGTTTTATAATGTATTTGTATTTTTTTAATGATTACTTATTTTTGAGAGAAGGGGAGACAGAGAGAGAGACAGACAGACAGAGTGTGAGTGAGGGAAGGGCAGAGAGAGACACAGAATTGGAAGCAGGCTCCAGGCTCTGAGCTGTCAGCACAGAGCCCAATGCGGAGCTGGAACTAATGAACCATGAGATCATTACCTGAGCTGAAGTCAGGCACTTAACTGACTGAGCCACCCACATGCCCCTTGTTTGTATTTTTAGAAGAAAGCACAAGAATATCACAAACTTTGAAGAAATTAATGATTGCCAAAACTTTGCATTTAGAAATCTTAATTTGTATCTTGTTTCTCTTTCATTCAAGCTTTTTGACTTTTGTAAGTTACTTAGTTTCTCAGCATCAGTGTTTTGTTTCCTATAAAATAGAAGTAACAATACATTTATTAACTGTCATCATGATTATAAAAGTTGCATGAACACAGGCATGTATTTGGAACTCTCATGTAAATTTATTAAATTATTACAAACTTTTGATTCAACTGAATTCCTGGCTTCCATTGATTTTTAAAGATTGACATAGGAAAGGGAAAGTAACACAGGTAATATGGAGTCAATGGTCTCTTCAATAAAACAGTAAAATAAAGTAAAAGAATAAATGGGTGGGAAAAAGCTGAGGCTTAGATACTAGAAAGATAACCAGAGTCAAAAAGAAAGAGAAGGACGACAAGAAATTTTTGCAGGCAATGATTATCATCCTGTAAATCTGTATCTCTCTATATTACTTTGAAAAGAATTCTCCTATATGCCCTTGTTGCCCCCATTTCTGTTCAAACTCATTTTCCCTTACAGACACTGCTTTCCCTGAGATTCCTCCTGCCACCTCTCTGTGAAAGAAGTATTGATTGAGTGATAAAGCAAATCCAGTTACATGGCTGCAGTGATCTCATTTCACAAAAGGGTCTGGAGAAATAAATGCATCCTTAGAGTAAACCTCAGATCACTTAAGAATTTTGAAATCCTGAAATGCCATCCAAAAGAACACTTCCAGGGGAAAGGGATAGCTGAAAAGAGCAGGAGTCAGAATAATTTCGGAAGCCAGAAAAAGCAAAAGCAAAATATTCAGCCCTGGAAGAGAGACTGGTTGAAGAGAAAGAGTAAGTGGTGGTGTTTAAACTTTCTCCGGATGTTTCTAGTGTTAGGAACAGGCATTCAGCACTATTCAAAATATTTATAAAAATGAAACCATGACAGTTTGTGTATCGTTTTCCTCTTCTCTTCCATCCTTCTTGTCTCTTTTCAGTTTAAGCCCTCCAGATCATTTATTTCTAAAATCTTCTTAGCACTATTTACAATGCCTTAAACATGCAGATTTAATTAAAAACTAATTGTAGCATCCATAATTCCTTGGGTAGAGGTGGTATAAGGGTATTGTGAGACATAATTTGATGGGAGGCTAAAGATCTATACTTAGGGAACGACCAGGAGAGAAAGGAACACTGGCAACAATCAAATAATCCAATTTTGGGATTTAGGGCTAAGAGTTAGGTCAAATGGTGCTGAAGACCTCTAATGCTGAGAGAAAGGGAGAGTCCATATCAGCAAAATATCATATACAGTACAAGTCAGATTATGAAACCAGTGGTAGGAATAGTATTAATTGACTGAGTGAAGGAAACAATACGACAATGATCAACAGTTTATTAGCTAAAAGAGCAAGAAAAAATATCAAAATAAAGCACAAAATCAATGATCCGATGACTGAAGTCACAGGTTTAAATTTGTACTTATGTGTATAATATGCTCAGGTTACAGCCATACCTCCTGTTCACCATGCGATGGAATCAGAGCTTAAGGAGAAATTATGGTATTGTCTTTGTCTTTATCTTAAATATCTAACAAGAATCCAACCCCCCTCCTATTGTATTGGTATTCATTTTATTTTTCTAGCTCATTTCCTCAGTTTCCTTAACTCCTTGATGGAAACAATCAGATATTCAACATTACTAGTCATTAGGCAAATGCAAATTGAAACCACAATGAGCTATCACTTCACACCTGTTAGAATGGCCATCATTAAACAGATGAAAGGTAAGGAGTGCTAGTGAGAAGGTGGAGAAAAGGCAATCCTTGTGCACTGGTGGTTGTAATTTGGTACTGACACTATGGAAAACAGTATGAGGAGTCTCAAAACATTAAAAATAGAACTACTATATTGTCCAGGAATACTACTTCTGAGAATATATCCAAAGGAAACAAAAACACTAACTTGAAAATATATCTGCACCCCCATGTTCATAGTAGCATTATTAACAATGGCCAAGACATAGAAACATTCTAAGTGTCATCAACTGATTAATGCAAAAGGAGTTGTGTCTATCATCTATCTATCTATCTATCTATGTATCTATAGATAGATACATAGCAATATGCTAAGTGAAATAAGTCATACAAAGAAAGACAAATACTCTATGATCTGCATGATATGTGGAAACTTAGACAAGAAAGAGAAAAAAATAACTCCTAGAAAAAGAGATCAGATTTGTGGTTACCAAAGGCAGAGAGGGTGGAGATAGGGGAAATTGTAGGAATATGGTTGGAATGTACAAACTCCCAATTATAAGTACTAGAGATGTAATGCACAACATGATGACTGTAGCTAACACTGCTGTATGATATATAGAAAAGTTATTAAATGAGTAAATCCTATGAGCTACTTTTTTAATTTTATTTAAATCCAAGTTAGTTAACATATAGTGTAAAAATGGTTTCAGGAGTAGAATTTAGTGATTCATCACCTACATATAAACAACCAGTGCTCATCCCAACAAGTGCCCTCCTTGATGCCTATCACCCATTTAGCTAATCCCCCCACATACATCTCCCCTCCAGCAACCCTCAGTTTGTTCCCTGTATTTAAGAGTCTCTTATGGTTTGCCTCCCTCTCTGTTTTTATCTTATTTTCCCTTCCCTTCCGCTATGTTCATATGTTCTGTTTCTTAATTTCCACATATGAGTGAAATCATATATATATCCTTCTCCCACTGACTTATTTTGCTTAGCATAATGCTTTCTAGTTCTACCCACATTGTGGTAAATGGCAAGATTTCATTCTTTTTGACTACACACACACACACACACACACACACACACACACACACACACAAAACCACGTCTTTATCCATTCATCGGTTGATGGACATTTGGGCTCTTTCCATAATTTGGCTGTTGTTGATAGTTCTGCTATAAACATTGGGGTGCACATGCCCCTTCAAGTCAGCATTTTGTATGTTTTGAATAAACACCTAGTAGTGCATTTGCTGAGTTGTAGGGTAGTTCTAGCTTTAATTTTTTGAGGTGCCTCCATACTCTTTCCAGAGTGGCTGCACTAGTTTGCATTCCAACCACCAGTGCAAAAGTGTTCCCCTTTAACCATATCCTCTCCAATATCTGTTGTTTCTTGAGTTGTTAATTTTAGCCATTCTGACAGGTGTGAGGTGATTTTGATTTGTATTTCCCTGATGATGAGTGATGTTGAGCATCTTTTCATGTGACTGTCAGCCATCTGCCTAAATCCTATGAGTTCTTATAATGAGAAAGAAATATTTTATTTTCTTCTACCTCTTCTTGCCCTCCTCCTCCTCCTCCTCCTCTTTCTTCTTCTTCTTTTTGTATCTATATGAGAGATGGATATTAGCTGAACCTATTACAGTGATCATTTCACAATATATGTAAATCAAACCATCATTCTCAATGATTTAAACTTATACACTGATGAATGTCAATTATCTTTCAATAATACTGGGGAAAAAATCCTGGGAATAAATCTGATGTGAGACATGCATGATTGTTACAAAAATTTGAAATATGAGATATTAAAAAGAAATAAAGGATTGAAGAGTTTATAAAGTCTATGAATCAGAACCCAATATAGTAATGATAAGAATGTTCTCCCCAATTAATATATGGATTCAAAAATCCCAAATAAATCCAGAAGGGTTTTGTTTTTGTTCTTGTTTTCACAGATAGACTTGGTGATTGCAGAATGTACATGGCAATGTAAAGGGATACTACACTGGCAAGGCATGCTTTAGATTGCAATAAGTAAGGCTGTAAAATACTGCTCCAAGAAGAGACAATAGACCTATGCGACAGAAATCAGTCCAGAAATAGACCAATGGATGTATGAACATTTGGTTCATAGCACATGTCGGCATTGCAGAGCAGTCAGGAAAAGATAATGTTTTCAAAGTATGATGTTCCATCAACTGGATATTTGTATATCTATAAAGAAATACATAAAAAAAGCTGCCACATAATAAATAAACAAAATTACTTTTGAGTGAATTGTAGATCTAAATGTGAAAGGCAAACAAAAAGCTTGAAGAAAGTAAATTAGGAAGATAATTTCATAATCCTGAGGTTGGGAAAGATGACTTAAGTGAGACAAAAAGTCACCAACTATAAAGAAAAAAGATAATAAATCATACAACATCAAATTAGAGAATTTCTTTCTGCTCATGAATAAACATCATTAAAAAAGGAAAACAGTATAGTTCACTTGTATTGTTATAGAGAGTTCAACTAATGTTATATTCATATAAAGGAAGAGAGTACAGAAATCAAAACAGGAAAATGAGTTTACACAATCACGTGGTTTTCAAAAATGTAGTATGGTAAAACAAAAAAAGGCTGGCATTATGGAATAAATACTGAATATTTCCATATGCATATTAAAAAATAAACAGGCAAAACATAGGATTAATATTTCTTTGGGGATGGGAAGAAGATGTGGATATTGGGAAGGACAAAAGGGAGTCTTCAGTGTTTTGGGCATTGATCTAATTACTTGAACTAGATGATAGTTAAATGTCACTACTTTGTTACAACTTGCTGAGTTCTACACATAATGGATTTTAACTTTTTTATATGTTATACTTCAGTAAAAACTAAATTAATAAAATACCAACACACTACTATATTCCAGACACTGTTTTATGTCCCTTTACACATAGTATCTCATCTACTTCTCACCAATATATGAGGCACTCATTATTATGCCTGTTTTAAAGATTAAAACATAATTTAACATTATTAAATAATGCAGAATATTTAAATAGCTTAAGGAGGAAGTTGCTGATCCAGGATGTGAATCTAGATATCTGGCTATAAAATCCATATTATTAACTAGAATATTATATTTCAAATTCAAGCTTTGCATAGGTGAACTGTTTTCAATCACCAAATACAATAGTGTTCCATTTCCCATGACTCCCAAGTCTGAAATAACTCATTACTGGAGAAAGGTTTTAGGGTCATCATTCCCTCAATCTATTCCCCCCACATATATGCAACACATTGTGTATACATATGCTTATTGCTTTTTTGCAGCAGTATCTCAAGTATGTTATTTTAATATGTAAGTTTAAATTAAGTATACAATCACTAATAATAGTTATATTTAAATAATTACTATTTTTTGTATTTAAAAATCAACATATGGAATATGTCCTGAGAATACTAAGTTTCAAAATTTAGTGCATTATATAGTAACAAAATGAAACCAAAAACAAAATAAGGGATGAGTCTCTTTCTTAGTAACCCAATTTATTAAACAGACTACATACAGATAAATCTAGTTACTAAACTACACTAAATTGTTGTGTGGATTGGTGATTCACAGAATTTCTGGAGTTAATAATATGGGCCACACTATTTTTCTATTACAAAGCATTAGTATATTTTAGTTTTTACATATCTGTGCGTAACATACTTGTGTAATTTTAGAAACAAAGGGCATCTTTTATGAGCACATTTATATCTTGAGAAGACCGGACAAAACAATTTCTTTAAGTTTTTCTTTAAATTCTAGCTAGTTAACATATATGGTAAAATTGGTTTCAGGTACAGAATTTAGTGGCTCATCACTTACATATAACAGCCAGTGCTCATCATAACAAGTGTCGGTCCTTAATACCCATCAACCATTTAGCCCATCCCCACCACACCTCCCTCCATCAATCGTGTTTGTTCTTTATAGATAAAAGTCTCTTATGATTTGCTTCTCTCTTGTTTTTTTTTATTCCCATTGGTTCATCAGTTTTGTTTCTTAAATTCCACACGAGTGAAATCATATTGTAGTTGACTTTCTCTGACTTACTTCACTTCAGTAATACACTCCAGTTCCATCCGTGTCTTTGTAAATGGTAAGATTTAATTATTTTTGATTGCCAAGTAATATTCCTCTGTGTGTGTGTGTGTGTGTGTGTGTGTGTGTGTGTGTGTGTGATATCTTCTTCATTCATCAGTTGATGGACATTTGGGCTCATTCCATAGTTTGGCAATTGTTTACAATGTTGATATAAAAATCAGCACCCTTTGAATATGTATTTTGTATCCTTTGGGTAAATACCTAGAAGTGCTATTGCTGTGTCATAGGGTAGTCCTATTTTTAACTTTGTGAGGAGCCTCCACACTCTTATCCAGAGTGGCTGTGCCAGTTTGCATTGCCACCAAAAATATAAGAGGGTTCCCCTTTCTCTGCATCCTCACCAACATCTGATGTTTCTTGTGTTGTTAATTTTAGCCATTCTGACAGATGTGAGGTGGTACCTCATTGTGGTTTTGATTTGTATTTCCTTGATGATGAGTAATGTTGAGCATCTTGTCATGTCGTTTAGCTATCTATATGTCTTCTTTGGAAAACATGTCTATTTATGTCTCCTGCCCATATTTTAACTGGGTTATGTGTTTTTTGTGTGTAGAGTTGTATAAATTCTTCATAGATTTTGGATACTAACCCTTTATCAGATGTGCCATTTGCAAATATCTTCTCCCATTCCATAGGCTGTCCTTTAGTTTTGTTGATTATTTTCCTGGCTGTGCAGGAATTTTTTATCTTGATGAAGTTCCAGTGGTTCATGTAGTAGTTCATGTTTCCCTTGCCTCCAGACACGTGTCTAGTAAGAAGTTGCTGTGGCCAAGGTCAAAGGGGTTTCTGCCTATGTTCTCTTCTAGAATTTTGATGGTTTTCTTTTTTTTCCCACATTTAGGTCTTTAATCCATTTTGAATTTATTTTTGTGTTTGGTGTAAGAGGTCAAGGGTCATTGTTTTGCATGTTGCTGTCCAATAGTCCCAACACCATTTGTTGAAGAGACCGTCTTTTTCCCACTGGATATTCTTTCCTGGTTTGTCGAAGATTAGTTGAACATACAGCTGTGGGTCCATTTCTGGATTTTCTATTCTGTTCCATTGATCCATGTGTGTGTTTTTGTGCCAGTACCATACTGTCTTGATGTAACTTTAAGTGTGGAATTGTGATGCCGCCAGCTTTGCTTTTCTTTTTCAAGAATGCTTTGGCTAATCAGGGTCTTTTGTGGTTCCATACAAATTTGAGGATTGTTTGTTCTAGCTCTGAAAAATCCTGGTGGTATTTTGATAGGGATTGCATCAAAGGTATACAATGCTTTGGGTAGTATAGACATTTTAACAGTATTTGTCTTTCCAATCCATGAGCGTGGAATATTTTTCCATTTTTGTGCCATTCAATTTTTTTTCATAAGTATTCTACAGTTTTCAGAGTACAGCTGTTTTATCCCTTTGATTAGGTTTATTCCTAGGTATCTTATGATTTTTGCTGCAATTATAAATGGAGCTAATTCCTTGATTTCTTTTTCTGCTGCTTCATTATTGGTGTATAGGAATGCAACCGATTTCTGTAAATTGATTTTATATCCTACAACCTTGCTGAATTCATGTATATGTTCTAGTAATTTTGGGGTAGAGTCTTTTGGGTTTTCTATATAGAGTATCATGTCATCTGTGAATAGCACTGTTTGACTTCTTCCTTGCCAATTTGGATGCTTTTATTTCTTTTGTTGTCTGATTGCTGAGGCTAGGACTTCCAGGACTATGTTAAATAACAATGGTGAGAGTGGACATCCTTGTCTTGTTCCTGACTGTAGATGAAAAGCTTTCATTTTCTCCCCATTGAGGATGATACTAGCTGTGGGTCTTTTGTATATGGCTTTTATGATGTGAGGTATGTTCCATCTACACCTACTTTGTTGAGGGTTTTATATTAAGAATGGATACTGCATTATGTCAAATGTTTTTTCTGCATCTATTGAGAGGGTCATATGGTTCTTATCCTTTCTTTTTACTAATGTGGTATATCACATTGATTTGTGGATATTGAACCACTTCTGAAGCTCAGGAATAAATCCCAGTTGATCGTGGTGAATAATTCTTTCGAGTACTGTTGGATTTGATTTGTTAGTATCTTGTTGAGCTTTTTTTCATCCATGTTCATCAGGAATATTGGCCTGTAATTCTCCTTTATAGTGAAGTCTTTGGTTTTGGAATCAAGGTGATTCCAGCCTTGTGGAATGAGTTTAGAAGTTTTCTTTTCATTTCTATTTTTTCGAACAGTTTGAGAAGAATAGGAATTAACTCTTCATTAGATGTCTGGTAGAATTGCCCTGAGAGGCCATCTGGGCCTCCTTTGTTTGTTGGGAGATTGCTGATTACTGATTCAATTTCCTTGGTGGTTATGGGTCTGTTCAAATTTTCTCTTTCTTCCTGTTTCAGTTTTGGTAGTTTGTATCTTTCTAGGAACTTAGATTTCTAGAATTTAGATTTCTATTTCTTCTAAATTACCCAGTTTGTTGGCATATAATTTTTCAAAATATTCTCTTGTAATTGTTTGTATTTCTGTGGTGTTTGATGTGATCTCTCCTCTTCCATTCATTATTTTATTAATTTGGATCCTTTTTATTTTCTTTCTGATAAATTAGGCCAGGGGGTTATCGATTTTATTAATTCTTCCAAATAACCAGCTCGTAGTTTCATGGACCTGTTCTACGTTGATGTTGCTGTTTTTCCTATATCATTTAGTTTGTGCTATTTTTTGTTATCTCCCCTTTGCTGCTGGTTTTAGACTTTATTTGTTGTTTCTTTTCTAGCCTAAACAATTGTAAAGATAACCTGTGATTTCAGGCTTCCTACAATCAAGGTATCCTGTGAATGCAGTTTCAGCAAGTTGACACTAGGTGGGGTTTATCATTTGACTTTCAGGCAAAATTCAAGTTCTTTGATTTTCAAAAAATCCCAAGACAACCATTCCTCAAATATTTAATCATTTTTGATTTATTAAAACTTAACTTTTAAAACTCAGCAATAATTAACATCATTATAATTAGCTTATTTGAGAGAAAAATAAAAGTATAAAACATAACTATATGACTAATTCCCTGCAGAACCTGTTCATAGCATTTCAAATTATCTCTGTGATCTTGCCAAGCCAAGATATTTCATATCTCTGGGACTCTCGTGGGGTAGAATTAAATTAGTGTTTTGAAAATATATTTAATAGAAGAATTCTTTTGAAAGAAAAATACACATACAAATAAATATAGATGCTTTGGCTGAATTGCATGTACAGTCTCCTTTATCTTCCACCTAATATAATGTTCCAAATCCTGCTGTCAAAATCAAATATCTAAACAATGCTCTAAAAAACACTGATTTCTCCCTTTCCCTGAAGCTTTCTGATTAAAGATCATTTTTGTAGAATACTGTTGCCCAATCTTCTCAAATTTAGCATCATCTTGGGCCTATTAAAAAAAAATCCTAATACCTGGGCTCAACCTTAGACCATGTAAAACTGAATCTGTGCAGGTGGACCCCAAACACTTGTTTTTAAAACACTGTCTTGTAATTTAGGGGCAGAAAGTGATAAGAACCATTATATACGACAGCTGTAATTCTCAATTCCTCTAGAAGTCTGATTTTTTGCAAACCTCCATAAATGACTTCAGTAATGATTACATTGGCATGTTTACATTTTATGATATAGAAAGGACATCATATCTCTTATGCTCTTTGTACTCCAATTTGGATTCTGAAAGATTAGGTTACACTGGACTATCCATCTCCAAGTAAGCCATATCAATAGTCATGTCAATCATAGGAAGGGGCTGAAATCCAAGGATTTATCAGAGACAAACTGACAATTCTTCCTTTCTACTCATTTATATGCCACATATCTAATTATTTAATTTTTCTATATTGTACCTGGAAAGATTTATTAAATCAAATTTAAATTCAGTAAAAGCAATTCAACTACTGGTTTGATTTTTATCAGGCCAACAGATAATTTTCCCAGACAAAATTATAAGAACATACATATCATATATAAACAATAAATGTTTGCTTTAATCACAAAATGTTAAGCAAATTTCTTTATGTTGAATCATATTTTTCTCTTCCTTCCCATTTTCAAGTGAAAATTGCTTTCTGAAAATAATAAAATTGATCCTAAATATTTTGGAATAATTACAAATTGAATAACCTCAAGAGAATAATAAAATCAGATGTCAAAATGTTCAGTGATGTTATTCATACTCACATGTGAAAATATTAATCTAATATATTAACTTTAACTATAATAATTTTAATTTACGAGCCATGGTTCACGGCTTGCATTTTAAACTTGCGTCTTAAAATATTCACTTTTTAAGTTTTTCAAGTACCTAGAATATTTCCCTTAAAATAACATTGTGTATAAGTTCATTTTACCTGTTTTATTATTTTAGATGTGCATAAAATAATCACAAAAAAGACTGATTGATTTTGGAAATTGTAAGTAGTAGAAAGTATAGGGCAGTGACACCAGATTTAATATGGCTTCATGCAAAGCCTGACTATGGAATTTGTCCTTTATACCTTAATACAAGCTCCTCCTTCACAAACTATATAGTTTATATTTTCAAAAACAAGGATACTATCCTAAGTAGCCACAATATGACCACCAATATCAGAAAACTAACACTGATATATTATTACTATCTAATCTTTGGACCCTATTTAAGTTTCAACACTTGTTCTTATAACATTCTTTGTAGCAAAATGACCCAGTTCAGAATGAAGGTTCCATCGAGTTGACATATCTTTTTATGGTCTTTCAGTGTTGAGCAGTTTCTTCCTTTTGCTTAGATTTACATGATCATGATTCTGATGATTACAAGTCACTTTCTAGAATATCCCTCAGTTTGGGTTTTGTTTTGTTTTGTTTTGTTTTGTTTTGTTTTTTCTCATGGTAAAGTTCAAGGTGTACTTCTTTGGTGGGCATATAACAAAGTGATGCTGCGTTCTCATCGTATCTTCTCAGGTGATGTATGCTTTTGACTTATCCTGATGATATTCACACTGATTACTTATTTGATTAAGGTGTGGCCAGCCAGTCTTGTCTCCTAGAAAGATACTTTCCACCAATTTTTCTTAAGTATTTTGTAGTGAGGTTCTTTGAAACTATGTATATAGCTCATATATCTTCCAATAAATGCGTTAATTTATTTATATCAATATGGACTAATAACTTTCTCTTTTATTCAGTGGTTATAATACAGTTAGCACAGTAATTATTTTCATGTTCACGCCATTCTTTGAGCATCTTCTTTCTTTTTGGCACAATATATTCCAGAATCATCTTATAATTTTCTTGCTCCAGCCTTGGAATCAGCTATATCTCCAGGGAACCCTGATTCTTTTCTTTTCAATGTACAACCGTATTGACAACCAAAATCTGGGCACTTAGTGTCCTCATTGCTTCTCTCAAAGGATCATTCTCTGTCTTGATAGATAGATAGATAGATAGATAGATAGATAGATAGATAGATAGACATAGTAATGTATTTGTGTGTGCATATATACACATAATAGATATATATAATAAATGTAAAATTTATACTTCTAAATATCTACATTACACATACATAGATGCATTTACGTATTTATTTCTATATTTTGAAAACCATTATTTCATTATCAGTACATCCAATTTCAATCCAATATCAATATTCATATTGTTTATTCATATTCTATATTGTAACTCATTCTCTGACATTGAAAAATCTGCCTCCTGTTTTTGTTTTTTTATTTTTTCAACTTTATTTATTTGATCTATTCTTTCAGTGTAACCAATCTCTCATCTCTGTCACCTCTTAGCAGAGATTCCTCCTCACCCTGACATCCTGAGCCAAAATGGCTTTTTCTGATCCTTAATTACATAACAAAAACAGAGGGGGGAAAACAACCAAAAAACAAATAACTGCCACAAATCTTGCACCATTGTAATACTTCAAGTTTACTCCAGTATTAACTTTCTCAGAAAACTGAAAAAAAAAATCATATTACATGACAGAGGTAGAGCAAATGATTTCTGTACTGATGATAGGTCTAAGAGTTTTACCTTAACTCAGATATGTTTGCTGGGAATTCTGGAGATATTCCTATCATCTAATTGTCAGTCCCCAGCCTACTATGGCACTCAGCCTGTCACCTTTTAACTGTGAAGCTTGTTAATTCACTCATGTATTCAACAAATGCTTACTGACCTCGTACTCAACACTGGAGAGGTGGAGGGGCGTAAAGCTAGTCATGATCCCTTTCTTTTTACACCTTATCTTACAGTGGTGGAAAAAAATTAAAAAAGGAGTGGGAAACAAACAAATGGTAATACTTTATGCAATGCATCATGGAGGAAAGAGTTTTTTGAGAAAACACATATCTGGGAAGACAACATTCGGACTTAACTGTATAGGGACAATTTCTCTAAGTTAGTGATATATAAGCTGACAAATAAGACTTAAGCAAGAGATTCCAGTGCGAGTAAAGTATGTGTGGGGTAGAAGATGGCAGGAGAAAAAGGTCCTGGAGCAGGAAACAACTGAAATAAACAAGTTTGTGTTCAGCATAACCAGAAACTGGGAAGAAATTATAATAGGTTGGAGATAGAGTAGAAGTGGAAGAGGCTGTATCTTGCCCACAATGGTGTATTTGAAAATCATTGATGGGGATGCCTGGGTGGCTAAGTTAAGCGTCTGACTCTTGATTTCTCCTCAAGTCTTACAGTTCAATTCATCTGAGACTTGGATCAGGCTTTGTGCTGACAGAGTTTCTCTCTCCTTCCCTCTGCCCCTCCCCTGCTCATGTGCACTCTCTCTCTTTCTCAAATAAAAATACCTAAAAAATAAATAAACATTTTTAAAAAAGAAAATCACTGATGTATTTAATAAATAACACTCTGCAATTCTGTGTACAACAGATGACAGTGTATTTTAGTTTAGACCAAGAATAACCAAATGATGACTTTCATGCCAAATCTGACCTACTGCTTTTTTGTTTCGTTTGAAGGTTTAATAGACATTAGTTTTTAGGGCAGTTTTAGATTCACAGAAATTTTGAAAAGAAGGTACAGATATTTCCCACATATCCCTTGCACCTATGCATGCATATCTTCTGCTATTATTAGTATAGCCCACCAAAGTGGTACACTTGCTATATTTGATGAACTTACACGGACACAACATTATCACCCAAAGTCCCTGGTTTACCTTATGCTTAACTCCTGGTGCTGTACATTCTATGGGTTATATGTATAATGACATATATCCATAGCTATAGTATCGTACAGAGTAGTTTCACTGTGCTCTGCCTTCCCTTCCCAAACCCCTGGTAACCACTGATCTTTTCACTGTCTTCATAATTTTGCCCTTTTCAGAATGTTTTATATTTGGAATTATACAGGCATATGGACTTGTCAGATTGGTTCTTTATCTTAGTAATATACATTTAAGCTTACCCTGTGTCTTTTCATGGGTTGATAGCCCATTAATTTCTTTAGTGCTGAATGCTATCCCTTTGTCTGAATGCACACAATTATTTACCTATTCACCTACTGAAGGACATCTTGTTTCCCTCCATGTTTTGGCAATTATGAAAAAAGCTGCTATAAACATGGGTGTGCCAATTTTTGTGCAGATACACTTTTTCACTTCCTATTTTTGTAAATAAACTTTTACTGGAATGCAGCCATCCTCACTTTGTAAGTACTGTTTATGTCTGCTTTCTAACTATAATGGAAGGATTCAGTAGTTGCCACAGAGACCCTATGATTCATAAAGACTAAAATATTTATTATGCGGGTGGGTGTTAATAGAAAATATTTTTTTTGATTACTGGTTTTGGTAAGAAATAATAGTATATGTGACCAAGTATCTGGACAGTTTTGAGATCTAAGCCGGCAAACAGGATGAAAAGAGAAATGGATGATGGCTCCTAATATTTCCATTTTAGGTAAAGTTGGATTGTGTTTTTTTTTTTACTGTGATGTAAAAACTGTGAGTAGCATTAGGTTTTCTTAGTTTTTTTTTTTTCCTTCTGCTGTCACAGAGTACCATAAACATGTTGGCTTACAAAAACATCAATTAATTCTCTTACAATGCTATAGGTCAGAAGTTCTTTGCAAACCTCCCTGGGCTAAAATCAAGGTCTCGATTTAGCTATACTATTTTCCAGAGATATTACAAGAGAATCTGTTTCCTTTGCTTCCTCTAGTTCCCAGAAAATAATTTTCATCTTTTTTTTCTTTTAATTGAGTGGAAATGAGCATTACTAATTACATATCATGGGTTAGAAAAAAATACAAGATGCTTTACACATGTTGTCTCATTTAATTGTCAAAACAACTCTGAAATAGACATTATTTTTACCATTATAAAATTGAAAAATTAGGGTTTAAAACCACACAAGTTCATCCCATAATCCTTTTGATGAGCTACATTTCAAACCTGTGTTCATTAGTAAGAATATGAATTATAGAAATGTAATAGTTATGCATTTCTCCTTCTTATCACTGTGACCTGATTATCACTATGAATATTGCTACATTTAAAGCAACAACATTGTAAATTTCTGACCATTCTTTTATAGTCACATCTTTCTCATATTTGACTTCAGGCAGGAAAGGTTCTTAGCTTTTAAGGACCCATGTGATTATATTGTGCACTTGGATAATCCAAGATGCTGTTCCATCTAAAGATCCTTAAGCTTCATTGCATCTACAAAGTTCCTTTTTCCATATAACATATTCACAGGTTCCAAGGATTAGTATGTGGCCATTTGGGCAGGGTGTTTTAGTACCTGCTACTTGTAGATTTACAGAAAACTTTACAAGTCCAGTCTGTGATGTTCCTAGGATCCCTAAGCAGATATAACTAATAGGCAGTTTTTTTGTTTTGTTTTGTTTTGTTTTGTTTTGTTTTGTTTTGTTTTGTTTTTAACAACAGCTTTACTGAGATATCATTCATATACCATACAATTCACCCATTTAAATTGTACAAGTCAAGAGTTGTGCAAACATTTCCACAATATAGTTTTAGGACATTTTCATTACACCCAAAATGAATTATTTATCCATTTAACCATCACTTCCTACCCTCCTCCTTTCCCCTGGCCCTATACTACCACTGATCTAATTTTCATCTCTATGGAATTGCCTAATCTGGAGATAATATGTAAATGGACCACACAGTATGATATCTGGTGATAGGATTCTTTCACTTTACATAATGTTTTCAAAGTACATCCATATTGTGGATGTATTGATATTTATCCATATTTATTGCTCAATAATATGCCATTGTATGGATATAGCACATTTGATGGACATTTAGGTTGCTTCCATTATTTGACTATAAGGAATCATGCCATTATAAAAAATTATGTTTGTGTGGACATTCATTTTTATTTCTCTTGAGTATATACTTAGGAATAGAATTACTGAGGCAGACAGTGATTCTATCATTACCATTCTAAGGAACTCCTGACCTATTTTCCAAAGTGGCTGCAACATTTCATAATCCAGCAAGGCATATGGGTTCCAATTTCCCACATTATCAAAAACACTAGTTTTTGTCTGTCTTTTAGTCCTCCTAATGGATGTAAATTGACATCTCGTTGTGGATTTGATCTGCATTTCCCTGATTATTAAATATATTGAGCACCTTTTCATGTGCTTATTGGTCTCTTGTATATGTTCTTTAAAGACATGCTTATTCAAATCCTTTGTTCTATTTAAAACTTGAGTTGTCTTTTTATTGTTTAGCCATACGTGAATTAGCCATAAGTATACGGGCTTATTTCTGGACTTTCAATTCTGTTCCATTAAACTCACATTTATATTTGTCCTAGTAATGAACTGGCTTCTTTACTCTAGATTTAAAGTAGGTTTTGAAATCAGGAAGTGCAAATCCTCCAACTTTGCTCTTTATTTTCAAAATAGTCTTGGCATTCTTGGCCCTCTGCATTTCTGTATGAATTTTAAAATCATCTTGTCAATTGCTGCAAAAAACTGTTAACTCTATTTTTATCGAGATTGTGCTGAATTTGTGGATCATTTGGGGATGTATCAACATGCTGTATTAAGACTTCTTGTTAAACATGGGTTGTCTTCTGTTTACTTAGGTCTTTTGAAAATTTTGTTAACAATGCTTTGGAGTTTTCAAAGTACAGGTTTGCATTTCTTTTAGCTAAATATATTCCTAAGTATTTTTAAAATATAATTTTAAAGATATTACGGTGTTTATTTCACTTTTGGAATTTTTTTTTTTTTAGTGTATGGGCATACAACTGATTTTTGTATATTGTGTTACATTCAACAATCTTGTTTAACTTGTTTATTAGTTCCAATAGATTTTTAGAGTATTTCTTAGAGTAAAATCTTATGATTTTATGCATGCAAAATCATGTCATTTACAGATAGAATTTTGCTTCTTCCTTTCCAAACTGGGCATCACTCATTCATTCATTCATTCATTCATTTATTGCCTAACTGTCCTGGCTATAACCTCTAATAAAATCCTGAATAGAAGTGGTGAGAGAAAAATCCTTGTCTAATACCTGATCTTAGGGAAAAAGTCACTCTTTCACCATCAAGTATGCTATTTGCTGTGTGTATTCTCTTGACATCTTTTATAAGATTGAGAAAGCTCCCTTCCATTTCTTGTTTGTGGAGTGTCTTTGTCAAAAAGATAGTTGATATTGGTGGTCTGTATATATCTGCTTCAAGAAGCAAAAACCATGGTATAAAATAGTGGACCTTGGATCTGTGGGGGCAAAATTAAAACAAATTAAATAAAGAGTCAACCACTTTTATTCCTCATTACTCAATTTGTTCCTTCCTCGAGGTGATGTACATTGTGTTATGAACATAGAAGATTCACAAAGTCTCATTCTAAGATAATGTCACCATTCATTTTCAGGTGACTTTATCACTATTCACCTGAACTCTAAATTATTATGTACCGTCATAGTAGTGCACATAAGGTAGCAAGATACACAAGAGAATATGGACTACAAAAATAATATAAAGAAGCTTGATCCCCACTGTTGTAGTGGGTCTTGACGACTAAGTCAAAAATCAAAACTACTGTATCATATCACTAGTTTCATATTCCCTTTACTTTATCTCAGCAGATGACTGAACTAGATTCTTCATCCAAATGGATATTTATATGTGTGTATACACACACACATACACACACATAAGATGTATATGTACGTGAATGTATACATATATGATTTGAATCCTTGAGTAATTATGAGATTGTCATAATGTTCCGCTGAGGAGTGTTATTAGACAAAGACGTCTTAATCGGCATCCCAATGAATCTCTTAGATTCCAAACATAAGTCTGTGCTTCTAATATATTTGGCCACCTGAATCCATACCTTCCCACTCTGACCTGTAGAAATCACTTTTAGGAGGACCTTAGAGAGTACAATAATCTCACTCTCTGCCTTTTGGTGTAGTGGCATAAATAACCTAACTAGAGCAGCCTCTATTTCATATATATTAATTGGAATATAATTATATCCATAATCATATAATTATGATTGTTCCCTGGTAACATTATTCACCCCCTGGGCATTAAAACCACAGGATCACAGATACTCAACTCACAGAGATGTGAGGAAAATTATTCTTCCTATGTGTTATTAGGTATAATGTTGATTTTTCACCCTTGGCTCTGAGAAACGGATAACCAAATACCGGCACCTGGTAAACCAAAGTCCGTATCTTATAGGATTAAATGTAGTATATGCCTTAAATCAGGATGTGGTCTCCTAGAGTCATAGAACACATCAAAATCTATGGGCATGATCACATCGCCCTACTTCCCTAATTATGATAGTTGCCATGGAGTTGGAAAATAAAAAAAGAAAAGGTTGTAAACGGTACCATGAGGTTGATTGAAGTTATCGAGTAAGTACTGTGCTTATAGAAGCACTTTGATCAAGTATTTTGAGCAAGCACTTTGTTTGAATCTGGACAGGCTTGTGAATGATTTGTTTCATAGAATGCAGAAGAAGCATTACTATGTGACTTGTGAGGGTAAGTTCTAAAAAGCCAAATGACTTCTGATCCACTCACTGAGAATATTCAGTCTTGGAACCCTAAGCCACCATATTAAAAGTTCTATTTCCTTAAGCTACCATGCTACAAATGTCATAATTAGGTCATCCACTTGACAACCCCAGCTTAATGTAGCCTTCCTATTATACACACCCAATCACCTGGCATGTGAGTGAGGCCACTTTAGACATTCCGGATGGACAACCCACTGGATAATTACCATCATATGACCCTCATTAGTACCACATAGAACAAATGGTTCACTCAGCTTAGCCCTGCAAATTCCTGACAAATAAAACCATGAAGTGTGATGAATTGATTATTATTTTGGAGTTGTCTGTTATAGCACTGTGGAGAACCAGAGCACAAGGTGACCCCTGAGTCACATTGGCTATAATACAATAAAAATGCACTTCTGCTTATGCCCTCCATAAATAAGACCTACATTTTCATTATTGATTAACTAATCTTATGGAATTCCTCATGAGGGCTTTGGGATCATTTGAAAAACAAAACAAAAACAAACAAACAAACAAAGAAAACACTGTAGCATCAGGGATAAGTACCCTGGGAATCTGAGGAACATTTGTTTGCAATTAACATTTGGCTTTGAGGGCTATTTGAGTCCATTTACACTTATGCTATTTTTAATTAATGATGCAATGATCTATCACCAATCAACTCTCTAATTTATTGAATCACATAACACTAAAGATAAGTAGTTTAGGTAATATATTCACTTATCCCATTGTTACATATTCTTTCTAAGAACTCATTGGCAAATGAGGAGGGCCCAACAGAGAAAGGAGTAGTCAATGAGGAGTCCCAGCACTGTTGCAAATAAATATGGAAGACAGAAGTGAAGAAATATCCTGATCTTACTCCTTCCCTGTCCTGTAAACTCCTGAAGAGTGTCATTTTGGTCAAAGTCAAACAAATCTATGCAGTAAGGCAAAACAGGTGATTGCTCCACAGTGCTTAGGCTCATGACTCAGAGAACAAGACTACAAAGAACTGAAAATATAGCTTAGCACAGTTAAATAAATATTAGTGCACAGTGCATGATCTCTCTGACTTGAAGGCATGCACATCCATAATCTTGAAAAACTAGAGGCCATTTCCTAGGCATAGAGACATTTAGGACAAATCTGTGCTTGATTACATAAGATCAATTATTATTATTATTATTATTATTATTAATGTTTATTTATTTTTGAGAGAGAGAGAGACAGGGTACAGGCAGGGGAGGGGCAGAAAGAGAGGAAGACACAGAATCTGAAACAGGCTCCAGGCTCTGAGCTGTCAGCACAGAGCCTAATGTGGGCCTCAAGCTTGTGAACTCAAGATCATGACCTGAGTTGAAGTCAGACACTTAATCAACCGAGTCACCCAGGGACCCCCTAAGATCAATTATTAACGTGTGTACAACAGAACCATTTTCTGGTAACATTCAGATTGATTTTTGTTAGGATTATGTGATCATGATCTTTTATTGCTTCCTGAGCCATACAACCAGAGTCTGAGAGGGATTTTCCCCAGGCTAAATAGTAGGGTTTGTGTTAATCCTGTTGAAGACCACTGTTTCCTGCCTTGTGTTAGACCCTGAACTGATAAAGCCTATGGCAGAAGGCACATGGTTACTTTGTTGTGATTTGGCTTCTCATGTGTCAAATCATATACCCAGAATAGAGTGTGGTAACATACCTCTAAGAAAGATACTGTGTCCCAACTTGGATATTAGAGGAAGAAGCATAGAGGCTCCTGGGTGGCTCAGCCAGTTAAGCATCCAACTTCAGCTCATGATCTCACAGTTCATGAGTTTGAGCCCCTTATGGGGCTCTCTGCTGCCACACATAGTCTACTTCAGATCCTCTGTCCCCCTCTCTCTACCCCTCTCCCACTCTATCTCTCTCTCAAAAAATTAAAAATTAAAAACAAGAAGAAGCATAGCTTATAAAGGCATTAAAATATATTTTTAGTTTGATGTTTTCAGAGTGATATATTTGGAAATATAATTGTTTTGATAATCCCTAATAAAAGGCTTCCCTCAATCTGGCCACATTGCAACCACTAGTTTCCTGCAAAAATCAGGATACAGTTAAGAAACTATTCTCATTGAATATCTGCCAGCTCATTGGCTCCTAGTGCTGCTGCAAATATAGTCTTAGCACTTTGTTAAAGCAAACTCATGTGTCACAAGTATCTATTTCTCCAAGCTTCCATGCTAGCCAACTGAAAGACTTTAGACATCAACTCACTACTAGCAGGGTCAGCTTATTCTAATCCTCCCAAACCTCTCTGAGTCATAGCCTATTCAAATTAAGCATCTTAACACCCAAACTCTTAAAGCAGATAATTATATCATGGTGAAGCAGAATGCGACATTCCTTTTTCCTCCTAGGTTTGTGATAG
Organism: Lynx rufus; assembly: GCF_022079265.1. NCBI lineage: Eukaryota > Metazoa > Chordata > Mammalia > Carnivora > Felidae > Lynx > Lynx rufus. The sequence goes on along the minus strand of NW_025814823.1, from coordinate 219,506,478 downwards.
AAAGACCACAACTTCCAACTTAGCTCTTGCTTTTCAGTCTGGAGATTATTACAGGGAAAATGTTCAGTTGCTCTAACCATCCTGTGCATGGAAGAAATATTTTCTATTCTTATTGGAAAAAGCCTCACATTTACTCTGTAAAGTTTTACTGAGGCATGAACAGAAGCAGAGGAGAAGCAGAAGAACAAGGATGCCTTGTTTCTTATTTCATTTAACACACCCACTTGCAAGTGCCTTCTCTTCCTACTACCTTCTGTGCTTTGGGAATTGAGGAATATCTGACTAGACAGTACATGCTTCACAAAGTTCAAACTACAGTCTAGTTTTTCCCATTATGGCTCATCTTTCGTGCATTTAGTAAAGAAATTGATTTCAAAATCTACTCTATAGTCTCAGGGTGGTTTTTTGTTTGTTTGTTTGTTTGTTTTGTTTTGTTTTGTTCAGGGGATATAGAGTAGTTTCATGTAGAGGTTAACAGTATGTGCAAACTTTGTGCATCATTTACAAAAGATCTGCTCTTTTAGGATTTTCCTGTGATGATTGCCATGATACTAATACACTATATATTTTCTCTTTTTCTCTTATAATATGTTCACATGGAAGGAAATATGAATATAGTATTAAGTCAAGTTAAGAAAGCATGGCATAATCTTCCATTTACTTGTTGATTCCTATGGTAAGACAGTTATCTGAAAATTTGTGTCCTAGGAGGGAAAAAGCAGAGTGTACAAGTTTGTTGACAATTATCAAAACAACCCCATATGCCAGGTCATTGGGAAAAACCAAGTTGGGAAGGTAACAAGAGCTAATTCAGAGTTGACCTGGTTTCTTGCGATGCTCTCTGACTTACCAACATCTACACTGATCACTTTGCTCAATACAGAGAATTCATAATTTGAGGCTTCATATTATTTCAACAATCAAAACAAACAAACAAACAAACAAACAAACAAACAAACAAACACCTATAGATATTTGGCTTCCTATACTGTAGGATTAAAGAGCAATGGTAATGGGTTAGTTATTCTGTCATTTTTTCATTAAAGATCTGATGAAATGTCTTCTGAATAAATACTCAACCAATACTCTTATCTTTCACATAGAAAAAAATGCTAGCATGTATGATATCCTATACCTCATAGCAACTAACGTGTTTGAGATGACATTTTTTCGCATTCTTCCAAAGAATAAGCAACAGACAAAATTATAGAATACAATGAGAAGTTGTTGATTAATATTTCACTAACAAGAACATGCTCATATCCAAATCAGTAAAATACCTTTGATAATATCTAGTGGACCATCATTCTGGGGACCCTGACTTCACCTCAGGTCATGATCTCATGCTTCACCTGACCTGACATGACCTGAGCTTCATGACCGGGTTTAAGCCCGGCATCAGGGTCTCTGCTGTCAGTGTAGAGCCTGCTTCAGATCATCTGTCTCCTTCCTCTGCCCCTCCCCGGCATGCTCTCTCTCTCAAACATAAACATTAAAAATAAAATAAATTTCTTATAAAAATACTCTATCATTCCATATAGTTTCTATTTTTATAGTTCCATTTTTATATATATTATAAATGTTTTTGGTGGCAAATATATTTTTGGTGGCAAATGTTTTTAATTTCATAGCAAACGTACCATATTTTATTTCATTTTGAGACATTTATTCTCTTAAATATAATTATTCCATTCTTATATCAGCAATTAATTTTAGTTGTTTCATAATATTCTATTGTATGAATATACCATCATTCATTTTTTATTCACCCATAGGTAAGCTTTCTACTGATTTGAGGTATCTACCATTGAGATCAATACAACTATCAATGCACTATATATCAATACTCCTAGTCTAAAGGCATATATGTTCTTTTACTGTTAAAAATAAATATTTTTTCATATGCTTATTGACATAAGTGATCCCTGTTCTGTGAAAGACCTGCTTAACTCTTTTACCCATTGTTGGAATTTATGTTTTCAGTGCATATTTTCTATATTTTCAGAGTAATTGATGTCTACTGTGTGTAAGCATGACTTTTTGTATTTGATTATTTCATTTAACCAAGTATCATGAGCATTTTCCTTTCTGTAACATGTAGTTAAAAACATAATTTGTAATTGCTGGTGTATATTTCTTCTGTTGTGTACTTCCTTACTTTTTCCAGTCTGACTGAGATATCTAAAAATTGGAAAGGTAATAACCTATGTTCTATCCCAGGTTCAGTGGTTCCAATTAGGTGTCAGTTTTGTCAGGAATGGGAAGTCCCTCTATATTATCAGAAATACATACATATATACATACATGCATCCATATATACATACATACATAGGTAATGGCTGCTGGTTATGACCTTTTAGAAAATTTTGTATTTGCTGGTTTTCCAGGAAATTTCACTTACTTCCAAGTTTTCTAAGAAGTCACAGTTTGAATGAATCCTATTTTAAGGTACTCTTTTTTACACCCTAATACAAATTCACAGTTTTGATATGATACTGTTTTCTTTGCTAGCGCTCAATATGGAAAAAGATAACCATGTTAATGGTTATCTATGGAAAGACATTTAGACATAGATGCTCTATGTTTAGACATATACTTTTGCCTGGTTAATATCCTAGTTGTTACAAAGTATTAATGATACAAAAAGAAAGAGAAAGAAAAAGAAAGAAAGCAAGAAGGTGGGAGATACTAACAGGAAATTAAATACTAATAGGAAAAACTAATAAAAAACATCTTATTACTATAACATAACGATATGATTTTTAACATTTCTGTTTTGCTTACTTGAAACTAACAATAGTATAGGAATTGTTAGTCATCTCTACAATTTCTCATTGAGCAGTATAAAAGGAAAACAACACACAAACAAAACCTTGTTTCTTACTCTATTCACAGAATACTTCCATATTTCAAATGTGTGGATTTCCCAAACCAAGCAATGTTCCAATCCTCAGTGGACACCAACTGGGTGTCTTATGAACTTAATTCTGACACTATCTACCTGTTCTCACTATCTACCTGTTAGCCCAGCTCAACAAGGCTTCCCTCACTTCAGACACCAATTGCAAGTCCAGATGGTCATCTATACTTCTGAACAACCCGTTATGAATTAAGGTTTCCACGACTCCCTTTCTCAGGCTCAATAATTTGCTGGAATGGCTCATAAAATTCAGAGCAATGTTTACTTACATTTACCAGTTTATTATAAAAAAATACAACTCAACAATAGCCAGATGGAAAAGTCCCTGAGGGCAAGGTATAGGAGAAGGAGCACAGAGTTTCCAGGTCTTCTTGAGGTACATCATTCTCCCCAAACCTCCACATCTTCCCCAACCTGGAAGCACATCAAATGTCATTGCTCAAGAGTTTTTATAGAGCTTAATCCCAAGCCCCACCCTTTTCTCTTTCCCAGGGGACTGTGGGTTGGACTGAAAATTTCAACTTTAATCACGGAGTCCTTCTGATGACCAGCTCCATGCTATGGCTATCCAGAGGTACCACCTTAAGTCAACTGACTATCTTTTTGATAAGCTTTTCTTTGACTAGTAATTAAGTATACACTCTTTTGGTATATATCAATTGGATATTTCTACCATCTTCTATGGATTTTGTCCTTATAATTTTGACCCATTTAAATTAGATTGTTTACTTTTTCTATCATATGTTGTAAGTATTTTTTTTGTATTTATAATTTCTAGTATTCTCTATTAGGTGTTTTCTATATTTACTTTTCACCTTTAATCTTTGGGTAGCATTTTTGTATAGTTCTAAAACTACTATAACTATGTATAATGACAGCAGAAACATGAACATACAAGTAGAGCAATTATTAACATTTGGGTAATCATTATTTAAAAAATATTAAATGAATTTAGCATAGTTGTAATATGCCTGGAATATTCTTATTACACTCACTTTTAAACTTCTTTTGTATATGTCCATCTAGGACTTTTCATACCAAAGTTTATATCTGTTGTCAGTGGCCTTTTCAGGCAGAGATCAAAGGAAGAATATTCGATATAGATTCCACACACAGAGAAAAGATCTGAAGCGGGGAATCAAAGAGGAGTTTCCCCTGAGATTTCATTTTCTCATTTCTTCTCACTGTGGTGAGGAATCAAAATGTTAAATTCTAAATTCTAAGAAAAAGATGAACCAAAAATCACTCTAGAATGAATTCAGTGCTCAGATTCTAATCTACCATCAAATTTAACAGTTTTCTATCACTCAGATTGTAATGACACTATTTTCCTCTTTTTTATTATTTTTGCTTACAAAACCCTCTGTCATACGCATGTGTGCTTAAGGTGTTAAATATTATATTACAGTGCAATATTTTACATAATTGTTTTCATTTAATCCTTATAATTCTGAGGTGTGATTTTTTTTTCACATTTATAACTGAAAACAACACATCATAAAAGGCTAACTGACCCTTGAAAGATTACATAGGAGTAGAACAAGACTCTGGGACTGAAAGTTCATTTTTGTATTTTTGATTAACATTACTAATAAATCTTAATATACACTCCTTACTAATAAATCTTAATATACACTCCTTCTAATATGAGGTGACACTTGTCTATATATCATTTACAAAGATGATGTTTTCTTCCAGGGATAATAAGTTGGCTTATTTGCTATCTATGCTTTTACAGTTATTCTCGTGTAAAGATGGCCAGGGTTACAGGACAGGGAAGAAGAAAATTTTGGTATAAATACAGGATCTTAGTCTTTTTATCATTAAGCAATGTAAAATAAAATATATTTATGTGTCTTACATGGTAAATTTTTAATTCTGTATTAAATAGTTTCTACTTATCATTTCAAAATATGTCAATTTTTTTTCTATCCATTACTCTATGTTTCAACTTGTTGTTTATAATAAACATCTTGTTGATTATGCAAGGGGTTAGCATATTCCTGGTGGATTCCAGACAAATAGTCATTTTAAAACTGATTTTTTAAATATAATTTAAATTTTTTTAACATTTATTTATTTTTGAGACAGAGAGAGACAGAGCATGAGCAAGGGAGGGATAGAGAGAGAGGGAGATACAGAATCCAAAGCAGGATCCAGGCTCTGAGCTGTCAGCACAGAGCCTGATGCCAGACTCAAACCCATGGACTGAGAGACATTGACCAACCAGAAATCGGACCCTCAACTGAATGAGGCACCCAGGTGCCCAAAACTGATTTTTTATCTAGTTATTTAGTGCTACTGATAGATTAACAGAGGGTTATGTGTCTTCTTTTTTGTGTTCTTCTATAGCACTACCATAAAAGCCCAGAGATTTTTAGATTACTTAACTAAGATCAGTTCTATAAGATACATATTTAGCATTTAATTTTACCAACTTTAATTAATAACAAAATATATATTGAATATCTATCAAATATTTTGATATGAATTGTGAAATAAAAAATGAAGCGGAATACTTCGTGCCCATTTCAATGAGCCTAAGGGTACTATATGAAGAACTTAGAGACACAAACAAATCTAATCATTAGTCCTTCAACTTTTTTTCTGTTCCCATTGCTAGGAGTGAGGGCCGCTCACTACCATCTCCCTCTCAGCAGTCTCCTAAATGAAACCATCCACAGTGGCATCCATGTTAAATTTATTGTATCTTTTTTCAAAGTGTTATGTTTCTTTTAGATTTGAATTTTTGTATATACTATTTGCTTTGAAATACAGTGTTTCTGTTATTAATCTGCTTGAGCTGTCAACAAAATACCACAAACTGGATGACTTAAACAACCAAAATTTATTTTCTCAAAAATTCTGGAGGCTGGAAGGCTGAGATCAAGATGCTGATGGCTCTGGTTGATGTTGAGGCCTCTCTCCTGGATTTGCAGAAGGCCGCCTTCTCAACTCATGTTCTTTACGTGGTCTTTTCTCTGTGCAAGCACACAGGTAGAAATGTGTCTCTTCTTATAAGGACACCAGTCCTATTGTTTTAAGATCCCATCTTTTTGAACTCATTTAACTTTAATTACTGCCAAAAAAGGTCTTATCTCCAAATATAGTCACATTGGTGGGTAGGTCTTCAACATATGAATTTGGGAGGATAACATAATTCATTGTGTATGCCTCTACAGACTCTCAAAATGAGTGAATAGGAAAAAAATATTTTCTATAGCCTAACTGATTTATATATTTTACTGATTCAATTAAACTATGTATATATTATATATTTCTATGTTTAAAACTTATAGAAACCATCAAATTATTTTTAATGATTGAGATGATATTATTCAATAGATAGCATTTTAAGTAATATAAAATTATTATTCTCCATCTTTTTATTAAAAAGGAGAAGTAAGGTAATTAAAATTTGGTGAAATATGGGCTATCTGCCTGGGTGGCTCAGTGGGTTAAGTGTCTGACTTTGGCTCAGGACATGATCTCACGGTACATGAGTTCAAGCCCTGCATTGGGCTCTGTGCTGACAGCTCAGAGCATGGAGCCTGCTTCGGATTCTGTGTCTCCCTCTCTCTCTGCCCCTCCCCTGATCACACTCTGTCTCCCTCCTTCTCAAAAAGTGAATAAATGTTAAACAATTTTTTGTTAATTAGTGAAATAAAACATTTAAGAGATTGGATAATTCATGCTAGTGAATGGGTTATACTTCTAAAAATAACTAAAATAACAAATTAGTCATACACATATGTAGACACAGTTTTAATATATTTATTTTATATTATTGTGCAGTATATAATGTTAATTTAATCCCTTTTGTTACACTCACTATAGATTAGACAGCATATAATTAGCACACATGATGTCTTATTAGTAACATAAAAATGGATGACATATTATGCGATAATAGTGTAATGTTGATTAATAACATAATGTTGATTAACCATTAAGAAAATCCAGATAAAATTTGTGATAACTTTATTTCTATGTTATTATTAAAATGCAATTCTTTTTATAGTGTAGATTTCTTTTTAAAAATTGTGTAATGATTTCTAGCCCTTAAAGTGAAGGTCTTTATTTTTTTCTTTTTTTAAAGTAAGTCTTCTCTGTTGACTGTAGCCTATGGTTTTCTCTCCATGAAATTTTTAAAAATTCAAAATGTTACATATCTTAATGTTGAATTTGAAGCCTAAAATGGTGTGTAAATATGTGGTGCTTTTGCCTTGTTACCTATAGCTCTACTTTCAAAATGAATGGCGACATAATAAACAATTAGATTATAATAAACTCTTACATGACAATCACTTCTGTACTTATCAGTCTAAACCTGCTAAGTTTTCTTTTTTTCGGAAACATTTGTTCTTTCTTGAAAACGGTATATATCTTGTCTTAGAACTGAAATAGGTGCCTAAATATTGCTTTATTTAAAATACAAAACCCAAATAGTCATATTTGCATATTTCTCATGTCTTGCATACTGAAACCTATGTTTATGAGGAAGCAAAAGGAATAATCAACCATCTTGACTTAATCACAATGGATAAATATCAATAGGAAGATAAATACACCAAAAATGACAAAGAATGTGGGGAAAAAACTACTAAGATTTATACTTAACACTAAAGAAAACTTAAAGGGTGGGCATGAATTATTTTGAACTTGTTATCTGTGTTGGTGGACAATTAAAGGTGTTGCTACAGAGAGATATAAATGCAATCAACGAAGTAATATTTAGGGTAGAAATATTTTATAATGAAGCATAAAACTATTTTGTGTGTATCACATGATGGCAAAGCTAGACTGTACTCTGTAAATTCTTGAAAGGAATATAATGAATAGGACAATATACTGTATTAAATTGCATTTACTCTCAATAAAGTACCACAAGAGGGACAAATAAGCCCACAGGAAATTCTCCTGAAAGAAGGGAATTTTAATTTCTGTTTAATAAGAAAAAAATCACTGGGGGAAGAGACAATGGAAGGTTCATAACTTGGGTCATTATTCTTGTTTAATATTCACAATTTACTTAGGTAATTTTGAAATATCTAGGATTGACCTTTGGTTTGGCCTCTCAGATGTATCCTTCTGACCTATATTAGAGAAACAAGAAGGAGATTTGAACTTTCAAAGAAATTCCCAAGATGAATAAACTCAGATCCTTAAAAATTATTTGTAAAGTTCTCCTCTCAGTTTTTAAAATCATCCTATCATTCATTCTACAAATATTTGTTCAAAATTCTCTTAATATTTCTCTTATTATGTGTGCACATGTGTGATCTAGGCACTAAGCAGCGTTGAGGGAGATGAAGATTTACTTCTAACTAGATTGTGTTGGGACACAAAATACACCACTTAATCATGCACTAATTGTACAATTTCAGAGTGATAAAAAAAAAAACTAAAAATAATAAAACTGAGTAACTGTCTTTTGGAGCCAGGAATTCAAATCAGATTGAGTGGCTAAAGAAAGTTTTGATGTCGAGGTGAGTCTGAGTTAAGATCTCAATAACAAGAAGGACTCATTCGTGGGATGAACTGGACACAGGACACTTCAGACAGAGGAAACATCAAAAACAAGGTCCGAAGACAGGTACAAATTTGTAGTAACATTTAGAATTCTAGCATGGCTTAAACATATTGAGGGAAGGATGACTGGGAATTGACATAGAAAAAAACATATGAAACATACTCTGTCCTGAAAGTAGTGAACTAAAGAATTTAAGGGTGGGAAGGGGTAATACACCTCCATTGATTTTCATGAACCAGAAATACATGGTAAAGCATATTGTCCCCTAATCATGGCAGACCACAGCAGCTCCCATCCAAACAGTTCTAGCAATTTGTTCCAAGTGAGTGTTTATATTTCATATCATGATGAGAAATTTTTATTTTGTAATTTTAATGAAAAAATAATAATGGTGCATATGTTCCAAAAGTCACAAATCTTATAACCTACAATTTTGACACTTCTATAATATTTAATACGGAGACTAAACCCTTTACCCCTTTGAGAAGTTGTGTGGGGTTGAGGAAGGCACACAAGTTTTGACTGATTCATTACCCTGATAACATGGATTGTTCTGGGGCCTTCGTTCTGGCACAACAGCAGAAAGAAATTGAAGGAATAGATAGAATGGCTTCTCCAGAATTATTTTAAGTTTATTTATTTATTTTGAGAGAGAGAGGGGCAGAGACAGAGGGAGAGAGAGAATCCCAACCAGGCTCTGCACTATCATCACGGAGCCTGAAGTGCGGAGTCTCACTCGGAGCTCGATCCCACTAATGGTGAGATCATGACCTGAGCCAAAATCTAGAGTTTGATGTTTAACCAACTGAGCCACCTGGGTGCCCTTCTCTAGAATTCTTTTAAACAACCTGAAGCCACCAGTGATCTCTGTTCTAAGGAAAGGGAATGAATTAAATTGTACTGATTTCCTCTTGTACAAACTGAGATGTCCCAGATGAGCTATTAAAAAGTCTTTTTGATCTCTAATGCTTCATAAATTATTAAAATTATGTAATAATTTCATTGTAAATGCTAATATCCTCAGCACCAACATGGAATTGAAATGCAGTCATTCTCAGAGGGTCACGATGAGCTGATAAGGTAAGTTCAAGAGTTAATGGTTGCATTGTGAAATGAGTGAAGACCCTACTTTCTGATTCATGATCCTTTCGGTTGCTAATTTTGTCAGTATTGCATATTGCTTCACTTAGTACCCACTCTAGTAATTTCTATAGTGCTATAGTGCCATAGAGGCTAGAAAGGAAGGATAGAACACTTCCAGTATTTTCTCAGAGCTAAGAGACACACAAGATTCTGAAGGCAGAATTGAGTGATATAACATTGGTCTGGTAAGAGGCCATTTCTTTACAAGAAAAGTAGCAGCAGACATGGGTTTTCTGGAGTCACTGTAGTGGACTCTCTAATGCACGGTCCCTGTCACCATGGAGGTTGGAAGATGGATAGTGATAAAGTAAAAATCACATTTCCTGGCTAGTAGACTTAAAGATATTTCCTTGTCCGTTCCGTAAATTCTAAAACCTAATAATCGGTAATGAATTCTTGTGTGATTAAGCTAGCTACAGTAGATTACATGTCAGCAATAAAATAAAACCATGCCTGAGAAACCAGATTATCTGGCTTAAGTAAATAAAAGAAATTATTGACACATGGAAATATCAAGACAAGGTTAAGCTATCTTCAGAAATGTCTGGTGCCAGAGTCTCAGTGTTTCAATGTCCTCCTCTATATTCCTTTTAGCTCCTTTCCCTATGGTGTTGCAAATGAAGCTTAAAATATCTATATACCTTACAATCACAATAGAAAGAGGGAAAAAAAAGGGTTACTTTCACTCAAATGCTATCAAATGTCATGGGAAGGAGTCTCACTGGATTAAGTACAGTCCCAGATTGGATCATCCCCAATCCAAGCATTATATAGCGAGATTGGAATAAACGCATTGACCAGTACAGGGCAGTGGCGAGAGTGAGCAAGGCTTCCATTCCCCTTGGACCACATATAAATGCGAGTGGAGGGGAGTGATTTCCCAAAGAAAGTAGTTTTTCCAAAAGAGGAGAGTGCATGCCAGCATAAGAAAACACAAACACACACACTCCCTGTCTCTGTTTCTGTCTGTCCCCCATACACACTCACTCACACACACACACTCCATTAAGGATTTGAAATTTCAGAAGTGAGGAAATTCAAGCATTGTTGAAGAAAGCTGATTAACTTAAATGTCAGGGTTGTTATAAGACTTAAAACACCCAGAGTAAAAGTAAATTCATCTTGCAAACTTTCAGTTACAAGATGAATACATTCCCAGAATCTAAGGTACAGCATGGTGACTGTAATTAATGATACTATGTTGTAGACTTGAAAGCTGCTACGACAGTAGAGCTTTAATGTTCTTACCATAAAATGGTAATGAGGTGAAAGATGTTTTGACTAACCTTATTGTGGTAAACATTGCACAATATATATGTGTATCAAATCATCACATTACATACTTTGAATTTACACAATGTTATATGTCAGTCTATCTCAATAAAGCAGGAAAAAAATAATGCCAAGAATTTTACTGAAATGGAATGGAATGGTAAATCTCAAGTTCATAGCTTCAGCTGGAATACTTTCAAATGCTGCAATTCTAAGAAATCTTAATACCTGGAAATGCCCCCTATGGTGTGCTGATTATAATTGTGGTTTATGGATGAAGTACTTCTAGGTTTAAACCCTAAATCAGCCCCTTATTAATACATGTCCTTCAGTAGTGTAATGTCAGTAAAAGTTAGTTTCCTTAGTTTTTTTTTTTTTTTTTTTTTAACGTTTATTTTTGAGACAGAGAGAGACAGAGCATGAACGGGGTAGGGTCAGAGAGAGGGAGACACAGAATCTGAAGTAGGCTCCAGGCTCTGAGCTGTCAGCATAGAGCCCGACGCGGGGCTTGAACTCACGGACAGTGAGATCATGACCTGAGCCGAAGCCGGCCGCTTAACCAACTAAGCCACGCAGGCGCCCCGGTTTCCTTAGTTTTAAAATATCAATAACAGTACTGCTAACTTCAAGATATTGTAAAAAAAAAAACAAAATAGGTAAAATGCTTAGGACAAATTAATGGCCAAATGCATATATTATCTTTTGTCAATTTATTAATAATATATAATATATTATTTATTATAATATATAACTGAGTAGGAATATATAATTTTTGGAAACAAAGATATAATCCCAGAAAATCAGAAATGCTGTTTGTTTCATATGATATGGCTTATATATTACTATATTTTAAAAGTAACTATTAATTGGGGCGCCTGGGTGGCTCAGTCAGTTGAACACTGGACTTCAGCTCAGGTCACGATCTCACGGTTGGTGGGTTCCAGCCCCATGTCAGGCTCTGTGCTGTGGGCTTAGGCCTGGAGGCTGCTTCGGATTCTGTGTCTCCCTCTCTCTCTGCCCCTTCTCGGCTCATGTTCGCTCTCTCTCTCTCTCTCTCTCTCTCTCAAAAATAAATAAACTTTTAAAAATTTAGAAAAATAAAAATAAAAGTAAAAATTAATTGGAGCAATAGAAGTCTGATTAATATGTTGAAATTTGCAATATCATTTAGTTAATCTCAGCAAGTACAGACGACGGGAACAAAAAGTCTCCACATTTCTTCAGCATTTCTGTGGCCACAAGAGAATTTGTACAAATCAGATAAAATGAATGAATATTATTAGTATGTTATTCATATAAAGAAAACAATCCCTGTGGCATGAGCATCTTAGAATACATTATACTGTATCTGTCCCACCAATATTATTTTGCAGGGAAATTAGAGCTAAATTAACCATGTGTGACAAATTTAATGGCAGAAATATGTAATACAACACATAGCTTAGAACTGCCTAAAATAATATAAGAAAAGTTAACACAATTGCTATTGTCTTGGTAAATTAATCATCACATTTTTGTTCTGATTTTGTGATAAACTATATGGCTCTAAATTATTCATAGTCATTCTTTGGTAATGGATATGATAGCGCTTGTTGTGATGTTAAAACGAATAGGACAAAACACCCAAAATTTCACTGGGTATAGTGTGATAACCTAATGAAAGAAGATATCAATATATACATGCCTATAATAAAAGTTTAATTAAAAACTATAAATTGTGCCATTTGCAACAATGTGGATGGAGCTAGAGAATATTATGCTAAGCAAAATAAGTCAAAGAAAGACAAATACCATATGATTTCATTCACGTGGGGTGGGGGCTAAATGGGTAACAGGCATTAAGGAGAGCACTTTTGGGGATGAGCACTGGGTGTCATACGTAAGAGATGAATCACTGGGTTCTACTGTTAAAGTCAAGACTACACTGTAGGTTAACTACCTCGAATATAAATTAAAAAATTGAATTTAAGAAACAAAAAAGATGAACATATGGAGGGGAAAGAGAGAGGCAAATCATAAAATAGACTTATAACTCCAGAGAGCAAACAGGGTTGCTGGAGGAGAGGTGGGTGGGGAGTTGGGTTAACTGGATGATAGTATTAAGGAAGGTATTTGTGATGAGCAGTGGGTGTTGTCGTAAGTGATCAATCACTAAATTCTATACCTGAAACTAATGTTACACTGTATGTTAACTAACTGGAATTTAAATAAAAACTAGAAAAAAGAAAAAAAATCTATAGTTAAATGAACTACCATTGCAAATTTGAAAGGAATTAAATCACAAGACTGTAATTGAATACAGAGCAGTAATCTAAAGAGGCCCCCATATTGTCTTCCCCTTTCGTGGTCTTTATACTTTGCCTGCTTTGGTTTCTTTCTGTTACCACTCCTCAATCTGAGCTCCTATTCTATTTAAACAAACAAAAAAACAACAGAAAATGGAGAGCAAAGGGGAATCAGGAATGGAGGGAAGACAGGGATGCAAGCACAAAAGTGAGGAGAAAATATTTTGAAGGGATGTGGTTTCTGATACAACATTTTGATACAAAGAGAAATAGTGAAAACAAGGAAGCAACCTCAGTGCAGAATGAAGAAGCCAGGAGTGAAACTGAGCAGAGCCTTTATCCAGATTCTGAAATTTTCTGAAAGTAACTCTGCATTTTCCTTAGTTCCATTCCCAAGCACTTAATTTTTTTTTTCTGGAATATTCCTAATATGCCTCAGCTTTTTTTTAAGACTTATGTTTAATTATTATATTTGATGCTGTTTTATACATGATATCATGCTAAGAACAAAGATTAAATGATGAATAAGATTTTCTGATTCTTGTTAAATTGGCTTACAAAGAGGTGGGACAGGTGTCTTGATAACTGTGGTTTAAGTAGTGCCACGAGCAGGCTGTGTTGGGCAGAATAATGTCCCACAAAGATCTCCATGCCCTAATTCCTGGAACCTTTGAATATGTTACCTTCTACAGTGAAGGGGAAATGAAGTGGCAGATGGAATTAATTTGCTGATCAGCTGACCTATAAATAGGAATATTATCCTTGATTATTCTTGTGGGCCCAATGTAATCAAAGGGGCACTTAAAAATGAAAGAAAGATGTAGAAGTCAGGGTCAGAATGATATAATGTAAGAAAATTTCCACCGTTCTTTGTTGGCTTTGAGGTTGGAATGGGACAACGAGCCAAGGAGTGAGGGCAGCCTCTAGAAGCTAAAAAAGCCGAGGAAATGAATTCTCCCTACATCCTCTCAGAAGGAACACAGACACACTGAGAGCTTGATTTTAGCTCAGTTAGATGTGAGTCAGACTTCTGACCTATAGAACTGTGACATAATACATTTGTGTTGTTTTAATCCTCTAAGTTTGTGGTAATTTGCTGCAGAAGCAGTAGAAAAGTAATGCATAGTCCATGGAATACACTGGGCTGGCACAGAAGCTACCTGAGAAAAAAGTGTCATTATAGCAGACAACTGAAATAAGCAATTCTAAAGATTCAAGGGGAGTACTGAGCAAGCAAACATTTTACAGGGACAAGATTTGAGTTGTGCAGTGAACTGAATAGGAGAGAAAGTACTACAGATTTTGAAAAAACTGAAAAGAATTTCAGTATGGGTATATCCAAAACATTCTACAGTGTGTAAGATACTAACAGGAATTTGAAAGCCATGATAACAAATTTGAAATTATTGCAAAAGGCTACAGGAAGTCACTAAAGGTCTTCATAGGTGTGTGAGAGAGTGATTCAATTTGCATTTCAGAAATATTGCTGAGGCTGCCCATGAAGGACAGACTGCAGTGGACTGAACCAATACTAACCTATGGGAAAGATGTGATCATAGCCTTAACTAGCACTGTGACACATGGGATCCAGATAAGGTACTTGAAATCCTGGGTAGTTTCCATTTCTTTAATCATCTTGACTAGCAATGGGTTGGTGGCCCTACCTGAGTTTGTATCCTTAGCCTCCAGAAAGATTCATCCTGGTTTGGAAATAGAATAGCTCTCTGGACATTACCATTTTTTTTAATGTGAAAAAACATACGTTATTTACTCCAATGTATGATTTTAAAAGCATGGTTTTACTTAATATTTTATATAAGCAAAAGAAAAATGTAATGGAAGGTTTTTCTTCTATTTCTATTCCAATTAGTAAATAACTGTGAATGCCAGAAAAATTCAAATCTCTCTAGACTCTATCATCCTTATGTTAGAAATGTTAGACACGTTGGATTTTATAGTATAGGTCAAATTAAATCAAATTGCCAATAATTGACCAATGTTAACTTACAAAACTAGCAAATTTGCACAGTTCCATCTAATATTTTTCTTCCCTTAACAAAATCATGTGTACTGCTTTTTAACATGGCCAAGAACCAAAAACCAGGACACTATGTATTTACTTTTGATGACAGTGGAAAACAAAGCAAATATGCTTTCCTATTTACTTGAAATGACTCATTTAGGCATATACAAAGTCTACAAAATTATGTTTTACGATCTACAAATAACTCACAACACCAGCTCTCTACTTCTGCTGCATTTTCTAATGCCTTAGGCACATCTCTAAGGACAGAATATTGTCTAATAAATATGTACGATACTCATAATTATAGGAACAAAAATTAAAATTAATTTTTTGCCCAACTATTTTCCTTTGTAATCTTAACAATGTGGGGTCCCATGTTCATTATTTCTTACAATAAAACTACTCCAGAATGCCTTAGGTAATTGACCTATAATGATGATAATTTTCTCTCTGCCTGAGAAAATTACTTTTAATTTTAAATTTCTACTTAATCTTAAGGGAATGAATCACCTTTCAATTCATTTGTTTTTGATTTCCCATTTTAATTAGTCTCAGTTTAATTACAATTGATTGAGTTAAAATATCAAGAAACTACCTGCATAAATAAGAAAATCTCATTTTCCCAATAAGTATTAACTTACACTTTAGAGAAAAAAATATCCAGACTGATTTGTCTGTGCTTCTGTATATAAGCTTCCAAGTTTATTTTCCAGAGATTAAAAACATAATAATAACTTGTTTGTAAAAATGATCATTCATGGGGCCACCTAAATCATTTTACTCTTCTTTTGATAAAACACAGAAACAGAGAGAGGAGAAAACAAACAAACAAACAAACAAACAAACAAACATGTAATTCTGATACAGGATCAAGGCTGAGAAACACAAAATTCTTTTATTCTCTGTAATTGCCTTATTCTCTACCATTGCTTAATCTAATCAAAACACATTTATATAGCTAAGCACCTTTTAAGGGAAATATAATCTCAAAGAGAAAGTATAAAAAAATTAGGTTCAATTTGTTTTTCTTTTTCCCTACTGATTATAAGAATAGCTGTCATTTCTCCTCATTCTATGTTCATCCATTTTTCCCTGTTGTACAAATGAGATTTAAGGAATGAGTGTCAAAAGAGTATTTTTAGGAGAAAGTCTTATTAAATACTACCATGTGGGAGATTAAATCCAGGGCAATTCTTCTAGGACAGAAACCTCTATTTCTCCTTCCTGTTTCAATTCCAATTTATCCATCATGTTCATTCCTAATTGTGAACAGAATATTTTCAATTTTTTATTACAGTTTTTAGAAGATTCCCAAATGCTGAGTTTAAATTTTTTTTAGCAGAATGCAATATATGAGAAAATTATCATTTAATATCTGCTTAAAATAAGATTATATAAAATTTCTACTGCAACTACAGTTGATTTTAATACTAACTAGTAGGTAATGAACATTCTTTATG
The DNA here is from genome assembly GCF_022079265.1 of Lynx rufus. NCBI lineage: Eukaryota > Metazoa > Chordata > Mammalia > Carnivora > Felidae > Lynx > Lynx rufus. Next base: position 219,489,839 of record NW_025814823.1, on the reverse strand, counting down.
TTCTACACTTTTTTATTTTTCATAAAACATTAGTTTCAAATGATAAAATTTCAAGAATATTTAAATAAAAATGTTAAAAATGACTCCTGAAATGAAATGGTTCATTTGTATATCAGACAACACCATGAAATAGAATTTTCATTGATAATATATTTATTTATATATGATGCATTTTATGCTACATAAATATGAAATATGATAGCTCACTCTTAAATAAGCCTTTCCATTTTCATGTATGTAAATGTATGTCATATTTCATAATGTTTTCTTGGAAGTACATATATAAATGAACTATAGTCCAATAGGTTTTGAGAATTCTTCAATTGAATGGTCTTCAAAGGTTTAATTTTTATCATCAAACATAAAAATCATGAGGTGTTTAATTTTTGGAGCCACCAATTCCAAAATGATGTATTGAAACATATGTTTCTAGCATGAAGGATACAGTAATGAAAACATCAGATAAAATCCTACCTTTCCAGTCTTATTTTTTTGTAATTAGACACTAAAATTAAGTAGTGTTGAGTCTGCTAAATGTTCAGCAATTAGATACAGTTTAAAAATTAATTCTAAGACAGAAAGCAAAATGGCTATTGCCACGGTTTAGAGGACAGGAAAATGGGGAGTTTTCTAAAGGGTATAAAGCTTTAATTTTGATATATGAAAAGAGTCTGTACATTGGTTGCACAACAATGTGAATGCTACTGAAATATAAACTTAAAAAATGGTTAAAGGTGCTAAATTTTATGATATGTGTATAAGGATACAGGTAGGAGCTAATGTTATGGTAGCAATCATTATGCAATATATGAATATATCAAATCAACATGTTTAACTTAAACTTACACAACGTGATGTCATTGTATCTCAAATAATGAAATTAAAAAAAAAATAGTGTTTTGATAAATGGGCCAATACAGTGATTACATGATAATATAAAGTATAAGAAGACAAAGGTATAGTTCAAGGTAGCATCACATGTACAACTGCCCAAAAGTTAACAAAATAAACAAAAAAATTAAAAACAAATGGGAAAATATGAGTAGAATCAAAATTTGAGTAGGTCAAATGAATTCAAAGAATTAAAAAGTGAAATCCAGAGTAGATAAGCAACATCTTTGCCATCTTATAAGTATTGAGGGGAAGAAGGTGATTGATTAACAAATAAATAAACAACAATAATGACAGCGGAAAAAAAAACATAAAACAACCGACTGATACTCCCTATGAGAGAATCAGAATAATATACTTTTATGTCATGATTAATAAATGGCAACCCACCAGAAGCTAAAGGCAAAAACAAACAAACACACAAACAAACAAAACCACCAAAACCCCAAATAAACCTATTTTAATTTTCTCTCTGGGAAGAAATTAGAATGTCAAGAGAATAACTTTCCACAATGCAATTATCTCCATTAGCATTATCTTTCCAAATGGAAATAGGGAAAATACATTTTCAAAAAGGCTATATGAATAAAACTAAAATCAGAAAAATTAGGAATCAACTTAAAGAAAATAGGTTAGAACTATTAAATAAAAATAAAAACTGATCATCTGAAAAAGTAAATTTCTCCCTCCCCCACAAAAATTATAGTTAATAAAAAATAAAATAAAATGAAAAAAAAACCTAATATAGTTAATTAGAAAAATAAACAAAGGAAAATAAGTCATCCAGGAAAATAAAATAAATTATGTATAAAACAATTTTGTCAATATTTTCAAAATGTGAATAATATAAATATATTTGAAGAAAAACAAAGAGTATCAAACATACTTAAAGGCAATTAGAAAGGTAAGTATATTGATGGAAGACAGCGGGAAGCATGCTAGAGAGTTTTATATTCACTTTTACCACCTACCACCCACACAAAATGAGAAAGTTTTGTATTATTTTTTTCCAAAGTCAGAGACCATGGTATACAATTTTATAAAAATAGCAAGAGCCAAGAAAGCTCTGACAAATCTCACACAACAGTATTAATGAAGAAATAATTTCAAAAATATTTCCAAAGTGAAACTATTATTTTTTAAGTTGAATTATTTATATTTGAGAGAGAGAGAGAGAGAGAGGGAGAGAGAGAGAGAATCCCAAGCATGCTCCACACTGCCAACAGATCCAAATGCGGGGCCCAAACCCATGAACCACGAGATCATGACCTCTGCCAAAGTCAGGTATTTAACCAACTGAGCCACCCATGTGCCCCCAAAATGAAACTATTAGTGATTCAATTATAATACATGATGTTCCAGCTGTGTTAATTTTGAGTAGGCAAATGGCATTTCATTAGAATTTGTGGTGATTTAACATATCATAGCATTAGTTTAAAGGAAAATGTATATAATTATCTTATCACCTTATTACGCATATAGCTATGAAAAATATTTTGATAAAGTTTAACATAAAAGGAAACTCAAAAAATAATTACATATTTTCATAAATGAGGAATGAATGGATAAATTGCTTCTTAGATTGCAACTGCTATGAGAAAGGCAATGCCTTTCTATGTCCATGCTAGCATATGCCCTGTAAGATCAGAGTCATTTGACACTTTTCCACCTCAACCTCTCACCACCAGGCATTGCTTTTTTATCTCATGGTCTTCTCCAAAGTCTCATGAACCTGCTTGACCAAATTGGAAACACAGTTTGGAAGTGTAGGAAAATCAATGTTTTCAGGGCAATAGTCAACCAATGGAAGATGGGAGCCAGTAGATGAAGGTCCAGCTGGTGGTCCTCAGGATGGGCAATTCTCGCAGACATTCCTTACACTTCCAAGTTGTTCAACGATATACTCATACCAGTTTTTCATTGTGCCTTTTGTCACTCTTGCTGTTCCCTTACTTCCATCTGGGACCACCTCCCAAATTCAAACAAACAGATGGTGCAGGGGTTGGATCTTCTCTCAAGTCTTTGTCTCATATTTTGCTTTGACAGAACCCAATCTAAGACAATAGGTATAAGAATGATCTTTAGGGGCGCCTGGGTGGCGCAGTCGGTTAAGCGTCCGACTTCAGCCAGGTCACGATCTCGCGGTCCGTGAGTTCGAGCCCCGCGTCAGGCTCTGGGCTGATGGCTCAGAGCCTGGAGCCTGTTTCTGATTCTGTGTCTCCCTCTCTCTCTGCCCCTCCCCCGTTCATGCTCTGTCTCTCTCTGTCCCAAAAATAAATAAACGTTGAAAAAAAAATTAAAAAAAAAAAAAGAATGATCTTTAAAAAGAGATCCTCATGATGGATTTCTGGAATTGAATCTCTTACTGGGCAGATGGCAATAGATTCCCATGATTATTGGTGGTTATACATCCTATTACGGTACCTTTGAAATTACTACGACTTTAAATTTTAGTCTGTTAGACTAAGGCATAAGTGGAAGAGAACAATTTGGGTTGTCTAGAACCTCTAACAGTCTTATATATTAGAGCAACAGTAATTATAAATATTGTATAATTGGCTGACTTTTGTCAACTGTCTTAAAGGCCTTGAAGAAAACAAATGGCCGATTCAGGTCAGCCAACTATTAACTCAGAGCATGTGGTTAAAAACTAGAATGCTTCCATGACAGTGTTTACAGAGTCCCTCATCTCTTAAAGCTAGATGGCAGATTACTAAAAACTGGGCATGCAATTTAATATTCAGGTTAGCAGAATTGCAAAAGGAAATGCAAGCCAAGCCACAACACAATCCCTATGGCAATACCAACACAAGTTAAAAAGTATTGGGGTCCCTATACAGAGAATGGGGAAGTTTGATAGTACAAACCTCCAATCTTCAGGTTCTGAGAAAACTTACGGTCAACAAAACGAAGTCCTCCTTCTTAGAAGGAAGCAGGAGCCTCACATTACCTGGAGACATGAGACACACCTGAGCCAGGTGATTACTAAGATGATGCTCATTCTCCTCAAGTCCTGCCCATATTTTAAAAAATGCTTCTGGACAGTAACCAGAGTCAGATTACTCCCTGAAAAGTTGAAAGGGCTTGCTAAGATGTGTTGACAGGAACCCATGAAGTGTGTGTGGAAGAAAAGGTTTAGAGTTTTTTTTAACAGAAGTGGTGAGTCTGACACAGGTAGTCACTTTCCTGTGACTAAAGACTTAAGAATCAGGCAAGACCACCAGGAGAGGATTCTAAAATTTAGCTGCTGAGATGGTCTTCATTGGATGAGGTGGAGATGCTGTCCCTATTTCGCTAAGGCCATATGAATGCACTACTGATGATGATATTCAATGGCTCAGTGCTTTTTATCACGACTAGGCCAGAATCGGTAGTAGGAAATACTGCATGAAACTAGTATGCCCAGAGAGAATGGCTCTGCAGAATTCTTGAAAACCTTAGTCCAGGTGGTGACACTTGGTCATTCAAAGGTAGAGTGGATGTATTAACTGTACTGAGCAGTAAGACCAGAGTGACAAGCAGGATGCCTTTTCTGTAAGGATCTGTTGTGATATAAAATAGACTATGAGGGGTGCCTGGGTGGCTCAGTCGACTGAGCGTCCGACTTCGGCTCAGGTCATGATCTGGCAGACTGTGAGTTCGAACCCCACATCGGGCTCTGTGCTGACAGCTTGGAGCCTGGAGCCTGCTTTGGATTCTGTGTCTCCCTCTCTCTCTGCCTCTCCCCTGCTCATGTTCTCTCTCTATCTCAAAAATAAATTTAAAAAACATTAAAATAAATAAATAAAATAAAATAGACTATGATTTTCCTAGGGGTGAAATAGATAGCCAGCCAGGCTGCTTCTGGTGTAACAAACCAGAAGAAATGATGAATTGGTAAGAAGAAAACTGGCATTATCTGCAATAATAAAAAATCACAACTTCTCACTCACTTTGCCAGTCTGAGCTCATTCTCTGATCCAGAGCCCATCTGTTGAAATGGAGACCAGATACACTTAAGGAAGGACTCTACAATGACACCACAAATGCAAGGAATAAATATTAAGATGTCTTTGTCCAAAGAACCTATGAACATAGGTGACTTTACACGGGGGAAAAAGACTATTGAGAACTTTGAAGGACTGTTGGATTCGAAGTTTGAGTTTATATTGACAGAAGCATATCCAAATTTCCTTACCAGTTAGACTGAAAGCTTATGAAGAACAGGTACTTAATGGACCCTCAATTGAAATTAGATTCCACAGTTATCTCTCCAGACCCTGAGTTCATAGTTGTAGTAATATCTAGAAGAGCCGGCACATTAGTTTCCTAATCTGTGTAGTAATAGTTGTTGTGGTAAGTCTTGCCAAATATAAAACCCTGAAGGTGGCCCCTTTCCTAGATAAGACAATAAGTTAGAGATAATATTAATTCCAAAGTTAAATTAAAGAGATTATTCTCAATTAATGAATAGAAGTTCAAGGTCCTATTTCATGTTCAATTTACCTGTAAAGTCCTTTCAAAAACAGCAGACGGACCCATGACAGATGACAGTACACTACTGTAAACCTAACCAAAAGAGAGTCTTACTTACAGCTGTTATAGTAGGTGTGAGATCCTTACTGAAACAGATTGATTTAGGTACTTTGTATGTGGCTAGAGTCTGGAGACTGTGTTCTTTTCAATTTCCATCACTTAACACGATAAAAACAGATTTATATTTATGTAGGACAAAGAGCACATTTTCTCCCATATCCCAAGTCCATGTGAATTTTCCTGTTCACTGATAAGAGAACAGACCAGAGAAGACTTAATTATCTATACATTCTGAAAAACATCATGATGATCCATTAAATTGATAGAATTGTGTTAAATGAACCTGATAAATAGAAAGTGGCAAGTACCCTCCATGATTCAATAAGCTACAAGCCATGTGTTAGGAAAATTCCAGGGTTCAGTGATCTGTGATGTGCCAGGGAATCCCTTATAAGGTAATCCCTTATAAGGAATCCCTTATAAGGTAAAGGATATACTTCATACCTTGCACATTCTACCACTAAGAAAGAGGAGCAGCACTTTGTGAACATCTTTGGCTGATGGAAGCAGCATTTATAGCTTTTGGGAATGTTGCTCAGACCCTCATATAAGGTGACTTAGAAAGCTGAGTTTTAAAATTAAAAAAAAATAATTCCAGTATAATTAACATACAATATTATATTAGTTTCAGGTGTAAAATACAGCAATTCGGCAATTCTATATACTACTCAGTGCTCATAATGATAAAAGTACTCTTAATCCCCTTCACCTATTTTGTCCATCCCCCTACACATCTCCCTTCTGGTAACCATCAGTTTGTTCTCTGTAATCAAGAGACTGTTTTTTGTTTTGTTTTGTCATGTTTTGTCTGTCTTTTTCTTTGGTTTCTTTCTTAAATTCCGCACATGAGTGAAATCATATGGTATTTGTCTCTCTGACTAGCTTATTTCACTTAGCATTATATCCTCTGGATCTAGCCATGTTGTTGCAAATGGCAAGATTTCATTCTTTTTTATGGCCAAATAATATTCCATTATGCAAATATACTATTTCATCTTTATTCATTCATCCATTGATAGAAACTTGAGTTGTTTCCATATTTTGGCTACTGTAAATAATACTGCATATATTTTCTCAAATTAGTGTTTTCATATCCTTTGGAGAAATATCTGGGAATGGTGTTACTGGATCATACGGTAATTTATTTTTAATATTTTGAGGAACCTCTGCACCGTTTCCCATAATGACTGTACCAGTTTGCATTTCAACCAACAGTGCACAAGGGTTCCTTCTTCTCCACATCCTCACCAACACTTGTTTCTTGTGTTTTTGATTTTAGCCATTCTGACTGGTGGGAGGTAATATCCCATTGTGGTTTTCATTTGAATTTCCCTGATGATGAGTGATATTAAGCATCTTTTTGTGTGTCATGTGTCTGCTGTATGTCTTCTTTAAAGAAATCCCTGTTCATGTTTTCTTTTCATTTTTTCATTGGATTATTTTTCTGGTGTTAAGTTGTAAAATACATACATATATATGTGTATGTGTATATATATATATATATATATATATGATACTAGCCATTTATCAAATGTCATTTGCAAATATATTCTCTGATTTAGTAGCTTGTCTTTTAGTTTTGTTGGTTGTTTCAGAAGGCTGAATTTTTAAAGTAGGTCCCATGAGGATAATAGGGGGAAGACTTTACAACAGATACAACTACAGTATAAGCTACTCTGATTCTTAAGTCCCATTGGTACTTGTAACTATAGTCGCCAAGGTCCTTAGTGGAACTCCCAGTTGGAGAGTTGTGACACAAACCACCAAGGTTCTGAGTCAAGGCCATGCCTTATGCAACAGAGTATTACTAGTTTGATTTGTTGATTATGATTACAACATATTGATTATGTTGTGGTAAAAGCCTTAGTAGAGACTGACTGCTAGGGATTTCGGAACATCAAGAGATTGTGTGACATGAGCTTCCCTCATGTGCCCACCAGTAATGTATCTCATAGTGAAAATAATGCCTTTGGGATCTGGCCATACCATATTCAGAGGGCACAAGTGGCCTAGACCTTCATGTCATATACCACTGTTGCACTGGCATCTCTTCCCTTGCTCACACCCATGGAGGATACTTTATAATAAACTAAGAAGGGAAAGTTTCATACTTGCTTCATGGATGGGCTGACTGAATATCTTAGGATTAGATGATAAATGAACTGTTGCCACACATACACATAAGGAAAGTTGGCCTAAATGAGCTTTGCTAAAAGAAATTCTCCCAGTGGGCTGAGCTATGAGCATCACACTGGGTTGTCCATTTTTATGAAGGGAGAAGCTTCTTGAAAAAACAGTATGCTTAAATTCCTTGGTAAAGATGAATACCTGGGCTGATTGCACAGAGGCCTGAAAGGCATAAATTTAAGGATCAAATGTTTAAAGTAGAGACACCTGGATAAACCTAGGAGTTTAGGAATAAATAGTGCAGATCTTTGGTTTTCTTTTACTTTAGTGCTTGCCTGAGATCATGCATAATGTTGGCCAACAATGAGTTTTCACCACTAGGTGAACAACAAGATTATTCCAGGGGACATCAGCCAGCCTCTGCCTTCATCCACTTCTGGAAATGGGCCCACATGACAGATCAGCCATGAGAGCATACACAGGGCTATAAATGTAAGCCATAGAAAAGCTTTCCTCTCAAGACTAATGAATCTACAACTGATGCTAAATATCAAGTATGTCAACAGCAGAGATTGGATTAAGCCTTTGATACGGTTCCATTCCTTGTATAAGAGGAATCAAGAATTCAGAGGCAAGCCAATTGTTGGATGCTTTTAATCCTGGAAGAGGCAGTGATTCACCTTTACTGAAACTGACTCTTAATCCAAAAATGTGTGTTTTAATTTTTTTTCTCACATTGCCCTTGCTACTACCATAATCTGAGGACTTATGGAAAGTCTTAGGTATCTACATAATATCCCACATAACATCACTTGAAGCCGAAGGATGGATTTTATGGCAAGGGATGTGTTATAATAACCACATGACATAGGACCCTCTGTTCCAACAATATATCATATTTCTCAGAATCAGTTCTCCCAATAGGATGATGCTGAATCGTCTATTAAACAAAGGATCAGATAAGATCTGAAGGAAGGCATACTGCAGTGTTGAGGGGCCAGTCTCTATAAGACAATACATATCCTAAAAAACTGATAGTTATACACTTTGAAAAGCCCAGAGGTAGACATAAGAATGGCCAATGTTAACATGAGGTTTCTTATGTCAGTAGATTTGAATCAAAAGAAGGATTTAATATAATGGAAGAGAAAATTGATCATCATTATGATGAAGAGCTGTGGTGATAATTTTCTCTAGTGAAGATTGTGTAGAATTCAGGAAATATGTGTTTCTGGTGCTAAGATCAAATAAACAATTATAGAACCAATTGGCAAGAAAAAGGCAACCATTCCTGGTTTCTTTCACCAGACAGGAAATCTAAGACAGCTGTTCTGCTGGCCAAGTATATGGAATAGCAGGAAACATGGTGGAAAGGAGATGAGCAGATTATCAATTTCTGCCTCAGGGATAGTCACACCAGCATATGCTGTGGTTTATTCTCTAATATTGTAGTATTTTTAGAGCTTAGTGCCAGTCACGAATTTAAAAATCAGTGAAAGAATGGAATTACATGTGTTTAAGAGCAGAGTTAAACGAAAGCCTACACACTCTTGATATTCAAGATCAGAGCTCAGTGTCTCCCTTTGAGCTTCAGCAAAATGGTGATAGAGGGTTATTGAGAAGTTCAAACTCATGTTTATTCACTTGGAGATTAAAACATAATTTTCCTTTTTTTGTTCTCAAGGTTTTCCCAGAGCTGGGAATAGACTTCATGACAACATGGTCCATAAGAATAGCAAAATTAAATAGAAAGCAAGAAGACTGGAAATCTAAGGTGACTGATTTCAAAAACAGCTAAAATTAAAGTTGTATTTAGGATAAAACCAGAGAAATACTCACAAAAGAAATTAAACAAACTGCCCTGAAGTAACTAGAGCTTTATAGTGTATGTGGTCATCCCAGAGAAACACCCTTTACGTTTTACCCTAAGTCAACTCTTCCCTAAAATATATGACCATTGTTTGTTCAAAACAGGGTTCCAGAATAAAACATGTTCTATCTGGTTTATATAGGTCTTAGATCACATTAATTTATAGCATTTCTCCATTTCTCCCATTACCTTTCTCCCCATTCTATCTGTTAAAAAAAAATGTATATGAAGAGTTTGAGAAGATGACAGAGAAAGACTCTGGCCTTACCCCGTCTTATGTGTGTAACTAAGTATCATCCACATCCAAGTCAATAAACCAGAGAGTGATTCAAAGATTGGCAGAATAAACTCCACAACTAAATATAGAGAAGAATCTGCTTTTGAAAAGTTAGTAAGGTCAGAAAGGCAGAAGGGAGGCTGCCCACAGAAGGGAGGGAGCTGTGTGCAAAGAGAGCACAGAGTAATGGGCCCTTTCACCAGGGAGCTCACATGGGGAAGAATTCAGGCCATCTGGTTTTCAAAGCCAAACCCAGAGGGGCTGAATTCTGTGAGTTTGTATAACCAGCGGGACTTGTAGCCTGGAGCTTTAAAAGTCAGCTGACTCAGCAGTGGACAAGCCAATGGCTGGGTTGCTACCCTTAAGAAGACAGTAGCCTGTGTAGACAGACAACAACAACAAAATGTCAGTTTACACAATGCCTGGGGCAAAGAGGATACAGATATGTTCATACTGATTTCAGATTGTGTTGGGTGACTTTTCCAAAAATGAAGGAGCTGGTAGGTGTCATTTTCCTTTCCTGCCCCTCAGCATAAACACAGAACAATGTGCTGGAGGCAGGGCTACATAGACACTTGATACTTAACCTACTAGAAGTGTGCTATGCATACAAGTTTTCTCAAGTACTTGCCCATTCCAAGCTAGTCTTGGCCCTGGGATGAGGGCAATTTTTTTTTTTAAACCCATCCATATGCTTCACCGAAATACTGGATGCACAGTTACTGCCATGGACTCTGCCCAGACATTGCCCAGCTCCCAGCCATTGTTACAGGCAGCACCCAACCTTGCACCCCAGGCTGCCCTTTGGGGGCTTCGGCATAGGATTAGTGGCTCTGTATAAATTTTGCTAATATCTTTGCCCCACTCTCAAGTTCCTCAGCAGACACACCCTCTCAGACCTGGCCTGCCTGGGACCGACTAACAACACAGAGAGAAAGCAGAGCCCAAAAAGGCAGAGTCAGTGGAGATGACTGTACTGAAAGGAAAAGTGACTCAGACACAAAAGGAGGGTATAAACAACACACACAGGGTATCCTGAAGTGCCAGGTTCTGGTGAACAGGTAACACTGCACTGGAGGGCACTCTAGGACTTCTTCTTCATAAAGTCACTTCTTTCAAGAGCAGAAGGCATAGCTGACTTTCTTAACACACAGAAACAGACACAGAGAAACAGACAAAATAAATATGATGAGACAGAGAAATTTATCCCAAATGAAAGAACAGGATAAGGCTACAGTCAGAGATAAGGGTGAAACAGATATAAGTAATATGCTTGATAGAGAACTTAAAGCAATGATCATAGAATACTCACTGGACTTGAGAAAAGAGTGGAAGACATGACTGAGACCCTTAACAAAGAGATAAAGAATAACAGAAGAGATAAAGGGCCCAATAAACAAAATGAGAAACATGCTTGACAGAATGAAGAACAGGAAGGAAGAAGCAGAGAAATGAATTTGTTACCTAAAAAACAGAGTAATGGAAAGTAATCAAGCTGAAGAAAAGAGAAAAAAAAGAATTATGCAAAACAAGAATAGACTTAAGGAACTCAGTGACTCCATCAAATATAATAACATTTCTATTATAGGAGTCCTAGAAGAAGAGAGAGAAAAGGGGGGACAGAAAATTTATTTGAGGAAATAATAGCCAAAAACTTCCCTAATATAAGAAAGGAAACAGATATCTAGATTCAGGAAGTACAGAGAACTCCCACCAAAATCAATAAAAGCAGACCCACCAACACATAGTATAAACAAATTAGAAAAATATAGTGATGAAAAAATTATAAAAGCAGCAAGACAAAAGGAAACAGTAACTTATAAGGGAAAAACCATGAGGCCAGCAGATTTTTCAACAGAAACATTGCAGCCAGAAGGAAGTGACATGATATATTCGAAGTGGTGAATGGGTAAAATCTGCAGCCAAGAATACTCTATACATCACAACTATCATTCAAAATAGAAGGAGAGATAAAGATTCTCCCAAAGAAACAGAACATTAAAGAGTTTGTGACCACTACACCAGCGTTGCAAGAAATGTTACCAGGGACTCGTTGAGGGAAAAGTGACAGTATAAAGGTAAGAAACACAAAGGAAGTAAAAACAAAATGAGTATTTCTGTAAAAAAATCAGCCAAGAAGGGGTGCCAGAGTGACTCAGTTGGTTAAGCATCTGACTCTTGATTTTGATGCAGGTCATTTGTGATCTCCCAAGCCATGAGATTGAGCCCTTCAATCTCTGTGTTGACAGCTTGGAGCCTGCTTGGGATTCTTTCCCTGTCTCTCTTCCCCTCCCCTGCTTGCTCTCTCTCCCTTTCTCTAAACAAACAAACAAACATTTTAAAAAATCAGTTGAGGAACTCACAAAATAAAAGAGTATAAAATATAACAACATATATCAAAAATGTGAAGGGGAGTACAGAATGGAGTCAAACTTTAATGACCATCAGTTTAATATAGACTACATTTGCAGAAGATGCTATACACAAACCTAGTGGTTACCATATTTCAAAAACCACTAATAAACATGGAACAAATAAAGAGAAAGAAAACCAAATATATCACTAAAAAAATCAGCAAAACATGAAATAAGGACAAGAAAGGACCAGAGAAAATATCCAGAAATACCAAAAAACAAGTAATAAAAAGGCTATAAATGCATAGCTATCAATAATTACTTTGAATGTAAATGGACTCAATGATCTAATCAAAAGACACAGGGAATCATTATAGAAAAAAACAAACAAACAAAAAAACCAAAAGTACAAAAATAAAGACCCATCTATATACTGCCTAATAGATTCATTTTAGATGTAAAGACAACTGCAGATTGAAAGTAAATGGATGGAAAAACATCTGTCATGGAAATGGCTGTCAAAAGAAAGCCAGTGTAGCAAAACTTATATCGGACAAACCAGACTTTAAAACAAAGACTGTAACAAGAGAAAAAGACGGTACAATATAATATCAAAGGGGAAAATCAAACAAGATTATATAACAGTTTTAAATACTTATGCTTCCAACATGGGAATATATGTATATATGTGCATATATCCAGTAATAACAAATATAAAGAAACTAATTGATAATAATACAATAATAGTAGGGGAATTTAACACCCCACTTACATCAATGGACAGAAATTCTAAACAGAAAATTAACAAGGAAACGATGGCTTTGAATGACACACTGGACCAGATGGACTTAACAGACACATTCAGAACATTCCATCCTAAAATAGCAGAATATGCATTCTTTTCAAGTGCACATGGAACTTTACACAGAATAAATTATATATTAGCCCACGAAACAAGCCTCAACAAATTCAAGATTGAAGTCACACTATGCAACTTTTCTGACCACAGTTCTATGAAATTAGAAGTAAACCATAAGAAAACAACCTGGAAAGACCACAAATACATTGAAGTTAATTAACATGCTACTAAACAATGAATGGGTCAACCAGGAAATGAAAGAAGAAATAAAAACATACATGGAAGCAAATAAAAATGAAAACACAATAGTCCAAAACCACTGGAATACAGCAAAAGCAGTTCTAAGAGAAAAGTTTATACCAATACAGGCTTACCTCAAGAAGCAAGAAAAATCTCAAATAAATGACTTAACCTTACACCTAAAGGAGCTAGAGAAAGAATAAACAAACCACAAAAGCATCAGAAGTAAAGAGATAATAAAGATTAGAGCAGAAATAAATGATGCAGAAACCAACCAAACAAACAAACAAACAAAACCAGTAAAACAGATCAATGAAACCAGGAAATGGTTCTTTGAAAAAAAATCAATCAAACTGATAAAGCACTAGCTAGACTTATTAAGAACAAAAGGGAGGGGACACCTGGGTGGCTCAGTCAGTTAAGCATCTGACTTTAGCTCAGGTCATGATCTCGCAGTTCATGAGTTCAAGCCCTGTGTCGGGCTCTGTGCTGACAGCTCAGAGCCTGGAGCCTGCTTGGATTCTGCCTCACTCTCTCTGTCTCTGCCCCCTCCCCTGCTCATGCTCTGTCCCTCTCTGTTTCTCAAAAATAAATAAACATTTAAACATTAAAAAGAAAAGAAAAAAAAGGGAAAGGACCCAATTAATAAAATCACAAATGAGAGAGGAGAAATAATAATCAATATCATAGAAATACAATTATAAGATAATATTATGAAAAATTATATGCCAACAAATTGGACAATCTGGAAGAAATGGATAAATTCTCAGAATCCTGTAACCCACCAGAATTGAAACAGAAAGATACAGAAAATTTGAACTGACCAACTGCCAGCAAAGAGATTGAATCAGTAATCAAAAGACTTCCAACAAACAAAAGTCCAGAACCTGATGGGTTCACAGGCGGATTCTACCAAACATTTAAAGAGTTAATACCTATTATTCACAAACTATTCCCAAAAAATAGAAAAGGAAGGGAAATTGTCAAATTCATTTGAAAAGCCAGCATTATCCTGATACAAAACCAGAGAAAGAAACCACAAAACAAGAGAACTAAGGCAAATATCCCTAATGAACATAGATGCAAAAATTCTCAACAAAGTACTAGCAAACTGAATCTAACAAGACATTAAAAAAATCATTCAGGACACCTGGGTGGCTCAGTCGGTTAAACATCTGACTTTAGCTCAGGTCACGATCTCACAGTTGGTGAGTTCAAGGCCTGCATCCGCTTTGTGCTGATGGCTCAGAGCCTGGAGCCTGCTTTGGATTCTGTGTTTCCCTGTCTCTCTGCCCCTGCCCTGCTTGCACTCTCTCTCTCAAAAATAATAAATAAACATTTAAAAAAATAGTTTAAAAAGATCATACACACACACATACACACAATTCATTCACCGCAATGAAATGAAGTGGAGTTTATTCCTGGGTTGTTAGGGTAGTCCAATATTTACAAATCAATCAACATGATACATCACATCAATAAAAGAAACAAAAAGAACCATATGATTATTTCAACAGGTGCAGAAAAAGCATTTGAAAAGTACAACACACTATCATGATAAAAACCCTCAACAAATTAGGTTTAGAGGGAACATACTTAACATAATTAAGCCATATATGAAAATCCCACAGCTAACATCATGCTTAATTTGGAAAACTGAGAGCTTTTCCCTTAAGGTCAGGAACAAGGCAAGGATGTCCATTCTTATCACGTTTGCTAAACACAGTACTGGAAGTCCTACTCAAAGCAATCAGACAACAAAAAGAAATAAAAGATATCCAAAATGGTAAGAAAAAAATAAAACTTTCACTATTTGCAGATGATGTGATATTATATATAGAGAATCAGAAAGACCCTGGCCCAAAATTGCTAAAACTGATAAACAAATTCAGTAAAGTCACAGAATACAAAATCAATGTACAGAAATATATGTATTTCTATGCATTAATAATAAAGCCGCAGACATTAAGAAAACAATTCCATTTACAATTGCACCAAAAATAATAAGATACCTAGCAATAAACCTAATCAAAGAAGTGAAAGACCTATACTCTAAAAACTATAAACCTTGATGAAAAAAAACTGAAGATGACACAAAGGAAAGGCATTCCATGCTCATGAACTGGAAGAACAATTATTGTCAAAATGTCTATACTATCCAAAGCAATCTATACATTTAATTCAATCCCTGTCAAAACATCAAGTGTATTTTTAACAGAACTAAAACAAACAATTCTAAACTTTGTATGGAACCATGAAAGACACTGAATAGCCAAAGTAACACTGAAAAAGAAAAGCAAACCTAGAAGCATCAAGTTGTATTAGAAAGCTGTGATGAGCACTAGGTGTTATATATAAGTGATGAATCACTAAATTCGACTCCTGAAACCAATATTACATGTATGTTAACTAACTAGAATTTAAAATAAAAATTTAAGCAAAAAAGAAACCTGTAGTGATCAAAATAGTATGGTACTGACATAGAAATAGACACATAGATGGGGCTCCTGGGTGGCTCAGTTAAAGATCCCATCTTGATTTCAGCTCAGGTCATGATCCCACAGTTGTTGAGATCAAGCCCTGTCAGGATCCACGGTGAGTATGGATCCTGTTTGAGATTCTACCTCTCCTTCTCTCTCTGTCCCCCACCTCAAAATAAATAAATAAACATTTATAAAAAAGAAATAGGCACATAGATCAATAGAACAGAAGAGAAAGCCAAGAAATGAAACCCCCAACTATATGGTCAATTAATCTTTGACAAAGCAGGAAAAAGTATCTAATGGGAAAAATGTAGTCTCTTCAACTAACTGTATTGGAAAAACTGGAGAGCAACATGAAAAGAAAGAAACTGGACAACTTTCTTACACCAAACACAAAAATTCAAAATGGATTACAGACCTAAAAGTGACACCTGAGATCATCAAAATCCTAAAAGAGAAACAGGATATAACCTTGACATCGGCTATAGCAACTTTTTCTAGATAGACGTCATGAGGCAAGGGAAACAAACAAAAGCAAAAATAAACTGTTGGGACTTCAAAACAAAAAGCTTCTGAATAGCGAAGGAAACAATCAATAAAACCAAAAGGCAACCTATGGAATGGAAGAAGATAGTATTTGCAAATGACTTATCTGATAAAGGGTTAGTATACAAAATATATAAGGAACATATAAAACTCCACACCTGGGGAGCCTGGGTAGCTCAGTAGGTTGAATGCCCCTCTCTTCATTTCTGTTCAGATCATGATCTCCTGGCTCATGAGTTCAAGCTCTGCATTGGGCTCTGTGTTGACAGTGCTGAGCCTGCTTGGAATTCTCCCTTTCCTGTCTCTCTTCCCTGACCCTGCTCATGCTTTCTCTCTCTCCCTCTCAAAAATAAATAAAGACTAAAAATACCCTCAAAACCCAAAAAACATATAATCCCTTTAAAAAATGGGCAGAAGACATGGACAGACATTTCTCCAAAGAAGACATACAAATGGCTAACACATTCATGAAAAGAAGTTCATCATCACTTACCATCAGGAAAATGCAAATCAAAACTACAATAAGATATCACTTCAAGATAAGAATGACTGGTAAGAATGACTTGGGGCGCCTGGGTGGCACAGTCGGTTAAGCGTCTGACTTCAGCCAGGTCACGATCTCGCAGTCCGTGAGTTCCAGCCCCGCGTCAGGCTCTGGGCTGATGGCTCAGAGCCTGGAGCCTGTTTCCGATTCTGTGTCTCCCTCTCTCTCTGCCCTTCCCCCGTTCATGCTCTGTCTCTCTCTGTCCCCCAAAAAATAAATAAACGTTGAAAAAAAAATTTAAAGAATGACTGGTAAGAATGACTAAAATCAAAAATACAAGACACAACATGTATTAGCAAAAATGTGGAGAAAAGGGAACCCTCCTGCAATGCTGATGAAAATGCAAATTGGTGCAGCTAATGTGGAAAACAGTATGGAGGTTCCTCAAAAAGCTAAAAGTAGAACTACTCTAATATCCAGCCTTTGCACTATTAGATATTTACTCAAAGAACACAAAACACTAATTCTAACTCAAAATTATTCAGGCAACTCTTTGTTTATAGCAGGATTATTTAAAATAGCCAAGATTGGAAGCAGCACAAGTGTGCATCAACTGATGAATGGATGAAGATAC
Source organism: Lynx rufus (assembly GCF_022079265.1). Lineage (NCBI taxonomy): Eukaryota > Metazoa > Chordata > Mammalia > Carnivora > Felidae > Lynx > Lynx rufus. The sequence continues at coordinate 219,472,499 of NW_025814823.1, read as the reverse complement.
AGCCATAAAAAAGAATGAAATCTTGCCATTTACAATGACATGGATGGAGCTACAGAGTATAATGCTGAGTGAAATAAGTCAGTAAGATAAAGGCAAATACCATATTATTCCATCCATAGGGGAATTTAAAAAACAAAACAAATGAGCAAAAGAAAAAGAGAGAAAAAATAATCAAGAAACAGACTTTTATCTATAGAGAACAAACTCAAACTGATGGTCTCCAGAAAGGAGGTGGAGGGGGGGAGAATGGGTCAAACTGGTGATGGGGATTAAGGAGTGCACTTGTCAGGGCACCTGGGTGGTTCAGTCTGACTCTTAAAAAAAAAAAAAAAGATGTTTGTTTATTTTAATGTTTGTTTATTTTTGAGAGAGAGATAGAGGCAGCGTGAGTGGGGGAGGTGGGGGGAGGGTCAAAGAGACAGGGAGACACAGAATTCAAAGCAGGCTCCAGGCTCTGAGTTGTCAGCACAGAGCCTGATGCGGGGCTGGAACTCACAAACTGCGAGATCATGACTTGAGCCAAAGTCAGATGCTTAACCTACTGAGCCACCCAGGGATCCCTTGTTCAGTCTGACTCTTGATTTTGGCTCAGGTCATGATCTCATGGTTGGTTGTGGAATTGAGACCCCAGTTAAGCTTCATGCTGGTTGTGGAGACTGCTTGAGCTTTCCTCTCTCTCTCTCTCCCTCTGCCCCTCCCCCAGTCACTAGTGTGTGCTCTCCCTCCCTCCCTCTCTCTCTCTCTCTCTCTCTCTCAAAAGGAAAAAAAAAAAGAGTGCACTTGTCATGATGAGCATCGGGTGATGTATGGAAATTTTGAATCACTATACTGTACACTTGAAACTAACATAACTATATGCTAACTAACTGGAATTAAAATTAAAAAAAAAACTGGGGCGCCTGGGTGGCGCAGTCGGTTAAGCGTCCGACTTCAGCCAGGTCACGATCTCGCGGTCCGTGAGTTCGAGCCCCGCGTCAGGCTCTGGGCTGATGGCTCGGAGCCTGGAGCCTGTTTCCGATTCTGTGTCTCCCTCTCTCTGCCCCTCCCCCGTTCATGCTCTGTCTCTCTCTGTCCCAAAAATAAATAAACGTTAAAAAAAAAAAAAAAATTTAAAAAAAAAAAAACTTAAAAAAAAACTGCATATGTCTGTGAATACAACTCATTTTCTACAAGCTAGAATTTTCTTTTTATATAATATAATTTATATGTGATATATATATCATATATACAATATATATAATATATTGCCCATATTTCAACTGATCGTTATGTAGAGATTTGATTATATTGAAGTTTTTGCTTTTATTTTTGTTGTAATAAGAGAGCTGAAGTATTTCTGTGTTCTACTGCAACATATCAAGAGGCACTCATTTTTATTTATCCCTCATTTAGTGATATTATTATTGATCAGTGGTTTCATGTAGTTTCACTGGGTCAACATTTCAATGACTGGGTTTAAAAATATTGATAAATATCCATTAATTCTTTAATATTAAAATATGTTAATTTCTAACTCTGGCATTCCTTTTGCATTTATTATTTGTGATTCCTCTGTTAAAAAATCATTATCAACTATTTTGATAATCTAAAACATAGCAAAGACAGACAAAAACTTGATCATTTCTCAATTTTCAGAAGAATGCATTGGTGCTCCAACAAACTCCCAAAGTAGTATTTTGAAGTGTTGTTATGAATTCAGAATAACTATATACTTAAATTTATTAAATTTACTATAGTTATTTTTCTTCCTTGCTATCAGGTTGTCCCATCTTGTCAACGCAGACCTGCTTTACATAGACACATAATATTTTATGACAAAACCTTCATATTTGTTGATGATTCTTTGCTTTCAATTATGACAAGATGACACAAGGCATGAAGCTCCATCAGTAATCCCACCAAGGAACTCTGGATCACTTTAATAAGAAACTGTATCTATGTACAATTACCTGGATAATAGTAGTGATTATTTTACTAGGTTATTCCTTGTTTTTAGAGCTTAGCAATAAACAATGCTAGGAAATAACACTTTAAAATTAGAGAAAAAATACACACTTAAAACGCGTAAATACATAATTCCAAATTAACACTTGAAGAACGTTATTCAACTTCTTTTGTTTCATATATGTGTATTTTAACTCTTACGCTGACAATCTTGGTTCCTCATGACATTAACACACACACATGAAATCATACTAAAGGAAATAGTATTTTGAGAAAATATTATTGATCTCTGTTTTCCACTACTTCCTCCCTGCTTCTAGAAGTAATTATTTTTATTTAGATTTTATCTTTCTACTGTTTCCTCCCTAAATTTTAACAAATGTTCATATATTTCTGTATATTCCTCTTTGATACTCAAAAAGATAGCACACTATATATACATTTACCCACATTGTATTCTTCATTTAACAATGTTCTTTGGAGATAGCTACTTAGAAAATTATAGAGTTCTTTGTCCCATTTTCCAGTGGCTTAGCATTCTTCTGGGTGATTTTGCATAGTTTATTCGACCAGTTTCCTAAGCAACATAATTTTTCCAACCAGTTACCCTAAATAGCATTTATTTCTGGTCTTTAACTATTCTGAATAATGCTAAAATGAATGACCTTGTCCATAAGTCATTTCATATTTTTTTTGCCAATTTGTTTTAGAATAGATTCCTCAAAATAGAATTGCTGGTTCAAAAGGTAAATGAATGCACAATTTTGAAAAATACTGCCAAATTTCCCACAAAGTGATACCAGCTTGCATTCCCACAAAAACAACAACAACAAATTAAAATGTGCCTGTGATCCACAACTTGCCAAGTAAATGTATAATCCAATCTTTAGAATTTTACAAATCTAAGAGATAATGAATGGTATTTCAATTCAGTTTTTTTTTTCTTATTACTGAGGTGGACATTCTTGTCACATGTGAAAAAGCCATTGGCTTTTCTTTTTTTTTTTGGCATTTAATATTCACACTATTTTTTTTTGTCCTCTTGTTTTCAATGAATCAATTCTCAAATTCTTTAGAAATAATTTTCTATTTAATAAGTTACAATTTTATTTCTCAGTTTTTCATTGTTGTTCTTATTTCCTTATGGTGTTTTGGTATGCAATGTTTAACATAATCAAATTTATATATCAATTTATATTGTTACTGAATTTTAAAATATTTATAAGATACATTTTTGATTCATGCATTAAGAATTCACAGTTCACCCATTTTTTTTCTGGAAATTATATGATTTGACTCTATATACATTTGTTTACCTGATCTATTTATTTGCTGATGTAGAGATGAGAAATCGATCTAGATTTTTTTATCGTCAATGTAGTTGTCTCTACAACCATAATTTTTATAAGTCTTTCTCACTGAGTTAAAATTTCTCATGACTCTGTACTGAATTTCCAAATACATTTGGTGTAATCCTGAGTTTTCTTTTTTTTTTTAATTTTTTTAATGTTTATTTTTAAAGGAGATAGAGACAGAGCATGAGCAGGGAAAGAGCAGAGAGAGAGGGAGACACAGAATCTGAAGCAGGCTCCAGGCTCTGAGCTGTCAGCAGAGAGCCTGATGCAGGGCTCGAACTCATAAGCTGTGAGATCATGACCTCAGCCAAAGCCAGAGGCTTAACCAACTGAGCTACCCAGGTGCCCCAGGTGTAATTCTGAGTTTTCCATCTTTATTTCATTGGTATGTCAGTCAATTCACCACATGTTGATACTAAACTGCTCTGATTGTAGATGTGGTAAGTTTAAAACCTTGGTAGGAGTAAATACTCTTTTAAACATTTCTTCCAAATTCCACAGGCAGCTTCTCTAGTTATAAACATTAAACTGTGACATTTCCTGAAACTGAATCAACTCATAAATTAACTTAGAGAGACTTTATATAATAATGATATTGACTTACTATTTAGAAATATGGTGTATCTTTATACTTGTTCATATGTTTATATAATTTTAAGTAGTATCCTGCTTATATTCAATAAACATACTATAAAATACACACAGATAAGATACTATATTTAAAGAAAATAAATAAAAGACAAGGAACAGAATGATTAGAAGGAAATTTTAAGGAAAAGCATTGACTAGAGAAAAAATATCAAGAGATAGAAATGTCAAAGAAATGTTTAAATGTAGAGATTGGGGCACCTGGGTGGCTCAGTCGGTTTAGCGTCCGACTTCGGCTCAGGTCATGATCTCACAGTTTGTGAGTTTGAGCCCCGCGTCGGGTTCTGTGCTGACAGCTCAGAGCCTAGAGCCTCCTTCTGCTTCTGTGTCTCCCTCTCTCTCTGCCCCTAACCCACTCGCATTCTGTCTCTGTCTCTGTCAAAAATAAATAAACATTAAAAAATATTTTAAAAAATTAAAAATTAAAAAAAAATAAATGTAGAGATCAATATAAGACTGTAAATATATTACGATCTAGAATGCAAAAATAGTGTTAAGTCAATAATGTTTAGGAATAGGAATGAAATAAAATACCCAGATATATCAATGTGACATTTCAGATCATCATTGACTTTTTTAATCTTAAAAAGCATTGAGTGCTAGTTGGTAGTAAAAATACGATACTTCAATAAAATGATATTAGACTTGAAAAATTAGTATTTATAAAATTAATGGAGAAATTGGAGAAAAATTAGTTGATATCTTCCAGTTATAGCAAAAATTATTTTGAACCTATGGTTCCATCCATAGTCATTCAAATATCAATTGTGTGCAAAACAACATTAATATCGGTCTAGGAACGAAATTAATATTTACCTATCTCTTTTTTTTTTAAGTTTATGTATTACTTTGAGAGAGAGCAAGAGAGACAGAGAGAGTGCACAGTGGGGGAAGGGCAGAGAGAGAGGGAAAGAGAGAGAATCCCAAGCAGTCTCTGCACTAACAGTGCAGATACAGGGCTTGTACTCACAAACCATGAGATTATGACCTGAGCTGAAGTCAGACACTTAACCGACTGAGCCACCCGGGTGCCTCAACTTCCGATTTCTAAGTAAGCAAATACAAGTATTTCCCAGGCAAAAAAAGATGCAAGTTCATCCCAAGTTCAATAAAAATAAATTATAAAATAATAGCTTCACAGAAATTATAAATAACAGATTTGTATAGAAGAAACTGTGAATATTAAAGTTGGATGGCCTTATGTGTATGAGTGATAATTTAACAACTAAAAGAAAGTGTAAAGAAAAAAAGGAGAAACCATGTGTTAAGGAGGTGGACGTAGCATTAAAATATTTTGAAGAATGGATGAAGTATAAGAAAAGACAATCTATTATACCTCAATGCTTAGGACATTTTCTTAATGATATTCATTAGGTGACTTTGAGATACATTCATTGATGTTACATGATTGTGCAGAAAATAATAAATCAAAATTCGAGTCTTGTTTATTTTATATTCTCAGAATAAAAAATGACAAAATATGTAAAGATAGATATAGGAAAAGCTGCTGTTAAATACAGGTGCATTGAATATGCAAATGTAAATGCTGTTAAATACATTGCATTGAAAATGCAAATGTAATGGTAAGGCTGACATGCTTGAAATAAGAGATGATAGAAAGGTAATCGAGAATGTAAGACTTCACATTACCTTATCCTCTCAGTATAGCAATCGAATATTAAGTTTTAGAATTTGTGGATGATAAAGGTCTTATTTATGAACTTTGTGATCAAAGAAACTAAAAGGACTTAAATTACAGATACACCAATAAAACTGGTGAAGAGAAGATGGAGAAGGGAGATGGTTTCTCAGTTAAATTCCTCATTTTTGAATGAGGGAAGAAATTAAATACTGTTTAATTTTTTTAAATAAGAACTAATGGTATGTTAGAATTCTCTAGCAAAAGTTATAACACTTAAAAAATAAGTAGTGACCCAGGGAGAGATCAGTATACAATTAAGAAGAGAAAGAATAAAGGATAGTGTTAGAGAATATTACAAAAACAAGATAAGTGTTAATGGAAGAGACATAAAAATATTCAAGGGGAAATTTTAACACCAATTTCTTTCTTAGTATTTTTGTTGGTGGATTAGTCATAAGGAATGAGGGAAAAGAGGAGAAACAGATTCTTATTTTAGCATCTCAGTGAATAGGTGGCATGGTGAGGAAGAAGGGGGATGAGACAGGTTTGGGGAAGGAAGATAATATGATCAGTTATAAACAGGATTATATAGAGATCATGCAACACATTCATTTTCATGTTTTCAAGGTGAAGTTTAGATAAATAGGTCTGAAACTGGGAAAAGCAAACTAAAGTTGTAGGTAAAACTGACTGGCACGTACATCTTAATATTTATTAAGAAGACTGTGTAGAGGGGGAGGAGCCAAGATGGCAGAACAGCATGGAAGCTTTTTGTGTGTCTTGCGTCCATAAAATACAACCAGACCAACACTGAACCATCCTACACACCTAGAAAACTGATTGGAGGATTAATACAACAATCTGCACAACCTGAACCACAGACTTCAGCAGGTACGTGGCACAGAGAGCTGAATTTGGGGAGCAAGAAGCCCTGAAAAGGTAGGCAACCACTTTTGTGGGCAGAGAGAGGACAGAGACTGGGGAGGGGGGGAGAATACCGGAATGTCACCCCCCCCAAAAGCAGCTGGAGAGAAAGTGGAAAATTGGAAACAGCTGCAGGGAATAAACTAAAAAGGCAGAAAGGAGAAAGGAGAGGGTCTAAATTCCATGAAGACTGTAAACAAGGGGAGTGCAAAGGCTGCAACTCCGCAGCTCCAAACCTGGCAGTGCTCTGGTGGGAAGGGCGAATCCCCAGGAACAGAGTAGGGTCCGGGAGGCTCTCAGACCACACGGGAAAAAGCAGTTCCACTGCTGGAAGCACATTTGGTTGAGACTGTTGAAGCACCTGGTCCCAGCAGATCCCAGAAGGTGGCCACATTCACTCGTGCTGGGGCAAGGTCGTTAAGGGTGAAGCCTGGTGCCAGATGTGTGTTGTGATTTTCCATAATCCCTGAAAAGCTGAGGCTACACTGTCTCGCGAACATTTTCTGGGATAGGCTGGCACCCGGCTGCACTCTCGGGGCTCCAGCAACAATAGGGTCCAGTGGGCGTACCTGGGTGCAGCCAATATTCAGCCATTGCTCATTCGGCCACTGCTTGTTGAGACCCTCCTGCAGAGGGGCGGAACAGGTCAAAGCCGCAGTCCTTCGGAAGTAGGGGGCCAGGGAAAACAGCCACATCTGAGACAAGGCTTGGGAGAGAGGTGCTGCATGGGGCCTGGTCACAGAGAGTGAAGAAGTGGGGAGTGGATGAGAGCTGAAGACAGAGGACAAGTGCGTGATTGCTGATTGGGGAGAACAGACTGCGTGGCTGGGTGGTGCCATTTTCACCGCTCCCACGCATACTCACCTACAAGCCCCAAAACAATCCACCCCAGTAGGCTAGCAGCGCCACCAAGTGGAGAGCAAAGCTGTTACACTGAGCCCTGCCCAACTGGGCCAAATTCCCTCTTCAAGAACATAAGTCTCACCGCCAATTTAATTTATGGACTATAAAGAGCTACATAGAGTGACTTCTAGGGGAAAACGAAGCAATTTCAGTCCTACTTCAATCTGTTAGCAGGTTCATCTATCCAATTTTCTTTTTCTTTTTCCTTTTTCTATTTTACAATTCTTTTCTTTTTCTTGAATACAGAAAGACAAAAAATTCATTTTTATTTTCAATTTGTATTAAAAATATCTTTCTTTAATTTTTATTACTATCCTTTTTACTTTCGTGTAAATTTTTTTCAAATTCTACTTTACTTCATTTTATTTTAGTCTACTTCAGTGTACTCACCTTTTCAAATTCTCAATTTCCTTTTTTTTCTTTTTCTTTTATCCTCTTTTCCATTTATTTTCCTTTTCTTGAATGCAGAAAGAGTAAAACTTCATTTTTACTTTCTATTTCTATTAAAAATATTTTTATTTAATTTTTATTACTATATTTTTGCTATTATGTAAGTTTTTTCAAATTCTATTTTACTTCGATCATTTTATTTGAGTCTACTACAGTGTATTCACTTTCTCAAATTTTCAAACGTTGTTTTCTTTTCTTTTTTTAACTTTTTCTTTTTCATTTCTTTTTTCTTAAATACAGAAAATGAAAAAAAATCATATTTATTTTTAATTTTTATTAAAAATATTTTTCTAAAATTTTTTTCTACTACATTCCGTACTTTTGGGTATATTTTTTAAATTCTATTTTACCCCCATCATCTCATTTTAGTCTACTTCAGTGTATTCATTTTTTAAAATTCTCAAACATTTTCCTCCCCCCCCTTTTTTTCTCTAATCTGTCAAACCACTTTCAATACCCAGACCAAAACACACCTAGGATATAGCATCATCTATTCGATTTGTGTGTGTGTGTGTGTGTGTGTGTGTGTGTGTTTAATTTTTAATTTCAAGATTTTTTAATTTTTTTAATTTCAATTTTTCTACCTCATTAATTGCTTTTCTCCCTTCAAAATGACAAAACGAAGGAATTCACCCCAAAAGAAAGAGCACAAAGAAACAACAGCCAGCGATTTAACCCACACAGATACAAGCAAGATGTCTGAACCAGAATTTAGAATCACAATAATAAGAATACGAGCTGGAGTCAAAAACAGATTAGAATTCCTTTTTGCAGAGATAAAAGAAATTAAAAATAGCCAGAATGAAATTATAAATTCTATAACTGAGCTGCAATCACAGATGGATGCAGCAGTGGCAAAGACAGATGAGGCAGAACAGAGAATCAGCGATATACAGGACAAACATATAGAGAATAATGAAGTAGAAAAAAAAGAGGGAGATTAAGGCGAAAGAGCACGATTTAAGAATTAGAGAAACCAGTGACTCATTAAAAGGGAAAAACATCAGAATCATAGGGGTCCCAGAAGAGAAAGAGAGAGAAATAGGGGTAGAAGGGTTATGTGGGCAAATCATAGTGGAAAAACTTTCCTAACTTGGGGAAAGATACAGACATCAAAATCCAGGAAGCACAGAGGACCCCCATTAGATTCAACAGAAACCGACCATCAACAAGGCATATCAAAGTCAAATTCACAAAATACTCAGGCAAGGAGAGAATCATGAAAGCATAAAGGGAAAAAAAGTCCCTAACATAAAAGGGAAGACAGATCAGGTTTGCAGCAGACCTATCCACAGAAACTTGGCAGGCCAGAAGGGAGTGGTGGGATATATTCAGTGTGCTGAATCAGAAAAATATGCAGCCAAGAATTCTTTATTCAGCAAGGCTGTCATTCAAAATAGAAGGAGAGATAAAAAGTTTCCTAGACAAACAAAAATTAAAGGAGTTTGTGACCACTAAACCAGCCCTGCAAGAAATGTTAACGGGAACTCTCTTGAGGGGAGAAAAGATGAATATATATATATATATATATATATATATATATATATATATATATATATACCAAAAGCAACAAAAGATTAGAAAGGATCAGAGAACATCACCAGAAACTCCTACTCTACAAGAGTCATAATGGCAATAAATTCATCTTTCAGTACTCACTCTAAATGTCAATGGATTCAATGCTCCAATCAAAATCATAGGGTTACAGAATGGATAAGAAAACAAGATCCATCTATATGCTGTTTACAAGAGACCCACTTTAGACCTAAAGACACCTTCAGATTGAAAATAAGCAGTTGGAGGACCATCTGTCATGCTAATAGTCAACAAAAGAAGGCCGGAGTAGCCATATTATATCAGACAATCTAGACTTTAAAATAAAGACTGTATCAAGGGATGCAGAAGGGCAATATATCATAATCAAGGGGTCTATAGACCAAGAAGACCTAACAATTGTAAACATTTTTGCGCCAAATGTGAGAGCACCCAAATATATAAATCGATTAATCATAAACATAAAGAAACTCATTGATAGTAATACCATAATAGTAGAAGACTTCAACACCCCACTCACAACAATGGACAGATCATCTAATCAAAAAATCAACAAGGAAACAATAGCTTTGAAGGACACACTGGACCAGATGGACTTAACACATATATTCAGAACATTTCATCCTAACAGCAGAATATACATTATTCTCCAGTGCACATGGAACGTTCTCCAGAACAGACCATATACTGGGACACAAATAAACCCTAAGTAAGTACAAAAAGATTGAGATCATACCAGGCATATTTTCAGACCACAATGCTATGAAACTCAAAATCAACTACAAGAAAAAATTTGGAAAGGAAACAAATACTTGCAGATTGAAGAACATCCTACTAAGAATGGGCTAACCAAACAACTAAAGAGGAAATTAAAAATATATGGAAGTCAATGAAAATTGTAACACCACAACCCAAAACCTCTGGGACACAGCAAAGGCAGTCATAAGAGGAAAGTATATAGCAATCCAGGCCTTCCTAAAGGAGGAAGAAAGATCTCAGATACACAACCTAACCTTAGGCCTTAAGGAGCTAGAAAAAGAACAGCAAATAAAACCCAAAACCAGCAGAAGACAAGAAATAACAAAGATTAGAGCAGAAATTAATGCTATTGAAACCCAAAAAACAGTAGAACAGATCAATGAAACCAGAAGCTGGTTCTTTGAAAGAATTAACAAAATTGATAAACCACTAGCCAGTTTAATCAAGAAGAAAAAGGAAAGTGCCCAAATAAATAAAATCAAGAATGAAAGAGGAGAGATCACAACCAACACAACAGAAATAAAAACAATAATAAGAGAATATTATGAGCAATTATATGCCAATAAAATGGGCAATCTGGAGAAATGGACAAATTCCTAGAAACATATACACTACCAAAACTGAAACAGGAAGGAATAGAAACTTTGAACAGAACCATAACCAGTAAGGAAATCGAATTAGTAATAAAAATCTCCCAAAAAAACAAGAGTCCAGGGCCAAATGGCTTTCCAGGGTAATTCTACCAAACATTTAAGGAAGAGTTAACACTTCTTCTCTTGAAACTGTTCCAAAAATTAGAAATGGAAGGAAAACTTCCAAACTCTTTCTATGAAGCCAGCATTACCTTGATTCTAAAACTAGACATAGACCCCACTAAAAAGGAGAACTATAGACCAATTTCCCTGATGAACATGGATGCAAAAATCCTCAACAAGATATTAGCTAACTAGGTCCAACAATACATTACAAAAATTATTCACCACGACCAAGTGGGATTTATACCTGGGATGCAGGGCTGGTTAAATATCCACAAAATGATTAATGTGATTCATCACATCAATAAAAGAAAGGACAAGAACCATATGATCCTCTCAATAGATGCAGAGAAAGCATTTGACAAAATACAGTCTCCTTTCTTGATAAAAACCCTCAAGTAAATAGGGATCATACCTCGAGATCATAAAAGCCATATATGAATGACCCAACACTAATATCATCCTTAATGGGGAAAAACTAAGAGCTTTCTCCCTAAGGTCAGGAACAAGACAGGGATGTCTACTCTCACCACTGTTATTCAACATAGTATTGGAAGTCTTAGCCTCTGCATCAGACAACACAAAGAAGTAAAAGGCATCCAAATTGGCCAGGAGGAGATCAAACTTTCACTCTTTGTAGATGACATGATACTCTATATGGAAAACCCAAAAGATTCCACCAAAAAACTGCTAGAACTGATTCATGAATTCAGCAAAGTTGCAGTATATAAAATCAATGCAGAGAAATTGGTTGTATTCCTATACACCAACAATGAAGTGACAGAAAGAGAAATCAAGGAATTGATCCTGTTTACAGTTGCACAAAAAAACCATAAAATACCTAAGAATAAATCTAACCAAAGAGGTGAAAAATCTATACACTGAAAACTATAGAAAGCTTATGAAAGAAATAGAAGAAGACACAAAAAAAAAATGGAAAAAGATTCGATGCTCCTGGATAGGAAGAACAAATATTGTTAAAATGTCGATACTACTCAAAGCAATCTACATATTCAATGCAATCCCTATCAAAGTAACACCAGCATTCTTCACAGAGCTAGAACAAATAATCCTAAAATTTGTGTGGAACCAGAAGAGACCCAGAATAGCCAAAGTGATCTTGAAAAAGACAACCAAAGCAGGAGGTATCACAAGCCCAGACTTCAAGCTATACTACAAAGCTGTAATCATCAAGACAGTATGGTACTGGCACAATAGCAGACACTCAGATCAATGGAACAGAATAGAAAACCCGGAAATGGACCCACAAACGTATGGCCAACTAACCTTTGACAAAGCAGGAAAGAACATCCAATGGAATGAAGACAGTCTCTTCAGCAAGTGGTGCTGGGAAAACTGGACAGTGACATACAGAAGAATGAACCTGGACTACTTTCTTACACCATACACAAAAATAAACTCAAAATGGATGAAAGACCCCAATGTAAGACAGGAAGCCATCAAAATCCTTGAGGAGAAAGTAGGCAAAAATTTCTTTGATATTGGCCACAGCAACTTCTTACTCAACACGTCTCTGGAGGCAAGAGAAATAAAAGCAAAAATGAACTATTGGAACTTCATCAAAATAAAAAGCTTCTGCACAGCGAAGGAAACAATCAGCAAAACTAAAAGGCAACTGACGGAATGGGAGAAGATATTTGCAAATGACATATCAGATAAAGGGTTAGTATCTAAAATCTTCAAAGAATTTATTAAATTCAACACTCAAAAAACAAATAATCCAGTGAAGAAATGGGCAAAAGACATGGACACTTCTGCAAAGAAGACATCCAGGTGGCCAACCAACACATGAAAAAATGCTCAACATCACTCATCATCAGGGAAATAAAGTCAAAACTACAATGAGATACCATCTCACACCTGTCAGAATGGCTAACGTTAACAAGTCAGACAACAACAGATGTTGGCAAGGATGCAGAAAAAGAGGATCTCTTTTGCATTGTTGGTGGGAACGCAAGCTGGTGCAGCCACTCTGGAAAATAGGATGGAGGTTCCTCAAAAAACTAAAAATAGAACTACCCTAAGACCCAGCAATTGCACTACTAGGCATTTATCCAAGGGATACAGGTGTGCTGTTTCAAAGGGACACATGCACCCCCATATTTATAGCAGCACTATCAACAATAGCCAAAGTATGGAAAGACCCCAAATGTCCATCGATGGGTGAATGGATAAAGAAAATGTGGTGGGTGTGTGTGTGTGTGTGTGTGTGTGTGTGTGTGTGTATATATATATATATATATATATATATATATATACATATATATATATCTCAGTATTACTCAGCAATCAAAAAGAACCAAATCTTGCCATTTGCAACTACATGGATGGAACTGGAGGGTATTATGCTAAGTGAAATTATTCAGTCAGAGAAAGACAAACATCATATAACTTCACTCATATGAGGACTTTAAGAGACAAAACAGATGAACATAAGGGAAGGGAAACAAAAATAACATAAAAACAAGGATGGGGACAAAACAGAAGAGACTCATAAATATAGAGAACAAACTGAGGGTTGCTGGAGGGGTTGTGGGAGGGGGAATGGGCTAAATGGGTAAGGGGCATTAGGAATCTACTCCTGAAATCATTGTTTCACTACATGCTAATTTGGATGTAAATTTAAAAAAAAAAAATAAAAACAAAAAACAAAAAACTAGAAGTGTCATAATCACAGATTTCCAGTAAAACTAAAATTTATAGTTACCAAAACAGTATGGTACTGGCACAAAAATAGACACATAGATCAATAGAACAGGATAGAGAGCACAGAAATAAACCCACCCTTATATGGCCAACTAATCTATAACAAGGGAGGCAACAATATACAAATCTTCAGTAAATGGTGCTGGGAGAAATGAACAGCTACATGCAAAAGAATAAAATTGGACAACTTTCTTACATTATACAAAAAAAAAAAAAAATACACAGTGGATTAAATACCTAAATGTGAGACCTGAAATAAAACTCCTAAAAGAAAACATAGGTAATGATGTCTTGGAAATCAACCTTAGCAACATTTTTCTGGATATTTCTCCTCAGGGAAGAAAAACAAAAGCAAAAGAAACTATTGGGAATTACACCAAAAGAAATAGATTTTGCACAACAAAGAAAACCAACAAAATAAAAAGTCAACCTGCTGAATGGGACAAGATGTTTGCAAATGATATATCCAATAAGGGGTTAACATCCAAAATATATGAAGAACTCAAGCAATTCAACACACACAGAAAAACAAATAATCCAATTTAAAAATGGGCAGAGGACCTAAACAGACATTTTCCCAAAGAGATACAAATGGCCAACAGACACATGAAACAATGCTCAGCATCACCAATCATCAGGGAAATGCAAGTCAAAATCAAAATAATGTATCACCTCACTGCAGTCAGAATGGCTAGTGTCAAAAAGACAACAGATAACAAGTTTTGGCAGGCACGTGGAGAAAAGGAAACCCTGTGCACTGTGGCAATATAAATTGATGCAGCCATTATGGAAAACAGTATGGAGGTTTCTCAAAAAATTAAAAATAGAAATATTATATGATCAAACTAATAATTGCATTGCTGGGTATTTACCCAAAGAAAACAACAAAAAACCTAATCTGAAAATATATATGCACCCTTTTGTTTACTGCTGCATTATTTATAATAGCCAAGATATGGAAGCAACCCAAGTGTTTATCAATAGATGAATGGATAGAGATGTGATACATAATATATTATATATATATATATATATATATATTATATATAATGGAATATTACTCAGCCATAGAAAAGACTGAGATCTTGCCGTTTGCAAAAACATGCATGGACCTACAGGTTATTATGCAATGTGAAATAAGTCAGATAAAGACAAATATGATATGATTTCACTTATATATGGAATCTAAAAAACAGAAAAAAAAATGAACAAAGAAACAGAAAAAAAGAGAAACAGATTCCTAAATACAGACAAACTGGTGGTGGCCAGAAGGAAGGGGGTTTGGTTGAATTGGTGAAATTGATGAAGGGGATTAAGAGGTACAAACTTCCAGTTGTAACATAAGTAAGTCAGGGGGATATAATGCACAGCATAGGTAATATAGTCAGTAATATTGTAATAACGTCTTATGGTGACAGACAATAAGTATACTTTGGTGAGCACTGTGTAATGTATATTGTATGTCAACCATACTTCAATAAAATTTTTTTTAAAAAAGAAGATGGTGTAGAGAACAGACCAGTTTTGAGAAAATTCTCTATTTAGAAATTAGATAAAGGCAGTTGCTTTGCAAAGAAATGAAGAAGACAAAGCCACAGTTGAACACCAGTAATGTGGTTTCATGGAAGCCAAAGGAAGATGATATTATAAAGAAAGAAAGGATGGTTAGATCTGAGTGTGTCTTAAAAACCTAGTATTCTAAGGATGAAAATCTGTGACCACATTTAGTCACATTTGAGTCAACAGTGCTTTAGAGACATTTATTTAAAAAGATGATGAGAGGGGCGCCTGAGTGGCTCAGTCGGTTGAGCGTCCGACTTCGGCTCGGGTTATGATCTCACTGTCTGTGAGTTCGAGCCCTGCATCAGGCTCTGTGCGGACAGACCGGAGCCTGGAGCCTGTTTCGGATTCTGTGTCTCTCTCTCTCTCTCTCTGACCCTTCCCCGTTCATGCTCTCTCTCTGTCTCAAAAAAATAAATAAACGTTAAAAATTTTTTTTAAAAAAAGATGAGAGATATGAAGTAAAATGTGAAAGTGACATTGGGGTCGCATGACAAATGAGAAGGAATATTGCTTATCTATCACTAGATATTTTTTAAGGAATGTTTCCATTACATCTAATTTTTAAATTATAGAATCTATAGATCTATACAATATGTAGTGAGGCTTTACCTATTTTTTGATATCGTCTCTTTTAGCTGTCTATATATTTTTTCAACAGTAAATTCAATAGTTTATCATCTTCTGGATTTCTTCTGCCATGTATAATTTGGTTTGAAAATCTTTAAAATTTTAATTTAATTTCCATTCTCATATTTTAGTCTAGAATTTCCCTTTATTTTTATATAGATTATAATTATCCAGTAAAACTTGTTTTCAATATTCAAGTTTTTCATTATTTTAATCACTTCAAGGATTGTTAACATTACAACTCTTAATTGAATTATATAAAATACTTTATAACCTTATCTGCCAACTCCAATATCTACTTCAACTGTAGGTCTGCTTCATTTGTTTTTATTCTATTGTTTTTGAGGAATATGGTATCTTGCTCTTAGTATGCCTAGTGTTTTGTTTTTTTTTTTTTAATGAATGTTGAAAATTACATTTATTCCCATTTTCCTTCGGCTATGCAGATAGGGTAAGCACCGATTACCTTGATTCAATTAGAGACAGAGTTTATTCAAACCTATATTATAGTTTTGGTACATCGCTGTCCACTTTTTGGCTCTTTTCTAAGCCTTATTGTGGCTTTCACCAAAAAGTTTTCATAGTTGTTGTCGGCTGTCTTCTCACCTCTCAATAATCTTTGGCTCTAACATATGTTTCTGCAGAACTGCCAGATTACTGACAGCCAACTACTTGCTCTAATTTTCAAGAGCTCTCTATATACTTGCCTCCTCTCCCAACCCATACAACTTCATCAGAGACCTGGAGGGAAAAAGCAGCTATGTCAAGCTATTCTTATCCACTACTTCTCATCAAGTACAATTTTGCCTATTTTCATTAGACCGTGAAATACCCTGCAGGTTGACTTACTCCCTCTTCAACGCTCTCCTGGGACAAAACTTTAATTCTCAGCCTCTTGCATCATGTCATAATTTGGCTCCTACCAGGCGAGAAACTAATAGTTTCAAAAAATTTTAAGTTAAAAATTCCAAAAACTCATGGGAATTGTGCTCAGTGAAAAAGAAAAACAATCTGAAAATGTTACATACTGTTTGATTCATTTGATATAACATTTTGAAAGTAAAAAAAAAAAAAAAGGAAATTAATGGTTGCCAGAAGCTGGAGTTGGGGGATGAGAGTATCTGGCAAGAAAAGGAAAGCAAGAAGGAGGCTTCTATTAATGGAATAGATTTGTATCTTGATTGTGGTGGTGGTTTCATCAATGTACATGAGTTATAAAATTATGTAGGACTATATACACACGGTTGTGTTTATAAATGATTGCATGTAAACTTGTGAAATCTAAATAAATCTGTGTATTATACAAATGGCAATTTCCTGATTATATTGATTTATTAATATGCAAGATGTCACCATTTGGAGAAACTGGTGAAAGTATATAGGACATCCTGCATATTTTTTACAACTTCCTATAAATCTATGATTATTTCATACTTTAAAGTTTTCTTTAAAGTCTTAAAGTGTTATCCTCACTTTAAGACCATTTTATATTCCCACCAACAGTCAACATGGATTCCAATTTGTCCACATCCCTGCCAACACCATCTATTTATTTGTTTGTTTTTTTGTTTGTTTGTTTAATGATAGACATCCTAACATATATGTAGTGATATCTCATTGTGATTTTAACTTGCATTACCCTGATTATTAATGTTGAGCACTATTTAATATACCCATTTGTATGTCTTCTTTGGAGAAACATCCATTCAAATCCTTTGTCCATTTTTTAATTGAACTATTATTACTATCACTATTATTTTGCTATTGACTTGTAAGAGTTACTTGCGTATTTTGATAATTAATCCCTTATCAGATATATGGTTTGTGAATATTCTTACCCATTCTATAGGTTACGTTTCACTGCTGATTGGTTCCTTTGCTGTGCAGAAGTTTTTTCATTTCATTTAGTGCCACTTGTCTATTTTCGTTTTTGTTGCTTATTCTTTTGGTATAATATCTATGAAAACAGTATGGAGGTTCCTCAAAAATTAATATAGAGCTACCATATAATATAGTAATCCTATAATAATATAATATAGTAATATATATAGTAATATATATAGTAATAGTATAGTAATATAATATATATATATATAGTAATATATATAATATATTATATATATTATAGCAATCTTATTTCTTACTACATATCCCAAATAATTGAAACAGGATCTCAAAGAGATAGCTCTATGACCATGTTCATTTCAGCATTATTCACAATTTATCCAAGCTATATAAACAACTGAAATGTTTGTCAACAATTGCATAGAGAAAATGTGATATATAATGTGATAAAATGGAATATTATTTAGCCTTTTAAAAGAAGGAAATTCTGCTATTTTCAGCAACATGGATGGACCTGGAAGACATTAAGTTAAATAAGTCATTTACAAAAGGAAAAACACTGCATAATTCAACCTAGATGAAGTACTTAAAACAGTTAAAGTTAGAGAAGCAATAAATAAAATGGTAGCTTCTAGGGGATAGGGGGAAGTAAGAAGTGGTAAATGTTTGCTTAATGGCATAAAGTCATAATTATACAAAATGAGTAAGTTTTAAAAACTTCCTGCATATAGTAAATACCATGTTGTTGTTCACTTAAAAATTTGTTACGAAAGTAGATCTCATATTGTTTTTTTTAATTTTTATTTAAATTCCAATTAACATTCAGCATAATATTAGTTTTAGGCATGCAATACAGTGACTTAACACTTCCATACAACACTCGGTGCTCATCACAGCAAATACATTCCTTAAACCCATCACCTATTTAAGTCATCCTCCCACCAACCTCCCCTCTGGTAACCATCAGTTTGTTCTCTATAGTTAAGAGTCTGTTTCTTGATTTGCCTCCCCTCTCTTTTTCTCCCCTATGCTTGTTTGTTTTGATTCTTAAATTCCACATATGAGGTGAAATCATAGAGTATTTGTCTTTCTTGGACTCACTTATTTTGCTTAGCATAATACATTCTAGCTCCCTCCATGCCACCTCAAATGGCAAGATTTCATTCTTTTTTATGGCTGGGTAACATTCCCATATATATATATATATATATATATATATATATATATATATATATATATGTGTGTGTGTGTGTGTGTGTGTGCGCGCGCGCGCACACGTACCACCTTTTCTTTATAAATTCATCAGTCAATGGATATTTTGGCTGTTTCCATACTTTGGCTATTGTAGCTAATGCTGCTATAAACATCTGGGTGCATGTATCACTTTGAATACTATTTTTGTATTCTTTGGGTAAATATTTACTAGTGCAATTGCCAGATTGGAGGTAGATCAACTTGTTACTTTTTGGGGAACCTCCATAATGATTCCCAGAGTGGCTGTACCAGTTTGTATTCCTCCTACTCTACATTCTTGCCCACACCTGTGGTTCCTTGTGTTGTTGATTTTAGCCATTCTGACAGGTGTGATTTTAGCCATTCTGCATCTCATTGCAGTTTTGATTTCCACTTCCCTATTGATAAGCGATGTTGAGCACCTTTCATGTGTATGTTGGACATCTTTGTGTCTTCTTTGGAAAAGTGTCTATTCATGACTTCTGCCCATTTTTTAAATTGGATTATTTGCTTTGGGGTGTTGTGTCTTAAAAATTCTTTATATATTTTAGATACTAACCCTTTATCAGATATATCACTTGCAAATATCTTCTCCCATCTGTAGGTTACCTTTTAGTTTTGTTGATGGTTTCTTTTGCCGTGCAGAAGTATTTTATTTTGATGAAGTACCAATAGTTTGTTTTTTTTTTTTTGCTTTTGTTTTCCTTGCCTTAGGAGACATATCTAGTAAGAAGTTGCTACAGTCAATGTAAAATTGGTTGCTGTGTTCTCCTTTAGGATTTTTATGACTTCCTGTCTCACATTTAAGCCTTTATCCATCTTGCATTTATTTTTGTGTTTGGTGTAAGGAAGTGGTCAAGTTTCATTGTTTTCCATGTTGCTGTCCAGTTTTCTTAACACCATTTGTTGCAGAGACTGTCTTTTTTCCATTGGATATCCCTTCCTGCTTTGTCAAAGATTAATTGTCCATATAGTTGTGGTTTAATTTCTGGGTTTTCTATTTTGTTCCATTTATCCATGTATCTATTTTTGTGCCAGTACCTGTACTTGTGGATCACTACAGCTTTGTAATACAACTTCAAGTCCAGAATTGTGATGCCTCCTGCTTTGTTTTTCCTTTTCAAGGTTGCTTTGGCTTTTCAGGGTCTTTTGTGGTTCCATAAAATTTTATGATTGTTTTAGCTCTGTGAAAAGTGCTGTTGGTGTTTTGAATGGAATTGCATTAAATGTAGATTGCTTTGGGTAGTATAGACCTTTTAACAATAATTAGTCTTCCAATTCATCAGTCTGGAATGTCTTTCCATTTCATTGTGTCATCTTCGATTTCTTTCATTAGTGTTTTATAAGTTTTGAGAGTACAGATCACTCAAATCTTTGATTGGTTTATTCCTAGGCCTCTAACTGGCAAGGAAGAAGTAAATCTTTCTCTATGTGTAGATGACATGATATTCTATATTGAAAACCCAAGAGACTCCACCCAAAAACTGCTAAAACTGATAAACAAATTCACAAAAGTCTCAGGAGACAAAATCAAAGTACAGAAAACTGTTGCATTTTTATACACCAATAATGAAACAGCAGAAAGAGAAATTAAGGAAACAATCCCACTTACAATTGCATTCTGTTAAGTGTTTTTAACACGCACACACACACAACAAAGGGACATATGGAGACTTTTGGCAGTAATGGATATGTTATTTTGCTTGATTACAGTGATGGTATCATAAGAGTGTATATATGTCCAAACACATCAATTATATTCATTAAATGTATGTATTTTTATTTATTAATTGTACCTCAATAATCTGTAAAATAACGCCTATAAATGGAAGTCATTTTTATTTGGTTTTATAGCTTTTATCTTTCTATGAAAATCCAAAATATATCTTTTATTATTAACTAATTAATTTCTATACTTTTTATGTCCGTATTTTTAAAGTATGTTTATTTAATTAAATAGGTCTTCTGTGGGGGCGCCTGGGTGGCGCAGTCGGTTAAGCGTCCGACTTCAGCCAGGTCACGATCTAGCGGTCTGTGAGTTCGAGCCCCGCGTCAGGCTCTGGGCTGATGGCTCAGAGCCTGGAGCCTGTTTCTGATTCTGTGTCTCCCTCTCTCTCTGCCCCTCCCCCGTTCATGCTCTGTCTCTCTCTGTCCCAAAAATAAATAAAAATTTAAAATAAATAAATAAATAAATAAATAAATAAATAAATAAATAAATAAATAGGTCTTCTGTGGATCTATTTATATTTTCTCTCTCTCCCTGTCTCTATCTATCATCTATCATGTATCATCGTCATCATCATCATCTTCCAATCATACTTTGTAATTTTAAAAAATGTAGACATGATCTGAGACTCAGAATGACAGTGACTTTCTCTAGAGCACACAATCTAGCTTGAGATATGACAAAAAATCCCTTAAATATTACAAGGATTTGTGACTTCTAAAAGCTCAAACCTAACCAACAAAATCTTTTCCCTTAGTTAATTTCATAAGGGAAGTGTGACTAGCAACAATATACCAAAAAAAATGCTTCTTAGATGAATGGTAATGAAGAAAAAAAAAATTGAGAAACACTACTCTTGAGAATAACTACGTTTGCTACTGTCAGGCAGTTCAGTTACAGCAAGGTTCTCAAATGTGGCTGGGCAACCTGTGGGGATCCATATAACTGTCAGGAGGGCCACTGCACCAAAATGATTTTCACAATAATACTAAGATGTTATTTGGCTTTTTACACTCATTCTCTCATGAGGACACAGTGATGCTTTCCTGAAGTTATATGACATGTGATTCTACAACAAATCAAATGCAGAAGCAAATATGATAGTCTAGCATTCTTCTATTACACCAGACTTTAAAGATATTTCAACAAATATAGAACAATGAAGTGCTTCTCAATTTCATAATGTCTATTTCATAATGTAGGTTATCTAGGTCAATATATTTTAGGTTTTTGTTATGTGTAAATAAATTAATAATCATATTTTAAAAAGTTCTGTTGCAATTTCTAATATGATAAATATCAATAGATATCAATCATATAACCAAAACTCGTTGGTGTCCTCAATACCGTTTAACAGTATAAAAGGTGTTCTGAGTCCTGAAAATATGAAAGCCACTCAGTTAGATACAGTTGGAATTATAGATCAACTTAATCCAGTCAAAAATTCTATTCTCTTGAAACTGGGCTTAATTAAAATCTTGAGAAGGATGCTGTCTTTCAAGTTTACATTTATTCCTAAGTGTAGCCTCAAAGTTCCTACTAAAAGTTGGGGAAGCTTGGCAGGACTCTTCCCCATTGGTCTACCCTGATCTAGAAGTTTGCCCTGATGAATCTACCAACATATACATGGACTCCTCAGTGTCTCAATCACTGCTTTTGAATTTGGGACAAAAATACACCTAAAATGTTGAACTTGGTTTTGGGCGTTCTGTCTTTCTGAGATCTTAGTCCCAGGATCTTCACTTATTTTAGTTTGTATGACAAATAATATGGTTTCAAGATGGGAAGAATCTGTTCTTATATTTCAATATAACACATTTTACTTAGATTGGGAAAAAATAAATCATAGGTAATAATTTGGAAGACATTTTATAGTATTATTCAGTGAAGAAAATTTTGTTGTGGAAACTTCTGTTTTCTACTAGAAAAGTCTGTAATCTGAGCAAAACCACAATAAGAAATGTATAGCCACTGTTATAAAACCGTTACATATATTGTATCACACAATTTTCTCAAAATTATTATTAATGGTGTTTTACAGATAACAAAAAATACTGAAACATGAAAAATATATTTCCTCTTTCTGTCCTCTCCTCTGCCCATGGATATTTCCTTTCTGCTCATGGTCTATCATTAAGTTCTACTCAATCTTAAATAATAAATGGCTATCCTATTGGTCTAATTCCTTCCTTTAATAAAGAATTTTTCTTGAAAAAAGAAAAAAAGAGCTTCCAGATAAATGCACACATTTTCTCAATGCCAGCAAATTTCAGTTAAAAGATAAACACATGGATAAATGATGGCTTGGCAATTTTGATGTTCTAAATTATTTAGTCATCTAGTGTTTTACTCATGTCAGGTCCAAGTCAATGAGATTGGGACTCTAGGAATATGTAAAGAGAAAATTAATTGGAATGAGATAATGTCACGAGGAGGTCCTTCTCACCCCATACATGGGTGCCACTAAGTGACTTTTATCCATTGAGGTTCAACAGTCTTTCCATAGTAACACACAGAGGAATGTTCCAGCATTATGAAGCGAACACTTTCTCATTAAAGTAATAGAATAATAACATGGACACCCATAGTTTAAATATTTCACATGTAAAGAAGTCAGGCTCCTCTTGATTGCAAATAGCAATCACACAACTGAGAAGTGCAAGACTCTCCTCTTCCTGTCCTCTCTTTTATTTCTCATGGTTCAGCATTTCCATTTCCACTTTTACTCTTTGTTTCCAGAAAATATAGTCTAGGTTTCTTCTATATTTCTGACCATTGTTTCTTAGCCTACTTCAATGTATTATATTCCTTTTCATCTTCAAGTTCTACAGGCTTTCTTTTGTGAAATGTTTTGCTGTTATGGTGACTGTTTCTCCTCTTTCTCCTGCTTTACCATCTCTTCTTTTATATAGGGTTCCTGACTAATCCATTTTGATGAATATTTCTTAAGCTGAACTATGTTTACCCCAGTGATCTATGGTAAGATACATAAGATATGCAAAGTTAATTAGTTTCTTAGGGCTGCTGTAATGAAGTACAAAAAACTGGCTGGCTTTGAATGACAGAAATGTACTTTCTCAAAGTTGTGGAGAACAGAAGGCCCAAAGCAAGGTGCCATGTTCTCTCCTCTGGATTTTGAGGAGAATATTTCCTTGCTTTTTCTAGCTTCTGGAGTTCTCTGGCTCATGGACACATTGGTCCAATCATGTGGCAATTTTCTTCCTGTGTGTCTTCACATAGTTTTCTTTCTTTGTATGTCTGTCTCTGTGTCCAAATTCCCCATTTTTTAAGACTCCAGTCATATTAGATTAGGATGCATCCTAATAACCACATTTTAACTTGATTATCTCTGTAAAGGCCCTATTCACAAATAAGGTCACAATTCTGACTTAGGATTTCAACTTATCTCTTTGGAGGGACATAATTCAATTCATAACACAAAGTTAAATCACAATATGACATGCTTTCTTGAAGATTTTTGGGGCTGGGAAATTGGGTTCAGGCACTGGTGTGGGTTCAGTTTTACGAAGACTTGTTTTAAGCAGATTTGTAGGGGAGGTATGCTCTCACCCTTTACGAACATAAGAAAAAACTTAGACACTGAATATGATCTCATTTCCTATGTTTTGGTTTTTGAAATAAATTTTTCCTATAATGCCAATCATTTCATGATTCAACTGCCTAATTTATATTTAATTTTATTATTATTTTTTAATGTTTATTTGTGTGAGAGAGAGAGACAGAGACAGACACACACACACACACAGAGAGAGAGAGAGAGAGAGAGAGAAGGGGCACAAACAAAAGGAGGGAGGAACAGAATCTGAAGCAGGCTCCAGGCTCTGAGCTGTCAGCAAAGAGCCTGACATGGGGTTCAAAACTCATGAACCATGAGATCATGACTTAGCCAAAGTTGGATGCTTAACCGACTGAGCAATTCAGGCACTCCATAAACTGCCTAATTTATATTTTAGAAGCTGATCTCAAGATTATCTAGTCTTGTAGAGATAATTTTTACATTTCAAAATTATTGCAGATACAACTAATAATTCCACATAATTTAGGGTAAATAACTTTTAGGTCTTTACAACATACTAAACATCCATTTTTTAGCAATTCTTCTAATTTGTTTGTACATCAACTAATAGGACAGATGCTTCAAAACGTGCCTTTGCTTCTGCAGATTATACGCTTTAATTTCACCACAGCGGGACTCATCACTGGCATTCTAATTCTATCTCAGAATTTACTACTTGATGTTTTCTTTGGTTTGCTGAGATTTAAATGACTACTATGTAATTATATAACAGCTACTACCTTAAAATAATTAGAAAAATGGAACAGTTATACTGCAAAGTTCTTCACTGTGAATTACCTATGTACTTTACATGAGGAGACAGATACATATAGCCTTCCTGGGAGGCAGTTGACTTATTATCACTTTGGGGTACATAGACCCAGATGTGTGCCAAACAGTTCTCTAGTAGCTTGAATGAATGTGCTTTCCTAAATTCTCCTCTTAGCAGTAAGTTGGGGAGGCAGATGCCTGAATTCCCTTGTTGTTTAGATACTTTTAGTCCAATATGAATATTAAGGATGTTAAGAAATAAATATTAATACAACTCCTAACAAACCTGTCTGGAATTATCTTTATTTCCTCAAACAGTAAGATGATTATACAAAGGGTTATAATGATAAAAAAAATGTATATATATTTCCTAACCTGAAAGTTTTACAATATGGCTTTCTGAGATGATTTAAGTATTTATTGTTAATGGGAAAGGAGGGAAAGTATATGACTTATCAAGTTAATTTCCAGAAAAAAAATAATGTCCTGATACATGGGAGTGCTGAATTTTCAGTTACCTAACTTGTAAACACATTTTCAAAAATATATTTACTTTTGAAAGTAAGAGCAAAATAAGCCCCTACTCTATGGCCTGATTTTAAGTTAAATTCAGTCAAAATGGTTTTGATTATGTCTTTTTCCCCCTAAGTGAATTCAGTAATAATATATAAGAATGGCACAAATAAAAAATATGTGAGCATACTGGGCAATTTCAGACACATGGAGAGCAAGTTAGCAAACCATGCATTTAAAATATTCAGAATTCTTTGCAGTGTTCATTCATCTGAGGAGCCAGAGCCCTTGAACTCTAATGATGAGCAGGTGACCAACTACCAGGAATACTAATCTTTAATCAACCCCTATTTGAAGCATGAAATTCTCACTCCAGGAAGGTGATTAGTTAATTTAATGGGAATAGGATTGCCAAATGGGAAGTATGTATAGAAATATAATTTAGAATGTTGCTATCTGTTATTACTCTTGCAATTTAAAGAGAAAAATATCTCTTTATCTGGAACTTACATAATTATTTTTCCAACAAAATAATTCCAAACAGATCAAATAGAAAATATTTATTTTGGTACTCTTTATACAAGCAAAACAATACTGACTCAATTGTCTTTATGTTTTTTTTTTTTGTAATTTTAAACCAATATTTAAGACCTATGATAAATATTCCCTTATAATTAATTAAATCAAACAAAGGTGAGCAGAATACCATTCAGTATATGATCTAATAATGAGAATATGGTGACTGCCAGAATAATCCAACTACCAGTAAAAAATTCACCTTTATTATGGCCAATATAAGACTGTCCCTAGACAAAGTACTTTACAGTATTTATTCAAAATTTATTTTAACGTCAAACATAAATGAATAATTAGGTCTGCAAGTTAGCACTTTGGGTATTAAATCAGTTGCTTCTTCATAGATTTTATGGTCTGGGACATCTATACTATTTCATTTGATCCTATTTAATAAGATTTCCATATATTTTGTACCCTACTACATTCCAGAAAAAATATTTTATTTCCCTGAATGAAAGAAATGGTACCAATGCTTCATATAAAAATTTACTATAAACGATTCAAGCTGTAAGCAACTATACCTGAGACCAGGCCATTTTCTCTTCTAGAATAAAATATGATACATAATTAATGTTATACATTTTGGGACTTAACATTTTGACATTTAAATCTGAATAAATGTTTAACTGTGATGAAAACAATGTAATAAATCTGGTCAAGTTAAATATAGAGATGTTTAAACGACGCACATTATCTAAATCCTTCCAAACTTTTAATTTCATGAAATTATTTTTCTTTGTTGTAGAAAATGATGCACTTATAACAGTTTATTGCTCCTGTTTTGGATTATATGATTTTGCTAATTAATAAAATTTTAAGGTATTTATTTTTAATTTCATCATTCTTTCTTAACATGATTTATTACATTTGTTAGGAGTAAAGAAGTTATATGACAGAATTATATTTAGAGGAGACTTATAGTAAAATATTAAAGTGATATACTGAATGTTTCTATGAATCTTTCCAATTTATTGCCATTAATTATACTTCATGAACACCAAGTACTGATATTTTCAACTCATATTTTAAAGGAAATTGATTGTCTATGGAAATTTTCAGAGGATTTTGGTGCTGTAAGAAAAATAAAAGAATAACCAGGCTCCAATACCAATTTTTAAATTAAAGGCAACACCTTGTACTACTGAGAAACAAATAGGAAATCATTGGCAAAGAAAGGATAATAATAATGAATTTAAAATTAGAAATGAGTCATGCTCCTGTAACTATGTATTCAAGAAGTAAATAACCTATTTTGTTTATTTATAAATCACCTTCAACTGAACAATGCATGTAGCCTTATAGTATTAAAATACAAAGTATGTTACTGGCATTCAACATGTTAATGAGTCGCTTGCGTTGTGTGTATCTGATTAAAAAGTAAAACTAACATTTTTCTTGATGGGGTAAGATGTAAAATGTGACTAAGCTAATCGTATTGTGGCTTTACATCTTTTTGCATCATATATATTCAGTTATATATTATATTATACATTTATTTTTAATATTCACTTTTAGTATTGAGGATTTCTTTTACCTTTACTTAAGTGGTTGTGAGTGTACATTTGTGTGTGTGAGAGAAAAATTCACATATATGTGAATATGTGTATGCTAAATAGAGTACTGGATAATATATTCAAATTGAAAAGAAGTTGGAGCTCCTTGAATGGGTAGATTATTAAAAAAGGTGTAAGAAGTAACCAAGAAACAAGGTCTAATAAATAATTGAGGAGAATCCGCAATGAAATGCTGAGATTGTGCTCTATTCTCTTCCAAACAGGAGCTAAAGAAATTTATAAATCTTCTCTCAATCTCATGAAAAATAAAATAAAATAAAATAATAATAATAATAATAATAATAATAATAATAAGGCATTATGTACCAAGCTTTTAAAGACTTGGGTATCAATAAATATTCTTCCTTATATTTCTGTGATTTTTCCAAATCTGTACTAAAAACAAAAACAGAAAGGAAGAATAAAGGTTCAATAAATATTCCTCAAAATATGAACTTGGAAAAGTTGGCAATACTAGAAAAGTAGACATCCATAACCAACCATGGCTCTGAGGGAGAAATAACAGAGGTCCTTGCTTAGTAATAATAGAAAAATAAATAGATGATCGATAGATGATAGATAATAAAGCAACACAAAACAAAACAACACAACAACAAACCTTAAGAGAGATCTGAGGAGATAGAAGGTAGCTGTGTCCCAGTGTGGAACAAATTATTATAATGAAGGACTGTCTGCTGTGGCCTTAGACAGGGAACGGCTCATAACATAGTTTGATGGCTGTGCTCTTTTGTGTCACCCTCTTTACCCCTAGAAGATCACCATGTCAAGGCACGAAAGAAGCCAAAAGAAAACTGAGACATAACACCAAGGCACTGCTTGAGAATAGACAGGATGACACATTAATAGTAACAACAGGTGGGCTATGCATCCCCTGAAAATTATCTACTGGGGAAGATCCCTAACGGACCAAACATGTTTACTGAGATCCTTGCAAGACTTCAGCCTCCAACTGTTCTCTCCACCCCTCTTACTAAACTCAACCTGACTCCAGGACCCCAGTCTTGCTAGCCCTACATTGTTTTCTATAATTATCACAACCTAAAATTATCCATTCCTTCCAAGAAATTGCACAATGAACAATTCTTGCCGCAATATTGTTTGACCAATCTCTTTCCTTAAGTGTAATTTTTATGGCTGAGTTCACTAAGATTCTGAGAACACATGAAGTTAGAGATAAATGGACTGGTTGAGACCAGAACATGAAGACAGAGGCTCTCTCCCTAAATTGTACTCTACAGACACATATAAGAGTATAATATATATGGCCTAAACTTTTCCTCACTCCCCATTGAAACACAACCAGTTTATATATAAATTCACAGAGAACAGTTTATAGGATTGCTAAGAGCATAGGATGAAATAAAAAGAAGCTAAAATTGTAGTTGGTGAGGGAGCAGCAGTGACTCGAATTTGCGGGGAGAAGGGAATGTTTGATGTTTCGTGGTTTGCATATCGACCTACTCTTGTCTGTACTTGGTGAAGATTATGATGCACTCTTGTTTTAAGTCTCCCTTCATCATGGTCCCAGAGTGATCTTATCTGATGTTGGTGTCCTGTGAGATTATTTCTGGCCAACAGGAGGATACCACCTGTGGCTGTGAATGCCAGCCTGGTTCCCTAAAACACTGAGTCCCAGATGTTAGTGTTGGGGACTCCTATACCCGTTGCTATATTCTCTTGCTCAAAATATATCTTCTTAGCATCAGATACCCCGAAATATAGCATAAATGTCCTTTTTTTTTCTAAAAACAACAACAACAACAACAACAACAAAAATCTCATGAATTATTTTCCAAGCAAACTAGATAATTTATCCATTGGCTAGAAAGCAGTCTATGTACAAAAGTGATGTCAGAATGTATATTTTTATGAGTGTTCAAACTTTTGTAATGCTTCACTGAATATTATAAAATAAATAGGGGAAAGATAGTCTTAGTTTCTTTAATCATGTTCACGCAAACTTTTACCACCTGGGTCTCTTAATGCTGTTTCTTATACTTATTGCCTTTTCCTGCATTTTGTAATTTTCATTAGGTTCTCCACCTCTAGTATCACTCAGTCTGTGAGAAGTGGTCATTACATTGTCAAAAAGAACCTCTCTGATCAAATTACATTCATCTTTATAATTATAAACATAGTCAATATTTAAAGACTAGTTTCTCATGCCTTGGAAATTAATTGCAAGTTAGAGTTCCCCTCCACTAGCTGCGTTAAAGTAAACCTTCCTTCTAAATTTCTAAACCTCTCATGCACAAATATGAAGAACATTCCAAACATGCTACTACTTTCTAATCTCTACACTGCTATTTCTGTTTCCCTTCTGCCCATACTCAGCTCATATATTTTTCAATATATATTATATTGAATATATATAAAATAATATATTTTATCAATATATTATCCACCAGTCCAAATCCGGCACAAACCTCATATTTTACAGCTTTGAAGTTGTCTCAAAGTTTGCCTGTTAATTGATAAAAGAAGTTAGTGCCCCTGACAGGATATCACATTATGTTGCTCAGTACAGATCACCTCTGTGCCTCTCTTATTTCTCAACTGCATTATATGTTTATTTTAGACTAGTATTGGTACTGGTCATCATTCAGATTTTCAATATAAAGTCTCTAGTAATGTCTAGACACAGTACTTCATTTTCACAAATTCTCAAAAAAGTAAAAAAACTCCTTTGAATGGAAAGTTGAACTGTATTCTGTATTAATATGTAGAATGCTAAAGACTATATATATTTCCATTTTGACACATAGTCAATTTAAGAAAGCTTCTCTAAAATGTTTATTCCCCCTTTACTTCACCCATCCCCCACCCAATTTCCCTCTGGCAACCACCAGTTCTCTGTTTTTAAGAGTCTGGTTTTTTGTTTCCTTTTTCTTTTGTTTGTTCATTTTCTTTGTTTCTTAAACTTCACATATAAGTGAAGTCATATAGTATTTGTCTTTTGTCTTTTTCTTTCTGACTTATTTCACTTAGCATTATACTCTCTAGCTCTATCCATGTTGTTGCAAATGGCAAGATGCCATTCTTTTTTATGGCTGAGTAATATTCCACTGTATAGATAAATACTCAGTAGTGGGAGTACTGGATCATACAGTAGTCCTATTTTTAATTCTTAAGGAACCTTCATACTGATTTCCACAGTGATTGCACCAATTTATATCCCCACTAACAGTGCACAATGATCCCTTTGTATTCACATCCTTGTCCATACTTGTTATTTCTTGTCTTTTTGATACTAACTATTCTGACAAGTATAAGATTACATCTTATTGTGGTTTTGACTTAAAGTTCCTCGGTAATTAGTGATTTTGAGCATCTTTTCATATGTCTGTTGGCCATCTACATGTCTTCTTTGGAGAAATGTCTACTTAGGTCCTCTGCTTATTTTTAATTGGATTATCTGGGTGTTTTTTAGTGTAAAATCTTTTCTTTTTCTAAATATATTAATGCATATTGATGATCCACATCTAAGGAAAAGAAAATTTAAAGTTGCTATCAGCAGAAACTGTTTGACCAACTTTTAATTAGTGTTTCCTAGTTACTGATAGAAATGCTAAATAGTTAACAGTTTGTGGAAAAGATTATCAATAACAATGTTATTTCTCGTACCATGATCAACAGCTTTCAATTTTGGAAAACTAAGGGGAAGATTAACTTTACAAATAAAAATACTATCTAGAAACTAGACACAAATAACATTTTTGGGGTGATAAACATGTATTTTATATAGTGTAAGAAGATTATACCTATTTGTGTATATATGTACATGGGAATATAATGATCATAGATATGTTCTGGGGAAATAAACATACAAACCTCAATAATATAGGAAGTATGAGATGTTAAGTATAAGGCAGATTGGAATAACATAGATGATCATTACTGGTGCAGAGAAAATGTTGCAGGGCGTTTGAAATAATGATCTGATTTATAGGGAGTAGGAGCAACACCTTAGAAAAAAAGACTGGAGAATTATCATACTCCAGTTAGAGAGTAATTTTAATATGAGAGAAACACACAGAGTAAAATCCCCAAAGAGCATATTGGATATCTACATATTTAATTTGAATTGTGTAAATTGTCAGCAATGAGTAAAAGAAAATACTGCTTATATTCAAAGAAAAAGAAATTAATGATTTTAAAGTAACTAAAGTTGTCCCTTCAACAATGCAGTTGTTAGTTAGAAGAATCAACCCCATCCCCCTACATAGTCAAAAAAATCTGTGTATAACTTTTGACTCTTTCAAAACTTAACTATTAATAGCCTACTCTTGACTGAAAGCCTTACCAATAACATAAACAGTTGATTGACATGTATTTTGTATGTTATATGTATTATATACCGTATTCTTACAATAAAGTAAGGTGGAGAAAAGAAAATGTTAACAAAAAATCATAAGTAAGAGAAAATACATTTATAGTGCTGGACTGCAAAAACTTGACGTATAAATGGACCCTCATAGTTCAAACATGTGTTGTTCAAGGATCAAACATACATTGTTTAGGAAGAAATGTAGTTAGAGTAAGAAGTCTATTGATGCACCTAGCTATGAGTACAAAGAAACTCTTTCCTAATTCATAACCCCATTGAGAAATACAGAGGTTCAGTTGCATTTTTTCTCCTCTAGGCATAGTTGCAGTATTATTGCAGGGAAGCCAGTCACTGCTCTGTTTTCATCCATTTTGTCCTGGACCCAAAGATCTTACTATTTATATAGTTAAAGCACAATGAAGTTGCTTTTTCCATTTATAGAATAATTCCTTTGTCTTAAGAGGTTCTGAAACATGTTTTCACGTGCTAGGATGGAAATAATTTGTGAAACATTTTATTGTGCCTCCCTCAATTTCCCTTGGACATCCAGAGTTAAAAGAACAAGTGACCAGGAAGAGTTTCAGTTTCTACCCTTCCCTACATTTGAGTTATTTGCATACAGTTGGTCTATGACATCCAAGATTAGTACATACAAATCTATGTGTGTTTGCCTCTCTATCTCCCCATGCAAATAAATGTAAATTTCTTGATGGCCAGGACTGCTTTCTGTTCATTATTGAAAAACCTAGTTTTCCAACATCTACTATAATTATCCAGCTTGTTATATTTTACCTTGTTAAAATAGTTACACACTATCTTATCTTACTATAGCTATTTACTTGATAGATTTTCCTTATTATTTAAAAAAATTATATATCTGAGTGTATTTTATGATAACAAATACCCACATAGAGGGGTGCCTGAGTGGGTCAGTTGGTTAAGTGTTCAGTTCAGGTTATGATCTCACGGTTTGTGAGTTCGAGCCCTGCATCAGGCTCTCTGCTGTTGGCACAGAGCCTGCTTCAGATCCTCTGTCTCCCTCACTCTCTGCCCCTTCCCCAATCATGTTCTCTCTTTTTCTCTCTCAAGAATAATAAAATAAACATTAAAAACAACATACAGAAAGCTCCCACAAAACAACACATACTCTAATATGCCCAATTATTCTTTCATCTAGCAATGACACAAAACTTTCAATACCTAATCTATAGGCAAATGCAGGAACACTATCCATGTGATTTAACACAGGTGGAAAGATATATATCTCTGGACTCTTTGTGATATGCACTATTCCACATGATTTTGCTTAAAAGCTCATTGCCAAATTGTTAGCGCATTTTTTATCTCTTTAACTGCTTACTCATTTAGATCATTATAAGCCTGCAGGCTGCCTAGGTTGCTGAGGTCAACCCAAGGATAGTTCTGTATTGCTATTGTCAGCATTTCAATCTCAACTGAGATTATTCAGTTAAATCTCATATTTAACCTTCGACCTCGAGCTTATCTTTGTCTAAAATGCTTTGCAGACACTTTGAAACAACACATCATTTACATATCATAATCCCAGTCCAATCCAAAACTATAGTTATCGGGATACAGCAGCAACAGGATTATTATTTCAAAGACTTGGGGTGATGTTCCTTCTGAGGAGGTTGGAAGAGTTTTATAATGGACCAAAACAGTTTTAAGACTCTAGAATAAATATAATAAAGTTTTTGATTAAAAGTTCCTATTAAATGAAAAAAAGTGAAGAAGTAACATGAAAAGTGAATTGTAACATCTTGATATTCGTTATTATTAAACTATATCAAATAGCACAGTAATGATTTCAATTTTATAAAAATCAATAGATATACTCTATCTCTAAACATTAATATTTTATGTAAGGTTTAATGTTTTGGATGTCCACCACAAAAGACATTGCTATTTGATGATGGATAGTGAAAAAGCATTTTAACACACTAAACGAATTACTAATTGTTCTAAAGATGATAATAATGACTTTATGGGCTGAAAATATCTTCATACTGTTACGAATTGGCTCATTTTTAAGATAGCAAAAATTTTACTATAAACATTATAATCTGCATTAGGGATGGCTGATGAGAAGAATGATCTCAATTATCCTTATCTTGCTTATGTTGAATCACTGAATTAAAAATAATAAGAAATTTATGTTGGGCTTAATAGGCAAAAATATAAATGGCATCTGTTGGTCTTTTTCTCCACTAAATCTCAAAACTTTCTGTTCCCAAAAGGAAAATAAACAGATTCTAATAGCATTCTCTATGAAAATTAATTACCCTGGATTTCAGTTTATTCACCTATTAAAATGCTGGAGGTGATAGAAATCCATTTATTCTTCCACTGATCCATTCCAGCTGACACTTAAAGAAAACAAACTTAATTCTTCCTGGAACACTGAATGGGAATCTGTCAGAAGAAAACTGGAGAAATCACTCTGTCCTTAGGGAATCATGTGAAAATAAATGAACTGAATACACCAAGAATAGTAGCTACAGTGTGTGTCAAAGTTCATATATTTATTCTTTAAACTCTATTTAAATTATACATAAAATATTATATGTATGTATATATATACATATATATATGAAATCTTTAGTATTCAAGTATAAACACTGCAACACTATTTCCTTAGAATAAGAGCGTTATTATTAATTGTTCTTTTAAGCTATACACACACTTAGAAAAGTGGTCAAGACTAAATTATCTGGTAATTGTACATACAAGTATGTTACTTTCCTTAGAAATAAATTTTTACTTATCATAAACAAAAGACAATGTAAGGTATATTTTTCCTAATAACACATATGTGTATTCTATTTTAATCACTTAACTTATAGCAGCTACTGACCTAATAGTTTCAAAATGATGTTTTGAGATAGTTCTTAATAATTATTTTTAAATAAATTTGATTTTTTTTTAGAACTGGTTTAGATTTACAAAAAAAATGCTGTATAGGAAGATCACAGAGTTTAAATATACTGTTTATACTCCATCTAATTCAAATACTATTAACATCTTACATTAGTACGCCCAGTACATTTGTTCCAATTAGTGAACAAAGGTTGATGCATTGTTACAAACAACCACATTTTATCTAGGTTTCCTTAGTTTCTAACCTAATGTGTTTTTCTGTTCCACAATCTCATTTAGGATATGACATTATATTTCCTTGTCATGTCTCCTTAGATTTCTATGACCTGTGACAAATGCTCAGATATTTCTTGTGTTGACTTTGACAGTTTTGAAATGCACTGGTCAAGTATTTTGTGGCATGTCCCTCATTTGGAATTGGTTTGGTATTTTTATCATGATGGTATTATCATCATGATATCATGATATTATCAATAACTGGTGTTATTCATTTTGGTGAAGGAAGTTCACAAAGGTAAAGTGTCACTGTCATCACATGGTATCAAAATTACATACTATCAACATACAATCACTGCTGACGTTGACCTTATTCATCTGGCTGAGATAGTGTTTGTCTAAAGTTACCCTTTCTGTACTGTAATTTTTTGAAGAAGCTATTATATGCAGCCAACATCTAAGGAGT
Organism: Lynx rufus; assembly: GCF_022079265.1. Lineage (NCBI taxonomy): Eukaryota > Metazoa > Chordata > Mammalia > Carnivora > Felidae > Lynx > Lynx rufus. Next base: position 219,436,926 of record NW_025814823.1, on the reverse strand, counting down.
AAGGAGTTATGCTCCATCTCTTTGAGAGCAGCGTATCTACATACATTATTTGGAATTGTTACACATCAAAGATTCATCTTTCTTCCTCTTCATTTATATAATAACAAACTATATTATTATAATAACTCTATTATTATATAATGAGTTTATATAATAATTTTATATAATTTTATCTGTTTAATGTTTATTCAGTTTTGAGACAGAGAAAGAGATGGAGCATGAGTGGAGGAGGGACACAGAGGGAGGGAGACACAGAATCCGAAGCAGGCTCCAAGTTCTGAGCTGTCATTACAGAGCTGGATGCGGGGCTCAAAGCCATAAACCACAAGATCATGACCTGAGCCAAAGTTGCATGCTTAACCCACTGAGCCACCCAGGCGCCCCTGGATTCATACATTTATTTTAAATATACTTTAGATTGTTATGCAGTGTTCTTTTATTTATTTTGTTGCTCAAGTTCTAGTTCAGGCCATTGGAAGCTCTTTCAGTTTGGCCCTACATCCATTCCACATAACTCTCAACATTGTGAATGCGTTAATATATTATTTGTTTGCTTGCTTTTGAGGACTTTCTTACTTTATGACACTGCAGGACACACTATGATTGTCTTGTATGTTTCCTGCCCCAACCCTAGGATCAGCCATTTCTGCAATAAGTCCTATTTCTCTTATTGGTTAATGATATTTAAAACAAGATCTCTATGCTTAGTATGCTCATTGCTGCTGGAGCATCATGGGAATTGGAAGCAACTTGGGGGTCCATGGCCCAAGATAAGAAACTAGGAACAACCAAGTAGATGTGCACTTTTGAGAGATGAATTGATCATAAAAGAGAATTCACATTATCTAGAATTAAAAAGAAGACAGTAGGATATATAAACAATTAATATTCAAGTGAAATACAAAATGAAAATGAGGTTTTGAAATAAATTATTAAACGTTCAGTTTGGCACTTTTCACTATTTCTTATTAAGTTATTTTTACAGCTTCTTTTATTCATTATATTCATATTTTTAAATTGAAATCGTATTAATATATATTCCTATAAATTCATATGAAAATTAACTTCAAATTTATTAGTTAATATTTGTATAGAATATCTTCTATTTTTTCTTACTTGTTATATCTCTTAACTATTATGACATTCTCTGTTTTCTTATATATGTTAGTTTGTCAAAAGTAAACTTTAAATTATCAATTTTATTATACTTTCTACTATAGTTCTTACTTTATTATATTTCTTAGTTTCTTCTTTTTTAAATTTTTTTAATGTTTATTTATTTTTGAAAGAGGGTGAGAGAGAGACAGAACATGAGCTGGGGAGAGGTAGAGAGAGATACTCCCAAGCAGGCCCCACACTGTCAGGGCTGAGCCCAACATGGGTCCAAAACTCACAAACTGTGATATCATGACCTGACCCCAAATCAAGAGTTGACACTTAACGAACTGAGCCACTCAGGTGCTCCCGCCAATCTTCTTTATCCACTGATCAGTCAATGGACATTTGGGCTCTTTCCATAATTTGACTTTTTGATAATGCCGCTATAACCATGAGGGAGCACATGCTGCTTCCAATCAGTAATATTTGACAAAGCAGGAAAAAGTATCCAATAGATAAATATATATATTTATATATATATCAAAATTTTATATTTATATCAGGTCCCTATTCTGCTATATACAATTTCATGTTAAACAGATTCTTAATTATTTAATTGTATTTATTATGTATTTTTTTCATTTTGATAATTATCTTATTTCTTTTTCAAATTAGCCATGTTTTTAATGGTATTCTGTTTGTTCTTTTTTTAACTTCATAATTTTACTCATCTACACAATTTTTTAAAAACTAATTTTTCTGGTCACTTCGGATTTATTTATTGTAGGTTTTCTGTTTTTTTTCACATTATGTTCACATACAATATGGGCTAATAGTTGATTGTTACATTTTCTGTGAATCATGAGCAAATAAGTTAAAGGGCATTTCTTTTCAGTGGGATTTGTATTTGCTTTTGCCAGAAGCCACAAGCTACTATCAACCAGAGACTGCATTGGAGAACTGGAATTTCCCACACTACATATGTAATATTAAACATCAGCATCAAACCTGTGTGACCTCAGGTCTATTTATCCTTTTTTTTTTAGACTTGTTTCTCCACTCAGAGCCAAGGCCAAGCCACAGATTTTTATTCCTTCCAATTCCTTATAATGTATCCTATTAGTCAAGGTTCTCCAGAGAAACAGAACCAACAGGAGATTTTATATATGCATGACTTCATTTTAATGCTGCATAATATCCATGGTGAGATGTTGCATTGATTATCAATCTTTTTCCCTTCCTGCCATCTTTGGTTCAGCACTATGTGTCTCATGAGGGCAGTTGACTACTTCAGACAGCAATGAATCAAACATCCTTTAGAGTTTTATATTTTGGTTATTTCATTCCTGTAGACTTAAGTCTCTGGAGTAGATTTTTTGGGCATGAGCTATGCTTTATTGTTTGTTTTTCTTTTTATTTTAATAGAATTTCTAGACTCTCTTCTTCCCCACCCAAAAATGGTTGTAACAATTCATGTTTCTACCAGCAACAAAAAAGATGGTGTTCAGTGGATCCTATGTTGCTCACATCAGTCTGATTTGTGTTTGATATTTCATTTTTTCTTTGCCTCTCCATGATTTGTAATGAATTTGTTACTTTTGTTCTTTTTGATATGCTTGAAAAACTGACAGTCTGGACCCTTTTCTCTTTGTTCTACTTGCATATTTTTAAGTAAATTTATAAGAACTTTCCTTATAGTACTCTTTATTTTGCACTTCTCTTTTATGCCGCCAACTGCATTGTATCTGATGACCAATTATGGTATCTTTTGTTTCCATATGAGAACTTTACGTCTTTTATAACTCAAGGAATTAATGTATTCATCATTAGCATATTACTCTACTCTGGGTTTATATGTATTCTGATTGATACTGTTCTGAGTTATATTTTTCCAGCATGCATAACTTTTAGTCTATTTGAAATTTCTTTTGTTGTCAAATTTGGTTTATACTTGTTTCTTGAGATCTTTATATTTTAAGTTCTTTTTTAAAGTTTATTTATTTATTTTGAAAGAGGCAGAAACAGCACGAATCGAACAGGGGCAGAAAGAGGGAGAGAGAGAATCCCAAGCAGGCTCATGGGGCTCGAACTCACAAAAGTGTGAGAGCATGAGCTGAACGGAAACCAAGAGTTGGACTCTTAGCCAATATAGCTACCCAGGTGCCTCTATATTTTAAGTTCTAATAAATTAAGTTTAGTTTTATCCACATAATATTTATATAATATTTCTTTAGTGACAACAGCTGTTAAAATGTATGTCAAAACTATGTAGACTACCTGTGTTTTACTTCAGAATTTTGACTTGAGGCCTCTATTGTAAAATTCCTATGTCTCTTTTTCAGTGAAAATTATGCTTTGTTTTCCAAGTACACTTCAGTAAACCTTTTCTGATTTCAGTGACAGGAAGTTCAAGACATTGGATGTTACTAGTAAAGACAATAGAATTTAACAGACCCTTTACCTGAGTTTTGTCATTGCTTATAACTGTGTTATTGTTTTTGTTTTTGGTTTTTTGGTTTTTTTTTGAAGTTTATTTATTTTTGTGGGAGAAAGTGTAAATGGGAGAGGGGAAGAGAGTGGGGGGGACACAGAATCTAAAGCAGGCTCCAGGCTTTGAGCAGCCAGCACAGGGCCCGACTCGAGGCTCGAACTCACGAACCATGAGATCACAACCTGAGCTGATGTCGGAGGCTTAATCGACTGAGCCACCCAGGTGCCCCTTAACTGTTTCATTCCTGATGAATGATAAAAAGTATTATATCTTAACATACAATTAAGCTTCTAGCTATATATGTACTTAGACAAACAGATGATCAAAGAAAGGAAATAAAAATCACTACTATTTTAATGTCTCCTATGTGTGTATAGATTTTTAATGTAATCATATCATCTTTCTTCTTTCAATACTATGTCTTTAATTTTTTTAGATATAATTAAATCTCCACATGTAAATAAAATTACAATGTTCATATAATATTCAACCCTATGCTTGAGGAAACAATCTAACCAGTAACTTTTATTATATATTTATGAGATTTTAAATTATTCTCTGTAACAAAGATGTAAATTCTTGTCCACATACTTAACACCTTGGGAGTAATCCTAAATTCTGATTCCACAGTCATTTTTAGATTGTTGATAGCATTGCTAAATTCTTTCTAAAAATAGTTGTACAATAGTACAACCTATGGTGGAAATAATGATATGTTGTTGTCTACTCTATTTGGAACACCAGATTGCATATGCTAATAATAGTTCTTAAAAACACATGCTATTAAAAGACAGCAAAAAGTAAATTCACATACATTCCTAGTTACATCTAATCCTTTTTTATTTCCTTTCCCCAACGAACAGAAAATTTCTTGATATTTCTGTATCTAAACTAACATCTATTGCATTGCCTGCCACAGACCATATGCTCAATATACTTCGAGTGAATAAAGGCTTAAAATCTATGATTTTTGGTCCTTGCAAATTGGTCATAAACAATTATATCTTTCCTTTAATACTGAAACTGTATTGCATAGTTGAAAATACAATCTTGTTCTAAATTTCTCTTTGAAAAATACTCTCAGGGACCCTCAAAATTCTTACACAGTTTCACAGTGGTATATGAGAAATAGGATGGACTTCTTGTGTCATATAGAAATGGCTCCTGATAGCCTTTAAAAAAAACTGAATTATAATTAACTTACAATATTGTTAGTTTTAAGTGTGCCACATAATGATTTGACATTTTTTACATGACAAAGTAACGACTACAGCAGGTCTAGCTACTACCTGTTACCATGTAAAGTTATTGCAATGCTATTGACTATCTTGTCTATGCTGTGCATTGCATCCTCATGACTTATTCATGTTATAACTGGAGGCTTGTACCTCTTAATCGCCTTCACCCTGTTTCACTCATCCCCACACTCCTCTCCCCTCTGGCAATCGTCAGTTTGCTCTCTGTGTTTGAGCCTGTTTCTCTTTCACTTTGTGTTTTGACCTGTCTGATGATTACTGCAGGTTCAGGACCAGTTCACTGGCTTTTTCAAAGTAGCAGTCTGGTGTATACCTCTGATATTCGGCATTTTGAAGAAATGCTTCCATTAACCACTGCTGCTGAAGCCTGCTCTCATCAATCTCTTGCTTGTGGGGCTTAAAATATAGTACAATTGTCTGTTCATTTAGTGAAGCCATTGTGGTTCTCAAACATAAAGAAGGTCACTCTTTCCCAAGTCACACATGGTGAAGGTTGTCTCATATCAAAAACAACTTGGTTCCCAATCTTATTTATCTGTACTTCCAATTCACAGATCAGCACATATACCACAGAGACACGTTTTTTTTCTCCCAACATGTCTATGAGTTATGCCAGGCCATTCTGTGACCAAATAATCACTCTTCAAAGTTCAGCTACCATGGTGAGGCGCTCAGATGACTCAATCCATTCTCACTTTTATGGCAAATTATTTATGGAAAATTATTTCCCAGATTATTTCTCAGAGACAATGTTGGCCTTTTTCTTTTAATCACCTTGGCCATTGTAAACTAATTCATCTAAATAGTTTATTTTTTGATAAAATTTAATTATCAAGAAATGGAATTGTGAAATTCTTGTACTTCTAGGAAAATGTGCACTATTACAGTTCTAAAACATCCAAATTCTTTGGTGAGGGTCACTGTGGTAGATACACTTACAGAGGTTACCCTGTATTATCAGAATGGCCTGGTATACGCTCCCTAGTGGAAATGGAAGAAGTTTCTTGTTTTGCAACAAGGGATATTCACATAGTTATTTCCAGGGAAAAGGGATACTTCTCTAAGATGAAGTGATGTTTCCATTTATATACAGGAAAAAACATACTGATTTTTAAGTAATTTTTAAAAAAGTGGTCCCCGGGGGCGCCTGGGTGGCGCAGTCGGTTAAGCGTCCGACTTCAGCCAGGTCACGATCTCGCGGTCCGTGAGTTCGAGCCCCGCGTCGGGCTCTGTGCTGACAGCTCAGAGCCTGGAGCCCGTTTCCGATTCTGTGTCTCCCTCTCTCTCTGCCCCTCCCCCGTTCATGCTCTGTCTCTCTCTGTCCCAAAAATAAATAAACGTTGAAAAAAAAATTTTAAAAAGTGGTCCCCTCCAAAAGTTTCTTTTCCAGAAGTGCTTTTTTTCTTCTTTTAACCAGTGAATGAATGAATAAATGAATAAATCAAAACCAAACTATATTATACAGTAAGTTTAAAACTTACCTTTATTTTTAAATGTTTATTAATTTTGAGAGAGCACATACCTGCACGTGAGAGGAAAGGGGCAGAAAGAGAGGAGGGGAGAGAGAATCCCAACCAGGCTCAGCCCTATCAGTGCAGAGCCCAATACAGTGCTCGATCTCATGAACCACAAGATCATGACCTGAGCTTAAATCAAAAGTCAGTTGCTTAAACTGACTGAGCCACCCAGGTGCCCCTAAAACTTATCTTCAAAAGTTTTAAACAAAAACAAACTATATATATGTAGTATGTCATATCACAAAAGACACGCTGTATATTTGACAAAGGAGCTTATTTATTTTTTGGTTGGAAGGGGGAAAAAAAAAGTAAGGATCAAAATGACAGAGTAGCTCAGAGAATTATAATGAGTGGCTTTTAAGATCATTTCTACCTGTAGATGACCAACTTTATTACTTAAACATTCTGTGGGTCTGTGCCCACATTTCCTTTAAGCCTCCTTTTTGTCCTTCATGGGAGATGAAAATATTTCATAGTCACTCTATAAACAAGGAGCTCATCTGTTAATGTCAATGGAAAGTTTACTAATGTATAAGTTATATAGCCTACATCCACACATATGTCATATCATGTGACAAGGCACCATTTGTTATACAACCTTCCACGCTCAGACATATGTCGATTCACATAGCAGAATACAAATATATCAAAAATGAATTTTGTGAAAGGTTATTTTCTGAGACAAGTAAATTGTTCAATGACTTAAGTAAATTCGTAAAGTAGATGTGCTTACAGATGTTTTGCCTTTCATAGTGAACACTGGGATAGCTTAGTTACCATAACTAATGGTTTTATACTATGTTAAATTAAATATTTTCCATTACTACATTTAAGTTTAAAAAAGTAGATAGATAAAATAGATTTATAAATTCTCTAGCTAAATGACATAGTAAACAGTCAGAAAAATAATATATTTTCACATGTCTGAGAGAAAGCCTGTGTTCTATAGATGCCATGTTAGGATGATAAACTGAAAGTAGTATACTACTTGCATAAAAGTTTAAGAACACATTCCTGATATATTCATTTTATTCAGGTGGATATCGGAATGTAGCAAAATTGTTTTACTATGGAACTTGAAGAACATTAGTTTCCACCCTTAAAAAATAACAGCATTTCATGACAGTCTTTGAAATATGTACGCCTATTTTGGAGTTGAATAAATCAATAAAAGAAGTAATAAGGTGAAATTACATGCTGATTTTGGTAAAACAAGAAATTATCAAAATATTTAATTTTAAATTTCCTACAGAAAAATGCTACCTAAGAGTTCTAAATTAGTATAAGTACGTAACAAATGGTTTTAGGTCTTTATTAATTGTTTTCCTTCTTCTTTAATTTTTGTCCACTTCTTTAAACATCCATAAAAACTGTGAAACACTCTAAAGTAAATTTATGTAATTGAAATAATGTAATTGATTTGTACTTCCTGGTTTGTATTTTCCTGATGATAAGTGATGTTGAGTGTCTTTTCATGTGTCTGTTAGTCATATGTATATCTTCTTTTGGAAAAATGTCAATTCACATCTTCTTCCCATTTTTTAACTGGATTATTTGGGTTTGGGTTTTTTTTTTTTTTTTGGTGTTTAGTTCTATAAGTTCTTTACATATTTTAGATACAAACACTTTATCAGATACGTCATTTGCAAATATCTTCTCCCATCTCACAGGTTGCCTTTTGGTTTTGTTGATTGTTTCCTTCACTGTGCAGAAGCTCTTTATTTTGATGAGGTCCCAAGAGTTTATTTTTGTTTTTGTTTCCCTTGCCTAAGGAGACATATCTAGTAAGAAGTTACTATAGCTGATATCAAAGAAGTTACTGCCTGTGTTCTCTAGGAGTTTAATGGTTTCTTGTCTCACATTGAGGTCTTTAATCCACTTTGAATTTATTTATTTGGTGTAAGAAAGTGGTGCAGTTTCATCGTTTGGCATGTTGCTGTCCAGTTGTCCCAACACCATTTGTTGAAGATATTATCTTTTTCCCATTGGATATTCTTTCCTGCTTTACCAAAGATTAATTGCCCATGGAGTTGTGGGTTCATTTTGGGGTTTTCTATTCTGTTCCATTGATTTATGTGTCTTTGTGTGACTATCATACTGTCTTGATCACTACAGCTTTATAATATAACTTGAATTCTGGAATTGTGATGCCTCCAGCTTTGCTTTTCTTTTTCAAAGTTGATTTAGCTCTTCAGGGTCTTTTATGGCTCCATACAAATTTTAGGACTGTTCTAGCTCTGTGAAAAATATTGGTGGTATTTTGATAGGGATTGCATTCAATGTTGATAGAGCTAGAGAGTAGTATGCTATGCGAAATAAGTTAGAAAAAGACAAATACCATGTGATTTCACTCATGTGGAATTTGAGAAACAAAACAAATGAACATGGTGGAGGAAAAAAAAATAGAGAGAGAGGGAAACCAAGAAACAGACTCTTAACAAACTGATGACTATTGGAGGGCAAGTGGGTGGGGAGATGGGTTAAATAGGTGATGAGGATTAAGGAGGGCACTTGTGATGAGCACTGGATGATGTATGTAAGTGATGAATCAATAAACTCTACACCTGAAACTATTATTACACTGTATCTTAACTAACTGGAATTTAAATAAAAACTTGAAAAAGAAATAAAAATGATGTAATCGATTAAATGCCGTAAGTAAAATATGGAAAGTAAAATTAAGTAAGCAAAGCAAAATATATATAACAATAACCCTTATCTAATAAGGAAATGCTTGTAGTTTAATGAATTATTCATTTTGAATAACTTGCTATAATACTAGTCACAGTAAGTTTTACATTTAAAATTTTCAGATTTAATATATTTTCCAAATATGTGTAACACTCTCTCATTTTGTTTTTTTTTAATTTCAAAATATATGTGTATATATATGTGTATATATATATATATATATATATTTATTTTTCTTTGGAGAACACTATCTTGATAAGTATCACTCTGTTATGCATAAATATATATACATTTACTAGAGACTCTTAAGAAATATATTCATATTTCAGAATAATAGGAATTATTTGAGCTTGATTCAGTTAGTTATGGTAATAAAGAAAAAAAGGGAAATAGGCTATAATTTAATAGTCACTCACTATTTGATTGGGTATGTTTTCTTTAATTGTTTAATGGATCAAATAATTTAGTTAATATTTGGGTAGTTTTTTGCTTTGTTTTGTTTTTCATTTTCAATTTTGTAAGTCACAAATTGTCTCAAAAAAGCCAAAGATATTAAATGGTATTTCAGATGTCTCCTAGATCATATATGTTCCAATTACTTATACAAGGTATTTGACACTTGACTATATATTAACTCCTATATCACTTGAAAAAGTTATACTCTTACATGTGAATTTCATCACTTTCCCACTTTCCCACTTACCTATAAGCTTACTCTTCTCACTTTGCTTGTCATAGATGGAATGACTTGTTGCTTCCTTTTAGACTCATCAAATTAATTATAATTGTATCATCTTCTATCTCTTTTTAGATCAAAGTTCATTAATTACTGCATAAATGTACTAATCACTGCAAGATCAATATATATATATATATATTTATGAATAAGTAGTATGTTCTATACTTGTCAAACATATAGATAGATAGATAGATAGATAGATAGATAGATATAGATATATGTATATACCAATATATACGTCTCCAAATCTCCATTCCACATATTCAGCTGGAAAGCAAATTGATGTGATTTTCTCCTAATGAGACACCCTAACAGGCATTTACTTAAACTCTTTGTGATCATTTTAGCTTATATCGTATGTATCCCTCACAGTCAGATCTCCAATTTCTGAACCAGTGTAGTATGTGGTATCATTTTCTCAGCATGCATTGCTATTTTTTTCTTTTTCTAACTCTCAACAAATCATATTATAGATATTACTTCTATTACAATAAATTATTTTCAGTACCTCCCACTCCCACCCTCAATCCATTAATTGTCTCATTGTCCACTTAAAGTAACTTGTGTTCTTTACAGAAGAGTAACTGGTCTTGATATATAAAAAGCTGACAGGACTGTAATATTTAATTGCTTTTTGGGAAGTAATATTTATAAATGTGTGAACTTATATGAAATTGTATAAGGAGATCAAGCTAAAAGTACTCCTATATATAATATTTGCAAAGTTGTGATGATACAAAATTTTGTAGAAACACACACACACAGACATACAATCAACTAAAATGACAGAGTAAGATAGCAGCTTACACAGATAAGGAAAAGGAAAACTGAGCATAAAGTTTACCCAAAATATTTGTGATGTATGCTACTATATTATCCAAATTATTTGTTGCAAGTATTGAATATTCATCAGTCTAAATTATACATCTCCTTTACTGAAGATCTGGTGGACTTCTAGGTTACTAGTTCTTTGTTGTACATTTTAAATGATAAAAGGATGTTTAAATATTCATATTTAGAAATATTTAATATTTATATTTAGAAATACAGTATTGTTTTGTATAAGATTATGTAAACATGTTAGATGGAGAAATGATTTACTTTATTAAGGTGGTTTTGTAAAACTTTATAAACAGACAAATATGTGTAATGTCAATTTTTAAATTAATACAATGATTTGGGCATTATAGACCTTTGCACACATGCCAATCTATAGAGTATAGATACCTCTCTATTTGTATGGATGGATACAGTATGGATATAGTAAATAGTATATAGTCTAGATAGTTCAAAAACAGTACGATTTATTTTAAAATAAGAAGAGTTATACCAGTAGTGATACATCAAATGCAGACCACATGAAGGCTCAAGCCTATTCCAAGGTGAATATCCTTAAGAGAGTTCTGTATGGATTTTATCCAGGAGACAAATCTTATAGATACCCAAAATAATTTTAATGTAGTAATGAATTAGTCTTTAACTGAGATTCTGTACCTTGAGACAAAGTCTTAATTGACATGGAGCTTGAGGAATGGTTCAAGTAGAGGACTGGCAGTGTCAGAAAAAGGAGGTATCTATCTGATCCTGTACCTCAGGTCATAGCTAAGGGTGGGTTTCCTCAGCATTTCGAATCTTGATAGACATTGTCTCTCAAATTACAATAAAATGAATGTAGTTGTCCATGGCTTATTCAAATACATCTGGAATAACTAGAAGACAATACAGCAGGTTGAATTCGTTTTTGTGGTATATATTTGAGACCTCATGTATATAGTCATAGAGCTAGGCTTCCAACTAACAACCAGGGGAAATCTGGAGGGAACTTATTTTTACTTTGCCTCCCATTGCTTCCTAATATATTTTGGTCATGATTTCATCTGCATGACTCCACTCACTGTCTAGGAGAACTCCTCAATGAGTTCCTAATCATGGGCACATTGAACTCATTAGATTCCTTGACCATAGTCATTTCTCAGTAATGTCTATTAGAAACTTTCTTCCTCTTTGTATTGTCTACTTTGGCTTTTGAAAAACACAATTCACACTAGGTCCCCACCCTTAAAACACTGATGCCTTGGTCCTCTCACTCTATAGGAGAGATTCATCACACAATCTGAATCTTTATCCTATAGTATTCTTTTCTAAATCTAGTAAAGTTGATCTAACGTGAATGACCCACAAGTGTCAGAAAGTCATTATATCACACCCTATGCTCACTAGCAGTGACAACAGAGCTCCTTTAAGTCTCTATTTTCCATCAGAAGGAATGTCAACATCATCACAAGTCAAAGAAGCCTAAAGATGGGAGTCACCCTATATACTTCTCACTCTTAGTCCACCTATTTCACCATAGTCCCATGTGTCTGTACATGAGCTTTCCTAACATTTTTCAACACTCATCTCTGACTTACATTTCATTCTCACATGGATTTTTATAGTAGATTCCTAATTCCCCTGGCCTAGAGAAATCAATTCCTTACCCCATTATACCCCAAACATACTTCCAATATATATTACATATCCTTAAATACACTGAATACGTACATTCACTCATCACCATAAGTATTGCATTTATCTTAATAAACAATGTCGTGCATAATATATCAAAACTGTTCAATGTTTGATAATTAAATCTAAATACATTGAATACTTCAATGCTACGTCTAGATGTCTAGACCCAGATATATTTATTTCTGTATGTGGCAGCCATGAAAAAAATGCCTTTCAATCTCTGTCTGCAGAGTGTAGTTGACTGATGGCTCCAGCTGCTACACTCTCTTAATTTATCACTGTGTTCACACTGAGACCACCCTTCCCACAAAATTCAGCCAAAGACTAAGCATGGCAAAGATATTAAGTTAGTCCTGTTCCTGGGAGTCAGGGGACTCAAATGAGATGTGACTTTTACTAAACTCTCTTAGACCTGTTTTGCTTTCTAAGATGATTTCACTCAATCTTCCTTCCTTACCTATGGCCTACAGCTGGGATCAACATCAAAGTCTAATGCCTCTCCCCACCTTTCCTGTTTCCTTCCCTTTTTCTTGATAAGCATTGCTCTTAACAAAGCTCCTGCATGGCTAATTAATTCCAAGTGTCCACTTCTTAGAAGATCAGGACTAACACAAATGGTACTAGAACTGTTCTATGAATACAGCAGATAAGATGAGGAATTTGGAACTGGCTCATACACCATGCATCCAAAGTAGGGTACATTCAGTAAGTAGGGTACAGATTGTCCTAGAAAAAGATAGTGGCTTAGTTGCTAAATATTTCACTGACAGTTACCTTGGAATGTGTTCCAGGGGTAAGGAATGCTGCAGCAGAAGGGATGATTCAAGCATTCAAAGAATATGGAGGAGCAGAGAGTGGATAGGAGGACAGTGTCCATAAAGACAACAGAACTGACTGCTTACTAAGTTGTATGAATGCTATCAGAGGGATATTAAAAGACTGATGACTATTAAGAAGCATTAATAGCTAAGTTTGAGAGGCATAGGGTCTTAAATGAGGCCCTCATATCTTGAAGTATAATAACAGACTAAAGGTGAGCAACTATTGGTCACAGTTGGAGACCTCCACAGACATTTATATGCTCAGTCTGTTATGTGAAGCCCAGGGCCTCCTGAGAAAAACCTGGGATCCTGAAACACGGGGCAGACATCTGTGTATGGAAACACTTGGGTATGTTGACTCAAAGTCCCCTACTGGACTCTCTGGGCTTACAAAGGTTGCCTACCCTTGCCTAATAAAAGCTAGAACTTCTGTTACGTGAGAAGATGGTGCTCCACAAGGCTAAAGTTTTTTATTTTATTTCCCCCTCTCATGAGCTACCTTTATATTCTTTCCTGACTGCCAGAATAATGATGGCTATAAATCCCAGAAAAAAACCTGCCTGGGAACACACTGAATCTAACATAAGAAAGAGACCATAAACCAAAAAAGTTACAAGAAATAGGTATCATGTATGGATTAGAGCCAGGGAAGTGTTTCTAGGATTGAATCTTGAGGGTTATTGATCAAGGGGATCAAAATGTAAATGTATGTAGGCAACTACTTATTGAATTGGGGACTGTTTCTCAGGATATAGGACCTATCTCAGAAGGTACCTCAAGGGATTGGAAGAAAAGTACCTACTGCAGTTGGAAATCTGGGAGAAGCAATGGAGAACAATAAGGGAGGCTAAAGGGCCGAGTTGCCCTAGGGAACAGGATAGAAGAGGGAAGAAGGAAGTTAAGGGAAGTGGACATGCTGGAATGGATAATTATTAAGGTCAGAATACCCAGCAGAGATTTATACTCCATAGAAGAGTCCAGAAGACTCACCATTTACCAATAGCATGAAGTGAGAGGGACACCATCAACACTACGAAGTTCTCCTCTACAGACAGGGCTGGTATAGAAGATGCAATATATATATATTTCAATGTAATAATAACAGTGTTACCTTAAAGATAAGAAAGAATAAAGATTAAGATTTATTTGCAGTTTTGTTTATAAAATATATTCAGCTAGAATAAACTAACAAAAACAGTGTTCTGAAGACACTAAAAATAATTCCTTCTCCACTATGGTTATCTAAACAACTTGAAATGTGGTTAGATTTATTTTTTTTAGTTTTCTCTAAGTTTTTAGAAATTGCCTCTTTTCTTGTTGATTTAATTCTGAATAGGTTCATAAACTACACTGTCACTATGATTCCTTATCAGAAAATATTCACATCTATTAACTCTTAATAAAATATTGATTGAATTGGAAGCATACTTTGCAAAAAGTATGAAAGTCATACATACACCTCAAAACCATGGGAGTATATAACCATATAACTACCACCCAGGGTAAAAGTAGGAAAATACAATATTAGAAATATTTCCAGGGGCGCCTGGGTGACTCAGTCGGTTAAGCGTCCAGCTTCGGCTCAGGTCATGATCTCATGGTTCATCAGTTCGAGCCCTGCGTCAGGCTCTGTGCTGACAGCTCAGAGCCTGGAGCCTGCTTTGGACTCTGTGTCTCCCTCTCTCTCCGCCCCTCCCCCGCTCGCACTCTGTCTCTCTCTCTCAGAAATAAATAAATTAAAAAATAAATAAATATTTCCAGAAATTTCCTAGTGCTCCTCCCAAATATCCCTGCCTCTTCTCAAAGTTTCTCACTATTACTACTTCTAACATCACAGAACCGTAATTATTTTTTACCTATTTTTGATATTTTATAATGAGAATCTTTCTTGTAATGTTATAATGAAATCTTTGAACACATAGCATGACCATCGTGACAGTGTTTTTTTTTTTCTTTGTTTCATAGTATTGTATTTTACAAATATCTCATTACTCCTATATCCATTCTATTGTTGATGGGTTGTATTCATTTTTTTTGGATGTTGATGTTTTTCAAATATTTTTTGCTGCAAATATGCATGCATATCATCAAAATTAGTAGATAAATATTAACATATTACCAAAAATAGATATTAATTTATTATGTCCCTAGCAAGTTCTGAGGATTGTTATTTCTTCACTTTCTTGACAACACTTGATATTGCCAGTCTATTTTCAATTGTAGTATTCCTGCTTTACTTATAGTGTTATCTCATTGGGGTTTTAATTTATATATTCCTGGTGACCTAACATAATGGAGAATGTTTTCATATGCTCACTAACAGCTTGTATATTGTCTCTTTTGAAATGCCTATCTAAGTGTTTTCTCTGCTGAGGTTTCTGCCTTTTCTAATTAATTTATAAGTATTCTTTATACCTTCCAGATATGAGACATTCATGGTCTACAAGTGCTACAAATACCTTCTGTATTCCATGATATTGAAAGAACACAATGAATGGAAGTGCAGAAACATATTTCCATAGACGTGGGCATTTGATTAATGTCAAAGAACAGTGGGAAAAAGTCTTAATTTCAATATACAGTGCTGAGTCCTTTGAATTCTATAAAGAAAAAAAAAGTTCAATTTCATCCTTGTATCACCCCACAAACAAAAATCAAATTCAGGCATAAAAAGTAAAACAAGAACACTTGTAGAAGATAATGCAGAAAATTATTTGCATAATTTTGGAATAAGGATAGCTTATTTAAACAAGATAAAGAGGGGTGCCGGGGTGGCTCAGTCTGTTAAAGCATCTGACTTTGGCTCAGGTCATGATCTCATGGTTTGTGGATTCAAGTCCCGCATCTGAAAGCTCAGAGCCTAGAGTTGCTTGGATTCTGTGTTTCCCTCACTCTCTCTGCCCCTCCCCTGCTTGCACTCTCTCTCTCAAAAGTAAATAAATGTTAATTTTTTTTAAAAATAGATAAAGAAGACACTGTCATAATAGAAATATTGATACATGGACTACATTAAAATCAAGAAAGCTAGTCACCATTTAAGTGAGTAAAAAGTTATAAATTGACAAGATTCAAATTCAATAGTATAGTCAATAAGTATATTTTATTTCTACTGAAAATGTCTTTTCCCCTCAAAAATATGCTTCTTTTAATTTCATTGTTCATGATTCTACTCTCATCTCACTTATTATATAAAATATTCATTTTATCACGTCTTGAAATTTCTTGATTTTTTACATTCTTTGGGGGGATGATCCCTGTGTTCATTTATTTTTTTCAAAGACCTTTAAAGTGGTGCAAACTCTGTGATAGCTGTAATTTTTGTTTATAATCATATTTTAAGCAAGATTTTTTCTATGTCTACATTATGAAAAAAATATATAATAAAACCATTGATTTCCTGTGTGCTACCAAGATTGTCAAATTCCCCTGGTTCTAAACTTTGCAAAAAAGTTTATCTTCTGCTTTGGAAAGGCACATTTGAACTTTAAACTCTTGTGGCAAGCAGATTGGGGTTTTCTTCCATAAGAGGAGAATCCTCTCACCAAAGTGAAGCCCCATCATAGAAAGTAGAACAGTTTACTAGGGCTGCCATAACAAAGTACACAGTTTGGGTGGTTTAAACCAATCTCGCAGTTCTGGAGCCTGGAAATCTGTTATCAAGGTATTGACAGGGTTGGTTTATTTTGAAATCTGTCTCCTTGACTTGTAGATGACTATCTTTGTGTTCACATGACATTCTTCTTTTATGTTCGTGTCCAAATGTACTCATCTTATAAGGACATCAGCCATATTGGATTGGGGACTACCCTATCAACTTCATTTTAACTTAGTTACAACACTAAAGCCTCTATCTCCAAATATGATCAAATTTGAGATATTAGGGGTCAGACTTTTAACATATGGGTACAAAACTAGACCCAAGATAGATGGGATGTTTCATGAATTTGAACATCCCTTTTATTGAGGTAGCATTTCCAGAGTCCCATATACATCAGAGTCTGACTGCCTGTCCTTGCTTTACACAAACCCAATACCCCATATCTCCATTTGTGACATAACATTAAAATAATAGCCTTAGCTCTTAGGATATATATTCCTTTCTTAAAAGCCTCACCTTACTAGATAACTGCTCTGGTTCAAGACAGTTTTTCACTTATGCTCATGGGATTTTTCACTTTACTTCTCTTGAGAAAATTCCATACATTATGTAGCAATTTTGTACTTTCGCTTGATATGATGCATATATTCAGCTCAGTCTAATGTATTGGTAGAGACCAAAGTGAGCACATTACTGTTGGAAACAATTTGGAAATAGATGTCAGTATTGTTGACAGTATATTAAATGAAAATGCTATTTCCAAAATATTACATTTAATTTAAGATTGAATAGTCTGTCTATCCATCTATCAATGTATCGTCTACTTACATGTTTACATAGGTAGAGAAGAAGAGAGCTTTTTAAAGGGATAGAAAGGAACTTTTATAACCTAAGATTTAATTATGGTTAAATCTGAGAAGCTGATGGTGGGATACAAAATATCCTTTTCTCTGAATGACTCCATTGAGTACATTTTAATTTTTCATAATGAACTTCTGCATTCTGAGTATACTTACTCTCGACTTTTGCTTCTAAAATAAACTTGAATTATTCTGACAGAGTATGCAACTTGCTACAAAAATGTCCATAATCCTAGTAATTCTATGTGCATACTATATTATAAGAGAATAAGTATCGAAAATTGTATAAAAAAATTCATTCCAGCTGTAAAATATTTGAAAAATCCAAATATTTGACAAAATAGGTTATATATATGTGTGTGTGTGTGTGTATATATATATATGTATATACATATATATGTTTTAATGCTATATAATTATTAAAATATTATTTGGAATTTGTAATAATGGTTATATAATATATACAAATTAGGCTGCTATAATGTATACAAATAATTATGTGTTTGTACATGCATGCATATATATCTGTACACACACAACAGTTATGTACAAAAATGTAGAGGATGATACATCGAAAGCTTACACATTACTTTTGGTCATAATGTAATTGTATTTGTTTTTTGTTGGCTCTTTAAATTTTCTAAAGTTTTTTTATAATAAATTTCAGTAGAAAAGCTGATATGCCTCAATTTGATGAGATTTTCAACTTCTTTAAAATAAGATTACACATGTATTTATAAACTAAATGCAATAGTTTCTCCTAACTATTAAGCAGATAAGTTACTAATAGGTGTATAGTTTTGGCAGCATGTCCATGAAAAAAAATCTATTAAATTTCTGTTTTGCACAAATTTTAGAACCATTTATTTAAACAGCACTGACTGTACTATAGAAACAGAAGTAATCAGGCAAGGCAGAGGTGTACAAAACATTGGGCCTCTCAAACAGAATAGCTACCAAGGCTAGTGGAATTTTTTCCTATTGGCAAAAACTCTTTTACTATTTAGGATTTTAAACAGTGATTATAGGACATCAGAATAGCCATTGATGGAACATATGTTTTATGTATTGCATTTTAAAATCATTGGTCAAAGTACATTTGAGCAGATGTGAAGGAAGAAGGAGAAGCAGGAGGAGAAGGAGAGGGAGATGGAGGAGAGGAGGAGGAAGAAGAAGAAGAGGAGCAGGAGGAGGAGGAGGAGCAGGAGGAAGAGGAACAGGCAGAGGAGAAGGAAAAAGAAGGGAGTCATGAAGCAGAGAAAAAAATGTGATAACTTGCTGCTGGGGCTTTGTCTCCTTCCTGAAGTTTGTAGCCTGCTTTCTCCTGCTGTATCACTCAACAGAGAAGCCACTTCCTGAATATATTTAACACCATTCTAAAATAATTCTTTTCTAGAAATCCAAATGCTCCTGACAGCAAGAGGTAACCAAATAAATTCAGTCAGCTAAGATTAAATTTTAGATCTTCACGGGATAGTATGACATATTATTTTTAAAAAATCCTTTGTACAGTGTTGATAGTCAGCCAAAAAGCAAAACTACATCCATATTGGTTTTTAAAATATTGAAATACTTCCTTTCTTTGGGTAAAGAGGTACTGCCTCCAGTTCCCAAATCCATACATCTTTGCGTGCCATCATTACACTGAGTCTTGGCCATTCCCCTGGTATCTTCAGTACCACTCCATAGTTCAGCAAACAAATTGTTAATGCTGAGTAGAGAAAGCTCCCCCTGGCCTATACTCCAACACCATGATAAATGTCTATTCTCATTTATTAGTGACTACATGGTACTGGTTGATTTGAATTCCAGCCCTTATATGTAAGTTTAAAATATGCTATGCATATTTTAGGGTTACTTCTTCAAACATTGCTTCTTTAAAAAATTAAAATCTGGGGGTGACTTTGTGTATCTCCAAATTCTATCTACAGTAAGTGCCAGAGGTTTTCACTTGTGACCCTTCCCTTTGTATTAGTTCTCCCTTTGTAGTGAGCCCATGTACAAACACAGTCTCATTCAACTGTCTGAAATAAATATGTAGCAATTTCAAAGCTTCCATAACTTACTTGGAGCAAAAGAATTTAGCCTGGAAGTAGAGCAGTTTGGCCACTGGAGTTTTCAAAATATGTTCCACTGTTAATTGATGAACAGAGGCAGAGGGTAGGCACAACTACAAAGAATTCCAACAGGTAGGAACACTTGGGCTTTCCTCTCTGTATTTCCAGCCACTTTTCTGCCAGAGAACATCTAGCCTGGGTGCTTGTCAACCAGAAATCTAATAGTGCCTGAGAAGTCTCCACCCTAATCTTTACTCACCAGTCTGGAGCCTGAATCTTTTTTTTATATATATATTTTTTTAATGTTTATTTATTTTTGAGACAGAGAGAGACAGAGCATGAATGGGGGAGGGTCAGAGAGAGAGGGAGACACAGAATCCGAAGCAGGCTCCGGGCTCTGAGGCTCTGAGCTGTCAGCACAGAGCCCGATGCGGGGCTCGAACCCACGAACCGTAAGATCATGACCTGAGCTGAAGTCAGACGCTCAACCGCTCAACCGACTGAGCCACCCAGGCGCCCCTGGAGCCTGAATCTTATCTCATACTGCTAGCACAGCTTCCATTTTCTTTGACAATCATTCATGCTCAATGATGCCCTCTCCTTAAAAAATGTTTGAGATAGGAAAATACCATGATTTTGAAGGTGAAAATTATTGACATTTATGAACTGTGATTTGGCTAACCCAGTTAGCCAAATTAAAGAGAAGAGTGAAGATGGTTTTGTATATTGTTAATTTAGGCTTTCACATATCTGAAAAATGTTAATCATGATAGAGATGGCAAGAATGACATTCTCATTATATGTGTTTTGAATGAATGAATGGATTAATAAAATAATGGATATCTGTACACATGTTAAATGCTAGAAGTTAATGCTAAAAGTGCTATCACTACATAATACATAATCGAAAATTGTACGAAGTATACACTCATTGTACATTCCAGGGTTCTCTTTTCTATAAGAATGTATCTTTTCCAAAGATCCAAGGGAGAAAAATGTTTCAGCTTAAAAACTGTGAGGAACATCCTGTTCTGATTTTTATCAAACTATTGAGATAAACTCTAATGTGAAATTTGCCTTGCATAAATTATTTATTGGTTTCATATACCTGTAACTCCTCATGAAAGGAAACATTGAAAACAAAATTATCAATAGGTAGGAAAGAATTATGTGGAAAATATGGAAATCCAAGGAAATTTTATGACGTCTTGCAGAAAATATCTGATGTCACTCAAATATATTCCCATTACTGTAGCCTTTTTTTTTTGTATTAAAACTCTCTTGATAACATCTTGTTAATCTGGAGCTAGAGATAAATATACATATACTCTGGACATTGGGAGATAAATAGTTTGCTAAAGAGAAGATTAGATGCTTCCAGTCATGTGACTAAACACAGTATTGCCATAGTGTAATATAACCAACACCTGACTTGCCATTACTCTGTATAAAATTTTTAAGGTACTTATACACAGAGGAAACAAAATAGGAAAGCCTTCACTCTCCCAAAATATTTATTAATAACTAAGAATCCATTTTAAATGCTGGCATAGAGGGGCACCTGGGTGGCTCATTCGGTTAAACCTCTGACTCTTGGTTTCAATCAGGTCATGATCTCACAATTGATGGGTTCAAGCCCCACCTTGGACTCTGTGCTGAGTGTGGAGTCTGCTTGGGATTCTCTCTCTCGCTACCTCTCTTTCTGCCCCTCCTCTGCTCATGCTGTCTCTATCTCTCTCAAAAATTAATAAACTTGAAATAAATAAAATGCTGTTGTAGAAAATTTGATTAATCCAATCAGGAGGAGACATTTTAGACTAAGTAATGATGTGTCATGAGTAAGAAACAAAGAAACCCAAAAGAGTTACTACCTCTCCATTTGCCCACCTGACTCTTTCACCTGCATTTGTCAGACACCAAAAGGCTATATTTTTTCACTCAGATTCTTCAGGAAATTTTACCTCTAAATATTTATCAATGATGATAATAATTAAAGAATCTATGTATTTATAAGTTTAAAAAAAGGTACTTTCCCACACCCAAAACAAAGAAGGAATTGGTAAACATCTTTTTAAAAAAATAACATTTATTTATTTGTGAGAAAGAGAGCACATGAGTGGGGCACAGAGAAAGAAGCACAGAGAGGGGTGAGGGGCAGAGAGAGAGGGATACAGAGGATCTGAAGTGGGCTCTATGCCGACAACAGACAGCCCACTATGGGGCTCAAGTTCATGAACCATGAGATCATGACCTGAGCCAATGTCAGAAACGTAAATGACTGAGCCACCCAGGTGACTCTGATAAGCATCTTATACTTTGAATGGCATTGCTTCAGACTGGAATACAGCCATTTTCTCATATAAAGTTACTTTAATCTCTTTTAGTATTTATGTGGACTTTTATTTTTATTTTTTCTATGGGTTTGGGGTCATTTTTATGTCAAATTGATGGACATGTAATACGTGAACATGGTTTACCAATTGTGTGTGTGTGTGTGTGTGTGTGCTGTCCATTTTATATAATAAAATTATATTATTATATTATATATATTTTACATATATAATATAATATATATATTTTATATTTATATAAAAATAAATTTTATTATTTTTCTAATTAGCTTATATAGTTTTTGAGAATGGTAAATGGGGTATACTTTGTTAGTCAACAAATAATTCAGTGTAGGAAACACTATAGATATCAAGTATCTTTGAACAACTTCATGGCTGAATATAGGCAGGATGAGATCTGCCAACAGGTAACATTATTATAACCACTGTACTAGAGTCAGGAATAGGACACCAGATCCTTGGACAGCTGTGTCTTAAAAAGAGAACAGCAGAACCATGCCTTAGAGATGCTGGGAGGGGGGGGTGTGGAGGTTAACATAACAGACACTTATTAATCTTTTTCTTATATGACCTTTCTATGCCATTTGATAGTGCTTACTTCACTTCTTAAGAATCTTTCCTTCCCGGGGCATCTGCATGGCTCAGTCGTTGAAGCATCGGACATCGGCTTAGGTCATGATCTCATGGTTCGTGAGTTTGAGCTGTTCTGCTGACAGCTCAGAACCTGGAGCCTGCTTCAGAATCTGTACCTCCTTCTCTCTCTGCCCCTCCCCTGCTCATACTCTTTCTCTCTCTCTCAAAAATAAATAAATAAATATCAAAAAAAATTAAAAAAAAATCTTTCCTTACTTGGGTTCCCTAATTCACTATTTTGTATTATTTTCTGCCAACTCTTCATCTTGGGTGAGTGTCTTCTTACCTAATGTGATTACACATGACTGGTAGACAGAGGACAAAGAGCCATTATTTCCCAGTTCATTGCTTACATATACTTCCACATCATCAAACACTGATACAAAGGAAACAAAAATCCACAACAAAAAATCAGGTTGTTTTTGTGCTAGAATAGAATAAGTACTTAAAATATTTAGAACTTCTTAATGGAATTCCCAAGACCATAAAAATGAGATTGAAAAATATGGAGTTATCGGCAATGTGTGTAATAGAAGTGTAAGCAATACAAGGAATATTTTGGTTTTCAGATTACTAATGTAACTTTTCCCAGAGTGCTCCAGTGAGAATTCTTTGGGATCTAGGAAGCTGAATCAATGTATCTTAAAGCAAGAATTTACAGTCTGATATACTGATAGTGGTTTCAGGAATGACAGTGTTGGGAGGAAGTTTTAGGCCAAATCTGAGCTTGGGCAAGAAGGGTTGTAATGAACCCAGCTTCCATTCTTTGCCTGATGGTTTCAGTTTCTGTTGCTAGTCTCTTACCTGGGAAGTAATTTATAACACCCCTCACCCATCAGCATCCAATAAATTATAAGTGGGTGTTGGCTTAAACATACCCTCAGCCTCCTCACACCGCAGGGGATCACTGAGTTGTGTATTTTATTGTGGCTCTCTGATTTTCCTCAACAGGATTAAACTACAGTCTACAAAATAGTATTTGTGGTAACAGGGCAGAACTTTTATAAACTATTTCTCTTGATGTCTCTTCCCCTTTCCTAAGGTCAAGTTTCCTTCATCAATAATTGAATTAGGTGCAAAGCCTTGCCCCAGGGTCTGCTTTTGAAGTAGTCTCAAACTAAAGGTAAACCTTCCAATGGAGGTGAGGTAGGAGATCTAGCATGTGTTGGTGATATTTCTGCCAGTCTAGCCTTTCCTTCTAAGAGAGACCTGAGAACTAGTAAAAGTAATAATTATTTCACCCACAATCTAATAGAGCTAAATCCTATTTTCCAAATAAGAGGTATTTAATAGAATTTATTAGATATATTTAAATATTGAATAATTTGTAAGGGATTTTTTTTAAGAAAGGATCTGTGATTTCTTCTATGTATCTCCCTCTTTTGTTAATAGTTTCAGAGGATAAAATATGTCCTCCATAATGTTTTTCAGTAATTCTAACAAGACAATATACTAGGTAGCCAGGCCATGTAATGTTCATTAAAAGGAACATTATATTATATACAGAATTATCTAGCTCACGATTTTTGTCATCAGATCTTACTGAATTTTAACCTCACACATTCGTGTGAATAGACTTATATTTGGATGCATGTTTTAGAATTTGTTTCAGAATTTTGGAGTCATACTTGAGAGATATAAAGAAAATACACTTTCATTTCTGGTTACTTATACTATGAATAATTATGTGAGGATTTAAATACATTTACTTAAGATTAATTTAAATTTGTTAAAGGTTATTGATGGATGTGTTAAATATATATCTTCTTGAACTCATAAATGCTCATACTTCATATATTTTAAATTGTATTGGGTTTATAGAAAAGTAACAAATTAATAATGAAACTATGAGATCAGATTTTCTACCTAGACTTCTTTATAATTTATACTTTAAATATGTTAAATTAAAAGGAAACTATAGAGACTATAGTTTCTATAAACTGTATATAAACTAATCTGTAATATGTTTATTCTAATTTCTAAATGAGAAAGAACTGATTAGTGTCACCTTCCTTATGACTGAATGACATATAACAACTAGGGGAGATAAATTTATATTTTACACAGCAGAAATATTCCTCATGGTAAACAAGAGTATGGATTTTCTATTTTTAGGCCCTGCAAAATAGACAGCCCTAAGTGTTTTTAAATGAATCACCAAATACAAGAGGTGACTATTGTTAAAAACACTACAAATTAGTTCCTTAATTATGATATGGGGTTCTACAGACCCATCATCAGAATCTGGTACTCAAATTAAGATATAAGTTGCATGATACTTGTTAAAAACAACAAAGAAGACTTTGGTCAAGACTCTTCCAGGAGGGGTCAATGTTATTTTTAAACACTTGTGAGCTAATGGAAACGTACTGGAGGGCTTCAATGAGCACATATTTAATGTGATTTAGGCCATCCCTGTTTGCTAATTGTAACTTATCAAAATGAGGCTCTTATCCTCCCAAGAAATTGGGAGAAGAAGGTATTATCTTTCTTGATGACTGCATTTCAAAGGGATGACTTTTAGGTACAGGAGAAAGGCATTCCCGGCTTGTAGAAGAGTTACATCTTTCTTCCCCCAATTTTTAATTTAAATTTCAGTCAATTAACACACAGTATAATAATAGTTTCAGATGTAGAAGTTAGTGATTCATCATTTACATACAACATGCAGTGCTCATCACAACAAATGCCCTCCTTAATCTTCATCACCTATTAACCCATCTCCCCCCACCTCTCCTCTAATAACCATAGAGACCAAACTTATAGAAGATTTACATCTTAAAGGGACAGATAAATAATTTTAAATGGCAAATTTTCTAATGTGAATGCTCTAAGAAAAAGGAGGTTAGAGACAGTTACAAAGAAGCCTGTCTGAAATTTAGGCAAGCTAAGGAGAACTGTAGGCCATCTTGTTCATTATTTAAGAGAATTAAACATGCTATCATGTTTTCAGTTTTGCAACAATTATAATGTGTGTATGTAACACACACACACACACAAACACACACCCATTCTTTTGTTATTGTAGAGGTGACTATCTTGAATGAAACACTATTAAGAAATTATAGTTGTGTTTAGGGTACCAATTCATCATCAAAACTGATCACACTGGATGTTCACTGCAATGTTTCACAAAGTTGGGTACAGAAATGTATTATGGCTAATAAGTGTTCTCAAATTTGCAAATTACTGGACTAGGTCTTCAGTTTAAAAAAAAGAAGTGACGGCCTCTAAATGTGTTTAACACTCTGCTCTCTCCCCCAACTCCGCATCCCTCCCCCCAAGTCTTGACTACTTGATATTTAGTAGCTAGCCATGGCCAAGGAGTTCTCCATTGTCACATTTTTGTTTTTCACATTGAATTGTCTGACTAATGAATCCAGTTACCAAGGCTGTGTCCTTTTCTGGGTCATCATAAACAAAACTCCAACACAGGACACTTACACACTACATTATAGGTCCCTGCTAGAGCCAATTATATACTCAGACAAAAAAGTGACAACATAATTAGCATGAAGGAAAAACATTGCCTTCTTGTATACTTCCATTTTACTTAGTTTTATTAATGGTTCTACTAAAAGAAAAGAAAAGATGTTATAATATTTGTTCTTATGGTAACTTTTTCTAAGTATAGAAAGAAAAGCAATGATTAGTCATTTTTATTCATTTAATATTCAGTATGTTCACTTGCCGAAGCACAAAGGCCAGAAAAGGAATTAACCTTCGCTCCTAGTTTGATAGGAATGGAACTAAAAATAAGAACCACCTAGCATTAATATTGTTAAATTGAAGCTGCTGAGAAGACAGATGAAGGCTTTAAAATAACCCCAGATGGTTCTGGTATGTCCCTCTCAAAACAAAAATGCCAGCCTGTTTAGTTCAAAGATCATTAGTTCCCTTATTTGACAATTTGGGATTTTACATCTCATAATGTGAGAAATGCACTGTGTTATCTAACAGAGTGTGTGACCCTGGGCTAATTAAAAGGCACACATGAGCAGGGCAGGGTGATGCTACCCTGCTTCATTACAAGTGGTGGTTGTTCCCTGGAGGCAGAAACATCAAAAGATTCCTGGAAGTGGTCCAAGACATCAGTCAAAGGCAATGTGTTTCCCAGATAGCAAGGCCACTGAATGGGATTGCAGCACTGGGAACTATTTAGTCTGAGTGTGGCTTTTTATTTGTTTGTCAGATTGGTGAAATAGGAGACCTCAGAGGGAACTAAACATGCAAACAGAAACTGAATGTGACCTTTGCAGCCGACAGGCTAGACTTCCTTTGGGGTTGGGGGTGGGGGGCTGTTTTAATATCTGTGTGTTCTGTCACCTTTTTAAGTGGAAAATAACAGATTGATGGAAAAGAGAAACAGGGGAGTATGGAGACTCCTCTAATTCTGTGATTCCATTCCATGGCCCCCTTACCTCCCAGGCTAGTATTGTGTTTTTGCTCCTATGTTCTCTTCTAACTGAAAGTCAAGTATTCAAGGAGAAGCAAGAAGCAAGATCATGCATTTGTTAAGACTGGGGCTATAAAGAGTCAGACAGGCAGCCTAAACTGTTGTCTTAATTCCAACTCTAGGAATCTCTTCAACAGAAGTAATCCACCTATGCACAAGTTTAAACATCTCAGAATCATTTGCAAAGATGAGGAATGTTAAGTTAAAAACATCTCAGTAGGAGGAAGGAAGTTAAATACATAACATCCAGTGAGTCAGATATATTATATATAAATAAATATGTCTAATTATATATAAAGTACATAATTATATTTATATCATGTATAATTAATATATTTATTTGTAATTATATATAAGAAATAAATAATTGATAATGTATATAGTAGTGAGACAATTTATAAATTATTTCATTTTCATAATGTAGGTATTATATACAACGCATTTTGTAATATAAATGTACATATCATAAATGTGGGTGTCCACATGCATATAAAGAAATATACATTGGGGTACCTGGGTGGCTCAGTTGGTTAAGTGTCCACCTCTTGGTTTCAGCTCAGGTTTTGATCTCACGGTTTTGTGAGTTCAAGCCCTGCATTGGGCTCTGTGCTGACAGCAGGAAGCCTGCTTGGAATTCCTTGTCTCCCTCTTTCTCTGCTCCTCCCCAACTTGTGCTGTCTCTGTTTCTCTTAAAATTAAATAAATAACTTTAAATAACATTTTTAAAAAGTTAAGAATTATACAACATACACTGATACATAGATACATAATACTGAAACAGAGGGGGAAAAGTGAAACTGAGGACACTTGTATATTTATGCACATAGCTGTATTATAATGTTCTATAGGGATACATATACATGGAAATGGAGTCAAGAAGCCAGAAAGGTTGATATTTTATATACATTTTAATTTAGATTTTCAAAAGGTAGATTAAAGTTATAAATAAAGAATGTACAAGAGGAAAAAAAACAAAACAAAACTGACTTTACTTGCTCTGAGAACAAATATTTGAAGGTCCCAATATTTTCCTAAGTTTTCATAGTGAAATCTAATTTTCCTCCCTTGATCACCCACTTCACTATATTCTTTCATTTGAATGATCCCCAGTTTTCTTTGAATTATACTTTTTATCAAGAAATAAAGTGGGTGCCTGGGTGGCTCAGTCGGTTAGGCTCCGATTCTTGATTTCAGCCCAGGTCATGATCTCCTGGTTTGTGAGTCTGAGGCTCATGTCAGGCTCTGTGCTGACAGTGCAGAGCCACCCGGGGACTCTATCTGTCTGCCTTTCTCTCTGCCTTTCCCCCACTCGCACACAGGTGTGTACCCTCTCTATTTAAAAATAAGTAAGTAAACATTAAAAAAAAAAGAAATAAAGTTAGGTGGTCAAGTGAAAAGTTAGCTTAAGTGTATAGTTCCTAATAAAAGATGAATGTTTAATTCACCTTATAAAGGTACACAGATATTCCATTCTCCTAATGTTGGCCAAAGACTTTGTTTCTAGTGTCAGGGTCCACACTCAGTATAGGTTGATGTTGTCTCTCTTGCATACTTAGAAGACTTTTTAGTAACCACTTTCACTTCCCCAAAGTAGGGGGAGAATTTTGGTACATGCTTGAAATACCGCACTTTGGTCTCATTCTTTAATATGAGTTCTATCTCTTTTCCTTCAATCATATATTTTTCTCACACTGCCTTGACATTAATTATGCTAAC
Organism: Lynx rufus; assembly: GCF_022079265.1. Lineage (NCBI taxonomy): Eukaryota > Metazoa > Chordata > Mammalia > Carnivora > Felidae > Lynx > Lynx rufus. The sequence goes on along the minus strand of NW_025814823.1, from coordinate 219,408,131 downwards.
CTTTATTGTTTTCAAAGCACCCAATTTTCTTAATAGAAACTATTTTTCTTAATGTTCTTATGTGTTCATTTAATATTTAATTAATTCACATAATTAGAAACAGCAGTAAAAGTGCCTTGAGTGGGTTTAGAAACAGAAATTAGTTTGCTCGTGATAAGCATGCAATTTAACATGGGGAAAGTGTGTGACTCACTAGAGAAAAGCTACAAGCTTAGTGAGTTAGGAAGGTTATGGACACTGGGCAGGGTATGTTATAGAGCAGTGGGTCTACATTTCCTATCAGAGGACATTTGACAACATGGAGATATTATATATACACATATATATATGTGTATATATATATATGTATATGTATATATATATATATATATGTGTGTGTGTGTGTGTGTGTGTATATATAGTAGTCATAAGTGGGAGAATGGGTGCTATTGGAATCTCCTGGGTAGAACCAGGGGTGCTGCTAAACATCCTCTAGGACATGGGACAGCTCCCACTAAAAGAACTGCCTGTCAGTAGTGCCACCATTGAAATACCCTGTTAGAGCAGGAATAGAGAATTGCTAAGTCTGTAAGTCATTTAAGAGGAAAAGATGTTGAAAATGCCATCATTTCACCTGTAAAGATTTGTTTGCTTCCCGAGAGAAGTGGAGAAGTCATATTTCCTTCAACCGTTCATACTCCATAGAAAAATAAACATTAGGTCATATATAGAAAATGATCAATAAATCCTTATTTCAATGATATGGATTGCAAAAATAATTTGAGACCAGCCAAAGGAGAGACACAAATACTTATATAATGAGAATAAAGATGGGCCATATGAAATACTTTAGAAGGTGAAAAAGTGGCATAAGTCCAGAATATGATTCCAAAAAGGGTTTGCAATCGTTTGTGAATAAAAATCTTTTATATTACAAGCTCTTAAATTTTAAACAACCTAAAATATGATTTTAAACATATTTTCTTCCTAATAAGAAAGCAGATTTTGAATATACTATTTTAGAAGCTTTCAAGTATGTGGGAAGATATATAATGTAATTATTTGTAATTAATCTGAATTACTGGTAAATTTAACTTGATTACACATGAATGCAAGTTATATAAGCAGGTTGTATTTTTTTTAAATAGAGATAAATTATATTGAAAATAATGTTAACCTGGGGTACCTGGGTGGCTCAGTCAGTTGAGCATCTGACTCTTGATTTCAGCTCAGGTCATGATCCCAGGGTCATGGGATTGAACCCGATGATGGGCTCCATGCTGGGTGTGGAGCCTGCTTATGACACACTCTCTCTCTCTCTCTCTCTCTCTCTCTCTCTCTTTCTCTGTTTCTCTCTCTCCCTCTATCCCTCTCCCCCACTTGCTCTCTCTCCCTCTCTCTCCTTCTCTAAAATTAAACGAAAGGAAAAAAAGAAAATAATTTAACCTATAGAAAGGAATAAAAATATGATTATTTCTTAAATCATGTAATATCACACCTCTCTTTGGTAGACTATTTTTTTTCTTCTAGCTTTAGAAATATTTTTAACTATATTCATTTATGTTTTCAAAAATAATTATGTTTACTTGTGGCTATAGTATTCATAAAGTGAGGAAAACATTTTACATGCTGTATTTGTACTTACTTTGTTAAAATCTGTACCTAATTTGGAAAACTGACATACCAGGAGAATTTATATAATAAGAAATCTATTCACTGTTTGCAAAGCAATTGATACAGCAACTAAGACTCTGCATATTGGTAGAAGGATTAAATAGTCATAGCAAAAGTACAATTCATATTTGCTTTAGTAATACTGGTAAAGAGATAGTGTCTATGTGATACTTACTGATGGAGTTTCATTTCCTTCAGCTAAATTGTAGTCTGTTTTGAAGGAGAGTGATTTGGGCAAGTTCTGGTCTTAAGCAAGGTTGCTAGCTAAGCCAGCAGGATAGGAGTGCTAGGTAGAGGTAAAAATTAATACAAGGAGAAATTTGAGTAATTACATTTTGACACTTAATATTGGCTTTGTGTCTGGCCTTTTACACACACTACATTTATTATGTACTAGAATAGGCTGGCATTATTTTGGAAAGATGTGAAACCTAGCAAAACTTAGGAGCTCTTTGATCACCTCAATGTTTAATATTAACATGCTTTTTTTGGGGGGGGACCCTTATCTATAAATGACTTTTTAGAACATCATTTTGTCTTCAGTGTCTTTAACTACCTGTACCCTTTAAAAAAATCTCTCTGCTGGTTTTCACATTACTCATCTCTAGTCCTATCATCAGGCAGTTTCCCTCTCCCTAACAACCAAGTACTAAATCATGAGGAATTGGTCATATGCACATGTTTTGGGATATATTTATAGTCAGGTCACTGGTCTAGTAAAGCACCATAGCATCACAGTCAAATATCAGTGGGCCTGAAGTACAGACAAGCTTCCCTGAGAATGTATCCAATTTCTGGGAAGTATGTATACCTTTAAATGTCATTTTAATTGAAGCACTGACATAATTGCAAAATGTCATGCTTATTTTTACATTTCTATTATATAATAGATTATATAATATATATAATATCTACCAGACCAGGATTATATAATATTTATCAGACCAGGATAGTATTCCCCATTATTTTTCTGTTCAAAGGATGAAATTAAGAGTTTAAAGCTGAAGGAGGTAACCAGATGCTGAACTGGGAACTACAAGTTTGAGAATATAAGAAAAATAAAATTCACCATAAGAATAAGTTGAAAAAGTGTAAAAATAAATTTAAAAAATGTTGTGTAGAGGCAACTGAAGTGAAAGTAACCATAAGAATCACAAAAATCAAAAGAACCTTAAACCATAATTACCACCTATTATGTTATGTTATGTTGTTAAAGTAACATTGTGCAAAGCATACCATGAATTAGGAATGTAAAGAGAGATAGACAGAGAGAGAGAGAGAGAGAGAGAGAGAAGAGAAAAGGAGAAATGGAACGAAGACGGTATGAACAAACAGTAGATGCTGACCTCAATATGCTACTGCTTTTTCTGGAGGTTCCCAAGGGGTATATGCTAAAAGGATGTACTACATTACAAAACAAACACAAATCAAATGAAACAAAACAACAACAAATCTGAGTTATTTTAAATCTTTGTTCTAAAAATAATGCAACAGTTCACTGGTGAACTATGCTGGTAGGACACTTTCACTCATTGTTGGGAAAGGTTTAAGGTGAGTTCCAAAGCAGGATGAAAGGCCTTTTTTCTTTCCTTTCTTCCTTAGTTCAAACCAGATTCTTATATATTATCACTCCAAATATCAGGAAAGGGCTGACATGGTAGATGACTCATATATTTTAGTAGAAAAGGCCCAGAAAAATAAAAGTCTAGGAAAAAGTGACACTGAGCCAGAGAAGTCTAGTCTGTGTAACAAAGGGAAAATTTTCAGCATGTATTAAGTTTTTTGGGAGGCATAATAAAGAAAACAAAAATGGTCGTGAGGTGAGCTAGATGATAGCATGTCTGAATGACTAAATGAATATAATATACCTAGAATAGAGGGAATAAAGAAATGAGCCATAATATAAAGGAGAACACAAAGAAATTTTATCTGAAATTTTTTCAGAAGCTGTATTAAAGATTTCAAATTTGAGGAGACCAGCACAAAGAGGGCAGTGGAGTAGAAGGACCCTAGATTCACCTCATCTCACAAACACAACTAGATAACTACTAAATCATCCTAAATACCACAGAAATCAACCTGAAGGCTAGCAGAACAAAGTCCACAACTAAAGAGAGAGATGAGGTCACAATTAAGAAGGTAGAAAGTGTGGAGACATGGCTTAGGGGAGAAATGGATCCTGGCTGCTGTTGGGGCAGAGGGAGCCATGGTTGCAGAGAAGGACAAGAAAGAGAGGCACACAGGGAATGCACAAGGAGAACATTTCCTCATAGCCTTTGGTTTAGAAAATGAGAGGGGCTGAATTTCATGAGTTCTTGCAACCATTGGGGCTTACAGCCTAGAGTTTTAAAGGTCAGCAGGCTTGACTGGGATAGAGCCCGGAGGGCACTGTGCCGCTTTTAGAGAGAAGGCAGGCAAAGGACTCAAGGGCCAACATCATGGAAACATCTATCTGAAGAGTACCCATTAGGTACTATCTATCTGGGGCACCCATTAGGGAGATTATTTCCTCTGCTCAGAGTATGCCCTGAGAGGCATCATCCATGGAGAGATTACCCTGAGAACAAAGGATCTGGCCAGCACATTTCCCACACCCCCCCACCTCTTCAGCAAAATCACAGAGCCACCTGCAGGAAGCAGGACAGCACAGACACTGGTTGTCTAACTTGCTTAAACTAACCTCACCCTCCTGTGCTAATTTCCATTCTTAGTCATGCTTACTTACCTCAGTCCCAGCATGGTGGTCCCCTCCACCAGAAGACCAGCTTAAACCCTTTCCATACCACGTCTCCTGACTGGAAAGTTTCACACAGCCTCAGTTCCAGTCAAGGTGGTAACAGGTCTCATTTCAAAAGCAGAGCAAAGCACACCACATTCAAGTCAGGGACCAAACACCACCACAGCAGTCAAAGAGAACCTCTTCAGCTGACAGAAGAGAAGGATAGAGTGGCTAGGACCCAATGGCAGAGCACAGGTAACACATTTCAGGCACTCCCTGAAGCGCCAAACCCTGAGTACTATAGAATCTCTTTTTCATAAGGCTATCACTTTTAGGAGCAGGAGGTATAACTGTCTTTTCTAACAGAGAGAATAAGGCAGAGACTTAGACAAAATGAGAAGACAGAGGAATTTATCCAAAATGATAAAACAAGATAAGGCCACAACCAGGGATCTACTTGAAACAAATATGAGTAACATGCCTGATGGAGGATGTCAAGCAATGATCATAAGGATACTGAGAGGAAAGAACTGAAGCCATCACATTTATCACAGAGATAAAAGAGTTAAAAAAGGATCAGAAATGAAGAGTATAATGAACATGATTAGAAACATACTTGATGCAATGAACAACAGACTGGAAAAAGCAGAGGAATGAATTAATAAACTAGAAGGCATAGTAATGGAAAGCAATGAAGCTGAACAAAAAAGAGAAAGAAGAATTATGCAAAATAATGATAGATTTAGTGAACTCAGTGACCATATCAAACATAGTAGCTTTTGTATTATAGTAGTTCCAGAAGAAGAAGAGAGAGAAAAATGGCACATAATTTATTTGAAGAAATAATAGCTGAAAACTTCCCTAATCTGGGGAATACAGACATCCAGATCCAGAAGGCCCAGAGAACAGCCATCAAAATCAACAAAAGCCAAGACACATTGTAATTAAATATGCAAAATATAGTGATAAAGTAAATATCTTAAAAGCAACAAGACAAAAGTAGTCATTAACTTATAAAGGAAAACCCATAAGGCTAGCAGATTTTTCAACAGAAACTTGGCAAGCCAGAATGGAGTGGCCTGATATATTCAAAATACTGAAAGGAAAAAAATGCAGCCAAGAATACTCTATACAGCAAGGTTATCATTCAGAATAGGAAATATAAAGATTTTCCCAGAAAAATGAAAACTAAAGGAGTTTGTGACTACTAAATTAGCCTTACAAGAAATATTACTGGGGACTCTGAGGAAAAGGAGAAACCAAAAGTGACAGTATAAAGGTAGAAAACACAAAAGCAGTAAAAATGAATATTTCTGTACAAATTAGTCAAAGAACTCACAAAAGGATATAAAATGTAAAAACATATGCCTAAAATGTGAGGAGAAAAGGAGTAAAGAATGGGTTCAAATTTATACAACCATCAACTTAACATAGACTGCCATTTGCAGAAAATTTTATATATAAACCTAACGGTAACCATGTATCAAAAAGCACTAATTAACATGCAAAGAATAAGGAGACATAAATCTAAATATATGACTAAAGAAAATCAGCAAAACATGAAAGAGGCAAAGACAAGAAAGGACAGGAGAAAATCTCCAGACACATCCACAAGACAAGTAATAACATTATCATTTCATTAGATGGAGGAATAGCATTTGACAAAGTACCACATGCATTCATGATAAAAACCCTCAACAAAGTAGGTTTAGAAGGAACATACTTCAACATAATAAAGGCCATATATGAAAAACCTACAGCTAACATTATCCTTAATAGGGAAAAAAACTGAGAGCATTTCTTCTATGATCAGGAACAAGACAGGAATCTCCACTCTCATCACTTTTATTCAACGTAGTCCTAGCCACAGCAATCAGACAACAAAAAGAAATAAAAGACATCCAAATTTGCAAGAAAGAGTCAAACTTTTGCTATTTACATATGACATAATACTCTATACAGAATACCTGAAAAGCTTCACTAGAAAACTGTTAGAACTGATAAAGGAAGTCAATAAAGTAACAGGATACAAAATCAACAAACAGAAATCTATTGCATTTCTATACGCTAATAATAAGCAGCAGAAAGAGAAATTAAGGAATCAATCCCATTTACAATTGCTCAAAAACCAAAGAGGTGGAAGACCTGTACTCTGAAAACTATAAAACACTGCTGAAAGAAATTGAAGATAATAACACAAAGAAATGGAAAGACATTCCATGCTCATGAACTGGAAGAATAAATGTTGTTAAAATGTCTATACTACTCAAAGCAATCTACACATTTAATGCAGTCTTTATTAAAATACCACCAGTATTTTTCACAGAGCTAGCCAAACAATCCTAAAATTTGTATGGGACCGCAAACGACCCTGAATAGCCAAAGCAAACTTGGAAAAGAAAAGCAAAGATGAGATATCACAATTCCAGACCTCAAGTTGTATTATAAAGCTATAGTCATAAAAACAGTATGTTATTGGCACAAAAATAGATATATAGGTCAATAGAACTGAATTAAAAAACCCAAAAATGGACCCACAACTGTATGGTCAATTAATCTTTGACAAAGTCAGATAGAATATCCAATGAGAAAAAAACAGTCTCTTCAACAAATGGTGTTGGGAAAAATGGACAGCAACATGCAAAAGAATGAAACTGTATTATTTTCTTATAACACACAAAAAACGAATTCAAACTGGATGAAAGACTGGGGCATCTGGGTGGTTCAACCTATTGAGCTTCTGACTCAACTTTGGCCCAGATCATGATCTCATGATTTGTGGGATTAAGCCCCACATCAGGGGCACTGCTTTTAAGGTAGCATATTGTATAGCTCTACATCATAGACAGGTGGGTGGGGAGAGAGACAGCAGGCTAAGAAGGAGGTTGTTGTTTAGAAATTGGAGGACTGCAAAGAAAGAAAAATATTGTGGTAAGTTATAGCCATATATATATATATATATATATATATATATATATATAAGTTTATATAGAAGTATAAGTTTATATATATGTTATATATATAAGTTTATATTAAGTTTATATTTATATTTATATATTTTTATATATATTTATATGTTTATATTTATATTTATATACTTATATATAAGTTTATATATATGTTTATATATAAGTATATATACATATATACATATAAACATATATATGTGTGTATATATGTATATATATACATATAAACATATATATGTATATATATTAATTCATTTTCATTAATTTTAAGAATTCTTTAATATTTATTTTGGTACTTGGTTTAGATATAACTCAGTGAAGAGACTGATCATGCTTGCTGATGCTTCATCCTTCACATTAAGGGGATCTCTAATCTTGGTGAAGGTGGCCACCCTCTTCAACTACTGTCATCATATGACTAAAGTTAGGCACCTGATCTACAAATAGTGCAGGCACTATTGCATAAACTGATCTGGAACAATGAACACATTTTACTTACTGCTGTAAATTATATCATAAGTCAACTATGTTAGGGCTGATGCAGGCCATTTTTTGAACTATTAAAAATATATCAATGCATACTACTAAATAAAATGTGTATATGATACCACAATTATAATTACATTCATACTGAACTTATGTGCTGCTTTTATTGCATTATGAGACATCTGTTATTTGGTTTTATCTAAAAAGTTACCAGAAAGTAGTATTGATATCTATTGATTCCAAGAAACTATGTCAGTCCCAAGAAATTATGCAAGGTGTTATAATATCACAATCAAAATCATCTTTCTGAGGTTCCATTATGTGGCATGATTTTGATGCACAGATTGATAATGGGTTTATTCTTATTCATAAATATCTGACACTATCATAATGATTTTTAAAAATACTGCAAATATCAACCATTTTCTGATCTTATTCATAAATATCTTACACTATTTTAATAGTGACTTTTTAAAGATATATGAAGTAGGGGCGCCTGAGTGGCTCAGTCAGTTGAGTGTCTGACTTCGGTTCAGGTCATGATTTCACGGCTCGTGAGTTCGAGCCCTGGGTCGGGCTCTGTGCTGACAGCTCAAAGCCTGGAGCCCGCTTCAGATTCTGTGTCTCCCTCTGTCTGCCCCTCCACTGCTTCCACTCTGTCTCTCACATTGTCTCAAAAATAAATAAGCATTTAAAAAATATAATTAAAAAAAGATATATGAAGTATTAGTCATCTTCTGACTTAGTAGATTCAATTTACTACTGTATAAATTAATATACATTAACATAAACATATATAATTATGCCTATTATATCTTTGAATGCATGCATGTAATGTTATAGATGTGTCTATATATATGCGTATACATAAAAAGAGCAATGTTTAATTTTTAATCCACTGAGTCATGTCAGCATTTTTTAAAGAGTCAAAATTTTTATTATAACTAATCTACTTTAAATGACTGTTATCATGGGTCAAAATATTTCTAAATAAAATATTTATTTCAATATGAGCTATTAATGAAATTATTTCTGGCCAATTTAAAAGTATTATTAATCACTTTAATATTTGTTTATTTTTCAAAAATAAGCACACTTTTTTTTGTTTTTCTGTATGTTTTTCTAAGACATATGATAAGTAAAATGACATTTAAAATGACACGTTTAAAATAGATATAAGGCTATATATCACACTTCTCTAGACTACATTTCTGTGACATAATGTCACCTTCTGATTGATTGAATGGTAGATTGCTTAATACAACGATGGCTGAAAATATTTTCATCAAGAGACATATTTCACCTTACTGAAACTCAGAAATATGTATTTCCAGCAATGTCATCAGTGTTTTTTAGCTTTCATTTCTGCTCCCATATTTGCTACCACTTTCTATGCAGGACATGGAGAAGTATGAGTAAAAGGTAGAAGAAATTTTGAAATTCATCCAAGCATGTTAAAAAATAGACTCTGTAGTTGTTGAATTATCTATGTCACTAGAAAATTAAGTGTTAGTAATAGTTGTAAAAACTGAAGTACAGGGGCGCCTGGGTGGCGCAGTCGGTTAAGCGTCCGACTTCAGCCAGGTCACGATCTCGCGGTCTGTGAGTTCGAGCCCCGCGTCGGGCTCTGGGCTGATGGCTCAGAGCCTGGAGCCTGTTTCCGATGCTGTGTCTCCCTCTCTCTCTGCCCCTCCCCCGTTCATGCTCTGTCTCTCTCTGTCCCAAAAATAAATAAACGTTGAAAAAAAAATTAAAAAAAAAAAAAACTGAAGTACAGATCAAAGCTAAAAAGGTTAAATGAATTTGATGAGAGTTACATGGACCTTCTTATGCACCTACCATAAATAAATAAATAAGGAATTTTGGAGAGTTTATGACTCGTATGTACTAGGCAATTAAATTATTTTTTGATGTATAGTCACCCAGTGCAGTAGAAAATAGTCTCTTCCAACCTCAAAAGGCTGAATTAATTTGGAGCCCAATGTGAGTAAGATGAAGGATGATACAATACTACCAGGAGGCAATTTATCTGATTCTTTTTTAAAATGTAAAAAATTTGTGAGGACATTCTATTGCTGAAGAGAAATGTTTTAGACTGTTGAAAGTATCAAAAGGCTGGTCCTTCAAAAAAAATTAACTCTGTTTCCTACAACCAAAAATTGCCTGGCCCTGACTCTTGAAGCATATTTCCTAATAATTATTTCAAATTATATTGTTACTGACTCTTAAAATTGTTAAAATTATTAAAATTATAAAATTGTTAAATAAAATAGTTTCTCGTATTGTTTTAGAAAAGTGTAACATCTTAGCACATTAACTTCTTTTGTGAGTTTGTATTTAAATTCCAGTTAGTTAACATACAGTGTAATATTAGTTTCAGGTGTACAATATAATGATTCAACATTTCCATACAATACCTGGTGTTCATCACAACAATGCACTCCTTAATCCCCATCACTTATTTAGCCCTTCCTCCCACCCACCTCCTGTCTAGTAACCACCAGTTTGGTCAATCTGTTTCTTGGTTTGCCCCTTTCTTTTCCCCTTTGCTCATTTGTTTTGTTTCTTAAACTCCACATATGAGTAAAATCATATGGTAATTGTCTTTCCCTGATTGACATTTTTGCTTAGCATAATACTTTCTAGTTCCAACCACGGCATTGCAAATAGCAAGATGTCATTCTTTTTTATGGCTGAGTAGTATTATATATATATATATATATATATATATATATATATATATATATACACACACACCCTATATATATATATACTATATATACATTATATATATACTATACTATATATACACTGTATATATACTACACTATATATATATAACACATCTTCTTTACCCATTCTTCAGTATACACTATATATACTATATATACACTATATATATACTATACTATACTATATATATATATAGTATACACTGTATATATACTATACATAAATATATAGTATATATATAGTATATATACTATACATAAATATATAGTATATATATAGTATATATATATATCATATCTTTACCCATTCTTCAGTATAATTGTTTAAAAGTATTTATACTATATACTGTATATATACTATATATATATACTATACATAAATATATAGTATATATATAGTATATATACTATACATAAATATATAGTATATATATAGTATATATATATATCATATCTTTACCCATTCTTCAGTATACACTATATATACTATATATACACTATATATATACTATACTAATATATATAAAATACACTGTATATATACTATACTATATATATAGTATATATATATGTGTATATATATATATATATATCACATTCTTTATACATTCTTCAGTATACACTATATATACTATATATACACTATATATATACTATACTATACTATATATACACTGTATATATACTATACTACATATATAGTGTGTGTGTGTATGTGTGTATATATATATATATATACACACACTATATATATATCACATCTTCTTTATCCATTCTTCAGTAGATGGACACTTGGGCTGTTTCCATAATTTGGCTATTGTACATAATGCTGCAAAGAAGCCATACAGATGGCCAACTGCACATTAACTTTTTTTAAGTTTATTTATTAATTTTTAGAGAGACAGAGACAGCATGAGCATGGGAGGGGCAGAGAGAGAAACGGAGGGAGAGAGTACCCCAAGCAGGCTCCGTGCCGCTGTATGTGGAGCCCAACATGGGGCTCAAACTCACCAAACGCGAGATCATGATCCAAGCAGAAACCAAGAGTTGGACACTTAACTGACTGAGCCACCCGGGTGCCCCAACTTTTAATTAGCAAATCAGTTGGTCAGTTTTTTGGTTAGTGTTTATTATTTGATGGGCATCATAAGAATATACGGGATTTAAATAGGAACAAGTCATAAGCCATGGACCTGTAAGAGCTTACTGCCAATAAATTATTGATATGCTTTCTCATTCTGTCACTATGTAATAATTACATGTGACTCCTGAGTCAGGAGCATCTTTCCATTTTCCTTTTCTTACTTAAAGTGTAATATGTCTTCATTTACAGGATAATCCTGATGACAGAATGATACTGTATATTAAACAGTTTCTTATTTGTCTAAGATTTGCAGCATTTATGCATTCACTGCAATTTCATGCAATGTTCAATACAATAAGCATTCTTATATTTCAATTAGGAGAATATTATCTATGTCAACATTAATTTATTTCCTATGTTTTGCACAGAGGTGGTTCCTCAGACACCCTATTAAAAAACACATTACATTCTAGGTATCCCAATTTAAGCAGTTAAAATCCTGCCCAGTCCTTGTTCTATGGTCCTTTTATGGAAACCTTCTTATAATCCAAGACTTCCTTTAGAACTGTGACTGTATGTAACCCTTTTTAGTAGACTTCAAAGGATGCTGAGGTGGTATTCTAGATTTCTGATGCTCAGAGTTTGCCTACATAAAATCCCTGATGTTTTCCTGAGCATTTAAATCCTATAATGACAGTGTTAGAGTAGCAAAAAATATCTCTAATCAACAATTGTGCAAGATTTCACTTGTTTTTATCAAATGGGTCTGGAATAATTTACCCTTAATGTCCAGGGGGACAGAATTACTTCAACTTCAGTTCTTAATTTTTTTTAACATTTATTCATTTTTGAGAGACGGAGAGACTGAGAGACACAGACCATGAGCGGGGAAGGGGCAGAGAGAGAGGGAGACACAGAATCTGAAGCAGGCTCCAGGTTCCGAGTGTCAGCACAGAGCCTGATGCAGGGCTCAAACTCACAAACTGCGAGATCATGACCTGAGCCCAAGTCGGACACTCAACCGACTGAGCCACACAGGCGCCCCATGAACTTCAATTCTTAACTTTCCATTTTGTTCAGTGTAATCTACCGTCTTCACAGGATCCTAATATATATGCAAGAGATTATTTTTTTTTCTACAACTTAACTGTAAGAGGTCCTACCAAGTTTAAAATTGAACATGTAATTCGGGCTGGAGAAAGAGAGCTTTGATTGAATTATAAAACTGGGATGCACATTTTAATTTCCTCATTTTTTCTATTTGTTATAATATTCTGAAGGGAAATTTTCACATAGTAGTTCTTGGAGCCTACATTACATCCTATTCTTCCTTTTTGTCTCTCACCAATGTGAAAACATCTACATTTGTCAGTTACAAATTGCCTCAATATGACCATGGCCATTAAGCAATGACTATTAAATCTGAAGACCGTCAACATCTGACTTCCTCTATATCTCTCCAGTATTTGCACTCTGCTTTATGCTTTCCTTATAGGACTTCTAGATTATACATAAAATAAAAAATAAAAAAAAAGAGGAAAAAATAAAGAAAAGAAAATTGCTCAGATAATAGCGAGATGGATTAGGAAAGATGATTTAGGCATTCAAATCTATAAAAAAAATAAGCAATAATCAAAAAAAAAGGTAAAGGCTTTTTTCCCCCACTGTACTGCTCTGTTTCTCATTTATAACATACGGATAGAGTTTGTTTTTTTTTTTCAAAAGTAACATATTCCTCTGTCATAATCTTTGGTGAACTGGCTACATAAGTGTTTTGTTTAAAATATGATTAAGGAGAATTTTCTTTTTTCTGCAAAGGGAGAATAAAAATGAAAAACACCTCCTGGAATAAATGTTAACTATCTTGGCATAGCTTATGTATTGCTACATCAAATATATGATTTTGTTTTGGAATTCAAAGATGTAGCAATTTTCTGAATAGATGTGCACAAAATGAATTATTTGTTGTTCTCTGTGTTTTATTATTATTATGGATGTAAAGATATAAAACAGAGTCAATACTGATGCAGGGAGACAAGAAACAGAACAATGTTAAATGAATTATGATATTAAAGTGAAATACAAGGATAGAAATTTTAAAAGGTTGAAATATTTTAATAACTACCAAGAATGTATTTAGATAAATTTTAATAATAAATGGTATTGCATAAATCATTGAAAGCAGCACATACAAAAGGACTAAAAATTGGTATAAGTTAATAAAAAATGTGTGTGTAGGTGTGCGTGTACACAGTAATGTATTTTTTGCATCATTATTAAAGATTAAGAGGTATTAAAAGTAACCAAAAAATAATTATAATGTATAATCATTTAAGATAACTTGAGAACTATAGGAATATTTACTCCTTAAAACATAAAATATACAACATGATGACTATAGCTAACACTGCTGTGTGATTATACGTGAAAGTTGTTAAAAGAGTAAATCCTAAGAGTTCCCATCACAAGGGGGATTTTTCCCTCCTAATTATTCTTTCTTTCCTTTTTATTATACCTGTAAGACAAGACAAATGTTATCTGAACCTATTGTGGTAAGTGTTTCACAATATATGTGAATTAATCCATCATTCAGTATGCCTTATGTTTACACAGTGATGTATGTAATTTTTTTCTCAATAAAATTGGAAAAAATAAAATTAAAAAATAAAACAAAAATTTAAATAATTGAAATTATTCTATCTTATTTAACTATTTTCAGAAGGTTTTAAAATTTAATATTCACACTTGAGATACATGGATAAAAGTAGACTATATGATTTGTTTTTAAATTTGTTGTTTGAAAGTAAAACAAAATATACAAAATATTCAGTCCCCCACTGACTAGTAAAACACTATAAAGTTAACATGACAGGAAGTTCATGTACCTCTTGATAGATCATGTAATTATTTTTTACTACATGTGAGCCAGAGTTAAGCTTATAATTTGCAGTCAGCTAACTGAGTTTATATTTGACTAGGACATTCCTATGATTATCACACATTTCTTATGGAAACATAAAACACTTGGGTAAATGTTCCTGAAGCTCCTATCTACTGTTATGATTCTATTTGCTAAGTATTTGCTAAGTTGCTAAAGTATTTGTATTACATAAATAATTACCATGAATTTTATATTTCTATATTTAAAAAATTTAACTATGACTTAAAAGACAAGGATTGGTATTTTCCCTATTTTCCATCTTTTTACAAATGTAATCTGCCTTTTAAAATTAAGATAAATTATATTTGATATGCATCCACACTGATGAGCTTGCAGCTCTCTTTCATTTATCCATTTTTCCAATTCTAGAATATTCCATTGTATAAATAGACCACACTATATTTCTCTATTAAATTGGTGTAAATTTACTCAATATTTATTTTGTACTCAGGCCTTAAGAAAAAAAATAGTGCTATTATTGACATAGGATATTCTATATACCCCCTGGAATGTGTGCGTGTGTGTGTGTGTGTGTGTTTGCGTGAGAGAGAGAGAGAGAGAGAGAGAGAGAGAGAGAGAGAGAAAGAGATAGTATATATATTATTTACTGAATAAAATACAACTTAATAAGTTAAAACTTTTCTTCATGATTATTGTGACTAGAATTTTACTCTCACTTTCCTTATAAGATATAAACCCAGCCTCCCAAGGTCCATTAAAAGCCCTGTTGGAATTTTTATTTGAATTCTTTTGAATATAACTCTTGCCTAGAATCCAGTGTTCATGGTCTGAGAATTTGGCAGAATTCTGGAAACCCTTTTTCCCTAATAAGTTGTTTAAAATGGAGTGAAAATGCTCACTTCATCTTTGAATGACATCTTCAAATTAGTACTCAAAATAATTTTACAAATCTCAACATCATCAACAGAGTATGAAGGTTTCCATTTTTTTAGTACTCAAAATTTTAAATGGTAGCTCACATTAAATTATTGAAGTTTCTTCAACAACTGTATATCAGAACGTTGTTCAGATGTGTCTCTCCTATATAATGTCTGATCATTGATTTTGCTCAAATTTGTTCAAATTTCAACAGAATTATTTGCTTTTTTTGCCTTGAATAATTCTATTTCTTTGTATATTCTGAGTAATTTGTTAGTTGTATCACTCTATGGATTCTAATTTTATTTTGTTCATAGTGTACTTTGCTATTTAAACATTAAATCTATATGTATTCAAAACTCCCATTGTTTTCCTTGTGGTTTGCACTTTGTGTGACTTAAGAAACTCTTCCCTACTAAAGTCATTCCATTTTTTTCACATTTCAAAAATATATTCTTATACAAAAAAATAAAAATACAAAAATAATAATACAAAAATAAGAACACAAAAAAACCCTATAAGAAAAGTTTGTATATAATGTGAACTAGGAATCCACATTGTTTTTCTAGCTCAATAACCAATTGTCACAGAATGATTGACTTTTCTTATTTAGTTGAAAGGTTAGTTCTATAATTTCTTATATTTTCTTAAATGTTTGGGGCAATTTCTAACTATCTATTACTCCTATTTCTTTTTTTTTTTTTTTTTTTTTTTTTTTTTTTTTTTAAATTTTATTTATTTTTGGGACAGAGAGAGACAGAGCATGAACGGGGGAGGGGCAGAGAGAGAGGGAGACACAGAATCAGAAACAGGCTCCAGGCTCTGAGCCATCAGCCCAGAGCCCGACGCGGGGCTCGAACTCACGGACCGCGAGATCGTGACCTGGCTGAAGTCGGACGCTTAACCGACTGCGCCACCCAGGCGCCCCTATTACTCCTATTTCAATATTAATCTGGTTAATTAATGTAACTGTTTAGGCAAGTACCAATATAGCCACCCATATCCTAATCCTGCAAATGTGTTTCGTTATTTAGGTCATCTTATTGCTAGTAATCAAACTCATTAATTCTTCTTATCCCATTAGTTAATATCTTAGTTTATTCCTTCTTTGTCATGTAAGGAAATTTTGTGGAAAGAAAATAAACTCAAGCACAGGTGGCATATAATCATATTTAAATAGAAGTGAACAAGTTATTTAGTTTGTCTTTAAGTAATGTACTATAAACAACACATTATGTCATGATATATAATTTTAAAGCATAGTTTTAGTGAAAAACAAAACATTAGATAGCAATATATTTGAATATCTATTTTGGATCTTTAAATTGTTAAACAACTCATTATTTTAAATATAACTACAGTGATATCTAAAATTCCTCATAGCAAAACAATAATTATTCATTTAACATACATTTATAAAAAGTAGAATTGATCGTTCAAAGAATTTGAATATTTTTCAATGTTTTTGCTATATTATAAGCTGGCATTTTAAGTACATATCATTAGATGTTCAAATTACTAAAAGAATCTCATAACTCATTTCTGTACATGACACTTGGCTACCATGTGACTCATTCTCCATGAAATACCCAGAAAGATTAAAATAAATATATATATAAATACATAACATGAGGTTATGTCACAATCATTCATAAAACTGATGATATCCTCCTCATGATTGTATCTGGTAAAGAACCCAAACCCCTTTCCATGACTTACAATCACCTACCTGCCTTTTTCTCTGACCACTTCTTGGATTCTCTTTTCTTGCCAGCTAGTATCCTCTGCTGTTTTGTTTTATTTTGTTTTTTAAATGCCATGCATTATCACATGTTTTTTTCTCCCATGTATAGAACACTCATGATCCATAATTTCATGACTACTTCTTTGTTATCATTTCAATCTCAGTTCAAAATCAACACATAGTTATTTTTACCACTCTACTATATAAGCCCCTCCCATACTTCTGACATTAGCCTCTTCCATATTTATTCATAGAATTTATGTGCACTTAAATTATTTTATTTATCTATGTGATTATTATTTCCTCCTTCAATAATAGGGTAAGCACTTTCTCTATCGATATAGTCCGATATGTAAAGTGGTGCCTAACATATGGTTAATATTCAACAAAATATTTTAATGAAACAAAATGCAAGATTACCCACCCAAAAAGAAAGGGCAGGGGTAATTTTTCTTTCACAAACTGTTTGCCACAATGAAATAAAAAATACATAATAAAACAAATAAGAAAACAACAGTGTATATAAAGCATGCAAACTGGCATTGACAATCAACCATATACTCGGTTTAGGTAATGTTGTCATTGCCTTGGGAACTGGCCAGAACACTCTTCACCCCAACTTTGCCTCTAATATTTATCTTTGTATGCTGATGCTGAGGATGCAACATATGAAAAATAAAAAGAAAGGTGGCAATAGAGTTTACGCAGTAGTCAATACATACTCCTATGTCCAAAACAAGAACAGCATTAATACTTAGAGAACTAGGAATAGACTTAAGAGCAGCTCATATTGAAGATGAAACAGATATATTCAAGACAACTGTTGTAAGAATAACTCATTTCAGTTCATCATAGTTTCACTACCACATTGAAAGAATACCTTTGCATCAGTGGTAACTTCTCTTTATGAAAGAACAGATACTCTACAGAGATTTTATAGGATTTGAAATAGTCTAAAGTGAGTAAAGAGAAGAAAATGGTCAAACACAGCCATTAAAAATAATTTCAGCATAGGAGCACCCGGGTGGCTCAGTCAGTTGAGCTTCTGACTCTTGCTTTCAGCTCAGGTCATGATCTCATGGTTTGTGAGTTTGAGCCCCATGTCAGGCTCCGCAATACAGTGCACAGCTTGCTTGGGATTCTCTCACCCTCTCTCTCTCTGCCCCTCCTCTCCTGTCTCTCAAAATAAATAAATAAACTTTAAACAAAACAAAACAAAATTATTTCAGAATACATTATATGGAAAAGTACTAGCAAAACGATATTAAATGGAAAAAAATAGCTATAATCATGAAAATTGAAACGCATATACCACCTTACAGTATATGTATGATGTAAAGTATGCACACATAATTATATGCCCATAACTGTATATGTACATATGTATGTATGTATATGAAAATATACATCTCATCCATGGAAAAATCTCCAGTAATATAAGTCACATCCACACTGATTACCACATAGTTTCACAAGAGAAAAAAAAAATTCCTGAAATAAGCTAAAATATTAGCAGTGACTCCTCCCTGAGTAGTAAGAGTATAGAAGGTAATTTTAAAAGGTTACTTTTACTTTTTTTATATTTTTACTCATATTCTATAGGCTTTAAAATCTGTATTGGTTACGTAAAAATATAAATTATCCAAGATCTATTATAACATGCAATGTAATCCATACATTAAACTGTTTTTTGCCATTGTTTCAACATGCATATTATGTTGACATATTCTGCTAAGGTAACAAAACATTGCCTTTAGTTAGCTTTTAAAAGCAGAGAGAAATGTCTTTAAAATTACAGTTGATTTATGATTGAGTGGAAATAAAAATCAAGCACAGTTAAATGAAATATCCATACTGACCCTGAATGGATGCATTGAATTTATCTAACATATTTTACACTGTAGATTGTCACAGACATTAGATAAGGAATTTACTTATGTTCTCAACATTTTTTTAATCAACTACTGGCCCTATGACACAGCCCAGATTGACAATGGAGCAAAGATAAAAGTTCTCTGTCCTTAGATGGCTTATGGTTAATTCACCAAGGGAGTCATAGTGGGTATACAATCACCCAAATCATTACTATTATGATACCTGTGATAAAAAGACATTGTGGTTGCAAAGACATTGTGTGTTGGTGCAGGAACAAATCCAATATTTAGAATTGACATTTAATGTGGGACCTGAAACTTGTTAAGATATTAAGTATTAATATATGCTTGGAATAAGTGACACTTCAAAAACAGGAATAGAAAAGTAGAGATGGAGATAATCCTAAATTCTGCAAAATTGCCAACACCTGTTTTCTTAAAATGGGAGTAAAAACTGAGTTTCTCCACACTCTCTGTTTCTTAATTGATATGCAACAAATATAAATAGAAAAATAGAAGAAGTTATATTTTTTGTGCTTCTGGTTTCATAATTAGCAAACACATTTTATCACGTCTACCCATTATACTTTAAAAATGTTCAAAGAGATAAACCATCAAATAATATTTTGTGATAGGAAGCCTGGACTTACATATGATTTGAGATGGAAAAGTCAAAGACAACAGCATATCTGGATAATTGAGAAATGAGTTAAACTATCCAAAATATAGTCAACATTATAAATTCTTAACTAAGATAGCAATTTAAGTGGAATCCTTTCTAGTGTTATTCTAAAAACTAATAATTATAAATTGAATTAATATATAATTATTTTATATTTTTATTAATTAAATATATCGGGGTGCCTGGGGGCTCAGTGGTTTAAGTGTCCAACTTTGGCTCAGGTCATGATCTCGTGGTTCACGGGTTCAAGCCCTGTGTGGGTCTCTGTGCTGACAGCTCAGAACCTGGAGCCTGCCTCTGTGTCTCCCTCTCTCTGTTCCCCTCCCCCACTCGCACTCTGGCTCACTAACGCTCTCTCTCTCTCTCTCATAAATAAATAACCATTAAAAAATTTAAATATATATTATTAGGTAAATAGTAAATATATAAAATATAAGTAAAATATATAAATAATGTATAAATTGAACTAATGTCAAATGATGAATACAGTATACTAAGATAATATCAAACCTACTTAGAAAACATTGGAAAGTCGATAATTTAGCTTATATTTGACTATTTGAAGTAAATATATATTTACAGGTCACCACTAATGAATACAACATTTTTTTTAAATTTTTTTAACGTTTATTTATTTTTGAGAC
This sequence comes from Lynx rufus, assembly GCF_022079265.1. Taxonomy (NCBI): domain Eukaryota; kingdom Metazoa; phylum Chordata; class Mammalia; order Carnivora; family Felidae; genus Lynx; species Lynx rufus. Next base: position 219,387,724 of record NW_025814823.1, on the reverse strand, counting down.
AGAGAGAGACAGAGCATGAATGGGGGAGGGTCACAGAGAGAGGGAGACACAGAATCTGAAACAGGCTCCAGGCTCTGAGCTGTCAGCACAGAGCCTGACGCGGGGCTCAAACTCACGGACCACGAGATCATGACCTGAGCTGAAGTCGGACGCTTAACCGACCGAGCCACCCAGGCGCCCCTACAACATTTTTTTTTTAAATACCAACACTTATTTTGAGTGGCAAATTAATTACCATAGAGTAAGGGGCTTTCCTTTACTGCCCAAGGTACTTTTCCTTGCTACCCTGAAAATACTCATTTGCATACATTATAAGGAAAAAAACAAAAACAAAAAAACAAAGGCAACACTTCAGAGCAATTAAATTCACAAAGACATAAACGGGCACCTCGGTAGATTTTCTCCTTTGTTGGCATCACATTAAGGCACTAGTGCCTTGAAAAAAAATACCCAAATTAAAATTACTGTTCATTAATAAAGCATACACTTTTATTACCCTAATGCCACAGTATTCTCTAGATAATAGTAATTTTCAAGACACTTTGTGTTGCCTTTCACAGCTTATTTCAAATAAATGTGATCATCATAATGACCAGCATTTCTTCTCCTGATTTATACTATGTAGTATAAAACCTTTAAAAAACAAATTATTTCTAATTTCCAAGTACTGCATGTAAGGAGCTCAGAAGTTGACATTCTATCTGAACAATATAAAAAGCTCAACCAACTAAAAAAAATCGACTCTTCTTGGATCCCTAAGAAAGAGGAGTTCACAGGGTAAACAGCTGCTTCCAAGACTGAAGAGACAGGTCAAGTACAGAGGGTTTTGACTTACCAGAGCAGACTCACAAGCAAAAGCTGCCTCAGGAGCCAGTGCCTGGAGAGAAAAAAAACCTAAAGTTAATTGGCAAATTGCTGGAGGCTCAGTGTAACTCCAGAGGGACCCAGTCACAGGGGGGCCCCGCACTATTGTGAAACTTATCTCCAAAAGGTTAATCAAATTCCCTTAGTAAATATTTGAGAAAAATCACCTCTTTGTCCCAGCTGGTGGAGAGGAAAAAAATTGTTTTTGAAAACCTCAAAGCATTTTGTTCTCCACGAGGCCTGCCCTCAGGGGAGACTAGTTAACCAATGCTTAACTCAAGTGGGGGAAGGGACATACATACCCAATGGATCCCACTTTAGCCATCTTGCCCCACTACTCGTTAAGTTCACACTCCTGAGGCATGGGTCCTTCACTGAGAAATAACCACAGGGCTACGTAATGCTTTCCACAGTACAACACCACATTAGGAAGTGCCTATTTACAGCAGCTCCTTTTACCTTGTGCATAATGCCCCACTATCAAAAAACAATTACAACACAAACCAAAAGGCAAAACAATACACACACACACACAAACATGCAAGTTGAAGAGACAAAACTTCAGAACCAGACATAGTAGGACGATGGAATTATCAGAGCAGGAATTTAAAACAATTTTGATTAATTTGCTAAGGGCTCTAATGGATAATGTAATTAGCATGCAGGAGAGATGGGCAGGGCATGTAACTAGAGAGACAGAAATCCTAAAAGCAAAAAGAAATGTTAGAGATTAAAACAAACAAACAGAATACCACCACCACCAATAACAACAAAATACAGAAATGAAGAATGCCTTTGATGCACTTATCAGAAGACTGGACATCACTGAGGAAAGACTGAGTGATAGTGTATATCAATAGAATCCTCTAAAACTGAAAATCAAAGCAAACAAAGACTCCAAAGAATAATAGGCACAGCATAGGGAATATAGTCAATGATATTGTAATAGTGTTGCATGGTTACAGATGGTAGTTACATTTGCAGTGAGTTTACAGAGAACATACTGAGAAGTTGAATCAGTATGTTGTATACCTGAAAGTAGTGTAACCTTGTGTGTCAACTATATTTAAACAATAATAACAACAGAAACAAAGAAAACAAAGACTATACAAAACCTTGGATACAGAATATCCAAATGGGAAGACTACAAATGGTGTAACATATGCATAACAGAATAACCAGAAAAAGAAGGGAAAAGGGAGGATGGGAAAAAGTATTTGCATCAAAAATGACTGCAAATTTCCCCAAATTAATGTCAGACATCATAAAAAAAAAAAAAGATCCAGGAAGCTCAAAAAAACAACAAACAGGATAAATGCCAAAGTACACCTTGGCATATCATTTCTTTGAGAAAGGAATAATCAAGGGCAAAATAAAAACCCTCTTTTTTTCTTTTTTTTTAAATTTTTTTTCAACGTTTTTTATTTATTTTGGGACAGAGAGAGACAGAGCATGAACGGGGGAGGGGCAGAGAGAGAGGGAGACACAGAATCGGAAACAGGCTCCAGGCTCCGAGCCATCAGCCCAGAGCCTGACGCGTGGCTCGAACTCCCGGACCGCGAGATCGTGACCTGGCTGAAGTCGGACGCTTAACCGACTGCGCCACCCAGGCGCCCCAAAACCCTCTTTTTTTCTAATTCCTAATTGATCTAATATATTACAATTTGTTCAAAATAGTAATACCCACAATATACTCAATTATGCATAATTATATATAAATATATGTATATAATAAAAATTATAAATAAAAAGTGAAACAAAGAGTATAACCTATATGCTAAGAAGGGAGAAAAAATGAAATCATATTAAATGTTCAGTTAAAATTCCAAATAGCAAAAAAAGGGTAGAAAATAAAAATAGAAATAAATAACAAAAGCAACAAAGGAAAAACAGTAATGAATATGATAGATATTAATTTAAATGTTTCAATAATCACTTTGAATATCAATAGTTGAAATGCACTATTTAAGAGAGAGATTGTCCTGTTGAACAAAAAACAAGCCTAACTCTATGTCATCTATTATATGTCATCTTCTAGAAACCCACACTAAAGAAATTTTATTTTTGAGAGAGAAACAGAGCACAAGCAGGGGAGGAGCAGAAAGAAAGAGGGAGACACAGAATCCGAAGCAGGCTCTGGGCTCTGAGCTAAAGCCAGATACTTACCGACTGAGCTATGCAGGCGCCCCTAGAAACCCACTTTAAATGAAAAGATATATAGGGGTGCCGGGCTGGCTCAGCTGGTTCAACTTCTGACTCTTGATTTCAGCTCAGGTCATGACCTCATGGTTGGTGAGGTTGAGCCCAGCATTGACAGTGCAGAGCCTGCTGGGGATTCTCTCTCTCCCTCTCTGTCTGCCCTTTCCTTGCTTGTTCTTTCTCAAAATAAATAAATAAACTTAAAAAATAAAAAGAAAAAGATACATAAAGATTAAAAGTTAATGGGAAATGCACCCTGCTAACACTAATCAAAAGAAAGCACAAGTAGCTGTATTAATTTCAGACAGGGCAGATTTGAAACAAAAAAAGTTACTGGGGATAAAGAAGGATATTACATAATGTAAATGGGGTCCATTCTCCAAGAAGAACATACAGAGCATCAAATTATGCAAAGCAAAAACTAATAGAATTAAATTATACATATAACTGATGCTCCAATGGTTTTAGTATATAGCAATGTAAGTTGCACTCAAGCATTAAAAAAGGGCAAAGAAATCTTGAACACACTTCCCAACCTTAGTTATGATAGTAAGGCCATATTTATAAATTTCATCAAAGCAGCATTTCTCTCTCTCTCTCATACACACATACACACACACGCGTGCACACACACACACACACACACACACACACACTACCCAGTTTTAGGATATGAGTTTCTATTTTTAAAATATAGCTTTAATATATATGTTTTATAAAATTATACTTTGCTATCAAATTTTAAGATGTTACTCTGAATATACTCTTAATTCAAATTATATTTCTTATGACATGACAAAGTGCATAGTTTTAGGAAAGTTTATTTGCAAAAATTACCAAATACCAAGTATTCTCTGCCATGTTGTGGTTGATGATTACTTAGCTAATAATCATTCTGTTTGACAAACAATAACTATAAATTATGAATCATTATATCTGTGATTTTTAATATGTATATCAGGAATTTGAAATGTAGTATTTATATATTTTATAGTTTAATTTTATATACTTTTATATATGCTACAATTATTTTATGAAACAAAACATTATTCAATGAATGATTAATACCAAGACAAAATGTGTATGTCCTTTACATATTTAAACGTGGAGTAAAAATTATGTGCCATTTATGATACTCTTGGAAATAAATTTCTCCTTGATGATGACACAGCAGATGGCCTAATGAAAAAAAAGGAAAGCCCAGGTGAAAAGAAAAACTGAGGCCATTTTTGACATCCTAGTTTCATGGAGAGATGATATCAAGGTTACTTTAAAAAAAAACAATAACAACATTTATTGGGGCACCTGGGTAGCTCAATTGGTTAAGTGTCTGACTTCAGCATGGGTAATGATCTCATGGTTCGTGGGTTCAAGCCCTACATCGGGCTCTCTGCTGTCAGAGCAGATCCCACGTATGATCTTCTGTCTCCCTTTCTCTCTGCCCCTCCTCACTCATGCTCTCTTTCTCAAAAATAAATAAACATTAAAAAAGAAGAAGAAGAAGAAGAGAGAAGCCTGGGTATTTTTCCTTCCCTCCTTAAAAAAATAAAAAAATACTTATTACTGAAGTATAGTAGACATACAGCATAGTGGTTCAACAATTCTGTACATCATACAATGCTCACCACAAACATGTAATCACCATTGTTTAACATACATTATCACAATATTATTGATTATAGATAGTCCCTATGCTGTATTTTTCATATCTATGACATATTTATTTATTTTTTCAGTATCATTAACATACAGTGTTGCATTAGTTTACGTTATACAATATAATGCTTCGATAGTTCTGTAGATTCCTCAATGCTCATCACAATAAGTGTATACTTAATCCCCTTTATCTACTAAATTTCCCTTTGCTTACCAGGATACATAGAAGAAAATCTATCATTTAAAAGTTTTGAACACCTTTATGTCAATTTCGGTGAAGAATTAAAATTAGTTAGGTAATGAATTGATCCTGAACATACCTTCATAAGAAACACTGATAATTTTTCAAATGTATGGTATGCCGTATTTGGTTTTTGTAACAACTATTAAATAGAGGAGAATGATTTTGGTGAAAGATTATGAATGTCAAGACAAAATACACATGCTAGTCAATGAAGAATATTGCATCTGTGTATATGAGGTATGAGGAAATATTATATATTATGAGTGTGTGTGTGGGTATACACACATATATATGGCTTAAACTAGCATGCATTTAAATTTGGGCGTGACAATCATGTTGACATGAATTAAGAATGGAAATCTAATTTTATCACATACCCATGCTTATTAATAGTGTTTAAATCATTTACTATCATGAAGATATGTGCCTTGAACATATAAAAAAATATACACCAATGATGGATTTTTAAATGCTACATATGGAGAAAAAAACTAAAACAGAAAGTATGTTGCTTCATCTTGTTGTGTTTTCTTACAATGCATGAATTTGCTAAATTTCACCATCTGATAAGTTCCACAAATGGTTATTATATGTAAACATACTAATGCTATGGGTTTAATTTACCCTATGTGGCAATAGTAAGTGGCAAACCTATTTCCCTATGAGTATTAGGGAACATATAGTTAAAATACGACACAAATTCCATATTCTTGGACATATAGAAAAAAAGGGCAATCGTTTCCACATCAATTACAGATAGTTTAGAAATCTCGATTGTGCTACCCAGTCATTTTAGTTTGCCACCTTTGTTGTATCTTTGATATTATCCTCCAAAGTATGAAGTCAAATACCTATAATGCTTTTTGTTAGCCACTTTGAGCCACAATTAACTTATCTCATAGATATTCCATAAACCTTCACCATGAGAAAAATGATATTAATATATAATCAAAGCAAAGGAAAGGAAGAAAGGAAATAATTGCATATGCATAGCTGATATCTATGTTTATGAATTAGATGCACAAAAACCACTTCAAAATTTAGTGGCTTAATGCAGCAATTATTTTTTATTTTTTATTTTTTTTAAGAGTTGTGATTACATAGGAGCTCTGGTTTGGAACAGCTTGGTGAGAGCTGACTGTCTAAGACACATGTCTGTATCACATGTCTTTGGCCTCAGCTGGAATGAACAGAATGACTGAGATGGTTATGCCTCTCTTTCCATGTGGCCCTTCCTGCTCTCTCACCAAATGGTCTCATTCACATTTTTCATTGTGTTTCCAAGCATACCATTGACGAAAGCACGCCACATGGCCAGCTTCAGATTTAAAAGTCAGAGAGACAGACCCTTACTTTAGGTAGGAGGAGTGAGGAAATCACTTTTCAAGTGGATGTGAATACAGGAATGAGACAAATTTGGGGCATTTTCCTGTTTACCAACATGCGCCCTCTGGCCACAAGTTAGTCTGTTCTTTACATCCTCCTTTAATGAAAAAAGCATATTTTCCCTAGCTGCAAGAAACTTTTCTATGAAAAGCTCAAAGTTTAACCCCTTCCCAGGAATTGTCCTTATATTAAAGGACAATTAAAGCCTCTTCTAACTAGCTATTGCCTCATAGTTTCTCTCCTATGCAGGCTGCATCCAATTACCTGCCCACGCTGGGTATAAAGACTTAGCTCAGCCTGGGTCAACTTGAAGATACATCTCAGTTCCAGAGCTGTCAATAATATTGGTGGAGGATTTGTTGTAACTTCATTAGCGTTCAAATTCTTCCTCTGCCCAAAGCTGCTGCTGTCATTCACCCATAGATTTTTTTTTTTTCTGAGAGCTTTTAGCAATAAACTTCAGGCACACAATTTCTGTCTCAGGGTGTTTCCTAAGAATCTGATCTAAGTTACTCCCCTCTATAAAATATGTTCAGCGTCATTCCTGGAACTACCAAATTATTTTCAAATTATGGCATCAGGCTCCAAATCCATAATCTCGTGAACTGCATTAGGTCCAGATACAGATGAAGCACAAAGGGCTGCAGATCTTCAAGTGCAATATCTTCTTGATCCAAGAGAGTGAATGAAAAAGAAACATCATTCATTCCCCCAAACATCCACCATGCAAAAGTGAGACAGGAATGAGACAATCCCAACAGGAACTTTTGATCAGAATAGGGAAGAGTAAGAAACATTTATGAAATCAAGCTGAGCATATGTTCTAATTCCTGGGTGTTGTTTCCTAGTCTATTGTTCTCTTTAGATTTTGGCTTTACCCTCTGATAAAACTATGAATTGGCCCTCTGGGATGGCATTTCCTTTTCACAAGAATAGCCCATGATTGAAGTTGGGTAACATGCAATTCAACTTCCTTTTTTTCATAGAGATCTGGGGCCCAGATCCCATTTTTCTAATTAAACAAGTTCAATGCCAGTTAATCTAAGTCATTATTATATTTGCTAATGCAACTCTTTTAAAGATTTAGTGTGTTGTCTATGAATTCATGTTTCAAAAGACACATTCACACATTTTAATGAAACAAAATTCTCTTTAGCTGTAACCATATGGCCACTATAGGTCAATCCCTTTAGGATTCTTAAAAGCTTTTTGGTATAGCTGGGCTTGTCTATTAAGTATACCTTAAATCTTTCAGAGGTCTTAACAAAGTGTGTTACAACCCCATCATTAGTTGTTTTCTAAGCTTTAATTTTCTTCTTTGAAAATTTTGCATACTAGGGAATCTAAAGATTTTATATAAATAGATAATAGATAGGCATATATATATATATATATATATATATATATGATTATACAGAATATATATAGTAAATCCTGAGCCATATGGATTTTATATAAATTCTTTCAAACTTAATGATTCTTTCCTTAGCTTAATACTTTCCTACAGTAACTTAACATACCTAATGCTTCCTGACATAGCCAGGAAAAGTCAGGTAACACTTTAGTGTGCATAAGGTCTTTAGGTACATGTTTTATTTTCTATTTTATCGCAGACAATATTTTTGCCAAACATTTTCCTACTACTTAACTAAACTGTCTTTTTTTCCCCAATATTAGTTTGCCAGTACTCCTATCTTCAACTTTATTAGTACACTTATGTGTCCATAAACTACAAAAATTTACTCCTCTAATCCATCCTGTATTTCACCAAGACCTCCACAAATAACTTTTCTGAGAATGCAAACCCGTTTAATACCTATCAAACACTATCACCTCCCAAATAAGGCAAAACTTTTAAACATGACATTAAACATATTGCATGATTAATGTAAAGCCAACTGTATTCTTTTTTTTAAAGTTTATTTTGTATTTATTTTGGGAGAGAGAGAGAGAGAGAGGGAGAGAGAGAGAGAACATGAGTAGGGGAGGAACAAAGAGAGAGGAAGAGAGAATCCAAAGCAGGCTCTGTGCTGTCATTGCAGAACCTGATGCAGGACTCCAGGAGATCATGACCTAAGCCAAAATCAAGAGTCAGCTTAACTGACTGAGTCACCCAGGCATCCCCAACTGTATTCTTATCACTTAATAATCTCTTTCACATCTTCTATGTACCAAAATCAACATGAACTCAAATATTAATCTTGATTAATTTAATAATAATTTGAAAATAATTGAATTATTTACTATTTAAAATATTAAACATTAAATTTAATGAAAATATTTAAAAATTGCTTATTGCTCATATCACATATTTCCCCAAATATTCAGATATACATATCTCATTTAGAACTTCTGAAATTTTGCACTGAGAACTGCTCATAGCACTTAGGTATAACTATCAAACATGTTTGATTATATAGGATTATGGCCTTTTTGTGACCCATTATTATATGTTTATCAATAAATGCATGGCATCTCTGTCAGCAAAATTATTATTTGCTGAGACTGTGTTCAGGTTCTTGTGAAGTACCAAGTATTAACACACGGAATTCTACAAAAACAGGCCTTAAAGTGAACTTTACTATATCATGACAGCAAATCCCGACCTTGTAATTTTGATGACTGAATTTGAACGTTTCTATATTATCATGGTTAATTTTATGTGTTAACTTAACCAGGTGAAAGTATGTCCAGATAGCTGGTAAAAAACATTATTTCTGGGTATGTGAGTGAGGGTTTTTCTGAAAGAGATTCGCATTTGATTCAGTAGACTGAGTAGGGAAGATCCATCCACACCTGGACTGGTGTTACACCAGCAACTCTTCTGGTATTCAGACCTTTGGACTCAGTCTGAATTATACTCCCAACTTTCCTGAATCTCCAGCTTGTGGACAGCAGACTGTGAGACTTCTCAGCCTCCATAACTGTGTGAGTCAATTCATATAATAAATCTCAGACATATCTACACATATCCTAGAGATGTTCTGCTTCCCTGGAGAACCCTGGCTAATACATATATTAATTAATAATTTTATATTTAATTTTTAGTTTAATTCTATACTATCATAACTATATTATTTTTAATTTTTAAAAATTTTTTTAATGTTTATTTATCTTTGAGACAGAGAGAGACAGAGCATGAACAGATGAGGTTCAGAGAGAGAGGGAGACACAGATTCTGAAGCAGGCTCCAGGCTCTGGGCTCTCAGCACAGAGCCCGACATGGGGCTCCAACTCACAGACCATGAGGTCATGACCTGAGCCGAAGTCAGAAGCTCAACCGACTGAGCCACCCAGGCACCCCTATCATAACTATATTATTAAATCCTTTTGAATCTTTCTACTTTCCTTCTGCACTCACTTATACTATCAATAAATACAGATGACAGAATGTCTATATTTTTATAAAATGTTTTGATCAAAATATTATGTAGAATAGAAAAAAGTACCCATTGGCACAGTAAAGAAAAAAAAAATCAAGCAAACAAACAAAATCACTGTAGTAGAATCACTTGTTTTATCTCCTAACATTCTTATCTCCTTTTGGGTAATTACTTTATTATCAGTTTCAGGAAATTCTTAGCACATATGTCTCATGTTATTACTTCTGTCCCGGTGTCTCTCCTATCTTTTTCTGTGACTTCAGTTATATGTATATTAAATCCATTTGATCTGTCTCAGATCTTTCAAGCTATTTTTCCTCCTTCTGTATTTTCTATCCTTTTTTTTTTTTTTCACTCTTAGCCTCAGTCTGAAAATTTTTGTTCTCTGGCACTGGTTCACAAATTCTTTTATGCTGTGACCAATCTTAAGCCAAAGCAATCTATTATGTTCTTAGTAGACAATATCGTTTCAGTTCTAGAATTTGCATTTAATTGCTTTTATTAAAATTGTTCTATGGTAAATTCCCTACTAATTACCTGTGTTTAAGAACATAGCATTCCCATTTATTTTCAAACCCATGTATGATAATCTATTATGTTATTTATCTTGGATTTTGCCTCTAGTATTCATTTTTATTTTTATTTTTATCTTGGTCTTCTTTATCATATGCATCAACATTTATCTTTTATTGTTGGGTACTGTTGTCTACGTCAGGGTTCTCCAGAGACAGAGAACAATGGACTCTATCTATCTATCCATCTATCTGAAATTATTTTAAGGGATAGGCTCATGTGATTTTGGGTTACTGCAAATAGAAAGTCAAGAATCTGTAGGGTAGGCCTGAAGGCTAGAAACTCAGGTAAGAGGTAATGTCCCAGTTGTGAAGCAGAATTCCTTCTTCTCCAGAAAATCTGTGTTTGCTCTTAAAGACTTCAACTATTTTTATGAAGTCCACCCACATTACTGACAGAAATTTGCTTTTCTTAAAGTTGACTGATTATAAATGCTAATTACATCTTAAAAATGTCTTCATAGCAACATGTAGACTAGTGTTTGACCAAACAACTGGGCACCATAGCCTAGTCAAGTTGACACATAAAGTTAACTATAAGAATTATTTATGAAAAATAATATAGGATTCCAGTGATCATTTTATTCTCCAGATTGTTTTAACCATAAAATATGATAGCAAGACTGAGAGAATATCACTTCATACTGACTTGAGGCAGAGTAGTAATTTTTGAGTGATTGAGTTCACTCTGGTTTGATTCTCAGGTACACTCACACTTCTTTTTTAATTTTTTTTAATCTTTATTTGTTTTTGAGAGAAACAGAGTGCAAGCAGGGGAGGAACAGAGAGCGAGGGAGACACAGAATCTGAAGCAGGCTCCAGGTTCCAAGCTGTCAGCACAGAGCCCGATGCAAGGCTCAGACTCACAAACCATGAGATCATGACCTGAGCTGAAGTTAGCCATTTAACCGACTGAGCCACCCAGGTGCCCCAGTACACTCACACTTATATAAGAATAATATATATTAATATTTGTTTTATAATTTTGTTTCTTCTCCTTGGAAACTAAGGAACTTTAATTTTTATTCCCTTAGCACTGAGAAAATGTCAAAAACCCCCATCTTCCTTTCAGATTCTTTTGTCTTGACTTTTAAGTCTTGCCCTGTACAATTTAATAATTTGGCACATGGCTCAAGGGGAAAACTGACTATTCTGTCCGTATCTCTGCATCTCTCTTTGTTCTGAGATGTTGTTCCCATCAAATTCTGGTTAATGTATTAGTCCCCAAACCAAAATTGTATGTTCCCATCCCAGTAAAGATTGATGAAATTTCTTCCATCTTCTCTGTCTCTGGGCATTACTGCACAGATTTTCAATTTCTAACTCCATGTGAAGAACAGTCAACCTCTAAGAAGGAAGGAAGGAAATTGGTACAACAGAATATTGGCTCATTCTTCTTTGGTTTTCTTTCCATATAGAATCTTGTTTCATCAAGTGTTGATTTCCACAGCAGCTTTCCAATGGATTAATTATTTAGTAAGCTTCTTCTTTTTCTCCTCCTTCTCCTTCTCCCTCTCCCTCCTTCTTCTTCCTCCCTCTCCTCTTCCTCTCTTCAAACTCCTCCTCCTCCTCCTCCCTTCAAATTCCTCCTCCTCCTCCTCTTCCTCCTCCTCTTCCTCCTTCTTCTTCTTCTTCTCCTTCTTCTCCTTCTGCTTATTTTATTTGGATTTCTCTATGGCCTGAGTAGAACTTTTAGTCTATCAGAGTTACTCATATCTGGGATTGAAAATTTCTATTAGGGTTTTTGCTGGGATTGCAAATTACCATTAAGATTTTTTCCACCAAAATTAAATCACAGGCTATGTCAAGAAGAAGCAAATGGTCAATAGTTGCAACTAAAGCTGAAATGTCAATATGCTGACTAAAGAGTGCTGATTAAATAATGTGTCATGGAAGTCATTGTTCTTAGCCAAAACTGATGATGTTCAGTGTAGAATGTTTTGAGACAAAGCTATGTTCAAGTGTGTTGTTCAATATTCAAGATGATTCTAATAATGTATGGAATGCTTCATACATTCTAGTGGCTGAAAGAAAGCACATAAAAAGAATGAAGGTGAGTATTACAGGCCTAAGTGCTTGAGCAGATTATTTCTTTATGTTTTCACTTACTTCCCACTAGGGCTTCATGAATGACTATATCTAATAAGTGAGTTTGGAAGGAAAAATCAGCATAAACTAACAAGTATACAGTAAATGTCAGCTGACTATAGTAATTGTAAGACAACATTGAATATACATTTACCCTGATTTTGGATAAGTTAAAATGTGAAATGATGTGGGTCTTAGAATCAATAAAGTAAGTTTTATATGCCATTTTCCTCAATGTGATCTTCATCAGAAATTAAGACTTTATTTAATCTTCCATTCCACTTAATCTCCAGTCTTATTTCTCAATTGTTTTAGAATTTGAATAACGACAAGAGTGCTATTTATTTCTCTTCCTTCGAATCCCCAAAGCTATGTTAAAA